>NW_027071824.1:29940338-32440338 GCF_038088225.1 Cyrtonyx montezumae
CTGACATAATCAATCACGTATACTGTAGAGCAATTTGGTGGTTTACACCTGTTTAGTATGGAGAACACACCATATAATCATAGCTCATGGAAAAAATCGACAGCTTCATCTACACTCACAGTTTTGGCAACAGGCACAAAAATCCTCAGGACTGCAAACAGTATTTGTACTGGCCTCACCACGTGAAGAAATTGTTTAACACATCTCTTTGAACAAACATTATCATCTTTTGGCATACTCAGTCTCCTTTTCATCCTGTTCAGATTTTCCACTCATTTTTACTACACAGGTTATGCAGTCTGCCTAGGTTTCTAAGCATAAATAGTAATGTGGTCATTTGTATTTGCATTTGGCAGCTACAGAGTAGCTGCACTGAAAATGTCATTTTAAATTGTATCATTCATACATAAGATAAGCACTAACATTAGATATCCTTGTTTTCACACCCTAAAAAACCACACACCAAGAAAACCAAACCCGCATAGTTTAATGCTTGCTTTGCAAATACTTGTATGTCACAGCTGTGGTACAAAAGAACCAACATTCCGAACACACACAGTACAATAAGCCGACTTGAGAACTACTACTGAACGCTGGCTTTTGTTAAACCTAAGTCATTTATCATGCCTCAAACGCTGCAAACAGCTTCTACATCAATCAACTTAAGATCTTCTATTCCAGCACAGGACCAGACACTGTATAGCTACAGCTAGGCTTTTGTCTTCTCTCAGCACGTTCAAGCCATCGCAAACAGTAACAAACACCAGGACAGGGACGCTCAGCTGCATCCATTCAGCTTTAACGTTGGCTCCTCACATGTTGCTCTTTCTTCTCCTTGAGCTTTCATCTCCTTTCTTGTCTCAGACATTTTTCCCAAGATTTCAGAAGAAATATTCAGACGTGATAGGTAAAATATCAACAATGGTTTTCCAATTTTTCTTCAATTGCTGACCAGGTCCACAGATTCCTCTTTTGTCAAACCGCTGTCTAGGAACATTTTTCCACTTGTTATTCCGCTTATTTAGAAGAATCAGACAACTACTGCCTAAATTATAACCTCACACACACCCATTCTCTATCATTCTGCTGATTCCTTTCACACATAGCTATCAGTGAATATATTTTCCATCCTAACTTGTTAGTCCATCCTACCCAAAAGCATGCTCCCAAACACTCAACTCAAGACATTCTCCACCCAATCCCTTAAAACTAACAAGGGATCTGATACCTGCTTCTTATTTATCACACTTTTTGTCTTAAGAGCCCTCAAACCCACGTGAAGTGTGGAAGTTTGATCATATGATTTTACCATTAAACTAAAATCAAGTTACTAAGTCCTTTGGCACCTTGCAAATGCTTTAAGCACTTCTACTACCCTTTCTACTCCTTTTTTTCCGCACCCCCACACCTCCAATGAAGTTTAATGCACATCAGAAAAGGCAGAAGCTCCACTCTCTTCTTACCTCTAGCCTAGTAGCATAGTTTCACTCTATTCTGAAATGCTTAAAAATAGAAGGAACAGTACACAAGTAGGAAGGTCACATCTTCCCAGCACACCTTTTTATATTTTATCAATAAGACCACAAATCAAAGAAAAAGTTAAGAGGAACTCAAGTAAACAGACTTTTATTTACCAAACAGATATTTCCATCTTTCCTTCTCAAAAGCCTCTTTGGTACGTGTCTCATGAAATCACACTCCCCAAGTCCATATGCAAGGCTTTGGCTTCTCCACAAATCTTGCACCATACTATCTCACAGGAACCCAACTGATTAGAAAATAAGGCATGCTTTATTTTCAATGTCAACATCTAATGCAGTTCCAACTTCTTTATCCTAATATCATAGTGGTAATTATGTTCTATAGCACTCTAGGGATTTACGTCAGTTATTAAGGAGATATTTAATTACAGCAGCAGATAGAGCTTAAAAAAAAACCCAACATTCAGCAGCTTCACTATACCTCTAAAACTGATGAACTCTGCTAAGGCAGTAACCTATCTCCCTTTGAAAAGTACCTATCTGTACTGTGAACAGAAGTAGAAACTGTCATGAAGAATTCCAAAATTTCCCATTATTAACTTTTCACAACAGTCTGCTCTTACTTTAAAAGTGACTTCAGTTCAGCAGAAAACGATGAATTTGTCCTGCTCACAGCTGAACACTGGAAGAATGAGCTTCGAAAAAGACAAACTAGTTTCAATATAATTACCTTGTTCTACCTTAATACGGCATGACACAGCCACCTATCGTAGCAATGACACATTCTTGTTCAGAAAAACATTATTCTCCCTGTGTCCCTGAGAACTAAGCAAGTAATCTTTTCTTTCATTCATCTACTGACAGCATTTTTCACTCCAGTGCCCAAAATACAATCCAAAGCAGGACACATTCCTTATTCCAACTACATCTGCGTACAGATGCATACTTTCTTGATTTCTTCATGCTACATAATCACAAACCATTCTTCCCTCTTGAGCACATGAAGGACTGTGTTCAGCTAAATGTTTGTCAACACATTAAAAGCTACCAAAAAGTTACTGCTCACTAGCATTCCCATTGAAGAAGGAAGACTTGCCAAAGGTGTTCAAGACTGTTGCACTGTGAAGCAAAGAGGGCTAACAAACCTCTTATATTAAGAAGATGCAGAATAGAAAACCACCTGAACAGTTCAAATTCTTCCTCTCTCATTCCTTTCTGAGTTGCAAACAATCATCATCTTCAGTATCTACAGCAATAGAATTTTCCACTATGAAGATTACTTTCAAATTATAAAGCTTTATCTTTTGGGGGAAAAAAATAATCACTTAAGCACTGTTTTTAACCCAATTCCTCCTAGTGGTTCAAACAAGAGGTATTTGAAGAACTGAAATATTGTGAGGTCAACAACATGCTCCAATTTAACTACAGCCTTTTAAACAACGAATCTGATGCAACTCCCAGTCTATGATCATTTTCTGACACAACACAATCCATCAGATGAACAATCTAAAATTTATGTCACAGAAGAGGTACATCTGCCATTCTTGATTTTTACCATGCACGGCAGTAGGTGGAACAAATCAATAGCCAAAATCAGTAAGGGATTCAGAAAAAATAAAAATATTAACTATCTTATGACTCAAGTCAACATGCTTTCTTGAGTAAACGAAGCTTGACAAAGTTGAAGATTTCCAATCGTTACCTAGTTTCACATGGAAGAGGGGGGAAAAAAAAGCTGACTTTAAAAAGCAAAATCTTGAAGAGGAAATGGTGGGGGGGGGAAGTCGTGCTCCTAAGGCTAAAATGCATAAGATAATTGGGCCTTAGAGATGCACAGATCATACCATTTCAGGTTTGTACTTGCACAAAGAAAGCATGTTATGCCTGAAATACCAATGACATCACACTTCTAAGCACAGCATAATTTTATGTAGTTAGACACAAAAATATTGCTCTAATAGCTAATTTGGTTCTTACAGACCATGACACTATGAACACACAAAAACAATGCTTTCAGTATTTTCTCAATAACTCTTTGTGAGACATGAAAAATTCTGAGTGCTGTCACAATACTTCAATGGTTCAAAAATTCATGTGATCTGCATTAATTAACTGGGGGGGTGGCTGGGAAAACAACTTATTCACATTCCTTCTCGTTCTTTCCTACTAAAGCTTCATATTCTTAACATGAAATGCAGACGTGTGCAAATATTTTAATGAAGTATTATTGCTGCATGTAACTCCTACTCATCATTAATTCAGACATTTAAAAGGTATTTGAACAAAACATTTTTCCTATCCTTTCGCAATCAGTTAGGTCCCCAATAGAGGAAACACATTACGAAGTTTCATTCAAACTTGCAGATTATCTTTTTGAAGGATTCCATGAAGTTCCATAAAGTTAAAACTTTTATCATAAATTAGATTCAACTAGATGTCTTTGTCATCGGTTCCAATTACCTTTATAGAACACGCTGCTTACCTCAAACAGTATCCAATAATATAGTAAGCAAAGCACCTGAAATAGTTCAGCTAAGAATTGAGAGAAAAAAGCAGTAAGAATTTAACTACAACAATCCACTCTTACTGAAGAACTTCTAAAGACAGACAATGACTTCTCTTCAAAATGCCCTGAAGGCTAACACAGACTGTGTGCTCCAACTATACAAACCCTCTGCTAACACAGTGCAAACCAAATTTAAACGTATCTCAGGATGCACAATAAAAAACAGCCAAGAATATGCAACACTGTGACACTTACACAGCACCTTAATTTCGAAGAACTGAAAAAGAACTTGTAAATCCTGGTCATTACCACTGACATCGCGGTAAGGGACAGAGGTGCATCAGCCTCGGACACACACACGAAGCGCTCACATTTCAGATTTCGATACATCCTGCAATGCTTTAAACTCTAGCTCCTTCTTCTTTCTTCCCGAGCTCAACCTAGTGGTACTTTTTTGATGATTAAACTGTCACACTAACAAGCAGGCTCCACTTTCAACAATTTGTCAGCACGCTCAGTATCAAAATTCAGACATTTCTTTTGCAAAAGAATGCAAAGGAATCTACAAAATGCCTTCTCGTGGGCAGTTGTAAGGTTCGCAACTGATTTCAAAAACAAATAGAGCATGCTCACCCTTTCTTTTTATATAAATTTCAAAAGAAAGTTCTTAAGCGCTTTATTAAATGTGGAAAATCACAACTCCTGTGTTTTCTAATCTAGTAGCTTTAATATGCTTGCTTAGTAAAGAAATAGTTGTTTTTATTCAACACAATCCTAACAGTCATCACCATTAACATTAGTGGTGTTTGCTGCTACTGCAGATGCAGCAGAAATGGTAGTGCTAGCAAAGAAGCAAGTAATTTACAAGATTCCTATAGGAATTATATATTCCTATATAATCTTTCCTTCAGCAAGTAATTCACAGGAAAACTAAGGATTTTAAGCAAATTGATCACGTTCAAATATCTAGCAAAGCTAAGAAAACATACTGACAACAGTCCAATTCTGACATATTTTTGTACATGAGTAGTTTTGGTTTACAACATGACGCAGAACTCTGACATGACGATCTGGCAAATTCAGAACAGGCTTATGAACTTGTTTCCACTTTCTAAAACTTCCTCTAACATCATTCAACACAGCAGCATACCAAAATGACCAGAATAAATCCAATTGAAGTCCATCAACCCCATAATAGATCTGACAATGGCAATCCACAAGCGCTTATGAAAATAATACAAAGATTAAATCTAGTATCTTTGGTGCTTTGATAAACTCTGAAAGCTAAATGTTTGAGATGAAGTCCTGTGTCCCTTCATATACCTGTATGCTTGAAATAAAACATCAGCATCAATTTGAAAGTTCCAAACAGGATAGTTACTTTTTCACAAGCTGCTTGCCATCTTCAACTAGTATCACCTAGTCACTAATGTACAATACCCATCCACACTCAAATGGCTCTTTGTGCAACTGAAAGACTCTCGAATTGAGTCGTTAGCTCAGACACAAACCAGTCCATCTAAACTAAGAGTTAAAGAAATTCACTTTTTCTGAAGCATGTATAAAAATCAGCAAAAGGAACCCAGAACATTCAACTCTTTGTTAAGTGTCAGCATTATTAGCAAAAGCTTACACAGTAACTCCAAGTATGTGAAATACTGCTTCTTACAAAATTTACTAGTGGAAGAATTTTCAACAAAAGTCCATCAGAACAGCATGACAACTTTAGTGTAATTTGCTACGTAGAATGGATATGCATACTTCAGGCTGCTACATTTATTCTACTTCCTTCCACCTCCATCCCATTTCCACTGCCAGTGATCATTTGATTCCAGCTAATAAGTACACTGATTAACAATTTAGATGTCTTCGATGCAGAAGAATCAGCAGAAGTAAAATTATGTCCAAATTACCAATCACAAGCATAAAGACAAAAACAAAAAAAAAAAGCCCTCCACTCTACTAGAAACTTTAAACTCCACTCTAACTTCAAACCCTCCCATCTACCATGAAGTCAAGCAGATGTCCAATCCCAACAAGTATCGTCCACAAATGAAATAGTTTACCTTGAGCATCACAGAAGTCATGGGGTGGGGTGTTCCCCAGTTAAAGCAAGACCTGCACTCACTCCAAGTATACCAAGCACTTCAGAAAATCACATCCTGATCCTCATCATAACCTGCTCTATGCATCTGCACAGGAATGTGTACATGTCATGAGTACATGCAAGGAGGGCCTGAAAGTAAAAGGCAAGACACAACTTCACAACCTTTAAAGCAAAACAAATTCATTCTAAAAAATTCCTGCTTTAGACTCATAAAAACAGTAAATTTGAAATTAAATGGAAAGGAACTAAGATTCTGATGCTGTTATCTGTGTATCATTTTTGTTGCTTGAACTGACAGGAAATCAAGTAGTGAAAGCTACTGACAAAAACTACTTGAAGAAATTGAAATTAATTAATTCTTGATTCCCAATGTGCATCCTAATGCTAACTGTTTTCATGGAATGGCATTAAGTAGACTTTTTTCCAGAACCACAACCACTGTCTGCAGTCAGCGGTCATAAAAAAAAAAAAAATTTCAACTGTTAATGTAGTCTTTGCCTTTTGTGTGAGAGGGGTGAAGGAGCTTTTTCTTTCTCTGAACATCCAAAACAAATAAATAAATAAATAAATAAATAAATCAACTCTTTTAATAGCATAAAATTACAGTTTTCTCATTTTATCAAACTGTTTTATTAGAGCAAAAAAAAAAAAAACCAAAAAAGAAAACTTGCCACATCTTACAGCTACAAAGGATATATAAGAGAACAGAAAATATTAGAGTAGATATAAAGAATTTCAAGAGTTCCCAGAAAATTTAAGATGCAAATCCTATGTTGTCCATCCATTTTTCACGAAACTTTGTCTTCAGTCTTCTCCTCATCAAAAAAAGAAACTTTCTAGAATATACGCACAGTGACCACCTGATATATCAAGAATTATGTACTTGGCCCATAATTCTTTGTCAGCGAATAAAAAACAAGAATTATTCACCATTACCTAATTAGTTGTGAATAACTAAAATTATGTATCATTTATAAAAAGTTATATTAAACCCCTACTGAGATGCTGATGGAGTCTTTATCACCACAGATTTGAACACTAGGCTTCTGTACCTCTGACGAAGCCTTATTTCACGCGAGGCTGAGCCAACTGGAATATAACCTATTTGAAAAGGACAGACCAGCTCTTCTCATCCCACATTTTTTTCCCTTCCCTCACCTTATTTTTTTTTTTACATTTTTTTAATTGGTCACATACAACAGTAACACAATCCTGATTTTTTAAACAGAGTGCTCCCTGTCAAGCCTTTGACGTGTTCTGCACTACATTGGCATGAAAATGTGACTTTTAATCAAAAGACTAAAAGGAAGTAAAAATTTTTGGTTGACAAGCACTAATGCTGACATCAACCACATCAAATACAGTAACCACTGCACTGCTCTGTCTTTATAGACATAACCAAGATACATGATGTAACTTCAAAGAACTTTTAAGTATTCTAAGACTCCTCGAGCTACACAGTACATAAATAAAAATCACTGGTTAATCACAAGGAAGTCTTTGTTAACCAAATATAAAAGCAACAATGCAGCTTAAGAAATTTAATAACACCAATGATCAATCCGTATCCCTAAATCAATTATTTCCAAGTTGTGGAAAAGATTATGCATTCCCAACATAATTTTAAATACTTAGGTTACAGTGGTCAAATTTACAGACATCAATTCTTAGCAGAGCAGCAGTCAAATATTCCTTTATGTGATTAACTAATGGACTTATCTATTAAGTCGTTCAATAACCAAAGTTGCTTTAGATCTGGCCAAAGTAAACTGAGAAGGCTTCAGAGGAGATGGCCACCAAAACAAGTTATAAGACTTGAACAAACAGAAGAAGCACTATTATTATTATTTTTTTTAAGCTTAGATGTCCAAACTGTTGGTATCAGTGAGATAATGGAACTTATTAGCCAAGTTACTGGAAAAGGAGAGTCCAAAGATAAATGTTGGAAAGAGTTGAAAAGCTGGATAGTCGCTTACCAAAGTTTTGTTAGTCTAACACAGTCTAAAAGAGAGTGCTCAAGGAAACAGAGCAGTGCGAATTTCAGTTTCACATTAAACGCTCTGCATGGAACTTACATGGAGGTTCGTAGAAAAATTTTTTAAGGCATGACCTAAAATAAGTGACAACACATGTGTCTAAAAGTAGAACTACCTAAAAGGAGGTTGACCAAAGGTGAAAGAAAATCTTGTAAAGGATAAAATACATTTCGAAAAATAAATTAACAAAACCGCAACCTCACAATGAGTAACAAATGAATGCTGCAAAACTAGGACGTCATTTCCTGCTAACCCTTCCTCTTCCCCAGCCTCCCTGCAAAATAACATTTTTTGAATGGGACAGGATGAAATCACAAAACAAACACTGGTACAGCATCTTAATTTATATCGCTTCAGGTGGTATTTTAAGCAAAGATCGAAAGAACATGAACCCTATTAAAATTCTCTATGCAATTTTGGTAAGCCACATCCAGAAAAAAAGATGCATAATGAAGACAAGGATCAAGCAGAAATATAAAAAAAAAATAAAGAGGCTTGAAAAAGAATAACAGAATAGGATTACCCATTCCCATACAGTGACAACTGCCACCAGTATGAGGGTTCAAAGGTCAATATTGGCTTAAAATTAAACAGATTCAAACTGGCCACAAGTAAAATTTACCAATTAAAGAATAAGAATTTGAGAGACATGATTCTGAAGAACCCACGACTGTAATGATGTATGATGTAAGAGAAAGAAATATTAAAAGAGCATTTAACCATTATTTCCAGATCATATATATGATACATAGCCTGGGATAGGGATTCCTTACATAGACAGTCTTCAAATTACACCAAATTAAACATGTAACATACCAAGAAAATAATTCTGCACGTGGATGATTTATCAAACTTCTGTGACACACTTTATAAAAGGAACAGTAAACTTAAGATACTGAACATCTTATTTCAGGCACCAGTCTTAGAAAGAATCCATTAAAGGAATGGAATGATAATAGGTAAAGTTTTATCTTACTACAAATTGTAATTAATTATACAAATACAATCAGTGACAAAACTTCATACAAGAAATATATATAGTTGAAAAATTTAGCAATATAATTGTGGCAAGACTAAATACTATCACCAGGACATCGAAAGGATGAAAAAAGCACCTGCCAAGTACTGTGTAGCATAAAGAAAACAATACTACTTAAAGACTGGAATCAAGATCTTATATTAACAAGTGCTGAACAGCTTCAATTTCACATTGAAGTGATTAAGATAACCAGTCAACTTTGGAAAGTTGCTCGTTTTTCATCGACCTTAAGGAAGGAAACAAACATGCTTGGATTCACGACAAATGCATACATCTGAATAATCTTCTAAATAACTCTATATCATATATAGAGAACTATATTAATCTATTTTGATATAGAATAATATATTATTCTATATTTGATATGCATTCTATATAGAATATTAAATAATCTTCTAAAAGACAAATCTACATAAACAAGATTCTGAAGGTTTACTAAAGCTGAACTTTACTAAACTTCACATGAACTGAGACCTAGCTTCAAGGTTAAAATAATTTTTTTAAAAGGCTAATGTTTTAAATTATTTTTACTAAACCTGAGTATTTTTCCAGACTCAAACATGAGTTGAAACAAAGAGATTTATAGTATACTAATCTTGCTGTTATCCAACCTTTTGTCCAGTGCATTAGTTCAGACATCTGACTCAACACAATACTAGCAGGCAGGAAATCAGCAAGGCAACAAACTCTTTCTAAGCACGCACAGCCAGCAAAACTTTAATGAAAGGAATCAACCACCACTAAAGCACGATAAATTGAGAAACAAAAATATTGCTACTTCAGTATGTTACTGCAATGAAACTGTTATTTGTCCTGCTTTATTTACTTTTATTTCACATAATAAATGGAACATTCAACTTAATTTGCAGTTGAGTACGTTAAAACATACTTAGCTTATCTTTCCAAACTCGATTTCCTTCAAGAAAAAAAGATCTACCACAAAAAAACTCTCTATCAGGAGTATTTCTGATAGTACCAACAAAAACACACTGACTGCCACTAGTACATGTAGATTCAGAATCTTTTTGCCCTCCCCTCCACCATGTCTTTTTTTATTTATTTTTAATAATTTATGGTCAGCAGATACTTTTCACTAAAGTTCAAAAACTATATTACCTTATCTATCACATGAATTCTCCTTTTGATAAACAGAACTATGCTCACTGCACTGAAATAACAGAACTTTCGCTAGTATTAATGAGACTGCACACACCTTGCTTACACTGTAAACAATAATAAATACATGGTTATTGATACTACTTTTAATTTTGTAGTTATTCAGAATAAAACAGTCTAGGATGGGCCGACTGATCATTCTTGTCTTTCTTGCATACAGTAGTTGATTGGCATGTAACATCAGACCCACATTGGGCAGATTTGCAAGTTAAAAACGTGTCTTGGTAAGCCAGGGATTCCTACTCAAAAATGTTTAGCTCAGCACAAGTCAGAACTATCCTGAATGTATCTTCACAGAGGTACATAAGTTTGCAGGCACAAAGACAGCTTCACAGCTTCCGCACTTCACTATTCGGTTCTAAGTGGCACAGTTAAGGACATCAAAACAACAATCAGCTAAAACATAATAAAACAAAAAAGCCCATAATCTTTCCTTAAAGACATCGTTTGCACTCACTTCAGAAGTGAAGAAGTTTTTATTTCTCAATAAAATACCACTTACTTTTTAGAGTTGTCATTTATCCACACTGAGAACCTAACAATATTCTCATGTAACATTTGTTACTACAAAGAAAATACGAAGAAATGCCGTATTTATTCAAGATAAATCATTCTTCAGAACTGAAATTACAATTACTACTGCTAATTAGTAACAGTAATCATTATCATTACCAGATATCTACTCCTCGTCTTGAAACACCACATCAGTAAGATACTGGCTTCATGAGTAAGCACAATTCTTCCTTGCATCTAAACAAACATTACACTACTACGTTGGTGTAAATTATTCTATCTTGAGTTACTGTTTGACCAAGAGATTTTTACTACCAAGATTATGAAGAATCTGAAGAAACTGCACTTTCCTGAGAAGCTGACCATGAGCTAATTGAAGGATACTTACAAATATGGTTGTTTATTTCTGTAAGATACTCAAAACAATTAATTCTAGAATTTATATTCCGAAGTTGAATATTTGTTAGAAAATCCGGTGCATATGTTTACTTTTGAAGTTGAAAACTGCATATACTTACACAGCATATTTCTCTGGATTTTTACAAAAAAAAAGAAAGACGACACATGACTTGATGGCGCAACTTAGCACATGACAGCATATTCAATATCCATTCAGACCCTTTATGAAATACTCCACACTGAAGATTTCTTTGCTTAGGTTGATTTTTCTACGTTTTTACCAAAATTTACTCAGAGAGCAAACTCCAACACAATATGCATACACAGCATAACAAAAACACTTGCGTGTTAATGATATATTTGTGGTAACTGAAAGTTCTCAGGTAACTGTGACTAATATTTGTGAAGTAAAAGTATGATCATTTTTCCTTTTTCTTAATGAAATGACTTTCTTAATAACTCCTACCTCATTCTACAAGTCACTTATTACAGTTATCCAAATCTAGTAGCAGGATAATACATCCTTCCCAGAAAGGAGTCTTCTCCATACCCCTTTTTAAAGGGGAAAAAAAGTTCAGAGAACTGCCATCTGAGATCCCAGCATCAGAAAAGAACAAAAACAACAACAACAAAAAAAAAGCCGCATGCCTGAAAGTCTTTCTTTGTGCACATTATATGAATCAGTTTTACAACCACAAAACAACTGTGCTCCTATCTGGCCAACGTGCTAAATTCAACCAGTCAGCTAGCTGGCATCTTTAGATTCAAAAACTTCTGCCACGTGAAGTAAGGTATTAACTGACAGCAGAAGATGATATTGTCCAGGAGCAGAGAAGAAATGAGACAATTTGCCTCTGGCATTCATAGATATTTCCTGACAGTAAAGACATGGCAAGATTCCAATTCTTTGGGTTTACTCTCAACTTTTCAATGCAGTTTTCTCTAGCAAACATATGCTTTTGCTCATTTTTTCCTCTCAAACACTCTCCTACCCTCAAAGTCTTTTTCTCTCTCCACAATCAAGGCCCTTGCTGCATTCCTACAGCTTTTGAGGAATTTCTACAATTTCAGTTCTAGTTCCCACTTAACCATCCTATACCTCCAAATATGCCTGTATCACCAGATTTCTGAAGAAGCGCATCATTCCTGGCTCTTTCCACAAAACTAAGATTAAAAAAAAAACATCCATTCTTAAAGCAGAAGTTTCAGAAGAAAACAAAGCAAATACACACAACGCAGGAAAGAGCTTGCTCTCTCAAGTCCACTCAGCATATCCACAGACATTACCTATGGCCTTCTCAGGTTTGGATACACCATGCTCAAACACAATAGGATAGCACCAATGGTAGAAACTGGATGGAGGCACAGAATATATTCAAGCAGACTTGGATAGACTTGGACATTTCAGTGCTCAGATGCATTTATATTAAGACCTTCCCTTCTGATCTATTTTTTTCCTTTCCATTTATTACTGTTTTGGCTGAAGCTTTCAGTGTAGTTCAGTTTAAGCCACATACCTGGCATGAAGTCTTACGGAAACCTAAGAAGTCGTTAAATGATCTCTCATTTTGTATGCAAGATATATAATGCAACCTTAATTGTAAATTGTGTCAAGAACTACTTAAAACTACTTAAAAGATTTCTGCCATATATCTTAATTTACTATACAGTACATTCCTAGCTCCCATGATGCCTAGTTTAGAAAAAGCAACTTCAGAGGGCAGACGAAGAAAAAAAAATGTATGGTAGTGTGGCACATTTTACAGGTTATATCTGCAGCTTGTATTGAGCTTCTAGAATTTATGCTTCCAAGAAGCATTTGCATATTTTGCATTACTGAAATAAGATTTCCATTTGTACATTAAAAATAGTATGACTACTGGTGTCACGTTAAGAGTGTTTCTCTTCACAGAGTTCAGTACCAGGGAAAGATAATATCACACTTGCTATCCTGCTCATAAAGTCACTACCATAACTTTATTTCATCATTTGCTTTGCACAGCTCAAGGAAATAAACTACAAAGAAAAGCAACACCACTATGCTAAGACATATTTCAATTTCTAATACAGTTTTCTAATCAAAACAAAACTAAGATGAGGTGTCACCTACACACCAGTTTACACCACCAATTCCAACTTCAATTGTCCAAAACAATGTTCTGCCTTCACAGATGAACCACTTATTAGATCACAGCCATGTACAAGTAGTAATGGCAGATAGCTGAAACTACAGCCATAAAATTTTAACACCAGCCATGCTGAATTGGAACAGGCAATCTTAATTTTCTTCCTCCATTTAACATTCAAGACTTGTTCATAAAAGCCTTGAGTAAAAAAGTAGTCAAAACCTGAAACAGCATTACACGCTCGTATTCTCTACTCCTCTCCCTCTCTTCCCCTCCAACTTCTCTTTCTCACCTACTTGTTCCCACACACTGGGAAAAAATAAAAATAAAAAAATCACAGAAGAATTCAATGGAACACAAGAGCAGAAAAGGGATTTTGGGGTCCTCTATCCGTCACTAATACTTAAAAAATCACTTCAACATGATTTTGTTACTGAAAACAGGACCAGAACATGTCTTTAAAAGTACAAATAAGTACTCCAGGTGAAGTTTACGGAGTTCCATATGTGCGGCAGGGAACTAGAAACACAACCAGTAACACAAGTTGTAATTACTATTCAAAAAGCCTGGATGCATGCTGACTATGCTTCAGCCTGCCAGGAAACGTTTACGTAAATTCTCTTAAGTCTTCCTGATTAGTATCGTGAGTACTGAATCAAAAGATCTACACTGGCATATTTTTTTGAACTTCGAAAGAGAACTCTTGTCAGGCTTCCTCAAAAGAAAAAAAAAATGAAAAATCACATGAACCACAAAAGGACTTCAACTGTAGCAGTGCACTCCAAACACAATTACTAGGGGCTTTGCATCCCATTTATATAAGCAGCTGGAATTAACCCCCAGCTCTTCAAGGAGCAAGTTAAAGAAAACATACTTGGGAGTGTCTCTCCTCTGCAATGTTTCCCCATTTTAGCTCAGTCAAGATACTAAAGTGAAGCACAGAAATACTGCTCGTTACACGACGAAGGAGAAAAACGTCTTTGGATATTTGGATGCCTCTGGAGAATTTTCATTATCACAAAGAGATCCCAAATCACAGCGTTCTCTTGCTGTCAGTATAGAAGCATACTCTGCAGCAAGATCAACAGAGATCAGTATAATTAAGCAACCAACTTCCAGTACTTACAACACATTACCAAATCATTTCAAGATTTTGAATCACGTAGCTTGCATTTAAGAAACTTGATAAAACTTCCTTTTTTTCCAGCATATCAGTAAACTAAGTTTTGCCTACTTACAGAAGCATCACCAATTCATAAAACTTGAAAACAGTTTCTTATCTCTTTCGGTTCACTTCCATTCTTGCAAGTAAAATAACCAAAAGGCAAATTTAATTTAATTTCACAGATTTAAAAACCCACTTCAATATTTCAGTTTATTCCCATACTTCAGTAGTATTAAATAAATCTTCTCTTTCTTAAATAATATTCTTCTAACAAAACTTTAATATTTTGTTCAGAACAGTTTGTTTGTTGGTTTTAGTACTTTTGTTTTGTTGAAGAACATATTATAAAAAAGGAAGAAAATTTACTTCAGGTTTTTCATTAAAAATCCACAAAACTTAACATATTTTTGGCCCGCAATCAGATACTCAGACCGATTCCAAAACCTGTGGATGATTATTGGCTCTATTTCAAAGTATATGTGTTTACTGGAGAAAAATTAAATACAGGGCTTCAAAAATTCTGTCAATATGGGAAACTGAATTTAAACTATGAACGATAAGGATACAGTTAACAGTAAAACGCTCTCCCAAATTTCCTTGCTAAGTCTTGATGCACATAATCCAAACAAAAACAAGTAGGGAAAAAAAGTAACTTACAAATGTATCTACCACCACCCCATACAAAGAAAATAGGGTATTATGCATACGCTGTACAGAGAGTAGAACACTACTCTTGGCAGATTTGTTCTATCTCACTGTGTTATTATTTGAGTTGCAGCTCAGTTTTAAGAGGCTGTTTCAATCTTCTGGATTGGGAGGGAGATCATTGCTGTGGGATTTTTGCTTTGTAGGCCTTTTTCTTTCAATTAGCTTTGTTTGCTTTTTGTTCGTTTGTTTTTAATTACTATATTTTTAAACTAATGAGAGATGAATGGCAACATACATACTCTGGACTACACACATTTAATTGGTAAGAAGAAAAAACAGTAAAAATACTGCTGACCCTGACCCAATAGTAGATCCAAAGAACTACCAACCATTAACGTGAGACATATGGAGTTATTCACAGAATCATAAGGGTTGGAAGGGACCTCTAGAAATCATCTATAGTCCAAACCCCCTGTCAAAGCAGGCTCTTTAGACCTGCTCTCCTTTACAGAAGAAAAAAAAATACAGTTAAAAGAGCTCATCCTAGGAAAGAATGACAGATCTTGAGAAAACTGTTTTAAACAAGAAGAAAGAATTCAATTTTCAACTGTATATCCCGAATTACATGTAGAAGTCTAAAAGAAATCAGAAATTTGGACTGCAAGAGTAGCATTGCTTCATATCACTTATGTCACCACATCACTTCTCCTTTCTTTGAAAGGCAAGGAGAGTTACTAATATCAGGAGCATGCTGCACCAGAAAAACACAGGCAACACCGCCTTCGCTTTTCTTCCTAATAGTAAGAGCTCAGCTCCTTACCATCTCTCAGATCAGCTTTGCTTTAGTGAGCCAGTTCAACTCGCTATTGCTATGCATTCTCTTTTCACTTTATTAGCTTTTTTCCATGTTACCGAGCTGAAACAGTATGAATGCCAGAACTAGTGGAAAAAAGAGAGACCCAGCATTAGTGGAAAGAGGGACCTTCCAAACCAGAAAATCTTTTGTCACCATGAAGCTTCTACACTAAGTTCATTCAAAACCATTTTTTACAACTTCACTTCAAGACCTTTCATCCAGACACAAAAGTCACTTTTGGTAAACAGATCAGACATAACCTTTTATTGTCAACGTAAACGTTTTGGTTTCAACTCTAACTTCTGTACTTAGCCTTTCCTAAGTGAGTGGGGACCTTGGAACGCTTACAAGTGAGAAAACAATAAAAAGCATGGGACCCTGAGTGGAGCATCCATCAGCTAGCTCTGAATATCAGTAAACATCTGAAATTATTTACTATGGGTGAAAGAAGAATTTCAAGGAAACACTGCTTCTACATCCAATGGACACGGTGGTGTTCATTAGAATCTATTACTGTCCGTTTCAAAGTTAGAAAATATAAGATTATACCTACATAATTCTCAAGCAGTTTAGGTCACAATTTTCCTGTGACGTCAAATATGGAAACATATTCTAAAGTTTGTCAACCAATATTTTATTTTGCTACACATCTATACTCAAGGCAAAGCAAAATGGACAAGGGACTCAACAACTAAGGCATCGAGGGGCAGACTCCTGAGAGCCACCAGTAATGAGATTCAACTTCTTTCACCACACAGCTGTTTAATAACCCTAATACCCTCTTTAAAAAAGAAAAGAAGCTTCTTAAAAAAAAAAAAAAAACAACATTCATTAGGATTTTTGCAAAAAGCTCATTCTCTTCATGGCAGAACAGTTACACTGGGAACTACAAATGAGCAGTATCATATACCTGTTAAAAAAAGTTTCACAATGGCCCAGAAATCAGGTAATGTTCTACTTCAGAGATTTTTTTTTTTAATGAAGGTTTTTTGTATTATTTACTTTCAATTGAGGATTACCACATCATCGATGTATTTATGGAACAATTGACCAAGAGTATCATCCTGACACAGATCACGCAGGGAAGAAACTGAATCAGTAACATCTTTGAAACTTCCAAACTCTACACCTTATGTTTCCACTCCCTTCACCATACAGACTATGAAAAAAAAAAATCAGAAGCTATTTGTTCTTAATTCTGCTTAAAAGACGATCACTTCTCAAAGCATCAAAAAAGCAGTTCCAGAGAGTTGCAGTGAAATACATCAATTACGTGTCCAAAATATCGACTCCATGAATCTACTTAAATTATTTCTGTGTGCAGATGATATCTATACCGTTTTTAAGTAAGATCGCAAGAAAAAAAGGGGGCAAAGCATTATTTAATATAGTGCTTTCCACAAATGGTAATTTTATTTGTAAATACAGTTTACAGTTGTATTATCACCATACATGAGGGATGCTCCAAAAGTAATGCCTCCTATTTCATTATGTTGGCCCATGACAGAGGCAGCTGTTGATGGTGTGACAGAAGAGGATGAACCATCCCACCAATATTCTGTTACATGTTGCTTCTGCATGACAGATGGCAGAAGAGGGGCAGTTTGACAAAATGGCATCTGACATGCACGTGCATATGAAGCAAAGGTGTGCAGTCGAATTCCTCCATGCATAAAAAAACTGCATCCCAACTGTCATTCATTGACACTTGTTAAATGTTTGTAGAGACCAAACAGTGGATGTGAGCACAGCAAGGTGGTGGAGGTCACTGCATTTCAGCAGTGGTGACAATGACATAAAGACAAGTCACATTCCAGACAACCACACGCATTTTTATAAGTGTAGCATGAAGGCTCTTGCTCATTGCTGGCAAAAAAAATGCACAGGTAACAGTGGTGACTACGCTGAAAAAGAGTGTTTTGAAGCTGATCATTTGAACTGTCAAACAGTGATTCTGTGCTCTGTTGTAGTTTCCAGGCAGGCATTAATTTCAGACTGACCTACCTAGTACTACTAAAAAACAAGAAAAGATAGTGAATGGTATCAGCATTAACAGCTTTCACGCATGTTGTGCCTCTATCACGCACTGTATCATCACAGGAAGCACCACACTTCCAAAACAACTAGTAGGACTTCAAGACAAGTTAAATCACTTTGAATATTGCTTCTCACATCAGCGCAATGCTGCAAAGAGCCTTCAACTATACACATAAGCCTTTTTTTTAATATATATATATATATATATATATATATCTAATAACAGAAAAGTTAAATCTGATAAATATACAGGGAAATCTTTGAAGCAGTAGAAAAGTTTTGATTCATTATTCATATTAGATCCCACTTTGTAACAGGAGCGAGTTTCAAGAAAATAAGGGAGTAGATTTTTCTGAAAGCCTTAACATGTAAAGTTTAAGAAACAAGGTCATTCTTTTAACAAACTGTATCTAGTTCTTAAATAAAGGAAGACTGAAGTGTCATCCATCTGCACTAAACAGGCCAAGCAAAATACCCTGCAATTCCTATGTTCTCCTCAATGTCGAAATGGGTGGATAAATTTAAAGCCTGCTCTCTCAGGAGTTGCTTTATAGGCAATTTTCTCCCAGTATCAAGGTCTGCAATTTCCATTTGGCTGCCAGTTTGCGATTAAATTCATCACCTTTATTATAAAAATGTGCTGCACTCCACAGCCTGCTGCACAAGAATCGTAAGGAAGACATTTTTCACTGCTAACAGCAGCATCATTCCGAGGCAGCCATCACATCCATTCAGACATTAGTGCCTCCAATGCAATGCAAGGACCTATCACTCACATGAAAAAGCCCTAACAGCAGGTATACCTCAGAGGAACTTCACAGATAGTATCTTTTGTTCATCTTCTTCAATAAAAGCCACCACAACATCCCACATTAATTGCTCTTAAAAGTTGACAGTTTAAAAACAAATATGCTTACATCAAAATTGTCTTCTTGTAGTATTCAGAACAGTTCTGGGAATAAGATCAGCCCTCATACTGACTACACCATCACAGACATTTTGCACTTCTTCCTTGAAGCAATTTTATACATTTTATTAAACACCCCGCACAATTTTTTTCTACATACACTTTCTGCCCATATTAAAGGGACTGTTTCATTCTGATATTTTCATTTGCTTTGTTTTCACATTTCTACTGACATTTACCCTCTTAAAGTCACCTACTTTTTCTTCCAAGTTTTTGGGCAAGTCTGCCCAAATCATGGTTGCCTATCAGAATTTATTAAAACCTGCTCAATCGATGTGTTTTGCATCATATTGGATGGTACTTCCATTTTATTTCATGTAACACATCTAGACTTCAATTACTGATAATACTGACATACTGCATGGCATTAGCAGCACTTTAAATCTGAGAAAGAATCTAATAAGACATCTCATAAACACGAATTCTAAAAATCAAAGATAATCAAAGGCTCTTCAGCTTATATGACTATGCAATTAAATTTCAAGAAAATCTGCTGCACGTTTGTTAATATTGTAGAATTATTTCAGAAGTTTTCTTTTTGTAGAAAAAAATCTGGCACACTGTTACATTAATTAATTGCTTCCTACTGCAGTGCAGCACAAAAAGCTGATTTTGACTTAACTTTACTGAAACAATAGCTTGCTATTTGCAAGCTGAAGTCCCAATTACTTCACAGCCCAGTGCGTTTAACAACTGGCACATCAACTTCCGGGATTTTGGAATTAAATTATCAAGTAGATAAGATAATGCAGCATCAGTGTTTACCTCTTACCACTACAGCAAAAGCTGATTGGACCCTCTTCTAACTGAAACCATGATAATAATTTTGTTGTAAGGATCTATAGGATTAACCAACCAATCAGCATAGAGCATAAAATGCATTCTGTATTCAAGCCCGGATGCTAACAACCACCATATTCCCTCAGTAAACTTCAATACTGTATTTCAGGACTTCTTAAGAAATTATTTTTGCTATCAAATTTCATAACACATTTACATTTAAGATTAAAAGCGATATACTTTAAAAGAACAGAAACCTAAATTATTACCCTGCTATTTTAAGCTGTGTGAAAATATTCTTCATTCCATAGCAAAACATTACAGTTACAACGTAGACAATGACAACAGTAACAACAGAGAATCAAACTGCATTAAAAACTGCTAGATATGTCGGGTCTGAAGCAGGCTTCCCCCATGCAACATTAGTTTTCCAGCTGCATCTATCTCCTGTATTGCTTCTAATTATACCAGAAAAAAAAAAAAATCAAATCGTATCAAACCTTGCCCATACAGATATCAAAGCAAGCTCTCCCTTGAGGACAATTAAAGACACCAACTAGCACAACACCACAATGACAAGAGAGAAGGGGGAGGACAGAAGAGAGAGAGGGAAGGACAGCTGGGTGGGAGGGGAGGGTGTGTATGTCCGCACGAATCCTAGTAACAGGCATAAACAGTAGTTTTGTGTTAATATTCTCTTTAAGCTGCCTGATAGCCAAGATCTCTGCTACCTACAGAATGAAAACGCTTAGGGTACTAATGTACAAGTTACGTTGTAAGTTTTTACATTGTAGCTATATAATTAATTTTCTCTTTCACTTGCAAATTCTAGTTACTTTAACAAGGGCCTCTTTCAGGAACAAACTTTCCAATAGAGAAAGCGTAAGCAACTGCAAAAGTTAATATCCAAAAAGTAAACTGAAAACATGCTGAAAATCACATATAATTTTTCAAACAACATTTGATAAAATCCAAATGTACAGTAATTCAAATCTACATTATAAATTACATCTACTAGAAAGGATCTTACAAATTCAGGTTTCATATTTAGGGTACATTTGAAGAACTGATTGATTACGTAGGCAGGATCCATACGTGGAACAGTATGTATAAAACTTAGCATTAAAGGTATTTGTAAATTACGTTCTTATTTTTTCCCAGTTGGTGTATCACTGATTCCTAACAGCACGTCCTATCAACACAAGAGTTATCCAGTCAGGGGAAGAAATTAGGGAAAAAAAAAAAAAGTTTCCTGAAATACTTACAGCTAAAAATGCTTGAACATTTAGAACTTCCTTAAATATCTTTGTTTATGAATGACTACTGTGACTACGTTAATGGAACTCTACTTGAAAACTGCAGATGCTTTTAAATACAGTCTACTACTTTAATTATACTGTAACAGCACACCATACAGAACTCAGTAGGCTGTATCTGTCAGTAATTAACACCTGCAAAAACAAGTATCTTCAAGTTCCAGCACTGCAAACTGGACTACATTTCATTACATTTTTTATAAATCTAATTAGATTCTCTACATCCCATCCAGGGAAAACGTCATCACACTCACAACCTCTACAAATACATAATAGCAATAAGTTCTAAGAAAGAGACAGACAGATAGGTGAAGCATCTTCCACTGTACGTAACGATGAATGCAAACTGTTTTCATAATCTCTTAGGAGATTTTTGTTGCAAAATTTTACTTCTGCCCATGAAACAGGCAAATGAAAATGCCTTTATATCAGCAGTCTTCAACCTTTTCCATTTTCAGACTAATAAGTTCACAAAAGAGGTAAAGGCTTGGTGTAGCAAATTTAAATCTCCCAACAACAGACTTCCTTTTTCTTTGTTATCTTTCACAACTCCTCGTAGGAAACAGGTCTGCAAATCATAGATGGAGAAACACTATCCTGGTAACTCGTATTTCACATGGCTCCACTAACTTTGCAAAATAAAAAAAAATGTTCTGTACGCTTCGAAAAGATGGTGATCTTGTAGGTGTCACATCAGAAAATATTCTCACGCAATCCAAAATATAGTAAGCCTTTAAGAGTAAGGTCTACGACAAAACTTTCTGACATTATGTTTTGTGCAAGTGCCTGTAGTTTCACTGACGACACTACAATGTGAAATGTATATGCTTGAAATTCTTTGCTATGTCGAAAAAGGTTAGGTAAAGGAGCAAGAACAGTAGCTCAGTGTGAAAAATGGGAGGAAAACTAGTATAGATTAAGCTGGAAACAGCACATATGAAGGAAACTTCAATGCACTGTAAAAACATTAATGCCAATAAAAAGCACCTCTCACCCTTTCCATCCCAAAAAAAGGTTCTGCCAAACAGACAGCCAGCAACAAGTTGCTCCCTTACACTACTGTTGGAAAACTAACTGGAAACTGATCTGTGTAGGCCCCTCCTTTACAGTAAGCAAACCAGAAATAAACTAAATTGACTTAATGAAGTTAGTGAAGTCATTAATACTTAACCTGCAGTATTTTAAACTACTTAACGTCAAAACACTGCCAGGAAACACAGCACTTCAGTAGCTTACGCACATGGAAAATGTCCTATGTTTTTGGAGTTTAGTTTTGGTTTTTATTTTTGAAACAGTGGCTGAGACAAAACATTTTAAAAGGTCAGTGCTCACACCCCTACATGAAATCTTCAATTATTTAAATCATTGAAGGACATGATGCTGAGCTACTCCGGATCTCACGCTATGACAGCTGTGACACCTTTATACCTCAGTCCCATTTTACTTTCCCGAACCCTGACTGCAAACAGTAGACAATCTCATAATGTTTGAAGGCTAACTTAAGTTGTTATTCTATTTTAGTAAATTGGAAACATTTTAAGCAGGAAAAAACTCCAGCTTAAAATGGCAGTACTTTAAGAAAAGCACATTCATCTTTCTGCTCTGATAAACTTTCTGTTAACTACTTTAACGGTGAAAAAATTAAAAATTGTATTAAATCATCAAAACTATTTCTTCCATGATGTTAGTGTTGATAGGTGTATAGTACTTACATTCTTATTTGTGGCATTACCTTTCATCAGTTTTCTTAACAGCCTGGGAAATATTCTTGTTTCATTACTAGCTACGTTCACTCCTTCACCTTCCAAGCAAAAAATAAAAATAAACATGTTTATAAAAGCTTATGCTGCCCTTCAACTACTAATCCCTAATCAAACTAGTAAAAAAACTTCTCTGAATGTTAGCAGTGTGTTGGTATCTTGCCTTTATGTCTGAAATTTAACACTAAGAGCACACAACGAAAGTTTCAAGAAATCCAGAACTCAGCAGATATCTTTCTGGTTATTCTGCTACATTTTAGGCACTAGCAATCGCTAAAAATCTTCAGCAGCCAAACTGCCTTATGCAGCAGAGAAAAACATACTACAAATCTGCTAGCAGTTTGATCTGCATCCCCACAAAGAACTCAAGCACTATTACTTTAACCAGTATTCTACACATCAAGTGTTCAGCAACTTGATATAACAATGAATGGTAAAGGATAAAAAAACCAAACAATTCTAGCATAAACCTTATTGAGTGGGATTAGAAAGACCCATGCATGTGACAAAAAACACTTTGTTACATGACTTCTTTAACAGAAACAAAAGAAACAATTTCTTATTTAGTCTCCCCAGATTGATAACTGGTTTTTTTTTTTATGGTACAGAAAAAGTAGTGAATTCAAAAACAGAAGTAACTAGGGCTGTAAGATCTAGGAAGGCTGACTGCAAAACCTGAAGGAAAATTAAGTTCAGAGTAAACTAAGTTTGCCTCAAACTTACATTACTATTACTACTTATTACCAAGTTAGACTGCTGAGATTACAAATATCAATGGAAGTTCAGAAGTCTGTCTTCAAACAAGCCAGTTATCAGCCCTAAAGATCAATGTAAACGTCTTTCAGTAAAGCATAATCCATCTGCCATTTTAAGATGTTGAATTTAGTAACCATCTTGAATTGCAAAAGGGACACGTTTCTTTTCTACTCAGCCAAGCAAAGAGCAGCTTCTCCTCGCTTAATTATCCAGCACACACCTAAATACCAACTGCCATCCCTCCAAACTCCAGCGTTAGCTATAGTGGCTATCTACCGCAACATCCATCTCTCTCCAATTCATCATCGTCAGCTTTCTTGCTGACACTCTTCTGAGCTGCCTAGTTGATGAATTGCTCTGTTATTCATCCTATGTTAATCCGAGGCTGATGCAAGAGTATCTTTTCGAAGACACTTAACAGTATTAAAACTTGGCACTACCGAGCGCCCTCAGTGTGCGTTAAACCTCCCACTTGGAACCAACAAGTTTCCTCATGAATAGGTATGAATAAAATAGTTACTAAATCAATAGGCATCAGTTTTATGTACCCCACTACCTACAAACAGAGCTCAGGCATGATTCCTTGGTTCCTCAGAAGCTACACGCAAATTATTAGAAATTTGAAGTACTTCAATCTGTGTAGAATTTAACCTCAATAAACCCTATACTAAATTGATAGACAGAGGACATTCTCCTGCTTCTCAAATTATCACTGAGTATTCAAACGTCACAGGTCACTAAAAAAATACAGTTCTTTTTCATTCTGTAAGCATAATAGGCATCTCTTGAGAAAGACAGTTGTACATTTCTCAGTTTCTTTCGAGGCAGATTTCATTTTTAGGAATGTTGTTTCCAGATTTTTACCCAAAGGATTATGTTAGTCTTGTCATAAAAATTTACCCACAGAGAATGAACACAAGAACCCTGGAAATTTCAAAACACGAAATTCAAATCCCTGCGAAGACTTGATAACAGTTAAGTATGCTTCTCCCTGAAAGCAACAGTGGTCCCAAATCATATAGCTAGGACACACTGAAACAACACTTCTGCTCTCAAGATATATACACAGAACCTGTCAGATACAACTTTGGTTAAAATTCCATTTCTAATTCCTACAACATCACCTGTGCCCAAATTTGGCTTGACTAGTAAACAGGCTCGAAGAAGTTATCAGAACTATGTGAAAAGTAGGAGCAAAAGAACTCATATCAGGAATCTTATTTGTTCCAAGTTAAGTGAGAGGCAGTATCAGATTTCCATTAAAGCTTCAAGCAACTTGAAATAGCAATTCCCTCACCTTGTAAACTGACTGGATATGAGCCTCTCCGACTGCATTTATCTTTATGGCACGATACTTAAGCAATTAAAGAACAAACAACTTGCCTCTACCACCGTCTAACACGCACCACACTCTCACAGTACAGACAGCTCTCACAGCAGAAACATACTTTGAGCTAGACAGCTGGGCCTGATGCAGCATTTAACCTTAAACACATAAACCAACTTTTAACAAACACCCTCATCAAGTAGCATTTAGGCAAATATGAAAATCAGTCACAGGGAGGGAGGAACGAAGGTGACCACTTGCTGAAAAAGCATTCATGTTTGTTTCTTGTGTATAGGTGCAACAAGCCGAAATTAACAAAAAGTAGTACAAGTAAATGAGCAGTACTGCCTGAAAGCAAGAACCATACACAGAATTTTGTTGTTTTCTTCTCCCCCTCCTCTCCTTCAATACAACCAGAGGTATCCCACAGCAAACACAAGTGGGTTTGATTTTTTTCTATGCCCGAAAAATGAAAATGATTCAGAAAATAGTTGACATCCTTGATTATGTTATTAAACTACATTAAGAATATTAATCGATCTGTACCCCTTCAAAGTCTCAGAAATAAATGTAAGCATTATGCAACATCAGCTGAATGTTTAAGTTGAACTTCCATTTAAATATATGCAATATTAAGTTTTTAATTAATGCTTCCCTAACATCAAATGACTCTGTTGTCTATCGTAGGCATACTCCCTCTCCTAGACTCTAATGAAGAAAAGATACCCTAATTGGGATAGGACATTCCATGGGTCCCTTCCAACTCAGCATATTCTAGGAATGTGATTTCCACCAACTACAAGTTAGAGATTTCTAAAGTAGTTCTTTATCCTGAATTAGACAATCAAAGCAGCAAGGTTTGTTATTTAAATTGCTTTAGTATGCAAACAGTTCAGCAAAGTCTGGTTTCCATCTAGTGTCAGCTAGTCTGAAAACAACCATCTTCTTAAAATTTCGACTGGAACAGAGGCATAATTAGTTGACATCCAATCAAGAGCTGCAAATTTTAAAGCACTTGTCCCCCTTCACCTATGCTCCATATCTTAAGCACTGAACCACCCCAGCCATTGTGCCAACACAACTATTCTGAGATCACATATGGTGAGCTCAATCACAGCTCCAGTCTGCCTGAGAAGCCAGCAACATACAAAAACAAACTGACAAAACCCTGACTAGTCCAGAGTATCAACTGACTTTTTAAGCCAGGAACCAATCCAGCAGATAAAAGCATAAGATACCGTACTATCTTCCTCTGCCTCTTCTCATACCTCAGCCACCATTCCTATGCATTACCCACCAGAACGTTCACGATGTGACTTCCCAGAGAAGCAGCAGGATTTTAAGTGCTTGTCATGTTTCCATTCAAATCAAGTCTTGAGGTGTTAACATTTATAAGGCTATATAGCACTAGAACTGCTACACATCCCACTACAAAAAACCTAAAATGCCAGTCACTCGTTACACAAATTGCTCCACATCTTACTCCCTTTAAAAACTGCTACTGTGAGGCTGTGTCCATCCTTCCAAGATTACAAGGATGTTATAAAGGATTGAATCTTTTTTTTTTTTCTTTTTGGGAGGGAGGGGGGAGAAGCCAAGGGAGTACACACTTGTGCTGGAAACACAGACAATTTTATCTAATCCACTACAACACAGAGAAAATTAGAAATATTTAGGTGCTGTCGCTAAGCAAAAGTATTCTAAAAAATGATTCAGAAAATTGACTTCCAGTGTGCTACTGAAACCACACTAAACCACTAAAAGCAAAATCTGTTAATAAATATCTATTGCCATTTCCCCTCAAGAGGATGTTTTGTTTTCTCTTTTTTGCCATTTAAAGATAAACAAAATGTATTATTTTGACAAGTATAAAAATAAGTCCTCAAGTGGAAATTAATTGAAGATACTGTTTCCAATTTTTAATTAGTATTTTAAAGCTTAAGAAGAAAAACCTTAAAATACCTGTTTGCATAATCACACTGATTCTAAACACTAACATCTGCTTAAAAACAAACAAACAAACCTGCAGAACATTAAGGTTTAGTAACACTGAATACAAGAGCTTTAACTTTAACCACTTATTTGCTCTTCTCAGATACTCAAGCAGCAAGCAATGGAAAAGAATGGAAACGAGAATAATAAAGTCATGGGGCAATCTCGGCTAATGAAGCTGGATAATATTTCTCTTTAAAGTGATAGTGGTTGCTTTGCCCATCCTATTAAATGTTTCTAAAAAAAAAAAAAAAAAAGGAAAGAAACACAAAACACAAAAATCAACAGCAACACAAATGATAAAATGACTTTACCTGCCCTGCAGAAGGTACCTCTGAATACTTTCTCAAGTCAAAAGGACAGGACATAATATTACTCAACTTTCAGACACCCAGCTCTTTGCCTCACCACAGCAATGAGATCTAATTTAGATTATATGAACACTACACTTTGCTGTTTCAAAACTCATGGAGCAGCTCCAATGTGCTCCACAGACCTTAATACCCCTGCTAGAAAACTGCAGATACCTAATACGGTGTTTCTACTGACCCTGCTAATTATACTAAACATACTGAAATTAAAAACACTGACATTTTCACTGGTTCTACTGGTTCTCTTAATATTGGGTTATTAAATTTGTAATAAAACGTCCAAATAAAAAGAAATGTCATGACAGGTATTTTGATTAAAATCAATACATAAAAACCCACACAACCTGAATGAGAAGTTGTAAATTATGTTTCAATAAAGGTGAGGGTCAGCGAGTGAGGGCACTTCATTACTTCACAGCTTTCCTGTGAAAGCTTTCCTTCCACCTTGCATCTCTCCACATGAGTGTTCAAAACCGAGCCCCCAGCCCTCCCAACAGTCCTGCAGTTCTTCAATAGGCCTGAACTGCCAGAAAGGCCTGATAAATCAGTGTGACACCAGCCTGTCCTGTCAGCCATGGGCTATAACACAGTAAAAGGCTACTTGGAACAATACACACTCTCCAAAAAAAGAACAGCATTTTAAGCTACAGTCACTAACTAAAGACAACACAAATCACTTGCTTTTGTAGTAAATTCTACATAACTCAAAACATTTTAAGCAGTATTCCATTCCTGACTTAATTAGTGTACTTGGAAGAAGCTTCAATTTAAGGACTGAAGCAGATAAGCTGATCAAAAAAAGTTACTCCACTACAAAAGGAGCATTTTATTTCATGTCCAGCCTTCTCTCCAGGCACAGCATTCATGAAATGCCAGCAGCATTTTTCTGACTTGATTTTTTCCCTGTTTATGTATGTGAACTTAATTTTCACAATTAAGACATTCTAAGTACTCTTTCAAAAATCTATGAAGTGCTTTTTTACAGTTGTTTTTTTTCCTCCTCTTTACCATAATATTAACAAACACGTACTCACTTTTTCCTTTACAAGCTACAAAAGCTTGTCCCTTAAGGGACAAGTAGCACTAAACAAAATGACTGAAAGAACTCAAACAGGTTTCTCCTGTTTTAAAAACCAACTAACCAGCAGCTCCTCAGCAGAAGGAGGGTTAGCAAGGCTACTCTTGCTTAAAAAAAAAAAAAAAGGAAAAAAAAAAGACACTTCAATAATCAGTTATTGATAAGCAACAGTGAACAAACTGCTTACAAAACATGAGCTTTAAATAGCTGCTCTATTAACTTCAAACCTATCAGATAAAACAACATCCATCATCTTTTTAAATTACATGCCAGGTGACTGCAATCCTGTAAATGCTCCTAAAGCAACTTAACCGCACTGCTGAAGGGAAAAAAAAAAAGAGAAAAAAAGAAAGCTATGATTATTTCTCCCAAGCTAGAAACAAGCAAACTTCTTCCTAAATTCAGTGCAGCTTTTGGTTTCCACATCATCAACACCACCACAACTTACAACTACTCTCATGAAGTTTTTGAAAACATAAGTTCTAGACATTTCATAACCTTGGTATTATGAGGTAAACATAGATTTGAAAGTACCATTTAAAAATGATTCAAGCTTTTTATCCTAACAATTCTCATCTCTTAACTTTGCAGTAACAGGCATGGTCTGTACAGAAACAGTATTTAGTTATTTATTGCACAATCTGATTCAAGTGAAAAGTCATGCTAATGTGCCCAACGTCCCTTCTTCAAATCTGACGAGTCAGCAAAGCCCTAGCTAAACACAGGCTACATTTACATAACCACAAACACCACAGTCATGCACAAAAGTCACTAGGTAACATCCAAGAGAACTTGTCTACAACACCCCAAGCCAGTTCTCCAGTCTTAACTTTAGCAGACATTTTAGGTAAGATGACACTGACATGAAACTGCAGTTTTAAGCACTGAACTATGCAAGCTCATACGTATTTTCTTCAGTGTGCACAGTAAGCTGATAGCAACACACCAGAAAGTTATCCCCCTTAACCCCTACCTAGATGTTTTATTATTACTGCTATTCAAGCACAGTCAGCCTACTTGACATTAAATTGGGTTTCTCTCCAAAAGCTAGACGTGTGGCTTAACGCACATCTCAGGGAAGGCACACTTCAGTCACCTTCAGCTTAAAGAAGAGGGAATTCTCGATTATTTTTTGTCAAAACCTTCTGGAGAAAAAAAAAAAGAAGTCTAGGCCACAGGTTTGATCTGCGTCCATTCCTATCAAGTACAACCTTCTGAACAGATACAGGTCCAAGAAAACAGAGCGCTTACATATAATTATATAATGTGGATCTTATTTTATCGTTTAGCTATATTTGTCTAGAAACTGTTGAAAGAATAAAACCAAAGTAATACAAATTTCAGTAGGTCAGAATGCTATTAGAGTATGAAATGCCGATTTATTAAAAAATTCAAAGTAAGAAAGATGGTACAATGTATTCACTTTATACAATGGGGGAAAAGTTTTTCCCCCAAAACATATGTGTGCATGTACACACACATATATATATTCTAGATTAGAATCATAAAAGTTAATATTAAGAAGCTGAAGCACAAAGAAAAAAAAAGAACAGGTCACATTTGATGGTGCAAACAATTACAGGAAATACAGCCTATTCCACATTCAGGAAAAGCCCTCTCTTCCCACAGGTTTGCACTAGGCTGATAAAAACAACCCAGTTTCCTAGTTATTATGATGTGCACTTTAAACATCCTCACTAATCCACAAAAGCCTTATTTATACGTAAGGAGTTGAAAGCACACATATGCAAAAATATCTGTGACCTAAACAGAATTGTCACTTTACCATTTTATTATGAAGTAGTTCATTAACAGAAGTTTCCTCGCTCACATTTACACCCATCTTCAAAACAAATGCTGTCAAGCTGAGACCATCTACTAAATTAAGCACTACGATTTCGAAGATCAGATGTGAGGGCAAGAGTTCAGAAAGGAAGATGCAATTTGGATAACAGGAACAGGCCAAAAATGAGATGCGGCTTCTGAGTCCTACTCAGATTAGACGCATCATTTGTCTAAATCACTGAGTTCATTTCTGCTTCTTGCTGCGTGCAATTACAAGGACTCAAACACTCAAGCCCGTCAGATTTTAGTTTTTAAACATCAACACCTAAAAGGAATAAAATTACAAAGATGGGCATTCCGATAGAGAAAGCAATCCATGCTCTGTCAGAGCTCCTACAATTCTTGTGTTATTTCTTTCATCAGAAAATAAAATACAAAGGCTGACAGTCTGACAGTTGTCTGCAAAGACTGTACTTCTCAAACATAAACAGAACCTTCAGGAAGATGGCTGTACAGTAAGTATGGAAGCACCACCACCTGAACCACAGACCTCCCAGCAAGAAGCAGCACATCAAATGCACATTGTCGAGGGGAAACACCAACACTACATTCTTCTACATACGTAAAGCCAACACATAAAGACACCTGTCCCTCATATTTTTTATTCTCATGGGTCCCAGGAAACAACTGATGGAACTGTTATACTTTTATACTATTATACTTTCAAGACAACGTTCTGAACCTTGCAGGCCCTTCTGGTGAACTACAAAACTTTTCTGGAAAATGTCAATGCAGCAAGCAGCTGAAAGCAATGAAGACAGTGCCTTTAGGCAGCCAGACAGCTGTTGCACAGAACAAGCTGCCCTGGCCTCTCAGCCGTGCATCACTATGACTATCCCACCCATGCAATACTGCCTGTACACACAGGGCATGTACAAGTCCATATCAACACAGAAACCCACACAATTTCACAGCTATTTGTTGTTTTTCAGTATGTGTTCCTAGACGAGTTAATTTCGCTATTCAAGTTCCTAATGGCGTTCAGAGGCCAGCCTCACGTTTCAGAAGAAAAATAACTGGCGCCCCTTAGTGTTCAGAATTTGAAGTCTTCAAGCAATTTACTAATTTGCATGAAACATTTTTTTTTTAACATTCCAAAAAGTTTTCTGCCTCCACAATACTTCCATCCAACTGCCAACGTAAACAGGAAAAGCAAAAACGCTTAAAGGGATCGCAGAAATATTCTTGAAACTGTTTAGAAGACCAGCTTTTTGTTTATTTTAATGAAGTGCACGAAGAAGAGCTTCAACACAACCCTTGGACAACTTTTTCTGAGGCCCCACAGCCCTCATTTGGGAATTCTAATAATTTGCAAAACATTTTTCCAGAGTGTTTAGTATTTCAAAAAATAAAAATAAAAATCTCAGAAGATGGCTGGATTTCAGATATTCCTTTGAGTGTCCTTTTTGCACAGGAAATGCTTTTCTCTCTTTTGTTTTCTGACCAAAAATAAATAATAACAACAAACATTTTGGGCCTCCTCCGGTCAAGCTCTTCAGCTTTTTTCCAGGTTCTGGAATTCAGAAGTCTGACACCAAGTTCATGCGAGGCTCTTTTGGCTTCAGAAAACAAAAAATTAATAAGTCTTCTCAGTTAGGTTTCTTCTCAGCGTTTACTTCTAAATGTTCTGAAGAGAATGTTTCCTGCGGTGAACAAGAACACGCCAAGTCCTATGTAGCTTTGCCTTCCACATCCAGATTTGTTCTGCTGTAAGTTCACGTCCCAAAATTCTTGAAAGTAAAACCATAACCTCCCATCATGTTACTTCCACAGTCCATCTTCTGCAGTCGTTCACTTGTTTGTGCTGCTCTATCGCTCACTCTGAAGACAGCATTCCCGATACGCCGGGTTTGAAGCACTACAACCACTATCTGTTTTTTACAGTCTTGGAGGGCGGGGAGTTGTTTTACCAAATATAACACCAGTGCCTTCATCTTCCGAGGTCAGTAACTTCCCAAAGTTCTTTTCTCGAGGAGGACTATGTCTGCAAACAGGAATCCTAGCTCGAGATTATGAAATTGGGTAATTTCACGCAAAGAATCTGAAGCAGTTGAGGCTGCATAAATAATTCCTAGCTTTAGAACACGTTACAAAGCTACTAAATATGATTAATAGGTCTAACTCTGCGCAAAGCTCGAGTCTGAGGGGGAGTAAAAATAAATGTTTCTAACGAGAAAATTAAATGCGCGAACCCAGGCGTAAAGCAAATTTAACTGCCACGACCGAACGCGCAGCCTGACTTCCAGCACACCGGGGCTATTATCACGTGAAGAGAGAGAGCCGTGTGGGACGCACCAAGTTGCCAGCCCTTGCCTTCCCTTTCCCCCTCAAAACGCGGTTATTCAACCGCAGAGCGCGGCCCTACGGGGCTGCGCACAAAGAGGGGCACCCCGTGCTCTCCTTTTCTCTCCCCTCCCCGCCGGAGCAGGAGCTGCCCCCAGGGCCGCCGGCGCCCGGCCGGAGCCAACGAGGCCATTTCGTAAGCACGGGCTGTTTTTCTCCCCGCTCAACTCGCACATACGAGTCTTTCAAGTTAGTTTCTGTGCAAGGGAGAGCCGGGAGAAGAGCCGGCCCGCTCCTCTCCCCCACGCGAGGGGTCCGCTCCCGCCCCGCTCGAGTGGGGCGCGGCGCGGCCGGAGCTCGGCCCCCCGCCCCCCCTCCCTCCAGCACCGGCCCGGCCGCGCCGCGGGCCCCGCTCCTCCTCCTCCCCCCGGAGCGCATTCCTCAGCTCCGCGCCTCGCTCCCTCCCCCCCAGTTCCGAAGGACGGGAGCAAAAAGAAAACTAAAATAATAATAATAATAAAAACGCAGCGGAGGGAGAGCTAAGAGCCGGGTCCCGCAGCGCAGGCAGCGGCCGGGGCGGAGAGAGCCCGCACTTCCCCTTTGTTTGGGGCGCACCAGGAGAGCGGAGCGGAGCAGGCCCCGCGCTGCCCCCGCCGCCGCGAGGGGCCCGGCTCGGGGAGGGACGGCCGGGCGGGGCGCGTACCTTCGTCCAGCAGCCGCTCGAGGTGGTTGAAGATCCCGCAGAAGTTGGGGAGGCTGCTCATCAGCTTCTTGTCGTTCATCAGCTGCATCAGGTAATCGGGGCTCGGCTTCGGCTTCTCCTTGGCTTCCATTTCCCCAACCATATTCCAAGCCCGCGCGCACAGGGCGAGCGCCCGCAGCAGCTCCGCCGAGCGAGGCGACGGCGGCACGGGGCGCCCGGCGGGATCGGGCGGGCCGGCGGGGGAGGGGCGGGGCGGGGAGGGAGCTCCCCGAGGAAGGAGGAGGAGGAGGAGGAGGAGGATTCCGAGCCGCGAGCGCCGCGCTCCCGAGTCCGACAAGGAACGGGAAAAAGGAAAGTCGGAGACCCCGCTGCGGGCGCGCCCTCCGCCCTGGCCGCGCGGTGCCGCCGCCGCCGCCGCCTCCTCTCGCGGCCGCCGCCGCTACCCCGCTCCGCGCGCCCTCGGCCGGTGCAGTCCCGGCCGCGTCCCCCTCCTGCTGCCGCCGCCGCCGCCGCTCCTCCCGCGCCGAGCCCGGCTCCGCTCCGCGGCGGGGGAAGGGAGGGAGGGAGGCGGGGAGGGGACGAGCGGGGCGGGCGGGCGCTGGCGCTGCCGAGGAGCCGCCGCCGCCGCCGCCGCCGGGCTCTCTCCGCCGGTGCCGCTGTTGTCGCCGCCGCGCTGCGCCGGGCGCGTCCTCCTCTGCGCCTGCCGGCCGCCCGCCCGCCCTCCCGCTGCCGCCGCCGCCGCCGCCGCCGCCTGTGGCTGTGAGCGTCAGCCCCGCCGCCGCCTCCTCACTTCTCCTCAGTTCGCTCTGGAGTTCGCTTCAGTTCAGGCTGCGCTGGCAGCAGCGGCAGCGGCGGCAGGAGGAGGGGAGGGGGCAGGGCCCGCGGGGGCGGGGACATGCCGGGGGCGGGGCGGCCGTTACGCGGCGGCAGCAGCGCCGCTTGGCGGAGCCAACCGCTGCCCGCTGCCAGCTGCCCGCGCCCGGCGGGGCCGAGGGGCGGGACCGTCCCGGGCCATCGCTTCTCGGAGCCTGCGCGCGGCGCGGCCCCGCCGGCTCGCCCCGTGGAAGCACGCGCGCAAGAAACTCTTCCAAACAAAGTCGGCGGGGAGGGGAGGGGCGGAGCTGCGCCGTGTCACGTGTACCTCGGGGGCGGGGACAGGCTACGCGCGTGCGCCCCCGCGTCTACAACCGCGCTTCGCGCCGCCGCCGATGTCTCGCGGGGTGAGGTGGGCCGCGCATGCGCTGCCGGCGGATATGGGGGGGGGGGCGGTGTGCGTGGCGGCGCGCGGAGCGGTTTGTAATTCTTAAAGCGGCCGCTCAGCTGGAGAGGGGAGCGGCGCGGGATGAGGTACGGGGCGGCACGGGGTCCCGGCCCCGGGAGGAGGGCTGAGAGAACGGGCTCCTAGGAACCGCTCTGCGTTCCCGCACGCGCCGCGCGGCGTTTGAAGAGGATGCTAATTCTTGAGCAGTGAGCAAAGCCCTGGGAAAACTGTTCGCTGAGTGCTCTGAGGCCATCAGTGGCAGGCTGCATCTTGCAGTTAGGTGAGCTTAGATAGTGTCAGAATGATTATTGTGGACTACCAGTTCTCAGTAAAAATAGCACATGGAGTGTTTTTTTCCGAAGATTCGGTGCAGCCGTTCCCATACCGCTTCTTTATTGCTTCCTGCACATAAAGTGCTTCCACTGCTTGGATACGAGCAGACGAAGCAAGCACACAATACAAGGTAAGAAATACCAACACGAGATATGCAATAACTACCTTTTGTCTTGCCTACTGAGAACAATACATCTTAGACTCAGCTATTTCCCACGTATTTACTAGTGAATAAAACGTTGCAGAGCAGCAGTTACTGGAATCACTTGTGTATTTCAATGCAAATTCGAGCCCTGCTTTGCCATGTGTTAATCTGAATTGTTTTCCTAAACTGAACGGTACAGAAATGGAGGCAGAGCTACGTGCTGAGGCTGCCTTTGTAATTAAGGATTAATGACTTAGGGAAAAATTCTCATCTTTTCTTTTGTCGTGAGCGCCTGAAGACTGAATTTAAATCACTGGAAAAATGCCTTTGGAAAATGGAAAAGCTGAATGCTGTCACGAAATGTAGATAACGCGCCATTAGTTTTAAATAAGCAAATCAGTGTGACATCTTTGTCCATCAAATTCTCCATCAAATATACTGCAAAAAAAGAAAAAAAGAAAATTACGTAAAAGCCTCTCTGCATACCTTGCGTTCTTTCTTCCTTCACCTTCCTACACTTCTAGGAAAGGGAGATTAAGAGTGCATGGGGGATGAAGGTTGAATTAGTTTTGCTTCAAGAGCTATGTGAAGGTACAGCTCCCAAGAAGACTGGCCTGCCTGCAACCTGATCTACAGAGGAAGCAGAAATAGTCCTGCTTTGTACTGAACTTTGGAGTTTTCCCAGGGGAGAAGAAGTACGGAGGGGGCAGGGCTGGTAAACAGGGCTTGTGGGTGGGGAGGGAGACTGTGTAGTATTGGTGGGGTAGGCATATTTTTTGTTGTTTTAGTTTGTTGGACACTCAACAGGTCCTATGGCTTATCAAGGTTCTTTAGGTAACTACCTGACTCCTTAGTTTCTGTCTGAACACAAGTAGAAGTCCTTATCTTAAATTCCTGCATTTTATCTAGGTAGTCTTTCTTACATCATATAAGCTGTAGTATTCTCCAGCAGCTTGTTTTTAAAGGTGAAGTTTTATTGCATTAATCTAATCTTGAAATAAGAAAAAATACGATAATGCCAGCAGCAGCCTCTGTCTATGGCAGTAAAGGCCTTGTACCGATCATAAAAAGCAAATTCAATTACTGCTATAGTGTTCATATCTGATAGCAGCTTGGGAAGTAGGAGTGCTGAAGGTTGATGACTACTGGAAACATTCTTTTAGTTAAAGCATCTCTATTAACTTAGTCATAGGCATGTACAGTTGAATGTCATCAGCTTTGTGTAACAGGATGGTAACAACATGCTATATTACCCTTCAGGAAAGGAGGCAGTTCTTCCCTTACCTATTACAGCCACCCAAGGAAAAATACTACTCCACGATTGTTGTCGATTCATTCACAGTGTACAAAATAGTAGCTGCTGTAACTGTGATGCAGCAGATGTGGCCACTACCAGATGGACATCTGAAATTCATTCATCTCTGGAAGGTGACTAAAATACGAACAGAGTAATGTCTAGAGCCAGACTAAAAATATAAAGAACATTAACAATACTGAGATTCTATGATGCCTGATAACTGTTGAAAAGCTATTTCCTTTGACATTAAGCCAAAGTGACAGCTAACTTTTCAAACAGAAGCCATAGTAGCACATTGAATTAGTAAGTAGAAAGCCCCCCCCCAAAAAAAAAGTATGAAAGTTTGTTCCAGTGATCACTTCAAGTTCTTCAGATATTTATGCTTCAAGATTCTGTCCACTATACCAGGTGTATCCTATCTATTTAACTGGATGCTTCATTCCAGTTTGAATGTATTCCTGACAAGGCAGACTTGAAAAGATGCTCTGACTTCAGTTTAAATCCTAGCACAAGTTTCAGCTGTTAAGCTCAGTAAGATCAATCAGAGAACACATTTGGGTAATCTCTACACCTAATTTTTGTTGACTATCAGCACTGAGCATTTGCTGTAGAAGACTGAGGCTTTAAGCACACATTAGTCAAGTAGAAACCTTTTTTTGTATCTTCCATACTTAAGGTGCTCCAGGCTGCATTAACAGCTGTGTAAGAAGGGTGCACAGTATCTTTCAGGTTGGAATAAAGGAGGCAGAAGAGATAAATCCTTGTGATCAGTGCAAATATTCAATAATAGAAAGAGCTGCATTTTCCCTATTCCTTTGGTTGTCTATTAATACTTCAATCATTAAGTTTGGGAGACTGAAAATGCTGAAGTAAACAAACAAACAAAAAAAATGTTTTTCTGATATAAATCTGATTTTTCTCAGTAAGTTATATTTCTTGAGTTGCTGCAGTTCACATGGATAGGCTGGATGGGCTTAAATTCTGTTTTGTTAAGTATTAATTATTTTATTTATCAGTCAAGAGTTAGCAAAGGGATGGTTGTCCCTGTGTTGGGTGTCACTGTAAGTACTTTCATGGTTATACTTGACAAAGATACACATCAGTACATCATAGGATGTGTTCCATCAGTGTTCAATGTTACCATAGAGCACCTATTATATTTTAATTAAAGTAGGTAATTTCCATTGATACATAATGCCTGTACATACTGTTTATGTTCTCGTACATGGACTTCCCTTCGGAAAAGATGAGAGTTCTAGCACTGAGCAAAAATATCTGTACCTAGAGAGGGTGGTAGTTCTGCTGGGCCCCGAGAAATCTCTGTGCATCAGAGAACTAGGGTTTGCAAAGGCTTCATTTCATTTTCATCTCTTACTTAAGACAGTGATGTTTCTCCTATGCCACTTTTAGTGTAATTGCTAAGAAAGGCAGAAAACAGGAGGAGGGAAAGTAAGAAAATAGCATAGAAAAAGTATTACCAAAAATTATGTAGATAAAACAAAATTAAGATATTATATGGAACGTAAAACTTACCTGCTTTGTTTCTTGCTCTTAACAGCAATTAAATTTAAAAGCCAGAGAGAAAATTAATTTTTTTTTCCACAGAATATACTTGAATCACACGCACACATTTAAAAAGTTTTTTTTTTTACCTCTAACCTTGTAAAATTCTCTATATCATCTAACTTGCAAACACTTGCATTGTTTTGTGTATTTTGCAAGAAATAAAAAAAAAAATTCTTGAAATACTGCATTACTCTTCTAATGCTTCCAGTCCCATCTGCAGTCCTACAGGTTTAGTTAGAGTGGTAGCTATTCTGTTTTTTTCCATCTGTAAAGCCACAAAAGTGCTACAGTAGTTATATAACTGCAGGTTTCAACAGGGGAGAATTTCAGATGGCTTCTGGTTGGTCTCTTCTGGAGAATTCTTATATGAAAACAGCACAAGTCCTCCTGTGCCATGGATTCCAGAAGTGAGAGCAGTGGTGATTATGTGCTGCCTAACTCTCTGGAAGCTCTGAGAAGACCACCACATGCTCAAGTTAAGACTGCAATAGTAAGATATATAGAAGTCAAGAATATTAAAATGTCTTAGCCACTGCTTGTTTCATATGTGCTTGTTTTATTTTTTATCATCTGATTTACATTAGCTATCTACTTTAAACCTATCTAGAAGAGTGTTCTACATTTAATGAAGCGATGAAGTCAGCTGCTTAAGAAGCAGTACCACCAGCAGCTTTTTTGTTCACTATGTATAACTAAAAATACAGTGTTGAAAGATATTTCTGTTTGAGATATATAATAAAAAGTATTTTTGTTTTTCACCGTGGAGTGTTTTCACACTTGGTATAGAATTAAGAAGAAAATTAGCATATTTATTTTGGCAACAACAGTAGCTAAGAGCTGTCAATTCTGTCAACAAGAAACCAAATCAGTCTTCTGTTTTTTGAGGTGTTCCATGTTTTGGTAAAATGCCATAGTATGCTGGTTATTGTTGAACATAAATGAAATGCTTACAGCCTTAACTTTGTAAGCAGATTTAAATTAACCATTCATGTCAATTATGACTAAAAGCACACAGAGCTTAAAATGCAACTGATACATTAATTGTTTCCTTTTAATGTCTGAAATGTGAATGTATAATGCATATTGACTTCTACTGAAGCGTTGATGGTATTGCTTATGCTTCTTAATGTTCAGTATGCACAAAGTAGCAGTACTTACCCAAGGAGCTTATATTTAAGTGGACAGAAAACATCTATATGAATTACAATGAAACGTTGTGCTTTAAACCAGTTGGTAATGAACAAATCATTTGTATTGGCTGAGCTTTCTAATAAAATATAATCAATTAATTGGACAGTTCCAGATTATTTTTTCCCCATTCAATCTTTCATATATCCCAAATCTTTAATATTTATTAAATCTTTATTATATGCAAGTCCTTTGCTATTTACCCAATGGTGGCAAATTAAGAGAAATACACGGAGCAAAGAAAGAAAGGGAGCAGGCAATATGAATCTTAGATGCTTCTGGACATTAGAGTTCAACAGTGTTCCTCCAGAGCAAAGGAGAGGGTGCAGTGCTACAGCATCATTGATTTTTCCTCTGTAAGGCAGTTATCCTTCCATGCTATGGTATGTTCAGAAGCTTGAAGACTGCTCTATCTATTCATAGCTATTTTTGGAAAAAAAAAATTTTTGGAAAAAAAAAAAGCAGCAGAAAGGGTTTTCAATCTCATCATATTTTTTATTTTATTTTATTTTTCCCCCAGTTTAAGAAATGTAAACTGGCTTTTGTTTGCAGATGTTTCTCTCATTTGCTTCTTCTACCCACTGTTGAGCATAGGAGGCCTTTCCTGGAATATACCAGCTAGTAGTAGTTACAACATGCTCAATCACCCATTTCAATGTTTTGTACTCTTCAGAAGCTCTGAAACATTTTGTAGTAAAGTACTTCAAGTTGCTAGGATGAAAGCCAAGTATAACAGTGCCACAGTACCACACATGGATTTGAGATCTCCTCACAGACACATGAAGCATTCCAAGGCTCATGCCATCTCAGTTGTAGACTGGTGTATTGTAAGTTCCAGTTTAATTGTCATTGAAGCTGATTTTAAGGTAAAGTTGCTTCACAGAAGAAGCAATGATCTTGTTTATCTAGTGCTGTATCTTATTATTTGAGTTTACTGCTGGATTATGATTTTTTTTTTTTCATTAGAAACTTATAAACACAATAAAGATTAGGATTCACTTGCCTTGTGTTGTCCTGCTTTGTACCCACTCAAATCTCCAGAAGGTCAATTTTCTTCCATCCTGCATCACACCAGCCTGGTCTGAGTACTTCCTGCACCTTTAGGACATCCAGAACAGCTGTTGCAAGCTCGTGTATAGGCACGTGAATCTCACTGTAAGCATGCAGAAATATTTTATTAATATTTTTTGTTCTCAGAATAGCTTGAGCACCACTTCAGGTTCAGGATTCTCATAAGAACTATGTTACTCTATTGAAAGTCATGCAGTCATTCCCTAATTCTAGTTTTTGGAAATCAGTATTTTGCATTCAAAAATTCAGAGTGGGGGGAGGGGTGTGCAAGGAATTACTGTGTGAAGTTCACTAATGGTGTAGGGGCAAAATTGAGTAACCTGACTTGAAAAAGTTTCTGCAGATGAATTTGAGGTGTTTGGAAATTATGTTTTACCATCTAATAATCTCGGATTCTCATAGTATTTTTATTATTAGCCTTAGCTTGAAGTGAAAACAAAAATGCTTGCTCTCAGATTCTAACTGAAACACTAGGAGAAGAAACAACAGATTTTCCATATATTCAATTCATTTTTGTGCAGGTCCAGTGGCATTAAGGCCACTTTCTCCAATAGGCAGTTTTATGTTATGGAATTCTATTGTTTGCAAATAAAGATGATCACTGAGCACTAACATTACCTTTTATGGTGTTGTTAAAATACATACCTGGAAGTCTCACAAAAAGTTTTCACTTTCTGAGCATTTAGTAAAATATAAAAGAAAGGTTTTTATAGTGATTACAGGCTTTTGTTTTTACTGAACATTTGACATACTCATATTATTGAGGAATATTGCCCTAGAAGCTTGAGGGGCAGAGAAATGCAGAAGTCTCCCACAGAGCATACTCCATTACCTAGTTTATTCAGTAATACCATTCTGTTGCATACTAACAAACATTTAGTACAGTGTGACAACATGCTTAGAAAACAGGTTGTGGCAAGAACTATAAGAAAAACATTACTTGAGAAAAGACAAGAAAAAGTTTCCTTGAATTTTTATGATTTTCTTTTTGGTTAAAGAATGTCAGCATTAAACCATGTATTAGGCATTCCAAAATAGGCAGCTTTGCTTTCTACCTGCTCTAGAATAGTCTGGAGTCCCCATTACTAAGGAAGCTTGCAAACCACTTCTCTCTTAGGGGTGAAGAGGTGACACATTAAAGCATTTCTCCACGTTCAGGTATTTTCTACTTACTTTTTAAAAGTCGTGAAATAATTGATGAAATGGCCAAAGATCATACCAGAAAATGTTTCTTATTTAGCAAGTCAGTTCAAATGTATACACTTCCACCTTGGCTTGCCTGCCATGTAGACTATTCATAGTCATCCATTTGATTTTCATTAGAAGAACAGTTGATCTTTTTTCCCCTTACAAAGTTTGTACGCACCTGTCTTACTGGTTAGAAGTGAACTCAGTTTTTATCCCTCTGGCTACAGGTAGATCTTAGTGCCTTATTAGGTGGTTATCCAAGCAGGTGGAGCAATGTGTCTGACTGGCATCAGGTGGTCAGTAAGGGAGTCATGGCAGCACATGCTCAGGCTCATGCCTGAGATGTTATGTTAGCATGTTCACTGTTTTGCTTCAGCAGTAGGGTTCTTGGGAGGTCTATTAAGCCCCATTAAAAAAAAAAAAAAGCTGCTTAATTAAGATACTGAATTATAAAGATTAATCTGATAACTAATTATCACAAGTACAAAATAGTAGATTAGTAATATAGTAAGAGATAAGTGAACTTTACCAATAAATTATGACTCTAATGACTGGTTTTGCATATAGTATTGATGCAATTCTTGTGTCTTATCTTCAGATAATAGGCATGGAAGCTGAAGGAAGATTTATTTACATTATTTTATACTTTAAATAGCCAAAAAACTGCTGTCATTTGGCTTTTTTCAAAAATTTTGTTTTGTGTGAAATCATTATTCATGCCTTACTACAGACTTCAGTGGTCCTTGTATTGTTCTGGCTAAAATAGACATCTAAGCACAACAGTTGCACATTGTGAGTGTCTGTATGTAATTATATAATCCTTCAAAATCAATAGGATCTCAGTTCGTGAAGTAAATAGAAAGCAAAAAAAACTGTCTTAAAATAATTTCAGAGTTCCCTATATGGTGTTGGACTTCAAGAGATGCCATCCAACCTAAGCAGGTGACTCCATACAGTTACAAGAATGAAACAACATATTTTATTGGCATTCTACTATTTATATCTATAATTCTGAATTTTTTTGTAATGTTATTTGCTAGTGGAATTTTATGAATAAATGAACACAGCATTAAGTTTAAATAGTATAACAGTGTGACTGTATGCAAATAGATATAATGCGATTTAAGCTGGAATGTGACCTTCCTATTTCTCATTAATTGTCACATTGCCTAGAATGGCTTTTCATACAACCTACCTGCCACTTTACCAAGAAAAAAAAAACGGTTTGTACATAAGTGTGAATGACAAAAGTGGAGATACTTTTAGGGAAATTTGCCTAGGTCCTTCTGAAACATGGAGTATTTTGCTCTTCCCTGGAAAAACTGCATGACAGAACAGAATTAAGAAGAAAGCACACGCATCCTTTGCAGCCTTGCCTTAGCCAAGCTAGTCTGTCGGGTCATGCGCGAAGAACAGCCAAGCCCTAAGACTGAGATTGTATTGACAAGAACAAGATGAATGGCCCCCTGGAGACTACAGGGTTTGTATGCTCGTTTCCACCACCTTTTCATCCTTTTGTACCCTCTTTCATTTCATATGCAGATTAACTCAAACCAAGTCCTCACAGTCCTCACTAAATACTCTTTTTCACTTTGGTTTTGGAAGGTAGGCAAGGATCTAAATATTTATGAGTTTTTTTCCTCTGGTTTATGATACACTCTTGTTGAATGTTGAGGAATTACGTTAATGAATGCATGCCTGCACACACAGACACAGAAACCGGGCAAAAGGAAGAAACACACAAAGCGTTGTCAACTGTAATGTCAGCACTTACTAAACAGTTCCCATGAAAAAAAAAAAAGGGAAAAAAAGATTTAAAAATCTGTTGCCAGGAGAAAAATAAATTGTACAGCTGAGCATAAAAGAACAAAGTTTCATCTTTGCTTTCCTCAGCTACAAATGTAACCCATTTCGACTGAGAATAAATTTGAAATAAAACATGTTAATTGAAAAATGAAAGCCTGTTGAAAAAGTCTTAACAGGATTTGTGTCTCCAGTAATGAAAAGGCAAAGCTTCAGCCCTGTACAGTTTTCTTCAGCATCAGCAGCAATAAGTGCAGGGCTCGTTCTATTTTTTTAACATGACACAGGTAAGCAAGTAGGTTTACAAGTCAAATGATAAGGTGAAACTTTCTGCTATTTTGATGACTAGACTAGAATAGGGTTACTTATGAGTTTTAGATATTGTGAGACTGGGGATCTTTCTGGAAACTAAACTGTGGACTTTTTTTTTAAATTAAGCACCTAGACTATCCTGAGATCATAGCAAGATATTAGAATATGAATTTGTTCTCAATATAGGAAGCTCAAAAATGCAAATTCGAGTTATTCTTAGATGGAAAAATATCGTGTGGAAAATACTAAAACTGAAATATGAATGTAATTCTCTTAATACCACATTGTCAAGATGAGTCATCTTTTCAACCCTTAATCATCTCTACTTTATGCTTCCATTTCCCCCCCTTCTGATGCACACTCAGCTGTGGTAGACAAGGCACTGCTTACAGAAGTGGGACAGGAATTTTGTAGTTTGCTTTCATAATCACGAACCAGAATGAAATCTTAAAGCGTGCTTTCATGCTACCATTTAAAAACTTACTGAAGCAATCGCAGAATGTTAACTTCCAGCTCTCAGTATTTCACTGTTTAGGTTCTGTTTTATGTATTTATATGTAGGTTGCTTCAAAAGCAATGCCTCCTATTTACTTCCATGGAAAACACAACAGATGCAAAGAGCACAGTAGCACTGGTTGACAAAGCAAAGCTTCACCTACAAAATGCTATTTTTCAACATAGTCTCAAACATTAGCTGGGGGTTTTCATCAACAGTGAACAAGAGCTTACATGCTACACTTCTAAAAGCCTGCACAGCTGTCCAGAATGTGACTTGTCTCTCACGTATCTGTCAGCACTGTTGAAACACAACACCTCGTGAGACTGAAACACCTCACTGTGTTCACATCCATTGTTTGGTCTCTGTATGCATTCAGTAAGCATTAATGAGTATCAGTGGGTACTGTTTTTTCTACACGGAGGAATTCAGTTCTACACCTTTGCTTCATAGGCACTTCCATGTCAGGCAACGTTTTTATCAGATTGCCCCTCTACTGCAGTAACATAAACATAACAGTGTTGCCAGGAAGGTTCAACCTCTACTGCCATACCACCAACATTCGCCTCTGACATCAGGCCAACATAATAAAATGGGAGGCACTACTTTCAGAGCAGCTTTTACAATATCCTGGATTTCATAAAACATCACCCTAATAAATATATTCATGTTTTTGCTGTACTTCATATCAGAGTTGTTCAGTTTTGTATGTAATTGAATCCAATAAAGACATCCATATTTCATTTATTCTGAAGTTGCTGTTTATGTGAGCTTTGAACATTAACTTCACTATTTTTGGCAGCCTTCTCTGTGCTACCCAACAGGAGAGTGAAACAATAACTTGTCACTGGAAAATGAAGAACTTGGAAAGAATTGTAGCCCAAGCTAGACATTGTACAGATATCAGTCAAACCTCAGTCTGGCAAAGTGACACTGAAGGCAAGCCTCAGAAATTTAGTTAGAAAGAGGCTCATGTGAGGAGCCAGAAAGTCTTGTCTAGATCAACAGGATTAAAGGCCTACACATTAGCTAGTTCACATTCTTTTATATAAAATACAGTACAAAGTAGTAAAATCTTTTAGAAGAAGAAAAGTCATTTGCATCCACAGTCTTCCTATTAGAGTAACCTCTGCTTCCACAAAATATAAAAAAAAACCCACAAAAGCAATTACGTAAATAAACCAGTAACAATTTCAATGGATTCTTAAAGGCAAGGCCTTCTTTCTTAAGTTTTCCTTCAAGAGTTAGCCAGGATGAAGTGCATTCCTCACTTCTCTGAATCAAAGTCCTACAACAGATTCAGAACTCTGGTCTCAATATAAAATCCTAATTCTTGGGGGAAAAAAAAAATAAAAGTAATCAGAGTGAGTTATTTCTAGGGACCAAATCAGGATTACCAGACTGTTTATACAACAGTAAAAACCCTCCCTTAATTACCTGCTACCTAAAGAACTTGCTTCACACTCTTGTATATTTTGTATTGTCCAAAGTATTTAAATAAAATTCAGAAATCATAACATATCTAAGGATGAGAAATAAGTGACATCCCTTTTCCTAAGGCAACATAACTGTTGCCACATTTTATCTGCAAGGTGCAGTCATTTTTCCAAGAGAGTTCTTTCTTGTATATGCTTACTTTCTACACTAGGACTTCTCCCACTGCAAATTTGGTTTCCAGAAGTGTTCTTCAGACACCTAACATTTAGAAATTAATTGATGAAGGAACCTGAGCCCAGCTCTAGCCATGAAGAAACATTAGCTTTTGTACAGAGCTCCTCTTACAAGTGAGTGTTGTAACATTGAAACCGCATGATGCTGGTGAAGTGAAACAGATTGTTCCTCCCTCTCACACAAATCAACTCCAGATTTCTTCACATGCACTTAAGAGTTCTCAAGAGCAGTTGTTCTTCTAGGCAAGCAGCTTTCAATAACAGCAGTGCCCACTTGGCAAAATTAAAATAAATTTGGGAGAGTTTTTCTCCCCAAGCAGTGTTTTTCTTACCATTTTTTCCTATTCCTCCACATGAAGGGGGTAGGAGAAGAACAGACTTCTGTTTGATAACTGTTTTCTTACCTGTTATTTCTGCCAACAGAATCTGCAAGCTTTATGGATACAAAATGACATCAGAAAGGCAAAAGAAACTGCTGGCAAAACATGGAAGATTATGCAAAGAAAAACGCAGAACAAACTAATTACAGGATCCATACTGTTACTTCAGGACTATACGTCCCTTACTTCAAAACACTGTCAATTACCAACATTCTATTTCTGCCATTTTAAATGATTACCACTAATAATTTTCTCATTGGGGATATCTCACAGTAATTTGTAAAAAATAATAATAATAATATTAATCTTGTTTTAAGAACTCCTGAGTATCAGAAATTAAATCTGACAAAAACTTACATAAACCATAAGCATCATTCCTTCCTAAAGATCATTCAGTGTTCCTAAACCACGTGAACTGAATTTGTCTGCATAAATGCATTTCCACCAAATGTCAATGCTTGTAATGCTTATGTACCAATTACATGATCTAAATTGGGATCTTTTCAGAAAGTGTTTCTGAATCAGTTCTTTTGCTTCCTTTAATTTCTCTTCTCAGGCTTTCATGAAAAATGACAGCCGTTCTCAAAAGGTGAAAACCAAAGAAGTGTCTTAATTGTGCTGCTTATTTGAAGTAGAGATTTTTTGTTTTGTCATTTTTTCCAAGGTAATTTTAATAATAATGTCATATGAGGCACTGGAGTGAGACAAACCTGTATTTCCATATCAGTTTTTAGTGTGGACTTTCTGGCTGCATCTGTTCTAATAAAGGAAACAAACAGGAGCATTATCCAAGTGCAATAGTAAGGCCACTTTCCCACTTGAGTTTTCATCCAATACAGTGGCAGACACCACCAAGTAATGCCTGGCAAGCTCTCAATGAAGTGCTAGTTGGTACTGAGGAAAAAGCTGCTCGCAGGCTGCTCCAGCAGTTGAACTCACACACCTGGACACATTCAAAAAAAGTCATCTTTGTGTTACCTGTGAACTACTACAGTTTAAAAACTTCAATTTGAAGCTACCACACAATTAAATGAGAAAAAAAAAGTAACAAAACACCAAAATTTAGGAAAGCCTGATAAAAGAATTTCTTTAGCTCCCACACAAATAGTGACACAATTGGCTTTAAACTAAAAGGGGGGAAATTTGGGTTAGATGTTACAGAAAAAATTCTTTACTCAGAGGATGGTGAGGCAGTGGAATTCTGGAGAAGCTGTGAGTGCCCATCTCTGGAGGTGCTCAAGACAAGGTTGGATGGGGCCCTGGGCAGCCTGAGCAGGTGGGTGGCAGCCCTGCCCATGCCAAGGGATAGGAACTGGGTGGGCTTTGAAGTCTTTTCCAACCCAAGCCATTCTAAGATACTAGTGTATGTTAATAGATACTAGTATACTAAAATACACTGTGAGAAAATCCTACATTTCTTTGTTCCACTGCTAGTAGAGCTAAGACAGTCTATTACACAGCTATCTGAGAAACAGTTAATTTGATAAACTTGCTTGATTGACACGCTTTCATATAGGCATGTATGACACATCACTCAAAACTGACTGTTCCACAACAAAATTTCAAGTAGCTAATAAAAGTTAACTTAAGATTCTTAACAGATAAGACCAGGTTGCATACTATATTATTTATATTATTGCATGGAAAAATGTATGAAGGATGAAAACCACCAAGCCTGTAAATCTTTTTCCTTCCTAGTGATTATAGTCCCAAGTAAAATTGGTTGAGAGATTCTAACAAAAGCGCCTATCTAATCACACTTCAGAACTAGAGTCTACAAATACTTCTGACTTTCTCTAAGTCCCCCAGAGTCTCCATTCTAAGTGTCTGTATAGTACCACCTGTCAACATCTTTGGGAACAAATGTATTGAATGCAAACTACAATTTGTGTCAGGATTCCTTTAGGTGATGATAAATTATGCAACTTCACAAACTAAAAGTGTATTTCTTCCTTTAGCCCAGGGAAAATAAATTAAAAGGGAAAAAAAAGCAAGCAGTTATTAAAGCCCTTCAAACCTGATTAAAGTCAAATTGCAAGAAGCATTTACTTTAATATAAAATATGCACAGTAACACAACCTTAATTAGACACACATCTCTCAAGATATCAATAAATGTTTCCTTTTTGATAAGTCTGATTTAATAGACTGTAATAACAGGAGTGTTTCTGAAAGATAATTTAGGGAAGTAGGAGAAATAAACAAGCTCAAATATTTAAGCCTCAACACCAATTAGCAGACCATTCTTTCCAAAGTAATAGCTGAATTTCAAGTTTGTTAGCTTCAGCCAAACAGATAAAGACTAAGTTTTCAGAATAATTGCCTTCACAACTCGAGACAGAGCTTCTGGGCATTGGTATCTTGGTTCACAGAAGGTTGCACAAGCAACAAAACACGTTAGATGCTTTCCATCTCAGCAGGGAATTAAAAAATAAATTTGAAGATAGGCCTCAACATCTGAAGATTAATTTGTTCTGCCTCAGCACGAAGCTGAAACTGAGAGGTCAAAAATGAGATCCTTTATCTTACATGATTATCTGGTAATAGTATGGTGCTTGGCTTAGGCACCTTGGCTGGGTTACCAGCCTACGTAATCTTGAAGCACATTATGTATGGCATATATTCTTAGAAATCCCAAGTAAGGCTTGTCTGTTCATTTACCAAAGTACTTGCTCTCGCTTTTTGACCCTTCACACCATAAAAACCTTCTGTATTTAATTGGAATCACCAAAAACAAATTTCTAGTGTTTTTTCACATTCAAGCGAAGCTCTGATTTTGACACTGAGTGTACATTGAACAACAGCTTTCTAGTTACATTTTAGAGATGAAGACAGAAGGAAAAAAAAACCCACAAAGCTGCTAAAGAAAAGAAGGACCTAGCATGTTCCTCAGCACAGGAAAGGTAGCAGGGAAGTTTTGTGCCTAGAGCCAGCAATGAGTGTGAAATACATTAGCAGCCTAATCCTTAAAGCTCACATTAATCACTCTGTGAACAAGGCCCAGGCTGTAGAACAGGTGATCTCTTCACTCAGAGATCATGCTCTTACCAGCCAGGAACAGGAGAACAAATATTCCTATATGTGTACAACCTGGGTAAACACTTACCTGGATCTGTACCATCACTGTTCTATGCTCTCCAGATGTTTCTCAGAGTATTATTGGACTCCAATTTGCTCTGTGTGAAAGTAAAAAAACATCAGTTACTCTGATGTCACAGAATATCAAGGAAGCCATTATACAATCTACAAGAAAGTGGACAAATAAGCAAAATTAAGTGTGAAATCAGCAGTGAGTTTACACTGCAGTTAGTTCATAAAACCTGTTATTTTCTAAACTAGAAAGCTGGTCTTTAAGAATGTAGATGGAAGATTCAGGATGTCAGTGGAATGCTTTGAGTCATAGGTTTAAAACTCCCACCCCTCATTTTCCAGATTAATGAGGAAAATTACAATATATCTTTTAAAGAAGCTTAAGGAAAAAAAAATTAATTCCAATAATAGTGCTTGATGTGTTTCAAAACTGCCTCAGGTAAATAAATGGTGGTAGACAGGTGTTTCACCTGCAGTATTTTTTCTGTTGCATCAAATGCTTGAATATGGTGAAATAAGAGTCCAGAACAAACAGCAGTGGGAAACAGAACACAACAAAACACCACAATATTATGATTCACAAATTAACAGAATCTCAAACCCAGCATTTTGTACTTCATGATATGACCAGCTGTTTAAAAACATGAAATCATAAGCGCAAAAGCACACTACCAAGTGATCATACATGCAGGTACAAACTGGGGTATTTATACTTATATGAAAGATAGGAATTGAAGCGTTTGTTTGCAAATTGCAAACGCCACACAAACTGCCATGTAACAAAACCACTGCTACAGCACAACCAATGCCACTCCCAGGCTATTCCTGTACACTCAGTGGAGGAGGACAGATGTCACATTATGTCCTACTGGGAAACCTCTTCACTCAGATTCAGTGCTGGACTGTGCACATTTCCCTGCAATCCACCAGGACACAGTGGACATCAGTTTATACAAAGGCCTTTGGTGAGGGGAGGGAGTTGAAGAGGAAAAGATCTGTAACCACCGGCTCATAACTTGCGTCTCCAAAAACACTGGAGGAAAGAAAATCCATTGCTGATTGACAGATTTCTCAAAGACAAAAGAAAAATAACATGACCAGAGGACATTCCCCAGGATCAGCACATAGAGAAGTTCCTTCTCACTCCCCACCCAGACTAGCCAGCTCTTCCACAATTTAAAAGACACTGAGTTTTACCACCTTTCAGGGAAAGTCTCAACAGATGGGAAGTAGGCCTATTTTCTTGCTGCCAGCATGCACAGCTATTCATCAGAAACCATGATACATCAAAGGGAAAGGAGAGCAAATCTCAGAGAGCAGATAAAGAAAGCAGCAAGCTGCTCCATGGTGACACCAGAGCACCTACAGAGAAAGCGCTTCCAGAAATGAGGAGGCAAACTTTCACCTGTGCACACTAGGGCAAAAGCTCAAGGGAAGAGAACAGAACTCAGCTTTAAGTGCACCACTCAAGAACAGCAAAAAATGTAGTACGGGAGTAAAGAAATTTAAAGAACTCAACCAAGCGACAAAGCAAATCCAAGTGGAATGTAGAGGGTGGGGGCAAAGGACAGCGGGTATGAATGGGACAGAGTGGCTGCAGCAAGAGGCAATAAAGAGAATGCCAGGGATATGACAGCATGTGCTGCAGAGAAGAAAGTTTGTAACTTCAGATCTCTGAAGAATGCATTCATTCACTGAAACAGTTCAAAGCTCAACAGGTCCAGAGTTTCCAGGAACCCTTTGTCCTTGAAAAGTTAACACACTTTTTCTTTTAATGTTACCATTCTTGGTGTTAGACCACACACTGATACACGCCACAGGTCTTCCTGCACTGAACAATAGCACCCCAGCTGAATGTTCCACTTGTATTACCATTTACTATCAAGTTCTTAACTCTTGGAGATTGCATACTGTACATTGATGAGGATTTAGCATTAATAGCATCAGCAGCACTCCATCTTCACTTTGTTTGTCCATTACATTGAGCAAACAGTCCAGTAAGCTCACATTCTTTGCTATCTCACCTGTGAGAGACATTCTTCCCACCCCCACCCTTTCCTAATGCTTCTGCTCCCTCTCCTGTCCCACAGCATCCATTTCAAGCTTGAAGGTCTCATTTTTCTCTGAGTGACCCCACACTCACCCACAGTCTTCTCATAATCATTCTTACCTCCAGACAACATACATTTCCCTCCCCACTTTCCCCAAATTTATTTTGCTCCCTCCTCTCCACAGCTCAACCCTCCACCTGCCCCTTGGCCTCCAGGTGATCCCTTTAAAGTCTCTCAGACTGCTCCCTCCTCTTCATTCCTTTCAGCTGCACACATGTAATTCAGACAATCAAATCTACTGCTCTGTCTCCTTTAATTTACCCCATAGCTCCTGGCTTTCTAAGCTTCCTGCATAGTTTCTCTCCTTTCTAATTATCCAGGTTTCTCCCACTGGGCCGCTCCCCTTTAGCTGTGCCAGCCTCTCTTTTCCAATGACTCCCTGTCCTGCAGCAATATCCACCTTTTTCTCATGGCTGCTGCCAAACAAGATGAAGTTTTTATTTTGACCTTAGCAATGTTAGAGTACTTCTATTGCCACTGCAGCTCTCCAGTTTGCCATGTTATGCTGACACACAAACACAGAGGTTTCAATTAGCACGTAAGCTTGCCAGGGCAAGCATCGTTCTTGCCTGAACTGTAAAGGACCTTTTAAGCACTTAATGATAAATGCAGAGATTCTGACACCATCTTATTTCCAGAGGCCTCATTCTGTGGAAAGTAGATCTCAGTGATTCCTCTCCTCCTCTGTCTCTTCTTTCCCATTCTCAGGACAGCTCAGATCTCATGGCAAAAGCATGACTTCACCAGGGTTGTTCTGTAACTCTAAAAAAATTACATCAGGTCTAATGAAATGCAGAGGCTTTTAGGGAGCATCACAGACCAGAAGAACAAATGAAAAATATGTCCATCATGTTATACAATGGCACCTAACACTCGGCATCTCATTCCACTGTTCAGTAAAGTTCTTGCTCTGCTGAGTGAAGAGAGAAGCATTTCAATGCAACATCTGCAGAGGTGTAGTTTGTGTAATGAAGATACAATTTAAGAACCTTCATTTTTTAATTTTTTTTCCCTCAGGATGCACATTAGATTTAAAGGATCCATTTATTATGTGAATATTTTTGCAAAAAGTTGAATGATCTCCAGTTACTACAGCTTGCTTTGTGCACCAAAAGGGATTCTGATCCCATATTCAGTTCCTCTGTTCTAGTGATACTGCTCACACATCCCTTTAAATATTCCTTCTAGCCACACAAATACTACTGCATAGAACAGATAGGGTTTATGCACAACTGGCTTTTTTTTTCTTTTCCTATAACCAATCAAAATGAGCAGACAAATGAGAGAGAAGATTGCTGAAATTCTCAATTCTTTCTGCAGTTTTAAAGATTTGATGTTATCATTCATTGATTATGCAACTCCCATGGTCTAATGCACCTGCTGGTCGCATATGGGAGCTAGACAAACTCCTTTTTTATGCTACTGCACAAAATAAGGCACAAGCACACAACCCAGCCAGTGAGAGGGGCACCACAGCAGCTTTGTTTTTGGGGTGGGCTCCCTGCCCCTCCCAGCTGTGCAGAAGGAATCAATGAAAGAGGACATTCTGTAGCATGCACCCAGTACTTGAGGACAGTCAGGATAGAACCAAAATTTCCCAACAGGGCATGAACAAAGAGGAGCTGCAGCTGACATTCAGCCCTGGCAACTTGCAGGAAGATTACAAATAGTTCATAATAAGCAGAAGTCTTTTTGGCAGTGTGTCATATGTATGCAGATAATTAATTTGGTTGGAAAAACTGCAGGCCAGGTACATTAAAGCTACTGAAACTCTTGGACTTATTCCTAATCATCAGAAGACACGTTTGTATGTTTCAGAACTTCACTATTGCAACTCTAGCTTTCAGATTTCTACCTTAAATCTCAGCTGCTTGATTCAGTTAATTCAGCTCTAGGAATATAGGAAGAGAGGAATAAATCCTACTTTGTACTCTTCCAGCTCCTGACTATCAAAAATTCAGACCCAACCATAGCAAATGAAACATATACTTAATGGCAAGCTCTATTAAGCAGTACTGTTCAGTCCTTTTGAACATGCCAGAAACCCTGAAAAACAACTTAAACAAATTGGGAAAATTACTCTTTCTGACTCACTCAGTTTCTTTCCTGTTTTGTTGTTGTTGTTTGTTTGTTTGTTTGTTTTTCTACCACAATGAAGCATGGAATGCTGTGGGACAGGAGAGGGAGCAGAAGCATTAGGAAAGGGTGGGGGTGGGAAGAATGTCTCTCACAGGTGAGATAGCAAAGAATGTGAGCTTACTGGACTGTTTGCTCAATGTAATGGACAAACAAAGTGAAGATGGAGTGCTGCTGATGCTATTAACCTCTGTGTTTGTGTGTCAGTTTGCCGAGCCACTTTCTGCCATCTATCAGCATTCCTGGTTATCTGGAGAGGTCCCACAAGATTGGAGGCTTGCCGATGTGACTCCCATCTTCAAGAAAGGCCGTAAGGAAGACCCGGGGAACTACAGGCCTGTCAGCCTGACCTCGGTATCAGGGAAAGTTATGGAACAGATGTTATTGAGGGAGATCACACGACACGTGCATGGCAATAAAGGGATCAGACCCAGCCAGCACGGGTTCACCAGGGGCAGGTCGTGCTTGTCCAACCTCATCTCCTTCTATGACTGGGTGACCAGACAGGTAGATGAGGGAAAGGCTGTTGATGTAGTCTACCTGGACTTCAGCAAGGCCTTTGACACGGTCTCCCACAGTATTCTCCTAAGGAAACTGGCAGCCCGTGGTGTGGACAGGTTCACTCTTCTCTGGGTGGAGAACTGGCTGGAGGGCCGTGCCCAGAGGGTAGTGGTTAATGGAGTTAAGTCCAGCTGGCGTCCTGTTACGAGTGGTGTCCCCCAAGGGTCAGTTTTGGGGCCCATCTTGTTTAATATCTTTATTGATGACCTAGACGAGGGAATTGAGTGTACCCTCAGTAAGTTTGCAGATGACACAAAGCTGGGAGGATGTGTCAAACTGCCTGAGGGTAGGGAGGCCCTTCAGAGGGATTTGGATAGGCTGAACAGCTGGGCTGAGCAAAATGGGATGAGGTTCAATAAGACCAAGTGCCGGGTCCTGCACTTTGGCCACAATAACCCCATGCAATGCTATAGGCTTGGGGCAGAATGGCTTGAAGAATGTGGAGAGGAAAAGGACCTGGGGGTGTTGGTTGATGCTCGGCTCAACATGAGCCGGCAGTGTGCCCAGGTGGCTAAGAAGGCCAACAGCATCCTGGCCTGTATTAGAAATAGTGTAGCCAGCAGGAGCAGGGAGGTGATCATCCCCCTGTACTCAGCTCTGGTACGGCCGCACCTCGAGTACTGTGTTCAGTTTTGGGCCCCTCACTACAAGAAGGACATTGAGGCCCTGGAGCGTGTTCAGAGAAGGGCAACAAAACTGGTGAGGGGCCTGGAGCACAAGTCTTATGAGGAGCGGCTGAGGGAGCTGGGATTGTTTAGTCTGGAGAAGAGGAGGCTCAGAGGAGACCTTATTGCACTCTACCACTTCCTGAAGGGGGGTTGTGGTGAGGAGGGGGTAGGCCTCTTCTCCCTGATAAGTAATGACAGGACGAGAGGGAATGGCCACAAGTTGCGCCAGGGAAGATTTAGATTAGACCTCAGGAAGCATTTCTTTTCTGAAAGAGTGGTCAGGCACTGGAATGGCCTGCCTAGGGAGGTGGTTGAGGCACCATCCCTAGCGCTGTTCAAGAAGCGTTTAGATGAGGTGCTAAAGGACTTAATTTAGTAGTTGGGTAGAGATAGTGATAAGAGGATGGTTGGACTAGATGATCTTATAGGTCCTTTCCAACCTTATGAACTTATGAACTTATGAACTTATGGAGCAGCAAGGTGGGAGGCTCTGAGAGTACTCAAGAATTCATGTCACTGCAGAGTCTGAGTTACAGATATCACTATGTTGGACCATTTTACTTTTTCCAGGCTCATAATTATTAGTTTTTTAGGTAAGTTGCTCTTCCTATGAATACCAAGCCAACTAATCAATTAGAATTACAGAGTCATGGAATCATTTAGTTTGGAAGGAACATTTATAGGCCATCTAGTTCAACTCCCTTGCGTTGAGCAGGAACCTCTACAGTTCCTGTAGAGAACCTCTCAGTCAGATTGCTCAGAGCCCTGTCCAGCTTGGCCTTGAATGTCTCCAAGGACAGGGCTTCCACCACCTCTCTGGGCAACCTGGTCCAGTGTCTCACCACCCCTACCATAAAAAAACTTTCCTTATACCCAGTCTAAATCCTCTTTTAGTTTGAAACCATTTCCCTTTGTCTTGTTACAACAGACTCTGATAGTCTGTCCCCTTCTTTCTTGAATACCCTCTTTAGACACTGAAAGGATCACCGTACAGTTCAACTCCCATAGATTGGTTTTCAACCAGTACTTTACTCAAAGACCACTATTTCTGATTCAGACCTGAAATCCAAAAACATTCTTCCAAAAATATCAATCAGTCTAGGAAAAGTAGGTTTATTACCTCTCTCTTGAAAGGAGCTGCTCTTTTGTGAACACTACCCCAGCATGCTCATAGATCTGGGTTTTGTGTACTGCTCTCTGATGTTGTATATTTCGATTCTCTGATTTACCTTATAAACACACACCTTGCCTATGTGAAGAATTTTATTAAGGATGCTCTACAAATAATACTGTAGGGGAACAGCTTAGTCATTGCTTTGATGAATTTCACTGCAGTATTTCACTTGCCCATTGCATAAGAGTGGCTTGTTTTGGACAAGGCTGGTCCCAAACTCACATTCTTTGAATTTCATATCTAGATTTTAGAAAGATCCCAAAGTTCAAGGCAAAATCCAAAGTTTGGATATGAGTCTGTATTTTTATAATCACCTCTAACACACTGTAGTTCCTGTACTGCATTATGCAAGGATTCATGGTTTAGTTTCTAGTCATTTCTTTTTCTATTTTTGTCTGTCTTTCTTTAATACTTTCACAACCCCGTGGTTCTGTTGACACTGCAAGACAGGAGTCAGTCCCCTACAGAATGCCATGTTTAGATGCTGCAATATGTTGCAGAATACGGAGAGACAGAAATAGAAAATGGCATAGCATGTGCAAAAGTCATCTCATAAACTTTGTAAAGGCATTCTGAGCTTTACTTGGAATGGACGATGTTTTACTCAAAATCTTGAAGAGTATACACCAATACTTTTTAGTTTACACCATGAAGAGAATCTGCTTAAAATTGTGTTCCTCCCACAATATAAATATATCACAGCATATATATATACATCTTATATTTAATCTGTTGTAGCAAACAAGGGGGAAAAAGCAATACTGCAGAAAATTGCCTAGCTTCTACTTTTTGACTTCCAGGAGATGTTGGACTTAACAAATCAAAGTGGGAAAAAAAAAAAAAAAGTCTTTGTGTCCTGAACTTGCTGGGTGCTAATTTGACATGGCAATGAGATGAAAGTTGGATTCATGCTAGTTTCAACATTAGAGGATTGGAATGCAGCCTGCTTAGCACAGAAGTCAAACAATTCACTGGCAATAGATTGCTTTCTACTTCTAGATCTGCTAAATAAATAGAAAACTAATTAACAGTGTAGTATGGCAGATGTAGCAGGTTTAAATTTCATTACAGCACTGTCCAAGATTTGAAAAAATCAAGAATTCATTCTATATCCCAATGCCTAATGAATCTTTCATACTATCTTTTCAGTGGGACAGACAAAATGCTATTTATGTGCCCTCTGTGCAAGAATTTTCAGATATATTTCTTCTTAAAATAAGAATGAAAGGGTGAGTGCCTGAAATTATTGCAAATATAGTTTTCATTTTCCATAAAATTGCTTTGGTTCTGAAATGGGAGGACTGTGTTTCTTTGCCTGGTACATTTCTGTTCAACTTCTTAAAGCTGTATTAAATATAGTTTAATGGGATGTTTTTATGCTTCATTATCTGTATTTCTTTCCTGCTGATGAACAGTGATAATAGGTTATAGCACTTACTTTCCTGTAGCAGTTAGGAACAGAGATCACACAAAGGAATATCTATACTCACAAAGGTTATTTTTATGTTTTTTCCACATAAAGACACATCAAACCAAACTTCCTATATCCAGAATTACATAACCAGATTTGGCAGTATTAATTAACAATAAAACTAGTGTTTTGCCCCATAAGAATCAATAAGATAATTATGTTACTTAGGAAATAGTAGTCATATGATTTTGCTTTCAGTGCATAATGAACAACATTAAGTTCTGTGCAACAAAAAGGTTTTACAAAACAACCCAAGCCACAGAACCTGTCTGAAATTCTTTCAGGAAAGCCTGGTTGAAGTCCTGCAGCATCTACCTAATTGCTCTAACTCTTGTTGCTCTAACTCTAATTCATATGTCCATATGCTTGCAAATACCTATGCGCCTAATGAAGAAGTATGTAAATTCTTAAACCATATACTCCCAGAAGGAAGCGTTGGCTGGTGTGCAGGAAATACCAGGACCATTTCTGTATTTTAATATCTGGACTTTGGAACATTTTTTGTCACACTCCACATAGCTTCATTCCTAAGCAAAGAATTAAACGTCTTTCAAGTGGCTATTATCAAGCGAAGTGCTGTGCATAAATATGCATGAGAGGTCATTAGTGCCAAGTGATGACGCTTAAAAGGTTCAAGTGTCTTTTCCTAAGATTCCTCTACTTGCTCTGTAACAGTGGAGCAAGTACTTCAAATGTGCAGTTGCATCTCCAGAAACCAATTTCTATCTTTTGGCTTCTACCTCTTCTATTTTGTTGTGGGGACTCTCAATGATCAAATGTTGATTCACAGGTATCCCGAACTATGGGCTGTTAAAGACCATATGCTAGAAAGCATCCTTGTAAACAGCAATACTGCTACAGGGATTTTGTGTGTCTGGAAAATGGTCACCAGCACTGCAGCATCATTGCTCCCCTAGTCATGATTAGCTTCTCAAGAATGGTGTGAGAGTGCAATGCAATGATCGTGACATTTAAATTAAAAGAGCAATCACGGATATGTTAGCAGGGTGCAAGAATGCAAATGCACATTCCCAGTGGATCATGTTCTATTCTTCTCTGATGAAGGAAAAACCCTTAAAAGGTCACGGAATCAGTGTATTTAACCACAAGTCTATAGCCTGTGTGGTGTTTTTATACATCGCCCACTGATCACTGAGGGAGCTGTATGCAGTAAGCTCAGGGTAGGGACACCTACCCTGTAGTGCAGCTCTGCTTTTCACATTTGCATTGTGCACAGGACACCTACAACAGCTGCATTCGTCAGGTGCCAAGTTTGCTGAATATTTTCCCCTTCCCCCCACCCTCCCCCAGGTTCTTCCAACAGGAGTTTTTGCTCCCTCACATGCACGTTCGCTTGGTGTGACATCATTCTCCCAACTGCATCAACCTTTCCAACCGGCCTTTTAAACCTAGGTCTTTTTTCCTTTCCTTTCTAAAAACATGTGGTTAGGATGAAACATATCTTCTAAGTCCTGCTGCTGCTGCAACAGGAAAGCTCTCTCTCTCACAAGCACATAGTAGCTTGGGGAAGGGGATAAGGCGGTCCCTGGCTGATGGTGCTCCTTTTCTGCCCAGTCACATTCTCTATGATGGCTGGTTGACTCCTGGGTAACCATAGGGAGAAAATGGGATTTTGCTCTGGGCCATAACGCTACTTTATCCCTGTACCTACCCTCTCCCAACCAAAATCTCAGTTTCTGACGTACAATATACTTAAACCAAAAACCTGTAATTATCTTTTGCTTCAAATTTTTGCTAGCTATTTCAATCATTATTAGTAATGTGGTTTGTGTCCTTTCAGCATCTCTAATTGTAGAGCCATGGTTCAGCACAGGAGCATATTGGTTCTTACTCTCTGTTTAATGCATCCATTTCTTGAGTTATTGTCATTGCATTGATCACTATTGATTCAGTTAGCAGACATGTTATCCTCGTTTCCATTTCTGAGAGAGCAAGTGCTTGCATTAGGGGACCTTTAATGCGAGGTTATCTCTAGTGCCATAGTCTTCATCTGTAACACATTTTCCTGATTATTTTTGATGACTAATCTGCAGCACAGAGACTGCTCAAGAGATGGAACAATCTGTGTGTGTGACACTGCTCAGTATTTCACACTTAGCTAATGAACACACCCATGCAGCAAGGGTCACTGCTGGCATGGATCTATCCTTCAGCAATAGGGGAAGATTTCACTAAACTAGTAAGTCTGTCCAGAGCATAGAAGGGACAATACCCAAATGTGTGCATATCAGTCCACCGAATTTAAATCTGTAGTATAGACTTGATGGTATCATCTGGGACCAGCTAAGAAAAGACCAGATGCTGGCAGAAATTTCCCTGCTCCTATACAGCCAGATGTTCCCTGAGACAAGTGGAGGAGGTACGCAGACAGAAAGGAAATGACATAGCTGTCAGGAGGTTTGCTTCCTCCATGCACAGGCAGTTTTGTTTCCATAAAAAAAAAAAAATCTTTTGCTAAAGAAAATGTTGCAAATGCAGCAAAAGTAGCAATAGGTGCCTTTTTGCTAGTTCAGCAAATGAAAAGAAAAAAGAAGGGGGATTATTTTTTTCCTCCCCCCTCAACCATGCACCAATGCTGCTATGACATGAGCTTAGTGTCTGCCTGGCAGGCAGTTGGCTACCTGCTGCAGCACAGGGCAAACCTTGTTGGCCACAGCCACGTCACCAGCCAGAGCTGGCTGGGACAGCCTGGGAGCTCACGTCTGAGCTCTCCCTGTGCTTTAGGGAAATGAAATTCTAACTCCCAAAAATAAAAAAGGAGAAATGAATCTGGCCAGCTTTACAATGATTTGGTTTTCTGCTTGTCTGTGGATGTTTTAAACACCAAACATCAGCCTTGCTGTCCTTTAAAAAGAAAACCAGAGCTGGGGCAAATGATGTCTCAGCAGGCTGAGACCTATCTGCCTCCCAGGCCCTCAAAGCCAAACGTACTCTCTGTATTTTTAAGCTTTTCTCCTTGCCACCTTCCATCCCCTAGACAAAATATTAATTTTAAAACAATATTTCCCTAATCCCATCACCGTTCTGTATGGTCACCAGATCACCAGACAAGAGAGATCCTCGCGGGAAAACTCGTGTCCCGCATTGTCAGTAATGAAGGGAATTATTTCATGCTTCACAATACCCTTGAGGGGAATCATACCAATTAACACAGCTGGGCTTTTCTTTTTCTGTGATTGAAATTAATGAGAAAAGAAAAAAAAAAAGAAAAAAAAAAAAAGAAAAAAAAAGATGGCATAGAGTAGTATTTTGTAACACATTTCTTCAATAAATTGAGGGTTCATTAATATATTAGCAAATCCCAGCCCCTCAGAAACAAAAACTGAGGGTAAATCTGGACTCTTTTTCTCCACTTATGTCCATCAAGACCAAATCCTATTTCAAAATAAGGTTTTTGTAGGACTGGCCTCGTGTTTGCACCTGACATGTTAATGCTAGATTTCACTGTGGGTAAAGGTCTGCTATAAGAGAAAGTCATGTCTGCAGATGGAAGCACAAGGACTTGAATATAAATGTCTAGAATGTACAGAAAAGGTGCAATCAAGGAATATTAACAAGAAGTTATAACTTCATTTCTCCCCATCTACACACAAACATGCAAAACTAATAGCTTCCATGTTAGGCAAATGCCAGCAGCAGTTAGATGAGAAGTTAGGATCCCTTATTGGCCTAGACAACAGCTGGTAGTTAAAGATTTTCACAACTTTTTCTTGGCCTAGATTCATGGAAATGTGCGTGAGGATTACTGGCACAACAGTTGGTGCCTCATGATTTCCTTTTTGCACCTTGGTCTGCAAATCATTTACAGAATGAGATTAACAATACCAATTTGAAATACACGGGGGTACTGAAAGGGTAAAATTCATTCATTAAAGGAAGAATTTCATCATTCAAGCTATTCACAGTAGCACACTGCAAGCATAAAACACCAGTGTCCAGCTGGGTGACCAGGGTGCCCCACAGACATGAGAGCATTCGGTGGTCAGCTCAGGTCCCCAGCCATTAGCCTTCTCTCCTGGCACTGTGGCAGCAGAAAAATCACCATTACTTCCTTTTGGTATCAGGAACATGAAGTCACAAATATGATTCTTGAGATCTTCACTGCTAACCACTCTCTATTATCTCCCTTTTCAAGTGCACCCACTGTAATTTCCCCAGTAACCAAATCTGTATTTACCTCACTGATTCCTTTTTAAGCTTCAGGTCCTCTAACTTCACCTGTCTTCTGCATTTTCTAACCAGGAGAACTAAGCATTTCCCTTAATTAGGGCATGATTAAGCTTTATCAGGGAAAGATACCAGTCAGCTGGCATAACCAACTGTAATAATCACTTAGCATTTTTTCCTTACCTTCATGTTCCCAACCACTTTTGTTTTTTGAAATTTATGCTATAGCTCTACATGCATGGAATTACAGAATTCTTAGAGTTGGAAGGGACATCTGAAAGCCATCTAGTCCAACTCTGCTGCAGTGAACAGGGACAGTTAAGGTTGCCCATCTTCCCTTACCTCACTTTGTCCTCTCTTGTTCTGGAGGTGAATGCTGTATCCCTGTAGATTTCAGCATTTGGACTAAACATCAGTGCCACAGGTTAACTCTGCCCTGCCCCTCAGTCAGCAGCTGGCCAGAGGGGCACCTTGACAGAGCGCAAGGACACAGCCTTCTCAGCTTTTATTCTCCCCAATTATAGGTGCAATGCAACTAGCCTAATCTTAGAAGGTACTACACAGGAGAGCTGAAATACCTTTCAGAAAGAGAGCGAGCTTTGAATTCAGTTTTTCCCCATCTTGGTGGCATACTTTAACTACCTTTATAATGGGAGGTTGACGGAAGTTTTCTGAAGGAAGAGATAGAGCCAGCTCCACTCTCACAGCTCTGAACACTGTGTGGAGCAGGCACTGAACCTGTCTTGTCACTGAGTACTTTGGTCTCCAGAGAAGCTTGGCCTGAGCTGTGGCCTTTTCTTAGCTCTTCTTGTACGCTGATTACCCAGTGAGCATGAAACAAGCTTTGTGTCCTGGGTAGCTGTGTCTCCTTGCACATTTTAAATGCACATGTTAAGTTCATGAACTCCATCGAAGTGTATGATGTTGTAATGTTCACACCTACTTCTTTAGCGCTCTGAACCTTAAAATGGAACACAAGTAGAAACTTGGCTGTTATCCCCAGATATTCTTCCAAATCCAACTTGCCCCACCTATCTTCTTACAGCACTTTAACCTTGACTTTCTTTATCCTAGCTTCATATTTTTTTCAAGTTAAACTCCATGCACCAGCGTAAACATCATCTCTTTCCAAAAGTCTTTCTCCTCGTTGTGATTGGTTGTACTTCTTTCTTCCCAGTGGCAGTTGTTCAGTGCTAAGAAAGCTCAGAACAGCAGTGTGTCACTCCATTACCTACCTCTACTCTAAACAATCTCTTTGTGTTTTTTTATCACCACCTGGCTTCTGTAATCAAGCCAGGCATTTACAGACTCAATTCTCAGACCTCTCATCTTACACAGTAATATCTCATGGTGCAATGAATCTCTGTACTTTTGAAATCTGATAACGTTAAAATTGGGTTTTTTTTCCTCTTAACTGTTACCTCACCTTGCCTTCCCTTTTTCCTTCCCTTTTTCCTTCCCTTCCCTTTCCTCTTAGCCTCCCCCCCCCCCCTTTATTTTTTTAATGAAGTAAAATAATTGGTTTCCAATTATATCTCTCTGATAAGGCTAATCAGCTGTCTTGTGTGCTCCTTGGAGCTCAAAGGCACTTCTTCCCCATTATTCTCTTTTACAAGTTTGAAATGCATTGATAGCACCCTTAATTGCCCAGAAACTTTTCCATAGCTAGCTGATTTTATTCCCCTGGCATCTATTTTTAAAAATGAATTTGGGAAGTGAACACCCCTTTTTGTGTAAAGTGCTTTATTTTGGTGTGTTTAGTTAATTGCTTGATTCCTTGGTAGCCTTCAGAGTTAATGATTGTTTATTTTCTGCCCTTGGAAAATAGATAGAAACTGTGACACTCTCCATCCCTCCCTGATGAATACTGAGGCATGGGTAGTAATTCATTTTTCCAGCAATAGCCCCTGTTAGTCAAGGTAGCCTGCCCGTGCTCAGGAAGGTGATGACTGTCTCCCTGAGTGACCTTTCACTTCCTATATACCAAATTTATAAAATCTTTTATTGTGTTCACATCTTTCCCCATCTTCTATTTCTTTCTCTCTCTCTTTTTTTTTTTTAGATCGTTTTCTTGCATTCTTCTTTCACAATATGCTCTTGTACCACTTCCAGCAGAGCTGACCCTGCTGATTTATAGGTCTCATATTCTTCTCTCTTTATTGCTCTTTGTATTTCCCTGGTCATCCACAGTGGTCATTTCTGCTTCAAATAGATTTATTTCTCAGTGGTATACATATTTCTTGAACTCTGTGGTTTAGATCTGTGTTTCCCTTCTTTGCTGTCTTTTGCTATATGTTTAAGCATATGTATACCTCTCTCAGTGTTCTCTGTGAGTTCAACGTTTTCCCACTTCCAGCTCTGAGGAGTCTCATGTTCCCAATTCCAGAATTCATTAAATTCTGTCTTACATTTTCATGTCCTCCTCTGTTAGCCCTTCTGTATGTTACATCACACATCAGGGCAGATGCCAAATGCCTCAATGCAAGCCCACAGCTTTAGTTATATATTCATAATCTTTGCTGTAATTCCCATGTACCATGCGAGTACTTCTCAGACATGAATGAGCTTGTTTTTGCACTACTCTGGGAGCAAAAAAAACCCCAACATTATTTGCATTTTATGGAGAAGGAAGGTACAGAAAATATGATCTGCATTTATAAAGTCATTTAAGTGCCTAACTGTAATTCAGCTAAAATAAAACAACAAAAAAACATATTCTGATTCTTTGCTTTAAGTTATTCCTTTTTTATTATTTTTTTCATAAGCCCAGCTGCTTTTCTAAAAAATGCTTCCCCTTTTCTGACTCTTTCCAGTCCCTTTGTCCCACACATACATCCTGCCTCCACCAGCACCATTTACTCACTCCACGTGCCCACATAGTCCCCTTTCATCCTTCCATTTTCTGTCACACAGAAGCTTAATTTATACATAATTAATGTGTCTGAAGGCTGGGCCAGCCCACAGCCAGCATCACTCCCTATGGGGCTGCCCCTGGACTCTGACCACAGGTGTTTTCCAGCTTTCCTGTTTTCCCATATCACTCAAAGAATTGAGAACATGGAGGATGTGGAGATGACCTATTTACTTTGCAGTGGTTTACAATTTTTAATTCCTTAATTGCTGGAATTCGCTTCCTACACAGAAGCTAAAACCAAGGAGAAGAACTTCCTAAATCCACAGTTCCCAGTGGATGTTGGAGACAACCAATGTGTAAGACCTGAAGTCTCCAAACCCCTACACCATTGCCAGCTAATCCTGGAAGACCACAAGGATATCCTAATACTCTCACTGCTGAAAGCTTACAGAACCACTTCTGCTCACAGGCAGACATAAAATACCTGACATAAAATACCTGACATGTGTGGTCCTAACACCAAGGACCCCAACTTGCTGGAGCCTTTTCACTCTCATCCAGACCTTGGGCAAGGGAATTCTCCACCAGAACATCTCCAAGAAGAAGCCCATCAGGGCCATGCCTGTGAGTGACACCCACAGCCATCCAGACACCTGCAATGCATACAGCCTGACCCTGATGGCTTTCTCCTCCAGGGCTTCTTGAGATGATTATGTAATAATATAGGGGGAAAAGTGCAATATGGGCACTCCAAAAATCCAAGATAAATTCAATCTTTCTTTGCTGTAAAGATATTTCACACACCATAAGCTGCTGTCTTGCGTTTGACCAGGAACCTGGGAATCAGGGCTTGCACTTCCCTTTTAGTTAGTGGAGTCTGTACAGTGAGTGGAGTCCAGAAAATAATTCACTCCATCCTCATGAAGGGACATCCATCAGGCTGGCTGATGCACTGTATCCATCTTCCAGCCCAGCAGGCCACTCCCCAGGCCAAGGGATTTTTCCTGCTGTCTCCCAGGCTCACTGGCACTGATGATGTCTGTGTATCACATGCAGATGCTCCTGGGACTGCCCAGAAATACAGCTGGGCTCAGGGTAAGGGATGCTGTGGGAGCTTATGCTCAGGACAGCAACACTGCCAGAAGACAGGTGGATGCAAGTAATGAGACTGCAATGAAGAGAGTAGTAGAAAGGCAGCTTTGGAGAAGTGCCATTGCCCTGCCTTCAGCTACATCCTCAGATGACTGCAAGTGATTCTGTTTTACCAGGCACTCAGCAATTGCATGGTGTTGGGCAGTTTATGGCACTGGAGGGTTTGGTGCTACACTATGATGCTAATGTTGTTATCAGTTAGGGATTCACCATGGTAAAATAAAGCTGAGCACTCCAGTCCTGCTTAACAAGCCTGCTAATGCACAGTTGAAAGGAACAGTAAGAGCTATCCTGAAGCTTTTTCAAGCATCGTGTCTACATCTATTTTTTTTTTTTGGGGGGGGGGCAATAGGGGGGTGAGGGGTGGGGAGCATAAGTGTACGCTGTGCTGGAAAGACAGCTGGACCAAGGAGCAAAGGACAGGATGCAGATTGGTTTCTGTCTTCTCCAGTGCTTAATTATCCTGTAAATCCTCAATGAATGGAAATACAATATTAAAGGTTACGGAGAATTATTCTTAAATGGGTTGAAGGAATGTTTGTTTACAAATGCAGTTTGATAAAGGTAAAACATACATCAATAACGTTTAAGAAAGAGCATCTGTCACACACCTAAAATGTGGGTTTCCAAGAGGGAAGAGAGAAAATGGGAAATGCACAATCACAGACAGAAAAGGACAGTAGAGAAATCATGACAAATCAAATACAGTAAAGTTTTTCTTTCTCAAATGACATTTCTCATCAGCTAGCTTATGTCAAAGGGAAAAAAAAATCTCCTGTGACTTTTATCTATTAGGTTTTGCTATGAATGCCTGCCACACTCTGGAGCTGCGGCTGCAAGAAGGCCCAGTTCTGCCACCCTTAGCTAATAGGTTTGATTGTCCTTCCTGAAATTATACTCACAGATACTGACTTGCAAGTCAGCCTAACACCCAGCTTCGCACCAGAAAGAAAGGCCCCCAGGCAGGGCGGCACGTGAGTGGCCGGTGCAGCCTGACCATCTGCAGCGGAACTGTGCTGCTGTGTCTCCTCTTGCGTAAGTCAAGTTGTTGATGCTGAGATAAGTCATTGCAATCCACAAAGTGCTGGCGTTTAGTACACAGTATTCATATTTTATGAATGTTAACAAGCAAGAAGCCCTGCACAACTGAGCAGTTAAGAGCTCAAAAGGCTTTGTGAGATATTTTCTCTAAGGGCTCATTAATGTGGTCTTTTAATGGAATACTTGCATATCTGAATCTTTAACTGTAGCTATAAATAGGGTTTATAAGCACTTGACAGTGTGTGGCAAAGCTGTGTTAGCAGTGTTTGCCTTGCTTTTTTGCAAGTTACATTTGCAAAGGATATCTAAGTGCTGGAATTTGAATGTTTTCTAAAATGCAAAAATGTATACATCCTAATGGTGCTGCACCCTGGATAACATTTTTACTGGCTTTCATGCATTTGTCATGTTCCTTCAAATTAACGGAGCATCACAACACCACAACAAAGCAGCAAGCATTTCCATGCTATGGAAGTGAAAATTAGGACACAAAGAGGACAAGCTATGTCCCACAGCAAGTCAATAGAAGAGCAGAATCAGGAACCAATGAGCTCTAATTACTTGCTCTAATCATCAAATTGTATAGTCGGTCTGCCTTAATTCTCACTGGTGCTGGAACAGTAATGCCCAGCATGTAAACCTTGCTCACTTTGCACTGGCTGATGCAGCTCATGGTTGGATTTTTCCTTCTACGACAAGTTCCCCTTGCCCTATGAGATATCCATGCAGTGTTTGACCAGGTGGCATTTTTCCCTCTTGATGATCTCCAACCACAAATTCAGTTCACCAGCCAACAGGTTGCAATGTTAAATGAACTTTCTCCGACCCTGGTGAGGAACCAATAGAATGACATTGCTCAGTGTACCACATAGGAGTGCTGCTTTATGATGATACAGTAAAAGCTGCAGGAGGATCACAGCCTTTAATAAGTCATGGTGTTGTATTATACATAACACTGCCACCTCTATGCACTGAAAGATGTGTGACAGCTGCCTGCCCTCGTGGGGAACCCAGAGACACCACGGCAGTGCTCTGGAACCCTTTGAAGTCAATGTTGTAAGTCAAGCATGACAGAGCTGAAGGACTAGTTCCCAAAATGCTGCTGACTTTCAGCTTCTACCATGGCCTAAGGAGTCTGCAAGGTGAGTCTTGATGGCCTCATGGGAGGAACCCAGAGGGACAAAGAACCTTCCTCTGACTTTCCACCATGCCCTTCCTACACAGTAAGTGTACTTCTCCAGTACCGTAATGGGAACTGCAGCCCAGACGTGTCTGGAAAGGGAAACATGTCCCTCTCATAAACACACTGGGAGAAGCCTTCCTATCTAGCTTTGGCATTCCATCGTGTTGCATATCTACTTGGCCAGAATTACATGTATTTGCTGAGATGTGGGCTGTGAATACATCAGGAAAGTCCCTTTAAGATGATCATGGGGGATGTGCTGTCCTCTCTGTGGCTGACATCTATTACAGGTCATTATTTGGATTTTATGCTACTAATTCTGAGTGCTTCCATTTTTGGTTCATCTCTGATGTGACTACAATTGAGTTTTCCGCATGCATTCATCCTGAATTTATTTTAACTGTGCTCAGTGTTTGGAAGGTAAGTGAGGATGCTATTAGCTACCAGTCAGCGTCTATGAATGATCACTTATTATTTTCTCAATGGTTTGGTTCAGATGTGTGAGAGAACGCGTTAGCCTGTAATGAGACTATCATGGGCTGAGCTGTTGGAAGGAGCCTGTTGTCACATGGTTACTTTTATCTGGAGGGAAAAAGACAAAATCAACCAGAATAATTCATTGCTTTAAAATGCTGATTTTTTCTGAGTATGTATCAGATGTTTTAACACCATTAAACCATTGTAAACCAAAACATGATTAAATATTTAAGCAGTACTCTCTTTCTCATGCAGGGATAAGTATCTGTTTGTCTCAAATCATGATTTTATGCACCCAGTGCTTTTCAGCACAGTGCCATCTGATGGCAGGAGCACAGTCTTGGTATCTCCCAGAGGAGCAGGGGTGGCTCTGAGGGGATCCCCAGAGCAGAAGGTTTCACTGTCTTGTCTTCCCATTGCAGCAGGGAAAGCACAGGAGGAGTTTGGCCTTTGTCACCTGTGCTTACCTACAATAGGCATAATCATTTTCCTTCACTCCTCTAATCTGCATTGTCTTCCATCTTCCCCATCACCCACCTCCCTTGACTTGCCCCTCTCCCCTTGCCTGCCCATCTCTCCCCATACACTGCTGGGCTCTTCTTTCTTCTCCTAGAACTTTTCCTCCTTTTATCACTAGTTTTTTTCACATTTCTTTCAACCTCTCTGTTCTTCAGCCTTTTAAAGTTGAGCATTTCCCCTGCCCTCATATGCAGCCCCTGTAGTTCTTTCCTGCAGATCTTTCTCCATTTTCCCTGACTGCAGTGGGACCTGTCCCTGCTCAGGGGCCCTTTAGAGTAGGCATTGGTGTGAGCAGATCATCACGGGGAGAAGAGGAGGAGACCTCCTGGAACCAGATGGCTACATCTGAGTGCCAATTGCCAGGATGGTACTTCATTCCTCTGGCCTCACAGCATCCTGACAGGCAGACCACTTGCTGAGAAGTAATTTGCTGGGAGATTCTAGCCCAGCTGTGTGTCAGTTTGCCTCCATCCCCTTGGAACAGCTCCTGGGACCAGCCCAGAATCCAGAGGTGGGCTCTCACAGCCATTCCCAGACATTGTTCCATTTCCCAACACTGAGGCAGACCTTGTTCCATTTGCGGCCTACAGGCTGGGATTGAACATGGAGCAAGTCAGAGTGGAGAAGAACAGGACCTCCAAGCAGGGACCAGCCCTGCTCCCAGCTCAGCAGCTAAGTCTGTGAGCACCTCGTTTTGGGTTTTCCAGTCTGGGTTTTGATCCACTGGTCTTCAAGAGACACCACTCTTTCAGTCATGGCTCTGAAACTGAAGAGATGTGAGGGAAGCGATGATGCCCACAAGGGACAGTCATGCAGTGGCTGGGTGAGACATAGAGGCAGTTGAGGGTTTAGTTTTGTTACCAAATCCCATATTCACCTGTGCCCTGAGGTGTTAATTCCCTGCAGGGCACAGAGCTGTGCTTTGCATCACCCACTGCAGGCAAGGGGCTTGGCAGGCAGGGAGGAGAAGGGAGGGGTGGGAAAGTAAAGTCTTTCACAGAAATCTCGATTATTCACATCACTGTGCATCAGTGAAACATTTGTGCAAATTCCTAAACAAATAGATCATATTCCTGATTTTTAACCTTGGCCAGTCTTTAAAGCTAGTTTTGTGCCACTTCTGTTATCAAATCACAGAGCGATGTAAGATACAGAGATATAGAACTCTTCGGCCTCCTGACTTTTTCTGTAGTCATTTAGATGCAAAAATGCAGGTGAAGATCCAGTGTGAGAGGTATCCTGGGGGATATTCATTAGAGTAAAATGGATTAAAAGAGAAGATCTCACTGCAATAAGATGAAAATACAGCTAAAATGCAAACACGGTCCAGCTAAAGGGCTGCTAGGGTTAGAAAACAAATTACTCGGGGAAAAAGGAGATGCAACTACATGTGTAGCAGCAATGTCAGTTTAAGACAAGGCCAGGGGCCAGTTCCTACTCTCCTTTTTCACACAAGCATTGCTTTTGACTTCATCGAGCCTGGCAGCCGCTACCAGCTCTGCCTGAGCTGAACCGAAACCTGCATGGTCACGCGGCATCGCTTCCTCATTTTGCTTTTGTGGGGAGCAGGAGCCCAGGGGGAGGCCTGGCACCGGGAAGCGTCAGCAGCTGTCAGGAGAATGGCTGGGCCTCATCCTCTGTGCTCCCACTTATTTTCTGCATGGTACTGTTCAGCCAGCTTCAGCTGCCTGACCCTGCACTGCCTGCAGCACTCCACTGTGTCCAGTAAGGAGCAAGGACCCAAGGGAACGGCACAGAGCTGAGTTGGGGAGGGTCAGCTTGGGTGGGCATGGAACAAGCTGCCCGGGGCAGTGGGCACGGCCCCAAGCATTTGGACAGTGCTCTCAGACAGAGGGTTTGGATTTTGGATGGTGCTATGTGGATCCAAGAGTTGGAGTCGATGATCCTTCCAGCTTGGAGTATTTGATAAAGGAGCAAGTGGGCTTCTGGAGCATGTGGAAGTGAATGGTCACAGCTCTGACCCAGAACCCTTCACAGCCAACTGGTGCCTAGTGCTTCTGCTGCCGTGCTGGGTGTCTCCCTCCTGTCTTCCTCCCCCCCCCCCCCCCCCAGATGCTGTGTTTCCAGACCTTCCTACACCTCAGGGGCAACAGACACAGCTCAGGGCAAGTTCATCAGCACTTGTGAAGGGGTGCATCCACAGGGCACAACAGGGTCAGCCCATGGCCTGGGCAAAGGGAGGGAAACCATCATCATGGGATATCTCTAGTAAAGCAAATGAAACCATACCACGTAATTCAAGCAAAACATGGGAATTTTCATGAGAAATTTGAAACCACAAACTGGAAATTAAAAACTACTGTTAATACAACTGCCTGCTGTTGATCATGTTATAGGAAACAGATGTGAACAAGGGCTGTGGGGAAACAAAACTCACACTCAACACACCATCCATCTCCATTCCCAAACACAGTTATAACAGCATGGGAGATGTACAAAGGCAGTGCAGCATCAAGCTCTGCTAATAAAATGCTGGAATTACTTGTGGGTGCAAAGGGAGACCAGTCAGCAGAGGCAATGCACACATCTTGGGGAGCTCAGAAATGCTTGAGGAACGTAAGCTTTGAAAAAAAAGCACAACACTGTGAATAGAGGAATACTATTTTTATTCCTTTGTGGAGAAAAACAACCATTAGAGTATGCAAGAAGGAACACTGTAGGGTTTGCAAGTGCCCAAATTCCCTACAGCGTGTGGAACCAAATTGTCTTATAATTAAAGGTGTTGTAGCTCAGACCTCAAAATCCAATCCTGTACTATGCCTTTCTCAAAATCATTGATAGAAAAGGGGTCTATCAAGTTTATTTCACCTCTGTTACTCTTGTCACTAACTATAAGTAGTAGGACCCATCCCTTTAGGAAGGCCAGAACACTGATAAGCAGATGCATTTGTTTTGCTTTTAAATATATATGGAATTACACAAATAAATGAATATAAAAAAGCTGTCAGAATTTAGTAGTTTAAATTCCTTTTCTGTAATGGAGATTTATTTTTTTCCTTTTACTGATAAGGGACAAACCTTATTAATGAGGCCTCAATGGTAGTTACACTGTTGCCACAGCACTGGAAGAGATGTACACGCTTTTTTCCCAAGGAGGGTTTAACTGCTCTGTAGATCCATAAAGATATTTCACAGAGAAAGCTTTATTCAATTGGAGCTCTTAAACCTCCTTTGTGAAATGTTGTGGTATTTTGTGAGATATGTGGCCTTTGCTGCACACGTGATGCTGGTAGGTTTCTAGGCGTTCAAGGGCTTTATTTTTCAGATATTTTTTCAATCAATTAAGCTCGATGGTAAAACTGAATGCACTGTAGAAAGCCAGGAAGAAAAACAAAAAATAATGTCTGTCTGTCTCCCGCAGAACTAACATGGTTTGCTCCTGCTGTCTTTGCCTCGCTGCCAGCAGCATAGTTCAGGCACTAGTTTCAGTGGTCTGCACGTTTGTGGCCCTGGAATGCTTCTGGTGGGTTTTTGGCTTCATTAGAAGCATTCCTGTGATGTGGGGGATTCCTATCAAAACGGTCATCACCCTCGCAGCACCACTTGCTTCCCTACTTTTGCATGCTGACAACTGCCGAACCACAGAAAGCAGCTCTGTGTCTGCAGTGTTCTTCACGGAGGCTTTTGCCTTAATGTTGCATTTCTGCATGCTTGTACTGCCAGCCCCTATGGGGGAGCGAACAAAAGGCCTTTTAGAGGCAATCTCTCAGAATGCTCCTATTGTGCCCTTAATTGCATCAAAGTACACGTGGGCTGTGTGCGGACATAGTTTTAGCTGTAGGTTGATTTTAAGCAAGCTACACATTTTATACCAGAGCAATGCATAAAAGCTGGCACAAGAAAGAAGCTTTAATTTAGTCACATTGCTCCAGTAAGTAATAATGCATAGCAAGCAATAATTGGATGCAAGAAGTTTAGAGCAGATGTTCCCTTTACTTTGATTCTTGAGGCAGCAGAGTGGCAATTTCTTCCTTTGTAACAGACATAAATGATTCAGTGTTAATAAAAAAAAGTTTCAGGCGTGGAGTTCTTCAAGTGCACAGCCGAGGAATAAAACACATGCTGCTAAACGCAGTGCTGAGTGAGGAGGCTTTCCCCTCCCCACACCGGGAACATTTAGAAAGAGATCTGAGTTTTATCCTCAGACATACGGTAATTGATCCAAAACACTGATAGGTGTTATTCATTATTTTTCTCTCAGGAGGAATTCAGTTGTTTTCCAGAGAGGAGAGGGAATGCAGTGTGCTTAGTCTCAATAATGGTCACTGTCCTGGACTCACCACTTGTGAGAGTCTCATGTGAGAGGTGCTGGCACTGCCCTCATCAGCGCTGAGCAATTTCCCAGCTATAATCACAGAAACACAGAATTGTAGGTGTTGGAAGGGACCTCTAGAGATCATTGAGTCCAACCCCCCTGCCAAAGCAGCTCCCTAGACCAGACTGCACAGATATCCCTGCTGCTAACCCAAACAGGAAGCCATAGCAAGCAGGGATAACAGAAGACAACGGTGGAAAATGGGCTTCCCCATCAGCAACCCCAGTGGCTCCCACCACACCTTGACAATCCCATGGAAGTGAGTTTGGAGGTCCCAGTCTGCCCTGATCACAGCACTGGGACACGCACATGGCACAACAAAGCTGGAATGACTCCATCACTGAAACCCAGTGCCATTCCAGATGCACCAAGTTCCCAGGGGACAGCTGGGAGGGACAAACAGCAGCCCAGGGAATCTGGATTTGGCATGCACAGCCACAGGGCCCCAGAACACTAGAGAAATGCAGTCTCACATCTGATGAGTCAGACAAATTTTTCCTGTCATTTGCTTTCCCTTCCCGTCTCCCACCTTCAGCAGCATAGCTATTCTTCTCCCAGTACACTGCAGCATTATGCAGGGGGAGATTGGATGAAGATTTTTTCCAGAAATATTTTGCCTCAGCTACCACCAAGGGAGAGCTCTGGGATGAAGCAGATGCAAATTCCCCAAAACTTGTGCTTTCCAAAACATAAACTGCTCAGCAAAAGCCTTTGCCGGAATAGCCATTCCCTGATAGCCCTGCTATCAGCTGCCCCTCTGGCCACTTCACATCTCTGTTGAGCTGGAGCTGCACCACAGGGACACGGGAGAAGCAAGAAGCACAAACATCCAAAGGAAGTAATGGGACTAATGCACAGGATGGAGCTGGCGAGATGAAAGGACATAATTCACCACTCTTGGTCTGGAGTTAGGCAAGCTGAGTTGCTTTTAGGTGATTGCTCCTTAGGGAAGGGCTTAGGAATTACACCCAGAGAACAGAAATTGAAAGCTGATAGAGCTGCGTGGACGACACTTTTAAAGTGATTGCATCCCTGACTAACACAACAGTGTGCAACATGAGGTGGTCCAACAGAAGGCAAAAAGCTGCAACATTCATGGCTGCTGGTAGCTGAAACAGCTACATGTGTATGTTGCACGGCACCACAAACACTAGTTTATCTCTGCTCACGTGAAATGCGCCGGTTTAGATCATCTCCACCAAGCTGTACAGCAGACAGGCAAGGAAGTAGAAAAGGTACAGAAATGAGACCCAAAAGCAGTATGTTCCTACTCTGCCACAGTGCAGGCTAGTTGTAAGCAGGTTAGCTTTCAACTGCACTCCAGCACACTCAACCTGTTTGTTTAGAACAAAACCAAATCCAGCACAAGTTCTTCCATAGTTTTTTGGTTTACACTGGAGTGGGAGGGTGGTCTGGCAGCAAGAGCACCCAAACAGCCCCCTGACCTTCTCCCCATCCTCTTTAAAGAGCCAGGGTTGCTCATGTCAGAGCTGGGTTACTGAGGCCTGGTGCTACTGCCCCTGGGATGGGGAGGGTCACGGCAGGAGCCCCGGGCAGGCCCAGGCTTTGTTTGCTAGGCAAGAGCAAGCACAGCCAGTGTGTGCCTGGCACACAAGCTCCCATCCCCTCCCCTCATGTGCAGGAAGGATTGCAGGGCCAGGGCTGGGAACGTCTTGTCCTGGCAGCGCTTGAACCATCCTCCCCCAGTCTCCAGGAGACACAAAGCGACCTCGAGCAGAGGGGCTTTGTACTGAGTTCCTGCAGACATCGCCGCTTTATTTACAGCGGAAAATACAGGATGTTACAGATGAGTGGAAAAATGCCTGCTGCCCTGCTGCCTGCAGAGCCCCTCAGACTGGAGAATGCTTTTTTGGAAGTCGGAGGGTCTCCAGACAGGATTAGGAAAGCACACAGTGTCTGCTTCAGCTTTTTCCTTTTCTTCTTGGCCCCGCTTGGCTGCAGCTACCCCTCCTCGCATCCCCCATGGGTACCTCCATGCCTTTCCTCACACAGGGCTTCCCACAGCCCCTCGTGCACCACCCTGGGGGGCACTGCCAGCCTCCTTTTGTCAGTGCTGTCCCTTTGAGAGGCTAGAAGGCCACCAGCCAGCAGCCTGGCTCCAGTGCCCTGCTTCCAGCACTGGCAGTGGCTGAGCCAGGCCCCAGCAACCCAGGACAGCCCCATAGTGCTGGGCGGGGGCTGAAGTCCCCCACCCATGCTCAGCTTCAAGCTACAGCCCCCAGAGGCCAAACAACTTGCTGTTTCACAGCACCCACCAGCACTCACAAGATGCCAGGCTTTCCTAGTAAGGACAGACCTACCTCAAACACTGGTTTCAGAAAACCAGCACGTGACCTTTTTAGCACTCCACTGTCCACTGGGTCCTTTCCTGATATTGCTTACACTGATGTGTCTGGAAAGCTAAAAAGGAGCAGGAGATCTCATGCTCTCATACTAGAGCATGAGCTACTCCTGTTCTGCACAGCCAAATTGGCTTTAATGGAGCTACACTTAATTTATATTCCCTGAAAAACCTGGCCCAAAGTGCTTTTTAATTGATCTCAATTAGAAACTGTTGATTGGCTGCCCATAGCGTTGGTGACCACAATGACAAGAGCTGGAAGAAAGAGAGACAGATACTATTTTGAAACTACAATTTCATTTTTTGAGCTTGGTAAAATAGCGAGGCAGCGTATCGAATGACATAATATTACTCATATGCTTAAGCACCTGGGTCCTTGATCTTGTGCTTTGTAAAGTGCTCTGAGCTGTGCTGTAATTGCCTATAAATATGCTGCTGATCATGCTTAAAGGGACACTGGCAAGGTTAGCAATCCTACAGTTTGACTTAGTAAAATGACATCCAAAAATAGTTTCATTTTCGATCTTCCTAAATTACTGGCCTGTGTTTTTTGTCATGCTTCTTTTCATCAGCCCAGCTCCTAAGATTAATGAAGTTACCTCCTTGAGCAGGCAAGTAAAAGCACTTGGCTGTAAAACCTTTCCCTGGTGTGAACGGGATGACCTCTGTTGGCCCTTATGGTTTGCAGTAAGGTCACTCTGCGTCGAAGCAAACTCTTGTGAAAGACATCTTCAAACAGAGAGCAGAGGTGTAGGGATCAGGCCTGGGCAAGCCTGGAGCTGCATAGGGTGCCCATTCTGCAGCCTCTGTCAGTCATTAGTCCTGACCTAGCTGAGCAGAAGGGGGCAGGATAGAAAAATTACTAATGAGGCAAGGAGCAGAGCTAGGAAGTTAGGAGGTTGATGTAGCTTCCCCACCCCCTCAGCAGTGCAACTGGGACATGGGGCAGTGCAATGGGGAGATCCCAAGGACCAGCACTCTGTCCCCAGCTTTCAACTCTGCCAGTGGCTCTGTGGTGGGAGCCTAGTGGGGCAAGAGGTGCAGTGGCTGCTGAGCAGTGTTTTGAGCTTAGGTACAAGTGTGGGGTTGGACTTTATTGTCAGGACAGAATATAAATAGATAAAAAATGAAAGGCGACTTGATATTTCCATTTTATGAAGGGCTTGATTTGATTCAGAGTCAAATAACTCCACTCCCTCCACGCAGCAGGCCTCCAGCACACCATCATGGTGGACATCCATGATTTCCTGGTAGATAAGCCCACAGCTGCCATCACATGAGACAGAACTGCTCACTGGCACTGAGCACAGTGCCCGGGGCTGGGGTCTGCTGAGGGGAGATGGAGGGAGAAACTGTAAGCAAAGGCCACATTGCAAGAGCCTGCATGGAAGCGAAGAAAGGCATATTTGAAGAGACGTGCTCAGCCCCCCTGTGGCATCCTCCATGAGTCTGCCCTGGAAGTTTCAAAATCAAGGGTGTTGAGCTTAACCCAGGCAGGCTTTGCATTCCTTTCTGCTCAGAAGGTTGGGGGATTTACCGAGGCCTGTGTGTGAGGCAGCATGTTTGCTGTGCTCGTCTGTCACAGGTGTGTAGGACAGGCATTGCCTGAACCCTAGGGTCCTGAGGAAAACCTGGCTATGTGTAAAATGAAGAAATAACTGAACACCAAGCAGAGAAGGAATGTTTCCAGAGCCTGGGACACTGCAGGCACACTTCAGCAGTGGGGCCTGAGCCACCGCTGGGCCTTTGGCCAGTGGTCCTGTCTGCAGCAGCTCCTCTTCCTCCTGTCTTGTCCTTCAGTCACAGGGAAGAGAAGTAAGAGAGAAAAGAAAAATGCCTTGAGCTGACGATCAGAGCAGACAAAAGCAAGTCTAGTGTCAGCATTTCAGTGGGTGGGAAGGTGCACCCCACGCACCCTGTGCCCAGCCAAAGGAATGGGGCAGCACAGGGCCGTGCCTCTGGCACAGGCAGTCCTTGCAGTGTGTGTGCATGTGAGCAGATAAGTCTTGGAGAAAGTTGTGTTTCTAACACAAAAGAGTGCATTTTGAGACCTTGTAATTACAGATAAATGCTTGAAAGTGCAACCTGATTATATTTTAAGAGCTAGAAACCAGAATAAATACAAAATGAGTCTGAAGTCTGGACTTCTTAGAACATTATGCTTTTTAGACAAGGTTCATATCTCCTGATTTGTTTTGAGCTGACTTGATAATTTTTAATGATTGTCATGAATACTGTAAACTTGCTTTATTTTTTTGTAAGTTTCTGCCATAGAAATGCTTCCAAAGAAATAAAGCCAGTCATATACAGGGTATATGGATATATAGGGTGAAAGTAACTGAGAGGGAAATTGTAGAGGATTACTGTGAAAACAGTTATGTTGTTTATACACAGATACACTACAGCAACAGGAAAGCAATGGCAACCTTGTGGTTAAAACAAAGATATGTTTCTATTCTGTATTTACCTAGCTGAACAATACCAGTAGGATCTGAAATATTCTGTCTGCTCTATATTATGTTTGATTTATTCAAGTGCTGTTGTTTCTTTCCTTCAAAACTGTGGCCATGCCTGACATTCACTGAAAGAACCCATGTTCCATGTGAAGGTAACTACCTTAGACCATGAGTGTATAAGGGGCATTCATTAATTTTCTGACAGTGCTTTATAATGGGCCACATATATTTTCCCACTATAATGTGTATATACATTCAACAGTTTTATTGTATGTTGGTGCACATTACTTGCCACAGCTGCTAGAGGGACTTTGCTGAACTGGTGTTTCTCTTCCATGACAAACACCTATTAAGCAGTCAGCATAAACTCTTCTTGTTACAGCATCTGACATCACCCTCAGGGCAAGCGGACACAGAACAGTGATTGCTGAATTGCATATGAAAATTATAGTTTTATTGTCTACACAACTGAAGGTTTAACTCTGATTCCTGCTCGAGTCAGCTCTGCTATAAAGAAGCAATTCTTTCATGGAACAAACAAGCACAGTACACCATTGTAATCAAAGGAACAGGCACTATTTATGTGTTGGAAAGACTTGTTCACAATAGTACTAACACTCTAATGCCCCAGAAGCCACTATTTTAGCAGCTGTACAGAAAAAAGCATGAGTAACAAGATGCCACACAGAGTCAGACACAGGTTGTTTTTATTTTTTAACACAAATGGAATCATCCCATTTGATACCATTCAGTTTAATATGCACGACTGGTAAGTAGGGATCATGTATTTAATGTTTATATATGCAGTTTCTCCACCGTAGCGTTCAAAGGCTTCCAGTGTCTCTTGGATCAGATCTCCAATATTTTCACGCTTCTGCTGGCTGTAGTCTATCCCATCGCCTGAATTAACTGATTAATAAAAGAAAAAAGGGGGAAAAAAAAGACTGTATTAAGTTTGCTGTTCCACTTTGAAATAATTACATAGACAATTGCTTGTCAGTCACCGTGCCTCTTTAGAAAGTTTGTTCTGTGACACAAAATAGCTGAATTTGAAAACAGGATATTTTTGGTTTCTCTTTAAGGCTCTGCTGAAGCTCCCACTTTATATGCCTTCAAAAGCTGTTTACGCATGTGTTACTTCAGTATCCATGTGAAAATCCAAATAAACACTAAAGAAAACACATTGTGTTATAAGATACAGCTGGACTCTTACACATTGAATCTCATTCCTACATTATTTCATAGCATCGCTTATTTGGGACAAAATTCTACTGTCAGATGCATAAATGCTTATCTACACAATGTGACTTAAGCTATACTTGCTGTGCTTAGAAATCTTAAATAGGAATTGTTTTGGGACTGTTCTATGTGTACATCATATTCACAGGCTATGTTGCTTCTGGTTGAGGAGATGTTATTTGGCCTAGAAGAGATGTTTGGAGCACAGGACAGCACTCATACAACTTCTGCTTCCTGAAAAATGTGTAAAATTAAGTCAATGTCAAAAAGACAAATTAGTGCTGCCCCTACATGCTGTATCATTTACTGTTTCTTTCTCTAACATGGAGTAGCAGGGTTGGCATACATTTATAGACGCAGAACATAATTATTCCAAAAAAATGTGCAGTGTAAATAAATGTCAGAACACAAAATACACGAGTAAGAAATGATGCCGAGAGATTTAAAAGAGGAAAATATATTCAGATTCATTTTAAAACAGTAGTCTGAAAACGTCATTAATATGGATACATTCTAAGACATAAAAGCATAATGTACACTGATCAAGAGCAGTGTGGTGGCCAGGCTGTCACATCGCCGGGGCGAATCCACACACAGTCAGTCAGTGGTCTTGCTCCAGGTGGCGGTGGCAATGTGCCCATGACACACATTTAACATCTCACATACCTACACTTATTACAGTCTGAGCCTGCGAAGGACATTTTTGTCAAGACAACACAACCAACTTTCTTTACAGTGCCTGTTCTTCACATTAGAAACACAGCACACACAAGGGTGAGGGAAAGTTAACTTCCAGTGATGCTTCCACATCACAAGTCCTAAGGGGTGCAGACATACAGCAGCACCCCACCCTTACATCCTTGCCATAATCCAAGCCTGAAGATCTGTACGTTAAGAATGTGGCTTTTCAGCAGCATGCTCATGAAGAAAAGCCAATGAACACTGAAATAAAAACCACCCTTTTGCTGAATCTTCATGTAAAATGTCTGATTACATTCCAAGTTCATTATGTACATGCCAGTTTTTTGAACATTTACACAAACACAGATGCGACATACAAGGGCTGAGCTTCAGAGTAGAAGGGCATCAAATTCTTTGTGGGGATTACTCTTAAACACATACACACATTCTTATAATCTAACAATTCATTTCATGGATGTTAAAAGCCAGGCTTTGTATCAACATTTACTTCAATGAATTGACAATAATTTTAGAAATAATACATTCTGAGAGTGCATAGAAAACAGCAAGAAATATTAAAGAAAAATGGCATTAGCTTGCACAAAATGCAAAAACATTAAAATGGAGTGCCATTTAGACTCGACTTAGTTTGCTCTTGCAGAAAACTGAGATCAATCCTGCCTCATTCACCTGTGTTGCATGTGCAAATCCAGCACCTCCTAAAACACCTGGAGCTGCTTCTGATTTCACCAGACTGAGCAAAGGAACCCCTGAACCTCAACCTAAGCCTTGGCAAATATGTAAAGGAATTACTGACTTCCCAACCTCTTGCCTATTATCTTTAATTTTAAGCCTACACACATGCTCTGTTAATGAGCTTACACAGCTTTCATCATTCTTTAAAGACGTAGTAAAAAAATCTACTCTCTGGAACTAATGGTGGTACACTGCATAATGGAGAAGTAAGCAAGTTCGGAGGAGGCCAACAAGATGCAGGGATAGTGCTGGTAGCAAAAGCATTTTCCAGAATCCCATGTTATAGACTTTTATTTTAGAGCACTCTGTATGATAAATGATGCCTTAGGTCCTTGATCAAAAGACAACGAGGCAATGGTAAAGCAAGTAATCTGCAAAGGAAGACAATTGGTGATGTGCAGACCTTCATTATCACTTTTTCCTACAGACCATCTGTGCTATGTGAAGGTTTGTATCCTCCAGACAGACATAATTCACCTTAAGGTCACGACACAAGTTACGACTAACAATTCCAGAAAGGTTATGTCAGCACTAAGGTCACCCGGTAAGTAGCAAAATAGCTATCCCATGCAGTTATAGGAATTAAAAAGTCTTTCAGACAGAGAGATAACAATTAACCCAACAGGACAGCATCTACCAAACAGATGAGTCAGAATGACCCGCTCAATGCACCTAAGGGTAAATATCCAGTCATAATAATGATGACTAGTTGAAAAAAAACCAGCTACTGAAGTATAGCGGTCTCAGCATGCCCTTCTCTGATTTGACTTTAATTCCAAGTTAGTCTGCATGAGGAGCCAACTTTGTCAGCCACAAGAATGTTGCATATGTAAAGTGTGAACATGGATCTGATTCAAGTTCTTTATGAAGCTGTCATTTGTGAGGGAAAATAAATCAAAATGAAAATGCTAGAAAGAACATTTGTCAGATTGGTCTCAAAGTAAAACGTCTGGCAAATTCATCATGCACCAAGAACTCTTTTCAGAGCAAATGTTATTATTGCATTTAGAAGAAACTCAATGAAGCACTACTAACAGATCTAGAGGATTAAAATTTGGAAAACATCTCATTCTCCCTTTCTGGATCAAAAACTAGTTCCCAGTCTCCTAAATTGTGCACAAAGGGCTCTGTGGTCCTTGAAAGTGAAGTGAAATGCTTGGCACCTGTCAAGACCTGCACTGGCTGACGGAACCAGTCTGCTCCGTGCCAGCTGCTGTAGCTGAGGAAACCCTGCTCAGACCCGCAGGGACCGAACTCAGCACTTGGCAGGGACTGGAGAAGGATTTGAATTGTGCTTTAAAATGTGGTTTGCGTTTGAGTCGAGACATGCTCCTGTTCATGATTCAGGATATTGGAGAAAATCTAGTGTTATTTGTGTTCCATTTCGCTTCATTTAAAATTTTTACTATGGTAATACTACTAATATAAAACTATATTCCATTAAAGAAGCAAGTTACACTCCAAGCATTAAGAGTTTCACAGGGCAGTTTTTAAATCCTGAGGTGAGCGAGAAAGGTAAACAAACCCTTAAAGCTCAGGCAGATCTGTTCTTGCCTCTGGATATTTGTTAGCACCTGAAAGCAGTCTCAATATTCTTTCAGATTATTAGACATCACATCAATGCAGGCAAGATTTTGGCTAGGCTTTTCTTTTTAAACTCTGGAATATGTCAAAGTACCTCATTTAAGTCACAGATAATAGATCTTTCTCATGACATCAGCCATTTCCAAGTCTCTGTTTTATGGAAAGCAGAAATTAAAACTGGAATTTATATACACATGTATACAGTATATACCTACCGCATGAGTTGGTTTAGGAATGTCATAGATCTTAAGATGTTAGAATTTTCCCAGGTGCTAAATGTCCACGGAATGCTTAGTGTTGGAGGACAGAACTATTCTTACAAGAGATTTCTGAAGGCAATATGAAGGAAGACCCATATTCATGGGTTGAACAGATTTTGCAATCCAATTGTAACTTCAAGGCCATTCTTTACTGCTGAACTTACAAAGGCATATACAACAGATACATACACAGATTTCAAATTGTCTTGGAACAAGAGGGTCTTAGCAGAAATTTTTGAACTACTACTAGTTAATGGTAGAGAGATACACATTTCATTTGTTGCTGTTTTGTTGTTTGTTTGTTTGTTTTTGTTTTTCCTATTTGACTGTTTCGGCATATAAATCAACAAAGCTACTTGGAAAGATGGGCATCATTCCTCTCTTTTTGAACCCTGAGAAACAGAGTTACTGGAAGGTAAAGTGACTTTCAACAAATCATGGAAAAGGACTGGTCACAAATCATGCATTTTAATTTTTATTGTAGATAATGAAAGTACTATTTGCGGTGAAATTTAACTATGGTAAAAACCACTTTTGAGCAGCTAATTCAGTTCATCCCAGTCAAACCAACAGGCTTTCTCATCAATTAAAACTATTATAATAATCCAACAAGCTAACCACTAACTGCATAGATTTTTGCTTCAAAAAACCCCAACAATGATGGCATTGTAGTGTGCAGATGTATTACTCAGTATGGAATCACACTTATACAGAGAAGCTTATCACAGAGCAGTAAACAGCTAAGCAGTACAAACTGGCATTAAAATATTTTGTGTCATACTTCAGGAGTTTATCCCTCCCTAGAAGTGGGCAACAAAACCAAAACATAAATGAAAGGTGATTGATATGATATACAGATTGGCATGTTATGTGTGCTAGGATTCAATTCTCATAACTGCACTGTTTAAGTAGAGTTCAGAGCTTAAGAAATTTCTCAGTGTCCCCCTAGGACTAGTTTTAATTGTCATAGAAGATGTTGGCTTCCTGACTGCAGTGGAAAGTGAAAGCCCCCAGTGAGTGAGTCAATGCAGCGGGATGCAGGACTCCTTAACACCACTCCCACTGCTCTGACTCACAATACTGCTTTGCAATTGCCAGCTCCAGGAAGGATAACGTGGCTTGGTCTCCTTTTTCATGTAATGGTAAGTCTGTGAAAAGTCACAGGGTGAGGGTCTACACTCCACTAAGAAATGGAGAGACATTGCTGGTTCATTTCACTTGGGTAGAGACGCATGAAGATTATGACTCTGAGTCACTACCAACCCAGACATAACATTCTGTCTTCCACTCCTTAAGGCTCAGAGCAACATGATCACCAGTTTTAAATGTTTCTTAGGACATGCCTAGATTATGTGCACGCAGACGCATAAGCTGGCCTCATGCAGGCTTATTCCAAATCTAGAACACTGGAAAGAAGAGCTCATAGAGTAATTTAGGTTGGAACGAACCTTTGGAGTCATCTGGTCCAAATACCTTGCTCAAAGTCAGCTCCATTTTCAAAGTTGGATCATGTTGCTCAGGATCAAATACCCAAAACTGCTCAGTGCAGAGTAATCCCAGAACCAGAAAAGGTACAGGGATCTTCGTGACAGCAGGGCTTTTCACCAGCCATTTCAAATGTGATGGAGGGAAGTGTTCTTTAAATGTTAAAACCTACTTAGTGGAGGTGGATTTGCTGAAGCTAATTTTTTGGGAGATTGTCTGTTTTGATACAAAACAAAACCAAACTACTGGCACAGTAACAAAAGCTAACCTGCATATACAACATTGGCTTTGTAAACTGAATCACATTCAAAAGAAAAAGCACAGGCTGAAAAATTAATAACATTTTGTTAACACTTAAAAAAAAAAAAAAGATATTCTCATAGTTTTAAAAGTGCACCTTTCAAAGCACTTAAAAAAATTACAGCTGGAAGTTCTAGTAAATGAGCAGGCCTTATCTTTGAATATGCACTAATCTGTTTTTTGACACTATCAACATTTAGAGTTCCTTGTCTCTTGCTTTTCTTGGCTCCTCATTCTATTTTTCATCACTAGTGCTGAATATTTATCACTTCACAATTCCACAGTTCTGCAGAGATTGCAGAAGAATAATTCAATTCAAGAAGAAAGCACATATACTTGGAATTTATAAAGAATACCCATATAGATAAATTTCTGCTCATCATATGTTTAATAAAAAAAAAACCTTTATCCTTTTGCTATGAACTTGCTAGGTATTGTTTGTCTGAAGAAGCTATTTACAAGATTTTTTCAGATCCTCACTAGAGGCATTTTGCTTTAACATAAAGCCTAGTTTCTTTCTACTGTTATCTTCCATATGCAGCTAGCTTTTAGTTTATTTCATAAATTATCATTTATTTTAGAATGCAAGTGTGGTTACTATAAATACTGTTCAGAAAGTAAACAGTTCAGTAAGTGGAGGAAGCGCTGTGATTGGAAAGGAAACATTTGACTGACTTGTGATGTTTCACTCATGACACAAGCTGCTGGAGATAGCTGTAACTATTCGTACATTGCTGCAGTACAAAAAAAAACCAACCCACCAACAACAAAACCCCAACAAAAACAAACAAAGAAACCCCAATAACTGAAAATGAGCCAAGACAGCAGCTGCTATCACAGTTTTCCATTTCCAGGAAATGTTAGCAGCATCAGATGTAATCCATTCTATGTCCAGACATTTTTTTTTTTAAGTCGAACTGAAGCACTGTAGAAATCATGGATTCTGAAACAAATTGTATTAGCAACTACATTTGATCATTGAAGTTATAAAAGAAGGAAAGCTCATTGTATGTTTTTTCTCTATAAGCACTTAATGAATTTAGATCTCGAAGTTTCCCTGTGTTTGTGCTAGTAATCAATATTGAACAAAGCGGTGCAAAGCGGTGTTAAATAATCTTAGATAAACAGCAAGCACAACGGGGGAGCAGAAACTGAAATCTGAGAGCTCTGTGGCCTTGGTACACCATTTACTGTTGCAAAATTAGGTCACAAATCATGCTTAAAGCGCAACAACAGTTGCATCACTTATGTGAATCCGGTGTTCCTCCAATCTTTTTGGACACATGTAAATACTGTTGTTTTTTGTTTTTTTTTTTCAATGAAAAGCAAGTTTGTGGGTGCAAAATTTGCATAGCTTTACTGGTCTGATGTGAAACATATGCTCATCACACTCTCTTCTCATCCAGATATGGCACAATTAATGCAAAAGAAATTTAAACTACAGAAAATAAATCTGCGTATGTGCGTGAGTGTAATAAACGTAATTCATATCTCAAAGTAATTCAATGTGACACAGCTGAAAGTCCCAAAATGCTTTTAGGATCGCTGTTTTCAGTATAAAATGTAATGTTACAACAGCCAATTTTCAACACTGAATTCATTCATAATTAAAACTGCAGTGCTTGACAACCTGTCCTCCTTCCCCTCTTGGAATATTTTTATTTATGTCACCAAAAAGCTTTTGAGGGAAGGCAGGTTTTTTTTCTTTATAAGCAAAAAGCTCAGTAATTTGTTACTTTAATGGACTTCAAGGAACTAATGAACTTTAGAGTTAGTAACTCTTGATGTTTTGGACATCTGCTACAAGCAAATGAAATTTGTTGTAATTAAAAACACTATTCAAAACCATTATCATTTAAGGACCTTGTTTGGTGCAGCTTGCCCATAAAAAAGTGCACAGACAACTAAATGACCTCAATGACAGCTTCTGTAACTTGGTGACAGCGGGCTGAAAACAACCATATAAAAACGGGCCAATATAACAAAAATTTCACATCAGAGTTAAGGAGCAAGGGGCTAGGTATGTCTGAAGTCGCCTGAAGATTTCTAGTTTTTCTTTTCCCTAATTAAATGGAATAAACAAGAACACAAAGTCAACTGAGGGTGTTTTAGCAGTGATTTGAGAAGGGACAAGGAGATGTAAGCTATGAATGACCACATGGATTTGCCAAGATTTTTTTCATTGTTGTGGGACAAGGGCAGGATTTGTGCAGTTTAAAGGACAGATAGCAATGGGACTGGAATGTACTGATTTATCCTGAAGCCAGATAGAGTAAACAGTATTTCACTTTCTCAAATACCTGAACTAAAATGGCTGGGATATTTCCTTCTAGTGACACTTAAATATTTTATATTTTTAAAGCACTTTACGGCTTCTTTCTGAGTTTTTCCAACTGAATCAATGATATATAAAAATTTAAGGATAAATAAAAGCAATTACCTTTCTAAAGCATGAATTTGCATCCTTTTAAATGAAAAACAGAAGGACATAAAATAAAATCTTATGGAAAGCTGGTTGGTTGACAGCTACTCATTTCACATTGTGACAGAAAAAGACAGCTTTTTGAGACAACAAGAATGCAAAGCAGATAGAAGAGAGGAAAAATCATGTCCAGTAGGTGCAATAATTCTGTAGGCTCACAGCTTTTGAACTGTGAAAGCTGAAGTACTTTGAAAGCAATATAGGAACTGCACATATGCCACATGCAGATTGATTTTTTCTGAAAGCTTCAGGAACCTTTCACGAATCCATATCTTGTTTTCTCTTTTAATTTTTCCCACATTATGGAGAAAGATAAGGAAGTGACGATAACTCTTTCACTAATTACTCTGATTGGAAAGCACCTGCCTTTTCATATTACCATTGTACCTTTAGCTGCTTAATATGTAATTCAAATGAGTTTAAAATACAAAGACAGCAGGAGGTCCAGCAGCATCCAGCGCAACTAGCCATAAAGCCATAATGCTTTGGGAAATTAAGTAACAAAAAAAAAGCAAGTATCTTAGGTCACAGGAAAGTTATACATCAGTTCAGTTTTCTTTCTTGAAGAGCAAAGTTTTATCCCAGTATGCCAACAAAGCACTCCTGCCTGATCCCCACAGCAATCGGTTAGGGGAGGACATACTACCTCTATCACGAGCCTCCAGCTGTACAGAATTGTCCCAGTCTTTGCACCTGGTGTCATTTTTATTTGTAAAGTAGAAATCTGAAGGAAGGGTGACTTGAGGAACAAGTGTTATGCAGTTTCTCCTATATAGCTTGCTGAGTACTTTGAACCTGGTTCCAAGCTAAGCTTCTTTTTTAACATTTTCAGTATTGGCATTTAAAGAACTCTGTAGCACTTTTTGCAGATATTAAATGACTTTATTATCATTCGTTGAATCATACATTTCTCTGAACACGCTTCCTGTGATAGATCAATGAAAGGGAGGTTGGTTGGTGGCATGTTGTGGAACTACAAAACCTATCTCAATAATTGCTAGAAGTCAGCTATCACCAGTACAAGTGCTTCTTTGTCTATCTTCCCTTTAGAACCGCAGGGATTCAAAGAGCAAAGCATGCTGATACTGTGAGCTCGTGAACTGCCTGATATTTTCATTCATCTGAGAACTGCTTTTCTGAATTGGAAGAAACTGCAAGAAACTGAACTGAAACAGCAGTTAGGAAAAAATGCTATTGATACTATCAGTGGGTCTGCAGAAAGACAGAAATTACTTACAGATGTTTTCTCTGTAACCTGTCCCACTACTAAAACCACATTCTGAGCTGTGGTGGACAGATGCACTCCTAAAATAGGCAAAAAAAATTGTTTGGCCACTTGTGCAACTGTCATAGGATTACTCCCTTCAATAACCTGTGTAAAATGTATTTCTCTTTATCCCATTTATATGATAAGTATAATAGTTTCTAGACTGTGTTTTTTAAAGTTTCTTCCTAACTTGCAGAGTAAACTCATTAAAATAAAAGTATATTTGTGATGTCTAAATTAAATTGTGCATAATAAAGAAAAAACCTGCAAAGAATGTGTGTGTATAAAAACAATAGGGTGGGAAATGGCTACCAGTTTTTTTTAGATACAATTATTATTTATACATACTACAACATTTTAGGAGGACATTTCTAATATGTAAGAAATTCTTTTATTAAGTTTTATTACCTGTTCACTATTTTAAGTTGTTGGTTTTGTTTCACTAAAACTCGTCAGCACAGAATCTTTTTCGCTATTCCATATAGTACTTTTCTGAATAATAACCCTTACTTACAGAAGAAAGAACTAAAAATCTAGTTTTCTGATTTACAGTGTCCAAGACACAGATTTACTGCTAGCATATATAAGAAAAAAAATTGCTGCTATTTCTTACATTGCTTACACCCGAATAATTATAATCACCCATAAGCACATAATCCCTTAAGCCTATACTAGATTTTCCACATTTACTGAAATAGACCTTTGAACTTATCTATTCTGAGAATAAGCATGGAAGCAAAAATGGCTTTTCACTGCGCAAACAGGATGCATGTCATGCTCAGAAGGGCAAGTTCCACCCCCCTCCACACTACTAATACCTTCCTCGTATCTGTATGGGTGCCTTCATGTAGAAAATATCCAGCTGCTAACAGTGCAGCACTTCCAGCTCGGTTTGTGAAACCTCTTAAAATACATTTGCTTCATTTCTAAAGCAATAAACCTGACCAACAATGAGGCATGATAAAGAATCTCTGTTTCTCAGGTGAATACACATTTTGCTTTCCTTGTCCTAAACTACTGCAAATATAATGCAGCTGGTGGAAGTGTACTTGTTACAGGCAGGTCATCTCCATTGCAGTGGTCATTTGACTTTTTACCCTGACATGCCGCCGTGCCAGAGCCTTTAGGTCAAGGATCAGAATTTCTGTAATTTGTTATTCCCCAGATAATCCTTGTATTATAGTGCAAACAAGACCACTTACGTATTCTCCAATATCTAGGTAAAGCATGCTATGCTACATTTTGTAATTGAAATCTTAATTTTGTTACGCATCATTCATTCATCTTCCATCCCCGGTTGCAGACAAACCTACATCTGTTCAGATTCAAGAGGAAAACACTCATACACACACACATACAGGTCAGGAGAGGGAGGAAGAGACGAAAGAAAAAGTCAGCAATAGCTGAATGCTCTTGGTCAACTCAGGCTAGCCTAGAGGTTTCTTACAGCCAAGAAAACAGATAAATAGCACTGCAGAGCACAATATGTTTGAGTATTTGTCAGCTTGAATTTTCATGTATTAAAATGAAGAACAAAAGCAAATGCTGTCAAGATAAATCTTCCCTGGTTACTTGAATATGCTGTCATGCATTTGTATTGTCTGAAAGTAATACATGTGCTCACATTATACCTAGCCTTAATGAAGTGGCCATGTCTGTGAAAGAAAGTCATAAGGTTCTTTCTTTTGTTTTGAATAAATTTGGGACACATTGAAAAGATAACCTGGAAGGCATCATGACTCACACCTAAGTGGGAGATATTTCAAGAATGATATTCACTTGCAGTTCTCCTGTAAAGCTTATGGCAAGGAGGAATAAGAGATGTAATACCTCACAAAATTCCTTTATCTCCTTTCTCCAGCAGGTCACAGATGGCTGTTTCACCTTCTACATTGCCTAATGCTAATAGCTGCAGTGAGTTTCAAGGTCTCTGATGCAACTCTGCAGCTGCAGTGCTGAAATGGTACCCACTAGCACAAGACAGGAGCACTGCTTCATAAAACTATTACTGCACAGTTTTGGACAAGAGCAGCAAATCCAGAATGACTTTTGAAGGAAATTACAGCATGTCATTGTAAGTGAAAATAATAATATATACGAGTCTACAAATTCCTGTGAGCAAAATCCTTAATGAGTCATGAAGAAATTTCATCACTAAACAGTGATATTTGGAATGTGTTCCCTGAATTACTTGTCCTGGCTCATCAGAGTTTATTGGGCACTTGACTGATAAGTAAAATAGGCATTTGTTGTTGCAAGAACAAGAATGCAGACACAGGATATGTAAAAGACAAACAGGTTGAAAAAGGAGGAAAAAAAGCCAAGGTTATTAATTTAGTTAGTTAATTTTCTTAGGCATGCCACATTAAGACTCCAATTTATATGAATGTATAATGGATTAGCATAGTTATTTCATAGGGTAAGTTATTCCATTGTGTTACTCAGTGCATCACATTGCTTAACAATTGGTATGTTATATCACAGCCATTTAATTTCCACTGTCATTTTGCAATAAGATAAAGTGAAAATATATATAGGCTTCTCTGCATGTATGTAGCAGGGATTCTATGCCTTTGCTTTATATTAGAATTCCATGTGTTTACAAGTTTACTTTGACAAAAGATTAGAAGTAAAGACCAACCTTATTAATGGAAATACAGGCATTCTACAGGAATACAGGGGTTGGACTCGATGATCTCTTGAGGTCCCTTCTAGCCCCTATGATTCTATGAATGCAATGCCATCAGCATGAGCACTGACTTTTTCAGAGTAGTCTGAAAGAAGAGGAACCAGTAACCACCAAGTGCTTGAGACTACTCTTCATTTATTGTCTTCCTTACTTTTTACTATGTGGATCAAAAACACATTCATCCAGAGGTCTCTTGCTTGTTTGGTAATATGCTCATTATAGAGAAGCATAAGCTTTCCTCTCTGCTTAATATCAAAAACCACTGAAGAGTCAGTAAGTCATTTTAGGCATATTTGTTGTCAGATCTAGTGCCTCAGCCATCTGCCTCAACAGCTCCCAGAACTGCTGATAGTTGTCTGGCAGTGAGACTGCACGTACTGCCTGCAAATCCTCAGGTGTCGTGGAAGAAGTCAGGCTGATATCAGTTTATTTACATATGCCTGCTTTTGTAATGTATCCATATCTAGCAGCTCAGGCTGGCACAAGCAGGGGTTATGAATCCAGCTCTGTAGGGGAAGTAGTAAAATAAGAGCTCATTTTTATGAGAGAGAAACAGTAATAATGCTCATAGTTTTCAACAGACTGACTTCACGTGTCTGTGGAAGACAACTGTGAGAACAGACGGGCAGAATCTGAGACACAGCGCAGAAGACAAAACTCCTCTTTAAATCTCTTATAATCAGAACAGAAATTTCAGACTCAGTCAGGTCTTCCGTAAAGCTTCATATGTGGCACATAAGCTCTGCAGGAGAATCCGCAGATCTGTACTAGACTTACAAAGCACTGAACTGCCTAAAGCAGGTGTTATTGTTATAGGTGTCGAAGGCAGAGAAAAGCTAAGCAGCAAGTCTCCCAGAGGCAGCTAGTGGGGAAGAACAAGCAGAAACAGATGTCTAAAATGTCACTTTTCTCTCAAGACTCGGATTTTTGCATCTAGCCTGAAGCTACAGCCCAGAACCTTTCCTGAAGACAGATTTGATTGCCTTTCCTTCTGGGTGAGGATGACTGTTTTGAAAACAAGTTGCGCCTCAGGACAGTGATGATACCCATTTCCCATGGATGTGTGTACTTTCTATGCTTCACCTCTTCACAATCACAGGGTAAGTTTTGTACAAGATCTACTAGCTGAAAGACAGTATAAACTAAGGCCCGTTCTGATGCTTTGTGTGTGCTATATTTCCCCCTCAGCATGGGTACATATTTTGATCTCTCTCCTCTACTCAGGTGCCTATTTTTTGAAAAACACTGCCAACTTCAACTGAAATTGGACTCTTAGTTTAAAAGTTACACAAGTTGAGGGTGCAAAGACGTACAGAAAAGAAAAATACCATGACCTCATAAGCCTTGTATCTTTAGGAAGGCAAGCAAAAAAAAAAAAAAGACAGGGCAGTAGCAGCTACTGTCATTTTTATTTTAGGAAAATCTAGTGGTGAAGTACCCTTCCAGGAAGCAGGAACACAGAATTGTTCAGCCTACGTGGTTTCAAATCTGCATCTTTCATCATCTGGGAAATTTCTTGCAATCATAGTTATTCATGGCCTGAAAGAAGATCTTTAGACCTCTATGTATGTGAGTTAGCAATGAAGAATCCATAAGACATTTTGTTAGATGAATTGATGCCAACACTTTCAAACAAAGTTTAGCACCTAAATCCAATTTTAGGCTGCTATCTCAGTGGGCTGATCCTGAACTCTTACCGGTTCCCAAATGAAGGCTGCAGTGAAACAGAACATCTGGACATGAGGCTAGTTACTTACATGGCTAAAATCAGATTTACATGAATATATTCTACAGTGCCAAATTTTAAGTGTTTTGACTTGAACTAACTTCCTAACAGATGGTTATTATGCATCTATCTTCATTTATTTATGGCTGTTTATATTTGTACAGAAGTAATAACAGATCTAAACGATACAGGCATATTCCTTGTCTTTTTATTAATTTATATTGCAATAACAGTTAAATATACCATGCAATAAAGATACCATGCATGATACCGTGCAATCTATAGAAAATTCATAAAGTGGTCTCTCTCTGTATCATACTCAAAAAAGGGCCTTCCAAATATTAAAAAAAAAGCTGTGACCATAAAGTAAAAAGAAAAAACACAAGTTAGATTTTAGCAGCATCTCATCCGCTCTCACAGTCCTTTCAGCTGAAACACACCTCCTAGTGCATCAGTGTGCTCACATCCATTATTTGGTTCTCATCAACATTCAGCAAGAGTGAATGAATGCAAATGGGTGCCTTTTTTTTTTCCTGTAAGGGGGAATTCAATTCTACATCATTGCCTCATATACAATTCATGCCAGAAACCATTCTGTTAGACTGCCCCTCTGCTGCTATTTGTGGCATGGCAACAAAACAGCAATATTGTTGAGAATGTTCAACCTCTATGGCTGTACCAGCACCATCTGCACCTGATGTCACAGGTGAGCGTTATAAAATTAAAAGCATTACCTTTGGAGCAGCCCTCATACTATTATCCATTTTTTTTTATTTTAAGATTTGTAACATTACTATATTAATAAACAAAACTAAAAAAAGGAGAAAACTAATACAAAGGAAAGAAAATATCTAAGTGTATATCAGAAGTTTCAGAGAATGGAATTAAAAAATCAAGCAAAATTCCTCAATAATATAAATCTCATGACACATGCAGTTCTTGGTGTCATGAGCAGACACGTAACTAATTCAGAAAATCATGTAAGTGCGATCATTTCCTTACACTACTGTAACATGCATTTTGAATGCATGGCTTTAAGGACAACCACTTGAAGAAGACTCATAAGGTTATTACAGTAGCCACTGGTTAGTATACAGATCTGGAAGGAAAGACAAGGAAGTTCTCCCAATGAATGATAATTTTCATAAACAAAATACATTTTTCCACAAAACATTAACTAAAAAAAATTACTGATGTAAAACAAGTTTCATCGCATCAGCTGCAGAAATCCATAGGGAAAAACACAAAGGAGAAACCCTCAGGGCACATTTTGTGTGACCTAATTCTTTCAAGGGCGTGCTTCTGCAAATTTTTAGGAAGTGACAATGCAAATGAACTATGTTTCCCTGGAAATATCACAATGGGAACTTTGGCACAACCTCCCTGCACAACAGCATACATTGCACCAAGACTACAATATGTAGTTGTATTGTATAGTTTAACTACTATAGGATGAAAATGAGCAGAAAAACAATTACCACTCATCCAGCAGAAGAAATAGATGTGCTTCCATAAAATTTGAGTATTCTAGGAATGAGATTCCCAATGTCCAGTTTCAGTGTACACAATACTGCAAGGTAATGATTAGTCTACAACTACTTCATGATGACACTACAACCCAGTCAAGGGAAATGAAGCAAAAAGATGAGGAAGAAACTAAGGTTGTTAAAAGTCAAATTATAGCAACAGGGATAGTTCTGGACTCATCAGTGATGAGGTCATCTTTCTATTAAAAAACACTGAATTCAGTAAAAGCAAGATCAGATCCTATGATTTGATTTTCATGGGTGAAGTGTTAATGAGAGAGTGGATTAACTTTCTCCTCACACTTTGAGATTATTTTTTATGTTAATGTAATGCAAAATACAATCGTTTTTCTCTTTTGAGTGTATTACTAAGATCTGCACATTTGCTTTCAGAAGGATTAGTGCCATTTACTTTATGTTGAGGGAAATCACATTCCTGTAACAAAAAAAAATATTCTTTTGACATCAGCATTCCATTCTAAAGGCTTCCAATGTCAGACAACCATTTCTTACTTATGGGGTTTTAATATAAGCCAGCTTGTTTCCAAATGAATACATGTAGCCCAAATGAATATGCAACTTAAGATCTTCATTTAATAACTGAAGACAACATGATAATTACTCATCAAAAACATTGTTTTGAAAATGTCGCAGGACTTGACTTAATAACGATAACAGTGCATGCCTAATACTGAACTCTGTATTTCTCCCCTGGAAGATTTAAGCATCATTATGTACACTTTTCTGACTACCATTCATGCCCTCCAACTCACTAAAAATAAAACAAAAAAACCCCAACAAACCCCAACAAACCTATAAATGGGTATTCACAAGACCTTTACAAGCTATATATATTGTTTTGTTTCTGAGTTAATGACAGAAGAGCTCACAAAAGATATTGACAATAAAGTATGCCTGACTGCACAGAAACATATACTGTAAATATACTCTGCGCTAATCTTTTCATTGCTAAACCTACAATTATTTAATGAAGAAAGAACACAATTCAGTAAGGCAGAACAGCATTTATATTGAGAAATAATACACATTTTTTCACATAACATTTTGCACAAAGTTTATTTGAAGACCTATGAAACAGATGGGAACACTGAATTTAGCTGGAAGTGTAAGTATTCCACATGTAACATATATGTTCCCTTAAATAATTTAAATTGATTACTAGAAACAAATAACAGGATCACATAATCATAGGGGTTAGAAGGGACTTCTAGAGATCATTGAGTCCAATCACTCTGCCAGAGCACTCCCCCTAGACCAGGTTGCATGGGTAGGCACCGAGGTGGGTCTTGAGCACCTCCAGAGAAGGAGACACCGCAACCTCTCTGGACAAACTTTTCCAGTGCTCCATCACCCTTTCCACAGTAAAATTCCCATCCACTGTAAGAGTCATGGAGACAAAGAGATCAACATGAACAAGGAGGTGCTACAAAAAGAAGAAAAAAAGAACACTCACCCATCCCTAAAGATCTAAGCTCACAGAGGAGATCCCTCCTCTGCGGCAGTCAGACCTTAAATGAAGTCTAAGAGGAGTGGAGCCAGGCTCCACCCCTACAAGCCACACAGGTGAGTTGTCTTCACCTGTGCTCCCACAGCTAACTCAGTGCTTGTCTCAGGTGATCAATAAGTGGTTCAGGCTGTGATTCAACAGTTCCCATACAATTTTTTTTTTAACTCTGCTGTGTTGAGGACTTTCTCAAAATTATTTTGATGAACAACTTTATAAACCTCCATATTGACAGAAATATTTTCACAGAGGAAAATCTGATAAAATCCATAATCTCAGCTGTTAATAGTTTTCTCGTGCAATTTCTTTATCTCTAATGTGTGTAACGTTCAGTTTTCACCTTTCTCAGTGCCTCAAAAAAATCAGTTCTTAGGATAGAGCAGTTGTGCAAATTCATTTTTCATCAAGACAGAAAATGATGCAAGAAGAATATTCTGTTAAATTTTGTTGTAATCTTCCAGCCTATCTCCTTACGCTTAGGGATTCTCATGTTAACCAGACCTTCAAAGCAATCTGTTTGGATTACCTAGCACTGCAAAGAGGTGGCATAGTTTAAAATTTTGAAAAAGGCTTTTTTCCACCTGAATGAGTTGAAAACTGCATCCTAGTCTTCCGTATACTGATCAGGCCCTGACTTGCTCATTGAAAACTGATGAAACAAATTACTGAAATTCATACTACTTCCGTATAAATTCAACATACTTTGATTATGGGTATCCTTTAAAATTTCTAGGCTGTAGGTGTACATCCTAGAAGCCAAAGTCCTTTAAGAAATGTTTTTCCCACATACTTCAGAATGCATTTCTTCATGAGGCAATTGTCATCCTTGGTTGCTCTCTTTTGCATTAATCATGAATCTATCAATCTGAAAAACAAAGCTCACAGGAGCAGAATATAGGCTAATTCAATAAACAGAACAAAAGATTTCAGATTCCCTGTCAGAAGATATTACATTGACCACAGCTCTCTTAGCTTTCAGAACAAAGCTGAAATTTCACTTCAAATTAGTATCCTCATAGTCACTACACAAAGCAGTTAAAAAGAAGAAAATAGGACATGGATCCGGGCGGAAAAGGTGAGGTTAAGTGTAAATTAGATTGCTGAGCTATTATGATTCAAATTAGTCTTTGGAAAATACTCAAATACTATGATAGGTAATGTTAAAATATCCTATTTATATGAGTAGGTGAAAAATACCCTGCAGAAGTATTTAAAGCTGGGAAATGTTTTAATAGAAAAGGCAAGATATTTTTAATTTATATTTAAACAGTGACATTAAGTAATATAAATGTTTTGTGGCTGATACCATAATAAAAAATGATTGTTCAATTGCAATGGTTTCTAAAACAGTAAGTGGTTTAAAAGTTGAGATGTGCTATTTAAAATACGTGTATAGTACCTTGTTCTGTGATAAGATATGTATCATAACTGTGTAATTGACTGACATTCAGTGAAAAAGCTTGAAGTTAAGTAAAGATGGCTGTATGTTGAACTACTGCATTTTAGTGCACTTCTGGCAAATCAACAGATTTCCCTTGAACAGTGTCATCAAGGGTGTAGGACTGTAAGTTGATCAGAGTTTGTAAGCAACATGCTTATCTGTCCTTCAGAGATGTTATCTTGGGTGATGCACATTATTTTTTCCATCACTTGAACTAAACAGAATTTTAGAAAAGATTAGAACAAATCTTAGATTTTTTTTTTCAAGAAAGCTAAATTACAACTAGCATAAGACAACTTCTTTGGTGTGATAAGCATTTACATGAGCTGAAGACTATTCCTATCCTATTTCTATTAAATACGAAGGAGGAAGAGACTTCTTCCAATGATTATTCATCATTTTCTGAAACAACAACCAAAAATCACGTTACCATCTCAAAAGCACGTAGCAAAATGAACTTGGGATATTCGGATTTATAATATAGACCCTAAGGAATAATTTATGTAGTGGCATTAAAAGTCCAGCGTTCACTCAAGGTTTATTGCTCTAATAGGAAAGTAATATTATTTGCATTTCAAAATTGCTCCTGCACAGTGTGCAGTAATAGTAATAGAGTGAGCAAAAAAAAAAAACCCAAACTCTTTAAACCTTTCTTCAAGTGTTGTCGGACAGAGCCTACCATTTGATATTATAAGCCTTCAGCCTTCATTCCCTGGAGCTATTTCATTAGATCTGATTCATCACAATCCATGTGAATGAGGAAATTGCAAGACTATAGTCTTTAGGGATGGCTATAAAAAAAAAAAAGACAAATTGGCTTTTGTTCAGAATACTGAATTGAATGACTAAGGAAGGGATGCCTCCTAATCCTGTATCTAAGGTCAAATTCACTTCATGAATGTATGTATGTCTCCTGTTGTAATTAATGGAGGTACAGATAGGTCTGCAAACAGTATCTAAGATAAGGCTGCCACTATTCTGAACAACAATAACAAGAGTGCAATGTTTGTAATGTTAAATATGTAGTAAATTGACCTCAGTGACATTTACAAATTTGGATCTATGTGAAAAATGCAGCTATTTGAATGTTAAATCTTCATTATTACTCTAACATATTATCATAGTTCTGCATAATTTCAAAAGCATTTGCTATATATAGTATACTTTACTGATTAGAATGCACCAATAATCTTTATTTTATTTTGCAGAGAAATAAACATTTTCTAAGCAAAGAAGAAACAAGCATTCTAAGTTATTCTAGTATGCACAAAATGTTATCAGCTTTGGCACACACTTTAAATGTTTGTGAAGAATTAGATGTATTTTCTTTTTAGTATAGTTCCCATCACTGCTTTGTACCAAACAATTAAATTGGTTAAATGCTTTGTCTCTCTGTGAATGATGAAATGAAAAATTCACTGTCAAAATGCTTGTAAGGTACAGTTAAATTTAGCACGTACGCTAGAAGCGAAATCCTATTTCTTTTTCTGAATTTGTAGATCATAAATTAATTATAGTCTAACTATCACACAATGTTTGGATTTTGTAAGATTACATCCCAGTATCTTCACTTCTGATTTCAGGATTATAGCACATCTTCTAATGTTTTAAACATGCTTTTTTGATTAATACTGTCTGTTGAATATATTCTTCATAGTTTCCACATTTTTTGAATATGAAGATTAGTAAGAATATTTACTTGACCAAATAAAATGTACATCTTTTGTTGGCCTCAACCAAGTAGCAAAATACAAACGTAGGAAAGATGAAAACCTAAACATACACCCAGTTATAACACACCATGAATATCACTGAGCATTGGCTGCCTACCTGAATTCTAAAACAGGCTCCAGTAAAACCCTGAATTCATCTGGGACTCTTTCTGACGAGTATACTGACAAACACTCATGTGTATTACTTACAATTAGTACAATAATTATAGTATAACAATCATTCTTTTCTACTCTATTCCAGAAATGTAGACTGACATGTCCATTTTTTTTTTTACTTTATGGCTTGCTGATTACAGTATGATATTGGAATTCTTTTGGTTTATGTGGCTACTATCATATACATAAGCTGTTCAGTGAGCTACACAACATGAGAAATACAGTTAAAAATATGTTTTCAAATCACAAATGTGATCAGCATTTAATATAAGAAAATTGGGCATGGATATAGGACATGGTGTGAGTCATTTAGAAATTTTTTACACTACTATGTGGAATCTAATCAGTTGGGCTTTAAATCCTCATCATTACATATATTAACTCTTACAGTCCTTAGTAATATTAATATCAGGCTTCTTACAGGAATATACAATGCTTCTGTGATGGTTGGCAATGGCACAAAAAATCCAAGGTACAGGAGAAAAACCCAACCTTCAAACAAGAAGCCAAATAAGGCATAGAATCCTTTCTAAAATCAGTCATCCCAAGAAAAGAATAGTGTTTAAGCATTTTTCTCTTTCTACACAAACTCTGGAGGTTAATAAAACACATAAAATTGAGTCAGTAGCAAGATTGCTCAACTAACCCTGAAGTTTTCCAAAAGACACATGATAAAGATCATCTAAGCTTGTTCTGCAACCACAGTCACCCACATGATGAAATCAGTGGCCTGTACAAAAAGTTAAATCAGCTTCTGGATGAAGGAAGAGCATGTTTCAACAATATTGTCAGGTAACATTTTGACCTAGATTGGGATGAAGAGAACGAGAAAAGAACTATAGGGACCTGACACGCTAACTAGCTTTTCACCCTGCAATAGATGAGTAGTTGGAAGTCAAAGTTTAACCAAGAGATGTTATTCCAGTGACATTCTTGTTCACTACACAAAGTCACTAATTAGTTTTCCTTTATTAATTGTAATTGGTGGCTGTACTCTGAATATAGGACTGGATATAGAACTCTGGATATGGAGCTATATTAAAAGAATGTAGGGTGAGAAAGCTGTGAAGTCTTTGTAGAAAAAGGCTTCATGACAGTTTTACAATTCTCCTTTGTCCATGGTACATAGCTTTTTATTTTTTGGAACTGAAATCACACACAAAACAGGAAAAGTAAATAACAAGGACAAACAGTTCCTCTTTTTCCTCAAACAATAATAAAATGAAACAGCAGAAGGAGGATTGGAAGAAAATGCTGTGTGATAGGTCCAGAAGTTTTCAGAATGAGAAATTATGTACATTTAAGAAAAAATACAGATTTAATTTAAACAAAACTAATTAACATTTCAACTAATTTAGATGATTATCACAATGACATTGCTTCTTGAAATCTCTTCTTTTGCTGCTGGCTGAGCCCCTCTGTCACTACTAACTTCACTCCCACTTTATTTCCTGCAGGAAACGAGTAAACTCAAGTTTATGCAAATAGACTCACAGATGTGGACAGATACAAATTCCCTTCTTGATGGCTAATCTGCAGATTGCCATTATTCTCTGACAACAATGCTCCAGTTTCCAGAGTTTATCTAGTCCAGAGGAAGAATATGAATTATACAAAGTTCATATCCATTTGTAGTCTAAGAAAAAAAATAATCATATGCCTGAGGCTTCTTCTCAGAGAAAGGCTAAACAAATGTAGGTAACAGTGTAGGCAAAACAAGCCATTAATTTCTGGGGAGAGTAAATCCTGTGTTTTCCCACTGGGATTCTTCCAGGTACTTTTTCTATTCCATTCCTACTGTCTTTTTGTCCAGAACAGGAATAATGGAGCAAACTGCAAAGACAGTCCAAAATGACGGAAGACATTTTTCTGTTCATTTTTCTAATTCATTCCCTATTTGCTAATCTCTCTAACATTGTATGTGATTTCCTGCCTACTTTGCAAAATTTAGGCCAATTTTTCATTCTAAAAAGACTCATTTGGGAAATATCCAAATTAATCCAGTGTCTTGAACTTCATTTAGAGCACATAGACTACCAACAGTCATCCCTGTCCACAGTCTTTTGCAGTCTATAATCTATTGAAGTAGAACAGTAAGCTTGACAGCACATAGTTTCATCAGACAATAACTAAATCAATTAAACCTGAAGCAATTTTATTGTTTTTATAAGTTGCATCATTTTGATTTTCCTATGTGAAGACAATTAGAATGATAAGAAAGCGACTCTTGCACTAAATACAGAATAACATAGTCATGCCCTCTTAAATTGCTGAATTCAAATTAAGGCCAAAACAGAAAACAAGGAAAATACTTGATATATTTTAGACAGTAGGCTCCTACTTCAAGAAATCACTTAAAATGTTTAAATTGATCTCAGTTTTGGAAACATACTTGGCTGTGTGCTTAACCATAAATGCTTATGCTCTGTTCACGTCAAATGGTTATAAGCATGTGTTTTCATTCACAACCACAAAAAATACCTTCTTGAATCCCTGCTGGAAAATCTGCCATCAAAACCTGCTACTGTGCCTCATTTAAGTTCTTTCTGAAAACAGACTGTCCATTTCTTTGTCAGGCAGTAACAGTGGGCTCAGTTATCACACACAGGTAACATGCCACATTCTTCTCATGTTGCAGTTTTGCATTTCTTACTGTTCTGGATTGTAATCTGATTTGCAATCTGACTAAACCACAGTAAGCATGGTTTGAACGAGCTCAGCAGTCAAGTTACAAAATAAAAGACCTGTAGTGCTTCTATCTGGTTCTAGAAAATATTTTGTTTCTTGGAAGGTATTTGTTTAAAAAAGACTTATATTTTTACTAGTAAGAAAAGACCCAAGCCTGGTTCCACAATATTTTACAAAATAAGTCATCCTACTGAGGGATACCTGATCTGTAATTAAAATTCAGAAAGTCTCCACTATCCCATTATCTTCCCACTTTATGGCTTCCTTAAAAATCTTCAGCATTTTGCTAAAAAACTTTCATTTTTCTTTAATTTAATAAATTATGGAGAATTACATTTTTTCTAGGAAACTATTGAATTTTTGGATCTTTACCTGATAGAGTGAAATGATGCTAATTCAGTACCAATGGGACTATGTCAGCTGTTGTAAGAAGAATTGGATCCCATTAAAAGAGAATCAATCATTCAGAAATTATAAAAAAGTTTTGACTGAAATGCTCTTTCCGGATGAACAAGGTTGTGGTAAAACAGATGGAATTTTGAAATAAACGATACCTTTTCTGGAGGCTTTTTTCATACATTAAATACAAATGAATGGAAAAAATTAAAACTATTGATTGCTCAGGCAATATTTTTTAGTGCAAACTAAATCTTTAAAGTTTTATGTTACTGAATCATACTTTTTTATTTCAATAAAAATGGAAGACTAGAAGATATTACAAAAGTTTCCCTATGAAATAGTTAGAAGACATTACTAAGGTAGAAAAACTCCAACTTTTTTATTTGATTAGAACGAATGATAAGTTCTGATTTCCAAACATTCTTAGATATAGAAAATTCTACACAATGACTCCAGCTGGAAGGCTGCAAGCTACTCACAAGGGTACGGTTATGTATGTATGTGTTTGCGCACTGAAGGAGTCATTTAGAATACAGTCATACAGTGATTATAAATAAATACACACATTAAAAGATTAACCTTTTAATACAGAGTGGGCCAAGAACTAGAATAGATGTGCTATAATAGATGTCCTATAAATTGTGCATAGCAGATAAATCCCACCTGACTGAAAGTTCTCCTTCTTTTGAGAGAGCAAAAAAGATATCATTTCTTCTTCATGAGTAGGCTGTTATAAGAAAAATAGGGAAAGCTAAATCTGAGGTGACACACTATAAAATAGAAGTTTCTGCACCATGGCATAACATATTACTGCCATTTTCTTTTTTCTTTAGAAATCATTGCGGAATAGGAAAAAAGACTTTAGTCTTACCTTCAAATATACTTTTAAGATTTTGCTTTCTCATTTCTGTATTGTCAGAAAGGCTAGTGTATTTCTCTATCTCCTCTGCTATACTCCCTTAAAAATACCTGTTTGTAAAATCCTAGCTTGTAAACTTACCCTCAAATTTTGCAGAGAAATTTAAAGTTTTGTTCTCTAGATCTCTCTCTTTATTATTTAGATCTCTAAATCAAAACACAGAAATAAACAAAGAACTGGAAAACTAAAATCAGATGCTGTAAGCTATTTGATATTGATGTTAGGAGCTCTGAGATTGAGATGTCCACAGGTAACAGAACCTGATACTCGTTTTGAGCTAAAGAGAACTGTACACTCACTTTCTGAAGAAGTTTAGAAGGTCTGAATGTCATTCTGAAATCTCTCAGAAGTGGCCTGGGCAATTTTAAAAATGTGCAGAGAGAGATAAAGTTTGATTTCTGAATTTATTTTTGGCTTCAGGTAACTGTTTGCATACATGCAGCTTAGTTTCTGATGAAGTTATGCTGAATTGTTACGCGAACATAATCACAGACAGGAGCTGTAAAATCATAGCACAGTGATCTACTATTTAGGAAGGTAAGCAAATCCATTGTAAGTAAATTCAATTACCGTAGGGTAAAAAAGAGACACGAGTTATATCAGTGATCCACACACTCTCAATGTGAGCAGAACACTAATAACTTAGGAAATCAGAATATAAAATGAGAAAAAATTACCTTCTGATAGGATAGGATCCTGAGGATCCTCCTCAGGATATTTCTGCTCAAATCCATCTCTAGAATAAACAGATGTAATTTCAGCTATTTCAGTTTCAACTGCCTGAAACTGCCTCTTGCGTCTTCTACTAGCTGATAATTTTTTGCCTTATTGAAAACATTCCCAGATTGTCCTCTAGAGAAGTGAGTCCATGTATGTGTGTGGGGCTGGGGGGCAATGAATGACAACATTTTCAACTTTCTTTTACCACATACTGTTTTTCTCTATGCTTTTTTCACGTTTCTGAATCACTTCCTGAAATCTAAAATCTCTTCTTGAAGCTACCAAAGCTAAATTTTGCATGGAATTAGATCAATTGTTAATATTTTCACTCATTGGAATTTTATTTGCATGGTGCTGAAGCCAGTGGAATGCAATTACAAAGACTAATGTTAACCTGGGGTTGGTCTCTTAGTTTCTTCACACTGCTTTAGAGTACATGGAGAGATTAGCTTCCTCCTGAGGTGAATCAGAATACCTGAAGTTTGGCTCTTGTTTGGGACTGACTTTCTACAGAGGCTTTTTTTTTTTTTTTTTTCTCACAGATACTAGAGGGAAATTCTACAGAATGACTCTTAGCCTAATTGCTAACCTTCTGATACACTTTGATTCACCTTCCTCATCATCTGTCTCTGTTAGTAATCTCCTATCCTAGGTGCATTTTAATTTCATGTTAGGTAGTTCTTTTGTATATGCCCTATACTAAAAAATAAAAGATTTTTTTTTTTTTAACTTAGTTGTTCTATATTGTAAGGACCTAGATTTGGCTGAATATGTGCTGGTTTTTCTTCCAGATGCATTTCCTCCTGCCATCTCTTTACTCATCTCAGATGTCTGCTGTAGGCTGACTCAGCCCACAAACCTAGCAGAAATACCAACCATTCATTTTTGTTGCTAGATCCATTTTCTGTCAAAAAGCTAAACTGAATCATCTCTCTTAGGGGTGAGCTGAATGAAGCTGAAGGACCCCACAGTCAAGAAGGAAGGAGAGATAGTGGTCACTTTCTTGAGTTGTGGCAAAATAATACTAGTCAGTTTGTGACTAGAGTCGGAAGATCTACAGTCACTGTCCATTCCAGCAGCAGGAATGGATCATGTGACTGGTTAAATAGTTAACATATGAAAATTACCAGACCAAGAGACTCTATTCTCCTGTTCTCTCAGATTGCCTAGATTTCCTTTGATCAGTCCATGTATAAGTTTGGTAAGATGAACAAGAAGGGTAAAGAGAAAAAGCTAACATAAAACTAAATAATATTTATTTGCTGAAAGGTGGTAGTGATTCAGACAGAACACCATAAATTCTGTGACAGCATCTACAGTCATCAACACAAGGAGTTATTTTAGAGCAAAATAGTGTTTTACAGCATATGTCAAGTCACTGGCAGCCCCAGCTTCAAGCTGGCCTGTCGATTCTCTTCCCTGTCATCTAGATACTGGTACTGAGGTTGCCTTCAGCCTACGATAATTAACAAGAATAGGTCCTGATACAAGACAGTAATCCTCCTGTTCATACCAAAAGCTAGCCCATACTGTTATTGGATCTTTAAAAATCAATATGTAAAAAAAAAACCCAAAAAACTGTATATCTGCAACGCGGTCAAAACAGTCATAGGTACTGCTATGTCCTGAGGATGTTTACTGGCTCACATGTAGAGGAATGGATAGTCTCTCTAGTATTACCCCAAAATCTGCTTTCATAAAAATCCATGAATGGCCTGGTAATGAAACTTATGTAAGAGAGAAACGCATGATATTTCTAACTGCGTATGCTTTACAGCCTTTCTTCTTTCATGACACTACAAGAACAGTAGTCTGTTGCTTATGATTTGGAAGGATGGATTATACAACAGCAGGAAAAAAATATGTACTTTTAATTGCTGGGAGTAAAATTTACAGTAAAACAACAACTTACAGAAGAATAAACAGGTCTGCCTCTTAATAGTTCCGGTCAAACAAATTATATTCTGGGTAATTTCATCACAGTCTCTTGATTAACTAGAGTTCCCTGCACCCCTGAGTTTCTGTTCAGGAAACCTGTTTTTTTATTAAACAGAATACATGTATCTCATCTATAGTAAAAAACAGACATATATTGCACTCTAATGTCTAATTCTTTAAAACAAAAATCCTTTACAAATTTCAAAATCAGTTGACGCTCTACTGGCAATTTCTAACCATTTCTTCCTGCTCAAACATGTAGACAGAAGAAATAAAATTTTGTATTTTCCACATTGCTGACAAAATATAAGTAAGTCACAGAGTATATGAGCATTCATTAAATATAAAGACATTAAGTAACAAGGTTGGGAACTGATAACAAAAAAACTGTTATGATCTTCTTCTTCCTTACGAAGCCAACACTACACTCCTCAGACCCTATTTAATAATTAATAAGCTAGTTTAAAAGTTAATGCATTTAAGATACGTTTGGTAATGTCAATAAGTGGGTATTCTGACTTGTTCTGTTCATGTCTAATTCACCACAGTTGAGCTTTTCTTCATTAGCTTCTATTTTATTATGTAAGAAGGTGAAATTTATCATGACCACACATTAAATGGTGTGACTTCAGCTTTCTCCAGTGAGCAAAGTAATGATTAAAGAATGTGTCTGCAGCCTTATGGCCAGTTGGAAGGATGCCATTAATGTTTCAAAAATAATAGTCTTGGGCAATATATTATTATGAAGGGGGTGGGGTCAGTCATTTCTTACCTGTGGCAGAAATTACATATGGGGGAGGAAAGAAAGTGTCATATGATTGGCACTTATAAGTCCAATTTGTTTCGTATTAACCAACTGATTATACTTCTCTTTCAAGAGATAAAAAAAAGCAAAAAAAAAACCAACAAAACAAAACAAAAAAAACCCCAACAGTAATTCTTTAACAAAAGTGAATATTATTTATTTAAGTAAAAATAAGCCTGAGCACTGACCCTTACTTGACTCCATGAAGAGTGACACTGCCATAAAGAAGATTGTGGATAGAAGACCAAAAATAAAATATTCTAATACTACTTCACTTTCCATTTTAATCTGCCTTTCAGAAGAAAAAAAATAATCAAAGGATGTAATGAATAAAATTCTGCACTTGTAGTTTTATTAATATGTATAGCTTTATATCCAACTTTTGATAATGACACCATTCAAATTTGTATAGTATTTTCCGGAGAATCAAGGAAAGTCATGAATAAAAAATGTAAGTTGCATTGTCACCCAGATAGTGATAATAAAAATATTAGTGTAAATGTTCTTATTTGAGATTTCCACATGAGGCATCTGCATCAGATCTCTCTACAGAGTCTCTAGTGAACTTCACATTGGAATTCTACACGTGAAAGAACAGAACATTGTCTAAGCCACCACTTACTCAGAACATCTGAAAGAATAAGTTGGTACGGTCTACGACTGAATAAATATCAAATTCAGCATACAAGTTAGCATTAGCCTTGAAGTTCATATTTCTCTGCAGTAAAGGGAAAAGAAGAATGAATCTTCTTTAATCATATAGCTCAGGGTTCACAACCATAAATTAAATGTGCAAGCAATTAACTAAATATATATAAAAAAGCAGCATTTGAAAGCAGAGTAGAGAGATATAAAGAGTAAATGGTTTGAGCTATAAAATAATAAAATTGGCATATTATTTTATGATAGTATATGTTCAGATAACAATGAATTGAACAGATAAGGGATGCTTAATCAAAACTCCAAATAAACAACACTCCATCTTACCTTCTCCCCTGATAATTCCTTTTAATCACTTCACAGTTTTCTTCCATATAACACATACAAATACTTAACAAGAGATCATATATCATATCTTGTTTAAGAGCATTACAAAAACTAATTAATACTAGCAGTTACATTGGCTTTGGAATGGATTTAGATTTCATTAAATAGTGGTCTTTTTGCAGGTTAATGGAGCAGAGAAAACAGCAATCACAGTAGTAGGTCATTATTCTTGTAACTTATTACATATATTTGGAAAATAAAAATATGCATTGTTTCTAAACATGTAAGAAAATAGAATTACTACATCATGGGTGATTACTTCACTATATGCTAGAAATAACCACGACAGGAGATAATGAGTGAAATACCTGTGGAAAAGACAAGCACAGATCTCAAATCCACTGAGCACTGAGCACTACCTTTTCTATAATAGGGTGCCCCTGTTTCCCCATTTGCAGTGACTGCTCAAAAATCTCTGTGAATGGTTTTAGAATTGCATACAAATTTTGTGAGATTTGTTCAGTGCACTGAAAATTGCTCAAATATGTGAACATCATGGGTTTGAATATGAAAAATTCTATAGCTTCCCAATTCCTTTGAGAGAAAGGGAAAAACTATGGAGGAAAACATAGAACTGACAGAGAAGCAATTTCTTTTGCAGTATAGGTAAATGTTAACATCCTCAGTGAATGGTCACTAAGACAGATGTCAAATGGAAGAATTAGTTTTTGTTTTTTTTTTTCTTAAATTCAGCAGTTCTTCAAAGTTTTGAAAAGATGTATGACTAACATACTTTAAAATAGTTAACTAAAGCTCAAATCTTGATTTTTCACACATTTATAATGTGCTCTTTTGAAAAATGACATCAATTTTACTTGCTAATTTTCTGATCAAATGATTGCATCAAAAAAGGAGGTTATCTTGGGTTCAACAGGGGGCAAGACAGAGGTAATTCTATGTATGCTAGTTACATAGCTTCCAAGAGGTACAAGAGGCTATTTTAAGCTCTTTAACTATCAACTAATTCTACTCACTCAGCTTTGAATCCTAGTACTTATAAGTTTAGTTTATGCTGATGACAGTCAGGGAAATCAGATGACAATGGTTGTTAAATATGCAAGCATTAACACAATTATCTGAACCAGTGAAAATATTTGTAGTAAAGCAACGTCAAAAAAACTGCAAACAGGACATATTAATCATAATGCTTTACCCAAGACTCAAAACACTTAAAGAGTAGTTATTATAAATGCTAATAAATATCACAGGTAATGCAAAAATCTGTTTCTTTTGAATATTCATACAGTATGTTTGCTTATTTTAAGAGCTGTCCTGACAGGGAATGTGTCACTAGCTCTGTATTATAGACAAGAAACCAGACCACAGGAAGGTTTGGTAGAGCAAAGTTAAAAATTGTTTAGGATCTTGAACAGACCCTGACTACACACATCTCAAAATCTCTCACATTAAATATGCTGACAAATATTTGAGGAAATAGAATATACATCAAGACAACTGTTGGGCCAGTTGCAAGAGGCAGTTTGTCATGTTTAAAAAGAGAACAAAGAGACGTTTGACAATGTACTACAAAGAAATTGGATGCTGACACAACAGAACTTTAAAAAGAAAGCAACATTTCCTCAGCAGACAGCGGTTAAATCTCTCCCAGGCAAGGCAACCATAAATTCAAGTAGATTGAAAATATGCAAACCAAGTAATTTCATTGCTTTATAGTACCATTTTAAGGGTAGCCTTTTCCCCTGTTAGATTATCTCTTTCCCTTTCCTATGGTAAACCAGTGCAAGCTGTCTATTAGGTTCATAAATAACCCTATCCCAAAACTTCTGCTATTCAGTTAGGCTAATGACTTGATTGCAGACAGCCTAAACCTCAGGTGGTTGTTCCCTTCCACAATCCTGGCAAAGACTTCAGGAGTTCTTGACTGCATTAAATAAGAATTTAACACACTGTTTACCAGTGTGTGGGGTTTCAAATGCCACAGCATATATGACAGTGTAGCAGATTACTACCATGCTGTTTGTTTTTTTTTATAGCACCCCTAGTATCATTGCAAAACTCTGAATTGCCACTGAATTATTCCAATAAACCAACTTTTTTAGAACAAAAAATACAATTACAGAAACAGTAATATATGTTATTATAATACTGTATTTAACACAAATGGGTCAGTAGTTTGACTGATTCAAAACTGATATAAAAAAATGGAATAAAGATCTTATTGCAAAAGAAGGAAGTATTTTGTTACTACTTACAAGTTTTTTCATGAATACTACTGGGGAGATATGTACTTGTTTATGATGAGAATGAAATAAAATTATTTAATATATACAAATGCATAAAAACAGAAAATAAGCCCTCTAAACAGCAGGTAAGCAAAGGGTCTTTTAACAGGTGCATATTTTTAAACAGGAAAAAAAATATTTAGCTTGTAGGCTTTCATTATTAAATGTGAAAATCATTATTACAAAAGCTATTATGAATACTGTTCACGTACAATGTCTTGATACCACGACACCTGTTCAAGTGATGCCATGTGTTTGCTGTAAACACAAGTTTATACCAAATTCATATTGATTTCTACTATTGATTCAATCACTTTGCAGTAGCTTGTACATATTATAGCTAATGTCTTTGCTTTAGGTGAAGTGCACTTATTCTGTTCAGTATTTCTCCTTTAAGAACTCATATTTTATATTTCTTCATTTATTAAAATCACCTTGATTGTTTGAGCTGGACACAAACAGTTGTTAAGCAGTGGCCACGAAAAAATTTATATACTCCATTATGTACAGTATCTTTTTCAAAAGAGAAAACATTATGTTGAGTAAACAATTAGCTATACAGGTCTCATTTCAGTTACAATTTACAAGTTATGATCAAATTCCCTTTAAATGTTAGTTGGGGTCTGAACTCATTTGAGTATCAAAAGACACAGTTTTGTGTAATATTTAGACAACTCATCTTTTTTGAGGAGTGAATGAAAAAATAATGTTTTAGCCTGAAAAACTTGACATCTAATGACATCTTGGCAATAGTATATACATATTTTTCTAGGTACATTTTATTAAAAAAAATCTTTTGAGAAAGACTGTTTCATCAGTAATAATTTTCAAAGTTTATCATTTTTAATAGTAGGAGAATACAGTATAAAATAATACTGCATTTTGCAAGTAATGATAAAATGCAGCCTTAACTGACTTAGGCTGAAGAAAAATTTCATTACCAAGGAGAGATAAATTAGAACCTGAAGGTCAGGAATAAATGCCACAGTAACTGTACCTTGCTGTTTCCCTCACTGCATTTTCCCTAATAAATTGGAAATACTTTCACTGAGGTGCTTACTGAGTTGCTAAGCATAATTCCAATTTGTAAACATTCGCATACGGTAATTTGCATTAGTTCCACATAATGTACATCAGCATTAATTAATAGAGTGGATAGCATCTGTACATCTGTTATCTATTAGTCTTTACTCTAATTCATTAGATCTTTATCATTTACCTGAGCAGCCCATCAAGAACAGGAAAAAGGGACCTTGGCTCATGTCATTCACAAGAAAAGACAGACTGGAATATTAAATTCTCTTATGTATGTCCAGCTAACTATATGAACAACGATCTCACAAATTTTGGTGCAGGACTTTGAAATTGCTCTGTTTTTGTGAAATTAAAAAAAAAAAAAAAAGGGGGGGTATAATTGTGCAAAATGCTGTGAAACTATGGTAAAAGCCTTTAGAGTCAAGTTCGATTTAACATGCATTTAGGATCTGCCTGATATAACTGAATCATAAAATCAAGAATCATTTGAGTTGGAAGGGACTTTTAAAGGTCATCTACTCTAACTCCCTTGCAATGAGCAGGGACACCTAGAGCTTGATTAGGATGCTCAGACCTCCATCTAGCCTGACCTTGGGTGTCTCCAGGAACAGGCTATCCACCATTTCTCTGGGCAACCTGTTCCAGTCCTAGATGTAAAGAACTTCTTCCTTGTATCCAATCTAATCTCCCATCTTTCAGTCTGAAATTTCATTCCTTCAGGTTGCCTGCAAGCTTTGGTAAAAATTTATATTAGAAAGATACCAAACATCTACACAATCCAGTTGAGTACCGTATTTATTTTTCTCTGATTAGTAAAAATTCGTAACTTAAAATTTAATTGATATGGTTCTTTCTACTTCAACATCACCCTTTATTAAGCATCCATCTCTAAGGTAATGAAATTTAGACGGGATGTTGCTTCAAAAATAGTGCAACAAATTGCTCTGCATATTGCATACATTAATTTCAAAATACCTCTCCATGCTCCAAAGTTGATGGATAGCTGCTCTGGCAAATAATCTCACTGTCCTTATCAAAAGCGAGGGAATTACAGACACTTAAATCTATGTCAGTATTACTTTGGGGTGAATTTTACTTATCATCACGGAAAGATTCTGAGTCTCATTGGAATCCCTGAAAGACATTCCTATACCATGCTCTCTTAGACTACAGAAAGTTCTAGATTGTTGCTTTGAATCTTATTAGAGCAGGTAGTAATTCAGGGAAGATGCTTTCAACAGAGAAAATTAATTTGATTAATGGACCGGAAAACTAATCATTAGTCATTCTTGGGACTTCATGTCTTAGCCTACGCCTGTACCAATAACTTCAGCAGGGAGACAAACATCTTTGGTATGTCTCTTAGCTATAGACATGAAGACAGATTCAGGTGGCATACACAATATTCTGAAATAATAAAGAAATGGCTTATACCTAAAAATTAGCAAGAGTGCCTAAAAAGAAAGGAACATTAACTCCAGTCTCTTGAATTCTTGTCCTGATATAACAATACAAAAGGCTGCCTTTTTTTCACATAGGCAAATATCACAGATACCTATCTGAACATGACTCTTGTGTAAAATTGATGCTATCTATGGCTTATCTTCTTGGGCAGTCTTTACTTCACAGCCATACAGTGCTAAACAGTTGGTGGTACATAGTAGCTGCATGCAAATGAGCACTGCATTTTAATTTACAATGAGTAATTTCTTGTAGGCACAGAGGAACTTCTTCAGAACTGCACATTCTCTATAAATAGGAATATACCTCATCACTCCATCACTAGCCCTTCTGGAAGGGATTTTGTAGTTTAGTATGTAAACTACGAAAATTAATCGAGAGTCATTGCAATTCTGTATTATGGTCACAATTAAAGAAATCAATGAAGTATCTCCCAGTTAAACTTTTTATATTTGTAAGGTACATGAACAAAGCATTAATCTATGATACAAAGTTCATATAATCAGAATATCCTGAACTAGAAGGGACCAAAAGGAACACAGAATCACAGAATTGTAGGTGTTGGAAGGGATCTTTAGAGATCATGGAGTCCAACCCTCCTGCCAAAGTCGCTCCCTAGCCCAGGTTGCACAGGTAGGCGTCCAGGCAGATCTTGAACATCTCCAGAGATGGAGACTCCACCACCTCTCTGTGCGGCCTGTGCCAGTGCTCCATCACCCTCACTGTGAAAAAGTTCCTACACACATTTGTGCAGAACTTCCTATGCTTCAGTTTGTGACCATTTCCCCTCTTCTTATTACCACACACCACTGAGAAGAGTCCAGCCTCATGCACTTGCTTCCCACACATTAGGTATTTATAGACGTGGATGAGATTCCCTTTGACTCTCTGTTTGAGGCTGAACAGACCCAGGTCTCTCAGCCTTTCCTCATAAGGGAAGTGTTCCACGCCCTTTATTATCTTTGTAACCCTCCGCTGGACTCTATCCAGGAGATCTCTGTCTTTTTTGTACCAGGGAGCCCAGAAGTGGACACGGTACTCCAGATGAGGCCTCACCAGAGCAGAGTAGAGGGGGAGCATCACCTCCCTCGACCTGCTGGCTACGCTCTTTTTAATGTACTCCAGGATCCCATTGGCCTTCATGGCCACCAGGGCACACTGCTGGCTCATGGCCAACTGTCATCTACCATGACACCTAGGTCCCTCTCCTCAGAGCTCCTCACCAGCAGGTCATCCCCCAACTTGTAACAGTGCATGCAGTTATTCCTCCCTAGGTGCAAGACTCTACACTTGCTATTGTTAAACCTCATCTGGTTCCTTTCTGCCCAACTCTCCAGCCTATCCAGGTCTCACTGAATGGCAGCACAGCCTTCCGGCATGTCAGCCATTCCTCCTAGCTTTGTATAATCAGCAAACATGCTGAGGGTGGACTCTCTCCCTTCATCAAGGTCATTGATGAAGATGTTGAATAGGACTGGCCCGAGCATTGACCCATGAGCAACACTGCTAAGTACAGGCCACCAACTGGACAATTCCAGTCAGCCAGTTCTCAACTCACCTCACTGTCCACTTATATATTCCACAGTTCCTCGGCTCTGTTATAAGGATGCTGTGGGAGATAGTGTCAAATGTCTTGTGAGTCATGACATCATTGAAGGCTACCAGGTTCATAAGTTCATAAGTTCATAAGTTCATAAGGTTGGAAAGGACCTATAAGATCATCTAGTCCAACCATCCTCCTATCACTATCTCTACCCAACTACTAAATTAAGTCCTTTAGCACCTCATCTAAACGCTTCTTGAACAGCGCTAGGGATGGTGCCTCAACCACCTCCCTAGGCAGGCCATTCCAGTGCCTGACCACTCTTTCAGAAAAGAAATGCTTCCTCAGGTCTAATCTAAATCTTCCCCGGCGCAACTTGTGGCCATTCCCTCTCGTCCTGTCATTACTTATCAGGGAGAAGAGGCCTACCCCCTCCTCACCACAACCCCCCTTCAGGAAGTGGTAGAGTGCAATAAGGTCTCCTCTGAGCCTCCTCTTCTCCAGACTGAACAATCCCAGCTCCCTCAGCCGCTCCTCATAAGACTTGTGCTCCAGACCCCTCACCAGTTTTGTTGCCCTTCTCTGAACACGCTCCAGGGCCTCAATGTCCTTCTTGTAGTGAGGGGCCCAAAACTGAACACAGTACTCGAGGTGCGGCCGTACCAGAGCTGAGTACAGGGGGATGATCACCTCCCTGCTCCTGCTGGCTACACTATTTCTAATACAGGCCAGGATGCTGTTGGCCTTCTTAGCCACCTGGGCACACTGCCGGCTCATGTTGAGCCGAGCATCAACCAACACCCCCAGGTCCTTTTCCTCCATACATTCTTCAAGCCATTCTGCCCCAAGCCTATAGCATTGCATGGGGTTATTGTGGCCAAAGTGCAGGACCCGGCACTTGGTCTTATTGAACCTCATCCCATTTTGCTCAGCCCAGCTGTTCAGCCTATCCAAATCCCTCTGAAGGGCCTCCCTACCCTCAGGCAGTTTGACACATCCTCCCAGCTTTGTGTCATCTGCAAACTTACTGAGCATACACTCAATTCCCTCGTCTAGGTCATCAATAAAGATATTAAACAAGATGGGCCCCAAAACTGACCCTTGGGGGACACCACTCGTTACAGGACGCCAGCTGGACTTAACTCCATTAACCACTACCCTCTGGGCACGGCCCTCCAGCCAGTTCTCCACCCAGAGAAGAGTGAACCTGTCCACACCACGGGCTGCCAGTTTCCTTAGGAGAATACTGTGGGAGACCGTGTCAAAGGCCTTGCTGAAGTCCAGGTAGACTACATCAACAGCCCTTCCCTCATCTACCTGTCTGGTCACCCAGTCATAGAAGGAGATGAGGTTGGACAAGCACGACCTGCCCCTGGTGAACCCGTGCTGGCTGGGTCTGATCCCTTTATTGCCACGCACGTGTCGTGTGATCTCCCTCAATATCATCTGTTCCATAACTTTCCCTGATACCGAGGTCAGGCTGACAGGCCTGTAGTTCCCCGGGTCTTCCTTACAGCCTTTCTTGAAGATGGGAGTCACATCGGCAAGCCTCCAATCTTGTGGGACCTCTCCAGATAACCAGGAATGCTGATAGATGGCAGAAAGTGGCTCGGCAATCACCTCTGCTAGCTCCCTCAGCACCCTTGGGTGGATCCCATCTGGCCCCATGGACTTGTGGCAGTTCAGATGGAGGAGAAGATCTCTGACCGTCTCTGCTTGAATCACAGGGGGTGCATTATGCACCCCGTCCCGGACTTCCAGGTCAGGTTGAACAAGCATGACCTCTCCCTGGTGAACCCATGCTGAATACTCCTGATAACCTTCTTCTCTTTCAATTGCCTGGAGACAGCATCCAGAACAAACTGTTCCCTTACCTTTCTAGTGGCAGAGGTGAGGCTGACTGGTCTGTAGTTCCCCGGATCCTCCTGCTTGCCTTTTTAGAAGATCAGAGTCACATTGTCTATCCTCCAATCTTCAGGCACCTCTCCCTTTCTCCAAGACCTCTCAAAGATTATGAGAGTGGTTCACTAATCACCTCTGCCAACTTCGTACATTCACTCAGCACATGTGGATGCATCCCTTCAGGGCACATGGATTTACATACACTGATGTTGCCTAGACACTCTCTCATAGTTTTATGTCCTTATATTGTGGCACCCAAACTTGCATGCAGTGGTTGAGGTGAGGCTGCACAGCACAGAGTGGGAAAACCTCTCTGCTTGTCTGGTGGCAGCACTGGACCTGATGTACCCCATGGTATAGTTGGCCCTTTGGCCTGGCAGGGCACACTGTTGGCTCAGATTCAACTTGCCATCAGTCAGAACCCACAGATCTCTTTCTGCAGGACTAGCTCTCCAGACTCTTGTCACTGAACCACGTTTGCCCCACCACAAGTGCAGAGTCAGGCACTTGCTCTTGTAAAATTCCGTACAGTTGGTGGGCACAAGCCTCTCGTTTGTCAAAAGAAACAAAAAGAAAAGGCCATGGAAGGCTGACTGTGATAAGATAGTGATAGAGAAGACAGCTTCTCTGAAAAGCAAAAACAGGGTCCAGGACTGGGAAGCAATGCACTGAACTTCAGAAGTTCACACAACAGCTCATACTTCAGTGACTTTCCCTGTAGTGATGCAGCCTGAATGTTCTAGAGACTAAAGGCTAGCTGATAGTAAAAATGAGGCATAGTCCACTTCAGACAGACCTCAGCTGATACTATTCATTGGATACTGTACACTGGTAAAAGCCTCTTCCACTACTGAGTTATTGTGAGTTTGAGAGTCTATGCTTCTTTTAATCTCTGCAGTGACTTTAAAAGGAAAGCGCTAGTTGATGTTTATGCCTTGTGGCAACATCCTATTCATTCCTTCAGAGCTTAGAGGTCTGATCTTTGTTCATGAACTTCCTGTGATTCATTTTCATATTTTGTTTGTAATGTAGTATTGCAACTGCACTTCCAGTTCCATTCAGGTTTAGTTATGCCTCTATTATGTCAAGAAAATGTCTCTGTTGTGATTTCTTAACTGCAGGGCTTCTGGAATCTTTTACTCTTCTGAAAGGACAATTAAATGTAGGACTTCTGTGTAGGTCCAGATGAAAAGATATCAAAGCACAATAGAGGACTAGAATAAAGTCCTAGCTAAAATGACTTCAGGCACAAACACACCAAGCCTTGCAGACAGCTTTAAAAGGGGAGGGTGACATTCAGTCAGCTTTATCCATAGTAAATCCAGACCACTTAGAAAGAGTATTCACACTACAGCACACTAATAAAGCTTTATGCTACTGATGAGAAGTAGTATTGCAGAAAGAATCAAGATTTGACAAATACATAGGTAAAATTGGAATCCATGGAAAAGTGTATATGGGGACTAAAGCCTTTATAATGTAAGCATCTACTTATTTTACTAGAACTTCAGTTATGAATCAGGACCTCTACCACATAAAGTACTGTTGATCACTGCTATGTCAAAGAGTACAATAAATACAATGGTGGACAGAAAGACCAACTATTCAACATTGATTCACATAATTTAAATACTAAATAATTTCTGACATAAGAAATTATGCTAATTCCTATCACCATATTACTTTAGGTTGAATTTTTATTAATCCTGATATAATCACTGCCAGTCTTTGAAAATTCTCATCACTATACAGTTTACTTCAGCTTTGGATCTTAATTTCAGTCTGCATCACAAATTTTGCTGATATTCTCTGGTAACAAATGAAGTGTAGAATTGTAAAACTAAGTTTATTCTAAATTACTGGAGTATCCTCAAAGGCATTCTCATATTCTACTGGATCATTTGTGTTTTGTTCCATTTGCTATTATTTTTAATTGTTTTGCACTACTGAGAGTCAGCTGCAGTAACAAAACTCTTTGATGCTGAGAGGTGCTAAGCTCCTACTGATGTCAGCAGAAGATACATGGGATCAATGCTGCTCAGGTTTCACTGTACAATCTTTACTGGGCTGACAAATATAGCCAAAGCCTGTGGGAAGAGAAACACCCTGCAAATCTCAGTGGTCTTAAGTCAACATACTCCAGAAATTACAGAGCTAACTTCTCGAAAGATCAAAATGAAAATTGTGGTTTTGTCATAAGCTTCATGAAGTTCAATTAAATTCCATGGCAGTATAAAAACTAACTGCTACTACTAGCCAAAACTGTTAACAGAAATTATTGGAATCAAATAGAATGGAACAGAACAATTCAGTTGAAAGGGACCTACTGCATGACTACTTCAGGGCTAACCAATAGTTAAACAATATGAATGAGGGAATTGTCCAAACTTCTGTTGAACAGTGACAGGTATGGAGCATCAACCAACTCTTCCATTCATAGTGAATCAGTTTTTCCTAATGGCTAGTCTGAACCTCCCCAGTACAGCTTTGTGCCATTCCCATGCATGCTGTCATTGGTGCTTTTCTTGAGGATATTCCGGTAACATAAACAGTTCTTTGTCAACCATTTAATCTTTCCTTTAGAACATATTTGCTGCTATGTTTCCTGCTAAAAGAATTCATTTTATAAAAATAGATAATTTAAAGATAATGTTGGGTTGTTGAAGCACCTAAATAAGCAAGTTTAATAACAGAACCAAGGATAGAGAAGGAGCTGTCAAATCTCAGTGATATAAAAGATCCTTTTCTGTATTCCAAAGTTTGTCTTGTCTAGTTTTGGAAGTCCTAAGTGTTTTGCATCTCTTCTCTCAAGAGATTTTCTGATAAATTGCAGTATCAGAACACTGGGGGGTATTCAATAATTTCAGTCCAGTGTATCAAAATCAAATATTTATATATCCTGCCTTTTCAAAAATATTCATATAATCTTTCTTCACATATCAGTGCTTCCAGCTTGTAAGAATTGTCACTGCTCTCTTTAAATGGCTTGGATTCAGATTGTTTTTTTTTTTTTTTTTTTTTGTTGTTCCCCGCCCCCCAGGTAACTTGAATTTACCAAAAATCAGATGGAGTTTCAGAGAAATCCCAGACACCAGATCCATACATGAGGGATTATGAGTTTCTCAGCTCTTGAGAAGCTTTGTTTACACAACTCAAATCAGTAATTTTTGTGCTCTGTATTGGAAACTTATCTATTGCCCCAGTTTGTTTCCCACACTACTAGGTTTTAGTATATTCCCCACCATCACAATTTGCAGAAAGGCAGTTGAATAGAAATAAAAACATTTAAAGCTGCAACAACTTTCATCAATTATCAAGTCTGAAGGAACTACTACAGTTGAGAAATCATTATTATAAATCTGAGACAGTGTGTGAACAGAGCACCAAAGACAGATTACTTCAGTTCACTTCCATAGCTACTCCTATTGGTCAAGTGGCTGCTTAAGTCTCAGCTATAGTTGTTGATGCCTTCCACAGACACAGGCAGGGACATAGCAGATATGCCAACTGTCCTTTCTCTGAAATTTCACCTTTTTACTACTTCTATGGCACAGTGACTTCAGTGACTTTACACGGCTGTGCTGGTTGTGGTAACTTAGCCTGATATGCACTGCAAATCTGAATTGAAATTGAGTATCCTGAATTTTATCTTGTGTACCATTCAATACTGAATAAGTGGTACCTTCAGAGTGACTGGTTGCAAAGGACTACTTTCATTAGTAAAGACTAGCAACATAAAATAAATAAATAAAATGATAGCTTAGGGCTATTGTACTTGTGTCAGGAGCAAAATATGTAAGGAACGAAATATGGAAGCAGAAATGGAGCTATAGAATTACATATCCAGAGAACTAGCTCTGCATCTAATCATCCGTGTGTTCTACAGGGCTATGCTGTGGACAGAAACTAAACTGGACAATGTAGTAGGCTTTTTGAGACACAAGCTTCTTTGCAGCAAAACTTCAATATGTTAATTTAAGCATGATGAAACTTTAGAAATGGCAACATAAAATAATCAGTGATACACACACTGAAGGGGGCTATTTTCAGCAACAGAAGACAATGCCAAGAAACAGTACAAGAAGCACAAATCAAAGGTGGGAAGAGAAATTAGAGCAACTAAAGTCTTTAAAAATATTTTAAAAATAGTTGATAGCTATGGAATTTTGGAAAACTGTAGTTTCTGAATGGACTCTGAGTAATAGAATAAAACAATTTCAAAGCCAGCAATTAGACTTCAAATGCTAACCACAACTTTCAATTCCGGACGTTGTAATAACTGCATTAGTTGAACAAAGTGATGAGGGCAGGCTAGTTTCTGCTTCTGACAGTACAGTTGACTTAGAAGCTACAGTTTGGTGATTTGAAAACAATCAATTTTTTCATACTGAATCCACTAAACAGATTCAGATGAAACATTTTAGAACAGCATAATAGCATGGTGAAAGCGATGTCTCCTTCTTTCCAAGTAGCTCAACAGCCAGGGCATCTCTTTGTACGGTACAGAAGATATACACTTGTTCTCAATGAACAGTCACTGAATCATCTGTAAATTTATACTGCCTGCGTTTTGAGAGAGTTATTTGGGTGTAAGAAAAGCTCTGAATCTAGCATTTAATTTATCTGCCTGAATCTGCTAGAAACACATCAGTGAAGAGACTGTAGACGGAAAGCACTATACTCTTCAGGTAACATTTAAGGTTTCATCACCTTCATTTTTACATAAAATGCAGCCTCAGACTGAAAGAGTGAACTGAGCACAAGTTCCCATGACAATATACAGCAACTGTTAGAAAACAGCTTGTAAGTGATATCAATTCTTTGCATCCCTCTGTCTGGCAAGGATGCTTAGGAGAAGTTCTTAACATCCGTAATATTTTGTCTGTATAACTGTACACTGAAATGAGACATGTTGAGTTATTTAAACCTGTCCTACCTAGTTTATCCTCAAATAATCTTTCTTCCATTTTCTAAGTCAAAACTGAGCTTAGCTGTAGCTGTGTTGGGTCTAAGTAATCATTTTTTTGTCAATTAGTACAAAATGTCCTAATAAAAAGAAACACTAACTTCATCAGAAATTTAGCATATCCTTGAAAAAACATTAAGTGTACTAAATTCAGAACAATAGCATTTCCTCTTTGAAAATCAGAAGCCACGAATAGTAGTTGAGCAGTGATAAACTATATCAAGATGAAACAAGACTACATCTGATGGTCCTGATAGTGAAAAGTATTTGTTTTTTTAAGTGAATGGACTCTATGTCTTCAACTTAAGACTGTATACAGACATTTGTATTGTGATTTTGATTTTTGTTATTGGTATTCCACATCATAACATCATGTAAGGCACTGGGAGTTAAAGAGCTAATGCTCCAGTTCCGTGGACTGCCAAATTTCTGGGTAGCTTTATCTCAGAAAAGAACTACTACATATCCCAGAGGACTTCGTGTTCCTGTTTTCACAGAAAACCACTCCACCCCGAGGGAAAGGTAAAACTGCATGCAGTTCCTGAGATTTTCTCTTTTTTTGCTGCTTGTTGAAGTGGAAGCTCCCTAGCCATCTCAACTTCAGCTTTAGAGTAAGGCCTTTTATTTCAGACACTCTTATTTTATTTGATTTATTAGCTTAAATTCCAATTATATTGTATTATATTGTGTTATTTTGCATTACGATATCTTATTTAGTAAATTTGTTTTCCTCCTCAGATCATTGCCACTGTTATGTTTTTAGGCCCATCTCTCTACCCTCGCCCTTTTCCCCCTTCCCCTCTCCTGGGGTCTTTGGGTCCCCTACCCTACTAGTCACGGAATTGGGCTGAACCAGCCCATAAACATTTTGAATACACTCTTAAAGAACCCATTTTCTTGAGTTGTTTATTTATGACTGATCATATAGAAATTCATTACTAGGATAACTTATCTTCTCAACAAATTTCCTCCCAAATTATAGAAGCTCTTTTCTTCCTCAGAGAAAAAAAAAATATTTCCATCTGCAGATGAAGTCCCTAATCTAGTATAGAAAATACCTGCAATGGTACAGCTACCCAAGTCAAATGGCTTCTATTTTTTCCTATATAGAGCAAAAAAAACCCAAACAAACAAACCTTGAGAGACTTCATGGTAAATAATCTTTACAAAAATATAACACATTCATGAAAAAAGGTCATTCACACAGGGAACAAATCCTGACATTCCCCTTCAGTACACGAAACTTAAACCAAGAGAACCATTAGCTATAATCCCAGCATTTGCTTTAACCTGACTCCTCACACAACCCCATGAGCTGGCACCAATGCTGTGCTTGGAATGGAGAATGGATAGCTGATGTCTGGAATGCAGGACAGGCAATAAGTAGTAAAGGACTTTTCATTTTGGAAGTAGCCCATATCTATCTTAGACATCAACTACTGTGATACTGCAAGTCTATTTATAAAATATACAAAACTAGCCCATAAAATCTTTCTGGAGCCAACCTGGTCATTCCTGCATAGCACAGAGTTGTTGGCTGTGTACAAGAAGAAACACATGACCCTACAGGATTACTGCAGAATGAAAGTTTGACTGAGACAGATAAAAGGAAAACTGTAGTACTTTACAGAGACATTAAAACTGCAAGTGACGGGGACAATCCATTCAAACAGAGGTTGATGTTTTTCAAAGCTTTTTTTGGTGCTCTAACAGAAGATATTGTAATATCAAGTTATCCCATATCAATATAATTCCTGAGAATAATTGCAGAAACTGTGTGTTGAAAGTTACCTGTTTTTCTCAAGGAGTAAAAGATATTCATGAATAACTGTATTTGCTATTAAAATATATGTTAGATTTTTTTTTTAAATATCCTTTCCTGAAAAACACAGTGGAAACAAATTCAGTGACATACCTTAGCCTCATAGGCACTTCCATCTCAAATGCCATTTTGTCAGTGTCCCTCTGCTGCCATCTGTCACACACCAACATGTAACAAAATACTGGTGGAAAGGTTTGACCTGTACTGCCATACTACCACCACTCACCTCTGACACCATGGGCCAACACAGTAAAATAGGAGGCTTTCAGTGAAGCCCTTGTATTATTACTGCCCTCAGTAAAATATATTTGAACATGAAGTAAGGTCCATATGTGGCCATGTACAAGTGGAGATTTTAGAAGCTGCTAACAACATCTACAGTGGGAAAAAAAAAAAGATCACTTGGTTATGTACATACAGGTCAGTCAAGCCCAACCAAGAGAGTCCCAGATTAGCACCCAGCTATCCTAATCCTGCAGTCCAAATAATTACTGCTGCTTCTCCCTGAATTGTGTCTCCTCACCATCTTGCCTGGTCGCAACTAATGCCTCTCAGTGGGCCTGCAGTGCAGAAACTCAGGCATTATTTATTAGAAAAAAGTGTACAACTCTGGTGCCAGCCACTGCAATATGAGTATTGATTGTAGAGCCACGTCTGGTAAGCATGAATCTGTAGGTGCACGAGTGTGTATCTTCAGACATATTTCCCTACACCTCATAAAAAAGCAACAGATAACATTCAGCTGATGTTATATGAAGATAGACATTTCTGTTGAGGAAAATGTGAGAGGTCTATTTTATTCTCAATCTTAGCAATTTGTTACTAAATTGCTGAATGTGCTCTTGTAAACTGTTGTCTTTTGTTTAAATGAATTAATAGGAGCATGTTTAATTTATTTTTTCATTATTAAGCACAGGTCTATAATAAATGGCTAATATTTATATTTATTCATTTGACGTCTCTAGCACATTTATTTTTCTTATAACTGAAAATAAAGTGAAAAATAATGACAAAAATGTCACACTATATAAGGTATGTTCACCGTAACTGTTGGCTATCTTGACAGCTTAAATTCTTTGGGTTGCATTTCAGAATGAATGGAAATGAGTCCCTTTGAAATAGTGGGTATTACAAGCTCATTCTTTAGGCATAAATTTACTCTTTTTATTAAAACATTTTTGTCAATGAGGAATACATCGTGTCCTCTTCATATGACCAATAAACCTCACTTAAATAAAGTCAGCTTACATTACATGAGAAGTATAGAATCTAACACTAACAAAGGAAAATAACATGAAAATGAGAAAGCCAATACACTGATGCTCCTACAATCAAAAGCATATAATAAGACATTCTGTGTGATCAAAGTTCGAGCAGGTGATTTTTGCAAATACATTCTGGAACATTTTTTGCAGTCAGTAAAGAGATATGCACACTGAAGCTTCATATCTAGCCATGAACTACAAAGTATTGAAACAATTTTTTTTTGCATTCCTTCATAAAAGTCTGTATTTTACTTCAGTTAGTATCAACAAGAAAACAATTTATAACAGTAATAATCAGCTGAGAAATATGATTTTTCCTCCAGTGACTTACAAAACCATATGCTCTGAGAAAGTATTATAAGAAATGCCTTGTCTACTAAGAAAAAAATGAAGTTAGTATATGGAAACAAAAAGAAAATAGGAGTGAAAAGCAGAAGCTCTCTTGCTTTAGAGACATACTGTGGATTGGCTCCTGAAAGCTTGAGTTAATATTTACTAACCCAAAGCACATTCAATAGCTTCAAATTTTCTTCTTTTAGTGGGGCCAGTGATCCTTTTGTTTGAAGGCAGAGCAAAGCTGTGAAAAATGCCTAAGAGCAAAACTAAACCAGAAATAAATGACTTTTTTAATGTGAGACCTTCAACCTCAATTCCAGTTCCCCAGAGGCCAGCTTTGACTCCTTCTCATGTAATGCTCTCACAGATTTCAACTGGGGATAAAGATGGTTCTGTAAAGAAACTGATGAAGAAATTGCTACTGAGGGAGGCAAGCTTGCAAGTCTCTTTAGATAGCGTTGAAGAGAAGTTAGGGCAATGTCATTCAGAACAGAAAATTTAAATAAATGGACTGTAGGAGGTTAACAGCAACTAGAGATAGCAAGGGCAAACTACACAGCTCTCCAATGAGTCAATGAAGGCTACTCTTCAGCTAAAGAAGTGCTCAAAATTAATCAATTTTGAGTGAGATGCTAGACTTGTTGAACTGTTCAGAATGCATTTGTGAGTATGGCAGCTAACTGGGACCATTTGAAGAATTTTTTGAATTAGATAAGAACAAAACCAAAAAGGGAAATAGAGAATTATTTGCATAAAACATATTAAAGCAGACTCATTTAACATGGATCAATTATGGTTCCTCTGCATATTGTAAGGAAGTCAAGAGGCAAAAAACAAATAAGAAAACAACTAGACGTTTTACTATCTTAGCAACTGATGAAAGCAGTGCAAGTGTTAAGGTTGCTAAGAGTTCAGAAGGAATGTTCCAGGAAAGGAATGAAATTAAGCACTTGTCAGATATGAGCTGAGTATTAACATTTCATTCCTTTTCTAGGCTAAGATTTCCTCTTCACAATGAGATTTATTTATTTATTTATTTATTTTTCTCAGTTGAAACTTGTTTAAAATCCATTGTTGTATTTCATAATAGCACAAAAGATTTGTAGGACAATAATTTTTCTAGTATGTGGCTTATATTTAAATGTAACACCTAACTACTTTCATACATGCCCATACCCTCTCAAAAGTTAGAGCTCAACATTTCTATTTCATAGATAAATATGAATTTGAGAGTGTACATTTATGGATATGTTATTATTTTATTAGTATATTGTGTCAGTTTGTATCTTTGTACCTATATGGTTCTTTGTATGCCTAAACATTCATATACTTGAGAGAACTTCTCACCCGTGACTTTTGAAATATAAGTGCCTCATTGTTTCCACTCTGACAAGTAACACTAGGTGATTTTGCCCCTTGGTCATGAAACAGTCAACAAAGCTGAAATACGTTTAGTTAACGACACATGAATTCAGCAGGTAAAGAAATAAAAAGTGCTAGAGACATCATGTCCTGTTAGTGCAGTTATTAGGTTCACTTTCTGTTATAGAAGATAACTGCTGGTTCACTTTCTGTTATAGAAGATAACTGATGGAGCTTTCATAATTTATCAAGATGTAGAGTAACTCTTTCTCAGTATAACACAAACACAAAGAAAAGATGTGTTTGCACGTTTCATTTATCAAAGCAAAAACCACATACAAATGAAATGCAAAACATTAAAGTGTTTAACAAAGGATTTGTATTTCACAGCATTGTAGCAGTCTTCCATAAAATAATAGTGTCACTTCTCCGTGAAAGGTTCCTTTTATGTTAGTTAGAAAATATAACATTATTAACTAGTCAGAGAAATTTATTTGCTAGAACTTGACAAAAAATTCTTATCTAAAACAATGTTAATAACTGCAAATCTCCGTATCAAATGCTCTGTTAAATGCCTCATATTTCCTTATTTACTAATTGCATTAAATTCCTCATGAATATTTTTATAAGAGAAAGATATAAGAAGAATGTATACAGTATTTATCTCACTGCATTATCAAGTAAATGTACTTGTTTGTGCATGGATTAGTTAGGGCACATGCTTCTAGTAGCAGCACAAAAGTGAGCTTGACTTTCACATCTTTTACTGCTCAATCCAAAAAGAGGCACTGAAGAATCCTATGTCAAATAATACAGATTGTTGGTACATACTTAAAGCCTCTCACCAAAAAAATACACCTCTTTAAACAAAAAATGACATTTTTTTCTTTTTCTCATCCTCTTATGGAACAACTCATTTACTGAAAGACGTTAAAGTGATTTGAAATTGCAAAAACCTTAAAAAAATTTATTACAAAAAATAAAGAAATCAGGCTTTATTTTCTAGTATTTAAAAGATAATTGAAATACTGGATTTTTTTCATCAAAACTCAAAGATTAACTGCAAAATAAGGAACACTATTGCACAGAAGCTTTTTGCTTTTGTATGAAATTATCCCTGTACAGATTTATCTTAGTTCAGGAAGCACCTACACAGCCTATAATGACATTAAATATAGCATAGCATGTAGGATTTTATTATGCTATTATTATACATTTGTCATCATATTTATTTATTCGGCATACTATTGTTTTATATGAAATAAAATTCAGTAGCTTCTTGCCTTTCATTTGTATTACAGTTTTCTTTCTTTGCTAATCTATCCTGTAGAGTAGAATCCAGAAAATCTTTCACTGATTATTGTATGCATAAAAGTCTAAATTCATAGTTTGCTTTACTTGGCAAAATACATTCTAAACTAAAATACCAATATCAATCATAACTACAGAATAAGTTAAAGCTATATCTGGATATTCAGTAAGCAGTATATTTGAAACAATGCTAATTCAAGAGAAAAGTTAGATAGCTAACACAAGTAAAAAAAGTTTGTCAGAAATTTCTACTGCCTTTTAACTTGCACTCACATTTTAAGTCATGATATCACGAAAAAATGCAGAAGACAAATGAAAAATTGCAGTAAGAATTTTCATTAAAAAAAACCAAAAAAGTTACTTCCATATGTCATTGCAAAGCTAACAGCTGTGTTGATGAAATCACAATTCTTTTTGGTGACATCCATATGGAGTGCAGAGCTTTGACATTCCCCTTCAATAAGAGCTATGGTCTGATTTTCCGCATGTAGCTTTATTAGACAAAATATAAATTCTACTTGCTTTTTTACTCCAAAACAAGCAAACAAACAAACAAAAAACCAAAACAACAATAAAACCCCAACAAAACGTTATGGGATGTATATCTACAGAGCCTGCTTCAAAAGTATATATTATGTTGGCCCACAAGAAGGATGCTGATGGTATGGTAGTACGGGTTGAACCTTCCAAATTATATTGTTACATTTTGTTGTTAGTTTTTATTTCCATTGTACTTTCATTTGTGTTTTTTGAGAGAAAAGTCATGACAACTTTGGGACTATCTAGTGTGATTAATCCTACTCACAGATCTTGTGATCTCCTAAGAGAGCTGTTAAGAACTCCATTTGATGATTCTTCAGGTCTGGAAATTGCTCTTTTGCATTTCACAAGAAGAAATTTGGAATTACTAAGTTGCTCATTGTAAAGGAAATAAATTATGACATAGGAAGAACTTATAATCAAGGCACAAATATAAAACGCTACACAAGTCATGCTAGACAGCCATAATCATTGTTTTTGACTGTATGTATAGACTAGTATAACTTAAATTCAGTATAAACAATAAGTAAAAATAAAGTCCAAAATAATGCATCCATGAATGCCTACAGAATTTTGCAATACTAGGAAAACTCAAGGAAAAAAAAAAAGAAGCTAGGAGTATCAGAAGGACAACGGAAAGGTTACAGATCATTTTCCTACAGGGGTTAAATATAGGACATCACACATACCAAAACAGAATTACTTATGGACAAAAAACATCTAATTACAATTCTTATTTTTGCATACCTGTATTAACTATTTTTCACTGCCATTTTTATGAAAACAAGGTGACTAAATGCCTTTTTCATTTAAGCTTTATAGATTAACTAGTATCATAAAATGAATTAGGGAACAAATGGCTGTTAAAGTAGAGGAAGCGAACAGCAATAGGCTGTACATACCTTGTAACCTATTGCCTTTCGTCAATTGTCTTACCTGTTGCGATAAAGAAAGGAAGATTACAGGAATTTCCATTTTAAATTAAATTAGGCTAATGAAGGCAAATTCCTGGCAGTAATAAGAAATAAAAAGGCAGTAAAGGAAATAAGACTTTTAGAAGTATATTATACAACACATTCTCTGTTTCATGCTATTTCTAAGCCACCTCAACTAGAACTGAGGATGCCAGGGCTGTTGGTACTAATTGGCTGCAGCTGCCCTGAGTATCCTCACCTAGGCCTCCAACCACACCCTGCCCAGGGTTCTCAAGGATCCATTTCAGCCTAGGACTGGACAGTCTTGTCTCTGGCTGGGGTTGCTGAATAGATCCTTGGCAGAGTTTGTTGTAGTTGCTAACAGACCTTGTTGCTGGCTTTGCCTGCTATGTTTGGGCTCTCTGTGGGGCTATGTCCTACTGCTGGCTTGCCCCACTAATGAAGCTGTGCTGCTTCCTGATTCAAACCCGTAAGTTTCACTGGCAGACACTACCAGGCTGCAGAAAGTCAGGATGAAGAAGCCAGCACTGTAGGGAAATGCTCAGATGGGCTGGCATTTTTTCTTATACTAAAGCAGTGCTGTTGTCATATGTATTATGTATTATGTACATGAGCGATTGCAGAATATCAGGACATATAAGTGTTTGCCATTCCCTGACTTTCAGTCCCTTGATTGAAACACCTAGCAAGGTTTGAATTGCCTGATAAGAGAACATTCAAGCCTTGACTACGTAGTACTTTCATAAGATCTGTCACACTTTCTCTGCCAGTGTACAGTGGTGGGAAACTTAGTGCAGAGAGGTCACAAGATGTTTTGTCATCGTTGTTCCCAGCTTTGCTCTTAGGAGCTGGAGAAACCATAGCATCAGGAATGCCAAGAGTCAGCGTACACAAGCATTCCCTTCATGGCTGACATTGTTGGAGTACTGCTGTGTGATAGTAGTGAATGTTAAGAGACTATAAATATGTCAAGAATCTACACAGCAGACAGACTTCAGAGGCTGCCTCAAGCTTTGGACAATCATTTAAATGTTATCAAGCAGTCTCAAAAATTTAAGCAACAGCTGTTTTTTTTTTTAGAAGAAACAAACTACAGCAGCCAAATTTTGCTTTGTAGCTCATTTCAGCTTGAATGGCAAAACTACCTTCATAAAAGCAGAAGCATACTGTTACTGTTTAAGTATATTCATGTAAAAAGAAACTTTCTGCATTGATGCTCAGGCTTGCTGCTTTGCCAATAACCCCTAACTCTTTTGAGTACTTAGTACATACAGTAATAACTACATAGTACCCAAAAGTCCAGTGTGAAGATACCCGAGTTCTACAAGACAGCAATTGGCGCTTTGCCTAAGATTGCCTCACTCCAGCACAGTGAGCTTCCTGCAACAAGTTTATTTGGCTCTACTGATGCTGCTACCTGAGCTAAGTTGCTCAGAAATAGCTTGTCTTATTGCTTTGTGTAACAAATACCCTTACTGTCTGACAGCTATTGGAAAGCAAGATATTTGCCAGATGCTTTAGAATGTACATACCACATCTAACGATTATGTAGGATGTCTATTACACGTTAAAATAAAAGATGGGTCTAAATGAAAATATACAAAGCACCTGTAATGTTAAGTTCTTACCCAATCCTTTGTTCACAATATAAACACAATTGCAGGTTTTTTATTTTACACCATTTTATTTCTTCTTTTTCAATATGGTGCAAATTATTCCACTGAATGGATTTCATTCAGGGAAAAGAATAGATTCCCTGATGACTGTGTTTTAGAAGCCTTTATTGACTCTTTTACATAGTAAAGAAAACAATGCCCATTCCATGTTAAATCATGATATAAAAGCACCTACAAAATTGATTGCTGTGTTTTTCAACTAATGCTTAAATCCTAACTTATTTCCACAAATGAATCGCTTCTGGGAGTCAGACGGAAACATGTATCAAGCTACAACTGAAGTTGTTCACACAAATTTGCTCCTACACTTGCCCAACAAAGTCCCATTTTCAAAGCTCAAATACTACATGTCAGTCACAAAAAACCTGAAAGATTTTACCACTCCTGTGGGGTATCAGGACTAACTTGATATTTTCGCAAATTTAGAAGTCAATCTATATTCCCATGTAACCCTTTCACTCATGCTATGATGAAAAAAATGCAAAACAGAACAAAAATGCTTACAAGGAAAATGGGAATTAATAGATACTATGGTAAGCACTGGTTTACAAACGTCAGCTAAAGACTTAGTATTGATGCTCCAAATGAATTCAAAAAACCTCCCATTTACACTGATGGTAGCAGCAATACACACCCTTATAAGTCCTGAAAGAATGAATTTACAAACAGAAATTCTTTTATTACCACCAATATAATCCTTGAAGTAATTGACTTAAACCTATATTAAGTGGAATTACAGCTGAGATTATACTTCCCTACTGTAAGCATCAATAACATTTTGGGGATGTCGCAATTGTCTTAAGTACTAAAATGGTGGGAGGCTATTTTTCAAGAAAACTCCAATGCTTTGGGCAATAAAATGCTTAATGGAGCTGATGAAAGTAATATTTTCCACGAAGATCTGCTATTAGGACATCATTATCAGATAAAACTGCATGTTGTAATTCTTAAAATCAAGAGTAATCTAGATGGTAATCACCAATACTTCTTCCATACTATGTATTTTTTCTAAGCTTTTGTGATCAATTATTTGTGTTTGTGTGAACAACTTCATTTCAGATAGTCAAAACTGGATTTCATGAAATGGAATGCTTATGCCATTAAGAACTTTGCTCATGTTGGCATGTTTAACACTATGAAATCCTTCAAGATGCTTTTAACCACTGCTTATTTTTGTCTATTATAAAATGATCTGGCTTATAGTGAAGATTGCCTGCTCAATATGAGCCACAGAGTTCTGGTCAGTCATTAGTGCCTAACATACAAAGATAATCACAGTGGTTTGACTTCCTAATGATTGTTTACAATCCTAGAGAAACAGGGAAAAAAGGTAAAGATCAAGTGGACAAAAAAAAAACAAAAACAAAAGGGAAAGAGTGAACATTTATGTTGGAAAGATGTAGTATGTGCATTCTTCAGTTTTTATAACCTAATTTCACAAAATTAGAAATGCATCTTGTTCTCTCTCTCTCTCTTTTTTTTTCTTTCCTTGAGAAATCTACACTGATGATTGGCTCTTGTTGGTGAGCCCTGGGCTTATCATCAGTGATCTTGAACAGTACAGATGGAATGCAATTCTTTGGTACCAGACACTGATGTACTGTTATGAAAGAATGCATGAGTTCACAAATACTTGACACAAGAACACAGTTTAGCTTGCAGTCTTGCTATCTATACTTCAAGGTTAATACCTTTTTACTTTGAAGCTCTATAATATAATGGAACTGAGCATCAATACACTGTTATGATAAAGTACATATGATTTTCATGTGGGAAATAATTGCAAGCTGTATGGCTTTACTTAGAGACTCTCTTCAAATCTAGCCAGTGCAGCATCTAGAAATCAAACTTGACAGTGGAGCAGTTTCACACAAAGTGTTAACATGCCTGCTATGCTGCATTTGTGTCCTGCCTTTTGTGCTCTGCTGTTATTTTTACCCCATATTAGACCCCTGTACTCTTCTGAACTTCTGTACTCTGTATTCTACACAGTGGTCTCAGAGCAGATCTTGCCCAAATTAAAATCAACAAAACACTAATTGAGGCTCAGGATGCTTCTAATGTGATAACATCTTTTAGCCTTTCTAGTAGTAAAACAATTAAAACGTCTATTTATATAGTAAGCTATTTTTTAATGTGCTAATGAATGAATAGTCCTAGTAATAAATGTGAGAAATTCTGCAAGAGACCACACTTGCCATACAACATACTTTCTTAATAGAAAGCATGCTCTGAGACTGTTTGTTGTAAAGACAATTGACTTAAGCTCAGAGACCAGACATACTATTTAAAGCTTTTCTGCTTCAGTGTAACCAAGAGGAGCTACTTGAAAAGATGAGCTGAGTTCTGTTGTCATCTCTTTAGAGATATTATTGCTAAAATCTTTATTTATGGACAACAGGTGTAACACTATTCCAAGCTGTAGTAGCACAGCATTAGTTTCCTGTTCTTTTGATGTCATTATGTGAAATTTCTTGAGCTGCGAAAGTTATTCAAGGTTACTCAACAATGGCCACAGATAGATGGATTTAAAAAAAAATAAAAAATACATCTACATTTATTATTCCTTTCATTAAAATGAACTCAAAGCATAGAGGCATGTGGTTGAGGCTGTTGATAAGCACCTAGATAATCAATTCTGAAGAAGAGTTTTACCATACACACACATTCCTGAAAAAGTACAAGCAAAATTGCTTAGGTAACAATTTTCCAAAACTTTTACAAGATCCTTTGTACACAAGTTCAAAAAGTGATGTACTCCTCCACTGCAGCAAATCTGACCACAGTCATACAAATGGAGTCAGCAAAAGTGAAAATTGCTGCCATAGAACAATAAATATATATTTTTTCCCATGGCATTAATAAAGTCAGAATGTAGTCTTCAACTATGCAATAAAATGCTTTATGGATATACCTAAAGAAACTTAAGAAGAGATTTTTCTGATAATCAGAAACTGCATATATTGTTTCAGTGTGCTTCTGCATTACAGCACTGATAGATACTGACATAAATGGTCATTGCTATATATAACGGCCATTAAACAAAATATCAGGAGATGAGAACATCAAAGGTACATTACATTTCACCTATGTGAGCTTTGCCAAATGAATCAGAATGATTTTTTCAAAGGTACACCTCCAACTGTTAGCACAGGAATATATTTTCAGATGGAAGGAAAAAGTGTGCCAAAATACAAATCAAGTGAATACATATCTAAGTTTGTATTTTTATCTTGGATTTTCATACACATGCCTGAGTTGAAGTGCAGCGTAGTCTAGTAAACTGAGATCAGTAAACTGAGATCCCAGGAGCTAACTATGTTTGCGATCCCTACACAAAAGTTAATTCTTGACAGCCATGAAGCTAGAGAGGACAGTGCCTGTCCAAAATTTGACAGCGTTTTAACAACAACAGAAGAATCAAACAAACAAAACCCAGATTCCGCGAACTTAGACATTCTTCCTCCCTACAACATTCATTCAGCAAGCCAAACAAACAAACAAAAAAAAAGGTGGGCAAAATCTCACATGAATATAAGGCATGAAAAAATACATTCCAAGTAATAGAAACAATGCACAAGAAGCTAGTTGCAAGGCACAAGTTTAGTAAAGCACAGAGAAGCTTTAATAAATAAGGCAAACTAGAAGGAGAAACATAGTCTATCCCTTAGTCCCACATTTTAAACTATGAATGCTATGATTACAGTCATAAACAACAGATACTGTGTCTCCACATAGGAAAACAATAAACGGTTCTTTAAAAAAAGGAACTATCCGTAGGAAGAACATACAATTTAGTCAACAAGGGAGCTGGAATAATCTCTTGTATTTTCTGATGACTATACTTCAGTATTTAGCAGAAGGAATGCTTTTGTTCCCTTTTGTGTGCTTTTTCTCCTTTATCTACTATTCTCTTTTTTTTTTAGAAGCATTGAATGTTTCTGTTCTTGCACTTGATGGTAAAAACACTACCACACTATTTTTTGTGCTCTAAACTGCGGAATTGTTTTTTCAGGCAGCTGAAATTTCTGTGCACTCTGTCCAAGAAGGCAAGCTCCTGATCAACACTACTAATGCCAAAAGGCAAACAGACAGAGTATAATCTTGCAAGTAACAATTTATTTACCTTCTATAATGAAAAAATGTATTGCAATCCCTTCTTGAAATTCACCCATCAACCTATTGACTTCATCATAAGTATGACACAGATACTAAATAACTATGGGAACATGTATTATGTTTTTCTTTCTGAAAACCTCAACCTGTTAGAGTAGCTAAAGTGTGTAAAATAGATGAGTTTGATACATTCGCTTGTCAATTACAGAAAAGATTTCCTTAGAATAAGTTCTAAGTATGCTAATGATGGTTATGAAATCATCCTCACAATTATTTCTGCTGTTGTACACAAGATGAACATTTTCAAAGAAAGAAAATAAGGATTAAGTATTTTTGCATCATGGGCTGAATGTCTTTATTTATTTAATAACTCCTATTAAGTTTACAGTCAGGTTCAGAGGAGAAAGCAATTGCTTAGGATGGAAAAGGTAGCAAAAAAGAAATTTTCCAAATTAAAGTATGAGTATTGTGCAAAGCTTTATTTAACCCGATATTTTTGGTTGTTTTTCTTTTTTGTCTTTTTCAAAAGTTTTGTGATATTTTGTGAAATTGCTAACATACCACAGAAAAATCATACTTTTACAAGATTTGACTTTTTTTCTGGAGATGCCTTCAAAGAATCTGCTCTCACTGTTGTCTTTGTTTTGATAGTTCATATTTAAGAGAAGATTTACTTTTCAAAGTAAGCACTTAACATTGCAATTACCAAGCTGCCAATCTAGCTATGCTTAACATAGAACAATTAGTGTGCAATGTCTTGCACTACTAGTTCTCTTTAGCACTAGAAGGAATACAGGGTCTATAAGATGCTGATGACATAGATACTAAGAGTTAGCCTCTCCATTCTGTCCCATTTAATGTTTTTAATATGACAACAATAAAATACTACTAATAAAAAGGACAGAAGACACTTGCAAAAATCTTAACATACAGCACTGTAATATGCAAGTATAAAACCAAAAGAGAAGAGTGATCTTAAACACGATTAAGAACTTAACCCAATTGAAAAGAAATTCTGGCGTAGTATATAGTATTACAGCATAATGAATAATCAGCTCTTGAAATACTGGAATGATCTACACCTATTCCTCTGTTTTCAATTGAGTATTCTTCTCTGTAATTTGTTCCTGTTCTCTACCAGACAATGTACTTTTTACATATAAAAAAACCACCCATTTATGGATCAACATTGTATTAAGAAAAAGGAATTAATTATCTCCTCTGTTACATGCCCCATCAAAACGAGTCTGACAGTTCATTTGGTTGGCTGTAACTCTATAATGCTGCATAAAATAGGGAAGCAACTTAATTGCTGATGTTCATGCTTTGGTTAAACTGAGGTAACTTGCTAAAAAGTCAATCAATCCATTTGCTTTAAAAAATAAAAATAAAATAAAAATAAAATAAAATAAAATAAAATTATATTTGTGATTTCCATTGGTGAGATGTAGGGGTGTAAATTAGTAAAGAAAATCAAAATCAAGAGTAATTCAGATTTCAGATAAAATAATTGAATGTATTCAGTCTGAAAAGATAGATCAGCATGTTTACTTTTTGATTCTAGGCCCATCTCCCTTTTTCCTTTTCCCTTTCCCCCTTCCCCTTTCCTTGGGCGTGGGTCTGTGGGTCCCCCGCATCAATCGTCACGGAACCGGCCCGAACCTGCCCGTAAACCGTTGACAATCATTTATCTTAAAAATTTTCATCCTGTTAACATTATTAGACATTCTACTGTTGCAAAAAACAGCAAGCTTTTCCGACTTGGAAAAGATGTTTCTCGAGAAAACTGCAAAATCACCTAAAGGCATAGGATGTACTATTTTAGACTACTATGAAAGAAAATTACCCCATATTGTACCTGCTGCATGTTAGGAGAAATGAAGGGTGGTAGGTGTAATAACAACAGAATAATTCAGTGGTCAATAGGTGGGTATATTTATTTCAGAGGTTCAATTTCTCTTTATACAAATCTTGAAGTAGGTCAATATCACCTTTTAAAAACATTTGCAGATCATCCAGTGGGTACCATAATAACATCAGAGGATTCTATTACAATCATCACAAGATCACAGTGAAAGTGATATAACAGCTCTAATACCCATTATTGAAAAAAAATACAATAAAGACCGCAAATAATAAGTATTAACACTATTGTCTTCAGAACTAAACTTTGGCCAAGCATTTGGGCTGAACAGTTTATATTATGACATTTTAGAGGTATGCAGAGCTGATATTGAGTCTCATGAGACACTGAGTACAGATGCATGGTGTGCCCTCCATACTATAGAGGAATGCTGTTTTGTAAATGATTCACTGAAGAGACATTTTTCTCCCCTTTAATGAAAACTTCTCCAGTTTCTTTTTTTTTTTTAAAGATCATACAGACTGTGGTTCCTAGCTGAGTCTGGCAGATTGTGCCATGTTAATAACTTTCACCACCTTATGCCTAACTGTTCTTCCCAGCTCCCTATGTTCCCACCATCTTTATTTTTTCAGCTCTAGCTTTATTATCTAATGTGGTGTTGGGCCTGTTCAGCATATAAGCATGCTAGCTATTTATAGTACTGTGGCTTGAATATATTCAGTGACAGCAAAAATATGTCACTACAGTGTGAGGCAAGCATAGGACCTGGCCTAAGAATGGGCAGGAACTTCTTCAATGACATCATGCTCTTCCCCAGTCTCTATCATACAGAAAGTAAAAAGTGTGTATTTTGTTATCAGGTACATTGCTTTGCACCTAACTTTATTGAAACAAATATATTTCTCTATGACCTGTTGATTAAGGTAACTTTGATTTGCCTTATTTATTTCATACATCATTAGACATTGCGATTTGCACAAAACCTTTGTAAATTGAATCATCAATCAAAACACTGAGTAACAATGGAAAAGGTTCTCTGGGAGAATTTTACTGCTTGTAGACACTGATATCTTCCACAAATCTGCATTTTGACACAACAGTGAGCCAGTCCTTAATAAACCTGTGATATGTCTGGTTAATTGCATATACTGTGCTTTTAACCCAAATGCTATATACTGACAAAACAAATAAATTGAAAGATCAACATACTATGTCAACATGTCTTGTTTAATAGCCTGTTTGGCTACTTAATGCTGTGGATATTTAACACAAATTATCATTTTAAAATTAATAGGGAGAGTTTCCTTTCCCAGTTATTTCATTTTATGTTTGTCAAAATAATCTCCCAATGAAATTAATCATTAGTATTATGGATATGCTAGCTGTAAATTCATAGTTACAGCTGCAGTTTAAATGCAGTTAAAATGAATTCTGTTGATTTTGAATAGTTACATATATTCTGCTCTAACTCTAATCAATTATTCTTAGACTGAATATTTGAGAATGTTTATCCTGATTCAAATGAGAGATTCAAAGGTGGAAGTTTTTGCATGACAGAGCAAAATAACATAAGAAAACACCGACGAAACATGTTTATATGGCTTTATCTGTCTCTAAGCTCTAGAAATTTTATAAATGCATTATTAACAATATATGCGAATAGATTAAAATCTCCAGGATAGACTGTGTGTTTAATTAGTGATATGAAGTATGTCTATGCCTTTCACCTGTATTTTTTCTGCTCATCTTAGAACATGACATAACAAAGACTGACAGATTTACAAGTCTTATATTTGCAGCCAAACCCATGTTTACACCCTTATTCCCACTAGCTTCACATATTTCAGTCACTTTTGCTACTTCTCTGATGCTTCCCTTACCCTTATTCTAGTCTCCAATTCTCAAAGGTGCCATATGCAAGGTGATAGACAGTCAGTGATACCTATTTACACATGCATACGTGTACATGCAATCACAATAAATAGCTTTCTCTAAATTTGTATTTCTTACTTAAACTTACACATGCAAATGTGGGACAATAAGTTATGAGTTAAACATTAATGATATCTAAATGGGTGAACTAATTATAGTTCAGTATAATAGTTCACTCTAGTTCAATATATAAATACATACACTACATAAATATAGTTCGCTATAGTTGCATTAGGAAATTTATATCAGCAACCTCAGGTACACATTAACACATCTTCTATAGTGATAGCAATCAAAAGAAACTAGAATGCAAATCTGGTCATTGATTTTGTCTTTGCTTAATGTTTGTAGTTAATTTCAAAGGATAGAGAGATGATCATATTTTCTAGTAACTGAAGTTCAATAAAAACCTAATAAAACACAGCAAACTTTTCACAATGAAATTACTGGCTAAATATCATTTCATTCATTATGTTCTAATACAGTCAAAGTGATGCAGGAGGGAATGAATCTTCCACAACATTGAAGGACTGTAAGAGTACATAGGATTTCTTGCATCTAAATATAAATTAAGACAACATCTTCTATTTTGTACTGATTTAAGAATACACATTTGAAATACATCATACCTAAATCAATAATGAACAGCATGTAATTCCCCACACTCATACTTCAAGCAGTTCATGTGTAAAGTGTGTATGGAATAGAAAGTCAGAGAATGTGTTGTGACATACCGTGTTCTTTGATGGAATGGCATTTTTATTTGATACTGCAACACTCTTTTCCATGCAAGATTTTTGGTAAATAATTCTATGCAGCAAGGAGCTCTGAAGGTATATCAGCTAACACTCAGTTTTTAACCTGTAACTCAACAGGTGGAAGTAATTTATCAGCTCTGAGAGCCAAATCAAAACACCTGTTTCCCTTGTAGCTTTTCAAAATAGTTTCTTAATAGTATTAGAATTTTGTTGCCTAAGGCTTGTGTTTGCAAATTCTTTTGCCACAGAGGCCAGCTTTGTAAAAGGCAAGCAAGTTTAAGCTGCAAAATATATTTACAATACTCTAAAATTTGTCACCCTTCTCATATATATACTCTCTGGTTGCCTGTCACGCTAACAAGCATTAAAGATTCCTTATAGAAGGCATTAAATTCATTCTCCACCCACATTTTGTTCACATGGAAATATGAGATTTTTTTCCCATTACATTATCTGGATAAATAAATAAAAAAATAAAACAATAACTGCAGAAGGCCAGATCCTAACAATAGCAAATGTCAACTGTCTGTATCACAAACAAGATCTGGCAAAAAGGCATGCCTGCTAAGGAGTTTTTACTGTTTATTTAAAAGTCAAGGTAGTAAGCATGCATAATCTAAATTGAAGTGAGACAAGCTGATTTTTTGAGGATTTTTTTGCTCCCAAAAACAGTAAAAGGAAATGAGATTTTTTATTAATTTTCATACACTGTCAAGTGCAGTTTCCCATCGATCCTTTTGCAACATTGCTTTCAAAAATCTATCAATCTGTTATCTGCTAAAAATCTCTGCACTAAGGGAAGCCTGAAGAGGACATATTCACAATGAGATGACTAATATGTATGGAACCATTGGACTCAATATCCTGAGGCATGAGCAAACTGTCACCACTGACTGGTGACTCAGAAGTGCAAATACTTTCTTCAGTCAAGAAAACATTAATGTGGGAGAAACACAGATGTTGCTAAAGAATACAGGTCTGACTCTGTAAGGCTGAAGATTTATTTCTCCTCCAAAGACTGATTGGTAGTAATCGGGTTCTGATTAAGTATATGAATGTGTTAGTTACTCAAATTGTTTGAGATTAGTATTGCAGTAAATAATCTCTATGCTGTTACAGAGCTAAGAGAAGAACCAACTTATTATTCACCGTCTGTCCAGATATGGACAGTAATTTCCTAGACATGAAATTATTTTAAAAGCAGAAATGAGTTTAACTAAATGTAAATACATATTTTGTTGTATCTAGCTTACAATAACTCTCTAATCTGTTGCCTATCATCAGTTTTTCATGAGTTATGTTCCTTTTGTCCAACATTAATAAAGCATGTTCAATCTTCTGAGACCGTTACTACAAGTGCTAAATAAAGTAATACAAGATAATTTTGTAATGTTATTATATAAATAACTGTTATTTCAGATTTAAATACACTTTGGCCAATATTTCTCTTCCTTTGATATATGATGTGTTTTTTTCTATCTTATGCACATATACAAAGAGTACTCTTTTATTTGTGCTGTACAAAGAAAACTGCTGACTGAGATCTACCAGGATCTTGTTATCTTGTTGCTACTGAATTTATCTTCCAATTGCCTCTTCCCAATTAGTACTGCATATTTTAATACTAAATGTCTGGAATATGCTCTATTTTACTGAACAATCTGTAATCAACAAAGAACAGTAACATAGCATTGTCACCACTTGGTATGTGCTAGGCTGATAATTCCCCTGATAGCAGGACACAGAAAGGTGGAGAAGAAACACAAACTGTTTTCTTGAAATGAGTTAAGTACACAGGTTAAAAAGGCGGCTCTGAAGGCTATTGCTAAGGGCAGACTGACTACACAGAAAGACTGTTCACACAGAAATTGTGTTGCAAGACAGCATGCACAGAAGTGTTTCCTGTGAAGAAGAAACATTATCCTGACAACAATCTTTATGAAACAGAGCAAGAGTGAAAATATAACTTCAAGCCAGACGTAATTTAGCAGATTGCAGTAGAACAAATATGTTTTCAAAAATTTGATATTATACTATAATCTGAAGTGAACTTGCAATTGGAGTTTGAGTATCAGAAAACATCCCCTTTCTCAAATATTACCAACTATTTAATAAGAGATTTTTCTACAAGCAATGCCTTTCTCAGTTTTTTACAATTTCAATCAACTTTAATAACAAAAAAATGTCATTTTGTCAACTCATCAGCTCATTCTACCAGATGGAACTGTTCATAATGCATTTTAAAATGTTCTTGAGAAATTAGCATATATATTGTACACGTACATGTATATACTGAAAGTCTATCACTGAGATTAAATAAAAAAGCTACTAAGGACCCAGAACCTTTTCTACACAGATTTAACTGAAAAAGAAGGAAACCCACATTTTAGTTATAAATTCAATTAGAGCAGAAATGAGCAATAATTAACGTATCCTGTTTTTTCTTCTCAGGTGACTGAGCGCTTCCTATTGTTCATGATTTTGTTTCCTAAATATTTCAGGGTTGAATGTCCTCTAAGGAGGCATTAGCATTGACAAATATAATTGATAACTAGTATTTGGGAACAGGAGATAAGAGATTAATGCCACAACAAGAAAATATTATATCCTAACAACCAAATTGCATACACTTCTGTGCCACATATTAGCCTTCTGACCCTTTACTATGACTCTGTGGAAGTACTAGCATCATTACTGTGACATCATACAGCATATGTTACATAAGTAAAGTAATAAGACTAAAACAACTGTGCTTAATAAAGATTAAGCAAAATAATATCTAATTAATAAAGGAAAAGTATTTTGCAATTAATAGGTGAGAAAAAAATCCCCACCATATAAGGTGATAGTGCTCCTGCTCCTGCTAAGTCTCTACAAGTGGGATGACAAAATCAAATTCTGTTAAGGAGACATCACTGTGTCCTCTGCAGCTCCAGCTTACACTGAGGATGAGCCTTTGTGAATTAGGGAGCTTCAAATTACTTAGCAGCTCCTCTAACAGAAGTGTCAAAGCTCTGACTGGACATAGTAGAGAATCAAGACCATTTTGATATGCAATTTTTGTTGCTGCTACGAAAACGTTTCTTAAATGCTAACAAGTTATGAAAAAATGTAGACATTGTAAATTATTCCCGTCTCATTGGTAATAGTTGCACGTAACAAGTCTCAAAAACACTAGCCTTGTTTGCGAGTGACTTGAAAGACGCAATTTACCCAACATGTGCAGACTGAAACAGTGTATTCTTTGATTCCACAGATCGCTTATGGAGAGCTGCTATACAATGATTACATACAATCCGAAGCTAAGACTTCTTAAACCTTCCAAATATTTTACTGTAATTTTTTCTGGGAAATTATACTATTTTCCTAATCTTATATTTTCTTATTATTTTTAAAATCAAACATTTAAAAATTACAATTCAAAAATAAAGCATTTAAAAACAAGTCTCTTTTAAGAATCCTAATATTTTACTTAAGTACTGTTAATATTTATTACTCAGCATTTTTTTGCATAAAAATCTAATTACTAATGTATCTAAAGGATGATTTGAAATAACATTTCATTTACATAACACTGTGAATGGCAGCATGAAGAACAAGCGCTGTCACCCAAAGACAAAACAGTACTTGAGGAGCAGATGAAAGTGAATCAGGTATTGATGTCTGTCTGTTTTTAGATAACTCTATTTAGGTGCTTATTGCTATAAGCTTATGGTGTGTAACTCCAAAAGGAATATTACACATTGAAATGCATTGTAAACGTAACCCCAACCAGCACAGATGGCATAAAGTGCTTAGTGTTGTTTTCAGATGACATGTCATGCTGTGGGAAGATATGGCTGGAATAAATATATTTTATTCTGTCCTCTGACATTTTTCCATATGATTTAATTACTCAGAGAACAGTCTGAAAAAGACCTTCACTATGAGAGGAATCTTTTATATGCTCATAAGCAAATTCAGTACCTTGTAAAAATATTTTAGAACATAAATTTGCATGCCATATAAATAATATAACATTTGGTTGCCCATGGTTCAGCTTATATACATTGCCCATGTGTACAGATGATTCTGAGTTTACTTTCCCTTCACATATACATTCCAAATAGCTTACCTGACTATTAACATGGCAATTATTCAGATATCAATGTACAAATTCACAAAATAGCGCTTTCATTTCCAGAAAAAAATAGAAGATTGATTCTAATCTTTTCTTATTATATTTTTTAATGATAAGAGAAAGAAACAAAAGAAAAATGCAGAAGCAGAAAGAAAAAAAAAAAGGATAGATTCTGTGTCAGCTCTGTGCAGATGCAGAGGAATCAAATACAATAACCTTTTACATGCATTAGTCAAGAAATGGCACTGCACAGATAGTTGTTTTTTTCTTTTTTTTTTTTTCTTTCCCCATTGCAGAACAAAGAGACTGAGTTCATGCATCACTGAATGTGAGGCATCAGCTTCCCATCAAGGACTGGCTCTTGGGGAGCCCACAGGCAAAACAATGCAAACTGTAATTAGAATACTTTTCTCTCCCATTCTGGGAATAAACAATCTTTTCAGTGTTCATGTTTACACAAATAACAAAATGTTCAGCTGCAATGTAGCAATGGTATAAGATACAGTAGCAATGTTGTTATAAATAATATATATGCCAATATAATTCGTGTTCTCTAATAAATGCAGAAATTCTTTAAACATTTTCTACCTCACAAATTACACAAGCATGCATTTTCTGCATAGTATATGACTCAACTTCCATAATGTCTTCTCTGTTTAAATATTTCCAATCAAACAATACTAAATATTATCACATTAAAAAGTATTTAACTTTTCATATTATCTTTTTCAAAGCTTATAAACTTCACTTTTCTTTAGCTATTCTGTACTGAGGGAGTAATATAAAAAATAAATAAATCTCTTCATATGCCCTCAAGTACAGAATTTTTCTCAACTTTATTTGGTCTAATAAAAAATAACAGTAGCATTCTTTATTCTCTGCAATTATAATTACTTTACAGTCATGGAAGTCTTTTCATTTTATGCTAGAGCTCTGCAGTTGTTTTTCTTCCTATAAAAGCCCTATCTACCTCTAAACTCATTATTTACTTAAAGAAACAAAACACATGGGAAAATTTAATATCTACTATCATTGGATAGCCTATTATAAAAGGACGTTTTATTTCAGAATTGAAAAGCAAAGCTATTAATATTTTATTACTACTCTTGATTATGCCTCTAACATACTACAGAGAGCATAACACTGGCAGAGGACAGGCTAGGGGACTGAACACACTTTTTGTGATTTTTAACATTACCTTTATATTATTGTGTTTGGAATGCATGCTATCATAATATTAAAATGCAATAGCACAATGACTAATGCTATCCAATGGTAAAAGAATGAAAAAAACCAAAACTAATAGCCATTAAATGATATGGTCAGAACAGTGTAAAAGAAATGAGTTTACTATTTGGATTTGGAGTGGATGAGAAAAGTAACCCTCCCATTAAAAGTGAAGGAAGACAACAGAGAGCAGGCTAACAATGATGAGGAAAGTTTAAGGCCTAGACAAAAGGCTCTAGTGACACTCTAGACCAAATGACCACATTTTACAGGTGTTACCGGGAAAAGAGGTGCAATTTTGCACATGGCTTGATGAGGCATACCAGAAAAGACACAGGAAAATGACCATCTTGTAGATATGAATAACACAGAGGATACTATCTTGCTCAACCTGGATATTTACAAATATAGCCACAAAAGAAGGTCTTATCCAGAAATCTTTTGAAGTGAAAGAAAACGTGCTTTCTTTCAATTTATTCTTTCATTGCTACAAAATATTTGACAAAAGGATTATGATTGATCCAAAACATCTGACGTCAAAGCAAAACTAATAAAAATGTATTAACGAGACTTGACATCTAAAATAAGTCATTTTGTGTAAGCAATGAAAAATGTCGTGCAAATGTGATCCTTCTTACCCTTATGAGATAAATACTGGGAAGGAAATTCTTGCTAGTGTTTACTTTTGTATCACTGTGGTATCACTTAAAGAGACACTAATTTTCTAACAACTCATTAAGACAAGTCTTTGCTTTGGGTTGTGTCTTGGAATGATGGGGTTCATTCTCTTTTAAAACCTGTAACATAAATGAGAGTGTAAAATAATAGTAAAAGGCAATCATTTAGGATATTTTCTTTACCTGCAGTGTAGGTACTTCTGCATGAGAAGCCATTCAACATGCAATAGCTAGTAGTTTATTTTTTAATAAAATTATTAGCTTTATTTAAGGAAGCATCTGACAAAAAAAACTTTACGAAAAGGGCACAAGGCAGAATTGCACTAGAACATAATGAATGAGCTTTAATGGATTTTTACCATTTGTTACTACATATTTTTACATATTCTATAATAATAAAGATAGGGGTATCTTTGCTAAAACTTCCTGACAATTCTGACTTTTGCCAAAATTCTGGAAACTTTTGAACACATGAATCCCTTCTTTGTTTTAGCCTCAGAACATGAAAAAAATAAGTACTGGAAATTGTCAGTTCTAACATTTTACTTCTTTTTTTATTATTATTTTATTACTTACATTTTACTTATAAATTTATAAAAAGCATGAGATGTCATGAGGTTACACTGGGATTACAAAACTGCACAAAAAGATACTGACAATCTGGCCATAATTGCTAGGCTTCAAAGAACTGAACTCAGTATCTAAAAATGGAACTTGATTGTCTAAGATTGTAAGTAATTCCATAGATACGGGAGAAACTATATTTTAATACACAGTGGGGAAATTTGTACAGAATCTGAGACAAATTAGTATGGCTATATCTAAACATGTTTATCTGTGCTCTGAAATAGCCCAAAGAAAGTCAAACATAAACCTGCCTTCAGTCATCCATGATACACACACAACTCAAAGTCCCAACCTGGCATGACCAGCAAAGCTACATAGTTTTCAGCCTGAAGATTTTTAGCATGAAAGGAAAAAGAAAGTGGATATTTTTCATAGCCATATGTCTAATAATATGTACATGAGTAAGGTGAGAAATATTGCAAAATAAAAAAAAAATTTAGACGGTGCAAAAACTTAAAATTGACTTAACGCTGCATGAAAAATTGATCTTTTAATTATCCTTCTTTCCAAAAAATTAATCATCACCTCCTATTTCACCTTTTCTTAAAAAATAAAGAAGACCACATCTAGCTATTCTTAGAAAGATGTCATTGCAATAAAAGTGGAAAACTGACCTCTTACATCTTACACATTTAAAAAAAAGTTGAAGGAAGAAAATGGAATTAAAGCCTAAGCCACATAAGTGGAAAGAGATATTAGAAGCTTCTCTTTTAACTCGTGACAGTGTAGAGAATCACCCAGGGAGACTGAAACATTCTAGTGTTCACTGACATGTGAAATATGTACAATACATACAAAGTATGTACATGCCTAAACACGAAGCAGATTGCATGCAGTCCAACTTCTTGGAAAAAGTGTGGAGTCAATTTTTTCACTGTTGAACCTAATAGTCTTTGCAGTCTGCCAATAATGATTCTTTTTCTATTTTAAGTGATTTATTGATTTGGAGAATGGTTCAGATTAAACTCTTATAAAATGAATTAAATATGCATGTGAAGGCATTCAGTTAAGAATAAGTGAACCACCAATTGTAAACAAACTCCTTTGATTTTGTTGTGATGACTAACTTGGCCATACTAGATAATTAATAGGTGATACAAATTCTTCATTTATGGGCTGATCCGTATGTCATTAATATCAATAGGAGTCTTTCCTTATCTGGATCAAACTACCACTCGTTCTTCAGTTGCTGAGTTTAGAAGGACATTAAGATTTAAGATTAACAAAATGTTTACTCTCTAAGAGATGGTAATCTTAGAGATTACTCTCTAAGAGCAAAGCTATGAGAACACTCATAGAAAAAATCTAGTAAAATCAAATACAAAAGAGTATACAGTTTATAGTGTACACATTTTATCTTCTTATTAACATCTGAAGTAGCCCTGTTTCCATCTCTTTCCAGTAAACTAAGTCCACAAAGCCCCTAACGCTGCAGTTAGAGCTAGCCACCTCAGAAAAGAATTTTCTGGACTGCAGTGCCACCCTGAGTAGGCACCAAGTGCAGGAATGGAAAAGGGGCAATTAATCAGTCTACTGGTAACACAAAGATTTGTTTTAAATAATACATTCTGTTCTTAACACAGATGTGAGCTATCAAGATTTTTTTTATGCAGTTAATTTTCTGCATTGTGGAATCTACTAGGGCTCAGTTAAGTTAAAAGACCTCAGTGTAATTAGTGGAGAAGGAACAGTCCAGTTATCCAAAGAAAAGAGACATTTTTCTACAATAATACATAAATGTACTTTCTACCCATAAACACACTTCCTTCAATAATCTATAAAAGTAAATGTTTGCAATAAAAACAAGATCATTTAAAAAGTTGAAGCTCTATCTAGTTATAATCCCTAGATTATAAATGGAATTCAGTTTTCTGGATTTGAGCAATAAAAAATTATTACTTCTCTTTCTGAAGGATGTGCTTTCAGATTACATATTCTGCAAGTTGTAACAACAAGCCCTGATAAGGGTATGTATACACATGCAGAGTTTATTATACAAATCCTTAACTTTTTTTCTTTAAATTACCGTGGATTAGCTAAAGTAAAATTCTAATTGCACTTAAGGGCATTAGAACAGTCTCTTTCTCAGATGGAAGTAAGATTTTATCTTTAATTTTTGTAAAAACAAAAATGTAAATGATCACCAACTCTGTCCGGCATAACTGTGATGAAGCCACGAAGTTCATGGCTGTAGACATCCCATTGACTGCCTCATTTAAATCTTTCCATTGCATTCTAATCAGATAGAAACAGGGTCCAATTCCCAATTTCAAAAATAAACACATTAAAGAAAATTAGTTTAGGCATCATTATAGAGTACATACATGAGTGTCTACATTTTTTTTAATGGATACTTTCTAAACATCATTTAAGTGCAATCCATAATTTCTCTGTGTGGCTAATTTGACCACACATATTGCAAACTGTTTTCATTTTCCTTTATTGTCCTCTAATGATCTCATCAAGAGAATATAATTAGTGTAGTAAACTGAACAACACAAGCTCTGCCCTAAAGCAGCCAAGCATAGTTCTTGACTAGCCTTCCCTCCCAATGGAGTCTGATACTGGTAATGGACCGTGATCAGTAGAAGTATATCAAGTATATCATGCTCTTTTTAAATAGCTTGTGATCTCTGTCCTGAAGCAACATTTCTTGGGATTTACTCATCTGTACAAACACACACATGAAAGTTGAACTCTATCACTTTAATGAAGCAACCAAAGTCAAATAATAATGGCTTTAGATGCCTGAAAGACACTGTATGACTGATCAGACAGATTTTGCTGCAATGTCTTACTATATTTAACATTCGTTATTATAGGCAATCCTAGAATTATCTGCTAAAATCCACTTCTACTTGTAGAGACGAGTTTCTAAAGATATAGTTTATCACAGTAAGAAAACAATACAGACATAAGAAGTACACTAATTTACACTATAAAAATGGTCAGCTAGACTTAAATCTAGGTGGGCTATGCAGGGTCCTGGACTTGAAAAGTATTATTCTTTCTTTCCAGTATGTGTCATAAAACATTGATGATGATAGTAATGATAACAATGATAATAGAGCTTCTCACATAACATCCATATTGTATGAGATTTACTCTTTGATATCAGCTTGCTGAAGGAGATGGCCGTATGAACATAAAGAATTACATGTCCACTTCTGTCCTGGTATTTCCATCCCATCAACCACCGAAACAATTCATAAAAGCCTCTAAGTATGGAAAATAGTCCATAGTCCAGAAACGACACTGTACTACTAACTTTTCTACATCACAACTGGCATCAACATTCTCTTTTTACAGAAGGTATGGCATAGACTTCAAATAAATGCTCCTGCTTCTGTTAGCACCAAATTCTGCTCTTGCTAACATTTTGAATGGGCCTTTACTTTATGAAATCCCCTAGCTCCCCTGGGGAATTTTTTTCCTTGGGATCAACAACTGTAAAAAGTACTGCCTCAATGTGGACAAGGGTACGAGAAATGGACTCACAGCCTCTAAATGGCTCCTTTACATAAACAGCATACCACATGCCATTCCAACAACACAAAATAATGCAACAAAAGGGACCTTCTTCTCATAATGTTGGTGAACAATCGCTTTGTACTAAACATGCTAAATATTAATCATAGAAGATTAAGCTTGTACAGAATTCTACTCTTGAACAATACACTATGTATCTCTAATGGTACAGAAGAATTCACATGACCAGATTAAATTTCCCTCTACAGTAACAAGAAAGATTTATGTTAAATAAAAACAAAAAGAACAAAATACATAACAATAAACACAGAGCAAACTGACCATCATTGTTCAAAACTAGCTAATACAAAAAATTTGATTTCAATTGTCTTTCATGACAATATCCAGGTTCTTGACTGTAATGCTGCTGTCTTTTCTAAGAAAAAAACATCTGAAAGAGCATTTCTTCCATTTTATTTCTCAATGAGAGAAGTAAAACCTCTACATTTTAGATAGACTTTTTATCACATTTCTAAGAAATGCAAACACACAAATAGAACAAATCAGTGAAGAATTATCCACATATTTCAGCCATCAAACAAACATTTTTAATTGCAATAAACAACCTGACATTTAAGACCACTGCTTGCTTAAACACTGAGGCTGATAGAGAATTTTATCATTTGTAGCACTGTGGGATTTGCAAACTAATAGCAAAACTACCTGGTTACTGCACAGTTATCAGTACCCAAAACTTCTACTAGTATAAAGATGTCAGGAATAACAGAGTAATTTTCTGTGCCAATTTTAATGCATACTTCCATATTCTATCCTGCCTTCTCCCAGAGCCTGGTGTGCTGTGGAATAACTGATACACGGTGACACACAGCTGATATGCAGATTAGGGCATTTCTGTCCTGCCACCTTTGCAAATAAACTAACATGAGCACTTAGCAGCAGGCAGAATTATGTCAGAAATGTAGATTTTCAGTTTTATTTCTTACTTTATTTTCATTAAAAGCAAACTAACTTGCATTAACCTAATCTTAAACTAATTTTGTATAAAAAGTGTCACCTGACAATAGTCTTAACAAGACTTACTACAGTAATTTGTTTAAAATTAATAAATTACTGATCATTTATGAAACTCAGTGTCTGTAGAATACGTGAAATGCTTACATAAACAGATGGAGCTAAAATATGTATTTAATAATGAAAACAGTACATAAACCAGTAGAAATATTTGGGACTACTTAAGAATAGATACGGCTATGGAGGATAAGAGCAAAATAAACTTTAGTTACAAACAAACTAACTCATTAAGTGGGTGCCCTTCCAATTCAAACCCCACCATCAAGATCATGTATTTATGGGCTTATGTAATAAGGAATACAAGTAATGATTTTTGTTAACATCTGAACAAGAAAAGTATATTATGTTTCATTCAATGACATCACAAAGGAAATATTGAACAGATGTACCATATATTAGTTCTCAAAGTTACCTTTATCAAAACAGAGATTTGGAAAAATAGTTTATGGCAATTGGAACTGCATTTCTATGCTATTTCTTTCGATAGTTTTGTGAATTATAGTTGAAAGAAATCTTTGCTCCCCCTACAAAGTAATCCAAAGAACTAAATGGGTACTTTTCCCTATCTTATGGTGGCCTGGGACTCAGTGATCAATAGCCTCCCAGAAACAAATATTTGTTTCCAAAAACTGAAGGAATGTTAGAAAAATTACTTTGAAACAACAAAATCTGCATTCATATCTAACTTCATCAAAGTGTTTGAATTATAAGCAGGTGGTTAAATAAGGTATGTGGTAGTTCGTTTTACAGGAAAAGCATACAACCAATTAGAGATCTTTCAAGAGCAGATTTTGGGGCCAGCAAGCATGTCTCCTACGCCTCAGGGAAACTGCCTTTTCATAATGCCTGCTGTAACTATTTGTGCCGCTGCTCAATTAGCATACCATGCTGTTTTTATTATAGAGCCTGCAAACTAATGCATTCTTTTGTCTTATATCAATTTTAGTTCGTAAGTATTCCTGGACATTTATGAGGATTTCCCTGTTATGATTGCTGCACTGTTGGGCCTTGATTTACAGCTGACATCTTAGTGGCAATGCAGGAATCTGATGACAGTCTGCCTCTCTCTGAAATCTAGTACATTGTCAGTTTATTCACCAAAGCCAACTTTGCTCCTAGTAAGGCTAATCTCTTGAGGCTCTCTCTACACTCAGTAGATAGATGACATAATAAGCACTGTCCAAACATTAAAGAAACTTTTGTACCTTTCCAAAAAAGGAGAAGTGTTTAACATCTTGTCCTCATAGTGGTCATTTTGCCTTTGAATCCTCCTACTTCATCTGGCTTTAATATATTCATCTTTTGTGGGGAGAATAAATTTTAAATTTCATCCAAATTATTTCCCACATATCTTTCCTAAATATGTTTCCTAAATATATTTCCTAAAAATTTTCTGATCTAACAGTTTCATAAGCACTTGACCAACAATTTCTACTAAAGAAAGGTTGTTAAACAGTAAAATTATATTTAGATATATACTGCAGAGAGTAAATGAATGCAGGAGCTGTGTCAGTGAAATCAGCACAGCAATGAAAAACTATTGCAGTAAAAAGAAATTGGGGCACTAACATTTATTCCATGTTGTGAAGAATTATACAAAATACTTTTGTTAGTTATACACAGTAAGTACACTTGGTTAGAAACTGTATTATAATGCATAAAACCAAGCAAGAAGAGTGGAGACTGAATGTTAACCTTGGCCTTTTTTTTTTCTGACCGCTTAATTTGGCTTTCAAAATGAAAATAATAGGGAAGCTAATTTAGTGTATAAATGGATAGTCCTATTATAAAAACAGTGTTCGTTCTTTCTTTCTTTCTTTCTTTCTTTCTTTCTTTCTTTCTTTCTTTCTTTCTTTCTTTCTTTCTTTCTTTCTTTCTTTCTTTCTTTCTTTCTTTCTTTTTCTTTCTTTTCTTTCTTTCTTTCTTTCTTTCTTTCTTTCTTTCTTTCTTTCTTTCTTTCTTTCTTTCTTTCTTTCTTTCTTTCTTTCTTTCTTTCTTTCTTTCTTTCTTTCTTTCTTTCTTTCTTTCTTTCTTTCTTTCTTTCTTTCTTTCTTCTAAAACATAACTTCTATCTGAAGCAAGAGCTTCTGGATGAGATGCAGACAACAGTATAAAAATACTCTGATCATAAACATAAAATCTAGTCCACCTAATTTGCAAACCAGAAAAGTCAAAATCTACTCTTCAGCTACTACAGTCCCACAAAAGAAATTGAGATTGTCATTTGTTAATTGCATCAGCATGTAGGATATCCATAGGATATTATAACAAAAATATGTTTTTGTTTGTACGCCTAAAAACGAGAATGATGGATGTTCAATATAGAAAAAGGAATCAATAGTTCACAGTTATGGGCCTCAGAAAATCAGCTTTGTTGCCTAGAGTGATCTTCAGTATCTAAAAAAAAAGCAATGTCTTGAAATGAGATGAAATGATATAATAGAATAATAACTGAAGGACCTGAAGCACTTTAATCACCTGAGTATTGTTGTGGTTTAATCACAGCGCAATATTTACACACCTTCTTGTATCATTCCATTACATAGGGCTTTAATCTATTTTCCCTGAGGGCAAGAGAAAGATGCCAAAAGGAAAACTCTCTCTCCAAAGTTCCTCTCTCCCCATTACCCGCTGTTTGGTTTGATATAAAAACAGAAAGCCAGATACAGATCCAGTGATTTTGGTAACTTCAAACTTCCACAGAAATAGCCTTCTCCAAATATAAATCCTAACTGAGTAAACAAATTAAAAGTATCCACAATGAATAAATATAATGTACTTAGAATTAACTGTTGAATATACATTTCAGATGTATGTTTTAAAATAAAAAGTGTTAATTTAATAAATGTGACAAGTTGAAACCACAAATCCCTTCAAACTCAAGCACATTTATTTCCAAACATACATGCAAAGAGAAGAATTATACAGAAAAAAATATTTTCTCAAACTTATTTAATATGTATCTGAAAGTAGTTGTAAGTGAAGTGGGTAGTGACAGATCAACTGAAAAAATCATTTCTCAGTCTCATTGTATAAAATCCATTTGAGTGAAAATTGTAGAAATGAAACAGCAGTCAGACTTTTAACATTCTAGTTTACTTGTAAGAGGCAAATCCAAAGAAAGCCTTAACATCTACAGAACAAATACAGGTGTCTCTACTCCATGCAAATCAAATCAAGAACATCAGAAGCGTATCAAGGAAGTCCACAAGGAAGCTCCTTATAGCAAATCAATTGAAAATAAGAAGCACATATACAAGGCTGAAATTCTGCTTCTCTAACATTTAGAGGCTATAATCAGAACTGCAATATGGATGCTGCAGTTCTTATCTACATGGAACAGCTGGGGAACTGTGAACCTGTAGAGCTATAATCCCATCACGTGGGCATGTGCTGAATCAGGTGATTTTGTGAAAAATAGTTTTCTGCATAAATTGATGCCAGTCTGCATCATCCTTCATGCCATAGCTTGGTTAGATTCATGAAGGAATTGAGGACTCCTCCCTAAAGAAGAAACTATAAATGAAGCAAGTAGACATCTAGCCTTTATGTAGCCAAACAGCAGTAGAGAACTGTGGGTTCCAGTTCAAGCTTGTAAATCTGTACATGATTTTAATTGTTGAAAACAGCCAACAAAATAACAACATCAAAATCCCACAGAAATAAAATTTAAAGAAAAATAAATGAAAATGACAGTGCCTGCTCTGTTTTTTTGTAGAGTTCTATGTTGCAGGTATGCAATAGCTTTGCTCAAAGAATGCTGAAGATGGGCTTCTCCAGTAACTTAAACATCTCCTAATTTCATTCTGAGATCAATTATTTACCCAGCCATAGAATCACAGAATGAACTCAGTTGAAAGGAATCTTAAAGATGATCTAGTTCCAATGCCCCTGCCACAGGGGAAGAATACCTTCTGCTAGATAATTAGATGAGGTTGCTCAAAGCCCTGTCCAACCTGGATTGATTAAGTCAGGTATAGACATGCAGAAAAGGCAGACTTACAAATGTCATTGTATGTCCCAGATTGGATGTCCCAGTCCTCCTCTAATGTCTGATTTCCAAAGGTTATTATATTCCACAGGAGTAAAAATCACACAAAAGTATTAAAACAAAGCATATTAATTCTTAACTTGGTGAAAATACTCTTTCACTGACATATATACTCCCACACCTGGAACTTCAAAAAGTTCTGAAAAGAAAAAGTTGACTGAGTCATACAAGATCTTTGAGGCTATGTCCATTTTACAGATGCATACACCAAGGCACAGAAAGAATTTAGTATTTTCACTATTGGATTTACCCACTAATTTCCTTTGAATTCAGAAATCATAATTCTCATATCCGTGTTTCACTCACTAGATAACTCTTCTTCAGTCAATATACTAAAAAAAAATAAAATTGGAAATAGAAACACGGAAGAAATATTACTCAATGAAAATTGTGAGCTTTCAATTTTCCTTCTATCAATAATTCAAGAAGATGGAATAATTAGGTTATTAAAACATTAAAAGCAAATGCTAAGTGTTAATAACACCAGCCTAATCACTGCTGAGTCAGTTTTACTTTACACAGACTGATTCTGTATTTTCAGCTAAGAAATTAGATAGTAATTAGAAATTACACAGCAATTATGGTCTAAGCGTTATGATTTTCTAAATGCATTATAAAGTACCTGAGAGGATTTTGATTATATGTGAAGAGTGTACGATATCATCAGCTTAAAAAAAAACATATTTCATATTGAAAGATATTAAAGCAACAAATTCTCTGATATAGGTGGGTCTCAGTTACTTCTAATTTCAGTACTTCATAATTCCATTGGATTTTCTGTAACTCACAGTGCTGGTGACTGAAAAAACAGGGATTGAGTAGTGCATAATGAACTTCACGAGCAGCTACTGCTAACTGTTAGAGCTTACTCCTCTTCTACTCCACATTTAATTACTATTTTGAAGACATTATTTTTGGAGAATTTCACTTTCAAGACAAGCTTATTCGCAGCAAAATAAAATAATTTTTTGGAAAAAAATTTTTTTAAAGAACATCAGCTGATCTCTTAGAAGAAAAATGTTCTGAGTTCTTAAAAACATGAAAAGGTATTAGTTAAATAAATATTCTAAGCATTTTAATTCATAGGAAGCCTGTTAATATGATTAATTACATGTGGTAATGACAGACATGCATTTTGCTTCTCTCTAGAATAGTATTAATTTTTGAAGTGCAATCAATTTATGCTTAATAAAGTGATCTGCTGGCAGAGTAGACTCCATTTTTGGGAAAACCACAGTATTTTTCAGTAAATGTTGAATCAGAATTATCTTTTGCTGAGAGTATATTGTAAAAATCTACAAATATACAAAAATAATTTGTTCACTCAGTTCTGTGTTGCCATGATTCTTTTGAAGTGTGTATCTTTGAAGCCATTTCAAAATCTTTGCTTTTATATTACAGAAATCATGACAGTTGCCTAAGAATAACCAGAAACCTAGTAGTTCAGAAGAGAACTTGTAATGATTTCAGAACATGGAGTTGGTAAACTGTAAAGAATTTTAGAATAAGATGTTCTTTATGAAAGGATTTTGGGATCTCATAAAGGAGGAAGCAGACAGATGAAACGTTTCTTTAAAGCACATTCAAACAAATTAAAAGATGAAGCAAATTTCTCATTAACCATGAACCACTCTGAAGGCCATCAGTGCCTCTGGAACTCACAAGCACTCCATCTCCAGTATAGGGGACACTGCAGTCTCTTGCTTCTGCTATTAAACACTTATGCTTCATTTTTTAGTCTGTGAAGCACTACTGTATTTTGTAAAAAAATGAGTTCTCCAAAATATGTGAAGTATCTCTCAGGCAAGATAATGTTTTTTCCAAAGTGAAGTTTGGGTGCTGTAAAGCAGGCGTTCTAACTCTGTTTTGTGGCTTCACACTACACTGAATGCAGTAATTCAGCTACAGTGGGTATTCTCAGTCATATCTCTAAAATTTTATTTGAGATGACTGACTCGATACGTAGAGGCTGACAAAAGTTCATTCTAGCTTTAACTTACTGTTAGTGTCACAGCACCTTCATTGTAGACAAGAGAAACTTGGGCTTTAGTATGATCTGTTACTGATGTTTGCCTTATGGTGACTGAAACAAGACATGATGAAATCACCATGGTAAAGATTCCTCTAGTGCAGTGCCACTGCCTGAGGCATTTAAATAGAAATAATATTTTGTTTTCATTCATTATTTTATCTGCAATTCTCATAAAAGCTGCTCTTGATCACTAGTGAATAATTTAAATTGATTGCATGAAAAAATACTTGTGTGCATGAATTGATGTTATGTGGCTTGTTAAGATTGCTTGGATTTGACAGAATAAAGAACAGTTACTAAATTAAACCAAAGAAATTTTCATTTACCAGTCAGGTAAATTAAATGAGAAATTTGCTGTTCATGATTGTTTAGTCTTTTTAATAAATAAACTTGTATTTCAGGCAGTATTCTACTATACGTGCAACCTCACAGCAAACATCATGCACTGAAGACGCCTTGTTCCTTTTATTTTCTGCCTGTTGTCATAAAAGAGCAAACTTACTCAGTGCGTTCTTAAATTGTTTACCTCAGACACCTCAAAGATTTCTAAAAGCTGGCTTAGAAAACAAGAAACTCAAAAGCAAAAGCTCTTTTTGTGAAAAAAGAGCATTTCTATTTGATTTTACAGATATTTTTCTTCCCTTTTCACAAGATTCAAATTATTTACATTAGAATACTTATAACTAATAAATTTAAATGAAAAGTGAAGTGGCATTACAGGGTTAATAACAGACCTAGTAAGCACTATATTGACTTTTTTGTTTCTCATATTACATAGTACCATTATCCATGTAGCAGTCTATATGGTGGAGTGTTTGTCCAGAGGGTGCTGGCGCTTCTTAGTCCTTCTTAGTCCACCTACTTTTCACTAACAGGGAAGGACTAGTAGGAGATGTGAAGGTTGGAGATTGTCTTGGCCAGAGTGACCATGAAATGGTGGAGTTTGCTATTCTGGGTGATGTCAAGAGGGTGACTAGCAAAACTACTACCTTGGACTTCCAGAGGGCAGACTTTGACCTGTTCAGGACACTTGTTGCAAGGGTCCCTTGGGACTTGCTCCTGAGGGGTAAAGGGGTCCAGGAAGCCTGGATGCTCCTCAAGATGGAAGGAAATCTTAAAGGCACAGGAGCAGGCTGTCCCGGAGTCCCGTAAGCCGAGCTGGAGGAGAAAAAGACCAGTGTGGATGAACCAGGAACTTTTGTTGAGACTCCGAGAGAAAAAGAGTCTATGTCCTCTGGAAGATGGGACAGGCTACTTGGGGTGACTACAGAGAACTGGCCAAGATCTGCAGGCAGAAAATTAGAAATGCTAAAGCCCAGCTTGAACTTAGACTGGCTACTGCTGTAAAGGAGAACAGGAAACCCTTTTACAAATATATTAACAGCAAGAGAAAAACTAAGGAAAATTTCTCTCCTTTACTCGACGAGGCAGGGAATGTAACCACAGATGATAAGGAAAAGGCTGAGGTTCTCAATGCCTTCTTCACATCTGTCTTTAATAGACAGAACAGTTGTCCACAGGGTACTTGCCCTGACCTGGAAGTCTGGGACGGGGCACATAATGCACCCCCTGTGATCCAAGCAGAGACGGTCAGAGATCTTCTCCTTCATCTGAACTGCCACAAGTCCATGGGGCCAGATGGGATCCACCCAAGGGTGCTGAGGGAGCTAGCAGAGGTGATTGCCGAGCCACTTTCTGCCATCTATCAGAATTCCTGGTTATCTGGAGAGGTCCCACAAGATTGGAGGCTTGCCGATGTGACTCTCATCTACAAGAAAGGCCGTAAGGAAGACCCGGGGAACTACAGGCCTGTCAGCCTGACCTCGGTATCAGGGAAAGTTATGGAGCAGATGATCTTGAGGGAAATCACACGACATGTGCATGGCAATAAAGGGATCAGATCCAGCCAGCACGGGTTCACCAAGGGCAGGTCGTGCTTGTCCAAGCTCATCTCCTTCTATGACTGGGTGACCAGACAGGTAGATGAGGGAAAGGCTGTTGATGTAGTCTACCTGGACTTCAGCAAGGCCTTCGACACAGTCTCCCACAGTATTCTCCTGAGGAAACTGGCAGCCCATGGTGTGGACAGGTTCACTCTTCTCTGGGTGGAGAACTGGCTGGAGGGCCGTGCCCAGAGGGTAGTGGTTAATGGAGTTAAGTCCAGCTGGCGTCCTGTAACGAGTGGTGTCCCCCAAGGGTCAGTTTTGGGGCCCATCTTGTTTAATATCTTTATTGATGACCTAGACGAGGGAATTGAGTGTACCCTCAGTAAGTTTGCAGATGACACAAAGTTGGGAGGTTGTGTCAAACTGCCTGAGGGTAGGGAGGCCCTTCAGAGGGATTTGGATAGGCTGAACAGCTGGGCTGAGCTCAATGGGATGAGGTTCAATAAAACCAAGTGCTGGGTCCTGCACTTTGGCCACAATAACCCCATGCAATGCTATAGGCTTGGGGCAGAATGGCTTGAAGAATGTAGAGAGGAAAAGGACCTGGGGGTGTTGGTTGATGTTCGGCTTAACATGAGCTGGCAGTGTGCCCAGGTGGCCAAGAAGGCCAACAGCATCCTGGCCTGTATTAGAAATAGTGTAGCCAGCAGGAGCAGGGAGGTGATCATCCCCCTGTACTCAGCTCTGGTACGGCCGCACCTCAAGTACTGTGTTCAGTTTTGGGCCCCTCACTACAAGAAGGACATTGAGGCCCTGGAGCGTGTTCAGAGAAGGGCAACAAAACTGGTGAGGGGCCTGGAGCACAAGTCTTATGAGGAGCGGCTGAGGGAGCTGGGATTGTTTAGTCTGGAGAAGAGGAGGCTCAGAGGAGACCTTATTGCACTCTACCACTTCCTGAAGAGGGGTTGTGGTGAGGAGGGGGTGGGCCTCTTCTCCCTGATAAATAATGACAGGACAAGAGGGAATGGCCACAAGTTGCGCTGGTGAAGATTTAGATTAGACCTGAGGAAACATTTTTTTTCTGAAAGAGTGGTCAGGCACTGGAATGGCCTGCCTAGGGAGGTGGTTGAGGCACCATCCCTAGCGCTGTTCAAGAAGAGTTTAGATGAGGTGCTAAGGGATTTGATTCAGTAGTTGGGTAGGGATAGTGATAGGAGGATGGTTGGACTAGATGATCTTGTAGGTCCTTTCCAACCTTATGAACCTATGAACCTATAGAGATGAGGCAAACAGCTTCTATGTTTATCTCTAAGAGTTTTTACAGAAGGCTTCAAACCTTTTTCAGAATATGCTGTCCAGTCAGTGATGGTGCTCTCACATTCTCCACAAATACTCACAACACTAGTGTCCTCATCACTACCAGGACAACTTTTCTTTTAAATTATATTTCTCTGCAACAGATTGTTTGGGTACCCAAGTGAAGAGAAATGTTTCACATGAATATAGGGCTTAAAATCTAAAGAGGGCACAAATTTAGACTCACCAAAAATTCTCTTGCTCACTACACAGACTCTTCAAAAGCTCACTGAGATTTTTCACCCTGGATTTCAAAAATGTTATGCGCCTGCCTTCAGGGACTTGAATCTTTCCCTGGCATTTGTAATTTAGGTTGTAGTGACTTATTTTTATCTTATTACTCAGATGGTTGAGCATGTTTTAGTTGTTTTAGATAAACAAAATATTTAATAGATTTCTCATCTATCTATCTATCTATCTATATATTGACTTAAAAAAAAATCTCAGTTGTGATGTTAAATGAGAAATACGAATGGAAAGTTGATGACAGATTTTCCCCAGATTAAACCAGCACACTCTTCCACTTTTAACATTCTGAACACATGCCCAGTAATATCTTACCTTTAGCTCATAAACTCTACTAATAAAATGTATTTGCCATACTTCCATTTGCTGATTAACAGCAATTCCATTCATACTGTATTGTCACAGATAGCCACAAAATTCCAGAGAATTCAGAAAATAAAATAAAAATATTTTTTTATGTGAAATCACAAGTGAAACACAGAATTACAGAATCAGAATTGTAGGCGTTGGAACGGACCTCTAGACATCTTCTAGTCCAATCCCCCCTGCCAAAGCAAGCTCCTTACAGCAGGCTGCACAGGTCAGCATCCAACCGTGCCTTGAAGGTCTCCAGAGAAGGAGACTCCACTACCTCCCTGGGCAGCCTGTGTCAGTGCTCTGTCACCCTGTCTGTGAAGAAGTTCTTATGCATATTGGTGCAGAACTTCCTAAGCTCAAGTTTATAGCAATTTCCCCTCATCCTGGCCCCACAATCTGCTGAAAAGAGGAGGCTTAGAATCCTACTCTTAAGAAATTAACATTAATAAGATCCCCACTCAGCCTTCTTTTCTCAAGGCTGAACAGACTCAAGTTACCAAGCTTTTCCTCATAAGGGAGATGCTCCAGTCATAGGGGAGACGTTCCACACTTCACTATAAGACATTATACAAAAGAAATCAATAGGCATTTTGTGGAGGGTTGGCTAAAAATATTGGGATAAAGATTTCTATTATGGGTGGTAAGAATTTTAAATGAAATACCTAGATTATCTTATGTTCCAAAAAGTCAACAGTCTGTTATTCTCTTTGCATGAATTATATCATCATCAAGACAACATAACTATTATAAAGACATTCATTTTTAGAGACAAGCATGTTTGAGAGACATAGTAAGACAGAAAAAGAGATCAAAATTTGAACATATTAATTCACAAAAAGTACTATGTATATAAAACAATGTCAGGATGATTTGGAAGAAGTAGAGGGAAGAATAAAAAAGTGGAAATGTCAAAAGTACTATGAAAAACTGAAGCAATATATATAAAAACCTATGCTTTTTCGAATGATCAACATCTAGTGTATACCCTAAAAGAGTGCATTGATAATGCTGAATAAAGGAACATTTGAGGCCCTTTAAGATATAGGTGGTCAGCAGGATGAATAGGAGTAAAGCGATACTATCCTTGCACACTAAAGGCTTCAGATCCCAGAAAAAAAGTATTTACATAGTTCATAGCCTCCCTGGCTAATTCAGTAAAAAACTGCAGTGGAAATCACCGTCAGCTACACAAAATGGCTGCCTACAAGGAAAGACATCAAAGCTACTTCCTTCTATTTATCACAGAATGCCCCCAGAAGACCGTGGCAACTACACAGTACTGTTGCTGACTGTGAAATTGTAGCCTCAGAGCTGGGAAACAGATGGGAAGTTGGGAAAAATTGCTTGAATTTGGACAGGACCGACAGCTTCTCAAACTAACATATTTCAAGTTCAGTTAATACCAATCTAATTCACCAGTTTTATTGACTGAAGAACAATGCAAGAGATAAACATCTGTCAAGCTGAATAAAATAATTTTATATTTGTTTCACTAAATACCTATTCAAGATCTCAATTTAAGATCATACTAATGCAAGCTTTTTTCTGCTTTACTTATAAACCCGTTTAATACTTTGAGGTGAATTCAAATAAATCAAATATATTTACTGTAAAAAAAATTCGGAGGTATCTATATTTAGAACACATCTAAACTCAATAGGACTTGTGTATTTTCTGCAAGTCTGCTAGATACTAGTATAAGAAGAATATAAGGATAGATGTTTGAGATAATAACAAATACCCTTCTAGTCCAGAACAGTGTTTCTCAAAATGAGAAAACTAGATAATAAGAATGCAGGATGAGCATAAGTAGAATTTCACCCAAATTGTTTCTCAGCTTCCACTACTTTTTTTAACCAAAGAATTGTCTGTTAGCAGTTCTAGAGCTTGATGTCACATACTACATGATTTTTGGTTTGCTAGATTTGTCTTGAATTGGTCACCAGACAGTTTAATTTGATGCTGATTGGGTATTGTTAACACTATTTTTTTCTCTCTCCATATTTTCTTGCCTTTAAGCCTGCCTAGTGTGAGAATGGTGTTTGAATTTCAGAAACAGTTCCTTTCAGAAGACAGTTATTGATCTGGTAAAGTAGCAATGACAAAAAACATGTCCCCTTCCAGCTACCTTATTTCTGGACAAATTTCCACAGTGACAGACGTAATAGATCTCAACACACACAACTCCTAGAAGATTCAACACATTTCCTTTTAAGTTACTAAGTACTAAGAAGAGCATTCATTCCTTCAACCCATATTTTACTAGTATGAACAAGCAGTAGAGAAAATAGCTTGAATAAACTCAAAACCTTACTCAGAACTTGGAGCAAGGGCTTGTACTATTAAGCATATGGGACTTGGAAAGGAGACAGAAAGAAGAATACAGCTTCTTTAAAGAGCCTATGAAAGATGAAAGAAACGTAAGCTTTCTGAGGGAGGAATGGAAATAGCAGAATTTTCCTCTGTCACCAGCAGGCAAATATTCAATAAGTGTGATAGTTTCATATTATATGCCTTGTTGGTAAAACTGAACGTTCAAATCTTATGCCTGAGAAAGTAATTATTGAATAAAATGTATCAATTTCTAATTCTTAGTTTTACCTTACTTTTCTTTTTCAGTCTGTGAATGCCAAATATGAAGAATTAGTGTAGTCTGATATACATATACACATAGCATGGATGTCATGCAGATGTGTTGAAAATAGATTTTATTTTGATCACATCAAAATCAAAGATCAGGAAAAGTTTTGAACTTGTTTTATATTTTTGTTTAGCTCACAGTGCACATCAGCTTCCAGTATTTGTGTGAAATCACTGGAATCAAGCCTACTCAAGAGAATGTATGTTTTACTTCAGGTTGAAATTTGTAAAAAACTTGAATTGTGTATTTACTAATAATTGACAGATCTTCTCTTTGTGGTCTTTTTTTGTGAAGGATATTAAAATCAGATCTGCAAAGGGGAAATATTCTAATATACAATAAGCCATACTGAACATACTTAATTTCAGCCTACAGAGTTTATTCATAAGCTTTCCCCCCACAACTGCTTTAAAACCACACCTGTCACCTGAGCTACACTGTATTTGTGGAATTCCACATGTTACTGCAAGTTTCTCACAAACTTTAAGTCACAGACATTTATGTATATTGAAGGAACTAAAATCTAAATGTCATTTGACTCTTCAAGTCATTCTTTGGACACACATTTTTCAATCTGAGGTATTACAAGAGTGAGTTTAAGATAGCACATTCAGTAGCAAAGCAAACAGTCTTGTAGATAACTATAAAAATGCCATGAATTTCAAGAAAAAACTGTCAGTGCTGTGAGGAGTTACATTCTTTTGACCTATAGGGCTGCATGTAAACAACATAAACATAAAATCAATACCTTGGTAAATAATTGTAAAGATAGTATGTATATATAGTGGTACTACAGAAAAATACCCTTAAGAGTAATTTGGAGAAATCAAGATGCAGAATATTGATTTTACCTGGTGATTATGGTGTAAATGCATTCACATTATATGGTATTCATGGTGCTCTCAGTATCACAGCTTTCAAAGACTGAGTCAAGCAAGAGAGTGACTGACTGAGACATAGAAACATACTCAATCATAGATAAAAAATAGTTCAAAATTTCTTCAAATAAAACCTGCTAAGCGAGAAATAATAACTTCAAACTTCACTAATTTGCTAGACATCCTGTGACTTGAAAGTTTTATACAAGGAGTTATCTTGACCCTCAAATTAATTAGTTTGATTGCTCCTTTTATTTTATTCCTTCCTGAATCTGTTGGTAGCTGTGAATGTTGCTTGTGTAGAACTGAACAAAATGAGTGGACTGAACTAAGTATTTCAGGGAGTGAAAAAACCTCTGTAATTTATTAATTTATTCAAGACTTTTACAAAACTTTACAATTTAATTATTGGAAGATTAGAGAACTGCTTCAGTGGTTCTGTACTGAGTTAAATAAACTGTATGTGCAAGGAGTAATAAATGAAATTGTTAATCTCGGAGCATCCTTAGGGAATAGTAAAGGGGGAGGGTTTACATTATTTAGAGCTCCAAATGGATTTGATTTTATATACAGCAATAAATCTTAACTACATTGTTAATTAACCCTGTCTCAAGCCCCTTTTTACCTTTGGGATTGAAAAACAACACAGTGTCTGTTAGGATAACTCACCATTCATGTTCTTAAAGATGTTTAGGACTGGGAGGATTTGCCGATAATAGGGCACTAAGGCCTCTCCCACCATGTCTGCTGATACCACCAGGTGCTGGAGGACTTTCAATGTGATGCAGATGACCTGTCGATTACGAAGGCTCAGTGCATCTGTGATGTAGAAAGAACAACAGTCACAAAGCAGAATTAATTTTTAAAATGTAGAGTGAGGGGGAGGAGTACTTTAATGGACAAATTTAATTAAATTTTGCTCTGCTGGGGATTGTAAGTGAGCCTTTATTAGCCCAGCTTTGAAAGATCCCAAAGATGGATTGCAGTTCTGATGTTATAAAACACTGCCTTGTCTGATTGTTATTTGTTCCCACAATTTGTGCTGACTCTTCAGTAACCCAAAGAATGTGGCTCATTATTCCCTCATGCTGCCTGTGTAATACTGGCATGGTCCAAACAAATAAAAATAAATGTTCAATAAGTACCATTTGGGGCCAATGAAACTGTACAACTGCAAGACAACCTGCAAAGATTGACAACAGATACATTCTAGTGCAACAATTAGCCTGTTTGTATTTTTGTACCCATTCATTTCATGATCATTTTATTCATTCTATTAACAATTCCTACTATTCTGAGAATCAGTACAATGAAGGAAATGTTTACAGGAAGAAAAGACAAAAAAAAAAAAAACAAAAAAAACTTGTAGGCTTTTTATTTGAAGATAAACATTTCAGAAAAAAAATTGTCTTCTCTACTTGTTTTTTTTTTCTCATAGCTTTCAGTCTTGTGATTCTAATCTTAACGACATTAAGACATTTCCTACATAGTTTTTGTTTCTCTTCACATTTGAGTTTATTAAAAGCAAGTATCTCATTGGTAATTAAAACCGAGTTCTGCATGAGAAATACACACACACACAAGCAGTTATATACGTATATATATATATATGCAAAACTGCCCAAGTAATCAGACCTTATCTGAAATCAATTTTGTTGCACCTGGCAACAAAAGTCAAATTTGGTACACTATTACATATTGGTCTAATTTCTCAGTTTTCTGCTCACTTATCTAGACATTTCCAACACTGTACTACGAATAAAACATAAAAGATAAGCTCATGTTCAACAGTACATGTTTTATAAACATAAAATATATAAATGTATAATTCAATGCCACGTGAGTATAAAAAAAGGGAAAAAATAGGAAATAGTGCAATCAGAATAGTAAGTGAATTAACTTACTAACAACTTCTTTGAGAACTGCCTGCACACAATCAAGTTATGGGATTCAGTACTTTTGACACTAAATGTAGGCAATGAACAGAAATGTAGTTTCATAGGGAATGAGGTAGTATCCTCACACAAAAGCAACATCACTTCTTTAATCTCTTAAAGTAAATACACTGCACCACACTCTCTCCTGCTCCTTATCTTACTCGTGCTGATTGTTAAAGAATCAGAGCTAGAGCTCCAAAGCAAGGGCAAGGCAGGCTGGTTGTGTGAATGTGTAGAAAAAGCTCTTGAAAATCAGCTAGTAAGTAATCTCTCTTCACGACTCTTTGCATGCTTCTGAAGAGAGTACTAAAACTACTGTTAAGCAACCAAGTTAGGGAGCCCAAGGTATAAAGGTACTATAGTGCATCACTGAATGATTCTAAATAAAGAAGTGCTGTTAAACAAAATTACAGACCGGCTTCCATAATTTCTCATTTGACAGTTCCTAGGGTACTCATCAGGCTACGTATAATTTCATGTTGTTCCTGAGAATATTCACATGTGGACAGAAAGTCCATCAATCCAGCCTGCTTCCACTAAGCCCCAGCAAAAACATAACAGAAGTTATTCACAGAAGTTTAAACTACATTCTAAGGCTGCTTTTTAGTGAAGAGAGAGGCACAGAAATATTCAAAAGATTCAGTCCGAATACCAGACAAGAAAATATTCCCTTACAGAGGAACAGGCATTGTACATTTTATTAAAGAAGTAACTGAAACAAGAAGCATATAAGTTGCACTGCATACGTTTATTCATAACTTAATTATCACATCCAGAAATACTAGCTAAATGAACAGATAGGGAAATTATCAGTGTACTTTTCAACACAATAATTATTGTAAAATTTAAGAATTTGTGATTTCTGCCATTGGTTAAATCTAAAGCAATAAATAAACTGCACCTATTTCCATGAATGGCTTATCCTGACTGTAGAAGCTGGCCTAGAGGTTAAGGGTACTTATTTTTAGGTACACAGAGAGTACTGTGTAAGTGGAAATGGTTATCCAAGCACCTCCAGAAAGAACTCTGTCTGCAGACACTGGCTTCCAAAAATTTTCACAATTTCCTGTCTTCAGATTTCTGTCTTGTGTGAAGATAACCCTGGTTTGAGTGGAAGCTGGGTTTATGCCAGTAAGAATTCCTTTAACAAATAAAAAGTATGAATCACGTCTACTCTCTAAGGAGTAACAACTCCTTAGTAGCAAACCAAATACATACTAAATTCAGAAGAATGTTTTCACAGAACCTATTATGAAAGTCTCCTTAAATTAGAGATGCACTATAGGTGTACCTACAGGGATTTTAAATAGTAATACTGGCATTTAATTCATTTTCATTCCAGAACATTTGTGGGATACTAGTTTCACCTCTCTCAACACAAGGTTATCCCATCCCTTAAGTAACACACAAAATAAAAATACATAAACAGAATTTTGGTGAAGATTTTGAGTGCCAAAGTGGTGGATATAGTAGAATCAAACAGACTGTAGAATTTGAGCCTGAAGCCCTTCAAATTGCACAAATCTGCAGTATACGTGTTAGGGAAACACTTGTAAATATCGAAAACAAGATCAAATTGTCTGCAGAATTGTTATTATTATTAAATATTTGGACCATGCCAAGCATAACAGTCAACCAGCTCCTGGCTTTATTATATTAGGCACTGTATAAACATTTAATTAGAGACAGTCCCTGCCCCTAAATCAATTCCAAACATATGCTTATTTTTAAAAATCTGATAATTATTTTCTGTGCGGTACCGTCACTGCAGACCATTCTCCCACAAGGCTATAAGGATGAAAAAAATAATGTTGTGTAAGGAATAAGCACAATTCAACATTTTGAGTAATGTCAATGATATCTGGAGGTTACCAGAAAGGTATGAAAGTACTAATATCCCTAAAGAAGAATACATGAAATCATTCTCAAACTTTTAGTTTAGGAGGGCTACCCATCCCTCAAGAAGCAAACAATAAATTGATTCTTTTGCTCAGTAATTACAATGTTTTCTCCTTTAACAGTAGGTCAGTTTGACTTTTTTAATTGTGATGAAGCTGCACACTTTTGTAGTAGACCGTCAGCTTGATTAACTGGTAAATGCAAGTACATAATGAAGAATGGAATTTATAAATACCTTAATTTGAACTGTGACTTTTTTTTTCTTCCAAATAAATATTATCTGAAGTTCTCCATAACTTTTTCATCAATAAAAGACAATTTTAAAATGTTACCAAGTTGAAAATCTGAAATAAGGCCTCAGTAATTAAGTTAGCTCAGTGTTTCTGCCATTCAAAGACACATTATTAGATGAGAAGAAAATTTGAAAGTTTATTTGAAATGGCGCATTTTTGTGAGGGAGGTTTTTCACAGTGATGTTTATTAAAGCTTGTTCACAATATGGTGATAGACAATACCAATTTATTGATATATTCAGTGATTTCTTCTTTATTTGGACATCTGTAAATTCAGAATTTTGTTGTGTTGTTTAAGGGTGGAGATTTCTCGAAATATATATGCCATACACTTCCTATGCATGTAGACAAAAGCAATTCATATACGCTGCAATGATTGCTTTTACAACCTGAATTCATTTCCTTGAGTAACACTTCTAACACAACAAAGCCCTATAAGTTACATAAGCTGACATTTTTCGTTTGTCAAATCAGACTCTCCAAACTTCCATTTATTCTCTAAATACAAAAATCTATATTTTGGTAGTTCTATTAAAAGTTCAGTTGATAATTTAGTTCTGTTTAATTGGAACTGAACTTTGATTATATTCAACAGCCTTTCCAAGTATAACACTATGAAACTATTCAGACATGCACTGACAGTTTTCGTTCTCAAAATCAAAGACTACAATCAATTCCCATCTTTCTCATCTTTCTTGTTGATGGCAAACAAAGTACCTGTTCTGGAAAATTACTTAACTGAAGCCAAACAAGACACATAGAATAGGTCTTGTGCAACTGTGAGGGTGGTAAGACACTGGAACAGGTTGGCTAGAGAGGTCATGGATGGCCCCTATCTGGAAGCATTCAAGGCCAGGCTGAATGTAACTTTGGGCAACGTAGTAACAAAAATTGGGGGGATTGGAACTAGATAATCTTAAAGGATATTTCTAACACAAACCATTCTATGATCCATCACTGAATCACTAGTATTTGTAAGAAACATGATCTCATAGAACACTGAAGAGAAAGTCAGTAGCTTTACAGAACTTTAGTTCTGCTTGTAGCTGTAGTGTTTTACTAGATTGTCAACTTCAAAGCTTGAATTCCATTAACAGGTGCTGTCTAACTAAATAAAGAAAACACTGAGAATATAATTCCAGAAAGAGTTAAAGAGTTCCACTGGATAAGCCAGTTTACAGAAATCCCCTTCATCCTTAGAAGTATTCTGTCCCCTGTGCTTTCTCAAACTACTAAACTGCATTCAGTATTCTCTCAATGGAAACAGCTTCATCACCAGTGAATCATTTTAGAAAGGATGTCAGGAACAACCTACAGATTCAAAGACAATTAAAAAATGTTCTAAATGTACTGTAAATCCTTGAAGAAGAAGAATGTAGACAAGAAAAGACAAGTAATATAGTTTTCTGAGACTTTCAAAAGGTATTTGACAAGGTGTCTCACTGATGGCTCTAGAAACACTTGACTGCCATAGTTAGAAAGAGAGCAACAATAAATGGCTACAGACGATGAGGACTGCTAGAAAAGACGAGTAAAGAGAAAGAAAAAGAAACACAGTTTCTACATTTTTTGAAACTGCCTGAAGTGATCAGTTTTGAGTTGCAGAATTTAATGATAACCTTCTAATTGCATTACTTGTACTGGTTGACAAAGGCTACTGGAAAAGAAGCATCCCATATTTGAGAATCAAGACAAATTTTCCTAAAAAGTTCAAGGGCTTTCTATCTTTAAAAGCATTTTAAGTCTAAAAGTTTTCTGCATTTAGTTTTCAGCCCATGTTCTTAACAACTAGATTTGGCTCTCAAGAGCAACAGTCAGTCAAGAGAAAGATAGCAATTAAACCGTAAAAGGCTTAATCCATTTTCTATAGATGATAGAAAGGAACACAGGTAATTTAAAGAATGAGAAAGAACATAGCCCAGAAAACTGTTGCACAAAAATATTTTAGTATTCTTTGAAATAAGGAAATATTTAATGAACACAAATGTCTCAAGTATAGTGAAGACATCACAGAATAACAGAATTACATGGACTGGAAGGGACCTCAAGAGAACAGAGAATCAACCTCCACCTCTAAAGCAGGTACCCTACAGTAGGTCACACAGGTAGGCATCCAGACAGGTCTTGAATTTCATCTCCATAAAAGTAGACTCCACAACCTCTCTGGGTAAACTGTTCCAGTATTGCACCACACTTATTGTAAAGAAGTTCTTCCACATTAATATGCTTAGAAAAACTTCTATCAACAGGTTCGGCTCTACTCATCTAAATGTAACACTGGCCCTCATTTGAAACTGAATGTGGATTAACTACATTGTTGTCCAAGACATCAATCCACATTTGACATCTGGATGCTAAAAATAAGAAAACAAAAATAAGTTTAATTTAGAAATGTATTAAATATTAGAAAGGACTTTGTAGGTAACATTAAAGGAAGACTAGTATATTTCTCTGACCCATAAAAATATGTTTTACTTAATGATCACAGCAAAAAAACAAAAACAAAAACAAACAAAAAAAACAACAACACAAAACTTAACTGCTCCTTAGGTTATTTCAGATAGAGACTGCTCTTTCAGGATTTTCTGGATTACTTCAGAAGTGTTTGGACTCAGTCAGGTTTGCTGTCTGTAACTATAAAAATTATACTTCAATCTGAGTTACACTTAATGTGTGAATATATGAGATTTATTTGACTTTTAGGCCTAGATTCATATTTCCTGTATGTCCTTTTTAGTATTCACAACACAGAATATTTTGGCAACTGGGCAATACAAGATGCTTAATTTCACATTATCTTCATTAGCAAAGCTATAACAAGATGTTTCTACTGATCATCTCTACTAACGTATTCCAACTTTTGTGCTATCACATACTATTCTTTCATTTTGACAGAGCTGCTACAAACTATGCCACTGATATTATCTGAATTTTCTTTTTTTATTATCTTAGGTGTTTTTTTTTCCTTTTTTTTTTTAAATACATCAGGAAGTAAGATTCACAAAAAATTGCATTAGCTAAAGCTAATTGAAACGAGCTGGATTGAAGGAGATGAAACAATTGTTTGCTTGTATGTGAAGGTCTTGGAAGCTCTTACAGTCAAGTTGTTAGCAAAAAAAAGTAAATTCTTGCACTTAATGAAGAGCAATATATACCTTTGAAAGGAAAGCAGGTGCTTTTATAAACTGTGTTGGATGTCTCTGATGTTGCTCATAGTAATACCAGATAAAAGGGTAATAACATCCTGCCCTCTCAGTATGTGTTTTAGCCTGTGTGTCTCACGTCAAATCTGGTGAACTTTGCAGGATTCTCAGAATTCTAACAACAGCAAACATAAGAAATTATGGCTTTTCTGATCTCATTATTGTAAACATAATATTAAACATCAGTTGCCTCAAAAAAAAAAATCAAAAAGAATTTTACATTCAGAAAATGACCATAAAATTTAGAACAGGGGCATTCAATTAGCAAGGAAGAGTATAACATCCCTCTCTCACCTCCACCTTGTCTTCTCCTGGCTATTCTGAGTCACCTATAGATAAGATCAGGTCATAAGTAAGTTTTAAAATAAATCAATGCATTATTGAAAGACATGGGGTACAGACAGACCCTTTTGTGCCTTAAAAATAAAGGAATGCTCAGATTTCTTATAGGCGGCTCTGCTTGCTACGCCAGACATGTGTATCTAAGTTCTATTCTGCCTTCTGCTATAGATTTAGTTTGTGATCAGCAAAATTAGCCTCTTTCCTACCTTATCCTTATCTACAGCATGAAAATAACAGTATGGAGCTTTCTGGCAAGGAAGAAGATACTCTTTTCTGCATTGTGCATCAGAATTTTTGTAATACCCACATAGTATTTCTCTATTTGCAGTACATCTCGAATTATGGATCTCAGTTTTAGTCTAAATAACTCAGTGGGTTAGCCTCTGCTACCAGTGAAAGGGAATTAAAATTCTTAACACCTTGAGATACTTGTATTTTTTCATTTTACATTTTTAAGATTTTCAGTTGGACTCATTAGAGGTTTGACATTCCAGGTAACTTGGTTTTCCTGTTCTTATGTAATTCAGTGACAATATTTGTAGATCATTTGCCATTGAAAAGTAAAATATGATTTGAATTCTTACTGTGTTTTCAGGAAGTAAACTGTATTCACTAATTTCAGTTATCTTCCTTTTCTTGGTCATTGCTTGTTTGCATAACCAGATGAAAATTTGTAGAAATGATTAGGACTTAAGAGTAAACCACACATTTATGAAATATTTTCATCTTTAAGATACAATATTCAAAAACCATGAACTTTAAACAAATCATTTGTCTTGGGTAGGATGACAGAATCCTCCTTAAATCTTTTAAATATACAAAAGAATTCTAATGTAATTTAAAATGTTGAGAGCAGCCGTTTGCTAATATTTCGCTTGGACACACACGCAGGAGTGAAAGCTGCTTTAAAAGCATTCCATTTGCGGGGTTATTTTTCTATTTTTCTTTTACCCCCTTCCTCTCCATCATATATATTTATTGCCTAACAATCAATTGATTTGCTCTTTCTCAGTAGAAATATAGTGGTGGTCTAAATGAAAACTGGTTAATCAGATATAACACACCCAGAGGAACACTTCAGAGACAGTAATTGCATAAAGCATAGCTGAGCTTATTGGGGATGCAGTTTAGTCACAAAAATATACAGCTCTGACTACACTGTTCCATTACATGGGCATAGAGAATTTCAAAAACTCTTAGATGTGTACACACCTTGAAATGCTGTGTGCCTTTTTAACATAATAATATGGGTTTAGTTAGGAAGAAGCCTTTCTCATATTCAGATACTAGTTAGACTCTTCACACTTTACAAATAATACAGAATCTTTGGGGAAAAAAAACCACACAAAAACAACAAAAAACAAACAAACAAAAAAGCCCCACAAAAACTCCCCCCCAAACAACAACAAAACAGTGACCCTGCATACAGTAAAGTAAAACAGAGTCAACAACTAAATTTAGCGAGCAGATTATTGAATGGGTTTCAGCACCGTAAATACTGATTCAATTTAAAAGGCTATATATCAAATCCATCCTTATGTATCAGTCTTCTTCTAATTTTAAAAGCTGTGCAACAGATAAAGCTTCTGTGTAATTATTTTTAAGCTAGATTCTCATCTTAGCAAGACTTTTAAATCCAAACAGGAGCTGCTGTCATAAAATTGCAGTCCTTCTTGAAGAAGCTATTTTCAGCTTTCAAAAAGATACCAATATAAATTTATTTGGATGGTGTTGAAAATAAAGATTTAAAGAAATTATATGAGAAAGAGGTGTGATGTTTTCATAACCTTTCACAACTGTCACTTACAGAGCAACTAGTCCTTAATATTATATACTTTTTTCACATTTTCCGAATTTATGGTATGATAGAGATAATACCATCTCTAATTGATCTTTTTTTAAAAGGAGAACAAAGCAAATGAATAAAACAAAGCAATTCTAATCATTCCAATATTAACACATCAATACTATCAGAAGCCAAACAATATTCCCTTTCCCCTTTTCTAAAATTTTGTTAGACTGTTCATTCTGTAACACAAAGAGAATGACTTTGTTCTGTTCTGCATTAGCATGAACGGTGAATCATATACAGAAAATAGGGCAAAGGACAGAAATGATATCATTACCGATCAACCATAAAATAGAAATCAAGTTTGATCAATATGGCTTTTCAGTGCTATGATTACATAGTTTACAACTGGAAAAATAAATGGAAGCCAGCTGGCACAGATTAACATTAGTTTACCTATTAAGGTCTCATACTCTCTCAATTAAAAAAAAAATAGAAAAAATAGACAAAAAAAGGTTTTGCATCAAAACTATCTATTAGTAATGGTTCTGTGCCCAAGAATTTTACAGGAGAGGGCAAATTAGCATGGGTGGAAACTCCATTTCTAATGAAATAATTCTGTCATGTTCCCAGACTGAGAAGTGCAGCATGACACTGATTTACTAGTATAGGTGTAAAATGTAGATTTCCGAATCACAATATCAAAGTAGAGAAAATTGTTGGTTCAAAATATAATGTAGTGAAGGTAGAGATGTAAAGAACCAGAAATAATGAAACAGTACATGTGAAAGAATAGATATTTCAAAAAATTAAGTTTTAGTGGTATTACATCTGAGATTACATCATGTATAATATTTTTACAAAAAAAGTTTGAATACATAATTCAGTGTTTTTCATCTGATGTTTGCTCCTGTCATTTCAGATGAACTGTTTTATTACAGCAACAAACTTACATAATAAATAAACAGAAATCAGGTAATAAAACATCCCTTCACATTCCCAAAGACAAGGAGCCATATTGTAATAAAAAAAAGACTCACCAGACTGGCTATTTTTCTGGATAACTGCATCTACCAGGTGATTGAAGGCATAAACCTTCTGTCCTTATACTTAGGAATTACTCAAGTTTACAGTAATCTATGTGAAATTTACGACCTGTCATGTTTTGTTGCTTAATTAACAACTTGTCAAAAATCTATGCCATATAAATGCAATTTTAGTGGGGTTTTTTTTCCTCCCACATCTTCACTTACTTTTTATTGGGATAATGAGCTGAGGAATGACAGGAAGAATCTTGTTTTCACCGTGTTCCAGCATGTCATGGATTCCTTGACGAGCAAAGAATTCATATGGAAATGTCATCTCACAAAGCCCATCAAAAAACAAAGGCAGATAATAATGATAGTCCAGCTTCTCGATTTCCACCTGAAAATATAAAATAAATAGTCAAATAAATACAATTTTACAAAAAAAAAAAAATCAATATAATCAGATTGATAGATAATCCATGCCATATACATAAGTACATTCAGAAAATAATAGTTGATTTTGTATTGCTGTAGAGTATCATAAAATCTCCTACAAGATATATCACTAAATACTGAAATACCAAAATATATTATGTAAAGATCAGAAAGAAAATTAATATGCTCACATAATATTTTCTGAACAGCTGCCACTCAACTCAATTGCAAAAATGAAACTAAAGATTCAAACTTCTAAAACAGCATTTGGAAGCTTCCTGATAAGTCAGTACTAGATTCTTAAATATTTGCTTATATACCTTACTCTGTAAGTCATCCACAGGAATCAATGCTGTTATTTCAAGCATAACATTCTGTTTACTTCAGAAAAATCTGATCGCTATATGTTCACTTGGACACTCACAAGAACAAATAAGAGAAAAAATCCTGTAACCAAAAAATATCCAGTGTTGCACAAGTATCAGTATTTATACAGAGTATCCAACTTCCTAGAATACTGACCTAATTTTATTTGTTACTCATTTCAGGAACAGAATTCTAAGGAAATTTCATGGATTTCTACAGTGAAAAAACAACAACACAGGAATGAAATACCCCTCCAATACTAAACTAGAAAGTGAGGAATTATGCACTCATAACTTTTCTCTACACACATCATCATCCTGATCTTGCATACACTCATGATAGCTAGTGAGAGCAAGGATTTCTCTGCTTTCAGTGTAGTAGAGCTCTGAATATAGCTAAGAGGTTCTCAACAGCCAACTATTTTCTCTGCAAAGCTAATCATTAAAGCTATTGAGAGACCAATCCATCTGTTGAGGTTACCACTTCTTTAAAACATTCCTTAACTGCTACACTATTTTTCCAATGAGATGATATTTTGGAATTTGGTAGGCACTTCCTCCTTCACATCTAACAAGCTATATCAGAGAACATGCTAAAGCTAAAAGCATCCTACAGAAAAAGTTGTCAAGTTAAACAAACTAATACCCATCCCTGGATTTCCTCCCTGCTTGACTTAAGCAGATCTGACCTTGCGCATCACAGCTACTGACTGGACGACTTCAGCCTTTCACGCTGCAACTGATCCACTTAGGATAAATGAAAATTAAATGGAAGAGATACTTGCAAGTAAGTCCTTCATATTTGCTGTGAATATCTCACTATTGGCAGATGTAGAGCCAATTACATACTTAAATACTCTCACATATGGGATTGTTGATCTCAAGCAAGAGTCTAAAAAGAATTACTGCATCATAACTATTTACCTATAATCATGAACAAAAGCAAGTTCTTGCTGTGAGTCATATAGATGAAAAATAAAATAAAATCCACATTTCTAGTAGAGAATCTATTACACCATATATGATGGCTTCTCTATATTTTTTGCTTGTTTTTTTTTATTTCACAAGGAAAAAATACCCTTATCAGATGCATTTGGAATAATATCCCATGCTCAACTAATGAGAATTGAGAAATACTATACCAAGCAATCACAAAAATAAGATTCAGAAGATATTTACTTTATCTGTATTTATAGTTTTTGACACTCAGCATGTTACGGGTAAGGCTTGTGAGCTGGTAAAAGAGCAACTGCAAACTTCTGGTGACAAGCCCAATTCAGAAGCCAAATTCCTCACTACGGAGAGAAGTTTGTATCAAGTAATAAATGGACAGCTAGTCAAAAAAACTAGATGAAAAGGGAAGAACAAGAAGAAGTTTTTTTTCTTGTCTGTCCTTCCGTGTTGTTCTTTTTAATTTATTTATAATTTACACAATTATCTTATTACAATTTCAATACTGATAGTTCAGCTTTCAGAAAATTGAGAACAAAATCTACAACAATTACTTGTATATGGGCAAAGTTTTAGATGTGAAAATAAGATATGTATTATTTTAAGTTCTTTTTTTTTTTCACAAAGAAAACCACCTTCGCCAGAATATTGTTCCATTTTATTTGTTTTCTTTTTTAAATCAATTCCTTACATGGATTTTTGACAACTCTTTCAAAATTACAAACAATTTCCAGGAAATACACAACCTTGTCAGGTTACTGTATAAGGATTTGTAACTATTATGATCAAAACATATAAAATAGAATCCTTAACATTATTTCTCCCTCCCTCTATTAACATCTCATCTTCTCTGCATGTTCTAGCAATCTTTTTTTTTCTCAAAGATTTTCTGCTAGTCCAAGCAATTTCAATCAGCTATTCTTTGCCCTTAAACTCTGATTTTTATGACTGAGACATGAAGAAAGCTTACGTGTTCTAAAGCTTGTTCAATTTTTCTTCCCCAGTGATAATAACTAGTCATTGAACAATGTAACCTTGATCTACCAACACTGACTTACAGTTTATACATTACATAAACATAGAAACGATACATTAACTTTGAGGACAATACGATTTCTGGTAAAAAATAAAAATAAAAATATTTTCCATGATACAAGTATCACAAGCTCTAGATTACAAAGCATTTGTGGGTACTCTTTTCAATTAGCTTCAAAGCCATCAGTGGACAGCTACAGGCATGGCTCTGAAAAAGACTCTGATTTCTATCTCATTTCTTGAAGTGTTAGCTGTCCATGCATTCAGCCAGATTTTACTTAGCATTTTGTACTCCATAATAACTCCCACATTATGGATCCCAGAAATATTTTGTCTTACATTCCATGGTGTGAAACCCCTTCCTTCTGTGTTTACTGTTTAGCTTTTAAAAGTGGCTATTATACAGCTGTTCAGAGAAAAATGTGATTTTTATGCTTACACCCACAAAATTCTTCTGTTGTTCACATCCACCCACAAAAAGTGCTGATGAAAGCCTAAATTCTTGGCAAAACTTATTCACATCTGAAAATTATGCTACAAATATGGATTTTAAGAAATCTAAGAATAATTATTAATCAACTTTTATATAGTGGTTTGTAAGTTGTTGAAACAGGAATCTGAATTTTCAGCAATTAGATCAAATAAAAAAATTGATAAGTTACTATAAAACATGATGAGACAATGAAAACCACTGTGTAAGCACCAGTAAAATCTTTCATTTTATGCAATTTCTGTGCTACCTAGTTCAAAAATAAATAATATACAGTTTATACCTATTTTATCAATATGTATAATTCACTGTAGTACAAGATGGAAGGAAACCAAGGGCAGTATCACTTTTACTTTTTTTTTTTTTCTCTAAGAAAGCTATTTCTATGAAGTAGCTAATAGTGAGAGGAAAGTCTGCTGAGATAACGAGAAGCTCAAGTTTAGTCAGTAAATAGTAAAAAACAAGCTCACTAACCTTCTTGATAAATGGAGAAAGCAAGCTAGTTGTGAGAACTTTAGGTATGGAAGTTTGACACTGAGCATATTACTGAACTTTTGTAAATGAACAAGTTTAAAGCAATGTGTTAATCTTTAAAGCAAAAATGAGTTTTAGATGATATTGCTTAAAGTATAGAAACAGTTTATCTCATTTCAGCTGTTCACATAATACTATGTCTTTGATACAATTATCCAAAAATTGGATTTGATCTCCCAGAAACATTATATCAGACTGCTTATGCATTCATTTTGAATTGGTTTTATGATTTTTTGTTATCGGTATTCCACATCATAATATCATGTAGTGCACTGGGAGTTAAAGAGTTAATGCTACAGATCTGTGGATTGTCAATAGTTCTGAGTATACCTGTCTCAGAAAAGAACAACTGCATACCTCAGAGGACTTTGCACTACTTTATGTTTTTCTGTTTTCTGCTCAGAGGGAAAGATAAAACTGTTGTCCAGTCATGAGATCATTCTCTTCTCCATTTTGGGTCATCCCAGCATTGTGTGAGCTCCCTAGCCATCTTGCCTTCAGTGATAGAGTAAGGCCTTTGGTTTTTGGACACTCTCTCATTTTAATTAATTTATTAGCTTCAATCCCACCTATATTGTATTATATTGTGTTATTTTGCATTCCAATATCTTATTTAGTAAATGAGCTTTCCTTCCTCAGATTGCTGCTACTGTTTTGTTTTCATCTCCCTGCTCTTTTCCCCACTTCCCCTTTCCATTTCCCAAAGTGTGGGTCTGTGGATCCCCCCACCCCATTTGTCACGGAATTGGGCTGAACCAGCCTGTTAACTACTGACACATTTAAACCCTTTATCTGAAGCACTAAAATTAAGTATATAAAAGTAAACTGCAATTTTTGGTTTGATAAGGAGAATAAGTAGCTTCTGTAAGCATAGTAAAGATTTTGTATGGATTCTCTAATAAAATAATCATTCCTAAGATTTTTTTTCATTCCATACTACCTTCAGTTGAAGTTCTAAGTATTTTATCCCTATTTCCTAGCTTAGTAGAAAAACAGAAATACCATTGAATATTCTGTTTTGAAGTTCCTTCTGATTTTAGGAAAAAAAGCTTTCCACTTTAGTTCAAAGGCTTTTTTTGTTGTTGTTGTTCTTCAAACATTCTCTATCCGTAATCAAGAAGAAGCTTGTGCATTTCACAGTTTCTGCTTTCTTGCCTTTATTACATTTGTCTCTTCACTCCTATTGGGAAAAAGTTTTAAACTGCACTGCAGAACATCTGATGTTCATCAAATTTTCTAGACGTGAATAGATGTTTTTTTTTTAGTATGGTAACTTTGCTTATGGTACTTATAGTTCAAAATGGAATTGTGCTTTTTCAGTTAGTACTTTAACTTTTACCTGAAAAAAAAATTCTTTTTAGTCTACTGAATCTCACCTTCAGTACATACTGCATAGGATCATACTATAAAGATCCTCTCTTGAAAGAACTTTAGCATAAACTATTATTCACATTCTATTGATAAAAATGACTGAAGCTGCACCTACAGTTTACATTCTCCAACATAATAAGATATCTACCTTGAGTGGATATCAGTGGCGAGTGGTTTCCTCTAGGAGCCACTGCTGGGACTGATACACTTTAATAATTTCATCAATGACATAGACAGTGGGATCAAGTGCACCCTTAGAAGTTTGCTGATGGCACCAAGCTGTGGGGTGTAGTTACACACCAAAGGGAGGGGATTCTGTCCAAAGGGACCTAAATAAATCTATACTTTTAAGAAGTATGAGAATCCTAAATGTACAAGTGCCCAATGACTCAACTAGTTGTCTCGTAAGTTTAGTAAGAACTGCAAAAGTGCTATATGACACTAAAGGAGAGGTTTTATATGTCTTCTACTCTAATAAAAAGGGCTCCCTAGAAAAAGAGCAGAAATCTGTAGACTGCACTCTGGAGATTCAGCTTATTAAAAGCAATCTAAGGGACAGTTTTAAGAGTTAAAATAATTGATAAAGGATATCTGGCTCTGTAGATATTAAATTAGGACTTCAAAAAGCTTTCAATAGAGTCCTTTTCAGGAGATTATTAAGTTAACTTAGTAGCCACAGGAGGCAAAATGAAGTCCTTTCATGAATTAAAAGCTGGTTACAGTAGAAGAAGCAAAAACATTAATGGAGGAGTGCCTTGGGGATTAGCAGAAATGATGCTGCTTACTATATTATCAGAGGCCACCACAATTTTAAAATAAAAGTATTACTTAGAATGATAGAAATAATGAAATATTGCAAATAGTTGAAACTGACTGCTGAAATGATTTATCAGTGTACGTAGTAAAAGTAGAATGCATGATGAAGTAAAAATTGCAAATTATTTTTACAACTTGTAATGCTACAGTTTCTGGTAATTGTATTTCTCTATATGAAGGCCCTATCACGTTGGTAACTAGAAACATATTTTAAAATGTCTTTCTTAATTCTTAAGATTTTGAATCTTTTTCAAACCTTAAAGATTTCTGACGTCCAGGTACAATTTTGAAAGATCAAAAGGGATACACACTGCACCAGCCAAGGAAGGATGATAAAGATTTCTATGAATTCTAGCAAAGTAATTTTATCCTAGAGCTTCAGGGGAAAAGTTCATTAAGTTCATGCAGAAATTAGGTTTATCTGAAAGGAAAGTGAGAACAGTGAAAACAGTTATCTCCCTCTAGGTCTGGAGCTTTCCTTAGGAGTCATGCTCTCTGCAAACTCTATCAGTAAAATAAATCCTATCTTGCATACTCTCCTCTCTGAGTATTCGAAGAGGAAGGTGCTAGCCACAGAAGGTCAGCTCATCCTCTCATAACTCACTCTGGTTCTATTAATGCCACATTTGCACTGGAAAGTCACACATAAGTTCTTGACTGGAACTGAATAAATCACCAAATCATAAAATTGTTTGAGTTGGAACAGATCTTTAAGGGTCAGCTAGTCCAACTCCCCAACAAAGACACTTAGATGATGATCAAGATCAACGACTAACAAACATTAAGGTTGCAAGAAGGTTCACTGGTATATGGTGACAAAGTCATTGCATTTCTGAGCTCCTGAAAACCATCCTCCACATTTCTAAGTTATTTTGTGGTACATACACTTCAGAATCTGTTCCACTGGCCCAATGGGTTCAGCGCAGCTTCCCATTTACAATGATTACTATTCTCCTCATGAAAAAGCCATGTCTGAACACTTCCAGATAATCATCCATAGCCCAGAAAGAAAGATAATAAAATGTACTGAAAAGTTACCATGAAAACTGAGTACCTATGCCAGAATCTTATGAACAAAGAAGCTCTGTGATCAGAACTTCCTGAAACAAGCTGGAGTAAGCATGGTCACAGTCTGTGAATCTTCACTAACTTCAAGAATACTAAGAAGGGAAAACCAAAGTATACTCATCATCTGTGAGTCTGAGAAGCAAGAGAAGCGTTGGAACAGAGGACTGTCTAAGAAGAGGTCAACCACCAGTAATCCTTTGTTCCATGGGCTCCAAGAGCCCTGGAAGATAACGTTAAATTTATTTCATGCTTTTCAGACATGGTCTAATGGAATGAGACAACAAGCAACACTGGAAGGTCTTCACAGGTAAACTAGGTGAGTCAAATACTAAGTGAAGAAATTTCAGACATTGATAAAGCCTTTGAAATGGAAGGGAATACTGCACCATCTGCTGGTTGACACCAAACACTGTGACAGTGTTGTCTTATATTTCAAAAGTGAGAGTTGAACAAGAGAGGCAGAAGACTAATGTAAATATCAAGGCCTTATTTGGGAACAAACAGATCAGGCTGCCATAGAGAAGTTTAATGACACTTTTTGTGAACATTAATATAATTTCAATTAAGTCACAACTCAAGTTCATGCTCTTCAGAATTTACAATGTATAGTGTGATCAAAGTTTCCATGATCTATATCAACACAGAGAAACAGAACAAGGCAGGAGACATTCCCTGACCCTGACAAAACTATACCAGGACTGTGCTATGTTCTGAACAGTTCCCATACTCAAGGACCTTACACAGCCCTGTCACTTTACTAGGATAAATGAGGAGGTTGGCATGAATTACATAAACTGAGGTGAAGAAATACAAATATATTTTCTAAAACAAAACTTTTTCTTGTGAGCCTTTTAAATATTATAATAAATACATCAAGAATATGTGAACAAAATGTTTGTTGCAGGTCTATCACTCAAGAATATTGAGTTGATTAGACCATATTGCTATCACGAATTTAAAACCTTGCTTTAGGAGGAGATTACAGTCATTTATGGCATCTGACATGAATGTTTGTGAAATGAGTCACTGAACGCTACTCTTAGACTGATGGTGTCACCAAAGACAGCATTTCACAGGTGGTAAGAAGTCAGTAGATGACTTTTAGTCATTATATCTTTATTACCTCCATCAATTTTTTTTTAATTGAGATAATATATTGATTGAAAATTCAAAATAAAAATACAGAAATTATTTGCTTCTTTGTGACATATTGTTTTTTTTTTGTTTTTATAAATGCCAGAGGTAACTTATCTAGCTATTGTCATTAGGATTAACTGCGTGAAATGATGTGCAAGCCAAAGCGGTTTTGCTCAGTTACTGGAAACAATATCAGCTTAATAATAATAATATCAGTGATAACTGAGAATACACACCAATTAAACTCAACAGCCCTTTCTGAATTTGGTGCCCATAACAAATCAACAAAGGTATGTAAAAATGGCTCTTCAGAAGGGCCAACTGTTGATCAAACAAACGACATAAAACTTGAACTTACAAACTGTCCCTCATGTGGATGTTTGCTTTATTAAACATTCATCTGCTCTTTCAAGAACATACTTTTTCCAAATTGCTCATTTCAATAAGATATGTGAAGTCATGGAACCAGGCTGAACTGGGCTGAAACCATGACAGAAGTATCTGGAAGGACAGAGTATTTTTGATAAAATTTGGATTAACTATATTACAGTGTACAGTAACAGGTAAGGTTTTATTATGTTGTGTTATAAAAGTGATAACCAAATTGCCTTTAAAATTAAAGAAAATGCTTCTGTAATACGGGAAGATCCAGGAGGCTTGCTTATGTTCAAGTAACATTGCTCATAATAAAATGTAACCACTTAAACTGGCAATCCTACTTAAAACACAGAATATGGGCCTCTCTCACTTAATAACAAAATATATTGTTTCAAAATTCTACCTTTTTTGTTTCAATGCTATTTTAACTTGAAAATTTATGCTCAGAACACATGACATAAGTATATTTTGGAGTGCTGACTCTATACAGTTTTAAAGGTTTAACATTTAAGACTTTATTAACAAAAAATCTAATAAGGGAAAATAAAATAAATGCTCATTATTATATAGCTCCATAAGTCATGTTTGTATTTAGAAAGAATAAAAGATCATAAGGTATTCCATTTTAAATTCTTATTTCTATATAAATAACAAGCACATCAGAACTGCCACTATAAAACATGATAGTTTTGTTTATATTATTAGTGCACTTCTTCTGTATTTCAATATTTGAAGCAACAAAGTCAAAAATATATACAAGAGATTCCAGAATTTTTCACGTTTACACACATATTTTTTTTAACTCTACAACAGTGCACAAAAGAGGAAGGCATGTAAATAAACATTATGTATGAAATATTCCATTAAAATGTATATATTTAAAAGATATTTATATATACATATATACATATACACTGCATTCTTTTGCAGCAGTTGCCAATACAAAAACCTAACATATAGATACAGATGATAAACTGAAAGTAATATTGTAACATTAATAGTTCATAATCATAATGGTATTTTGAATTTGTATAGAACCATTAAAATTTTATCCTAATCAACTGCTTTCAATGGCAAAAGCCATTAAGAAAACAGTTATATCTTAAAGATTAAGCATGTGTTCTTGCATTCTAAGCACAAAATTAGACCTCTGCCCATGGAAAATGGGGATCTTTAATAGGTTTATTTAGTATGCTACAATTCTTTCAATACTTCAAATATACTTCATATTTGAATCATCTACCATACTGACTAAAGAAGTTTTTATGAGGCTAGATGAAGCCACTGTTAAGTAAAAACTAACATGGAGGTTCAGATAAATACCATCAGTAGAATACAGCAATGATTGATCTGTTATTTTCTTTGAAAACAATAAAGTACGTGTGCCGAAGACAAATTCGGGGGAAGTAAACATATCTTAAGAAAAATACTAATATTATAATAGCTGCTAATCCTATATTTTATTATCTCTGCAAACCTCGGGAATATTACTTGATATAAAATGTAGCATCATGCAGCACCAAAAGTCAGCCCAGTTCTTTGTTCATAATTCATTGATAAACTGAATAAAAAAAGACAATGTCTTCCAGCCTTTTGCAAACAGAATTTGAAACAAGTAGGTTTTTACAACTTAGTTTTTACTGGAGAGAAAAAAACAAAACAAAAACAATGGTACTATGGACTGTCTCTGCAGCACTACAATGGGCTTTAATCCACTGAAGCTAAAATGACAGTGGGTTAACGAACTAAGTAGTACTACATAATGTAAGAAAATGTAAATGTCTCAGTTTTTTTTGTTTGTTTGTTTGTTTGTTTATTTAAAAAATGTAACTAATATTTTCAACATTGGTGTCATAGTTCAGTCTGGTTTCCATGATGTCATGATGTGGAATACCAATGAAAAACTATTAAAATATTTATATACCAATTGTCACAAAGTTACTACAACTTTTGTATAGCTGTATCAAGTTTTACACTGCTGTAATGTTACTTTGTTAGCTTAAATTCACTGCCTAGAGAAATAAGTTGGTGCATCAGTGGTAAGATTTTTTGTATACAAATCACTCTTCGGGCTAAGCTGAGGCATTTGTGCAAAAAGTACATCAGCACTGTCTGCTTTGTCTCAGCACTGTTTTCCTGTGTAACTGTATGAACTTATGCTCCAACAGGATTATAAACTGCAGTAAATTCAGTTTATATTAGGTTTTCATTTATTTTTAATGTTATATAAATCCAAAAAATTGAAATAATAAGAATGAAAATGGGATCTTGAAGATTTCAGTCAAATGGACTATGGAAACTAACCTTAAAAACAGGGAAAATATGGCTGAAATACTACACAAAACTTATGGTAACCAATAAAAATAATACTGTCATATCATTACTCTTAAGTATCAGTTATGGCTAATAATAACTCAATAGCCACAAAATTATGTATTTCCTCAGGAATTCAACAAAGCTTTAAGCAGGTAATAACTCTAAATCATCTTCATTTTTAAAAAGAGTAACTAATGTTTAAATGTTTTTATTATTTGAATAATTCAATTATATAGATTATATCTATATCTATTAAATAAATTATATAATAGACCATTCAGTTGCTGCCACAGTGCTAACAACATTGTTCTTATAATATAAAAATCAGGAAGATCAATTAAATCTTACAACTTCATCTCACACCAGACAAGCATTCAAGATGAATATACTAATACAATAATGAATACTGAAAATAATTAAATGTATTGAGATTTAAGTGATCATAATCAAATTTCAGACATAATATTCTGTTAAGATTGATGTTTCTGTTTTTAATCTCCCATGGTATTATCATAGAAACAAAAGATTCTTTGCAATACCTAAAGAGACCAAAGTAAGATCGCTAATATTTAGATATTGGTAGTCTCCAGTATACTCTATTTTAGTAATCAAAAACTATCTTGCATCATGTGCAAGATCTGGAATGTCAATGAAGAACTAGGGGACATGATGTTAGGGTAATTCTCCATGGGGATCTAAGACAGAAGATTAAGTATTTTACTACTGAATCAGCACTTCCAGCTTCAATAGGCATCTGTGCAAATTCAACTGATAGTGCAAGTTCATCATCAGTAGGGAACTTGTCTGATGAGTGTTGATGTACAATTTCAGAGAATGAATTTACTTTCTAAACTCGTAAGCCATGTCACATTTTCAGATAAAAGTGCAATAGTTAGACAGTCTAGCACATATTACAACCTCAATTTGAGCTCATAAATGCAAAGAGGAAGAAGACAGTAGAAAAAGTGCAAAAAGTGCATGAGATACTACCCATCAGGCTTTAAAATGAGAAATAGAAATCTGCCATTCTGAATCACAGCAGTCATCTATAGGAGAGAAACTTCAGGCTTGTGGCACAAGAATAACACCAAATCCTCCAATTTCTAGTCATCAGCCAAATTGGGTTATGAACAATAACCATTTCAAACCTGTGACCAAGATAGAGTTCTAAGTCAGCACAGGATACTTCTTAGCTACCTCCAGATATCACTTAAGGGAGAAAATATGAGGCCACTTATCCTTTCCTCTTTCAACTTCCATTCTATTTCAGAGGGAAAGACACTTGAACAGGAAGGCTGGAAAGCAATCCCTGCAAATCCAGGCTACTCTTTTTCTTCGGACATATTCTAGCAAACACCTATTTTGAATTTCAGAAATAACCTAAGTTTATACTCTCATATTCATGGTAGTTTGGCTCAATGACCAGAAAAGCCTAAGGCGATCGCTGCCAATAGGTCAAACTCTAAATACTGAGCTTAACCCAAAGGTTCATTAACTACACTAATTCTTAAACAATGAATTATTATTATATATTACCAAAATGGTGAAATATCATGATGTAGTAATTTCATGCTACAAAGGAAACAATTTTACATGAGTACCAGCTCCATGATGATTCAGTTCAGATTATTTAACTGGAAATGGGAACAGTGATTAATAAATTCCAATTTGAAACCTCTTTCACTTTTTTTGACACTAGAACAATAAGAAGTCACATTCTATTTCCCTCTGTTCATGGCAAAATTGCATGAGTATGACTGGCTTTCTCAGAACTAGTTATTTAGTTGTGTCTAAATTTCAGATGGTTGATACTACACTAATAAACACATTTACTCATTTGCATAGGAAGAGAAAATTCTTGAACAAATAATGCTTCAGAAGATAATGTGTGAGAACACTGAGACTGGAGCTCTTTGCATTATTCCATACTTTCATCACTTAGACTTTACTTTCTCATCTGCTCTACATTCTCAAAATGAGAATTTTAAGACTTCAAAACTAGTTCTTTCAGTGTCATAGTATCTTCAGCTTCCAGCAGTATTACTTATTTATGCTACTCAAACATAGCAATCAACAGTATCTTAAATACACTATTCAGTGTGATTTAGTGTGCAAAAAAGAAAAAAGAAAAAAGAAAAAAGTACACCTGGTGGTAAAAACAATTGCCACTTCTTCATGTAACTTCAGCGAAATACACTGCAAACAACCTCTTCCAAAAGAAAGATAACTAACTTCTTCATTACCTTATTAGCTCCCCATATGCAAGAGCATCTTTATCTTACTAAATATATTTAGTATTTTGGGAAAAAAATTCTTCCTGACATTCCAAATGCATTAACTGTAACCATATTACCATATCCATTTTGATAGATTAGACTTCCTGTCATCTTCAGTGTGAAAAAAACATCACTGTTAAGCTCTGACACACAGTAAAGAAGCTACCAGAAAAAAATAACACAAAAAGAAAACACAACAACGAAACAACAGAAAAAACAGCCACACCAAAAAGCCAATCACCATCAAGAACAGTATAAAATATAAAAAGGAAAATAACTATCTGGAGTTAGATTTTTTATAACAAACAGAAAACAAAACCATGTATAATACATCACTTTGCAAACAAAAAATAGCTATATCATTTATCTATGCTGATGTGTAAGTTATGAAAAAAAGCTTCTCATTAGTTGTCAGCTCAAAGTAACTTCAAAAGCAGTCCCTGAGCATCCAATAATATATTTCTGACAAGCTCCATATCTCTTACAAGCTGTTGTGAGAGCTGAATCAGACAATCATGTCGGGAAAACTGCTTTCTAATAGTGCAAATCAAAGGAATCAAATTTGCCTGATCAGTTAGCTACTCCTTTTCAGATCATCACAAGAGGTTAAGTTTGTAATGTGAAAACTATACTGACAAACAACCTCTGCCACCAGAGTCTGTTTTTTCAAGTACTACAAAATAGCATGGGAATAGATCTAAAGACAATCTAAATATAGAATTTAAAAATTAAAAACCTTCTAAGTGAACTGTGATTTTATGTTTCCACAGTGAAACATTACATTTTGAAAGCACAGTTAGGAAATTACCATGTACTATGCCTTTTCTTTCCAGCTCTTTCACATGATATAATGCTATTGTCTGTACTCACATCTGCTTTGTAAATGTATTTGCATTGACAAGTTTCTGAACAAACAAATTCAGGCTGTGAAGTATTTAATAGCTTACATATTTGTGGCAGAACACTCCAGAACCCAAAATGAAAAGTCAAGTTTCATTTTAACATGTTTTTATTGCTTTTACATTTACCTGAACACATAAAACTTTTTTTGTTTTACTTCATTCATGCAGAGAAAATTAGTAAAGGCATAATTTATTGGATAAAATCTTAATGTAGGCTAAGAGTAATGTGATTTCTGGTTAATAAGTATGCAAATTCCATACTACATATAAAAGAAGACAATTACACAATAGAGGCCATAAAAGGCCTGGTGCATAAGTATATAAATGTTTACATACATCCTTTTTTTTTTTTTTCTTTCTTCTGAACAGTGCACAAAAGAGGAAGACAAGGAAATGATTTTTACCAAAATTTCCAAGCATGGTATAATAAACACCCAGTCATGGTTTCCTACTTTCCATACTTCCCTACTTTGCCATTTGGAGTTAAAATGGAAAAAAACAAGTGTTTTATTCTAATTATTATTAACAAAGCATGGAACACACTTCCTTATTCACTGAAGAATCATCATTTAAGTAATTTAATGAGATTTTGTGACAGATAAAATGTTTATAATAAATTATACACATCTTAACAGTCACATTGAGAAAAAATGTCAATTCACGCATCAGAAGAACTTCTGCGACCTTAATATTCAAAAGCTGCAGCTGTACTGCTTCCTACAGTGACACAGTCTTGGGCTATAAAATTTAATGGCATTAAAAGAATAATGAAAAAAACAAACAAACAATGCATGTACAGAGAAAGATCTAGGGGTTATTTTACAAGAACAATTATAAAATACACAATCTCATATTTATGTGTATTGTTAATTTTGATGAAAAATCTGAAGTAATAGTATTTGGGCTCAGTATGCTTCACACAATAACAAATAACACACTGTGATGTCAGTTACCCTGTTTAGATGCAGGTCCAAACTATAGGCTTTTTTTTTTTTTTTGTTATTTCTTAAAAAAAAGTTCTAAAAAGTATTTATTAACTATGATATGGCCATAAAAATTCAACATTAGATACTGAAATCAGAGGCTACAAAGACTTCCAGTCTCCAAGAAAGAACATTATCTCATTTTGTTTTATTTGTGTAGTTTCTCTTTGGAATTTCTTACTTATAAACCCTTATTTTACTATTTTATTTTGTCTTCCCAATTTTATGACAGCCTTCTATGAATAGTGCTTACAGTCGGTTGAAGTATGGACTTTTTAGCTTTTCCTCCACATGACCTCTTCCTCATCTTTTCATTTCTATATTCACTGTGGATTTAGGAAGGAGGTAATAGATTGGACCAAGTCTGAGAAAACTTAGTTTACAGTCCTTCCTTCTAAGTAGTTGGATGTGAAAGTAAAACTGTGAGTGTTTTTCTGAACATTGTTTTGGGCAGAATAGTTTCAAGTTTGTGGAAAAAAACAACATATAAAAAAATGTAAAACAAAAATATACTTAGGGGATATTTTCTAGGAAACAGATTGAAACAAGACTTTTAGTGCAGAACAAAATCTTAAGCAGAAGGTGTTGTGCAAAGCTCTCCTAATTGTTCACTTCCTCTATATTCAAGAAATCAACATTTAATATTTTCTTGTAAATAAACATTTTTTTTCTAAATAGACTACGTGAAAGTTCTCTACTTGGACAGAACCTTTAACTCTAGTTAATCTCTTTGATCAGAAGAGATAACACTAACAACAATTGTGTCTCACTGAGAGACTACTGTATTTTACATAACATTTAAATATACTTCAAGAGGAATACAGTAAGAATATTTATAAACAAATAGTACAGCAGCTATTTTCAATTCACATAACACTGTACTGTCAGGTAAAATACCTAAAGGATTCTGGTAAATTCAAGCTGAATAAACAAATAAATCTGAGGAAAAACAGCCAAAATGCTCCTTTAGATTATGTACCATCCCTCAGTTTGTCTGCTTTGCCCTGTAAAAAAATTTCTTTCCCTGTCCAAGAAACCCAATGAAGTCTTCCACTATTACTCAAAAAAATTCACATTTCTCAGACCAGTATAATGCTGTATCAGAGACCTAAAGTGACCAAAGAATGATCCTGAGTTGTAACAAGGATTCTGGGAGAGAATATAACTGTGACTAGAACCATGGACCGCATGACAGTTCCAAGGGAAGCAGGATTTGTGGCTACAGCCGATTATCTTGTTTTGTAGGGAGTTGACCTTACCAGTTTATCTTGTTTTACAAGCAGTTGAGCTTGCTTTCAGGCAGGTGTTCCACTTGGACTCTGTATCACGCATGGGCCACCAAGGTGCAACATGCAAGTGGAAAAGAAACTCCTGCAGACCCTGGGAGACAATACAAAAGCCACAGGGACGCTGCAGTGTTTCTGGGCTGACACTTCCTACCAAAACCACTGCCAGCATGTTCCATCTTTTCCTCCTGCTCAGTGCTTTGCCCATCTCTCAAGGTTGGTAAGTCATATCGCACTTGTTAGGGAGCTCTTGCTTGCTGCATACTAGGAATATTCAAGTATATGTGTGTGCATGTCTCAAATAAAACTAACTTCAGCACTGCCCTGAGAGCACAGTTGCTTGCCTCTGCTCCTGAGACATCCTGTCTCTTGGATACAAACATACCCTGGAACAAATGCAAAGCCCTATCCACTAGCTCAAAAGAAAACATTAGCATAACTTCTAGTGATTCACTGCAGTAACAGAATAAATAACAGCTGTGGAAGACTGACAGAAACAAAGTTTCTTTGAGCTAGTTTGAGTAAGTCAGTCATTTTACAGAAGTGATCCCCCAGCACAGACTTCTCTAGATCCAAGGCCAACCTTAGTCTGCAAGGGGGGTTGCTTATTTCTTATGTAGCTAGGCAGTAACTGGAGTGAATGAGAACCTGTTTGAAATCTTTATATGTGAGAAAAGATCTCTACTAAAAGAGGATCAATGGAGGTCTGTCCTTTGGATATAGCCAGGTATCAGCAAAAATTCTCTAAATATAAGGGCATTAGACTAGTTCATTGACTGCACACTGGACTCATATATGCGGATGAAAATTTCTACAGAACTTGCTCTGGAATTGAAAATCATTCCTTGTGACAAAGCAAGAAGATACAAGGAGATATGAATGTTTATGTCTCATTTTACAAACTACCCTGTAACAAGTTTGATCGAAAATATGACACTAATATATTTTATCAGAATACTTAGAAAAGCTGTATGTCTGGTTTGTAAAGAAAATTAACAATGGAGATCTAACTACTGAATCTATACTATGATTAATTAAAACAAAACTGATACTGCTAGAAACGTAACAACTTTCTCTTCAGTAAACAGTTTCCTAAACTATTCTCAGATACGGTAAGGTCTACCAAAAAAATAAAAAATGGTTTTGAAAACTGGATGCCTGGAATTCAAGCAATAGTTTTAAACAGATGAGAACATATGGTGACTTCATTTCATCATCTCTCTATTTTACATGTACAGGAAACAATGCATTAAAGATCAAGGGCTTATTCATAGTCAGAAAGAACAGATATGTTTAGCATTTGAACATACAAAAAATCTGAATATTGCATTAATGACACTTTGATAGTATAATGGAGCTCACTTTGTTTAAATCACAGTAGCTAAGAACGAAAAATCTACATGAGATTTTAAAGGAAACAAGCTGATCAGTTTATAGAGCAGAAGTCTGACCAGCATCCTTTACTACCAAGCTGGTAAAGGAGAATAACAAATAGAAATTCAAGTATCCTTTTTGTAAAGATATTTTTTTCCCTCTCCAAGTATGAAGTATAGCTCTGCTCTTTCAAAGACATGTCAAAATCATAGCTTTTCAAGATTTCCCTAGGATAACTAAAAATGGCATCACTTTCCCACAGAATCACAAGATAGCACCGTTAGTTTCCAAAGGAAATAGAACAACTCTAAAACTTGAATGCAGGAATGAAGTTTGGCCTACTTCAAAATAATACAGAATGCACTTCAGAATAGAAGTTGCTTATGCAATGACATTCTAGTTAGATGATGTCATCTCTTCCTGTTTAAACTTGAATAACTTGCATTCCTTTCTGGGACAACAGGTGGGACAATGAGAAACAGCAAGCAATGTCAGTCAAACACAGTTCTAGGCAGGCACTGAGAAAGAATAGTTAACAGTGTCACTCACTGAGAAATCTACACGTGGCTCAAAATTTAGAGCTCCTGATAACTATCTGCAATTTTATGATGTTTATGTTTTAGGTGGAACAGCAGACCTTGGATGATAATTCAATTGTAAATCAATTTGTACGATCTCCCACTGTCAAAATTCTCTTTTATCTTTCATTGTTTTAGGTTAAAAAACCCCTTTTTCTTCACCTCAAATAGATTTGATATACTCTAACTTACTTCAGTTGCTTTCTCTGTACTGGATCTAGTTAGAAATAACATCTTCTGGAAAGAGACTGAGAATAGAGAATACTAGTTTGTGCAGTGTTAGTAGTCATTATCTCGTTACAAAAACACTGCATATCTCAGAATTTCACTACTGTATTTAAAACATGCTGACAGTTTACAAACATGTCAAAATGATGCAACATGCTTAGATTCTCGCTATTTTCCTCATTCCCTCAGATGAAAAGACTGTTGCTTGATGTCACTGATCTTTCCATCCAATACTATTCAATATCATTTCAATGTAATTATTCATGTTCTTCAAGTGCTACCACTCAAAGGTATGGTAGTGGATAATAGTACTTGAAAATGTACATAATTTTAACATTTCAAGATTTCTACTAGAACTATATCTATTATTTGATCAGTAAACAAATATTAGTTGTGATTACAGATATATTAATTTAGCCATACTTAAAGAGAGGAACATCTCAAGGATTTACCTATGCTTTCTGATAACCATTCCCAAATTAGTAACAACTGCCTTTTTGATGCTGAGTTATATAAAATGAATGGATCCATTGAGACACTTCTAAAGCAGCAATTACTGAAACTCAGGTATTACAGCTTTCCATAAATATATTTTTGCAAGGAACTCTTGTTCAGGAAATACTTATCTGGTCTCTTACAAACGTGATTATTGATGATCAATGTAAGCGTTTCATATTTTCCTGCCTCTTAACAGTCTTCCATAGACTATCTGACTGTTAGCCTGGGCTAAAGCTGCTACCAAAGAACTATCTAGGAAATACCAAGGAGAGTGTTGTGGAGGAGAAAGTACAGAGACAAAATAAAGCTGTATTACACTGTCACCCTGCTTCTTTTTGTATCACATTGTTAAAGATTTAAGGGAGCAAATCTTGCTACAGATATTTAATGGTATTATAGTTTTTTTTTAATCGTTTAACTTGAAAATACTAAAATAAACTTTCAGAAAATCATTAGACTGATATATTAACATTTCAAAAAATTGGATTCAATTTTTTTGTACAAATTGCCCCTCTGTGTGTTTGCACAATTGTGCTTTTTTTTTAGCCTAACTTAATCAGAGCAAAGAAAGAAGGCGCAAACTATCAGAATTGAAGTTGTTCAGGCAACTGTGAGCCGAATACTCCTGACTGCAAGTTCTTATTGCTATATCTTAAATAAAGCTTTCCTAGCATAGTTTTCTTATATAATAACAGTAAGTTTCATGAGATGACATTATTAGAACTAGAAATTGTATTATTCATAATTCTATACTGTAGCTAGTCAAAGTTCTTTGATTATTTACATACTTAGGATAAACAGTATAGTAAAGAGGACAAAATATAGTTAGTAGCTATAAAATATCACTGCCATAACTGTCATAAAAGATTGTGGTCATTATGAATAGTAGAGTATTTCTTTATTTAAAACATTAAAATTAAGAATAAAAATAATTTTAATTTCCTCTTAAGCAATTTACTATGAAACTGTTATCCTTGAAAATTTGATATCTGGAGGACAAATATTGTAGATCTTTCATTTATGAGTTAAGTAGTTTTTCATTAATCCTAGCTTTCAATAGTGACAGTATATCCCTGATTTAATAGAAATGGAGAATAAATTCCATTCTACTCAGTGCTAAAAGCAGTTCACAGCATAAAGGAATTTTAATGAACACTAAGAGTAGAGATTTTAAATGATTACTGTGCCAATCTTACTTTTAAAGTATTTTCGGGAAGGGACAATAATTCTTATCAGATAGTCAGTATATGAAACATTGTCTCTTTGGAATGCAGGAACACAGCATTAGGGACGAGTGCAGTAATTCTAGCTTACAGGCACATTTCTACCTTCAATAGCCCGAAGTGGACTAAAAATGAAGTCTTAATATCAAATACCTAAAGTGTAACAAGCATCAACACTACTGACTATCTTAATTGACAGAAGAAAGGAAGATTGAAGTACTGATGGAAGTTTTGAGATAGGAAAAAAGCTGAATGAAGAAAATAATTCAATCTTTAAACAGTGTTTTTTAAAGAAAATGTAGATGCAGAGGAGGAGGAGGGAGAAGAGGATGATAATGTCTCTTAAGTACTGCTTAACAGTAGTAGGAAGAATGAAATATTTTCAGTTATTCTCATGAAGTGAATTAAATGTAGTACTATGAGAATTTTCTGAGGCAAACTGTGTTGATTTTTTCCACAATACTTTTATCACTAAGATGTAGCAATACTTCTGATGGTTGGCATATACAAATGAATTTAAATACATTTGCTATTTTTTATAAAATGAAGATTACTGTCTCTCTGTATCTCTTTATCTTTCATCTCTTTAAACAGCTCACCTTACTGCCTAGTGAAACATCAAAACTGAAAATAAAAATCAATTTTAACCTTATAAATAAAGAATGCTTACATTAATTGAGATGATGCGTAAATGATGCAAACTGATGCATAGGAAGTTCTGCACAAATGTAAATGGGAACTTCTTCACAGCAAGGGTGAAGAAGTACTGGATTGCCCAGAGATGTCATGGAGTCTCCTTCTCTGGAGGAGTTAAAGACCTGCCTGAACACCTGTGCAACGTGGTCTAGGGAGATGCTTTGGCAGGGGGTTGGACTCAGTGATATCTACAGGTCCCTTCCAGCCCCTACCATTCCGTAATTCTTTCACATGAACCATTCTAAAGAAAATCTTATACTGAGGTCTTCAGCTCATCTGCCTGAAAGGTTGAAAAGCAAACTTTTTTTAACAAAGTCTTGTAACAAAGTAATTATAAAAGTGACTAATGAATAAATGCTAGGAGTAAATGTTCCTAAATGAAAATATTATTTTTCCTATTACTATAAGAAGCTTTATAAAACTCTCAACAAAATTTTGACTTTGAACTTCTTTTTATAAACATTTTTTGTCTGCATTTGTTTTCTTATCTAGTGAGAAGATAAATGTGAACTCCATCAATATTATATATGAACACCTGGTCAAGTTATGCAAAGAAAATGTAAACCAATGGATGCAGATCTGTTACATACACCAGGTTTCTGGTGCATGATACATCCATCTAATAGATGACTTGTCCTCATGGACCTCAATGCCAAAAAAATTCATATTACATTCAAGAATTTCAAGTAAGTACATCTCAAGATAGAAACAAGCAAAGAAATGAATTTGATGAATGCCACAGCTAGAATAATCTTTAGTATACAAGAAGTCTCAAGTATATAAGCTAATGGAACATTTTAAACTTCAACTCAGAAACAGTCCCTCTGTTTTCAGGTCAGTACCGTACAGCAGTAAACAGTACACTTATTTTTAAAACTGCATACTTATTTTTTTTTAAGGAATAAAATGTAATTGACACCACGATATCACATTGAATTAGGGTGATCTGATATGACGCTTCAACTTCTGCCTCTCCCTAATCTGACAAAGCCCACTTTCTCTAAAAGAAAAACCTAATACTTGTTATTTTCATCCTGTGATTCTTCATTCTCACTATGTTCCAGTGAGGTTGCTTTCAAAGGCTGTTTAAAGTTTTTGATTGGTCCTTTGAACAAGATAGCAGAACTGATATTTGAAAATACTACTTGACTAAAGATGCTCAATTGTTGATGACATTTGCTTTACTACTGATAATAAAATGTGTTTGATTCACCCCATAAAATGAAGTCTTTAGTCCTGATTGGAAATTATACTAAGAAAACAGAGTTAAAGAAATAAAAAAGAACTTATAAATCTACATGAAGGCATTATCAAAACTACCGCACACTTCTTGGGTAATAATTCACCTTTTTGCTAGATTATATGGTCTATCAGTGGAAGAAATGTGATCCTGAGTCTGAACTTCATCAGTTTTCCTACCTTATCAATCATCAGCTTCTCTAAAATATAGACATTTCAGAAGACATGTGCTGACTTGAGTTATTCAATCTTTCTAATCCTTCGTGGGTCCCAATTGCTGAAATTGAAGCTAGGTAACTGAACGCAAAATATTTTTGTCACTAGTGTCAGATATGACTCAAATGTCACAATGGAAAAAGATATGCCAAGTAAGGAGTTGACATTTTTGTATAAACACTTCTCAGAATAGATGTTTATTTTGATGCTGTCAAGAGATATTTTTAATTTACATGAAATATGTTTTGAAACAAGAAAACTATGTAGCCTAAATACTTAGTTGGAAAATGAATAAATGAGATATAAATGTTTTTCTACATATATATACACACACATGCACGATGTATATACATACATATGCATATGTGCATATATACATACATAAAATTAAGTTATCTTCCTCTGGCAAGGCTAACATCTCAGAGAAGTAGACAGTTTTCCCAATAGTCACTAGTCTCACTCATATTGTATCCCCATAATTTCCCAAGAAATTAAAAAATAAAACCAGTATGTTTTCAATAAAAAAAGATTTTTGTAATTTGAAAAATACAGTGAGATTCAGTGTAAAATTTCAATACTGTTTCTTTCACTGAACACTGGGATTTTATGACAATCCTTGCTCACAGCAAAGTATATTATGGCATTCTGGTATCTGAACAACAGTGCCCACAAATTTCTTGTCTAAATTTCTGTGAATTTTTAAATATTCTTAGTATTCTTTAATAGGCTTTATTTCTTCCATTTTGTGCCATAAAGTTCCTTGCCTTTTTTATTGATTACTATACTTTGATCTCTTTTTTCACAGATAAGGTTAAGTTCAATATTTGGTATAATAAGCGAACACAAATGCTAAATATCTTAGAAGAAACTTCTAAATAAAAAGCAATCAGAATTTAAAAGTCCTTTCAGTTTATTAGGTAGATACATATTTAAGTATCGACTGAAAATCAAATACAAATTTTTAATAAAAAGTGTACTTCAGCCTAGATTGCATTGTCTTTCTTCCAAATTTCATTATGCAACTATAAGAAAGAAAATAAACTATTCGTGACAAAAGAATTCAGGTTTTTTTTTACTTTAAAATATCACTGTAGAATTTTTTTGCTGACAAGTCTGATTTAGATAGTAAACAGTGGTCTCCATTCACTCCTGCAGAAAAGACATCTATCAGATATAGGATAAAAACTAATAGATCACATTTCTATTACTTAATGTAGCAGTTAAGAATAATATGAGTTTACAGACTTGTTTTACTACTGACATGTTTCAAGTCTCACAGAAAGAAAAGTGTGAAATCTACAAATCCACATATGCTATATAACATGGTGGGGTTTTGTTTGTTTGTTTGTTAGTTTTTGTTTTTGTTTCCCTCCAAAAAGAACAAAGATTCTAGACCTGCCTTGGTGAAACAATGAACAGAAGTTGCAAGACAGGAAATGCTATATTTAATAAAATTTGTATATACTTAACTAATAATTGTAGAGGAAAATACAACTATGAAATTTCTCCATTGCTTTCTGTAGAGTGCATCCTATCACTTAAGTAGATATTAGTAGAAGCAGAGCAGAACATGACACTGGAACTGCTAAAACAGATTGTAAAATTAATGATTACTTACATAAATGTGATGAATTTGGAAGGAAAGAAATCTCAGAAGCCACATAGCATCTAAGCAATATAACAGTCATGAGATACATGAACAATGATTACTCTGTCTTATATCAGAATGTCTGGAAAACTTCAAAAATATCTTCTGTTCATACACATATGACTCTAATGCAATGTCTCTAGTGTCCACTTTTGATAATCAAAAGAAACAGGTTCTTTCTGGGAATTATTCATGAGGGGATGTCTTGGTTATTCTTTCTGAGGAAGGTCTACGTTAGAGCACTATTTCTGAGGAAGAATATGCATTAGAAGGAAAACTTATCTTCACACCATAAGGTAAACTTAGAATGCTTGAATTAGATTCCTTCTAGGTAAAGCTAAACCAAAAGTCACGTTCCAACTACTGATAGGTATTCCATCCACAAAACCACAGCTACTCCACAGCTACTAAAAAAACCTAAACCCTCTAGAGTCACATACAGCATGACTATTAAAGTCACCAGTACTGTTTCAGAGACCTATTTAAATTGCACCATAATATCTGGTAATGCAGTGATAAATTGAATTTGTCCATGGGAATATTTCCTCTTTCTCCACTGTCTACAGAGGGGGTTCACAAAGGCTATTTGGCTAGATGTCTGAAACTGTAGATGTACGTATAGCCCGGGATTCACCCCAAGAGAAAATTAACAGGCATAAGGTAGCTAAGTAAATAATTTCATAAACATATAACTTGTTAAATGATATATATGAGGAACGGAACAAAAGTCAGCTTCCAAAATGTGGAGACACTGCTGGCAAGATTCCAAAGAGATATGTGGTGGCACATACTGTTCAGTGTATTTAAAATTTAAGTAGAAAATAGTGATAACACAATAGATTAAATTATTGATAAATGCATACTAATACATATGATGGAAAACAATCAAATAATCCTAATTTTATGTGTATGACTTAAGAAAAAGATCTTGAGACCCACTGACAGTGCATTGAAAATGCAGGTATATTGTTTGGTGACAGTCAATAAGGTTAATAAAATGGTTTCAAGTGTTACTAAATTTTAAGTGCTGATCTTAAAATTTCATAATATAAGTTCACAATGCTTGATCACTCCAAAAATTTCTAGTCATAAAACTTTAAAAACTACACACACTTTAATAAGAGAGATCTAAGTAGGCTAGAATTTCTCTGTTTAGAGAAAGTGATGACTGAGCAGGATACATCAGAAATTATAACAGTCTACGTAGAGTGAATAAATATCAGTACTTCAAATTTTTTCAGAATAAGAGAAAAATAAAACAGGCATAAACTTAAAATGAAAGAAAGCATTATGTATTCATGCAACACAAAATGAAATTGCAAAATATATATAACACAAAATGTTATTGACAAAGAATATTGAGGAGATCAAATTAATAAATAAAGAAGATTAGGAAAGTCTTCCTAAGTGCAAATATATTGAGGAGACTGCTAAACCACTTATTTCTAGGAAATGAAAGACTATACCAGGGTAATTAAGTAGAAATATGCTACTAGTAGATGGTACTTTTCTTAACTATTCCACCCCAATAAAAGTTGGAAAGGAGACAGATCTTTAAAATAGTATGCTAGCATCTAGTTCTTACAAGTAATATGTTATCACATAAGATCTTAACATTTTATAGGACTCTGAACTAAAAAAAAAACAAACATGATAAGTAGAATTTTACATCAGCTATGAGTAACAGAACTATTAAACTACACCTTCAGTAATCTCTCTGAATTCAAGTGCAATCCATTTTGTTCTCAATTCAAGGCTAGGATCACTCTTACTAAAATGAATAAAATGCTTCCTATCAACTTCAGTAATTTTATAGCAGGCCTGAAATTCAGTTTGAGGTGACATGTATAATCGTCGGTCAAACATATGAACTGAATAACAAGAAAAAAAATAAAAAAGAGAATATCCCTTCAAAGGGTGCCTACAAGAAACCTTGCCTGGAGAAAGATTCCATCATGAAATATACTGACAGGACATGGGTAATGGCTTTAAAAGAAAAGTGGGAAGATACAAAATAGACATTAAAAATAAATTCTTCACTATGGAGGTGGTGAGATCAAGGTCGCCAAGAGAAATTTTGCATGCCCCATCCTGGAAGGCATGGTTGCTTTGGGCAACCTGATCTAGTGGAACATATCCCTGCCCATGGAAAGGGGTTGGAACTTTAAGGTCCCTTCCAACCTAAGATGTTGTATAACTTTATAATAATTCTTCCTTCATGTAATTTAGTAATTGAAATAAAGCAGGTAGTACCACTGCAGCTAGGAAAATAACACTTATCTACGTGTCAAGAGAACTTTCAAGATGTAATATATCAAAAAAGTGAATGCAGAAATAGAGTAGCAAGGAAATTTTAAAATTCTCTAACAGAATACACAAGCATTACTTTGTTACATGCAGAAAAATACATTTAATAGCAAGAATAAACGAAAATTATTAGAAATGATGGACATAAAAAGGAAGAAATGTCTATTTCTGTATTATTTTCTACTTTTTTTCCCAATCCTAGAACCAAGGTTCCCAAAATTTTTTCTGAGATCAAACTATGTTTGGCAAACATTTTAACTAGTAAACATACTCCTTCTTTAAGATAAATACAGCCTATTTTGTAAATACAATAAGAATTTACAAATTACGGTGTGACATTGCTTAAGGGAATAATTCAGGTATGCTACTCAAATCTCAATTTATATTGGACATGGTATTCATTATGTTTTCACTCACTGCAGTTCAAAATGCCTTGTTTTACACAGCTACATTTATCACAGATAAATGATATGCTCTTATCACAGGCACTAAGAAGCATCACTACAATTCATATTCTCAGGAAATGTTTTCCATTCCTATAGTATAACTTTCTAAAGGACGTAAATTGATTTGTGGATTACAAATAGCAGGAAGTTCTGACTTACTCCAACTACTTACTTTTTCAGGCTAGTGCTTCTTGGAATAATTTCACCTGTCAGATATTTATTCCTTGACTCTTTTAAATCTCATTAAAAACATTCTGGCCTCCCAGGTTTTTATTAACCAGCATACCTCTAACGATGAGTTATATACACATTATTTCAAAGTGTCTTTATTTAGTAATTCTCTTAGATTCACATTCTCCACATTATGATCATAATTATTATGCAAATATATCTTATTCTACTTATGTCTGAATTAACTGTTCGGCTTGTTCTATGAACTCTACTTTTTTCTACTCTTTTTTCCTACTCTACTTTTTTTTACTTAGATCAGGATGGAGAAAAAAAACAGACACCTAACAATATGAAATTGAAGAACTGTAACACTTCTGTGATTTAAAATTGATTATAATGTTCTGCATAAAGTCATGCAGATTTGGGTTTGACTGTATCACTGTAAGTTCAAAACTACACAGCAATATTTGTTACTTTTGTATTATATTATTCTAGTTCATGATATAAGCTATCAAAAAGAGTTAATGAAGTGTTGCCTGTGTGCTTTAACATGGCAGTATGGTTTCCAGTAACAGATCTGGAGTGACTTGTCTTAATTTACATTAACCAAACAGTATTATTATAAGACAATTTTAATGAAGTCAAAGAAATTAGAAATTAGCCCTGAAAACCTTTCAGCAAAAATATTTTTCTTAATACTTGTATTTCTATAGGTTTTCTTCTAATTTCTGACATGGTCCTAAATAACACTGTCCAGAAAAACGCTCGCCATAAGATATTCTTTCTGGAGCAGCTGTAGGTTACCCAACAACCAGTTCGTGTCAATTCCTATTGGGTTGACAACAAACCATCTGTCAAGAGCAAGAAATCACTTATTTGTCTTTTTTTCCCATTTCTTTTTAACTTTTCTGAAGAGAATACTGCTGTCCAATGTCTATAATATAGGAACTATAGAAACCATGCATGTTGTTTGAAATTGACAAAATGTTGAATCTATTCTGATATTTTACAAATAAAAAAAAATATTTTTCTGCCTGAAGATGGTAATGTTCTCTATTAAAAGTACACGGTATATGTCATTCACTAATTTCAAACATTGCTTGCTACATTCATATATAAAGGATCAACAAAGTCTGTAATTAGTAAAAGGATACAGAGTAAACTTACATTTTGATTCTTTTATAAACTAAATTGAATTGTTAATGTCACTCTAGAATACTTTTCGTTAAAAATTAATGGAGTATTTATCAAGTCTACTAACACTGAGAAGATTATCAAATAAATACTTGTTCAAGTGTTCAGAGCTTTTTTATTAGTTTGTTCTTGTCATAAACAAATCACACAGTATTTTCATATATATGCAATGTATGTATAAGTTAAAGACTGCCTAAACTAAGCAAACATTTGTTTACTCCAGAGTGAGATTCAATCTTCAGTGATTTTTTTTTTGCTTTTACCTCTAAGTAAAGCATAGCTTTTCCAATTTTACTATCGCTAAAATTAAGATGATAAATATTTTCTAGAAACAAATTTGTGCAGAATAATAGACTTTACTTATTTACTTAAATTGAGGATATAATTAAAACATCTAAGCTTGCTATTAAACAATACTTTCATATCAAATAGTTACTGATATATGTTAGTTCTGGAATATTCTGGAAATTAAATGATAACTATATTGTCACAGAAAAAAGGTAATGAAAGTTTACATCTACTAAATACTGAATATTTCCTCTAACTGTTGTGCATTAAATTAATACATCAACAGAATGAAGACTTACAACAAGACCTTCTTCCACAGTCATCACACTACAACACTATTTATTATTTAAATTTGTCTTCAGAATATTGCTAAAGAATCTATATTACTGCAAATTAAGTTAGAGTAAAAAGATGCTTGCCAGGTGTTTTAGAGGACCATTAGCTAGAGCTGGAGATCATTAAAATTTTCATTCTCAAAAAATGTACAGAATAAAACTATAGATATTATTTGCAAGTATCTGTCTTAATTCAACACTGTTGGACTTCTCTGATGTAGGAATTACAGTTTTCTATCTTAGTTTCAACATCCAAGAGGAAGGTGGACTTCTTCCTTCAAAATAAAGACTCCTTTTAAGATCTCACTTTATGACTTTATGTTATTTATCAAAATAAGAAATGGTGATTTGAAGATGCGCAGATGCAGAGATGAAAGAAGTTGGTCTCAGTAGACGGTAGACCCACAAGTGAGATTACTGTGTGGGCATCACATGAATTTATTATAAGAATTTCAACTTAAGCAAATGACCATATTCAAGTAAGCTTCTCCTTTATATTATGTCAAATGAAAACTGTTAGCCAGGCAAAATATTACTTCTACCTTTCATTAGATCATGAACAGCATGTGTGACCTAGCTATGAAATGGATTACGTAATTAATTTTAGAATATTCAAGTGGTTGGCATACAACTCAGATGGTTTTAATTCACTGAGATACTGAAAAATCAAACAAGATTACACAAAGGCTTTCCATACAAACATATAGGTATTTAAGAAACACTGGAAGCAATCAGAGGAGGAAAAAAGATTTTGAAGGATGAAGCATCATCTTCATGATGATGCTGAACAATTTTTTTTTTTTTTTTTAATGTAAGGAACCGAAGATAATAAATACAAACTACAAGGCAGAGTAACTAGAACAGTCACTATACACACTGGCAATTTAATGATCAAAACTGTCTGAGACTAAATTGAATGGCTTAACTTGACCAAGGAAATGGCAGTAGCCAATAGGGTAAAATTACCATTCTGAAAGCAGCAAAAAAAATTTCATCAGCTCAATCACTTCATGAAGAACCATACTCCATGGCTTATCAAGAGATTTAGAATTAAGTATTTTATGAGAACAAATAAAGGAAGCAGTTCTGCTTCTTGGGCAATACAACAGTGCATGTATAATTTTTATTTCATACTTCTATATAATTGTTATTTCAGAAGAATCACAGGTGAAAGCCTTCCACATAAATTTAAACTTTATCAGCGAATCTTTAAGATCAAATGAAACAAGCAGCTTTAGATTAATTTGTCAGTGTTATTTTGGCACTTCACATCTAAACTTTATCACTTTTAACAATGAGATTTCGAAAACTAGTAGCAATGAAAACTGTCTTTAGTCCAGTACTGCTGTATACGTCAAAAAGTTTCAACCTCTGTATCTACGTCATAAACAGTTGTGGCAACAAAATATGTATTTGGTATACTTTAAAAGATAAAAAGTATCCTGTAGATAAACTTCTAACCTCTTCGAATGGGAGAAACAGACCCAATAGAACTTAGTGAGGACTGACTCACAAACATCAATGGTACAAAATTCGTGCTTTTTGTTTAATGGTTTGTGGATTTTCACATGGCAGTAAATCAAAAAGGAATTCATTCTAAAGGTTTGAGTACATAATACCTTAATATTTGACAAATATTTATAGAGAAAGACATACAGCTTTCTGAGGATGAAGAGAAATGTGCTGGAAACATTAATATGAAAAACTTCATGAAAATTTTGAAATGTAAATGACTGTTTTTAAATGCTCAAAATTTAAAGTTCTTCTCTCAAAAGACATCTCAAAGCAGGATTTCATTGAAGTCAAATAACCAAGTGAACTTTTCATGCCAACTGATTATACAATAGCTCCTGAAGCATTCCCTAACGTACCAGAGTCAGGTTGTGGGTTACTCACATACTGTTTATACTCAGTACAGTGATTACATATAGGCAATCTAACCATGAGGATTTCTCATACAATAATATTGGTTCATGTAACAGAATGTTTAAAATTAAAATTGGAATTAGTATTAATGTATCAAACAAAAACCACCCTGCTATCAGAATTTCATTGTCAAAAGTTTACCCTACATTTTATTTTATTTGCTGTTATATTTCCTTACCCATAAATAAGGAAAAAAGCTTGAAAATAGTTTGGCCTGAACCTTTTCAGACATTTAAAACATCTTTGGAAGCAATGACAAAATTCCCATTAAATAAGGTTTGGGAATGAGGTCGGTAATGCTATGACAAGTGAATGCAACCTCATTGTTTCTCCTCAAAGTAGATAATGACACTGCTAGCAAGGCAAATAGCAGAGTGTTTATTTTTCTAACATTCCATCTACTGGCCTGAAAAAACAGGTTGCAACATCATTGTCACAAAGGGAAAGTCAGTATTTTGAAACACTTGCATTCTATTCAGTGAAAGTATGAGCAAAAAGGAAGCATTCTTGCTCCTTAGACTAAGTCTATTAAAAGAATGCTAAATAGAACAGAGCATGCAGATCATCTGGAGAATTCAGAACTTAAAGTGATTAATTAGACCTTATTTTGTCTCCAGCAGATTTACTAAGCTTTTTTCAACTTAGCCCCATTGTTTGTAATTACCAAAATCATACCTCCATTGGCTAGTCTTAGTTGCTTCATGCATGAACAGCAATCTGATTGAGCACTCTTGTTAGGATTTCATTCGTCATTGTAATTAGCCATAATCATAGCCTTCCTGGGTGCATGAGAATGTGCAAACGACCGATTCACAACCCCAACCTATTTGAATATGAATCTTCTCAGTAAGTAGCAATAAAATAGTGGAAACAAAGCAGTTTCTCTAGGGAATTTTGTAAAGCATCCCTGTTTCTTAACTCTCCCCCCTTAAAAATGTTCCCTTTTTAGTATCTGAATTCTGTTTGCTAAAACAAGGCTTGCTTAATGAAGACAATGGCTTATTATTTCTTTAAGTGGCACAGCAGGGACCAAGTATTACAGGCCCAGTTCTTTCAGTCCCTGCCAAGGACACAAGGAACAAAGGGGCAGGCAGTAACGGGAGGCAGAGACCTCTCCTTACATTGCAGTTTGTGAACACTTTCCTCAGAGCAAGCAAGACCCAGGTCTCAGCTATTCTGGAACTCAAAGACAGGGTCTTTTTCTCCTTATTCCTGTAAATGACTCACACATTGCAAAAAAGCTCGTAGCAGCAGAGACAGCCCCAGACACGGAGAAAGGCAAAGTGGAGGAGGGGTAACACAGCTAGTTCCACCACAAATACATTCATAGTGAGCCACCTAATGGTGGCAAAATGCTTTCTCCTTTTCCTTTTCTAGTAAGAAGTTTCTGCGGGAGACAGCCTTGCAAATAGGCTCTGGATAATATCCAAGTGTATTCTCTGCCAAAGCAGAGAATTAGATGGGAAAAGAGAAAACTTGACTGCCACAGCTCTGGCACTACGATTTACTTAATTTTTAAACATGTTTAGCAGTGTTTCAAGTATGAATAAGTCTCAGAGGTATGTGTAATTTCAAACAAAGAATAATAATATTTAAGTTGCCATACTCCTCTGTCTTTCAATATGTTTTAATGTGTACACTTGGATCCATATGACATTTCGACCTATAGACATGAAACATGGATTTGCAGATGAGGGTAGTTTTCTGATCTTCTGAGATTGTTTTGACTGAATGGTACACAATTAAGGCTTGGCTGAAAAGCCTACAGATTTACTCCTCTCCTTATACAATTCTCAGTGACTAGGAAAAATATTTCTCTATTAGAACACCATGAAATGTCAGCTTCAGTTTCTTGAAAGTATACGAGGAACTTGCCCACTAGACAAACACTAGATGTAATATTAAAAAGTTTTGAAGATTGATTCTTCACTACTTCTGAAAAATTTGCTCCAGGGGAGAGAGAAGGTAGATATTTTTACTGTTTCTGAGGAAGCAAATATTATCAGTGCTGAGATATGCTTTCTGGAAGACTGCTGGTGAAATCTATAGCCACGTAATCCTTAAAATGCAGCACAAGAGAGATGTAAATTAAATCATGCTAAATGTTGTCATGCCACGCTACTTCAGAAAATAGTTCCATAGCAACCATTTCCTGTCAACCCTTATAGTCCACACTGAAGAATCTTTTTTAGATGCTAAAAAAACAGTACTATTTTAATTAGAAGAGCAAATACTTTTTAAACTATCAGTGTTCAGCAAGCTGTCACATAAAAAGGCACCTAGTAATGTAGAGGCTTCTGTCCTCATAGTCTTCTCCTTTTGAAGAAAACAGAAATCAGGAAAACAAATGTGATAGATTTCAAATTTTGTGACAGTAGCTGTTACAGTTCCTCTCCTGTTTCAGCTCTTTGAATGAAACAATGTATTGCTTGATAGTGCAAACTCTCTGCATTCTAAAAGCTTCATTAGAAGCTCAATAAGATCATAAGATCACCTCAGGCCCCTTCAGTAAATAACCATGCGACTACCTTAATATGCAAAACAGTTAATAATAGACACAGGCCACTCAAAGGAATCACTACTTTCTTTAAGATCAGTTCTGTTGAAGCAAACAAAAGTTACTTATAGTCTTTCAACATGTTTTTTTCACTAGTATTTATAAAAAGAATAGGTGAAAGAAATCCTTCTCTGCTGAGTAACAGTTATTTCACTCCTTACTATTCAATTTACATTTATGATTTCAGCCTCCACGTTCAACTTATGGTTTGGGTAAGTGGTAAAGAAAAAGTACTTTAAGTTCTTAATACCATTATAGAAATAATCCAATGGAAATGTACTAAGTGGACAAGCATCTTTTAGCTCATTAAATAAAATATAAGGGGTTAAATTAAAGCAATTTCATTTATTTTTAATAAATTTTGTATATACTAACTGTTCTGAAATAAAGTGCAAACTGTTAGAGAAATGTAATTTTATCGTAATCTACTCAATATACTTTTTTTCAAAACAATATTTCACCAAATATTTTAATACTTCCCTGCAGAAGTCCTCAAAATACAATTGATGTTCACCTCTCCCATGCAATCTAAACTAAAAGTTTGTAGGGTGTTATTTATATTAGAATATTATTTTCAAAGATTATTGTAATATTAGAATTATGCTGGTTCACTTATGAACCTTTTGGAAAATAGCATCTTAATATACTTTTTCTATGTATGGAGATAATAAAGGATTATTCTTCTTATGTGACATGCTTAACTTTGCTAGGAATAATGAAATAGTTGTTAGGAGCAATATTTCATATCACCTTCTGTAACTATTGAGATTTTGCTGCACTGAATATCAACTTTTAAAGAAACATCTTCCACTGTCTATCTTTTCATGACAAGAATAGTGACCGAAGGAGTGGGGGCTGTTTAATGTGGGTAAGAGAAGGTTGAGGGGGGACGTTATTGCTCTTTTCAAGTACCTGAAAGGTGACTGCAGTGGGAGCAGGGTTGGTCCCTTCTCACTGGTGACAGGACAAGGGGAAATGGCCTCAAGTTGCACCAGAGGAAGTTTAGGTCATGCATATGAAAAACTACATGGAAAAAGTTGTTAAGTGCTGGAATAGGCTCCCCAGCAAGGTGGTTGCATCATCACCCCTTAACATGTTTAAAAGCTGTTTCAGTATGGTACTCAGGGACATGATTTAGTGGTGGGTTATTAAGAGTTAGGATAGTGTGGCTTGGTTGTGGTTGTACTGGATGATCTTGCAGGTCTACTCCAACCTGAGCAATTCTATGATTCTATGATCTAGGACAGATTCTCTTCTACTGTACTGCAGAGGGACAATCTCTTCCCTAGTCCTGCTGATTCAAGTCAGGATTCCATTGGCTTCCTTGGTAACCTGAGCACACTGCTGGCTCATATTCAGCCAGCTGTCAACAATCACTCCTAGATCCTTTTTCTCCATGCAGGTTTCCAGCTACTCTGCCCCAAGTCTGTAGATTTGCATGGAATTGTTAGGGTGCAGGACCTGACACTTGATTTTGTTGATGCTTGTACAATTGGCTTCAATCCATTAATCCAGCCTATCAAGATCCCTCCATAGAGCCTTACAACCCTCAAGAAGATCAACATCCTCCCAACTTGGTGTCATCTGCAAACTTACTGGAGGTGCATTCAATCCTTTTGTCCAGATCATCAATAAAGATATTGAACAGGACCCAGGACATGTCACACTACTGATACCTGGTGCATAATGTTTCAAATATCAGTGAAAAGTTTAATATATATCAAGTACTCTTTTTATAGGGAGATGGAAACATTCTGTTGTTTGAGTTTCTTAAGTATGGTAGGCATTTTTTTTTCTCAATTTGGTAAGATTTACTCATCTATAACAAATATTTTGAAAAGAAAGAGGAATATCTTGCAAATTCATTGCTAAAAAATGGATGCAATGTGACAAAACAGTTTAAATCTTAAATCCAGAATACTTCTAGTGTGCATCTACAGTGTGTAATGTAAGATTGATAAATACTATTATATTTATTTTTAGGATAAGGATAGGATAAACACAGAAAGAATAATGATAAATGTTGTAGTAAAAAAACCTACATTACTAGATAGTTCTGAAGTTGCTGGAATGAACTCTAATCTTAGGAAAAACAAATGTTATAGCTGCTGTACAATCCAAAATGTAATCTCTGCAATATGTGATAAAATTTTTATTTATGAATTTCTATAAGAGAAGAAATATGGTGCAACTTCCATTAAAATTTTCCTGTTTTCTTGACTGTCTGCTTGTGTTTTTTCAGGCACTGCACTTTGGACTCCTGGATCTGATCTGCAGAAATGTCACATAGAAAAATAAACAAGCAAGCAGATTTTTTTGTTTTACTGTGTTGTTTTGCTTTAAGGAAAAGATATTTCACATATGGCTGGAAAGTACATTTTCCAAGTCTATAATTAAAACATTTGTTTCCCTTGATTGACATAGTGTAAATTAATTCTAAGTAATTTTAAAATATTTTAAATTTTGAAATATAGTTACTAAAGTCCTTCAGTTAAAGCCTTCATAAAAGTAAGTTGTATTAGTAAGCAAAAACTGCATTTCAAACAGAGAAGATAAATACAACTAAGTAATCTCCTTAGTCAAGTCTCAGAATTAAGTGGCTCATTTTGAATTAATCATCGAACTGTTACAATAACTACTAGGGTTATGTTAGAAATCACTAAAGCAACATTCCTAGAGACTACTGTTTTGGTATTTTATCTTTTTAAAGATAATCTGTGTGTAAAATGGATTTAAGACTTCTTCTTCACTCTGCTGTTTCATCCTACTCTACAGTGTTGGTTTACTGCTCTTTGATAGGCGTCAGTGAAACAATCTATGTGGCTGCACTAGATTCCAAGCTACTGTACTGATCTGATCAAAAATAAAACAGGAAAGCAAAAGCATAAAGCCACGGAAATATTTGTGACTAATTTTAAAATCCATCATTTCAGTATTCTGATTAATAGAGTGAAACTGAAGAGCAATTGAGAGAATACAGGACATTAAGAAACAGATGGAACTTTTTAATCTGTTTCTTAAGCAACTAAGTGTTCCTGTAGCTCTATCCCAATTGAACTATCCATTCTGTATATTAGATGAAGCGAGGCCGTAAGGGAAAAGCATTATGATCCTGTAATTAAAGATGATAATAATAACATAGTTTTGTAGCATGTGATATATGTAGCTTCCTAGTTTGTTACAACAGGAAAGCATGAACTTAATGTCTATGTGGTATCATATCTACATCAAAAGCATGTATCTGCAAGGATGAAACATAAAGTGGGCTACATTATTAGGAAAGGTTTTGATCATCAGAGTATGGAGAAACTGAAATTTCACAATGAATCAATGAACAATTACTTGGAAAAAAGGTATGGGCTGATGTTCCTACTGGTAGTGACCATACTGTTGTTACTTCCCTGAAAGTTACTAGGTATACCTAACTAACGTTAAGTATTTTAAATCAACTTCATCCAAAGTCATTCAGATAGTTTAAATCACCTTCTGAGGTGGTAAATCCATAAAAGTTTGTCCTTCTATACCCTTGAGAGCAAACTGATTTCCTGTCCTAATAACTGCAACTTTTTACACAAGAAGCATAAGTATTACATTCTTTTCTGCAGTCAGATATGTCTGAAGACAAGAGATTTCTGACAGACTGATAGAAAGTGCTGTTTATTTTAAAGCTCTGTGAGTAGGAACTTACTTCATTCTTTCATTCTTTCATGTTTTTGTTACATATAGTGTAGGGACACCTATTGTAACTGGACTGATAGAATTTTATTGCTTTTGATTATCTCACAGAAATATATAAAACCAGCTGATGATAAACAAATTTCAAATATTTTGTTAAGCATTTCTGGTATCATCTGAAAATTAATGATATAATAAAATAAGTTCAAGTTTAAAAATGATTAAAAATTAATGCATAAATTCAATACTGATTAATTTTTTTTCCTTACCAGATAATCTTTACCTACCAAAAATAATTATTTTTGAAAGGAGTTATGATGACTAATTTGTTTATAGTTTGTCAATAAAGAATAGGGCAATTTCAGTAATGGTACAAAAGAGTTTTATTCCAGCTATTTTTCTCACCTCTTCAGGTGACAGGCCTAAATTACAAACCTTTGTGCACTATGACATTTTGTACCAAATTATGGCTATGCATGTTTCCACACAAACTGCTGCATGAAAAGAGAACACTGGGCTTTGTCACAAGCATAAAATGTACTGCAGTTTGCATTGTTTTCACCTGGTTAACATTTTTTTTTCCTGAAAGTATATGAACTGTGAATATATTTAGCAAAAAAATCTTACAAAGTTTAACTAAAAATGCTCATTGTCTTTCACACTGCAGAAGCACATCATAAGTGACAGCTCAAAGGCAACTGAAATTCACCTGAAATTTAACTAATCCAAACTGGTGTCAAAAGAATATTTCTGTCACAGTTACTGGGCCTCCAGTCCATCAGCCCAGAAATAAGAGCAGCAATTCTACAGTGCCCTTAATAAATTACAAGGGAAATCGGCCTTTTTAAGGGTCTGAGGGAAAGATAAGAATCACAAAGTGATTCTTTATCACTAATCATTAATGGTACAGGTTTTTACAGATTTATAAGTATTTATAGGTTTACAAGCCTTTGTGTTTTGTTAAGTGTACAATCACCATCTTAGACCCTCAGTACACTTCTTTGGATATCAATAGGATGTCAAAACACAACAGTCACAAGACAAAACACAGGAAGTTCTGTCTAAACATGAGGAAAAACTGTTTTACTGTGCTGGTGACAGAGTACTGTAATAGGCTGTCCAGAGGGATTGCAGAGTCTCCTTCCCTGGGGATCTCCAAAAGCAGTTTGAATAATGAGCACTAGCAGACTGCCTGAGCATGGAGGTTGGACTGGTTGGACTGTTCCTTCCAGCCTCAAACACTCTGTGTGATTCTGTGATACTAACATAAGTTAGTAACTCAAGATCCTCTGAAAGCAATAGATATGGTAGTTTTAGCATCAAAATCCATTATTTTCCTAATTTTGAACATTTATACTACTTTAGAAAAGAAAAAAAAAAAAACTAGAAACATTGGACACAAAAAAATAACGCCTGAATTCATAAAATGGCAGCAACACTTTGGTGAGTGCAAGCAAAAACTTGAGCTTAAATTATTTGTCATAGTTTCAGCTGGGATGGTATTGAACAGAGTTCAGTGGGCATGTGACAGGCCCCAGCACTCTACAGTGATTAGTGCCCCTCTAGAACTGCCAGGGCAACAGATCTCCAAATATTCTACCAGTTCTTTAGGATTCTGAAGTTGTTCAAAAGTGAAATTCTAAACCAATGGGAGTGCTCATCACTTTAGGCATCATCTTCCCATACGATCCCACAATCCCTGCTAATCGGAACTATTCTGATTCAGAGCAGATCTCTGGGTGATATTCTAAAATAACTGTTTAATCTTAACCTGGAATACATTTGCGACACATAGCAGTAGGAGCATGCTGATTTGAATATCCCATGGATATTCAGAATTCTCAAGAGCTATAGTAACTAGTCTAGGTAAAAATGCAAATGTGAAGCTGAAAGAGAGGCTGAGGAACTGCTAGAAAATGTCCTTCTCTGACTCCTCCGTAGGCTGTCTCCCTGAGGAGACAAAGCAAAGAATATAATTACTAATAATATCAGCAATATGGTTTCCAAAACCTAGAGATGACTGCAATGCTCAATACACACATCACATCAGTTTCTCTGCTGCCAATTTTATCATAATATAAGCCAAAGCTACCTAGTTTAGCAAAATATGAACATTCACCCAACCCCTAGAGATGAGAAACACAGCAAAGAAAATAAACAGCAATCAAGGTGCTATACAATATAGCTCCACAAGAAGACTCTCAAAAAGCTCAATAGAGAAAACATTAGCAATTGTTAGAAAACTAGCAATTATCAAACAACCCCAATGTCCTGTGTTAACACATGCCAGTCAGATCTGCTGTTATCTCAAATCTTTAGGGCCCACACAGGGCACCCAAAGGACTGTTATAGTTTAAATAAACATGGTTCAATCATGGTATGGAATATTCCTTTCGCCAGTTCAAGTCAGCTACCCTAACTTTGTCCCCACTAGTATGAAGTGAGAAACTGGAATGGCCTTAGCTACAGACAACACAGCTCAGCAATAACTTCAAACATCAGTATGTTACAAACATTTCTTTTTCCTCAAGCCAAAATGCATCATACCAGACACTCTGAAGAAAACAATTCTGTTCCAGCGGTGACTAAGACACTATCACTGATCAAAGCAACTGCTATTCATACTTATAAACAGATAAGAAAGCTGGAATTCTACCAAAGACTTTAAAAGGTATGTACATGCTTTCAAAACAAGTATTTTAGAAAAATGTATGAAACATAGACATGTCAGCAAGAAGTTAAAAATGAAAAAGCAGCTATAAACATTTGTCATTTGACAACACTGAAATTGGTAAACCAAAAGAATCTCTCTCATTCATACAACTTGACTACACACATACGGCATGTAGACAGGTGGCAGCTTAGACATCATAGTGACCATGAAATCTTATTCATGCATTTAACACAGTTGACAAAGAAGCAGGAAGACATCAGATTTGTTTTATATAGTATAAATCAATATTTTTGTTCAACAAATATTTAATGTTGGCATTTTACATGCTTTAATTTAAATTTGTCTCCAGATAAGCACATTGGCATGGTTTTATGATTTTTTGTTGTTATCAGTATTCCACAGCATAACATCATGTAGTGTGCTGGGAGTTAAAGAGTTAATGCTCCAGTTCCATGGATAATTGTTAGTTCCAGGTACACCTATCTCTGAAGAGAAGAACTACATGCCCCAGAGGACTTTGTGTTACTTCGTGTCTCTCTCACTGCCTCTCTCTCATTTTAATTGATTCAGTTCCAATTGAATTGTATGATATTATGTTATTTTGCATTACGATATCTTATTTTGTAAATTAGCTTTCCTCCTCAGATCGTTGCTGCTGTTTTATTTTTAGACCCATCTCCCTTTTTCTTTTTTTCTTTCCCCCCTTCCCCTTTCCTGGGGTGTGGGCCTGTGGGTCCCCTTGCCCCATTCATCATGTAACCAGGCCGAACCAGCCCATAAGCCACTGACATGCTTGAAGAGGAAGAAAATGCTGTTCAACTGGGAGAGATGTATAAAAAAGCAATAAAGACAAACTCGATTTTTTCTTTATTGCATCCTTTTTTAGAGCAGAACTGCACTTTGTTGCACTTAGTCTTAATTGTAAGTAGATTCACTGCATTATAACTCAATCCCCCTTCTTAAAGAAATACATATTTAGACGAAAGTTTACATTAAACTGTAAGCAGCGCCCTTTGTTTTGCTTCATTGTAGTGTGAGGAAATTTTCATTAAATATTATTCTCTCTTTAAAAATCCTTACTTGTGATTTTCTAGGTATTACTTGTCCATCTTTTTGTAATAACTGAACATATGTACATATTTATTTTAAAACATTGAAAATCAGTTCCAGTATGTGAGGTATAAATTATTTACTTTAATGTATGATGGTTGGTTGGTTTTATTTGGGTTTTTATCTCCGATGAAACTTCTACAATGTCCGGCAGCACTTAAATTGTTTCAGTATGCAGAGACAATTTAGCTGTTAATTATTTAAAATCAAATTAAAATATATTTTCTGGTCTGATATTGAGGAAAGTAATTGGAGAGAAAACTAGTAACCCACAAATTCTGTCACTTAGTACTACAGCATTTACAATTCCCCAAATTGCCTGTTTCCAGAGCATTAATGTGCAAAAGCTGAAAACCAAGGGGAAGTATCTAATTTAAATATTTAAAAATATTTTGGTTGTGATAACCTACCACATGTTTCACCACTGTCACACAGACATACTGCTAATTGAAATGTACATACAGAATCAGACTTCAAAGGTAAAAGAAAAATCCATTAAATAAAAAAAAGCACAAATCAAAGGCCTCAATAAAATATTTATCAGATACTTTCAAATAGGTTGTGTTCTAATGTTCGTGGCAATTTATGCCTTATAGATGCAATAACACTACAACACTTATTAAGAAAGTTATATAACAGAGAACGAACAAGTGTAAATATCTTTTTCTCATTTTAGATTTAAGTACATAATCTCACTAATACTACTGCTACGCAGTATCGGCCAAAGCACGGCTTCAGACTAGGTTGATTACAAACGGTTATGTACATGCTTATATCACAGAAGTGAATTTTTTCAGACGATACTGGATAGTTTTTTTATTCAACAGAGTAGTTAAGAAATTTCAAAGTAAGATGAAGATTAAAAAGTTAAAATTTAGAGCTTACCAGTTTTGGAAGTTATTTAGAATTTTAATTCTGAATGATCTCTAATCAAAGACACAAATATATAATAATAAAAAGTATACCTTATTTGAATGGAAAGTTTAAAACAATTCCTGTAGAACTGCCCTCACGAGTGACTTCATTTAAAGACAAGCTCTTCATAAACAAGCAAGAAGAGACAAGGATAAAAGGACCAACAGGGAAGAAAGTAAAAGCAGTAAATTTAGGAGTTAAGCAAGTAAATACTATGTTCAGAATTAAACATGAGGATTTGGAGCAGTGTAGAACCCAAATCAGAACTGTGCAGAACAGCAGATGTAAACACAAATTTGATGTGAAAGAATAATAAGAGGCTACTGAAGAGAAAATGGCAGTGAAATGACAAGAAATTATTTTCTGCTTTGGAAACAGTATACAACAACAGAAATGATGTGTACACAGTACAGTGGACCAAAAAAAAAAAAGGAAACAATTGAAGGGAAACAAAATATAATAGCATTTATCACAAAACTGCTATGTATAGACATCCACTATAATACAATTAATTCTAAAGTAGAGCCATCGGTTAAATATGTTTTGAGAATTTATCTTTCAGTTAACTTCCCTATTAATTTGTACAAGACATGCAGTGTGAAGCTTTCTTAAATATAGTGTAACATTTCATAAGGCCAAATTATAACTACATTTAACACATCTTCAACACAGTGAACTGTTTATACATTGTATTTAATTTAAACAATTTAATAGCTCTACATTTTCATTGTCTTTTGTCAGTCAACAGCATACGCATTATAAGAATTTTAATTCCATTATTCTGGATACTGACTCAAGTATTAGAGATTCATATATACAATAGACATAATTCATAACAGTATTCTGCCCTCCTCTGCTTCTCTACTGAGTTACGTAATGTTCAGAAAGTATACTTGCCTGTGTTAGTTAGATCAGGATATTTGTATCTACATAACATCAAACAGTTGCAAAAAGCTACAAAGCTTTATTTTATTTTATTTATTTATTTTTTTTTTTTCTCAGGGATGCTACAGACATCTCAACTAGCTCATGCTTGTAAGGAGTTACTCTTTCTGCAGTTTACATGCACTTTTTATACTAAAAAAGTCTCTTTTTAGTCTCTGTGTTCTACAAGGCAAAAACTACTGTCGAATTTTGACATTAAAAGGCTCTGCATGCACTATTTCTATATTATCTTTCTTATATTAAATAGGCACTTAAACATATTCCGATTTTTATCTGAAAATTAGAAGAAAAAATCAGACCTGATAAGACAAAGCAGTTGATGCTATTCAGTCTAGGAATCTCAGAGTAGAAGAGTCACAGTATTTCATAACCATAAATGAAAACATCAAAAAAATATTGATTTCTATGTTGTCAATTCAGTTTGTTTTGTCACTCACCAGAGAACTCTGTAGTATTTGGTTAAAAGCAGGAAGGCTGACAATGAATGGACAGAAAAGAGATCATCCATTAATTGCGACAGTGTTCTGAATTCACCTTCAGCGTAGACATAGAAAATTCATCAAAGCTGTGTTTGTGTTACTGAACAGAACTTTCTGACAAATAACAACAAGCAGTTTTAAGACAGATGCTTCTGCTTGCAGTTTAAAGTGGAACAAGTCCTGGTACTTCTAGATGGCAACCTTTGTAGCTAGGAAAATATTACACTGTCTGAAACACATTTATTAACAAGATTTCATGGCTATATTACCTACCTATCTTCTAAAAAGTTTTGATCTTCTAGAGCACAGAAATAGCTGTTTAACTCATGGAGGAGGAGTGATTTGTTTTTGTAGAACAAGTCAATCTACCAATTTTTGAAGCTTGCATCACTTGGGCCCTCATGGGTCCATAGTAACGTGAATTGTCTTTATCCAAGTGCCTAGCAAGTAATTGTCACATAGCAGAATTCAACCTTTCTTTTCAATCTATGCACTTTTCAGGAGTTATAAATCAGTTGACTTTCAAGCTCGATGAGATGGCATATGCCCTGGTTTGAAGAACAGATGGAAGCTTGGGGGAAAATTGTTTCTGCAGGCTTGCTACAAGCAGCACAGCTCCATAAAAGTGAACCATTCGCACTAATTTCTCACATAAATTATACAGGCAGGGAGCACCAGCCCATTCAGCAGAAAATCTTTCATCTAGCTTTCAGAGGTCATTTAGCAAATTTAAATTAAAGTTATTTCTGATACATGGCTGGGTTTTCATTCCAAATACTTTCAAGAGATGGCAATTTACATCAAATAAAGGGATGGCTTTAATTGTGTATGTGGGAAAAAAGGAACAGTAAATTAACTGCCACAGTATTACTGTTTTCTAAAATCCTGCTATAAGATGCAGCTATTAATTAGTCACAGAGGAATTAATAATTGAAATGTGGCAGCTCTATAGTACAAGAATCAGGTAAACTGTCACTGCTTTTTGCAAGGCCTGCTTTAGATTTCAGCTGAATGCTAGCATCCAAGTATAGCATTCTTGAGAAGAAGGAAATGTGAGTCATATCTAAGAGAACATTAATACTTTTCCCTTAAAAAGATTCTGCTGTTAAGCAAATGAACAAGTTATTTTTTCAGTAAATATGGAACTTTATCTGAATATGGAGAAAAAATACATTTAAATAGATTTTAAAAATATAAATATGAAAGGAGCGGAAAAGACTAGAGAATGGTAAAAAAAACCCCTACAGTAATAATCAGAATTCTGTGATCCACAACTGATATGAGGATTTCATAGAATATATTGTCTTAAATGTACAGTCTAAAAGCAATTAATTAGAACACTGATAAGTACTGAAATAGTTACTTTCAATTTTATGAGATTTCATAAAAACTGATTTGATGTACTCTTTTAAAACAGTACTTTGATAAGATTCTTTTTGAATTACTAATATCACTTTTTTTTCAACTATTAAATATAAACGAAGTTACAGCACAACCTATAACATAATCTGATACTAACTAAAATTTCTTAGATATTAGAGGAAGATTTAAGTTGATGCTATCAAAGGGATGACCAGAACTTTTATAACTTCTATAAAGGATTTGTTTATCTAATCAGATGGCTGATCATAAATGGATTGCTCTGAGAATCATCAAGGTTGAAAAAACTTGGAGGGGAACTTGATGATCTCTTGAGGTCCCTTCCAACCCCTATGATTCTATGATTCTATGAACTAACAGACCAGTAAGAAAAAATTTAATATCACAGGGAGAAAAATGGAAAGAAAAATGAACAGTATTTAGCTATGGCAATAAGGAACCCATTTTAATGAATCAATTGGAAGTTGTTTTAACCCATAGAAGGGAGACAGTATTTATCCTAGTGCTCTTTTGTATAATTTCAAGGCACAGAGAGGTTATAATACTTATATGATATTGCTTAAGAGATTTAAAATAATTTTCTTTTAAATGAGAATCAGATCATAGACATTATGCTTTGTCTGTATTTTAGTATTATTTAGCATTTTTTAAAAGAAAACTAGAAGAATAGAACTGTGATTACAGTTTTTAACAATGTGTAAAAAAAAGTCATGCTCATCAGCAAAGACAGCACTCTGATAGTAATCAGCTGGGCACCAGTAAAACAGTCACAAAGAATTAGGAATGAGATTTGTCTAAACACACACTTATGAACATCTCTTGATTGTACTTGCTTCAATTAGTCACACTGAGAGACTACAAATAATTTCAAGGTGTGATGTAACACAACGTTGCTGCATCTTAACTTGAAATTGACTAATTTTTTCTTGTAACCATGTACACCTCAGACAAATGGCTTCTTTATTTTTTATTTTTCTGACCATTTTCTAAACTATTCCTTCGCCTTAAATCTATTACCATCTTTTTATTTTTCAGAGGTAGCATTTATAGAATTTGTTTCTCCAAGACCATTTCTTTACATCAACTCACATTTCTAATCTCTATAAATTATTACATGTTATTTCTGGATTAAGAAATTCTGGCTTCCAATTGCTCTCACTTGAATTCAGACTGCAATTTTCTGATATACGAACATGATTGCATTGGGATAGGCTTAAACAAGATCACTGAAATGATAAAAATAATAGAGTCCTCTGAGGATGATAAATAGAAGTCAGTTATAGAAGAAAACACTGAGCTATGTCCCAAAACATCAGCAGAGACACAAAATAAAACATAATAATAGTAAAACACTGCACTCTAATCCTTGTGGCTAATAGTGATACGTGACCATCCTTCTTTGTATACAACCTGGAAATGCTTTTATTCTGCATGACAACATTTTTGATGAATTTAAATGTTTTCTGCAGTATGACATTTTTTATTAAGAAGGTATTAAAGACTTTAGAGTCTGAAGTGTAAATATATATGAAAATAAATTCAAAAGAAGAACATTATTTTTCATAGCCACATAGTTCTCTTATCTGAGAGATATCTGAAGTCCCATTTCCATGAGAAGCTAAACTAATCTAGTAGTTTATTGATGTTGAAAGTAAAATAGTTTTAAGATCCTTCAGCCCTCTCCAATTCTTCACTGATGTTTTTCTCTCCTTCATCAACACATGGCTTTAACACTTATGGACCTTTTTTTACTGAAAGTTCACAGGACTGTGAAGACATTGTTAACTGAAAAAAAGCATATCCAAATCTTTTTCCCTGAGTTAGTGAGATAAATTTACTCACAGAGAGTTCAGATTAGTGTCAGTGCCAGTACCAAGTATACATTTGGAACAAAGAGAAGAAGAAATGCAGAAAATTGGACCTCTCCCTTATGATGGGAACAAGCTACTAAATCCTCCAACTCCTGGAATCATATCTCACTTCTATAAATAACAAAATATTAATGGGATCCCTCTGTAAGGTAAATGAGCACACTATAATTTTTATTAAATTTAAACGTTGGAAAGTCTTACTTAGGCTTACTAAACTCTACAAATGAAACAAATTACATTAAGTGTTTATTCATATGCATTAATTGCAAATTGACACCACAAAAATGAAAAATACTGAGTGATATTGCTTAGCAACTTTGCACTTTGTCTCTTTCAACTGTAGTGGTTGCTGAAGTAAACTACATTGCCTCTTGTTTAAAACTTACACCTCTGTCAAAAATGGTTATGCTTCATAAAAAGAAAACAAAATTAAAAAAACACACAAACCCCAAACCCCATAGCAGCTATTTTAGGGGTTGGGAGGAAGGAAAAGATCTTACAATGGACAACAACATACAATGGACAGACGAAACCAAATTAGGGATGAGAGGTGCTGACAAAAATCATGGTTCTGTGACATGTTTAAATTACTCGTGCTCCCTGTTCCCAGAAGCAGCCATCAATAGTCTGCACAAGAAAAAATTGGATGTTTCATGGAAGCACATGACATTAATGGCAGGAGAACAGTATTCTGTCACTGCATCTTGTTTCTATCACCAAGAAGTCATTTCACTATAAAAGCTTAGAAAAGTCTCTGGAAAAAATAAATTACATAGGAAAGAGAGGATGAAGAAAAGTAAAATGATAAAATTCACATCCTCAATGAAAATAGCGGTAGGTACGTTGGAAAAAAAATACAAAAAAATCCACAAAAGATGAAAATAATATTCATTTTGACTTTTTTCCCTTATGAAGAATTTTCAGGTTTTGAATTTGATTTTCTTTGAAACAGCTAAAATTATTTTGAAAAACAGCAGTTTTTTTCTTCCACATAGGAACATCTTTCATGATTAATCCTATTTCCTAAACAAGCGATTTTTCAAACATTCTGATGACTTTCTCTAAGATACAGAAAGACTGCATTTCAAATATATAATTATAAATTCAGTAATACTTCCTTGGATTATCAACTTACTTAGTCTGAGGTTTAATTGGATTCTGACCTTCTTTAACTCAGTATATTTAAAAATGGAAGATCTTTTTAAGAAGAGAGATTTTATAATTCAGTGAAATTTTATACTTCATCGCTCAGTAAGAAATTGTGCAAAATAACATATTACTACGTTTTTTTTTTAAAGAAAATTGTGATATCATTATTTAAAAGAAAACTTAAGGATCCCAAACAAGTAGTCAGAGGACTTATGAGATTCCAGCATATTCTTTGTCTAAGAAGATTATTTCCCATTGCCATCTAATTTTAAATTAACAGCAATTTATATTCAGAACTTTTACATTTGATACACATCAGAGTCACATTTTCAAACCATGCAATTATTATCCATTATTTGTTACTGGACAAAATCAAATGCTTCAAATTTGGAAATAATCTTGAACATTAGTTGAATTGTTCAACCTAAGAAGTTTCTTCATAGTTCCCAAAAGCTATTGCTTTATAAAAAAATATGGGTATTACGCATTTGCATCAATTTTAAGGTGCTAAATATGTAAGTAATGATCATATAGGGATCATAAAATCAAAGAATTTAAATTAGATGTTCAAATACTTAACTGAGTTTGTGAATTTTGCAAGGAAATTCACTGCCTGCCAGTAGACTCCCCCAGCAGGATGAATGTCTTGAATTCATTTTCTACGGATTCTTTTACTTAAATTGTATTCAAAATTAGAAAATATTCTGGTGAATTACAGAGATGCTGAATTTTCACAAACTTAATTAACAAAACATTCTTTATATTTGCCTCTTGAAAAAGATTAAAAAACAAGTTTTCTCCATTTCTGAAAATGAAGATTAAGAACAGCAAAAGAGTCATGACTTCTTACAGAAAGAAACTCAATTACAGCTTTTAATGTCAGATCATTTAAGTTCAAAATTATCCAAACTTTTCAAAATTTTTTTTTTCTTGTGGTGGTATGACTTATAGCCAGGTTTAATTTCCTGAACATGTTATCATGATTTACTAAGATTATGTTCTAATATTTTATCCGTTCATCTTTTTCCTTCCTTTGGGTCAAAACAAGTTTATTTGGACATGTAATAATAATAAAAAAGGTGAATGCAGAAAGTATTTAGTGTGATACAACAACTTATCAGCCAGGATGCCAGTGTGAATTTCTAAGCCAAAAGACTTTGGTTGAAAAGCACATGAAAGCCAGAGCTTGCTACAGTAATCATGTAACTAAAATCAAATTTGCTTTCATTCTTATTTTAAGAAATGGATCTTATGTAAGCACTATTATTTGACTGCAAAGTTTAATCTTGCCTACATTTATGATTAATTTACAGTAAAAATGCTTCTTTATAATTTTTGTCCATTTTAGAAACAATTAAGCTAATCTCCCAATAAGAATTATTATTTCAGAATCAGAGAGTCAGCACATTCAGGTATTCAGAAAGTTTTTAACTTAAAATTTATATCTTGTCTGGGTCTACAATAACAGTTAAACTTAGCTAGTCCTTACAGAAAATTAATCATGGTTTTAAAATAAGAGGTAACCAGAACTATTACAAAATCCAGGATCATTTATGCATAATAGCCAAAGTTTTTTGTAAGTCAATACAATTTATGGATGTTAAAAAATTTCACATTCTTCTGTTCTACCTAAAAAATGTCTTTTCCACAGAGTTACAATATAGTGAATAGTAAAGAGTTCTTAAAAAATTATTCAGTGCCTGATAATTATGCTCATTTTGTTTTGTTACAGTGATTACCAAAAGCCAAACAAACTAAAAACAATGCATATATTTAAGGAAGGAAGAAATTCCTGTAGTACTTTCCTTTGTCAGAATAAATCATGTTTCCAAGACCCCCTTGCATTTTCTCTCATGCACCACTGGGTAGCCGAACTAACAAGAGTGAAACGAACCATGATATAAATAGCATATAAGTAAATAAAGGAAAAAAAAACACACAAAAACAACCCCAATTCAGAATAAAACAATAATACTGTGCAATGGTTTTAGTATTAAAATAACAGTTACCATTTCCTTATTTCATTTAGTCTTTCACTAGAACAATGTAACTCATAAAAATATACTTTAGACAAGATTTTTTTAAAGGACTTTCCTAGACATATTAGTAATTTTATTTTTATTTTTTAATGAATTTAAGCAGTATGGAGTAAAATATATTTTCAGAATGATTTCATCAGGTTTAAAAATAAATATGGTGGATGAGAGAAGATGAGCCATTAGATGTATGTTAGCTGTTTTGATTACTTTCATGTCCTTGAAGCAAGTAAAAAATACAAACTTTTACATTATCTTATTTCATCTTAAAATAGTAACTAATGATGAACAACATTCTCAGCCCCTAGCAGAATCATGCAGGACATTAGAAGCTATTTAACATAAAGTTTGAGCTAGAAAACTCCTATTTGCCTTCTCCATCTACTTGAGATGCACAATAATCAGTGATGGCTGCATGCCAAATTAAACAACAGCCTCAGGTAATTCTACTATCTCAGTATTGTTTTCTTGAGTGCCTGCCACAAAACTCAGTCTAGATTGATCTGTGAGTAAATCAAGTGGATTGGAATAAGGGAAATAAGCTTGGGCCCTGCCATGCTGATGATATAAGAATGGAACAGTGCACTATTAACCTGCCTTCTTGGATGTATGCTGAAGTAGTGATAATTTGTTTTGAAAGAGAGGATGAACAGCATTACCAAAGGTAACTGTTGCACGACATAAGAGTCCTAGGTCTCACTAGCTACATGACAATGCATTACTGTGGTAAGTGGGTATTAGGGAGATACTGGAGTGATAAGATTATAAATTGTAATAAGAAAAAGTTCCTGCTGGGTCTTCCACCAAAGATTCTGTACTATGCCTATCTTCAGGTAATAAGTATATCTTCAAACAATTCAAACTGTCGGTTACAGGGAACAAGCATTTATTCTAGATGTTCAGTTTTAATTTGAAGGCTCATAAAAAGTTAGTTAGAAAGAAGTCAAGTCAGGAGCCAGTAGTATCATCAAGTGGAATGTTAAACTTTATAATGGAAGTATGTGCACCAAATAGCAGTTAAAATGAGGTTAAATATATCTCTCAATCTGATCTGGAGAAATTAGAAATTATAATGCTTCAAGAAAAAAAACTGAATTCTACAGATTTCTGCATATTTGAAAATCATCACTGACTCTTACTGGATGATGACAGATTGGAGTGCTAACTTAAACCGTAAACCCATGAATATTAATCTAGTAAAGTAATTGCTAAGGATGTCTAAAGAATCGTTGCAATGGAATCTCCTTTTGATTAAGGTTAAGGTCTTGTTGCAACTATTAATTGTTCCTTGTGCTAATTTAGCATTGTTATTGTTAATAGTACTTTCTCACAGTACAAATCCCTCTTCTGTACTTAAATACACAAGAAGGTATCTTAAATCCTAGTTACTAACAGATTATACAGTACTACATACTACAGCATAGGTCTAATACTGCTGACGTCATTAACAGCAGAATCAGTTATGAGATCACAAAAATCCTCAAATTTTGTTGAATTAATAAATCTATGCATTTAAATTTTCTCTACATGAAAAATTTTAAATATTCTATAAATTTGATATATTTTTTCATGTGTACCATGTTCCTTTCCTGTAACTATCATTGCTTCCTGTGAAATCTTATCCTAGTTCAATAAACAACAAAAAACAATAATTCATGATAACAAAAGTAATTAAATAGTAGGAGCAGGTTAAAGATCAGCATTCATTTTTAAAATTAAATTTAAAAGTCTGCAGTGGTTACTTAGAAGATTGGCAAGTTTTACAAATAACATCACCAAGCCTTTTAGAGAGAAACACAGCTGCATTAGAATGGAGTCATTAGGCAATACATTTATTTTGAAGCCAATTAACCTTTTGTCAGAGAAATGTCGTAGCTGTAATGGTTTCAGCAGTGGAGGTCAGCCTCTAACAGGGGCACGTATGACAGCGATTACGCTGTCTGACATATGCTGTAGACTGAGAGTACAGCTGTGGAATGAGAATCTGCCTTCGTTTGTATTCTGCTCTGCATTTTCAGGGAGCAGGCAATCTTGACCTATCCATTTAGGTAATTAAAGCTTCTATTTGGAAGTGTCCTGCAGGAAGGTGAAATTTGGGGTAGATAAATGGCTGCTGCTCAGTGAAACCAACCACTTCCATCATTTGATGGACTGCATGAAATAAGCTGCATTGCCAGGTTCTCATAAAAAGAGAGATGAATTGGGCAGGAGGCAATTCTCTAAGGCAAAGCAACTCTGTCATCTTCCTTTTTGCAGCATATAATTTAATTGTTAGCCAAGGTCGACAGCTGAATCAAGAGCCTTTTTGTAACAGTTTCCCCACCATCTTCCATTTTCTAAGAAATAATTTCAGTTTGTTTACTTAAAAGACACCTTTTTTTGACAATTAGAGATTTCATTTCAATAAGCTCAGCTTGCTGTCACAGCCGTGCCATGACTTACCTTCCATGCTATTTTATTCCCTTTCGTATCATGCTCAACAGCAATGGGGAAGTCTCCTCGTTCATAAAACTTGCGGAATGCTGTGGGCTTGGTAGGTCTCTCTTTAAACGCTCCTGCAAGTGGGGGCCCCCTTACCTTAAAACAGAAACAATCAAAATCTACCATAATTCCATAATAGATTTTTAGAAAAAAACTTATATGGCCTAACACAGAAACAAATAAAAAACCTCGCTGATCTCCAAAATTACAGTTTGCATTCTACTCTACAAGTTTCATTATCTGCTCATTTTGTTTATTTACGAATTTCAGTCTCTTTGTATTTCTTTGTGGCACCTCAGTTCCCATGCATTTTTAAGACAAAAACATCAAACATACATTTACATAATAAAGTTCTTGTGAAATTATGCATTTGTCCTTGAGAAAACTTATTATTCTAAATGTTTCTTTATAGAAGTGGTTCAGCTTTGTTATGGCCTTCAGAGGTCCCTTTCAACTCTAAGGATTCTATGATTCTATGATCAATGGCAGAAGCCTAGAAGAAGAGAGAGAATCTTCTCCTAAATCACTCCTCTCTGCTTTTTTTGCCTTGGAAGAAAAAATCTGATTGAGCTCCACTTGGTTCCTTAGCTATGTGTGGTTAGTATCTCATGAAGCTTGAGTGCTTGAATGACAGTCCAATTCTAAAATATCCATACAGGATTTTTTTTCTCAGCCAAACTTAGTTGTAACAGTAACTGAAAACAGTCACAAAGATAACAGAATTTCAAGTACTTATACGAAATCTATTGTTTAAGCTAATTAACAAAGCTAATCTCAAATACTAGAAGAGACTAAGAGAGCTAAACTAATCTCAAATGCCCTTGATGATTATTCCCTGAGAAATTCATGTCCTTTTTTTTTTTTTTGGTCATGTCTGAGATAAGGACTGCCTACAATTCTCTCCATATCTCTTTCTTCAAAAATACCAGTGTGACTTGCTGACTTTTATAATATAGAAAGTGTCATTTTCAAAAAAAAAAAAAAAAAAAAAGGCATGAGCTTCAAGGATTGTAACTAGTACCCAGTATTTTGTATTGTTCTAATTGTCTCTTATGTTTCTATGTCTAATTCTAATTACATAGAATCTACTAAATTCTATGTAACTTTACTGTAGCAACTAAGATCAAAATTTGACTTCACATTTTTTCCCTCCGACGTATTTTGCCATTTTTTACTGCTCATAAGATTGACACAGTGTAATCAACCAGTTATATGCATATACTGCACTTTAGGGCAAATTTCTTAAACCAGGGCTTCTAAACTGTGACATATTTCTGCACAGTGCAATCACAGATAGACTTTGTCTAGTGTAAACAGGTTTGATATACGTAGCTGTAATACTTCGTAGTAACACAATTGCAGCAGAAGAGCATAACACTTGAAGAAAAGCACTTCCAACAGATGTGAATAAATCTACGCTTTTTGTTCTGTAGAAGCACAATTTGTTCTGCACCATCAGGATAGGTACTTTCACTTTTCTTTAGATTGTTTTTATGCTCCTTCCATGTATTTTTAAATATTGGTGTGATCTTCACACATTCTTTAAGACGTGTGTTTCCAGAATGTATTAGGAGTCACTGTTCTAAGTAAATTTTAACTTACATTATTGATAAAGAATATGTTGTCTTATTTACATAAGCTACAATCTTAATTATTTTTGGCAGACTATCATCATTAGAGGTAGCAAATGCAATCCCAAACTACATCTTATCTGAAAACAAAAATCATTCTTCCTAATTAATATTAGTAGTTTTGATATGAACTTTTATATACTGCACTTTTGCAAATTTTCTGGTAGACATGTTTGTGTTGATTCAACATTTTCCTATTCTTCATTCAAGAACAAAGAAACTAGAAGAAGAAACAGACCTTGGTCACCAAATACATTCATCTATTATTCCTCTAATATTTCTGTATCATATAAAGTGTTTAAAAAATTGACCAGAAATTCTTACTGCTAAAATACTGTTATATGTTATCATTATTTCAATGGTTAGAAATCACATTTTAAATAGTATGCCTATACTCTGATCTGATGACTTAAAAAAAAACAAATTAAACCAAACCAAACCAAAAAACAAAAGACATGGCACAATTAAAAAAGTTTCAGAAGAAGACAATGACTGAAGTTACAGAATGGCTTTTACACAAAAATAATATCAGGAAAATGATTACTAAGGAGAAATAAAAGTAAATCATTGCTTCACAAACGATGAATAGGGACTGATTTTCCCTTGTTCCTTCAGTAAGAGTACAAAACAATCCATTAAGTGAAAAATTTGAACAAATTATGTATTCATGCACCAGCTCATGAATTTATGGAACTCTCTGCACAAATTCAGTGGTGTTAAGTCCTGGAATTTCTCTGCATTCAAGGTGTAACTGGAAAAGCTGATAAAAGAGAAATATATTCAAGCTTACCAAGTCCATAATATCAGTGATGAGAAACACAGATTGTAGTACCCTTTCAACAACATAGATAGAAACAGTCTTTCTAGTAGACCTCCAAGCAATATATTTAGTCTCTCATGGTCACAATAGACTGGCATCTCATAGTTATCCTTTGATTTAGGACAGCAATTATTTTTTAACTATAGATGAGCTCTATGTTAACCTGGTGCAGGGAAACTGCTTTGGCAGGGGGGCTGGACTCAATGATCTCTTGAAGTCCCTTCCAACCCCTATGATTCTATGATTTTATGTTAATGACAGAGTTTATTATCATTAGTTTCAAGTGCATTACTCTATAGTTTATACTATTATATTTGATTTCACTTCTGCCACACCAGTTCTGAAAAGGTTTCTCCTTCTATCTTCATGACACTCTAATGTTAATCTAATTCAATAACTACTCCAAACATAGTATCAATTGTAGATTTCATTATATAATCCTATTTTTTCTGGTCTATATCACCATCATCAATGAAAATATTAAATTAGGTTAGCCCTAATACCACTTCTTAAGAAGTTCCAATAATAACCTTCCTCTGTTGTGATAGCCCTCATTTCAACATGACATGACATTGTTGCCCTCCATTTCAATACAGAGTTTCTTACCCATCTTATACATCACATAATTCTTGTACTCCGTAACTAGCCACCTATTGTGTATAACTAGAGGAGCAGCAATAAAAGAAATACTTGGCAATAATCTCAATAGTGAGCTGTTGTTTCTTTCTTTGCATTAAAGATGTTCTTTGGAAGCAACTTATTTCTTGTGTTTGCATTAGATCAAAGTATATTATTGAGATAGCTGCTGGAAAAGCTACATGGGACAAATACTGTTTACCTTTAGCAAACAGCTTTCATTCCTTCCTACATTTATTACAAGGCACGCCATTATTATCTTATTTGGTATTCTTAAAATGTTATCTACTAAAGACCCATTTTTGGTCCACCCACAACAGTTTGCTTGAGGAAAAATAAATGCATATAATTTACATTTTTATAATTCCTGATCTATCTCCATTTATTTTATATATTTATTTTCCCACACATGGAATTTATATCATATTTGGGGATCAGGCTTCCTTTTCTTCTCTATTTGCAGAAAATCACAGTGGAGGAATTCTGAGCATGGATTTGGATTGGATCAGTAGCTATAAAAAGTAATAAAAGAGCAACAATTAAAATTTGGAGCACAGCAAACATAGTGAGAAACTGTTGCAGAATCTTTAGATTGGTAAATTTCTTTTGGACAAGAAGTCAACTATATTTTTTTTGCTTTTCATAGAGAAGACATGTTTATCACTATAGATGATTGTTGTAAAATATTTTTTAACATGTGGCTGACCATTCCTAACATCTCTTTTCCTCATGGAGATTTAGTATTTTGTTATGTACAATTCAATAGGACCTTCCTAGCTGCAACAATTTCTCTGCCATTTTAAGCAAAAATATAGAAATCAAAGGGATATGTTCTTCTGATCCTGGTGACAGTTGACATAATCTTGTTAACCATGTTGCATGCAAGTATCATGCTTTTGAAAATTTCACAGAAATGTTATGACTTTAACTTCCAGGAGAAGACTTTTACTGGCTTATGGGCAGCTGGTAAAAAATGGATTTCCTATAGGTTGGGTGTTGAGTCTAAACTGAAGTTCTTTATAAAGAATCTGGATGGCAGGACTGAATGCTCACTTACCAAGACTGTAGATGAGATTAGACTAGGAGAAGAGGCACTATGCACCAGAAGAAATAGTAACCACACAGACAGACATTCACTGACTGGGATGAAGATTTGCAGAAGTATGTCTTGCACAAGAAAGCTAATCCCAAACTGCAGTGCAAGCTGACTGGGGTCAGAACAGTTAAGGTACAGCTTTGCTAAGAAACACCTGTGCATCCACATGGACAGCACTAAACTTGAGCTAGCCTTATTCCTAGAGCAATAGGCAAACTGAGCCCTGTATTATATTGCCAGGGGTACAGTCAGCAGATTGAGAAATTCCACTCTCCTTGAGAAATGCTTACTCAGTTGGAATGCTGTTTAGGCTTTTGGTCCTCTCAGCTCATGACAAAAACAAGCATCTCTTCCAAATTATCATGAACATGATTAGAAGTCTAGAGGTTTTGACAGAAGGTTTGAGAAACTGGGTGTGTTAAACCCAGAGAAGAGAAGGCTTAGGGTAGATCTAATCACAACCTTCCAATTACTAAAAGGCAGCTACAAAAATGGTGGTATTCTCTTGTACAGAAAAAAAAAAGAAACAGGTGCAAGTTGCTTCAAAGGTACTTCTGAAAAAAAAAAAATAATAAAAAAACATTGGAATAGATTGCCCAGAAGTGGTGGGATACCTCCAAAAATCTGAAGATTTAGCTTGACAGGGAGGCTCAGCTCTCAGCTGAAGGTTGGACAAGATGCTCTTCAGAGGACCCTCCCAACTGAGGCTTCTATGCAATTTTATGTCTCTAAGTAAAATATACCAAAATCTACAATGTCTTTGCTTTTGATAATTAATCTTCCTACATTTATATTGTTAAAATTACTGGCTAAAAAAAATAATAATTCTGAAAGTATTCAGTTTATTTGAAAAAGCACTAACAAACACTACCTTCATCAACCTAATAAAAATATTTCATTGCAATGTACTTAGAAAGAATAAGACAAGAGTTCCAGTTAATTAAAGGCTAATATTCAGGATGGCAAAGTACATGAAGCAATAAACAGCTGCTGAGGTTCATTAAATGTCAAAGAGAAGTTAAACAATTTAATAATTGCAAAAATAATTTATTGTAATGCCATTGAACTACATGACAAGATATAAACTATAAGTCATTAAGCAAAACAGGAAAAAGTTCTTGTTTTTTCATTGGCTCATGGGCATTTTAAACCATTTTATCAGGTTGCATTCTTCAACGTCAGTGATGGCACGCTAGGAAAACACAGAAATTATCTGAAGTCAGTTCTAAATAGTAATTAATTATCTAAGACTCAAGTTGCCTAAATTTCTAAGTGAGTATCAAATGATTCATATTTAGGGGCGTAAATATGTACCTACACATTATGACTGGTGATTTTCTTTACAATTTGTGCTGTAGTTTCATGGGTAGCTGAAACTAGGCAAAAATTGTCACTGACCGTGAAACGTCTTGCCTTGCATCAAACACTTCATTGGATGCTATCATAATCTACTGCTTCCATTAAAAAATACAGAATTTTGCTTAGGCATTCAGAAGATCATATCAGAAACAAAGACGTTTTTACATTTTGTTTTGTTTATTTTCTTCTGTTAGGTTGATTTGTAAAGTATTAATGGTTTATTGAGAAGTTACGTTAAAAATTTGGATAGTCCAAGGGAAGGGCGGCATCAAGTACAACAGGAAGAAATAAGTGACTGCTTCTTCAAGGAATCGTGTTGAATTTATACTGAACATCAAAAATTAATTGGACACTGTTTCCCATCTGCCTATGTAGACATAGGTTGTCGTACTCCAAGCAGAAGTCGGTAATTGCTCAAGAGCTGTGTGAAAAATAAAAAGATGTACTTCCTAAAAGTAGAATAGACCAAGACCTTAATGTTTTTATATAATCATTCACAAATTTAAGAAAAAAATTGACCAATGATTTGATCATAATCAAATTTAATAGTTTTATCATCTTCAATTAATCTAGTTTAATGCATTTATATGATACTAATAAGAATAAAAAAGACATCCAGCTCCTTGTTATGGGAAGACTGGAATTGAAACTGATCTTGTATTTTTTTATTCTCACAAAATTAGTTTATGATACTTATTTTTGAAACTATAGGGATCAGAATTCATATGACCACTCAAATCCCTTGCCTAAAACATGTTTGCATTCTTCCCTGAAAATATAGCACTGCATTATCAACTGGGAGACTGATAGTTTTTTCAAAAATAAAATAATAAATCTTATTCTTTTGTTTCCAAACTGAAAATTGCATTTGTATGAAATTGTACTGTATAAACGGAATGGAGTCTACTGCTACATGCTGCTGTCCTAGGGTAGACATAAACAAAATTTCACTCACATTTGTTTGTGTACCACCCACTGTCAGGGTCTTAGTGCCATTCTTCTCTTGTACTGCGGCAAAACTAACATCCCACTTGGCTAATGCAGCATAGTCCCACTGGCAACTCACTCCCCCACAGGAAGTGTCACCATTCTTTTCCTTGTGTACTAGAACCAGAAACAGCTGAAAAATCATAAAATCAAAGGAATTGGAAAGAACCTCTGGAGATCATCTAGTCCAATTCCCCTGCTAAAGCAGGTTTTCTAGCATGGAGAACACAGGAAACATTCCAAGTGAGTTTTGAATATCTGCAGAGGAGAGTTAGCAAGATTAAAGATCAAATAATATACCTAGCATTATACAGCGCTACGCTGACATGCAAAGCTTCCATAGAATCCCCAGTGGGAAGGTCCTCATCCATATAGCATGGTAAAGCTTTTCACTTGTCCAACAAGGCAGCTGCACAACACTGCTTAATAACAACTCATATTCAGGAAGAAAGACTAGGTGCAAAAGTCATAAGCTGCAGTGTTTCTAGCTTTGGAATTAGCAAGCACATATGTACCTTAAGTGGTGTGATAACTTGTACCACATAGAAGGCCATCATATTTACCAGCATACAGTGACCTATCACCATAGCAGAACAATTCTGTCATTATAGTTGTGGGTTTTTTTTCTTTCTCTCTAGTAAATATAAGTAATAGTAATAATAATCTTCACTATTACTAATGCTACTAATTAGGAAACAAAAAAACTTGGCCAGAGTTAACAATTACAGTCCGAAATGGGCATCCCGAATAGATCCTACTCTGACTGACAATAAGCAGCAAAGCCTGTTCTCCTATGTCTTCATTTATTGATCCTAATTCTATTAGATACCACAGGTGGATAATACATGCTATACTCACGTTTTGATTTTGCTATGCAGACATACCCAAAATCAGATAAGAAACTTCAAATGATAGTAGGGGCATAGAAAGATGTCCCAATAGATATGGTGAGTTCCATATAAATTCCTCTTATTTAATATCAATATCACAAGCACTCAATATCAAAAGAGCACAGTCTATCACTGTGTATCAGACAAAAGCCTGATATACATAAAAAAAAAGAAACCTGGGAGAGATTTCTTCACATGTGCCACTCTTGATGTGCTTTAAATGGTGCCACATCTAATGCTTTAAATCTTGCTTCTGGGGCTACTGCACAAATACGGACAACAGATCAAAGCACATCTCATAACTTCAAAAGTCAAAGTGTGAGAAATCAATTTCAAGACCTCCAAATGAAACTTTTGATACAGGTTAGCAAACATTACATATACTTCTAAAACACTAGAACTTGAAAGAAAAATCAGATGTGATTTTGTACAAAGATATTGTATCTCATTATTACCTTTAGACACTACTGAAAGGAAGTCGAAAGCTGTATACAAAATTACTCTAGTTCATCACCTCAGAAATGCTATTTTTTGACTGGGAAAAAGATAAGCTGTTTAGATAAACAAGAATTGGTCTATATTACAAGGATAAGTATGTCACTCTGTCCTCAGAAGGTCCTCCATCTCCACCTCCATTCTGTGGTGAGTAGAGTATTTCATGTCATTTCAATTTCTCTCCTTATATTTGCAAAGCAATCTCCCTTAACACAAAGGAAGAAGATAGACAAGTGAGAAGTACTAATGTATCTCTTCCTCTCCTGTCAGTGTGCAAATGAATATAGTTTCTTTGTTGCTTTGTTTTCTTTATTTATCTCACAAATCTTTCCACATAATCTAGGAGACAAACATTTTGCCTGATTGTTGTGATTCCTCCATTCACCTTCCAATGTTCAGAAAAATATAAATTAATGGTGTCAGCATCTGCATTAGTGTTTCAGGTGATACCACAGGTGTGCTTTTCAAGTGAATCTCATGATCATCCCCAATTATGGTGTTCTGATTCACATAATGAGGCAGTCTGTACGAGAATGAACAGGAATGAACTTCCAGATAACAGTCAACCAAAATGAAAGAAATCCCTGTAACATGAAAAACATATCCTCAGCATCAGCTCTTTTCATTTTGTTTTCCCTTCCTAGTGGCCTGCACTGCTCACTGTTATCACATTCTTTATGGCTACATATGTACTTCTGGATGCCAAATCAACCCGCTGAAGGGTCTACATACTGCAAGTTATAAGAATGCCCTTTGCTAGGAAACAAAATGAAAAGTGGATTTTATTTTTTGCTTCAATTTCATGATGTAGTAACAATTTACCTTTCCTGATTTCTGTAATCTAGTTCTTTATAATGGTCATAAACATTATCATGGTACCTCTGTGCACAGTTTCAGGTAAATATTAAAATTACAGGAAAAATTTAAATTGTATGAAAGTTACTCCCCAATTTTGCACTTTCATCACACACAAGTATGAAGGTTCATGCTGGAATACACCTAGCACCCTAAATTAATACTGTGATCCTAACAGAGGATAACTAGGAATGTGAATAAAAACAAGATCATAATACAGAAATGCAATTCTTCTAAATGGCCAAAGAGCTGCTCTCCTTTCCAAGCTGGCCTATACCATCTGTCCTTTCAGAAACACTGATTTTGATGTTTGCCTGATCCAGCACTGATCTACTTTAATGCTCAGAACTGGAAAACATGCCAGGAAAGTACTTGCATGATTTTTCACTGGAGAAAGTACTGAAAAGGTTAACTAGACTTGGAATGCCACTACTGTTGCTGAAAATGTGGGAGACAGAATGACAATTTCATGGTAGCCAACAATTAAATAATAGATGAGAGGATAAGGTAGAGCCTATGATGACAGCATTTGTCGAGACACATTAAAACAACACTACTGTGTTTAACACCAATTAGAATTGTGTGAATAAACTAATTTCCACGTCAAGGAAAAATTAAAAATGCAGAAATTTCTCCTCGCTTCAGATGGGAACATTGTCTAAAGACACTTAAGTTTCTCAAAGAACAGAGCAAAGAAATTTGCCTTGGTCGTGACAGAACATTCTAGCACATCTGAAGAATACTTTGTCTTCATTCTTAATGTCATGGTCACAAGAATGCACCAATTTAGTATTTTCAGTCTCCCTTTCTAAATCTTGCCTGTTTCTGTTAACAACTTCCTGTCCTAAAGTTTTACATAGTGGTGCACCATTAAATATTTGCTGTCAGTAATGGGTGAAGTAATTCCTGTATTATGAAGGTAATACAATGCTATTATTTAATATGTGCTACAAATCAAATATTCCCACTTCATTCAGAGCACAATCTACTAAAGAACACATTCTGAAATATAACATTCAAAATTAGATCTATTTAGTGAATTTTTAGCTTCAGATTAACTGTTAGCAGATATCAAAGTATGTCAGGCCTAGTGGTCCTATTTTTAGAGGAGGAATTTGCATTTCATAGATTGTCATTTCATAGATTGCATTGTCACTGCATTTCATAGATTGTCATAAAGTAGTGATTAATATGTGGATGTCTGTTCCCTGGAGGTGCTCAAGGCCAGGTTGGATGGGGCCCTGAGTTGGAACAAGATAATCTTTAACATCCCTTCTTACTCAAGCCATTCAAAGATTCTATGGTCTTTGACAAATGAATGCTCTATACTAGTTGTTTCATCCCAGTGCCTGGAATTGTAAAGATTTCAGAAGTTAAACTATTTTGCTAGCTCCTTTCCTCTGCAAAAGAGTCAATCAACCTAGTCAACTGCTTAATGTGAACACCATGACATAATTATTATGACATCATTATTCTGTAAGGAACATAGGCCCAGATCCTCAAAAGTATGTAAGTGAGAATTCTTATTCTTATTCTTTCAATGCTACACTTTACATCTAACCTCTAAATTCCACATGAATAGAACTTTTACATCACAACTTTGAACCTTTTAGCAGCAGCATCAAACAAAACAGACTATAGTTAAACTTTTATAAACACCTTCTGCATCTTATTTAGTTCAGTCTTTCCTATGCAGTTTTATGTAGGGTTTTGCAAAGAAGTAAGAAACCATTCTATCTTAGAGATGCTTTCAGCCTAGGTGAGGACATCTTGCAGCAAACCCAAAGTGACTCAAGAGCAGAGACACGGTAGAAACAATTTGTAGGGAGAACACTGACTTCATTGTTAATGAAGTGTATATGTATATTTTCAACAAGCCTGTGTTCGACATCAAACCATCCACAATGTAACTTAAGAGAAGCATATCTGTGAAACAAATGTTAGTGATAAGGATACAGTCTCCAAACTGCCCATATTTAACTGATCAGCCTGTGGCCTTTCCCGATGAACTGATTATTTACTAGCAGCAAATCCGCATTGAGAGCACTCATCTCTAGATTTAGATTTATTTTGCTCTAATATTTAAACAACTACAACAACAAACAACAACAAACAACCAATATTTAAACAGGTATTTCTTTAAATCGCTCCACAATATGAAGAGGGGACAGTAAGTGAAAGTGCACTTTCGATGCCAACTAAAGAGCTTGACATAGATGTGCACTGTTTAACTCTGAATTTGGCTTGGCTGCATGAGAAGAGATAGAATAGGAACATTAAAACAAAAGAAAAGTAGGCAGGAAGAAGAAAGAGGGATTACCTTTCATCATTTACCCCATACTGAGTAAAAAGCACAGTTCTACTTTGAAAGCCCGAATGTCTTATACCCCCATATAGGTTTGACTACTAAAGAACCACATTAAAGAACAGAACATGAAAAAGTATACTTAAGAAAAACGATCTAATGTTTTATGAGAACCTCAATATCTTGGAATTTGCTCTCAAAACTATACATGTATTTTCTACGCAGGAGTTCTGCCTATGTTATTATTTTTTTTTTCTCCTGATACTTGGAGTTGTCCTTGTGCTTTCTATCTAGGCAATTCAGACAGTCTAGCACTTCATTTTACTTATTCCTTTGTTATCATTAGAGACAAACACAGAGACTCTATACATATTAGTCCAACAGTTCATTGTGTGTCCGTGAATACATAAATAAAAGTTGCCAATATGTGGTTTGAGCATAAACTTTCATGTATGCGAATACTTTTCTACTTATTTATTCAGTCCTTTCAGAATCTATTACAAATGACTGAATAAGATATTATTGGAAAAAAGACAGTAGCAAAAATAAATAAAAAAATAAATATATTGGTTAGGAGATGATTCAATAGCCATTCCTTTGTATAGCAGCTATTTTCTTTCTTTTGTTGCTAATCTAGCTGATGATGTTACGTATTAACTCGCTAAGATATCTGTTCTTTTACAAGAAAAACATATCAATGGCTTTCTTTGATCTTAAATTCAAATCATTCCTTCACTAGAGGATGCTTGTTAGAAAAAGGAATAGTTATTTAATTCCAATTGTATGCAGCTGAAAAGATTTTAATAACCCTCCTTATCTGCATTGCATATAGGTAAAAATAATCCCCCTAGTAGGGATAACATTTTGCTTGGTGAAAAAGAGTCAATTCTGTCTCATATCAGAATGCAAGATGGTGGGATGCATATGATAAGAAGGTCTCACAGAATATGTCTTCACAGACACTGACCGTGGCTTAGTGACTACTGAAGTTCAGGCTTGTTTTCATAGGCTTTATTGCTATTACTTTCATATATTTTTCTTAAGATGCTTTTTATACTTGAAAACGCAAGATTAATAAACAACTTCTTCTGTGGTCATCTACATTCTCCAAATGCTTTGCTTTCATATCCATAACCACCTCAACTTAATGCTCACTTGCATCTTTTTCTAGGAAAAAAAGGTGAATTCTTTTTTTTTTTTTCTTTTTTTTTTTCCCAGAACATGAACTGCTATCTATTTTCTTTTCTTCTTCTTCCATTCCTTATCTCAGGAACCAACCTGCTATGGGAATAGAATCTTAACCTCCCCCAATTTTGAGCTCAGTAGGAAGTATGAAGTGTAAAAAGTGACAATTAAAGGAAAGCAAGAAGTATCTTCAATAACATGAAAAAAATTGCTCATACAAATTTCAGTAGTTTCAACATTCACTATTTCACATATATACTCATATACATTTCACACTTTTTTTCAAACTTAACATTTGACAAAGTTTTTTGAGCTAATTTAATAAAAATTAAGTTGTATACCAAAGACATCTGTTCCAATACTATAAATATGTGGAAATCTTTAGTTTCAAATCACATATCAATGTCTTGAACTCCAGGACACATCCATAAAATACTATTTCTTGAAAAATGTATGCCTGAAATTTTTCAATGAACTAAAAAAAAACCAAATAAACAAATCTAAGCTAAACTGAAGAAGACAATGCTCTACATTGTATATAGGAAAAAAGAAGTGTTAAAAAAAAAGCTACTGAAAAAATTCTCTGATGGATAATCAGCTCAAAATTGCATAGGCAAAACAAAATGAAAGGTTACCAGTGCTTTATGTTTACCAAAATTGATCCAAAACCAGACAAACTATCCACACTTACAAAACTATAGATTATAGACCACAGTTACAGATAGTTTGATTACTAATGTTTATGATGTTGCATTGTAAACTTCCAGTGCTAACTTAATTTATTCAGACCTAGATCAGAAACACAGATACAGACAAACCAGAGTACATCAGAAAATCGAATACCATGAACAAAAAGCCCTTCTTGTTATCCTTGACATCAACAGATTTATTTCCAGGTGGGCCTTAGCCTTCCTTGTCACATCCCTGCATGCCCTGACTACTCCTCTATTCCTCTCAAGTGGATAAACCCTTTTCCCACATTCTGTAAACTTTCTTCTTCCATTTGAGTCTTTCCATGAGCTCCTTGCTCAGTCATACAGATCTCCTGCCACCTTTACTTCCTTAATGCTCTGCTCCCTTTTGCCTTCTCAGTAATAAAAGGGACACAATGAATATACTTATTTTTATCAACTTGTCTTAAGAGTTACTCAAGGTACCACTGCACTGTATTCTTCCATACATAATTAAATTCTATTTGAATGTTGATAAAAATCAGACTGTTTGTAAACATCTGGCTAAAGTAATGTATCACCTATCTTCACAGCTAAAGATATGAGGTGGTTTCATAACAAAGGGAAATAAACAAGCAAGTTTTAAATATCTCCCTTCCCTCTATTGACTGATTTTAACACCATAGCTTTGGTAAAGATTCAATTCCTGGTCTTACAATAAGATGATGTTTCCTCTCTATGTACAGCAATGGTGATGATTCTCATTAAGCTTTATTGTAAAAAAAAGTATGTTTTGGAGATTTTTCTCCCTTTTTAGGATGCTGCAATAGCTCACTGTACTTTACCTCCATGAATGTTATAATACTGAATATTAAAAATTTTTCACTCTCAGGATGTATCACACTGTCAGTGATTTATTTTCTTCATGCAGATAAAAGTTAATTACAATAAAAATTCTTAGAGCTGTAATAACATTCATAGTCTTTCCTTAATCGTCCTACTACTTGATAAATGTAGTCTTAAGAGCATGAAGCATGTGTACATTGAAGACGGCATGAAAGTGGTGAGCAAGAATATAAACACCAGGGTACCAAGAGTACATATGAAAGGCACTGTAAGGTAAAAATTTCATCTGATGTATTAATATAATTATTAATGTAAATTTCGATACAATAATGTAAGTTATACAGTTCAACTGCTAGAACAGACACCAGCTAATATTCATTATTATATTTAATAAAGATAACTTCTGCATCTTAGCAATCAGTCACTAGGATCTGCACATATTCAAATTAGGAATTACAGTTTATTCTAGTAACTAGTATTGATTAGTTGAAAACAAAATTGAATATTCATGAAGTCACATTTACAGAAACATGAGTTAGAATCTATTGCATTGATCACTGACTTGTCAAATTCAGATTTGTTGGGTAGTCCCAGAGTAGCAATTCCATACAGAATAAGAGAAGTACTACTATGCCCCAGTTAATGATATTTCCAAGGTTAAAAGACATGTACAAGCCAAAACTAATAAATACAACAAAATGATCTCTGAGTAAATAATTTCTTCCTAACATCTAACCTAAACCTCCTCTCCATTATCTTAAAGCCATTCCCCCTTGTCCTATCACTATCAGACCACGTAACCTCCATAACCGTGTAACCTAGAGCTTCTAACCTCTCTATCTAGAACTCCCTTTCCTTATCCTTTTACTACTCAAATTCAACCCAGGCGACACACAGATCTACTAAATGTGGTCAGTTCCCCTTCCTGGCTTCCTGCTTGGACCTTCCTATGATTACAGACATCTCTGGCCACAGGAGATACTCAGTAGTACAAAAACAAAAATTCACTGCCTATTTTTACTGAGCAGCTATGTTACCACTTCTGCAATACTTTATACATCATATATTGAGAAGAAATATTTACAGTGGATACATTTTACCAACAAAACCACCCCTACTTGATTCTATGATTCTATGATACTTTATCTTGAAATCTTTACAGAAACATCAACTGAAATACTAAAATACAGGTTAGATACTGATGTATCAGACAAGGCTGTTATATTTTCTCATTATTTCCTGTTACAAACGTAGTTTTAGATTATTACATTGTATTATAAGAAGGGAAACTTTCACATAAAAGCTATAGTTAATTAGAACTCAAACTGAATATTTATGAGCAATTTAGAATTTAAAATACCATTACGTTTTATTTATTCTTCTATTGATACAATGATAGAAAAATAAAACTAATGAAAGCTTCTCAATATTTATCTTAAATCTCAATTAGCATATGATTTGTAACATTTTTCTTTGTAATAGTCTTCCATATGCTTAACCATAATTCCAAACAAATATTTCTTGTCTATGAACTAAACAATTACTTAAAGCATGTACAACAAATGTATAAATCTCATGATACCTACTAACTACAGTAAAATGTTGTTTGGGAGACTTTAATGTGAGTGAACATTATTTTAGTATGAGTGTAAAAAAAAAAAAAAAAAAAAAAAAAAGAAGACTAATTAAATAGGTCTGCTTACTATTAGAGAAATTCAGGTGCAAGTACAAGTCTCTCACTTTTCAGAAATGTTTCATGTATGTTTCCAAGAAGGCAGCTGTCTTTCCAGGAAAACAATGAACTGCAGATGTGCATTTTGTAAATAAACCTATATGGCAATTGCTCCAATGCCCATACAATGTTCTTTGTTGACATCAATTAAATTGGAGAGTATTTCAATGTTGTCAAGAAACAAAGAAATGCTAAGTGTTTTACAGAGTATAACAGCAAACAAATGCCAAATCAAAAAAGAGGATTTTGAGTAAGTTGGCTGAAATTACCAAAAAAAAAAAAAAAAGTGCCTTTATAATTCCTTCCATATGAAGACTGCCTGCACTTTAGAAAATAATTAAATTAATTAAACATATTTCAACTTAGAAAACTTTAATACTGCCACTAATCATATTTCAAATCTCAAGACAAAAGTGACACAGCACACTGAAGAGAGTGGAGATTAATTTTAAAATGTTTACCAGTAAAAATTAAAGTGAAACAAAATAAATAGAAGATTTAAGACCCTTCTGGAATTTACGTGCCTACCATTTTAAATGTATGCATATTGTTTGCATGCAGTCTGGACAAACTTATCAAAAAATTAACAAAAACACATGAACACTATGAAACAAAAAATGTACTTTTCCTGAGGACTTCTTAGGGTTAAAAACCATACTTTAATGTTACACACAGTTCTGCAGAATTAAACACTATATAGTAAGCTCCTAACTCCTTAGCTATTAATCATTGAAAAACAAACAAAAAAATTCAGCAAGACAAGAAATGAGGTATAATCAAGTCTGGGCACAAATTAAAACAGTCATTTTAAAAAATCCCAAGTAAGATGACACTGGAATCTACTTCAAACAGTGAAAGCTGCTTTGATATTAGAAATCCATAATCTAATTTCTCCATCAGCCTTGGTGGACATTTTAGTAATATAATCAGTGCTCTACCTCTACTATTTTAGAATATCCATTTAAATCCATTAGAGTCATCACATAAAAAGTTTTAATATCATTTTCCTTTTTGCTGCCAGTCCAGTAATGCCTTGAATTTTCCATTTTCAAGAACTGAAAATATATTAACAGTCTACAGATCCTCTTTGCATAGGAAAATTAAGAAGTTTACTGTATTTCAAATTACAAATGGAAATATAATTTAAATATAATGATAGGAAAAATAAAAATTGCTGGTGATTTTTTTTAAATTATGAAGACAATTTTTTTTTCTCCGAAATGATACATCAGTTTGCCTCCAAATATCCACACTTCTAAGACATCCTTCAAGGAGTGATATTAGATAATGCATGGTTAACCCAAATGAAAAATTAATAGATTCAGAAGTTCAACTGATGCAAACTCAACTTTCTGGAAGAAAAGAAGACACAGAAGAGTATTAACATTCACTGTAATTTTAATCAGTAATATGCAAAAGAGGTTGTGACTCTCTGATATGAAATAGTCCTTGACTTTCATAATTCTTAAGTACTTTCTTTTATCATTTTGCTGATGTATGTTCTATTTTAAAATCAGAAGGATAATGGATGTGCTTCTTAAACAGTAAATTGGGTTTTATATCAGAGACCTGTCAGCACAGTGACAGGTTGACCTGACAGTGGTCTTTCATTTGCAGCTGTCCTTCATGACTGCATTTCAAGGTGATAGGTCAGTCTTAAAAAAAGTGTGGACGATTGCTTGATCCCTCAGGAAACATCTTAGAGTTGTAACATTCATTGCTTTCATATTCTTCATAACAGATTAATGGCAGATCTACCTCTGCTGTCAGGTGCATTATTATTAATCAAGAGCTGTTAAAGATTTGAGTAGATATTGTAAATAAAATTAAATTTGATTTTTCTATTGTTTATAGGAAAAACTTCAAAGTTCAGGATAAATGGATTGTTTCTCAATGTTTTTCACGAATGGAACATAAAAAAAATAATCCACGTTTAATTTTGAGTGATTTTTTTGTTTTTCATCCATTTTTAAATGAAGAGTGAGAAGATAGCATCTAACATAAACATTAAGACTTTCCTTTCATATTGGATATAGAGTTTTAATCAAATAATGAAAATCAATGCTCACAAAATAAACAGCTAATGGCAACATTAATTCCTACAAAGTACTGAACCACACAGAACTTCCATCTTTGTTCAAAAGTGCTGATGTACCACAATATTTTATGAATATATGGAAGCTCTGATTTCCATCATTAATTTATTTGCTAAACTGATTACTCCAAGCCTAATGATACTATTTTTTAACAAAAATGATAACGGCTTTTAAATCTACTCAAATTATAGCCAGACCATTTCATTGGTATTATTAATTGTTATACAACTGATCATATCCTTTAAGACTACTGGGACCAGTTCTGCAATTATATTAGATTAGAGAAAATGGATTAGAGGAAATTCATCGTAAAAACCAAGTGCTAACTAAATTTTTGCTACATTTTCAGGCTTCCATTTTCTTTTTTCTTTTCTTTTTTTTCCTTTTTTAGTTTTATTAATATTTAACAACTACCTTATTTGAGTATGTTGCTTTGTGTTCTAACGGAAATTTTTCATAAAACGTTTTTCTGAAAAAAAAAAACCAACAGGTATCTGAAATTAACTTTTGAGCAATTACTGTATTTATTCTCTAATTTTAATGTGTACACTGGAAGTAATTTCTTGTGACAATAAGATCATTACATAGTGCTACAATTACGGAATTTGTTTTTAGAGAAATGAAACCTAAATTCACCTGCATTCAGAAGTTAGAATACAAGAATTTGAGTAAAAGGCAAAGAAGGTGAAGCACTGTGTTTCATTTAAAAAAAAAGGAATTCTGTTTCCTTCAGTATCACGTCTGCATGTTTCCACTGAAATAACATTTTGCAAGCAATTTCTAATATGTACTGGAAAATTGTAAATGTAAGTGACACAGCTGAAAAGAGTACACAAACTGCAGAAACACACAAAAAACTGTACAAATCCATGCAGAAAAATAAGACGAATGTAGTTAAATTTTCAGACAGATTTCTTGATATATTTTTCATCTATGCCATAACTCTTGGGAAAAAAAAAAAGCCTATAAATATTTTTCATAATTGTATTAACAACTACAACTCCCTTTATTTCTGCAAAGCAGAATAGTATCTGTCTGTGAATAAGTTAATATGTTTATATATCTGCGAAGCTGACCTGAAATTCTTAATTTCTAAATGATTTTTTCCTATATTTTCTCATCAGTACAGACAACATATCATGCCTTTAAAAGAAACAGGATGCATAAAATCATCACCTCATCACTGAGGTTCTGTAACACCTGAGACTGACCAATTATTTTACAGTTTTATTTTCATGTTTGTTATGCTATTAGAGTTTATAAATCTGAAATTTAAGCCATAACAAACTACTCTCACAGACTGTTGTTTTTTTTTTTAAGCACAGTTTGACCATTTCTTTCAAGTATTAGATATTCCAATTTTTAAACTACCTATTTTATGATTCCTTAGAAGGAACCTGCTGAAGTTAAGTAGACCAAAGGGTGCCCAAAATAGTCCTGTACTACAAAATGTTTACTTCTGTCCTAACTCACCTTAGGTAAGTCCGACTACCTAAATGAACTACTCAGGTAAGAAGTGGAAACACTCAAGCACAGGATGAAGTACCATTATTATAACATAACATGCCAGAGAAAGATGCTCTGGTATGTAAAAGATTTGCAAAGACTTTTTGAAATAAGTTTCTGAAATCTTCCTGTTGTACACAAAAGCAAAGTAGAAAGCAATATCACACTTCATTAAAATAAAACTGTAATGTAAAAATTCATAACTAATAGTGCTCACTGTGAAAACTATCTGTACGTTTTCAAATCAAAACCAAGAAAAACAGATACTGTACTTATATTTTGAGATTCTGTGTTGCACTATTCAGATCTAATGAAGAGAGTATCAGGAAATGTTGGTCTTTGGTGCTGAAAATACTGTAAGCTGGCAAGCTGCTTTAAGCAGTGGTAAATGAGGGCTAATCTTTTTTAGAATTAGATAAAGAAAATTACTTTTAAAGACACTAGAATGGTGAAGATGATTGAAATAACATACTAAGCATAATTTTTATTATCTGCTCTACAGATCTCTACAGCAATTCACCTATTCACTTTCTCTAGGATAATTTTTTAAAACGATGTTTGCGTTTATAGGTTTACACTTTAATTATATCCAGTATTTTCATTTCTCATTTTTACTGCAATTGCAAGTAAACGTACGCCATTCTACTTAATTTTAGAAAAACTCAATTGCTGCTAAAAATGTAGATAGAAAATGCTGTTATAAAGGGGAATGGTCCAAAGACAGAGGTAAATATCTTTATGTATCTAAATAAAATGTGGATGGAAGTTTTGTGGACTGTCTTTCTAGGGTATTTCTCAGGAATGTTGTAAAACCATCATCACAGAGAAAAACAGATTCAAGACAAGGATTTAACTATTGGCAAAGTGACAACCAGTTATATTTCTCACGTGTCTGGATCAGGAAAAATAAATCCCAGTAACATATGATTACAATGTCATTTTATATTTGAGAATAAGTCAGTTCTGTCATACCAAATTAATAGCAAATGCTATAGTGAACTGAGTGAGCTATGGCGGTGTCCCAAGTACTAAAACCTATACGAATCAGAATTAATCTTTTATAGGTTTTCATAAATCTCTACTGCTGTTATGCCAGTTATGCTAATCACAGAACTTGAAAGTAGAAAGTTAGCTATGGTGGGGAAAAAAAAATTCCGCTTGCTTTTTCTTGTTTTTCTAGCTCTATGAAGCTTAGTAACTGTTTTTTGATTTACAATTTTTACAACAACAGATCAGTGTAGGATGGACAATTAACCATCCTGAAACTTTCAAGAACAGGTTTGTCTGGATGAGTACAATTCAAAGTAATACTATAATCTAGCAAATTGAAATTAGATCTAAAGAGTAACTTCATTTTATGCTTTTCCACAGAGAGCAAAATGAGTAACTTATAAAGATGATTACATCAAAGTAGTAAAAGCAGCAGAAATTACAATGAATGGAATAATCCTTTTTTTTTTTTACTTATTACTTGTGAATGTTCTATCAAAGAAAAAAAAAAGCTATTCAGATATTTATTTAGCATATAGAAAACAGTACATTCATAAATGTGAAAAAACATTCATTTAATTTTTTTTATAAATAGGTTTATTCTAAATTGTTTAATGTAATGTCAGAAAACGACTTCAGTTTTTTTATTTCCATAGAATCATAGAATGGCTTGAGTTGAAATAGACCTTAAAGACCACCGTTCCAACACCGTCATTGGCAGGGTTTCCATCTACCAGGTCAGGCTGCCCAGGACCCCATCCAACCCAGCCTTGAACAACTCCAGGGATGTGGTACCCACAGAGGACTTTTTAAATTCTTTTCTAAGGGGGCAATAGCATAGAGAAACAAGTGAAACAGAATCAGAGTCAATCATCTTTCCCAGTCCTTGAATATGCACTGTTTTCACTGTCTACTTTTTTAACTTCTGCAACATTAAAAAATGAAGGCAGTAGTATGTGCTCAAAGACTGACGCTAGCATGCTTTCATTCTCCTGGGAAAATTAGGAACTGATAATTAATTGGTAGAAAATTAATTGTAGAAACATCATCTTGAACTTTTCAACTACTGAAATATAAACGTACTCAGCCGGGTTATATTACTTCAAGAAGTAATATCTTAATTTAAAGAAATGATGTAATATTTTGGTATATGCAGTTATATAATATAGGATTGAGAAAAGAGTAGAAAATTATCATGTCTCATGCAAAAAAAAAAAGAAAAAAAAAAAAACCTTCCATGGACATATGAACCATTTTATTTCCCTTCTTTCACACTACAGCTGGTCTTGAAAGCTTACAACTTCGATCAATTCTATACAGGGGAGATCAATTTAATATTAGGGTTGTTGTGAGATTCTGTGAATCTCCCTGAATGCTCTTACATATATGTAGATCTTCATAAACATTCAGAAAACACCAGTTTATGTCAATGGGTACAATTTTTATCCACATGGATATTCACACATGGAATTCAATTCATACCTTTGCTTCATATGTTCTTCCAATATCAGACTCCATTCTGTCAAACTGCCCTTCTGCTGCCATCTGCTGCATAGTAAAAAAATGTAGCAGAATAGTAGTGAGGAGGTTCAGCCTATCCTTCCATACCACCAACATCTACTTCTGATGTTACAGATCAACATAATAAAACAGGAGGCACTACTTTTGGAGCAGTCCTTGCATATGTAAAGAGAAGGCTTGAATTTGTGATGTATCAGGACATGTTGAACATATTTGTTAAGAAGAGCAGGCTTCAATGGAATCTTATTGCAGCCTTCAGTTACCTAGCATAAGAGTACAGTAGAAACGATGTGAGATGTGCAACAAAAATACAAGAGGAACTGGTTCCAAACATCAATAAGGAAATTTCTAACTAGACAGCCAAAAGGAAAATGTTTCACAATGTGTAGAATCACTGGAACAGGTTGTTTAAACATAATGTAGAATTTCCATCCTTGAAGGCAATCAAATCCCAGTTGGACAAAATCACAAGCAGCCTAGCATTCTTTCAAGTAGGCCTTCTTCTGAGTACGTGACTGTAAAAGAGTTGGACCAAATGATCTCCAGTGTTAAATTTTTTTTCCTCATAAATTCCACAGTTCATATGAATTCCCATACACAAGAACATTTTTTTTACTGACATGAAAAATATAGTGTTAATGCCTAGCCTGCACATTCTCTGAAGCGACTTTGCAATATGGCCTTTTATTCTTTGAAGAAATGATCTTATAATAAAAAACAAACAAAAACAGAAGACACCACCACCACTGAAGGAAAACAGTAACAATAAAACAATATAAAAAGCCAAAATATTACAGAACTTGAATTCTCCATCAATTGCATAACTCTAGGCAGTTGGGCTGTCAGATTTGGTAACAGCCTTCAGAGAGGAATTGTCTTGCTTATGAACTATTTCCTCCCTAGCACAGCTAAGAGGAACATATCCATGCTTACCTCATTAAATCTATCAGTAGCATTTGACACTGAAGATCAGAATGTGCTGCTGACTTGCCTGGGAGACTGGCAGAAATGAACCAGTCACCCTGAACTGCACAGGTCAATTCTTATCAGTCAGCTTGAAGACAATTCAGATGGGTGGTTTCATTCCAGCCCTGAAAGCTGTTATTTGTGTAACACTATGAGGATTAGCTCTATCTTTGTTTAACACAAAACTTTCTGGGAACGAGAATTCGGTCTGAACAAAAACTTCAGATTTCTTAATTTGTTTCACTCCTGCAATTACAGATGGACTGCAGTAAAACAGAACAAAACAAAACAAAAAAGCAGCAGTAAAAAATAAAAATATGATCCAAAACAGTCATTCTAATCAAACAGACAGTGACTTGCAAGAAAAGATGTCACAATAGCTCTTCCAATGGATGCCTTGGACTTCTGAGTGCTGGTCTATGGGACCCTGAAGTAAAGTCAGCATACATCCAGAGTGATCAAATTGGGAAGAAGAAAACGCTTAAGCAGGCTGGGGAACAAAATAAAGAAGATTCCTGAATTCCTTTGCCCACAAAGATGGTTGAGGGCTTGGAGCATCTCCCGTATGAGGAAAGACTGAGTAACCTGGGTCTGTTCAGCCTGGGAAAAATAAGACTGAGGGGAGATCTATTAAATGTTTATAAATATCTAAGGGGAGGTGAGAGGCAAATGGATGACAGGCTCTTCTTGGTTGTGTGCAGTGATAGGACAACGACTAATAGCCTAAAACTTCAACATAGGAAGTTCCATACTAACACGTGGAAGAATTTCTTTACGGTAAGGGTGTTGGAGCACTGGAACAGGCTGTCCAGAGGTTGTGGAGTCTTCTTCTACAGTGACAGTACAGACCCATCTGGATGCCTACTTGTGCAACGTATTTTAGGGTACCTGCTTTAGCAGGGGGGTTGAACTTAATCTCTTGAGGTTCCTTCCAACCCCTCAGATTATGAGATTCTGTGATTCTATGAAAAGATAGCTGAGGAAAACACTATTAGATGCTGGAGGGGGATGACATAATTTTCCCCTAACATGAAAAATATAAAACTTAAGTAGGATATAAAATGACCCCCCCGTAGTTAGGAACTCATGCTTACATTACAATACTTTGTGGATATCTAATATCCAAGACGTAGGTAGACTTGCTTTGTGAACTAAGAATGCATGTTTTCAGCTTCTGTGAAAAAGAAAAGCTTGAATTATGTCTGGTGCACATTAAAAAGGATGTGGCCAGCAGGTCGAAGGAACTGATCCTCACCCTCTACTCTGCCCTGGTGAGAGTACACCTGGAACACTGGTCCCCATCTGGGCTCCTCTGTTCAAAAAAGTCAGAAAAGAGTGCAGGAGAGTGACAAAGATGATGAAGAGCTGGGAGTGTCTCCTGTATGAGGAAAGGCTGAGAGACTTAGGACTCTTCAGTCTGGAGAAAAGAAGGCTGAGAGGGGATATCATTACTGTTTATAAATATCTTAAGTGCAGCAGTCAAGTTGATGGGGTCAGACTCTGCAATGATAAACACCAGTAGAACAAAAGGCAACAGGCAGAAACTGTAACACAGGAAATTACATACCACTAAGAGTGATAAGGACTAGAATAGGCTGCTCGGAAAGGTTATGGAGTCTCCTTCTCAGGAGACATTCAAGACTTGCCTGGATGCCTACCTGTGCAATCTCCTGTAGAGAACCTGCTTTAGCAGGAGTTGCCCTCTATGATTTCTAGAGGTCCCTTCAAACCCCTGCGATTCTATGATTCTGTGATGTAGATCACCTTCTGACTGCCAGTGTCAGTAAAGTATGCATGCACCTTTTTCTAAAAAGTTTTAGCTAGGAAGACATCTAATAAACAATACTAATGTCAGGTTTAATCAATGGGAATGGAGCAGTAAGAAAAGTAGAACATAATTTGTTTTTACTACAGGTTTAAAACCACCATCTTTTTAAAAATAAATATGCAATAATTAGTCTTGAAATAGTAGATTTGAATCATGATGCATCTCCCCAATTTTTATGCGATGAAAAAAAAAAATCATGTCTTCTGGATTTTTTAAAACACCTCTAAAGCATTATTATAAAAAGATATGTTGTAAAAAATACTTGAGCACATAGTGACAGGACAAGGGAAAATTGCTTTAAACTGGAAGAGGGTAGACTTAGACTAGACATTAGGAAGAAATTCTTTACTGTGAGGGTGGTGAGACACTGGAACAGGTTACTTTGAGAGGCTGTGGATGCTCCCTCCCTGGATGCATTCAAGGCCAGGCTGGATGGAGCTGTGAGCAACCTGGTCTAGAGGGAGGTGTCCCTGCCTATAGTAGGGGGATTGGAACAAGAACACATGGATAAATACAAGCAACCTATGCAAAAGCAATACTTCCTTTTATGTAACAGTTATAAGGTGCACATAGAGGAAAACATTACAATAAAAATGTTAATGTGATAATGGAGAAATGAAGGAATGTCTTATACACACTAAACAGATAAACAAGAAAATACTGCACTTTCTGATTTGGATTTCAGTGTTTTGTTTTGTTTTTCTTTTTTTTGTGCAGAATAATATGCATTGTTTACTGATCATACAAAAACTTTGGTAATATGCTTCTGACTAATGCAGGCATAAAAATGTAAGTTTAAATACCTATTCATCCTCCAAATGGCTCTTACATGGGAACTCAACAGTATGTCATGCTTCCTTCAAGGTTTTAAAGTTTTCACTGAACTTTGATATCTATAGTGATATATGATGTTCTTTAACTTTTAAGATTTATATTTTGTGCAGAACTTTTGTTCTTATTGCAGTATACAGTCTTTTATTCTGGAAAAGTGCTAAAGATTCTTTCATCACAAAAAACCTTTGTTTATCAGACCCCAAAGAGGATGATGATCATAGCTTTCATTTAAATCACATGATTCTCTATCCACATGCTTCTGTTATCAAACAGAAAAAAAATAAACAAACAAACAAAAAAAAACCAACTTGTATTCATTCTTGCTATCAGGATCTTGTTTTTACAAAAACATAGAAGCAGAGTGAATTTGCATTTTTAAATAAGAATCTTGTTTTCAGATATGAAAGTCTGAAATACTTAAAATAAAAAAATAAGCATGAAAACTTGTGTACGTATTAACAAATAGCATCACAAATGTATGAAGAGTTAAACTATGTGTGTACTGCCCTCAGGCAGCTTTTATTAGCTAATATTTTATTATCTAATCAAGGTAATATCCTACTGTCAGGTAAGAAGTCTGACTGAAGTTCTATTGAAGGTCTTTTCTGACAAAAGACTTCATATAGAAGTCTTCAGCACATTGTGTCCACATGCTGGACTTTTACAACAGAGTACTTAATCTAACTGAATATGTATTTTATTAAAGAAAATCAGAGTGCAATAAGTTTTCTAGAAAAAATGATATAGCTATGCTATCAAAATGAAAAGCTACAATCTGCCTAAATGAATGTCAAATATACCAAGGAATTGACTGCTGCTGGGAGGAGGAACTCAGTCTTGCACAAATTATTTATATTACATGGTATAGAAATTTGATCAATCTACCAATACAGCACTAGTGGTTACGATGACTTTGCAGTAACAGATATTTCAAAATAGTTAAGAAAACTTCATGCAAAACAAAGAAGATATGCCCCCTTCAAAACCCTATCACATTGTTTCAGTTAAACACAGACTATGCATATATATAAAGAACAAGAAGTAAAGTGGAAAAATAAGAAAACTTCCATTTGCCTCATACAGGTCCCCCTCCTCTGTATTTGTAACAATGTAATATATATATATATTTCTGCTCATCTCTGGAGAAATCTGCAGAGCACAGTCACAGCAAAAATCCTGCTGTATCAGTGACCACCCAGATCTCCACTTCAGAGAATGCTATTTAATTCCTTGTCTATTTCCACACTGTTCTACTATTTTCTCAAGGGCAAATGCCATAGTGGTATTTTCCCTGTCTTCACTAAGTTTCCAGTGTCATTTAAGATACAACACTGAAAAGAAGAGACTGAGACAAGCCACAGCATTTAGAGGTTGACAGCTACAGACACTGCCTGCTGACTCAAATCCTCACTGCATTAGATGTGTGCTTGGCAGCAGTACGTGCTGCATAGTTAGAACAGATCATATAAGAATTAGCTGCAACACGCATCTCAGCTGATAAACAGCTGTTGCTGCTACACAAACACTGATGCAGCCTTACAGAGTCCAGGCTGCCTATGCATTGCAAATGCTCTCTCACTCCATCATTGCTCCATATACTTTCTGCACTCACCTTCCCCAGAAAGAGCTTTCCTGATGTCAATTCAGGTGGCATTTAATCCATTCTGAAGATTTCCTGTGTTGAAGTTCCTGATCATTTATGATTCTAGAACAACCTAAATACAACAGATGCTTTGTGGTAGGTGAAGCTGGAGACATACGCACATAAAATGGTTCTAAAACATATGAATTTTATATCTGACTGTGATACACATAACGACACCTAGTTTAGCAACTTGGCATCTCCGCCTAAGCCCAGTCAAGACTGAGACACCAGGGCTCAAACTACCAACTTCAAACCTAGATCCTACTGTATTCACAATGTTGTTCCTCTTTGCAAAGCATCAACAAAAAATATAAGATTTTTTGCATACAAAAAATTTAAGATTCTCTGAGTAAGAGAAAGAAACAAGCATAGGTTGCTTTATGATTGCACAGAGAAGGTAGCTGGAAAGAAGATGCAGCTTCTGCTTCTGTAGTAACTACTGAATTTTAAAGTGAACAGTGACTCACTAGAGGGCTCAAGTTTTCCCACTGCAAGTCTGGCCATGTTTTCTATTCTCTTCAGGTATCCTCTGTGTAAGGTTATAGCCACACAGAACAATTTCAAAAAATAGGTGTGGGTGTCGTTATTTGTCCATTTCTATCACTGTTGCTTGTAATGTAAGATTAAGACATTCTGCTTAGACAGGAGTACCACTTCCTTCAAGAAAGCAGTCATGTATATATAAAGAATTGGTCTTACTACTTTTTTGTTCATATAAAATGCTAATGTTTTGAAAAAAAAATCAAATTTTCAGCTTTCTAAAAGAAAGTGTAAATTCATATGTTCTATGGAAACTTCTAGAGTACGGAAGTGAAAGGTGCATGGCAGATGCTTCCTAACTCATGTTTGACATTTTTACACTGACTAGCTCAGAAGCATATACAGTTATGAGGGATGCTCCAAAGGTAGTGTCTCCTATTTTATTCTGTTGGCCCACAACATCAGAGGCAGATGTCAGTGGTATGGCAGTAGAGGCCAAATCTTCTCATCAATATCCGTTACATGATGTTGCTGTGTGACAGATGGCAGCAGAGGGGCAGTCTGACAAAATGGTGTATGGCATGGATGTGCAAACAAAGCAAAGTGTGTCACTGAACTTTTCCACATGGAAAAAAACTGTACCCAGTGGCATTCACTGATCCATCAAACAGTGGATGTGAGCAAGGGTGGATGCAAGGTGGTGGGTGGTGTGTTTTACCAATGACAACAGTGATAGTGGGCAACTTCCACAAGTGTAGACTTTTCACAGGCACAGCATGCAGGCTGTTGCTCATCACTGGTGAACATTCATTACTAAAGGTTTGACTATGTTGAAAAAGAGTGCTTTGTAGCTGAGAATTTTCTCTATCAAATATTGCTATTGTAGTTTCAGTGGACATAAAGAGGAGGCATTACTGTCAGAGTGAACTACAAAAATGCAGGAAATATTGACTTGAGATAATTGCCTGGGACTCAATATGGTGACTGCTTCGAAATTTGTTCTGAGACCGTTACCTATTTTCTAGAATTTTCTTCTGATGCTTGGCAGTCAAGCATCTGAAAACTAAGTGCTCATTCAGTGAAACACAAGACTAAGATAACCACATACTCAAACCACTGCAGGATTTTAACTTGTACAAAAACTGTAATATTGCATGAGTTTTTCCGTCATATGCCTTCAAGATTTAATGTGACATTTACTCCTTTATATTAGTTTAAGTTAAGAAGTTTAAAACACTTTAATTTCAGTGCCAGAACTGAAAGAATTTGACAACTGTCTTTGTAACTGTCTCCATTTGGAATATTTTATTCATTAATTCATAAAAATCTGATTAGCAGAAGATTATTGAAACACAATTGTCACCATGTTTTAAAATCAATTTACATTTACCTCCTCTAGCTATGGAATTTAAAACTGTACAAGGTCTTCTTATACGTAAAATAAAATGAGTCAAATGAAGTGACTGAAGAAATGTCAATCAAAAATATGGAATGGATTCTAACTCAATCTGTTTATTATCTATTTTAAGTCATATGACTGAATTATAAAGAAAGATTGACTGGAGATTTAAGTCTGTAACAGATCTCCATAAGTGAAACAGTATGACTTCTTCATATGCTTGAGGATATTAAATGAGTCTTATCACTGTAAATACAAAAAATATCAGTCTTCCCTCACATTTGCAAAAAAATGAGGGCTGATTTAATAGTCTTAAAGTATTAAATACCAAAAGCGGTATGATTAAGTCACATAAATTACAGCTGGAAAACATAACACAAAATAAAGGTTCTTAGAAGGTATTATAATCTTAAGCATTAAGCGTTCTTCATGTGTTCTGCTTTTATGTTACGCTGTCATGGTCACTACATTATATTTATGTGCTCATTATGGTAAAAGCAATCATAGGATTGGAAAAGAACATGGATATTTTCCCTTTCTGAAAGGAAATAAAAACATTGTGTTGAAGCCTTTCATGATGGGATCTAATGCAATTGAAGTGCCTCATTGATTCAGTTGCATAACTACAAGTAGAGGTGGCACGAATGCAACAGAAGCAGGCAGGTCAGTAGCAGCCTCAGATTTGTTAGTTTACACCATTATGAGCTGCAAGTTAAAAAAAGTTAAAAAAGAAAGAAAGAAAAAAAGAAAAAAACCTGTTGCTTTTAATCTTGGTTTAACTAGACCCTGGCCTATTTCACTCCAAAGCTACGCAAGTGTTTCTATTGCATAAGGAAGAACAGATGAGCAAGAATGAAAATCACAACTTACAAATGTAGTGCAAGTTTATGCTGCTTTAAGTGTTTGTGAAATTATTCTGCTAAAACTTGGTTTCATAACTTGTTTTTAGTGAATTAAGACTGAGATGTTTCAGATAAGGGCATCCCTACACATTCAGCTTATGCCTACAACACATTCCTCTTTCCCCTTCCTCTTTCCCCTCCTTCTTGCAGTATTAAATTACTGGTTGGTAAGAGTTGATCCAGCCTCCTGTGTAGCTGAAAGAAACACCAATGCAAACACAAAAGGATACATAGAATCATGCTTTCAGGACAAGGAGAAGGGCAGGAATGAGAAGCCTTGTGGCAATAAGGATCTTTGCTTGCCTCAGTCCTGAGGACCACACATGCACACTTAGCTTAAATAAGATGGAGTATTGCTCAGCAGAATCAGTTCTCTGATCTTGTACAAACGTTCAAGTTCCCCTACTGTACAAATGTAGGCACAATTTTTGACAGTAGTAATAAACAGCCTGAAACAGGAAGAAGACAGGACTGCCTCCTAGAGTAGTAAGAGTTTAAATTCCCTTGCAATTCGCTGAAGTAGATTGTACAAAACTGCCGAAGTGGAGCAGCTCCCCAAAAATATACGTACTACTGTCTGATACACATTTAACAAAATATGTCTTTACTTTGTCATCACTTGCTCCCAAACTTACTATCTTCTTAATTAACTACTATAGTAGAAATGTAATAATTTCTTCTTGCAAACAGTACTTTTCTTTAGTCTTAAAATCAGATTACAACACTGTTACTGCTACAATGTAAATAAAATAAGTAATTTTGGTTACATAGTGTGGATGAATATGAAAAAATACGTTATCATTAGTTTCAGAACTAAAATGACACTATCCCTGTGATTAAAAAGAAACCCTTGATCTGAATTATTATCAAAGGGTGAGAAAGTCCTCTACACACCATGCTGATAATTGTCTGAAGGAGTTTAAACTTCAAATACTGAGAGTTCACTCCAACACTGGCTCCTAAACAAGAAACAGAGGAACGAAAATCCAGGACTGTAATCTAAATACCTTTTTTTTTTTTTTTTTTACTTATAAAAAATCATATTCTTTTTGGAGATGGGAGCTGTGTTTCTGCACAGAGCAAAGACTCTCCCATGTTGAAAAGCTATGCTTTGGTTTTTTTAGTAATAAGGGACTCAAACAATTGGTAGAATCACCCCCCTTCTAAGTCCAAAATGTAAACACTTTCACTTTATGATTTAAACACAGAACAGATGTGGCCCCTTATTAACAGTAGGTACTGAATGCTTTCATGGAACATACAGGTGGAAACACTATTGATGATTTCTATATAAAATCTACCAGTTTACACACACAGCTAGGAAGCAGATTTGAATTCAGCATTCTAGTAAAAGGAGTTAAGACCGATACTCTGCAGATGGACACTCCAACATATTTGCCTCTGTGTCACTAAAGGAGGACTTGTAGTGAAATGATAACTGCCTTTTCTGATGAAACTGGCATTTCAGCATAAAGAATTCACAGTTATTTAAAAACAGCAAAATCAAGAACATGAAGAGATGTCTTAATTTCCAATTCTACTGCAAGAATATCAGATCCATTATAGCTAGTAACAATAGGCACTAAATGTGCCCTTTCCTTGCAAGTGTTTTTCACAGAATTGTAAGGGTTGGAAGGGACCTCCAGAGATCATCTAATCCCACCAAAGCAGGCTCCCTAGACCACATTGCACAGTTTTACCTCTAGTTTACAGAAGAAAAGTGTTCCTCATGTATGTACAATTACAGAAGATAGGAAAAATAGACAATTATCTGGAGAGGATCAGAAGTGAATAGAGTTATCTTCCTGCTGTCCATGTTCATGTAGAGATATTAGTGTACTTGCTACTTTGCATATAAGCTTTTGATTTTAATTCTACTCATGCAGTACAGGTGACCTGTGAGCACATAACATGGCATTCTTGACTCTGCTTGGAGGATGAAACAATTAAAATGTAAATATAATCGTATCTAGCTTGTTAGTATATAAGAATTTTACTGGACTTTGCTCCTAAACTCAACTGCTATACAAATTTCTAATTTTAGAAAGAAATAACATACAACTCATTTTTGAATTCTGAAACAATTTTCTTGGTGAATATTTTTTAAGTTATGTATTTCAGTTAGTAAATTTAAGATGTAATATGACAGTTTTGAAAAGTCCTGAATATTCTATGAAAGTCCCAAGAGGCCTACGTTTCTGTATTTATTAGTGGCTACAAAAACAGACTTCAGGAAAAAAAAACAACTTTATCCACCAACTTCCATGAAAAAATGGCTTAGTAAGACACTCCTTGCACAACAAACTTCAAAGAACTCTGGAACCTTTACTACTATATTTACAATCATATGTGCATAATGGTAATTAATTAACCTACGCCCTTTTCACTGCAAGTTTGCCCCAAAGTCTGACCTGGAGATGCTGAACAAGTCACTGACAACACTGAGCCCTGTCATGCTGTTAAAAAGAATTGGCACGCTTTAACTATGTTAGCTTGCTGTGCTTTTAACCCACCAATCAACTCCTAAGCCTTCCATGACAACTTCATCTATGATGTCAACCTCTGACAAGTGAGTACTTAATAAATCCGAAGCTCTGTTGTTGGAAAAGAGAAAAGAAACTATCATTTCTACAGAGACCGAGTGGCAGTGAGATAATCCTTACTCTATTCTGACATTTCGCACATTGACCCCAGGGAAATAATTCTTGCCTGCTTGTCCTCACTCAAAACTTATGGAAAAAAAGACAGTCTTGGCATAATGAATCCTTCAGGACCTCTAGCAGTATGATTGCTTCCTAGGAAGGTAGGGAGTTAGGAAAAGAACCTGTGGAATGCGTCAGAACTCAGTTAACCCTATCTCCAACAGAGCATCACATGCAGCAGACAGGCAGGGCAGCTAGACAGTTTCCCAGATAGACTAGAGAACAACTAACTGCTATCAGAAATCTCCACAGCTTTGAGAGGGGTACTCGTGTGCTAGTGACAGGCCCAGTTCCCAAGGGAAGCTATACCAGCTAAACTCCAGAGGCCCATGTGAACAATATGAAACTCGATCCAATGAGTGGCTACGAAGGCAGTAGGTTTGCCTGTTTGCTGTTGGTCAGTGATAGAAATACATGACTTAACTGATGACCATGAAAGTTAAAGTTCTTTTCATTTTTTTAAAGAAAACTTGAATTCTGATTAAACTGATAGCTAGTTATAAGTCAAAGCTCCCTTTTTAAAAACAAAATACATGTATTTCTCAAACCCTGTTGAAACTGCTGATTCTTCTAGACTAAATCAAGTAACTCTTATATATCAAGATATAAACAAACACTAATAAATATTAATGACTTGAATTTTGTACATAGAAGGGGAAATGTCTTTGAAAAGTAATCCCTAAGCTCAACGTCTATTCCACATCTACAGAATTAAAACCAATGAAACTAAATATTCTATAAAACACTACTTAGATTGTTTTAGCCTTGCATTTTTCCCAGGGAAGTGAAAATTTTTGATTTTACCAATATGAAGAAAGTTGGTTATGTATTGAACTTCTGTTCCATTTAAACTTTTGTTAAAGGATAGACTTTTTAATTTTTTTAGACAGGGTGTTCTTACACTTAACAGATCTTTAGACCTCAAAAAGAAGAATGTTATAGTGAAGCAAGCAAAATTACATGTTTCATAGCTGAAATCAGAATGATATGTATAATAGCGAAAGTAACTTCAAAACACACACATACACAAATAATTAGTTAATAAAATAATAAATAGTTAGTTAAAACCTTGAACTGTGTGTAAGAGAAATCCAAATCCAGTTCAGAAGTTTCATATCAATTCCTTCACACACATGGAGACCGTTTGCATTCTGCAATAGTTGAAGCTTTTGTAAGTGCACCTTAAGTATGATAAAAGTAGACAAATAGCACAAAGGAATTCGAAACGCTTCGATCCCATTATTTTCACACATTTACCTCCAAGTTCATTAGAAAGTGGGTTATTAATGAAAATGAAGTTTGCTGGATCCATTCCTCTTAGCCTTACCAAATATCCGATAATTAGTCCTTGTGCAGCCTAGCCTAGCATTTCCCTAATCCTGAGAGAAAAGTTTTAGCTTTTTCGAGTTGTTTAAAAACGACATTTTCCAGATCTTTGCCATCCTTCTGTGACATAAACCCACACGGAGCGCACTGCCCATACAACGCAACGCGGGAACTTGGGAGAACGAGAGGCAGCTCGATTCCCGCAGGCACGGCCAGCTCAGGGCAGCACCGTGAAGCCTGAAGGCAGCAAACAGCAAACAAACCCCAGATTCACTTCCAGCACCCACACCGCTGCCTGGCAGGCTTCCCTCCCCGCTCGGAGCGCACGTTTGAGGACGCTGCTTAACGCCGCTACGCTAGCCGCAAACGTACCACAGTGTTTTTCATCATGGCTTTAACAGTGAAGCCATCAGAGACCTGCTGCTTCCTTTTCTTCACGCGTCCCAGCGGCTCCTGCTTCTGGGGACGCCTGTCGCCCGCTTCCTCCACTACCATCACCCCACAGCGGGCGAGAATCGGCACGCGGACCACAGCAAAGGCAGCGGCGCTCCCGTCGCTAGGCAACGCGTCAACAACCGCCGCTCCGCCGGCCGGGGGAGCGCCGGAGTAACCCCAACGGCGGCAAAAAAGAACGGCACGCGGCTCACGACCGCGGGAAAGCGGCGTGATGCCGTAGCACTTAACAGAAGTCAGTGAGCGCGGGTCCGCGCGGGGACAGCCGGCAGCCACGTAAGAACACGAGAACTACGTTTCCCAGACAGCCCCGCAGCGCATGCGCAGTTCGCTGCCGGCAGCACTTCCGGCTCCCACCACTCGCGTCGGACGGGTGCGCGCGCCCCTCCCCCTCCCTCCGTCTCTCCCAGCCGCCATGATAGGTGAGTAAGCGCGCTCCCTTGCCGAGAGCCCGGATGCTGATCCGCCCTTTCCTGCCCGCAGCCCCGCGGGGGTGACATAGGCTTGCACCTCGTGTCCGCTTTTGTGGGTGGGTGCTCGCTGCCAGCGGTGCGGGAGCGGTCGGTGCACGGGGTCAGCTGTGCCGAGGGGACCGCAGTGCCAGTGCGTGCTGTAATCCGTGCCAACACCTCTTTAATGTGAATGATTAAAGAACTGTATTATGAGGTGTATATTCTATTTCCCAAAACGTGTTATTCTCATATCTGGCAGTGAGTTCTTGTGACAAAACAGCACAGTTGTGCAACCCATGGCCATTAATTCCTTTAATTCATTCTTAATTTCCTATCTCTTGCTGTCATTTACTGTCGCTTTGCAGTTCTGCTGTGACATACGGAGGTCAAACCTGATTATTATGTTGGTGTTGCTGTTTTAAATATTCTACCATATTTGTTCATATTCACTTGTTTCTTTTTTTGTTTTTCTTTCCCTGTTGAGGCAGGTGAACATTTAAATTACTAGTACTGAAAGTCTCTCCTCTTTTTTTCCCCTACAAAGTTTTTCAAGGTTTTTCGCTGAGGAAGGGTTTTTGTTTGTTTGTTTTCTACAACTAATATAATTCCAGAAGAGGCTGAACCACTAACTTATTTCTGACTCCCTCCCTGCTTGGTTTTGCATACTCTTGCTGAGGTTTGCACAGAAATATTTGCTTACAAATAAATTTTGTGACATGCTGACATCTTGTAAAACGAATCAACATATATTTAGGTTCAAATACATAATAATATAAGAAAAAAAAATGCTTATTTTCAGTAAGAGGTTATCCCTTGAGAGAGGCCTTCAAAATAGGCATTTGTATGTATTTTCATTTGTGTGACACATGCATTTGGAATAATATCAGCAACTTGCTGATGTATCAGTGTGCTTGCACAGGAAGTCCTGGGATGAATGTATCTGTTAGGGCTGTGGCGTTGTACTGAGCTCGTGAGTGCTTCTGGAATTTTCATAATGCAATACATCTTTAAAAGTTTGTCAAGATAAATGCCAAAGGCAGATCTTGCTTTTATGGCTGCTTTTAGAAGATTGTTTGTTTTGTGAAGTGTTTTACTTTTTCAGCGAGGTTGCAAGAATGATTCCTCAACTGTCCTTTCGCTTCTGCATGCATTACTTTTTAAATTACCATCAGTTTTTGCTACCTGCTGGTGGGTTATTCAGTTAAAAACTTCAGGAAACATATAGATGCATGTTTAATAATTTTTATTAATGAAAATAATTTAATTATAAAAATGAGAAACACTGAACAGTTATTCATGTTATTCATTTTTATTAGAGAATATTGTGTGTATATTCTCTGACTGATAGAAGATAGGAATCTTCATACGCTACTGACTACTGCTGTGCCAAATTTGTGCTCCCTTTCTATATTTGCACTAGTGGTTCAAGTTACATGAGCAGAGTATCTGCTGCTTAAGAGCTGTTGTGCTTTGTTGTCTTTTGCCAGTCAGTTCTTAAGGGAGCTTGTTATAAATGAAAGCATTTCTGTGGACAGCTTTTGTTCTACCATTTACCTGGAGCTCATGTGATGCAACGTCCTATTGCAAAATTAATGTCTTTTTTTTTGTTCTGTCACATTCCTCCCTCCCCATTGATTCCTTTTTGTCTTAGAAAATTCTAATAAAAAAGTAATATTTTGTAATTTGCTACATACCATTGTATTCAGTGCTCTGACAAAATGTTGGAGAGCTTCTGTGAGGACTCACAAAGATCAAATTGGGCCTTAAGTGCTTTAGAAATTTATTACACAGTGAGTTTGTAGCTAGCTTGTGTGTCAATTATTGCTATCTTGGAATGGTTGTTGAAAATAATTTTAAGGCCAATTTTTTCTTACCATTAAAACGAGAAAAAATAATGTTCAGTAATAATGCAATTATGATAAAATGGTGAGAATGTTGTATTTAAATATATATTTTTAGAAACAAAGACTCTGTTTTTGTAAGCCGGGAATGAATTGAATTGATAAAATGCTTCATGTTTGAGGCGTGACAGATGAAATAACTTTTTAGTTGACTTAAATTATTAGTTGTTCATTGGCTAGTTTTAGGTTTCTTAATAATTTTCTTAACTGCTGTAGAGACTTCATTTCTTTTGGAGTGAAAATATAAGTGGTAGACTAACGGTGGGTCTTATGTTCAGTTTTATTTACTATTTATTTGCTTGAAAAGATAAGATAAAAATGGTCACTTAAATCTGAAGATCTTATCTGGCCTGAGGGCTGCTTTAAGTAAGCACTGAACAATATGAGATTAGTCAGAAGGAAAATACAATAGTGTTATTTTTGAAGATGATAGAAGAAATTATGTGGATTGACAAGAACTAAACAAAACTTCCTGAAGACGTTCTGTTAAGTAACAACAAAATAAATTACAATAATGTAATATCTTACACATTAAAATATTACACATTAAGACAGATAAAGCAGTGGCTGTGGATGTTTTGATGGAGTTTTCTGAGTCTTTTAGATAAGATCCTGAAGACACAATTTCATGTTATCTTTAACCTTAACCAGGATCTCTCTACCCTTCTCTGCATTATCTGGTTACTGGTAATATCTGTGAAAATAGGATTATGAGTGAGCAGATATGTATTTGTGTTTTAGGTCTGCTTCTGTGTTCTGCTACATGTCTATTGTAGTAGAGCTGTGGGACTTCTGATGTAGTCAAATTGGTGATTAAAAGAAATTGTTCCAATTTATTTTTCCCTCGCATTTCCCTTTGCCTTTATTTTTTTCTCACAGGCTCTGCTGCTACCTGCGCATCCTGGCTCACTCCTCTCACTGACATATTAGTAATTTGACTCTTGAGCTAATTAAACTTATTTTTGTACCAAAAAACTCTGTTCTTGCTGGATTTAATTCTCATGGAAGTGTCCAGTGAAAACCAAAGTCAGCTCAAGATAAGTGGAATGTGCAGGGCATAGCAAAAATGGGGCATTTAGAGGTCGATTTGATGTATTGTTTAAGAGATGCGGAAACTGGTAAAAATGAATGAAGATGCTAATTTAGGAAGGAGCTTGTCATTCCATGGCAGTATAAATGACAGCAAGGTAATTGTGTATTAATATGCAGGAAATGAAAGCACAGTTTCTTAGAAGTTGCCATCAGAAGGTACTGATTGTGCTACATTATTTGTGCAGGTGTATGAGCAGTGCATTTGTTGTTACAAGGCTCAGGCATCATTATTCACTTTCCTATGTGAAGTTTTATTTGTGTTGCCACAAAAATTTTTGTTTGTGTATTACATTAAAAGAATAATGTAATGCTAAGTTTGCTTGTGATGACATAGGTGAGCACTGAAATTAATTTACATCTTTAAATTGTTATTGAAAACAAACTTTTATTTTCCCTAAACAGGAAGATATGGTTGGCCTTACTTACCCATTTTTCTAACCGTAAATCTATTCTTAATACCATCATTTCAGTAGTTCAATTTCTTGGGCTATTTTTTGGTATTTTTCTGTTATCTGCTCTGCTGTGTTCTGCATCTTTGGTTTAACATTTCTAAATGTTCTGTGAAGTGGTGGGTTTGTCCCCTTAGTTCAGTGATTCTGTTGTGTTATTATTACTATTTTTTTTAATTTACTGTTAAATCTAGAAAGTAGAACTGTCTTGTGTCAAATCTAATATACCAAGTTTAATAACTTTCAGTATCTTGAACTAAGTATATTCAGTTAACTTCAAAAGAGTATGAATCACAAGGAACGGTAGTGTCTGGGCTTTTCATGACTACTGTGCAAGCTGTTTCTCAAAGACAGCCTTTCCATTAGTGGAAGCATTATCTCTCACTGAATTTTCCCTTCAGAATTCAAAGAATAGTGTTCAGTTGCTTATTATCTTGCTCATTTTTTGTATAGGTTTTCCTTTTCAGAATATTCTATCTTTCATTTTCTGGTGATATCCTTCAAAGTCATGGAAAAAGTATTTTCCAATTTGCTTGTTGCTGAAATAAAAGAATTGTGAATGATGAAAGTGGTTTTTACTGGACATCATATTATGTTTCTGACATATGGTTCTGCTTTCGATTTGTTTTTTGATGAGCTGTAGCATTTTTGGTACATTTGTTTACATTTCTTTTTTTTTTCTGATACAGTGTCCTCTGTGGAATACTCTCAGTGGAAACATATGTTCAAAACTTCAAAGTAATGACACTATTACTAAAAGCTTTGTAATCAGATTACTGAAACTAAATGTTGAAAAAAATTGATTTTCTTTATCCAATCATATCAATTTCATTATGGTCTGCTCTGCAGCTGATTGAGGAAACATGGCAGGACAAAGTCAAAGAGTTTAACTAAAACGTCTAAGTCTGTTGTAAAGCTAGTTCTTAGTGAACAAAAGTGAGCTTAAAGCAGTTTTTAGCCTGAGAGAGCAAGATTAGAATGTATAAATGTTGCCCACTGCAAAAGCAAACATTTAGTTGTACTAACCTCTACCTAACTGCATAATCTGGCAGCCTTGCTATGACTGAAGGTTGAGCCTGCCTCCTTACGCTAAAGTTTTTTCAGCCAAAGTGGTTTATTGCCAGGAATAATTTTGATTAAAAAACAAAACAAACTACAACAAATAAACCAAGCTTTTCATTTTGCTGTAGAACAGTCAGGTCATAATTCTTAGGTTTACAAGAGTATGTCAAGAGCAGGAGCTATACATAATCTTGTTTTTTCTTTAAACTCTCAAAGCTCACCTGGAATCTTTAGGGCTCTCTTAAGACTTGAGATGTTGATTTGAACAAAAAGGGTGTCTGTTACCTTGTCACCAGTCCCTGGGTGTAGCAATCTGTTGACATCCTCTGTATTTTTTCTTTGAGCTGTATGACTGTACAGGCTCACCTTTAAGAGTATTTTGACTTACTGACTTCACATAACCTGCAAGTATTTTATTGATATTGACTGCACTTATTTAGTAGTATACCTAGCTTTAGGCTCGTGTGTCCTTTATTTAAATATGTGGAACACTAAGAGAGAGATTTTAAAGCAGGCTAATGAGTAATGTTTTGAATTTTTTAATTTTCTTCTGTTATTTTTCCCCCATATTCTGCTCATTGCACTGATTGCCCTCATTGCACGCAATAAAATAGCAGATTAAGCTGAAAAGTTTCTTTTACAGTACTTTTAACAATTTCCATTAGAATTATCCTGTTAGAAGCAAATGTCCCATCTGGTTTACTCTTTAACACAGCAAAACTACTTAGTGATCTGTGTGGCAGAGCCTGGCTGACTTCCACACAGTGCAGCTCTTGGCCTTAAGCAAGATGAGCACAATCTGTTTCCCATATTTCTAATAAAGGAAGAGCAGGGTTTCTTCATTTGCTTCTTTATTTTATTATGTTTGCATTTTATGCCTTCCTTTCTCAGAATAGCTGCTTTCCTGCTGTTCTATTCTTTTTTTTTTTTTTTCCCATCCAGGTAAAATGAAAATGCATTGCATCTTATAAAAGTATTGAACACTGCTCTGAAAGATCATTAAAACTCAGTATTTTAAAACACAGCATGGGACTTTGGTCACATCCATCCTACTAAATGTCTGAAGCTTAGCAGAGGCACTTTGGGAGCCATTTCTTGTGCCTTAGCTTTCCTGTGGACAAATACAGGACATGAGTAACCTGTATGAAAACACAGGTGGGGTCATGCAGCTGTTCCCTGCGCTGCCCTGAGAGTTTACCTGTGCTGTCTGAGTATGGTGGACTGATACTTCAATCAGTAACTTAACTATTCATATTTGATAATTACTGAGAGTTACTGTGGTTTTATATGTGTGTATTGTGTGCAGCTCTTCCTGGATAATATACAAGTGCATCTCTAATTTCATCCAGAGATTAATTCATTTTTTTTCTTTTTAATATGAAGAGAAAAACAAATGCTTAAAGATAAACGTGAGATTCTTAATATTGTATTAAATATCTTATTGTTAATCAAACTGTGCATCATATCAGTGGTTAGCTGCTGTGTATTAACATAGTCAGCCTTTTACTGAGGTTCTTTTTTAAGCCAGGTAGCATCCAGACCAAACAGCAGGTAGCTTACATTAAGGTAAGCAAGCTGTTCTGTGAATTTGACTCTGTAAAGACATATCACAAGCCTGTTCAGAATTTGATTCCTTTCTTCTTCCGTATGTAGTGCTTTACATTACAGAAACACAGAACTGTAGGGGCTGGAAGGGTCCTCTAGAGATCATCAAGTCCAACCTCCCTGCCAAAGCATCTCCCTAGCCCAGGTTGCACAGGTAGGTGTCCAGGTGGGGCTTGAACATCTCCAGAGAAGGAGACTCCACCACCTCTCTGTGCAGCTGTGCCACTGCTCCGTCACTGCACTGTGAAGAAGTTCGCACGCACATTTGTGCAGAACTTCCTATGCCTCAGTTTGTGCCCATTTCCCCTTGTCCTATAGCTGTATACTGCTGAGAAGAGTCCAGCCTCATCCCTTTGCCTCCTGCTCCTTAGATATTTATAGACATGGGTCAGATCCCCTCTGTGTGCTCTTTTTTCAAGGCTGAACAGACCCAGGCCACTCAGCCTTTCCTCATAAGGGAGGTATTCCATGCCCTTTATCATCTTTGTATCCCTCCACTGGTCTCTTTCCAGGAGATCTCTGCCTTTTTTGTACTGTGGAGCCCAGAAGTGGACACAGTATTCCAGGTGAAGCCTCACCAGGGCAGAGTAGAGGAGGAGGATCCACCTCCCTTGACCTGCTGGTTGCACTCTTTTTAATACATCCCAGAATACCATTGGCCTTCTTGGCCTCCAGGGCACACTGCTGGCTCATGGTCAGCTTGTCATCCACCAGGAAAACCAAGTCTCTCTCCTCAAAGCTTCTCTCCAGTAGGTCATCCCCCAACCTGTACTGGTGCATGTGGTTATTTCTCCTTAGGCGTGTGACTCTACACTTGCTCTTGTTAAACCTCATCTAGTTCCTTTCTGCCCAACTTTCCTGCCTGTCCAGGTCTCGTTGAATAGCAGCACAGCCTTCCAGTGTGTCAGCCATTCCTCCCAGCTTTGTATCAGCAAACTCTATCCCCTCATCAAAGTCATTGATGAAAATGTTAAAAAGGTCCGGACCCATCACCAACCCCTGAGGAACACTGCTAAGTACAGGCCTCCAACAGATGCCAGCCAAGGTTTAAACTGCACTACTTAACTCTTGCTTGTGATATAACTTAGATTCATAACAGTCTTGAAATGTTTCTCATGGAGTGGCATTTCCTACTTTAATCACACACTGATAATATTTGAAAAATATTTGCCATTCCTGACTTGTCAATATTACGAAATTAGCATTTCAATATTAGTAAAACTGAATAATGTAAGGAATTTATGTGGGTAGTAGAGGAATTATTATGTAATTCCATTTAGGAAATGAGACAACTTTGTGTGCCACTGAGTGAAATAAGTATGTAGTGTTAACTCCTTTTTCTTTATAAATTTGTTACTTTAGAAAGCTTCATCTAATCAGTTTCCTGAGCCAAGAGAAAGAAGACTCCCTGATGTAAACCAATTTATAATGTAGTCACCATACACAAAATTTAAATAGTTTTTTTTATGTGAATACAGCTTTTGAAATCTTACTTCATTTTTAGACATGAATATGATTAGGCAGTCCTTTGTGGACAAAGGGCTGTGTACACAGGTGGAATTTTTATTTATTTTGCCATTTGTGTAAATGGAGGGAGAGTTCAAATACAAAATCAATAAATGTTTGTTTTCTTTGTTCATTTTATCAAAATGAATTTATGCGTATCTACTGGCTGCATCTCTGTATCTAGAAGACTGACCGTTATCGGTTTTTCAAACATAATCAGAAATGATTTGTCTAAATTTTGCCTTTACAAGTATGTAGATAATGTATTCACCTAGTGCTGATAAGGATGATGAAGATAGTCTCCTTTCTCCTTGTATATCCAAAGTGTAGTAGTAAAACTCCTTAGTCTTATGTGCCTCAAAGGCTTTGCCCTTTTAATGTTCACCATTGCTGGACATTAGTTGCAATTTACAGCAAGCTGTTCACTAATATCTTATTTGTTAACTGCAGATTTTTCAGTCTTGTACCTAATTCTCCAAAAAGGCAGACCCAGGAATCTTGAAAATTACAATGAAGAAAGGTGAACCGACTGGTTAGAAAAAAGCTTATTTAAGCCTAGACATGACGATGAGTTGAAACTGCTTGCTGGAGGTGAATAGTAGGGGACGATAATTTTATTATTTTAGATACATCTACTAAAAATGTGGTTTCCCTCTCCACGGTTCTGTATGGTGAAATTCTTAGGATTTGGAAAGGAGAGCTCTGCCCTTATCTGGAGGTGACCTGTTTTCCTTTCTGGCGATTTCCAGAATTCCCTCCCTCAAAACCATTCATACTGCTTTGATAGTGATGTTTTTTAAAGAAATAAAATGTAAAGTTTCCTTTTCCTGCTTTTTCCTATTTCCAGCCCTGTTCCACAGGCTGCCATTGTGGCTGTTCTTTCCTCTCACCTAAATAAGGTGATGATGGTCTGGATGAGTTCCATGTGGAGGCTTACCAGAATCTGACATCTTACATAAAATTAGCAGTATTGAGCACTTGGAGTGCTTAGAGGTCTTTATCTACCAGATCTTTATTTAACTGATTAAGCTGTCATCCTTTCGTGGCATTTTTGGATTATAATTTCTTATAAAAGGAGCCTTATATGAGGATATTAATCAGTGATATTTTTTGAATAGCAGACAGATCTCTCTTTTTTTTTTTTTTAATTTAGTATCGTTTGTTGTTCTACATTTTGCTACTGAAATATATGACAGTGCTGTATGAGCCATCTAGTCAGGAACCATAAAGAAAAAAGCCACTTGTTCTTTATTTATAGTAATTGATGATTTTAACAGATCAAGATATGGATATTGTTTAATTACATTAAGACGTGTTGCAATTCCAAATCATGGTGTTTTGAATCATAGTTAGGATTCATGAGATATACTTTGATTAAACCATATTTGAAGCAAAATACTGTCGTAAGGTGTTTCAGAATAATGGAAACTATTTGCAGTATAGCTGAATGTGTAGAAATTTGACACTTTGAATTTACAGAGAAGTGAAATTTTAGTAGATAGAAGTATTTTTTTACTTTTTTTTTTTTTTATCTGATGCATCAAACTGTTAATATGAAGTGTTTAGGAACTAGGGTAAAATCCTGAATTTAGTCTGGGAATTTCCTCAAAAAAAAAAAAAAAAGAAAAAAAAAGTTTTGTAGAGCTTTCAGTTTTTTAGGGTTCATGGTAGGCTTATTCTCATTGTGATGGTAGCATTGTTTATCTGACTTCCCTGTTAAGTTATTTCAATAAGAATGATACCCTAAGAGTGATGCCCCTGTAGTGAACTACAGAAGTACAATGAATTATTAATAACAAGCAGAGTTTAATGTGGTTTTATAGCCCCTGAAGGAGTTGGAATAGTGTACTTTGTAAAACCATTCAGTTCACCTGATCTTGACAAATTGAGAGCATCAAAAACACACTCCTACTTGTTAACACCAAAGAAGGGAAAAGGTGACTTGGGAATGCATCAATATTTAGCCTTCTGTAGAATTTGAAAAGGATAACGGTGAGCAGCATTCTATAAATAACTGTCTGCTATCTTTGTTCTTTAATGCAGCAGGCTAATACTTTTCTGTGAAGTTACCCTTTGTGGCTCTATTTCTGTTTCACCAAAGATGACAAGTTTGTGATATTGCATTGATCACTTACACGGATTATATGAGTTAAAAATACTCTGTGCACCAATCTAGAGGAAACAAAACAAATGCAATTATCTTAAAAAATAGTGTTGTCTTAATAGATCATTCTAGCTAAAATTACTTTTAAGCGAATGAAGAAGACTAGAATTGGTGGAATACACAACATTTGTTTTTGATGTTTTAAATATCTAATAACTAATTGTTCAAAGTTCATTCATCATATCTTTTTTTAATATTTACAAATTTAATGTTCTTTAGTGTCACAACTGAATTTGGTTAGTTTTCCTCTGGTCACGAGAAAATGCAGCTGAAGGTTTGATGCATGCAGAACTATCTTCCTTTTAGTATACATAGCATAACCTGTAGTGGAGATAAAACCCAGCTGTCACTATGTAGAAGTGCAAGTTTGTATAAATTCTGTTCAGTTTTGTCCAAGCAGAATGTTTCAGTTCATGTGCGTTAATCACTGTTACTTCTAAGAGCTGTTGGCTGTAAATTACTGTTCCTGCAGTTATGCTGGGAATAAAACTGTGTCTTTTACTACTTTGTTAAACTACTGACATTTTGATAATCTAAGATGGAGTAGTCTATCCATCTTTTCTGAGTAAGCATTTACTTCATCTGATTTGCTGGGGCTTCTACTTTGTTTTTGAACGTAGTGCAGTTTCTGGTTCTCAACCTGTGTTCTTTTGCTACTGACTCTGACTACAAAGAGAACTTTCCTGACAGACATAAATGAGCAGTAGTTCAAACAAAGGAAAAGCACCCTCTAGAAAAAAAATGAAATGTTGATCATTGGTGGAAACACATCTTATTGTTTCCATTTAGGGTACTTTTAAATTATTTTATTTCCCTGTGCTAAACTTCTTTTTCGGTGAAGTTTTGCATTTAATATTTCTATGCAACTCCAATTTTATATTGTTGACACGTGCATTTGTTCTTCTGGCAAGTTGCTTTTCATCTTAGTTTGATTTAGTTTTTAGATTAGTAAGTTATAATGTAATTAATTAATTATTAGGAGTGTTCACATGCAAAATAACTATAAGGACTCCATTACTGCTTCCATTTCTGTTAATTTGCCTAATTGTAACTAATTATATGTTAGGTCATTTCAGTGCAAAATAAAATAGGCTTGATTTTATGTCCAGCTGGGGTTTTAGACTTGTTTTCAGGCTCTGACAGATGAGATCTAGCCATCCTTATTGTGGCGGTTATGACACTGCTTCCTGCAGTGTGCTTCTGCCAGAGGCTGCTGCCCGCAAGCAAAGCAGCACAACCAGCAGTGCGTTGAGAAGTTCTCCCCAGCTGCTTGCTCCAGTCAGCAGTCATATATCACCCAAGGGATTATCACCTCGAGTTCAAAAGCAGTCCATCCCAATGTGCAGGAAATGAAGCAAATCTGATAGGGGTTAACACGGAGTTCCTGATGAAAAAGGAATAGAGCTGAAATCGGGGACAGGTGACCCAGGAGGAACATGATCCAAGTGTCCTAATGTGCAGGGAAGGGCTTAGGGAAGTACAAGTCCAGTTTGACCAGGGACGTTAAAGGCAAAAGGAAGGGCTGGTGTAGATTTATCAGCTGTGAAAGAAGCTCTAGGTTAAAGGATGGAACAGAAATGCATTAATTCTGCCAAACATTGTGGACTGATGACTTTCTGCAAAGAAAGAATAACAGAACAGCTGTAGGAAAGTAGTGTCTTAATCTGTAACTGTTAGCTCAATAAAGGAAAATCGTATCTAGTAGTGAGAGCAACCGATTTTATATTCTTCTGTATACACTCAGAAGTGTTTGGTTTTTTTTTTCTGTCTACTACGCTTTCTTCCACACAGTGCCTCTAGTGAGTGTAGTACAGGTATAGTGTTAGTTTGAAAATTTATTATTTCTTTCCTTTAAAAACAATTTCTTTGAACAGTACAATGAAAGCCTCTAATCTGACAGCTTGGTGAACTTCAGAAAATGCCGCTATGTGTTTAAGGTTAGAAAATTTAACATCTTTCTTCTATGAAGGGTTGTTGTGTTCTCTCTTTGCTCTGGATAAGGGAGAGCAGTTTTGCAGTGGCTAATTAGTGCTCAAGGGTTTTTTTAATGTTTTGTATTTGTGGCCTATTATGTAAACATTTTTGCAAATAGAAAATGCCTCTAGAGATGAATTGTTCTGCTATACTCAGTGAGGTCATTGATAATTATAAAACTAAATGAAGAGTTATTGCATACATCTATTCGTGATGTGAAAGGATGTTTCAGGTTAATGTGCTGTTACTTATAAGCCCGATTGCCCAGAGTAAAACTTTTTACTCCATTTTTATTTGATGGGAATATCCCTCTAAAGGTCATTTTGATAATTTAAGCTCCATGTAACTAAATACCATTCAGCAACTGGCAGCTAACTGTAAACAATATGAGTTATTTTTTGTAGTACTAGTTAGTAGATGGCAGAAGAATGAAATCCAAAGAACGTGTTACACAGTAAGAATTATTTCTCTTTTTTTTTTTTTAACAGACTGAGGTACCTGCTTGGTACTCTTTAATAGTCATGTTGACTTTAGTGAGGGGAAATAAGAAATAATGTCACAGGTTAAAAATGTGAAAAAGATTGAAATCTCTACTGTGGTAGCATTAAATTTTTGCATAAAAATATACCAAGCAAAAATAATATTAGGTTATAGGTTAATATTATTTTAACTGAACAAGTAAATAAAATACCACTGTTTAAAGTTGAATTTTAAATGTATTCATTTTTCAGAAAAAAAAAAAATCATAGTTTATATCAATTAATAGGTTTCTGTTAAAAAAAAACTTCATAAAGAACTGCATGTGTTCATAAATTCTGTCATTGTCAACAAGGAATTACCTGAATGATTTGATCAATTAGGTTCACTACATAAAGTGAATTAAATTACATATTTATCTCCTTTCTGAAATAAACTCATTGTGATCTCAGAGCATGCATGGTTCTAAAGAACAGAAAACAAAATACTGAGCTAAGGAAGATATTGTTCTTCAGCAAAGAAAACCAGTCCTGTGTAATACTCGGAATATGTCAGTAAAATACAACCTACTTATGTGGGGAGAAAAAGAACGACTATTAACTGTGAATTGATTGTAGTGTGTTTAAGAAGTGAGAGTAAACCAGGAAAACTGAATTAATTGACAGTGCAAAATACATCCAGATATGCACTGCAGAACATGTTATAACAGGTGATACTTTTCATTAAGGTAATATGGTGCAATAGATACTAGAGCTTTTATAGAGCTCTGTGTTAAAACTTCAGAAGAAAAATATTTTTTAAATATTAGGAGTGACTTGTGAAATCATAAATTGAAGTGCTGTTTAGAAGGATGCAAACAGTATCAACGTTACAAGTAGAGACTTTTGGCTCATCAGCATGTGTCTGCTACCATCTGAGGGACTTATTTTTATACTGTCAGCTTTCCTTATATTGCCAAACTAGTTAAACGTTTATAAAAACATAGAGAATTACATATCTCACACTAGCTTTTGAAGTCTATTGCCTTTTTGAAGTCTTAACTGTATGCCTAGATTTGTGATTAAAAACGTTATCTTCTCTTGATAACCGTATGCAATATTTTCAAACATCCTTGTTATATGATGTTATCTAATGCACCTGTACTCTTATAAGATCATACTTAGAAATGAGTGCATGTAACAAGATTGGAAGCAACCATACTATTCTGTGCAATCAAGTTAGGTTTACATGTAGTGCAAGGCAGCATCCTCTAATTTTTTTTCTTTTAGATTGCAAATATCAGTCAGACCTAAACTGATTAGGAGTCTAATTATCTGAGAGATGTAAAATAAGTTAACGATATTTATTTACATCCTAAAGAAAAATGCCACATTAGCATCCTAGTAGTAACCTTATTGGCAATATTGACAAAATGGTGATTGGAATGAATCACCTTCTTAATTCGTAGTTTGTTCAGTGTAGCTATTAGTAGTTGAAGTAATTAGTAGTGATTTGGTTAGAAGGGAAGGATTTGATTCATTACAAGAATAGAGAATAATCTTGTTAACTCTCATTAGTTCCATATGAAGAGTAAACATTATACTGGGGATCACTCAGCTGTGATGATGAAAGAAATTCCTGAAGGAATATATATGGAATGACGATGCTTACATCAAGGCCATCAAATGTGACCAAGAAGGCCTATAGTATTCCAGGGTACACTAAAAAGAGTGTGGCCAACAGGTCGATGGAAGTTATCCTCCCCCTCTGCTCTGCTCTGGTGGGGCCACATTAAAATCCTGTGTCCAGTTCTGGCATCCCCAGTTCATAAAAGACAGAGATCTCCTAGGAGTCCAGTGGAGGGCCACAAAAGAGATGAAAGAGCCTGGAGCATCTCCTGTGTGAGGAAAGACTGAATAACCTGGGTCTGTTCATCCTGAGCAAGAAAGGACTGAGGGGGATCTGATAAATGTTTATAATTATCTGAAGGGAGGTGGGAGCCAGGCTTTTTCGGTATGAAGAAGTAGAAGTCATGGGCTAAAATTTGAACATAGGAAGTTCCATACAAGCATCCATAAGAACTTTATGATTAGGGTGACGAAATACTGGAAAGGATTGGCCTGAGAGGGTGTGGAGTTTCCTTCTATGGATATACTCAAGACCTATCTGAACACCTGCCTGTACAACGTATTGTAGGATACCTGCTTTAGCAGGAGGACTACACTTGATCTCTTGAGGTCTGTTCCAATACCTGCAATTCTGTGATTCTGTGAAATCATCCATTTTCACAGAATTTCTCAGAGTGGATAATAGCTTAATAATTAGAAATTTATACATACCAATGTTGGAGCAGACAGGGATCTAAAAAAGACGGACAAAAATGCCATATAATTTTTATTGAAAATTCACAGGTGAGAGGATATGATTTTGCAACTTCTATTGATAGGTTCTGATGTCTTGAAAATGGCAGTACAGTGGTGGATAGGTTTATTTCAATTCTCATTCTTTTGATTTCTTCTGAAGAAAATATTTTTTGAAATCATGAATTTGTCATGCTGAATTACAGATAAAAGCGCTCTTTCTTCCCTCTTGTTTTTCATTGATTTCTGCTTCCTCACTTTCCTTCAAGGAGAAGAAATGGACACCAGATAAAATAAATGTGGCAAAATATTAAACCAGTATTGGATCAGTCACATTTATTCCAAACATCTAGTGTTAATTTATTTCCACATTTCAAATTTCTGATTAGAATAGGAAATGGTTGACTAAATTGTTTATTACAACAAATCTTTTCCTGGTGAAGGTAGGTAAAATGAAATGTACTCAGCAATTTTAATTTAAGACTACTGAATAAATAGAAACGTTTGTCAGAGTAACACTCATACAGTGTGTACTTATATACTTCTGGAAGAAGTAGCACTTGGATTTGGGCATATTAAATTTGGTGATGCATATTTTAAAAGTGCCAAAATAAACAAATATTTATTTATAGATTCTTATCTACACACAACTTTAAAAAATTAGTTTCTCAATTCAGAAGTCCCCTTAAAATGAACATGAATATATTTATTCCTCGTTTTTCTGTGGATAACATGGAAATTAGCTAACAGTTTCCAATGTGTGTAACTTCAATGTGGTAGTTAGCATAATTTTTAATTATGACTTTTTAATTATGTGCAACACACAGATTAGCCTTTTTTTGAATAAAGACAGAAACAAATCTTTCATGTAGAAGTGTCAGTTAGCTGATGTATTAGAATTTCTGAGCCTTCATATAAGTTGCTTTGGCTTGGTTTAGCTCCATGAATTGACTTCCAGTGAGATCAGATGAGTAGCGGGAGTTAGGTGTGTGCAAAGTGAAGCAACTGTAGAGGAAACCCCTCTTTAGGGGGGTCCTGGATCTCTGACTGCTTTGTACCAGTATGAGCTACAGTAGGACACGTTATTCAGGCTTGTAGCTGAATTGTTACTCTACAGATAATCAGCATCTGAATTTTAGGTGCCTCTGGACATGTAAGCATTCTGTTTGAAACTTGAACATCTCACTGAGTTGAGCTCAGCTTCTTTCAACAATGGAGTACCATTTACTAGTGGTCCTTGACGGAGTACTGCGACTTCAGATCTGTCCTTCATGCAGGTTGAGAGAAGTAAATAATAACCGTATCCTCTGCTTCCCAGTAGGTATCTCTAAACAGAGCCTTAACACATTTTGGTGGATATAGTGTGCATTCTGCTAAACGGGCAGCCTTGCAGGCACCTATGCAGGCAGGACTCATGGAGCATAAGAAAAGAAGGAACTCTCTTGCAGAATTCTTCTAATTGGGGCCCGGATTTAATGTTATGACTCTAGTTTAGGCACTCAATCAGGTAGGAAACGACTAATTTGACTACTAAGCTGGTTGCCACTGAGCACTGAGTTGGGGTTACTTTTTGAAGGTTGTTTCGGACATTTTTGTCTCCTTCACTTCATAAGTACTTTGAATATTACTTAGCAACTTTTAAAAGCCTTGTATGTTATCACATCCTTGTTAAGCCATATTAGAGTGTGCCTGTTTGGGTGTGAATTAACCCATCTTGTTGTCTTTGTGATCTTATAATGCTTACTGAAGCCGATGGCAAAACACCAGCTGGCTTCCCAAAGTGAATGAGTCACCTAGGCATAGCATGGAGATGTCATTTCTGGACATCACTTCGATTAATATATAAGCACATTTCAATTCCAGCTGTTTCGTGAAATTGAGCTTGAAAAAGACTTAGTTTATAAATTCTTTATGAGGTATTGACTTAGGTTCTTAACATTTTGCAGGTACAGGACTAACAGGATTAGCCAGAAAGTGCAGTGCACATTGATCTGGTGTTCTCTGCTTTATACCCTCTATTCCTAAAAACTTATTGAATCTCAGAGCTCCAAAGCATTCCCATAGAGCTCTTGAAGCACAATAGAACTATTCTTGAAAGTGTTAAAGCTTATCTCACTTGTCAGAACTTTATTGGGAGATACTTCAGAGCCACAGAAGAATTTCTGGAATTATTTAAGCCTGTCTCATATGTATCTGCTGTGTGTTCCCAGTACTAAATATACTTAGAATTGCATTCACTGATACCTAAAGAAAATAGCTGAAATAAAATTATCTGAGTTGTAAATGAAATGAAACACATTTCTTGAGGAAAATGATAGTAGAAGTGAGGTGTGTTTTTTTTGGGTTTTTTTTTCTGTTTTCTTTATCTTGTGATGTATTTTTATAAGGGGCTAGTAAGAATCTGCAAAGAATTAAATATGAGTTCACTGTAGGTTCTGACCAGAGTACAGTCAAACACCAGCAGTCTGATTTCAGATGATTACATGCTTATTGAGTATTCATTAAAAATCTTGTATGGATTTTTTTTTAAGTTAAATAATTGAATAATATTCCATTGCTTAGGCTTTCTATGCTCTGTGACAGGTGTTGGTTCTCAGAATAGCTGAATTCCCATTCTTTGCAGCTATCATTTTATCTTAAGAGGAAGCCCTGTAGCTTCATTTCCAGCTCTATTTCTGCCTTCTTTCCAGGCATTTCTTATCCAAATCTCCTTGTGGATTATATGAGTCACATACAAAAATAAAATCTCTATAAACCTTCCTTTCTTTTCATTCAGTTTATGACAGGATATAAAATTCAGTTTCTTATGTTGGTTTTCTTTCATGAGTGGTTATTGGGTTTTACCCCCTTTTCCACTTGAATTCTAAAATAAGAAGTACATTTGTATTCTAACATTTTACCAAAACTTCTTATTGACATTCATTCAGAATGCCCTTTGATTAGACAGATAATTACTTGTGTGGAAAAAAAAGTCTTAGTATCTCATTATTCTCGGGCAGTTGTGAACAGTTCCTTCAGATTTTGCTCTTAAAATACTAGCCTAAAATCCTCTGGAATTTCCACTTTTTCTTGACAAGTTATCCCTTATTTTAAAAAGTGTATATTGTCACAATTGTAACTTGCCTGATAATGAGAGTACTTATTAAGAGATCCATTAAATTTAGAATTTCTTATTGTGCTTTTAAGTTCCAGCAATTTATCATTTTAGATTGAGATATTACTTTGTAAAATTACTAAGGAATAGGAAGTAAATTTTCTTCTCTCAAACATATAGTTCCTGCTTTGTATTCAGCTTGTGCTCTATCCTTATGCTCATTGGTACAAAATGCCAGGGAAGAAATGGCAGACTCCTTCAAATCAGGACTCAAGGTACACCTTGAACTTGTTATATGAATCCTTGGAAATCATTATGTCTAAAAAAAGCCCAAACTGAATTTTAAGGTGAGTGGCGAGGCAGGGGAAAGGGAAGAGAATTTATCTGCTGCTGTTCCATGGCATCTCCTGGAAAAGGCAATTAAATATGCAAAAAATAGAAACACGTGCTATTCCCTAAAAAGTGTCCATTTTACACAGATACAGAAAGTCACCAGTTGTTAACCTAGTGTATGTTTGAATGTTTGAGACATTGTAAATGTGTCTGTGTGATTTTTATTATGCTTTGTACTATGAACAGTTAAAGAATTCTAGCTGGCATATGATGAGATCAAAATTAATACTGATTACAAATTATGGTGATTTTAAAAAAATCTATCTGAACATTCTGAATTATTCTGAATATTCTGATGTGTTCAATATGTCGTTTACTGAGGAACATTAATTTAAAGCCTTTGTTTGTTGTTTTTAAGAAAGTAATTTAAGAAATGCTATTACACATTACAGGTTTGAAGTTGCAACTTGTTTTTCAACTTTCTGTTTTTCTCTTGTACTGTATGGGAATTTCTAACAATTTCTAATGTTTATTTTTGTTGAAATAAAATAAGCTTAGACTCGACATCTTCTGTATGCTCTTTCCCTTAACTCATACTCAGCACTCCAGCTAGCTGGAACATGCAAGAACTTGACCCCTTTGTGTTGCTGTCTTATGCATTTGTCCCTTATGAAAGCCAATATAGTCAGCAAAGCCAGCACAGATAAAGAACTGTGTAAAGCTGCAGTGTAGTAGCAAGACCACTTTGTGACCATGTTCTGAAGGCAGACTAGAGGTGACAGTATTATTTACTTTTGTTGCTTGGGGTCCAAAGAGAGAATAAATTGCTATTGATTTTTGAGACATTACAGTGAAGAGTCTGAATGCCTGCAGAATATCTGGGTGGTAGGATGCTCAGATTCTGCATGGAGACAAACTGCTTTTAAAATGAAAATTCATTTGCTTGTTCTGTTAGGTTTGGGTTTTCTTTTCAGACTAGTTTCTAAAAAAGTTTGTTGTGTATGCCATGTTTATTATAAATCTATCTTATCTTTCCACCTTTTCAAATAGAATTCCACATCCATTTTATGAAAATTCAAAATAAATGGATGGAGCTTGGTATATGTCCATATGTATACATTACTGTCATGAGGAGAACGCTGAGTCTTTGTGCTAAATTAACCTCTTCATTACAGACATTTATAGAAGAGATATAATTTATAAGAAGAAAATTAGCTGAATGAAAATAGAAATGATGTACAACTAATGCAGTTTCCCCTTCACCCTCTGCCCAAGGCTGATTCCTGCTGATCATTCAGGTCTGAAATAATTAGTGTACAGTTGTAGGGCTTTTGTTGTTGTTGTTTATTTTTTTACCACTTGGAGGAAAAAAAATGCTTCTTTTGTATTCATAATTGTAATGTTTTATAGCAATGCTACATAGCAGTGACACCTGCTGGGAGAAATCTAAATGAAGCATCAGAAGTTATGGCTGCTGCCTGTCAGTTCTTTTTCTTGAGTCAACAATGTGTGCCCAGTGTGGCAGCCTGGTATGACTCATGTTTTCTATCTCCCCTGGAGGGCATCTGCTGTCATTCCTTTCTGAGGAGTCTGACTCCCATGCCAGATTTACTGAGCCTCAGAAACTCACTAGAATGTCATTATAAATTTGGATCTCCCAGCTGGGACTAGAATTCACAGCACCAAAGAGCCTAGGTGGGTGCATAAAGTAACAACGGAAGCTATTCCTAACAGCGCGTAGTAGGAGTTAATCTTTACTAAGGGGAGAGAGATAGAAACCAAAATTTCTCTGTATTTTAATTAATCCATGTTTATGTTTTTACCACTCTAGCATGAAGTAATCTTAATCCGCAAATGGTTTTATACATATTTGACTGTTTACTATGGAAAGATTTTCTTGTATGCTGAAGCTTCCAAGGACAAACTTCAAATGTAAACAAACACAAGCTGATAGACTCTGTAGTTGAATTAGTGTGAGGGAAGCTAAACTTTCCTTCCACCCCCAGCCCGGAGCTAGTAAAATTTCTAAGACTGCTATCAAGCTGTAACTTTCAGTTTTTTAATTGCGTGGACAACTATGAAAGTGACAAATGGTTTTTGACAAAAGTGAGAAGTAGTGGCATCATCTGCTTTTTGCTGAGCTTCCATAGATCTTGCTTACATCTAGTATAGATCCTTGCTTTATAGTTTTGATGTATTTATCTTGAGATTTGGCTCAAAACGAGCTTGATAGTTAAGCTTGATAATGAACTAATGGTTTCTACAATGGATATGGCCTCTTTCAGAGACAATGAAGAATTATGTTCCCTGCACCAGGTCAGAAGGCTTTGGTCTGTTCTTATTAATAAGCTATATAAATGTTTTTGTTTGTTTGTTTTTCTCTCCACAAATTCTCCACAATCGTTTCTCTGTTCACTAAGAGGGTTCTTAGAAGTGACATCAAAACTCCAAGTGCCTCAAACAGATATCTGGTTTTTATTTTTTTCTACTCTCTTCTTCCTCTGAAGATTATGTGCTGAAGCTGTGCAACGTGATGATTCAGAGCACAGTAATGTTTCCAGTGATGTCAGTATTGGTAGAATTTTATTCCCTGGACTAGGTATGTGTATTATCTGCCCATAAGAGCTGTGTTATGTTCTCTATCTTAGCACTTAAACAAAGATTTACTTAATTGCCATAGACATACATTTGCTGACTTCTTAGCAGTACAGCTCTGGAAAAGGTGAAAGACTCTGCAGTTACTTCTCTTTCTCCTTCCCAACTACGGTGTATTTTCATTTTCTAAAATGACAGACATTAAGCTAGCAGCCTCTTGGTAACAGAGGGTCTGTGCACCAATGGGCCTGTGCCAGCAAAGATCAATTATTGGCACATCATGGAGGAGTGGTGGTCTGTTCCTACCTGGACCAGTAGTTTACCCATGACATACATGAAGATAATCAGATTGTACTACTTGATTTAATTTATGTTCTACAGTAGGTATAGACCATAAAAGCTTCTCATTTAGCATGGCTTCATATGTATTTATTCATTCATCTTATTCAAGCATATTACATTTTGATTATTCCTTACATCTAAAGTTTCTTGTTTTATAGAATTGATTTTTTTTTTATTTATTTAATCATTTAATTAAAAAACAGTTCTTACTTAACTCACTAGCCTGGTAAGCACTGTTTCAACAAGAAAGCTCAAAATAAGTTCTGACAGTTCTTGAACATTATCTGAAGAAGAGACTGGTGATGGTCTGTTAGCTCCCTTTCTGCTGCTGCTGGCAGACTCTTCTATCCAATAAAACTTTTGAAGTTAACTTTCAGTGGATGCTACTGTTACACTCTCTTTTCCTGAGAACTGAGAGAGCTCAGAAGTGAAAATGTAGGAACCATCCTAGCCTGTACTTATGTCACTACTCTGTAGTCATCCTTACATTCTTCCATTTTCGATAATGGTCTTCTGAATGTGTGCAGTAATGCTTGATTTTTATGCTTGTGTTTATTTACCAAATGAATGTTTTACATTCAATATTTGACCTTTAAAACAGACAATTGACTGTTTCTTTAATTTTTTAGATATCATATTAACATTGTTGGGCTGTACAACTAAGTCAGTTACTCTTTCCAGAATAGAGTTTGGCATCCGCTGTGTTAATGCTATTGTTTTGCACGAAAACTAGTTTTATGATAAAAATAAAATTACTTTGTAAAATGTACAGTAATTGAAATCCCATTTAAATGGCAAAATTATGTTATTGATTCTGATCAAAATGTCCCAGATGCTGATGAATTCATCAATTCCTGTTTTAGATGAGTTATACATCTTTTAGTGGAGGCAGATGTGAATGAGATGAATATGTTCAAATCATACTTGTGCAGTACTTTTTATGTAGAAGTTTTTTGTTCTATGCAGTGTACCTATGAATGGAACGAGCTTTTTAAGAGCTGCTGTAGGAAAATAACACAAAACAAAACCTCCATTATAAATCAAGCTGAAATCAAACTTGTTTATGCCAATACAATGAATGTTTAAAAAATCATGACAAACTGTGTGGAAGTTAGCTGAAAAATGATTTCAGTAGTTATTCTGCTAGAGGAAAAACATGTAGTAAATAACTGTAAAAGATTTAGCTTTCAAGTATAGTGAGGAATTAGACCAGTGTTTTTAAGTACTCTAAGTTGCAAAATCTTTCATTCAAGTATACAGGCCAAGATTCATCATAAATATTTATTTCCTATGTTAATTTGAAGCTTATCTATTTTTCTCTATCATAGACTTATAGCATGGCTATGGGAAAGTCTGAAGAATAGAAACTACTACCTAGCAGCTGTGAAACAGCAGGTCACCTCTACTGGTGCAGATTTTTACAAGCACAGCATGCAGGCTCTTGATCATTGGTGATAAAAGGCACAGCTACTGGTGGTGACTATGCTGAAAAATAGTGTTTTGTAGCTGAGAATTTGACCTATCAAACAGTGTTATTGTACTCTTTGTTGTAGTTTCCAGGGAAATAAATAAAGGAGACATTACTTTGGAAGCAATAATGCCATGGATGAACAATGTACTGATGGGTCTGGCAGAAAGGTTTATAGTAAATGGGGTTACATCAGGCTGGCAGCCAGTTAGTAGCATTAAAATGTGAGAAGCCTACAGCTTCATCTCATGTGGAGCAGAGGGGCAGGCACTCCGGTGACAGCAACAGGTCCCAAGGAAAAGGACACGAAGCTGTGTCAGGAGAGCATCAATTTGGGTGTTAGGAAAAGGTTCTTCACCAGTGGGTAGCTTGGCTTTGGAAATGGCTCCCCAGGCAGTGCTCACAGCACTGAGCTGCCGGAGTTCAAGAGGCGTTTGGACGTTGTTCTCAGACAGGGTTTGGATTTTGGGAGGTTCTGTATGGAGCCAGGGATTGGACTTGATGATTCTTCTGGGTCCTTTCCAACTTGGATTGGGACACTATAATTCTTTGTGTTTTTTGTAATTCTGTATTAGAGTTTAGTGACTCATGCTATTATCATTATTTTAGATTTTATGCTATTCTATCAAACCATTATTGATCATTTTAATGGAAATTAAGAATAACTACATACAGTAGTGAAAAAACAGAGTTGCTGAAAAACCTTAATTGGCTCTGCTCTCCCTGGGAAGACTAAAATCCTAGAAGTCTAATTTACATTGCTCTCAGAGGAAGAAATTAACAGTAAAGGAAATGTTTCTTTAACACGTAATTATTATAGAAATAGTGTATACATATATATGTGCTTAACAGTTTCTCACTATTAAATTAAAATCCAAATATAATTAATGTTCTATAACAAGAGAATGTTTTAGAAGTGCAATTTGAGTGTCATATTTTCTGCCTGTCCTAAAAAGAGGTATGTGTAATTATTATATACAGTTTTACTCATGGTAGAAGTATACCAGCTACAAGCCTGAGTGCAACCTATTGTGTTAAAAGTAATCTTTGTGAATGCTGCTTTATCTTTAGAGTAACTGAATTTCTATAAAATCAGTTATAAAGCATGAGGAAATACTTGCAATGTACTTAAGAACCCGAACGGTAGATCACCTTCTGTGCTGTATTTTTTTCATATATTTCTATTCCTGTGAACCTTCTAGAAATGTTTTCTCTTAAACACTGTTATTTTTGTAATCTGTTTTGATTCTGGTTGAAACCAGAAACTCTGACTGTGGTTTAGTTTTATATTTAAAGCACAGTAGGTCCATCCTTTTTATATCGTGGAGATCAGAACTGTGTGCAGTATTCAAGGTGAGGCTGCAACACTAAATATAGTGGGAGAATCAGCTCTTTTGACTGGCTGGCTGTGCTGTGTTTAATGCATCCTAAAATGCAGTTTACCAGTTTGACTGCCAGGACACATTGCTGACTCATGTCAGCCATCACCCTCAGATCCCATTCTGCAGAGCTTCTTTGCAGCCACCATCTTCTAAGCTATGCTTACTGTCCGGCATTACTCTTTTCTCAGCGCAGAATCCACCATTTGTTCTCATTAAATTTCATGCTACAGCTGTTGGCCCAGTTCTCAGATCTATCTGAATAGTTTTGTAAGGCCTCACTTCAATCTATTGAGTCAACTATAGAGCACCTCTCAGTTTAGTAGTATCAACAAATTTCCTGGGGATTTCTTTAACTTCTGCACGCAGATCGCTAATGAAATTATTCAACAGAACTGGTCATGAATCTGAGCCTTGGGGAGTGCTGTTAATTGAATGGCCACCAGCCAGATGTGGTCTCCCTCACTACAACTCCGTTTGAGTCCTTGCTGATAAACTGGCCAAATCAACCAGGTTTACCTAGCTCAACTGTTAAATAATCTAACAATTACTGGAATATTTACACCTAGCATAATGTTAGCAGAGAATGTTCTTGTCTGTAGTTTCCATCAGCCAAAAATGTGTAAATATTTATTTTGTGATGATAACTCATAGGAGCACGTCATTTTAAAATGTTTTTGATCTACATAGTAGCAAGTAGTTGGACGGCAATGATTTTTTTATTCTTTAGAGTGTGGGAATCAAAGAAAATGCTCACAGTTTTCATATTTTTGAGTATCTGTGTCCTACATAGAAAAATAAATGCATAGTTTAGGAGTTTTGATATATAGCTTACATTTTATTTACAGACTGTCATTTTTGAAACTATTTTTTCAAAAATAACTTGGCTGTTTGGATCTCTTAACCAACTGAAAAGATGAGAAGAATATTTTCAAAAAGGATTGACTGTAGACTGTAATCCCAGATGGCATGAAGGTCATATTAGAAGTATTGGAAGCTTAATTCAGCTTTGTTCTGGGATTGGCAAAAAAAAAAAAAAAAAAAGTTCTGAGGTTACAAAGTAGTAAAGGTAGAGCTTAAAATCATTTTCTTTACTAACACAACAGTAACAACTCACTGTCATCATTGACTTGGACTGTGTTTGTGGTAGTGACCTAAAGGTGAAAGGCTCCACATCTCATTTCCAACCCTCTGGGCCACCTAGTCCTCCATAATTTAATTTGATGCAAAGCAATTATGAGCCAATTGATTTTCATTGATTGTGCTGTAGGACAAAAAGATTCCTGTTGCAGACAAGAATTTCTTCTGTGGCAGACTTCCACCATTGTCCAGAATATGCAGAAAAACATCTAAACCTATCTAACTATAGCTCCGAGTGACCTTACACATCAATAGATTATATATGTTTTGCTTTACCTTTTGTATCAGAATTTTGCTTCTGACTTTTCGTAAGCTGCTCTTTTTCTTTCTGGTATCTCTTTTTGTTTTGCATTCTTTTGGTTTATTTTAAAGCTTGAATTTCTGTTTTTTTTTTTCTCTCTTAGTTTCTTAAATGTTCTCTTTCTTCCTCCCACTCCACCCACCTAATATTCAGTTGATAACTGTTTTAAGTCTTTTTCTTAAACACATCTTTCATCTTCTGCGTTATTGTATGACACTGGATCAATGTTTTTTAGTCTTGTATTTATCTTATGCTTTTCTGCTTCCAAATGTATTCACTGTTATTCACAGCACTACACAGTTTTAACTGTTATATGAGTTTGGTCTGTTTGATCTCTTAAAATCTGAGTTTGTGTTCTGACCACAATCTCTCTGTTGTTTTTCTCTGGAATACTATTTTATTTTTATTTTCATAAAAGTATATATATGTGCATTGAAATACCTGTTACTTCTCTCATTACCTTACAACATTATTTCCCACTTTTTTTTCCCCCATCTTTGAACTCAACAGAATCATTCTCTCATCTTTCCTTGAAATTATGGGAATACAATTTCTTCCAGATTTGCCACATTTTCCTCCATATCTTGGTACCTGATTGTGCAAGAGGTGTCACAGAGCTGGAGGTTTGTAGCTATTAGTGTTCCCCAGTGGTCAGTACTGAGTTTGGTCTTATTCAGCATAGAATCATAGAATGGCTTAGGTTGGAAGACACCTCAAGAATCACCAAGTTTGAACCCCCGGCCATAGGTAGAGTTGCCAACCACTAGATCAAGTACTAGATCAGTTTGCTTTTTGTTTTCTTTTTCTTTTTTCTCATGTTTATGTTCTTCTCTTATGTTTGTAAAATAATTACAATTATTAATGTATTTCAAATAGCCCAGAAACATAAAGGATAGAAGACAGTAATGTGAATGACAAATTACAATACTGGGTGGGTTTTTTGTTTTATTTTAGATGAAATTAGAGATCTTGAAAATGTGAAGGTAGTCAAAACAGTTTTTATCTGAAGTGCCTATTTCATACACTCAAAATAACTCAGCTTGGGCAGGACCACAGAAAGTCATCTAGTTCAAGCTGCTGGTCAAAATATAGCTAGTCAATTCAAAGTGGTTAGCTCAGGGCTTCACTCAATAATCTTTAAGGATGTGGATTCCACAGCTTCTTTGGGCATTCTCTTCTGATGTTGTTCTGTCCTTGCTTATTAAGAAGCATATGAATAGAGAAAGGGTTGGATATAAAGCCAGTAAGTTCAGTGTTAATATGGTCTTCCTTGTTTGGCTCTCTTAAGAAAAGTTAATGGAAAATATTTTGAGAATATAATCCCACCCAAACTTGCCAGAGTTCTGTCTGATATGTTTGATAATACCTTCAGAAACCCACGTGGACATCAAGGACATGCTTCCCATTCTAATCCCAATTTTTTTTTTTTTTTTATTTTTAATCTCTTGATCATTTGCAGTAAAGTTGTCAGTCTCTTGTCTGTTTGTAAGAGGATATTATGTTTTCAGTACAGTCTGCAGCTAGTTCTTATTGTATAATCCAGCAAGAACGTCTGTTAAAGAGGATGTAAGAACAGGACAGGCATCCCATTTAGGATTTTTCTTAACTGGAGTTTGAAGCTGCACCTTTGTCTGCTAGGCAAAGATAGAGCTTTTTCCTTCTGCTTTATCTAATTGCCTTTTGAACCCATGTGTAAGTAAGGAAAGAATTGATTGACTCAGGGACACCAGTCTGAAATACAAAGGCAGACACTGTATAGTGTAACTAGTGGATACAGAGTAGAGGTAAGGAAAGCCTGATATAAAAGAGAAAGGAGATGAAAGTGGTGATTAAATGATGGAGAACTTTTAAGTAGAGGTATAAAAATTTAAAATGGAAATGTTGAAATCCAAAAGTAATCTTATTTACCAACTTAACAATTTATTCCCAAGAAACTGAACACTGTGTGGAAATGTTAAGGGAGAAAAATGTACATCCTGTAGTTTATGAATCTGAACTACATACAGAAACCTTGTGAAATTAGGCCATATTATACGTATTATTGAAAGTTAATGCAAATCTGATGGGATTTCGTTTTTCAAGAGTTTTATATCTCTTCAGTAACACCACCAGAAATGTAGAATAATTATTCAGCTATTTGAGCATAGATATTCCTGTTTTACTGAGAATCACAAATATTACTGGAAAGAGTGAGAATGACTGATTTACTGCCTAACAATCAAGATGATATATGTACTTTTAGGATATTTATATGCTCAAAAAAGGCAAAGGTGGTAGCTGCTTTGTAAATTAAATAGGGAAATAATTGAGGCAATGAAAGTCAGTAAAACAGTAATAAAATTAAACCTATTAAAATAATTAACTTGAAGTAAATAAAATACTGTCCTATGAGTGGCTGATAGCACTGAGAACATATATTTGATTTTCATCAGTTCATGAAAACAACAGTGTGTGTCACTATGATTTTTTTTTCCAATTTCATTTAAAATCAACTTTCAAAACGTAAGATTTCTTACCTCTGTAGCTACTGAATGTAGATGCATTTAGTCTGCATCATCTGTTCTAAAAACCCAGCCATGCTACGCCACATGAAATTCCCTTTGAATACATGACTTCTGAGAATGCCTGGTAGCTCTAAGGTATAATTCTGCAACAAACATAAATGAGATTCTATTCAGTTGTCCTGATAGTTTATATTAAGAGTTAAAAAAATATATGTACTTGATATTCATTTAAATGGATGATTTTGCCTGCTTGGTGATTACAGCAGAACATAAAAAAGGATGTGGCGTTTGCTGCCCAGCATGTTCTTACTACTGAGCTTTTGTAAGTAGAGCAGGGAATTACAGACACCTTGGTTAATGCAGCACATAGAATTTCAAAACAATCAGTAGTTGACAAATGCTGCTGTTTAAAAATAAATGTTCAATACTGTCAACAGAAGAAAAGAACATGATATGGCTTAAATGTTTTGCATCATGTATTATTTTTCTAGCTTATTGGCATTCTTTTGCCAGAGGCTTATGCCTAGGGAACCTTCAAGATACTTTCAGTATATTAGATATCTTAAAATTTAGGAGTCTTAAGCAGTAGTGTGTGCAATTAAAAAGCTATTAGAGTGCAGGGTGGCGGATCAATGGCCAAATCAGTTATGTATATAGGAGATAAATTTCCCTGTTGGGGAAGAAGAAACACCAAAAAAACCCAAACAAGCCACAAAAAAATATTTGTCCTATCAAATTAATATAGGCCAATTTCACTGTGTTTGTCACTCAGAAAAATTACTTGGGTGGATAGAGATATAAGTATGAAGAGACAGTTTAGATTACAGGTGGAATTCTTTGTTTGCTGCTGAAGTGCATCACAGAAAGTTGTATTTAAAAAACGAATGATCAGAGCTATGCTATTAATGCTTTAAATATGATTCCTATTTAAGATGATTTTAAAGATGGTCACTGAGAGTTCTGAGGCCTCTCAAAAAGATTGATTTAGTTGCAACCTTGTTTGAATGTTCAACTATAAATTGCTTCAAATGAAATAGTTCATACTACAAGATTGTTTGCTAAGGTTTCTATTTCATTTTGTTACACTGTTACTGGTTTGTATGATTCTAGCAGTTTCCATAAATATTTGGAAGAAGTGGTTACTTGTTGATAATTCACTTCTTCTTTTCATCCCTGTGCTATGTATACATTTTGGATGAATATGCACATAAATAATGTAATATGGCTCCTGTTTGCACAGTATCCATTAGGAATAACTGAGAAAGAGTAGCATAAAATGTAAGTCAGGTTAACTCCATGAAAATTTAGATAATGTTAAATATATTTTCATTGCAGTGTTTTACTATATGTTTATTAACCTTCATTGAATTAAAATGTATTTTAAGTAGTCTTTTATTTGCACGTTTGCTCTTTTATAATATATTGCCATTGGGGATCCTGCAGAAGTTGACATATTCAGAAACTAATTTTTCTGAAACTTCAATTTTCTCACTGAGTATGAGGCAGACAATGAAAATATTACTGTGGTTAACATTTGCTATAATTTGATTAATTAATAATTATGAGAGAACATACTTTCCTGAAGTGCATTTCTTTCCACATGTTTCTAGTGGTTTGCAATTCATTATGTTTCTGCATGAATAATACAAGCCAAGGAATAAGTGCCATTTGGGATTACAGTTGATGATGACCGCAGTTTGGCTTATCATTTCCAATATTTCTGTCCCGTGGCTCTGAAGATTTTTAGAGTAATTGAATCTTTCCTTCTTGTGACTGAACTCCAGAGGGGCTTCTTCAATTCCCCTGCTTTCTATTATCACCATTAAATTATTATTATTATTATTATTATTATTTTATCCCAAGGACTGTTTAAGTTCTTAAAATTTCCTTAGACAAAATTAAATGTAAAAGCTTTCTAACTAGAAAAGATTTAGCTTCTCTTTACTAATTGGATCTGATTAAAAAAAAAATAGCAACAAACAACATCAACACAAAAAAAACAACTTTGAATAGCTGGCGTGGTTCAACTTCCCAGTTTATGTATGTTTGGAATTTTGTATTTTTCTCAGGCTTTTAAATTTGTCTTGCAGGAAAGTACTACAGCAGTGTTAAACCTTAAATTATATGATGAGCACTCATCTCCCCGCTGGATAATGTAGAAGCTGTGTTTATCTCAGTGTTAAGATATTAGGACTAATTCAGAGCAGTAACTTGTGTAATTGTCATCTTGGTTTTATGTATATATGCTGTCTCTAATAAGAGCAAAATGGAGCACGCATCTTCTAAATGACCTATCTTTATTGTCAGTGGAGTCCTAGTACTGTCCAGGTGCCTACGTAGACAGTATTCTTTAGGATGATTGATTACAATCAGTACTAAGCCCATTCTCTTGATTCCACAAAAAAAAAATCTGAATTGGTGTGTGGAAGGTGGGTCTTGCCTCTGCCAGGATGGATCTGTCCCATTAAATGGAGCTAGTATTGGGTCCCGCAGCTTAGCCAGGCATACCACTGTCATAGCTGATGGAGCACAGCATAGTGGCATTTCAGCCCTGTAAGAGACTACAAGCTACTGAACTGTGGCATTACACAACCCTGCATCAAAGCCAGCAGACTCTGAAGGCTGATATGTGTTTCTAAACCTTTGTTCTGCTGTTTTTCTTTGTGACACAAAAATCTCCTGTTAATCTGACAAATTACTGTCAGGAACAAGCCTGTAAGACAGTATCTGCAGGTAAAATTCATATAAATGTAGGTAAATAATTTTAGAAGTGCTTTCTCTTAATTCAGTGGGAGAACGTTGTGTTGGTTTCTAAATTGGTTACAGGGAAGAAGGTGTTTTGGTGACACCAGGATGTTATTTGAGCTAAATGCTACAAATCTTTATAAGAGGGCTGGCTTGCAGGCCACAGGGTCACTTGATATCTTGTTACTTTTTAATACTTATATATATGGTGAAATATCTTGAAAAAAAATCTGCCATTGCAGTGTCTATGTGGCTGCTGTACATATAGAAACCAAATAACTACAATGGTATTAAATTATTCAAATGAAGTAGAGCAAAGCATAGAATAATGAAGTTAAGGTGCAAAGAAACCCTGGAAATAGCTTTGTCTTTAAATGACAAACAAAATTAATGTTCATAAACCTGTAAAACATTCATTGCATGCGATGAGGGCAAACAGAATTTTTATCACTTTTCATGGAATTAATAACTAAAGAGTAGTTGGGTGACTGAGAAAAATACTATTAAAGACTTAAGAAGTAAGGTGAAGTATACAGGAGAAAATGCCTCTTTGGATATTATCTTCTTTTATCTCTTTAGCAAGATTTTAAAACCATGATGGAGAAAGCATGGGATAAAATATTGATAAAAAATTCTATATTCCAACAAGATATTACTAGCTTTTTTATATGTCTCTCACTTATGTTTTGGCTATTTGCTTGGAAAATACAATGAAACTGTAATAGATCTGTCAAAGTTTGTGAATATTAAGCTACTGTTACATTCTTAAAATGGAATAAAGCAACAAAAACCAACCAACTAACCAAAGGAAAAAAAAGGTCCTGAAGAAAGACTATGTCTTTCCTCCATCTCTTTGATTATCAGACTTCAAAATTTATCTGCTTGTTCATTTGGCAAAGCTATTAAGATTAATTATTAGTACAATTCTTGTATGTAAAAATGTTTTCAATTAGTGTGCAGATTTTTGTATCCAAAGAGGTAAATGAAAGACCTCATTTCATTTCTTACGTCTTAACTTGTTGTCTGAAAATGCTTTATAAGACATTATTCCATGTAGCCCCTGTAGTGTTTTTATTTTTTTTATTTTCATTAACCATTAAAGGAAAATGATTGTACTGTAGTAGCCTAATGCTTTGTCCACAGTATCTGCTGGGTACATGAATCTCAAATGATGAGTACATAGATACGGATAAAAGTTTCAGACTTCCCTACACCTGCTCTTCTTACTTCAGTTATTGGGGTTACCTCCTAAGTCGAAGAAACAGCATATTGTCAGGAGAATACTTATGTGTACATTGACATCTTGTCTTCCATAGAGATGTTCTTGCTAAACAGAAAGTACAAAGCAGTGCACTTCAGTTCAGATCTTTGTGAAATGCTTGGCTGTAGTTGAGAAGTGCTCTGAGGTCAACAGTTATACTAAAAATGAGTGGAAATGAACTTCTGATACTTAGACCACTGGAGTGTATTAATTAGTAATTGAATTTGGTTAGTACAGAAGTGCACTGTGTTCTTCCATCTGAATCTGAAAAAACACCATTTTCTTGATCCTAGAAGAAAAATGCAAACGAATACAGAAAGTAAATAAAACCCAAACCTTAAAAGCTAGCATCCACTTTTAGATACACTTAATGTTTCTTTCCTGTTCTACTGCACTAGTTATTTTCCACTAGAAACTTATTTGGTTTCAGGTGGAAGTGTAGCAAGCAAGGTTAGAATTGCAAACGTGATGAGCAAAAATTATACCTACGTTTGAAGACATGAAGTAAGAATGCTGAAGTATTATTTTTCATTGCTAAAATATAATCACTTGTTAAAAGTCTTCATATCTTAATTATCATAATCATAATATATCAATCATAATATAAGAGTAGCATGCCCCTGTGTTTCAGTGAGTGAAAACTCAGTATTTTTAAGCTAGCTCTCAAGCTACTATGTGGGCTATCTTAAAATAAATAAATAAATAAATAAATAAAAAGGGTTTTTTTCTTTCTTTCTCTGTGGTTTCCCTGAAGTTTTACTGTTATGCTTAGGAAGCATTATTGTTCATTTCATCCCTTGAAATCTGGTTATGGGGCTCCAGGGCTGTGATGCAATGACAATATACTTTCTAACGTATTCTAATAAAGACTAACTATGTGTGTGTATATATATATATCTTCTCATTAAACTGCATGCCAAGACCCTTTGTAGTATAATGAATTACAAGCTATAAGATAGTTTCTGGTATAAATCAAAAGAGAAACTCATGCAAATTTCCTGGATGGTGAAGAAATTAAAGCACTCATTGCAAATGGCCAGTAATGTTTTCATATATTAACCAGTTATGGTATTTATTTTGGTAGCATTAAGGTCTGCCATGAGTGTGTTGCTTTTAACAATGAAAGGTGACAGTAAATCTACTTTTGAAAAAGAATTAGAACACTCAACAAGGCATATTAAGCAATTCCAAATTATTTTTTCTTGTGGAGGATTTTGTTTTCAATAGAACTGAGAATCAGCAAAGTCATAAATCACAAAGACAGCAGAAAGCACTGAGTGCCAGCCACATAGGAACTGAACATTTCTATAGGAAAGTGATGAAAACAAATAGTATTTTGTGAAGTAAGATAGGGAAACATTAATTATAAAATAAAAGCATGCTAGAAAGCTGTATTGCCAGGATGTGTTTGATATGTAATGTAAAAATGACACAGCTGCTGGCCAAGACTTTTCTGTAAACTAAAAATGTTGGTCTTGTAGCCACGCATATGCCTCTTTAAAGGAATGCATTTGTAATTGTATTGATGGGTTTATCCCTAGAGGGCCAATATTCCTACACTTGATTTAAGTCTTATGAAGTCTAATTTTCCTCCTCAAAGAATAAGAGAAGAAAGGATGTGGTGTGAGGGGGAAAAGACATACCGGGAGCTATTTAATGAAAGCTTTATTATACAGTAAAAGTCTAGGTTACCCAATGAAACAAATATTAGCTTCTATTTTAAGTTAAAGCCTGATTTTCTCCTCAGAATAATTTAAATAGCAAGAGACTTTGAGAGACGATCAAGTCAACTACTCCTCAAATCATAGTTAGATTCCTCAGAGCAATACCCAATCAGGTTTTGAAACTCTTCAGTGGTGAAGTTGCAGGCCCTTTTTGGCTACTTTGTTCTGGTGGTCATCCACTCCGTATTTTGTAAATATTTTCTTTGTATCTAATTACAGCTTTTGGCCTTTCAGATTGTTGCCCCTTTTCCCATCCATGGACACAGGAAAAAAGTCTGGCTGAACTGTGTTTTCCCAATGAGAAGATGAACAGAGCTGTAACATCTTTCTCAGCTGCCTCTAAAGCAGGTCACAGCTAGTGCTCCTTGCTTCAGCTTGTATGTAGTGTCTTCTACCGGGCTTACTCGTGTATACCAAGTTGCAGAGTACTGCAAAGTCCAGAACTGGCCTTGAAGCTTTAGAACTGTACTTACAAGTGCTGAAGAGAGGAGAATACTGCTGGCTTTAGTGCTGCTATTGGAGTCCACTAAACCAGCGGGTTTCTGGGCTTCAAGAGAATGTTACTGAATTGTATACAATTTATTGTGCAGTAGGATCTGCAGGTCTTTTCTAGCCAGTTTGCTTACATTTCATACTGTAACTGTGGATTTTTTCCATCCCAGATGCTGTTGTCAGTCCATTTCTTGATGTCCAGCAGCCTGGTCCAGCAGCATATTGACTGCTTGCCAGAACTTGATCTCAGCTGTTTAATCACTTACTGGTGGCAACCCCACATCATTAAGCTCCCAGCCTATCTTTCCTGAAGAGTTCAGGAATAGTTGAATAATTGTGAAGAATTCAGTGCATTATTAATTTAAGGTACAATTTAGCAATTGTATTCATCCGATTTTATTACAAATCTAAAATGTAGAGCTCAAGATTAGTGATGTTTTGAATAGGAGTTTAAGTAGTGTTGGTAGAGATCAGAACACAGTAGCTCCCTAGTGCTGTTGATGCAATTAATCTGTGTAGTGTGTCTTTGCTCTCTCCTGAGCCATGCTAACTCAGGAGGTGAAAATTCTAATGGAAATTACTTTAGATAGCTGAAATGAAACTCTGTGTTCAGTCTTTTTTAATCCACTCATGCCATGTTTTCAGTTTCCCAGATGAATGGTAGATCCTTGTTTACTACCATATTTTAAAATAGCTTTTATCATGCAATATAATCTTAAGAAAATATAACCAAATTCTTTATATCTCTTCCTACAGAAGCAAAAACATAAATGTAATTGATCTAAATTGCTGTTTTTCAATTTATACTTGTGTGTTTACACACATATTTCACAGAAGACTCTAATTCCAGTTTGCTATCTCTGATGCAGAATTTATTTGAAAATTTAAATCTGGAGTGTGATTCCATTTTCTTATTTTTATTAATAGTCCCATACCTTATAATGAGGCCTGCCCAAAACTGTTAATGCCAATAAAGTGAATTTATTTTCCCCCAGCACACTGCTAATTAACCTAATTTTGTTCATGCTGTGTGAAAAAGAGTGAAGTAGATAGGAAAAAGATAATGCTTCCTCATTAATAGTCTCATGTCACAGAAGGTCCTGTTTCAATGAAGTCTGACTTGATTGTTTCAAACTGGCATTTCTGAACTTTACTAAGACACTGAAACAGTAAGTTAAAAAAAAAGAGTAGAAGAAGAAAGCTGTTTCTTAGCTTGCAACTAGGGTACTAGGAGTGTCAGATCTGCTCAATTACAGAATATGACTTTGGGTTTAATAAAGAGAAGTTTTTACTTCTACCATACACATTTACTTATTTTGATGTAATTCCCTCCTGCTTTGACAACTGATAATGAAAGTGGTGAGAGAAAGGTACCTAACATTTTTGTATGCCATATTTTGGCAATGGGAACCGTGCAAATACTTGAAATGAGATAGATGTCAGGATAATCTTCTACGTTCGTGAGCAGAATTTATCAGGCTGCTCTGAAAAAAGAGATGGAACAAATTCTTCCTTATAAGGTGAGGTGTTAAGGCATGTTGGGAAAAAAAAATCTGTATCTAAACGAGCCAAAACATACTGAGGAGACTGTAGTGTAAGAGAAGAAAGGACTATAGAACAGCTGGTCGGGAATATTCTAAGCAGATGTTCTTTTGTCAAAATTCATTTGCAAGTTGAATGTCTTTAAAAAAAAAACTAAAAAAAAAAAATCCTAAGCTCTGTTGAAAATGATGGTCAAACCTCAAAGGGAAATTTTTGCCCTATCCCAGAAGAACAATTAATGTGTATATATGTATATACATATATTTATATTCATATTTAACCTTTTGCAGACTGCAAACTTACATATTTTTCAAATGCATGCATCAACTGTTAGGGGTTACTTTTCTTTCTTTCCCTTTTCTCTATTTATCCAGTCTTAAAATCTGGAGCAGAACATTTTTGAAATCTCAGTGTTCTGTGAGATAGAAAATATGGAACTGTTATGTGATAGAAAATATGGAACAGTGTAGAACTGTTCAGTTCTGTTGAACAGTATTTATTAGAGACAGAGAATAGAAAATAAGGATAACTGAAATGAAGGTGAGACTCGGCTGTGTCTTGAAGATTGTTAAGAGCTTGATATGAAAGGTGATGTAATGGTAGCCTAAAAATTAAGGTGTGTGGAGGAGATATCTGGAGAACTGTGACATTCAATTTTTGTTACAGTGGCTTAGCTATCACAGACTCACAGACTGGTTGAAGTTGTGAAGTACCTCTGGAAGACATCTGGTCTATCCCCTGCTCAAGCAGGTCAGTCTGGAGCAGGCTTGCCAGAACTATGTCCAGGCAGCTTTTGAAGATTTCTGATGACTGAGGTTCCACTACCTCTTTGGGTAATGTGTGCCACCTGAAAAATAACAAATTTTTTTGCAAAATTCAAGTGGAATGTCCTATTTCAAATTATGTCCATTATGTGTTGTCCTGTTATGGGATGCCACTGAAAGAAGTCTCTCTCTGTCTTAAGCCAGCATAAGATATTGGTGTTAATTTAGTTGTGGCTTTCCAGTTAGTACATCTTAAGAAAAAGATGAAAAGTTAATTTAACTGATTATATATTTTTTTTCTGGAAGCCAAATATTTTCATAATAAAGATGCCTTAGTTATACAGTTACATCTCATTTATGTTACATGCACATATCTAAAGGAGAAACATGATGTCTGTGGACATGTGAATTAATATGAAGTATGGAAGTTGTCTTCTAGTTAACACTTTTGTCAAGCTAAACCTGGAAGTCCAACAGATGAACATTTGTTTAACAGTAAAACAAAGCAGTTTTAATGCTTTTTAATTCCAGCAAACAGAAAAAAAAGATTTTATTATTCCTTTGTTTCTGTTTTTCCTCTCTTACTGTGGTGATATTTACAGGGCTGCTACTAGAGGAATATCTGAATCATTATTGATCTTGGCAAATTGATTTGTTTCTTGAACAATATAAACATATAAAGGAGAAAAATAAAGCATGTATGTGATCTAAATAAGCCAGGCAAAGTCGTTTATTCTTAGCCATTAGAATTGTAGATCTGAATTTGCATAATTAGTTGTTAATCAGAGAGTGGAACTTAAAGAATCTTCTGGGCTGCAGGGTGGTTTAAAAAGGATTTTACTTGTTCTTTTAGTTTTGTTTGCTTGGCACTAATGCCTCAGCTGTGTTCTGCAAGTGATTGTAGTTTCCATAATTGATAGTTATGTTTGTGTTCTTATATTGCAAAGGCAATAATTAAGATTTAAACTTTAATACATGGATGGTGAAATATTGTTAGAAACAGATGCTCTAAATTAGACATGGCTTCTACAGAATAGATCATTAAAAAATGCTAATTACTTTCTATATTAAAAATCATTATTGCATCATTTTAATGCTTGTCAGAGATTATGCCCAGGGCTATGTTCTTACAAAGCACAAGAAAATCCTGGTGCAAATATAACTGTTTTCAGTAATTTCAACTTCCAGTTTTAAAGCATCATGGTACATGTGTAACTTCTTTTCAGACCTCTTTTTCTTTGAGATCTATCTTTACAGAATTTGGTTGTAGAAGGTATAATTCATAATGCAGTCTGTTAAGCATCAGGAATGCTAAGTGCATTTACTCTGGTAAAATTGAAAAGATGTGAAATATAGAAGCAATCCTTGGGAGGTTAATACTAACCAGCAGCAATAAGAATTGGGGACCACGATTTGTAGGTAGTTAGCTAACAGGATGAAAAAAATATACTGCCACACATTATGCATTAATTTTTTTCTGAAAATACCTGTTACAGACTAGTTCTTTCATATGATTAGTTTAGCAGTACGGTATTATTTGTGGTCTGTTGATTGGGTAGTGAGGTGGACTGTGAACAGGCTTGAAGGAAAGAAGCAGAGTGTTGTCAGTGGAACAGAGTCTATTTGGAGGCTTGTGCCTCGTGGAGTCCTTCAAGGGTCGGTACAGGGAATATTCAGTAAATTTGTCAGTGACTTGGATACTTGGATGAGGGAATAGAATGCACTGTCAGCAAGTTTGATGACACAAAAGTGAGAGGCTTGGCTGACATGCCAGAAGGCTGTCCTGCCATCCACCAAGACCTAGACAGGCTGAAGAGTTTGACAGGGAGAAGTTTAATGAAATATAACAAGGGCAAATGTAAAGTCTTGCATCTGGGCAAGAACAACTCAAGGTGCTGGTGTAGGTTGGGAACTGACCTGCTGGAGAGTAGCATAGGAGAAAGGGACCTGGGGGTCCTGGTGAACAGCAGGATGATCATGAGCCAGCATCGTGCCCTTGTGACCAAGAAGGCCAATGGTATCCAGGGGTGTATTAGAAGAGGTGTGGTTAGTAGGCAGAGATTGGTTTTCTGCTCCCTCTACTTTGCCCTGGTGAGACTGCATCTGGAATATTGTGTCCAGTTCTGGGCCCCTCCATTCAAAAAGGGCAGGGAACTGCTTGAGAGAGTACAGTGTAGAGCTACGAAGATGATTATTGGAGTGGAGCATCTGCCTTATGAGGAAAGACTGTGGGAGCTGGGCCTCCTTAGCTTGAGAAGAGGAAGCTGAGGGGTGACCTCATTAATATTTATGAATATGTTAAGAGTGAGTGTCAGGAGGACAGAGCCAGACTCTTCTCAGTGACATGCAAGTGATAGGATAAAGGGCAGTGGGTGCAATCTGGAACACATGAGATTCCACATAAATACTAGGAAAAAAATCTTTACAGAGAGGGTAGGAGAATACTGGAATGAGCTGCCCAGAGAGATTGTGGGGCCTTCTTCTCTGGAGACATTCAAAACTCACCTGGATGTGTTCCCGTGTGACCTAATCTAGGTGCTTCTGCAAAGGAATTAGACTAGATGATCTTTCCAGGTCCCTTCCAGTTCGTGACATTCTGTGATGATTTATGCAGTATATTTAATCTTTAACAGAAAGGTAATTTATTAATATTAATAAATTATTTAATTATTTGATAAAATATTTATTGATATTAATAGATACATCAACATGCTTTAGTTACTTTTTGGCAGTGTTTTCTCTTCCAGATGGAAAAAGATGGTGTAATTTAATTCTTCTGTCTGGTTTTAGGTAGCAGTATAATTTTAGGCTTTTTTCTAGTATGTGGATATTAACTAGAGATGTAAGTCTGCATGTTACATAATTTTAATATTTGAATTATATAATCATCTTTTCACAGTTTTAGAATCAAATTGTAAAATTTTAGGTGATTGTAATAGAATTCCTGATCATAACTGAAGGGAAATATAGAAGCGTTATGAATATATATATATCTGTGCTTTCACTTGGAGATAATAAATATATAGGCATGGATCATTGTCAGATAACTTTATTACAATAAGGGCAATATGGAGATAATTTAACACTATAGAAGTTACTCTTCTTCTCTGAGAATTCATACCTGTGCAGTAGTACTACTATAAGAATGACTGAAAAGGAGAATTGAAAACATTTGTCACGATTTATGTAAAATTATGTTCTTTGTGAGTTTTATGTGCCGTCTGTATCCTGGGCTGCATTAAAAGAGGAGTGGCCAGCACAGCAAGGGAGGTGTAAGAGACTATTATTTTATACCATTGCCTCAAAGTTTGCTGATGAACATGTCTGAACATGTCCAAGCTAGTCCTGGGCAAGGGCTGTGAAATCCTCTGTCAAAGGGACAAGCACAGATGGGCATGTCCTGGGGCAACGAAAGAGAGATTAGCTTCAGCTCAATGGCCGCTGAACACTCTTTTGTGTGGTACTCATCTTTGTGCCCATCTTTGTGTCATAGCCATCTCAGGAGATGCTTGCCTGACACACTAGCATGGGATTTGTCACAATAGGCAAGAGAAATGAAGGATAAAAGGAAATCGACCACCATGAGATGGTTGGTTTTCTTCCATCGGAAACCTCATGAGCTGATCCCTGCTGCTGAACTCCCTCCTGGGCCTGCTGCCTGAGACATGCTGCTTTCTCCTGGACCTCGCCGCTCCTTCGAGGTGTTCTACCATCTGAACCCTCACGAGCTGATCACTGTTGGCTGCTTCTCCGGTGCTGACTGATGCTGTTCCTGGACTTTCTCCATGCTGCTTCTCCTGTGCTGACCCGGTGCCGCTTCTCCAGGACAGCTGCTTGCTGCTCAGGGCTGCCCGTCGCTGCTGCTGTTCTCCCCACTTCTGCCGCCCCTGCTCTTCTGCCTCGGACCGTCGGAGCCGCTTGCAACTGGACCGCCCCTGGGATCCTGGCTGGTGACTTTCCCTGCATTGTACAAATCCTTGCTTCTTTCCTATCTTTCCTATCGCTCGCCTTCCCTTCCCCATCACCCTTATTGGTAACAGTGTCCGCCTTCCCCTTCCCCATCTCCCTGGTTTATAGTGGTAATAAACTGGTCAGACCAACATTTTGTCACCGGTTTGCGGGACAGTTCGACCCGGTACCGTGACAATTGAGGCAGGGGACCCACGGGCCCACACCCCGGGGAAGGGGAAGGGGAAAGGGAAAAAGGAGAAGGGAGATGGGCCCAGGAACAAAACAGTGGCAACGATCTGAGGAGGAAAGCTAATTTACTAAATAAGATATCAGAAAGGAAAATAACACAATATAATATAATATAATTGGAATTGAGGCAAATGAATCAAATAAAATGAGCAAGAGAGAGAGTGTCCGATAAACTGAAGGCCTTACGCTAACGCTGAAGGCGGACGGCTGCAACAAACACCCACTGCCGAGCTCGGTCCCGAAGGGAAGAGAGCGAGTCCCGTGACTGCAGACAGTTTTTATCTTTCCCTCTGAGTGTAAACACGTAAGAACGCAAAGCATCGCAAAGTCCTCTGGGGAATGGAGTTCTTCTTCTCTTCTGAGACAGGCATACCTGGAACTATCGATGGTCCACGGAGCTGGAACATTAACTCTTTAACTCTAAATGCACTACATGATGTTATGATGTGGAATACCAGTACCAAAAATCATAAAACCATGACACATTTGAACCATTGTTTCTTAATCTCATGCCGGGTATACACATAATCTAAGAACCTTGTCTCACTCCTTTATATTGGAGCATGACAGGAGGTGATTATTCACCTCTTCTCTGCCCTTTCAAGGCTTCAGCTGGCGTACTGCTTCCAGGCCTGGAGTCTGCAGCGCAAGAAAAATATGGAGCTTATTGGAGCAGTCCAGAGAATGGGCATGAGAATGATCAGAGGGCTGAAGCAGCTCTCCTATGGAGACAGGCTAGGGGAGTTGGGAGACCTCACTGTGGCCTTCCAATACTTATAGAGAATTTATATCAGGTGGAAGACTGACTTTTTACGTGATCTGATAGTGATAGCACAAGGGGGAACTTTTATAACTATTAGAAGGAAGGTTTCAGTTAGATACTATGGGAAAATTTTTCACTCAGAAGCTTGAGGCACTGGCACAGGCAGCCCAGAGAAGTTGTTAATGCCCCATCCCTGGAAGCTTTCAAGGCCAGATTGAATAAGATCCTCAGCAACCTGAGCTAGTGGGAGGCAACCCTGTCCATGGTGGGTGTTGGGATTAGATGTATGATTCTACGAGGAAAAACTAATGTGTTGTGAATGTTGAATATTCTTTATGTGGTTTTTCTGAATGTACTGAAATACACCTAACACTTATCCTCCTTCTCTAAAGAAGATAACCAATTTATCAGGTCTCGGGTAGTAAAATATATGAAATAATAGAATATTTTTATGTGTAGCAAGACTATTTAAGATGAAAAAAAAGCAACCTGCATAAAAAAGCCTTTCATAGACGTCAGGAAAAAATTTACACTTTACTTGATAAATGCTACTTTAAGGTTTCCAATATGAAAATAAACTTTTTCTCATGCAAGAAAAACTCCTGAAAACATATGGAGACACAGATTGAAACTAAATTGCACTGTGTTAATAGTACAATCCTGCAAATTTTCTAGTGAATGGATATAGAGACAATTGATATTGACTTTAGCTATAAATTGGATTTTATTTAAAATTTTATATTCTGGGCATTTTCAGTAAAACGTTGATTTTGAAAGATGCAAGAATCACATTTGTGTGCATGATTTGTTCTGTATATGGAATTGAATAATGTCTATTACTTTCATATTAATAGCAAAGCACAGATGGAACTGGTAGGAAGATTTATGATCTAGAAAGTTTACTTGCATCACAACAGCTGGATGCCTGTAGTGTTACACATACACATGTATTTCTGTATGTAGTGAATGAATTAATGGTTATGAAGAGTGACAAAGACAGAATGTCCTGTGCCAATAACGTAACACCTACTCCAACAAAAAGTTAGATTTCTTTATAATAATTATATCTAGCTGTCTGTGAGACAGAAAAAAAGAATTATTTTTCCCATACCAAGCCAGAATTCTTACTGGAGAATGGAAGGAGAAACATGAGAATTTGTCCGTATTGTCTCTTTCTGGTATGATAGCTGAGAAGAACTTTTCAATTTTGTTTTTCATACTTAAGGTGTATTTGAAGAAGACTTGATTGTTGCCCTCATCTGTTTGTTTTGGTAAAACCATTTTAATCTTGTGAGTTCACTTTCTATGCAGTATACTTTCTTTCTCTATTATTATCGCTGTTACTGTTACTTCTGCTAATTACAAATGTATTTGCATAAAAGAGAACATGGTAACATGGTATGGGACTGAGTTCAGAATCAGACAGCTTAATAGCAACACTTAGTAGATTTTAGGTGTATTTATGAAGATTTTTATTTTCCAAAGAAATTCTGATGATTCAAATGATAAATATGAAGTAGTGATTACAACCTGAGATTTAGTTCCTATGCTTAGCTGAGAAATAGAAGCTGACTGGATCTATTTGAGGCCAATTAGCATTATGCTGTTATCTTTTAAGTCTTCTAATCAGGATATATAAGTCCTTTGTAGTAAGTTAACCAGTTGTAATTAAAATATAGTTATGCCAATAGTTTTTGAAACGATAGATTTTTATTTTTATTTTTGAGAAGACCTCTTTGTTTACTCTGTATTAGGAGTAAAGAGAACATTACTATTTGAGGAGGGAATGTCTGTGACTCTTCTTGCTGATAGACGCATGCTGGTTTTTGCTGTTGCCTTGTGGCAGACAAAGAGGTTTCACTCGTGGGCAAAGATTATACAGAATAGCATGCCTGTCCGTTGCTGTACAAAAAAAAGTTTACAGCCTAAAAGGCCTGGTTGTGAAGCACCTTTTTGCAGGTGATACACCTGTTACAAGCTTTGGCTATAGCTACAACTGTCTTAACTTCCTCTCTACTTGCAGTCACTGATACTGTTTTATCACTTTAATTGAAAACATGAATTTAAAAGAAGTCTGGACCAACAGAAATTTTTTATTTATAACATTTGAATGGGATATACATGTCTGAATTGTGCCAGACAAGTATTATTTTTATGAATCTTTATCCATGCACAAATCTGTTTTATTTAAAACGCTTGCTAGCATGTGTTCACATGCCTATCAACTATGATTGCAAGTAAGCCCAATTCATCCAGATTTGGTGAGAGAAATATAAATATTTTGAGCTATTGGATGTAGAGGTAGATGCCAAAATATTTTCTGTATACTTTTAATCAAATGAAGCTGCAGTAAATTGTCCAAATGTTATAATAAATGTCTGAATTCTGAAGACAGACCCAACCAAGAATGATACATGGCCAAGAAAGAGTGCAAATTATAGGCTACAATCTAATGTTAATAACTGTAATAGAAGTAAATATTTGGTTCTTCTGAAAGAATAAGATAAGCTCTTCAGATATACAGAACAAATAATTTGGAATACATTTATTTAAATACATATATTTATATATTATGTAAATATTTCTTCAAATTTGAGTGTGATCCATAAAGGAAACATTTTGCAATGCTTTCCTAGAGTGGCAAATATTAAAAAGCACTGTAGATACACTTTCTAATCATTATTCTAACCTTCAAGAGAGGAAATGTTTTAAAATCTGGACAAATGAATAAAAAAAGTATCAGAATTTAAAAAAAACGTGCACTGCATATAAACACAGTAAAAAGAGGTGAAGTTGTTGTTTTGAGTGTTGTGTGTTGATTAAAAGAAGTACTGAATATTTCCCATGACAAAATGTAATTTTTAAGGAAATGTGAAAAAGTAACTACGAAGAAAACTGTAAATACACATTATCTAAAGAAGGTTATGACACAATTGCAGAATTGTTCTTCTAGTTCTCTGGAGAAACTGTCTCTCTTCATTAATCATGGATCACAAGAAAGAGTGATAATTACAATGTTTGATTTTCTTAGATAATTTCAAAAATTGATATAATTGATTTACACCTACAAAAGAAAGTGAGTAGTTCCAGTTCACATAGCCAATATACCATCTTGCACTGATTTTTGCTAAGGATAATTTTATGATGATCAGATCATACTGTATTAAAAATAACACACGGCAGTATAGAAATAGTAGGGTAAATAATGTTGAAATTGAGACATCTTTCTGTAAAATGACATTAACTGTATAAATACATATAGATAAAATATGTATGGCTCTTAATTCTCTCAAAAACATGTAAATTGAATACCATGAGGTCCTTGCCTTAAAAAAAAATAGTTGAGATTCCTTTTCATTCTTTAAGCTAAATTAACATTTGTTTTGTACAGGAAGCAATCATAATTGCACAGAGGGTGTTACTATATGGCACAAAGTGATGTGTTTTATTGATGTGATTCAGTAGGTCAAATTGATGGTTGGACTTAGTGATCTTTTCTAGCCTAGCTGATACTGTGATAATGGGGCAGAGTGGCGGAAGACTATGTGAAAGAAATGGATCTGGGGTTGTTGGTTGATGCTCAACTAAACAGAAATGTGCAGAGATAGCCAAGATGGCCAGTGACATCCTATATTGTATAAGAAGTAGTGTTGACAGCAGAAGGGAAGTGATGGTCCCACTGTACTGAGCTCTGGTGAGACAACACCTTGAGTGATGTGTTCACGAACTCACTGAGGCCCAGAGAAGAGGAAAAAAGCTGGTAGAGGGTCTAGAGCTTAAGTTTTATGAGAACTGGATGAGGGAACTGGGATTTTTAATCTGGAGAAGAGGAGGCTCAGAGGAAACCTTTATCACACTCTACAACTACCAATGGTGATGTGGGGATTGGCCTCTTCTCTTGAGTAACTAGAAATAGGACTAAAGGGAATGGCCTCAAGTTGGGCCAGGGGAGATTAAGGTTGGGTATTAGGAAAAAAATTATCTTCAAAAGAGTGATCAGGCACTGAAACAGGCTGCCTTCATTCAAACTGTGAAATACTTTCATTGAAAACTGAACTTCCTGTCAAGCAACACTGCATGTTGAATTTATATGGCAAATTTTGTTTAGAGGTAGATTTTCTTAATGTAGTAGGTAACTGAAATAAGTACTGAGGTGGAAATGCCACTACTCTGTTGACGCTCCCACTTTAAAGAGGTATTATTTTCCAATTAAAACCTGTCAAAGTAAAAACAGGCAGCAGTTTATAAAAGGTGTCTCTTTCAGTCTACTACTTCTAGTTTGGCTGAGATTAGTAGTAGACAAAATTGCAATACACAGAGTGAATCTGTAATCCCAGGACTTCATTCTGCTCATGACACTAATGGCAAGGCATCCATGGATTAATCTAATGGATGAATAAAAATACCACATGATGCCTGTATAGCCCTGAGCTCAAAGTGATTTAAATTTTGGTTCTGAATTTGCAACAACAAATATGTTCTGATGTTATTTAGACTTTTTCTCAACCAATTTTTATATTAAGACTCAACAAGGATCAGTAGATGCTGCAAAATTCACCTTTGATTAGATCATTTAAAAACCGTCATGAATTTGTGTGAGTCTGTGAGAAAGACAGACTGTGTCTACTCTGTGCAGTGCTCCTAAGTCTTGTGCTTCAGATTCTGCCCTAATTTTTGTCTCAATTTCCTGCTCCAGCTTTGTTTTTCCCATGCTCTGGAATGCTCTCATGTATCTGGCTTCTCTAGATTTTCAGCCCAGAATAGACCAGGACTCTGGCCAGGACTCTGGCCTATTCTTTATTGGCTTCTGTATACAACGCACTTTGTGGATTTTCCCCTTTAGGTTGCTGGCTTAGAACAGAAGCAATTATATTTATGAGCATAGTAGTGTGAGGAAATTTGATTTAAGAGTTATGCTTTCCCAATTGGATGGATGACAGGAGAAGATTCTTTGACCATGGAGATGTGGATTTTCTTACGTGCTGAGTTTCTAAACATACCCCTGCTTAAAAATGACACTGAGTTGTCTGGCAAGCATTCACTAAGCTGGGTCCTGAGTCAGGTTGTATCATGGATGCTTGACTGGCTTTAATTAAAGTTATGTTGATTGACTGCTTTTGAACGATGCATTTAGTGACTGAAGATTGAGAAAGGAGTTGCACAGGAAAATGGTAATTAGGCTTCTTGGAATGGATGGATGAAAGCAGGAATAGTAATTCCTGTCATTTCTAAGTCAGTCCAGATAGGTGATTGTCTAAAATTTCATCCAAAAGTACTTAGCATTTAGTGTGTCTGAGTAAAGCAGCTGCTTTTAGGGTTTCTGATATTCAAACAAACAAACAAACAAACAAAAATTCTGTTCCTTTTCATTTTAAACTGCCTGATTACACTGTCTTGGTGGCAGTCTGAATAGAAAGTAAAGAGACATAAAGGAAACTGGAGTGTGAACTACTGTCACAGTGACTGAGCTGTTTTTCAGATTTGTCTGGCAGCAGTCTGTACTGCCAATTCTGAATCTGTTTACGGACATCAAAGAGTATTTTCTCTATCAAACATTAAGAATAAAAAAGAAGAAAAAAACAAAACCATAAACTACAACAAAAACACCTGAAAGATAATCAGATATCAGATAATATTTATTTTTATTTAGTAGACCACAGTTATGGATGGGGGGATTGGGAGATGAGCTGCTGGAGAGGAGCTCTGTAGAGAGGGACCTGGGTATCCTGGTGGACGACAGGTTGAACCAACAGTGTGCCCTCATGGCCAAGAGGGCCCATGGCATTCTGGGATGCATTAAAAAGAGCATGGCCAGCAGGTCAAGAGAGGTGATCCTCCCCCTCTACTCTGAGCTGGTGATGCCTCATCTGGAGTACTGTGTCCAGTTCTGGACTCCCCAGTATAAAAAAGACAGGGATCTCTTGGAAAGAGTCCAGCAGAGGGCCACAAAGATGGTGAAGGACCTGGAGGATCTCCCCTATGAAGAAAGGCTAAGTGAACTGGGTCTCTTTAGCCTTGAGAAAAGAAGACTGAGAGGGGACCTGATCCAAGTTTATAAATATCTGAGGTGTGGGGGACAAAGTGGTGAGGCCAGACTCTTTTCAGCAGTGTGTGGAGAAAGGACAAGGGGGAACGGACAGAAACTGCAGCACAGGAGGTTCCGCATGAATGTGCGCAAGAACTTCTTTACGGTGAGGGTGACGGAGCACTGGCGCAGGCTGCACAGGGGGGTTGTGGAATTTCCTTCTCTGGAGATATTCAAGACCCGCCTGGACGCCTACCTGTGCGACCTGGTGTAGGGAACCTGCTTTGGCAGGGGGGTTGGACTTGATGATGTCTAGAGGTCTCTTCCAACCCCTATGATTCTATGATTCTCTGGAGATTAACTACTCTGCTGTTCAGGGAGCAATATATTATTATTTCCACAGCAACTATGTTCTTCTACATAAAAGTGAAAATACATCTGAATGATTGAGACAACAAAGGAAGAATATAGAACAGCAACCACCACAAAAATAAAGCACAGTAATTCTACTCAGTTTCTGTATTTGATAGTATGCAGTTCTTTCTATCTTAGGCTATTTTGCTTGCCTAGTTGTGATTCAGAATTCAAAATTTACTCATTTTAATGACATCTTTGAGAAAGGCTTAATACTAGGCAGATATAATCTTCACTGCATTTCTGTTTAGTTTGGAAGGTTGTTTGATATTAAAGAATCGTAAGGACATGAGACATTTCAGTTATGAAATTATGCTTTGAAGTATGCTCTCAGTGACTGTGCTGAAGATGGGTTTTTCTATATAAAATGAAAACAGCCAGTGGTAAAATAGTATTCATCGCAATCCATTGTGATTCACTGATTTTTCAGATCTATCTTTTCATTTTGTTAGCAACTTTTATTTCATGCTTTTTCATTTCAGAGTGGGAGATTGTCTAGTTAAGCAATGTCTGTTCTTTTTTTACTAATGAATGCTAACATTCATTCCATTTTAGATATTTGAAGACATATTTCCTTATATTCTGGGTACTTGGCTCGTGTCAATATTTTTGGCAACAGCATGAATCTTCAGTAATACTGTTTTTGTTTTAATACGGACATGACTTCAAAACCAAGCCATCACTTTTTAATGTGTATACTTTAAAAGTAAGAGGTGAATTTTTGTCCTTCCTGAAAAGAAATCTTTAAAAATCTTATTTTTCATTTTATGAGGCTGCTGGAAGGTTTACTAGTAGATTTGCTCAGTGAAATGCAATCTGTTAACGCCATACACTGCTTCTTCCACTTTCCTTAAGGAGAAAAGTTTGTTATTTCTCTTCCTGTAAACTCCATTCTTTTTCCTACAGGTAGAATCCATATTCTGTATCTCTCTTTGTTGTGGTGTTTTGTTGAATTTTCAGATGTGAATTTTCAGATAATGTTCCACAATATTTCATCTTCATTCAGGTGGTAGAACAGAATACCTGTTTGTTTTATATATAAACCAGTGTGCTTAAATGTCACATTGAATTCAAGAGGTCTCTTGTTCTGCAAGTAAGACGAAGCTTTAATTTTACTATAGATCAATAAAAAAATATCAAGAGCTGTACTGTAATGAAAACAAATTGAGATGATCTTGCTCTGTGTTGTGACTGTGTTGTGGCTGCTAAATGAAGATCACTCATCCAGATTTTGTGATGAAACAGAGCGCTATGAAAATTAAAGCAAGCATTTATTGAGTGCAAAAAAATGAACTGGAACAATCAAATGATGAAAATGAAGTAAATTGGAGCACGAGCACAACACAGAGATTTAAAATTGCTGACATGGTCCAAAAGCAGGCGTATTCTGGATCTGTTCAACTTTTTATTTTTACTTTTTTTTTCCTTTGCAGCCAAACCATATATGGCTTATACTAAAAGCCGTTGATTTAAGTTGGTCTAAGACCATGATGCCCATGGAAGTGATGGTTTGGTATGCTATAACACCTCTAACTGAGTGTTTTCTCTCTCCGTCATTCATTAGTGCTAGTCTTCATACTACTTCAGAGTGAATCAGATATAGACCCCACTAAAACCTGACTTTGCAAAAGTTGAAAAGAGGGACTTTATTTTTCCCTGTGTCAACTTATGCTACCCATTAAACTCATAGGAAACTTGAAATCTTTAGACTTCAGTGAAGCCATTTTGCTTTTCAAGTTAGTAGCTTTAAATGTGAATTTAGAAAAACTGTCATACTACTTTTCAAAAAAATCCATATTTATAGTGCATATAATTCTCATGTTTAAGTACAGCAGCAATCAGACTCTCTCGTTTACCATTGTTTGTGTCCTGAATCATAGTTAAAAGAAATTCAGCAGCTCTCATTTGCTCTCAAGTGGTATTCTATTTATTTCTATAATGTAGTTAAAGAAATAAATCACTTATCGTTTTTATTAACGTATCTAAAATTGTCACTGCCTTGGATTATTTTTTTTTCATAAGTATATTCTTTGCATTTAGCAAAATAAAAAAAAATGAGTAAGCAACGATGCCAGGTCATGTAAATAATTTTTATGGCGCGGAAATGGTTAGAATTAGCATTGCTGTTTAGGATTTAATACTAGCAAGTAGATTAACAGAAGGGAGCTAAGCAGAAAATAGTGCATGTTTTATGATTAACTTGATCTATTAGGGTGGAGAGCACACATGGGTCTGTCAGATTGCAGTCCTGATGAACACACTATAGGTAATAAATTACTGTAGCCTTTTAAAATAATAATAAAACAGCCCTTATTTCATTTTAACGTGCTATATTTCTTTTAAGCCTGCCTTAACATTCATAAATTTACAAGCTCAGATAGAAATCTTTTTTGTGGACAAAAAGTTTTAGAGTATATGTTTTTTAAGATCTATTACTGTGATGGCTCTGTTACTAATACTAGTATTCATCATTATAGCTTTTAAGACATCAGAAGTACATTCTGGAGGAAAATGAATGAATCTCTACATAAACATAAAAGGAAAGTATTTCTTTATGTGTTTTTTTGTGGCATTAAGAATACAGGATGTTTTGGTTATGCCTGTATAGGATATTAAGTGCTGAGAGGATTAGTAACACTTTACTGATGAAGGAGATATCTTGACCAGAAACAGATGCTTCTCTACTGGTACACATTAGGCAGTTTGTTGACTTCAGGAGAACTCTGGCACCTGACATCACCAAAGAGATTGTAAAATTTTGTTTTGTTCCCAAGTCTATATAAGCTTTTTTAAGTCAAGGGAAAAAGAATATCATTTTTCTTGTTCTCATCATTCCAGATGTGTATAGCTTCCATATATATCTGTCCCATTATATGCTTATGTTTGTTTGTCACTGCCAGGGTGTCACTGAGGCATGATAAAAACATGACTGTTCAGGTGACTCTGTTCTCAAATTTCAAGTAGGCAAACTAGCAGTGGACAAATCAAGTAAGGATGTGTCTCTGACACCAAGGGAGCTTTTGAAAAGGTGCAATAATGTATCTTGCACCTATAGACTTTCATCTGCTCTTCTTCCCCTGCCTAGAACTTGAGTTGTCACACAGCTGGTTTAACACCTGGTTGAAAGAGTATCTAGGAATTAGCAGTAATAAAATGGCACTGAATCAGGATATTGCAGTATTTGCATATATGTAGAGACGTACACATCTTTAAAATTGAACTATATAACCAGGAGCTGTACTCAATACAGTATCTGTACTCAATACGGTATGTGCATAATGTAGTTATTTCACAGACCATATATATTCTTAGTTATAAAATTCAGTGACCTGGGACTTTTCAGACCGTCAGTACTCCATCTTTTACTGTCATTCTTTAGCTGAGATCAGGACGGATGTATCAATTAGAACCTCAGGTCATGGATTGTGCAGTGGCAAGCAGTGTTTTTCCTGAAGAACTACTTGTGTTCCTATTGCTACCCTGATCTGAAATTCCTTGCATCTGCTGGCTGTTATGTGTGCTGTTATGTGTGCTGGCAAGCTTACCTGACTAATCAGAAAGCACACATTTTCTCAGTCTTCGAAGCTTATGTTATATTGATTGTGGACCAATAAAACAAGTCCATTTCCTAATATCAGTCTGTATTAATCCCGTTGAGATTTTAGGTGACTGTCAACAGTTGTGGAGATATTGTGATACAGTTCCTTCAGGTGAACATTGTATGTTTGTAATTCTCTGCATTTTATAATAGTTAGATTGTTAAAAAAAAAAAAAAAAGATATGTAACTTGCTGATAAACAAGTAATTTTTTTTTGAAGGGTGAATAAGGTAAAGAACAATAAAATACAAGGAAATATGTATGTTTCAAAAATTGTAGGAAATTGTAGCAAACCATGTAGCCATGCTTTTGTGATGCCAAGGATATATGTGTCAATGATTTTGTTGGAAAATTAAGGGAAATATAAATCTACTATAAAAACTTTCTCCAGAACGACTTTTTTATTTAGCCTCCTAGCTGCAGGGGAACATCTATATGACATAGGAGGAGTAAATTTCTGTTTCCTTTTTCTTACTTAAAATATTTCATATTTGTGTAATATCTTTTAATTATCATCATATATAGTTTTTAGCATGTAATCACACAGCTGATAAAATGCAAGTGCTACTTAAATAACACAGGGCAGTAAGTTTTTCCGTTTAATGCCAGGACTAGGAACAGGTATTTTTGACTTGACCACTGAATCCTTTTTTAAATTTAGAGGAGTTTCTGTAGAATAGTTGCTGAGGTCACTTCAGTAAAAGTGAAGTTAATTGTGAATTTATGCACTAAGATATTGGAGTATGTGGCCTTAAAAAGGAGTAAGTTGATAGGTTGTCTGTTCAACTCTGTTTTGAGAGACCCAATTTATATTTTCCGTCACTTTCATTTGCATATTAGTTCAGTTGCCATTTAATGTTGAATTTACGCATAAGAATGCAATATATTATCTGTATAGCATTTGAATCTACAGTGGGCTAGTGCTAAAAGAGACTGTGTTTTTCTCTTCCATTGGAGGTCATATTTATCTGTGTGGCTAATTAAATAGATTTTCTAGGGAAATGAGGCTTGTTCAGCATCACTGTCAGTCCTTTTATCAGTACTTCCTTTTTCCTCCCTGCCTTTCCACTTTCCAAGAGATTCTTGGACATACTGGCTGTGAAGGCTTCTGTTGAGCTTTGGGGATAACTTCTTCTCATAACAAGAAGGATTGTAGGAAAACAGGTGCTGCACAGTTGAATCAAGTTGTTCACAAGATAAAAAAGGATGTAAATTACCATGAATTAGTGTTCAAGATTGTGAGGGGAGTGCAGAAGGAGAGTAGCAGAGCACAAATCCTGGAGTATAAGCAAGCAGAACTCACCGTATTATGAAAGCTGCAGGTAGGGTCTTGTAAGAAGCAGCTTTGAAGGGAGATCTACTCAGGAAATTGGCAGGGCAGAATCTTTCAGGCTTAAGAATGAAACTTTGTAAAGGTCCTTCAAGCTTGATATTTTCAGAAGCTGTGTCAGTGTACTCACTGGTTTTAGAGCATACTTTGAAACCTCTGATATACCTGTTACCAAGTAAAACTTACACAAAATTTAAGTTTGAGCATAACCCTTTTATACCACTTCCTTTAAATGCTAATATTGTGAATTACAGATCAGTAAAATGATATGTAGCAAGGCATCGTAAATAATATCAAAACTACATCTGTAAATAGTTCTAAAATTAGACCAACTATTAAAAGTGTTAGTGTTTTAATGTGAGAAAGATTAGTATCCTAGATAATTTAAAACTATATAATTGAAGTTTGAAGACTTTATAGCTAGCCACAAATAAAGTATTAAATTAGTACATTAAATATTGCTGGTGTTTTTTGGAGTCCATTGTAATATTTTACAACAACTGCACATTTTTTGTTTTTAATCACCTCATTAAGAAATAATGATGCTTTTGCACCATCATACCAGATAGCCTGTTAATGGGCTGGAATACAACAAAAAGCCATTAGGGACGTATCTTAGGGTTGATCAAGCACTGTGTTGCTTCATTTTACTCTAGTATTACTCCACTGAAATCAATTGAAAGACATTAACAAGTCTCTTAATACTGTGCTGAGTTGAATCTCTTAACTGTGTTTCACATACAGAGAAGTGCCTGCTCTGTGGAAAGTGTCTCAGTTTGTTGGATTTTATTCTCAGGATTTTCTATGTGGTTAGCACTGTATCTGAAAAGACATGATTTTAGAAATAAACAAGCTCAATGGAATTTCTTCATCATTTGCTCTACGTTGGACTCTCACAGATGAATCATACATTCAGCACTTAGGCTTTGAATGTATGTGGATATTCATTTTTTTAAAAAGCAATCTGTGTAAGGAAGTATTTTCAAAGGAAATGTATGAAAAGATGGAGATCTTAGCTAAAGAACAGCTAAAACCATCAAGAATCAGAAAAAAAGTATGATGGAAGTCTTCTGTGGGAATGCAAGAAAGTATGTTCACAGCAGAAGCTGTGGAGCAAGATAAACAGCATGAGAAAGGAAGGCTGACAACAATGGGCACTCCAGAAAAAAAGGAAAACAAGTTCAAGTAAGCTGTGTGATGGCCACTTACTGATAACCCTGACTGGACGAAGAGTGTGTGGCTTGGAACGACTCATGACTCTAATGGCATAAGTGCCTGTATGCACAGTTAAGGAGTGTTTGTGGAGTATTTTGTTAACACGTAAATGTGGGTGGGAAAGTTAAAAGAGGAAACTTGTGAAGGTATATAAGGGATGTTAAAACCCATAATAAACAATTTGGATCATCCATATCCAAGTCCGTGCCTCAGATGCTGTAGTCTTCCTCCATCATTCATTCTGTTTGTTCTTTAGTACATGAAAATATTCTAAATAAAAGCGATAGTATGAAAAAAATGAGTAGATTGAAAAACAAACAAACAAACAAACATGATGGAAGAGATTGAGGAAGAAATTGCAGAGACAAGAGGGAGGTTGTATGGGCTGATAATGCCAGTAAGCACCATCTGGCATCATGGTTATTACTGAGTGTATATTCACTTGTTGAATGCAAATGCATTTACTGATCTTTTTTTCCTGATTCTTCTGATGTTTTTTGCTGTTCTTTAAATAAAGAAATCTCATAATATGGGACTATGAGGGCAAGATTAATATTCAAGGCAAGATTTTTGTTTCTTAAGAACTGGAGTGTAATTAATGGCTCTAAACACATAAAAGGGGATTTTGCTATGAAGAGTGTATCACAGGGAAGTAAATGGAGCAGGGCTGAGCATCACCTGCTGTAAATGGCACCATGGTGTCAAAATTTTCTCTCTTCTTCCTTCTCTTTCTCAGTCTCTACCTACCTGCGTGCCTGCACTTTGCAAGACTATTCAGTTCTGGAACTCAGTAGAGGAACTGATATGCTGGTACATCTTTTGGTTTCAAGACTGAATCATTCTTTGGTTCCTCCTGTGTTTACGTAGCATTGTGTCATGCAAGTACAACATGATTGGGTTCTTTAGCATTAGGTACAATGAGATTCTATGTCACCATGTCTAGTGGGATCATGAATTGAATTACTAATGGAGAAATAAAAGAAAATGAACAGGGAGAGATTAAACTTTGCTCCAAAATCATGAAACAGGACTGTGGTTAAATGTAGGATCCTGATGCCCTAAGAGAAGTCCAGGGTCTTCATCAGTGGGTTGTGTTATAGGTGTGAAGAATGATACACACCAATCGTTACCAACAGGAAAGGATTTATTGAGCAAGCAATAAACGAGTGAAACAGCGCTGGGCGGCCAGGAGTCTTCGCTCCACCAGAGGCGCGCAACGGGGGCCTGCCGATCCCTCTTTTCATTGTCTCTTATCTCCGCATTCGTGTTTATCTTTCTCTTCCTGGGCTGCACTGGCTGTTATGTGGGGGTCGTTCTCTGCCACCTGGTGATTGAGATGAAAAGGGCCGTAGTCCTCTTCAGCTTCGATCATGCGCACTTAAGAGGAGATTTTCACTTATTTTTCTTTTTTCAGTTTCTTAGAAGGTCACTGCTATCTGTTGTTCATTGTCCAGGTGTTAGAACTAAGCGCTGTGGCTCCAATTTGCACAAATTCCAAAGTTCTTAAACAAAACATCTATACATCTATTTTGAGACTTCTACAAACTACATAGTTTTCAGAAAACAAAACACTGAAAAACACTGACGCATCTGTCTCGAGTCGGTTTGATTAACAAATACAGCACTCATTTTTATCACAGGTTGCATCATAATTGGAAAGTATATCTGCCTATAGGCGCAAATACAGCAACTATATATCAACACTGAAGATAACTTTTTATTAAACAGCTAAGGACTCAGTTTCATCCTTCAACAATTCCATATAAACCTGACAAAAGTATTCAACACTAATTCAAATTAAGCTATAAAGTTATGAAGACGTTCAAGGTTTCTGCTAATTTCTTAACTGACCCATTTTCCTTGGCTAATATGATTTGATTAAACATGATATGTAGCTGTAAGATCACATCTATCTGTGTAATGTTTCTTTATATCTGTATTAGAAATTAGTGGACAGACCAATGAGTCAAGAATTATAGTGGGAAATAATTGCCTAATGTGATAAAAAGTAACCAGCATTAGCCTATTATGCCCAAAGAAAAAAGCTAACACAGTAGTTAAAACTGTATAAATCAGCAGACTCATTTCCTAAGAGGTTTTGTTACTAGGAATCCCCTATATAATAGTGTTAATAACATTTTATCCAATGCTTCCCCCCTGATCAGGGCATTTCAGCAGTACCTTTTTGCTGATATGCTTTAGGCAGAGTAAGACTGTTAAATGCAGTTTCTAAAGTGAACTCAGCTGTACAAACTACACATATTCTATATTTAACAAAAATAATAGTATATTTTTAATGTTTTGATGAAAGTTTGTAAGTTACTTTCTAGATCATTATCTCAAAAATAGTGTCAGTGTTTATTATGTTTCCAATCACTTTGCATCTATTATTTGCATTTCTATTAGTTATGGATCAGATGTACAGTTTTTCACTTCTTCTAGAAAAATATAAACATTAAATATGATTTTTTTTTCATTTATGTAAATTAATTTCTGTAAACTCTGCAACCATTTTAATTTCATTCCACTTTGAAAAAATCAAAATAACGCACGAAAAACACAAAACGTTATTACGAATTTTGGTTTTATATTGATGATGCTTAAAAACAAGTGCGTGTGAATTCAGCATCTATCATAAAAGTTTGTGATCTTCTGTCTTGCTCAGAATTTGCTGTTCTGAATATGAGTAAGTGCTTCAGGCTGCATTTGCTGCCCATGTTTCAAGTAGAAGGAATTTTTTGAACACTATGGCTTCCTTTTTGCTTCTGCTTTGAAATTAATAGTGCATATTCAAAACTGAAATTGAAGATGGAAAGCCAAAATGTTTTGCCAAACTTCATTTTCTGCATGCTTTGTTTTGGAGTTCAGAGTAAATTGAAAAATAATAATAATTAAAAAAAGAAGAATAGAAAAAATTGTATAATGGCAAGCAATTTGTGGATTTGGCTACTAGTAGGGAATTTCACTTAGGTGTACTCTTGAAGTGATTTGATTGCTGAATAGTTCAAAAATTTTATTATGCAGTAGGTTTGCTGTTCTATCAAGCTCTGTATCGAAGTATATGCACATTGCTTATTTCTTTCTCTGCACACCATTAAATTTCTTCTAGAAATGCCATTAATTGATTTGGGTAAATGTGACATTTTTTTGTGGAAGGAGTATGTTGTTTTCAACAAAAAAAGTGCGAAGAAGTGATATAAGCCACATGGTTCATCCCTAGCAGTCTATGTAGTTGTCATGTTGCTCCATTAGAGGTACATCTTCCAAGTTACATCTTCCAACTGGATTTAAGTTCAAGCAAGCAGGTAGGAGATAAATTAAACCAGGATAGTTTATGGAAGACTTCCTTATCGAGATACATCTATAATAATAATCTGTTAATTATTTAATATAACTTTAATTGTAGTCTGGAGTGAAATAAACAATTATTCTCTCAGCAAATCTTATCAAACCCGCTTTCTGTAGCATAATTTTAGGTCTTGTTCTAAAATCTTGAGTGAACTCAGAATTGATCTAGAAAGAGTTGGTGCATGTGTAGATGTGTGCAACTCATACAAGGAGGTGTGCTTCTTAATAAAACTGATAAGCCTGTTTCAATAAATTTAACTATATTCAAAAATCATTAAGTATATTGAAAAAAAATCTTTCAGAGCAAAATTATCAATTTTAAAGTGTCTTAACTTGAATTATAATGCACAATTATTTTGAAATCTCTGCTATGTGCCTGAGTAGGGTTGATAGGCACTCCTGCATTTTAGTGTTAGAATCCTACTCTGTAATCTATGTTTATCAAGTTTTGGAGTTCTATGTTAATGTTTTCCTTTATAACTTGAGTAAAACGATGAAACTTTTTGATATTATTCCATAGTAAAATTAATATTTAACTGCTTCATTATTTTGAAGATTGATGAGGTGTTATATTAAAATAAGTTTAAAGATTAATCATCTCATAAAAATGTAAATATTATATCTTTGAATGATCATAATTTTATATTGGTCTATTTTCATTACTTCAACAAACTGTCGAGACAAGTCATAGTTCTCAAAACAGATTAAATACTACCTTCCTAGAAAGCCCACTTAGGACTTTGCAGTAGATTTTTAATTAGGCATCAGAAATTGAGGCATATGAATTCAGTATCCTTTTTAAACATAGCCTAAATTACTTAATCTAAAGTTTCCATTTCTTAAATCTTACTGTAACAATTTTCAGTTTGCAGTTGACTTTCAGTTGCAGTGAACTTCAGAACATTCAAATTTTTTAAGGGCTTTGCGGAGCTGATAAAACTTTAAAATCTTAGTCATAAATAGATGTTTTCCTGCAATAAAAGAAGTGAGGAAAAAGCCAGTTGCCTAATTTAACTACTCATTATCAGCTTAATGTTAATCATATATTAATTTTTGTTGACATTACTTTAAATTTCTCTACAGTGTACTTTTTATGAATTTCTGTGTTGTAAATTAATTGTAATTTACACTATAACTTTTATTTATTTGGAACTTGTGTACTGAATTAGATTAGGCTTTACCAGAGGCTTCGTCCTGTACTTTCAGGTCTATATTAAAATACAAGTGAAGTCATGTCATAATTAGTCAACAGTGTTATTATAGTCTCAAATAAATAAAGGCCTAATATAGTTCCTGCAATAAATGAAGACTCCCATTAACTTTCAGCATTTATCAGATTGTCCCTCATTATTCATTATGAAGTTTGTTAATCACGGAAGCAGGACAGAGTTTAACTGATTTGACCTTGTATACCTAAATGATTGTTGTATTCTGCCTATGTAGTTTAGTGTGCTTCTTCTTACAATGTTCTGGTTTTTTAAGAGGCCTTTTCTTAGTTTTTTGGTTTTTTTTCCTTTTTTTTTTTTTTTTCCTTTCAGTCTAAGTTACTTGCAGTGAAAAATGCCTATAGGCATGGCTTTAAAAAGAGATAATTAATAGATGTTTTATATACCACTGTGTCATAGATAACAAATGTCAAATGGCACCGTAAGGCTATAGTCTCGGTACCAACAACTATTCAGCAGTAGTGTGAAAATTTATTATGCTGTTGGGTTCTTACTCTAGTTGTTTTTCAAGAGAATTTGATAATGCAACTAATTGCATCGTCTCTCTGATACTGATATTCCAGATATGTGAGCAATAGTAAAACTGTGTACTAATGGAGGCCATAGTATTGTGACATAGTATTTTCCAACAGCAAAATAAGAATGGATTTGGAGGAGAGTAAATATTTCCTGACTCTTAGTACGTTAGCTGCAGGCTGATAAATAGTGTGGTTTGGAATCAATTTCGGCATTGATCTGAAAGATAATCCTCTTCACAACAACCACGTCCTGAGGTTTTTACTGTCAGGTGTGAAAATGAATGGCAGGTTCCAAATAAATAAAAAAGAAGGAAACACAAAACAGAGTAAGGCCTACAGGGAGAAGGATAGTTATTTGTCTGTCACACATGAGCTAATGCACTGCAGACATTTACTTAGAAAAAAAGCAAGCTGTACACAGAAAGGATATTTATTTTCTTAATTGCCAAAACGATGCTCTGAAATTGAAGAATCAATCATGTTTATTGTTATATGTGGGAAATTAAAAATATACAGAATACAGTAATTTAACTTGCAGTGTAAGGAATCTATAGCACACTTCTAATCGATATTCTGTACTTTATGCTAGCTTGGTCATGTAGGGCACCAGGAGGGGAAGAAAAAGTTATGGATGTACACTCAGCTGTTTGACTTGGAAAGCTTTTATTCTGTAAGTGCTCTACAATAAATAAGAATTATGAGAGATACCTGAGAGAATACATGTTAGCATTTGGAGATGGAATGTGCTTAATGTGATGCTTAAGAACTGATGTGAATCAAAAAAAGAATAAGTTTAGCTTTCCAACTAAAATATGCTAGGGGTAAGAAAGAAAAATAAATAAATTACTGTCCTGTCAAAAGATGAGACACCCCCTCCTATAGGCTGTCTGTAACTGGAGTTAAGCACTCCTTCTGTTAAAGGCCCAATTGTCATTAATTTGTCACATCAGCATACTTGATTGAAATACAAGAGGTTTTTCTGAGTGAGACCCAAGTGAATTATACTTCCAACAAGATGAATAAGTCTTGTCTTGTACAGTGTGCGCCCACACAGCAGCCTTCATCTACTTGAATGTCTGTTTATCAACATATATATAGTTGAGGTGAGAAATTAGTAAGTTTCATTCCCTTTATCTAAAGTTTCTGGAAAATTATTTCTCTTCATACAAACATTTTTGTTTCTTCTGAACACAGCAGATATCATTAAAACTGCTCAAGACAGGTAGATCACTGCAATATGTATTTAATTATTGCATATGATGACATCTTTTTCTTTCATCATATAAAGCAATGAAAAGTGATCAGTGCTGATATTTAAAATGTCATACGGGCATATATGTTTGTCCATCATGAAAATGTGGTTTTGTGTCTGAGATTTTGCATGAGCACTCTGCCAGAATAGGTAGCCAGCGTCATAGTGGTTTACACTTACTGCTGTCTTGTTTCCCCGCAGTTTTCAGAGTGGACTGCGCTTGTTATGTTATTTTCTTATCTCAGGTTTTCAGGAGCTGCTCAGGCATTCTTTTCTTATATTCCTTTCACATATTCCATTTTCTAAAACAATGATTTCAGCATGATCCTGCAGTTCTCCAGTCCAGCAGAACCTTTCTCAGTAGGCAGAAACATAGCCTCAGTGGACTGACTGAGAATTTTGCTATAGACAAAGGAAAGGCCATGATTACCTCACCTTTCATACATTTTGTGAGAATTCATTATGACAGAGAGATAGGACAAAAGAACAGAAGACTGTCTGATCTCACTGATTTATTCCAGTTTTGGAGAGACAGCAAAGATCACAACAGTTGAAGAAATTGAAACTGCCGTCATTCCTGAGATATATGTCAATAAAGCCAAGCTAGGTAATAGTATGCTGTTTTTTAGCCTGAAAAAATATTTCTATCAATCTTGCAAGAATTGCAACATGCATTGCAAAATTAGAAAATAAAGGGTCTAGTTTGTAAAAACACAGTCCAGCCATGAATTTGGTCTTTTTAGAAGTAAAACTCAAATATAGTAACATTTTAAACTGCAGAATATGATAAATAAATAATGGAACAAAAAATGCTGAGGAGTTTACAAGTAATGAGAAAACAATTACATTTTTGGAATTTGACTAGGGCAGTAATCCTGAGGTTATGTTTTTACAAGCCCTTAGGAATTCTTCTGTGTTCTGGAGTCCTCAGGACCTAATTTTCACAATCTCCAGTGACAGCGTGTTTAGGAATATTTGCTTTAAGAAATATCTAAATAATTTTGCTATTGCTTAATCTTAGAGCCTAAGTGAGATCTATGTGATACCGAAGATGAATATGCTTTTGTGCATTTTTTGCATTTGGGTATAAACAATAAATGAATAAAAAAAATAATAAAAAAAAGACTTAATAGTGGAACCTGTAGCAAGCAGCTATATTTTGTGAGCATACATGTAAATTTACTGTTTATTAATTCTTACTTTTCATCCCTTTTGGAAAGTGCTGACTTTCACACAGTCACAGAATTGTAGGGGTTGGAAGGGACCTCTAGAGATCATGGAGTCCAACCCCTGCCAAAGCAGCTCCCTAGCCCAGGTTGCACAGGTAGGCGTCCAGGCGGGTCTGGAACGTCTCCAGAGAAGGAGACTCCACCACCTCTCTGTGCAGCTGTGCCACTGCTCTGTCACTGCACTGGGAAGAAGTTCCCATGCACATTTGTGTGGAACATCCTATGCTTCAGTTTGTGACCATTTCCCCTCGTCCTATCACCACACACTGCAGAGAAGAGTCCGCCCTTGTGCCTTTTCCTCATGCTCCTTAGATATTTATAGGCTGGAATCAGATCCCCTCTTTGTCTTCCTTTGATGAGGCTCAACATACCTGGCTCTCTCAGCCTCTCCTCATAAGGGAGGTGTTCCACATCCTTTATCATCTTTGTAGCCCTCCACTCTTTTGAAGAGGTCCCTGTCTTTTGTACTGGGGAGCCCTGAACTGGACACAAATCCAGGTAAATACATTGATGAATGGTGCAGTTCATAAGTGTTAATTTTACTAAACCCTCATAAGCCTCTCTGCAGATGTCACTAAAACAAGATGTACATTGGCATAAATAAAATAATCTCACTTTCAAGGTGGATTATGTTGAAAACTATTTTATTGTTACAAAAATTAATTGCTGGGAAGCTATTGTGCACTTGATTTTCAGTTCACTTGACTATAAAAATGAAAAAGCACACAGAAGGAAAATGCATGAAACTGTGGTTCAAATAGACCAGAGTAGTGCTGGCAAAATCATTTCATTAACTTCTTAACTTCAGTCTGGGTTTTGATGATGACTTTGGCTTTTAGATACTGATGCAAGTCTGAATTAATATTGCTGTTTTCATTAATTTAATTAGTCACACGAAGGTTTGATTCCATTAAAGTTTTTTATTGTCTCAGTCTTTATGTATTATATTTGTGCTTCAAAAATTGAATATCATTTCTTGTAAAGCTTATGCTAGCAACTGAATTTTAGAGTTTATTTAGAGGAAATTATTTGTACTTCACATTTTTAGAAACTTTGCTTTGCTTCTGTGAAGAAAACTATTTCATTATGCAGCATTTCCTTTCTACGAAAGGAATAATTTCCGAGTGAAATATTCTCAGGCTAATATTTCAAATTTTAAAAAGTCTAATTTTTTGGGTGGAGGAATGGGAATTCATCCAATTAAGTTTGAAATTGCCATTTGCATTTTAATAATGTTTAAAGTGTGGAAAAAAAAAAGAGATGGTGGAATGAGAACATAAGTGAGTAAGAACAATAGGACCAATTGGATGTAAGAGAAAAAAAAAGTGTTCCTTGCAAGTTCTGTAGTATGCTAATTAATGCATTTTCTTGGACAGTTATGTTGCATTTTTGATCCATTGGATCTTTGATGGTTGCTTGATAAAGATATCAGGGAATGACTGAACTATGGAGGTACAATTAAAACCAAATCTAGACATACATATTTTATAAAGACAGAATAGTATAAGACTAGAAGTGTTTAAAAGAATGAGCATAGAAAACTTATTCACCTAAATAAAAATTCCTGAATGCCTTTTTGCCTGGTTCACAAGTTTTTTCATCGTGCTCAGTTAGTTTGCAAGAGGAATACAAGCGTGCTCTCCAGTACTTCCTCCTCTTTGCCATGAGGCTTTAATAAAACATATTGGAGGCAGAATTGCTAAACAGATTTCACATGTTTTATATAGTGCTTCTGCACTTATTCATTGTATCTGTAGTAGTTATAATAGTAATGCAAGCAAAATGGGACTGTGTATTCTCTACTGCACAGGTATTCTATTATAAAAGCAATTTTAAATAGTAAATTTCTTAGAGTTAATTAAAATGATAAGCGTTCTTCCTCTTTGGTCCTTGAGCTGAATACTTCTAAGAGAGTTCTTTTTGCTGCAGTACTCAATGCCTATGAAACAATCAGCTGATAAAATTATTTCTTCTGAGTCAAATGTGAAATCATTCCTTTTGTAGTTTTGCTTGTAGAAAATGTAATGTTTAGTAGAAATGTTTCAAAGGAGAGAAGCAAACTCCAAAACACCGACCAGGGTTAGCTGTTGCTTTTTTAAGGGAGAGCTTTTAACTCTGAGATGCGAAATTCAAACTGTATTTATATTAGTTAAGAACTTTTCTCTTCAAGGATAAATTGTGACTGTTTACAAAGTACAGAAACGCCTGTATGACCTTTTTTCTTTTGTGCAACCTTGTAATATGAGTTTTTCTCTGAAGAGTGTCTTCAAGTCCAGGGACCATTGTAGCTTTTGTAGGAGGAAGTAGCTGCTTTTCCTTTAACACATCCTAACAAGACCTGAATAGCAGAGGAAGGCTATAATATATCCAGAGAAAACTGTTTACATGAGGTCAGACTGGATGACTTCCAAGGGCCTCTTCCAATCTTATTTATTTTATGGTTAAATTAATTGAGCTGTCATGGCAAGTCATTATGGTAATTTTAACAGATGTATATAATCTTGCGAGCATGGTAATAACTATGGTTATCACAGTATTGTCTCAAAGTGATAACTCATCTTAGTTAAAAAGGCAGTTTCTCAATTATAAAATTCTGACAGGGAAGAGGAAAGAAGTGGCATAACTAATAAAAAAAAACCAACAAAAAACCACAAAAGAAAAGAAGCAAAACCCAAGCAAACAAACAAATCCCAATAAACTATTTTATTGACTATTCTTCAGTTTCTTAAGTCAGCAGAGTCCAAATGAGCGCTTGTAGAAATCAACTCACAGAATGCTTATCTATCAATACGCCTTTGGTCCAGAGGAGATGCAAAATAATAGGTTGAAAGTTCTGAAGTAGCTGACTGGCTCATTCTGTACATTGTTGAATGAGAATTGTAGCTGCTGCTATAACACACGAGTACTGCTGTTGCCCGTGGGGACTTTTGCACATTTAGACCCAGTCTACATAGCTGTAAGGTAACTTGACTTGCAGGTTCCCATGACTGTATCATAACTTTTGGTTATATTCGAAAAAAATGCATATAGTTAGCATGGAAGATTTCTAACACGCTTTCAATATATAGAGTAGATAATTACAGGATTCAAGATTGCTTTGGATTTACACATGAAAACTCTGGCTTCACAGTTTATAATTACTGTCAGCTTCCCAGCTGTCCTTGGTCTTGTTATTATAGCAATACGTTCAGTGAAAGAGAAGCAAAAAAGCAACGTGCACTTGATGCTACTTGGAAATATCACTGATATTTCCCACATTGGCAGCTGGCCTCCTGGACAGGATTCACAGCTTATGAATATGCCAAGAATGATTTCACACTTCATATGGCTTACTATTTTGTTACAGCAGAGCAAATAACCATAGATATTTCTGTACAAAAATGAAATGTTCCATATAAATGATAAAACTGTTCAGATATCAACAGGTGGGAATGGGTTTTCATTTAGACCTAATATACTTGAACACATTTTTGCAAGTTCTAGCAACATATTGTACAACATACAGTTTTGCCTCCTCCTGTTCCAGAATATCAAATCTATTGTAAAAAAATAAAATAAAAAAAATGCCCTTGACGTTGCTCTTATTCTTGCTGTTACATAAAAGAGTTTTTTATAGTAGAAGTTTATGCTAGGAGACAGTAAGTGAAAACAATAATATTCATCTGATATGTATGAGAAGTTTTAATAGAGTTTAATGCATCTTTAACAGGGATAGTATCAGCGTTCTAAAATCTGTTCCTTCTGAGTAATGACCATGAAATATTCAATAAATAAAGAATGTTACTGTTGGTCATAGAATTGATTCCAAACACGTGCTTCAAGCTACTTTGGAGAAATCTTTGTGTCTGGGTGGCTTGTAAGTCCTTCTTTCAGTTTCTCTTCTTTTTGTTTCAACAAATTTGCACTCTTAGTAATTTAACAGGGCAAAATAATTGCCTCACTATTGTATTTGTCCGCTTCTCTGCCTTTCACATTTTCTTGAGTGACTCTATTTTATTCTTTTATCTACACCAGTTATTTTCCATCTAGGGCAAGAGTTATATACCTTGGTTATTCACTTGTGCAGCACCTAACAGAACAGAGCTGATACCACTAAGTAAGCATAAGGCACCATTGTTGTTTTAATTGCAATTGTTCTTTTAACAACAACAATAAGTATTATTTACACTGAAATCACAGAGCAGCACTTGTGAAAAGGTGATTGTTCTTTGTCTGCATTTAGATTGTTCACTTTTTAGCTGAAACCAGACACTCGTTCTTGTTTTTCTTGCTGACAGAAGTAAAAGTGGTCACTGGCAACAGAAGTGCATATTGAAGGGCAAAATGGAATGAAGCCTAGAGTATCCAAGGCACCCTATGAAGTAAATACTTTTATCATCTTCTTTTCTCTCCCATCCAAAATAGGTTTTCCTTGTTTCCATGGCTGCACATATAATGAGGTCATATCCATCTCCTGGTCTGATGCTACAGGTCAGGCTTGCATCTGACCTTAGAGGTCTGAAGTCTTATGAAAGTGATCTGACAGTGAAAATTCTTTCTTTATTCAAACTCAGGGCTTCATAGGGTTTGACCGCTGTAATTGTAGCATCCAATTACTATTTACCCACTCTAAGTATTTTATCCAATTAACATTTACAAGAATTGGACACAAAAAGCTAGAACTGAATGTAAGAAACAATTAGCAGAACTGCCAAGTTTATATCCCCTTACCAGCTCAGTTTTTGTTATGGTCTGAATGTCAAAACCTTTTTTCATTTACAAGGGCGTTTGTCAGAAATATAGTCTGAAACACCAACTGGATATATTCAGTAAGGCAGTTGTCCCCTTTTGTCAGTCCTGATGAATGAACTTGAGCTACTTCATTTCTGCAATTGTATTAAATGCGAAGGAGGAAGATAGCTTGTTTCCTCGACCTGACACCTTTAATTTTAGTGACTATATATAGTACCAAAGAATGTCATATTCGTTTTTTTAAGTACTCTGGTATCATCATAGAACCTTTATGTTTTCAGCATTTATGCCATACAGGGTGGCTTCTTTAAAAATAATTCATAGAATGTAAATTTTTATTCAGGTGTACTTTCCTACCTATCAGATTTTGAAAGGATAGAGGTGCAGCAGAACAGAGGACATTGGGTGACGCTCTTAGAACGCATTTCTCACCGACAGAAAATTCTGACATGTATTTGTAAGCAAGAATAGTGTTATTTCTTTGACTCACTTAAGCATTTGCCTTACTGCTTAAAATGTTGATGGGTTCATGACTATTTTCTAATTTATCCATAGTAACCAACAACTATTTCATGGCACAGCTGTGATACAGCATCAGTTATTGTCATAGACATTCTGGTTTCCAAGGCTTTGCTGACATTGTATTTATATTCTCTTGAGATTTCATGTTCTCTGTTTTTGGGCTTTTTTTGTGTGTGATTTTCAAAATATTAAATCATACTGCAAAGATGGAATTTTAATCTGTTTTCAAAAGCATAGCATCTCTATCCCAGTAAGTTCAACTCCATGCTTATTTGCAAAAGATGTCAGAAACTCATCTTTTCCTACATAGTAGATCTTACTAACCAATCACGTAGCAGTTTTGTGAGCTTTCTCCTTTCATCCAATTCTTATCTATTCCTTTCTTTCTCCAAATAGACTGTACACCTAGAGAAATCTCTGTAGCATTCCAGTTTCTTATAGTCAAGGCTCTGTCCTTTAAAGCTGTTTATCTTCATTGGATCTTCTGGTCAAAACAGGAAGCTCATGAGACTATAACTGCCTTTCACTATCCAGACAAGTCTACTCTGAACATAAAAGAAAATGAGAAAGCAGCATGTATTAGTATTATAGTCAGTATATCTACTCTGATTCTCAGATCAAAGCCACAGAGTTTTTCTTTTGACATTGTATGTGTTTTGTAATATCATGACAGGGAAGATAAAAAAAAGTTCTATTCTCCCCAAGAAAAAATAAATCATGCCCCAGGATTTTCTCAAGTGAAAAACGCTAACTTGAGGGAAAATAACTACAGATTAGGAAAGGAAAAATGGTGTCAGTTTTACATTTTCAAAGTCTAGTATTTTGACTTTTGAAATCAGAAAGGTCTAGTGATATGTACATTTGTCACTTTATTACTTTTTGTCTTTCCTAAAATCATTTATTTATTTATTTGTTTGTTTGTTTATACATTCAGTTTCTTGTTGTCTGTGAATTATACTACCTAGGTGATTTTTTTGTTTGTTTGTTTGTTTGTTTGTTTTTATGAGAACAGAGCTTTTTAAAAAATGTTTGACCTGCAATGCATATATATATATATTGTCAGAAATATAGTCTGAATATATATATATATATATTTTTTTTTTTTCTGGAGTGTTGTGCTCTGCTGTACGTACCAGTGATCAGGTGTTTGTAATAGTAACCTAAGAAAGCCAGCAAAGGGATGTTTGAAAACTGAAATGGTCAAGATGAAAAGAAGCAACAACAACCAGAACCACACACACACAAAGAAAACAAACAAACAAACTCACCCAAGAGAAGACAATATTATTACTGTAAAAAATGAAGAATATTTTTCTTTGAACATGCACTTAGCTGAAATTTTTCAAGAAGGTAAAGTATCAGGCTAGATAGAAGTTAGTCATAAGTTGAGGAAAATGTTGGAGACCCATCTTCTTTCCCAATATTTGAGATAACGTTACAGAGCATGAGGCAATCGCATCATTTCTATTTTTTCATTATTTAAAGTGTTTAGAAACAGGTATTTTGAAATATGAAACTGTTAAATGATGGAATTCTGTAATAAGTCATTAAGAACTCTGTCATAACTTCTTATGGGAATACTTTTGAGCTTTGAGGGCATTGACTCATCTTTTCATGGGTCTCGATTCTTCTCCACAACTAATAATTTCAGAAAACAACCAGAGAATATCTCCTGCTATACTTCATTTCGCTGTCCTTTGGCTGAGCCATTTTGTTCAGCTTTTATTTTATTTTATGTACTTCAGCATTCTTTGAATATAAATAATTAGGTGATATACTTAAGTCAATAGAAAATAGGCCCTCATAAAACTAACCTGGCTTAATTTGCTTAAGCCAAATTTGAGATGATTTTTTAAGAATACTTAGGGTTACACATCATTGCAAATGCATTCAAAGTACAGTTTCTATTGACTTCAGTTGTATCTATGCAGATTTCTACATTTTTTTCCATCCTTAAATCAGATTCCACTATTTAATTCAAGCAGTAATAAATGAAGAAAATGGTAATGGAAATTACTTCATATAGTGTTGTTGAAGTGGTTTGTTGGGATCCCCAGAACTCCAGAACAGGTCTTTAAGGCACGTACACGTGATTTAATATGTAAGCCTACATATTTAAAAGTTTATCAAGCCTTCAGAACTGAAACAGGACAGTACAAAGGGAAGTATTGAGCACCCCCTAGGTAACGCATTCTAAGGCTGGTTTAACAGCTTACATAAAATTCACTTTGAATTCACAAGGTTCCCCACTGCACACTTCTCATTCACTGTCACACCAGCATTTGCCATGTTATGTCAAACTTCCTACAGTTCAGTAAATCTGAAAGACTCTGGGTCATAGGTTCATTAATTGTGGTTTTCTCTCTGGAACCCATAGTGTAATTAGAAATCTATTTAATATAATAGCAACTGTTAAAGTCAAGCCATTTGATCACTTTGCTCTTGTTATAAAAGTGTTACAATTCTAAACTGTGCATGCAGAACACTTGAAATCCCTATTAATTTAATTTAATTTAAGTTTAATTTATACTTGCAATGGTTTCTAGAGCCTGAAAGCTAAAAGCACAGTTTATATTTAAAATAATTCGAAAGTAGAAGTGTTTCATTTTCTTATTAAATAAAATACCAATTATGTCACATAAAATATGTAAGTTAGGAAATACAAGAGTGAAACAGAAAAAATCATATTTATATGTTTATGTTTGAAGCAGTAGTAAGTAGTATTTAAGCTTGATGTGTTTGTGACCTTCATTGGTGAGGATGCTGTCATTTTACTGTATTTAATGACTTGCTTTTTTTTTTCTTTAATTTGATGGAATTTAATTTATTTCATTAACACAGTTTGATCGTTACATTGAAAAAGATTTTATTTACCTTGAAACATGTTTCATTGAGCTTAGAGATGTTGTTGCAAAGAACAGTCAGTGTTCTGAGATCTTACATTTTCATTGCCTTTCATTTCCATTTCAATCTGAATAATCCTACAGTTTTTTTTTATAGTCCCTATTTGATCTGTTAGAGCAATTGCAGAATCAGACCTCTGGCTTTGTTTCAAAATATTTTGTTTTAAAGTGCCTGAAGCAAAGAAATTTTTTTTTTTTTTAATCTTGATTTTGACCAACTAAGTGTAGTTAGAAATTAAAGACTATCAATAAGGTCAGCAAATGCTTTGAAAATTGTTTTTGCTAGCCACCAGTTTTCTATTTTCTATTTGTATTTTCCCAGTAAAGAAAATGGTGGCCATACAGATAATAAAATTGATAACAAATTTAACAAACAATTTTACTTGATTTTTACTTTGTCCTTCATGTTAGAAGGACCTAAATCTCATTAAGGATATTTCATTAAAAAATAATGTGCATTTGAAGGGAACAGACAAAAGAGTATGTTTTGGATGAGATGACATTTAAAAAAAATTATTTTCTTTCTGGTAATGATTGCAGTGTAGAAGGCTTAAAATTACTGTTGAAGAAAATTAGTGTCTGATAGAAAAGGCCATATTCTTTCTCATTTTTGATATTCAGATATATTCAAAAGGAAATAGGGCTTCCTGCTGTTTGCAATATTTTGGTTATGTCCATTTAACATTCTTTTGGATATTGGGTAACAGTAGGCTTGCCTAAAAAGTAATACTGTAAACTAAAATGACAGACAATTAAAATATATTGATTTTATTGTATGGACTTCCTCAGTGCAAATTAATTTAAGCAGACTTTCTGGAAATTGGATAGGAAGATCTCTACTTGACCTGAAATGTTATGTGGTGGTGTTCCTTCTCGCTATTTAAATGCTGTCTTATTTTTGTTAAAGAGAAAACTGGTACATTTCAGAATGAAAAATAGAGTGGTTCACATTGTGGTTAACATGGTATAATTCTTTCACCTCAGAAAAAATTTTGTCATTTCAAAATAGAGGATAAAAGACAAAAAGGAACCTAGGAAGTCAGAAGGAGATATGAAACAGATAACAAATAGCATATTAATTTCATTATATTGATTCTGTGGTGTCTGCAGCTTAGAAAGAAGAAAACTGAAGAAGGCACCAAGGAAACAAAATTTATATGAGCTATTTGAAAAAAGATTAATGTGGGACCAAAAAAAGATAAATTAAAAGACTCTCGCAGAGAGTAGAGCATATAAAGATCTAAAAAGATAATTATTCATTTTCTAAAGTCAAGCAATAGCCTGAAGCTAAGAAATGATAGTTTAGGTAAGTTATTAAGAGTAGGCACTTAATAGCTGAGCAGTATAATAGTCTACTGAGAGGAATAGCTCTACTGTATAAATGTAGATATTTAATAACAAGCTAGGAAAAAACAGCAAGTTACAGATAGTGCTGATCCAGGACGTGATCCAATGCTTAGTGCAGTCATCATCTCTTCTGATGCTAGATTAAATCAGTAGTCATATGTAATACACATTGTTTCAGAGCACATAAGTGTATCTTTCTACTATGGGTAAATAATATAAATACCAGGTGATTATGATTTTATTTTTTTAATCTTCTGTAATTCAGATGTAAAATAGAGAGACAGACAAATATTGCTCAGGTTGTCATAAGCCTGAACTTAAATGCTTAATTTAGATCTTATTTTTTACCATTTTGAAATTCCATCAGTGTAACTGTCTTTTCTAACTATCAATCACAAGTGTGTGATATCAAATGTATGGAATTATTTAGCCTACAGAATATCTACGGGTTTTTATATATATATATATATATATTTTGAAGGGATATTTTAAGAAGAAAAATTAAGGATTCCTGTTAGTGTTATTCGGAGACAATTTGGTATCAAAGTGATACAAATCCATTGATCTTATTTGCTGTGTTTAACATTTTGGATTATTTGAACTGAGCAAAATGTTTCTGTATATTATGGTACCCAAACAGCTTTATGGACATGACAAAAGACAGTCCACAATACTATTCATAGTTAACTTTTCAATTGTCTTTTAGATAAACCTTTTTTGTTTTCTTTTCCTGGAAATCATCATTCTTTTCAAAGAAGGTATTATTTTTTATTCTGAGCTATAGGAAGGAGGCTAATTTTGGCACTAATTTAACTGAAGTAGATATCACGAGCTGGAATTGTGCACATTATACCTGCAATAAGTTTTTCCATTGTCTCCCTGAGGGCTTGTTGGTATAAGAATATTACTTGATAGAAACTTTAATGCATTTAACTTCTATTACCTGGCAACCACTCACATCTTTTTTTTAAAAAGTGAGTTATTTTGTGTCTTAGTAATCTTTGGAAGAGCATGCCTCCTGCAGTGAGTGTGTGTCCTTAAGGTCTGCTGGCAGTCCCCCAGATACCTTGCTTTGCACTGTGACTGGCATGTCTGTGTATGCAATGTTGGTTTGTATAATAGAAACATGTATTGAGGACACTTTGACCAGGCTCATTCAATAGCCAGTATTTGTATAAGCATTCGTTTTTCAATAATAGTAAATTCATGTTCCTCTTATAAGAACTGGGCCTACAGTGAAATCCTTTGGGGATCTCTGCACAGCTTGAGAACTGGCCTACCAATTTGGAAAACAGCTGGCAAAATAGAGCAACATTTTTGCCTCAAAAAGAATCATTAGAATTTAAACATACAGAATACAACCTAACACGCAAGGAATAACAGCTGTTCCTTGATCTGGAATAAGTCTTAATTCAAAGTGAAGGAATGCAATTACAAAGAATGCCAATTTATTCATTCCTTGGCTAGGGAATGAGCCTGGTGATGTTTTCCTGTAGATCTTCCAGGTGATGTGGTTAAGCATCCAGAGTGCTAGTTAAAATTTGTATTTCTAAAGTACACTTTCTTGGGATATTAATCTGAAAGGAGTGTCTGCATGATAAAGCAGTGTGTAATCTGTGAAACTTCTCAAACTTTGGTTTTGACTGAGAAGAGTAATGAAACACTCAGTCAGCAGTTGGCTGGGAGATTGGAGAGAGCAGCTGGGACATCCCCTCTAACAGGTGTAACCCCGGAACTCCTGGAATGGACAGGGAGAAAGTATTTCTTCAGTACATTCAGAAAAAGTTTCAGAAATAGTGTGACTTTTCTGAGTCACACTATACTACGTGACAGCACAGAAACCAGTTATGTTTCACTGATAGAGGAAAAAAAGATGCAGTGTGATTTGAAGAGAGCTGGAAGATGTTTCTCAGAGAGGCTGTACAATCTTCCCCCCTAAGAGATTTCCAGAAGTTAAGTGGAGAAAGCCCTGAGCATTCTGTTCTGACTTTGAAGTTGAGTGTGCTTTGAGGTGGGGGGTTAGCCATACGACCTCCAGAACTCACTCTCAAATTAAATTATTTAGTGTGTCAGTGACTCAGTAAGTAGCTGGAAGAGGACAAGTTTCCTTCGTGTAACTGATTGGAAGGCAAATGAGAGCAACAAGAAGACTGAGTATCCAGGGTTGGGAGTATTGGATTCCTGTTCATGGGCTGGATGACAGTGGACAAGTGGAATAATATTACAGAAGAGGAAATCTGTTCATGATACATTCTGCTAACCTTAGTTTGTGGGGGAAAAATGTCCCTCTAAACTCCTGAAGGCTGAACAGTTCCATACAGATGAGTACTAGTTTGTATAATTCATGGGACTACATTATGAAATGAAACCAATTATCTTTTCTGTATGTGCCAATCAGAGGAAGCTTCTTTGAGGAGCAGCTGACTTCCTCCCACTCCCATTGAGTGTTGTAGCTAGAACCTTTTCAACTAAGATTTTTATATAGTAGTAGGGAAGGTGAGACTTATCAAGGAAGGCATTTATCTTTTCATGGTGGAAACTATACATGGAAAAAAGCAAACATGCATATAGGTGAGAATATGCCACTTTGTCCCTTAGAATCATAGAATCACAAGGCTGGAAAGGACCTACAAGATCATCTAGTCCCACTGCCTACCCAATACCATTGCTACCACCGGCTGCTAAAACATATTTCGTAGCTTCTCATCCAGATGCCTCTTGAACACTGCCAGGGATGGTCACTCCACCTTATTTCAGTATAAGCCAGCTATGAAAAGACATTTGGAGAATATGCATTTTTGTCTCTAAGAAAGGATTTGATCGATTATTATACACTATTTTCCTTCATTTTTTTTTTAGTTACTTTTCATTTTTTTGGGTTACTTTTTCTGACTATTGAAAAATGCTTCTTAATTCCAGCAAGCAACAACTCTGAGAAATAGAACCTGTCTGCATTATACAAAAGTAATGGGGAAAAAGGCAGTTTCCAGGAAGGAAAGAAAAAGATCCTACCAAATCACTTCTTTAGTAGTCGTTAGTACTTGGCAATTACATTAATTCTGTTTCAGTTAGACAGAAATCTTGCTGCTGTTCACAGCAATATTTTTTTTCCAGATACTGATATGGTGTCACATTACAACAGTTAAAGGCTAACCGACTGACTGAAGTGAGTCAGTAAGCATCTTAATGCTTTCAGATTACACTGTAAAAAAATCTAAAGTAGCATTTTAGTAGGTGTCTAGGTATTTGAATTGCCAGATTAAATACAAATCTAGTTCTTGCATTAAAAACCACACTATTTCTCTAAGAATTTGTATTTATGTGTTTGGTCTCATTGAACTGTTTGGAAGGTGGAACTGTTCACCACAGTGTGTGAGAGATCTCATAAAATTTAATGAAAATTTAGTTTCACATAGATTAAATTTCAAGATCTTAGGGATGGAACATTAGAGTCATCATGAGTTAATCAACTGAGACACAAACTATATTGTGATAGGAAGTGAAGATATTGAAGAGCTTATCTAACCTCAGAGGATACAGCTGGAAACTTGTAAGTGGCCTTACAGGCAGCTCCATTAATTTTGCTTAGAAATCTCCTCATTTTGTTTGAAAACAAACAAAAACCCAAACAAACAAACAAATAAACAAAACAACAAAGAAATAACTTCACCCTACAGATTTTTTAGTCCATAAAGCAAGAGCAGCCAGATTTTGTGACTGTTCACAGCCAGTTAAATCCCCCCTATGCTTAGAATAAAACTATCTGTGCAAGATCACTACTGACCAACACAGGTGAGAGCTGTGGGCCTTCTTATGTGCTTCAGATAGATGTTCATTCTGTAGAAAGCAGGTAGCAATGCTCGGTGAATGCACGTATATGTTCTACTGCTGGTTTAACATACAAGTTGTCTTTTTTTAAGCATAAGTGGTTTTGTAAGTTGCACTGGTGACTTGGCTTAATGGATCAGCATAAGTTGCATATTACAAAAAATATATTTATTGATTTTTTTCTTGATGAAAGAATCACAGAATTGTAGGGGTTGGAAGGGACATCCAGAGATCATGGAGTCCAACCCCCTGCCAAAGCAGCTCCCTAGCCCAGGTTGCACAGGTAGGTGTCCAGGCGGGTCTGGAACGTCTCCAGAGAAGGAGACTCCGCCTGTGGAGACTCTGTGCAGCTGTGCCACTGCTCCGTCACTGCACTGTGAAGAAGTTCCCACACACATTTGTGCAGAACTTCCTATGCTTCAGTTTGTGATCATTTCCCCTCATCCTATCACCACACACTGCTGAGAAGAGTCCAGCCTTCTGCCTTTGCCTCCCGCTCCTTAGATATTTATAGACGTGGGTCAGATCCCTTCTCAGTCTTCTTTGTTCAAGGCTGAACAGACACAACATCTCTCAGCATTTCCTCATAAGGGGGGTGTTCCATGCTTTTCATCATCTTCGTACCCTCCACGGGACTTTTTCCAGGAGGTCTCTGCCTTTTTTGTACCGCGGAGCCCAGAAGTGGACACAGTACTCCAGGTGAGGCCTCACCAGGGCAGTGTAGAGGGGGAGGATCACCTCCCTCGACCTGCTGGCCACACTCTTTTTAATGTACCCCAGTATTCCATTGGCCTTATTGGCCACCAGGGCACACTGCTGGCTCACGGCAAACCTGTCATCCTCCAGGACACCCAGGTTCCTCTCCTCAGAGCTCTTCTCCAGCAGATCATCCCTCAAACTGTACCAGGGCATGTGGTTATTCCTCCCTAGGTGCAAGATTCTGCACTTGCTCTTGTTAAGCCTCATCCAGTTCCTTTCTGCCCAGCTCTCCAGCCTGTCCAGCTTTCACTAATGGCAGCACAGCCTTCTGGCATGTCAACCATCACTCCCAGTTTTGTATCATCAGCAAACTTGCTGAGGGTACACTCTATCCCCTCATCAAGGGGATAGAAAAGAAAAGGATTTGGTGAAAAGTGACAGTAATATGTTGACCTTAAGAGAGGAGCCATCACTTTGAATCTTGAGATAAATAAGAAAGCAGAAGTGATACTGTGGAGAACCATTTAAAAATGTGTGTATCTTAATACCTGTATAAGACATTCATCAGATTTGACCTACAGAGCAGAGGGCAAAGAAATCTGGTTTCTAGTTTCTAGTTTATGTTTATGCACAAATTCTGTGTTTGGGCTGCAGCATATTTGTGACAAAGCTGTGTGATCAAAATGTAAGGTTTTAAAATAATTGAGTATCTCTTCTGTACTTGGGTAAATTGTTTTAGTGGTTAGTTGTCCCTTGCAGGAAAATACATATATGTATATATGCCTTAATTCTAGTCCCCTGTTATTGACAGTTAAGTCAATTGCAACCTCTTAATGGATTACATAAATAGATTACAGTTTTGTTCTCTAATTATAATGTATGCTATTTCTGATTTTTAATCTTTCACACAGCTCTTTCTCTCCATCTTTTTTCCAGTATCTCTTCTAAAGCAATTGCAGTAGAAATGGTTCTAGCATCCCAAGCATTGATCTTTCTTATTCTATTTACTGCAGTTATAAAGTGGAAATAGAGGGAGTTATATTCCCCTGCATATATGTTCAAGATAGAAATATTAATTCCACACATTGACAAGCCTGCTTTAAACTGAATGATTACTCTGAGCTACGGTTAGCTGCATGCCATTTTGCCTCCAGTTTCTTATGTAATATTAAATGGCCAGGGTATGCTGATTCCTTACTCTCAGTTATCAGTTAACTGGTTTTATATATATTGCATAAAATTGTAATTTTCTTTTGAATACTTTGTATTGTTAAGATAGATTTATGTAGAATAAATACGTTTTCAGAATGAGGTGTTAAAAAATGGAATACTGAGTACTGACTGCCAGTGCTTAGCATTAGAATATCCCGTGCTTAATTTCAGATTTTTATAGCAGTGTATATTCATTTTAAATCTCAATTCTATTTAAGATGAACCATTCATCCCAATGAATCAAAAATGTTACGGCTTTCATACTATTTTTTTTAATGAGTCTTCTTAAAAGTCTATCAAAGGATATCTTTAAGAGCAGATATACTGGGCGTCATCCTAAGAGTCACGATGCAGCAGGCTGCAAAATACTGGATGTGATTTTACTTTTGTTTTAGCACGAATTTCTTGAATTGTGTCATTTCCCATTACTGTACAACTCTGGATTTTAGTTAATTGCAAAGTTTTGTAAAACAGAAGTTTGAAAATGTTTAGTGGTATAACCATTACTGTGCAGTTATTCCACTTTGAGAACCTGAAAGTTTCTTCTGTGTTTAATATAAATGAATTGTGTCAGTTTCTAAATACTCAATTTTGATATGGAAGATACTATCTGTGATGGTGAGGTCTGTAGAGTCCTAGGTATTTGTCCCATTCCAAACAATGCCATTTTGCTTTTTGAAATAATGATTAAACAGTAATTTTTCATCACGTCTGCAGTATTAACCTTAACCACTTTTATCAGAATCTGCTCTCTAGACACTAATCAGATCACAGCATACAATGTTAATGAGTATATCCTCCAGGGTACTAAAATTCTGGTCTCCTTCACTGAAATATGTATCTCACAGTGGCTCTAGCTTCCTGTAATAGAGACTTGCAACTCAGAGGATGGATTATCATTACTAACAAAAATATTAGTGTGAATACACTTAGAAAACACATTTATGTTTTCTTGTATGTGTGCGTTGTTTTGCTTTTTTTCTCCTTTGTGTTAAGAGTTTTTTTTTTTTTTTATAAGAGTTAAAACTGTAAACCAGTTTTACATGGCTTTTACCTGCCAACTCCACTGCTATCCATTTTACTTCAGGACTTAGAAAGGTAGATTGTCCATAAAATAATGAACACTAGGGAGGAAGCATTGCTATAAAGGGCAAGCTAGCCCTTTTTTTCCCTCTTTAATCAACTGCAGGTCAAATAAGAAAAGTGGATATATATTGTTGTGATATTATCTAAAATTTTATTATGTGTCTTCTTGGTATATTCTCCTTCGTTAATCCTAGGCATTTGTTGTAAAACTTGAAATTCAGAAATGCACATCACAGAGGCATCAACATACAGGTTATATTAGTGGAAGTGCTCTGTTTTTAATTTGCACCTGATTTGTACAAATGCATGTTGATTTCCTTTTTTATACTCTATGTAGGAAGAAACTGTATAAATAAAAACTGCACTTTAGGCCAAAGATACTCTTTTAAGTAATTGGATGTTGCATTAAATTGTCCCTGGGTTTCTATTTGACTGATGCTTCTGTTTAGAATTGAGCCAATCTGTCTTCGTATTTCCTCTTCTGTACCATTATAATTGATCTGGCAGTTTGCCACACTTAGACCAGACAGTAATCGCTTGGCATAGAGGATATTCTGCCTCTCTAATTTCACTGAGAGAATAAATCCTGTTTTTAAATTGCTGTCATGTGGTTTTTATCAGTAAATAACACACATTTTACTATGGCACACGTACATTGAGATAGACAACTATGTCTTTTTAATGTGCCTACTGTGCAGCAGAAGACGAGTCAAAAAACCAATCATGTTTTCATCTGCTCTACTGTAAGGGTGCAAACCTTGAAAGTGATTCTCTGGGGAGAAAAACAAACAAAACAAACCTAAAATTGGAATGTATCTGTTCGTTTTCTTTTTGATAAAGTCCACTGTGTGTTATACAAGCTAAGGAATATTGATATTACATATAAAGGATAATTTCCTGTAGAAAACATTACAGATTGTTTTCCAAATAATGTACTTTATTACCGTAATGCAAATGCAAGCACTGAAAAACACTTGTATTTTTAAGAAATATGTCTGTGCATATATAAATAATTTATTTGATAGTAGCGGTAAAACTAATCAAAATATTGTGCTCTATTGAGGTTGCACTCAGTTGCAGTTCACGTGGGATGACAAACTATTTGAATGGAATGTGTTCTATTTTCAGTTATATTAAAAAAAAAAAAAAAGTTTGACAGTGCATAAGCTAATGCCTATAAAGAACAAAGTCCCCGCTGCCAGCAGCATCATGCAAAGTGTAATCTGTATAGGTGCAAACATCTAGAAGCTCAAACTGAATGTCCTCAGTACTGTTTGGGAATAAGTACTTCAACAACTCAAAGGATCAGAAAGCAATTGTTACATCATTTCATATGAAACCATCTCATCAGTATCAGTATTGTGTAAAACATACAGAAATAAGTTGTCACAGTAGAAAAAGGAAAGAACGTTCCAGAAAACAGCAGATGACTGAAATGCATACATTTTCATTCAATATGAAGGATTTCAGTTTGGCAGGAGTGAAATATGAAATCAGTCCCATCCTTTAGGGCATTTAAAGAGAGCCTTCTGAGCTTAATGAAGAACATTTGGATGTGCCTTACAGCTAGTATTTACAATGAGCCATGGTTTTTAACCTAAATGCCATGTTATTAGTATATTATAAATTTGTATGGCATTTATCAGTGGAGACTGGGTGCCAAACATTGTTATGAATGTGTTATTTGTATTGCAACCTTGAAGGTTCATCACTGTGTTCATTCTGTCTTCTGTACAGAGTTGCACGAGCTTGTTGATACAGAGCATATGGTTCTGTTGGATGTGTCTGCCATGGGCTGTAATCCCACTCAGAGGTATTTTAGACACCCGAGCAAATAGCTATAGGTATTCTGAATATCTGAGATGATACACTGTTTCTCTATTGAATAAAGAACTGATACAATAAGCTGCACTATAGGGAATTAGAAGGGTAGGGAAATGGGACATATTCATAGTGATTACACTGTGAAGTAATTGATATGAATCAGTTTGCATGAACTGCATTTCCTAGGGAGCACAACATTGTCTTTTTTTTGTCTTTTTTTTCTTTTTTCTTTTTTTCCTAATGAAAAGATCAAAAAATAGCACTGTTTGAGCTTGGAAATTATGAACATTTGGACACAGTAAGCTGATTTGTGGGTGACAAATGAGAAGAAGCACTTAAAGACTGGTTGCAGTGAAAAATTGGTGCTTTGGTACCGAGTTGTCTGGGGAAGAAAGCCTTTTATCTGAGGCAGGGTGGATTTCAGCCTTGAAGACGATATTGGCAGTCTGGAGGTTGATGCATATAGTAGATGGTGGAGTATTACAATCCATATTCTGGCAAATGATGGCTAGATTTACTGTTCAGTGTGTTAATCTTGACTTTGAGAATAGTGGGGAATGAAGCTGTAGAGAGAGGTTCTTGGGTTTTGAGACCTTCTAGAAAATTGGGCCATGTAGTTTTTACCATCTTTGCCAATAGCTTCATATAATGATTGAATAATATCCAATTTATCTGATATTGTTATGTTGACACTTCAGCTGTAATCTTGCACTTTATTGGACTCACCCATGCAGCTTGCTCTCTGAAACCCTTTCTGAAAAGGTAGAACTCCACTGATAGAAACAGGATTTCTGGTATGAGGTAGGGATTCTCTTCCTTAACTCCCTAATAGGATTGTCTTTCAGAAATCAAAGACTATCAAACTGTTGGGCATGTATCATGCTTTCCTTTTCAGAGGGTAACAATAAACCACTGAATAGTTTTATTTGAAAGTTACACTACTTAGTTTGAGTACTAGTGGTAAGCATCCATACAGTGCTCACTTATAGTATACTACATAGTATGAACACATGGATATAATAATTTACTCAAAGAGAGAAGCTGTTAAATTATTATTGTCTCAGTTTGAAGTGACAAAGGTAAAACTTTAGAAGTTATTTCTGTCTCCTGTAGAATGAGAATATTTCTGTCTATTTATCAGTTTTATGTAATTTTCTTTTAAAGCAAATAACAGTGAGTAAGAGAAATTGATTTATTAATCAGTTCAAGGTTTGTTATCATTTATCAAATCCTTAATATTCAATCTGAAAAACTGTATTGCTCTGAGAAAATAGCATTTTCAAAGTTTCAAGGTTAACTTTTTAGACATTCAGCTCAGATGATAACTGAGAGCATCATAATGTGAGATTTTTCCTGAATGCCTTCTGTGTGGATGATTGTATTTACTATCCTATAGAAAAATGATGTGATGTTACACACTATTATGTGTCTCTCTCTATGCCCTGAAGAGACACATAATTTATAGTAAAAATTACAAAAAGATTTCAGAAGCTTTCTAGCTAGAGATATTCCTTTTGTATCACATCTAATGTGTTTTCTGCTATGAATTATTGTAGCACGTCATATTTCCACTTTCCTTTGGATTTATGCTTAATATAATAATGTATAAAGAAAGGCAAGCTGCAAAAAGTATCTACGCATAAAAGCATTTTAAAACCAGAGCAATTCATGGAAAAGATATTTTTTACCATCTTGATTTTTAGCTTCTAATTTTAAAAGCTGGATTAAAACAAATAAATACACAAACAAACAAACAAATAAATAAATAAGCTATATTTGGCTTAGTAGAGGTTAGCTCATGTATTTTAGTTTCTTATACTGAGGTACAGTTTGAACATAAAGATAGCTGATAGTGAAGACAGAGAACTCCTTTGACACTGATAATAGAGCTACTTAGAGTATCTAAAATAAAACAGATTGACTTAAGTATATTTAAATAGGCAAAATGATCTACTGCTCTTATATAACATAGCATGGAATGAGTAATATCTTAACACAACAATATCTGAACCTGAGGGTGTTCTTAAGTCTCTTTCATATTGTAGTTTAGAAGAATGTCAATATCTCTGATGAATACCTTTTGCTAGAAAATTTTATTTAGCTTCTGAAGGCTTGGGAACTGATATTTATAGTACAATCTTTTTGCTTTTGCCTTGTTTTAAATAAGTTAAAAAGATAACTATACCTATATAAAGTACAGAATGCGGAAAATTGCATTATCATTTGACTCTCACCAGAAAGAAAATTTTGTTTTCCAGCAAACTATCCTAAATATCACAAAACAATTTATTCCTTACAATCTAATTCTTGAAAGGGCTAATAATAACCTCTACAAAGAATACACAATTATTTTTACTTTAAAAGTCATAGCTTTGTCATTACTGCTATATCTGTTAGGTATTAAACTCTAAATCACATTTTCTCTGTTGTGACCAGAGGTGAAAATGTTGTGTTTCTCTAGGAACTGTATACTCCTGAAAATAGTTGTGAGTATATATTGAACTACTTTGTACTCAAAAATAACCACCACCAGGATTGTTTCTATGACCTAATAGGTTTTGAGATATCAGAATTATGTGTAACTGTTCTATCTGTCCACTAACTGCTTTGTAGATGGATCAAGTATAGACAAAAACAAAACAAAACAAAACAAAACAAAAATACCTTGTGACTGTCTGGAGATGCTTGAGTAGTCAGTAAATGAACAAGTCCTTACATGAGTTAAAACCCTTCATAGCAGAGGGTGCATTCCACAATATCTACTGGGCCTTCTCATTTTCGCTTGAATTTCCCTGTGTGTTTAAAGTTTCTGAGCTGGTAGTTTCTTGGTTTAGGGTAGTCAGCTTATGAAGCCATTTGAAGACACCACAGAGGCAGATGGTTGGACTTCTGTTACAGAAGTTGGGTCAGTAATTCTGGCTGATTGCGCCATCTGAACAGTGGAGTGGGAGGTACAAGTGACCATTCATGCTGAATGGCACTCTGTGCCACTAATAAAAAATTCCAGTTTTCAAAAGTTGGAAGAACATATTAGGAAAACCCCCATAGATAAGCTAACGAAATAAAAATATTTCAGAAATTGCTGAGAAGACAGTTTGGACTGGGAAAGACAGTGCCTACATAGGCATGACCACAACTGAGTTGAGTCAAGGCCAGGCCCAACAGTGCTGACAAGTTTCTCTTACTACCAGTAAGGGACTACAATGCATTCCTCTTGGATATTGTTTATGTACACAGAGAACTACATGTGTTTCTGTGACATATTAATATTTTTATGAATATTCAGACATCAATTGCATATGGATGAAATATCAGCAAATGTCAATTGCTAGACCCTCTTTTTTTTTCTCAGGACAGAATTATGCTTTATTACCTAAACTTTACCTGCTCTAAAGTAAGGATCAAAAGATCATGAATCATAAAAAACAGGGATGAAACAGACTTCAGCATGCAATTTCTTTCCCTTGCCTTTTGCTGTATTTCTCTTCAATTAACTCTACAAATGTGTTGATGTTTCCTTAATCTCCCTATGGAGATTCCATAATCACCTGAGATTATCTATTCTAGTGCTTCTCTACTCTTTACTGTATCTGCTACTTTTCCTTACTGTCTAACCTGAATCTTTTTGCAGTTAAGCTCCTTTACACCTTGTCTTATGCTTCATGGATATGGAGATTAGTCCTGTCTCTTTGCACCAGCCTTTCACATACTGCCAAACCCTGTACTGTGCTCTCTGATGGAAAGAGGCTCAAGAGCAGTGCTCTCTTTGTTCATTTTCTCTTGTGAAGTAGATGTTCCCTGAGAGACAAAGATTCCTCAGAAGCAGGAGCTTACTGTCTAGTTTACTGGTACAGAGGCATAATCCATTTCCTGCTGAAGAAGGAGCAGCCTGCTATTAACTTCATTTTTCTAGTTTTCCAGGACAAGCGCTTATTACTTCAGTGGGGAGGCCCTGCTGTGCCTTCTTAAAAGTTGTTTGGAGAAGTCTCTTCTGCAAGTTCCAACCCCTCTGCCACAGGCAGGGACACAGATCTGGTACTAGATCAGATTGCCCAGGGCCCCATCCAACCTGGTCTTGAACTCCTCCAAGGATGAGGCATCCACAGCAAAAGTGTGTTGTGAAAGCCCTGTGTGGCTTTACAAATTGTGACCCATTCACTACATTATTCACAGTACAATCGGTATGACTTCTAGTAACATTAGCAATACAAAAATCTACTAAAAAGAACGTAGGGAATTAGAGATTGAATATTATGGTTATATACTTCTGATTCTATCTAATTTTTACACCGTGAATACACACTTTGCATCCTCTATTTATAAGTAATAAATACCTATCCTAAACAACAGTCTAATGTGAAGAACAGTAATGCAGAAAAATAACAAGTCTGAGATGAGAAAAGTGTGCTCAAACTTGCATAAGTTTCTCAGTAATGCTCTCTTTATGAGTGATATCTTTGACAGCTGATACAAATTAAATGAACAGCATGCCTCAGATACAATTTTCCTAACCACCACATGTGCAGCTAAGCAAAGCTGTCAGTGACCCTGGCAGTGTTGCATAGGCAGTATTTTCTGCAGGATGCATTTTTACTGGGCACAGACAGTGATTTATTCTTAACCTCAGGCATACAAACTACAGAGGATTGTTTTTTCACCTTCAGAAAACTTCTTGCAATACCTGACCTTGCTTCTCACTGTTGAGGTGGGTAGATGGTGATGCATTATGCCATCTGGTCCTAATGCTTGTGTCCATTTCAGAAGGGAACTCTGACTTAGGAAGCATTTGTGCTCAGCTTCCTTAGAAAAGGTTATGCCTGCTTTTTTAGGAATTATAGCAAATGAAATAACCTTTTTTATTATTTATTTTATTTTATTTTATTTTTCTTGAAACAACTGCTTAATACATGGCTTAAATAGATCTGGGATTGAAGAGATTTATTGATTTATAAACAGCATCCAATTAACTGGCAGTCAGTAAACTGGATCAATGTCAGTGATACAGCAGATAAATCCCAATCTGAGATACTTTGGGGACTTCAGATACATTTTTCCAAGAGGTCTCACACACAATCCCTCCACACAGCTAGATGCTAGTAGCCTGCTGGCCCAGACCCTACTGGTTACAAGCACCTGTTTTCTGTGAATGCCAGTTCCCTCCACTTAGTCTGCTTCATACATGTACCACTCTGCACACTGGTGAGAAACCACCCCAGAAGGCCATGTCCCCACATCCAAGGTGCAAATATCTGGCTATTGCAGCCCTTGCTGTCATCCCAACTACAGGTGGCATCTGACAGGGATAATGGATTGTCATGTTTAGGTGGATGTTGCAATTCCAATGGGACAGCTTCTGGGAATATCAAAGTCTGTCTGTTGCTGATACCAAGATCTTGTCTCAGTCATAAACTGTTGTCCTTTTTTCATGCTTCCTTTCAAACTTGCTCATTTTCTCAAATGTCTCTTGTTAAACCTTGGCTACTGCATAATCCAGCTGATAGTCATCTTGAGCCAAACTCCATTGTTAATTTCTTTTTAGCATCATCACTGTAAGCATCCTCTCAGCACAAGCAGTTTTTGGAAAATCTATTCACGCACTCATTATGCTCACAGTGCTTATTGTGTCACCTGCTGTTACCCAGGTCATGCTAACATGAGAAGACTATGCAGATTCCCCCATACCATTTCCTAAAAATGCTGGTGCAAAACGATGTTTTCTTTAACAGAAATAAATCCGGAAAAAATACATTTCTCTCAAATCAAATAGTAGGTAAATGATCTAATTACAAACATAGGATTAGCAAATTTGGATTAAGACACACTGTAAGCTTTCCCAGATTTTAATACAGAGTTCTTAGCTATGGAAAAATACTTCCTGCAGTGGGTTTGTCTATTAATTAATACCTTCCCAAGGTTTCAAAGAATGTCTGTAACTGAATATGTCTTCAGCCTGCTGCATAAGTTTGATTTAATGAGCTTTTGGATTTTGATCTTTATGAATGCTGAAGGTAATTTGCTTTCCCTCAGCATGCGATTATAGGCACGAGAAGATGCCCCATAGTTCTTTATGCAACAATGTCCAACGATGAATGAGGATATGTAAGAGTCACGAGTCTGTAGAACTGGGAGCATTTTCCTTACTTTCATATTGAATCTGCCCTGCTACTGGCTACGTCTTTAAAAAATCTAAAAAGTATAATTTACTGATGAATTATGAATGGTTCAGCCTATTTCAGGCTTCAGATTTCACTGTGCTGTCTTGTGAAGGGTTAGTGACTATGCATATCAACACACTGCTGAAAGATTTGATGCTTTCTCTTAGGGAACACTTTAGACAAGAAATAAAAAGTGGGAAAAATACAGCCTACCTAATTAATGATCAGTAAGCAATGAGTTTTCTCCTCTAACTCCTATCGACTAGACTGATGTTACAATATTAGGGTATACTTAATACAGAGACCGTCGCCAAGAAATTAAAAATGAGGAGATAATGCAGTTTCTGCATTAGGGGTATTGCAGTGTGCTCTGTAGACATAAAGGGCAATGTTGAAATTTCTCCTTAGGCTTCCTTCATAGTATCAACTTAATTGAAATTACAAAGGACATTTAGAGCTTTTACTGGACTGTAACTAACTCATCATGGTAATGAACATAATTACCGTGTTGTTCTTTTTTTAACCTGCAGCAAACTGTGATCATTGGGCTTTATTTCACGTTATTCATCTGTATTAGTAGCATGTATAGTACATCTACAGCAGTGGAGAAAGAAAAATGTGCAGTTGCTTTATTTCAAATCCAGATACAGGGACCTTTTAGGTATTTAGTATCGTTTTTGCATCATTTCTTAAATTTACTACTAGAGTGTTATGCTTTGATACTACAGTCTTTTACTTAGAAAGATAATTCTCATTTGTTCTGAGTCCTGATGGCAGTCACAGACTCTCTGGATTCTCAGTTTTCCTATTTTAAGTTCTGTTGAGTTTAGATTATGAACACTGTATCACAGACTGTCTATATTTTCTTCTATGTTTATACAGTGCTTCATGTACTGGAAATCCAGTCCTAATTAGAGGCATCTCAGGAAAGTACCATTCTTGAAGTGATTTGTAATTTATGACATACCTTTTTCCCATCTTACAATGGGAAGATTTGAGATAAGCAGACTTAATAAAACCTGATTAATAAAGGCAAGAGAACTTCGTTTTGAAAGATAACTTACCTCATGACTTTGGATTAGAAAAACGAATAATAGATGTAATGTAGGACCTTTTTATTGCCTACCTAATGCCTCTAACATAAAAATGTAATTGAGCGTAAAAACATAAATTCTCATAGCAGAAAACATTTCTTATTAAGATAAACCTGTCAGTATTATGACAAAAGTAATAACTTTGGATTACAAGAATGTAGGCTAGAAATCTTTATAAGTAATCTCACAAACGTCCTCGCATATTGACTAACATTTTAAGAATCAATTGCTTCAGATTTTCATTGGATTGAGAAAATGGTTGATGGTGCCAGAATAAAATGTATATAAAATATGGGTGTCCTTATTTCTGCTGTTTCAACACTCCAGTTATTCACTCTCGGCACAGTTGTTAGAACTGCGATTTGCTCTTCATTTTTCCCTTCATAAAATTAATGTGCATCCAAGTACACCTGAAAAGAAACAGAAAAAAATGGAATTCAGCCCAGCTGCAAGTTTACATCTGAAATCCTACATTTTGGAACAGAGTAGTCTTTTTTGGTCCCTACTCTGCTAATTTATAATTTAGATTATTAACATTGTACATTTAAAATGAACTATCTGGTGCCATCATCATCTGTTTTTCTTGATAAATCAGAATGCGTTCACTATTTTTTATGTACCCTTTTTTACAGTTGAACAAGGGGAATAATGTAACTGAAGTTCTATGTAACAACATTCCTATATGACACAAGAGTAGACATCCTCTTCTGCCCCATACTTTTTTACTAAGGTTTGTTTTGCACTGTTACAAATTAAAAATATAAATGACTTTTCACAAAATCACAAGAACTCTAGTATTTATATTAGGAAAACTGCAAATAAATTCTTGTAAGTTTGAAATGATTACTGAAACACTGTAATTAATCACTGATTTTATGAAAGTTGAATTTTTAAGGACCTAAATGTATAGCTTGATTTGATTTTGTCCCTCATTAAAATGAAAGCCTTTAGTCAGAAAGTATGTGAAGCAATTAACATCAAAGAATGCAACAATTTCAATTGGGAAGATTAAATTTGTGTTACAGACAATTTTTGGATGTGTAGTTATTTCTTTGGTGAGTTTGGTTGATTGAAAATATTTTAGCATGTATGTCTATATGATTAATGTAATCTAAAAGAGAGAAATACAAATTTGAAGCATTCAGACATTATAGAATTCTAATTTCCCTTTTACTTAGAAGTTGTACATATATCTTTTTAATTGAAAGCATATTCTTTAAAGTTCAGTCGTATTGAGTCCTCTATCTTCTGATATTTTTGACAGAAAATAAGGTTCCTCAAGGCTGTCTCTCAAATGGACTTCATCCTTGTTCTAAATTCCAGCCTCAAACTTATGGAATCCTTGATTTCTCCATAGGCTAATTTTTCACTAATGCTATGTAGACCTGTTGCTATCAAAATAAACATTTATGAGGGCTGCTGCAAAAGCAATGCTTCCTATTTTGTTATGTTGGCCACTGACATCCAAAGCAGTTGTTAGTGCTTCCTTCCCACCAATATTCCATTATATTCTGTTGCCATGTGACCAATGGCAGCAGAGGGGCAGTCTGACAGAATGGTATCAGACATGGACGTACAAATGAAACAGAGCTGTAGAACTGAATTCCTCCATGCAGAACCAGTGGCACACAGTGACACTCATCAACATCTGCTGAATGTTTAGGAAGAACAACCAGTGGATGTGAGCACAGTGAGGTGGTGTATTTCAGCAGTAGCAATAGTGACAGTGGTCACCTTCACTGGTGCAAGTTTTTGCAAGCACAGCATGCAGGCTTTTGTTCATCTCTGGCAAAAAAACACATAATGGTGGTGACTGTGTTGAAAATCAGTGTTTTGTAGCTGGTAATTCGTTATGGCTAATACTGTCATTGTGCTCTTTGTATCATTTGCAGTTTCCATGGAAATAGGTAGGAGGCATTACTTTGACTGCAACATCTATAGTTGTTTGTTGCAAGTGTTTTGTCACTTTTGTGTATATTGTCTCTTTTAAAGATACAAAGTAGTAGCAGCACATTTTATTAACTGGGTTTCTACTGCAAGTAACAGAACTAAATAAAATTATAGTCATTTTCTTTCTTAGTGTAATACAGAAATACTTTATTAGCTCTGTGTATACAAATAATTGTACATGCGTAACACTGGTATTCCAAATGTAATTTTTACAGTTCTGTACTGAAAACATTTTGCACGTTTAATTAAAAAACAATGTTTGAACCTTGCATCAGAAGCCATATTGAAAACAACAGCAATAATTAAAAAAAAATTAAAAAAATCTAAAAATAATGATTTTGCCCATGCAAGGAGAACTTTGAATTTCTCTCTTTAAAATAATAGAAAATATATTTAAATAAATAGAAAAGGGTATCTGTATATATAGTTTTCAACAAACTACAGTGTAGAGCAAATAAGTATAAAAATATCCTTTGCTTCTTTTCTTTGTTTAAATTGGAAGTGGCTGTGAGCAATAGTGTACCATTGGATAATTCTGCAGTTCAGAGAAAAAAGAATCATCATAATATGGTGCAATTCTGCTACAAAGCAGAAATGCATTATAGTAAATTATATTCCACTTCTAACCAATGGCACTTTTCATCCTATTACATTTTTGTGTGACCTTGCCCCGAGGCAGTTACTTCTGCTTTTTAATCTCTGAGTTATCTGACTTGCAGTCATGTAGCCATGACTGGAAGTGCAGCTTTTACTGCTAGTCTCAATATATTGAATTCATATGTACACAATTAATTAGTGTGAGGGTGCAGTACTTTAATTCCCCATCCAGCAGATCAGTGCTAGTAGCAGTTAAAATCTAGGAAAGAAAAAATTGCTTTATTTTGTAGGGAAAGTTTTGCAGTAGCTAACTAATGGATAATGAAATTGCAGATTTTTCTGGATAGTGACTGTTCCCTACACTTCTGTTTGTTTAATGTAGAAGGCAACTGTGAAATAAGTCACTTTTCATGCAAAACAATGGATGGAGTTCAACTAAAATCCTCTCAAATGCTTGTATATATCAAAGTGAATGGTTATCTCCCAGCTGATGGCAGCTATGACAAGAATAAATTTACACTTGTTTGGCACAAGCCACTAATGTTATGAAAAGGATATGAAAAACGTTCATTGTTTTCTGTAAAAATTTTTAGCTGAAGGAGATACAACCAAACTGAAGACAGAAGAAATTCAGACTGGATAGGCAGTCATGAAGATGATATTAACAAAGCTTCTCACAGTCCTACAGCATAGAATCGTGAAATGATAGGATGGTTTTGATGGTAAAGAACCTTTACATATAATTTAGTTCCAAGCTCCCCTACCACAAGGTGCACCCCACACAAAACCTATCCAGCCTGGTGTTGAACACCTCTCTGGGCAGCCTGTGCCAGCACCTCACCACTCTCATAGTGAAGAATTTTGTCTTAATATCCAATCTAAATCTACTGTCTTTCATTTTAAAACCATTATCCAATGCCATTGTACAAGTCTTTCCCAAGCTTTTTTGTAGGCCCGCTTTACTGGAAGGCAGCTATAAGATCTCCCCAGAATCTTCTTTTCTGCAGGGAGAACAAATCCAGCTTTCTCAGCCTTTCTTCACAGGAGAAGTGCTCCAGCCCTCTGATTATCCTCATGCCCTGCTCTGGATCCAAATCTAGAGGTCCATGTTCTTGTGCTGGGGCCCCCATATCTGAATGCAGTACTATAGGTAGGGCCTCAAAAGAGCAGGTTAGAGAGACAATCACTGCCCTCAACCTGCTGATCAAACTCTTCTGGTGCAGCTGAGGATACAGTCAGCTTTCTTGACTGCAAGCACACACTGGCAACTCAAGTCAGTGAATTTCATCCACCAGTACCCTTTAGTCTTTCTCTGTAGGTCTGCTCTCAGTCCATTCATCCTCCAGCCTCTACAGAAACTCAGGATTGCCCTGACCCAGATTCAGGACCTTGCACTTGGGTTCATGTGGTCCATGTGTCTGGGTTCCAGTATGGACACCTATGAGGGGACTCGCTTGTTGCTGATTTCCACCTGGACATTGAGCTGAGGACAACAAATATGCAGCCATACAGTTAGCTCCTTACCAGCTGCATAGTGAACCCTTTAAATCTCTCTCTCTCTAATATAGAGGCATCGTTCCCCGCATCTTTCCCCAGTGGAACTGATCTGTCCCAAACCAGTTAATATTTGCTCTAGGTTTTTCTACTGGTGTGGAATTGAGTGTCTACATTCTAACCTGAAAATAGTTTGATAAGTAGTGGGAATTTAAGAGCAATTTAGATTAAACATTTTAATGCTCATTTGTGCCATGCTTCCAGTATTTTTGCAGTATAAAAAGATTTTCTTGGCTTCAAATCATTGGATCAGGTTGATTTTGACATCCTTAATCTCTCTTTAAGAGCATTAGATATTTTTATTAAAAAATCGCTGCAGTAAAAGGTAGAAAGAAGTAATTTTCTAGAAATAGTGCTTTTAAAAAGTTATGTCAGCAAACACCCAGGTTAAAAGATATGATTGAATTCTAAGCTAATGGTGCCAAAGACAGTACAGAAATATAGTTTGCAAGGTCTAAGCATAAGATTCTGAATAAAATGTTGACCTTGAGCTGACTGTTACACATGCCCAGAGAAGTGCAAGAAATTCAGCCCCTTGCAAGAATCCTCATTTCAGGAAAAAGCAACAATTCCCGGAGAGGAAACAGTCTTTGGAAGTCAGCAGCATCTTAGCTCACAATTAAAACTGATCCACTCAGTAGTTTTGACTGTTCCTGGTGCAAGAACAGCGCTATCAGTATGAAAATTGTTTTTCAAATGTGTGTTGCTTTAAACCAGCAACTTGTATATTGAGTTAGTTATTAGTATGTATGCCATTGAATAATAAATGGATGATGATTTGGGAGTTAAAGTTGTTCTCAGTTCTACCATAAATTTACTGTTAGCACTCAGAAGCACACAAGTAGAGATTATGAGAGAAAATCCCAGTTTATAATACCTTTAAACACTGACATTGGTGAGGGGAAACTATTACATAGCCATAGTAGATCAGTTCTATAAAGCGAACTGGACTTTGCATTAAAGTTGTCTAATCTGATCAGGCTCTTTTTAAAGAAAAGTTAATTCAAGGTCACATCTTCATGAAACAAAGGATGTGTCACTTACACACTGTGGTCATTTGGAAAACAATTGAAGGACTTAGGGTCATAAAAGATGCTGTTCAATTGGATGGTCTTCAGTGTAATGTGGCAAATAAAGAAAATGTAATTCCTATATACAAGAAGAGGATCACTGCATTTGTTTATAACAGTGTTGAGAATTATGAGCAGGCATTATTCATTTCTGATGTTCATCTCTTGAGAAAAGTGGTGATGACCTGGAAAATATTGTAAGATTTGGTAAATCTGTCCTACACTGACTAAAGCAGCAAATGATATTATTTTGTCTGAAATAAAATAGCAATATTGCTTGATCATAGTCTTTACCAATATAGGAAGAAGTTACATTCCTATAAAGTATTTTTAAATCTAAAAGGAATACGAGATAGACAGATTAAAACTAGAAAGAATTCAATAAAATGGCAAAACAAGGTTAAAAAACTACTGGAGCATCTTACTTAAAAGTATGATGAATTCTCAACTGTATAGAAACTGGCTTTCTATAATGTATCTATAATGTATAATGTATCTATACCTCAACATTAAATCATCAGGAGTATATGAAATTATTTGGTAAAACTGTCTTGACTATATTACACAAAGGAAGGCAAATTACTAATACCATGCCAATAATAGCTCTATACCTTAAACGTCTAAGTAAAATACTGACAGTGTGGAACACAGTGAGACCAGGATTTTACCTATGAAAATTTCTCTGATAACCCTGTGGGAAAATTGGATATTCTCCAATGGTTTATTGGTCCTGCAATTGAAGATGCTACATGGATATACCAATACATGAACCATCCAAAATAATTGCACTTGAGAAGGTTAAACTACCCCATGTGAGCAGCCTTCCCACAGAACTAGTGTGTGTGTGTGTGTGTATGTGTGTGTATACATGTATAATTAGTAAAAAAAACCTCACATTTAATGGTCCAGTATCTTGGATACACCAAAATGATGATGACGATTCTGCCCGTACAGAATAGTTATTTCAATCGTAGGATCACATGGAATTCTGTGATTAATTACTGCAGAAATTTTTGCTATACTTGCACAGTAACCCACCAGTTTGTAGCAGAATATTGTAAATTTTATTGTTTCCATATTTTTTTTGTCATCCAGCTCTGTGTTGTACTGATGATGCCTCCCAACTTTGAAAATTAAAAATTAACAAATGTAATTATCTATTAAGCCAAAGTCAAAGAATCACATAGTTATTAATCCCAGAGTCAATTGTTATGGAACTCTAAAAGTAAAATTATTCTAGCATAACTCATTGTTTTCTCCTCTTTAATTTTAGATATTTACATTAGAGAGAGAATACAACTTTTGCACTTTTCATTGTCAAGTGTCAGCTTCATTAAACTTCAGAACAATTAAATCTTCATTTTCCCGTCTTAAAAAACAACAATCAACTATAACAACAGCGAAGAGTTTTTATGGAAAGAAACATATTTAGTTTGGCACAGAGCTTTACAACTTTGTAAACTTATATAGCCTTTTATCTCATTTTTCATTTAAGAGTTTAATTATGCATCCCTTCAAAATTTCTTCTGTAGCTTTTCAGCTATTAAGGTAAAATTAATGGGCCTGTAATTGCCAAATGTCTTTTTTTTTTTTTTTTTTGTTATATGCTGTTTTCCTGTTTTTGTTAGCTTTCTTAGCAATACTTGCTCTTAGGTTTATGTTCTGATGTTCTAGTTTTCCAGAGAGTGGAAATGTTCCAATCATACTGGGATACCAATTTTTTTCTAGTTTTTCAAGCTGATACATTATATTTTCTTCACACTCCTTCCCATTGTACTTCTGCATTTGTTTGCATATATTTGATTAGTATTTTTATTGACGTACTATATGATATAATCCAGAAGACCAAAAGAAATCTTATCTGTTGCACTGAATATTGATAAATACTCATCTGGGATATAGATACCTTTCTGTTTCTCTTCCAAGAAAGGTTAAAGGAAAACAATTCAAGAAATAAAAATCTTTCAGCATTTCTGGGCTGCTAACTCGGGAAAGATTGAGGCAGATCCTGTTCAACTTTCTGGTAATTTTGGGAAGAGCCTGAATTAAGGTGTGTACATTTGATATGCGTGCAGTAGTCATTGCTGTCTGTACTCTTCTTCCTTTCAACAGTACAGAAGCAAGGGGTGAATGTTACAAAGAGAAGACAGTGACTTTTACCCTGAATGTGGTCACACAGGACGTGATTCTCTTTCCCGCACACAGGCATGTTGTGCCATTGAAAATCCTTTTCTGTTTTTTAACCAGCCTCCAGGTGCCACCACAAAAGTGAATGGTCTGCCATGCATTTTGTGTTCCATTTGCAAACCCCACGTGCATGTTGTATCTGTCATGCTGCACATTAAATGGCACTAAAAACCTACTGGTCAGGTGGCTAAATGCTGCCCAGCTAATCTCTTTGGGCTCCATTGATTTCTAATTGGGATGTTTCTGATAGATAAGTGTGGATATCTTGCAGAATAGCAGACTTCTCAATGTAGACCCCTACTCTCGCATATTTTAATTTCAAACTGCCTCCTGCCCTGATTCTCATTAGGCTATAGGAATGATCAGAAGAATGAAGAGATCTTCCTACAGAAGGCATTTGAGTTATGTCCTTACAGGTCTTTGGAAAATGTTACAGGGATTTGTGAATTAGTTCTGACATTAAAAGCTGTCATTTCAGCGGAGTCCTGTGACATAGCACAATAGTTCTAGCAGAGATTCAGTGGCACAGATACAGGGTCCCACTACTTTAGGTATACTGTTTTCACGTCTCAGTTAATATCTCCACATGTTTTTCTGATATCTGACATTTTGAAATATCTGTGTATTGTATGGCCAAGTTTCTTCAAGCCAAAAGAGAAAGATGCTATAGCAGGATGGTTTTTTGTTTTCAATCTAGTGAAATTGTTGAATATGGTGGCTTACTAAATACATCAGGAATAAGAAGAAGTTTTTTAAGCTAATATATGAGGAGTGATAAATGATGTATTTCTGTCTCTGTCAGTTATTACTAGTAGCTCAGATTTCGTAATCAGCCCACAGATCTATCCTACTTGTGTCACTGATTATTCCTAAGCATGAGGATCTTTCATAGAGTCTGTAAGATCTGTGAAAATATATTTTTTTGAGATGATGGCATGAGATGTCTGTCTCTAGCCTGGCTGCAGACTGCAGACTTTATGACATAGGCATCTCTGTTCTTCAGAATCTCCACAAGTAGTGTATAGGTATGGAAGGTATTGATGTCAATTATTGATAGGAGGTTAGGGTAGTTCTTAAGCTTCCCTAGCTATTACTGAGAACTAATGTCTACTGTAGATTTAACACACTAAGCTGTCTAAAGAGCAAAAAGAATGGAAGGACAGAGTTAAATACTTAGCTATGTTTGAAGTGAGCATGAAAGGGAAGACAAGGCTACTATTTTCAGCATGCTTTTTTTTCCCAGTAGCTATATTCTTTATGTATTAGACACATTAATTAATTCTCTCTACTTTTGTTTTCCCAGTAATTGATTAATTCCATAATTGATTGATTCCATGTGTACATATTGACATCAGTGGTTCACGGGATTACTGATTATCTGTTATTGATTCATATTACTTTATTCCTCTCCATATGTACTTCATACAGTACTTGATTCTTCATATAATTGCTTCTCAGCTTAATTGAATCTTAGCACTATTGAGCAATTCTGCAGTAATTCTTTTCAAGTAATTGATTACTTGTCAGTGTGACCAGTTATGTCTCACCTGTCATTCTTTTCAATCCATTTTGTATTTATCTTTCTTTCTTCGTCTCAGAACTTTCTTTTTGTCCTACTCTTTCTGTGGTTCCTATTAATTCTATATGTATGCCCTCTTCTTTCCAGTACTCATAAATTAATTCTCCGTCTCTTTACCACTTGATTGTTCATCTCCTTGAACATGTTCTTCATTTTGTATCTTGCCATTCCAACTGTTGCCTTCAGTCTGACATTTGCTCTTTCCAGATCACTGATCATAGTATAATGGTAGAATCTCAAAGGGAATTAACTTGGTCATTTCTCAGGGCATCAAAGTTACTCTTCTTAACCTGCATCTGGTTTTTATTTTGTTGATCATATTAGCCTGGTAAAAAGTCTTACCCTGCATTAGCTTTAAGACATCCCTAACCACTTCTTTGCTAAATTGCTATGTGGTTTTTTCTACTTGTTGTCATACAAAGTTCCCTCATTACCTCTTTCTTTCATTTAAAAGTACCCCAAATCAAAACTGTTCCAAGTGAAAAGCTACTGATTTAGTTATAAAAACATCAGAACTGATGAGAGTGGCTCACTCTCTTCAGATTTCTTGAAGTAAATAATAAGGATAAGAATATAAGGAAAGTGCAGAACAATGTTTTTGCTGCATTATATGATTGCTCTGGCATATCACAACATTCCTTTGTTTACAGTCTTTTATAAGATTAGGAGATGCAGGGTAGCCCCACACAGGTGATACACTATGATGTATATTTCCTTGGCCAATTGGCTTTGGAATTCTTTTACAATACAGTTATTCTTACACCCAGAGTTCCAACTTCAATTGTGTATGTGAAAAAAATACTAACCTTTAATATGATGTTTAATATTTTCTTTTTTTTAATTTTTTTGCTATTTCCTCATTTTTGTGTTGTGATACATACCATGCTTAATTTCTTTCACTGTTTCTCTAGGAAGGAGTGTTGTGAAACATTTTGTTTATCCACATGCACGTATTTAACCCGATTATTCTTCCTCATCGTCATTGTTACTGTCAGTAAAATATCCTTGTAATTATTCCTCCTTCTAAGCTGTTTAGACTCATTCATTGTATCAGGAGACTATTATATTCTCCTGTTCCCTTATTTTCTTCCACTGATAGAAATTAATGAATCGACTTGACCTGAGCCTGACTTAAGTTTTGACTTCAATCTGGTTGTTGATAAACTTGCAATTATATATTCAAGTTTCTTCAGAAGTCTTGGATGAGTGTTGTCAGTTATGGTTATGTCTTAGTATTTTCACACATTTTCCATCAATTCTCCATTTTTATAAAGTTCCTCTGATTCCTCATTTTCAAGGAAAGATCTACTTAAGCTTTTGCATAATGAACATGGGGTGCAGCTCACCCTAAGTCCTTCATTTTCTTCTGCAGTGGCTGTATTTTTCCTGACAAGTTCTCTTTTGCTTTTATCATCCTATGACTTTAAAGACTTTCTGAAAAGTTTCTTGCCTGTGATATATTTGAAAGAGATTACTGAATTTTATGGCCTTTGTAAGACAAAAAATTTTGGGATGCTGAATTCATAGCTTTAAATATAAATAATGAGAGCATAGTCGTTACTGTTTCCATCATCTGAACAAACATCTGGGTTTTTAAGGTATGTTATTTATTCAAATAACCTTTTAATTTTTACAATTAACATCACTGAGTATCTAAAATATGACAACAGTTTTTGTGAGAGCTTATAAACATTGACTCTGAGCTTCTAATCCAGTCTTTTAATGCCCCCTTCTCTGATGATAGTGATTCATTCTTTTAGCTACTCCTCAGATTTCCTTTAAAAATAACTTCTGTGTCTTCATTTTCCTATGGTCTTTGGGATGCTTTACTAAGTATTTCATAGTTAAAGGGTTCTGGTTTGTGGGTTTTTGTTGTTGTTGTCATTCATTTGTTTTTGTGCATTACTATCTGAGTTTACATTTTGAACCAGGAGTCCTGTGCAGTCAAGATTAGCCATGGTCACCAAAAATATCTAAAAATTTAGGCATTACAGTTCTCCCTGATATAATACTGTGCTTAATGGAGAATTCTCCCATTAATGTGTGTTTTCTGTGCTTGCACACTGATGAGCATTGTTGCAAATTCAGTCCCCATTGCTTTGTTAGTTAGATAACCAATTGAGTAGGCTTTAAATTATATTCTTCCTTTCTTTGCCAAATTCTGTTGTGCGTGTGTATTCAATTAAATTCATTAGTCTTCGGAAATTCTTGAGCATCCAGTTACAATTCTTCTCAGGTACTTCTTGGAGTCAGATGTGATATAACTCATTTGGAGGTATTACAAGCTGCCTACTGACTTCTTCCTTTCAATTGTTCCAGACTTGCCTATTCAGTTAATGCTATCATTTAGAGCCAAGTAGTTCATTTTTGTTCTTTATCTTCTTGGTGCCTGAACAGAAATGCTCTTACATTTGATCTTGGTCTGCTCAGCTGATCTACTTGATTTAACCCATCTTGGATCAATAAATATATTTACACATCTATTGATTTGGAATGCTTAGATTAAAAGTTGGGCCTTTATAAAATACATTGTTCTAATATGAGCATTTGTTTAAAGAACTTCAGTGGAAGAATGAGTAATGAGTACAGAAGGACAGAACAGTACAGATAAGGAATGCACTTTAATTGTGCATGGGAATGCTTTGCTTTTTCCCAGTTATTTTTTTCTAATTTTTCTTCAGCAAACATCATAAAATAAATCCCCAAAGGATTTAATAAATTGACTAAAGGATGGAACTATTTGTAGACAGTTAAAACAAAGAAAAAAATGTTTCAGCTAGAATTGAATTTTAGGTACACATGAAGTCTAAAACAAACAAACAAACAAAAAGTAATTTAGATAATTATGACTTATGCACGGAAAGTATTCAAGTTAAGAACTGACTTCTTTGAAAAATGTGCCAGAAAAAATATGTATTTTCAATTCCCATTGGTTTGATGGATTTATCGTCAGTGTCGGAGAAACCTTATAGCCCTATTTTTTGAAAAAAGATTCTGTCCATTTTATATGCTGGGGTTGAATTCCTGTCCTCTGTTCTCCAGAGGCCAGTTATGCACTCATACGAAGTCAAGCTGATACAGCACAGTAACTCTGAGGCTAAACGATGTATGCACCTTCAGAGCAGCATCATACTCAAAGTAACAGTTCAGGTTCATGGTTGAGCAAGTGACAAACTTCAATTGGAAAAGTCATCTGATTTTGTCACATTGTCACCATTAAGTAGGATTTTCTCTTTGTAAACATAATGATGGTTTAGTGACTGAAGTTCTGAATTGGGACACAGAAGTTCCGTGTTCATAGACAGGGTTCCCAAAGGACCATTTATAACACATAGAATCTGTTCTGTTCCTCAGTTCTTTCTCTGTAACATTGAGCTGGCATTTTCACTGTGAGAAAAATCATTATGTTTTGGGACATGCATACATTTGGTGTAAATAAAGATTACTGAAAACTAAGGGCTATGTTTAAAACACAGGCTACACTGGAATGAACAAATCGAAGAAGGATATTATAAGAAAGTGTAATCATGAACAATTTTGTTGTTGTTTGAATACCATCTAGTTCATTCCATCTAGTATTAAACATTTAAGATCATCTCATGAGAAATGATTAAGATCATTTCATTAAGATCACTTAGTGATAAAATTGCTTGGAATTTCAGCAAGTATCTTCCAGTTATTTATTGACATGGTGATAAATGGGGCTTATTAAAGGATTATGTATATATTGAACAATAATTTATAAATATCTTGTACCTTATCATGAATGATAAGAAAGTTGTATAAAATTCACTTAGACATTTTGTTTATTAAAATTAGGTTTTAGACTGAGGACGATATCACTCTGGACTGGAGATAATGGTTATTTATGAAGTAAATCCCAGCCCATAAATTAGCATGTACGTACACTGCATTCAGCAAAGTGCCATGAATCTTTGCATTGTAGTTTATTTGCTGAGGTATTAAAATGTACAAAAGTATGTTCTTGAAGACATGTGTCACATGACATGAAGATTCTTTGTCTAGTAATTCCTCACTATCTTCCAAATATCTCTTTCATGTATGGAGAGAGTAAGAGATATTTCTGGTCAAGTTTTACGTGTTAAATATCACGAATCATATATGTGGTATCAGAACAGACGTGGTATTTCAGGAAATATTAACAAGGGCAGAATTTATAAAAAAAAAAGTTTTTTCAAATTGAAAAACATTAAATGATGTTGAAAGTCATTATTTGACTACAAATGTAGCCTTGGTGAAAAATGCTTGTGTGACTTTGTAGAAGTTTAAACACATCAAACACTCTTATGGACAAATGTTTAAAGTTTTGTCTGGCTAAAACTAATTAACTACATATAGAACCTCATCAACTGTCCTTTCATCTAATAATGTTCCCACTGTTCATACAATTTGCTGTAATGTGTACCTATTCCTTTTAAGTGGTCCAAGGTCATAAAAATAAGGTTATATTTATCAAGTTCTATGTAACTTTCAAGATTGCTGTTTTTATTTCAGACCTGAGGGCGAGCTCTTGTGTCTTAAGACTTGCCTCTTCCCTGTCTATCTTTAGTCTATAGGTATCCCATCTCCCTAAAACTGTGACAGTATTATGTCTTTAGACTTCCAGTACAACAGGATTTTTGTCTAGGATCCTTCTGTAGCAAGAGGGACTGATGCTGTGCAGTACTAAGCTCTCTTTTGATCTGATAGAGAATCTAGCAAAATAATTCGATGTTTCACTTTTGCATAGGTAAATTTAAGTGAGAGAAATGTAGTCTCAAAGTACTGTTTATACAGTACTAAACTTGCTTTCTACGCTATTCGAGGTTAGTAATTTTCAAGAGTGTGAGCATGCTTGTTGATTTTAGAGTACTCACAAATGTCTTTTAAAATTGGAAACCCATCTCACTTTAACTGTGGTGTAGCTCCACTAATTCAAACTCATAAAATATGCAGTGTTTACCTGCAAGAGCCATTTCTCATAAAAAAAAAAATTAAAGCTACAACCTGTATGTACACACTAGTCATCTCAAAGTATATATTATTCCTCTAGACAGATATTCTGTTCTGCTGTTCTGGGTATTCTTTCTCTTTTCCTTTTTTATATATGCATTATTTATAAGAAAAAAAAAAGGAGCTTGTCAGTTGGGTTAATTTGTATTGTCACATGCATGATAATTTTAAAATCCTACATTATTTACTGAATAGACCTACTAGACTTCTGCACTGAATAAGCAAATCTTGGGACAGTCAACATTTTTGCAAAAGCATGTTATTTACATAATCCTTTTCACAGAAGTATGCACAATATTTTCAAGATCTGTTTGTAAATACTGTTAATTAGAAAGCCAATTTATCTTCTAATTGACCCTAAGAGTGATTATCATCTCATCCATATTTTTTTCTTTGATTAGAGACTGTGACTGAAGAGAATTCTGGGTATATCTCCTTAGTCAATGTAGACGTAGCATTAGAACTCCATGTATGTTGTAGAAGGAGCTAAATCATGTTTTCCCCACATTAAAAGTCTATATATTACTTTGAATATCAAAGAAAATTTGATTTGCATATATTATGAATATATTTGGAGGCAATACTCCTCCATTCTTACTCTTGAGTTATTTCAGTGATCATTGTAAATTAAACCTCATACCTCTTGAAAAGTTTCATCTTGAGTTATAGCTCCCAGAATACAGACTTACGTACTTGAACTACTGGTTACTTATGTACTTGAACTGGCTAATTATACTTATGACTATAGTCAGGTTCTTTGATATTATGCGATTCAGATGAAATTCAGCAATTGGCTTTTGTTTGGGTTTTATTTTTACTTCTTCGTGATGCATACTTTGTCTTGCTTCGTACTATAGTAATTAAAGTCTACCTAAATTACTAGATAAACTACTTATTGTATTTATTTAATGTAAAGAACATGCAAAGTATTTTCAAAGTTGGATGGGTTTTATCTTCTACTGAGAAAAGAGAGAAACAAGGTGGATCGCATTAGCTTGTGTCCCCAGTCTGGGTTTGGTTCCAGAAGGGGTAACTTGCTTTCATGGTTCTAACTTTGCCTTGCTTTCAGAATGGCAGTTAGGTATGCTCTCTAGTAGGAGTCTGTAGATAACTAAGAGAAAAGCCTGAAGAAGTTGTCTGTACACTTGTGTAGATTGCCTAAGGAAAAATTTGTAATGATTTCTATCACCCTGTTATCGAAAAAAAATGATCATTCTGACAGAGACAATTGCTACCCCAACATTTCTGTTAACATAAGGATTGATTTTGCTTTTAGGCATGATTTTGAGGTCTCAACGGAACTCTTGAAACTTTTTGTTTTCCCCACATTTTTTGTAGATAACTGCCTTGCTTCTTTCATGCTTGGCATTAGTAAATATGTTTCAAAAACAGGAATTAAAATTGTTGAGAAAAGATGCTGCAAGAAGCTGTATTTCTTTGGATTGGACCTCAACCGACATCATCTTTGTGGTCCTCCTCTGGACTGTCTCCAGAAATTCCCTGTCTTTCTTGAACTGAGCATGATTCTGGCCTCACCAGGGCAGAATAGAGGGAAAGGATCACCTCCTTCAACCTGTTGACCACACTCTTTTTAATGCACTCCAGGATCCCATTGGCCTTCTTGACCACAAGGGCACACTGCTGGCTCTTGGCCAACCTGTCATCCTCCAGGACACCCAGGTTCCTCTCCTCAGAGCTCCTCTCCAGCAGCTCATCCTCCAAACTGTACCAGTGCATGTGGTTATTCCTCCCTAGGTGCAAGATTCTACACATGCTCTTCTTAAACCTATGTTTCCTTATGTTGAACAAGACCAGGCCCAGTATCAGCCCCTGGGTAGCACTGCTAGGTACAAGGCCTCCAACTAGACCGTGCACTGCTGATCCCTGTGCTTTGCCATTTAGCTAGTTCTCTATCCACCTCACTGTTTGCTCATCTATCCCACACTTCCTAAGAATAACTACAAGGATATTATGGGAGAGGGTGTTGAAATATTTTTACATCACTGTAGATTATCATTAGTGTAATTACATATATTTTTAGTTGGGGAAGATTCAAGAACTGGATTATTTGAGCACTTGGCTTGTACTTGATTATGTCATAAAGCCTCAATTCTATTTTCCTACAATATACATTTGTCCTTAGTAATAATCAGATGGCTTGGAATGATTTGGTGTGACAGCTGAAGAAAACATCTGTAATCTCTTCTGATAATCTAAGTTATTTATTAATTTTAAAGTTAATTTGATGTTTCTGATGATAGTCATCCACAGAAATTCCTAGCATAAAGCAAAGATTTCTTCTATTTTTGAAGAATTCTGTGATTGCTTATTATGCATAATATGTAACTACTCCGCAGTAGGGGTTTTATGTTTTCTTTAAAGAAGCTGCATATTAGTGCCATGGGTCAGCAGATAATGAGATAGCTTACTCCATAACTTATAGAGACAATTAGAAAAAATAATTTTTAAGATGTCCATTGTACTGTGTATACAGATAAAATTAACAAATAGCTGCATGTCACTTCCCCAGTGTTAGTTTGGTATTGCACTGATTTATTTCTGCAAACAACAGTTGCCTGGAAACACCACAGTTACTCCTTCGGTTGTGACAATGACTGAGAGCTGGCTGATCATCTGCCTGCTTGAGTAGGCCTGCTTTGTCACAAAATGCATGCTTCTGTTATCTAGAAACAAAATGTAAGACAGTAAAATCTTTTCAACCAAGAAATTAAAATTTACCTCTTTCTGATCAGGATTCCCAGCAAGTCATCATTTTAATTTATGCTTTCCCTTAGCAGAAAAAACTGTCGGGACTTTACCTTACTCTGATTCAAAGTCTTGAACAAAGTAACAATAATTTGAGAAAAAGACCTGTTTCAGTTAACACTGAAGTTAACTGGATCGATTCTTATACAGATGGTAATTCACTAAAAATGAGTCAACTTAGTATCCCTTATTCGGTGACAAGAGACTGAGGTCAGTCTCTTAATACAGCTAAGGAACCAAAGGTCACATTTCAATACTGAGATCGTTTTTACTTCTGCTCTCTGTAGTTTATGAAGATCTGAGTTTCTTACTTATCATGAGTGATATATTGATGAGAAAAGTTTTTTTTTTTTTTTGTTTTTTTTTGATTCATAGCACTGGAAAAGAAAGTAAGGCTAGAAATAAGCATTTCTTATATCTTATTTGCTGCATTAGAAAATAATCCTTTAGATACAATTTATCATTTGCCTTTCCCAGGAAGGAAGACTTCTAGATGCTCAACTTTATTTAGTATGGGTAAATAAATGAGCTTCTTCTTTCAAGCACAGAAAACTTCCTTGTTTAAATCCTGACCAGATTATTTTTGATAGGTTTAAAAACATATTTATTTATTTAAAGCTCTAGGACATGGGATGTGTTTTTGTGTTAGCAGAGCAATAAAACAATGCACTTTTAAATAACAGTACCTGGAAAAATTACACTTCACAGGGTATGGTATTTTCAATATTTCATCTGAATCACAACATGATTGTGATTGTCATTACCTGTTGGTATAATACACTGACTGTCATGACACTCAGCATCCCTTAATGATCCAGAAGAAATACATATATTGAGAGTCAGCTGAAGGCCACTGCTACCTTTGAAGCACTGTTTGTTTACTGCATCATTTTTTTATACCCTGTGTTTGATTGTGGTGCATGTGTCTACCTACCCATACAGGTCTGGCACATTCTGGAAGAGGTTTGTTGTCTTTCAATTTAGTCAGGGATGAACAGTTACACAGCTAGTTGATTCACTCCATGGAAAATAAATAAATATTTGATTCACTGAGCTGGTGCACCTCGTTTATCCACTGAGCTGATATAGCAATTTATGTACACCAAAGACCACTCTCTGGTCCTCTTTATTGGGCTAAGTTTGGCCTTCTTTGAGCTATCGCCAGTCACTCCCTACATCCTTTCATGAGCTTCAGGAGCACATTACTCTTAGCCACCTCCCCTGAGTGTTCATTCATTATAGGCATTCACTGATTCATCACAGTTGCTTTAAAGTTAATGTCTATCTATCTATCTATCATTACCATTTTATGAAAGTCTTTGCAGTAAATCCCTCCTTCAACAAATCAAGCTGTAATCTTAGGGCAGTCAGTGGACACACACATGAGCACAACAGGGTGTCACTGCAGTGGATTGCAGTGATTGTTCACTACCTCACAAACTCCCTAGACATGCTGGTCCTAATTACCAGCGTGATTCAGTTTGAATACTGATGTGAGATGCATTGCAAATCAGACTAAAAATATATGGTGAGTAAATTTTTTTTTTAGTAAATATTATATTCAAGGAAATAAACAGATAAATGTCGTAATTGAATCCAAAACCACACAGCTGTCATTCAGATGCCTTTCTTGAATTCAGATTGGTCTGCCAAACTGTTTTGTAAGGTTTTCCTTCATGATTTATGAAATGTGCATGGGAGTTCTCATCTTTTTATCCAAAAGCTCAGGGAACTTAAGATACAGAGCTGTATTTCATACAGAAGACTCAAACAGAATTATATTTTGACTAAAAACATCTGTGTGAAGTAATGTGGGTTAATTTAGGTTTTCATCTTAATTTCATCATACTTCACTTGAAAGTAAGGAAATACAAGTATACAGACAACATTTGAATATGAGTTCTTTCAAATATGGTTCATTGACTGCCAAAATTCACCAGAAAGATAGAATGCATCCTTCCAGACTACTCAATGAAGTGATGAATAGAGAGATGAATAGAGATCCTTAACAGTCCTGAAGTCTGGATCTTCTAACATCCTTGTGTAATATCCTACCTCAGGCTACTTCCTCCTTTTTTTTTTTTTTTTTTTTTAATGATACCAAAATCTTTCATTTTACTTACATTCCTTTGCTTTTGAAAGCGGAAACAGGAAAGAAGCATAATTCTTTAAGTGCTATGAAATTATGGTCATATGGAGTTCCCTTATGTTACACCTTTTTTTTTTTTTTTTTTTTTTTGTTTGCTTGTTTTGAAGGAAAAGCTTTGGAATTTATTTCTTATGTACTTCAAGGTTGTATGTCTGTATCATATCTGTTCAGGAAATATGTTCTCCAACCTGAGAAGAAAAAACAATATGTGGAAAAACAGCAGGTGGAAGGAACTAATCCTGAATTGGTCCACAAAGAGCAAATGTTTAACTTCTTGTTTTAAATTTTGAAAGGCAAATTTACTTTGAAAGAAGAAAAAAATGTTACTGGGGAAAAAAAAAAATACAGAGTTCCTGAAATAGAAATAGAAATCTTAATGCATAAAAGTTTTCTAATTTATGGGAAAATTAATCAATTTATCCAAGTGCCAGTTCTTTTGACAGACCCATAATATGCATTCACTTGTTATAATAAATATTATTCTAATACTTGGATATATATACAAGTTTTGTATATATATACAATACTTGGATATAAATACAAGTTTTTACTATGTTCCATCTGATATTCATGACTCTATCTGTAATATTCTAGTTTTTTAATCAAGTACCCACTGGTATGCACTTTAAAAATAGTTTTTTTTTTTTTGTCAAAGCCATAGAATAATACCATCTATTTTAGTATCCTGAAATTCTCATGCATTCATATGAATCTCTCACAGACTTGAGGAAAGAAAAATACAAGAAAATTTTATTAAAAGTTCCCATAAGTAATTACTTTAACTAACTTAATGAACTAATAATCCTTTCTGAAAAGCAGTTCAGATTTCATGTTAATGTTTATTTATAATCTGTGAGCCAAATATTTATATGATATATTCTAAAACATCCAAAGTTCTGTACTCTCTACCAGATAGTAATAATATAGCAAAATAATTCTATATTTTTAAGCCTACATTAGTGGTATTATGTTAGTTTAATAATTTTTTACACTGAAATAAAAAAAAAATCTATGAAGTAAGCTGTGGTCATTCTTTGGTAGATTCAGTGTGAGTGACTATTTTTACTCCTTAACTACATAGGAATCATTTACAACTTCGGACATTTTGTGATCCAGTAAGTGAGAGAAGCTGTCCGTAACTATCTGGGGATCCATTTACACATCCTAGTCTGTCCTTAAGAGATGTGGGGATCTCTGGAAAGCCACTGTAATTTCCTGCCTCTGGATGGTAGTCTATAGAGAAGCCACTGTGTCTGCCCCTCCAGCATATGTGGAATGAACCTTGTGGCTCTTGATTATCAGATATTTCTGCAATGTGGTTCATGAGGTCAGAATATTTCATGCAGTTAAGAATAGCCTTGATTAAGTAAGACTGAGTGATATCAAGTATTAGTGCCGAGGCCTGCATCAGTACTGTTAGTGTAGAATAGGAAGCTAATGCCCCTCCTTGGTTTGATGAGCTTTGCAGCCTTTGTTGCACAAAGAAAAGCTTTCTAAATCCAGAAAGATTTGTTTCAGTATTGAACCTTTCTTATAATACATAATTTCTCATAATTTCTCTTGAAATTTTCCTGTCAAAGGTGAAACTTCCTCTAGTGCTGCAACATATATAGTATATGACGTACGTATAATCTGAGTGTATCTTTAAATAGTGATATATACATTGGGTCTCCCTTCTTCTAATGGCACCTCAAATGTAGTAATGCAGAGGAGTATTCTGGTCTGTTGAAGTATTCTGCAAGCATTATTATTGTTATTATTAGTTATTAGTTGAACTGCAGAATTCTAGGTTCAGTTTTCTGGGGCAGCAAAAAGATCCAGAATTTCTTTATTATATTTTTCATATTATCTTTTGTGTGTTAGTGAAAAGTTATTCTGAGTTTTCTGGTTGAAGGCTCGGGCTTCTGAAGTCTCCTGGGCTTTCCTGCTTTTTCAAGCAAAGATCTACCACTTTGCTAAATCAGGATGTTTGCTTTTATTTATTTATTTATTTATTTATTTATTGCAAGGCATTTATTTCTACTTGAGTTCTAACTATTTTTGTAATGAAAGAGCGTATCATTATTTCATGGACAAGCCAGAGCACCACTACTGAAGATTAAAGATATTTCAGCTCCACCAGTTTCCTAGATTTAGGTCCAGTCTGCCATAACTTCCTGTGAAAATCAGAAACCTTTATAATTTTAGAAATTCTTTGTAAAGGAAGTGGATACTTCTGAGGAAGTGATACCCAGGAGTGAAAAGCACATAAAAATGCCAGCTTCAGAAAGGTAAAGTTCCCTTTTTAATCTGATTTAATACACTTTAGGTTTCTCTGCCTGTTGTAAGTAATATCCTCAGAGAAGTAATTTATCATGGCAATGAAGCTGTTTCACTAACATAGTATAACTGTTTAATTGCTGCTGCTGTTTCAATTACATTAATCACAGGGAGAAAAAAAAAAGCCAGATAACTCTGTTTTAGCACATTTAAAGTAGTAACCTTCCTATTAAAGTGACTTATGTTAATTACCTAGAAATCACGAGACATGTGCTAGGTCTTATGGACTTTTTCAAGAAAGGAAATAAGGCTTTCATCTATCTGACAATAAATATTTGCAGTTTTTCTATTCCACCATATGTGGTACCATAAATAAACAATGGCTCAAAATATTTTGCATGTAATTTTGTTGCAGATGAAAATTCCTTTCTCCACAATGAGAAATATCATTTCTCATTTACAAAAATTCCAAAAACCAAATGGTGTGGTTTCACATTTGACATTATTTTCTTTTTTACATTTCATGCATATATTTTTGTTTCCCTTTTTTTTGCTCATCTCTCCCTTTGATTTCGCTTTCCTTAAAACTGGTTACTTAATTACAAATCTCTTGTAAATAATCATGGAATCATAGAAAGGTTTGGTTTGAAAGGGACCTTAAAGTTCACCTAGTTCCAGCCACTGATCGTGTGTACAGAGTTGCCACCCACTAGTTCATGTTGATCAAAGCCCCATCCAAGCTGCCCTCTACCAGGGATGGGGCATGCACAGCTTCTCTGGACAACTTGTTCCAGTGCCTTGTTAGCCTCCTTGTAAAGGATTTTTTCCTACTGTCTAATAAAATCTCTTCTCTTTTAGTTAAAAGTCATTACTTCTTGATCTGTTGCTACATGCTATTGTAAAAATCCCCTCATCAGCTTTCTGTGAGATCCCCCAGGAGCCTTCTCTAGGCTGAACAGCCCCATTCTCCTCTTCCTGTTTTCATAGGATAGATGCTTCAGCCCTCTGAGAGTCGTTAATGATGCTCCAAAAGGTCCCTGTCTAAATAGGGAAGGGAAAATTTTTTTATCAGGAGAAGTTTGCTAACTTCTACTGTATCTGGAAACAGCATAGGATTTGTAATATCAATACACAGCAAAGGAATGCTGTATGTTAAAATCCTTCAATGAAATTTCTAGAAACTTCATTTAGTGTTCATTATACCCAGAGTCAGTATTTCTGACCTACTGGTATCTTGTTTCTACCATCTGTTTTTATGAAATTACAAGTATCACTGGCTGCCATTGAGTGGCCCTTTGCTGTGCAGTCAGTCACAGACAACCAGAAGAAAATTGCATAATAGACCATAATTTCCTGTCTGATCATAAGCTGAGCCTTATGTGCTAGGAGATTCCTTAGAACTAATTGACAAATGCACTGGCACAGGCAGCGATCGGTTGCAGCTGTGAGCCTGTTTTTATCAGAAAAAAAGGAAATCTTGAGAAGTGTTGAGTTGTTTATGAGATTAAGATGAATCTTCTTATAGGAATATTCGCAGTTAGAATGAAAAAACTTTGCTTTCAGCAAAAAAGACTGCCTGTTATTTTAGGCCTCAAAATGGGTTTATAAATGAGCAAATCCCATAGAGGACTACACGTGCTCTTTTTGCATAATTTCTCCTGACAACAGGAACAATGGAAACACAGCACCAATTTTTTCTATAGAGAGCTAAAAGACTTGATCAGAACCTCGTGCATCATAGCAATTGGTCAGTTTTTAAAATTAAGATATATTCCTTGTTTAAAATTGCATTTTCTTCAGATACCTCAGTATTGATGGTGCATTTGTGTCTTCCACTTGTGGAAGTAAGGTGTGCAAAACAAGATTTTTGCAGGAGAATATGTGGTACTGTGGTACACAGATACATCTTAGTAGCATTGTTGCCTGTTGTCAAAGATTAGGTGATGCTGCACTGAAGTACCTCCCACTAAGCTTCAGTTTTTCCAATGTAATGCAGAATATAGGTTGTCTATAGAAAATCACATGTAATCAAATGTAGATTTACTGTTTTTCTTCTTCAAAAATTTGAACTTCATTTATTATTAATAAAAACTGTGAGCTTCTTCTTCTTTGGGGAAATTTTATATAAGAAAAGTAAGTGATAACTTAATTGTTTTAAATAAGTAAGGAGAAACTGATTCATCCCGTCTATATCAACTCAGCTGTTTTTTCATATTTTAATTTATGAAGTTCTTGCTTTATGTAAAAAAATGTTTTAAATCCTTTTCTCAATCCAGTGCTCATGGAATGAAACATACTCACAAAGCATTTGGTTTCAGTACAATACATTTGCTACTGCAAATGAGCTTTTCCAGGAAAATTACAGCCTAAACTTGGTATAGTAATTTAATTATTTTTTTCAATAAATAAGTACATACATACATACATACATACACACACAATAGCTCTGCATGGTCTTCACTATTTGGTGTGCATATCTGTAAAATATATATACCCAAAATAGGCTTTAGCTGTGCTTATAGATGATTAAAAAAACAACAACAAACAAAAACATCAACAGAAACCCCACAACCGACCATAAAGTAAAGTCTTGTATGGTATCTGAAATATTTTGCCATTTTTATTCCACTGTATATTTAGACATTTCTGTATAATTTGGAGTTTTTTCGTTTTTCTTACTTGTAATAGTATGTGATTCCTGTGTCCAGTAAGCATTTTTTTGTTCACTGACTTTTGGAGCTCCTGCTTACATCCTACTCAGCAAGTTCATATCTGCTTCTAAGTGAAGGATTTCATTCTGTACAAAAACTATAAAATTCAGAAATGGAGATGTATATGTACATACATATATATGTACATACATATATTTGCACACACCAGTTTGATACCTTCAGTAGTATGAAGAGGTGATTATCAATGGCAGTACAGAGTGTATTTTGAATAGGTACAATACATGGTTTTTTTTTCAGATAATATGCTGAGTTATACATTTTGATGCAACACTGGGATATATGAAATGTGTTTTTTTGTTTTTGTTTTGTTTTCTTTTCCTAGCAAACCAGCAGTTTTACAGTAGGAATGACAGACTATTTTTGGCAGTCAATTCAGGTCATATGTTTATGCCTGACAATAGTGGTTGCTGTGTATTTACTTATGGCAGGGACTTAGAAGTACTTAATGTAAGATTATTTACGTGTGAGCTAGATAGCAAAAGTAGGTGTTAAAAAAGAGAGGAAGACCTTTGAAAAAATCAGAAAAAAAATTATCTTTGCAATATGGTAAATTCTAAAGCTTAGCTGCAGGAACTGTTTCTTATTTTTTATTTCCAGTAAAACAGAAGAAAAATGGGGTACACATTTCTATCATAATTGGAAGTTTCTTAGAAAACCCATTGTTTTATACATCTCTTAATTTAATGGGTTAATTCTAACTGTCATAGCAGCAAATATCTAAGATAGTTTTGCTAAAGCTAGATAAATTACTTGGGATTTTATCTGACAGGGGTATAATTTTGACAAGAGAATTTAACTTAAACCTGTCAAACTAAAAGGACCATAAGGGTGAATTTCAAGCTATTAAAAATGTGATGCACATTTTGGTATAAAACACGTTTTTAAAATGCTAAAAGGCAGGGACATATTAAAATGATTTCTAAGCCATCAAGAATTCTGCCAACTCTGAAGTCTCAGTAAGCCACAGGGAGCTGAGAATTTAAGCTGCAGCCACTGTGCTGCATCCACACTAAGGAGGCAGGCAGTGGTATGGACCCACTTCCCCAGTTGGGAAGCCAAGTGTTGTGTAGCCACGCAGCAGAGTTAGAGCCCATAGCTGGCTGGGCTTTATGAGAGCCCTGGTGCTTGGCTGTACAGCAGGATGGCAGCTAAGGGCTGCTGGCCACAGTCAGTCCTGCTTCCCAGAGCCTCTTCCAACCCAGGAGACACCCTGGCATTTTCAGGTGTCTCTTCAGCTGAGTAGATATCACTTTGCTATGTTTCACCCTCTTCCCAACAGTTCACGTGCCAAGAGTTTTGGAAATGACACCAAAAGATCTCAGTTGAGCGCAGAAGCAGGCAGTGCAGTCAGACTGCACATAACTGCCACAGCCTTGGCTAATCAGCAGGCACCTTTGCACCAAGGCCTTACAGTGTGGCCCTAAGGTTGTTCATCTGTGCCAGCAGCAGTGAGGGTGTTCCCCTTGTGCAAACTTAGGCCTGCCCACACCCACCTGGTCCCAATTACATCTTGAACAGGAGCCCACCTCCCACCAGTAGTATTTTCTGTCTCACTTGTACATTGGAGGTTTAGAACTTGAGATACCTCTCCTGGATTTGCTGCTACAGCAGAGTTTTTATTTTTATTGCTTTGTGATCTTTCCTAGGAGCAGCTTGAGTGGGGCTGCTCCATGGGGATAAAATAACAGAAAGCTTCAGGTGGAGGTGAGTGAGGCCGAGCATGTTGTGAGAGGGGCAGGGTACCAGGTTAGGTCCTGTCTATCTGAAGGCCCAGGTGGGATTAGCAATGGCTTGGTCTGAGCAAAGATGGTGCTACTGTTCCAGGGTGTGCAAGTGGGGGCCTGGTTACAATTAGTGGGGGCCTGGTTACAATTACAATTACAAGGAAGGGAGAAGTTGGGGTTAGCTGTGCACCTGGGGCTCTCGTAAGTGTTTCCTTGAGCCATTTGGTAATCATACTCGCAAGACTTCTACTGCTGTTGTAGCAATCTTACATTTGGGAATATTTGTTTGGGATGGGAAGAGGAGCGGGATTATGTCTATTGTTTGAAATAGTGTATGAAGAAGTAGACTGAGGTCACCATTTAAAAGTGAGGAAAAGGGCTATGGGCTATGTTAAATAGTGAAGCTTTTCTTCTAGTAATGGTGACTATTTTTCATTAAAACAGATTATTTGGATAGGTACTGTACTTTGGCCACAAAAACCTCCGGTAGTGCTGCAGGCGTGGGGCAGAGTGGCTGGAGGACTGTGTAGAAAGATATTGAGGCTCTCAGGCATGTCCAGAGAAGTTCAATGAAGCTGGTGAAGGGTCTGGAGTACAGGCTTTATGAGGAATGGCTGAGGGAGATGGGATTGTCTGGAGAAGAGGAGGCTCGGGGGTGACCTTATTGCTCTCTATAACAGCCTGAAGGGAGGTTGTGGTGAGCTGGGGGTCGGCCTCTCTCGTGCAAGGAGTGATAGGCCGGGAGGGAATGGTCTTAAGTTGCCTCAGGAAAAATTCAGAACCGGGTGTAAGGAAATACTTCTCCAAAAGAAAGGTCAGGTGCTGGAACGGGCTGCCCAGGGAGGTGGTGGAATCACTGACCCTGGGGGTATTTAAAGAATATTTAGATGTTGTGTTGAGGAACATGGTTTAATGAGAACAACTAGTGATGGGTGGACAGTTGGACTGGATGATCTTGTAGGTCTTTTCCAACCTTGGTGATTCTTTGATTCTTCTTGAGGAGGGCAGACAACAGAATGCACTCTTAAAATGGAATGCTTTGTGATTGAAATATGATGTAATTTTGGCCTGCTGTAAGACAAATTGTAAAGTGATTGTAATGGTATTGGAATATTAAAAAAAAAAAAGGATGATTAAAATCCAAGAAAATTAAACATCAGACAACTAAGAAATTCCAATGTTAGACCTGCGAATACTGGAGGGATAAGCCCTCTTAAGCAAAGGAGTAGAGGGAATGGCCTCAAGTTGTACTGGTGAGATTCAGGTTGGATGTTAGGAAAAATTCCTTTTCTTTGAAAGAGTGGTCAGGTTCCAGAATAGGCTGCTCAGGGAGGTAGTGGAGTCAACATTCCTGGACGTGTTCAAGAAATGTCTAGATGCTTTACTAAAGAACATGGAAAATATTGGTGGTAGGAAGGAAGTTGGATTAGATGATCTGGGAGGTCTTTTCAATCACTGGTGATTCTATTATTCTCTTATTTTTCTCTTATCTGGAACAGCTGGCTGCATTCCCTTCTTTACAGCACCACAAGGCTCTATCACATACATTTGAATTAACTGTGCTGTGACAACTTCTATTTCCTTGAGTTTTTGCATGGTTTTATTTGTAGTAGCTTTTGGAAGCCTGCATTTTTGTTTAAATTTTACATGCAGGTAGCTGGTTATGTATGCTTTCTCTTGGATTTCTGGTCCCCTTTTTATATGTGGAACTAATCATTTCTATCAATTTCAGTGGTATGCATCAGTCCAATTTTTATCCCTATTACAATAGCTGTAATTTAAATGCTGATAATCCTTCTTCCTCTACTGAAAAAAAAAAAACCCAAAAAACAAAAACCAAAGCTCATGCTTAGGAGACTTATTTCTTAGTGAAGTATAACAGCTGTCACATTTAGCGTACATTCAAGTTAGTGAATGTTCAGCTGTCAAGTAATGCTTCTAGTATCTAAGAGAATGTAGACACATTAAGACAAATGTGTTAAATTTCCTGGGGAACTGCAAATGAGAGTAAATGTTAAGAGTGGAATCTCACTCTTGTGCTCCCCACCTTGCAGTCCCTCTTACAGTCTTAAAACAACTGTAATAGCTTCGTAAGCCCTACGTAACTTTTTCTGACCCTCTTACAAATGTCACTGAACTCATTCGCTCTCTCCAAAAATATAGCCCTATTCTTCCATAGGACAGATGTAATTTTAAAAGGTTTGGGAGTATACATTGTATTTTAAAATGTAATACTTTTTATCAAAACAGGAAGCTATAGCATACAGCTGGAAATTACATTGTAGAGTTTGAATTCTCTTACCCATATGCAAGCACATTAAATAACAGTGTCTGTGCATTTAAAATGAAACAGGAATGTGGCTCGATTCTGTATCAAGGAAGTTCATGGCTGCTTTGTGCAGCTACTGAATTGAGACAAAAATAGCTAGGCAAATAGTGTTTTTGAGAGACTTTTAAAGGAAGTGCCAGCATAATTGCAGTGTTCCATTAGCTAGCTATGCATTCCTCGAACTTTAAAGAGAATTTGGATATAGTAGAACTGAGTGAAGCATTCACAGGAAACACTTTACTGGACAAATTTAGCTTAACTCTTGGATTAAGAGGCATACTTCATAGAACAAAATTAGGTTACTGTGAGAATTGCTGAATTTAAATTTTTACACTCTAATACAGGAAAGCAACAGCATGCATAGTTTGGGCAGAAAGAAGGGTGGTAATGAGGTTTTTTTTCTGTTTTAATCGCATCTGTTCTGGGTTTGGATTAGTAGTGGGAAGGAGGAAGAGAATGGAGAAGATTGACAATCTGCCTGCTTGCTAGATTTCACTCAATACTGAGTTCTGTGAACATTGTGTCTGTAAATGTAAATCCATAATACCTACAGGAAAGCTGTCATAGTGCTTCAGAGTCAGTTTAATACAATGTATTGTTGTCTGCAACAGTGACCATAAACAGAGCCCTCAAGAAAGAGGATGAGAGAGGCTGGTGTTCTCATGTCTCGTCAATATTCCCTTAAAAATGGGGGAGGGAGGCTTTTCATGATATCTGTTTATTTTACTGGCCTAGTAATGGTAAATTCCTCTTTGGCTCAGTGTGTAACTTGAAGACATAGCCCTCTAAGCTGAAAACCTATGTGTGAACTATTTTGTACTAGTACATGTTATACTCTTCAATAAAGAATTTCCTGAGTTGCCTGTGCAGTACGCCAATTCGTTTCCTTTCTCCCATTGAGCCCAAGCTATGCATTTTGCATTTACCACTCTGGCAGAGTTCCCAAGCATGAGGAAACATCTCATTTTTTTCTGATTTGAACCTAGCTCTTACCAGCTCAGCTTGATGCCCTCTAAATCTTGCAGCAGAATTGAATGCCCATTTCATACTCATCCCTTCCATGATGTTCATGATTTTGGAGAAAACTGATAGCAGGTACAAAAATAGTAAATATGACATATAGCTCTGTCATAAAAAGTTGTCTGAATAAAAGTAAATTTGGATTTTTATTTAAAATGGATATAAAACAGAAATCTAATGTAAAAATTTGAGTTACTAATCAAGAAACACTTTATGACATTCATTTAGTGCTAACTAGAAATAAAGATGTGTCTGTGAGACAGTTTATCCTTTGATAAGGAGAGAAATAACTTCACTAAGGATGAGGTTTTATAGACACTGTTTATGTTTGATTACTGTGTTGCTCTCTATGCATGACTACATCATAAAATTGTTTGTAAGGTGAAGATAATTTACAAATTAGCCTAGCTGAATGAGTTGCTCCTTACTGCCTGTGCAGGCTCTTCTTCTGCTGTGGCTGTGAAGCTAGCTTACATTACTGTGTTCTATTTTACAATTGCAACGATAGAGGAGTCCTAATGCAGACAGTTATCATGGCTCAGCATTGGCTGTTAATTCATTAAGTCATTGTAAACTTTGGTGTGTGTATCTGTCAGTCTGTAGCTGTAACTGCTAGACCTTGTGCAAAACATCCAGCATGGCATTTTGCTTGGAAAACATGCTTGTATTAGAATTGTGACATGGACACTCTGCTTTCTTGTATGTGTTGGAAGTGGGAGATTGTACCTCTTAGCAGTGTATGAAAACTCACTTGCACGAGGAAAGTAATAGCAGCTGTTGACACAAAATATGTTTGTGTATGGTGAAAGAAGGCAATGACAGTGGGCTACAAGCACTACAGAGCAATAGCAGGTAACAAAGATGGAACAATTGGCTCACCCTTTCCTGCAACCAGTGATGGCTCGAGGGGAGTGTGATCTTAATCTGGAGAAAGGCTGCACCCTCAGCTGCTAACTCTTAAATGAGGTTGAGGAGTGGATTCAGGCTCTACCCCTTCTAGTTACAAACTATGTGTGTATATATACACGTGTGCGTATATAGGCTCACTGTAGCAGATAAATGAATTACATTCCTTATTGTTTTGACTATATATTTTGCTATCAGTCAATATGTTGGTACTCATAGTTGAGCATTTTGAGTGTTCCTGGGGAAAATGGGAAGTGTTCAGTAGTTGGAACTACTTTTGTCCTATATTTTGTCCTTTACTTTTCAAGCCACAGTCAAAATAAAATTCAAGATCCACTCATTTTTCTGAAAAATCAGAATATAAGGTTTGCATATTTCAGTCATTTCTAGAACATCTTTATATAGAAATCAAACCTAGTAACAAGATGTACTGCAGGAGACTGTGTAACACATTGCAGGGCATGCATAATGCACTCCTGACACAGCATTACGCAATCCTATCCTGTATTTTAGTAAATTTAGAGGATACTTTCAAGTATTCAGCCTTGGAAAAAAAGAAGATTCAGAGGGGTTCTGATCCATGTCTATAAATATCTAAGATGTGGGAGGCAAAGGGACGAGGCTGGACTCTTCTCAGCAGTGTGTGGTGATAGGATGAGGGGAAATGGCCACAAACAGAAACATAGGAAGTTCTGTACAAATGTGTGTGGGAACTTCTTCACAGTGCAGTGACGGAGCACTGGCATAGGCTGCCCAGGGAGGTTGTGGAGTCTCCTTGAGTTATTCAAGGCCTGCTTGGACGCCTACCTGTGCAACCTGGGCTAGGGAGCTGCTTTGGCAGGGGGTTGGACTCCGTGATCTCTAGAGGTTCCTTCCAGCCCCTACAATTCTGTGATTCTGTGAAGTGCAAAACTCAAAATGTTGTGTAAAAACAAATAAACAAACAAACAAATAAATAAAAATTGGTATATGGCCTCAAAGATTTTCCAGAAATATCAAAATCTATATTAAAGATGTGCAATAACAAATATTTACAGCGTTCATTGCTCAGCAAAATAGTGGCATCATTCTCAACTACAGTCATGCTCTTAAAGCATTTGATGCCTTTACAGTGGTCAGGTAGACTTCTGTGTTTGGAAAATCATGGATCCTGTTGTCAGTTTAATAGTAGTTTTCCTCAAACTGTATGAGCACTTTTGAACTTATGCTTCTGTCAGTCATAAAAAATTCAAAGGAGTACATCTTCTGTTAAAAACATTACAACAGGAATGAAAAAACTTTAAGAGGGATGATTATTGCAATCCATACCTAAACAGTTCATGTGTCAGGTATCCAGTGACTAATTGATATAAATGATTTTTTTGTTTTCTATTACTTTTTGCTAATTCCTTTGCTTTCCGCCGATGGAGGTATTTATTGGCTGAAGCAGCCCACTGGAGCTGAGTGTACTGTTCATGCAGCCTCAGTGACTGGTATGGGTGCAGTCAAGTTTTTCCTGTTTCATAGTTCTCATAGTCATTCCCCTGGTCAGGGGCTCAATGAGCACATTCAGCACCCTTGTGAAAAACAACTCTGCCAGCTGAATGGCTGTAAGCTCATGAGTTTATTTGCCAGGCTTCTTAGGATATATAAACCACTCTCTGCAGCTCTAAAAATGATATGGTGAGTGCAGTAGTGATTTTCTGCACTGAAGGAACATGCCGGCAGGAGTTATGTACTGCAGATGTTTTAGTGAGCTCTGAAAGGACCACAGTGTAATACAACACTCCCAAACATTTCTGCTAGCATGTGATTTTTCTCTCCATCATTATCTTCCATGAAATTATATCTGTGGGGAACCAATTTATGTGACCATGTCCTACTGTATAACAGCAAATTATATTTTTCTAGTATTATTTAATGCACCTTTGTTCTAAAACTCAGTTTTCTACATGTATTTGTTACATGCAGCAGGGAATTGCACAAGGGGCACAGAAAGGGTACGTGTCTGGTAAGGTTAGGAGGGAATCAAGAATCTGTTGTACGAACTAGTGATAGCCTGGACTGCTGCCTGGGTGGATCCCTTTTGGTTCTGACTGTTTTCTTCAATTTATAGCACTGTTGAGGGAAACACATGGCTTTTGTTTATTGGTCGCTAACTATTCTGTGATGGGAAATCCCATACGGTTCCTCTTTTCCAAATGATATACTACAGTATTAACAGTTTTTCTCTTAGAATAGTCACTGCTCTCTGAAATTGAAAAATAAGCCTCTCGTAGTCGCTCTAGTACAGATACACAGTGAGAAATGTTTTATAAATGGTATTTTCTCTTTTTCAGTGTTCGTCAGGTTCAACTCCAGCCATGGCTTCCCGGTGGAGCTTGGGTTGGATGCCAGCATCCTCCAGCTGAAGGAGGCGGTTGCACAGCGACAGGGAGTTCCAGCTGACCAGCTGCGGGTGATTTTTGCAGGGAGAGAGCTCAGCAACGACTTAACGCTGCAGGTAAGCCTCCTTGGTAGCTTTGCTCCTGGACTGCTGCCAGCTCTGCTGCCTCTGCCTCTAATGCTGCCAATCTGACATTCATTCCTGAGATCTAATAGAATAAATAGTGCCTGGGGATTCCTTGAACTTTACTCCACACTGCTTCATTAATTCTGACCTTCTTAATTATGCATTAAAACAGCAAGCAGGAAGGATAGGAAAAGAGAGAGAATACGAGAGAGAGAGTACAAGACAGAGCTATGCCTAGTGAATAAATGTTTACTGACTACAGAAGCAAGCCATGCACAATTTCTGTATCTGTTCAATTTTTCTTTTGCTTATTCCATTTGAGTCTTAATGAAGAAGGATGTGAATAAATTGCTTCAGATCAGGATGCACGGTCAGCACATTTTGTGGAATTTGTAACCCAATTGTGACCCCTGGAGGATAGCTACAGGGCTGCTGCTGCTGCTGTGCGCGCTGCCGCGTGCTATCCGCAGGTGAACGCACTGCTGGAGCAATGGTTCCAGATCAAAAAGCCCACGGAAGTATGCTCCAAATCACCAAACCCATAAATGTGTGAAGCTAAGACTAGCAAGGAGCATGGAAGAACAGCTGTAAGTGGGTATCTGAATTTCAGCTCCTGAGGTTTAGGTAGCTGTTCTAACTGCAGAGTTGTTCATCTGTGATGAGCTGTAGTAAGCATGGAAATATAAGTTCAATTTTCTCTTCTTTGTTCTCTTTACAACTCTTCCCAGTGCTGACACAGTTGCTTTATCAATGTTTTTATTTATCACTTGAGTAGCAAATGTGAATTTCAGAGTACCTTCAGTAAGGGCTTAGCATAAGATCACGCATATAGGACATTTAGGGTCATAGGGAAACCAAAACGTTTGAGTGAATAGAGTGCGCTTGAATTTACTGACTTAATGAAACTGCTGTCCTTTTGCTGTTGTATCAAAACAACAGACACAATCTCTACTACTGCACGATATTATATAAAAGGCTCCTCATAGGCAGAAGTATTTCATGTTAATTAGCAGTCATGTTTCAGAAGTATTTCTGTACTTAAAATGGATGCTAAGCCTGGGTACAGAAGGTAACTACTGTATTAATGATTCCTCCTATTTTTCCGTGGTTATGTATTTATTACTTTGCAAATGGTTTTAGAGTGTTTTAGAACACACGAAAAGAAACAAATATGAATTGTTGTCAGACTGCAATGCATAACCTGGAGATAGTGTGGATGCATGTATTCATGATGTAAACTGTGGTATGTTTCACTTACATTTTCATGCATTTTTTTCTTTGTATATAAGAATAAAAATAAATACAATCTGTAGAAGTTGTCAGATGCCAGTGGCTAGATTTGGGTGTCTGTGTTATTCTGTCAAAAGCTTCTAAACCATAGCTGTAGGTATTGGTGTTGCTGCCATTTTATGTCACAGACATTGAATCTAGTTTTTCACCTTTAAACAAGTTTGCTGCCAGTGACAACGTATAATGCTTTGCCACACAAATTAAAAACTGCTTTTCAGATATAGAAGCCCACTGACTATTTGCTTAATTTATTTAATCAGAACGTTAGAACTGTCAAGTGCAGCCAAGACTTATTAAAATAACTGGAACTATGTTCATTGCTGTGACTTTCAGTTTCCAACGTAGATAGGATATAAAGTAGCTGTTTCAGGTGGCATAATCCATATTTGTGTATTTAAGTGCCTTACATAATCCAGTGATTAATATCAACATTGTAAATAAAAATCAACTAGATTTTTATTAATGGTATTTAATTATTTTAATTATTTTTATCTATTTATTGTAGAAGTTGTCAGCACAATAAGAATGGTAGATGGTTTGATATTTCTGAGGTTTCTTATGGAAGGCAGTTTGGGGCTTTTACAGAAGCAGCTAAATGCTAGTAAAACTTGGGTGCTAGTGAAATACTAACTGCTGGCATTTATGTTGCATCTGTAATTTCAGAGTTAACACCACATACAAGAAAATTAATAGCAGTTGTTTTCTACACCTAATGATTTGCATGCAGATTCAGAAAACACAACATATATTTGTACACAGCTGAATCTTTTAAGTTATTTTATTTTATGGTAGCTTAGAATTTCTATTTAGACCATTTTTTCCTTTCATGTTTTAGAAATTACTTTAGCATGTGCTTACCCAGGATACTGTTGGAGAATTTAGAGGTTAGGAATGAGAACTATTACAGATGATAAGATAATGGAGGACAAGAGAAAAGCTGGGATAATCTCAGGAGCGCAGGGCAGGGATATAAGAAATACTCCAGGATAACAAAGTTTACTGCTTTCACAGCTTGCAGAACTGCTAGAGTTGGCTTGACAGTTACTTTGGGATCTCAGTAGGTGATACGAATGCAACTAAGAATGGGAAAGCTACATTTGTTTCCCTGTTTGGAGAGAGTGCAAAAATCTTTCATGGTAGCTGAATGCTATAGAAGAGAAATGAAGGCTGACTGGACAAAGATTAGAGAGAAATAAGTATAAGGAAGAAAATGCCAACTTGAGATCTTTACATCAGTGAGTAATTTGTTAACAACAACAGTACAAAATATCTCAGAATGAAAGAAGTGAAATATGTGTGGAGACATTTAATTTGGTAGCTTGGATTTGTGTTTTATCCTTGAAAAGGAAAAAAGATTAGACAATGATTCAACTGTACACAAGGGAGATCAGTATCTTTGCTAGTGACAAAGGGGTAAGTAGTGAAATTAGAACCATGCTAGGAAAAGATTGGTAATGACTGGGTGAAGAATGAGACCTGGAAAATTTGGATCTCATAATAAGGAATTAGAGCAATAAACTGCTTCATAAAAGCACAGTAAATGGTGTCACTTTAAGGGTGCTAAATATTCTGAAGAATGTTGAAGAGCTCCCTGCTGATTACAGTTCACTTTGGAATGAATAGAAGTAATTAATTAATATATACTCAAAGTACGAATTGTTTCAGAGGAGTATCATGGGTATATGAGAACACTGGTAAGAGATTTTATGTCAATCATAAGGGCAAAAAAAGAACTCAATCATGGCAAATTCACCAAAGGAATAAGCAAGAAATGGCTGGGTATCAGAAACATTGAAATATTGTAATGAGAGATGACTGCTGATTACAGAAATACCATTGTTGGCTCCAAGAATAGCAAATCAATTGAGCATTCTGGAAGGGAAAATAGATAGATAGATAGACAGACAGACAGACAGACAGATAGATAACCAATTTTGCTCAATGCACTTAATTGAAATATGCTAATGTCAATAGTAGAAACACAATTATATTAATGTAGGGTTGCCTTTTCTGGGAGAAATCAAAATCTATTTGTGTGGAGAAACTTTGCAAATGGCACTTGAGTGGTTCTTCTTGAATGGTTCCTTGCTTGGCATAGTTTGTACATGAATAGTGTGATGGGAACTCATAGCTTGTTCAAACTCAGCAGAAGAGGGATAGAATTAAGTCTTCTGTTTCCCGATCTGAAGCCATTTCTTTTAGATGCTTTTTTTTTTTGTGTCAGATAAACATGGAAAATGCACTTCTGTGAGACAGATGAAGACTAAGGATATGATTGGTAGTAGGACTATTTAGCTTTAGCACATCCTTCACTGGGAAAGCATCCAAATCAGAGACGGCTTGTATTTGGCAGTACAGTCTCAAGCCTTGGATCATAAGCTTCTTGTGAATTTCTTCGACTACATCCATCCATTTAGATCTTGAAATACTTAAGAAGTAGTGCACTGTGTTACACTCTGCAGTTCTGTATATAGGATACCAACTCACTCGAAGAACATCCTCTATATTTGGCAGTTTTGAGGCTTATGGCATACAAAGGAGACAATATTCGTATATGTAAATGCTGTTTGGAGAGATTTGCTCTCAGGCATTCTGACTGAGTCAGTCAATGTGGTATTCAAAGAGAGAAAATGAGTTTGTGTGTGTGTTTAAATCAGTATCTTGCATCAATCTGATCAACCGGTGGATCTTTTCTTACTTGAAAAACTGAAAGAGGTAACTTTTACTTCTTCAAAACCAGAAAATGTTACCTGAAAAATACTTAGGAGTATTATAGTAGTAAAGAAAATCAAGACATGCCATCCATGTTTCCAGATAATATGGACTTTGCTAAAAGAGTTGATAACAGTAATGATCAATCCTGCATTCTTCTGACAGCTGCAGACTGACTTTATGAGAGAACAGGCTCTATAAATTGAATAAGTCTTTCAAAATTTCTGTTGGACTGTGTGTTATTTGTATACCTTGCTCTTGCCCATCATGAATGTGGAAAATGCCAATTGCCATGTGTGTTCTGAAATTGTACAGTTCTGGAATCTTTCTCTCTTGCTAAGGGTATAATCTAATTCTTATGATTACATTATCATACACTTTCCATACTGAACATACTATGATTGCTGCAGTGAAAATCCGTAAGAAATGAAACTTCAAAAAGCTGGAGTTATTGTGGTGGTGGCAATGGGTAATAACTTTTGATTTTTTAAATCATAACAGTAGTAGAAAGGTCACCTCACTTAATTTCATCACCATTCTAAATTACTTTATTGAAAAGGTATTCAGCTTGTTACACACCATTACTAAAAAGTACAATTGAATTAGCAGAAGTTCAAGAGTAAGAAGGACTTTCTTTTCCTCTTCCTGTTTTCCTCAAAAGCATGTCATTAAATATGCTGATAGACTACATTAAGAGGAAAGATCCAAAGAAGCTGCATATCTTTTTAATTAATAACTGAAGTATGAAAAAGAATAACTATTTTAATTGTCTTTAAAACAGTGAAAATTGAATGTTTTGCTCTGAAAGTAATGCCTCCTATTTATTTCTATGGCAACTGCAACAAAGAAACTGGTAACAGCATTTGGAAGAGAAAATTCTCAGCTAGAGAACACTATTTTTTCAATACAGTTACCACCATTAGCTGGATATGCATTTTTACCAGTGATGAACAAGAGCTTGCATGTTGCTTTTGTAGGAATCTAAATGGCAGTCTGGAACATGGCTTGTTTTACACATCACTGTTCCTACTGCAAGGAAGAGATGGTAACTTCAGTGTTGCTAATATCTTGTAAATAGCATATAAGATAACAGTGGAAATATATTTCCTCAATAGAAATACCGTCTGTAGTCCCTTGCTATTATTATGTCTTTGCTTTTGTCTTAATCATCTTTCATACATTTATATTTGTAATTGTCATGGTCACATAACTATTTAGAAAATGATACTGTTTTTCCTTCTATTATTTCTATTTTTCAAGCTTTCCCATTTATGTTAATTGAAAATGTAAATGGGAAATTTGTTGCATAGCTGAATAGTTTTCATTGTATATGAATCTCTATTTCTACAAGGAGTGGCTTTGATTTTAAACATAAAGTTTACAAAAGGCTAAGAAGTGTTGCTGCATAATGACTTCAAATGCTCTATTAAGGGAAATAACATTGGTCATAATTGGAAAAAATAATACTAACGCAGGTTTGAAGAGGAAAAATTGCAATTACTGTAGAAGTTACCGAAGTAAGATCAGGTGTCTGTATATATAAATACATATATATATTTCATTAGAGTAGCCCTCCATAAATTTACTCTTATAAACTATAAAAGCCTGATGAAGAAATGAATTAATGAATTTGAACTGTTAGAAAATAAATAGAAATCAGTAATGAGCAGAACAATAGTGAAATTTTCTCTCCTCATTTAGATTAAGCAATAACGACCAGGAGTACCTGTCCCAGAAATGAAATAATTACAGTTTTCTTCATATCCAGAGCAGATTTTTTTTTGTTGTTTTTTTTTTTTTGTTTGTTTGGGGGTGGTTGTTTGTTTTTTGTTTGTTTGTTTTCTGTATAAAACACTGGCTCCATTGATTTGGTGAATTGTTTTGTCATTTACTTTCCTGGAATCAGCATGTGGCTCTTTCCTTTTCCTCTCCCCAACCAAAATACATAATGTACAGGGAAAGCTTCCCAGCTAGCAAAAATGCTGTCCATTAATCCCTAGAAATATCTGTGTGACTTCTTCCTTTGCATAGTGATAAGGAATAGCTTAGTAGTATCCCTGAATGAATTGATCAGTGTTTTTTCCTTGCTTCTACTTATATTGTTAATACTGGTGTCCCACAGTTCATATTATTTTTTCTGCTTCCATTTCTGCTATTCCCAGTCAATTCCAGCTCTAAAATCTTGTTTCCATCCAATACCTTTTAAACCCGCTTACAAAACTAGTTGTTCTTTATAATCTTCTTCTTCTATTTCCTAGTATATTCAATAAAAGGAAAAAAGTTGTCCTGTAGGTCAGCTAATGAACTGACGTTTCTGATTCTTGACTTATATTGGATGACATGTTTCTGAACTAACTGTTGACCTCCTTGTTTTCTGATCTTGTCTCTAAACAAAAAAACGGACAGGCTTTAGAACTCCAAGGGTTTCTGTAGCTAGTGGGAGAGTCTGTGGGATCACCTCATTTCAGAGAACTCTGTTCATGGCAGGAAAACAGCCACATAATCTTCTTAGATACTTGACTTCACACATATCAGCCTATGAGCTTGTATATGTATGCAGGATAATCCATCAAAAGTTATCACCTTATTTTAGGTTGTTTTGCAAAGATATGTAAATGTTGGTAATGTTTTGGTTGGTGAGGTTACATGTCTTGTGAAGAGATGTGCATGTGATACCACAATTGGTAGTTTTATGGCAGATGTAAGATAAAAGAATGGATACCGATTATGAAACATCTTTAAGCTTCAAAAATATTTCTAACACTTTTCTAATATTTCTAACACTGACACATTTCCCTATTAACTATTTGATATAAAACAGCATGACAGAAACATATAAAAGTTTATTGTCATATATTAGGTATGCTTGATATACCAAAGCTCTGACTTTGATTTGTTTCTTATATAGCTCATCTCAAATTATCCAATAAACATATTTTACCGTATTACTTTAGCATCTTTAACTTTGCAGCCTGTTTGTAACTTTCACAGTACGTAGCATATTGTCAGCACAAAAAAGATAAATGTGTGCAAATATGTTTAAGTATAGGAAAAAATAACTACTTTGTTTTTTAACCAACATCATATAGCCTTTATTCCTGCATTATCTACATGCTTATACCTGCATTAACTTAGACAGTGATATTGGGTCTTTGTGTACCACTTATGTTATAGGAGTGTGTTTATTACTACAGCTGAAGCATGCGTAATACCTGAGCATCAAAAGAGAAAGAATCAGCCACCTTTAAAACATCCTAATGCTTCTATTATCCAAATTTTACAGTAAAAATCTCTCAGTGAGAATAAGGACAATATATAACTAGTTGCTGTTTAAATGTATTTGTTATTGGAAACCTTATTCTTTTTTGAAAGTGTTCTGTGCCTTTTTTGTTAATTAATAGTGAAAACTATCGCGCTTTTCTTCTGAAAGTACTGAGGTTCTTTTGTTTTAAATACTGGAACTTTTACGTAATATTTATGTAATTTTTGTTACTGGGCAGAAATTAGTAATGCAGACTTCTTAGATTTCTCAGTCTGAATACATTTTTCATGTATTTTGAGAATTAAATATTTGCTGGGATTACGAAGTATGAAAAAAAGAGAAAGAGAAGAATTGATGCAACAAAGCAACACAATAATGGAAAAAACAATACATGTAGACTACAACTACAATACATGTAGACTGCAACTACTGGTAATGATATTTAAAGACATCATTTCAAAATTTTGTAGTAAGTACTGGAATTGGAAATTTTCAGTTTTGCTTAAACAATTTGCAATGCTAAGTTGCTTGAGGAGACTATAAAGAACTTTATTCAAGGCATGGCACCTAAAATAAGGGCATGTGTTATTTCCTTCAAAAGAAGTATGATTATGTGTGGAAATCTACCTTAGTGAAAGTCCAACTGAGTTGTTAGACCTAGGTGATTTCTTAATCATAGCATTGGGTAAGATTAATGAGTTCTCACAGGAAAAACAGCAATCTCTTTAAAAAATTCAAAAGGCTAATACTTTATCTAGCATATTTTTTAAAGAATAGGGGAAAAAACAACAACAACCAAACATCTCAAAATACTCAGCATTACCATTTATTATAAAGGCAGGTGATGGTAGTTACTGCTCTATAATCCGTCATGGCAACTGGAGAATTATTGAATGCAAAATTCAATGCAATTTTAAACACCTTATAGAAAAGATTTGGGGAAGTACAACTAGCAAATGTTGATTGTTGGGACAGACTAACAACCAGAAATGTTGGCTTTATATAAGCACTTAACAGTTTTACTTCTAATTCCTACTAATTTGGATTTCAGGAGACTGGGGAAAATGGATGCAGTAACACCTTACTGTATTAGTACCTATACTATGTGCCTGCAATGATTTGTGAACTTGCTTTTCAGAGGACAATTCTGTAAATGCCATCCTTTATCACTGCAGAGGTGATAAAAACAGCATCCTCAGAAGTGTTCATTTCTGATGGAATTCATTGCTGATCTCATCTAAGTGAATGCAAATGGAAGTTCGCTCTCCTGTTCTCTGAAGGATTGATGCATTTCTGACTGGTGAGCACTGGGTGATGTCAATCTCCCCTAAAAAATATGGAGGAGGATTGACACGGAATGGGTTCATACCTCAAGTAGCCACAGGATTTAATCTCCTTGTGTCTTTTAGTATATGTATGTCAATTGTAAAGTAGTCTATGAATTACTTATCTCCTGACATAATTCAAATATCTCAGAAATGTTATTTTCCTATTAAAATGAAGTATTGACTTTGTAGATTCCTGTGGGCTATAAAAAAAAAAAAAAAAAAAGAAAGAAATTGAGAAAAATCACTTGATAAATGAATGAGATATAGGACTTGAGAGAACTTCAGGACAGAATATAAAACTTAGTTCTCCTCTGGGGAAACTGTCATGTGTTCTATTGTTTCCATGCATTAGAAGATATGTTACCTCTACTGTAAGGTAGTTTAGTGTGTTACATTGTGTATTTATAGTTAAAGCTAATCTTTCTAACAACAAAGAGCAGTAATAGCCCTGCAGGATATATACTAGCTGTCAGTTAGGCCAGAATCCACAGTTTTAAAGTTGTATTTTCCTGTGTATCCTGCTATATGGGACCTGCTGTAGCAGGGGTTCACACCTCATGATCCCCAGAGGACTCTACCACTCCCTATGTCTCTGCAATTCTGTGATACTGTACCATATACTATCAGTCAACACTGGATTACCTAGTGATATTTACATGAGAGAAGTCACACTGGAGTTTAGAAAAAAGAGGATATGAGAGAGACATAAACTTTCCTAAAATGAGAAGTTGTCCTATTGATGTTTGTTTTATCACTGACCACTTCATGGTAGCTTCATTCAGACCTTTTTCAAAATAGCATTGGCGTGCTGGCATTTCAGAGGGTGCCTAATAAGAACAGTGCATGAGGTCTTGAGGCTGAAGAATTGCATCGTCTCCTGACTTCATTACAGTATAAGGCAGCAGCTGAAGTATGTATTTTTATGTACTTGTAACTTGTTAATCCTCATTGGACCGTAACTTTGTTATTTTGAAGAAGATAGTTTGGATTTTCTTGACTAAATCATAGCTTAAAGGAATGATCTACTTAGCTGTGCCAAGCTGATAAGTTGTCCGTGTTTGTCAAGGAAAGTTTGTGACATGGTTATATTTTGATATGTTTTTAATAATAATTATGAACTTTTTTCATGAAAATATTTACATTCATATGATTTGATTATACCAGTGTGTATTAATTCACTTCCAACTCTTCATCATACTGGGTATGTGCTGCAAGAAGCAATGGAAACTACTGTTATGAGTCTGCCAGGGAAGCTGCTTTTTTTACGCTTGCTTGTTGTTATGCCTTTATTACTGTTATCATTAAATGGGTCTTATAATAGTAATATTCTGTGGATTTTTTCTTATATAGTCAAGAAATATTGATTGCATTAGAAAAAAAGTACTCTTTCTGGTCACACTACTTATTTATTCCCTGTCCAGGCATTTTTCTTTCTTTCTTTCTTTTTGGTTGATCTTAGAAGTGTTAGCTGTAGTCATGATTTCACCTAGTACCAAGGTCAGGCTGATGATCTGAAGTCTCACTGTCCAGCCTTTCAGGGATGTCCTAACTGGGTTTGAATTATTGTGAATGAATGTTTGTTTTTTATTTGGTCAAGCTTTCATTTAGAATTGTGGGCTATAACATTTTCCTTTGTTCTATACTTAACTCTTCTGCAATTTATTACACATTAATAAGGAGAAAAATAGGTCAAATTTTGCATGTATAACTGTTAATATTTTAAACTGAATGTCCTGCAGAAGGACTGAAGTGCTGTATTCTCTCTTTTATCTAGTAGTTCTCCTTTATGGTTGAATGGGAAAAAACTGTCTTTTACCATGCATTATCTTGGGGAGATAGTGACTAAAAGTTAATCCAGTTTATTTTCAAGAATTTGTTTGGAAGTAAAAAATAGAACAGGAAAGCAAATGCATGCATTAGTGATGGTGTTATGCATTAAGATGCTTGTTTTAGGTGGTAAGGCTGGACAGATAATCCTGCCAGAAGTTCGATCTTTCTATGCCCTTGAATTCCATACTTATCATAGAGATAAGTACCAAAGTCCTCTAATAACTCAATTTTGTTTCAACTGTATGATTAGGATGTTTTGGATGTTGAAAGAAATTGCAAAATTAATGGAATTTCATGAAGTATCATAGAATTGCAGAATTTCAGGAGTTGGAAGGGACTTCAATAGATCAAATCCAATCCCCTGCTAAAGCAGTTTGCACAGGTAGGCAACCAGACAGATCTTGAATACCTCCAAAAGAGACTCCACAACCTCTCTGGGCAGCCTGTTCCATTGCACTGTCCCCCTCACTGTATGGAAGTTCTTCCACATAGATGTGTGGAACTTGCGTTCCAGATTTTGGCCATTACTCCTTATCCCATTACTACACAGCACTGAAAAGAGTCTGGCCTCATCCAGTTGCCTTTTGAACTTTAGGTACTTATAAACATTGAACAGTTCCCCTCTTCAGCTTCTCCAGACTGAACAGACCCAGGTCCCTCAGACTTTCCTCATAAGTGAGATGCTCCAGGTCCTTTATCTTCATCATCCTCCACTGGACTTTTTCTAGGAGATCCCTGTCTTTTTTGTACCAGGGAGCCCAGAACTGGTCACAGAACTCCAGGTGAGGCCTCACCAGGGCAGAGTAGAGGGGGAGGACCACCTCCCTCAACCTGCTGGCCACACTCTTTTTCATGCATCCCAGGATAACATTGGCCTTCTTGGCCACCAGGGCACACTGCTGGCTCATGGCCAGCTTGTTTTCCTCCAGAACTCCTCCTGAATTAAGGCAGTACACTTGCTTTTGTTGAACCATATCAGACTCCTTGCTGCCCAGCTCTCTAGTCTGTCCAGGTCTTGTTGAATGGCAGCACAGCCTTCTGGAATATCAGCCAGTCCTCCCAGCTTGGTATCATCAAGCAGTCTTGGACTCTGGACTCATCAATGACTTCAGGTCACTGATGATGTTGAACAAGACAGGAGCCTGCATTGCTAGTCACAGGTCTCCATCTAGAGTCCAGTCACAACTCTCTGATCTCTGCCAGTCAGCCAGTCCTCATTCTACCTCACTGTTCACACATCTGTCCTGCACTTTCTAAACTTCATTACAAGGATGCTATGGGAGACAGTGTCAGATGGGGAAGGTCTAGAAAACACGTAAGGCCTAGTCTAATGTTACGGATAAGATTATCATGAGGTGTGGTTATATGTCTGACTGTATGTTCAGTTGTTGGTTTTAGAAAAGAACTCCCTGAATACAATTTTTATCAGCTGCATGTAAAAGGCTGCTGAAATTTTTTACGTGGGTCTGACTTAGTTCAAAATAACAGCATGTACTTTTAACTATTTGTTAAACCTAACATAATTATGAAAGCTGGAATATCTAAAAATCTGTCCCTTAGAAAATCCCAAGCAACTCTTACTGCATTTTCTAAAAATTCACCCTTGTTAGTGTTATGATTCAACATTACATTTGAACTGACATTTTACTGCTCATTCTGCTTAATTCAATATTTTCAGTCTGCCCTAAGTCATGAATAGCAAAAGTTTGCACTGGAGAATAACTGTTGGTTAGTTTCTTGTACAATAGTAAGAAAATATCTGAAAATGTCATTACAGTGTTGCAGAATAAAATATATTGACATATAATTGTACAATAGTGATTTAATTGCAGCTGCAGATGTGATTGGTTTCAGTTTCGCATAATTATTATTATAGGTGCCATTCTTTCAAAATGATTTATGTGTTTCCAAATGCTATATATTTTCTGAGCATTGTAGTGTGTAGTTCATTTGGTTTTAGGTTTCAAGGCAATTTAATAAGCTGCATTGCCATGAGCATTTCTTACATTGTGTAATGCTAGTTCATACTTAGAATATTTCCTACTTTTTTCTATTTTCTTATAGATCATTATGCCCAAAGCAACTATTTCATTTGAGCAGGAAGCTTTGCAAGCTACTAATTTGTACTGGGATTGTTATTCACAATTTTAACTACATCTCTTACATATTTTTTCTAAATTTTGAATAATTCTGGAATCTATATGAACATTGGCAAAATGTTTTTCAAAATGCTTGAATAGGTTCTTATTTTTGCTAGGGAGTTCATGTAGAAATGGAAAATAAGATGCCTTCCTCTATGGGGAGGCAATTATATGATCTTCTGAATAGTTGGTATCCCAGTAACTTTAGAAATAACAATAAAAAAAGAAAACTGGTGAGAAAATGTTGTCTGTTAATAAATGAACTGGGTTTGACACATGCAGACATTGAAGGAGAGGGTAAACAATAGTAATGAGCATGTTTAAACAAAAATATAAGATTAAATTTTATTAGCAAGTGTGACATATAAGACCCCTTTGCAAAACCCAAAATATATGAATTAGGGATGCATTTTAGTCAGCGTTCTTTAGGGTAACTGTTCTTGTGTGTGTTTTGTAGAAGTATTACCATAAGGAGAAAAAAAAGTAGGGCATTTCATATTATTATTATTCATAAAATGTACTGGTTTTGTTTTAAGGCTTCTTGTTTACCTCGTTCAAATAAAATGAATCTTAGTCGTTTCAATTTGGATTCTTTTCATGTTTCAGAAAGTAATGGTGTTCAAATTCTTTGTGAGCAGGACAAACAAAGCTTTTATGTAGGAGTTGCATTGTTTGAAATTGGAAGCAATCATTTCTTCTTCTCTTTTATGCTGATTTTCAATTACTAACGGTTTTCAAGAGAAGATGATATGTAATCAAACTTCAGAACGTAATACCTTGTCTTATTATAGGCTTTGTCAGATAGAGAAGGACGAAATGAAAAAAAAATCTGTATTCTCTAGATTTAGTTAATGTGAAATTATCTGTGAACAATATTTTCCCAAATATTTATTTGAAATCCATCTTTAAGGAAACACAGTCATTCAGAATAAGTATGTCCAGAAACAAAATAACTTAGAAATATCTGGAATTCCACATCCTAAATCAGACTTTTTATGATTTTGTGATAGTGGAACAGCAGCAGAAAGTTAGCACTGCACACTAGAGTCCCAGTCCCACACCCTGTGGAGACTATGAATCTTTAAAAGTGGCACCTTGTAGAGATAATTATTGCTAGGTGTGGGCAGAAGGCAAAAAAAATATCAAAATCATGCCCTGATTTATCCCACTGTTGATGACAGAATGCATTGTCTTTGCAATGTGAAATGTGTAGTAGCTGACAATATATTTTGCCTTCTAACTGCAAGCATAAAATTCAAAATAAAATTTAATTTAATGAATTTTAAATTGTCTGATATATAATTAATCAAGCAAACTTCTATGTGTATTTTGCTTGAAATGTCTTTTTTTTTTCTTTCTTTTTCCAAATAAGACTCTGGGTTTATGTATATGTTTATAGAAATATATATACAAATATATATATATAAGTATTTTAGCCTGTTTTAGGGTCCAATGTGCTGATAACATTTCATTATGTTTTGCTGCAAATTTTCAATTCAAATGCCAGAGAAAGACTAGGTTAGAGAAGAGTGAAATTTCAGACTGTGAGATCTGTACATCTCTGTTAGAAATGAACAAGATGATTTGTTTCTGCATATATGCTAATTCTTTCCTGAATGTAAGCTAAATTGCTTGCTCTGTAATTCAACTGCCATCTACCTAAAGAAACTCTTAAGCTGCTCATACCGTTTCCTGTCATTGTTTTCAGTGTATGATATACAGCTTTTCAGTTAGTAATTCATGTAACTTGTTATTTTCAGGCAAATAACTCCACACTTGTAGAATCTTTTCATTATTTATACTACTATACATCTGCAATTTATTGAAATGCTGAGTTGGAAGTTTGGGTATCTTTTTTACCTCAATTCATTGATGACCAAATATGAGGAGCATACAGACTTCAGGAAACCTTTGTAGAACCTGTAAATTTGTCTGATTAACTGACAGCTATTGCACTATTGTGTTTTGAGGCAACATACGTACCACAGGTCTTACCTGGATGTCATTTTTTCAAAGATAGTCCAAATGTGGCATGTAGTAACTAGTCTTAAAATATGCTCTTTACTAATTACAAAAATCTAAAAAAGTATTTTATGTTGATATGCATTTACAGAATGCATTATTACCTTTCCCTGACATTAAAATCTTCTTAAGTAACTTTTCAATGCTTCTTCCCTTTTCAATCAATAGACAAAGCATCAGCAATCAAAGAGGAACAATGTAATTTTTCTCACACCAAACACTGAAGTTTATTTCAAAGCAAACATGGGCACTCAGGCTGTCCAAGGCAAAGTGTGAGGAAAGAGTTTTTAGAGAGCTAACAAGTAACTCATGCTCTTTGAAGTAAATAACATAAGAGCTAAAAGCCAATGAAGATGATTTAAATGGGCTATCTGAAAGGAACTTTGGTCCAGTTCAGGATTATTAGCTCTTAAAAATTCCTCTGCTAACCTCCAAATGCACGTACCCCAGGCCTGCCTGCGGTAATGTTGATGTTGTCTCATGTTCCTCTGAGATTCACTTTAGCTGGGCCAGTCCTAAAACATTTACTTAATGACTTAGGCTCTCACTGTTCTCCTTGAACCTACAGTGTGAATTTTTGGTAAATATTTTGCCAGTTTGTCACAATAAGTGTGTTTATCTAAAGTAATTATGAAATTACATACCACTTAATTCAGCATAAGCTCGCTCTCATTAGACAATGATTGAAAAGTATACAGAAAAAAAATGCATTTTTACTAAATGTCTCTCTCTAATGATGTCGGATATTGTGTGTGTGACATAATGCTTTTATTTATTCCATGATTTCTAATAAGCAGGCATTAACACTGATTAGTATCAATTACTTCTTGGTTATTAGCAAATGTTACGGAATAGAAATTCTGTAGTGTTTCTCAGTACAACAAATACTAATGCATGCAAAAATACTGTCACACAAAGCATTTACTATATCAAAAAATTCTAAGCAAAAAGTTTTTTGACAGTATATCTGATTATTTTCATAATGACTTTTCATTTTCATTCAAGACTCTGGCATTACATACCAAATTCTACAGTTAGCAGACACTCAGTACGTTGTAGGTGAGCACACACTTTCATATCTTGCTGATTTCAAGGATTAGCAATCCTTGTTTATAGTGTGAATCTAATTTGCAATATGTGTCCATTGACATCTTTACATTTTGAGAACAAAGTAGCACACTACTTTTTCAGATCAGTTAAGACCACCTCAACAGATGAACAGCTAAGAGGACCTGTACAACAACCAGTTTGAGCATTCTATGTTAGATGAGAGAATAGACAACTATGTCCCTAGCTAAAGTATTGCTACATCTATGAACTGCAGAAAGGCTGCCAATCGATGATACTGCAGTTTTAGAAACAGGAGATGAAGAAACAACCACTAGAAAATTGCCACAATCTTTTCAGATTTTTATAACTCAAACCGTTCTCTTGCAGTGCAGTGAATTCTATCTAGTCTGCCTCTTCTTTCCTTGAGACAAAGTTAAGTTGCATGTGATCAAGCATCTGAGTTGCAAATGTTCCCGCTGTATTTTAAGTGCAAGTGTTATTAATATAGGCTTCTGTTTCTTCTTTCCCTATTATCTCACATGAATTTAAACTTAAAGGAAAAATTAATTCCTTGCAAAACTCTCCTAGGCCATTCCGTGGTGGTTTTTTTTTTTTTTTTTGTGGTTTTTTTTGTTTGTTTTGGTTTTTTGTTTTGTTTTGTTTTGTGAACAGTTATTTTAGGTTGATGTTTTGCCACTTCTCAAGCCACCTGTTTGACAGGATTATCTTAGTTAAATGGAATTTCTCTTAAACACTAAAATACTAAAATGTGTTGTTACTATATTGTTCCTTTCACAAGTATTATTTCTCTACTTTAGGATATTATTGTATGGTTTTATGAATAATGGAGGTGGTGTTTTCTTTTGCTTCACTGAGAGCTTAAGTTCCCAGTAGTTCACTTTTTCTGGTTCATTCATTAAGATAATTGTACCAATTTTAATATGCTTCTAAGCTGCCCTAGCACACAGCACAAATTCCAATTTTCTATTACAGTATTAAAAAAAATGTTAATGTTTTGATAGGCCTGTGATTACAGCTTTTTATTATTACAAAGGAGGCATGAATTTGATTCTCATTCTTATCTTGTTCCCTGAAGTAGCAGATTTTAGGAACCCTGCACAATTAGTTACCTCAACACTGGTGCGAACAATAATGGAGAAACCCCTTTCCACATTCCCCACGGACTCTGTAGCCTCTCAGGAAGCTGTGTTAACTAATTCTTAAATGCCATTCAATAGTCATCATCTTACTGGAAGAAAGTTTACTTGAGATGTTGATAAGTACAAAAATACTATATGAAATATTCTTTCTTACTCCAGACCTTCCATATTAAATATTTTGTATGGCTAAACACTGCGGAGTGGTGGCAACCTCCCTGGGACTGTAGTCCTCCTTTATTGATAAGGTCTCTCTTTATTGCCTCTACAGCTGTTCTTTCCTTTGCGTATTAGTTGGACCCGTCGCCTACTGTGTGTTTCAGACATACACTGACCTTGATATTCTCTCATTACTAGCATTTTTTATGAAAATTATACCCAGAAGGGCAAGTCTGGAACCTATTGTTAATGGAGAAGTTCTATACAGTAAATAAGCATGCACTCCAAATTAAATACAAATTCATATAACACAAGTGAAAAAACAACAACCTTCCATTATTCTCTTTCTTGTTGAGTTGAGGAATAGGTTCAAAGCCTAAAATGCCTCAGTTTAAACCTAACACACACATTTTCGTGTTTGAAAGTCTCATTAAACTAGTTTTTATCTTTTGTTTATTTTGGCGGATATCTGTAGGAGAGGAAAACTTGAAGTTATATGGTCTGTTACTCTCAAGGAGCAATTTTCCATTCAACTTTTATTTTTAGAAATTCAGTGTTGTTTTTATTGTTACAGCCTAAGGAGTCTCAGCATTTAGAGTAAATCAAGTGTGTTTTCCATTTAAAGACTAAATGTATCCAGAATACTCTACACCTGGAAGAAAATGTCAATGGAATTTGAGCAGTTTCTGAAGAAATCAGTCTCCATCAGAAATTAACAATATATATAAAAAAAAACCAAAACTGTACTCTAGAATGCTTAGAATAGAATTCTTTCAGAATAAAATTCGTTCAGAATAAAAAGAAGTGGGGATTTTTTCTTTCTTAAGTGCATATTCACTCAGCTGAGAACTGAGAAACATTAAGTGTACTTGTTCAGGAAAAAAATGAAAAATACTTGCTTATGCAGCACTCATTTCTAGTTCTAACGTATTCTGTTAGACATCCTGGCTCAATGAAAGCTTCTCAGTTGAGAAGTTGTTTTCAGTTGTGAAAACAAAATTAGTTCATTTCTTCTTTTTATACTTGCATAATGCATTCACCTTGTGAAAAGAAAATTTAGCTGTGCTTTCTTGCTCTTCCATAACTGAGCTGTATACATTAAATCCTTGATTTCACTTTGGATGGATTAGTTTAGAAACATCTTTATAGTGCCAAGTATAAACTTTGTGTCTTTATTGGATTATTGAATGACAAGTAAATTTATTGGAGTAAATTTTAGCAGTCCTATGAGGCAGAAAACTTAAGATCCTTAGCAGAACAGAAACAATTAAGCATACATTTGTCTGAATAGAAACTATACATGTTATTGAATTGCAGTAATTTGTATATTAGTTTCTGTTCCAGTGCCTCATCACCGCCTTAGAATTTCTTCCTTATCTAGATCTACCATCTTTAGTTTAGAACTTTTATACCGTGTCCTACTCACTATACTCACTTATAAAGAGTCCCTCTAGAGATTACTTATATGCCCCTTTATACAATTTGAATGCTGCTGAGTTTTCCACATAACATTCTCAAGCTTAACAAGCACAGATCCTTCAGCCTGTTTTCATAGGAGAGGTACTCCAACCTTCTAATAATCTTCATGGTCTCCTCTGGACCCACATGTCTCTATGTCTTTCTTGTGCTGTGTCCCCTACCTGGACGCAGTACTCTAGGCAGTGCAGGTGACAATTGCATCCCTTGCTCTGCTGGCCTAATTTCTTTTGATGGAGCTCACATTTCACTTACCCTGGGTGCTCATCTGGTCATCTGAAATTGTTTTGATTCATCTGTTTCAGACTGCTTTTAGAAGAGTTCCAGCTGAAATTAGTGAATTCCTATAAATCATTTAATGACTAGAAGAAAAATGAGTTATGATCAAGTCTTAGGAAGAATGTTTAGGAGTTGCTTTTCAATACCAATGTGCTTTTCAAGTATTATATTTAAGACACAATTTGTTCTTATTTTTGACATTGTTAACATTTAATATTATATGATGGCTGAAATTAATGCCTCCTATTTAATTATGTCAGCCTGAGACATCAAAGGTGGATGTTGATGGCATGGCAGTAAAGATTGGACTTTCCCAACAATATTCATTGTATTTTGTTGCCATGTGACAGATGACAGCAGAGGGGCACTCTGACAGAATGGTATGTGAACACAGTGAGGTGGTGGGTGCTGTGTTTCAGCAGTGGCAATAGCAAGGTGAAAGTCAAGGCATGTTCTGGACAGCCATGCAGTTGTTTATGAGGACGTCATGCAAGCTCTTGTTCATTAGTGGCAACAATGTGTAGCTAATATTTGTGATTTTGCTGAAATACAGTATTTTGTAGCAGAGAATTTGGTCTATCAAATTGGTGTTATTGTGCTCTCTGCATCAGTTGTGGTTTCCATGGAAATAAATAGAGGCATTACTTTTATAGAAAAATATGTAGCAATTTGTCTTTGACCAGAAGGGCAGAGAAGTATTCTGTGCTCTAGGTCAGTGTAAAAAGCTGAGGAGTGTGACAAGTAGTTATTCATACTTCTCTATGCTAAAAGCAGGTCCAGTCCAGAGCTGAACTGCTGACAGTAAGCAACATAATTCATTAAATGCATGCTACACGATTGCTCTTACAGAAAAGGTTCCTGTAACTATGGATGCAGTATGGCAGAAGTTTCTTACCATTTCCATGTTTTTTAAAGTCTACCTGCATTAGCAGTAGCACTTTGTTCTGCATTTCACCAGTGTTTTACATTTCTAAGGGCTCGTAAAACTGACATTCAGGTGGAGACAGGTCCCACTCAGAGGGCCCTGTTGGGCAAACATGGGGTGGCACCCAGAGCCAACTCTACCTCACTGAAGCAGACACAGGTGAATATTCTACCAATTTGTTTTGAGATATTAATATATAGCCATCATTAGCTGAAGCATCTGTTATTATGATCTTGATATATAATGAAACTCGACTTTGGAAGGAGGGTTGAGAACTGGCTGACTGGCAGAGCTCAGAGCATTGTGATCAGTGGCACAGAGTCCAGTTGGAGGCCTGTACTTAGCAGTATTCTTCATGGGTCGGTGCTGGGTCTGGTCCTGCTCCACACCCTCATCAACAACCTTGATGAAGGGATAGAGTGCCCCCTCAGCATGTTTGTTGATGGTACAAAGCTGGGAGGGATGGCTGACACGCCTGAAGGCTGTGCTGCCATTCAGTGAGACCTGGACAGGCTGGAGAGCTGGGCAGAGAGGAACCAGATGAGACTGAACAAGAACAAGTGTACAGTCTTGCACCTAGGGAGCAATAACCACATGCACTGGTACAGGTTGGGGTATGACCTGCTGGTGAGGAGCTCTGAGGAGAGGTACCTGGTTGTCCTGGTGGATGACAGGCTGGCCATGAGCCAGCAGTGTGCCCTAGAGGCCAAGAAGGCCTATGGGATCCTGGGGTGCATTATCCTAGTAAGCAAATCAAAAAATATCATGGTTACTGAAATCCATTCTGTTGTCTAAAGGGAAATGTGTGGATTTGAATTCAGCACAGTATATTTTAAAAAAAAATAAAATAAAAGCAACACAAAAATAGTGAGAACATGTTTCCAAATTAGAGCTTTTCCATTCACTTTTCCATAATGTTTTTGTACAACTATCATAGCATAATGGATCATAGCAAAAAATGATGTAACAAAAAGGTCTAAGCCTTTGATGTGGCATCGTTTTTGTGGTTTCATATTTAGAAGAGATCTGTACACTGAAATAGACATTTGACTCACTTTTGTTCATAAAGAAGCAAATACCATTTCAAGAACTCATTTAACTTGAAATAACATTTTTAGCCATAGCTGTTTTTTTTTTTTTTTTCTAATAAAAACATGCAAATGTAAACTAAATATAGCCTCAATTTTCTGGATGACTGAGTGTGCCACAGGGTTGGAGCTTTTGACATTATTCCCTTCCTGATGCCAGTTTCTGGTTCCACTTCAGTTAAATATTTTCCTAGCAGTGTTACCCCCTGGCATCTTAAAAACATACACATTGTCCTGTTACAAAAGGATGGTTATTTTTTCCTTTCAGAATATGCTAACTTTTGAAGAATAAACAAAATTTATTTGGTGCTTTTCCAATTTCCTTTTTTGGTCTTCATTATCTTTGTCATAATGCAGTTTCTTCAGACTCTCTTGGAAGGGCTAAGGTCACAAGTAATAATGTTATGGGTTTGTGAAATGCTTTCAAATATCTTAATTATGATGATGACTTCGTGTTTGCAAAATGCATTCAACCTTGTTGAACACCTCCTATTAATTGCATTGATGTCAGCCATATATAAATAATTCATCTCCCTTGTGCTCCATTATTCCCTCAAATCTACGTATGTTTATATAATTCAAATTTTATTCAGATTTGTGCCAAAAGAATGTAACTTTGGCTGCAAAGTTAAGTACTTTCAAATCAAAAATGGCATTTTGATAGCTGTCAGTACACTGATTCAGCCTCCTCCTGCATTCATCTGGTGGGCTGAATGATGTGCTAGAAAAAATAGTGTCCAGTGGGGTAATTAAATTTTATATCACAATGCATAAATATGAATGCAGTGAATAAGAATTAAATTTAAACAGGCAACTGGGTAAGTCTGGCATTTCCCAACTTGCAAGTGCTTGACTTTGCAACCACTGTATGCTTACAAAATAGGCTATTGCAAAGAAATCTGAATATATTTGAAGAGACAAAAGAAGGAAAGATGTGACAGAAAGCTGCTTACCTCACAGCATCTTTAGTTATGTTGGAAACTTGAATTCTTTAACTGGCCAGCTATCCTCTGAGCTACTATTCTCTCTGTATATTAGTGTGCTGCTAATCCCAAAGGGCGTGAGAGTGTATTGTTACAGATTTCTCACTGACTAATCAGACGCTAGTCCTGTGTCCAGGGGCATGGATTCTGGCTGTGTTGGAGGTCTCAGCTGCTGGAGTTAAGCACTGAGTTATAATCAAGTGAAAACGGGATCATCTGACTGGCAGGCTTAATTAGGTTGTATTTCCTCTTAGAAAATACGTGGTAGGAATATTTTTAATGCAGAATGGCACTTCTCCAGCAAAAGAGAGCAACAACAAAAAAAAAAAGCACAAAAAAAATGACAACTGAGTAATCAACATCTGTCTGTCAGTATAGAAGAAGCTAAAAGGTAGTTTTAGACACAGAATGTAGAAACTCACTTAACCCAACTGAAGTGAAAAAGGAGAATGTTAAAAATACATAATGATGCTGGGGTTTGGATGTATATATCAGCTCTTCCCAAAGTTCACTTGAACTTTCATGTCTCCTTTAAGTCTTGGCTCATAATTTGAAAAAGTCGTTTACTTGCATACTATAAATTTTATGACACTTTCTCTTTTTATCAGCTTCATTGTGTGAAGAAGGGTTAATTGCTGGCTGATGGGTAAGAGAAAGTAGAGAAGGACAGAAATTTACACCTGCCTAATAAGAAATATATATTCTACTGTTTCATGATAGGAGGTTATTTCTGGTTACTATTTTTTTCTGAAAATAATAGAAGAATTTGAAGCATCAGGTTTTGTTTGCAAGTGTTGGTACATTTACATTCACATAGAAAATGGAAATATTTATTTCATTCTTGGAAACAGAAAGATGTGTACTTCATGTAGGCCAAAAAACATCTTGAAGTGGTGAGTGATGGATATCTAAAGAGTCTGATTGGCAGTGGTAAAAAAATATTTTGGAATATTTTGGAGCTATCTCTGTTGTCATTTTCCCTTACACATCTGCAATACTGCATTCACTTGGCCCAGTATTTTCTTTTGATTTTTTTCTTCTCTTCCATCTTGTGTTCTTTTGAGACACAACTAGTACACAATAATGGTCCAATACACATGTATGGAGGCTTGCTCTGCATTTAGATAGCTGCAGGGCTATCTGTGGATTAAGATGCAGATAAGAGTACAAGAGGAATGGTGATTCAGCAGTGCTTATAAAGTCCTGTTGAATTGCTATGTAATGTGGAAACTTTTAGACAGCATAAGACACTTAAATGTATTTGCTAGAACTCTCCAAGTACTTGCAAATATTGGCAAAGACAAATTTGTTTCTCTTCTATCCACTGGAAGTCTAAGCAACAAACTTTTGACATAAAATCAGAACATTTAGGACCAAACATGAGAATTGAGCTGTTTCCATACTCAACATCCAGTTTTAAGCAGAGTCATTAGCAGATTAGAAAATAAATATCTATTTAGAGTTTGTTAGCATATATGTTTAGCAACTGTTCTTCAGCTTTTGATTACCAGAATCAAAAGGGATGTAGATATGGCACAGTGGCATCACATAACAGCATGCCACATCTAGCTGACAATGATTATAGGACCTGAGGGTCAGAAAGAAAGGGAGGAGGATGTGTGAAAACCAACATACCACTCCTTTTGTCCATCTCAGTACAGTAAATCCATTCTCACTTATCCTCATTTTATACATGGAGAACTGATTCTCCCCCTCTATTCTGTTCTCCTAAGACCCCACCTGGAGTACTGCATTCAGTTCTGGAGTTCCCAACACAAGAAGAACATGGAGTTGTTGGAGCAGATCCAGAAAGGGACCATAAAGATGATCAGAGGGCTGAAGCACCTCCCCTACAAAGACAGGCTGAGAGAGCTGGGGCTATTCAGCTTAGAGAAGAGAAAGCACTGGGAGGACCTTACAGCAACCTTCCAACACCAGGAAATCTGGGGAGGGACTTTTTATAAGGGCAGGTAGCATCAGAATGAGGGAAAATGGTTTTAAACTGGGCGATGGTAGATGTAGACTAGTACTTTATTGTGAGGGTGGTGAGACACAGGAACAGTTTGCCTGGAGAGGTTGTGGATGCCTCATACCTGGAAGCACTCAAGGCCAGGCCAGATGGGGCTTTGAGCAACACTGTCTAGTGGGAAGTATCCCTGCCTATAGCAGGGGGTTGAAATTAGATCATTCTAGATGTCCCTTCCATTCCAAACCATTTTGTGATTATAGGTGAATTAGTTTTTCCTTTTAAGAACTATCAAGCATTGGACAATGATTAGATAAACTAAGGATTCAAGAAAAATTCTTCATGAACAATTCAAGTAAGATGTAATATATTGTAATATATATGTAATGTAATATATATATGTAATTATATATGAAATATATATTTAATGTCTGTTGTGCTGCTTGACAGAATCACATCACAAAAAAATACTTCCAGTACATGTCTCCCCAGAATTAGTATCCATGACATTGTCTTACTAAATTTAATTCTTCTTTTATCACTCACCCTTGCCAAATTTTATGTCCTTGAGCTTTGGCACATAAGAATATAAACTTTTAAATTAAAAACAAAACCACAACACACTTTCAATCAGTTACAAATATGGTAAGTACAACTAAAGGTAACGTCTAGGAAATGCAGTACACATCAGACTATAGGTAGTGGTGCCAGTTCTAGGCAAAAGAACCCTGAAGAGTGGAATGTGAAAGCTCATCTTACTTACCTCAAAACTTCCAAAAGCGTGGGTTATTTAGAGGAGGAGGATGGTGGCTTATTACTTGTTTTGTTGTTTCAAAAAATGGCACAGTTTCCCAGGGAACCTAGTATCCCAGTGGGTTTAGAAGCACGTTTCAGCAATCAGAAGAGACAGCTACACCATCATGCTGAAACAGGACAAGATAGTATGGGTACATGCAGAGACCACAACCGTAGATAAACTGCTGTCTGGACAGGGCTCCTGAGACTGTCTTCAATAGCTTTGTTATGTCTGTTGGAAGTGAGACTGACACAATACAACTCTGGCTACCGTATATGTTTTGAGGCTGTGATGAACTCATATCAGCTCAGGTAGATTTATTTTTGGGGAGTTAATTTCTCTAGTAACTAAGTAAACTAGTAACATAAATGCATTCCTTAAAAGGTACTTGTGTAGACGGTGGTCTGGTTTGTCTTCCTTCTCATACTCAAGTTCTGCTGACAGCCTGTCAGTGGAAAGACTGGCTGCAGTGCTGAAGGGGAGCACAGGTTCTATGCTCATCTTGGATCTGTGCACTGCCAGCTCTTCTCCCTTTTGGTATCTGTCCTCTAGGGCTTTTACTCAGGTACTGAGCAGGTAGATTTGGTCATACTATACCTGACCACCACAAAGGAGAATGAAAGTCTTGTGTATTCACTCCCCTTCTTTTCACAAGTACAGCTGAATATCCTGTAGAATCATGATTTGACAAGAAACATACATGATGCTATTTGTGGTTTAGGATTTTGTTTCTTAAAGTTTCAATACATGACACACATTGATAGCCATGGAAGAGTATATACACCCTTCTCAGTGGCTCGTTGCTGAATTTTTTAAGTGAATGTATTTACTGAATTGTATCCTGTAGAAAAACAAAAGGGCATAGCTGCAAATCTGCCAGTTTGCTGGCTTTCCTATTAAACCTTGAAGGTGTACTCCTACTTGACAGTGGTACCTTTATAGCCAGGTCCCAAGAGTTACCTGCCTCTGGTATTTGTCACTGATGAACAGAGCCATAGAAAGCTGGCTGTGTCAGCAACACAAAACAGTGGCCAGAAGCCTACTAGTGTGACCCTTTGACTAGCTGAGAGAAATACTTGCACTGAAAGGATTTACTGATCATTCAGTTTAATTGGTTTGCACAAAGACAGCGGTGGCAGCATTATGTAAACAGGAGGCAGAAGTGACTAGTTTCTGTTTGCTTGCTTAAATGTAATCCATATAGCATTTTAATTCAATGTAGGCTGCTGCCAAAACTAGGCTTGTTTGCATAGCAGAAATGCTAAATCACATCCTGAACCACTGATTGAGTACCTGGTGGGTAGTAAGACTCACCCAGTGAAGCTCAGGTGCACACAATGTACCTGAGTGACCAGAAGGATTGGAATTAGGATCCACTCCTTCCCAGACCACATTTAAGGGTTGGCAGTGAAGGTAAGAGTATTTTGTTGGAGATTCCTGCTTATCTGAAGCCTTTCAGAGGTAAGCAGGTGGTTTTTTTGTTTGTTTGTTTTTTTGTCTGTTTTTTCGAGAGCAGTAAATTCTGTCTAGGTTCCTTAGAAGTTTTTCATGAAAATTTCATTCATATTTTCTAAAAATATACTAATTTTTATTTCAGGTGGGTGAACCATAGCATTAGGTTTGTTTGTTGTTACTCCCTGAGTCTTCTAAGGCCCTTTTTTCCCCTAGATCTTTTCTGTCTTTAAATAAGATACTGCAATTTGAAGCTGAAAAAGTAGGTTTCATTTACTAGCATGAATATGCTGCAGAGATAATACCTTAATGTTACTCTGAATCTGAAAAGCACAGGCATAGTAGAATGTGTTTCTGCATGGTGAATCTGTGCTTTAGTTAAGAAATGCATTTAGAAATTAATTAAGTATGACTTCATTTTTTTTAAATGCAAATAGATATGGAACATCAATTGATTGACATCTGTATGTAATCCTACTTATAGGATTTAACTAAATCTCTCTTTGATGTGTTGTTAGACTGAACTCAGATGCTTTCGAGAAATTTCATATTAGATAATAATGGATTTTTATACATTTTAATAAATGATGAAAATCTATAAACTTGAGCTCTTACAGGTGTAGGTAGAAATAGCAAAAATTCATTTTTTGAAAACTTATTTTGTGATTAAATTATCTTGCGTATATTTTGAGAGTTAGTTCATTTTAGTTCCTTATAGTGTATAATTTCTAAAGGGTAATGCATCAGAAGACTCTTTTGAGCGGATATTGGCAGAATTAGAGTTTAATCAGTGCACTGGGTAGAGTTTATAGAGTTTTTTCACCAGCTGTTCTATCTCTATTTTTTGCTTGTGTTAATGTTTTTCCCTATTTCATAATGTTTTCCAGTGTCATGTGTTATTTTTTACTTTACTTTCTATTGATTAGTACATGAATAACTCTGTTGGCACCATCTTTTCAATGTATTTCTAACTAGTGATTTGTTTATCCTCTTTTGCATAAAATTTTGCCATCGTAGTGTTTGCATATTATCTGTAAGTGTAAATATGGATTTCAGTTGATAAGACAGTCATAATCACTGAATGTGCATTCTGTGTCACTTGAATTAATATCTGAAATAGTTGGCATTAGTTTTGTGTATTTATTTTGCTTCTCTTTGATTCGTTGTCATTTTTTAGTCCTGCAGTTTTTAATCACCTAGTTGGTAATTTAGTCAACAATAAGACTACAACTGCTGAACTGAAAGTTTACTCAAAAATATCTCTAAGCTTTATAGATTTATTTCTCCCTTTATGAAACATTCAATTGATCTGGCATTTCAAATTAGACACGTCAGCTTCTTCTACTAGCATGGTATTTGAATGGTGTATTGAGTTGGGACTGCAGTATGTAAGCTGACTGCTTTATTTATGGTAGCCTTTTTGATGCTCCAGAATAAAGAAATAATGGGTATGTTTACACGTTACTTGGGTTGTTTTGCTGCTAGCATTTAAAGAAGTACCCCACATCTAGTTAGAGTGGGTGATAGCTGCAACGTCCATTATTATATATCTATGCATGTGACTGTTACCTGAGGTAGATGCAATTAAAATCATGGGTATGTGAATGTGCATTACACTTTTCTGTCTGTAACTTGGAAATTCCCAAAGGTAGTGAAGTAGGTAGTGATTGAGTTCTATCAAACAGCTAGATAAGTGAACCAAAAACTAAGCTTTCTCAAGAAGTAGTTCATGCAGTTGCCCACTTGGCAGAAGACTTTAAGAAGGGTATAGATGTGGAAGAGGGGACCTTCATGACTGCACTGAAGAACATAGTGGGCATTGAAACAGTGTATGTAATTGTGCAAGATGATAATAAGATGGCATGTATTGTATCAGCAGCAAAGCAAAGGAAGAGATGGCTTTTGCCCTTTTTGTTACGTAATGAACACCCAGTTGAGAAACAGTAAGTGATAGGAGAAAAAGGGTAATGAAAATGAGAAGCAAGGAACTAAAATGCATTGAATCCTAATAACAGTGTACAGGATAAAGATAGAGGCAGTAAAGAATTGGTATGGATGAGTTCTCCCAGCAATTACTTCAAATCGATTAAAATCACTTTTCTACAAAATATTGTTTTTTTATTGTTGTTGTTTTTGTTTTTTTAATATGAGAGGAAGTCCAGTGATAATGTGGAGAGGACTGGGGCTGCTGACTACCTAAGTTTTGCTACCTGAGGGCCACACCTCCCAAGGAAGGACTTTGTTGTAAATACTCCTTTATACATTTATCCTACTTTCTTGCTTTTCTCAGCAGGAGCAGATTCTTCTTATGGTGAAGCAAAGAGAATACTTTCTTATTTCTAGTTCTTTCTTACTTCTAGTTAGTTGTGTTGGTATGGATAATTCCTAACGATTATAGATCTGTCTGCCCCCTCCCACCCACAAAGGTGAAGGCTAAAATGAGCAATTGTAAGCTTTCATCTTGGTGCTTCTTCACCTGGCTTCATTTATGAGACCAAAGGCATCAAAAGGCTGAAGGTAGGAGTGTCTCAGTTTTACCTGGTCTGGAAACTCACGGCTGTACCTGCAGGTGCTCTGTGCCTGCCACCCATACCATATATCTGCATTTTGCTTCAACTGCTGTCTGCCTTATTGGTAAATTTATAAGTTTTAATCTGTTTTTTTTAAGTCTGTATCTCAGTATCTTCTGTACTGTGTGTATTTACTAGTTAGTTAACACACAGCAGCTAACATGCCAGTGAATTACCACTAAGTGCTGCAAGGTGAGCAGTGTGCCAGGGCCAGACGTGACAAGAGCCAGGGCTGGCTGTGCTAGGCCTGTCCTCTTGGCAAGGCCGATCAAGGTCAAAGTGGAAAAGCGAATTGGGTCCTGGAGAACCATAGCTGTGCACAGACTGGACTGCAGCCCTCAGCATGCTCTAAGGTGATTGCCCTCTTGGGGCCCTTAGTGCTACTGTGGGGTTTTCCAGATGCAAGAAGCTGTGGTTACTGTCTCACAGGAAGAGCTTTGTTAGCAGGAGGGTATATAAAATTCACTGTACCAGCTGTAAAGATTGAAGAGGCTGAGATGTTTTTGCTTCACATCCCCTTGTATGCCTGTGCTGTCTCCTGGTCTTCAAGCTCTTATTGTCATAGACGAGTTGCAATATTTTCTGATCCTCACTGCAAATTGGCCCTGAAGTGCCACAACATCCCAGGAGTTTTATTTATATCTCATCGGTCAAAAATAAATAAGCCTGATACATCTAGTTATTTAGAATGAAGATAAAATGCAGTAAATAAATGTCACCCTTGATGCTAGTAGAAGTAATACAAGAATATTTTATAGACATCTACTGTATATTCTGAAATGCTACCAAAATTTAAAATAGCTGAAAGTGCAAGATACTGTGCAGGGATTTTTATGCAAAACATATTAAGTGAAATAATTCCAGGAAGGAGAATGGAAAATTTTGTATTGTTTGAACGCTATCACTGCTTGACCATAAGTGTTCAGTGTATCCTTAGTTAGGACTTTTAGTCCTTTAGTTAGGACTTTTGCATTAGGTTTGATTTCAGCCCAGATTCTGGAATGTGTGTTTTCTTTAGTCTTCTGTGTCATCCACATTAAAAATAGAGTAGTATAGGAAGGGATTGGTTAGTCAAGCATTTTGTGTTGATGTACCACTATCTACAGTACAGCCAGTATTTTACTTTACAGGCCAAATTTTGGCTGTTCCATGTATGAAAGTGGGCTATTCCATGTTTATATAGTTAAAAGTTTTCTGGCCACTAATGGGCCTGTGCGGGTTGAAGTGCATTTTTGTTTACATCTGGCTTATATGCTAGCTGGATTCTTTGTGGAAAAAATACAGCAAAACTGCCCTGGAAACTTGACTAGTCTTTTATAAGAGAGCAGTGGCGTGATTCCTTTCAAAACTGCATTAATACTCTGAACCAAAATGTTAATGAAGCTACAGCTTATGTGTTCTGTGTATATAATGTTTAGAAACTAAAAACACTTATCTTCTATAACATAATAAGACCTGTGATTAATGATATCATTGCATTAGTGGTGGAAACTGTGAGACTGCTTTCAAATAACATATTATCCAAATGAAAGTCTAATTTTGTTCCTCAGGATGTAATTGATGCATGTTTTAATGTTTATTTTTAGCTTTGTGCTCAGTGTCCAGGGGGGACTGGAAGCAACTGGGCTAGCTGCTTGCTTTAATTAAAAGGCATTAGAAGAAAAAAAAATTGTGCTTTTTTTTTTTCTTGAAGGAATGAATTATTTTGATTTTAGTGCATTACAGGTAGCTGGTCTGTGTATGGGCTGTGTGGCAATCTCAAATGAATATAGTGTTCCAGGATATGGTGATGAAACAGTAAAAAGCAGTATGTTTGAATTAAGAGGAGAAATCAGGCTTCAGAAGTTATCATTGGAAGTTGACACTGGGAGGAGGATAATGTCTCTAATATGCTTAAATAGAAGCTGTTGGTTTTGTTTTTCCCCTAAATTCTATAAAACAGTTGAAAATTTCCACAGTTGTTGAGGATTCAGTAAGAACAGTAATACACAAATGGTTTATAGCTGGGTGTTTGCAGTGTAAGAAATGTTTTAGTTTTGTGAAGATGCAGAGAAACTTTCTGACAGTTCTATGTGGTACTCCCCAGTTATACTTGATAAATAGACTATAACAGTTACTGTTGGTTTTTCTTAATGTACCTTTTAAATCTTGGCCATTTTCTTTAAAATTATTTTTGCTGCTGGACAGAACATGATATTTTATGGAGGGGAACAAAGAAGGTGCTTCTAAGAATCTGCCTGTTTATATTGGTAATATGAGCAAATTAATGAGGGGTGGGGGGTAGGGCGGGGTGAAGATTTAGAGGCTGAAAGCTGTATTCTGTCCTGCTCTGGTTGATAGAGGAAGTGTGTTACGTTACATCCTGCAAATTGTCAGTTCTGGACTTTCAAAGTCAAATGGCTTTAAATCAGAGCTTTAGCTTATGCAGGGAGACATTTAAGCCTTTTTCTTCTCCCTCTTCTTTTTCCAACATAAACGTCACTCATGCAGCATCTTCTATTACAAATTTGAGAACACTTCAGAGAGGGTCTGATTTCCCTCAGTGTTAAGGTAATCCTGTAAAGGTCACCATCTAACCAGTGTGAGCTTCCAAGATAAGGTACTAAGACTGAGGTTTTATTATTATATGATCATATTTTAGAGCTTACTTTGAAGTCTGAAATTTTTTTGCCTGTTAGTCCCTGGTTTGCTAAAGCTGACTTGATAACATGTAGCTGCTAACTTATCAACATGTGCTAATTACAGAAGCAATGGAACAAACCTGCTTATGTTGCTGACTCTTGGTCTGACATTAGCCTAAAATCTGAGAGGAAAGTTAATTGCTTTGAATGTTTGAGACCCAGCTGTTTGTCTGACAAGTGGGCTGCTATTCTTTGTTTTCTAATGGACCAGTGGAGTTACATGGCTTTGTTGGGATTTACATTCTCCCATAGCACTTAAGACTGTAAGCCAATAATAGTGTGGATTTGGTTTTGTTACATTAATTTCATGAAATGAGTCAGAGTAAAGAACATGAATTATGTTGATTTCTCATTTTTTTTAAGTGGAAAAACAAGCTTCCTGTTGGTACTTTTTACTTAAATTGCCACAGAGACTGTTAGCTGCTCAAAGGTAGTTTATCCTTAACTGACGGTATTAAAGGACAATTTTGACTTATTTGGCTGCAAGTAGTGTGGTGAAGATTTGTGTTGCTTTGTATTTCACAACATGAGTTTTTCAATTTCTACAAATCTTATTTTAGATTTTTTTTAAAGAAAAAAACCAAACATTGATAACCCTTCAGAATGAACTGTCCTTTAAATCAAAAGAGTTTGAAATATTCTTGGAGAAGGATCTCCAGGTTATCTGTATGCCTTCTTTTGTTGCCTTTATCTGTTTGCTCTTAGGAAATCCTCTGGAGGCAGGAAACCAACTTGATGTTACTGCTAGGCTGGCTGTTAGCCTCACTTTGAATGCATGGAACACTTTCCATGAGGGCTAGACAGGCAGCTTGCTTTTTTTTTTTCCCCAGATAGATTTCACACAAACTACTCAATATACAGGATGGTATATAGTAACAGATATTGGAGATATTGGCCACTATCAGTACACTGCTATGGGCCTCTGCTCTGTCGGAAATACTCAAATTTTTGACCCCCTGGGCATCTGTTCTCCCTCTAGAGCTCATCCCTTTGCAAGTTATTATGGTAAACATCTCCTTAGATCTACTTTCTTTACTGCTAATAAGCAGTTCTGCAATAGAAGAGAAACCTCATTTAAATCTGTGAGAGTTTGAGGAAGGAAATAACAATGAACAGTTCAGAAATTTTGTTGAAATTCAGCATTACTACCATAAGCTTCTAGAATGAAGGAAAATAACACTAAACATGCCTTTTCCCTAAGTGAAATTAGTTTCAGTTTCCATTTGGAAACACTGAGGATTAGAAGTTATTCTCCAGGGATTTTTGAATTCTTACTGGCCACCAATGATATATTATTTATGTTTCAAAGAACTGTTTTCAGATAGGCCTACAAACTTAACTAAGTGGGAACAAATGTTTGCTATTAAAGTACTAGATATTAAAGCCTTAATACATATATTAATATGTATATATATATGCTAATACAATAATTGATTTTTTTGACAATTCCCTGGTCAAAAACCAGCCTAGAATAGCTTTGAAGAGCTGTGGACTGCAAATCAACTGCCATAGTTAACACAGAAAAACTGCTCTAGACAGCACAAATCTACACAGATCGTTCTGTTTACCTTCAAAATATCTTTGTCTATAACTTCTTTTGTATCCTGCAGTCATTACATTCTGTTGTCCAATGGATTGATGCAAAATTTGTTTTGTCTTTTGAAGCCCCTGGCACTGTAGATATTCATGGAAGTTGGACTTTTGGAATGGCAAGTCTTTGCAAAACCAGGTTTCTCATTCTCTGCTGCTGTTTCTGCTGAATACTATAAAATAATAATTTGGTTGTAAATGAGAACTTTCCTCCTGTATATTTTCTTGAGTGAGCAATTTTATTTACTGTTCTTTTGCTTAGTCAGAGCTCCAGGGAAAAGAAACAGAAATGAAGAGGATATTATGTTTAAATCAAGGTATTTCCAACTGATTCCAAGTTACTGAAAGGCTCCATTTTCCTTGAGCTTTGTAACTTCAGTAGTGTTGAAGTCTCTTATAATTAGCAAGACAGAGCTTATTAATATTTTATTTGGTTGAAATTCATCCAGGTGATGGCATCACAATCTTCTATAAGATGCATGAAAATACAGCAAAAAAGCAGGTTTTTCAGTGTAGTTTTAGAATATTATAAAATACTGAGATAATATAAAAATATTTCTGAATGGTTTTAAAAGATTGCTTGTAAAAGTAAAGAAGGCATTAACTAGTAATGATTGGCTCATTCAATAAACTATACCGTTACCGATTACTGCTTAAGGCATAAAGTGACAGGTATGTATTTTAAGAAATAAGTTTTCAAGACATGATTTTCATGGACTACTGCAATATTAACTCTGAATGTGGACTCATAAATTCTTAGTAACATTTTTTCTGTGTAAAAGGTATTTTAGCCCTTATTTGATATTGCTTCTCATTTTAACTCCTTTTATGTGCTAACATTCCTTTTGCCTTGAAAGTGACTTTGATATCTGACTTCATCTACCTACTTGCATAGACATGAGCTACAGAAAAGTAGGTTTTTTGTGTGATAGCCCTAATCTATATAAGTTCAGTCCAAAATGTAGTGAGACATTAAATACTTGACAAATGTTCTATCTGTATTTGTATCACTTCATCACAACTTGCTGAAGGGTTAGATATGGAATTAAAAAAAATGTTCTTTAATGTGTGTAAACAAGTATGCTTTTTTTCTTAAATGTAGTAAGTAGAAAGCCAGTGTATATACTGAAAATGCAGCTATTTCAAATTGACTGATGTTTACAAGGAATAATTTCACTGCTGTTTGAAGGGCATTCCTACTCACCTAGGAAGATGAATTCTCTTGTTTTACAGCCAACTTCGAAGGTACTGGATGAGGTGCCAAAATTTGTGAAAAAAATATTTCAGTTTTGATGAAAGGCACTTCTTAGAAGTCTCTCTTCCTTTTCTCACTAAGGCTTAAAGCTGTCAACATATTTCATTCTAAAAGCCAGCATTTATCATCTTTCTCATCAGCACCAACTTCCATTCATGAGAAAAAAGTTAAACCACTCCAATGTTTTTTATGAGCAGGAAGAGGAAGGATGAAGGAACTATTAATGATTAGAATCAGGATGTCTGTCCTACTGAGCTCATTTTAACCTTTGCTAACAAATAGTGAAAGGTAACTCAAAGTATAAAAACAGAATATGGATGGTGAAACACAAATATCAGATTTGGGTTTTTTGTTTCCTGTAGTGTGTTTTGTTCTAGTACCTCCTGGTGTTCCTTCTGATTTACATGAAATCACAGCTTTCTCACTGATCTTAATGGGTGTTGACATTTGAAGCTCATTGATTCTTCAAAATGTCAGGCAATTATTGGGGGAAAATGAATTACTTCCTTCTTTCCCCAAATGTATGTTAGTATCATGTAGTAATCTAGGATTATAGGGAAAAAAAAACAGCTATAAGTAACTTATTATAAAACAGCATTTCTCTGTGCTCCTTTATTTCTGGAGAAAGCTACAGTTAAATATACTATTTCCTTATGCTATCGATATATAAGTACAGCTTCTGGTCATTTTTTGGGAGTGAAGCTTTCTCAGAATACCCAGCCTTTGAGAATCTAGAGTATCTTAAAGTATATCTTTAAGTTCTAGGAAGATTACTGTGATTGTAATGAATGACTTTACAAAACTATGCAGAAGAGGATGCTTTTACCTTCTGTTTGCAGGAATACTAAATATACTACTGCTAATACTAACTTCATTTTCACATGTCCTGAAACATTTTTTTCTTGGTGTACTTGGAGTTGAGATGATTGGAAGCTTTTTTTTGGGGTGAGGGGGGGGGGGCAGTAAAAATTAAGTAATTGTAGCCTGTGACATGGTTTGTATAAAAGGACTGTGTAGCACATTGCTCCCTCTGAAATGTTGATGACTTACAATATTGTAACAGCAAAGTCAGTTAAAGATGCATTTTTAAAGAGAAAAAGCTTAAAAGAATGGGAGAACAAATTTAATTTGCCATTGGGAAAGAGATGCCACTTTTGAGTTGGTTTTTGTTGTTGTTGTGCTGGTATCTAAATCATTGTCTTTGAAAATGATGTTTCTTAAGCTTTACCCTTTTTCAGTGAATGAAACTCAGATGACTCTTGTGGAAATGTATTCACTTCTCTAGATTCTTCTGGTAGGAAATACGCAGTAGCTTAGCAATGGATTGTATTTTGGCCAACTAGATTATATATCATATTGCTTGATAGAGCAAAACCAGATTTTTTTTTGTTCATCTAATTCTAGGAAATATTATGAAATGGCAGAAGTATCTGAGTGTTTTGTTATTGAACGTTTTTGCAGAACAAGATGTGATGTTACCCAATAGTCAGCTGAATGAAGTACTGAGTGCTTTAGAACAGCTTTGCTTTTGCTTTGGCATGATTTTGTTCAGTTACTATATTCTATATTAGTGATAAAATGTTGACCTGAAATTTCTTTTATTTGTATGTAATAACAGACTGGAAAAATTCAAGCTTTTAAATCATTTTGGAATGCTTTCAGAAAGTGTAGGTATTTCAAGGTGACAGCCAAACTGTGTTTTCTATACACATCATTAGAACAGGAGAAATATAAGAAAATGAAGCATAAACAATGTTTAAGAATAATTTTGCAGTACTGTTCTTGCATTTTGTATGAACACATAGATTTAAAGCAAGTTATTTTATCCTTGAATGGAAGGAAGATAGTTACTAATCTGATATAGTTGTTTATGTGTGGTGTAACTCATTGATTTATAAGTACTTATTGACAGATGTCATTGATAATTACTCTAGTGGCTCATTTGGCATTTAAAACAGATTAGTACTATACTATATGGAGAAAAAAATATTTATATATTTGTATTCCTTTTGTACATGATTTTTTTTGTACTAGTTCATTGTGTTTATTATTTTGAACAACTTTAGTGGAAGTCTGTATTATGAATGTTCAGATATACTATGAAAAGATTGTATTCCTTTTTATAGAACATAGTGAAAAATGTGGAGAAATGAACCAGATAAAGTATGATAAACCTTAGTCATTAAATAAAACTTGCACATTAGTGGTTCTGTACTGACGTGGAATAACTTTACATTGAGGGTGGTGGACCACTAGAAAATGGGTTGTCCAGAGAGGTTGTGGAGTCTTCTTCTGTGGAGGCATTCCCATTGTCTGTATGCCTACCTCTGTGGCCTATAGTAGGGAAACTGCTTTGGCATAGTTGGACTCAATGATATGTTGAGATCTCTTCCAAGCTCTGTGAACCTGTGAAATACAGGAGAAGTTGTAAACGAGTTTGAAATGATTGTAGCAAAGTCTCTTGCATTCTTTTTGGTGCAATGCTTTCTGAAGTTCTTCTGATATTTGGTTTCATGCTGGAATTTTTATTAACAACAAAATAAACTAAGAGCATTCTTTTCATGCTAATGAACAACTGTTCATTCTCTGGTTAAACTATTAAATTCTATCTCTGAGATTCATTTCTTGTGTGTTTGTCTGTCTTGTATTGTGACTAGTTGTGTACCTAGTTATACTTTAGTCCATTTCATAGTGCTGTTAGCATAGAAAGCTTTTAGGGCACATTCCTCAAAATTAATTTGAAGAGACATATATTTTAGCTGGATGTATAGAAGAACTAGCCTGTCTGTAATAGAGCAGGAGAAATGTGAGTTTTATAACTTTCCTTGAATAGCAAGAAGATTCAATTTTGAGTAGAAAATTATTTTTTAATTTTAATTAAGTTTACTTTCAGTGTATGCAAGAAAAAACTGGTAATCCTTAATATTATTTCTACAACAGACACTACAACAGACAGTTTCTAATCAGAGCATTTAGATGTCAACTCAGTGTCTTCTGAATTAGATTTACTGTCATTTTGTAAAAATGTGGCATTTTTAATAAAGAAAAAATAGATTTAATTCTAGCAGCAATCTTTTGGGGTAATGACTTCAAGTCAATATACAGAATTACACCCTTTTCTATAAAATCAAAGATACAATTACACAGCAATGTGATTAGCAGAATTAAAATGACAGTGCACTCATTCTGAACTGGAGGAGAAGTTAAGTATCAAATGACTCTTTCACTGCTACATTTACTACAAGTAGCTCTAATTATAGTAAAGGATTTGATTTTTTTTAACTTAAATTCTAAATAAAACGTTGTGCTAATTTGTTTTTTTACAGATCTTTATGGAAAATGGATGGAGAGTGTGTGAGATAAATACAGTTAGTACAGATCTTTATTTTGAATGCTGTAGCCTTGGAAATTTTTCATTGTTATGAGTTTAGTGGTTGATGTCATAGGCTATTGAAATACAACTTATTTTTATTTTGAAATACAAGTCTTATTTTTGGTACTGATTTTTTTCAGATTTTGTCATTTAATTCAATTTTCTTAGATTTGTATTCAGTAACTGCATAACCTAGTTACTGTTGTGATTTTAAGACAGTTTTTGAATCACTTTGTTTTAATGGTGTGAGTCATATAAGACACCTTTTATGGTATTTATTTAAATAAAAGCATCTGTTCTAATAATTACATGTATGACCTAAACATTCCTATTTTTGAAGAACAATAGGAGATGTTAAGTTGTAGTTTTTAAGTTCTTAGATATTAGCTTAGAACTGTTTTTAAGAATTAACTGAGGACTATGTATTGTCAGGTTATTTTCAAGTTACCCTTTTCTAAATTGCTTTCACTCCTTATGAAAGATTGAAAATAACACAGCTTTTTATTGGACTTGTGAAATTATAGGGATGAAATACCTTAGCTTTTATTTGAAGAAGTGATTGCATTTATGATATTACTAATAATGTTGTTCCGTATTGTGCTGGGAAGTCTAACTCTTCTGAAAGAAGTAGTTCCTGGAAGAACGTATTTCTGTCTTTTCCAGATAACATAATCAGCAGTATTCTACCACTTTTCTATGACAAGAAATCAATTACTTAAGGGAATAGGCAATATAAAAAGTACCGTCACTGAAAACAAACACTGGCACATTTTCAATTCTGGCTTCACTTGGTGTGCTTGCCAGCACTCTAGATGGTCCATGTAGATGAAGACCTGTTTTCTTAAATGATTTTGTTAACCATGGTAACAAATATTCCAAAGACAGTATTAAAAATACAAGTTCTAAATGAAAGTGTCTTAAAAGTAGGTTGGAAGTGAAACATGGTCAGAAACAGTGCTACAGTCCTTATTAACTGGCTGTTAAGTCCACAACTGGTTGAATTTCTCATGCTTGTAGGGGAGTTGACATTTCATTTTAGTTCTGTTTTTTTTTTTTTTTTTGCTAGTTAAAATTCTTAAAGATCGTCTTCTGAGTAAGTTAACAGCTGTGAGCTTTGCCTAAGACCTTTCATTGGTGTTAACTGCCCTTATTGCACTCTACCACTTCCTGAAGGGGGGTTGTGGTGAGGAGGGGGTGGGCCTCTTCTCCCTGATAAATAACGACGGGATGAGAGGGAATGGCCAGAAGCTGTGCCGAGGAAGATTTAGATTAGACCTGAGGAAACATTTTTTTTCTGAAAGAGTGGTCAGGCACTGGAATGGCCTGCCTAGGGAGGTGGTTGAGGCACCGTCCCTAGTGCTGTTCAAGAAGCGTTTAGATGAGGTGCTGAGGGATTTGATTTAGTAGTTCAGTGGGTAGGGATGGTGATAGGAGGATGGTTGGACTAGATGATCTTGTAGGTCCTTTCCAACCTAATGTATCTATGAACCTATGAATAGTTACAAAATACCTTGCTGGTTGAAAATGAAGGTTTTTTTTTAATGAATTATGCTGGAAAGTGTAAGACATGTAAACAGACGATCATTTTATATATATGGGCTGTGTGTCCCCAAGTGGTGCAAAAGTATGCACTTGATATCTCTCAGAACTTTGGTACTTTTTTCCTGTGCTTTCATTCTTTTATTTTTATGCAAAACTCGTGTCAAAATTATGGTTAAGAACTTGAGAATTCCCACTGTCTTGTGATTTAAAAAAATGGATAAATCAAACAACAGAAGCCAAGAATATTAGAGTCACTACAGAAGATCTCTGAAAGATGAATGTAATAGAACTTTGAATAAAAGTACTGAACATAACAGAAGTTTGCATGAGAATAAAAGCATTTTATTACTGAAACAGAACTAAGTCAAACTGTTGTACTGGTTGAAGAGAATACTTGTACAGAAGTGGTAAGAATAAATAGAAGAAATATTCAAATCTCAATATAATACATTCTACTATATGATTTGAAACCTGGGATTTCAGTTGAATAAGTTCACAGCGTTGAATATCCCTTCCAGTTCTTTCAAACAATCTGCACTATTTAGTGAACAGAAGGATCATACATTTTTTTTACAGTTCTGGTTATGTAAGTGATGTAATTGAGATGAGCGGTGTAGAAATAACTTTATACAGATGTGTCCTTGTTTGAAGAAGGAAAACTTCACTACAGAGCAGTCACCTCTGCTAACAGCATGTACAGTAGGAATTATGAAGCCCAGGAAACATAACAGGAATCTCAACTATCCGTAGTGAGATCCTGGATCTTCTATTAAATGGTGGATTTTTCTATGGCCTATACTTTCACTATATTTTCAGGGTCTGAAGCAATTCCTGCGTGTCTGACTACTCTTGTTAAGTTTGATCTTACATCACTATTTTAGGTGAGTTCTAAAGACGTTGAATGTTACACATGTGACAAAAGAGAAACCCAGGCCAAAGTACTTTATGCAGCATTTGGAAAAGAAATTGGATAGGGGACTTTTTTTGCCAGCTCCGTTGAGTCATGTGGATTGATGGCAAACTCAGGCACACATCTTAAAGTAAGATATTTTGTCAGTCTCTCTCTGTGACCTAATATCTTACTGAGTCTTCAGTAGCAGAAAGGTGAACAATTCTGCTATGTAGATTATTGCATACTAGATTACAATAGCAAAGTTTGGTGATCTTCAAATGAGAAGCAATGAACTTTTTGTGTTGAAGGTGGAGAGAAGGAACATACCTTGCTTCATTTAAATGAAAGCATTGATCAGGTACAGTATCATTAATCAAAGAGTCAATGATGTAGCTATTCTCTTTCAGTACTTCTTGTTTTTTTTTGTTGGGACTGTGGCTGTCTTTTACCTTCTGTTACGTCCTTTATGTTCTCTATGTGTGGTGTCATTCATATTTGTTGATTATATGCTCACTCTTTTGGTCCCTTTCCTAGGCGTGGAATCCCAGGCACTTAAGTTTGCTATTTGCAATTTGTACTTCAATCTTTCAGGACTGGTAATATCTCATGTTAGTACTTAGTGTTCAATGATCCTGTGCATGTATTCTTGGAGGCTTCTGCTACACAGAAAACTTATTTTAACTCTTCTCATAAATGAAATGAGATTAGATGTTTGTCATGGAATTAGATGAGTTGAATAGCAGCTAATTTTTTTTTTAATTTGAGGAGATTCCACATCCTTAGTTAAATGTTTTAAAAGTAAAGCTTTGTAAGAAAAATCAGAATGGAAAAAGCTTATTTACATTTTGTTTCCTTGAGTGGATTTTTGTATGTTAGTCTGTTTTGTTTTATGAGATCATATATCAGGTTCAAATCCAGTTTAATTCCCTGTTTAATGTTCTGCCTGGGATGTTCCCTGTCAGCTTCAACTCAGTTTTTGAGTGTTAACTTTATAGTTTCTCTGCCATAGCAGCAAAAGGCTATGCAACTTAAATCCTCATTTGAAAATAACAGTTCTATTGATATTATGAAAGCAGAGACCCCAGCTAGTGCTTGTATAAAAAGAGGTCAAATTCATGCCAAGAAATTATTTTCTAAATGCTCCTCAGTGTGATTTTGATACTGCAGCTGATTTCTGCTGAGGCTTGTATAGGCATGTGCATTGCAGCAGGCACAAGATCATGTTATGAGTTAGCGAAGCCCTGATGCTTGTGATACTGCTCTTTTCAGTAATGCAGTTTTAGTGCATCAGAATTGGTAACCTAGCTTGCATTCATTTTCGAGTAAATGAACCAGGACCATGGCAAGGGCTCAAGTGCTACTGAGCAGTCATCCATGCATTTTTATTACTAGCGTACTCTCTGGCATAGATTTGCTCTGCTCAAACCTAGCAAGCTCTCAGACAGTTTTCAGGAATTACTTAAGTCAAAAGCATATGCTAGGATCTCTTCCCAACATGCACAGTGGGCTACTATACTATTTTACTACTAATGTAGCCCATTTTATTTTCTCCTTTCCTTCTTTGACTAGTGCCAATCTTAGAAGTGTAATGCATTCATTTGAAAATACTACGATTTGTCTGTGTACTTTTTTTTTTAGTCTGGTAGCTCTGTGATATATACAGGACAGTATTCACTGATTCACCTGTTTTAGTCCTGTGAGACTACCTAGCTCTCTGATGTGCTTTACAAGTTGCTCTTTTAAGTCAGTGTTCTTTAATCCAACCCAGCATTCATTGGAGAGAAGTCCTTTACTGAGAGCATTCTCATGTTAACTTTTGCATATAGTAGAAGTTGTCTTGAAATTTAGGCCTGTCTAGGTCTTGAGCAAGCATAACTTTAGTATCCTTATACTTAAAATATACTTTACGGCCTCATTGGAGCTCCCAACCTGTTGCATCTTTGACATCTCCGTGGTGAGCTCATCCATTGGTGCTCCTTCAGATTCAGCTCCTGTTCAAGAACCTGAAGCATTAAAAGTTATGATTTTAAAAAACTGTTACTCTTGACTGAAAACAAGCTCAGGGAGATGTGAAAATATGAAGTCAAATGCAGATCTTTAAAAGAGCAGAGAGCGATGTACACATACTAAGGTGTGCCAAGTTATTCTAGGAAAATGTGCTCTGATAAGCTAAATCTTATTAATGGTATAAAGAGAAACAATGTGCAACACATACACCAGTATGAGACTCATGTTACATGGTTGTAAAGAACCTAAGGATGCATGTCTAATTGTTATAATGCAAATAATATTTGAATCCTCAGCAATGTATCTTGAGGAATGTTATTACTGAGGAATATGCTTACAGCTTAGCAGTGGATTTTGCTGCAAATTTAACAGAACAAGCAGCGCACAAACTGGAGCACTTAAACAACCTAACAAAATTTGTCCATAATCTAAGACAACAGAATAAAAGCAAAAGGAATTGCAAAGAAATATTTTTGGAGAGCTCAAAAAGTAATACTGCTGAAGACAAGTAGTAGGATTTTTTGTTTGTTTGTTTCCAAGACATGGCTTCAGAGCAAGAGCTGGAATGATAATTTTTTGTTAAGTAGTAGATAATTTTTAGTTAAGTAGTTTCTGAATCTTGCAAGGCAGGAAAGTTTACTCATTTTCCCCCTTGAAATTGCATGTTACTTATCAGCTCTTTGTGGAAATTCAAAGTTAAGAAAGGTGATAAACACAGTGAAGAGAAACTGGAGCAGTAGTCTGAAAGCAAAATGAAATGAACTATGAAGTTAAAAGAAAATGAAGATTAGACAAAGGTGAAATAAACCTATTATTGTTACACTACTAGACTTGCTCGTCACGTGAGAACAATTTCTAATAGTAGATGGGAATACAAAAACATACATGTGCTCATAATTCAGGAAATGTTTTTGAAATGGCAAGGGAAGTTCCCCCAAGAAGATGCTTCAATGGTTAACAAGTATCTTGCTTTTTGGTTGCTTCTAATTAAAATCTTGTCCCTGCGGTAACTGCATGCACTTTTTTTAGCTCCTCTTTTGCCTGCAATGTCCTACAGAAGAATTTCATCTCTAGTATTGTATTCCATAGATTTATGGATTTTAAATGTTCTTCTGATGGTTTGTCATCAGATACTGGAAGATTAAATGACAGAGTCGAAACATGCAAGCTGCTATAGTTGTGACGCATCATTAAGGTTCCTGAAGTGAAAATGTTCATGAGAACTTGACTTTGAAGTCATTATCCCTAAAAATTGTTTCTCAGAAACATTGCCAAGAGGAATTAATCCAGCAAGACAAGCTCTTTTGATACATGGTGAACTATGTATTACCTTTCTTGCGGCTGTGTCAGCTTCCATGGGAATTAATAGGTGATTTTGTAAACAGGATGTAGATGTGGGCTGGCATAAATTTGGGTTCTTATCAGCCTAGTCATGTTCTCTACTGCTTACAGTCATCAAAACAAGCAACAGTTTTGTAGTAGAGAAATGTAAAAGCACTATTAGTTTCATATCAAGATAGTGGCTGTGCATAAATACACAAAAGGATATAAAGTGTTATACCCATGCCAGTGTGGTTGAGAGGCATTATTGTCATAGACATCTTGTTACAGACTTGTGGTTTATTAAAAATTGTTTTAGCTGAAGTGACACATTTATTTTCAGCGTAAAGGTGATTGTTTTTCAAGTTTATAACAGCTGTGATTTATTACTTGTTATCTGTGAGATTAAAGAGGATACTTCATCTGATGGGACCATTCTCATTTCTTTAAATCCAAATTATATGACAAATGACCATTGTGGCATATCAAAAAAGATTACATGTTATTAATGAAAATAATTTCATATAATTAAATATCATTTTATTGAAATGCAAAAGCAACATAGAGTTAGGGCTGTATAGAGAGGATAATTTGGAATATTTGTTTGCAGTAAAATTTGATCTAAAATCCACTGGAGAATAAAACTATACAATCATTTATTTTAATCCCCTAGTATGATAGGGAAAAAAAAATCATAGAAAATCAGGAAAGATAGAATACATACTTGGAAACTTAAAATCCAAAAGATAATTCCCACCTTTATTTTAAAATTGTTAAAAGTACATTGACTGTACAGTAAATTCTTAGAAGCCTTAATGTACTTCTGTTTTCTTCTTTCAAGACTACATTTGGAATATTTCAGTTTATTGGGTCATTGCAATTATCACCTGGAGACAGCCTGAGGCTGGTGCTTTTGGTTTTCTATGCATTAATATTTAGAATGCTGGGGAGAAAAATGTTGCAGTGTAAATTTAGTGACACGTATGCAGTTCCTTTGCTATCCACTGGTTTGTATACCATTATTTTACTTACAAGTAATCTTTCAAAGTCAGAATGTTGAAAGAAGGATGAAATCTTTTTTTTACTTCCTTCTAGCCCTTCTGGAAGTAAGCAGTTTAGAAAAATTGCGCACTTGTGTGTGTGGGAACTTCTTCACAGTGAGGGTGATGGAGCACTAGCACAGGCTGCCCAGAGACATTGTGGAGTTTCCTTCTCTTGAGGCATTCAAGGCCCACCTGGATGCCTACCTGTGCAACCTGGGTTAGAGAGCCGGTTTTACAGAGGGGTTGGTCTTGATCTCTAGAGGTCCCTTCCAAGCCCTACAATTAAGTGATTTTTTTAAAATGCTGCACAACTTACTGCTGTTGAAACATATTTGTGTCCATCACACCTCATTCATTGAGTGCTTTGGAAAAGCTTGTTAATAGAAATTTGTATCTACCAAGTAATATGATTTATTACAAAATCTATGATGCTTCTTTACTAAGATTTATTACATCATGATTCTTGTGCATACAATTTCAAGTAGTTCTTGCCTCATAATTTCTCATGTAGGTGATTACTAATATTTTGGTATGGTGTACCTTTCTTCCTTATCCTCATGGAGGAACATAAATTTGGCGGATGTACAGGTGGGTGAACTGCTGAAGTTTATAACCAATCTGGATTTATTTGACACACAGCTTATGCAACGCAGATATTTTAAGAAACAAGACAATACCTTTTAAGAAATATTTACCAACATGCACTGGTGTTTTTTTTTCTCCTGCTTTAATTGGTATAAATGTGTTTTATAACTACTTTTTTCTCTATGAACTTCTTGCTCTTTTCTTTCTTAATAAAGATCTTTGGAACAGTAGGAACAATCTTAATTCTATTATAATCTGTCAAGTATTTATTTTTAATCATCAAGGGAGGATTCCGTGTTGTATTTTAGTCTATAAAGTGCTGGTAATTAAGTGACAAGAATATAGGATGAGGTTTGTATCTCTGCTTTCGACCTTTTCTGTATAGCAGATAATTAAAATATACAGCCTAATTACACAGACTTGGAAAAAAAAATTCTGCATTCCAAATTGGAGTACACTGAAATATCAATAGCTCATTTTATATAGCTGAAGTTTTAAGCACAATTTATAGAACATTAAAGCATTTGTTCATGCTCTGTTTCGTAGTCAAAATCTAGCATTCTACATTGTTGATTAATTGACTGAGATCCAGTTTTACCACTCCAAATATCCCTCTTCAATAAAGAAGAAATGTAATGCTTGGTTTTGTTTTGTTCTTTAAAAAAAAAAGTAAAAACATAGAAAAAACCAGCAGCAAACAGACAAAACAAAAAATGGCAATATAAATATATTCCTTTTAACAAGATCTGAGGGAAAGGGTAGCTCTATTATATGTGTGTATAAAGATCAGACACTGCTTCTGTGCAACGTGCTTTGTTTCATTCTTTATGTGCTTTTATTATAGTACTTGTTTCTCTTTGTTGGGCAAGTATATTGCTTTTCATTGTCATCTCCACTGAAAAGCTGATCATTTTTTAAAAGTGTTTTATGACTTTTTTTTTTTACCAAGTATACAGTGTCGAATCTTGATACTGGGAGGATTTGCACTGTAATAGATCCTTCATCAGATTGAATGTAAACCAAGAAAAAAGTCTTTTCAAATTAAATTCTTTATCTTGCACAAGTTTGTAGGTTCAATACAAGTCATTAACTGATTAACACCTGCTGAAATCTTTATCACTTCTGTTCTAGCTTGTGTTTGAACTCATAATCTGAAAGTAAAGATATTGCTGCCAAAGAACAGCCTGAACTGTTTGTTTTGACTTGATGTGATGTTTTGTAGGAATATGGTGGTTTTAAAACATTCGTGTAGAACTGCACATTTTTCAAGTATGCACTGAGTGTAAGAATAATCAATGGATAATTACTTTTACCTTGAACTATCAATAACAACAGACACAGTTAGAATGGAAATTTTAATAACTTATAACTGTGGTACTTAAAACTGACATGACCTAAATCTCACTATAGAAGTATATTAAATTCAGAGTATTTTTTTTTTTATTATTAACTGTAATGACAAGTGATTAAGAAGAATCTGCTATAGAATGTTTCCACTGTTGCTACTTCTTAATGTCAGGGATTATGCTTAAGAAGAGCATGCAAAAAGGATCCTATGTCAAATCTGCACCTGTGTGTCTCCTACTATATGATACTTTACTGGCATTGGTCTAAATACAGAAATTGACTTCATTCTTATTTTGACACTGAGGTGTCACATTGTGGAAGTGAGAAATATTTGGATGAGATTAATAAATTTGTCACTATTGTGAAACAGATTAAGATAAAATGGGAACATACTGTAATGAGAATGGTGTCACTAGCTTCATTTGATCTCAGGCAGTTAAATTACAACATGCCTTTCTTTATGAGACGGTTTTACCAAGATAAATACTGTCAGTTTAGAATGAATTGTGCAGAAATTTAAATACATCGATCTTTATTTTGAAATGGAATTACTGCTGCTGGTAACAACAAAATAAGGTGCGTCATGCTTTCTTGTTAAAAACAAAATAGACAGTAGGAGAATGCTGAAGCAAATTTATCATGTCTGGTGACTAATTTTCCCTTGGAAAAATGTCATTTTTTTTAAATAGAAATGTTTCTTAAGACTGTTTCAGTTCTATCAAAATTGTCAATGGCAATCATGTAGTCAATAGTAATCACTGGAAAACAGATTAAATTTGGCAAAAAATATGGATATCTGGACATATAATTCCAGTCCCACATCAATTCTGTCATAAGATAACATCCTTACTAATATCTGACCCAAGGAAAGATTTCCAAGTAAAAGCATTGCTTTTATGTTCTTAATTTTTTCTTCTACCTGAAAATCTCATCACATACATCTGATAAATTTTCTGAAAGTTTCATGGTCCTATGCACTGTTAACAAGTTTTCTTATGGGAAGTCTTATCATTCAGTTATTATCGCTGTCCATGTTGAGAACTGCTGAAGTCTGTCTGTGTTCCTTTTTATAAAGTTGAAATGGCCCAGTTCACTAATTGAAATGGCCCAGTTCTTCCTTTTTCTATACAGGAAATAAAACTGTTAGATGTAGTTGTGATAAATATTGCTGGATAATGGATTAGATTGTATTAACCAAAAATGATTATTTTATAGTAGTTATTGAAATGTTTTTAAGCTTGTCCCTAGAATAAAAGTTAAAATATTTAATACTAAAATTGGTCATTTTTATTTAAACTTTTTTTTCTTTCTCATGGAGTACCAGAATTTTGGTGAACACACTCAAAAAGTAATAGAATATGATAGTATGAACTTACTTTTATGTTAATAATGTTTTAATGTTAATAAATACACATTTTCTTATTCTAAGGAATGGTTGCAGGAAATCCATTTAAAACCATTTCTTTTAAAGTGTTCCTGTTATCCATATCTGTTGCTACATTTCTTGTAGGCGTATTTTGTTAGTTTCTCAACAGAAATGTATTTCCTCCTTTGTCAGATGATACTTGGAGGTCTTTGAGTTAACTGTCATCAAATAATGCATCTTTCCAGATATTTTCATCTATATCTTGAATTTCTTTTAAATGTATTTGTGGGTTTTTTTTGTCTTATTTTGTAGCATGGTGGCATTAGTAGGTGAGTGATGTGAATGTATTAGAAGAATATGAGATGGTGGCAGTTGAAGCTGAAGGTTCCTGGCTTCTAATGATTGGTATTAGATGAGTTTATGGTGTGAGAGTATGAACACATACACAAACATGCTCATGTTTGGTCATTTTTTTGTCCCATTCATAGAAACCGTACAAGTGGCAACATATGGAGAATGATCAGCTGGCAGAGACGTTCAGTGAAACATTTTGTGTACTTCTCCCTTCTAGGTGGTCTTGTTTCTGAGCTGAGCATTGCCAAGGTAGTCTCTCAGGATACCCACACAGTATTCAAAAAGGTACCAGAGTACTGCTGACAGCATCTTGGCAAAAGTTCTGTGTGTTTTGCAGGTGATGCAGATTTGGAGAACTCTACACAGGGTGATTTTTTTCACTTGTTAGGAATATTTATGCATCATTAAAACTTTGTAAAAAAAAAAAAAAAAAAAAAGATTCTTTTTAATAACATACAACTGAGTATGTCTCTCTAATGTTTCAGGGGTCTTTCAGAACAAACATCAGTAATACATTTTTATCTTTACATTGGAATTACCATGAGAGTGGCAAAAGCTGTGATAAGACTCACATTTTCAGTTGCAAGCACTAATTATGTGGTCTCAGACTCAAGTGGCACAGTAATCATCATCAAGCCCAGTAACTAATGATAATAGATGAAAACCTGCTGATCTTCCAGCTGCCAGTGAGAATGAGAAAGATTACGGAGGCAGAGTAGCAATTTCTTTGTTTAGGAGTGCACTGAACTATGGATATTACCGTTATAGTTTTCTTCAGCTTTCATTATGAATGATAATAAAAGTAGTCTTATCTAAATTTAATTTAGGGTACCCCAAATCCATGCTTTAAATATACATTATGAAAGTTGTTTTCTAGAAGCTCCATTACCCTGAGAAGTGTTCACACTGTAAAATCAAAAAAGCATTTAGAGAATTGTACTATAATCTGTTGTGATTTTTCTATAATTTACTGAGTTTATATTTGACAACTTGAGCCCACTTTTTATTTGCTGTCATATTTATTTATGAAAAGTAGTTAGTTAGTCACTTAAACTTGAAATTTGTTGCTGAGACTCTGGTAGGGTTCACTGCCCTTGTAAAATTTCAGTGACTTGTAAACTTGGAGTAGAAATTGGAGTGGTTTTTTTTGGTTTTTTTTTTTTTTTTTTGAGAAGAGCTGCAGATCCTTGCTCTGGAGAGTTTTAGTAATATTTCTAGTCTCCACTTGAGAATTTTGAAAATATGTATTCAGTAGTATGTCTTCTCTTGAATTATGTTAAGAAATAGTACTAAAACTTAAATGAAACTTTCTGTATTGGAATACTGACCTTGTGTCTTTCTAAAATTGAATAGAGATAGAAACAAATTTTGATCTCAAAATAAGCTGTTATTTTGAAGACTTACTGTTTTCTCATCTGCAGTTGCACAGTAGCAGAACCACCAATTTACTTATTCAAACAGAAGCAGAACTTGCAGGATTACAAAGAGATGTGAAACTTGGAAAAAAATATGCATGTGAATACATCTCCACAGAGCTGAACTTTGACTGCACTGATGAGGGTCTGTCTAACCAACTGCTAATCCTTGATGTTTGGGATGTAGACTTTTTTTCTTCGTAGTGGAATTCCTCAGTATGTTATCAATTTAGTAGTTTCTATTCTGAGAATTTTGATTATGCTCTGAAAATTTTACTGATGAAATGCATGAACTGGAGTATTTAAAAAACATCCAAACAAAAAACTAATTTTCATTGAGTTAGTATAGTATTAGTTTAAGGATAGGCTTTTATGGCACAGAAGGTGGACTGTAGTGCTGTGATCCAGGCTGAATATTTGGATGTTCAAATAGCAGAGAGGAAGTGTAGTAAATGCTTGCCCTGTTCTTACATATCTACTATTTTTTGTCTATAATCACTATTGAAAGTAAGATTGCTAGGCTAGATGACCTTTTGGCTGGCTGATTTTATGTCTAGATGTGAAGAAAAACTAGGACAGCCCATACCAGAATGTGAAATTTTGAGACTAGTGCTTTGTGTTTGCTTTAAAGACATAGCTCATCCTGTTTGTAAGACAAAACTAAAACACAGACTATTTACTGTTCAGCATCTCTGCTTTAGCTGGAAAATTCTAATTGTTTTTGACTTAAATCCCTGGCAGCATTCTGAAAATCATGTCTCATGTTTTCCTGTTACACTTTCTTATGTATTGTGGGAGGGAGTAAGTGAAGTTTAAATATTCTTTTTCGTTATTTTAGTTAATAAGGTAGGAGAAATAACTAATGTGCTCAGGCTCCCTGTGGACTGGGAGCAGTGGGGGCTGCCCACAGGCTTCTCCGGGCATAGCTTGTAGCCCATCCTGTCCCCCACCCCACCAGGAGCAGTGCACTGAAGGCACCAGAAATCTCCCTGTGGATGCAGCTGGACTGAGGCCAGCTTGAGAGGTGGGCATGTGGTGGAGCAGGACTGTGGCAAGATGGAGCCTAGCCCTGCTATTGCCTCGCTGGGGCAGGGTCTGGAAGTCCTTGCTGACACGGGGGCCTGAGGGGTGTCTAGGAGTAGGCAGGGACAGGCAGAGCTAGCAATGCCCCCAGGGCTCTGGAACCGAGAGAGATATTTAGAGACTTAATTAATGAAATTAAAACTCCCATAAAGGCTTCTAAAATGTCTCTTAATTAATATCAATAAGTATTTTTACCTTTGTACTTGGTTGATCTTGCCACTTGTAATGTGGAAGCACGTTCTTTTTAATATCAAGCAGATGTTATTTTGGATAACGATATTTGAAGGAGGGCCTGATTCGGCCTTATTTTTATCTATTTATTTATTTATTTTTGTGGGACTACTCTTAAAATGATCAGAAAAGCTGTTGCAGCCATCAAATTCCTCACTCATTTTTAGAAAATGTTGGCTTGGCATTATTCAAATAATTGGAGTTAAGACTTGGAGATGGTGTTTAGTAGGCACACATCAATCATTTTCAGATTTTAATAGACTCCATATTCATACTACTGTTCTCATGCAAAACATGAAGAAAACTAGCGTTTGGTCATGAGCCTCTATCAGTTCAATACTTAACAGTTGGCAATGAGTTATGTGCCAGATGGATGGTTTTAACTTCTAGCAAAGGAATGGCTATTTGGATAAACTGCCTTGCATTTCATAAATATACCACTAAAACATCAAAGGACCTGCTTTGTAAAAGGGTTTGAATAGGACAGGAAAATAATACATTGAAAAATTTATACCATCAAAATCTTAGCTGAATGTTTGAGATTTTTTGCCATGATTAGACCATCCCTACAGCAATGATAGATTCTTCTAATCCTGAAGCTGTTTATAAAAGGAGAGATAAGTTTCTTTCAAATGGAAAAGTTCTGAATGTGACCAATCTTATGTAGGTTTTTTTTCTTTCTTCACTTTATGATTATATCTTTTGATCTTAGAGGTATCTAAACCATGTTAAAATAAATGGTGAAGCACCTTTTGAGTTTAGTAAAATAGTGGTTTTGCCTACAGAGAGCTTTTAAAACATAATGAATACATCCAAAAGCTAGAGTCTAAAATCAAGTACTATAAAACCTTGATCTGAGTTCACAGCTATTTAACTTGGAAACATTTATGTATAGCCACCTTAATTTTATCTATTATTGCATGAAATTCAGGTTGGTTTATATTGATTTTCACATTTTATTTTATTTTTTATATGTATATATTTTGTTAACATAAATGCAAATAAAATTATAATTATAAACTCTTCATTCCATGCAATAGGAAGAGGCTTTTTCATACAATTGCTCAAATATTGAAAAGTCACAAAGGAGACAGAATATGAAGGCTGCTCTGAAAGTAATGTCTCCTATTTATTTCCACAGAAACTACAACAGATACAAAGAACACAGTAACACTATTTGATAGAGCAAATTCTTGACTATATTATTCTATTTTTTTACAACAAACTCACTAATATTAACTATGCATTTTTGCCAGTGATAAACAAGAGCTTGCATGCCACACATGTAATAGTCTGCACTGCCTCATTGTACTAACGTCTACTATTTAGTCCTCATAAAATTCAGCTAGCATCAGTGAATGTCAGTGGGTGCCATTTTATCCACATGGAGAAATTCTGTGACTCACCTTTGCTTCGTATGCACTTCCACATCAGACACCACTGTGTCAGACTGCCTCTTTGCTGAAATCTGTTACACTGCAACATGTAGTGAAATTTTGGTGGGAAGGTTCCTCCTTTATTTCCATACCACCAACATCTACCTCTGATGTCATATGTGAACTTAATAAAATTGGAGGCACTGGTTTCAGAGCAACCCACATACTATTACAGGGAGGATTTTTAAAAACAGGGTTGTTTGTGGGAAGTGTTTTTGCGGAGTTGTGTGGCAAAGAAGAGAATTATTTCATGATGAAACCTGAAGCATGAATGGAAAAGTTTGTGTAATTGTATAAGTGATGTCATAAGATGAAAGATTGAATTCCTAGTTGTGCAGCTGCAGCTAGTGAATTTATTGATATTCCTTAGAGATAACTAAAGAAAATATGAATGTATTAATTGTGGTGTTTTACTTTAATCATATTTAAATAATCTCATGGTTCAAAAATTGGATGGTTTACTGTGGAGAATTGGAAAAAAATTATTTTTCATTTTTATGTGATGTAGCTATTGGGAGCTTTGCACTTTCTTTTCTAGCATTGAGGATGTCCACAGCTAGAGATAGCATGATGGCCAAAGGAGCTGTAGTGGTTCTCTGAAACCTTTCAAGGAAGTGTTTGTTTGGTGTATCTTGCTTAGGCACTTAAAGACATTACTAAGATGAAGTAGGAATTTTCATCCGTATTAGCTTAGAATAGACTTAAGAGATTCTCTGCTTTTCATTTATTTCACAATTCTTCTCAATGAAGATTTTTTTAATTCATCTCTAGTCAGATTTCCCTGCCTAATAGATTCTCTCCCGATGCGTATATAGAACATATTTATTTTCCATTATTTTTTGGCATTATTTTCTTTCAAGTATGACTTTTGGTACTTATGTTTCAAGTTTGCTTGAGGAATAAGCAGTGAGGAAGGGTTCTTGCTTATGCAATGCGAAGGGCAAAGAATGCTTTTCCTTATACATCCTTCTGGATGAATAAATATTCAATGGTATTCTGTTATAGTGAAGGATTGCATTTAATAATCAGGTAGTGCCAAATAGTGAAGCTGAACTCAGTAGGAAATTTTAAATCTCTTTAAACAATTTAGTCAGCCTAATCTAAGTGACACAATATATTGAAGTACTTCACCAATTTTGTTGATATATTTTTCATTAATGTTAACCATGCCTGAAGGATTCTGGTAAAATGTACTGTGTAATTTCAATATAATCACATCTGTGAAATTCTTGACAAAATAAAAATTTCCAGAGAGCAGTTGTCACTTTTTTTGCTATCCCCTGGCATATTTTGAAAAAGACTTCAACCTGATGAATAATATTCACAGTACGAGTTATACTTCTTGCAACTTGTGAGCTTGTCATATTTGATTCTCATAAAATGTGTTGGTTCACCTCTAAAATATTCTCACCATCTTTTCCCATCCACTGGTCACATAACAGTCTGTAGTTTAAATTCCCTTGAGGTGGTGAGATTCATAAGCGTAAATCTTTTGGGAAAACTCTTGTGATTATTTTTTGTCATGTCTAGTCTTTTCATCCATCAACTTTTTAATTTTTTTTCAGTAAAATTATATGTAAAGTTGTTTTAGTTATGTGAACAATTGTCTCCAATTTTTGTTGGGACAGTTTTTCTGTTCCCCTGTTAATTGAAGATCAAACAATAGAGTTTTTATCGTGATCCATGTAATCCATCTAATTTTTCTCTTTTCTTGTGAAGAGTTAGTATACTAGCTTAAAACTGAATTCTAAACACAGCAGGAAAACAAGGAGGAATTAATGCATCTCTGAAATGTATTTTTATTAGGAAATAATTAAAATTATTAGTAAACTGCATCTATATTTAAGATGTTTCTTGTATTTATTGCACCCAGTATACTGTTTGTATCTAAAGTATATAAGTCATATATTGATTATATGATCCATTATATAAAAGATACTCAAGTTTCTTGAAGAGAATTTTAGATGCTGAGTTTTTCAAATAAAATAAATACGTCTCCTTGAAATTCTCAAGAGAAATTCATGCTGCTTTGCTCCCACGGCCTTGCCCGATACAGTGAATATCTTTGTCTACTGATCTTGCTTTCTTCCTCAGTGAGTTCAGAATCATTTCTTTATTGAGTTGTTTAACCTCTTAAGATGTTATTTCTGTAGTGCGAAATCCCACGAGATCACAATTTCCAGAACTACTCTTCCTGTACTACCTAATTCTCCTATCGCGTAATGACTGCTTGTGTCTTTTGACTCCACCACACACATAGAGAGCAAAAAAATCAGTGTACAGGCACATTCCAATAAGCACGTGAATTACTTCTATTTTTAACCCAGTTTCAAAGTAGTTATGACGAACGTTTATTTATTTTTGAGTTCACCCTGTGCTGATCTGCAAATGTAAAACAGAATTTATGGTAAACGTAGTGTTCTTTTTTGAGAAAGATACTGCAAGAGTCATACTATTTTCTCAGAGTTGCGTTTGTGGAATATCTTTCATTTTCTGGTTTGGCTTTTGGGTGGAGCCAGGATTTGGACTCAGTAATCCTTATGGATCCCTTCCATTTCAGGATATTCTGTGATATGATATGTTTTTATTTGCTGCATCTTTAGAGGAGATAACGTCTCTTGAAAATTAACTGCTCAACCTCTCATCCATCTTTCTAAACGAGACTTTTCTTAGTCTCTGTAGTAGTTGAAGTAAACATCTTCCTGTTTACTTCTAGTCTGATAAAGTGTGAACAATGTACTGATATGCTTATGTTATCCTGGACACCGCTGATATAGTAAAGGTCACAGACCAATCAGAAATAGATGCTTAAAATTATTTTCCCTTTACTGCTCAATATTTTGTGAAATGGAATGCTTGTTTTTCTACCTCTACAAACATGCCTGTGTTTGCACAAACCTGTCCTCACCTGATGAAAACTTGTGCTTCAGCAGAGCACTACTGACATGGTTTCTAAATCTGGTGTTGTATTGTGACTGATGTCTAAAATTAGGACTTTTTTTTTAAACAGAGGTACATTATTTTTCAAGTTCCTTATTGGCACTTTTCCTTCAAATAGAGGCTGAGGAGGTTTTGTATCAATGAAGTTTTATAGTTTGGAGAGCTATTTTAAATGTCTTGAAGTTTGGGACCTCAGGCAAGAAGACTTCTCACTGGTTAAGTAGGAGATTAGAGCTGAGGTCTAAGATTTGCGTAGTGAAAGGGTGTACACCTTTGTAAGTATCATTAATATTTTTGAGTCCTTAGGCCACTAATAAAAGGACAACTTTACATTTGAAAGCCTTTGGGTAATATTTTTAACGTAGCAATATATCAAAATATTATTTGCTTAATTATATTTGACTTTTATTCCCTAACTGCATTAGTTTTTTTTGTTTATTGATTGAAATTATCCTACCATCTAAAATGATATTAGTGGCAAGGCTGATGCTTCCGTAAAAGACTTACTACAGTCCTAATACTTTTAATCTTCAATATCACCAGACACATAATACTATAAATCTTTATTTTTGTCTTGTGAAGTGTATTTTGAGGCAGCCTCTGAAGCAACAGATTATTTCTAGCACTTGGCTGTGACCCTCATTGTGACTTTTAGTGTGACCCTTGATGACTGGAATTTCTTATCTTTTAAATCTCAGGAAGCTCCAAATTGTGACTGCCTTATGTCTTGCAGACCTCAGTCACCTACTTATATTCAGTGCTGTTCTCTCTATGAAGAAACCTCAAGCTTCTTTATGTAAATAATGTGTCAGTAGCTGTAACATCACAGAAAACTTGTAAATATGCCTATATATTTGCCCAGGCAAATGCACATTAATTTGTATTTTTAAGGGGAAATAAGAGTAAAGTGGGATGACAAGGATGGAGCTGAGGGGTTAGTGAAATATTATTTCATCTGCATCGGTTACCGTAAATCTCATGGTCTGGTGAGTCAATTTTATGCATAAACTGAAGTCTTTCTCAGCCTTATATTTGAAATTGTAAAGCGTTATCACTGTCAAATTAAACGCTTAGATTTCTGAGGCATTCCTGTGCTGCATAGATGTGGTGTGAAATAATTTAAAGTGTGTGGAATATGACATATAAAAGTCATGTTTCATGCTGATGCTAAGGAAAAACACTATTATGGAAACCAAACCCAATAATTTAAAATATGCGTCCATATGTCCTGGAAGTGAGAAGCTAAGCATCTTCTTTGCTACCCTGGTTCTTGAGGAAAGATTGGACTGAACTTCTGGCCCACTGGAGAGAGGGAGGGATTTACTTAGTTGTAATGTATATGTATTATTGTTTTTATTTATGTAGTTGTGTTTTTATTTGTATAGTGTCTTCAATCAACCTCATCTTTTCATTCAAACTGCTCTCACTTATCTCTAGAGAAGACATAAAAGGAGTGACCTGAAAGGTTTTGTTTTTTTCTTTTTTTAATGGTATCTTTAAGACCTGTTCAATTTATCCTGTTTTATGTCATGTCACAGGTATCCTTAATTTTGTGATTGTCTGGATTAGTTTTTATCTTTTTTGTCCTCAACTACAAAGTCAACACTTGCCAGACTCTATGGCCTAGGTGTTACAGTGTTTTGATGTTATAGAGAAGTGGAATGTATATGCACTGTATGTGTTTTCTATCTTTCCAGGTAAATGTTATCTTTCTAACCAGGTAAATCTCCATGTGAGAAAATACAGACATGTATGTATGTCTCTTATCAGTGGGTGTCCCAGAATTACATTCTTTGAGACTAAAGGATAGGACAGAGTAAGCAGTTCCTCTCAGACTGCTGTTTGGCCTTTATCCTCTGTCAGATCTGTCCTGAATTCATGGAGATGATTAGTTCTACAGTATATCCATAGTGATCTGTCTACGTAGGTATGTATGTGTTTCTAATAGGCATTGTTAAGGAGCCTACTGTGATAAGCATGCAACATCCTAGAAAAATAGATGTAAAACATTTTCCAAAAGATCGTTTTCAAAAGGAATAGTAAAAGGTAGAATGGAGATTTAAAACCTGGAGGTGAGCTCGTTCCTATGCTGCTAGTATTCTTTCAGATATCACTTTCTCAGTTTTCTTCAACCCTGCATACCTTGTGTGGAATTATACTGTCCAGATTATATCTCCTTGAAATTGTACTGAACTCACAAACAAAAGGATCCTGCCATGGTAGAGAATGAGTGAAAAAGAGTGTGGGTTCCTAATTAAATTGTGCCCACAGGTATGGACAGTTGGGGCAGTTTTGCCAGAAGGTACCTCAACTAGATTCAGATGCTTTCAGGTGTGACTACTACTATATCTGTGACAACATGTAGCTCAGTATGGGGACTAATTTATTTTACTTCCTGGTCTACCAGTAAGAACTTATGTGTAAATAAAATAATGATATACAATCAGAAACTTCTACTCGTTTCTAGGAACAAGAAGAGCTCAAGCTAGAGAAAACCCCTGAGATCACTTTCTCTTACAGTGTTGTAACTCTTACAACTCTTAACAAGATTCTTATAGTACTTGTAACTTAATGTTGCCTGCAATCTGTAATCAGACTCTAGATCATATCTTCAATTTAAGAATATTGCACATCATGGAATATTTAAAAAATGCAGCATTTTTATTGCTGCATTAGCCTTTTTTAATTATCTGACTTAGATATAGCCAACAAGCAAAAAACAACCCTCGAACATACGCATACTGAAAACACTAATTTCTACCCTGTTTCTTCTGTCAGTGAATAATGGACAAAATATGCAAGTCTAAAGAGGTTAGATAAACAGTACTGTAATTGATATTAAACTTGTATGTTTGTCTTAGCTTCAGCTGGGACAGAGTTGTCTTTTTAAGAGTATCTAATATGATGCTGTGTTTTGGTTCTAGGAGAAAAACAATGTTGGTATCACATCGATGTTCATAGCATCTGCCAAGCAGGGTTGCACAGAGCCAAGACCATTCTTAGCTGAGGGCCCAAGGTACTAGGAGGGAACAGAATTGGGACAGCTGACTTGAAATGGTCAAAGGGATATTCCATACAATATGATACCATGCAGAAATAGTTTTGAAGGGAGTGGGAGTTTTCACCCCCTTCTGCTGTTTGAGGGGCTAGCTGGGCTATTGTCAGGGAAGATGAGCAATTGCTTTTGCATCACTTGTTAGATGCATTTATGTATGTATGTTATATATTTGTCATAATTATTATCCTTTTCCTTTTTTCTATCATAGTGAATAGTTTAATTTCAACGCACAAGTTCTAGTTTGTTGTGTTTATTTTTTTTCCTGATCCTCTCCTCCATCCCAATGCTTGCCACTTATTTTCCTTTCTGTGTTGTCATCTCTGTGGGTTGGTTTAAGATTTTTATTTCGCCATGCTGTGTGCCCATGGCTTATTAATAAGATAAAATTGCCAGCGGAGAAATTGCTGTTTTGTGTGTATTTGGCATTACAGTCATCTTTAGGCGATGGAAACCATATTGTTGATAGCATTAGTAAGATTATTTGCTTTGCTTCGTCTGCTTGGGGAGCCTGGCTACGGAGGAGGCAAGGGAGGACACTTTCCAGCAATCCTTCAGCATCCTTTTCACTTTTCCTTCTTTCTATAGATCTCAAGAGCTAATTAAAATAGCTCTTAAATTTTGAATATCCATGGGAAGTTCACAGCAGCATGCTGAGTGGCAGGGAGCGTGGGATGGTATGGGCAGGTGTCTAGAGCAGTGGGCATCCCCAGTGGTTTGAAACTTCACATCTGAACAACTGCAGAATCTAGAAAATCTAGTAGGATATTTGGAAAAGGTCTGCTGTCACCCTGGCAGTCCTAAAGGCACATAAATCAATGCAGTGTATGGTGGCCTGGCCTATGCCTATCAAGCTCTGTTCCAAACTGTTCAGCATCCTCAAGGGGAAGAGAATATTTCTGGATCTGATGACAACCCAATGAGCCCAGCATTTGTTCCAACTCTCACAATGGGTCCTACGGTTGCTTCACCTCCTGTAGCTGTAACTTAATCACAACAGTGTGATTGAGAGATATGGACTGTGGAATTGACAAGTGTTGCTATCAAATGCTTTTCTGATAGTTATAAAACTGTAACTCTAGTTAAAGGGTATGCACTTAATAAACACCACCACTCAGTTTAATGACTGATCAGTTTTCTTTATGATGATGGTGAAAGATTCCTGTACAGTGACCAGGCAAACAGAGCTACCGTGACTAGAGACTAAGACAGACCAAAAAGTTTTCTGTTTACAAATTTGAGAGATTTATTGTCAGATTAAATGAGTAAGTGAAAGCAAAGAAAAAGCTGGATGTCACATGGATAAGATACTGCAGTTAAGGGACCTGGCTGAGCTACTGTAGTAGCTCATTTAGTCTAACTGTGAGCTTGTCAGTACTCTTCCTGCTACTTACCCACTGCTTTCTCTGTTCCTAGCCATGTGCTCCAAGTGCTCACCTCTTGATCAGGTTGAGCTCTTCTGTGATCTGATGCAACACACTAATCCAGCAAAAATGGCTCAGTTTGTGTCAGGTTTATTTTTGCCTGATTCCTTCATTATGTGTCCAGAGAGGACTATAAAAGTGCAAAGGAGGTCTTTGGTGAGCTTAGTGTGCGCAAAGGGACATTTGTTGATAAGTGTTTCTCCTGCAATGAGACTGGGCTGGTGGTTCACAAGAATAAGACCGTGTTTCATGAGATTTTTGTTAGTATTACCAAACTGAATTACAACAGTTTGTTCATACTGAGGCATCATGGGAATGGTAATTGCTGTCAGTCAGGAAGTTAGAAAAGCACAGCTGTGCTGCACTTACTAAAGGAAACTTAAAACTGACACTTTTATTGATGTATGCATCTATTTAATTTTTTCGGTAGTGATTACCAGCATTATGGGGAATTATTAAACTTAAAAATGTTTCTGGCATTGTTAAGAGAGATATGTAATATTGAAAGTAGTTACAGATGCTTTTGTTGCTCATATATGTATAACAGGTGCACTAATATTATGAATTTAGAAGCAATCTTTCTTTTAAAAGAAAACCAATTCATCAAATTATGATCATATTTGTACTTTTCCTCCTTACCAGCTTAGCAGGAATTTCTATAGACCTGTTTTGAAGATCTGGTTTGTCATGTCTTTAGCCATGCTAACAATTCTGTAGAAACAACTGAAGGAAATAATAGCATAAATTTAGTGTGAAATTAAGCGAGCCTTTCATTTTTACAGTCTAGCTGCTCACTTCCAGGTACTTTTAAACAGTTATACTTAAGTCATAGAACCATTTGATTTCTTTGTCTTTCTCTTAAGTACATACTTTGACTTCTCAAAATATTCTTCACTTCACACTTCTGCTTTGTGGAATTAAATAATATATCACTTTGAAGAGTTCAATAGATTGAGTTCTATTTTTTGTTTCAATTTGTACAATGTTCTGTCCACCCATTGAATTTTTTATGTACTTCAGCCCAACATACTTCCAATATTTTGAAATTGAAATAATTGAGATTAATGCTGTATCCATTGTAATATATACACATTCTGTATACAGAGGAAAAATTCTATTCCTGCTGACTATATCCTCTGTTTATTGTACATCCTTCATGGATCAGTTTAACCTTGCCTCATAGCATTGAATTAGGACTGAGGCCTTCAAATTCTCTCCGGAACCATTGTTGGACTGGGTCATACTCGACTGCCATGCAGTTTTGCTTAGTCTGTTTAGGTATCTGTCCTCATACAGTTTACCATAGTTTCCACCTTTGTGTCACACAAAAATGTCATCTGACAAGAGTGCATATTTATTAACGTATTGTTGATAAAAAGTAACAAAGCACCAGTCCTTGTACTAGTGGCTGTGGAAAAATTTTTACATTTTTTTGGTGCTGTGAATTAGATGAGAATTTCCTGAAATTGAGGCTTTGGTGGCTACTTTACTTCATAGGAATGTGCTTTTTCACCTTCTGTCTCGCATTCCTAACTTTGTCCTGCAGCTGCAAGCCTTTCACTAAGGTTTATCTAACTGTCATTGAATCAGAGAAGGAACTGTGCAAGGGTTTAAAAATGAGAGAAAGGTGTTGTTTCTGATTAGATCTCTCATTGTGATCTGAGGGCAGCTGTACAGGATGTGCTGGAAGAACTGCTTGGATGATGCAATGAAACATGCAGGGGGTGTGGAGGAGGGGCAGCTCCTTAATTTGGCATTGTTGACAGAGGGATCCTTCTCTCAGCCAAACTGTTCATGCCAAGCTAAAAAAAAAAGTAATATTTTGTTAGCAAAACCTACTTTTCCATAAAGGCTTGTAGACCCGCATGAATCATATGTCTATTTTTAAGGCTTTAAATTAAACTACATCCTTCGCAATTGTTAGAATTTCTTTTTCTCTGAATTGAGCACCAGTGACTAGTCTTGTAGTGGAGTAAGCAGATTATCTTGCTAACTCATTTCCAGCATTACAGAATAGAATGCTTTTTTTTTCTCATGGTTTCACACACATTAGCATAAGAAAGTCAGAGATCTTTACTGTGTGCTTCATTAGAATCCTTGAAAACCACTGACCAAGTCTTTTGATATTTTAAACTGCTACAGATGTTTCAACATCCTCCTTAGATGTTAATAGGATGCAAATTGCTTCCTTATATGATACAGTAACTTCTTCCTTCTTCTCCTTTCTGAATAGAGAAAAAAACAGTATATTTAGCACTATGATTTTTTTCATTTGTCTCTGTAAGTGAACTTATGCCACTTACTGAATTTCTTTTATATTCAGAAATACTTGTAAAAGCCCTAGCTATGAAATACATTTCATTTTTATGTATTTGGCATCATGTGCATGAGTTATTCCATCAAATTCCATGACTTGTTTTATTATGGGCTGGAACGCACACATGAATAGAAATTATTGCCTTGTATCTTCAATCCTCTTTGTGATTACATCAGTCTCAGTGAGATTCAAATAAGAAATGTGCTACTTTGGCCAATCATTTCAAACACTGTTTCAGAGCAGAGAGGAAGATTTAAATTCTTTTCCCGAGTATTTGTTAGTCCAGCTTATTATAAGAATTTATTAAAGGGAAGTACATTCTGATCTAGTATCTGCATGTTGTATTCGTTGTATATAGTCTGATTGTACATGAAAGAAATAATGTGTTAAAATTCCAAATACTGAATGTCACTTGTGTTCCTGTACACAGCTGACATAGACCTGTTAATTAGACCAGGAATTGAAAAATTCTCAGTTACTGTTATAAATTTACTTCATGTTTCTTCAGGAGTCAGTTGAACATTTGATGTCTGATTTACATTGAACATTTGAAAAGGTCATAGAGTATACCTCTAGACCTCTAGAGTATACTTCTATACCTCTAGGTTTAGAGTGTAGCTTATACCTCTATGTACGGTTATATGAGAAAGATAAATATTTCATCTATTAACCCTATTAACTTAATTGTCAAAGCTACAGTGACATTTGATAAATAGAGGGTTGCTATGACCTTCCAAAGTAGTGATTTTTTTAACACAGTGACTATAGACTTTTTAGATTTACATTTAGTTGTCTCTTTCTGCCTCATCTACTCATTTTCCCATTTGGACTGTGGATCCTGAAAAGCCCTGTCATGAATATTTCTCTGGCTTTGTCCCCCTTTCTTCATCTTCTTGTGTATCAAAACTAGCCATGAATTATTTCTGAAAGCTGCTATTGCAATATTTGGGTTGATGAAGATTTTTTTTCCTTTTGCTGAAAGAAATAGCCACATCTTTAGATGCTAACCAATATTACATTTTAAGATATAAAAAATAATACAATTGTATTGTCTTCATCCCTGAAATAGGAGACAAAAACTACTGTCAAATAGAAAAATAAATAAATTACTAATTTCAAGATTATAAACAAAGATGTAGAAAAATCAGGTAACTTCTCTTATATTGAAGTGCCTTGATTCCAGTTTTAAATTGGACAAGTAATAAGAAAAAAAGCTTGTGTACAAGAGGACTGAAACAGGAAGAAATAATGCTCACAGACATGAGTGTAACAGACCCAACACTCATGTCAATGGATTGTATCATGCTGCCAAGAAGATACTGAACAATATCTGTGTGTATGGACAGTGTACATACACTGGCTAAATCTGATCTGCTGCTTTACCTTGATTCACTTTCCTTTATGGCCTAGATACAGGATGCATTGTGTTTAACCCTAGAAAATATTCAGCTTTTGTTCTGAGACCACTTCAGACTCGGGAGATGTATGTGTGTAAGAGAGAACAGCAAAGTCAGCTGATGTTACCTTCAGAACAAATGTAATTCATGGTGCTGTGCATCTGTGCAGTGACTGTTATTGCCCTTAGGTTGCTTTAGGATGTGTATACAGACAGGCATACAGAACATATCAGCTTACCCCTAGGTTAAAGCTATGTGTACTCAACACAAGAATGCCTACTGTGGGGGTGATTGTGTTTGGGCTGAAAGAAGTACTTGTGCCCAGGTAGGGCATTCAAAGCAGTATCTTATAGATTCCATAAGCAGGAGAATTGAAGCTGACATTCCCATACAGAATACCGTGAATTTCTGCCATGTTCTCCCCTGTTACAGTTCCCTTCTCCATCACACATGGTGTTTGCATAGGTCCCTTAAGTATTAAGCAGTGTCTAGCAGCTGAAGGGTTCATCAGACTTGGTTCTGTATTTTCTGAACTGCATATATTATGCCTGAGAATAAGGACTTGATTCTTACTTTTTAAAATCAGGAACCTAGTGTGGTTTAATCTTCTAAGCCTGTTTAGTTTATTTACTGCTCATTAACTGATTATGGATTATAACAGAAGATGTCTTATCAGTTGCAAGAAAGTCACAAAAAGCATAGCAAAATGCACTTATATATTGTTTAGTGGAAATGCTAAGTCACAGCCTGAACCAGTGATTGAGCACCTGGATGGAAGGCAGGGCTAACCCAGGGGAGCTCAGGTGCATGCAATGTACCTGTGTTACTGGAAGGGGTGGGGCCAGGATCCACCCCTTCCCAGACCTTATTTAAGTCTTAGCAGGTTGGAAGCGGGGTTATCTCTTGCTAGGGGTCCCTGTATACCTGAGGCCTTCTAAAGGTAGGCAGTTCCTTTCCTTCATTTCTGCATCTGTGACAATTGTGTCTGGGCTCGTTCTCATGCTGTAGCTGAAGACTTTGTGACCCCACTATTATCATGGTACTTTGCATGCCATTATAGCATTACAATTGTATGACATAAAAATATATAAGAGCATTACATTGTGGAGCATGGTGACAAAATTGAAGAGCTAACAAACACTTGACATAACAAGTTAAGACATCCAGCTGTTAGGTCACAAAGTGCAGTGACTAATGTTCCTAGAAAAAAGTAGCAGACCCTCCTGTTTTCTCTCTAGCTACTGTTGAAGATACCTTATGGCTTTTCTGTCACAAGACTATAATTTTTAGGCTCGCTTTCTAAAGAAATGAAGCTTATTGTTATTGCACTACTTTTGTGTGCACACTGACTGCTGCACTTTCTATCCATGCAGCCACTGTGCATTCTGCCAAATGGTGGGGTCGGGGGATGTGTAGGTGCACTGAGAAATGCAGAGATATCCTTGGACAAGATGGTGTCCTGACAGTGTTGCAGGTGGGTGGAGAAAGCCATTACGGGAATGCACAGGGAAATTGTAGCTGTAACAGTAGGATCAGTGGGTTGTAAAACCAAAACCCATAGGAAATTAGCCTTGGTTCAGTCTTCTCTCCATGCTTTTCTTGTTGTATTTGGTGTAGTGGGTAGGGAAGAAACGGTTTGGCAATTCTTTCACAACTAAAGCTCTTAAGAAGATTTCAGACTCCAAAATAATTGATGTGTGAAGTGTTTAAAATGTAGTTCACAACCATATTCTTTTCTTCTAATAAAGGTTTGCATGATAGATTACCGCTGAGTGTTGTCTCATGTTTACTCTGGTTATATTGGGTATGATCTTCTGCTCTTAATAAATGTGATCTACATCCCATTCAGTTTACATATGAGCAGCAAAAGACAAACAGCTTTTTCTTATATCTGGCAAAGTATTTTGAAGTATCTTTTTTCTTTTTTTTCCTCAAGTCTCTTCAATATCTGAGTAAAACACATACACTTGCAATTGCTGCTGTTTCCATCAGTTTCAAATTCAAATGGGAAGCTCTCCATCAGAGTGCTTCCACTGAATTGCTGTTTTATTTTTGTTTTTTCTCTTTCACAAAAGAATTAAAAATACTCTAGCCTATGTGTTCTCAGTAAGGGACAGACAAGTACTACAAGGAAAAGGCAAAATTTCTGTCAAGTTGGATTTGTCTTAAAGTAGGAACAGAAGAATGCTATAATCTGGAAAGGATGAGTTAAAAATTGTTTCTTAACTTATTACAGATGGTCCACATGATTTATGATACAGCCTTTAATAACACAGCCAGACTGCTGTTTTCTACAGAATAGTGGTAGTGGCAGAGGCCGTGGGGGTGGGAGATATTTGTGGTAAGCTTTTCAGCCTTTTATCAAATTGCTACACAATTTCTAGGGCTTGTTTATTTCACAGTATTTAAGTCTCAAGATAAACATATAGAAAATTTTGAATGGCCAGTTAAGGAACATCTCTAAAAATTAAGTAACCTGCTTAGTGTAGCACATGTCTTTTTAAGGCAACATTCATTTGCCTTCCCGTTATGAGCACTTAGGGAGTTCAAACCTAATGGCTATGCTTTTAACTTCTACATGAAAAAGCTTTGTGTGTCCTTGGTCTCCAGTTGGAAAATTTTTCCTGTTTTTGTCAGGGTTAAATGAAACGTGTATTGCTTAAATGATTGAATTTGACGTAGTTAAGCCTTTTCTGCAAGGAAAAATGATCGTTTTCTTCTGATATGTTACCTACAACCCAACTAAGAAAAAGATTTTTATTAAATCTGCTGAGCTATCTTGTGGATATCCTGTCACATATGTATGAGTAGTGTTTTAAAAAACACGAAGGATAAATATAGATAGATATCATAACAGGAAAGAGTGATCAGATGGAGCTGTTTTTGAGAGATAACTGTTCTTCTTCCCTGTCTGCTGCTGACCCTCTAACCTCCTCAACCTCTAATTTAACCTACATATACCCTGTGTAAAGTAGCTAAAAACCATGAAATATAAAATTTCATATGAAAAATGTATGGCCTGCATATTATCTTTTATAGCTGGCATGTGCTCATTTTTTTCTTTAACAGTGAATACTCATTTCTTCATCACATGCCCATCATTACTATGTATCTCTCACTTCCTGTAATCCTTTGCCCCAGAACCAACCCCAAGAAACCACCATTCTTTCTTTGTTATTCTCCTGGCAAACACAAGTCTGCTGCCTTTGTGTTCAGTAGGGCCACATGAAAGTATTCTTCAGAAACGTGGGATTTTACAGCCTTCTCTCTACTCTGGAGAAGGTACATATCTATATATGAGCTTGCTCATTAGGAGCTCCATTGCTGTGTGTTGTCCGCATTGTACTGTGAATTTTATGTTGTGTGAAAGGGACAGAAAAGTTTGTCAGGAAATAAACCCCTTTGCATTCCAGATTGTCCTCAGAAGTTAGAGGGGTTGGGGTAACTGAGTGATGCTCAACTTGACGCTAGAAATCTGGTTGCATTCAATATACGAATATCATGTTTATGGATTTACAAATAGTGCCTGATTCGTCTCTCATGACTGCTTTTAACAAAACTGGCCATGCCCAATGAAAACTCTCATGGCTAGACTAGTGAATGGTGCAGTTTATTAGAGAAGTAGATAAAAGAATATTTTGGATTGCTGCTGATAAATGCACTGTCTGTAAAATGTGTGAGGTTAACCAAGACTATGAAAAGATGGACAGCTTTCCAGAGATTTCAGTGTTTCTTAGGGAAGCACTCAGTATAGCCAAGTGTGTGAATCTTATCCAGTAAGTATTCTGACAATGGAGAGTGAGGCTCAGCTTATTGACTGATCCCAGCTTTTCTCTGGTGGTATCCTTCCACCTCAAAATTACCTTCTCTCTTCAGCCATTTTCATACCATTTTCTTATTTTCAGGTGGATGTGTTAACATACTTTCATCCTTTGTAACTATTGCGTACAGAGGATTCATTGTACATGTGCCTGTCATTTGGAGCTATGCAGGGTAACAATGCATCCTTCAGATTTACTTAATTCCCAGCTGATGGAGATGCAGCCACATTCAAGTGTAAAATAATATTCATTTACCTTCCATCAAGGAAGGGAAAAAAAAAAAAGAACAAAGGATAGGGAAACTTTTTTGGTAAGATTGAAATCAGAACAAGATTACTTTTGATAAAAGACCTATGAAGAGGCTTTCACTGCTTACATGAGAAAACATTTGTGAAAACAATTGATGTCAAAAGGTTTTGATAAAACGTGAAAAATATTGTATTAATATTTATTACTTGTTGCAAAACTGATAGACAGCTTCTGCATGATGAGGTCATGAAATACGAGATTGGTTCAGGCAATTCTTCTATCTTATTTCTGTTTTGATATTAGCCTATCTCTCTCAAACTTCATATAATGTAGTTTTTCTATCACTTCTTATACAATACATGCATTCCCATCTGATATGACAGTAGGCAAAAAAATAACTTTCTGAGCAAAGAGGGCCTAAGTTAACACACAATGAGTCAGTATTTGTAAACCACGTTAGAGATAAGCTCAGTAAGATCAATCCTCATTTATAGATTTGTGTTAAATTACACTGATTGGTGCTAGGGAAGTCTGCCCTATATTTTTAATCCATGAAATAGACTCCAAAGGTTCAAATTAATAAAAGAAAATACTTCTGTAGGTATTTCTGCAATATTCTTGTAGAATTCTTGTCTCATGGGATTTTATTATGTGTCTAATTTAAACAAGTGGGGAAATAAATACAAAATGCAAGGGTAGGGGAAGAAGAGGATTCCATGAAGCAGAGTTACATCTATTAATGTTACACCTCATTGCATATGCTGCCACAGTTCTTTGCTGCTTTTTTGACTTTTCCTGATACATTGGAGGGCTATTACAATAATGAAGTGCTTGAGGTCAGATCACAGTACTGTGTGTAGTGGGAACTGATAGCCAAAAATGATCATTGATACCAGAGAAGACTCGTCTGTAAGAGAAAAGATTTGAGCTGTTTATGTGAAAGAGAACATCAGGGAAGGGACATGATAAATGTTTGTAGAAGAACAGCTGTGAAGCTGGTTATTTTCATTCAGCTGTTCTGTGTGATATGGTGAGATTTCATAGCACAAGTGTTGTGGTTTGAGGACAAACGTTGCTGCAGCTACCACACTGACAGGCCCAGGGCAGTAGGATTCATAGAGGCTTCCATTTGTGTTATAAAAGCATGTGTGTGTCTAAGAGGAGTGCAAATATCCTGGAAAGAGTGGATAGTGAAAGATCCATGCACTAATACTACAGGAGTTAAGTAAAAAATATAATCCATGACCAAATTTTGCTGTAACTGTAGTCAGCAGACTTTCTTAGATAATTTTCCATTGAAATCATTGACAGTGAGCTCGATAAACCCTTATCCATGGTGGCAGTACCTCTCCTCATCACCTTTCTATTGTAGAACAGACCAGTTTTGTTTTGTTTTTGTTTTTACTTTTGCTGCGTAATCCTCCTATTCCTTGCTGTTCCAAATTTATTCCTGACAAAATATAGTATTTAAGTCTTTTTTTTTAAATTACAAAAACTACATTAAGCAGCAAGATGAAAATTAAAGCTGTCTGTTTTTCTTACAGTTAAAAGCAGCATACAGTGAAAATTATTGCAGTTCATTTGATGGGAAAGTTGTTGGAAGATTGTATTCTGCAGCTCTGAGTAAAAAGGCATCTCACAGGGTGTTAGGCATTTCTGAAAGTAATTAACTATGTTTTACTGAATACTACATTAAATATTGGGATGGAAAGCTATGCAAATGTCCTGAGTTCAGGGAAGAACTGCCCCTGGGCTTCCATCGTTCACATGTGTTCATTTTGAGAAACCTTCTAGTGTGACTTAAATGTATGTAACAGTGTTTTCATCTCTATCACTCTTGGATTTGTGCATCTTGTAGAGCACAGATTGAAATTAGCTTTTTTTTTTTTTAACAAGATAAGTCAGTTTTTTAATATTGAATGGCATCCTTTTGCCTTTGTGAGTACAACAATACTTCTTCTATAGATGCTGCATCAGTGTTTGTACTCAGCCAAGCTAAGCTGAGTCTGCTTGATATGTATTTTAGTTCTGCATACATCCTGGGTAGGAAAAGATTGCTAATCCCAGTGTGTCTCTGTTGTGCCACAGCTCTTGAAGTGCTGGTAGATTAAGACTAATAAGAACACCAAACAGCAATTTTTTAAGGATTTAGAACATAATTTGGAAAATACACCTTTGCCCGTTTATCCTTTACTTCTCTTACCATATCATCTTAGGGTTGGTTGGTTTGTTTTTCATGTTACAGTGGAGGAATTGTCACTGGTCATTGCCATCAGAAAATGATAGCAGAGTGTTACAAGTGTAGTAGTCTCGTCTTTAATAACACTGATGCCCAGTAATGGAATTTGTATTATCATTCAGGATTTATGGCAAATTTTTTAGATACAAAGATTTATGGAGCAAAATTCTGCAATTTTTATGACTGCCCTCTGGCTGTATGCTTAAATATGAAGAATAACAACAGTATTGTTTTAAGGAAAGTCCCAATAGGTACATAAACTAATGCTAATTAATAAGGAAAAGAAAGTCATGTACAAGGAATATGGTTACACCTAATATATAATTAAAAGTTGTTGCATAAGTTGTCATAATTTTGCAGTAATTTTTACAGAGCGTAGTAGCAATGTAAATATATTACGTGCATGCTCAGATTTCCAGGGTCACGTTGTCAGTTAGGTTGTGTTCATGTCCCTTGCTCATCCTTGCTAACTGGCACTTGTCAGCTTGCTGATGATATGAGAGCATCAGCGTCTTGTGTTCCTGAACTCCAGAATGTGGCCTTATTGGCAAGGAAAGCAAGTGGAAGTGCATCTAGTATGGTGACAAAGGACTCATATGGTGGCGTTCTTGCCCCAGAATGATTCATGTTTGCTACTGAAAATTGAGGAGCACTCAGAAGAGAGGGGCAATGAGTCTGGATTTGTACTACAGTTGTTATATGTTGTGTATCAATGGGTGCACTTCAAATCCACTACTGGATGAGTAATCAACTGCTGGAGCTTTGGCATCTCCACCAATTGCTATCAGAAACTGTTATTGAAGAGGTTCTTTCTTCCAGAATTAAGGGGAATCATAATGATGGGTCCTCTGTCTGTTTTCAGTTTGCAAAATCAATGTGTTGTTTTATAGTAAAGAAAATTGCCAAAAGTAGAGATTCCATTTCTATAGTAAATTACCTTGTTTTGTTTCTGAAAGGGAACGTTGGCTTTTGTTCATGGTCAATACAGGACAGCAAAGGTCCTTACATTTATTAAAGTCAAAATAATTTATTTTTATTCTTATGCCCATTAGGTTGCTAATATAGTTGAAACTTCATTTTCATTGTTCGTATCTGGGAATGACCGTGATCTACCTTACATCAATTAAATGCAGTTCTCTATAATAAGATTGCAGCAAAAACGTCAGTTAAGGCTTTTGTCTGAAACTTTATATCACCTAACAGCAGTCTGGCTCTTTATACTTGCTGTACTCTGTCCTGCTTATTTTTCCAGGGAGGCAATTCAGTGTTTCTTCTCAAGGAACTGAAGAGTTACACCAGAGTCATAGGCTTATGTTTCTCACTGCCCTTTGTATAATCTTATGCAAAAACTTGAAGTTATAAAGCTCCTGAACCACATCAGAACTGAACCTAATGCTAAACTCTTACCTGTGCAGTCGAACCATTGCTAGCCAGTTAGAGGAGGCACTTGTGTCATGATAAGGGGATACAGTAACTGCCTAGATGCAGGCACTTTCCTAATTTAGCATCTAGTACACATATCAAAGTTTTCAATAGTAGAAATATCTAGAAATAGTAACAATAAAAAAGTATTTATAATGTTTTAAAAAGCACACACCAAGTAGAAAATTTATCATGGTTCTAAAAGATTGATGACAGCTTTGGTATTAACATCATGCTTTAGAGAAGAAACAGCCTTGAACCCTCTAGCCTGAGAAGTAAATGAATTACAGTCTCAAGGATTCTTATGGTAAAAGCTCTGTCATCTCCCAGCTGTCTAAATCTTTGGGTTTTTCACTGTATGCCAGATAAAGTCAACTTATACTGTGATTGAGCTGTTTTTCAGCTGGCCTGTAATTTGAGCCCTTGAGATCTTTTATGATATCTTTTCTAATTTCTATTAGCAGTGAGTACATAGAAGGCTTTTACTTCTTTCATAATGTTCAAATGCCCTAAAGCAGCTTCCATGCACCGGTAAAGCTATGCAGCTTGCTAGAAGTTGAAGGCACTCCTTGAGTGCTGTTTCTCTAGCAGTACAGGGCTAGAATTCGAATCCAGAGCCCTGGAACTCCCCTACAGTGCTCAGCAGATCTAAGAAGAGATGTAACCAGAGCATAACAAAGGGCTCTAGATTAAAAGAATGGAAAAGTTTATTTTCCAGTAAGGGTGGTGAAGCACTGGAACAGACTGCGCAGATTTATCCACTGAAACAGTGGATGCCCCATCCTTGGAGACATTTAACATCAGGCTGGGCAGGGCTCTGAGCAACCTGATCTCGATGTAGATGTCTCTGTTCATTGCAGGGGGGTTGGATTAGATTACCTTTAAACATACCTTCCAACTCAAATGATTATGTAATTCTATGATTCTTATCACCTATTTTTCCTGCATGTGTTTTAATAATCTGATTTGAATATTTGAGACCTCTTTTAGATGTTCAGAGTAAGACTTAAAGCTCATTCATAACATATCTATAAGAAGCATATGATATGCTGTAAACTGCATGTATACAGAAGAGAGATGGCTGTGAGGTGGAGTGTCTTAAGCTTGATTTTTGAAACCTGTATTTGTCTTAATAACTGTGTATTACAGTTACCAATGGTGGTGGGTGCTATTTCACTGAAGATTTCTATCTTAAAATTGAGTGGCTTGAGGGGGAAATAGAAGATTTTGTCAAGGTAAAGCAAAAAACCACTCACTTAAGGCAGATTTCCTTTATCATTTTCATGGGTCATTATTCTCTTGTTCTCATGTTCAAAAATGTCCTTCATCTGTGATTCAACAAGGCTTTCCTACCTCTCTCTTATAGTGGTAAATCTAATATGCAGGCTTGATATTTAGGAGGATGAGTCTGTGTTCATATGTATTTCATTTTTTCCGCTTATGCTACCCATTTTATGAAAAAATAAACCTTACTAAGAAGATCTCATTTTTGTTTCAATTTTTATTTCTTTTTTAATTCTAAGCATTCACCTGTGTTCCCTGATGTTACTTAGGTCAGTTGGTGGTTGTTGGTTTTGTTTGTTTATTTCTAACGTAAGATATTTCATAGGTGATGGGAAAGAAAGCTGTCACCCTATGCCCATGTGTACTGAATACAGAGGTCATCTTGTGCTATACAAGTGTTTTCTGATAGGATTATTTCTTACAGCTAGGGTTGTGAAGACTCTGTAAGATGACAATAATTTTGTAATATTCAGTAACTAACTATGCCTCATTTCCCAGCCTCGTATATTCTAAAGTAAAATCCTTTCAACTGTCTGGCTGGACTTGTGCTCTGTAGATTTTCCAGCGGTGCCCAGCAGGCTTGTTAATACAGGCAGGATATCTGCTGGAAATAAACTCAAGGACCATTTTCACACGAGAGTGAGGCTACAAACAAGCCTTCAGGTAAAATCAGGGAAGGCTCTGGAAAAAAAAGGTGTCTTTGTGTGCGTGTGTATGTGCGTGCATGTGCATGGTTTAACTAGAGGGTTAACAAGTTACAAAGGAATCCTACGCAGGATGTCTACTGGGCTGTTCCCATCCCTACTGCTCAGACTGATAGATAGATCTGTACAATGGAGTAAGCAGAAGACCAAAGCGCTCTTTAGTTAGGGTGTATACCCAATACCAGCCATAAAGCATGAAAAAAATGACTGTGAGTGAATAGTTGAAGTGTTATGAAAAAAAATTTTTGCTTCTTCTGTTGGGAATTCATTTCTCCAAGTTGGACAAAGGCTGCTCTTTGTAAGGAAGCAGTCCTTAGTATTGGGTTTCATCACTCTTGGATCATCTTACCTCCTTTTGCTCTCATGAGAGTAGAACCTTTAAAATCAGCAGTATATATGTTTACAGATTTCCCATTGGAGTATGGATTGTAGGCATTAATTTGGATCAACAGATAAGGCAATATCTCTGCGATTATTAATGATAGGTGTTCTCATAAGAAATGTTTCCTGAGGCATAAAACTAATACATAAGGAAAATGAAAATGACATTGACATAAACAATTTTATCTTAGATTTGTGTTGTATTAGTAACTGAAAGCAAAATCTAAAAATGTCCAGAAATATTTGAATTCTACGTTTTTTTTTTCTCAGTGCTGAAGGCTCTGGACTTAGTCCATCTGCTGTCCATGCAACGTAGTCTGCTGTAAAGCATGAATAATCCTAAATCTGCAAACTGGTGATATTCTTATCTAGGTCACTTCACAATTAAGATATCATCTCTTTTCTTGTAGTGTCTTCTCACTTGCAAAGGTTGAGAAATGTTTTCCTTCTATAAACCCAGTCGAAATTCAATTCAAATGTAGTCAGAAACAACTTTACAAAACTGATGATTTGGGATTTCTCTGTTTGTTACTGCTTGGTTGCATTCATACTTAGTGTACTCAGTGTGCAAATCAAAGGGTGTTGTTTCTCGTTTCTAGCTGCTACCTTTGAAAACTTATCCTGGGATCTGCTAATTAAGCTTTCCTCTGCCTATATCCTATGCTATTATCACAGTAGGGATGCTTAGTGTTTCAAAGGTTGCTCTTGTTTTTTTGCAAAGAGATGCCAGAATACTGAACTGCAACACGATCATCTTTCTTGTTCTACAGTGAATAAACTAACATTTAAAAGTAAAAACTTTATTAAGTGAAAGCCAAGAATAAGTTGTTGCCATGATCACGTACATGTATGTTTATCCAAAATGCATGTATGAGACTGAAGTAAAAACACTGAACAGAAGTTATGAGAATGGGATAAAAAGCAGTAGAAGAGAGCACAGACAATGTTACAAATGACAATAAAATATCTGTAAATGTATCTTTTTCAATTAAATGTACATGTAAGAGTTTCAGATACAAACTAGGAGTCAAACCTTCAGTTTTTCTAAGACATAAGATCTGAAAGGACTAAGGAATAGTCTCTGATGAGAACTTTTGCACAAGAACCTCTGCTCTCTGTGTAAGATCTCTTGGGCTAAAATGTAGCAGACTGAAGCAGACATGACATCTTCCACAAGCTTTCTCTAAGTTGTCTGAAGACAACAGCTGAATTTCATTTTTATAAAGAATAGAAATGGCAAATTGAGACTGCATCTAAACTCAGATTTAAATTGAAAATTACATTAGAGAGAAGAAATAGGCATCAGTGTTCATCATCCCTGTTTCTATTTACAGAAACACTTTGAAGCAGTTTGGTCATGAGCTCTCCACGATTGTCAGTGTGACCCCAAACTGCTGTTGGAGAGAGTGTCTGAGCATTGTCTGTACAAAGCTGAATATTCTTAGAACTTAATTTAAGAGTAGTCTCTCTGGGGTTCTTCCTTTGTGCCAATAAACCAGACTTATTTAGAGCTGTTTGCTCTGGTCCACCATGCTTGTTAAATGTTCCAAATTTGTGAGTGTTGTGACCCTTTTGCCAGTGCAAGTAATCCTAATTCTCGCAATGTACACTTGTCAGTTTCTTTTAAACTCCATTACTGCACTCTGAAATTCAACATGAAATGGTTTGGAGACCATTTAACAAATAACAAATTGGAAATAAAGGGATTTTGTCCTTTATGCCACAGTTAATTATTATTTACTGGGATTTTGGTTTTGTGTTGCAGAACTGTGACCTGGTCCAGCAAAGCATTGTTCATATTGTTCAGAATCCACAGAAGAATAGTGATAAAGATGAGACAGAAGATAACCATGCTGGTGGCATTCCAAAAACATTGGAAAGAGTGCCTGAAAGTCGTCTAACTCGAGTAGATCTCAGTTCCTGCATCCTCCCATCGCTGTCTGCAGGGTTGGCTGTTATTTTGGATACCGAAGAACCCAACATTTCTCCCCTGTCTGAAAAATCAGGTAAATCAGTTATTTGGTACATAGAATCATAGAATCGTTTGAGTATGAAGGGACCCTTAAAGGTCACCTTGTCCAACTGCCCTGCAACAAACAGGGACATATACAGCTAGATGAGGTTGCTTACAGCCTGGTCCAGCCTGGCCTTGAACATCTCAAAGGACAGGGCATTTCAATACTCAAACAAAAAATTTGTTTGAGGAAAAGCACACAAAAAAATGCAACTATGTTAAGAGTTTATAAAAAGCTGATGCAACTTCTAGCAAAATAATTTTGCTTAGTGGATAAAATCAGTGATTTATTTTGTTATTCTTATCTCTAAAAAGTCATCATCAACAATAAAAACACCAAAAATACACTCAAAAGCAGAAGCAAAAAATAGTTTCTCTAAATTTTTTTTAAATTGGAGCTTCCTTTACAAGAATGTTGGAAAGCTTTTGCACTGGAACTGTTTGATTCCTCATATGTTGTAATGTTTTCATCTCAATGCATTTTATAAAAAATATTTCTATACAATGGACTGCTTATTTATAGAAACATAGCTGGCACAAAACATGATGATGATTCATACTGTTGATTTGAGTAGTTCTTAACCTACCAAATTATTACTGAGAATATATTTTCTTCATCACGAGAAATGGTCTGAGGTACAAATTACATCACTGTCAAATGGATTGTGCTGTAATAATTAAAATGACTCTGGAGAGATGTGTACAAGTCAGAAAGAAATACAAGAATGTTTTAGCTACTACTTCTCAGAGTAACCCTCTCCTACAGACATAGTCTGACTAACCATTACTGAAGACTGTGTTTGTCTCCAATGAAGAAAAATCATGTTGTGGAATATCAGACTCTGAGTGGTGATTTGTGGTAGCAGTCTATCTGAGATGTATTTTTAGAACAATTGGTATGGATGATAGCAGCAAACACAGAGGTCTGAGGTACAGAAGGGAATTTGTAAAAATGATACAGAGATACCTCTGTAAGTGACTTGACCACAAAACTAAACGTGCCTACCTGAACAGCTACTAAACTGTTAAGAAATTTTCTAAAAGTTATTCTAAGTATCTCATGCCAAAAAATAAAAAAATAAAAAAAGGGAAGGGTCAGAGAAGTGTTCCACAACTGACTTGATCAACCTTTTGCTGCCAGCTGATGATGAATGAGTGCGGTTTAGGAAGAAATTAGTACCTAGCTTAATGATCCACATCTCTCATTCTCCATGAATAATGAGATAAGTAGGGTGCATTCCAATTTAAATCTAATAAGGTAGGCACAGAGTATCAGGATGGGCCTTCCATCTAAGGCAAAGCAATGGTGTTAGCTCTTTAAGGCTTTTTTTGCTACTGTATATGATATTTACATGAAATTAATAGCAGTGTTTGACTTTCCAGAATAGTTTATGCATGCATAAAGCATTTTAAAATGTATTGTGTAGTGCATTTTTCCATAGTCTGCGAATTCTGTGAAGCTATGTGCAGAAGGATAGGTACCTTCTGTTGTAGCAAGTATTTTCACAGCAGGACAACTGAGTAAAAACATACTAAGAAAATATGTGGTCTAGTTTTACCTCTGATTACGTTAAATAGATTTTTTGTTGTAAGGGAAAAAACAGCTTCCTGTAATGACTGACAGTTCTGCCTGCAAGGATATCAGTAAGGAAGTTTTCTTAAAGGTCTGTTATCTTCTCCATGGCTTCCAGCCTCTATAGTTCTGTGATTTTTGTGAACAGTTTTATAAACACTTACAATTTCAGTTTAGTTCTAGACATCTCCACCTTCCTGTTTTCATGTGGCATATCCCTAGACTGAAAAGTACATCTGCAGCTTTTTCTTACCCTCTTTTAGAGAGTGCCATTAAAATGCAAACATTGATCCATCCAAAATGGCCTCCAACACTACAAGAGCATCTATATTGACACTCTGGGACATGAAGCTTTGTTACTTTCCGGTGACCTACTTTTTCTTTTTGGTACAACAAAATAAAATAACTAAGAATTTACTATTTCCTTAGAAAGACATGGATATATATTTTTTCTGCTGGCATTTTGCTACATTTTTAAATGAGAAATTAATCAGTATAATCATTTTTCACATGCTATCATTGTAGCAATCATTTGTGGATTAATTATAAAATAATTTAATGAATTAAATGTACCTTATCTCTATGGTACTGTAAATCAGTAGTTCGAGGGTAGGAATTAGTATTCTCTTTAATTCACATTATTTGATTCTTTTTTTCTTCTTTTTCCCCCCAAAGCTATCAAGATCTTATTCTAAAAACAAATGATCAGTATATTTACACTGCCTTTTTTGAGATATTAAACCACCATTTAATGGCGGTGACATGGTTCTTGTAGTTCTTTTGATAGATATCCATTTCAGTGACATTCTTACTGCTGTAGAAATAAAAATAGTAAATCACATAAAGTTGACCAATGTGTTCTTTCAGTAGAAACATTTAAGTAACTATTTAGAACACTATGATATTTTCAGTTCTGGCACACTGATAATTTACTTTTGTATTAGGATTAAAATGCATTATGCCACTCTGATTTATTTTACATTTGATTCAGAGTTTCTAAAATACACTGTTTTACAAACTTTTAAATGTGAAATGAAAATCAATGTGAAGATCAATTTACATCCAGAAGTGGGAAGAAACTAATTTACTTATTTTAGAAAAGCAAAGCGAAGTATCAATTCAACAGTAATATGCTAGTTCTGATTTTGACAAATACTTTCTGAGAAGTATGGGTGCATTTATCTTCATTACACACTGGATGAGTACACTATATGTGCAATTCAGTGGCAACTGAACAGTGCTCACTGTGATTGAGTATGTAGAGGTCTGATAAATAAGGCCAATTACAAACTTTAAAAGAAAACTTTACAGAATTCCTATATTAACAACTCTGTTTGTGCTAATGGTTAGCTTTGGAACATTGCTAATCATTAGTACTATGCATTCATTACACATACCAAACATTTTAAATTGTAGAACAAGAACACATATCCTAAACTTTCTGTCAGTATACAATATTATGGAGCCAATGCCTATATGCCTTGTAATCACACAAGTCAAAGTGATGAGGTCTGAGAACTAAAGTAGAAAAACACAGGTGTTTATGAAGAGAAGAATATAACAATAACCTTTCTATATGGTACAGTGAGATTACATTTAATTTTAAATCAATATCACTGAATATTTCTGTTGCATCAAATTAGAGCTTCTGTGAAGTGTAAAATGTTCCCAGACTGATTGGAAAATGCTGCACTGCAGAAGTTCTCAAACTGTGATCCATATTCGAAGCTCTGAGATTCAGAGGGATATTTATTGGTGATCCATTGAAACAATGGTCAGAGTGATCTAGCTTCATTTACTCATTTTCAAATGCTAAAATATATACTAACCTAATATAATTATAATTACACCTGTCAATTATTTGCTGGGTCATTATTGGTGGATGCTGTATTGCTATACTTCGGGATAATAGAGGATGAGTTCATAAGGAGGTGCTTTCAGTTAAAAGTTAGTCAGAGTATACTAACTTTTCTGAAACAGTCCTCTATTTTTTGATGTATGGCATAAAAGGTTTTATGGATACAAGTCACATCTCAGTTAGAAAAGAACTATTACAAAAGATCAGACCAAATGTCTATCTAAACCTAGTTATTTTCCTCTTTTAATACTTACGTGTCTTGTATCCAATTCGTCAAAGAAAAGCAAATGTTTGTATTATTTAATGTTTAGAGAAGGAGTATTCCTTTTTGTAAGCACTGTCTGATTATCTTTCAAGTTTACTCTCTGAGTAAGCTGATGTAAACCATAATGGTGTTCTTTAGTTTGACCTTTGAAACAGCACTTCCTAAACAATCTCCAATGCCAATTCATGGGTAAACTGAAGAAAAGAGGGAGGGAAGTGTTCACCCAACTAATTAACAGTTGCTGGTTATCATAGAATTCTTAGAGTTGGAAGGGACCTTTAAAAATCATCTAGTCCAACTCCACTGCAGTGAACAGCAACACCAAAGCTAGATCAGGTTGCCCAGGACTTCATCCAGCCATGCCTTGAAAGTCTCCAGGGACTGGGCATGAACCAGAACACTGGGTAACCTGTTCCAGTGCCTCACCACCCTCACTGTAAAAGACTTTTTCCTTATATCTAACTTAAATCTTTCCTCTTTGAGCTTGAAATCACTTCCCCTTGTGCTGTCAGCACAGACCCTGCTAAAGAATCTCTCCCCTTCTTTCCTGTAACTCCCCTTTAGATACTAAAAGGCTGCTGTCAGGTAACCTCACAGCCTTTTCTTCTCTAGGCTGATCAGCCATAGCTCTCTCGGCCAGTTCTCATAGGAGAGGCATTCAATTCTGTGGATCATTTTTGTTCCCCTTCTCTGGATGTGCTCCAACAAGCCTATGTCTCTTCTGTACTGAGGACTCCACATCTAGATGCAGTACTCGCAGTGAGACCTCACCAGCGCAGGGGGGCAGGATCACCTGTCTCACCCATCCAGGCACACTTCTTTTGGCACAACTCAGAATACAGTTGGCCTTCTGGTCTGCAAGGGCACATTGCTGCCCATGTCCTGCTTCCCATCCACCACTACCCCAGCTCTTTTTCAGCAGGGCTGTGCTCAATCGTTAGACCCCCTTCTTGTATTGATAATTGGGGTTGCCTCAAACCAGGTGCCAGACTTTGAACTTGGATTTGTTGAACCTCATGAGGTTCACCCGAGCTCACTGCTCAAGACTGTCTAGGTTCCTCTGAGTGACTTCCTGTCCCCCTGGTTTGTTGACTGCACCCCACAGCTTGGTATTGTCAGCAAACTTGCTGAGAGTGCACTTAACTCCACTGTCACTATAATTTATGAAGCTATTAAAAAGTATCATTCCCAACACTGATCCCTGGGGGACACCTCTCATCACCAATCTCCATACAGACAAGGAGCCACTGACCACCACTCTCTGGACCTGGTCCTGCATCCAATTCTTCATCCATCAGAGAGTCCATCCATCAAATCCATGTTTTTCCAATTTGGGGAGATTTTGTCTTACCTATTTTTTTTAATAGCTAATTAAGCTTTTGAGAATTATTCTGGTTATTTTACTTGCAGTAAGGTTATAAAAATTTGCCATTACAAAGTCCTTTGGAGTTTGCTCATATGTGTATGGCATCTTCTGTTAGTGTTATTAACCATTGACAACTCACTGCTGTAGTACTTCCAAGTTCTCTGCATAAAAATTGATATTCCCTCTTCACCTTCCAGCAACAGCAAAAAGTGATTTTATGAGACATTAGCATAATGGAACCTTTTCAATAAAATGATAAATTGAGCCCATTTCAGAAAACAGAACACACACTTGATAATTTATTGCAGTCAGTGCCATGCCGGAGACCTCATTTGTATCATATGCTTTTAACACTGATGAGTATGGTGCCATTTTTCCACACCTTGCATGTCCATGAAATTCGTTTGAGAGGAGAGATGTTCTTTTTTACTGGAGCCAAAAGCTCTTCTGGGAATGCTCATCCTTACATGGCATAATTATCTCCCTTGAACGTGTCTAATTACTTTATTGTTTTTAAAGGCCCTTTCATGTTAATTGAAGCCAATAACATTTGCTAACTCCCCTGTGTCAGGGGGTACGGTCAGAGCACTGCTGTGTCCTTGGAATGTGTTTTGTCTGTTTATAGGTGACAGCATAGATGAGCTTACTTCCACAAATGAAGAACTTGCATCTTTATGCCACTGGCTGGAGGTGGCTTTTGTAGATAGAAATCTTCCAAGTTTATTAATCAAAAGTATGCACATTATTTTTTTCCCAAATATTTGTTGGCAGGAATTAATTACAGAGGATATGGGGAAAAATAGGGAAATAACACTTAAAAAAAATCTACCTCTTGTGTGTACAAAAACAACAGAGTCCAATTACGAGGCATGAACAAGAAGAATGTTTTGTTTAAATGCAATTAAATAACAGTAGTTGCCGCTACTATGAGGCATGGTGCTTGCACTACATGGTATTTGTATGGCATGGTATCTTACTGCTCAAAAAGATTTAAGACACGTTTTCTTCTCTGGAATCACATTTGAGTTTCATTAATGTCATTTAGAGTTCTGTGTACACAGCAAGGAAGCAGGGAGAACAGCCCTACTAGAAAGGTTTGATCTTTAGTAAGTAATTGCATGCAACAAATAGTTTAACAAATTCTGTAGATTCTAGAAGATAAAAAAAAAGAAATCAGTAATGTGCCAAACATATACTGTTTTTAATATGTGAAGAAAAATAACTTTGGGGGGGGGGGGCTATTTTATTTTTTAAATAAAATATGGTTATGGCAGGAAAACAGGCAATTAATTTAAAAGTTTTAATTATTGTTTACAGAAAAGCAGAATTGAAGTCAGTGAAGGTTCTTGCACAGCTCTGGTATTATTGTGTTGCAAGGGAAAGGTTGTCTTTTTCTTTGGCCTGGCCCTGGTATTCTGAACCTTCAGCTTAGTCAGTATCATGATATTGCAGTCAGAGATGGTGCTTAGTCAAATTTCAAGGAAATCCAGACAGACCACTCCTTTCCTATCACAAAAAGCAGTACATATCACTTTTATCTACTGAGGGCTGCAACTTGAATTTTTGTGTTCTCATATTATTATTCCTTGGACTGCTGTTTTGACTTTCCAGCTTGTAGCAGTGACACCGCATCTTATCACCAGTAATGATGTGATTCAGGAAACTGTTACCTTATATATTTGCTATGAAAATAATTTAGCTCAAGTTGTAACAAAGATCAGACGTTCACTTTACCACCAAAAGTACCTGGAACTCTAATCCTCTTTTACTTCATCCCGATTCTCTTTAGCATTATCACACAATAAATACTCAGTATATGTTACTGGAAGTAACTTTCAGCTGGCAACAATCACTTGGCAACTAAATTTTTATATGTTGCAACCATTGTCAGTCTTCACAAGTTACTTTTGGAGTAGCTGAAGCAAACATCAGTAGTGTTTTCAATAAAGTCTGAATGGCTGGTATGGACAGGTGAAGACCCTGATTAACTTTTTCAGGACTCTCTAACCATAATTTATTTTTTTTAATAGAATGTTGTGTTTATGCTGAAAGTTATGCAGTAAGTAGTAAAAAACTCCACTATCTTCAGATGTGCAAGGGCAAAACCTGAATTCAAAATTTCAGAATAATGACTATGGATATTGTATTTTACACTCCAAGTAACCCTGTTTGTTGTAAATTTCTGTAGTTCTTCTTATCCTGGTTTCTGAACCGTACTGTTATATTACTCACAGTGATTTTTGACTTGATAGGAACATAAGACATAGGCCATGGCTGAGCTAATCTCTGGTACATATCAATATCATACATATGAATAGTAATATCTTTGTAACATCAACCATTCTGAAATATTTAAGATGGAGATGCAAAAAAAGATTTTTTTCAAACAAAGGTTTAACCTGTCTTACACATAGTGTTTCTTAAATTGTAATAGGGGTTTCTCAGGTGGAGTTGTTTAGCAGTATGAATGTGAACAAACAGATTTTTTTTCTGTCATCTAGGCACAAAGTAGAACACCTTTTGAACAGGCAGTAGAAAGATGATTATTAATCTCCCAGTCTTTGTGTGTTTGACTAGAATCTATAGATACATGAAATATCTTCAAGCCAGCTCTCTTTGATCTCTTTCCATATTTCATTTTGCTATCCTTATTCTCCACCAATCCTCTACAGTCTGAGTACTGAAATCTCTCTCTTTTTTTTTTTTAGATCTGAATTGGTATCTATTTGTTCCTGGAATACTTTTCATTCACATTTCCCTTGTTTCAAACATAGAAGAATTAGAATATATAAGATAATGTCACGAATACTATCTTCTTTCTAGAAAAGATGATCTCAATTTATTCTGTGATTAAAACTCTTGAAATGGAGTTACTTCTGAGATGTTTATTGATCTGATGTGAGTCCAATCGCTAGTATACAGGATGCTTCTCATCTATTATGATAACTATTAGCTCCTGCACAGGTACATAGTACTTCAAGAGCCTGAGTTATGGACTGGAGAAGTAGAGATAACAGCCTGACTGTTTCCTAGAATATTTGGGTCCTTCACAGAATAGCACAAGAGAATCCACTAGAAATCAAATCATTGTTGATGAATTAAGTGAAGAGTCATCAAGATAAAATCTTCTCCTTTTAGAGACTGCAGGAATGTTTTTGATAATATGGTGCAACTTGAGAAACTTGGGAATTCAGCACTAGAGAGGAGAGCTCCAGCACATACATTTGTGCAATTGTCAAATGGATCATATGGAAAGAAAAAAAAAGCTGTCATATGCTCTTGTAAGATGAGAGAAAGGGAACAGACTTTTGTAGAGATTAAGAGGTATAAAGTACATCTCAAGCTGAATGTACAAAATAATCCTCAAGCATTTCTGTTTAACGTCAACAAAACCATTCTCCAAGATCAATTGGCTTAATTGATTGGTGTGGTGCCGCTGGAACAACTGAGAGATAAGCTGGCAGCCACTGGTCCAGTGACATGCTGATCAGAAAGGTAGCAGGTGCTTCTTGGTAGAGCTGCTTGGCAGAACACCGGTAGAGTTTCCAAAACTGATAGGTTGAAGACAGATAATAAGACTCGATCTTCTGGAGAAGAGAAGTACTGTGTATTTTACTATCTAAAATACAGTGAATAAGTAATACTCATTAACATTTGAATATACTATAAATATAGTGTCAAAAATATCTAAGTCAATGAACCAGAGAACAACATACAGATGAATGAACCACATAGTAGATACGTTCTACAGGCCCAATATATTACTGCTGTCTCACTTGATCATATCTTTACATTTAGGGACTACTTGATTAATCAAGAAGTTATGTTATCAGATATCTAGTTAAATTATTAAACTTAAAACTTCTAATAAACTTCATTTGGGGTTGCTTTAAATATTTAATCATTAGCTTTTTTCCTTCTGATAGAGAAACATTGTTCCTTCTGAATAATAAATTTGTATTTTTCTTATGATCCAGTATGTATGATCCAGTCAACAGGTATTCTAGTTGGAAAGTTCCCAAAGTGCCTCCTTAAAGTGCAGTGGAGAACACTTAAAAGCTGAAGCTATCATAGGCAGATCACATATATTGAATAAGCAGCAGAGCTCACTATACTGTGAATCCTATTACCTTGAGAAATTTTCTGATGTGTTGAGCAATCCTGAGTTACAGGAATAGAATAGTCTGCATCAGTCATTCGAAGACTAACAAAATAATTTCTGTGCTTCCTATGCTTTTTCTACAACAGGAGGAAGTTAGCTTTTTGCATATGTGAAACCTGCATGTTATTTTGAATAGGCTTACAGTTTAAATATGTAGGCCTGGTTTTTATAGCCTTGAAAAGCTTTTTCTCAGCCCCTTATGCTGAATGATTTAAAGAAATAAAGGAACCTCTTGAAAGAGTTTATATTTTCAAAACTATCTTCTAAATGCCAAAGAATATTGTCACATATCCAGCATTTCTGTTTAGAGCATGTATGAACACATTTTACAGAGTTCTGAATTGGCTTCTGTTCCTAAAATCTATTCCTACTTTTTACAGAGTTGTCCTGGTTCTGCATTGCATAAAAATGATGCACTGATCACGCCATGATACTGTGGCATTATAGCCACGATACATGTGCGTAAACACAGTGCCTTTAATCTGCAAGCCATTTTACATGTCCTATTCCTGTGTTTTCTGTCTCTGAAGGAGGAGACTGGTAAAGAGAGAAAATAGAAGTTTTCTGAATTCTAGAATATTCTGAGTTCTACATTATTCTACAACCTCAAGACATAGAATTCATTTATTTCTTTTTATGGAAATGTCCATTTCATTTGTTTTATCAATGTTTATTACTCTGAATCCAGTCATGAATTTTTGCTTGCAATTTGGATTATATAACTCTGCATTTTAAGTTCCACATATATATTGTATACTTTTTTTTTTTTCTATGAAAGCCATCAATTTTTTTACAAAGAGCCTTCAGTGACCAATTAATTTCCTTATAACATGTGGAAGTTGAGAATTTGTATTATTTTTAGATTTTCAAGTTTGCTGCCTTCCTACTCTGGAACTATCAGTTTTTACAGGCAGCAAAAATGCTTTACAGATGCTGAGACTTTAAAGTGCAAGGGTGTTGGTGAGAAGTTATTTGGGTTGAAGTTGATTTCCATTATCTTTATTCTAATCGTTGTGTTGAAGTATCTTATTCCTAACATGAATTTACAGTAGGGCTTCTCCTGAATAAGGCTTTTTAATTATGCTGAGATATTCCAGGGCTTGGTACTATGAATAATTTCACTTTACCTTATTTCTCTCATGGTAAAAAATTTTCTGAATGTAAGGTGATGTAAGGTTGCTCTTGAACTTGAAGTTACTTGGTAGTCCAGTAATCCAAACTCACTTGCTTCTTATCTTTACACCACTTTGTTACAAATAAGATGTATCATCATTCTTATTAAATATATGTGCACTTATGAATGAGATTGATGATTAAGATGAAGGCATTTCTTCCCCAGAGCTGAAGTACCTTGAATTAATTTTTACTCATCAAAGGAAAGTAAATTTGTAAGATATTATTTATCTTGATCTCTCTGGTCAAATCCTCACATACTGACATCTAGTATATAACAACCTTTATGAAATGAAAAATACTTTCTTACTTTTTTTAACCCACATGATGTGGCATTCTTATTGAAAATTGCCAGTACTTCTGTTGTTGGTTCTATCTTCGGCTGGTCCAACTATTCTGTTTTCATAGCTCATCTCTGGTATAATACTGCAAATTAGCTTTATATATTCTGACAGGGAGAATATTCTTTTTCCTTATAATTCATCCTTCATTGTGTGCCTTTTTTTCAGATTTAAAATGTGATTTTTTTATTGTTAATTTCCTCTACTATTTTTACATTTCTTTGATTGAATCCTTGTCTCTCATCTCCAACAATCAACTTCACTGCATATGCAAAATATCTCTTTGGTAATATGTCTGTTACCCTACCATCTTGTTCAATACCAACAAAACACAGTGCTGCTGTCTGATTCTTTCTATATATTATGGAAGGTCTATTTTGACTAGCAGCTTCTCATGCTTATAGTACTCCTTGTAATACTTCTTCCCAGAATGTTTCAGTCATCCAAATACATCTATAACATTTTCTACCCTTTGTTTTTCCTATCAGTATCTCTTCACATGCATCAGTTCATTACTTTAATAGAAAAGCTAAAGGTTGTATGGATCAGAGCTAAATAAAACCAAGTACATAAATATCTATACTTATAAAAAAAAAAAAACAACAAAAAAAAAAACCAGTAATTTGGTAAATATCAATGGGACAGGGTTTATTCCTGAGCAGAAACACAGAATGCCTCCAGCGTGGTGTGATCTGGGTTGCACAGAAAGTATTATCGTTCTGATCAGGACTGTCCTATTAGTCTTCTATCACAGCTGGTTGGTCAAAATTAGTTGGACAAATAAAACTAGCTACAGATCCAAGCTACATTCCTTTTGAAGGAACAGTAAAATATGGTAACAGATTTTTTCCATCTCTTTTATCACATGAAAGGTGACGACTGTACCGTTTCAGATTAAAAAAAAACTCCTTTAATATTGTATTTTATTGGTAGTCCATAGGTACTGCATAAATAAATCTACTGCATAGATACTGAATAAATCAGTCTGGTGATAATATCTTCTAGGATACTGTAGCAGTTTAGGTCACCTTCTCTATGCCTCTTATGGTTTTGTAGACTTGTTTAATACTCTGCTTTAATTATCTCTTTTCTGGGTGGCCCGAAAGTCATAGTCTACTTAAGTGATTCTGGTATTGATACTATTGGTTATTCATTCTCCCTCTCTCTCTTTTTTATTTTTATTTTTTTTTGTATCTTTTTAGCTCTACTGTATTTTACTCTGAAATGGAAAGAGTAGGCTTTTGAAAATGGAACACTCTGTGAAATTTGTAATGGCATTTGTACAGCAATGTATTCTACTTTTTCTCCATTCTTTTCCTAGCATTCAATTTACTTTTTTTGATTGCTACTGAACACTGAGCTGAAATTTTCTTAGATCTATCTATTATAACTTCAAGATCTTGTTTCTATGTGGTAATAACCCGTCAAACCCACAACTGTCTGTGTGAAATTATTTTTCCCATGCACATTACCTTACATTTACCTACAATGAATTTCATTTTTCATTTATTACTAGTCACTCAGTCTTCTGCATTCTTCATTGTCTTTTTTTTCCTGCTGGCCTTCATTCTTAGTACCCTGAGTAAATCATATCACCAGTGAACTTTGCCGTTTTTTTTGTTCATTTCTCTTGTTTTCTGATGATGATCACTCTAGCCCTAGCACAATTTCCTCTGTGCTACTCTGAGAAAACATTTTTTAAATTAATAGAGGACTTTTATTTTTCTATACACAAAAACTTTTCTTCGTGAGGGAGAGAGCCTGGAAGGTGAATGCCCCCATCCCCCCTTTTATCTTTGTCAGTTACTTCCAATATTTCATCACTTACACAGGCATAACGTAAACACTTCTCAGCCAAATTTCAAATCTTATTTTCCTTTGTAGTCCTTGTTATAATGACAGATCCATTTCTTTTTCTTCCTAAACAGTTGTGTCTTCCATATGCTTTAGTTATCTGACAAACACAGACATTCTCAAATTGTATTTGAGTCTGTAGAAAAGGCATTTCTTCAAAGTTCAGTCTATTTAATGTTGTTATCTTTACTGCAGGAATACTGTAGCTATTTGTCACATTTATGGCAAAGAAAAAAAAAAGTGTTTTTGTGTACAACATCACCAAAGGACTTTCATCTCACATGATTTTAGAGGTTGACAATGTAGATATTTGAAACAGACCTAGATGTCCTAAACCTTCGCAACAGAGAGAAGTAGAGTCTTTTAGGCACAGTTTATCTAATATATTTATCTCTTTTTATATCTGCTTTAGGATGAATTGAATTAAACCATAAAAGTGCCTTTTTTATCAGTAGAATAGAACACGACTAGCTTAAATGAATCTAACTGTCAAATAAAAGCTATTTTCATGGTATGAATTAAACATCAAAAAGAAATAATATCATTATCAGCAGGTAGAAATGTTTTATAAATGTATATGTCTGCATATATGTTTCTTGGGGGGAAGTCATGTTCTCTGAAATCTTCGTAGGTAAAGATGAAGTTAAAAAGTAAAAGATTAAAGGTAGAGAATATAAGTTAAATTTTTGGAAAACAAATGGGAAATGTAAAGTAATCTCTTGTCTCTTTTTTTTTTTTTTTGTTATTGTTGTTTTGTTTTTTTCAGAAGTTAAGCCTCCATGCTTTATTTATGTTTAGCTATTTGTGGAAACTTTAACTACTTTGAGACTACTGGATGTATACTGAAGATGTTTTTCTTCATATTGTGTGGAATTGGGCAAAATCCTTAAAAGACAGTTGAAAAAAAACAAACTTATTTCCCTTCTAAATATGTATTTTTCTTTGTGTGGTACAAATTGCTGAAATGATCTGAGAGGTCTCTGATAGCCAGTCTACATTTGACAAATTGCAGCTAGTCTAAATGTAAATATAGTGGAAATGGAAACAATGTTAGCATTATGCAATTTTAAATCTTTTGAAAAACTTTCCCATAGCTATGTCCTCTTTTAAAAAGCTGTTACAGGAAAGAATCAGTAATCATTATCATCTATACTAAAACAAAGGAAAACGGTAGGTTAACTTCTAATATCCCTATTCAGATTTTATTCACTTTAACAATCATATGGATGATAATGGGTGTTTTGACTGATATGAGATTTCAGAATCAGAACTATAGTCATTATGAGCAATGTTTCCTGATTAACTGGTCATGCATATCAAAATAATTGGTCTATGCTATCACTAATGCGTATAAAGCTCCCACAGCATGTTCATCATTAACAAGACAGAAAAAAAAAGAGTTAATTCAGGTTCTAAAGAGCTTGAAAATCTAAATGGGCACTCAGTACAGAACACTGGGATACACATCAGAGAATGCTACTTTCTCTTTTGTGTGAGAATAGTAAAGATAGAGAACCCTGTTAATACTTTCTCTGAAGAATATTTTGTGAGAAAATTAGCTTTAAAGAGGTAAAAAAGAGAGAGAATGTCTTACTGGGATGAGAAGACATATCCATGCATGGATCTTGAGTGAGCATTTTGCATTCATATCTTCATTTTAGTTTATTTTTATTCTTATTTATTTTTATTTATTTTATTTTATTATTTTTATTTATTTTATTTTATTATTTTTGCTAGACAGAGGTTCATAACTAAATTAACATGACAGAAAAAAACAATCAAGAAATTTACTAAGACTTTAGTCTTTAATAAAAGGCTTTATCTACTGACATTGCGAACTATAAAATAGATATTTTTTTCAGAATTCTTATTGAGCTTTTGTCTGAAAAAGTTTGTGCATCATATATGTACAAATATATTTACACATATTAGAGATTCCACATAAGAAATCTCACAGGCAAATGTGCATTTGGCTGTGGTGCCCCCAGTGTAAGAACTGAGAATGGTCAGAGTGGCTGGACACTCATGAAGGCAGGCTGAGAAGCTGATGCTCTTCAACCTGCAAAAGGGAAGAGTCAGGGGAGATCTTGTATTGCAGCCTTCCAATATATAAAGGAGGCCTACAAGAAAGACTTTTTACTGGAGAGGTAGGACAAGACTTAATGTTTTTAAAATAAAAGATTGTAGATTTACATTAGAAATAAGGAAGAATTTTTTTAATATGGGGGTGGTGGGTCGTTGGATCAAGTTTCTCAGAGAAGCTGTGGATGCCCCTTTCCTGCAGGTGGTCAAAGCCAGACTGAATGAGGCTTTGGCCAGCCTGATCGAGTGGAAAGTGTCCCTTCCAACCCAAGCCATTCCATGATTCTACATTTGTTGATTTTGCATATTTCATTTTTATAAAATCTTTGGCTATTTACCATGATACTGACATTAGCAAACAGGGAACATGAATATAGATAAAAATACAGTGAGGTTATTGTGAACTTGTCAACTAACTAACTTGGGAATAGTAAGTAGTAGTCCATGATCAAAATGAAAGGACACGTTGAATGGATCTGCCCATCTCATCTTATTACTCTCATTAATGACCTGGAAGATTAAATAGACTTCATGCTTATTAAAAATTATCTGTAGACATCATCGAATTAGAAAACAATGCTAACAATCTGGATCACAGACTTAGAACACAAAGCTATTATGACAGATTGGAAATTTATTCTGAAAAGTTCACAGCACTACTCAGAAGGGTGCAGCGCATCATACTGCACTCAAACAGTAATCTACGACGCAGATACCGAGTGGATTAAGAGATAAAGTAGACAAGGGTTTGGAGGTTGATTTTAGATTATAAACTGTATGGGAATCAATTAAATTATACACATAATGGTAGGCAATATATTATACAAGAACTGGTAAAAAAAACATATAAGCTTCTAGATGCCTTAAAAATACAGAATCCAATTGTTCTCAACATTATAAGACTTCAGGTGAAATATTATGACAAGAATAGTGAGCTACACTTAACTCCCTTTAAAGAATACTCCAAGAGAATTTTTTTGCAAGTGGTGTAAAAGAGAAGGTGTGGTAAAAGTGTGTGTAGAAGGCAATATCAACATCGAATAGCCCAAGAAATAGAAAACTAATAATAATAATAAAAAAAAAGATACAAAGAGGAGGAAAATAAATTGTTTTCCATGTTCTTGGTGGCAAGTAGATAAAGACATGGTTTATGGTGTAATTTCATCAGAGATAATTAAAACTAGAAATAGTGTTTTTTTAAACATATTGGAGTACTAGAACAGATCACCTCAGAAAGAAGATCGTAAATTCACTGTATCTACAAATGGGAGATGCCTTTCCTTGGACTCCAAAAAGAAGACATTCCTTTATTTATTCCCTGAAAGATTCAGTCTTATAAGTGTTCTCAACAAATGCAAAGTGTATTTAAGGTAAACCAGTATAGCCAAGCAGATTTTTTGCTATGTTGGATCAAATTATAAGAGAAATTTACTTATGTGAATGGAAATGATTCATTTACCTGCAAATTTATCACTTCTAAATAAAATGAAAGACAAAAGTTTTATGCTTTTCTAAGTTAGATTTTTCTTAAGTTTGACATCCTGGAGATGACATTAAAAAGCCAACCTCTGATCATGTACTGAAAAATACATTTGTACCTATTAGAAATTCGAATTTGTAAAGTCAGTTTCCTGATTGCACATTTTTTAGGTTATGGTAAATTTCTTGGTCACAAATTATACTTGTTTGTAGAGTCACAGAATCATTGAATGATTTGGACTGGAAGGGACCTTTAAGTCTAGTTCCAGCCCCCTGCTATAGGCAGGGATACCGCCCTCTAGACCAGGTAGCTCACTGCCCAATCTAGCTTGGCCCTGAATGCCTCCAGGCCTCCAGGGAAGGAGGCATTCACAGCCTTTCTGGGCAATCTCTTCCAGTGTCTCACCACCCTCACAGTAAAGAATTTCTTCTCAATAGCAAGTTTAAATCTACTCTATTCCAGTTTAAACCCATTTCCCCTTGTCTTGAAAAAGTCCCTTCCCGGCTTTCCTGTAGGTCCTGTTCTGGTACTGTAAAGCCACTGTAATGTCCTCTTGGAGCCTTCTCTTCTCTAGGGTGAAGAGCTCCAGCCCTCTCAGCCTGTCCTTGTAGGGGAGGTGCTCCAACCCTCTGATAATCTTCATGGTCCATGAAGCTCAATGTCCTTTCTGTTGGGGGCTCCAGAACTGGATGCAGTACTCCAGGTTAGGTCTCACAGGAGCAAAGCAGAGTGGCAGAATCTCCCTCAATCTGCTTGTCATGCTTCTCTTGATGCAGCCCAGGATATGTTGGCCTTCTGGGCCGCAAACACGCATTGCCAGCTCATGTTGAATCTTTCATCAACCAACACTCCCAAATCCTTCTCCTCACCACTGCATTCAAACCATTCTCTACCCAACCTGTGTGTGTGTGTGAGATTGCTCTGGCACAGGAGTAGGACCTTGCATTTGGCCTTACTGAATTTCATGAGCTTGGCATGGGCCCACCTCTCAAGCCTGTCCATGTCCCTCTGGATGGCATCCATTCACTCTAGTGTGTCAAGTACACCACTCAGCTTGGTGTCATCTGCACACTTGCTGAGGGTGCACTCAATTGTCCATGTCAACTACAAAGATATTAAGTAACTCTGGGCGCAGCACTGATCCCCGTGGATTTCCACTTGTCACTGGTCTCCACTTGGATACTGAGCCATTGACTGCAACTCTCTGAGTACAGCCATCCAGCCAATTTGTTACCCAGTGAATGATCCATCCATCAAATCAATTTTTCTTCAGTTTGAAGAGCAGCATGTCGTGTCAGATGGTGTCAAATCCTTTGCACAAGACCAGGTAGATGATGTCACTTGTTCTTTTTTTATTCACTGATGCTGTCACTCCATCATAAAAGTGCACCAAGTTTGTCAGCCATGACTTGCCCTTGGTGAAGTCATGTTGATTACCACCTCATCTTTATTTTCTGTGTGCCTTAGTAGGGCCTTCGGGAGGATCTGTTCCATGGTTTTGCCAGGCAAAGAGATTGCACTGACTTGCTTGTAGTTCCCTGGATATTCTTTTTTTCCCTTCTTGAAAATATGGATTATGTTTCCCCTTTTCTAATTGGTGGGAACAGACTACCGTGACCTTTCAAGTATGACGGATATCCTCATCTATACCCAGGTTGATCTCCATGGACTCCAGCTGGTCATTGATGTAGAGGGCAACACTCCTTCCCCTTTTTTGCTACCTGTCTTTCCTAAAGAGTTTATACCCAACTATTACTACATTCCAGACATGACAGCCATCTCACCATATCTTAGTGATGCCAATAACGTCATAGTCCTGTAGGCACTCACATGCTGTGCAACTCTTCATGCTTGTTACCCATGCTCCATGCCTTAGTGTATAGGCATTTGAGTTGGGTTTCCATCAAGGCTGGTTTACCAATTGGAGTTTGCTTATCCTGTCTTACTGGCCTGTCATACAACTCCATGCCCAGGGCATTCATTACCATTGTCAGCCTGAAGGTGGAGTGATTTGAGGATCCTCTCACCAGGCAACTCTGGTTTACAGTCCTCCTGATTAAATTGGAAAGCTTGCTGCCAAAGATGCTCTTTCCCTTTTCTGAGAAGTAAACCCATCCTCCCCCAGAAGACTAGTTTTCTCTAAACTAGCTCCATGACTTAAATACCCAAAGCCCTGTTCGTGACACCACACCCTTAAGCACTTACTGATTTTCTTTATTCTGTTGTTGCACCATCTTTGAGGATAAGTGCAACATACTTATCCTCAAAGATGCAGAGTAAATGCTATCTCAAAAAACATACTGATGTAACAGCTGGTGTGGGAAAGCTGAAAATTGTATCCAGAGCAATGAGAGAATCATTGATGGTCAAAAAACATTTTAGGGACACCTGGATACAGATATTTGGAATATGGAAATGAAAATTGAAATTGCTGTCTCAGGAAAGAATAAGAGCAGATACAACACATTCAATTGTCCTTCATCTACCGATGTATGTAACTGCAAACAGATCAGTAGTTAAAATTTGAATTTTATTTATTTATTGTGTTAATGAACACCTTATGTATTATAATTAGCACTTAAGGGACTTCCATTTTTTTACACTAGTAATTTACTGTGTTTGCACATTCTTGCTAAGTACCAGTGTTATAAAATATTAATGGGAAGCTGTATGAAAACCTATACACCAATTTTGCATGAGGAAAGATGAGGTTGTAAGGTTGGTGCTGCAGCCATTTGAGTGATTACTGGCATGGCGCCATAATTGCAATTCCTATTACTGCTGCTACATCAGAGTTGATTTTTTTTCTTTGCAGATTCCTTTGTCCCTTCTTTCAGTTCTCCTCTGTAAAACTGTTCAAGGGGATACAGTCTCAGCTAAGGGCCTCACTAAAATTCAAAGTGATATTAGCAAGTCAGTAAAGACCTTAATTCTCATCATCAGTATTGTGTACTGTGCCATTGTTTAGCCTTTGTATATTTAGTTCAGTCTTTCCTACTCCTGGTGATGCTTCTCAGGACATTATCTTAGTAAAGTAACTACACTCAGTGGTAGTAAGATCAGCACATCTGCACGGGGTGCTGCCTGGCTTGATGAAAATATTCATTTCCTCCTTTCTCCCAAAATCACATTTCTCCTGCAGTGTTCTGCCTCTCCAGCAACCATGCTGTAGGAGATGTTTCATAAGTTATTCTGGGTGTCTGTGTTGCTTAACTGCTCAAATTCATTATACTATAAATTTTTTTTCTTGTTGTATTTCAAATTTCTCCATGAGTGATGTGTGTTGGGAGTACTTTTTATATTCATGAAAAAGCAAAATAAAAAAAAAACAACTAAGTGAAATGAATATTAAGCTAACGTAGTCTATTTTTGCAGGGAGTAAATAGCAAGCTAATGCACAGGATTTATACTCTGCAGTAAATCATCAATATGTCTCATTTGGGGCCTTTCCCATGACTGCTATTTTTTACTGCAGTATTCAGTCATGATGATTTATGCTGTACTATCTTGTGGATATTTTGCAGAATATTATCAATAAGATAATTTTATCTCTGGGTGCAGATGGAATGAGCTTAGAACACAGCTAGTCAGAAAGCAGTCAAATTAGATTTCAAAGTCCATGCATAGCAAAGGAAGAGCAGCAGTGATACCAAAATAAGTAACAGCCTCTGATCTCACTGTCTGTAGCTGAAATTGAGTTGTGGCCTCACATCGAGCACTGTGTGAGAGTTTGTGCCCCACAATATCAGAAGGATATAAAACAATTAGAGAGTGTCCAAAGGAGTGCTACAAACATGGCGAGGAGTTTAGAGGGCTATGAATCATTTTCTGCAGGATAGCAATAGTCATCCTAAGTGGTTTACCCAGAACAATAATCAAGATTGCAGTTGAAATAAAAATAATTAGTACCACCTAAGACTTACACGATTCTCTATATGTTCTGCAGTTACACAAAGCAGAATGTACTTCATTTTATTTTTTGTAACACTATATGAGGGCTGCTCCAAAAATAATTCCTTCTGTTTTACTATATTGGTCCTAGGTGTCACAGGTAGATGTGGGTGGTATGGCAACAGAGATTAAACCTTCCCACCAGTATCTGTTACATTTAGTTGAAATGTGACAGATGATAGCAGAGTGTCTGACCTGGAAGTGCAGATGTAGCAAAGTGTGTCACTGAATTCCTCCTCATGAAAAAAATTGCCTTCACTGACATTCATTGATGTTGCTGAATGTTGAAGGAGATCAAACAGTGGCTGTGAGCACACTGAGGTGGTGCATTTCAGCAGTGGTCACAGTAACAGTGGCTCACCTCCACTGTTGCAGATTTTTATGTTACAAAATTGTGTTTTGTAGCTGAGAATTTGTTTTATCAAATAATGTCATTGTGCCCTTTTGTATTTGTCAAAGTTTCCACTGAAATAGATAGGAGGTAGTACTTCTGAAGCCACCTGTGTACTTGGCAGCAATTTACAAACTTTGCAAGGTTATATCACTACTAGAAGTAATAAAGAAATTGTTTCCAGTCTTCCACAAATAAAACTAGATTTGCTAAGTTAAATATTTTTCTTTTTTTGATACCAATCAAACAAACTTCATTTGAACTTCATCTAAGGAGGTTTTCATGCAATTTGAACTCACTAAATTTGCATCTAGAAAAATTAAGATAAGAAAAAAAAAGTGTAAATTATGGAGAGCCAGGGTAATTAATCTCATACATCATTTGCCAGAGATTACAGCTGGTTTTCATCAGTCATGAGCCCAAGCTCAAGATAGGATTCACTTTCAAGGAGTCGTAATGTAGCTCATCTTTATGTACTGACCAATAAGCAGGAATTACTGGAATTGTTAAGTACATTAGAAAAGGAAATGACCGTGCTGTCTTCAAATCTTAAAATCAGTCTTTTTAAATTTTATTTATTGCATACAAATTGAAACCTTTCCTTATCGATATCAATGTTCAGTGGTTTTGTTTGTTTTTCTTCCTGACAGGTGCAGCCAGTTACAACAGTTTTTATGTTTTTTGCAAAAATTTCTGCCAAGCTGTGAAACCTGGGAAACTGAGAGTCCGATGCAGTGAATGTAAACAAGGAACACTCACTTTGGCAAGGGTAAGCAAGTGTTTCAACTTTTCAGAGCGTATAAAAATTATTTGCATTGTTCTGTCTATCCATTTGCATATGTGATTATATAAATAGTCATTTTTACTTAATTCTTTTCCTTCTGTTTATGCTTGAGAAGAGTAATTCAAGGCTTTATGAAGATTTCATTCACTTATCTTCATTATTTACAGAACACAGTAATAAAACATTGAGGGCTGTAACTGCAAGATATTCTTAGCTTTATATTTTAAGTCCTAATGGTTAACCTGGAAGTATTCATAATACATACAACTAAGGATGTGATTAAGGGTTGATATTATATGTGCTTATACAAAGCCTGGAACAGTGTTTAAGGCCACAGAAAGACCTGAATTCAGTGCTGCTGATTGTGAACATTATGGAATGAGACAAGGAGGGATTAAGTGGCTGTGCAGCTGAGAATATCAATCTCTCCAGCTCAGACGTTGTATGTAAGGTCAGGGAAACATTATTATGCCAGGTTAGAACGTTAGTAAGAGAACTGTCAGGCTTTGTTTTCATTCAAAACAGGACAGTGTTTCACTTGCATTTACAGTAGTGTGAAGTTTTAGAGATCTTTTTGGCTGAAAGTTCTGCTGAATTTCACTGTTTGTGCTAATGAGGAAAGTCTTTCCTCACTAATAAATCAAAATGTTTGTCAGCCAGCTTTGTTATGCGAGTGTTCGGATTTGGCAGAAGAGTGAGCTTTACCATGTTATATATTTTTGGGAGCTGTCTGTAATATTTGATGCATATTTAAGTGTTCAAATTTGTCTTTAGATGTAGTTTAAAGGGGCTAATTTTAGTTTCATGTTCCTGATGTAGCCCAGTACTTCTATGTCATTACACAAAATAGCACAGAAAGACTCTTAAAAAACCCAACTCCTGTAATCTCATTGCAATCATAAACTGTGTCAGTGCTTATACATGTGCAAATCAAAACTCCACAAGAAACTCCCTCAAGATCTGTGTGCTATTCTGAACTACCTAGTATCCCTAGGCTCACAAGTGTGTTATTTAGTGATGTTTCAAGTGAACATGTGAAATGGCATTTGTTTACTCCAAAATATCATATTTAAATATTGGTAATTAGCACAGACTTAAATTACATTAAATCAAGATACAGGAGAAGTGGTCTTTAATGTACATTTTCAATGGTATAATACTCAGAATGAATGTAAACATAGATGGCAGTTTGTTCAGATTGCAAATAAGCAGTCCATGCTGCTGAAAGACATGATCACTAGCTAGGCTTGGACTCTGTATTGCAAGAAAGCACAGAGCATGCATCCTTTCCTGGACTCAATGGCTTCCCTAGGCATGCTTACTTTTTTGGAAATGATCTCTTTCCTATCTGTGGTGTTATATTAGGAATCGATATGTTTCTTGTTTTATGGATTTATAGTACAATTAGAAAGTTTCCAGTTATATAGTGATACCTGAATAGTATCTTTAATTTTGTCTCCAAATAATTTCTCATGACTCCACTATAAAAACCCTACTATAAAAGCTTCTGGATGGCATATTTCTAAATTCTTTTTTAATATCTGACTGTCTAGAACATATGTGGACCTGCATTCTTTTGGCAAATAGACACACGCAGAAATATTCACACTTCAAGTTCTTCTTACTTTCTACCCCAAAGAAACAATGCCTGTTATTATTTTCCTCTCAAAATTCACTGAAATAAAGTTGTTGACAACAGTTAGTATGTTTTTCCTGTAGTCTGAGTGGCAGCTCTCAATGCTTCCTTAAGTGAAATATTTGCAATAAGAGAATACTTAGTAGCAAATGTATTAAGCAATAGTGACATTTTTTTTATAAATACATGCCATTTATCTCAATCCTTTAGTTATGAAGATTAGGTGCAGATTTAGTATGTGCCTTCTCCTCACATCCTCTCTTCTTTTCATTTCCTGTTGAGAAACAGAAAATAATTCCCACTAGGATACTTGAAATATGTATCAGGCCCCATCTATTTTTCAATAATATGCAGAAACCTCTCTGCACTAATGCTAACTAAAACTGTAGTCTCAGAGCTGGTGCTTCGTATTGGCCATGCTTTTTTCAGTGCATCTCAGTCCACTGTAAGCAAGTTATGTCAAGCTGAAAATGTTATCAAAACCTTGACTTTTGTGAACATTAATAATAATAGTAATAATAATAAGTTAGATATTGGTATATTAGCACAGGCCATCCATTTTTCTTGTCCAATTCCACTGGACTATGCCAGTAATTACTAATAGATTGCAATAATAACAGAATTATTATTATTTCCCTTTTATCGAGAAATTAGTCAAGATAAAGTGGATACTGGTAAACCATAAAGATGTGTACATTCATGCTGCACAACTGTCGGAAAAGCTGAAGGTTTTTGTGAAGATATTTTCTACTTCCAGTGTTGACCTTTACCAGGCAATGTGTAGCAGTTTCCTAAGAAGCTCTCAAGACACAAGCTGCTAAGTGCCACCTAAGCCAGCATTTGTTATAGTAATTCTTTTACTGAGATGAAAGTGAATACCTGTTTAAAACCCACACAAAGCTTTTCACAGCTTTAGCTTACTCTACATGCTAATTCCTTTCTCTACCTAAGCCACAAATGACCAGGCTAATTAAATTGAGCTTTCTTTTTTCATAATGTGTTCACTGACTGACATTTTAAAATATTACTTATTCATTTAAACAGTCTTATTCTAAAACCTTATTTAACTGTCATGCCTGTTTGTGTAGCATTATTTTAATATATGATGCTCAGAGTAAATTTATGATAATATTTTTCTATGAAATTAAAGAGCCCACTATTTTTATTTTTACTGAAGACATCTATCTAAATATTAAATTTTTAATTTTTCAGATGACACTTGGGTTGGCGTTTTATGAACGTTTCATGACCTAAAGCTTTATGGGAGATATATACCAGGCTGATTTAATTATAAGAAAGCATCAGTCACTGCAAAAGTAACACTTATCTATAGTTTCACTAATTAGTCAAACACAAAAGCATGTCTGGGTAGACTGGAGTGTGGGTGCCTTATGTAGACCACCTACTAGCCTCCCAGCAGTTTTCTCCAAATGGCTTGAAATTTTTTTTCATTAGTTTCACATCAGTTTATACCTTTTGATACTTTCAAGCTTTTAAAAATATTCTTTTTTTTTTTTTTTTTTTTTTTTTTTCCATAGAGTGCTGCAGTTTGTTTCAGTAGCCATTTTTCAGGTAATTAGGGTATCCCTCCTTTAGAGAAAAAAATAAAAAAAAAAAACCAAACCAGAAATAACTCACTCAGGTTTATACTAATCAAAATTAGACATAATTTTTTCGAGCCATTGTAATGTCAACATTGTTAAGTCTATAATGAAAAGGAAAACACATATCTGCAAATGGAAGGCTTGACTCAGCAAAGTGTTGTACACCAAGCCAAGCTTAAGGCATACTTTTAAAATGTGACTGACTATGGCACACTCCCTGTAAACAAGGCATTTGACTCTATCTTTTGTCACAATGCAGAATTTATCCAGGGTAAGAAACGAGAGTGACGTGGGAAATGAGTTTTGGATCTTCATACTTAGCCACTGGCTCCATGGTTAAGATATTTTCACTGCACAGATGTGTAACTCATTACTGTTTGGTAATTCTCCAGTCTTTTTGTGTACTAGTGTTTGAGTTTTCAGTGTATATTCTAGTACAAACACCAAAGGAGTTTTGTATAACTTCTATAGCTTTCCTTGTTGCACATGTTATTTCAGAATTTTTTAGACATGGCAAGTTACATTTGGATCTGATTTAACTGGCTGCAACTGAGATGAAACTTAGTGTCTGACTCTGAAGCATATCTGGGTTTTATCCAGTGGCTGATATCCACAGTTCTTCCACTGTCTCTCTCCTTGGTGCTCCAGAGGAGCCTCCATAGTTCATGGGTTTTGTTAAATGGTCTCTGTCAGAGAACTATTCTTGTGTTTCTGTCATCATTTGTATTGTTAAGGATATTGTCTTAGTCTATTGTTTTTATATCTATCTACTAATAAATAAATTATTATTATATTTCTTTTTTCCTCTGGCATTGTAATAATCTTGTCATTGAGATAGCTTGTCATTAATGTAAGCTGTGTAGTGCATCACAGTTTTGGCAAATGATAAGCTTTAAAATCTTTGAAGTGGCTTTCAGTTACTGAAGAGTGACAAGACTTTGATAGCTTTAAACATTGTCCTTATAATTGAAAATGTAGTATATTGAATTTGATACTTTCATATTCCCTAGGAAGATAAAGGTCCTTATACAGTAATTTCCTTCAGACTCTTACCTCTGCCTCCTAATTCATTTATTCATTTCTAGTATTTATTTGTCATTTGTTTTCTTCTTAATGAAGAGAAACTTAGAAATATTTTCAGTAATATAAAATAAAAAGGCAGTGACTTCATGTTCTGTTACATATTTCATATTTTCCTTTGCAGAGTTTTTTTAATATATAATCATAAAAATCCATTCCATAATGCACTGTCTCTCATCACTGCTTATTACAGATCAGATACTTTTCCTAGAATTGGATGTGTCTTGGTGCATTGTACTGAGACTGGCTGAAATGTAGAGACATAGTAGCTCTGTATCTAACCATGGCCTCATCATACTCACCATTGCTGGGTAACACTGCAAGTACTCTGCAGAGGAACCAAGACTGCTTTTTGTATTGGTTATTCTCTTTTAAGCCTGGTGCACATAGAACTAGAGTTGACTATTTTGCAAGTTTTTGTCTGAGAACTAAAAGTCAGGGAAGGCCATCAGTAGCATCATTTTCTTTTTGTGATTGAGTTACAATGACCAAACTGGAATTAAAAAAAAAAAAAAAATTGATTGCTAAACTGCAAAATAAGCTCCACCCTATGGAGTGCAATATGGCAAAATATGATGTCATTCACAGATAGGAATTTAATCACAAGTTTACTAAGACTGAAAGAAGTATCTGTTTGTCTCTTCAAAAAGGCATGCTTGCTGTGAGGATAACAGTGTTTTTTATATTTCTTAGCTGTGTGGCAAATACAGGGCTTTAATATACTTCTATTGAAATTCTATATGTAGGAAAAGTTATCTTGTGATGTGCACTCCTTTGTCAAACTAATAAACATGAAGCAACTGTTTATTATTGAGATCCTGCTTATAAACTTGTGATTACAAAAATAGCTTTCATTTCTCCTGCATTTGGCCAAAAAAGTTGTGCTCACAGGAAATTATATGTAATCAAGATATGTATTTCTATCTACACGATATAAAGAGTGAACGTAATAAGAATAATTACAAATAAATAATGAATTTATGAATAAGCAATAAAAAGGAATGAAAAGGGTTTTTTTTTTTTTGTTTTTTTTTTTTTTTTTCCATTATAGCAAAATAGAATCTGGAACAAGTTGACCTGGCCTAGGATAAAAATATATTTTAGCATTTTTGAAAGGAATTAAAAGAATTCTATGCCATCCAGTCTTCCTTATTGCTGACCTATTACTTTCAGCGACTTGGAGCTGGACATCTTCATTAAATAAATTTAAGTGCTGACCTGAGGCAGTATGCAGGACTTCTGGTGGAAGCTTCCCAGGAATAAATAACATGAGATCTGCAAGCCTGATTCAGTCATTTCTTAACCACTGTCTTCATTGTTTTTAGTAATATAAATATCGGAAGAAAAAAGTAATTTCACTTGAAAAATTGTGTTTTCTTTGTAATATCTTTGAAGAAAGATGTTATTATAGAGCTAGTGATACTGTAGCTTCTTCTCAGGGAAAACCCTGTTGTTCACACTGATCATGTTAACCTGCAGAAGAGACAGTAAAGGAAGCTGTTATATTCCACCAATATTCAGGAGTTCTGCTTATGGTCCTGTTTTCATCTGATGAAGCATGGCTTTAATAAACAATGTGCTCAGAGCTTTAATCCATTCATTAAGATTTTTATTCTGGTTTAGTACAATCATTTGGTCCTTCAAAATTTTCACATTCTCCTTTGAAATACTATAGCAAATTTTGTCCTTGTGGTTGGCTGGCTCTATTTTCTTATAGAAAACAGTAAATACTATCTCTATGCCCTGGTTTCAGATGGAATACAGTTAGTAGTTGGTATGGTGTTGTGCTGTGGACGTAGGATGAGAAGAGTGTTGATAACACTGATGTTTTAATTGCTGCAGAGCAGTTCTTACAATAAGTCACAGCCATTCTCAAAATGCCTTGGCAGTGTTGGGATGTGCCTGCAGATCTGGAAGAGAACAGAACCAGCACAGCTGACCTAAACTGGCCAAAAGGATATCTCATACCATATTGGATCATGCTGAGCAATAAAACTGGGGGAGTTGGTTGGTGGACAGCTGCTGCTTGGGGTTTAACTGGGCATTGGTCAGTGGGTGGTGAGCAATTTCATTGTGAATCACTTCTTTCAGTTATTATTATTACTATCCCTTCCTTTTTTGTCCTCTTTAACTGTCTTTACCTCAGCCCTGAAGGAAATAACCATGTTGATTATAGAAATAGGAAAATTCAGCATTGGGTGATCAAAAAAGTAGTTTAAAACTTTTTTATTTCTTTATTCTCTGTTTTTCTCTTTTGCCTCCAAGTCTCACTGCATACTGAACACATGACTGGGAGGACAGCCTCAGACTTATACCTGCATTAGCCTAAAGCTGGCTCCCAAAGTGCTGAGCTCCACCTGAAGAGTGTAGTTGGGCTAGTCAGAAAGCTTGATATCGTTTTGTTCAGGCTTTTGACTACCTCTTTCATTTCTTTTCCCAATAGCCTCCAAAACTGATTTCACTAGATTGAAATCAATTGTTTGATTTATGTATATACAGTATAAAAAAAGCAAAAGCATACTTAATTTATGAAGAAAATTATTCAGTTCATTCCAAAAGACAGGAGCAATAATTCTTTGATGTAAAATAAATTTTGCAAAGGAAATAGTCTCGCTTCAATTTGGAAAAGTAGTGTATAGGTCTTTCTTTCATTTTAATGGGATAAGAAAGTAAAATTTAACTTCTAATTTTATTAAAGCTATGAGATGTCTATGCATGATTTATAGCACTTTCCAACTTATTGTGGTTATATGTTTTGGTGAAATTATGTATTACAAAGTACCTTAAAAGATGGGAAAAAAATTGCCAATTATAGGAAAAGGGAGAATGACTTCAATGTTATGTAGCACTTCAAGCCATTCTGTGAAATAAAACTGCTCTTTAATGTGGAGCCAAAAGTGGATTTCTCTGGCTTGGGTGATGATAGTCATAAATGAAAAGAAAAACAGTTATGAATTTACTTTCAGATTACACTTTTTTCATGAGTTTGAATCAGATATCCATCTAATGTACTCTGGGGAAGATGCATGTGTACCTAGAAATAGGCAGTGGATCAGTTCAGTCTATCCTATGTTAATAGTTGTCAGTATCACAGAGCCACAGACCGGCTGAGGCTGGCAGGGATCTCTGAGTCCACCTGCTCCAACCCCTGCTCAATCAGGAGCACCCAGGGCAGGGTGACCTTGGACCATGTCCAGTCTGCTTTTGATGATCTCCAAGGAGGAGATTCCCCAGCCTCTTTGGGCAAACTGTGCTCTGCTACCTGCAAAGTTTTACCTAGGCAGAATTTCATGTGTTTCAGTTTGTACCTATTGCCTTTTTTCCTACCTTGGGATTCCTCCGAATACAGCCTCTCTGTCTTCTTCATACCCTCTCTTGAGGTACGTATTTTAGTATGTCTCAGAAAACCTGTGACTAGAGAAAAATACCAGCCATGGAGTAGCATTTCTTAGGTCCAAAATACTTGTTGTGTTTGAATTTCTTGTGTGTACAATTGCCCATTCTTATATTTATAATCAGGGATCTTTTGTTAATGAGATCTATACTTCATAGTTCCTACTGAAATCCTTAGAAAATTAGAGTACTTGCCAGTTGGCACATGATCATATGTACATGCACATCTCTTTTGTTTTGTTTTTGTATAGACCTTGTGTTATTTGTTTTTTCTTTCTTTTTTTTTGTTTTTGTTTGGATACATAGATTTGGGGGTAAAAAGAAAAGAAAATGTATGTGGACAGTGCCCAGAAACATGACTAAGTCTGATCTGGCTTTAGTTTGGCCTGTTCTTGAAGGCAGAAATGTAACAGCGGTAGGGGCTGTTCTTTCCCTCTCCAGTTCTTTGTGTAGCCAATATGACGTCCAAAGGCTCAGCAGAAGAGCTGGCCAGGACTATGAAGAGTCTGCACATCATTAGGTTATATCTTTTGGCATATTGATTGGTAGCAGCTCTGCCATCATCCTCTTAGCAACTTGTGAAGGCTACCTTCTCTTCATGCTGTAGTTCCTTCCTGAACAAAGAGCTTCTCTCAAGTTTCTTGTCCTGTTATGTTGAAAGGAGATGTATTGAGTGTTTTTCAATATCAGCTGGAGGGTGTATCTCAGAATTTCAGAATTTAGCGTTCTATCTATCTGTTGACAACTTAAGCTATGAGTGAAGGTGAATTCTTATTGGCTCTCTTGAATTCCCCCCTACTCAGTAAGATCATAAGGCAGTGTGGATGGTTTACTGGAATTTATTCAGTAAACCATCACAAAAACAGTAATTGGAAAATGATGCTTTTTTTGTTAAAGTATAGCCAAACTTTTATCTTCCCAGTATTATTCCTTAGATAGATATGGGTACAGAGAGATTGTGCTTACACTATAGATTATTCCAGCATTTTTCTTAATTATGAATATTAAACAAGTCTAAAGGATCAGTAATTTATCCTAATTTTTAAGATGATAGAGCATCTGAATCACCAACTGGCTCACAAAGTAAAAATAACTATTTTCTTAAGATACTGGAGTAACTGAAGTAGCAAATGCAAAATGGTTTCTTAAATGTGTGACTTCATCTCCTTTAAAAGCTGCTGTAATTTCTAAATTATGGTGAATAATTATATTTTGATATTAATTATTAATAATTAGGATGATTAATTAAAAACACATTAAAGTAATGGTTTACCTCTAAATGAACTATAAACAAATCTCCATTCAACCTCAGTGTGGAAAGAAGACTTCAAAATGTTTACATTTCTGCCTTATGTCAGAAAGTTTTGTTTGTTTCGCTTTGTTTTGAACTGAATTAGTTAAAAAAGTTTTAAGGTACTTAAAAATAATCTAAGTCAAATCTTAAGAGTTGTGTAACAAATCATCTAATTTGAAGTTCTATTAATTATACTTGATTGGATAGGGGCATAATCTAAAGTAGTTCAATTTATTTAAATTGAACCTTTCCTCAGTGCATTATTATTGTAAAATATCTTTAACAACATTCAACCACTGCCAACCATCAAAGTTATTTTGATTAAACTGTACTGATATATAGTGCAAGGAAGATTTTTCCCTTCTTCTCATGGAAGTTTTCCTTATGTGTAAATGAGTTCTTAGAGATGTATGGTGTTGACTAGCCAGTAAGCCACAGACAAATTGTTAGAATTCATTTACATTTTTTCCACTATAAGCAGCTGGACAAAACGGGACATTCTTGCTTCCCTGTAGTAATTGCCATATGCTTAAAGCTTGCTCCTTATGTGGAATAAAAGGCCTTTTGAATTCAGTGGTATATCTTGGATATAAAGTGGTGGTTTTGTCGTTGTTGTTTGATTGCTTTTTATAGAGCTATCGCAAATGTTTTCATTCTAAAAACTTTATTATAATAGGAGGTTATTTTTTTTCTTTCTATTAAACAATGATAAAAGTAAGATAATCTGTAACTTCTGGATTTCATTTTGAGAACCTGATCTGAGCAGAGATTTACTACTGCATAAATCTTAATAGCTTGATTGCTTTTGTTAAAAGCAGGAACAAAATTGTAGGATCTGAAACATATTATGGAAATGACTTGTGAAGAAATATTCTAGCACTCTAATGATGACTCAATTTAAATGAAATAGCATGCTTTTGTCGAGGTGGTACATATAGATGTTTCAGACAAGTCAAAATATCTCAGCTGAGAAAAAAGATTTTTGCCTTTTTACAGACAAAGTGATTTACTGTTAGAGCAGATGCAGCTAAGTTCTAACTGTTCAAAATTTATCAGTTAAGCATGAAAAATATCTGTCCTGGAATGAGCAATCTTTTTTTCTTAAGTATGCAATAGGACTGCTGTTCTCAACACAGAACAAATTTTGGGCATGGATGCAAAGAGTGAATTCATGAAAATGTTTCAGGCAAAAAGTAGTGGACTATATTGGATTTGATAACATATCTGATAGCATTAGATTTGGGAAAAATAAGAAATGTGTCTGTGGAAACACTTTCATTTAACTAAAATTTCAAGTTTCGTATTGTTAAGACAATCAGAGAACAAACTGTACTTTTTTTTACTCTTAAAACCTTTTACCCAAGAGTGCTGAATACATGAATCGTAGCCTTATGATGTTTGCATCTGCTGACATTTAAATTTACTGCTGAGGGACAAAGACGAAGACACTGACTGTAACAATGACAGTCTTGAAATTCTTGGCAATGATGAAAATTAAAAAATTTTAGGTACCACAGCTATGGGCTTGCTGAAGTTTTAGTCAGTACCTTCCTGAGACTTTGCCTTCTTATTTTTACCAATACCTAAAAGTACTGATCAGTGGTTCCTAAACTGGGTTACCCACGCCACTACCTGATAAAAAAACTAACTTTCCTTGTTGCTGCATCTGCTACTGGTGATACTAGAGCAGGCTAAGTTGAGATAGGTGTGCACAGTGTCATAAAAGGTGAGCTCGGAGAGGAGTATTATGTGGACTTACATTTGATCTACATATGCTGTTATGATCTTTTTTTGTGCATCTGTGTTATTTTGTCTGTACTTGCCCAAGTTCTAGACTTGCTGTTTTTTAATTCTGATTTCAGGCTGTAGTCTCGACAATCAGTATGTTCTGCATGTCCATGTATCCATTCATACCTCTTGTGTTGTAAAAAATAATAATAAAAAAAAAGTCAGCTCAGCTCAACAGAAATTGTTTGCTTCAGAATAAGACACTATATTTTCACCAGTGCCTCACTTTCCTGTAAAGAGCCTAAAGAGAGGTTTTTGCAAGCTTTGAAATACATCTGTTGTTTTTGCATCCCATAGTTTGTGTGGTGAGCAGAATCTTTCTGTAGACTTCAGAGAGGCCATGCAGTTAGTTATCTACCTCTTGTTTTTCCCTGTATACTCTGGAAAAAATGAAGTAGGGAGTCTGGGAATATTTGTCTTACCTGAGAAGGGGAGGGAGAAGAGGGGACAGTCAAAAAGAAATTAGTTTTTTGCCAGTACAAATACTCATTTTGTGCTGACTGGCTATGTTTCTGCATGAGCAGTAATACATCACAAGAAAATGAAGGTAAAAAATCGGGTATGGGTCCTGTTATATTCTGATAAAATCATGACTGTTCTTTGCTAATGCTAAATTTGTTGAATGCCAGCTCTTCCATCACTATAATAAAACTAGCTAATGCTTAAATGAATTCTGGCAATTTTAAATAAAATTTTAGAACTTGATATGGCAGGGAAGAATGCTAAGAGGTAACCAAGTGTGTAAACAGTAAATGAAGGATTATCCTTTTTTTGTGAAAAACCTATTCCAGCGAGAAATTGAATTGGGGGCTTCTCTCTCAAACCCAAAAAAAAAAAAAAAAAAAAAAAAAAAAAAAAAGAAGGCTACTGTAGCTAGTGAGCTAAATCAGTGCTTGGTTTTATTCCTTTATAGTAATAATCTTATTTGAGACCTACAAGCAATAAAAAATGAATATAAATGTAACTGAATACTGTATGCATCCTCCTCTTTATTGATGCTCCTTCAAATAATAAATTACTGATTATGATAAACTTTTAAAACCAGCAGCAATTAGGCATATTAGGAGTGATCCAGTTCATTTGTTAGAGCATACTGAGTGAACATTTTTCTCTTGTTTGGTATTTTTACTTTTCAGAAAGGATTTTCTGTACAAAAGCTATATTAGTTTTATAGGCCATGAAGCAACTAACACCTAGAAAAAAAAGAAGAAAAACAAAGATGGAGCCTGTATTTAGTAGTATATCAACTGAACAAAGGAGATTGTATCAATTAGTGAAAACAGCAGACTCTGAACCTGGACTCTCATAGGATTTTAAGTGATATAAGGATAGAAATAAAGAGAAAAAAAAACCCACAAATCTCCATGCTGAATTCTTATGGACTTAAGCAGTGTGTAGCAAGCAACCTACAAAGAACTATAATAGAATGATCTTGGCACTTGTTTACTGTAAATTCATGTATCTGTCTTACAAAGAACAATTTCTATTAGACTAACCTGTCTCTATGTATTTCAATTATACATAAATATTCTCTAGTTACGCTATGTTCATGAAGTCAAAAGCTGCTGGCAAAGGTTAAGGCAGTAGGTTAACTTCTGGGACAGGATCTTTTTAATAAGTAGAGTGTGAGCTTTCTGCCGGGAATCTTGACTATCTCTGTGTACAGAGTGCTCTTCCAGGTGCTGTTTCTTATGCCAAAAAGGCAACTGTTATAGCAACTGGTATAGGACAAAAAAAAAAAAAAAAAAAGGAGAAAAACATATGGATCTACTCATTTTCTCCTTTTCAAATGCAGATTGTTGAGGCTGAAAGTCTATCACTTAGTCACTGTGTTCTCTGTTTGACCATATGGCTACAAAATCTAGTGAAATGATATTAAAGAAAACTAGCTAACCTCAAAATATAAAGGGACAAGAAAAGCATTTATTCTATTCATTCTTGCTGCTACGTGGTTTTTTATACGTGTTATTTTAAAAGCCTTTGATATATTATGGAATCTGAAGTTTATTGGTATTTGACTACTGTCTTTTGCATGGAAATAAGTGGAATGAGATCATCTACTCACAAATATGCCTCCAAAATTTAAGATGAAATTACGGGAATTTTTCTACCTAGTTCTGGTTCTCTCACATCTGTACTCTGTACACAGCTAAAACTCTGCAGATGGCAACACTTATTAATGAGAAATCTCTTATTTGTATATAAAAAAAAAGTGTAAAAATAAATTATTCTGTGGTCCACTAGAATTTATGCAAACTTCAGATATGCCACTAAAATATTGATAAGTTTACTGGTAATAAGTCTCTGAATGAGAAGGAAGTCACAAATGTCTGTAGAAATTCTTCTGCATTAACTTCACAAACAGGACTCGAGAATGGAGGTACAGTGCAGGTGGAGCTGCATTTTTTGTGTGTATGTGTCAAGAACAGAGTACAAGTAAAATTCTGTTCTAGTGGGAAGAGATCTCTTGATTTTTTTTTATTACCAAGAACACAATGTCTTCACAGTAAAATTTCAGCTTTGGAGTATTTGGAGAGAATCATTTCAGGATCGTCTCTTTTGAACAAATAGCAGCAGATAAGCAAATCAGATTTAAGTGAGCACTGTATCACAAAGGATTTTACAGTCACGGTCTGATTTACTGAGATGTAAAATGATATAAACAACAAGTTGCCTGCAGTGTGACTTGCATCTGCAGGAAATCCTTGCGACCAAGGGCCTTCCTCAGGCATCAGTATCATTGTGTGATGCTGGGGAAAACAGATATCGAGTGAATCACAATCTGTTTGGAGGGATGTAGTTTAATAAACAAGAACATCGGTTTCTAGTTTTTATCAGATTATTTTATATCTGCTTGTAGCTTGAAAATCATAGTGTTTCTGTACACAGATTTTTTTATGTGTACATAAATATGCAGTATTCTATCATGGTTAATTAACTATGTACTGTAAAAATTGTGCAGTAGTAGATCCACTCTAACCTTTAGTAACTGAATAAATGTATGTATTTATATCTTTGAAAGCATGAAAAACAGAGGGCCTTTCACTTGCACCTATTTTACAGTAGCATAAAACTTTCAGACCTGTAATAGTTAACTTGAGTGAAGTTATATCTTATCCTCATCCATAAAACTGAAAGGAATATTATTCCTCTGTGAAAAATTAATCTTCAGAAGTTTTATTCTCCCCATTATCACCTTCAGAAACTGCTCTGGGGGAAGGAACTCTTTCCTATTATTGTACTGCATGATGTATCTTTGTATTAGAAAATAATACTATTTGCTGCAGCACTACTCAGCACCAACACAAAGCTGCAAACTACAGCCTACTACTTCTGTGACTGCTGTAGATGGAAATCTTACGTGGAACAGACGCTCTTGGTTAAATTGACCTTTTTGTTACGCAAGTGTTTCCAGTTCAGGTGCCAGTAACAAGGATGGAGTTGAAAATTTATCTTACAGGAAAAATAAATCTGGCATTAACTATGCCAAGAGAATTACAAAAATGGTAATTTAGCTTCCTAGATTTAGAGTTACCACCTGTCCATACTTGGACTTGGGAATTCATTTTAATTTTCTAGCTTGTTCTTTGCCAATAAATTGTTCCTTGTGGATTAGAGAGCAGGGCAGAACTTGGTCCCACAACAGTGGTTGTAGCTGTGCATCCTAACCTTAGTGACTCATGCTAGCATTGTCTTCAGCCTCAGTGCTCAACAGTCAGCTGTAAAACACTTTATAAAGACATTGTAAATCCCACTGTAATATGTATCTGCTGAGGATATTGTAATTGTCATCTTCCTCCCCCTCCAGGACCAAGCATATCACTTTCAGAACATATGGTTTCCCTCAACAGATAAGCTACCAGTGGGATGGCAGAGAGAACTGGAAAAAAAATGTAAAACTCATGGGTTGAAATTACAGTAGGGCAGAATAGGAAGGAATAAATAATATTAATACTAAAAAAAAAATAATTAAAATAATTTGCAAAACAAGTGATGTAGTATACAATTGCTTACTACCTACTGACCAATGCTTAGCCACTCCCTGAGCTGCAGCAGCCCTCTGGGCTAGTCCCTCAAGTTTTATTGCTTAGTATGAGGAAAACATTGTATGGGAAATGCCTCTGGCCATTTTGGGTCCCTTCTTCTGCTTCTGTCCCCTCCCAACTCTTTGGGCACCCTAGCTTCCTTACTGGCAGAGCAGTATGGGAAGCTGAAATGTCCCTGACTCAGTGTAAGCATTGCTCTCCAACAACCAAAACGTGGGTTTGTAATCAATGTCATTTATATTCTAAATCCACAAAACAGCACCATGGCAGTACTTGGAAGAAATCTTTATCCCAGCTAACAACAGACATTTATCTAATGAGACTTTTTTACTTTGTCTGTCAAATAGCAGTGAAATACTTGATAATTAATTTACTCTATCTTTACATATACAGTACTTTTCTTTCTAAAGGAAAAGAAAATATTTTGTACTGTGGATGTTTGTATATACATGTAAGCACACACAGAGAGAGAAAGACATAGATGTTAACCTTTGAAATTCATTTTGGAATAAGAGAAGTCTTAACCAGACTCCATATAACTCTTCACCACTGATGGCAACATAGGGTAGATATCCCAGAGTGGGCTTTAAACTTCCTAGCATTGTCTCTATATGTAGAAGGTCAGAAACTCTAAAGAGACCAGCTGACCCTACTTTTACAGTATGCTTGTATCCTCTTGAGTTCCATCTTGCTCTGTCTCTACTTCCACTAATACCTAATGTAGTTCTTTTAAAGGTCTGACATTCCTAAGTCCTCTGGCCTACTTCAGAAATAAAGCCTATTTTTTATGAAGAACAGAATAGGATCCTCAGCATGTCATTACACATGATGAGCAGACATTTATTTCCTCTTTAAAATCTCATCTAAAAGTTAATCAATTAATTAAATCCACTTCATTGAATTTAGTTATATTATCTCTTAGAGATGGAGACCAAGGAGACTTCTGTTGTATAGAAAGTAGAGTTACAAAATATGGCTCGAGCCTTAAGCTTAGACTCTTCACTCATATCTTTCAATGGAAAGGCAAGGAACAGTTCCTTGGTTCTTCAGTGATGCAACCTGTTTTCCTCCTGTGTTAGGCACTGAGGAACTGACCTCAGAACTGCAGTTTCTGTCTTTAATAACTTTACTTGTTGGCAAGGTATATAGGCAAAGAGACAATAGGCAGTTTGTAATTGCAGAAAGTAAAGAGCTAACTATTGATAGTTTAAAAAAAAAAACAAAAACATTTCTCTCTTTTTCCCCTTTCATTATTAAAAATAATACTGTGGCTTCTGAAATCTCACTTGCTTTTTCCTATTCTGTTCTTTGTCTGCTGTCTGCATACTATTCATGGGTAAAGTGAACCATCTCAATTTACTTGCACTGATTTTGCTTTTGCTCTGTTGTCAGATTATAACCTGGCAAACCTTGTCTGTTCACATACAAATACATAATTTATCTACATTATAATACTGATCTCTGATACGAATGGATATATAACTCTTAAAGAAGTTAAAAATTTAAAGAAAACAGACAAAATAGATATATTTCATCACAGACTGGCAGTTAAGTCCCTGATATGCTTTCAGAACCCTTATTTTTGTCAAAAATGAGCTCTTACATAGCCAGATTTCTGAAAGAAAAAAAAAAAGGTCAGAATGTCTTAGCTATGACTCATTGTACAGGAGAACAACAAGAAAGATTTATTTTCTGGGTTGTACTGAAAATTTCTCTCTCCAATCTTTATACTGTCTTTGGTTTTAATGTGTAGTGGTAATCAGGGAGAAAGGAGAAAAACTTCAGTGAATTGAGCGCAGAAGGATAGAAATAGAAGAAAACACTTTTCAAGCGATCTTATTGCTTTTTAATTAGTGCCTGTGGGAAGATACTTTGCTATATCACTGCTGTTTATACTAGTACTATCTTGAAACAGTGGTGTGCAAAATCTCTCAGCATCTTCTGTAGCCCGAGAGCATACATACATAAATATGTAATGGAAAAGGACAGAAAACAGATTCAATCATGCCTGTTTTACTGAAGCCTGATTAAGCTGATAGAGAAAAATAAAAGTTGAGGAGTAACAGTACAGAGGAAGATGAAGAGTATATACTAGACAAATTCATGGTAACAGCTGTTGTGTGAAGCTCTGGGATTTGCTGTTTCACATAGCACATGATGAAAGCAAAATTTGCAGAAGTATATTTCTTTGTATAATGAGGTAGGCAGTCAAGCAGTTAAATCATTTGCTTTCCATGGGACACTGCTGAGTTCTTTGCTATTTCATTTAACTGCTTTCAGGTCCTGGGGTGTCATTTTCACCTTCTTTATTGTATTTTTTCTCCATGTACTTCCCAGTAATTGGAAAATTTTACAGTGGAAGAGCTGTTGGCAAAACTGTTGACCTAAAATAAAGCAGACAGTAACTTACAAATGGTTGAAGTTGCTTAAAACTTCTTTCTGTTTATAAGAAAACAGAAGCATCAACAGAATGGTAACTCAGGTTCTCTTTGGGAAATTCTTATTAGGTTTGTGAGTGACTACTGTCAACTTAGTTTTCCTATTCAGCAAACTGGATTTCCAAAGATAAACTTAACTATTCTCTTGAAAGACAAGTAGAACATTGAGAAAGTAGAAGAATATTCTTTTTGAATTAAAAGTTTTATATAAATAAAAATATACTTAAAATAAAGAGACTTGCAGTCCGATGACTGCAATATGGCAAAACGCAGCGTGAAAGAACTGCACTGTGGGGTATTAGAGGCCAATGAGATAATGTTAGTCCATCAAGCTGTTTAGTCTAAGGTCTCTAACTTTTAAGTGCAGTGTCATATCTGGTTTCTGAAACTATAAGATTCTATCAGTATTTCTTTAAAACTAACCTTTGGCAATTACATTTAGTTCCTGAGAACCTGAATCCTCAAATAATCTGTATTTTGTTGTGGTGGCTTGGATGTAGCACTACTGGCATGATTTTCTTCCATGAAGATTTTCAAGTATAGACATTAACTGAGTTATTCAAACATACAGGTTAAAAAGCCTGGCTGCTGATGTGGTCCTCTTTACAGAAAGTGAGTTTATTGTTCTCAGAAGTATTTAATGCATAATGCAAGAAATATGATTATCCCATCAGAGAATTTATAAATAATTATTTACTCAAAAGGTCATACTCTCATCATAGAATTTGCACTCTACCACTTCCTGAAGGGGGGTTGTGGTGAGGAGGGGGTGGGCCTCTTCTCCCTGATAAATAATGACAGGACGAGAGGGAATGGCCACAAGTTGCGCCAGGGAAGATTTAGATTAGACCTGAGGAAGCATTTCTTTTCTGAAAGAGTGGTCAGGCACTGGAATGGCCTGCCTAGGGAGGTGGTTGAGGCACCATCCCTAGCGCTGTTCAAGAAGCATTTAGATGAGGTGCTAAGGGATTTGATTTAGTAGTAGTTGGGTAGGGATAGTGATAGGAGGATGGTTGGACTAGATGATCTTGTAGGTCCTTTCCAACCTTATGAACCTATGAACCTATGAACAGAATAATAGAATTCTTTGAGTTGGAAAAGACCGTTAAAGGCTATTTACTCCAACTCCCTTGCAATGAACAGAGCCACCTACAGTTTGATCAGAGTGCACAGAGCCTGGTCCAGCCAGACCTTTTTTGTCTCTAAAAATAGGTCATCCACCACCTCTCTGGTCAACCTGTGCCAATGCCTCACCACCCTACTTGTAAAAGATTTCTACCTTATATCCAATCTAAATCTCCTTTCCTTTAGTTTGATACCATTTCCCCTTGTCCTATCACAGCAGACTGCTGAAGTACATCCTTTTGTTTCTCATAGCCCCCTTTCAATACTGAAAGGCCATCTCCTCAGAGCCTTCTCTTCTCCACGCTGAACAGCCCCAGCTCTCTCAGCCTGTTCTCATAAGGGAAGTGTTCTTTTAGACAGGACTGTGCTGTATCCTAACATCCTCCAGCTTGTACTGATGGTGGTGGTGCAACACCTTGCACTTGACTTCGGTGAACCTCATGAGGTTCACCTGGGCTCAAGCCTGATTGAATCTCTCTGGAGACTTTCCCTTGGGAGTGGCAGCCACACCACACAGCTTGGTATCACCTGCAGACTTGCTGAGGGGCATCACTTGTCACTAATCTTCATCTGGACCATTGACCACTCTCTAGGTACAATCTCATAAGCAGTTCCTCATCCATTGAATAGTCCACCTATCAAATCCATATCTTTCCAATTTAGAGAGAAGAATGTTACAGGGCACTGTGTCAAATGCCTTATGAAGTCCTGATAGATTACATCAGTGGCTCTTCCCTTGTCCTCTGACACAGTTACACCATCATAAAAAGCGATAAGGTTGGTCAGGCAGGACCTGCCCTCCATGAACGTGTGCTGGTTATCCCACATCATCTCCCTCTCTTCCATGTGCCTTAGCAGAACTTCAAGGAGGAGCTGTTCCATGATCTTCCCTGGCACAGTTGTGAGGCTGACTAATCACAGAATTGCAGAGGTTGAAGTGAACTTGAAGAGATCATCAAGTCCAACCCCCTTGCTAAAGCAGGTTCCCTACAATAGGTTGCACAAGTAGGGGTTGAGACGGGTTTCAAATATCTCCATAAGAAGGAAAGTCTATCCCTCTGGGCAACCTGTTCCAGTGCTCTGTCACTCTTACTGTAAAGAGTAAAAAACAACCATGACTTTTCAAATGTCATCAAGAGTGGTTTGGCAACTACGTCAGCCAGTTCACTGAACTGAATCACAGAATCACAGAATCACAGAATTGTTAAAGGGACCTCTAGAGATCATCAAGTCCAACCCCCTGCCAAAGCAGCTCCCTCACCCAGGTTGCGCAGGTAGGTGTCCCGGTGGGTCTTGAATGTCTCCAGAGAAGGAGACTCCACCACCTCTCTGGGCAGCCTGTGCCATTTCTCTGTCAACCTCACTGTGAAGAAGTTCCCAAGCACATTTGTGCAGAACTTCCTATGCATCAGTTTGTGGCCATTTCCCCTCATCCTATCACCACACATTGCTGAGAAGAGTTCAGCCTCGTCCCTTTGCCTCCTGCTCCTTAGATGTTTGTAGATGTGGATCAGGTCCCCTCTGAGTCTTCTTTTTTCAAGGCTGAACAGACCCAGGTCTCACAGCCTCTCCTCATAAGGGAGGTGTTCTATGCCCTTTATCATCTTCGTAGCCCTCTGCTGGACTCTTTCAAGGAGATACAGGTCTTTTTTGTACCAAGGAGCTCAGAACTGGACACAGTACTCCAGGTGAGGTAGAGTAGAGGGGGAGGATCACCTCCCTTTACCTGCTGGCTATGCTCTTTTTAATGCACCCCAGGATAATTTGCTGAGCTGTCTCCTCTGTAGTTACTAGTCTGCTTTTCTTGCTCACTAGGGAGAGTATGCTCTCCTTGACATTCCATTTTTCTGGTTGATATACCTATAGAAGCCTTTCTTATCCTTCTTTGCATCCCTTGTCAATTCCAATTCCAGTTAGGCCCTGGCCTTCCTGACTCCATCTCTACACAGCAATCATCATTTGTGTAAATATGTACCTACAGAGGTTTATACATATATTAAAAGTATCTATGGACCAAATCTGGCATATTTTATCTATCTTTTCTAAAGGAATTTTTTTATGTCGATGCCTGTATGAATTTTGGATAATCATCACAGTTTTTGATCCTTTGAATTACTTCAAGCTCCATGATTTCTGATTGTATATTTTAGAAAATGCATCCTTTCCCCAGGGTTTATATTTTAGCTATTGGATTATTATAACTTAGGGTTAGCCAAGGAGCTTAAGGATGCTTTTAAAACTTCAAGTCAAGACTAAAGCATACTCATCAGCTAGTAGGGAGAAATGGCCTCAGACTTAGAAGTATTACTATGCCATGCTTTTGATATACATTAAATGTTTTTTAATCCCCTTTCTTGTTTATTCTGAATGAAATATTTCCTTAAAGGAGAATAAAAAGGCATTTGTGACTTAAAAGGAACTTTAATTGCTATGAAGTGTTGGTTTTTTTTTTTCTTTAAAGACAGATGATTTAATAAAATCTTGACATCTGAGATGAGATGTTTAAGTCTCGGAAAAAGAATATGTTTGATATCACTACTGAAAATGCTGGTTTGTAATGGAAATTCTGATTGATTAGTAACTATGATGTCCTTAATATCTTTTGTATAGTATTGAGGGAGGTAAAATGATAGTGTTCATACTAGTTCCATGTTGCCAGATCTATTAATGGCTGAAATCCTCTTGCTGCTTTCCTGTGATTCTGTAAGCTTCTCAAATACTGCTTCAGTATTTTAGGAAAACCACTTCAGGAAGATGTATGAATCCTCTGGGATATATTTTGATTACTCTTATCAGCTCCTGAGAGTTTCTAAGCCATGACAGAATTTACTACGCATAAAAAAAGATAGAATAGTGAACTTTTTACTGGCTCATCCACCCCAATGTACTTAGTGTAGACTTACCTTTTCTGAACAACCAAGCTTTCCATAGTTCAGATAAGTCATGATGAGCTGTCTTTACCACTCAAGTGTTGTTCAGTGAAGTCACAAGAAATATTTCTACGAGCTTACTTTGAGGTCTAAATGGCTAATATCTCCTTCACTAAATCATAGAATGGTTTTGGTTTGAAGAGACCTCTGGAGGTCAAGCCCCCTGCACAAGAAGGGCTACGTATAACAGATTGCTTTAAAACATGCCTTTGAAGATCTCCAAGGAGAGAGACTCCACAGGGTCTCTGAGCAACCCATGCCAGTGCTCAGTCAGCTGCACAATTAGGAAGTGATTTCTGATGTTTAGATGGAATCTGTTGTTTTCCAGTTTCTTCCCATTGCCTCTTTTCCTGCCACTGGGCACAACTGAAAAGAATCTGGATGCATCCTCTTTGCACCATCCCTTCACCTGTTTATAGATATTGAAAAGATCCACTGGATCCTTCTCTCTGGATGAGAAATTGCAGTTCTTTCACTCCTTCCTCGTAGGAGAGGTGCTCCATCATCTGCCTATTTTTTTACTGGGCTCTCACCAATATGCTCGTCTTCCTTATACTGGGGAGCCCAGCGCTCCAGATGTGGTTTCACCAACGCTGCACTGAGAGGAAGGATCACCTTCCGTGTCCTGATGGTAATACTTTGCCTAATTCAGCAATTTAGCCTTTGTTGCAAAGGCACATACTTAATATAAGTTGCACATTTCAGAGTAATACTAAAGCGAGTCTTTGCTTGCTGCCTGATGTTTGAGAACATCTGAATGAGTGTGAGTGTCATCAGAAGAAAACACTGGTAAGTGTTTATATATTTTGTGGATCACCAAATGGAACGTTACCTTTTCATTGTAGATATGCACACAAAACTAAAACTCAAGAAATGAGCATTTTGTGAATGAGGCAAAGAAGTAACAAACTAGTTTCTTTCTTGATTCAATAGAACCAAAGATAAGTACAAAATGCAGAAGATATCATTTACTAATGGGAAACTGAAAAAATTGTATTTCATGATGTCAGCATCAAAATACTTGTACCATATCTAGCTGCTTAAGCTGGGAGGTATTCCATGAGTCATTTCCCCACTACTTCTGTATTCTCTTGTCTTCTCAGGTACTTGAACAACTCAACAGTCTGTGCACTGTGGAGGTATTTCCAACAGGAAAAGCTCTGCTCCAAAGTCATTGAAAGGATTCTTAAATTATTTAGCATTAAATGAATGAAAGAAAATTGATGTTCTTGTGCTGTCTTCATCTACTCAATGTACAAGAGGATTCTTGTATACTTGAGGCTATTCTAAGCAGGAAATGATGCCATTCAGATTTCCTGCTGGGAAACCTGCTTACAAGAAAATACTAGATGAGTCTTCTCGTAACAACTTCAGAAAGTTTGCAAAAACTCATCACTGATTTGCAAGCCTTGCATTTTCTAACTGCTCCTCAAAATCATCTTTCATATCTTGAATGCCAGATTTCTATGTAGAGCACTGAATGTTGGAACAGATATGAACAATTATCCAACTGAAGAAACACCCGCAGAGTAACACGTGTCTTTTTGATTTGTCAGGAGTGTGTACATCTTGGGATCCAAAGAAGACTGTGAAATGGAACTTGCTATCCCTAGAAATGATTCAGAGTAAAGTCAGATAAACCCTCAAAAATATACTTTTAAAAATGCTTTAAGGAGCCATATCTTCTGTTTTAGCCCAAAGTGAAATTAGACATGCCATCAGCACAGGCTCTTTATGTGCAATGTGTCATTATAAACATATATTATCCTTTGATTGTCACTTTCCTTTGTGCCTGTGCATTCCTGTTCACTTATGCATGTTGTGTGCTTGTTTTATACATGATTAGCTTTGCAAGTAATTAAGCATTTGCTTATGTTAATAATTATACAAATGCATTTGCTTTTAAGATTTTAGTAAGATTTATTAAGATTACTAAGACCCGCAGCTCACTATGGGTGACAGTAGTAAGTAGAAGCTATGTTAAGTGGTGCTCTATCTCTCATTCACAAAGAGCTCAATAGTGACAGCCCTATTGGACTAGATGTGTTCTTTGGAAGTGTCACACTGTTTTATGGAGCTACTTAGGACTGCACGATATGCTGTGTTCATTTTCTGGGTTGTTGTCTGGTTTTCAACCATTAACGTTTTTCCTAGTCTATTTATGTAGTCAGCTGAATCATGGTTTCAGGATTTCATCAGTCTTCGACTGCATAAGCTACATGCTTTGCTGTTTTCCTCCCACCCCATTTCTGTCAGTCCGGAGCTGTGTCAATTAGGTGTGTGTATATTCTTTAGTGATGATGGATTAGAAGACAGCTACTTAGGGTATGGGAAAAAAAGTGGGATGTATTTTGTCTAAAATTGATAGTCACTAGGAAAATGCTGTAGGGACTGGTAGCAATTTTAAATACTGAATTTGACCAATGAGAAAAATGTAGTAACATTTATCACAGAAGGTTTTTGGCAATTTTTTGCTTTCTGTGAAGACAAGAGACAGATCTTTTAAATTTGAAATCTGTTAATGGTTTACGGGCTGGTTCAGCCCAGTTCCATGATGATTGGGGTGGGGGACCCATGGACCCATGCCCCAGGGAAAGAGAAAGGGGAAAGGGAAAAGGGAAAAAGGGAAAAGGAGCAGGGCCTGAAAACAAAACAACCGCAATGATCTGAGGAGGAAAGCTAATTTACTAAATAGAATATCTGAATGCAAAATAACAATATAATGCAATATAATTGGAATTAAAGCTGATAAATCAAACAAAATGAGAGGAGAGAGCATCCGATAAACCAAAGGCCTTATGCTAAATGCTGAAGGTGAGAAAGCTAGCGAGCACCCACTGCTGGGTCAATCTGAAAGGGAAAAGAACCTGTATCTCGTGACACACAAACAGTTTTTATCTTTCCCTCTGAGTGGAAACACGTAAATATGCAAAGCAACACAAAGTCCCCTGGGGTATGTAGTTCTTGTCTTCTGAGACAGGAGCTATCAATGTTCCATGGAGCTCAAGCATTAACTGTTTTACTCCCAGTGCACTACATGATGTTATGATGTGGAATACCAATAACAAAAATCATAAAACCATGACAAAACCATTCAAATAACTCTCATAGTTAAACATAACAAAATACAAGTTTCTTCACAGTGTATGTATGTGTATGTTTGTGTGCGTGTACACTTCCAAGTTACCTGTGCCACTCTTTCTGCTCTTAATATCTGTTTGGTTCTTTGCCTTTCTATCCTCTTCCTGCTAGCATGCAATGTACAGTTTTCTTCACTTTCATTACCCACTAAAAGCAGTTTAACATTTGGGTCTCCTGGAGGTAGGAAATTACAGCTGTAATCTATCCAGCTATGGAACCACAGGTCTCTTTGAACACATCAAGCAGGTACTCTGCTTTTTTACGTTGACTTTTCTCTGAATATAATCATGTTTGAAGTCTCTAGTAGCAGTAGTTTGAAGTCTCTAATAAGCTCATTAAGGAATCTTTACATAAGAAATTGTTTTAATACCACTTTTCATGACAAGAGTGAGGTTTCATATATGTAAACATACCACATATACCTTGGAATTTGCTATTCAAGTATGCTTGAAATTTGCATGGTGAATCTCATGGTGTAGTTTATCCTGCCAACACTTACACAGCAGCATAATTTCAATACACAATTACACAATAATTCTGAACCTATTTACCACATACAGTACCTTACCAGTCCTGGTAAGTTTATCACCCCTCCCTCTCTTAAGAGGGATCACATGAGTGATCACTTGTACTCTGTTCAATTTCCTAGAAACTTCAAAATAACTTTTGATGACTTTTTAACTTTAAGTAAAATGTTCTGTATTACTTGTTCCATGTATTGTACTTTATTTAAAAGAACATTGGCAACGCACAGATGTTTCACAGGATATTTCAGTTCCAGTAGACACTCTTGAGAAGTTTAATAGCAATCACCAGATTTTGCTTAGTCACCAATTGACAAATATACGCATCCAGTATTGTGCAGATGACAAAAATCTTCCTGTTTGTTGTGAAGGATTCTATGTGCCTGTAACTGACAAGATCTTGGAAGCAGATAAGGCTCAACTTTGACTTGCTAGATAGGTTGAAAATACTTCTTGATGAAGTTGAAAACAGACAAGTCAAAAGGAAGGAAGTCAGAGTCTTTATACTGGGCTCAACAGAGTAGTTTCAATGGAAGATGTTTTGATTCATGTGACCATAAGCATTACTTTAGCCTTGAGTGCTGACATCTTTTCCCGTTAGCAGTTCTTGGTGCACCAGTTTTTTGTTTCATGAAGAATCTGTGCTCCCAAAGGTCAGAGATTGGCTCTCAAGTCCAAGTATTAAGTGAGCTAAAGACTTATTTGTATGAATCCAAAATATAGCACATCCCTTCTTAGAAGCTGAGAGTTTTTAAGATTTATAAACACAAATCTTAGACTAACTCTTCCAGTAAATTGTTTTCCATTTCTTTTTCTCACACTAATTCAAATGAATCCAGAAACGAATTGAACCATTTTCTTCTAACGCACAGAAAGAAGCAATGGAAATATAGCAATTGCTATGTCTATTTTTCAGTATTTGTGAGGAATTCTGAACAACAGAAATGGAGACTGTGTAAGATGAATAGTTAGGAAGCAGTCAATTTGTCTTCCAAATAAAAAACCTTCAGCAAAGTTGCAATGATTGACTTTTGGTAGTACATCCAGCTGCTGGCAAAGAAGAACAAAAAATTATTTATAATTTCAATCTGAAACACTGTTTAGATTTTAGAGAGGGGAATTTCTGCTCAGTATTAAGTATTTTTAGCTGAAAAGTGTACCAATATCTTTTCGAAAATACCATGTTGAGATGGATCCTATTTGAACTAACAAAAGATTCTAAAGTAAACTCTGTAAAGTGGAGAATTAATTTCTCATTAGGATGTTCTAATTTCTAAAATGGTCTTAAAAAGAATTCCTATGTGTAACATCTCTAGTAATATGAATGTGATTTTTTCCTACTTTAATAACAGTAGGGTTCATTGAAAGTCTTATATTAGTTTATGTGACCACCCAGCCTAGCTTAATTGTTTTAGGTGAAGAAAATGAAAAATACAAATGAGGGAAAAAATGGTAAATTAAATTTGAATACAGTCTTTGTAGATAACCACGATTTCACAATGCCTGTTTAGAAATTTCTGTGATTCTTTGAATAAATGTACACAACTTTTTTTCCTGGGAGTAGTTAAGCTAACCAACAGCTCAGAGTAAGCAGAAGCATGCTAGGTGGACTAAGGATCAGTCTACTAATACATTTTCTGTGTGGTTACTGTTACTCAGCAGTAAGTCTGTTATTTGGTGGGATACATCATCAAATCCTTTACAATTGCCAAAAGTGCAACCATAAGAGAAAGGAACAAACATAAATGCATCTAAAAAGTCCTTCATCAGGGGAGCACCGTGGATTTAACTGAGTTTCTTTTTGAGGTTAAGTTTTAGCTTTAATACTCTTTTAAGATTTTTTAAATTGTTTTATACTATCAGTAACAGGAAATAAAAGACTGCTTTTAGCAATGTTGCCATAGATTTAAATTTAGAAAGACTGAGAGCAGAACTACCTAAGCAAATACACCTTTACAGTTAATTTGTTATATCTGCAGAAATATTTGACTACCCCAAACCAGCCCATTATAACGCATCAAATGCACACTGTTCACCGAATTTTTAACTTTTCCAGCACCAGTAATTTATTTCAGTGTGCTGAAGACAGTTGTGACCATTTGAATCCATCTAAATGATCTGAACATTCACATCTAACTTTTTTTCTGTGCCGTACTGTGAAAAAGAGAAAGGAAAATGCTAATAATAATGATTGCTTTTAAAATTAGATAATTATTGCTTTTCAGTTTATTTTTTCATTATCATAAATCAGTTTTTCCTAGCAAAGCATACCTGCTGTGCATATTCCTTCACTGAACAGTATCTAGCAGGGGCTTGCTGGTATGCAAATAATTATTGCAGATCATTATGCATTGATTAAGATTTCAGCATTCTTCTCTCATGTCCATTTTACATGCCCAGTAAACAAACAAACAAAAAGAATCTCTGGTTTCAGAGATTAGAGAAAAGTAGGTTCTCAGAGTCTTTCTTTGCATTTAAAAACAACAGCATTAACAATGCTATGCTGGAACATACTGATTAGATTTACAGTATTAAAGCTTAGATGGGCACTTCGGCTCCTCTACCTGGTGACTGAATGTGGCCTATCAATTCAGATAATTTTTCTTTACTGTGTATGAAGTTTACAAGCACAGGAATATAGCACAGGAAAAATAATTCTTTTAATACTGAGCTGAACCAAATCCACAATCTGTCAGCTTACAAGTGGAAGAGATAAAGATTTCTTCACCTTTTACCTTAATTTAAAAAAACTTTAGTGGTACAGTGGAATCAGGCTCATATTTCAGTGATTATATCTTAGCACTTTCCAGAGACAGCCTAAAGGTACCAGCCTGGGTCTGCAGCCAAGGAGAACCTCCATGAGTTGCTAGAGTTTTGCATTACAATCTAAAGTAAACTGCAACGGGGATTTTTTTTAATGAGGCGACTGAGAGGATGAGGGTGGTAGTTAGGGTATATGACACTGCCAGAATATTTCTAAGCTTTAGAGTGGAATAATTGCAATTGGCAACATCCTCATTAATCACAGCTAATGTTAATGATAGCTCCCTGTTGCTACTTGTGAAGTGGTGATGGCCTTAATGAAAGCTGCCTTTAAGGGTAACAGATGGTGGTTGAATTCCAACATTTTAAATTTACAATTGTTTAGTTCTTTTAATTTTTTTTTTCTCTTCCTTCTCCCTTCCTTCTCCCTTCCTTCTCCCTTCCTTCTCCCTTCCTTCTCCCTTCCTTCTCCCTTCCTTCTCCCTTCCTTCTCCCTTCCTTCTCCCTTCCTTCTTTTTTCCTTCCTTCTCCCTTCCTTCTTTTTTCCTTCCTTCTCCCTTCCTTCTCCCTTCCTTCTCCCTTCCTTCTCCCTTCCTTCTCCCTTCCTTCTCCCTTCCTTCTCCCTTCCTTCTCCCTTCCTTCTCCCTTCCTTCTCCCTTCCTTCTCCCTTCCTTCTCCCTTCCTTCTCCCTTCCTTCTCCCTTCCTTCTCCCTTCCTTCTCCCTTCCTTCTCCCTTCCTTCTCCCTTCCTTCTCCCTTCCTTCTCCCTTCCTTCTCCCTTCCTTCTCCCTTCCTTCTCCCTTCCTTCTCCCTTCCTTCTCCCTTCCTTCTCCCTTCCTTCTCCCTTCCTTCTCCCTTCCTTCTCCCTTCCTTCTCCCTTCCTTCTCCCTTCCTTCTCCCTTCCTTCTCCCTTCCTTCTCCCTTCCTTCTCCCTTCCTTCTCCCTTCCTTCTCCCTTCCTCCTCTTCCTCCCTTCCCTCCTTCCCTTCCCTCCTTCCCTCTTACTTTCTACATAATAATTATAAGGAGCACACTTTAATCAGTCCCATTCTTTACTGAACTTGTTTTTTGATTTACCAAGTCCATAATAGAAAAGAGCAAAAGGAAAATATTACAGCAAGCATTGTGTATTCAGAACTGTGTATGCAGGTTAAATTACATTTTCTGATCTATATTTAATACTATAGATATCACTGTGAATGTACTGAATAACAGAATAACGTTTACTTTAATATATTTTAAGAAATATTGAATCAGATGGGAGAAAAAGCATATTAGTCTGTTGCTTCATCATGCTGCTAATGCTTGATAGCTCAGTATTTGGTGTTTATCAGTGTTGCTAATCTCCTGGTTATATTTATGAATGCCTTTTGCTTCTGCTGTTTGGGTTTTTTTTTTCTTTTTTTCCCTTTTTTTTCCCCTCTTGAGTAAGGGAAGAAGAAAAGATCAGCTCTTAGGTAAGGCATTAGGATGGAACTTAAGAAAAATTTTGTCTGTTCTGGTATTTTACTGTTGAGCCTAGATATTCAGCAACTCTAGTTTAAATCAGAAAGATACTTATAGTTCTGTTTAAAAAACTGGGGTTAGTTAAATACCTGAAGTTGAGCATGTGCTTAAATACTTTGCTGAATCAGAAGCTGATATCAGTGTTCTCTGACAGAAAAGGAAAAGCAATGCGTCCCTATTTCACTAGGGTATTTGAGAATTAGTAGATTACTATTTGTTAAATGTGCAGATTTTATAATCACAAGAGCTTTCAGAGAAAATTTTCTTACATTTTACATTTTTCTTGGTTGTTAATATTACTCCTATGTGCTTTCTTTTTTATATGTTTAATCGTTTATTCTTTCTCTTTCAAAGTACGGGTTTAAAATGTGTAAATATTTGTTACCTTGGTGTGCATTTGTCAATAGCAGTCCAGAAAAAAGTTTCCTACTATTAAACAAAGGGGTGTTCATGCAAGATCTACATAGGAAACTGTTTTTCATCCTTTCTAGTAATGTACCATCTTTTATTCTTTTAGGTAAAAGGCTTATTGAACCTTTCCATTCCCATTAGGGGCTCATTTGTGCTTATTATGTGCTCATTTCCATTATGAGCTTGCTGTCCACTGCCAACAAATGTCTTTCAGCACTGCTAATTTACAGATTTATCTTTATGAAAGGGTTGGTCTCAGAATATATTTCCTAGAATTATCATTTTACCTTTACTTAAGATTTAAAGTTCATCACATTTTACTGTTTTGAACCCAAATTTCCCTGTGTATTGCTATCTTTTTGAGCATTACCAACTTCTTCAAGTTTAGTATGTACAAGTATTCCAATTTTAGAACATTTCAAATAGATCTTTAAAGAGAAAGTCTGCTTTTCCATGGCAATATTGTGTCCTTTGATCAGCTAAGACTTGCTTCAAGTTAGTTTAGCTTTGGTATGTACCAGCACCTTCTTTATGTACTTCTAAATTTTCACTTGCTATCATCTCTATTTGCGATCTGACAACGATTTTCCAAACATGACAGTTAGAGAGCATGGGACATACGTTCTTATCTGCAGAAGTTCAAGTTTTGTCATTTAGTGTCAGGAGACCTGTTGATTAAGAAATATTGAAGAGTTTCTCAAACATCTGAGCATTACTATCTTTTGTTGAGCATCTGCATACTCTTTATGCTATTTATGCAACGAAGAATATGTTAAAAATACTGTAAAGCCGTATTTTATATCCTTTGCTTTTTGTGCAATTACAGTACATAGTTTTTCTTCAAGGCTACAATATTTTGGTGAAAGGACAAGATTCAGTGTACTATTTTAAGGTAATTCAGAGTTAAAACAGCAGATTTTTCTTCTTGTGATGTGTGCGGTCTTCATTGCAAGCTTTATCTGTTGCTGAATGGTTCCCTCATGGGCTACCTCCGAATTTTCTTGCTGTCACAGCAAACTTTTAGGTGGGTAGATTAGATTTCATTTCTCTACTCTGAGGGTTTTTAATATGAGAAAGAGTCAGATATCCCAAACAGCTGGGGGTGGGGAGGTGGGGGGTGGGCAGGAAGGTGCAGGGGGGGTCATTATTTTTTTCTCCAGACTTATTCTTTTATTATAATTATTATCAGCTCCTGTGAGCACACTGATATATGAATTAAAAAAATCTGACCTTTCCCTATGTGTAGATACAGGAAAGTGGATTTGGGGACATGATGTCAAATATCAGAGGAGATGGAGAAATTTGTTGTTTCCCTGGGTAAAAACAAAAAGGAAAAATAATATTTTGTGGAGGAGGTATTAGCTGAACTGGTGAGATAGAAAACAAGATTCATGATTTGAAAAGAGGAAAGTAAAGAGCATCCATCATTCAGACAGATAGCAGCGTTAATTGTATTCCCTTTTAATTTGAGTTGTTCCATAATGCATCATGTTAGTCATCTGAGTTGCACCTCTCTGTGTTACACTGTGTTGCAAGTTAGGAAGTAAGTTTATTACACCTAATCTAGCAATTACAACACAGTTCTAAAGGAGGCAGCTGATGAAGGATTGAAACAATGAACTGTAACTGCCAAACAGAAATTCCAGAGAAAGAAAGGCAAATACAAAGAGAGGTTTTTGGCTAAAATTATACCAGGCAGGATTAATTCAGGGAATCATATATAGCATAACTTTTGAAGCTTCTTCCACTATGATTTCTAAAAATAGTCATTCATGCTGTAGGAGCTGTCAAGATGCATATGAAGGACTGAGAAAAAACGGTCCACTTCAGTAATAACATGGAACTATTTTGTTTCACCCAAGTTAACTAAATATCTGTGCTAATTTATAGCTTTGCCACAGTACATGCATATTGCAGGAAGACAGTGCTCTCATCCCATTCAAGCAGGGAAGTGGGAATCAGAAGAAGTTATAATGTTCAGCCCAGAGCAGAAGAGGCTGAGAGGACCTCATTGCAGCTTACAGCTCCTCACAGGAGAGTGGAGGGGCAGTGCTGATATCTCTCTGGAGACCAGTGCTATAACCTGAGGGAACAGGAGGTCAAGTTGGAAATCAGGAAAGGGTTATTTACCAAGAAGGTCACCAGGTGCTGGAACAAGCTCCCCTGGGAAGTGGTCACTGCACCGAGCCCATAGGCATTTGAGAAGTGTGTGGATAATACTCTCAGTGAAATTGTCTGACTTTTGGGTGGTCCTGTGTGAAGCCAGAAGTTGGATTTGATGATCTTTATTGAGTCCCTTCCAACTGGGGATACTCTGATTCTATGCAAAGAAATCAGATCACTTAGTATTTTAATAGCTTATGTGGCTGAAGAATGCTTTTGCACAGCAATGCCAGGTTTTCTGTTATGCATTGAGTGCTATTATGGACAGATAGGATGTCAGGGGAATCATGACATAGAGCACCTACTAGTTCCTCACACAGAGTTCTCTTTATGGAAATAGGCATTTGTTTCATTTGCATAGCTATTGAACAAATCAGAGTTTTTTTATGTAATAACAGAAGTAAAATATGTACGTATATATAAAAAGCCAGATATGGAAAGTACAAGATGAATTTAAAACATTGTTTTAGTCTCATCATGTTGTCTCAGGCTACTTGGACATACTGTGGAAATCCTCACTTAGCATGTCATATTTGTCTTTGGAGCAATCTGATTTTAAGGTTTTTATATCACTGACTTTGTTGAGATCAGTAGCATTTACCATTTTCCCTTGTAATGCTGTGCAAAATAACATCAACAATAAAAGAAGGAACAGCAAAAGCTAATTTTGTCAAATCATTCTGAATAAAAATAAACAATCAAAACCAATGAGCCTTCTTAGACACAGCGTCCATGAAATTAAAGGGAAATACAAATCATATGTTGCTTATTATGTGTGACTGCCATAGTTTGATGTCTGTCTGATGGTAAAAATCAGTATTCTGTTTTTCTACTCTGGCTTGTTCATCTCTTTCCTCTCCTGACACATTCTTCTTCCTTATAGCACAGGACTATGAATACTTCTCAGTTATTCAGAACACCCATTCTTTCTTCTCTCCTTCCAGACCTGTAGAGGAAGTGATTTCTTTACTTCTTCATGGACAAAAATTGGGTAATCATTTGCAGTTTTAGTCCCTTTGGAGACAGTTATGTTACTCTACGTTTCCAAAAATAACTGTTCCATGAAAAATGATTAAGAGTCTGTCCAAATACATTTTAATGATTTATTTTAATCTTTGATGTGAGGTGCCCTAAATGTGATTTATGCACAGATCTTACCTGTGACATAATTAAACTATCTTAAGAATCTTAGCAAGCAACCACGTTTTGCTGTTATTAGAAAGATAATCTGTCACTTGAATTTATGCATTTATTTTTTTCTGCACATTATTTGCTTTATTATTTGCTCTCTAAAAAAAAAAATATGTTGGCGGTATATTAGTCTTCTGTCATTCTGCATGCATTTCCTATGGACTCAGTCTCCTGTTGAGTCATGAGAGATTCCAAATTTCTGTAAACACAATTAATGAGGAATGTCAGAAGTACACTGATGGCTTACTTTTCAGGGGAGAGAGCTATTTGGTAAGCACAGTTGAACCACTTTCATTACAACTAGAGTAAACCTCTTTCAAAAGCATGATGATTGTATTGGTGGACTGAGTAGGGCTTACTTTGCTAAGATGTTATCTTTGTAAAATGTAGGATGCACTGGAGTTGCTGTTTTTATATTTTCAGAAGTCTTTAGTTCTTACTTCGCATTTTAGCAGGCAGACACAGCACTTCTTTTGGCCTGCAACTAGCAGTCTGCAGCTGTCAATCCAGAAGTTTCTGCGTGCTTGTAACCTTATAGCAAATACCTGAAAAGTTACAAAGAACAACTTGACAGTATCTTTCTAAGACTAATATGTGTATTAGAGTTACACACTTGAGTTATAACTCAGATGAATAATTTCATTTTCAGCATTCTTCAGTTATTCTCTTAATATCCATCTGTTTCCATGTTCAGTAGTGTATATACTGACAAGAATTTAGCTCATCAGCTCAAGAAAATAGAGCCTATAATGTTTCCTTGTCTGCTTGTCCCTTCCTCTTCTTGCTGACCATTGCAAGCTAATTAATTGGACAGGACGCTGAGCATGGGTAAGGCTCTCTTTGAGGCTCTGCATCCTCGTTGGCCTCCTGGAGCTCAGACAGAATGAACCATGGGGCTCTGTCTTCTTCATAGAACTGAGGCAAATGATCTCTCACAAAATTAAAAACAGACTTTTTGAGACATGTCATGTATCCAGGACCACCGGGGAGCTGCAGGAGGCGTGCTGACTGTTTCAGAGCAAAGTTTGGATATTCTTTTGTAGATAAAAGTGGAAGTCAGCTGAATGAAGTAAGGCAGAAACTGATTCTTTTTAACATGGCTGCTGCTGGAGATCGCTCTTGATCTTTGCAGATCTTTACAGGCAGGAAGTCCAATCAGAGATGCAAATTTGGTTGCAAGGTGTAGATTTTCCATGATTGCTTCCTATCCCCTCGAGCACCTTGAGTTATATTAATAAACCTACTTTAATGGAAGAAAATTATTCTCATGGCAATGTTTACAACATAAATGGAAACAAATGTTCAGATTAACATATGATTAAATGGAATATTGAATGAAAATATGTAGTTATTTTAAATAAATTTGTTAGTAAGATTTATAAATTATGGTCTTTGATTATGTGCATCTCATTAAGTCTTCTGGGACATAAATTCACATTCAAATGTATTATTGAAAAGGCTGGATTTAAGCACAAACTAAGCTAAACATTGTGCATGTACTTCATTATTAGTTATAGAAGTAGGGTTCCTGAATCAGTGTCTACTTTTCCTTTCTTTATCATTAATACAAAATGAAAAAAAAAAATTGTCTACATTTTTCGGGGAGTTTTATGGAAAAATTTTTTTGTATCAGTTTGTAAAAGGAAATGAAGACAACACTTGTAATTATGGAGGTAAGTTATGATGAGGATATAGTACTCCATACAAAGTTAGCTTCTCTCCATCATGGATCTCATGTGAACTTTGTATTTTCCAATTGCTGTTTTTTTCAAAATATTTGTACTACCGCTGCTCAGAGTAAAAAAAAAACAACAAAAACCTAACTTCTTGAAACAATAAATTTCTGCTGAAAAAACTCACCTGCATGTACGAGAATAAATTACTTTCCTTTTGTGCGGTAGTTTCAAGGGATTCTTTGGAAAGAATTTACCTTTCATAAATGCAATAGTTCTTACTTTTCTTCCACTGGCTGAACTATGTTGAGTTAAAACAGGAAAGCTAACAAAACATTCTTTTTTTTCTTTCAAAATAAAGCCCCCCAAACTGAGCAGCTTTTATATTTTCAGCTCTCCATCTCCACACCTACACTGTGCACTATTTTGCCACTGCCATGATTGTTTTCCTTCTCTGCATGGCACAGAGCACCTATGAAGCCAAGCACAATTTATATTGCCAAGACAGATGTTACAAGATGAAGCTGAAAGTGGCAGGTGTTGAAAGAGTTGTATGTTTGCAAATTATTGCCTGCCATGATTAGTTTTTTCTGTTTTTGTTGTTGTTGTGTGTTTATTTTACTTTGTTTTCTTCATTTATTGCTTTCTGAAACACTTGACTGGAAAAGAGAGCAAAACGTCCTAATCTTTCAGCACAGGATTTGATGCCAAGAAAGGAGAAATGTTTAGTTACTTTCCCTCAGGATAAATGAAATATTTGACATAATCTAATTCCAAATAACATATTGACAACAAATACATTGAAACATATTTCACAGCTTTGAGTAAAGACTGTTTTCTGTTGCATTCTCTAAGAAATAAATCTAACAAGTTGTAGACAGGGTTAGTTTGAGTTCTATTTTAATATGAGGCATTTAAAACTTCATTTAAAATAATTTGCAGGAAAGAGATTTTATTGAAATTGTTTGGTGATTCATTTTGTAGTTCCACTGAGTTATTTTCTTTAGAAATACCAGGAGGAATTAAATGTAGAGGAACCTGTGCTTCACAATATCTGATACTCTCCTGATGTCAAGCTCTAGATGGTAGTGTTACAGAATCACAAGTCAACTTCAAACTCCACTTTTACTTCCTCCTCAGAAATAGATGATTCTCCTAAGAAAATAGGTAGTATTTTAGATGCTGGATTTTTGTAAAATCTGTGCATCCTCCAGGCCCTCCCTGACAGTAAGGCATTTCTCCTGTCTGAACTTTTCATGTCTTCTCCTGGAAGTCACTATCTCCTTGGTACAGGTGGATGCAGTTTGCATCGGACTTTGCCAAATGTTGCACAGGAGAGAAGCTGGAAAATCAATGTTATTACCACTGGCTGCATTCTATTCAATATAACAAGGAATATTTTTATATTCTCTATGAAACAGATGTAATACAAAATTAAACGAGAAATTTGATATTGCAGAAAGCCAAGAAACACCAGCATTAAGACAGCAATAGCAATATTTTTATGTTATTCTTGTTTTTCTTTTTCATTTTCAATATTTTAGAGTGTAATTTACAGTACTATCAGGAAGATATTAAACAACAAGATTCTATATAGAGAGGAAACACTGAAAAATAATTTTGAAAAATACTTCCTTTTTTTAATTCCCTGTGGTGACACATTTTATCTGCGAGGAAAATAAAATGCATTAAGTCATCCAAAAGGTCTCTAGATCCATCTGGCCTTCTGTAGTCTACTCTATTTGGGCTGAGAACTGATATATTCTCATAGCTGGATAGTCACTGGAGCTTACTTAAATTCTCACTGTGTTGTGATTTTTGCTGGGATAAGATGGATGTATTAGTATGGAACATCTCTTAAAGTGTAGAGATTAAAATTAATCAAGAGTTAAATTTGAAGAAGAACCAAGTACTATTCAGCAGGAAGAATAGTGGCAAGAATGTAAGGGATTTACATCAGGAAGGGATTAAAGGATAGACATGGGAAGGATAACAACTGAGGTTAAAAGAAGAAAAGGAATAAGAAAAAAAAGCAGAGAACCTAGAACAAAACTAAATAAAAGAATGTAATTCAGAGCAATAATCAGAATATATTTGCCCTCTAATATTAGGAGAATGAATATGTCATATATGTATAAATGGGTTTGGTGTTACATCTTAGAAATTAGAATCACTTAAAATATTTATATTGTGTCCTTAGAGCATATTAGACAAAGATGGATCTGAATACAAAAGTAGCAATGCAGCCATTGCAGAATAGTCAGCTTTTGTTTTTTTACCCTTTCTTGCCAAATACCCACGTTATAATCCAAATCCCCTTGTCTTGCTTTAAAACTCACTGAACAGGATTTTTATCTTCCCATTTCCTTTCATTTTCTAAGTTTCTTAGTTAAAATAATGTCCATAATTCTTACTGCATCCCAACATCAATACAAAAGAACGGATACTTCAGAAATAGATCCATATCAATATCTTAAATATTTTTAGAATCTTCTCTTGTTATACTTAATAGCTTTAGAAATTATATAATGAAACAAATTGCTCCTATGTGGCATGCTACATATAGTGAGAGGTAAGAGACTTATAAGGAAGCTTTTGCAAAGCTGAGGTTAGAACTGTGGGAATTGTACGTTGAGACAAGGAGTCTCCACACAAAATATTTTCATAAGAAAAGAATGGTTTAATGGTAAAAACAAACAAGCCTTTTTTAAATCTGGTTTTGATTCTCAAACCTGTTGCAAGGCAGTCCCATGCTGGCAGGAGTCACTAAATTGCCTAATCACTGCCCTACCTACAACTTCTCATGAAGTCACTGTGTGGCAGTGAGGCTGACATGTTTGCCTGCAGTTAGTCCTAAGTCTGGGAGATGTAGTGGTCAGCCCTTAGATGACTCACTGCTTTGGTTCATAGGTTCATAAGGTTGGAAAGGACCTACAAGATCATCTAGTCCAACCATCCTCCTATCACTATCCCCACCCAACTACTAAATCAAATCCCTTTGTTTCCACTTTGCTCAGGACATTTAGGAACAGGTGGGTCTGCTCAAAGAAGAAGGGTTCTCAGTTTTTGTTTTACTGTTCCTAGCATTATGAATTATGCTATTTAACACTCATGGTATGGGATTTGTGAGGTCTGCAGATCATTATTTACCAATACAACTTCAATTTCCATAATTCTGCTTCATTTCTTTCATCTTCCTACTTTGTTTCTTCTTTTATTTTTGCAAATGTGTCGTCAGGTGATAGCTTTTCTTAATGTTCATGAAATATAGAAATGTAGTGTTAGTTCATTATAAAAATATGGCTGTATTTTAGATCACATGTAAAATACCAGCTTTTCAGTGAACAGGTATTCTTAATGACATGTAATGATACTCTTGAATCTGCTCCATCCTTTATGACTCCTGCACCAATCTTCTGGGCTTTGTTGCAGATGTAGTTGTCAAGAAAAATTTCTGGAATCAGTTATTTCTGCAGTTGGTTTTTGGAAAAGATGGATGTTGTGACCCAAAACAGCTTACTTGAAATAAACTGTTGTTTAATTCAATAGTAGAAACAAGATATAAAAAGAGAAGTTGACGTTAACACAAGTTAACACAAAGAAGTATCTGTACTCATCAGTATTTTTACAAATAATTCTCAAGCCAATTACCATTCAGTCTCTGACTCTTCTTATGGGACAGATTTTTCTCATAATTTTAAGATCACTAGCTTCTCTGGTTTGATTTTTTCCCCCTACATTTTGCCACTAGGCTTCTCCCTGTCTTGCACAGTTGTGATATTGATCTCCATATGACCATGAGCTGCTTTGTTACTTAAGGTGAGGGAATGGGGCTTTCTGAAGTGTTTATTTTCTTTCTTGTCTGCTAGGAATTAGCTCATGTAGGAATTAACACCTTGCGTTTAAGTAGAAAACAATACCATAATGATCAATAAATGAGTGGATCATATAATACTAGCAAAGCATAGGCAAGTTCCAGGTTTTTCAGAACTGACTTACCAAGCATGTTAAGATATCAGAAAGGTGGAAAGTGAAAGGTTTCATTAAACAATTTCATGTTTAATTATTTACTGTAGAAATGGTTGATGATGCATGACTTACTCAAAATGACTTACTCAAAATGAAAGGCAAAGATCCCTCAGCCTTAGGCACCCATTAGGCTAACATTTTTGGTGTTAACTAATTTACATAACTGGAAAAAAAAAGCTGTTTTCATTTACCACTGTGTTCCCACACAGGTGATTTCCCATTCTAAATGTTTCATGCTTACACTCAGCAGATTTCAGCAGCAGTCTGAAAGAAACCCAGGAGCTGTGGTGAAACACCTCATCTGCTCTACCATCGTGCTTTGTAAATGGCTCAGCAGTGTTGTATTTGACTTACCCATACAGTTCAGCTTGTCACAAATGTCACATTACTTCTACATATGCTTCTTCTTATTTATGAACTATTCCTAGTACATCCTCTCAGTCTTAACTGCCAGTAAACACTTTTTTAACTCACGTATACAAATTTATGCACTTTTCTGTTTGTCCTCACAGTAAAACGTCACAGAGTCACACAGTGGTTGAGGTTGCAAGGGACCTCTGGAGGTCATTTGGTCTAGTCCTCCTACTCAAGCAGGGCTATTTAGAGCCTTGTGTCATACAGTGTGGAAACAAGTTATCGATAATAGATAACTTTTAAAAAATACAAATGACACATCAGTGATGAAAACCACTTTTTGGTTCACAATGACTTTTTAATGTTACCATGTGTAGCAAGCTATAACATTGTCATCTTCTACAGTCATAGCTCTTCATATTTTTAAGCAAAAGTGCAAGGATAACCCTCTGAAACATCAATTTCAAACCCCCAAGGAGAAAACTACTGATGTAACGGGTCAATAGAAACTGCCTTTTACTCTGTAGCAATGCAGGAGAGGGGAATAATGAGAAACTGATGACTGATGTAATAGTGAACCAAATGCTTTTAAAAAGCATTATTTGTGTAAAGTTGCCAGGGTCAGAGAGGAGCTGACTTAGCTGTGCTAAAAAAAAAAGAGAATTAGTAAGCCTCTACTTCATCTCATTGACATTCTTTATTGTGTTCATTCACTCTCCTTTTTTTGCCTTTTTGAGACAAAAAATCCTTTAAGAGAGGTAGATAATTTCTTGTGATGACACCTGAGTTGATATGTTTGTTTGTTTTTATAAGTCACACTAGAATATGCACCATATTATTTTTCATTTAACTTTGAGAATGTGGCATTTCTAAGAGTATTTTTTCTTGTATAAATATGATGAGCAACTAGACATAACTGTATAGTAATCGACTTCCATCCTCAGCCCTAAAAAGTATTTATATTGCATTTTTAGCAGGAAGAAATTTTTGACTGAGAGAGACTCTGCAGGCAGAAGGACCGTGAGTGCATGCCACAGCATCTGGAATTATGCCTGCAGTTCTTTGGCTGCAGTCTAAGAGAAATAAGACCATCATTTCTCTTAGTTTCCTCATTGCTGCAGCATCTTAAAGGAAAGACAAGGGGGAGTATTTAGGGCCTGATCCATAGTCCATTAAAGGCAGTGGGAATGTTTGCTGGAAAGCTGCATGGCAAGCATGATTGATGCACATACTCCTAGTATATACCCTAAAGTGTATATTCAGTCCTGTTTACATATTCAGTGTGCATACTGTACTTTCATGTGGACAGTTCAGATAAGCTTCTGTTCAGAAGCACTGTAAGTTATACTTACATGTGGGTAATGCAAGGGTGGAAACTTCTTCTATCAGAGCAGCTGATGAGGCACTTTCCTTCTTCCAGTGTCCCCAGGTGGAATATGCTTTTCTTCAGTGAAAGTTCTCTGTGTGAGCAGGTTTCTGAATATCTGTTTCGAGCGATTGCTGGTTTTTATGGGTGTGTAATATAAAGATGGGTTGTGTGTGAGATATTACAGTGATTCCCTTGCCTGGGAACTGGAGAAAGTAATCAAACTGAAGAAAAGTCATTTATTGGATATACTTTGCCCTCTACTAACAAAGATACCCAATAGATAAAGCAGAAAGAAGTTTATTTTGATATGCTAGGAGGAACTATTTCCACCAACTTTTGTTATTCCCATAAAGTTCTTTGTATGTCACCTAAGTTCTCAATGTCTGATTATTTTGTTGATCCTGCTCATTAGAAAACTAGGATAAGAGCCATGTAATTCCCTCTGTGACAAATTTTATTGCCAGGTCTACTTTAAAGTTGTCATTGGCATCATAGAAACATTGGCTGGGGGGATCTCTGTAGGTTTTCTAGTTTGTCTCTCAAAATAGGATTATATAGATTAGATAATATCTGTTATGGCTTTCTTGATGTTTGTCTAAGTATTGCTGTACTTCTGGATATATTATGCTTGTGCTTGTTTGCAGTGACATCCATGTTGCATTTTTATCATTAATCCTTCCATTAAAAAAGAACAAAGAAAACAAAATAAGAAGGCTGTTCCAAAAGTAACTCCTCCTATTTCATTCTGGCCCATGACATCAGAGGCAGATGGTGGTGGTATGAGTGTAGAGGTTGAAACCTCCCACCAATATTCTGTTACATGTTGTTGTCATGTGGCAGATTGCAGCAGAGGGGCAGTCTGACATGGAAGTATGTATGAAACAAAGGTATGTCACTGAATTCATTCATGTAGAAAAAATGGTACTCACTGATGTTCATTGATGGTTGTTGAGTGTTTTTATGGAGACCAAGCAGAGGATCTGAGCACAGTGAGGCAGTGGGTGGTGTGTGTCACCTCCACTCGTGCCGATTTTTACAATTGCGGCAGGCAAGCTGTTGTTCATCGCTGGCAAAAATGCATAGCTACTGGTGGTGATTGTTGAAAGCTAGTGTCTTGTAGCTGAGAATTTGCTCTATCAAAAAGTGTTGTGCTCTTTGTAGCTATTGTAGTTTCCATGGAAATAAATAGGAGGCATTTACTTTTAGAGGATCTTCTGTAAGTTTATGTGTCCTCTGAAAAATAGGATTTCAGAGACATCTGAAGTTCGAAAAGATAATTGTGCAAAGGATCAGGATTTAAATTAATAACCTCCTAATTAGTCTGAGTGGTCTATTACCTGAACTGATTTGAACTAATTACTTCTCACTTATTTAGATTAGCAGTTTGTGGAGGACACTATTGTTTGACAGAATTAGTTGTAGGCTGCATGTTCACAGTTGATTCTTTAGTGGCATCTCAACTACGTGCCAAAGTTGATGTATTTTATAGACCAGCTATTTGGAAGTAATTAATTTTAACCCATATATTCAGAAGCACTTTATCTGATCTTTTCTTCAAAGCCTTCTTTTATTATAACTTGATCATCCTTTCTTTTTCTGTTGCTAAGTAGTAAAGCAGAATTATTTGGTCATCAGGGAATTAATCTGGGGTGGAGCTGTGAGGCCTGGGGGTAAGGACAGCTGTTTTAACAAGATTGAAATGGATAGGAAAATTTTTAATCATGCTTAAAGTCCTGAGGGATTTTTACTGAAACATTTAGAAATTATGAGCCATTGCATTTAATTTCCCAACTTCATTAATGAACATTTCAATAGTCTATTGTTTATACACTTCAGAATCAATTTAAAGAGCATGAATTCTAAGAATACACGCAAAATTTATCAACAGATCACTTAAAAACACATCATTTGGATACAAAACAGACTATGAGTTGCATTGTTAAATGAATCGGATTATTTTGTGAAAAAGTTTTTATTTTCTGTTATGTGTTCAAGAATATCAGTTTTAGGAAGTTGTTTTATCTTAGTGAATCATGTCTAAACTGAGACTCTACTTCTACACTCTGCAAGTGAAAAACAGGATCTTGTAAAGTTCTTTAAAGATTCGGAGTAAGCTCTCATAAAGAAAATATTGTGTGTTCTCACACACAGACAACTTTCTAAAATAAACTATTAAACTGTATTATTGCTATTTATTTATTTTTGCTATTTTATTATTGCTATTTATTTATTATTGCTTTCAACTCACTCACTGAGCTCTCTTAGGTATGTTAAAAAAATGTTGTGATTTAAAAGTAGTCATACAGAAATTATGTTGCTTTAGAACTAGTTCCTCTCCAAGAGAATTTGTTGCAGATTTCCTTAGTCAAAGGACCATTCCTTGCCATGCAAAAGATACCATCAGAAGTATCTTTTGAATCTATGGACTAAAATGAGAACAGAAACACTGGAGTTGCTCTTTTGCTCTCTTTACATTTGACCAGAAAGGAATGCAGATATTGAATGTGATTCTTTGACATACACATATTCTTTTATATTTTTCACACCCTCTGGTGACATTTACAAGTTTCTTTCAAATATGTCAAACAGCTTCCAAGATATGAAGATTTTTTTCTTTAATCATTTCTCAGTACTTAACTCAGATTGTGTACTCGTGTGATCATGCTGTGAAATAGAAATTGTTATCCTGTACTTTTTGCAGATGATTAAACTAAGCTATAGAGAAATAAAAGCCCTTGCTGTAGGGAACTGTCAGGTATGTCTTTTCCCATCAGAGAGACTGCCTGATTCGTAGGTCACAAAGCTGCAAGCAGACAGAGAAATGATGCATGAAACTCATTTCTGCAGTGGAGACAGAAGCAGAATTATACTGAGAAACTAATGCAACTGCATTTTACTGCCTTTTTTTTTTTTTTTTAGAAGCATTAATTATAAAATTAAAGGCATGCTGAATGCTCCTAAGTGCCACATTTCTGAAACTCTTCATACAGGCATAAGGCAATAATAATGGATGTGCACATTCTACAGCGTCCTGGTGTGCACACCAACAGAAAATTGGACTAGCTCATCTTTTTCAAAGGTGCTGAGCAAGTACAATTCCTTTTAAGAGTATAAGAATTTCTTGTGCTTTGTGCTCTTGATCATTACAACCTTTTAGTATTTTGTTTGAGAGGTACTTCCTGTAGCAAATTGCATAGAACACACTGTACCTTAGATGCATAATGGGCTGAGATATCCCTGATGAAGCTTTAAGTATTAAAAAATGAGTATGTGGTGAGGAACTTTTGATGTAAAGTGTTTCTAAGGAGCAAGTATTTTTAGTATTTTTCCATTTAAAATGTTTTCACTTGACTTTTTGTAATATATATGAAGAAACTGCCTGCTTTGGCAGGGAAGGTTAGACTAGATGTACTCTAGAGGTCCCTTCCAACCCCTACAGTTCTGCGATTCTAAGGCAAAAAGCTTATCTTTATGTAGTTGAAGAAATTATTTATAGGGTTATTGCATCTTTTTCTTTCTATAACTCTTACTGTTTAGCTGTTTTTTACAATGGCTTCTCAAAAGGTTATGTAGTCCTTTGCCTGATTCTTCTAGCACTCCTTAAGTCTCTCCTTTCAGAACTCCTTACGAAGGCCATTAACTTAGATAAAAGCAGCTTTTGCGTTACTTAGGAAGAGCTAGTCCTTGCATCCAGGCTATTTCTTCTCTTTACCTGAAGAAGCTGTAAAAAGTATCTCTAGAAACTGTCTAAATCCTATTCCACAGTCTCCGGTACATTTTCTGATAAAACACAGAAAGGGAGCTGAAAAACAGCCAAGCTCTTTGCAACATAATTAGCCAGCTGCCACATTCACAGTGCTCTACTGCTGCAATCAAGGAGCCCTGCAGACCCCTTGCTGCTCACCTGCCAATAAACCCATGTGTTCTTTTTTGAGGGGGAAGTCCTGTATTTCAGTAAGAGATGCATCTGTAACTATTTTATAGAGTTGTTTTGCCTTATCCTGAAATTAATTTTGAATGACAGAGTTCATTTTCACAGATTGGTCTCTGACATGGAGTTTCTGCTGCTTCTCTGTTCTCCGCCTGAAAGAGGCTGATGAGAGCTTGTGGAGCTGTGGAAAGTAATGGTCTGTTGAGGGGAAAAAAGCAGAACAGTAAGTGAAATTTGGACAGGAGAACATTGTCTACCCTTGCAGTGTGGAGGTGATGAAACTGCAGAGATGGGGAATGATACGGGACCATATGAGGCATGGAGAGCCAAAGCAGTGAGAGCTGGTGGGATAAACTGACAGACTGTGGCATAAAAGCTGCAGTGTAGAGCAAGGAAGGAAAGAGAAAAGCAGGCAGTTGCAGTCAGACGTTAAGGGGGAAAGTAAATAACAAACAGAAAAGGAAGGCACTGTAAAAATTAGGGCAAGGCAGTGAAACAGTAGTAAAAATAAGTAAGAACGCAAAGATGAATATGAAAGTACTATAATAAAAAACACAGTATCTTTAGTGTTTAGCATCCATATAGTGCTTGTGATAGGATTTCTTGTTTAGGAAATACTTGCCTTTTTCTTTCATCTAAATTTCCTGTAAGTTTTGTCCTGAATCTCTGCCTTCTGAACAACAGGCTTTATCATTCCTTCTGCCTTCAGAGACCATTGGTTTGTATCACGTCAGTATTTTTTTACACTGCTTTTGCAGATCCATGAAAAGTTAATTCAGGCTGCCAGAAATTGCCATGGTTAGAGTCATACAACAAAATCACATGCAAGATACATATTTAGACAGAATTGTTTTTAATACAGTTGTAAATTTAAGACTGTTATTTTTTTAAAGCCTGTCAGTATATCCACAAAAATTTCAGAAAAAAAAAACCCTTTAAACTGAAAACTATGTGAACGGGTTGGGGTGGGCTTCTGTCCTTCCCATCAAATAGACACAGTTCCAGCCAGTTCCAAAGAAGACTCACCCGTGGTGAAAGCAAAATCCATCATCAGCACTGGTGATAACACATTTCCTAAAGGGTAAAAAGTGCTCTCAAGCAGCTGTGAGAGTGAAAAAAAATGTGAAAGAAACAGCCCTGCGGATCCTAAGGTCAGTGCAGAAGGAGGTGCTCCAGGCACAGAGCAGCAGCTCCCTGTAGCACAGGGGAGACCCATGGCAGAGCAGGCTGCCCCCTGCAACCCGTGGGCACCATGCAGAACAGTTCTCCATGATGCAGCAGTGGATGAGGTCTGAAGGAGCTGCAGCCCACGGAGAGCCCTGGGACGGAGCTTGAAGAGGTGCAGCTTGTGGGGAGCTCAGGGCCTATTTGGTAAGAATGGCTCCCTACACTGTACAGGGGCTCAAAGAGAGAGGGATGAGGAGCTAGAGTAGTGAATTTGAGCCTGGAAAGAAGGGGTGACTGGAAAGATGATGTCGTCAGTTTTCTCACTATCCTACTTCATGATTTAGTTGGCACTTAATTACATTAATTTTTCACATGTTGAGTCTGTTTTGCCTGTGATGGTAATTGGTAAGCAATCTTCCTGTCTTGAACAATTATAGATTTTTTTTTTTCAAGAAATGTGAAGTTAGACATAGCAAGTGCAGGCATGCTGCTACAGCAGAAATGGATTATCTGTATCACAATGAGTATTGAAAGCCCTTATCATGTATAGCCTAAACGAAGGTTCCTATAAAGACTTTCATTAATATGTTAATTGAGTGCATATAAATACACATACACGAGAACATTGAGTTGAAAAAGGACTTTTAAAAGATAACCACAACACACAACTAGGTAGTTCTAAATTAATCAGGAATAACTTTGTTAATGGAATTTCTAAACATCCCACCAGTTTAGTTTGGAAAACATTCTAAGAAATACAGGTGAAAGGAACCCAAGTTATCTTACATAGAATTTAGTAACTCCAGATGTTTAATTGTACAGATGACTTGTATAGATGTACTTCAGGTAAAGATTACAGTAAACAGGCCTTGGATAGCTGCTATGGAATAGCAAAAGCATTGCCAGCAAGTTGAGGGAGGTGTTCCTTCCCCTCTATTCAGCACTGGTAAGGCAAATTTGGAGGACAGAATCCAGTTGTGGAGTTCCAAGTTTAAGAGAAGCATGGAAGGATACTTTGGTCCATAGGCACCTAATTTGGCTTGAGTTGTTGAGGATGAGTTTTTCTTCTTCTGTAGCAGTGACAAAAAAGCTCCAATAAAATACAAAATATTATAATACAACCTCTCACTTTGCCTGTGTAATTTATCATACTCTTTTGCTGGGGTTTTGCCAGCCTTTGAGTGGGACTATTATTGCAGCTTTCTAAGTTTTTTTTAGTTATTTTTCACTGTCCTTCTTAAGTTGGTCTCATGACACAAAAGATGCTTTGTTGTCATGGTCTGATAGTGGGTGAAATAGGTATTTTATAGATGCTTCTGAATTTGGCATCTTTTTGTGATTCATTTGGTATACCTAGTCTGACGTTTTGATTTCAACAAGGAGGATTCATTCAGAGGATTTGTGAGGGCACAAGACAAATGCATGCTCACAAACAGACACTTTTTTGGAAACATTTCATCGTTATAATAAGCAAATAACCAAAGCAGTGATCTATCTCCTGTGGATTTCAAACTGACTCCATTGCAGTGTGTTTCTCGCCCTAATAATGGTTAGCAACATTCTTATGTTAATTAGTTTCTTAGTTTAAGGCCCTCTTTGTTTTATTTTTGATATTCCTTCCTACAGCATCTGAGAAGCTGCACAAATATTTTCACCAAGAATAGTGTGGAATTAAATGGAAGTCCCTATGTTATAGGATACTTCAGCCTCAGTTTAATTACTCTCACAGCCAAGTGGAAAGCTATTACAGTGCAATGCCGATAAAACAAACATAAAACTGGAATTAATTTTGGATTAACTTCTACTGTGATTCTTAGTTATTATCCCTAAAAAATATAAATATTAAAGGATTAATGAAAGCATTTTAACGATTTGTTATAAATAAAAGCAGTAGAATGTACTAGGAGAGAAAAACAGGAACAGTCGACCATAAGGATGCAGAATGAATTCGCTGGGTCAGATTTTGATCTTTTGGCAAAATATTCCAGTTTATTGCAGGTGCAGATTTTGTTCACGTTGGCACTGCTTTATAATGCATTATTTAGCATTGTTCTAATTCATATCCTTTTTCCTTTGTTAAATGTATCAGAAATTAATCTTGTGCTCAAGCTACAAGCACTTCTTTTTATATTTAGTGGCCTAGCATCCCTCATAGGTTCCAAAGAAGTTTGATAGAACAGTGCTGTATATGTTAGGATCCACAACATGGCTTACAGTGCGTATTTCCTACATTGATCTGTAAATGTGCAACAACTATGTAAGTTCAGAAATGTGAGTAAGACTCATGAGGCATAATTGGCTGAAGCCCAGGTGCAGCAAAATTCAGTATTTCATTGGAGAGCTGTTTTGTATTTGAAAGTTAACCCTGTGCTTGAGTGACTTAGTGAAGACTTTTAAGAATGCATTGCTTATAAAAAAGTATGATTTATGTTACCTCTAATATATTAATTGGTAGAACAAATGACTGTCAGTGATTTATGATTCATTCCTTTGACAGCCATGGAATTACATACCTAAACTAACCACCCTCTTGAAAAATGAGGAAGAAATAGGAGTTTGTTTTTGACACAGTAACCCATAGTTATGATTAAGTATCTCAGTAATATTAAAGATGGTGTCTTTATGTTTCTAGTCAACTGTAGAATCTCCTGCATATATGTATAGATAAGAAAGGAGAGATTTCTATATTTAGTGCTTGTAAAATCTTTCTTTATAACTGATTGCAAGTTGTTAACCAAGGACAGGGTTCTAGTCTTGACTGTGACTCTATGTACTGTAATATTGTTGAACTCATTGCATTTAAAACATAAGAATAGTCATTACTATAAGTAATAGATCTTTTTTCTTGAAGAGCAGACTGCAGGAGTTCAATGTCAGGCTGTCACTATCTATTAACCTATGCATTTCTTGTGTCAGTGGTGAACTTGTGTGAAAAGCTGTGGGTAGTTAAGTGATTCTATGTGAGTTCTATGAGTATTCTCATATAATTGTACTGTTTTGGTTTTATTTCCTAAAAAGTTTTAAAGTATTACCATTACTGAGAATATTTTAAATATTATAAGTGCTTCTGCACCAAAACAGCAGCTTCTTTTGAAGGAGGATGGTAACACAGGAGAGGGAAAACTGAGTGGTCACTATATAAAGCTTTTTCTCAAGATTATGCTAACTTCATTTTTTTAATCTAATGTTTGATTCTTTCTTTGTCCAATAATGTTCTGATTAGAGAATCTAGATAGATGTAGATTTAACTGATGAATTTTTGAAATGCATTTCTATAAGCTTAACTGAATAATTGACATTTCAATCCTATGAAACATGATTTTATGAAAGATTGTTTGCTTCTTTCCAAAAATTACTATTTTGTACTACTTTGTTTTTCATGTTAGACTTTTAGTCAGAAGTTAAATTAGAACAAGGCTGGGAAAAGACAACCATAAATTATTGTTCTATTGTTCTGGGATTTTTTGTTGTTGTTGTTTGTTTGTTTACTTACAGCTGTTTAGTAATTATATACAGTTTTCAGCAAATGATTGCCCCAGTCATTTGAACTCTATGTAAATCTTAAGCATAAAACTAGAATGACTTTACAGACAATCTACTCACCCACTGATTTGACTTACACGTGTTATGCCTTATAATCCTGTCCATCGTTCTGTAAAAGAAATATTCCATACAGGATTTTTACTCTATTCATCTCACATTCTCCTCTATTATGATAATATTTAATATAAATGTTTTTAGATGACATTTTTCCCTGCAGCACTCAAACAATGCCAAAATGATCTACCAAAGGCCTTGAAATATTTTATTTTATAATTTGTATTGCAACCTACAGTTTGCCATGTTATGTAACATTCTTTGTGGAAATGCTTTAATTGCATTTTTAGAAGTATATGATTCAGATTTACATTACTCTCAAAGTAAAGAATTAAAATCTATTCAGATTACAACTTAAAGCTACCTCAAAATCATTTCATTCATTTACATTGATTTCATTCTCTAACACTGGCTTCCTCTCTTGAAAGGCTTTTTTTTTTCAGCAATTGTACACTAGTGATCCACAATAATGTGTTCTCTACTGTTAAGGCTGGCATTTTGGAGGGGGGGAAAAAGGGATTAATTAATTAATTAATTTTACTCTTTCAAATCTTTACCAAGCCAAAGCATTTGCCCATTTGTACGTACTGGGAAAAATATTGCTTTCATGTTTTTTGCTCCTAACCCAACAGAGAATGGCTGGGTACAGCACCTGCTCCTTTTTTTTTTGTTTGTTCTGGACAGAAGCATTGCTGTAAACAGGCATCAGTCCATAAACCAAACATCCAGCCACCTTTAAGTGCCAAAACTCAGATCCAGAAGCTCATTGTGAGCTTAATTCTGCTTCTAGTACCAAACAGAGGAATGCCTGGGTACTGAAGCAAGAAGTAGTTGATAATTTGAGAATAGGGTTCTGCAGATGACTTTCTGTGGGTATCAGCATGCAAGGGTTTTGGCTGTAGGCAAGTATGGATAAGAGAGTTACTGTGGAAAAGAGAACTTAATTTGTATGATAAACTATATTTTTGGCCTTTATTTCCCACAATGCAAACTTAAGCATTGCTTCCCCCCTTACTTAGCACATGCCCTTTTCTGGCTTTGTATCAAACGCTGTTAAAGGCTGTTGATTCTCAAAAGAGTCTTTGAAGTGGCTATCTTCTAAAAAGCAGGCAAGGATGTTTTTCCATAACCTTTATGAAGCAAATAGGGATGTTGATCATGCATAGAGTGAAAAACATAGCTGCAAATTGGCAGAAAGCAGTACTTAAGCAAGTTATAATAAATTGTATTTATTTTCTGATAATCTTACCTTGATAAAGTAGCGTAATATCAAATTTTTTAGGTATTCTGTGAAACAGCTCTTCCAGTTAAATTTGTGCTTGAGAGCTTAGAAATAGCGAAGGGATAGACTTTCTTTAACTTTACCTTCAATTACACTGTATGCAGATATAAAAGGTACAAATAAAAGCATCTCTCCTGTTTTAATAGAAGGAGCTCTAATAAATAACAGTGTAGATCATAATGTTGACTTTACAGAAAAGGAGACATTACATTCTAATGAAAAACCTGCCATGAATCATTCATAATTTGCTCAACAGTAATTTACACATGGCTGCACTTTATTGTGTTGAACAAAATGTAATCAGGCTTGATGACCTTTAAGTCCTTTTTTAAGTCAGGTATCTAAAAATGTGATCTGCTCTCAGCAAGGTCTCTGAATTCTCCTTTGTATTGTGCTTTGAAATAAAAAGCACTGCAGAGATATAATTCATATCCAATCTGTGGACTGACGGTACATTTTAACATTTATTCTCAGCTTTGTTCGTAACTGATTTTTATTTAGTTCATGTCGAATTGTAATGTATTGTGCTAGAGATTAAGGAAATGGTGCAGCCTGGAGCCAAAAATGACAGAATATAAAAGGCATCTTTATGAAAAAGATTTTAATAATATAGAAATAATAGGAAGTATATAGACCATATATGAGCTTTATCTGAGGATACACTAGCAATGTACTAGGTTCATTTCTGGAAAAAGGATACTTGGCAATAAAATATGATTTGCTGGTGAGGATGGCAAGCTTTTTAGAAAGTGTAAAGCGTTGCTCTTGTCTGTACTGTCATAGAATGCAGAGTTCCTGGTAGGTATTTTTAAACTGACAAGGATTCATAGTAAGCCACTAGAAAGGAGAAGAATTAAACTCATTGCACTTTTTTGAGGAAAACACTACCTTCATATAGTTAGAATTATTGTCAGCTTCCATAAAAGCAAAAATAAAACCAACCAAAAACAAAAACAAACAAAAAAAAAAACAGAAAACACGTCTCAAAATGTATTTTTCTCATTAAAAGCTTTCTCTTGGGATGCTTTACTTGCTTTGTTTCTCTGCTCCCTAGTTGAGAAAGTGCAGCGGGGCTGAACTCAAATTTCCTTTTCCGCTCTGAAAGTTGTATTCTTTCCTTGCCATGTTACAACACAACATACCAGCCTGGTTCTGTAGCACAAATGTGGCGCTGAGCCTGTGTGACAGTTTGCAGGAGCTCTTGAGCAGCTTTGCTATTGATACTAAATACATATACCTGCTCAAATAAATAGGTACTGTCACAGCATTCCCAATAATATTCAAGAACAATGGTATGTGTTCTTGTTTTGTTCATAGTAATTGTTGTTTTTTTTAATTTCACCACGGTCCCTGGCTTTCTTCCATGAGGAGCAATGCAAAAATTAAAAACCAATTCTGCTCCATTCCTGTATGTGAAGGCACAGTAGGCTCTGCTTACTTCAATAATATTATATGTGTGTTACGCTAATAACTAATGCAAGCTTATTGGCCATCTTCATCTTGATAGATACTAACTTGGCATTTGGGGAGTTCATCAAGTGTTTTAATATACAGTCGCATGCAAGAAAGCCCAAACATTTCATCTCTTTTTAATTTTGTTCAAATTATTGTCATGAATTAAAAGGCTAGAGTTTTGTCACCCTTAAATAAAAAGCATCGTCATTAAATAAAAACATAAACTATCTAGCAAAGTAAAAAAAGACAGTAGCTCGTAGATAATAACAATTTCAAGTTTCTTTTTAAGGTACATCTAAGATGGTACTTTAATCCAGTTGTTTTCATTTGATAAATCTGATTTCAGATTTTGTCAATATTTCTGGAAGGGTAAAAAGCAGAAAAAACTAATTAGCCTGCAGTTTCTCATATTCATCCTTGGGTCAAAGAAGTGCTAATTAGTCTTTATTTTTTCAAGTTGAACACTGGCTTACATGTTAACGTTTATTTCTGAACCACGCAAATATACTATTTCTTCAGTTTCAAAATGCATTGTATTTGGAGAGTTCTTGCTTGTTCCAGTGTAATTAATTCTGCTGTCATGCTAATAGTTGTGAACCTAGACAGACCTCCCTACTTTGTATAGCAGCCCAGGAAATTTGTATGGTCTATAAACAGTAACTCTGCCATTCAGTCATGCATGTTGGCAATATCCTTGTGTGCCCACTACTCCTTTTATTATAACTCATTTGATATGCCTTTATTATGATTCAAGTACTTTATGACTCATTGTCTCACGACAGATAATCAGCTTTAATGTAGGGAAAAAACATTGCTTGACTTATTGCTTAATAATTGCTGGGCTTAAAAGGAGTAAATACATAAAATAAATTAATTGTGCTTTGTTTGTATTTGTCCAAAATGTTGAAACTAGAAGTTGCCAGTTTGTGTAAGTATTGAAGTCTAATAAACATGCATTCTCAGCTGAGCTAATACACATCATTTAGCTTGCTCAGATTTCAAAGCTTGCTTCAAGTAGAACAAAATGCATGGGATGCTGATGGATGTAGAGAGTTTTCTTTTGATCTATATCACATGAATTATAATATACGGGTGATTAAACAAGGGTATGAGTTTTGTTTCTTTTCAGTGCTGCACTACTCTGAAGATCACTGAAGTACTCTTTGTTTTAGTATATGGTCACAATCTGACAACCACTAAATTAATTGAGCTATGTTGGCTTTGTGTCTTTCGTTCAGATTAAAATCAAGTATGAGTCACCTGCCTCATTAACGGAGTCATTTCCCTTTTGCTGACTACCCTTGCTGGTCTGACTTCATTGGGATTGCATTGGCACAACAACTTTCTCTACTTACAGGTCCCTAAATGAGCCATAAACAAAGCTTAGTCTTCCATGACTGCTTTAACTATTAGCAGACAGTGCTTCCTCAGCATGTTTCAATTCAGGGTAGTTTTCTGGCAGCCACCTTAGCCAATTTAGGTGGGAGTAACCTAGGGGTGGTTTGAGAGCATAGAGTTGTCTGGACATGTTACCAGAAGAAAACTTGCTTATCAATCATCTCAGCAATACTGTCTTCCAGTATAGTTCCACAACATAAGCACAACAGTACATTGCCCATGTTCTCCATCAGAAAGGATGTTTCTTAAATATAGAAACGTCTATTCGACCTGTTAGGAACCTCGATTCACAGTTCTGTATTACCTTACTCTTTTTACAGGATTAGTCGAGACTACCTGCTACGCCCACATATTTTCTACTCCACTCTGCACTGCCCAGTGGCAACCTTTTTACCACAGTTTGCAGTCAGACCAGGTGCTGTCCCAGCAAGTAGTGCCAACACAATGTCCTGCAGCTGTGCTTTGACTTGGCCCTCAGCTGGGAACCATTGACTGTCTTGGAACTGACCGAGTGCCCCCAGCTGCCAGTCATCCTCCTGATTTGGGAATTCAGCAGCGCATGTGCAGTACAAACCTTCAGTAAGTTGCTGTACCTCCTCTGTTTAAGTGACATTCTCGTGCTTTTGTCATCCCTAGTCTTGTAGGAAATCTCTTGATAGAAGCACTGAAGGAGGACTTTACTAGCTTTGTGCAGAGAAAAAGTGTTGAAAGTTGAGATTGGCTGCTTCCACAGGCTTTTAGTAAATAAATAGTTCATTTCTTCTGCGGAAAGAAGAGGTCTGGGTTTTTTTTTATTATTATTATTATTTCTGGTAGGTTTTTTTCTTTGTCTTACCTGTCTTTCTGTGGTGTGTGTGTGTGTATATATATATTTATTTGAAAGGATTTCTTTTTAATGCTGAATATTTTGGGTACTCTCTGTTTACATGTGCTTTTTCTTCTTCCTTTCATCTTTCGTCCCTACGAACTTCTCCCTTCTCTGTGATTTAAAAGGGATGGGTGGGGAATCCTAAAAATACCTCTTTGTTTGGTGGTAAGTGTATTTAAAAGTACTTCTCAATGCAATGCTGTATTGTTGTTGGTTTGGGTTTCAGTATGCACAGTAATTTCTCATATTTAGGCTACAGCATTTTGAGGGTATATTTCCTTTTCCTTCCAATTGTTCTCAAGGATTATTTGGAAATTTATCTTCAGTTCCTTAAAATACTCGTCCTGGAGAGTAGAATTGAGATATTCTCATTCAGTTAACTTTTGCTTTCATCTGGATGAAACTGTTTAATGTGCCGTGGAATTACCTAATTTTGGGGGAGTGCAAATACAAGTAGTGTCAAATATGGAATTCCTCCTCAATGTTTCTGTATTTATTTATATCTGTCTGTCTGCATTTTACCCGAAGCAGCAGCACTTGGGTTGATAGAGTACAACTATCCAGTAGCTGATTAGTGCAGTATTTAACGGGAAAGTTCAGCTAGTAAATATCTGATGTTCTCAGCAGGAATCAGACAACTGAAATCACTGATAGGAGTTAAGGGAAAAAGTGCAGTTAATAATTTGTAGATATTTACACCTTTGCTGCTTTCTTTCACGGTACAAAAGCATTAGTGGAAGTGACAGAAACGAGTTATGAGCCATTTACTTGGGCTATCTGGAGGGATTTAATCTCACTTGGGTCATGAAGTTGAATTCTCTGGGAATTGGTGTTACTGTGATACGCTGTATCTGAAGGCCTGCAGCACAGAGATAAGACTTTAAGTCCAGCTGGAATTAGAAGCAATAGAATTAGCTGGATTGTAATGCTCTAAACCTTTTGGTTCAGATCCTGAAATGCCTCTGGATAGTAGTTCAAATCTCTTCCAGACTAAAGTTTAGCTTTGGGACCTATATGCAAGACAAACATTAGTAATGTCAAGGACTTCTTTGGAGCATGCACAGTGAAAGAAACCTTGCGTGGTTCAGCATGCTTTTCATTGTTGTGCAGTCTTATGCTTCTCTTAACACAGAATGGAGGATGGATTGCTTGTTTCAAAAGGCTAATTTTCCATTTTGCTGGCACTTCAGTGTGTGATTTTCTTTTAAAGGAAGACTAGGGAAGTGCTTGAAAGGTCATTGCTTTTATAACAAATGAGGCAAGACTGAATGTGGCTGTCATATGCATATCAATTAAAGATAACAGGCATTGCTATCGTGAAAAGCATTAAACAGCTATAAATAAGCTGTTAAGGATTTAAGTGTTTTTCGTTGTTGTTTTGCTTTGGCTTCAGTTTTCTTGCCTTGCTCAGCTTGAACCCAGTTAGGTTTTGCAAGGAAATGTTTCCTAAGACCAGATGAGTGAAGACCTACTGACACACGTATATTTTTCATAAAAAGAAGGATTTTTTCCTGTGTTTGTACTGTACCATTAAGCAGAAATGATGGTGCATGAGTTGATTGGCTGTTTCTACATGAAAGCTGAGAAGTTAATTGCAAACCATGATTGTAAAAGAGAACAATTTTTTTTAGCTTAAAATCAAGTGATTTTTTTCTAGAGTAATGGAAAATACAATCTTTAAGTATGCTAAGTAGAAATAAAATGTGAATTTTGCTTGAAGTACAGAACTGATTTCTTTTATGCTGTTTATAGTATAGAAGTACTATACCAGTACAGTACTGGTTCAGGGGATTTGATTTTTGTATATATTTGTATTTTAAAGTCTGAGTAGAGATGAAATCCTTCTGATTTCATTGAAAAGCGTACTTATAAAACGAATCAGTAGGACTCCTTCAGTTTGTCATTTCTATAAATATTTTTGTATTAATTCAGTGTTATTTTTAATGATACTTCTATTTTTATGTTAAATTATAGAGTATGCTAAATCTAGAAGTGCAGACTTCTTAATAGGTCTTAAGAAATATGGAAGAAACAAGTGTGTTATGGATTCAGAAACAGGAGGACAAACAAAGTGTTATTCCCAAAGATGCACAGTAGGCAGGTGAGAGCTCTAAACAGAAGCCAGTTGTTTTTTTCTTTATTATGTTTTGTTTTACTTTGTTGTTTGTTAGTGTTTTCAAATCTCTGTCCAGATCTACTCCTATTAGAAAATGGACTGCTGTAAATTGATTACTACTAACTTGCCTTCTCTTTCTCTTTTGTAATAGATTTGTGCTCAGGAGTCATGTGACTCCTTATCTCAAATCAGTTATACCCGATAGGAATTTGTCAGATGTAGCATGTAGGCTTTTGAATTCAATAATTAAATGCATAGCTATAATGCTTAAATATATATCTACAGTCTTTATAGTAGTTGAACCAAAGTTCTAGAGGATATGACACCTTTGAACAGCTTTTCTACCTAAAAAAAAAAAGTTAAGGAAGCAGATGAGAGCTCAAGAATCAGGAAGTATGAATGCTCTCTACTTAATTACTTGAAATTTTAAGTACTGAGAGTTGAGTTTTTTGTTGTTGTTTTTGTTTGTTTTGTTTTTAGCTCTGTATATATTGTCAAAATGCACAATGGCTTGAGAATATGTATTTTGTGTTCCTGCACTCTGCAAACTTGCGTGAGGGGATAACTTCTGACCTTGTATTGATAACTCAAATTGTTCAAGTGGAATTAATGGAAGAAAATTTTCATGAATTAAAAGAGTAGTAACTACAATAATGTATAAAATATTAGTCCTGTTACAATTCTGTCTATCTACAGTAAAACATTTTACTGATCATGGGTGTTTCTTGTATTCTGAAGTAATGTGTGTATGAGAAGAGACATTAAATTCTGTTATATCTTGCTGACAACAGGACATTAAGACCGAGTGGTAACTTTTTTTTTTTTTACCACTTCTCTTGGTGTTTATTTATAAACAAGTTAAGAACCTCATAAGTTGAGAGAGTGGGTAAAGAAACTGATGAGTATTTGGTTTTCTTCTAATACAGGAGGTATTCAGTGTAGTTGAACCTTGATTTTCATCAGACACATTCAGTGTATAGTATCTGTTATCTGTTTTCAGGAGATACTCTGCTACCTTTCCCTGCCTGCTGTGTGCACTCAGTAGTAGTGAAGAGGTTGCACGTGGCTTTCGCTTTGCATAGAGATACCATCACCTCAGATTATAATCATCTTGTTTACACAGTTGCAGTTTTGAGCTATTGATTGCTCTGCAGATGTAATATCTGTTCAGACCAGAAGAGACTAAATTGTGAAGTAAAGACCATAAAATAACATTGAAAAACAACTTGTACCTGATATGGAAACTAAACATTGAAGAAAATCTAGTGTAGTGGTACAGTTATAAATGGCAGCAGTGCAGAACTGAGTATATTGGCTGGCACACGCATTTGAGGAACTCTTGCAGTTTTAGTAACATGCAATGTATTGCACATCTATGTTCTGATTAAAACCGAAGTACTAGTTCTTAATCTGATTCCTTATGTCTTAATTTCTTATAGAGAAGTCTGCTAATGATGAATGAAAAGTAATGATTAAATTAATTCATATGCACTGAATTGTGAATTAGTCATAATACTAATTCTAGTCAATCACCTCAATTTCATTTGTTGTCATGGTTTACGCTGAGTTCTAGGCAAGGAAAACAATATCATAATGATAGATACTGATAATCCTGCATTGTAAATTGCTTACATAATTTAGTAATTTGTTCTCTTTCTGACAAAAGAAAAAGGTACTCAAAAAGATTGCAATGAGAGGAAGCTGTCTTTGGAATAAAATGTAATAAAGATTTTAGAAATGCAAGCACGTTTGCAATGCAAGGTAGAAGTATTGAAGGTTAAATTCATTTCTGAGGGTTTGCTCATTGAAACAAGTTAACAAACAAATGCATTCAGCTTATACACTAAGTATTCTCATCAAGAACTAACCTAATAAATAGAATGTAGCTATAATTTCTTCAAAACTATAACATTTTTTACTTCTGTTGTTCAAAATTTTGTGATAATCTGAAGTTTAACCTGAAATTAAATGATATTTTATGTAGCTTCTAGGTTATCTATCCTGAATTATGTATTTTCAGAATATCTTAGTAGAAGTTATATATTAGTAGACATACCTTACCTTCATGGAGATTAGAAAATTCATACATAACATCCGTGAGTGGAATATTACTCATTTTATATTTAAGAATCTCATTCTAAGATGTGCCAGAAAACCAGAAATTAAATTTAGGAATCACTGATGAGCCTGAAACATGATGCCTTATTTGCCTTTTAAAACTTGAAGGTGTCTCTCTCTTCAAAATATGGGAACACGGGAATTTTAGTTACAACTAAAAGTCTTATTCAAGCTAGTCAACTCCTAGAAATAGTGTTGGATACAAAGAGATTAGACATTTATTCAGCTTAATCTCCTTCAAGACATTCACAGAGATCTCTTTTGTACAAACAGCATTAAGTTCTTGGAAAATTCAAGGGAAAAGGCACCTCTGATTCACATATAGAGGCCTCCTCAAAAGCTTCTTTTGTCAGTGCAAGAGTTGGAATCAAATGCTTCTTTATCTTGAGTTTTTTCAACTCTTCTGTGATTTAGGTGAAAACTTTAAGAGATTGACTTGAATGCCTCCAGGGTTGGGGCAAATGCCTCAAGGCCAGTCTTGATGTCTTCCTGGGCAGTCTCATCTAGTGGTTGGCTACCCTGCCCATAGCAGGGGAGTTGAAACAAGATGATCTTTGAGGTCCTTTCCAACCGGAGCCATTCTATGATCTTCCATATACATATATGTAAAATAATACTATATATACATAATAATATTTGTTCCAGTTAAACTGTGCCAGTGTGTAGAATATAATTCAAGAAGAATTATAAGACGGAAGAAAAGGAGAAAAGGCTGCAGCCTTTAAAGCATTGCTTTAGGAGTAGCAATCATGTTAATCTGATACTGGATTAGCTGATGATGTTGTTCAGTGGCTATTTCATATCGATTTGAAACCCCCCTGTATATGCAGTGTCAGTGACAGTGTCCTGAACTTCACTTGTGTGTTGGATTTCTAGAGCTCGTGCATCTGAATTTGGTGGAGTTAGCAACATACAGGTCTTTCATTAGAGCCTGTCTCAAGGAGTTCAGCATAGCAGATCAGATATAGATAAAATGAAGGTACTCTAATCCAAAATAGCTTCTTAGATCTTGAATTTTCTGCTGTGAGAGGAGATACTGTACAAGATCTTTTGTGACAGAATCATGCAATAGTTATGCAGCAGTTTTATTGTAAAGAGGTGGATGCTTGTTTGCCTCTTTCTGGTTCCTGCTTTTTCTGTTGTTGTTTACTTGCTGGTCCTTTTCCCTGTTTCTTCTTTTTCTTCCTAGACTGTCATACTTATTGCTCACATTGGTGTTTGTAGACTAAGATATCTGCCTGCCAGCTGAGGTTTTTATCTTACAGGTGGAATCTGTCATGAAGTTTTTACAGACATGCCTGTTTACGGCTTTAATTTTATGGCTTTAATTCTTCAACACAAGTTAAATGCATGAGCAAAGTGCTTAAATAAGCATATTTTTTTTTCCGTGTGTTAGGATCCTGCTTCTTTATTATTATATTGAACAGTAACATTTCTGCAGTGTAACCATGAAGGAATCTTGAATAAATCTGAATAATCCACTGCATTGTAGGGTTTTCTGTATTTCTGAACACCAGAAGATATATTCACATGTAAATAGGTTAGTGGACAGGTGAAGTTTACAACAACTTTATCGTCAAGGAAAAATGTAGCGAAGGTGGCAGTGCCAGGCTTTAGCAGCCTGTTCTTTGATTTTGTTTTTTCAGGTTTTTTTGGTTTTGATATCCTATTATCTTTCCTTTGGAATTTAGAAATGCTGTTGTTGAGATTTTGTCTTTCAGAGTTTCTGATGATGTGTAAAATAAAAAAATTGATTGTATAGCAATCTATTTTCTACAGGTACTGCACTGTGTAATCTTGATTTTTACAGTTTCATATAACTATAGTGACTGCAAAATTTGCTTGAGCACCTTAAGGAAGTTGTCTCTTGCTTGTGGCCTCTCTGTATTTGACTTATATGTTGATCAATGGAGAAATTTATTCTTAGAAATCATTAGCATTTTTCTGCTTTTTCTTTTCATGTAATTATCTGGTGTACTTAATGCATGGGCACTCCCATGTGGAATGAGTACTTTAAAAGGGAATGGATGTGCTGAGGACTTCACTGGGTGTTGTCTATAGTGGGAATACTCTAGCTCAGCTCTTTGCTAAGTGACTTTAAAATCCTTCTTGAGGATTCAGCCTCTACTGCCATACCATTGGTACCTGCCTCTGACATCATGGATCACCAGAATAAAATAGGAGGCATTACTTTAAGTGCAGCCCTCATAAAATATATATAGTTAATATATATGTAACTATCTCTTTTAATCTTTTGTATTTGAATTAAAAAAAAAAAAAGAGGGTAACAAAATCATAAAACCAGTTGGATATTCATCATTGTTTTTGTGAAACTAACGCGTAAGTCTTGTTCAGTGGCAGAGGTTGCATTTCGTAGTGAGCTCTTAAGGTGTTCATCAGAGATTTTTGATGAAATTTTACTTCTCCTATACTTCATCCTTGGAAACAGTTCACAAATGTACGTACTGACAAAAAGCAGTGGCATGAGTAAGGTGTGACTATGAAGTGAGGGCTATTTCTCTCTGCTAAGACAGGGCTTATGGAAGTCTGGTGAAGAGATGAAATCCATTAATATATTCAGCTCAGAAATCTGATCACAACCTTAACCACCCAGTTTTGAAGAGGCAGAAGGACATGAGGGCTCATTATGTGATCCCAGTTATACTGACATTCCCTCAGAGCTCTGTAAGTTGCAGGCTGAATTGATCTGGTCAACGACTTACAGAACAGTTGGTAATGCTTTAGCGTTTAGGAATAGTTCATCTTTATGATAAATAATAGTTGCTTTTGGCTTGCGCCAAAAACAAAACTGTGGTTTGGTGAACCCTGCAGTGAGAGGAAGGGATGACCTGGCCTGTGGGTTGGGGCCCAGCAAGTCTGCCTTCTGCAGCTAGGCCCTGGCAATGCCTTAGGTCTAGGGCCAGGGAAGATTTAGATCAGACCTGAGGAAACATTTCTTTTCTGAAAGAGTGGTCAGGCACTGGAGTGGCCTGCCTAGGGAGGTGGTTGAGGCACCATCCCTAGTGCTGTTCAAGAAGCGTTTAGATGAGGTGCTAAGGGATTTGATTTAGTAGTTGGGTAGGGATAGTGATAGGAGGATGGTTGGACTAGATGATCTTGTAGGTCCTTTCCAACCTTATGAACCTATCAACCTAAGGGCCTTTCCTAGGGTTGCTCTTCACAGCCCAGCCTGGAAAGTTTGATGGGTGACATCCATGTACTGAAGGCAGCTGTCATTTTCAAGGAAGATGAGGTATGAATAAAGTTTTAATTCACATTTAGTTCACATACACCTTTGAAAGTATTCTTTCTAGGGTTGAAAGGAGGGGAACATGAACAGCGTTTCAGAAATAGTCTTTGCACTTTCCAATTTGAGCCAAAACTATTTAATTCTCCAATTAAAGTTTTTAATATAGAGAGTTGTCTTGAGCAACAGGTGGGTTGCCTCTTGCGCTCAGATAGTCAGCTCCATATGGTCCGGAAGAAGCACCTTTGAAGCATTGACTTCTCATAACTCTAAACTCCTTTGGCTCGTACTGATTTAGCCTCTATAAGGAGTCTCTTGGGAAGTCACTATTGCAGTGATGGCACGAGGGTCTGATATCTGTAAATTTTTATTTATCTCCTGGATATCTGAGCCTCAGTAGAGGTATTACATTGTTTAAAAAAGGTATTGTTTTAAACTGGCATAATAGATGCATGACATCTTGAGATTACAACCGTTTTCTCCTGCTCTATTTTCTTTCAATCTTGATTGGGCATGTAATGCCATCCAGAGAAAGGAAGAATCATGTATTTTGCCTTTGAAGATTAGGATTCTACAGTTTGTGTTACTTGGATAGCGTTATTTTAATTTCGTTAGGAAAATCTTATATCCATTTCTTCTTTCATAAACTTGTATCTGTTTTTCTTTCTAGACTCTCTATATGCCTGTCAGACAACAACCATACTCCTTTAGATTAATTTCTTAGGTGCAGTTGTACTTGAATTCTTATTCTTTTCCTCTCTTTTTGTCTTGAAGGAGTTATTTTTGGACACTTATTTTGTAGTTTTAACAATCAGTTTTATGCCCATATTACACAGAAAATGGCAACGAAGTGCTGACTTAAAAATACTTCTGATATAGAGGTGATTGTGGAAACCTTAATCTCAATGTCTTTCTGTGAAGCTGTGTTATTCAGTTGAAATCAGTGGGATTACACTAACAAATCCATGTGCTGTTTAAAAATTTTGTGATAGTTTTTTTTTTTTAATGATGATATGTATAATTAGAAAGGGGAAGTAGTGATCAATAAAATAATATAAATTATTTCACTACAATTTCTTGCATTTTCACATAGGTATATAGTTCTCTGATCTTTGATTTGAAATAACTAGCATAGAGGGAGTCTTCCTAATCACACAACTTCATGCGGCTCAGCAAATTTTTAGCTACTTCATTTCCAATGACTTACAACTATTGACATAAAACTGTCAATTTGCTAAGTAGAGAACTCTGCAAGGAAAATTTCATCATTAAGATACCAGTATAAATCAAACTAGTAGATTCAATCTTGTGAAGACTTAAAATGTGATTAACTATAATATTATTTTTTCTTACGAATAAAGCTACACATGTGCTTTATTGTTTTAATAACTAAATCCTGTCATTAAAAAAAAAAAGTTTTTCAGTTGCTACTATATATGGGGGCCAGAATTTCCTCTCAGGCTGGAAATGAAAGCAGTTAACAGCAGGGATATCTACACGAAGATATCACTATGGAATGACAAAAATTGTGTTGTTTTTTTTTGGTTTGGTTTGGTTTTTGTTTTTCCTAGAACAATCCTTGCATTCTGGGGAACTTTCTCATTTCCTCAGGCTACTAAAGGAAGCTGAGAGGGGGGGCACCATGCAAGTGTTAACTCTTCATATGCTCTCATTTAGGTTAATACCCAGTATGTTGCAAAGGTGCTTGCATGGCTTGCATTATATGCATTAGATTTAGCCATTTTTCAGTGAATATGTTGACTTTAAACCCTCTCAAGTACCTAGAATTATTTCTTATGCTACTTTAAAAATCCTTCTGCATTAATACTTGTCCCTTGGTTGGGTCATTTGCTCAACATTTTCATGATTTATGTCTCTCGTTTAGATATTAGCAGATACAAAGATGTGTTTTAATGATATTCTGCTGAATATTGTTCACTAGGGGAGAATATAAAGCTGGAAAAATACAAAGCATTAAATACATGGGTAGTTTTCAGCCTTTTAATGATTCAGAGACTTTAAATTACTGGAATCCATCGCTGACCTCTGCTTCTGACCTTTCTCTGACTTCGCAGGTCAACAATTCTGTCAGCAATTTCACTTTGAATAATTTGTCATGTGAGATCTCTAAAACTACTTCTGTTTGCAGAGATTGTCTTGTTGTTAAGTGTTTGGCTGAAATCCATTTATGGTTCTACAATATTAAGTCAGTTACTGGCTATGGGGTGGCAAGTATACTGGGAGTACGGTGTCCGCTGTACAGTCTGTCCACCAGTACAATATATGGCAGAATGAATGTGTATACATTTCCAGTATTTTCCTCATACATGGAAAAAACATCTCAATCATCTCTGTCCTTCGTGTACTGCATAGAAACTTTAGTTCAAATCTGATATGCTATTTGCTGATTTTTAATTTTTTCCATGGCTTCTCACTTAAAAAAAAAAAAATAATAAAGAACAGCTTCCATATTCCCAAAGCAGGAAAATTTCCATGCCAATTTGTATGGGAAATATTCAGCTGCATTTGACATTATCTTTTCTGAATTCAATGATAAACTGGTGTTCTTCCTATAGATCTTTATTTTGTCTGTTTCTTATTTTGTATACCAGAAAATGTCTGGTATGTTCTTGTATAGCTTTTCTCTATAATTATGCACAAGAAAGGGAGTCAGTTTAATCTTGCAGTCAGGCGGCTTTGTCCTTCTCACAGTGTGTTCTTGATTAATGTGAACTAATAATTACAAGCACTAAAACAATCAGAATTGTAGAGTGATTGTCTGGTCTTGCAGTTTGACAGATTTCAGTAAGACTTGAGAAAGAGCAACCAAATACATGCATTTCAAAATGCTTATCTCACCAAAATTCCTATTGCTATTTTGGCACAATTATAGAAATAAAGCTTAGTAGTGTTGTAATTGAAGAAAAATTAGCGCTCATAGTTCAGTGCTTTTTCAAGGATGTATGTCTTTTTTCCATTTTCTGAAGATAGAAAACTAAAATTCTCAAACATTAAATCTTTCAAGTACATTGCATTCTCACTAATAGTAAAATATGACCATCAAGAATGCCTAGCACAGGTCTGGGAAAGGAGAATTGCTCTTATTACAAATATGTGAAGTAAAGCATGGATGAAGGTGATAGTGGAGTTACACATATACACATATAACAGCAAAAGGAAATATATCTCAAATATATGTACATATATTTGTTGTTCCTCATACTTCTCGCAGTCAGACTCAAAACTATATTTTGTGAGTGCCTCTTGGATGTTCACTGTTTGATCAACTTAGGAACTTGACCTCTTGTTGGAGCAGAGATGAAATGCTGTTCAGAAGAGCCAAATACATCTGACTTTCTTTTATGTTGTATGCCTTTTGCTACACTTAATGAAAAGAAGTCGATATTGTACTCTTATTGAGCTCTTATTTTCTGAACAAAACTATGAAGATGTAGGCTAAAATGAGTGAACAGCTGATTAGTTGTTGATAGAGTGGGACTGTGATACTAGTTCACTGTTTTTAACGTGCCTTAACTGAAAGATGACCTCATTTCAAAGAGTTGGTCCATGTGAAAACTACTTGTGAATGAGAGATGTGCAATGGAAATGATTGCAGCCTGTGAGAGGACTGAGTTCAGACCATGCTATGTATTGCATTAGCTTTCCCTTCTAGATGGGACCTCAGGTAACCAAGAAACTCAAATAATTTTTTTGTTCCTATCGGTAAACAAAAAGATATTGACATATTAAATGTATTTGGAGTTGATCTCATGCTAGTTGTAGTTCTTGAAGTCTAACAAGAGTGAATATCACATGAATTCCATTCTGGTTTCTTTAAGAATATTTTCTTGATTATATTTTGCAAGTCAGCTGCTGCATTTGCAAACACTAGGAGACTGTGGCATAATCACTTCTTAGTTTTTTCTGATTATTGACCTGGTACTGTAAACTATTAAATACTTTAAAACCTCCCCATTGTTTTGGTTTGGTTGGTTTGGTTTGGATATGCATAAAACCCCCATAGTTAAAGGACTAACTGTAAAAACTTTGGCTTAAATATTTTCTACTTACGCAATCAATGTAATCAGTGCCATAGCTGATAAAACTTGCAGAACTGCTTTTACTCGTGAAACTTTCATATTACCTTATTTTGTAACAATTGTGGGGCTCTTGTGTATGTACTGGATAACACTGTTGACTTTGAAAGTCTTAAAGTCATGCAGCTAAAAGCAGAACTGACTAATGAGGAATGATGTAACAGGAAGATTTACTGTTGATATTATTAATGGGATCAGAAAAATCGTGAGTGTTAGGATGTGTTTAAAAAAATTAATAAATTATAAAGCACTCTTTCTTCTTAGTACTTGCCCTTCTTTGCCAGCAGTCTCTTCCAGAACATAAATTACATAAGGATTATCTAAAGATAAATGAAAATGCTTAAAACATGTTTTTCCAATTTAGAGGAATTAATAAACGTAAGCAAACAAATGGGACTATGAAGGAAGAGGGATAGATTTTAAGTAACTGTTACCTTATTAGTCTTGCATTTGCAAGTCAGCAAGTAGCACGGTATCTTTATGAAATAAAATTACATACCTGCAAAGGAAAAATGTAAGACTGCCATTAGCAGCCACTTGACCAGGTAGTGTGTCTAACATGCCCAGTAAAGTTTAGAAGTATATGGTAAAAAAAATGATAATGGGATATTTAAATTGCTTCAATGTAAATTAGGTAAGTATTGAGTCAAACTGTGATCCCAAGATTAAGCTTTTAGGTGCTCTCAGAGTGTCTTATGAAAAAACTGTTGAAATAACCTGCTAGGGAAGATCATGCACCATACATCGTTTGTAGTCTTAAGAACATGTATGTGTATACTAACAGTGACTGTAATATATTTACATTCAGCATAATTCCAGCAGTCTGAAAGCCACATACATTGTGCTTAATCTAAAAAAAAGAGAAGTAGCATGTAATTAAGGATAATTCTTTAGAAGGGGTCAGCTGGCAAGAGTTAAATTTTTCAGGAGGCATGGAAATTGTAATAGAATCAAAAATTATGTGGACAGAAATTTGAGGACTGAAAGGAAGCTACAGTGAATAAACAGTAGGGAGGGAGAGAAAGAAAAAGGAAGGAAGGCTATTAGTGTCAAGGGGTTATCTCTCAGAAAAGTAATACAAATAAGTAGATTTTAAGTGGTTCGGGTAACTTAAATTTTTTAATGCAGCTGTGCAAGTTAAAAAAAAAAAGTTTTTTACTTGCAAACAACAGAACAACTGTCAGGTTCTTCTAAAGCATAAGAAAAGGCAGATTTAGCCTGTTCATCTATTTATGGGGATAAACGAGTATGTGTGCTATGGGGGAAAATAAAATGTTCTCCTTAGAAACCCCTCTGTGGATTTGGCAGAAGAGCTATTGTTGGTAAGGGCAGTTACTGGAGCAAATGGAAGGAGAAAACGTAGTCAGAGCAAGACAGCATTCAAGAGTTCCTAAAGACTCAATATGAAATAGCAAAACTTGGAACAGAACTCAAAATCTCTTTTACAAAGTCCTTCTGGCATCATAAGACTGGTAAGTGCATGATGTAGTTGATGCTAGAAAGAATGGAGAAAATTTTCAGGACAAATCTAGAAAGTCAGTGCTATTAAGTCTGAAACCAGGATTGAATGACGTAGGAGAAAATATTCTAATGTAGAGAATCTGTGAGTATATAAATATGTGTCATGAAGGATAACTTGAGCCTTTTTTAAAGGTTTGGTCATGACTTTACAGCATTCCTCTTAACAGTTCTCTGGATATTACAGTTATTACAGGGTACTTGGATTTCCAAAAGATATTGATATAGTTTTCAGCCTCCTTAAAGTCAGTAATTATAACTGTCATATAAGACTTTTGCATGGACAGACAATTTACTGAAAGGAAAGAAAGGAGAGCTGCAATGACCAGTCTTCATAGGGGAGCTAGATGAGCAATGACATTCCTCAGTGATCTGTGTAGAAACAAATACCGTTCACAGTGTGGTTTGCATGAAAAGGTGTGTAGAACAGTGATTATGTTTTTCCACGATAAATTCTATAGTAGAATGAAAAATGATGTCTGAAGAAATGAAGAATGAAGATTTTAGGATGCTCGATTACTGACCAATGAAGTAGCAGATAATATTAACAAGCATTTAATTCTAAGTGATGTGCACTGCTAAAATAAATGCAGATTGTGTATTTACATGATGGATTTTGAGAACTTAAAATTCAGGAATGATGTCTAGGAGGTATGGCAGATAATTCCATCTAAATGCTACCTGAGTGCTTAGTACAGATCAGCAAAGTCAATCACATTTTAGTAATTTTTAGGAAAGAAATAAAGAATAGATTCACAAACTCCATCTTTCCATTTGCCTCTCCAGGACCTCAGTAGATTTTTAATACTGGATGGCATTTTGGTCCCAGAAACTCTTGAGATTTTAAGAGTCTCGAATATTTTATTATATTAGTTACTCTTTTCTGTATGTGTAGGTATATTTATGCTTCATATCTATTTGCCTGGCTAATTTTTATTGTCTACATATTAAATGTTAATGATGTAGATTAGTATTAAAATAAATGTTGTTAGTATTAATTTTTGAAAGTTCTTGTATGCTGATATTTTTATAAATGTTCCCATGCATGTCTTTGTATATCTGTTCTTATTTGTCATATCTTCTTGTTAATGGTAATAATTTGCAGATGTAAAATGTTAATGATGCTATAGTAATTTACTTTTTATCTGTGCTTTCTGGTGTACTTAGAGATGAACAGTTACTTTAAACAGGAAAATAGAGAAAAGCTTCCTAACCCTTTTTTTTCTTATATTTCTAGCTGTGTATTCCACATCCAACCTTTGTGTCCTTGTTTTTCTCATTTTTGCCTTCAGTAAACTGTAGGTTAACCGGAAGATGAATCTTTGTAGCTTTTTAATAATGATTTGTTCACAGTTTTAAGCTGAGAAGACACCTCCTGTTTGACTCCTGCTCACGTTGAATGCAGAATGCATGAACTATGTGTTAATGACTGAACATTACTCACGAATATTGTCACCTGATTGTATTCTTTCAGCATTAAATTAATAAAGTTCTCTAAAAAACTCTTAAAAAGAAGGGGGGCAGGAAAAGAGACAACAAAACCAACTCTTATATGATTACTTATTAAGCGTTTAAAAACCCTTTTTTTGTTTTTCTCTTAAGGGCCCATCTTGCTGGGATGATGTGCTGATTCCAAACAGAATAACAGGGGTTTGCCAGTCCCCAAATTGCAGTGGAAGCACAGCGGTAAGATAGTCACATTTTCTCCAAGTACTATGGCACTATAGGATTTGCATTAGAGATTTTCAAATGTTTTAGCAGAAGCTGATTCTTTGTGCTGCTGGTGACTTTACCTGTTCTGCCACATGTTCATCTTCGTTTATTCAGTTTGTTTCTCGAAGTGACATCAATGAAAAGCCTGAGCAAGAAAGAGCATAGGTGTCTCAAATGCTTAGAATGAGAAGAGCAGAAATAAAAATTCCCTTTATCTATCTATATATATATGGGGATATTTTTTATTTTAGATATTGTTCAATGGTATTTAATACTAAAGAGGTCCTAGAAGCACTTTGTTTTCAGGAAGAAGTTTCACTTGTGCTATTTCTCGACGCTGCTTTCAAAGACAAACACACAACTATGTACTTTTGAGAGGATTTTGTTCATTGAAGCTTTTCCAGACTGGGACATCGTGAATGCCTCTCTTGAGAGGCGCTCACAGACTCTAATGTGCTCTTTTCTTTGTCTTCTTCTAGCTGCCTAAAAAGGCAGTTGTGAAGAAGTGTATCCATGTGATTTCATAGGCATATCTTCCTTGTTCACAGATGGTGTCAGGAAGCATTTTATCTAGATTTAGGCACCCTGCAGTTGTTTTAACATAATGGGAATTTTGATCATCTTTGTGTACTGATGCCTTGGAGCTTTGGGCTTCTTAACTGTGCTCCTTATAGTAATGTCTCAGTCAGTATTTTTAAAGCAGCAAGTGCTAGACCTGCTCTTCAGTGCATCAGCCTTGTTGAACATTGTTATGTGCGTAAAAGATAAGACCAATCTCACGTCACCCGTTTGTCCCTACAGCATGAACCTGGTTTGATTGCTGATGATGCAGATGTGGGACTCAGACACTTTTTAAACAAACTTTGAATATGTTGATTGTAAAAATTGAAAAGTTGACTGCAGTCAGTTCACCCTGACACATTTAAATGGAGTCCTTCAAGCTGTTTCACAAACCAGGATCCATCCCTAAATGAGTCAGAAGATTTAACTTTTGGTAGCTGTCTCAAAATGTTTTCTTCCAAAAGCACTTCACACACATATATATATGATATAACGTAATTTTTTCCCCCAAGTTCTTTTTCTTACAATTCTTTATATAGGTCCATCCAAAGACCACTGAAACGGATGTTACTTAAATCGTAGATATTTCTCTCACATGAGCATTATTTAGTTACATCTTGAATAGCTTTAACTGTACTTCCTGTTGGATGGAAGTACGGTTCCTGTTGGATGGAAGTACTGATGGATAGCCAAGTGTTGTTCTTTTAGTTACAGAAAAGCACCATGGTTAGTTTCTCAAATCAGTAAATATATGAATGCTTTACTGATATGTGAGATTTGAAAATTATTAGCAATAAAACACGAATAAATTACAAGATCTGAGCTCTGAGATCCTTCTTTTGCTGAGAATTGTCAGAAAACATGTTGTAGGGTGGTAAAATCTTGTTTCATAGGTGAAGAGCCATTTTTCCCTTGCATAGAAATGTAATTCTACCTTTTGGAGTCTCACAAATCTGTAAAGCTGGAGTATTGGTTTCACATGTCATTATGGGCCTTTTTCTGATAGGATTCGTTAAAGAATGAAACAGATTTGGATTCTTGTCAGCTAATGTATTGTTATAGTGGAAACATTCCCAAACTGCTGCATAATCAAAAAGATTACTGCTAACCTTAAAGAAAGGATTAAGTCCCCGTTTCCCTTTAAAAAGACAGAAATTATCTTATTCTCCTGAACCTACTTCTCTTTTTTAGTGTAAAGGGTGCACATCGGTGTGAAAAGTACTTATTCAAGGCTTTACAATATTTCTTTAATTTTAATAAGATTTTCAGATAGTCTTGGAACTGTTTTGTACAAAACACTGAAATGATGAAATTGCTGCTAGTGGAAATCATACTGGATTCTTCGAAGAAGATGAAAATGAGAAAAAGACTTTAAAAATAGTACGATGATATAAAATTTAAGTATATGTATTGTACCACATGGTTAAAATTCAAATGCGTGTTTTCTCAGAGCTGAACAGCACCTGTAACTCAGGAAAATAGAAGTGAGCTGTTTTTTCAACATTTTTCTGTCAGGGTTTGTTGGGAGGGCTTTAAACTAGGTATGAAGGGTTAAAACCATTTCCACTGGAGATGAGCTCAGAGGAGTGATGATGGGAGTGGGGTTGGGACAAGGGCTCAGATGAAGTGCTTCTACAATAGTGCACAAAGCATGTGCTGCAAACAGGAGGAGGTCTAAGCCGTTGTGAGCAGGCTAACTGTGACTTAGTTGCCATTATGGAAGCACCGTGGGATTGCTCCCATGACTGGAGTGCTGCAATGGATGGCTATATGCTCTTCAGAATGGTGGTGGCATGGCTCTCTATGTTAGTGTAATTTGATGTTGTTGAGCTTGGGGCTCGGAGTGATAAGGTTGAATCTCTATGGGTAAGAATCAGGGGGAGGGCCATAAAGGAAGACATCCTGTTGGATGACTGTTATAGACCACCTAACCAGGATGAAGAGACAGATGAGGCATTATACAAGCAGCTAGGAGAAGCTGCATTATCGCCAGCCCTTGTTCTCATGGGGGACTTCAACTTTACTGATATATGCTGGAAATACAGTGTAGCACAAAAGAAGCAGTCTAGGATGTTTCTAGAGTGTATGGAAGATAACTTCCGTTGAGACAGATGAAGGTGTAATGTCATTCATGTATCATCAGTGCTAACTGCAGAAGTGATGCATTGTCCTTAGTTGCATACATACCAGCAAATTTATTAAAAGATTCAACCAGAATATTTCCTATACATTTTCTGTTCTCTCTCTATTCCTTGAAAGCCTCAGTCCCTTCCAATCACTGTCACCCTGAGCAGAATCATTTATGTATGTATGGCTCTGGTCTCTTCTTCCTGGATATACAGCTCTTATTTCTTAAACTGCAACTGTATTTTTGGCTGTTTTAAAAATGAATATTATGTGATTTTTATCTCTACTGAGCAAGCTGTTTGTTTGGATTGTTCAGTATCTTGTTCATGTCATTATTTTTCTCTCTCTGTGACTTTTTGCCTTCTTAAGAGCTTATGAGTAATTACTTTTCATTCCAGAACAATAACAAATATTCTGTGTATCAAAGGGCTAAGTGATGATCACTGCTAAACCACCTTGGAAAATACAATTTGATGAATCATTGTGGGAAATAATATTTTGAAACATACCAGTTAAATCCATCTAACATCAATTTTAGTGTTTTGATTTCTTAATCAAAATGTCAGTTCTATACAAAATGCCACAGCGAAACCTGTATAAAAAGTTTATTTCATTAAACTTTGTAATCACATAAAAATGTCAGGTAATTCTGATGGTATCTACTTACCATAAGTCATTGCTGTTTGACATTAATTACCCATTCTTCCTTTATTTATATACCATCTATGTCTAGGGCTGACGTCAAGCTTACATGCCTGTAATTACCTAGTTTACCCCATATAAAGCTGTCCTAGATTATGACATGATAGGGTTTTGTTCCTGTAAAATTTGCTATATAAAACAGTCTCTAAATGCTGTTAATACTTTACCACCAGTGTGTTCTCTGTGGTACTGTGTGGATGAGGAATAGGGAAAAGAGTTGCAACAAAGAAAATAGCACAGACTTCAGAGTAACCTACAAAAGTACTGTAATTAAGTCACAGTATTTTTTGTGTGGTTTTGAGGTCTTTAATGTCCTTACAGAAATTAAAGGAGAAAGTACTTATTTTGGACAAGTGAATGATGAAGAAACAAGACATTGGACTTTTTTAGTTTTTGAAAGTCTGTAATGTATTTTGGAGCTCTTTGCATTGTAGTTGCAGATTATGTCTTTTTTGTCTTTTTTTTTTTTTTAGCTTTCCTATTTCATATTTGGAAAACTATAATTAGATCTTTGTTTTATAGATATTTTCAGAGTAACCTCATTCTGGAATCAATCAATTTTTTTCTTATAAAAAGAATTCTGTTACTCCAACTCTTACAGCAGAAAAATCTATGATTGGTAAAAAGAAAAAAATGAACTATAAAATAGTTCTGTACCAAGACAGAAAAACTGAATTATTTATCCTGAAGGGAAAGCTTAAGGTGGTTTTTACTATTGTGATCTATCCTTGATTGCTGTTTTTTTTTTTTTTTTCCTTAAGAATATACATTCTTTTCAAGTGTAAAAATAAATAAATAAATAGCATTTTCACAGTATACTGGACACATTTTATGGGTCAAAACCAAGTATCAAACCCATTAGCAAATATAGTGAGTGTGGTTTAGATCATCTAGCTACATATTGCACAGATTACTCTTTTGCTGAAGTATTTTGTAGGAAGATACATTTTTCAACCAATTCATTGTTTTTGAGATCATAAAAAATGTAAAATGATCCAAGGACTCAGTCTGATGTTATTCTTCAGTTTCCTTGTATCCCCAACAGAGTAATAAGAGTTCCTAATCATTTTTCTCGACTGAAATTGCATAGACATTTTGGAAAACACAGAGGAATTTGTACAGTTATATTCTGCACTGAATCATTTTGGGAAGCTCCCATCTCCTGTATTGTCACCACCACTTCTATTTACATGCACAGCTTTATAAAAGATCAAATAAAATATTTTGAAGATTACAATGCCTTCTTCAAACAAATTCTTTGCTCTTTGATGTTCTCCTTAAGTGCTTAACACTGCTTCTGAAAGAAAAAAGAAATCCTTTGTTGCTCATTATTTTTTGCATCTGTCTTTCAATTCCAGAAAGCCTGATTTGAAAACATGGACATTAATCATACTTTCAGAGCATTTTTTTCTGGTGTCTTACTTTGTCTTCAGCGAACAATTACTTTGCATCATCATTCCTGACTGCTACGTTTTGCTTTGAAATTGCCTTTAGAGAGCAAGCAGTTCTTTTGAGTACAACTTCACAGCTCCTTCAATGATGGTTCTTCAGAACTTTTTTGGATAGTGTAGATGCCTCAGCATTTAAGAGGCATTTTCAGTTGAGCTGAGGATCTATCCTGTTAGAGTTTTTTGTAAGTCTTATAGCTCTGATTATGAAGTTTTCAGTGTTTTTTTTTTTTTTTTTTTTTTTTTGTGATGCTCCTAGATTTTCTGAAAAAGCACTTAACTATCTTATAAAAGATCATTTTTATTCTGCAAGATAGTCAATGTCCAGGGTGCAATGTTAAGGAATATGAGCAGAGACAGTTTTGATGCAACAAAATTTTTTATCACTCACTACCTCTCTGGTTTCCTTGACTATACTGAAAGAGAGATAGATGCATCAGCAAGCAAAAGAAAAATGAAAGTTCACTTTAAAGTTTTTGACATTTTTATGTCTTTTAGGAAGTCTGGGGAACATTTTTCTCGCTGCAATGCATCAACAACTTCTTTGTATCCATTCTATATTAGCTGTCATAAAGACATAACAACACTAATGTTGCCCTACTGTGCCAGGTTTGTGATATTCCTTACTTCGGCATGATAATGACATCTTCCAGTGTTCAGAACAACCACTATTGCACAGTTAGATTATGGAAGTTAAAATGTGTTCAAAGAGGAAGTAAAGGCTGAGGAATCCATTGCTTACTAATAAATGCAAAGATAGGTTTTCTGTTTTAGGAAATCTGAGCTGCAAGTTGCTGATTTGCTGGAGGTTGAAACATATTCTGGGCATGTTAGGTTTGTCCTGTGTGTGTGTTTTGGGGGGGGAGGAGGGAGGAGAAGGGGGGAGAATAGTATTTTTTGTTTGTTGGTAAGTGCTTTTGTTTTTAACTTACACATATTCTAGACATCTACTACTAATGAAATTTGAGACATGACAGGGGACTAAAGAGGTTGGTTATGATCTACGTGGCCATTTATCAAATAACCAAATGTTACCAAAGGAGGTGGCTTGAAGAAGTTAAATATATTATTAGACTGAGATTAAAAGGATAAATATGACAAAGAACTCATCAAAATCTATGTACATGCTCAAATTCTTCAGTTTTTGTGCAGGGGGTGTGTATGCACACACAGAGATTTAGTTACAGCTTGCTAAATATAAGAGGGAAGCACACTCCAAATTCAGTATATGATGTTCTTATACCTGAGAGGAATATGGGAGGATATGTGACTCCCACTGGTACATGTTACTGTCATAATACAGTCCTGAGCCTGGTTGTAAGAACAGCACTATTGTCATTCTATTTATGTTGTATATTGCTCTACAAGTCATTTCTACAGATTATGTGGAGGAGATTGTACTGTTCAAGTGTTTGATCTATTAAAATTTAGAAAACTTACAAGCATTCAGGGGCCTAAACAATAACTGAAACTATGAATTAAGTGCAGTTAGTTTGAAACTGGCAAACACAAGAAGGAAGAGCAGAATCCATTCCAAATCTTAGCATTACACTTACTCTATTTCAGAAAACAGACCCAAATTTCAACTGAAATACAGAATATTTGGTACATATTTTTGCATGCACTCTGGCAATGTTTCTAGTGTGTTCAAGGATGGTCTTTTGTAATTCAGTAATGCCTACACAGTGTTTTTTTGCTTGCTGCATGTGACGCATACAGTACGCTGCTGCTGTCTGCAACTGTTGTAAATTCATTAATGATGACTGAAGCGTTGGACTTCCACTGAAGCATGTGACGTGTTCTCCCAGTCATCTGTGAGCAATCAAACTGGATGAAAGTGATTTTGTTAAGGCACAGTACAGTTATCTGGGAGTCTATCCTCAGAAATATCAGGCAGCATTTATATGGAGCAGCACGCTCTTCATTCACATCTAGCAAGCGCTGTGATTGAGTGTTTAATAACTGTCATTTTGCAGGTTAGTGTATTGTGGGATACATGCTGTTAGATCTAAAAACTGCTGTGAAACTTACTTTGCCATAAAATTTGTTTCCCACCTATGGTATGCATGCTCAGTGTTCTGGTCTGAGATTCTAAAATTTGAGTGCATTAGGTTTTGATTAACGTTATCTACTTTACATTTGGTCTAGCTGTCCTCAAGGGACTGTGCCTATTACTGACTGAGGATCAGGTTTTGTGTTCTTTCATGTGTCTTCTGCTTCTGTCCATACAGCTTATGAAATAAGCTCACTTTTACAAATCAGAATGAAATTTAAGATGAGCACACACTGTTTATAGGCTCTATAGTTGTGCGGAAATAACGTGGCAGCAGCATCTGAGAGTTTTTCTCACTAGGGTAATTCATGCTGGGAACACTGCTACGAATTACGACCGCTGTGTCTAATGGTTCACAGTAACGTGGATGCTTCTTGAATAACTACTGTCAGAGATGCCTGATTTCTCAATGTTACAGCTATACAGGATGTAGCAAGTGTTGTTGTCTGCAGCATATAATGTATATTTCTAGCTCAGAAAAGACATGTAAGCAGAAGTTTTTTTTGTTTCAAGCCTGAAAGCTTACATTGTCATGGCAGATGTCTTTCTGACCCTGTTTTCTGCCTTAATGGTTCGGCACAGGAAGATACTTCAAGTTTACACCCAGCTTTAAATACACAATCTGCTGTAGTTAATACTGTTATATGTTTTAAGCAGCTGCTCCAATGGGATGTCAATTTGAATAATTATTAATTAACTGTATAAATACATGAAAATATCTTACTGAAGTTCTTACAGCAGCTTAAGAAATATTTAATTCTTCAGCTGGATTGCTGCAAGGATGCTTGGAGTTAAAGTATACTTTTTGCTTCAGCACAATTAATGATTTAAGACATGTCTTACATTTGTCAAGAGTGAATTATCCTCCGACTGTGGTATCATTCCAGAAAGTAGTCCTTGCAAGTCTTTGTGAGATCTTGTAAGTCTCAGAATTAATCTGCTGATCAGTTACACTGTACATCACAGTAGCTCTTTAGGAGTTCAGTAAATGTATAGGGCATTCTGAAATTGAGTGTTTCGATTTCTCCACTGTAATACTTGAAAGCATAGGAGCAAAGTAACTGCAGTTCTGGCTCGGTCTGAGAAGCCACATGCGCTTCACTGCTTCCAGGAAATTAGGGGAGATTCTAAAGGCCCCTTCTGAGAAAACACAGGTTTCATTCTTTTGATGTGCAAAGCTCTGTCTCGTTCTCATGCTGCTTTGCCATTGCAACATCTCAGTCGACACGGGAGTTTTCAAGTTGCACTGGTTAGTTTCGTTTGCCTTTGCTTTAAAGAAAAGCCATTTAGTTCTGCTGCCAGTGTGGCAGGCTAAGTTAACCACTAAGAAGTAACTGCTCACTAAACACCACTGTTGGAATGCCTTAGAAGGTGTAATTGTGTCTGTTTTCAAACAAAAAATATCAGCCCCCTATAAATTTGCAGTTGTGAAGTTGAGGGAAAAACAACAATAGTGACTGAGTCAGATTTATTTCTGGAGGCTTTGCCTTATACACCGCTAGACAATAGTGCCTTGCTTGCAGGATCACTAACCTGTCAATAAGGATTTGCTGCAATCGCTTAATTCTTTGTAAAGCAGTTTTTGCTGTGGTGGAATTCTATGAGAATCTCCTTTGACTGCTTTTTCTAGCTTAGATAAATCTGACCTACCAGACATGTACAGCTTAATTAAACTTTAAACTATATTCTAAATAACAGTAGAAGTCTCAGTTATTCTTCAAGAATATATAAAGTATGTGAACTAAGACAAGAGCAATGTTGAAATAGTCCATATTAATAAAAATGCAACCAACAACCTGAGGTCAAAACCAAGTAGCAATGGTTAGAAGAACCGTGAAGTCCCTTCTGTAATTGGGGGAGACATAAAATAAAAATAAAATAGATAGGGTTTAGTGTTCTATAAGAAAATTATTTTCTTAGAAAAAATACTCATTCTTCAGTCAAGTGACATTGCAGAAGGCCACATTGTTTTCTGTGACCCTGAATAAAATTACTGAATGTCAAGGTTCGGCTCAGGCAGTTGAGGTTTTCAGATGCTGGGTAAGAATGTAATTCAGGTCACTAGATAACTGAGTTTTTGGTTTTAACAAAAACTTCAGTGCATTACATCTGGGACATCTTCCAATCCATGAACTTGTTTTCCCTGGTTGCCTTCCTGTCCTGGTTTCAGTTAAGGCAGATTTAATAGCACACTGGTGTTTTGATTGTTGCTAAGTGCTGGGATGCCTGTGGCCTATCTATGGGGAAGAGCTGCTGTAAATGATGATGTGGGGGTACCTGCTTACCTGCAGTTACTTTCCAAAGAGGGATGTCTTCTGATACAAGGACAGTAGTTGTTGCTTGTTACCTCCAGAATAGAGGACAAAGGCTTGGCAAGCAGAACAAAACATTCCACTTTTCAAAGCTGAGGTACAGAGATGAGGCAAAGAGCCGCACTTGTGGCAATACAGCCTAATTCTGTCTGCATTACGGAAGTGCTGATGCTACCCCTGAGGCAGGCTGAGTGCTAAATGGGAAGTATCTTAGTGCTTACTCTCTCTTGGCTCTGTTACAACTTGTAGATCATCTGCATTTGATGATAATTTGGTAGTTGATGGGTGTGAGACTCTAGGACACTTGTGACACTAGATGAAGGCTGAAAACCTTGTAATTGTTGCATTAACAGTTCCTTTTTGTTTTCATCATCTTTGAACCTGAATAGTTCTTTGATATGCAGGGATGGATAAAATTCAAATATTTTGGTTATTATCAGGATTACATGGATGGGAATCTAATGTATATATGGCAGAGCCATGGCAATATTTACAGATTGGCCCATGAGACTGGCTGTGTTGTATGCAGTTCTGATGGAAGGTAGCTAGTTACAGAAATTATTCATTTTCTTAGATATTTATGACTTGTTAGCTCTGCAGACATCTCAACATGAGATTTTTTGGGGGTGATAGCACAACTTGTCACCTGTGAATTACTTCTATTCAAGTATGGGAGTTTTGTTTCTTATACATTTTAGATTTATGCTGTAATCTTTTAAAATTCTTCATCACAGTCTTAACTGCAAGTGCTTGTTGGTGTGGTAGAAAAAGAAAGAAATCACTCAAACCTCTAATTGCAGACAACTTTTTGTGCTGTAAGAAGCTCAGACTGAGGATCTGATGTCATATGGTATTTGAGATTTTTCCCTCCTTGAGCCTTTTTCGTGGCTGACGTTCACATATAAAAAAAATCAAATCTGATTGCCTGAGGAAATTAAGCTCAGAGTAAAGTGTTGATTCTCTACAGGAAACACTTACTAAGAAATTTGAACAGTTGGATTCTACTTTAAAAGAGATTTAAGGGGAAGTTTAAATCCTAGAAATCAGCACTAATGTTTAGGATATGCTGATTATAATACATGCTAACCAGCTACTCTGAAGCAGATACTCATGGTTCTTTGACTTTTTTTTTTTTTATGCTGCCTTTGTCTATTGCCAAATTAAATCTAAAGATATGCTTTTTACAGGCATTGAATTTAATATCTCATCACTTTATCATTCTTTTCAAAAAACGTTTCAGCTTAGTTTTGAGATCTGCTTGATTATTTACTGTTTTAACAAGGGACCCTATACAGTGCTGGATCTGTGCTAAGTGTTGTTTTCTCACTGAGTCCCATAAAGGCATGAGCTGTTGTACTGTTCTACTGAGTGTTCTACATCAGAGATTCTAGTATTTGAAAGTTTAAGGCTTGAAACTTTTTTTTCTTTGGTTTTACTGATTATTCTGATTCTGTTCTGAATTACTGAAACTTTGAGATCAGTACTGAGTTTTTGAAAATAAAGATTTATTTTTATTTTCAAATGGAAAAGTGGAAGAAATGTTCTGTTTTGACAGCAAATAAATGTTACCTGATTGTGGAAATTGCTTCTTTTGGAAGATTAGTATAGAGATGCAAATAGTTAATGTGACCAACATCTCCAATCTTTGCACCACTACATTTCTAAAATCCATTAAGGATCATACACCTCTAGAGCCACTGTCACTTAACCTCCATTATTGTCCTGCTTAGTCTTAATATACTACTAGTAATGAATCACATACATGATTCTACTTTTTGTAGTGATCAGATAATACTTAAACAGTTATCTGCTGCAGCTTAAATGCTGTTTGAGTACTGCGGACAAATCCTTTCCCTTGGAACAAGTTTTGCTTTTAAATAACCAAGGAGGCCATCCATGTAAACTTTTTAATGAGTACAGTTATCATTGATATGTCTAGAAGGTGACCCATGCTCAGCTTAGGAAAGTCAGCTAAAAGGGTCTTTATACCTCTGATATTGCAAACAGGCATTGAGATTGTGACTTACAGGAAATCCATAGAGAGAAAGTTTGATTCTGATTGTGAAACCTTAGGTAAAAAAAAAAAGAAAGAAATAGCATTGTATGGAGATTATCTTAAAATAATGCACTGCTGATGACAGTAGCAGTTAATTTATTAGCCATAAAAGTTGCAAGAGCAGTTCCAGATGAATTCTGTACATAAATGAAACAAATCTCATCTGAGATTTAGGTAAATGTAGCAATGCTTATGTTTTAATTTATGAATCTTCTGATTTTAGACCTAAATATGTTACTAAAACTTGATTATGGTTGATAAAAATTTTTTAATCTTAGAAGTTGTTTAGGACTTGGAGTCTTTTCTTAATAAAACCAAACCACGCAGAATTGCAATCCATAAATAAATCCATAAATCCATGTACTACATGAAGTATACAGTGCCCAATACCTGATTTGAGGCTCTTATCTCTAGGGCTGCCTGAAGAAATAAGGAAGTAGGTAGTGAGGCCACTCTTTTGTGCAAGATGTCTCCCAGGAACAAAAGCTTGTCAAAATCCTGTTGACTCACAGAAGGAAGTGGAGCAGTCTTACATGTACAACACCATCTTGAGCCAATAACAGATCAATTTAACAATTGACTGCAGTCATCCCTAAGAACTGTCCTTTGGCTGTGCAGTGTTTGTCATTATCTAAACAGTGGAATTTGAACAGCCCTTCTGTCTAACATGTTTCTTCTTTGTTTGACTTGGAAAATGGCCCCTGGTCCATATATAGGTAATGTGTTGCGTTTTCTGAATTTTTCACTTGAGCGAGATTCCTGTGCTCAGGAAAGCCACTGCCTCCAATTCTGCTGGGATTCTTGAACCTTAAAATGTCTCTTCTCAGAGATGGTCCCAGAACTTCCTTAAGCTGCTCTGAAAACATGGTAAATTTGAAGGCTGCTCTGAAGCTGATTTCTTCCAGTTTGTTGTAAGATATACACCGAATATTTGCTTAAGTTTTTAGTTGGAAAAGGTAGTGAAGTCTTATCACAGAAGTGTGCCAGGATGACATTGAAGTTTTCTCTCTTTCAGGATAAGAATTCTGGTGAGACATGAAGAGAGGTGCATAAGGGCTAAACATTTTAAAAATGGAAGCTGTATTTTCAATATCTTAATAAATAGCTTTACCTATCAGTTCTAAGTAAACGTGTGCATTATACATGAAAAAAAAAACCAACACAGAACACCACCACCTTAAGGCCTTAACTCAAATCCATAACTTTTATTAATAAAAGGGAACAAGGTATTCAGTGTGAGCTTCCTTAGAATTTTGAAGCAGTTTTCACTGCAGTGGGTATGAAGTGTATGTAGAAGGTCTGCCACGTGCCTAGGGTGTGCATCAGCTGAAATGCAGGCTATCTTGGTACTTGTTAGCAAAGAGCAGTACTGTTTCTAACAATATGTTTACTAGACTGAGGGATGCCCATTAAAAAGGTACTGTTTGTCTGGGACTGTCTGGCATTATTTACTGTCAGGTAGTAGTCTTATAGTGAAGGTTTAAGCATCACTTTGATCACTTTAATTACTATGGCAGTTTGATCATCCAGAAGACAGTTTGCTTGTAGTCAGAAATTAGGGATATGCAAACTTCTCCTTTATCTGGCAGGATAGAATATAGGGAGATTTTCTTTTTCTTGTCTTTTTTTTTTTAGTGGGTGAGTTTTTTCTTTTTTTTTCTTGTGAAATTTAAATAAGCTGTTTATTTGTTTGTATTTGAGAAATTAGAGTATATTTTCCTCATAGGGAAGAAAGCTGCATGCAGTTACCGCACATCTTTGAACGTTTTCTTTCCCCCTTGCAATTTTTACAGTGTTGCATGACACAAAATATGGTAACAGGAATGAAGAAAATGACAGAGTAACAGAGTATGTAACAGCAGTGCCTGCTCCTTTCTCTGAATAACAATCTATCAGATGTACTGCCAAGAGGATGACATTTGTAATGTTTAATAGAATGTTCACAATTTCATGGGAACTATGCCTTTAGGCAAGAAAATGATCTAAAGGTATTCAATGCAATAGAAGTTGATCATAAAAGTACTCACTTTCAGAACTTAGAATTTTTTTCTAAGCTTTCTCAGTATATTCCTAACATTCTTACTCATTTCAGATCAGGAATACTTAACAAAATCGAAAAATGTTGTTAATCAAATTTTTGTTTCTTTATTTATTACTAATTGAGAACAAAAACACAGAATGGTGGTATAATGTAGTTTTACTGTTTTTAAGTGTTTTAGAAGTGGTCAGGTAGGGATGTAGACTGCATAAAGTTTTACGTGTCCTTTTTATGTTTTCTGTAAACTTTGCTTCTAATGAGGTGAAAATTGTGAAAATAAGGTCTTACACTGCAGCATATAAACTAAGTATGGAAAGATATTTTGGTGTTAATCTAAAGAAGTGTAACTAGAGCTTATTATATGAGTGTTCCAGTTGTTCAGATATGGCAAATCTGGTACATAGCTGCTGCTTGCCTCTTCTGGGAACAGGAGAGATCTGTCCCAGGGAGCTCTCTAGGCCTACAAGTGAAAAAGTTTGCTAAAACTGAAGTTTCAAGTAGTATGCATGTTTAAAATACAATCTTGTATACATATCCTACGTAACAAATATTTCTGAATTATTCACATGATGTATAAACCCAAGCCTCTTAAGTTTTTAATTGCAACTGCAAACTAATCAAGTTCATGCCTTTTAAAATCCTTCAAACAACTGTTTGAATATGTATTACGATGATTAAAAATAAATGTGGAAATGCCAGAACTGTCAGCTGCTCACCATGCTGCGTTTTCAGGGCATGGATCTGCTGTGTTTTAGAGCTCCCAGTGCAGCACTGGTGTTTCAGGCCTACAGAAGCACTGTCCTGCTGAGCTCTGTAGAGCTGGGGACTGTGAAGACCAATGTCTTTTACGAGGGTTCACATTTCATACATGAGTTATTTTTACTGTGTTGCTAGTCTCAACACACTCATAATGACTTTTTGTATTCTTCAATCCTGAAAATTTGATCTGAAAAACTATTCAACATAGTACCTAAGAGATTTTTTTTTTATCTCTAGATTTAACTAGTCCTCTATTCTTTTGTCATTTAATACTAATTTTTACTTTTTTAAATCTAGTTTTCTCAAACAGGCAATCTCTCAGCATATAGTTTCTGAGGATGGCAACAATTCCTTTTGTTATTTCAGATAATATTTTTGCATTCTGTAATGTTCTGTTCAGAAACACCAAAGCATTTTATAAATGTAATTAGAAGAGGAATTTTCTTAAAGCAGTTTTAAGACTGATAAACAGAAGTATATGGAGTAATTTTCCCAGGGTGGCTGAGAGAGTCGCTAGGGAATGTAGCCTCATTCTTTTTGTTGTTGTTTTTAATTTGGTGACTTTAGTTGTTTTCACATGAAAGTCTCTGAATATTAAATCTTCTAAAAAAGTCTGAGGCTTTTACATGTATTTCAGAGCTTAGTTCCTTTTTGCTCATTTTTTCTTCCTAGCTTGTGACCCAGAGAAAGTTTTATTATAGGAGCTAAGGATATATATATATATATATATATCTTCTCATCATGTACTTCCTTGATTATAGTTTATTTGTTCCAGTATTCTCTTAGTTCTGTGTTATGTGTGGAATATGTTCTGAATGAAGAAGATATTTTCAGGTCTTCTACTGCATTAAAATAAATCCATCTTACCATTTCAAAAAAAAGCAGAGGAAAAAGAAAATGGAATTAAAGAGCAAAGAAAACCTAAAATACAAAGATTGTGGGTTTGTTTTTAAAAGTTGAAAATAAATTAGTTACAGGTTGTTTAATGTTTTACGTACTCCAGTTGAACATGTACTTCCATTGCCTCATTCATGATTGCTGAAGTGCTTCAAGTTAACTTTGAATTTAAGTGCCACGTTAAATTGGGTTCTGAGCAAGAGAGGAAAAAAAAATGGAAAAAGTCCAATCTATTTTATTAGGATGACTTTAAACATATTTTCTTATCTTGGGCTAACTCCCAAGAACTGTTTGAAACTCTCAACTGTTTTGAAACAGTACAGAAGAATGATTTGGTCATTAAAAAAAAAAAACCCGAGTTTATGTAAATAAGTACAGGTGATTACATTAAAAGTAGACATCTTTAAACTACCTTCTTGCCTTCTAGCTGTCTTAACAAAATGCTGATGAAACATCCTTCATAAATGAGTCCATAACATATGGTGGAATTTGATTATTTCACTTGTGTTTAATATCTTGTATATCATTGTTTCTCTGATAAGAGGAATTTACCATATTGGAAGGAAGGCTGTATTGATATTTTTTAATTCTTTTTTTTTTCTCTGTTTTTTTTTTCTCTTGTGTGCATGTCTAGAGAGTCATTTGTGACCATGATGTCATCAACACCTATCACTCTTTCTTTGCTTCTCACCATTTCTTCTTCTGATGCTTTTGAAACAATACTTTTAAATTCACACTTCGTTTGTATTGGTCTGAATCTTTTCTTTACAAACTTCCACAATTTTATACTGGAGAAGAGGTCTTTGAGGAGAAGAGAAAATCCAACAACCCTGTGAACTGTCATCAGTGGCTCCTATTTTTAGACTGATTTATTATTATTATTATTACTTTTTTTAATGCATGCACACTGTGATTTGGACGTGTGAAACAATCTTAAATAGCAAAACTTTATTGAATCTCAGCATGGTTGGTATGGCCTTCCCTGGGGAGAGCAGGAAAAGATAACAAAGCACAGTTGAATGAAAAGTATAACACTGATAACAGCAGTGTAAGACGCTATGTGGAGCTGTATAAACTGAAGGAAGTTAATTCAAATGCAGCATGATATATATCCATCCAGAGTGGATATAACAGCCTAGTGTAGTAGGAGGTGTCTGGCTATACTGGGGTGTTGGTACTAGATGATCTTAAACATCCTTTCCAACCCAAACCATTCTATGATTCTATAATAGCAAAAGTAATATGTCCTAAGAGAGCTTCCTTTTAATATCACAGTAAAATCATATTCTGTAGATTTCCAACATCATAAATCCAGGCTTTACTAATTTAAAGCCAAAATTCTGTACTCTGAGGTTCAGAAAATGGTAACATCTCTAACAAAAACAACAAAAATTGGAAATATTCACCTACAGTTATTGTTCATAATATTCTGCTTTTGATGCTTAGATGAAGTCAAGGTGTAGTCACTTTCTTCTTCCAGAAATTTTGACAGGATATCACGCTGACATCAAATCAGTTCACAAAGGAATATATTTTCCTCTGAAATCACTGAACAAAACACGCACCTAGACTGCTGTTTTTGCAAGGGATTCCTTCTAAACCTTGCCTAATGACTGTTCTTTTCTGTTGGCAGTGGTGATTTGTCTGTTGTCTCAAATGTCAGTTAGCATAAGATAAAGGAAAGACGAGAGCTGCAGTTACATAATCTTTTCTTTATCTCTTCTTTCAATACTTCAGGAGTTTTACTTCAAATGTGGAGCACACCCAACAACCGACAGTGAAACATCTGTGGCTTTGAACCTTGTTGCTACAAACAGTCGTGGTATCACATGTATAACCTGCACAGATATTAGGTGAGTACAATGAAAAGTGTCAGAGATTCACAGTCTCAATGCTTCAGAGTACTTATCACTTTCAAAGAGTTCTTTTTCTTTTCTCCCTGTGCTTGCTTACCTTTTAAAATGTGTGGTTTTTTTTTTGTTGTTGTTGTTGTTGTTGTTTTGTGTGTTGGTTTTTTTTCTTTCCAGTATTGTGGTAGGAAAATGGCCTCATTCAGATGTATTCTTTGCTTTGGTGCTATGAATACAGTTTGTATACCCCACTGCTTATGTTCCAGTTACAGTCTTAAGTACTTAATATAGTGTTCTAGGTGTATAGATCTTTGCTCCTAGTTCGTGTTTGAGTTACAGTGAATGAAATCATGATTTTAAGGTTGGCATACTATTCCAGTATACAGGAACCTTTTGGTGTTTGTTTTATAAATCAAAGAAAAATTACTGATGGCTCATCTGTTCTCATATTCTTGTTTATTGCATTTTTAAATACTGCTATCCATCTTACTGTATGGCAAATGGGCACATATGTTCAAGAATATAATTACCTGCAAATGCGTGATTAAAAACTAGTTGACAAGAAAGACAGTTAATACCACTGCAAAGAATTATCTGAAACACATTCATCCAATGATAGAAGTTTTGAGGTGGATCCTCAAAAGCATTAACAAAACTGTTATTAATTTTAAGTATATTTTAATATTACTGCTGATTCATCTGTGTTATGAAAAAGAATGTATTTAGAGAAAAATATGTACAGTCTTACAAGATGGTGAGAAGTCTGGATAAAACTGTTAGGGATATCTTGGGAGAAGAATCTGTATGAATCTGATCTTGAATGAAGAATCTGTATCTGTAAGAATCTGAAAAAAACCTTCCTGTTGGAAATATTAGGTCATCGTGGAGGATTAGAAGACAATGTAGGGGTATAATATTAGATGTGACTATTGGGTCGGATGGAGGTCAGGAGACATTCTTTGAGGCAGAAGGTGGGACTGCAGAGTCTGGAGATGAGTGGAGTAGGACCAATGGGAAGGAATGAATCAGAAGTAGCTACTTGGCTAATGTGGCTGAATCCGAAGTTGTTTGTCACAGGAGTTGTCTATATCATTCATGTTTGGAATGAAGTGTCTTCATATTATGACTCTTATGGAGTTGTTGTGGACTCGGTTGATTTCTTCCCACAGGTTATTCTCATTTTATCCCACACCTAGTGTAATTATGTTGTGCTTATGTACTAACTGTAATGATAGTAGCTGTTTTGTTGCTGACTATATTTCATTGACGAACGTGTCTCTTTGTTATAGACTGAAACATATATTGAAGAACATGGTATCCATCTCATTACACATACACAGGCTTTGCAGAGTTGCTTTGCATCTCTTTCAGAGATTTGCAGGCACAATGTGCAGAACTAATTTGCTTGTCCTAATGGTTTGGTATGCACCAGTAGTGACCTCTCAGTAATTATAGGCAATATGGAGTTTCCATTCTGCTTTCCAAAGAATAAGAGTGAAGAATATCGGTTATAAATGTGTTTACTTAGTCTTGAGAGCTGGTTACAATTATTTCAGTCAAATTTGAAATAGATATGTTGACATTCTCCTGAGTTGATATACTCAGTACAGAACTATTCAGTGCAGAACTATTCACCCATAGTAATGAATTTGTAATTTCTTTCCCTGTTTTGTGGCAAAATCCCAAAGGAAAGAAAAAATTTAGACTTAATTGTCTGGGTTTTCTTGGCTGAATTGTTCCAAGGGCTATTTGGCTTCCTAAACTTTACTAGTTTGTTTATTTATTTATTTACTAGTTTGTTTATTAAAAGCTTATCAATTTTCATTTATTTAAGTAAAGGCATCAAGTAATTATGGAAACCTCATTTTGAGTAGAAGTTTAGCTCAGCACACAATTATGGGAGCATTAGTTTATAGATAAGCATGTTGGATTTATACACTGAACAAGGAAGGAAGACATGTCTGTTTATTGGCATCATGCCTATGTTGTGAGGAAGAGATGGCAGGTACTGTAAAAGCAGCCTACAGACCAACTGTATCCTTATCAGTCTTCAGAAACTCACAGGAATCTGCTTCCATCCCAGTATGTCTTACGGGACATGGAATAAATTGTCGGCAGGTGGCACTGAAATCTGTTACCCCAGGAATGAAGGAATGAGCAGCAAAGTCCTTCAGCAGCCTTTTTTTTTTTAGTTAATTCAGTTGTAAATATATTAATAAATTAACATAAGCAGAATTCAACTCATAGATGAGTTACTTTCTAGAGCTGTAGGCACAGATTTTCTCTCATTCTTCGAGAGATGCAGTGAAATAATGATGAGACTATTCTGTCTTCTGTCATCTTACAGACTTTGTAAGGTTTTCAGGGTGCCCTCCTGCACACCTCCTTATCTCCTCTCAGCTATGGGCAAGTCTTTTGTACTGGCCACTGGAACTGGAAAAAATTAAATCAACAGACATTAAACAATTCTATTTCAGGTCCTTCTCTCTTTTGTGGTTAACTTTGTTTAAATGTGCCTTGACTGCCTCAGTGAAGGTAGCACCCTTACTTACATAAAAATGTGTACTGTTGAGGACTGTAAAATGGCAGTCAAAATAGAGAGTTTATGGAAGGAGCAGCTGAACTCTGTAGTGGCTCATATGATGTGTCTTCTGGAAAGAGATTATTTTGAAAGCATCTTCCGTGGTGTACATTGGATGCTCCAAAGGTAATGCTTCCTGTTTATTTTCACGGAAACAGCTACAAAGAGCACAATAACACCATTTGGTAGAACAAATTCTCATCTACAAAATACTGTTTTTCAACATAGTTACCACCATTAGCTATGCATTTTCAACAGCAGTGTACAAGAGCCTGCATGCTGTGCTCACAACCTGCACGGTTGTCCAGATTGTGGCTTGTCTTTCATGTTACTGTCGCCACTGCTGAAATGAACCACTCACTGCTTCACTGTGCTCACATCTCCTGTTTGGTCTCCATAAATCTTCAGCAAGTGTCAGTGAACCTCAATGGGTGCCATTTTTTTCTGCATGGCAGATTTCAGTTCCACACTTCTGCTACCTACGCACTTCCACGTCAGAGGCCATTTTGTCCTTCTGCTGCCATCAGTCCACAGTAACAACATGTAACGGAATACTGTCAGGAAGGAACTGCTGTACCACCACCATCTGTCTCTGAAGTTATAGGCCAGTGTAATTGCATAGGAGGCATTACTTTCAGTTTCAGAACTGTCTCCAAACAGCAGTCTCTCTCAGATTGCTAACTCAACATTTCACCGCAAAGGTGCAGACTAACCTACTTAAAAGCAGTAATTTCACCTGTCCATTTGAACAGTTCACTGGACAAGAAGAATGCTCTAGTGTGACACTGTAGTACTAAATGGAAGAGAGCCTGATCCCAAGACTAATGCTTGGTATATATCCTACACAGTAATCTGACAGATATCTCTTTGTCATGGACAGGTCAACAAAATCTTGATGTTGAAATCCAGGGACTCATTGCTGGTACTAGATCTACAATGAAAGTATACCTTCTATCCCAGTCACAAGATGGCATGGGAAAAGCTTATTCATGTCCTAGTGTTCCGTATGTAGGATTCAGGAAACACTGAACATTGTTACTGAACAATGTGAAATTTCTGTACAAAAAGCTGAGTTTCACAGGACAAATGGTACATATTCCCAGGTCCTTTGTAGTGGAGTGCTGTGCTAAGGTCATTCTGTGTACTTGGGCTATGTATGAAATTTCTGCTCAGAGTTTTTGAGTTTCTAATTCTTTTCTCCAACCTCATGTTTTTGGGACACATATATATAACTCAAAACCTTTTCACTTTACTTAAGCATATAGTTCTCTGTTTATCATTGTAAAATAACTCCTCTGCAGCTGAAAAATACTAACTCTGCTAGAGTAGTTTTCAGTGAAACTAACTTTCATCATTTTGTAGCGTTCAGCTGGAACATTATCAATTACTTTTTATTAGCTTTGCTACACACACAAAAAAAGGATTTTGTGGCTATTCTTCATAACACATTTTTCTTCTATTTTTTCTGAAAAAAAGTTGAAACAGGAAAAGGTGTTAACTATGTGTTATTTATGTATTTCTTTATTACTATTGTTACTAGCAAGATATTTCAAATGTGTTCAGTTTGGGGCCCTTCACTACAAGAAGGATATTGAATTACTCAAGCATTTACAATGAAGAGCAACAAAACTGGTGAAAACTAGATTGATGAGGAATAACCAAGAAAATTAGGGTTATTTAGTTTGCAGAAGAGGAGGCTGATGGGAGACCTCATCACTGTCTGTAAGTACCTCAAAGGAGTTTGCAGAACGTCGTTCACTTCTCAGATGCCAAGATAGGGTGTAAATAAATGGATTTTATAATAGTGTAATAAATAGAGGAGGTTTTGTTTATTAGGAAGAAATTCTTAATGTAGAGAAGATGATCAAGCATTGGAATAGGCTTTCCTGGTAAGTGGTGGAGGCCCCAACCATGCAGAGGCTTGAACATTGCACTGAGGAAAGTGGCTTAGTGGTGGATAGCGTAGCTCAGGTTGATGGTCTTGATTGGCCTTGAAGTTCTTTTCCAACTTAGATGATCCTATGGTTCTCGCTTTTTCTCTGTTTTCTTACATACATTTATTATGTGCAGTCTACCACACATGAAACAGGTAAGCTCTGAGTTGCTCAGTATGGCACATCTGATTTTAGTGACGTCCATAGAGTTCAGAAAAATCTTATTTAAGAAGTACTGTCACTATGGTATATTGAAAAATACACAGGGGGAGTAATATTTAAGCCTATTGCCAGTTTCTACTCTCCAGTTTACATTAGGCACTCTTTGTGTTTGCCCTGACTTTATATTTGTTATGAATATTTTCACATAGGTGTGACAAATGGAGTGAATTATTTCAGAGCCAAACACTTCTATAGGTTTATATTAAGTCTGTGGGCAGTATTCCATATAGTGTAATGCCTTCCAATGCTTTCTGCTTATCTACAACAGAGTTAGCATGAATTGGCAACCTTTATGCATTTATTTCTTTCTGGAGCATTCAAGGTGATGTGTTGCTGTTTTTTGTCTTTGAAGAAGCTCTTAATAAATTGAGTAAATGGCTGAAAGTTGAAACAAATACTAAAACTGTTCAATACTCAAAGGGAGATTTGCTTTTCTCAACTGTTTTCAGAAGTAACATCAAAAGGGGTTAGGAGTACCCCCTGGGTACCCGTAAATCAGGTTCAGGAATAACAGTGTTAAGCAGCGTAAAAATAAAACATGTGGAATAGAAGTGCCTCACATCATCTTTCACAAACTAGATAGAGCATGATTCCTAAAGGCACCATTATTTTTAGCTTTCAAGAGATACAGATAAATACAAAAGATACATAGGGCTTTCTGTCCTTTAACAGGTAGAAAGAATTCTCCAGAAGTAGTATTTGCTTTTGTGGTGATCAAAAGATTTTATCCAAGAAATTCCTACTTTATAACTTTTAAGAAAAAAAAAAAAAGGTTTTTTTTGTTTAGACAATGGAATCTTGTCATTTTTTTTCTGCTATTCAGACTTCTTAATGCTGGAGTTGAAGGATTTTGCCGGTGAAGTATTAGAAGTGCATACTCAAAATGTTCTTCACTGGTAACTGCAGTTTAAGATCTTTGTCATAATTGTTTTCGGCCAAGTCAATTCAGTTTCTGATTACATTAAACACCACAGCAGGAGACTATTGGAGAAGGTCGGTATTTGGGGAAAACTTCAAAGGGAAAGTGCCACAGAAAGTCATGTTAGAAATTCAGTGGACTTTATTTTCTTTCCTGTATTGCTTGATAATGCTGTGTGTTGCTTTGAGGTCAAACATTTAGTACTGAAATTTAAACATTCATTTAGAAACTCATGAAACTATTTGCCTTAGCTTTCTTTCATTGTGGATGCTTTCTGGATTTCAGAAGACAAGAAAACGGACTACTAGAGGAGAAATGTACTAGTGAATATGACAGAAAAGTGAGGTCTACCTTGACATCCAAAAGCTTTAAAATATAATTCTACAAATCTTACCATCACGATTGAATCAGAAGTTGCAGTTGAAGCGTTTTGTCTGGTGCCAATTCAGAAGCAATTTGAACAGATTTTTACAAGGGCCCTTCTGTTCCCTTTCAAGACCTAAAATGCAGGCTGTGTCCATTAAAAGATACTGCATATGAGTAATTTTTTAGTAAAGAAAATGACACCTTATTCTGGTCTTTCAATTACTCTTTTTTTTTTTTTTTTTCTGGGGGACTGGAACTAGAATTATAGAATCATAGAATCATAGGGGTTGGAAGGGACCTCAAGAGATCATCGAATCCAACCCCCCTGCCAAAGCAGGTTCCCTACACCAGGTTGGTGTTACTTGGCTATTATCACTTGGCCATGATCACTTGGCTATTATAATCCATGGAAGTTATTATGTCTTATTAAGTCTATACATAGCTCATCTTTTTAAAAATGTTGTTTCTCTCTGTGACCTGTTTTGATAATGCAGTCTCCTCTCCAAATCTCTGCCTGCTATGTTCTGTTGTCTTTCTGTACTTTGAGCTGTTCAAAGAGAAGTGAGAAAAGATTATGTTAAGAATTAAATCTACTTTGTGTAAGTATTACGACCATCAGGGACAATGTCTACTGCTTTCTCTGCTAAGAAATTAATGGGATTTCTAAAGAATCACTTAAAGTAAGTAATTAATCAAATAGCAAACTAAGAACTGTTACTAATTGGTTTAGGACTTTTTTTCTCTTTTTTTTTTCTTTTTCCCAACAAAGTAGCCTATAGAATACCAGTTTCTACAATTGTAATATTTGAGTTCTGACACAAGCAAGGCCACACAGAGGAAACCTTTCACTGCCAGTTTTGTTGGTAAATGAACAAAGCCTACTAATGCCAGTAAGTGACATTCATTCACATATTGTGGGTGTTAGACTCAAACATTTGTACCATGGTCTTATGGAATATGTGCATTTTGCATGAAATTCAGCTGCCTTAACACTTCCGTAGAGTTGTAGCCACTATTATCTAGCTGACCCCTATGGCAGTGACAGGAAAGCATTGTGATCTTACTGTTTTGCCTCTGGACTTCATATCAGTAAGAAGTTAAGAATAGATTGGCAAAGCTATTTTACAGTTACACTGTATGTGTCCTTTACTGGCAGGGGATAAATGAGTAGGATGTTATACAACCTCTCATCTCCTTTATCAAATAGCAACTATGGATGTTTTTTATGTCCATCCATGAGAACATATGCTGCCTGTTTACTCCTCTTTTTTGGTGCCAAGGAAAAGTGCAGTTTACAGGAAGGAAAGGTGGAAAGGAGAGTCCTGACTACTAGCTGATTTTTTATACTTATTCTTGTATTTGTGAATAAAGATGTATCTGAATTGTGGTGTGTTTTTGTGTTTTTTAAAACAGCTAATAACAGTTGCTAAGAATTTTTTGAGGTAGCTACAGGTGTATTTTATTTCTAATGTAAATTGATTTCAGTAATGTGCATCTTTGTGGTTTGTATTAGATGCAGTACACCTCAGCAATTCTATTTTTCATTTGAAATTTTACCTGAATCCTGCAGATTGTAGAATATTTTGAGTAGACTTAGATGTTGCATCTTATCTTAATTCTTAGTTACAGCATGAGTAATGCAGTGAGCTTTTTGTTTTGCTCATTTCTTTGCTTATGTGTTTTAATGCATTTAGCAGGACAGGCTTATAAATTAACTCAAATTAATTAAATTCATCAAGTTTAATTTTTTCATTGAAAGTGGCATGTGTCAAGTCTCCAGTTTATCCACGTGCAAGATTTGATGGACCTTACCTCCAAAATACTTTGAGAAAGTAGGACCACTTACTATTTTTCATTTATTGATTGTATGTAAGATGATGACTATCAGTTTTGTGCAAGAGCTGCATGCTTAAATATGAATAAGTAGCAGATTTATGTGGAATGTTGTTCAAAGAGACATTCTGAGAATTGCAAACCCACAATGTGTCTTTTCTCTCATAAATGCTAGTAGGTCCGCATGTTTGCGACTTTCTTTTCCTTCTATTTAAAAATAATTCCTCAACACAGAGAATATATATTTTTTTATTCTGGTATGTTCTGCTCCAGGGGTAGGCTTTTGTGACAATTGAATATTAGCACCGCCTGATAACTGTATGGTGGACTATGAGAAACATCATTGGAGGTCACAGTCCAGTTGTTTTTGGGCAGATATCCATATTTCAAAAGCTCACCATCTCAGGGGATAATAATCATCAATTCTAATAATCTCAGCAGAAAGCTGAGGTCTGTGTGAATGAGGTGAATAAATTGCAGAGAGTTTGTTCCCTTCAGGTTTGAACTGAAGTATTCTGGAAAGGTTTTGTGGAGCAAATTTTAACTATTGTTGTCTGATGAGTGGTCTTGCACATCAGTAAGCTGAGAGCTGTTGAGACATCGCCTTTAACGACTCTCATTTTATTTTATGATATTTTTAAAATAAGCAAAAATAGGAAATAGAATGTGAGTATGTGACAGCTGAAGAAAATTGTACAAAATAAAATGTGACAATATGAAATCTGCCCTTTACAAAAAAAGTCACTGCTTTAATGTTTTTAATTAATTGACATTTGGTGTCTAACGTGGAATGTGTCATTAATGAATAAATGATAGAAGATGTCATTTGTCTTCGTTTGTATTCAACTGTTTCCAAATTACATTACTATTGTATGAAAATTGTTTTCAAATCCACTTCAAATCCATTGTGCATTTGTGTGCATATAGATATATATGTATACACAAATACACATATATACATCAATAACATTAATGGAATATTATCATATTTTAAATTCATATATATTAATCTTTAATAAAATCAATTTTATGAAGATTTTTCCTCTGCTTCCCCTTCTATTTACAAGTATATGTGATCCTGAATATACTGGGGAGATTTGAAACCTGCAGTTAGATCCCTGAGATAGTCTGCTGTATCAAATGAGGAGTGTATTTATTGATACATCTTTCCAACTTTTCTACTATGACTCGTTCTCAGGCAATCTTCACCTAGAATTACTCTGTACTGATTGACTCAACATCAGCAGAGGTAGCAAAGGCAGAAAATTGCATTCATTTTCTGCTTAAAGAACTTATCACAGATGGGAAGGAGTTGCGGAAGTAATGTCCTGACTACCAGCTGATTTTTTACACTTTTGCATATATTTGTATGTACAAGTATATGGGACTTACGATATATATATATATATATATATATATATATATATATATATATATTCATTTCTATTGTGAACTGATTTCTTTAATGTACATTTCTAACTTTGTATGGGATACAGTAGATCTGTTCAATTTCATTATCACAGTACAGTTTTATCCAACTCTTTCTTAGACAGATTTATAACATTTAGAAAATATTCTGGTTACTAGTAATGAGTAAGTATTTGAGTTAATTTAAAGAAATTAATTTTAGGTCCATTATAATCAGTTGGTAACTAGGAAGTGCCTTTTATTAGGATGAATGAAGGAGTTACAGACAGCTTGGTGAACTGAAAACTTTTGTAGACCATTATAGAAGGGGAAAGCAGACAAAAATATGCCATTTTCTGTGCAGTCCTACAAAGGGTATTTAAACATTATGAATGTTTAGTCTATTTAAATCTAATGTTCAGAAGATGACTTTGTGAGACAATTTTTTAATATGGAAGAAACAGCTATAAATATACTTATGATAAAGTCATAAAGAGTTAAAACTTTTTAGTGGTTAGGTTGATAATTGAAATCCCCTTTTAGACTGCTCAGCCTTGGATAAAATCTACAAGAATTAAAGTAACTGTAGTGTTATATGTATACAACAATAAATATTCCATATATTCAGCTTTATTTCTATAAAGGAAAGAAAACGTAACATGAACTTTTGCTATCTGATATAGTTCATTTTTATTTTATTATCTTTTAGTCATAAAATTATAGGGAAATTTCTGATATTGCCGTTTATCAGTATTGTCAAGCACTTGTTACTTTAATGTAGCAAAAACTAGGGAAGAAGTGCTTGTGGAAGACATGGATGGCATTTAGAGATATGAGAAACAGAGAAATATATGAAACCCAACAGCAAAAAATGAATTATCTATGTGTCAGAGTAATAATAATTTGCAAAAAATTGCAGAAAGCAAAAAATGGAAGTGGCACTATCAAGCAGAAGTACCAAGATCTGATTTCTATAATCAAACACATGAAGAACTGTTTATTAGGTATATAACCTGTCATAATATGTAGTGAACTTTATTTAATGTCACTTGATGTTTCATAGACTCCCTTAATGATTTAATATGGAACAGTAACTGTTTTCCTAGGTAATGTCTGCTGTATCCATTCAGTTCCTCAGTGTTAAGAGCACAGTAGAAATTGTTAACAGACTCCATAAAAACCTAGTTCAAATCAACATTTCAGGATGACTGCATCACATGACTTGATGGCAAGTGAAAATATATATTGTTTTCCAAACCTGTCTGGATTAAAAATTAAATTTGTTTTTAATCCTTTAATTAATCCCAAATTCTGGAAAAAATATTTTTAATTTCATCAGTTTCAAGAGCATATGAATGCAAAATTTTGTTTGGGAGAACAAGGAGGGACTGAGAAATGTGTTGAAAAAAAATATGTTCACTTATTTATGTATAGTTAGGTGGACAAAAATCTTGTTTTATTTTGCTGTGAACACAGTGCGTGTCAGTCGCTGTTTTGTCAGACTGCCCCTCTGCTGCCATCTGTCACACAGCAACAATGTGTAACAGTGTACTGATGGGAAGGTTCAGCCTTTACTGCCATACCACCACCATCTGCCTCTGACACTGTGGGCTGACGTTGTAAAATAAAATAGGAGGCATTACTTTTAGAGCAGCTTCATATTTAAGCTGTATTATATTTTAAATTTTAAACACTTTTCTTTCCACTTATTACCCTCTTCTTATTTCCCTCAGCAGAAGACAGACCTGGCAAATAAGAAGAAAAAAAAGTAGGAGAGTAGAGAGTACTCTCTTGGCATGAGAATGCCATTTAAATTTTTCCAGATTCATTTTTCTTCTTGTTGTGATGTTAGCAGCAACAAAAAGAACAGTCAGACCTCTTCCCATGAGGTACATTCTCTGTGATCACTAAAGCCAACGTTATGCAAACTGCCAGCAAACCAAGGACCAGCCTCTTTGGATATAATGTACATCAAAGCTGACTGCACCTGGAGGTGTTACCTCTATGAATCTGGCCAACCTGCTCTTGCAAACATACTGACAACACTGATGCCAATATTGAGCTCTACTCTTGAGCAAATTAATGCCTTTGCTCCAAAACGAGCCTCCAAAATGACTAACGTGCATTGTATTTTCTAACAAAGGAAGTTATTTATTTACTTACGGTACATATTCCCCATAAGAAATCGGACTGTGTCCTGATCAGAAAGCAGGTGTCGATAAGAATGCTGCAATGTGATTCAGGCTGGTTATGTTAAAGTAAAACAGCTTCAGAAAGTAATTTATTCTGTCCAATACATTCTAATTTAATTTTACGTTTAAAGTAAAATACCACAGTAAGGGGACAGAAAAAATGTTTCCAAGACTTCCTTCACTGAAGTTTCAAAAAATATTTTTGTCTTGCATTTCAAGATTATCCATAAATTTAGCTAAAATAGTTGTTATAGTATTGTATGGACATGTTTGTGCATGTATTCATTTTATCCCTTTTTAATGTATTAACATAATCATGTTTCAAAAGAATCATTTTCAAACTAACTCAAAACCTTTCAGCAGATATTAAATCAGATTATTTACCTTAAAAACTACTTCTTTACTGGCTTTGGGGTTATATGTGTAATAATGCTTAGAAGCAGAAGATTTGAAATTCTGTGTGTGTGGTCCAACTGTATGTATTCGTAGTCTCTAAGGCTATTGTAGAATAGTTGGGATATTGCAGTTGGATGATCTGGTACCTGGCAGGTTCTCCAGGTATGACGACTGAAATTGTTAAGCTACTGCTTAGGAAGAAAAGGTTATCTTCTTACACCTCAGTTATTCTGGTGGTTTTCTTGGGCTGGGACCATGCATCTCTCTTTTCACTCTGCTGAAACCTTCGGACTCTCTCTACTGAATAGCCCTCCAGTGGAAATTCAGTAATCACTATTAGGAATTACAAATAGGGATGGTATTAACAGCCATTTAAAGCTCCTTTCTAGCAGTGAAATTTTCTTATTTGAATCATTCTTGGAAGAGAGCTGGTCCTAAAATAATATAAAACTAAAGTAAATCCTTTATTTAACTTTGTGATCTATTTTTATTTCAGCTGTTTGCTTTATTGTATCTCTTTAGGAAAAAAGAAAGCCAGGAAAGCAGTTTCTTTATTATTCTTTTTCTTGAATGGGTTATTTTGCCCCCGCTTTTTATTAGAGTATAAATATTTCACTTTTTTTCTAAAACCTTTATTGTCTCATCAGAACTTTGCTTTTGGAAATTGAATTTAGAATTGTTTACCCACATTGTGATCCTAATAATTCACTAAGGTTCACTTAAAGTGTAATTTCTTGGTCACTAAGATTCTAATAGGGAAGAGTATTCCCAAGGTAAGTGCACTTCCTCTCATCTTCAGCATTTTCTCCTTTCACGTAGAGACAGCAACGGGGGGTGTGGGCACCTTGGGTAGTTCTCCTTTGAGCCTCCAGACAGATTCTGCAAACAATTTTGTGAATGCCTTTTTGTGGCGTCAATAGGAATAAATGTAACCCGGTTTGGACTTCTGTAATACACTTCAGCTTATCGTTTTCATATAAACAGCAACATAATGTTTTCACATAAACATGTTTTTCCAGAAATAAATATCTTCTACATCTGATCTGCTTGGTCAGTCTCTTGCTTTCAGCTGTAACCTTGAGAACTGATTAACAAGATTGTACTCTAAAGGACACAAGGCTTCACATAAAGCTGTGGAGCATGTACAGGCCCTTGAGGGGTACTTAGTATCTCATAGACTCTAATGGTCATTCCTTTCTCTTTAATGCTATTATGTGATTCTGGCTCACAGCAATCTGTAGCACTTTTCTCTTTATTTAATTTCCATGCTACGGATTTTATGAATTATCCTATTACAACTCCTCTTCCATGTTTTAAAGACAAAGTGCTCGGCGTGTCTGGTATGCTTAGCATCTTCGAATATTCAGATATTTGGATATGTTTTATAGATTTTACCGTGTCATAAACTTTGACATAGAAGATGAAAGTTAAGGGGAGTTAATTATTAACTAAGCTTGGAAACTGAGTAGTGCTTGTGAAAAGCACAGAGTGATCTAGGTACAGGATGCTAGAAGGGAAAGAAGGCATTCTACCTATACACACTGGCATTTCTTTCATCATAATGCAATAATTTTTAGATACTGAATCTAAGACTCATCACCTCCCCCCGACCAATCAAATATCAGGAAGAATTTTTGGCATTGTTTGTAGAGCTCTGGCTGAAAACTAAAGAATTCCAATGCTTGTTTTTCACACGTGACAAAGAAAATTAAAACAAAACTCCAGTGTGCCTACTTGGTAATACAGGCACAGGGATTGTCTTTGATTCCATGTGCTGCATACACATAAGTTCAGCAGCACTTCAGAAGGCTTCCACTCATAGTTTGAGATGTTCAGATTGGATATGTAAGCAACAGAAAAAATGTGACCTGTTGCTATCTGAAAGGGCTCAAGAAGTTCCTTAGAGTTAGAAATAATCATTTGAGATTGGCAGGGGCCGCTGGAGCTAACTGGTCCAAGACCTGCTCAAGCAAGGCAACTTCAGAGCAGGGCACCCAGACTCATGTCCAGGACGCTTTTGAAGAAGGAGGGACATTTAACATCCGCTTTGGGCAACCTGTGCCACTGCTTCATCACCCACATAACAACACAAGGGTGCACTGCTGGCTTACATTCAACTTGCTGTACCCCAGGACCCCCATGTTCTTTTCTGCAAAGCCATTTTCCAGCTGGGTGGCCCTCAGCACATACTGGGTGGTGCCTTGGGTTATTCATTCCCAGGGGCAGGTCTTTGTACTTCCATTTGTTGGGCTTCGTGTATCCACATCAGCACTTAGATTTGTATCACCCGAAGTGTTGATAAGGCTGTATTCTGCTCTGTCATCAAGATATTAATATAACTGTGTGATACATATGCCAGATAGACAGAAAGTTGACATATATGACCATGCTATTGAGATGTGTCACAAAATGGTATTTGGTGCTCTCAGAAGGAATTTTTTTTTTGAATGTTGAAGGTTTTTTTCATTATCCAAATGTTAGTATCAGCTCTGATTAAGTTTTGTCTCTAAAAACAGAATGGGCTATACTGTCTATATAAGCAAAAAAACTTTTTTTTTTTTTAAATTCAACCTCAAGGTGAGAGATCAAAATTTGGATGGGATTATCAGTGTTCATTTGCCTTGCCAAACATCCTCTTGGAACTTAGTAAATATTCTAGGTATTGGTATTTCATCACCTTGTTCGATGAATTAAAGGAGATAGGAAATACACTAACCTTAATATTGAGAAGGTGATATTGTTCCCATTGGAGTCATTAGCAAAACTCCCCTGTCTTCAGCAATACAAGATCATTGAGTTGGTGACCAATTCATTCACTTAGTCAAGATGTATTTGAACAGGAACACTCTTAAAGGATTTCTCACATTCTTAACACTTGCAGACTTGAACGTCAGTGAAGTGCCCTGTAGTGTTAGTACCATGTAAGAAATGTTTAATTATTCACACAAGTCTGTAATAATATTTCTTCAGAGGAAAAGTGAATAATAGTTTGCTCTTTTCTTTGCATTTTTTAAGGTGTGCAATACCTCAAGGAAGATGTTCATGCTTTTATTTTAAACTTCAGTTCATAGAAGGTTCTTAGACTACTCAGAAATATTCAGTAGATTTGTTAATAAATGATTAGCCCATGCTAAAGTCTGTACCAGAGTCTAATAAGTGAGCAGGTAGACCAGCACAGATACTAGTGGATCTGTGATCTCTGTGCTATTCACTGGACAGCTGCATTGTGTCTGGAACACCTATTGACTATTGAATCAGAAATGAATTTATACTAGAATATCTGACCAAGGAAATGTCAATGATCTGAAAGACAGGACTTGTGCCTGAAATACTGCTAGTGTCTGCTGAATTTTTTTTAACTAATTAGAAAGGGGAAAACTGGATAAGAAAATTTAAGTATACTATTTTTAAATATATAAGGGAATTATAGTGTGAATTTATTATTGATTAACTGATTTTGCCTAGCTATTATTATGCATGCTATCTGCAGTTTGATAAATATGCTTAAGATTATTATTATTATTATTATTTATTTTAATATAAAAATGTTATTCTAACATATTTATTCCAGAAGTGCAGGAGAATTATTCAAAAAGTTTCAACACGAGTATGATTAGTTATATGTGTTTGTGGGTTTGTGTACATGTTTTATTTTGTTAAGTTGCATAAAACTCTATTATGCAAGGTCATCAAATATCCAGAGTTTTGCCTGTAGAGATTCTGGAAAGCTCACAGATTAACATTACTGAGGTGTAGTGTGTGTACTTATTTTTTTAATGGAAGTTGGTGGGAGTTTGTCACACCTTGAATTAGGTGCTTTTCCATAAATTTCATCAACTGCATGTACATGTGGCATATGTTTTCAAATTCTCTTAAAGTAATTTGGAAGTCCAAGCCTTAGTAAGGGATAAGGAATAATATATGGACTTGTTCTGCCTTCTTTGTACTGTTGTGCAATTGTTCTCTGATACATTATCCTATCCCTGTGTACTACAAATTCTCATTCATAGGCCATATGCTCGAGATACTCTGTGAAGAGTCTCACCAAAGAGTCTCTTTTTAGGATTGTTGCTACAGCCGTGAAAGAAATAGGGTGAAACTCAAAACAGCGGAGTTATTTTCATTCATTCATGTTTGAATATAAATATTTATTTCACACTATATTGGGATACAAGTTAAAAGTTATGCAACATCTAGTTAGTTGTATTCAGTTAGTTTAGCTTTACTATCAGAAGAGTAGCTATTTTAACAGTGTTATTTACTTTGGCTTTAGGGTATTGTTTCTTTCTGAAATTGAAGAGTACTGTTTTTAAATAAACAATTTGCTGCATGCAAGAAGTGGTACATTTCTTGTTATTTATTGGCATTGGAAAGCTGTGAAAATCTTGTTCCAAAATTAACTTTCATTATTTAGTGGCTTGTAAATTATTCTACTTTTGACTTTCTAATTTTGTGTTTGAATTATGTTTTGGTTAATGGAACAGCACCTTCTAGAAATCAGAGCACTTTAAACTAACGATTTAAAGCATTCTACGCATTCTTCTAAATCTTGCTGTCAATTTTTGTGACTTGAACTCAAATTCCTATTATGGAAGGAGATAAGGAAGTAAGCTTTTTTTTTTTTTTTTAAGTTTAAGAAATAGGTAGAATGCTAAAAAAGTATTGAAAATGTAGTAAATGGGGTATAGGAAGTGTTACATGCTGGCTTCTTTCCCCACCCATACATTTTGTACTCCTTGTAGTTATGAAATCAGACATTTCTATAGATTTTTATATTTATATAAGGTATTTAATTGTTCCTGGAGCTAGAAGGAATGTGAAGAAAATACAGAAATGAGCTTAGTGTGTTAGAACTGTGAGAGATGTTTGCCTCGTGATGCTGTGGCAATATGCCCACTCAGCTGTGTCTGCTCTGGTTGTAGTGTGTTTCCCTGTCCCAGGAAAAAGAACAGAAATTGAATCCACTGAGAAATCATTTTTGTTTCTCTGCTTAATGGTGAATGTTGCCTGTAAGAGCAGAGAATAAAAAGTTTCTAAGGTGATGTTTTGCTAGCAGTAGCCTCTATAGTTTAATGCTATGGAGCACATTTAGGCATACACTATTGTTAATCATCCTCTGGTAAGGAGCTGAAACCGCTTTTAACTTACTATATCTGAATAATCCCATTAAACCCATCAGATTTAAATGCAGATATATATGCTCTGCTCAGTCGGATTAAATTCATTCCATCTAATCTTTCTGCTTTTCCTGAATTATGTTGTTACAGCCAAAAAGTAGTCATGTAATATCTTCCCACTAATTTGTTTGAGGAGAGATTTAGTTTTTTTGTCACCCCTGGAAGTAGAACTAATAGTGAATATTCAGATTTATTTATTTGTGTGTGAGAATAAGGCATTCCTCAAAATGAGTAGTCATGAAAGCCAGAGTATTGCTAGAAAGGGCTCTTTCCTCTACTGCATACCTTTTTTTGTTTTATTTTTATATTTATCTATCTATTTTTTATTTATTTTCTGATTGTGCTACTCTGTTGCCACATTCTTCATTTGACCATTGATAAAGGCCTTCAAATGATACTTAATTTTTGTGGAGGTACTCACACTTTTTGTTCCTGACACATCAGAGCTGTTTAATTTCCAGAAAATGTATTAGAAACTTTTCCAGTTCAAATGTTGTTAATCTAATGCTTTAAATATTGAAATTAGCACTAAGCATGTTAAGAATATTACTGATGAAACAGTCATTTTTCACAGCATGGTTAACCAATCAAAATGCTACAAAATGTGTCACAGGAAAGTGAGCATTCCTCCCAGAAGTGAGATACTGATACTCTGTGTTCATGTTCCTTCACTTTTAGTTGATCTGTTCACTTCTAAATACAAGGAAGTTATTTCTTCCTGTTCTGCAAAGTTGATGAGATTTTATTGAGCTCCTAGAGAAGGCAGAAGGTTATAATGGCAACCCTTTGAAGTCCCTTCTTCCCCCATCCCTTTTCTCCTCTCGGCTATATTTGCCAGATTCTACAAAGAATTTAAAACTTTTTTTATTTAGACTGAAAGACCAAATAAAAGGGAAGGAAAAAATCAAAAGCAGGATTAACATTAGAATGTGCTGGACATTTTTAATATGAGGAAGATTTTTTTTTTAATTTCATTTTTCATATTAAAATAAAACGTTTGGAAGTTGAAGTAAAGAATCATGTAGTTGAAGATTTTTTTTAATCCTGCATGATGTGGAATGACCATTACTGTATTGTACAAAATTTTAAAGTACCACTGTTGAATTGATATTTGTCTTTTGGGCAGAATATTCCTTAAAAATTGTAATCTCACAACAAAATTTTCCTCTTAGAATTTGCTGACATCTGTCATAATGTTTCCCAATGTGCAGTAGTGGAAACTGTTACACAGTTGATACGACCTCACATCTTTTTTTTTTTTAAAGTTGCAATTTTAACATTTATTATTTTAACAATTTCATTTCATGGTTCCTGATCAGATGTTGATGAAAGATAATTACACAAAGCTCAGAGAACTCATGTTGCTAGGCTTTTAAACATGTTAGTAGTGGCAAACTACTTCAACAGAGGAACAATTCACTGTAGGGTTTTTTTGCTGGTTTTTTTTCAGTTCTCCATTACTAATGAAATTTTCAGCAATGTTGGAGAACCCAGCTATGCCTGGAGTTCTGCATCTGCTTATGGTTTCTTCAGGGACTTCTGACATCTTTTGTAACTTCTGAGCAACTCAATCTTAATGCAGCATTGAATGATGCCAGATAGATTCAGGAATTTGAGCATTTTGTACAGGTTGCCAGTCATTTCAGCATCACACTCTAAATACCCTGATAATTTCATATTGTGTTTTGTCTTTAATTGAGAAATGTGATAGTCTTCAATTTGGTTTATTGAAGTCAAATGATCCCTTTGTGTGCTGAGAGAAATACGGGAAAGTATTGCTTGCTTGCTTTCTGGCAGGTGGGACTTGCAATGAGAAAATTGAAACAGCCTACCTCTTAACTATGGCGCCTTGAAAAATGTTAATTTTCCATGTGTAGAGCAGCTTGGTGCTTTTAGAAAGCTTTGTAGATACAAGTGCCATTAGAGAAATTGTATGGGTGGTTGCAGTTTGTATTTTATAATGACTGTTTGTATTTTATCAAAACATCCTTGCTGTTTTGCTCAGTAGCATAAAATTGGCATGACTGCCCTGAATCAGCTAACAGAACTGGAGTACTACCTGCACGTTGTTCAGAGCAGTAAGCAACCAGGAGGCAGCACAGACTTAAGAACCAGATATGGTACTTAACTCAGATTCTGAAAAAACTGTGGTGTTTTCGTGTAACAGTTGTCACAATTAGTATTACTTCACTGAGAAAAGAAATCTTTGCTCATGAGTTATTAAATCAAATAAAGCATCTGTGGACCAGGGTGCAAATAAATGTGGGGTTTTTTTCCGTCTTTAAAAGGCCCAAGGATATTTTTCTCCAGTGAGGCTGGGCATTAAACACCAATTTTCAGGTGAGGATGTTATCTACTTCCCATATGCAGAATTTTGATTCTGGATCTGAGATCTAGTGCTGAGAGTTCTTTATTTTGTTCTTTGTGTAAAAAGAAATTGATCCAGTTTGCATTCTTATATATTTCAGTAGGAACAAGTTAGAAAATATTTGTCTTAAAAGCTTGGGATATTTGGTCAAAATTAATTGCAGTTCAGGGAAGGAGATAGAAAATAAGCTAGTCCAGTATCCTTGTGCACACCAAGACAAAGGTTTTTAAAGCCAGTGAAGATTGCATTTTCATATTTTATTTTTTATACACAACTGACAGTTCACAGATCCAGCATTGGGCAACCTGAAGAAAAATAAATCTGTTGTTCAGTTATTAAATTGTTTTTGAACACACACCAATAGTCAAAATCCATTATCTCTGGTAACAGAATGTTGCAATGACAATATCTAATGAATAAATTTACTTGATTTGTTGAGAAAATAAAAAAAAAGATTTATTTTTAATAACTAATTCATTTTTAGTAACTTTATAATGCAAAAAGGCAATTGTATTATGTGACCTAATTCTTTGGAAAGATACGGTTAATCCTGATGAGATGTATGAAGTGGTGATTTATTTCTGTATAAATGTGTGTCCATTTTGCCTCTGCAGACCTGTAAGATGTGCTACGTACATGTATTGTGTGTATGGAGTTAATATGCTGGAAACTCAGCACAGACTTCTAGATAGAACATACTTCTGTATCAATATTTTAGTGTGGGAAATGGAAAATCTCATACCTAGTTCAGGACTCATTTAGATTTCATATCACCTTTGAAGCTTACAACTAGTGTTACGTTCAAGTCAGTAGTGTCAAAGCATTTTATTAAGCTGTTATATCAATGCCACCTTTGAAAATGTGCTTAGTGACTGAAATTATTGCTGATAATCTCACAGCTGCTGTTTGAACAGCATTAATTCCCCCCCACACCCCTTTTCTGTTGCAGGAAATTTACAATGGCTTATGGATAGCAGTGGTTACAATTTATACCCAGAGTCTGCTCTTTTTGAATCTGATCAGATTTACAAGGTGGCAGACAAAATGCTTTTATCTGCTGCTGTCTGCTGTTGCTCTCATGTACTGCTTCGTGGGAAAATGGTTCTCCACTAGCAGATTTACTCAGATGGTACAGAAACAAAGAGTTTAGTGTGGGCTGAGGTCCATAGCACTGCCTTTCATTAGGCCTGCTTGAGATTTTTATTGATTTAGAATCAAACTTTTATAGTTTATCCTCCATATAAGCAACTATGTATTCTGACCTTGGCTTTCAGTCTTGGAATCCATGCAACATGCAAAAAATGAATCATATCTATAAAACTAACTTTGACACAGCAGCTTCTAAAGCACATCTGAGGCAAGTCATGTCACCAGCTGATTATAAAATGCCTCCATAGAAAGACTGGTAGAGATCACTCGGTTCAGAATAGTTGCAACTGAAATTTCTCTTTTTAACTCATTTTCACCTGTTTTTATTTAATTCTGTTAAAATACAAGACTTAAATTTTTAATACATTACTCAGTGCCCTGAAGTGAATGATTTGCAGGTTTGAGGTTTCTTTTACATAAACAGAACCAACAGGAAAAAAAGCTACAAACCCACGGGAAAATAACATTGTCTTTGTTTGGGTCACCATGGAGCTATATTTGTCATTATGAGGTTATACTTTTTTAGTGTTAAATTTCAGATCTCCTTAACAGCTTTTATTCCAGAGATGCTGTTTTCCTTAGCTTGCCTTGCTCTGTTCAGATTTTTGGTGCTTTCTTCTGCAAGTCTGTTCACTCTCTGTGCCAAGTAAGTCTTCATTCTACCTTGAAACTCCTGACTTAATTTCTTTTGGGATTTGCATTTCTTTTTTGTTTTGTTTTTCAGCACCCCAGAGCTGCAGCTTATTTGTTTTTGATTGGCAACTTTCAGTTTTGTTTGTTTGATTTCAATAATGCAATTAGAAAGAGTTGTGGAGTGAAATATTTTATGTGCTGATTTTATGAGCATAGCTTTATTACTGTCATGATTTTGAATGGCAATGACATGAATTTTCTGTGCTGGGTGAGTTATTAAAAACTTCTCAACTCCCATCTCCAGAATTTTTTTTTTCTTATTCCATTTTTTTAAATGTCTTTTATTGATGCCTTCTAGGTAAGGAGATAATTTCATGGAAACTTCTGAAAAAACATTTTGGTGGCTGAAGCTTTGCTTACTTTGTGACCTACATGTATATTTTGACAATCAAGGATGCTTCATGACTATTGAAATGCTTTTGTCTTTCAGGAGAATAAAATAAATAATTCACAGAGAGTTCTTTAACCAAATACCAAGAGAAAGAGATATTGAAAATGGAGGGAATCAAATATAAAGCTGATATTCTTATAGCTCTTGGGTACTGCTTAGTAGTGTGGGTGATGCTTGACAAGATATCACCAAAAGTAAAACTGAAGTAGATTGATTCTCCTGACCATAATTACAGTTAGATTGCTGCAAATGACAGAATTGTACCCCTTAATGTGTGGCCATTCTTATATCTCAAACTTGACCTTTCCATAATGCCACACACCCTGGGCTTAATTACATCTTTCTCAGGAAATGAGAAAAATGGAACAGTTTAGGTTAAACAGGTTATCTTTCCACTGTGAGATTGTTAGGTAAGAAACCCTGTGAGATTAGTCTAGGTTAAGTGATGTTTGCAAGCAGGACTTGTGGAATGTCCCAATGAAGATTAATTATAATCAATGTCCTTGTAGGTTTCATCTCCGAAGATTTTTTCATTGTTTATCCAGTATGTGAATATGTTCCATTTTACCTCATTATTTCTTAGTTATATGCTTTTTTTTTTTTTTTTTTTGAGTGTATTTAATATATATATATATATAGTATGCTTTAAAACTCCAGTAATTTAAAAACACTTTGTTTTTTTTCTGCATAGTACTTAATGTTGAACCATCTTAGAATGTAGGGAACCAATGTTAAGCATATTACCGAGTAAGGCATTTTCTAATAGATGTCTTTTTCTAAAATCATAAAATATTGGAAGAAGTGTTAGAAAGTGTTTGCTGCAGGACTTTAGAGTGTTTTACAGATCATATCCATCTGAAATAGACGAATACTTTGTTGGGGGGAGCCAAAACACTGTGTAATTTAAACATCTCCCAGTATAATTTGTCTGGTGATAGCTGGTGATTCTTAGTCCCATTTTCAGTCCAGTAGACATCCTTCCTGTTTAAAGTAATCATTTTCATATTTTTCATCTCTCATTTACTCTCTTTCTCTGTGCTGGATTGACATATTTTTATTTACTGTTATCCTAGACTTGGTTTCTCTGTATGTTTGACTCATTCCTCTGTATTATATGTAAGACTTAAATTGCATGCGTGGTTAGAATTAAGAGAAGCAAAATGCTTTAACACTTGAATTGAACCCCAGTTATGTTTTATTTACTGCAACTACCTCTGTTTACTGTGGGTGTGTGTAAGTTATATCCACGTGTATTGTCATCATTTAGAACGTCTACAGGAGCTAAAACCTGACTTTGAGGCTACAGAGAAAAAAAAGATTGACCAAAAAAAAAAAAAAAGTTCATTTTTCATTTGTGAGAGCCACATAAATGTGTTACTCCACTACCTTCTAGGAGACTGTGGGCAATCTGGCTTCTATTCACTTTTATTGGTTCATTCTGTCTCTTTTTTTTTTTTTTTTTTTTTGAACAGATCTTTTCTAGCCAGTTTTCATTTGAAATTCATCACAGAGACTAAGCACTCATTTGAAAAATTAATTTACTACCAGAATTAAAATTACCATGTGTTCTTTCCCGGTCTGTGCTCTGTTCTTTACTGCTTCCAACTTCACTACAGTGTCTAAGTATTTCATAGCTGATACTTGTAAGTGCTGGATAATGACTCTGAAAGCTCAGTTCTATGTTAATTTTACATTAGACATGCGAACAGAAGCTTTAGCTTTATGCTGAAGTAGTGAATACCAGGAGCTTTCATCTCTCTGTAAGTGTGGGAAAGTGCTATGTGCAACGAGAGAAACAGGAAACTGAAAATGGATGTTGAATCATGATGGATGGAATTGAATTGTTGGTATCCTTTGGGAGTAGGATAGTTGCTTTGGATAGATTATATGTCACGTGGGAACATTCAAAGCATAAACGTATATGGTAGCTTTGTTGTGGCCTGAACAAAACTTTTTCAGAGGTTATACAATACGTATAAGGAGCAAACAAAATAGATCTTTTTCAGCTTGTTGAGTTGTGGTGTTCCAAAATAAAAAGGGCATGCTGAGTGTTGAAATTTTTAAGGCATTTGAGCTGAATGTGTACACTTGTACTTTACTAGACAGTAGATGTTTGAATGAACATGGAAACAAAGATACTTTGTCTCTCTCTCTCTCTCTCTCTATGTATATTTTTAATTACACATCTCACAGCAGTGCCTAATCCTTGCCCTTTTACAAACTAGATACCTGGATTGTTTGTTGTTTTTTTTAATGCTTAACATATATTTAGATATTAGCAGCTCAATTTAACTTAATTCCCAACCTTACTCAAAGTCTTGGTGTAGGAAATAGTTTTATCTGACAAAAAGGTTACCCTGTCACCTATGTTTTAAAGCTTTGTGCCTTACTTCAGTTACAGCCTTTAAAAAAAAGCTTCATAGCTTATGTTATTGTATTTTTTTTTCTTAGTGCTTGAAAGTACTATCAGGTATGTGTTTTCCTGGATACTTAGTCATACTGCAGTTCATGATCAATCTGTGACATGTTATGATCCAGTTAAGCATACTTGTGCAGTGAGACGAGGTCACTGACTAAGGAGCTTTGCTGATACCAACAGTGCCTGTGTAAAGATCATTTCTGTGATGCTCTCTGGTGCCAGAGTTGTTGGGTGTGGGTATCCCATTAAAACAGCAAAAAATGTAAGCATATACTTTTTCTATATCAAGTAAAAATGTTTCAGCTTCTCACTGGGGAGCCTGACTATTTACATACGAAGAAAGATTTTTTGTACTCTATCCAGTATTCTTCAGACCCATCTGGTCACTGTCTCCACAGTCCTCAGACCCTGAATCCCTATAAATTGAAACTGCTGTCATCCTTGTAAGAAGGAACTCCCTAGTTTGCAGAGATGTTTCCAGACTTTCCTTCTTTGTGTTAGAGTCCTTGCTGAAATTGAATGGATCTGTGCTGAAATTTTCAAGAAGGAAAAGTAAAATGGGAGGCAGAAAGCCCTATCTATATGAGAAAAAAGATTAGGAAAAACATTAAATTAATTTAAAAGTTGATTGAATTCTCTCTCTCTGAGTTTATGCTTGCATCTATTCAAAAGATGCGTCACCATGCTTAGTTTAAAGTTACTTTATTGCTTTTTGTGACAGGTAAGTTTGCTGACCACTGTGGAATGCCCCAGGGGTGGAACAGATGTGTATCTTGCACATGTGGTTGCATTTCCTCTGCCCTTTTCTTAAGCAATCATTTACTGTTATTTTTGATGGGAAGCAATAATGCATTAACAAAACATAAGTAACTCAGATTAATCAGCTGCTTTGCAGTCAAACAATTTCTGCGTTCCCTGGGGTTTCTATCAGCAAATTGTAGTAATGATGCTGATTTGCACAGTGCTATTGTTTCAGCTGTAAATACCTGAATTGATTACCCAGGAGCCCTGGTCTCAGTGTAGCATTGTTTTGCTTTGTTCTTTATTATGTTAGGTATCCTGCGTAGCAGGGGGCCTGTAACCAACAGTGGAGTCACCTTGGGACTTCAACTATGGTAATCTAAATGAATTCTTTGTTGCTGTAAATTACAAACAGAACAACAGCAGCCGCTCCCACATCCATAAATATGTATAGTTTCCCTGCCAATGAAAATATGGTGAGAGATAGATCAAAGTGAATTAGTACCTGTCAAACAAATGTGATAGGTCATTTTGTACTTCTTCCCAGTATTGTGTCACAATAACAAAATTAACTGTTTTGCTCTCCTTATAGCAAAGTCTGTGGCCCACACTGAGTTTTGCTTTCATAAAATGCTGCACTAACAAATGAAAGAAGCCTCTATAAGGATCAGCCTGAAGCCACATCTGGTGTGGGTGTAACATGAGCCCAGCAGTGCATGCATTGTGCTGGTACATGATGATGTATGAACTTTGGCTTCTAATGTACACCTGAAACAGTGTTATCTGCATAATAGAAAGTGTTTTGATCCCTGCTAGCTCTTGTGATAGGACTGCAGCTTTATTGCTTCTTTCTTTTTTTCTGTTTTTGCTTCCTGTCATACAAATCATGAGGTCTTTTGTGCCTGTACTCACAGTCATAATCTTATTTCTCAGTATTTCCCTGAGCATGCACATAGTGCATATATGTATGCACACATTCTCTGACCCCTCCTTTCTTTCTCTCTCCTGTGAAAGAAGGAAGTTTCTGGATCTGCTTCCCTATGAAGTGGATTAAACATTCCAAGGAACCGTCTGCATTTCTTTCTTGCCATTTCCTGTTTCAGACTTCTGTTATCACTTTCCAAATGAGGCAACTCTGTAGCAGGTGGTGTTTCTTCACCTTCAAGTGGTCTCTCAGACTGTAAGTGATCTAAAAGGAAGAGGAATTATTTTCTGCTGTTCCCTCACTCTTAGCAAAGATCTAATGGAAGTCACTTTAAAAGAAGTGTTTGCATGAAAATCAGAGATGATGTGAAAAGGAAAAAATAAATCTACATTTTTGTATGGAGAGCCATGACTCATGAAAAAATTATTTATATTTTTATTTTACTAAACCAAATCTGTGGATAGATTCTAGAAGCTGCATTAATAATGGATAACTCCATCTAATGGCATCCTGGGGTGCATTAAAAAGATTGTGACCAGCAGGTGAAGGGAGGTGATCCTCCCCCTCTACTCTGCCCTGGTGAGGCCTCACCTAGAGTACTGTGTCCACTTCTGGGCTCCCCAGTACAAAAAAGACCTAGATCTCCTCGAGGGAGTCCAGCAGAGGACTACAAAGATGATAAAGGGCGTGGAACGCCTCCCTTATGAGGAAAAGCTGAGAGACCTGGGTGTGTTCAGCCTCAAACAAAGAAGGCTCAGAGGGGATCTGATCCATGTCTATACATATCTAAGGAGAGGGAGCACAAAGGACGAGGCTGGACTCTTCTCAGCAGTGTGTGGTGTTAGGATGAGGGAAATGGCCACAAACGGATGCATAGGAAGTGCTGCACAATTGTGTTTGGGAACTTCTTCCCAAACAGTGACGGAGCAGTGGCACAGCTGCACAGAGAGGTGGTGGAGTCTCCTTCTCTGGAGATGTTCAGGACCCGCCTGGACGCCTACCTGAGCAACCTGGGCTAGGGAGCTGCTTTGGCAGGGGGTTGGACTCCATGATCTCTAGAGGTCCCTTCCAGCTCTTACAATTCTGTGATTCTGTGATTCCAGGACAAGCAGTGCAAGATACTCAGACTGGAGAGTTGAGAGGAGTTGGGGTAAAATGGCTGGAGATTCCTGTCACTTTTCTTCTTAGCATCTTTTGGGACTAGAAGTCATTTATCTTTAAATAAAAGGAATGCGAAAGGAAATATTTTTATTATTCCTTATCACTAGTATTGTTTTGCAAAAGCATTTAAATAGTTCTATACATAATTCCTAAAAACAGCGTTCCCTTGAAATTAATTTTAATAAAACATGAATGTCTCTATGATGGGTACATTACTCAACCCTTCAGCAATGAATTAAGAACACACACCCCAAGGGGAAGTCCTGCCCAAGATAATCATATTCCCACAGAGTAGAAGTCTAAGATAGAGGAACAATGATGCTTTGATGCTTTTGTTTAGGAAATGAGATCTTGATTCTGCGAGCATATGTTAGTGACACTCATGCAAGTAGTCTCCAGTGGCTTTAACTGGCAACTGCTTACTTCTACTACAGCCAGGGGCACAGTTGTATCCTCTGCAGATATTTGCCAGTTCCTGTCTGATGAACTGTAGTTTGTTAAGAATTGCCAAACACAGTCTTCCATCACATGCCTCTCATGTTTTAGATGCCAAGGTGTGTTTATTTTTACCTACATGTAAAATATTGACAGTAGTTAATATTTAACTATGTTGTGTTCAGCATTATTTACTTTTTTTTTTTCTTATATTTTGTGATAACTAACACGAAGCCAAATTACCGTGTTAGCTGATATGTGATGCAGCCATTTACTGGGAAGGTTAATTGTGAAACAGAGGAGCCAGAAGCAGCACATCCAAACCTACAGGCTTGCAAAAGAACGCTTAAACGCTTAACAGCTTGTGTCTTTTATCGCATGGTTAACAGAACGGTCTTCAGCTATTTGAGTCCAAGACTAGAGTCTAGAGAACTGACACAGTGAATTGCAGAGTGAAGAAAAAAATCTTCTCTGCATGGTGGCTTCTGCTGCCAGTGGGATTCAGAACTGTTCTGTGCTACAGTGCAGCGAGCAACTTCTGTGCTGGTAGGTGAGTGCGGCTGTGGGGCAGCTTCTACAGGCAGCAGTTGGCAGAGATCTGTCCCTGGCTCTGAGCAAACCTCAGGATGCTCATTTCTGTCATCCTCTGTTGATGAGGTTCTTCAGCTCCTCAAAAGAAAAACTGTCTCTACCTCTACCTTTGATTTTATCTGGAGCAGTATGCTTCCCTGACTGAGGCATCTGGTTGCTGCAGTAGTATGAATAACCAAGGATATTAACATAGAACATGTGCCGTGTTGTGTTTTTTTGTTTTGTTTTATATGCCACTTGTGTCTGAACAAAGATGATTTTTAGGAAAACCATGTCCAAGCATTTGCAGTTTTGTCTACAACTAAATATCAAGCAGCAGAATGGAGAAAATATAAAAAGTGCAACTGAAAATAACTCAATAAATGAAGCTTTGTCTACTTCAGATACACTTTTGGTGACTAAATCGTATTTTTTAGATTTCGGTCTGCATGAAACATAGACACACATTTTTCAGCTCCTTGCACTCCAGTATACTTGTATATGAAAGGTGTTCTGGTATGTAACCAAACTAGTAGCAGAGAAAGATTTTTGGTGTTTCAAATGAAGAGCAAAATATATGCTAGATTGCCACATTTGGGCATCTTCCTGCTGGTGTATTTTAGGCAAAATGCTTGGTTTAAATTCTTCCCTTGTGTAATTTTGCCAAGCTTCAGTGACCAGGCTAGAACGTATTTGGCCCATTGAGTCTATAAGTCTATTAAGAAGTTAATTTTGTGAGGGAAGAGAAGTTGTGAAATGTTTTACTTTTAAATGGGAAAAGGGATTTCAATTCATTTTTAGTTACATATCTATTAAACAATGGTGAGAAAACAATTGTATTTTTAGAAGCATGTATTTTGAAATGTTTCTTGTTTATTTTCTTTGAAAGAGTTGCATATCATCCTGAAATGGAGGTTACAGAGTTCAGTATCCTAGCAGGAAAGCAAACTGAATTATCAAGTCTCTTGTTACTGCAGTACATGGTCTGTGCCATCAGTTAATGTGCTGCGTTAGGCCTGGCTGCCTACTGCATTATCATAGTTGTTCTTGCCTCTGCTGCTTCAGCTGGGTTTTCAGGTAACACTCAGCTGAGGTGTAAGCCGCAGCAGAAGGACAAGGAGATTTCTTTTAGTGAGAAATATTCCAGTCAAATTTGCAGGTGGACAAGTTGATATTTTAATAACAAGTATGTATGAGATTGAGGCAAGTCTTCTCAATGTAATAAAGGTAGTGTATAGCATATGAAACTATTAGGCTTCTTAAACATTGTGAACTCAGAAATTCATTTTCTGAAGAAATGTGCAAGTTTGTTATTTTGTTTGTTTTTGAAATACCTTGTAGCACAATGATGATGTATTTCTGTAGGAGCTGGAGTGGAGAATCTGATTACAAGGCTTTATGCTGATGAGATCTTGCATGCTACAGAGGTTGTACACAATATTCTGCTGAGCTGGAGCTGCTATGCTGGGTATACAACATCCCCTACAGGTATAGGCTAATGTGTACCACGGCCAAATTAAGCCATCATGTCTGACTTTATGATGGCTTTCTGTCTTAATTGATTCTAGACTTTTATATGCTATAATTGCTTTTCATTCATGAACCAGCAGAATCGTTTTAACTGTGCTTTCCAGTTTTGTACCTTTTTAAGATGGGTTTTTTCATAGTTATTATTTTGTATACATGAGAAACTTAGGGAGAAAGAGAAGCTATCTTGTCTATATAAAAATCTGTGCAATAATGCTTAATATACCCAGTAGGTGTTGAGATAACTGCATTTTCCTGACATTGCAAAGGCAGAAATCTGCTGTGATAGCAGATGTCAGGTTAAAGTAAGAGAGAGACTTTATTAGGACTAAAAAGAATTTTTTTTTCTCCTAGCATTTAATACAAAAGACTACATAGGTTTATCTCTTGAGATTGTGAAATGTATATTATTATTTTATAGTTAAGATTTTCAGGTTCAGTGCTGTTTGATCTCACACATACCCATAACCACATTCTTGCTCTAATATTGAGTAGTTGAAAACATTGTCTAAGAATCTAAATTAACGATGCTAGGTCTTAAACAGTACTGTATGGTTAATGAGGGGAAATTCTTTTCAGTTACCAATCTGAGCAGAAGCTCAAGAGACACATTTTCCTCATTTCCAACATTGCTAGTTTGCTTCTTGAATCCTCACAAATAACTTCAGTCTTCAATGTGAAAGTTGCATCTAAGTCTTCGTATTTTTAATCCCTTTGAGAAAGGACCATGTACTGAATTTATTAAATGTTAATTCTATTTGACTGATTCACATTTCTATCTGGAAAATTTTAATAAAAAGCAAACATTTATGTTTATTCAAAACTTACGCATTCTCCAACAAATCACAAAGAAACATGAAATCAAATGTTGTGCCATGTTTGCTGCAGACTAAACAAACTACCTTACTACTAAATAGACTACCTTATACTGGAATTAATATGCTTGACCAAGTACAATACTTTGTTACTTCAATATTCTTTCCTTTGTGTTTATCTCTGAAAACACAAAATTTAGAACAGAATTGTAATTATTCTACTACGAGAGCCAGATATATGTCTTCTGCTAATATCACACCCTATATTGGAAGATTGTTCAGATGTCTAAAGAAATCCTTGTGATTCCACATTTTCTTTAAAACAAAGGAAGAGAGAAGACCTATTGCAATGCTTACAGAATGAATCATAAATATGTTCTGTATCCAAAGTCCTGGAACATTTGAGAATTTCAAGGCATGTCTAGTCTTAATATTTTATCATATTTTTGAGTTCTGTTAATTAACTGCAGTCAGATGTTTTTATTTCTGTATGTTAAGACAATTTTTTTTAAACTTCTTAACAGATTGTTTCTCTCTCTGTTTTTGCATTACGGTTCTGACTATTACATTTGTTCTTACATACACCCTCTAAGCAAAGAAGAAATTTAAGGTTAATGTTAGTGCTTTTGTTGTTCTGACTATAAATACAGTCAGTATTTGTATGTGCAGACAAGTGCATAGGAATTTGCACATCTTTGGAGATGCTTGTATGCATACACACACACACACACACACACACACACACACTTAGGAAATTCTGTAATGAGGAGCTATTAATTTTAACTGGCTAGATTTGTTCACCTTTCCTTTTGTTTCTAAATGCACACCAAAAGTAGTTCGCCTGCAGCTTTCTTTTCAAACTTTGAATTCAATGTCACGTTGGATTCTTTGTTTTCTAATGCTGATCACAGTGACTTTGCCCTTTCCAACAAGAAGGTTAAGGTGATGTAAAAGAATATAACAAATATGATACATGATATGAGGTTACAGCAGCCAAGAGTAGATGAGGTGGCCATAGAACACTAAAAGATTAAAGAGGGTAAAAGGCCAAGAAATCCAGCTTGCTCAGGAACATGTTACTGTTTAGAGTGCATTGCTGGTAAGTTGAAAAAGGGGCTCAGACTGCAGGTTTCCAGGTTGCTGTGGAGTGGAACGCATTCAGGATGTGTTTATTTCAGCCTGGGTAAAGAGTAAGGGGACGTGAACTACTGAATGTTACAGGCACTGTTAGCGGCTGCTTACTCTTTCACTAGGCCGTAGGTTAAAGACTGGGACAAAGCACACACACATAAAAAAGAAAGGAAGTGTATAAAACCAAATAGACTTTGGAGACAGTGTAATCCCTTATTGATTGCAGAGTAGGAATGATTTATGTCCTTCTTTTATTTCCCCATTTATTCATTTTCTATACCTGATATGAAAATTAATCTTCATGTCATTTACAGATATTTTTTAACATTTACTAAGAAAAGATCATTTCATCTGGGATTAGGAATTTGTGACTTCAGCTGTGACCTCTCACCATCTTGAATGTCTGTGTAACTTAGAGCTCACCTGTGGTTCACTGCCTCAAGTGTTGTAAATGATGTCAGCAGGGGGACGTAGGAGTAGGGTGGTACCTAAGTCACCAATCTAAATCTAGGAAAACGTGTCTTTGTGTTCACTTTCTGATAGACTTCCTCTCCAACCTTCAAATAGTTGCTTGGTCTTATCTGAGGCAGAGGTTTGTGTGTGTAAAATGAACAGGAGAGTCCTTTCCACCTGTGAAAGCACTGTGAAGGCAGAGATGCCCCACTCATTTTAAAAAACACACTTCTCAGAAGTTAGGGCTGGGTAAGCACGTGTTATCATGGAACAATTGGGAAAAAAAGTGGAAATACTTAAAGGTCTGCTTCACAGCTGTAGAGCGTTTGCTAGTGGTTCCATCTACAAGAAGCGAGAGATCATTCTCAAGTGGATTTTATCTTCAAATTGGCTGTTTTATTTTTAATGAAGTCAAAATGGTAGATAAGGACCTGCGATGAAGAGAGTAGATTCATGCAGAGGAAAAAAGTAAGCTTGTGTCCTATTTATTTTTTTGCTTTTTAATCTTCACTGAGGAAACATACTGCTTTTGAAGTGAGCATAGCATTTTTTTTTTTTACTAGGCATTGTTCTTTTTCATCTTGTGCTTTATTGCAAATTTGATCTTAATTTTATTTGTGGTTAGGTCAAGCTTTGCTGTAAAACTCTATATTTTCTATTGTAGGTTTGAAGCCACTTTCCTAAAAATCATCTTTTCTTGTCTCTGTGCTTTACATGTTCCAAGTTGCAGCAAAGCACCTCTTCAACTTCTTCAGTAGCAGTGTGTGATAGCAGATTCAGTGTACTTATTTATATCGTATACCTAGCTTAGTTAGAAGATTCGTAGCTTTGCTAATAAAGGTTCCAATAAGAAAAATTTATATCACTTTCTTTGCATTTCCTTAATGCAATGTGGTAATCCTTAGAAGCTTTTCCCCCAAATGATACCTAATTGCTACAATGTTTTACATGCAGAAAAAATTTTAGAGCAATTAATTGTAAAGAAATGTGAGATGTTTGTTATCAAGAAGATTACTTTGGGAGAAATATTAAAAGACAGTTTTATTAAAACAGACCTTATAGCTGTGGTAGTGTGTTCCAGCACATTAATTTACAGCACCTTTACTTCTACATAATATAATTATTTGCGAGGCTGCTACAGAGCTTTCTAAAGGAAGCAAAATTAAAAAAAAATAATGAAAAAGAATGCTGAGTTAGAAAAAGTATTTTCTCTTCTGCTCTATTAAAAATCAAATCTTAATGTAATGTTAATGACTTAAGTGACTTGCAAAATAGATCAGGGAGACTTGAAGAAAAAAGTGTTGAAACTTAAAACATTTTTTCTTTTTGAAATTAAAATTAAATATAACATTTTAAAGTGGTACTATAACAATGGCTATTAAATAAAAATAAGTTTTTTAAAAATGAATTGGCTTGACAGATATTGTCTGCAACAAATTGTTCCATGCTGTTGATGTCAGTCTTGTGAAACCTTTAAAAGAGAAGTTGCAGTAGTCATTAATGAAATTTAACAGTTTACATAAATGGTAATATTTTAGAATAAATAAACTGACACAAATGAGGCTGTTATTGCAACCTAAATTAAAGAATAAAGGTCTGTATTGTGGAATTTTTCTCAAAAATATTATTTAAGCACTAGGAAACTCTGTTTTTAATATTCTATATTGCAAAATATATGTTTTTCTCCTTGTGTTTCTTAAGATAACTGCATCACAGAACAGTCTGGCACAGATCATATATCTTGTATCTGAATTACAGTGTAGCTGTACATTGCTGGCAGGAGATAAGGCTAGAATGCAAACAAAGAAGGGGCAGCTGAGACTTTCTGGACTTTTACCTAGACTCTTTAGTATCTCTTTGAGTCTGTGAGGAAAAAACCTTTTCTCTGTCATGGTGTCTGATCTTGTCCTTGCCACTTCTAAGATTGTCTTTATGGCTGTTTTTCAGACTGCGTGCACTGAATGATGGGAGATAGGTGGGAGTTAAGAGTGTCTGGCAATGCGTACTGGTCCCTTTGCACCTAGCTCTTTTAACAAAAACAGTCTGAAAGTAAAGTATATTAAAAAAAAAAATTGATTGACTTTATTTTTCCTTTAAGCAGCTGAAGCAGCTCCTAGTAGTCCCTTGGGCCTTCCAGGAACACAGTTGTGATGTTATCAACAAAGGAAAAATGGCATAGAAAAGTGAATGCACTGCTCTTAGCTGTGCTGGGATTGATGCACTGGAACAGCAGCTGCTGCCTTTTTCCAGCAGTTCTCTGTTTCTGAATGTGAGGTGGCAATGCAACTCCTCTGTTATGCCTTAAAGAGTAACATAATTTAAAAATAAAACAGTGGAGCCTTATTTGTTATTAGTACTAGACTGTAAGCTCTCTAGAACCCGAGTGAGTTTGGGCTGGGAAGTACAAAGAGTCTTCTGTTCCAGCAAAATATGTTTGATTTCCAGCCATGTGGTCAAGTTGACCTGCTGCATGATACCTTGGCCAGACCTTGTCAGGAGCTAATGAGGCAACTTAAGGCAAAAAGATATGGCAACTGAGAGGTATGAGAAAGGCTAAATTTAATCTAATTTGGGAGAATAATGCATTTGCAGATAAAGCCCACAACATATGGAAAGTTGATTGAGAAGGCATAAGAATGGTTACAATAAAATTGGGAGAACATAAAAAGATACACAAAACTGGAGGATTTTGGTAGTTCTACTGAGCTCTTTGTATATACTCTTAGTGTTAAATAGACCTCTGTGATCTTCCCTAGCAGCATTTCCTGTGCTTGGGAAGAAGACTGTATTTTGTTGCAGCCTCTGTAATCTACCCAGGGCATATAAGAGTAGCACAGTCTTCCTATGGGATGGATTAGCCATGGTTAATAGTTGAATATTCAACTAGGTGCTTGCTCGCTTTATCCACTCAGGATGAGAGGAGAAAAAAATAGGAAGAGGGCTGGAAAGCTCGTGGGTCAGATAAAGGAAGGAAGATTCCTTACCAATTACTGTCATGGGCAAAACAGGCTTACCTTTGGGGGAAGCTGACTAGGTGTGCTGCCAAATAAAATAGATATTGATTGATTCAGAGAGAGGGGAAATCCTGCTGCAGCTACATTTTCCTTGTTATCTCAGATAGCAATAGGTGTAACTAAGATCTGGTTCATCATACAGGGAAAGTTTTCTGACATAATGTTTGGATTTATATGGAGAATTAAAACAGCTGCAAATTTCTGGATGTCTCAGTAATGATCAGTAGATTTTACAAATGAATAAGTTATTGTTAAATTTCACAACCCTTATAAGACAATGAATGCAAGCACAAAGCATCAAGTCATACTCAAGTGATTAGGTACATAAATATTATGACAAATCAATAAGAAAGTGGATTGCATGTTCACGTTAGTGTTAAAATTGGTATAATTCACAAAGAATATCCTGAAGGATCTAATATCTTTTAAGAAGTATCGTGTAGATAGTATAATTTTGTTTTCATCAAAACATCATGAAGGTATTAAAGTCAAACAGACCAAAACTGGGAAGTGTTAAAACTGTTATTCTGAATGGTGTTCACCTAAAATCTGCCTTGTCATAATAGGTCTGCGTTAACCATCCATGTCTTCCCTGAATCCCTGTCTCAAAATTTAATCTTAGTACCTACCAACACCAATTTCACTGTTGTTAATAAACATGTGAACTGTATGTCAGATATGGATGAAGTCTGTTTTATATCAAAATAAGAAAATCCAGTCATGTTCTGATCCCCTTTGTTGTAGATTGTTGGACAGACTAATTAAAAGACTAAGTACTGTCAGATTTGATTCAAACCCTTTTGGCCAATCAAGAGTGATGCATACTTTGCATTGTGAAAATAACCTCAAAAATTCTCAAAAAATATATGGAGATTTATTTCATAGAATCCTTAGAGTTGGAAGGAACCTTTAAAGATCATCTAGTCCAACTCCCCTGCAATGAACAGGGACATGCACAGCTAGATCAGGTTGCCCAGAGTCTGATGCAGCCTTCCTTGCAAGTCTCCAGGAACAGGACATCAGCTACATCTGTAGGCAAACCTTTTCCTTCTATCCAACATAAGTCTACCCTCTTTAAGCTTGAAGCCATGCCCCTTTGTTTTGTTACCACAGATCCAGGGTGGATCTGGAAATTTCTTTCTGTTTTAATGGTACCAACCATGCAAATTTGAAGTACATTACTTATTTAATTTTATATGAACATGTACAATATATACATCGTTTCAATTATGTATTTCTGATCTGGATTTGGCACTGGCATTGTACTCAGTATGGGAAGTGAAGTACCTGTTGAGTTGCATTTCCTATCGTATCTTTAGGACCTTTTTTTTGTGACTGGTACGTACATAAATATTTTCTGAATTTAGTAATTGCTTTTTTTTCCATGATTGAATGTGCTGATTTTTCTAGAGGTTTCTGAGTATTTTATAAATGAGTAACACCTTGAAGTAATTGCATCCTTGCAACCCTTCTGTTGACATTGTTATGTTTGATGGTGATCTGATCTCTGCAGTCAGCAAAGTGATTGAGACTGAATAGAGATAAATATCACCATCACTATAACTATGATTTGTGAATCTACCTACATAAAAAGATACAATTTCTCTTTGAGGTAGGAGGCCTTGCAGCTTTCTTATTACTTCTCTACAAATTGTAAAATACAATTAAACCTTCAAGACTCAACAATCTAAGGAATGGTTTTCATATGTAGAGTATTCCTTCTGTGCTGGGTCAGCATATGGTAGAACTAATTATTTATATATGATTCTGGACAGAGATTGTAAATTAATGTCTGGATACAGGAAAAGAAAAAATATTTCTTCTTTCTAAACTCTCTGAAATTTTTACTCCAGCAACTTATAGTCTCTTTATGAATTGTAAATAAATGCCTCTAAGATTTCTCTAAGATAACAGTGTAAAAGTGAGTTGAATCACTGGCAAGTATGCTATTCTGAAATTCTTAGTATATATATTTTTACTTAATATGCATCTTTTAAAATTAATTTGAGAATCACAGAACAATTTTTGGCTTTCTGCGTTCAGTAAGGCAACAATTTACAGTTATATAGTATATAACTAGGAGAAATATAGTACTATAGTGGTGTGTTTCTAGTCCACATGTTTTTAAGGGGCTTATCTGTGAAGGGTAAATCAGAAATATCTGTGATGGTGACTGGGATACAAACTTAGTGTCCATCTGATTTTATTCAGTAGGTTTTCTTCCATTAATTGAAAAGAACCAGTAATGTTAAAGCATGAAATAAAATAACAGGGTATAACAATAATAGAGATTAAAAGGTATCATTGACTTGTGTGATCAGATCAGGATTGTGGAAAATGAGAGTTAATGATGAGCAGTTTGCCTTAATAGAGAGAGTATCTTATGAAAGCAAAGTGTTCTTGAGGTAGAGTTGACAAATTTAATCTTTAGGCATTGTTTTCAACCTTAATTCTTCTTGTGAGTGCATGGCTTTCTTTAAAACAATGCATTTGGGTAGCCCAGCGTAGCAGAAATGCTGCGTCATGGCTTGAAGCAGTGATTGAGCACCTGGTGGGAAGGCAGAGCCAACCCAGGAGAGCTCAGGTGCGTGCAATGTACCTGATTAACGAGAAGGGGTGGAGCCAGGATCCACCCCTTCCCAGACCTCATTTAGGGGTTGGCAGTGGAGGTAAGGGTATGTTGCTAGAGATCTATGTCTACCTGAGGCCTTCTGAGGGTAAGCAGCTTCTTTCCTTTATTTCTGTGTTTGTGGCTGCTGCATTTGGGGCTTTACTACTTTGCATTTATTGCTGCGCTTTCCATCACATTACATCCAGAGTTGTAATGTTTGTCAGATATTGTCCATTTAAGAATTCTGGTTTTATGTTCTAGGGTTTTCATAGCAATATCAGAAGCACAGTTTGGTGATTTCTAGACATTGTGGAAGAGCCATTTGTTTGGAATAAGCTGTGCATTTAGGAATAACGTAGTTAGGAGTTTTACTCTTCCTTGTGAGTTTGTGGGAAGACAAAGATGACTATTCCACACTGCTTTCACAGCATTGTTGCTTAATGCTGTGCTGGAAGATTTCTGCCTGAATATATAAAACATGATAATTTTTATTTTAAAGTGTTGGTGCTATCTATTCTTACTTTGTTGTGCTTTAAACTTAGAGAAAAAATGTTATCAACTCTTAAAGTGTAGTAATGCATATTATAGCCTGTTCAAGTAATATGGATTTGGAAATGATATAGCATGTTCTGACCACTGAGGCAGAAATGTGAAGGTGAGTATATATGCTAATTTGAGTTCAGCAGGTTTTTTTTGCTTTTAGTTTTTGAGAAGCTTGATTACTTGATATTAGTTGAATCTAAAACCAGATAGGAAAAAGCACCATAAAACAGTAGGTTTCATTGTAAGCGAGAATTCTTATGTTTCGTGTACTGTTATTATTTCTTTTAAAAGCAATGGAAGATGTTTGAAAGAAAGCTGTAAAAACCCAGAAGGCACTAGGATATGTAATATGGTACCATTGGGAAACATTTCTTTCTTACTTATAATTCTCATCCTCTTGAATATGACTGCAGATACTATTCTTATTCATCTAAAGTGTCATAGTAGTGCCTCTTAGGGACAAGTATAGTACTATACAAGCACTCACCTAAGGCTACAGTATTTAATGACTATTTTCTCGAAGCCTAAAGACCGGGAGAAATAGGCATCACCTCTTTGCCTGGAGCAGCAAGTAACCCTATGTCTAGTGCTGATACATCCCACAGTAGATGAGGATTATAACCACTAAGTTATTTTTCCTGTGTGCCACAGCTGTAAGTAATCTCCCCCTAAAAACTGGCTGAGAGCTAACAAATAAAACAAACATCTGTGTCAGCTAAGCACAGCTGTCTGCCTCTGTGAATATATCCACAGAGTATGATAGGTGCCCATTTTTGTGTTCTACTTTAAAATAATATCAATTAATAAGAGTCAATAAGGAATTTATTCTCTTGATTTTTGATTGTATGTTTTATTACATCCCTCCTGTTACCAGAGATTGTCTTGCTTTTGCAGGTTTCTATACTTTATTCATAACACAATATTTTCAAGCAGTTTTGCCAGTAAACAAGCAAAAGTGTCTTCCCAGCAAGTAAACTTGCTCTCAGACTCTTCTATCACTTCTCTCCCAGTATGTTAGGTTACTCAGAAATTACTTCTGCTGGCCCCTGTTCAGGCAAGCAGCTGAGTATGTTTAATGAGACTACTGAGTACTTTCTGTAATCTTGCACTGGGTCTGTGTTTTGGCTACCTCCAGGCACCCAGTGATTCCTTAATTAGATGTAGACTAGGACACCTGGTGTGAAGTTGCACCAAATTTTAAATCCCAAGCTTTAATTGTTTACATCTGCTACTTTATCACCATTTTAGAAGTAGTGTTGAAATCCCCTTTACAAGTTAGGGGACTTAGTGGGGATATTAAATCCTAATATACCTGGAGTCATTATTATATATGGGGGCCTTTACAAACCAGAAGTATTGGCATCATGATAAAGTTTGAACAGGTGTCTCATTTTATATCCCTTTTTAAATTTCATTTAAAGAACAGTGTTTAACTTGGTAACAGCATTTTTCCAGCTTAGTAACATATGATATGTGCATCTAACATTCCTCATTTTCTGATAGTATTAAGTAATGCCCAGTTAATACCCAGATTAATTCTTGACAGTAATCCTCTCAACATTCATGTTAACATAGGCTAGCTCAATTTGTGCTACTCTTTAAGTACGTTTGTGGCAGATTCTGAATGATGGTGAAAGAGATGGGGGGGGGAAAAAGAAGTATGTTTTAAGTTGGGACAGTCCCAGCTTTACTAGGCAGTGTTATCTTCAGTGTCCTCTTTAGACCTTGTTACAAACACAGAGTATTTTCCTTTTTTATCTCTGTTAGTCTCAGGTGGTCATAATGGTGGTCATGTATTCGTTGTGGACTCTTGATTTCCAAATGAGTTCTTTTCAATTAATTTAAATTAGAACTGATCTTCAGAACTTGTCCTAGAGGTTGAAGCTTGGTTACTAGTGAGGTTTTTTTTTTTAGTAGGACCTGGATTTTGACTACCTTCTGTAGCATTCTTGACTCCTTAGAAAAGCCTAGATGAATAAGCTAGTTACTCTACAGAGTGGCCATGTGACTACAGATTAGCTCATTAACACAACTTGGTTCGTGCTCTCCTGGGCAATGTGGAGGTATTGATAAGTCCACAAGTTTATGGTTCCAGAAGAGTCCCTTGGTTTCTGCTGCTGTGAGAAACAAATCTTCCACTGATTTTCCAACACAGATGAGTTTATATGGCATCTGGCAGTGAGGACAGCAGTAAAATATTTAGACTTTGAAATGCACAGAGCATGTTTTCAAGTCTACTTAAAGCATCAGTTTTCCAAAATTCACCCATTACACTTGAGTTATTCCTTTTCTGATAATTATCAGAGAGAGAGTTACGCAGACCTACTGCAACTTAGTGTGGATGGACTGTGTTACAAGCACATGTTGTGTTGGGTAAGGTACCACGCCCTTAGAAAGACTATGGAGAATAACTGCCTTTTTTTTTTTTTTTTGGGGGGGGTGGTTGGGGGGGTGGTATTAGAGCCCACATTTAGTAGAAATGAAAATGAGAAGTTCTTTGGGGTTAGGAAAATAAATACTAATTGTATAGTAAAGATGGGCTGTAAATAGGGTGTATGTAAGTTATTTCCTCGTTCCTGCTGCCCTCTGCAATCAACTTGGATAAGTTGTTTTTACAGGAATTGTGTATATATATAGAAATTGTACTATCAAACTTGCTTATAGTTTGGATTATATTATGGCTCTTCTAAGTTCATAAGTAATGGTGCAGTAATAATTCATATAAGTAACTGAGTTTAATGAAGTTGAATGCTTCTAGAACCAATATAACTGGGGGGTGGAGTTTTGAGTCAGTTGTTTGAACATGCCTGTATTCCTGTTAAAGTTTAAAATATTTTAAAATTTGAAATTATTTATTTGACTGTATTCAGTGTTATACACATCATTTTTGATGTGAAAAACATTGAGTGTCATGTTTGTTAATATTGTGTTCTGGTATGCAGTATTATTCTTTAGGACTCCAGTGGATGTAAAATATTAAAAAATTATTAATATTAAAATCCTTGTCTCTTCCACTTTTATTATAAAATTGTCACAAGCAGATTTGTGTTGTATCAAATTATTGATAATTTGCCAAAGCCTGAGCAAGCACAATCAAAATATCCATGCAAGCTTAATCCAAGCTGAAGCTATAGCTGAAAAGACTAACTTCTGCTAGCATTTCTCCAGTTTTATTCCCCACACATTTGCACTGGTTTTAATTGCAAATGTTGTCCTAATCTAATTTAATAGGAGGTACAAGTTATGCATGTGTTTTGTTTAAGGGAGACCAATTCTGATTCATAACAATCATCCACTATGTTTTTGTCTGCTATTGTATGTTAGTGAAATACATTTCATATTCTTAATTATTGAGAGTGGAGTAAATGGTTGAGATTTATTTGGAAAAAGTAATTTTAATGCTTATTCATTCAATGTTAAAGTTTCAACTTTCAGTTTGTTATACACTGTCTATAGTACAGAAAAGATCGTGATCATATAGTGGAGACTTCTGGATAGCAGGAGAACAAAAGGAGGATGATAATCAAATATTTCATATAAAGTACAGCTAGAACAAAGCCTTTGATATAAATAGAGCCTGTAGCTCAATTTCTATATAATTAGTTTTCAATTGTTTACCTTCAAATTGCATCGATACTAATGGCTTTTCAAGTCCAAATGAAAAGTTAGGCATGTTTCATGAAGTGAATGAAATAATATTCTAAATAATTAAGTAGCTCTGCACAGGCAACTTTATCTCAATTTGTTCTTATTTTAAAAAGTCTAATATTTCAGGCATCAGAATTACAAGTTTTTGGAATATCAAGGTCAAGTAATATAAACTTGTTTTGCCTTTGTTTTTAATCTTTCTTTTTGGTGAATTACCTTTTCACACTTAATAAGAAATGTCATTTATGTATTCCATGTGTTCATTTTTCATTCCCCATGAACTGTGGTATTTACTTATATACTCAGAGAGAATTAGTTTAATGCTCAAATTTCCTGAGAGTCCCTGAGATACTTACCTTGTGCTAAGCCTAGGAAATTCTTCAGGTGTTACTATTAGAAAGAGGGAATCTTGTGTTAAGTGTGTAGGGTTATAAAGAGGAACTGAAAAACTTAAGATGTAATTTAATTAAAAAATATCATAGTGAAGGCTGTCATAGGAATGTAGTAGTGGGAGTTCCTCATAAGGCTAATGATTGAAATCTTTTATCTGTTGCAGGACAAAATATGTTGAAGTTTGTGCAGACTGATATTTGTCTAGCTTGTTCCTAAAAATGTCTGAGGGTGGAGATTGTGTATTCTTCATGAAGTGTGTTCTATGGAATATCTGTTATTTACTAGGAGAAAGTGTCCTGTCTTCTGTTTTGCTACATAAACTGTTGTTTAATATAATTATTAAGAACAGAGGGTCACAATGTTTTGTATGTCTGTTTGAAGCCCTTTAAGATAACTACCTCCCGTACCTCTTTTCTAATACAAATGAACCTGATTTCTTCAGTCCCCTTATTTAGAAGAAAATCAACACAGTACCAGCTATATAAACTCTGTTCAGATATATTTTGCTTTAATTGTGGTGCTTTCTACTGGGCAGGGTGTTCAACCTGTGTGTTCTCCAACAGCAAACAGAGCAGAATTATTACCCTCCTTGTATTGTTTCAGACATATGCATGCTGTGATGAAGTATGCAATATAATATTGTTTCTCTATACAACTCATGGTTAGCTTGTATTTATTTAAGAACAGACCACATAATTAGTTATCTGTTGCACCTTTGTCTTGCCTAATAACTTATTACTGTAACTTGCTGCTATTTTTAGTTCCCATTTGATTTTTAAGTTTTTCTTTTTCTCTCATCTGCTTGATTTTTGGTTCAGATCCTTTTTAGTTCAACTGCTGTCTCTTAGAATTGAAAAGTATGCTCTATTCAGTCGTACAAGATGTTACTGTAAGTTTTGGATAGGTGAGGATTAAAGGCCTGATATTGGTAATTACTCTGAGTACAGCAACTAATCGATGTGTACTCAATATGATGTTAATTTTACGTAGGGCGTGTTTTCCCAGTGTGCTTTTGAGGCCCTTGTATAAGACTGTATCAAGAGAAGGTATCCTGTTCAAACTACTCAGGCTAGAGCTAGGTTGTGAATCCACCAGGTAAGACTTTCTGACCTTAACTTTGCATAGCCTTTATCAATTTTTAAAATCTGTATTAAATGCTAAAAAGTTAAGTCATGTGACAAGATGTGACTCTGAAGCTAAAAAAAACCCATCTAAACAACTAATCACTTTATATAAAAGAAAAAATGGTTGCTATAATAAGAGTTAAAAGAATGAGTGAGATTCCTTTATAGATGAGACAAAGAAAAACACTGTTACGGTGTTGTTCAAATGTCTTTTTGGTTTCTCCTGACTGTGTCCTCGTATTCTTTGTATAATGCATCCTCAGATTCATGTTCTCAACAAACCCGCAGAGAATTCTAAGCTTCTTTCTTTGACTGTTAAGTTTACTACTCCTATTTTGTTTTTCTTTATCTTCCTACTTAATGACAGCATGTTCATTATAACCTTTGAAAGATTCTGAGCTTGTTTACAAAATCACGTGTTCTTTTTTTAATTAAATTAATGAAATACATACAGATCTTTCTTCTTTGATTTATCCCCTGGGGTTTTGGTTTGATCATCATTTTTTCTTTAAAAAAGTTCTCATATTAGATTGATGGGGTTACTGTCAGGCATGGGAGAGAACCTTCGTTTGAAGGTTCATTCAATCAGTGTAACAGGTCTACGCTTAGAGTTTAAGATACTACATCTCAAAAACACTGTGGTCTGAAGTTTTTGTTTCCTTTCTGTGATAGTGAGGAGCAAGCTGCATGAAGCCAAATACTTTTTTCATTCTACAATAAGATACTAGTGCTGGGTAATTTATATTCCACTTTCATTTTCTATATTCTAATAGTTTCAGTCTTTTGTATGATGATCATGTTCCACAAAACATTGATGGAATTCAGGATTTGTTCTTAAATACAGATTCTGTATGTTTTCAATGAAGGATCAAATTGCATCAATTACATTTCAGACCCTTCTTTATAAGATTTAGGGTAGTATTTGTAAGAGGCTTATGCAATATTAATCATATACTGGAAGCTACATGAGGGGAATTGTTCATGAAAATACGGCGTGAACTAGTGGGTGAGGCATTGGTTAACAAGGTGCTTGAATGTGACCACTGGAAATTGATTCTTGCCATTCCTCAGCTGCATGCTATTGTGCAAGCATGTATTGTATTCCTAAGTTGCTCTTTCTTATGACTGTCACTTAACTTTACATGTATTTTGGAGTAAGAAGTGTTTTTCTTTACTGCTTATGAAAACTGAGCCTTGATATTAGTGCAAACTATTAGGCACAAATGTGATGCAAACAATAAGTCATAATTGCCATCCAGTGTTCAGTAATGGAAGTTATATATCATTATTTGATGTCTTAGACAAAGCTAATGCAAGTGTAATGTTATAGCTAAAGGACCATATGAAATTCAGTGGTTGTGATAGCTCACTAGAAACAAGAGAGAATTCAATGCAAATAAATGGAAGCAAGAGGATGCACTATTTGAATATGTTAGAAAAATATTATATGTTGGAGCAAAAGAACCAAAGATTAGAGTACTTCTAAAAAATAAGAATAAAAAAAAATCTATAGATGAGATTTGCCAATGATCTCCTGTGTGTTTCTTCTGTAAAGTTACTGTTTTCCTCACTCTGCTTATGTGTTTAGGTCACTAATATACTGTGGCAAGCAAAAATTAGAATTTTTTTCTTCAGTATGTAGGAATAATGGTGAATTTCCAGATATATAATTCCAGCAATGTTCATGTAGCACACCTTTCTTTTAAAAAATGCCACGTGTCACGTACCAAATGATCATGCCTTTGTGTTATTGCACAGCAGGGTCTTACATTGCTTTTCCGAGAAGTTCCTGAGTTGCACAGAAGATACACTAGTATCTAAACTTTTTCTTAAGGGCTAAAGTAAAGGTGCTACATCTGTCAGTGATATGGGCTACTATGTAAGTAAGCCTATTTGTTTTGTATTTTTTCCTCTTTAGATTTTCAGTTTGCATCTTGTGCTGCATTCATTATTTTTATAGCATTTTATCCTGAGGCAACACTGATAGGAGATCATTGTAGGAAGTACTGCACCTGATGGAAATGGTTGCAGTCTTCCAGTCACACAGCAATGAAAAATCCTGCTTAAATCTGTAGCAGTTTGATTCTTTAACAGGAATAGGAAATAGAGTATTCCCAAATTGAAAATTTGAGTAATAAGCAGGTGCAGTCTCATAAAAAAAGGCCATATATAATCTTGACATTAACTCTTATAGTTTCTGCCACTGTGTGGATATCTCATCCATTTTCCTGAGATTGAGTTTTACCAACGCGTCTTCAGTTATATTCTTCAGTCTTGATTGGATGCTTTGTAACCTATTTGGCAGCATTTTGTGGGTTAGATGGAAGAAGAGGTAGTGCAGCTGCTTTTCAGCAGTGTGCAGCAAGCACAAGCTTTGCAGCCTCCCTTTGTCTTTCAACAACACCAATATTCATTGATATTCATCAGTATGAGGAAAAAGAAACCTTATAGTAATCCTGATAATAATGTTCTGAGGAGTGAATGATGGTTCTTTTTGGCAGTGTATAGTACAGAAGGATCAGCTTCTCTTAGAGCAGCCCTACTTTACCCCCAGCATACAGTTTACACTTAAAAATATTGGAGCTGAGGAAAAGGTTCTGTAATTAGGGACTAGTGTGAGAAACTCATCCTGTGCAAGAAATACAGTGATTCTGACTTGGAAAAAAAAAATCTATGAAAGGGATTTCTTTAGGTCCTGCGAATACTGAGACATTCAAAAATCATTAACTGGTTTCTGAAAAAACTTGTTGTTCGTGATTGACAGTAGATAGACTCTGTATTAACACAGCCGTCAATCTTCATCTGTAATATCTTCTCCTTGTCTAAAATTCTCCAGAAGTGTTGGAATAATCAACATAACATGCAGCATTCATTAACTGCCAGTTTATTTCTTTACAATTCTTGGTATCACTGGGTGAGAGAAAAGTTTAAGTCCAATTTCTTTTTAGATAAAATTCATTTTCCCTCCTTGAAGATTTGTTTACAAAGCATTACGACATGGGTAACTTCTTTTATCAAAAGCAATTCTCTTGAGATTAAAATCCTTAATGGATGCTTATGTTTGTGCAGTTAGCTTTAGAGTGAAATAACTAAATTATGAAGATTATCTACTATCTATTTCACCAGGAATTAAATACACCTATTTTGGTGATCAAATTGGACGATTACATCTGCAGAATTGTTACAGTTAACCTCATCTGCATATGTACATATACATCCTCAGTGAATGCTGAATGAAATACGTGCTCACTTGGACAAAATGATTTGAACAGTAACCTGAATGCTTTCCCATGTTTGTTCATCTTTCTTACAAATGTTTTCAGATACATTTCTCTAAGGAAAGAATAGAAATATATATTTACATTTTTAGTGCAAGGGATTTTATTGACTGCAAAAGAAAAGACCTGCTTATTTAAGTAATAAATGTTGAAGGTAAATTAATTCTTAATGTATTCCCCTTTCTTCTGCTGGTAAATTGGTTTCTGTACTTTTTGTTCTTATTTGGTTTACTAATACCTACAATATTTTTTTCAAGTACCAGTACCTTAGTCCTGGTGTTTGATCTTTCAGTAGTAGAGGTAACAAGGGAAATAAAGATTTGGAAGGTGTCATCTGTATCACAGAACTATTTTCTGAATTTTTAGTGTGTGTTTCCATTGCAAGAGAATTCCATACTCTGAATTATATTTCTGCTGTGAAAATTGAGTATCCTTTTGGGATAAATGTGTCAACAGAAAGGCACATCACAAAAATAAACTGAATAATTGCAAGCAAACAATTTTCAGCTTTTCAGCTTGTGTTCTCAGTACTCTTTTGATTGATATTTCACTCACTCTGGGAATCCTTCCTGATAATGTAATCTTGAAAACAGTTTGGTTCTTCTCTGACCTTTGTGTTTAGAAACATTTGTTGAAGTGTTTTTGCATACAGGCTCTTGCAGAAAATTCTGGTCAGGGACAGTTTCACTTAAGTGTGAAATGGTTCTGTGCAAGATTATAAGTTTAATGGAGGCAGTTATAGTTCCTTTCACATTTTCCATTTGGCTGTTTCAGTTCCTGCACTTTTCATCTGTCCACTATAGTAAACTAAGAAATGAGACAGCAATGAGGATGCATCGTCAGCCAGGAAGGATCTGCATCGTGGGGCGTGACCAGGCTGCCTTGCTGCCGTATCTTTCCTGTTTGGCTCAGTGCATTTTTAGTAACAAACTGTTGCTTTTGATCCTGTTTGTTGGCTCTCAACCCCCATGGGGACCCAGGAAACTGTGTGATTCTGGTTTGGTGATTTCTTTGCCACTGCTGCGAGCTGGATCTGTAGCATCCATACACTGAAAGTGTAGCTGGACTGTACAGGTGGCAGCTCCACTGCACCTGAAGAACTGCATCAACTCCAATTATTTTTCCCTTCTTACCCTTGCTTTTCTGACAAACTGGTCTGAGCTATTTGCTAGCAATGCCACCTTTGGTTGTAAATCATAACTTTATTTGTTCCTGATCGTCTTCCTCTGAAATGTCGAACAGCAAAAAAGGGGGTCTCAAAACTGATTGTAGCTCTGATATCTAAATAGGAAACCTCTTCATGTCAAGATGACAGTGAGTTTTCCCTTCTGTTCAGAAATATACATACAGACTTTTTGTAACAGTTGTAAACAAAGATTATGGTGTGAAGTCTACTTTAATTAGAATCAAGAAGCTGTTCTAGTAGAGGAGACAAAAAGAGTGAGTTCACACTTTGGCTGATAATCCTTAGCAAGTGTTTCACTGTACTCCACTTTGAGAACAAACTATCATGTGTAAAAACTTAAAAACCTCCTAATAAGGATAATCAAGCTTTTTTTAATGGCCGTCTTTGCGGAGTCACTGTGCAAAATCACGATTATGATTAATTTCCTTAGGGGATGCTTGACTGACAGTATGTTAAGTTGGCTATCACAGAGCTATAAATAGAGACTTAGTTGTGTTTTCTGCCTACTGGGGCTAGAAACACAGGCTTGTTGAACTGCACAGGACATAGTATGTTTTTAAAGCTCAACTGACTGGACAGGCTTAAATCTTCAGTACTTTTGCCCCAAACTCTTTCTGACCTTTTGCTGTGCTCTCCAGTGCATTTGACATGGGAGCTTAGCAAATACATTTCCAAGGTTTTCTACAAGGAAAATTGTACAAGCTATTCTGAAGTTATGTTCTACCAGTTGCATGTGCTGTCTTGATAACACATTATGGTCTATCAAATGATTTTAAGATTTTCAGTTTCTTCTGTCATCTAAGGGCAATCTAGAGCTGGCACTTTCTTTCAGCCTCTCTTCCCAAATCTACAGCTGGAGATGTGGCTAGAGCACATATGAAATGCAAAACTGTACAGAAATTCCCAGCTTTCTTCTGAAGCACTCAGCTTGCTGGCATTATTCTGAAAAGCATTTAGGTTTCTTTAATCTATGCGTATTTCAACAAATCTGGATAATCCTGTACATTTTCTTCTCAATTTTATTTCTTACACCCACTATGTGGGGTGGGATGTTCTAGAGAAGTATGTCCATCATCAGATGAAATATAAGCTTCCAGGTTTTGGAAGTAATTTTTAAGCCTTCATATGAGCCCTGAGGAAAAACATAATTCTTTTCAGTGTTCAGTCTGCAACTAGGAGCTGAGTTGTCTGAAACACTCTTTAAAAGGGTGGAAGAAGTGAACTAGAAATTGAAATTTCATAGCTGCAAAATCTACCCCGTATTTTATTGTGATAATGAGCACAGGAATGATAAGCTAGAGTAAGGATTGTAATGGTTTATTAAAATTGGTTTTTGTAGAATTTGTGCTTAAAAGAATATATTATAGAACCCTAGCTTCATCTGATTTCAATTCGATCTGTGTTTAATCAATTTGTGACTTCTTGAAAATCCCATCCTTAGTCCTTTTTGTGGCTGTATGCTGTTGATGCTAGTCCTCAGTTTGGTCTTCACAGCATCAGGTGCCTTCCTGCAGAGGAAGCAGCCTGCTTGACAGAGAGGTGTCAAACCATGGTAGGATAGCTGGCTTGTTGTTGAATAGCAGCTGTCAGAAGAAGAGAAAAAGACTGAGTCTTTCTTTTCCTTGTCACAGATGGCAGTTGAGGGAAATAAGGGTTTTAATGCTGGAGGCAGATTTTATTTTAGAAACCTGATTTTATTTATGCTAGAGTATTAGGATATGCTGTGCTAAATATATTAAGATTACCACTTTTTCTTTCCAGAAGACTTTTCCTTCTAGTGAGCTTACAACATTAAATGTTACTGGTGTGCCTGGTGTGTTCACTGCTGATGTTTTTGCCAGGATTTAAATTCCTTCTTTCTTGGATGTAAATCCAGTAGGGAAAAAAAAATGTTACGTTGGAGTGGAATACTATACAGGTATACAGATATTTAACTGGTCTCAACCTGAGACAAGCAGAAGAAGCTTCCTTCAATGACAGGAAGTTGTGTAAATCTTAAACACTTTTTCTTTGGTCAATGCCTGTTAGTATTTCTAGTTATGAAAGTGGTTTCTTTGTAAATGAGGAAACCCCAGAACCACCAGCTTTCAGGGATTTTAATTCCTTTTGCCTGGGCAAGGTTCATATTCAGTAGTGGTTTTTTTTATTCATAAAGTAAAGTGAAGACTGCTTGTAAGATTTCTTCCAGAAGTGAAACATTCAAACTGACTTGCATGGCTAATTGAGACGAAAAAACAAGCCTAAGCTTAGTTAACTGAAAGGCACAACTAAGCAATTACTCACACCGTATAATACCATTTCCGTGCTGCCACCCACACACTTTACTGATCCCAGAGACAATCACAGTGCTGTTCTGTCTCCTTTTGAAATGAGCAAGAGGAAGACTTTAAGAAGTATGACTGCATGGTACCCACTCCATCAGGAAAAGGATATGTTGCTCAAGAAAACCTCATGTCAGGGTCCTTGACCTATAAAGCACCATCTGAATCACAATACGAAGGCATAATTATTCTGCCTACTATGTAACTCCTGCGCTTTCTTTTAATTTTTTTCAGTCCCTAAGCATGCATCTGATAGGCAGGAATTGGCCATTTTAGAAAGTACTTGTACTTAAACTGTGACAAGAATTAACCTTTGTTTAGTAAGTGATGTAGCAGTCTCTAGCAGAGCTACAGTCTAGCGTTAATACTTTCCTGTGTTAATGTGTTACTGGGAGGTAAATTGAGACAGGGATTACATCTGCCTTAGAAGAGAAGCAGAAAGTTGCCTAACTTGGTAGCCCCCAGAAACTTGGTGGGTTGATAAGCCATTTAAAGAAATATTATAAAGTCAGGAAGTGGAACATAGAAAAAGTACTAGCGTTGTCATACTACTGTTGTTTTTTTGTTTTTTTTTCCAGAGATCCAGGGCTTAAAGTGCATTTAGTTGCTCTAAGTTGAAAGAAAATACTGGGAGAGGTGTCTTGTTGCCCGTTGGCTTAATGAGTGAGATACAACTCCAGTTATGCAATCAGATGGTGAAAATACCAGAAAGTTTAGAAGTCTAAGTTACTGTAATTAGTCATTTGTTGCTCTGTCTGTGAAGGAGCAGATTGAAAGCATTGAGAAACTGCTTTTGCCTGTTGCTGTTATTTTCATTTGGATGGTAATATTGGCTAATTAATAAAACTTGTCAAAGCAGAATATTCTCACTGAAATGAAGATATAACTTAAGAGGAATATTTGTTTTCCATCCCAAGGTAATGGTTATAATCTGTTTTTGAAATGCTGGAAGGTGCATCCCGGGTAGTAGGCAGCCAAGTTTGAAGTATACCTTCATAAATCTTACTGAGGTGATTTTAAAGAAATATGATTGGTGTGATTAAAATTTATTTCTCTTGGAACTGTTTTGGGGTGGGGGGGGGGTGGAAACAAAAAACACACAAGCATAGCCTTCATGGCTTTGCTGAACCACCCTAAGTAATCCACGGACTTCTCAAGGCAAGTAGTGCCTGCTTTGAAACTAGCTCATCTTTAAGGTCTATTTCAACCAAAGACATTCTAGGAAATACTTTGAACTGTATTAAATAATATGTAGGTCACTGCTTATCTTTCATGAATTTCAACAATTAAGGAGGAGTTGGCCACGGTTTTGAAAATCTGTTTCTTCTTACTTATACAGAATTAATTACAGAAAAGCAAAGTATAGAAAGTAATGAAAGAAGTGAGCATTGTATAAAGAATAACTGGTTGTAAATGAAAGTGGGTAAAAGCCTCAGTGATTTGGCTGGAACTGTTGCCATTTTAAAATGAGGCTGTATAAAATGTTGCTGTAAACTGTAGGCAGCCCACCTGGACTTGGGAAAATTCACTATAACTCAAACCCTTTTGAGGATTATGTCATGGTACTACCTGCAAAGAACACAGTCATCTCAGGATAAATAAAATTTTATCACAAAGATGGTGATTTACAGTCTTAACAGAACTCAGTGGGATGTATATTAACCTAAATATCCATTAAGCACTTTCATGTCTTGAAAAGGCCTTTTTTTAAGAGCTTCTTTAACTCTCAGTGGTTTTGCAGTTCCTGATAGAATGATGGAAATTAGCACAACTGCTAGCAGATGTTAATCATGTAGCTTAATGCACTGCTGGAGGGCATTTGCATTATGGTGGTGAGCATGGTATAAGTACCTGTACAGAGCTGATTAGACTGTCTTGTCCTGTGTGTTTTCAACAGATGTCATACTCTCCACACCAGAGAACCTACTCTCAATGAAACCATTAACTGCATTTTTTCTGGCTTAGTGTCAATGTTTTACTCCTACCCGTGTGGAAATTTTTAGCTTGTGTTGTTGTTCTAGCCTATTTCCTGTCCCTCTTTCTCTGCACCTTCATTCTCAGGCTTTCTTGAGTGTCTTCTCTTAATGTCTGTTTCTGAGGTTGTCCTGTATAACCCCCACCCCCTTTTTTTTTTCTTTCCTTTGACTATGTTCTAAGCTTTTGGTCTGAAGTCATTTTTGTTTCCTTGTTTTATTTTTTCAACTATATGACTTCCAATTCTACTTTAGGTATTGCAGATCTGTTTCCTATGGGATTTTTGCTGACAGTGTTTTCACTCCACCACCGTGTCAGAGTTGTGGGATTTGCCCAAAGCTGGAGTTAAAAATCAAAACTGTAAAAAGTTTCATGAAGGTGAAAGTTCTGAGTTGAATCATAGAATGGCTTGGAAGGGACCCCAAAGAGCATCAGGTTCAAATCCCTCTGCCACAGACCGGGCCTCCAACCTCTAGATCTGTTACTTGACCAGGTTGCCCAGTAACCCATCCAACCTGGGCTTGAACACCTCCAGGGATGGGGCACCCACAGCCTCTCTGGGGCAGCTTGTTCCATCACCAGACCTGGATGCAGTACTCCAGCTGGGGCCTCACGAGGACAGAGAAGAGAGAAACAATCAGCTCCCTGTCCCTGCTGGCCACCCCTTTGGAGGGGAAAAATAAAAAAAAAAAAGAGGAAAAAAAGCTCAGTGCTTTTTTTAAAACAGCTGCTGTGGAAAATGAAGCATTTTCATAGGTAGTGTTATTTTTCAAGACAATTTTTGCAAACATTCTCTCTGAATGTTATCTACTTGGCTCCCAGCACTCATGAAGTGCAGCCTGTGTTCTGTGCACCCAGATCTGCTTTTCTCACAGGCAATTTTTTGCTTCTGTTAAAGAGAATTTTTAACTTTGGTGTTTTGATTGATTTGATTAAAAATATATGCATTTTTTTCTTAAAGCAATGTCCATATACCATAGCAATTTAGATTCGGTCATGTCACTCATTCTTCCTGATCAGTGAGAACATCTGCCAGCTTCTTTCTGTGTTGCTGTCTAGATCATTAAGAGGTGCTGAAAGTATATTCAGTGTTAGCAACTGTGACCTGCTTCTCTCTGACCTTAATTTTTACTTTGCTGCAAGTACTTCCAAAGGATTGCTCATGGACAGTTCTCTCCTGTGGTTCTGCTGTGTAATGTGTTTAGTATCTCAAAACAAAACCTAGCCTACATACAGTTGTCAGAGGATCTTGGTAAAGTATTTTACAGCAACGTTTTGTTTGGGGGTTAATGGAAATAGTTCATTCCATTTCAGTTTATTCAATTTCATTTTGGTTTTCAGTGTATTGATATAATCATGAAGATTGATTGTAGGTGCTGTGGACTTGCCTTGCCTGTATGTTTACAGACTCAAAGTATGATAAGGCCAACTTAAGAGTGTTTTCTTCCCACTTATGCACTTTCCATTTATACTTACCGTTATGAATTTTCTTTCTGTAGTTTGAAGCACAATTGATTATTTTGGTTGAGCCTTTTATACTTGTGAATTACAGCCATTGAACAACAGGCATAGTTCCAGTGGACTGCAGACCAGTTAGCTTTAGATGTAGAAGTTTCGTGATTCAGACTATTTTCCTCTGTGCCTATTGCAACTAAGAATATTAGTAGAGGTGATAAGAGTGAGCAGGTATTCTTTTTGCTATTAAAAAAATAATAATACAAACAAACAATCTGCATCTAATACTTATGTTATTAAAGCATTGAAATATACCAGCATTGTGTTTTGTGGGTTCTGTTTTCATTTTTAATGTCAGAGTCTCAGGGTGGGGAGGAGATATAATCTGAATCTGAGTACTGTTTGCTACTAATAGTTCCCTCTCATTTTTTTTTTCAGTTCAATGTGTAAATAAGTGTTGAAAAATTATAATTATTTAGAATGTTAATGTTAGAGGAATTTAATTTGAGCTGTTACATCAAAAGCAAACAAACAAAACCAGCACCCTAAATAATAAAAATTAAAAAAAAAAAAACCCTTTAAATATAGAGGAAAAAGAAAACTCTTCTTTTGCCTTTTCAAATTGGCAGTGTTCTTGACTACCCAAACTGCAGCTATATGTTACAGTTGTAACTGTGTAAGTGGAACTTAATGCCATTTATAAAGAGTTGAATTCAGACAAAGCAGTGAAATGAAGTGAAAGAAGGTTGGCAAATGTATGTAGTCTATTTCATGTAGCTTTAATAACATTTGATAATATTGGAAAATAATTTGTTAGAAAGTTTCAGCATCTTACCCAACTCCCCTTTCTCTGCCCTCCCCGTCAGATTTATGATGCTGCTGACAGTGCTGCTGGGTTGTTTATTGCTGCTATGGATATCAGAGCCCCAGAAGCTTCTGTTCCTGAGCAGCAAGCTATATTCAGTGAAATGTCCTGTGAGAAAGGATGCCAATGCAAACAGAAGGAAGTCTTTGTCCTAATAAAAGACTTTTTGGCAAAGGAAGTTGTGAGGACATTCTTCTTGAGTTCATAATTAGCATCTTTGTTTCAATACAGTAAGATAGATTAATGAATGATATTGTTCCCACCCTCCTTGGAGTTTATCTTCTAAAATACTGCACTTGATACAGTGAAGTGTACTGTTTTTGTGCAGTTTTAAGCAGTGATTTATTTTTAGAAACTGAACTTTTTTTTGTTGTTTTACCTTTCCACTGGTTCTTAGTAAGCAGTATAAGTTATGCTTAAGACATACTTTACTTCACAACTGACTTCATTACTCTAAATTCTTTCTATTGGATTAATCACTGCTGGAATTAAAACATTCATGTGTGGGGATTTTTTCATTCTTTAATGTGTCTAGCCTTCTTTGTGAGGTAAGGAAATATGGCTTACTGTGCGGATAAGTGATGTTAAAAATTTGCTTGCAGTAAGGGATTTGAATAGCTATGCTGTAGTAACTTTTCTATGTTTAATTATTTTATTGATAAATTAATATATTAACCTTTCAATCTAGGGGACGTTTAATAGCTATGAGGGTGCAAAGTTAATATATTTTGCTTGCACAATTACCATGATAGTCAGCTACATTGTGGCTACTTATTTTTTGTTACTAGTGTGAATGTCAAAGGCAGCAATGCTTGGTTTTTTTGAGTTCCCAAATGGTTTGATGAACTAGGCATGTAAAAACATCATCTTTTTGACAGGTAATATGAACATTTTTGATAGGTGGTCGTTAGAGAATAAAGCAAAGATTTAGCAATTCCATTTTATGGGCTCACTCTTCTATGGAATTATGCTGACAATAATCCTTATGGCAGAGTATGGATATGTTGAAAATGAGTGACTGAGAAGCCCAAAGAGAGAGAGCAATTGTGGAATTCAGAAGTTGTCATCCACATTCCGATGGGATCTTTCTTCCTGATCAGCTTCCCACCTATTCATAATCTGGGCTTTCAGTGGGAGTGGGTGGGGATGAAACAAACAGAAGTCCTCTCATGAAAACGAACTATGTGTTTTTTCAGTCTGTGTCATAATGGAGTAGGTTATGCATTAGTAAACTAATTCAATTAATAACCTAAGCTACTGTATGAAAGTACTCAAACATTTAGAAGTCAGCGATGTTGAACGCTACAGCTTCACTTCTTTCTCTTTTCATTTTTACTGTCTGCTAATAGTTCATTTTTATTGTCTGCTAATAGTTGGTTTTCTAAGAACATTTATATATATTTTTTAATTTAATAGGTAATTAATCTGTTTGTCTATTTAGTAAATGGTCTTTTTTCTTACCGACTGTTATTCATTCTTTAATAGTATCTGATTTCAGTTTTCCTCTGGTCTGTGATGATAGTCTAGCCTTCTATTACTGTTTAAAGGAAGCTGCTGTGGGATCACTTTCCTCTAGCCACCATCGCTATCTAGTATTGCTGCATCACAGATATGTATCTCCACAGATAAAGGCAGCTGCCTAATTACATTTTCTTTTCCTTATCTTCCCAAGAAATGGTTGCTTTTTTCAGTTTGAATTTCACTGAGAAAGGAAGGAGGACTTTTCATTCCTTGTACCTGTGACTGAGGCAATTGTACTAATTGTAGGTTCTGGTTATTTTAATGTTTGAGTTAAATGCCTTGATTTAGATTGTTTATGAAAGACACTTCTACTCTCTCTGTGATTCTGAAGCACAGACATCAGAAATTCATCCTGAACATGCTGCTTTTCTGTCTCTTTTACACTTGGTTAAAAAAAAATGTATACAGCTCTGAACAAATAACTTTTTTAGCCATGTTTTTTTGTTTGTTTGTTTTTGAGTTTTCTATTGTGGCTATAATATAAATAGTAGTAATCGCCTTAATCCTTGAGCATCCCTGTGGCATTTTCATGAGGTAAGATTTTAGTGAAGCTTCATGAACAGCACAGAAGCAACAGAAGTGTTGCAATCAGAGAGTTTGATTTATCTTTGTTTAATGCTGGGTATTTATATGTATAGAATTGAAATATCCTGCAAAGCCTTGGGCCTCATATGCTATCTTTGTTTGTGGTTCCTCTGTGGCCATAACTCTGAAGATACGTTTCTGACAATGTCTTCCTCTGAAGACAGCCAACACATTAATTTACTGTGCCTAACTAGATAACATGATATAGTTTCATAAACTCCTTCAGGATTATGGTAATTTATTGCTGATTCAATCCAAGTGAAAGTACCCTGTATGAGGACAACCTTTCTTCTCCTTTTTCCTCTTTGCAATTTGTTGTTTCTATTAAATAGAACACTTCAAAAATTTGTGCTAAGCTTGCGAAAATTACACTTAAGTAGAAAATGTAAGAAAGGAAATACAGAAAGGTGATCCTGTCAAGATATAAATAGTAATTCTCAGAATGCATTTTTTGGGTTCTTGGGTTTTGAGGGAAGTTGCATTTATGTTGGTTGTTTTGTTGTTTGTTTTTTTTTTTATGAATTTATTTCCCAGAAAGTCTTTTATGCTGCTGATAAGGGTAATACTATAATGTCATGTTATGTCCACGTAAAGGATATTAGGGATGAGGAGCAAACATTGTAGAGAAGAACAGAAAAATGTTGTTACAATAGTTTTGGATCCAAACTGCATTAAAAACCTGTCTTGTGGAGATGGGCCATTTCATTTCCAGGGAGAGTATGAAAGATGTTCTGATGCTGTCAAACATTTTATTATGTTTCTTTTATGCTTCTTTAAAAATTTCCATAATTTATTTGAGTCTAGATGTTTCTCAGAGAAATTCCTGTGTACAGGCTGAATGGGAACTCTGGAACGGGACACAGGGGGCTTGGCAACCTTTACATTTTCCTGCTTTTTTTTAATGCCTGTTCTTTCCCTTGTTGTAAATCTGGCATGCAGTGTTTGAGTTAGTCCAAAATACACTAAAACCTCTCCCAAAAAGTTTACCTAATCCAGCTGGAAACAAATAATATTCAACACTTGCTTATTTCCCAGATTTCCATTATCAAATTTCTATCTTAATTATGTTTAAATGTGTTACGTGAGCTTATATTTTGAGTTGTTTTCTGACTTGAATTTAATTTATGAGCACTTTAGGTTATGTTCTGCTCTGATTTGGATTTTTTGTTTTCCTGTTTTTCTCTACCACATAATTAAATGTTATATTGGCAACACCTTGCCAATTGTAGTACACAGTATGCACAATACTGCATGTGTATACCCTATCCAGTATAATTTACCACAATAAGCGCCTACCCGTACTTTTTCCATTACGATCTTTCCAGATTTTTTGTAGTTCTTTCTTTTCTTTTAATGTAATGTAGACCAGCTGAAATATACCTAAATAAGAAAGCAAGAACCGAAAAGGCAATTATTCATAAATTGCCTTCTTTTCTGATGTATTCGATATTTCTTTCTTAGAGGATAAAAGGTTTTAAGAATGGGTATGTTTGCCCAGTGTTAAGGTACATCAAGCTTGGTATTGTTCATTATTACTACAGGAAATCCTTCAGTGAGGGTGGAATGTGTGTACATAGATAAATGCATTTTATATCACACCAGTGTAGAAAACTACTAGATCTTCTTACTGGCTTTTAACCCCCCCCCCCCCCCCCTTTTTTTTGTGTGACTTGCTGACTTACAAACCCTGAGGGTTGAAGGAAACATTTTTAGCAAATAATACTGTAGGCTAATAACTTGAAGAGGTGGGAGGGCTCTTCAAATGCTTTTCTCATTTACAAATGCATTCTGTAATGCATATGGTGGGACTTCTTTAATGAAATGAGTGGTAAAGACCTATAATTCCTAATGCAAACAGTTGAAATCCATATCTGAAGAGATGATTTATAATATCTTTTTCTGGTTTGTTATCTCAGTGATTGGTGTTTTGTTTGTTTCGTTAGGGTTTTAATGTGCAGATATGTTCAGAAAACTTGGAATGTGAATGGGCAAACCTAAGGAAAGGCACTGAAGCAAAATCTTCCAATTCCAGAGGTGAAGCTATGGAGTTTGTCTCTGATACCTTATCTGCAGTAGCTCTATGGTGTAACCTTGATTTGAAATTGAAAGTAAAAATACATATTATTTTTATCGTTTGGTAAAATAATATATATTTTCACAAAATTGCTGTTTTAGAGTAGTTAGGGATTACCTTGGGATAGGTTTACGAAGGGTCTCTTACAGATTTTACTTGATGGAAATATCAGTCCTTCCATCCATGAAACACATTTCCTAAGGGCTGCATATCAGCAATGGGACTTTGCTGTACTGAAGATGATGTATTTCGTTTGAGGAGATAACTGACAAGATATCAAGCTTATTTTGGCAGACAATTTAACATTCAACTAGAAGACTTGCAATTGCAGAATGAGTTCACATTTTCTAAATGTGAAAAGGAGGATAAAACTATCTTAGTGTATACTCTCTTTCAGTTGTTGTTTTAGTAAAATAAATTTACTCAGAAGGAGGTGTATGTTAAGAACCAAGTTTATTTTCATCTAAACAGAATTGTAGAGATTTTAATGTCAACGTATGGGGGTGTAATTAATGCTTAAATGGTACATTTTCTAATTGCCCAAACTGTAGGCCAAAGCAACTGGGCTAAGACCACTCTCATATGGAGTGACTGATAGATTAGGTTATGGTAACTGCTTTTGAGCGTGTCCTTACTGTTATTAAGAAAAATGGATTCATGAGTTTGTCAGGCCTACTGGTAAGTAAGCATCCAGACATTTTTCTTGGATTTGGCTGCTTCATGTAGCCTGCTCCCTGGATAATCAGATAGACATGCTTCAGCTGCTGGTTTCCAGTTGTTGCAATAATGTGCTAACATGCTGGTCCCCTGAAACAGCCTGCTTATTAATTGTGATGCCCAAAATGCCATCTGGAGTGTTATTCAGACATCCATAATTATTCTGTCTACTTCTGTATGACTGTCTGCTTTGTTCCACTATGAGTTTTCTTTATTACTTTTTATTTTATACTCTCAATTTTTTGAGCTGAGTGTGAAATCATAGAAGTGCTGAGGTTGGAAAAGACCTTTAAGGTCATAAAGTCCAACCACAACCAAGCCATACTACCCTATCTGTAACATCCCACTGCTAAATCATGTCCCTGAGCACCACATTCAAATGGATTTAAAACATTCAGGGACAATGACTCAACCACCTCCCTGGGGAGCCTATTGGAATTACTTCTTTTCATATAGCAGCATTGACAATGTCTATAAATTTCTTTTACATGAAGGCAAACGTGCAAACTTTCTTGAAGTGGTTCACTGAAACAAGTGGCATCTCAGTGACTCCAAATTTGAGTGAAATGAAATGGCAGAGAGAAGTAATAGAGAAATGAATTCCCTTTTTTGTCTTTATCCATTTACACTTGTACATAGTGATATAAAATATTGTTTGTGTGACAGTGAGTTGCAGTCTCAGTGCGTGTGGGAATGATGTTAAGAAGTGCAGGACAGAATAGGAGAGGTTCTGAAAGAAAACCAATGGAAGGGGTCTGTAAATAGGCAGTTTTGTTTGATCCGTCTTATACTATCACTGTCCTTTCTGCTGTGTGAGATCACGATGGATATGATGCAAAAATTGCAAAGAATTAAGTGATTCTATTTGGATATTAAGTAGATTTTGTAGGGATTTACTTTGGCTCTTTGTTACAGTGGTCATTAGTTGCAACCAGTTAAGAAAAATGTGAAAATGAAAACAGGAAGTAATAACTGTTATCAAAGAGTGTGAAAGATATTTATGTGAAGTACAAGTAGACAGAAAAATCAGTTTATGCATCCTTGATGTGTTTTTGACGTGACTATATCTTGAAGTATCTCAGTGTAGGACCTTGTGACAGAACTATCCCCATACCACTTGTAGCTGCTGCTAACCTAGCAAGAGCCATAGTTTACTGAGCAGAGTTCAGCTCATTCTTTTTCTGACCGGATGTACGTGTTTTGAAAGTAGCTCTTATCACTGAGTTGAAAAGGTTTTAGAAAGAGTTAAAGGTTTAGATGCAATCCCTGGTATGTGCCAGCCAAAGCCAGAGAAACATGTATAAAGGATGAGGGGGTTAATAAATGGGCTGCAGTTTAATAAATAGTCGGAATTTAATTTCAGCTTCTGGCTCTCTGAGAGCCGATTTTGTATATCGGCATAGTCTTGTGGACGGTGTCCCCATCTAGGGGCAGATCCATGCATCTCAGCTGGCTGGAGCCTGTGTGGAGGGGGAAGGGAGGCTTTGGGAAATACCCAGATCCTCCCTGAGATGCAGCCTGAGTACTGAAACATGAACGTGTAAAGAACGATGCCTTCCTTAATAGAATGTGTTGGGGGAAAAGAATATTCTGGTCAAAGGAAACGTTGGAAAAATCAAGACTAATTCCAGGCTGATTAATCTTATGATGCCACGGTGCTTAGTGCAGCCAGAAGTGATGAGCAAGGGCTGAGTGCTGCCTTGCCAGTATCCAGCTCATGGTCTGCATGAACAGGGAGAGCAATCAGCTCACAGCTCGGTCTGTCAGAAAGGCAGGAGCAAGAAAGCAGAGCAGTGTGTTTGTAGAAAGCCTGTGGTGTCTCTGCAAAAGGCATGCAGGCATTTGCTGCTTTTTGAGTCTGTATCCCAGCATTAGCTTTAAATTGTGGCTGTTATGCTCCAGCTGAGCTCAGGTGGGGACCTCAGGTGAGGGGAGAGGCAGGACAGCAGCACTCACCTGCACAGATAACTCTTCTCCTTTGGGCAGGGGGGAGGTGATGATGCAGGGGTGGGCTGAGGTTGCTATCGGTGTGGAGTGTGGAAAATCCTGCACTGGGGTCATGAAAATTGTGCCTGACTTCGTGAGCTGCCTCACTTGCGGTTTTGTTTTTTTTTTTGTGTTGGTAGCTTTTCTTGCCTCTTATAAAAAAGCTTTATGTGCCAATTTGAATATGTATAAATAATCAGGCATTCAGAAGAAATGAAAATATTCTGTTGTTATTGAAGTGACCTTGCTGCCTTCCTCTTCACTCTATCCTTTTTTTTTTTCCTCCTGAGATAGAAATATATGAACAAGACAACCTCTTGGCATCTTTATAAAAAATTTGGCTAGTTTAGCCAGTTGTCCTTACAGAGCTTGGGAAAAATACCTGCTTGGTTTCAACCATTCCAGCTGATGAATTTAACAGGTCTTATGTACCGCATTTTTTTTCCCCCAATCCTCATTCTGATGTGTGCTCCAGAGTAAAAAGGAGCAACCAGATTAGAGCTTCAGTGTGCCTCTTCATAACTGAGCCTGCACTAGAACAAGCAGCCTTGTGTTGGCAAAGCTCCAGAGACCCTGAATGAAAATCCGGAGAGAGAGAGAGAGAAGAAGACAGAGGGATGAATACTGTATTCAAACACAAGATACTGGGACAAATATTTGCACAGTTGTGTCGCTGTGGGATGCTTATGGTAAAATAATCCTGTTGAACTCTCTGAGCTTAATAACTGCACAAGTTATGGTGAAGCAAGCACTTGGCTGATTGTAATTATTTCTTGAAAATACTATCTTGATACAGCACAAAATTCATAAGCTAATTTGAAATAATAAGCATATTTGCCACATAAATGTTAAATAAAATTTAGGCTGTTACATATTAAAAGCAAAGTCCAAGTAAGGCTACTTTCACCTAAAGTACGTTAGCAGTAAAACTTCTGATCTGTGTTTCTCTTTTTATTGTGAGCGTGTGCTGTGCGGCAGCCCATTTATGCATTTTCTGCTGTGCTGGGGCTTACATCACTGTCGTATTAGTCTAAGCAGAACGGAGCAGATTGTTTATTTTGGTTTAGCTCCGCTTCAGGCTGTAACATCAGATGTAACTCCTAGAGTGACAAATTCCAATTGCAGTGTCACAGATTAAACAAGGGTACAGAGGAGCCCTGCAAGCAGTTTTGTTTCTCACGGGAAGGAAAGGATGCTGTGCTGGCTGGAGTTTATATATATGACCCTCAAGATGAACAAAATAAAATTATCCTCTCCTGTAACTTCTTTCTGTTTAAAAAGTACATTGCCCAGAGCCTGTCGTACATGTTTTTCAGTCAGCAGTTGCAATTTGCATTTAGTTAGTTAATGAGAGTTGGTCACCTTTTATAGATTGAATGATGCAACTGTGCATTACGTTTATGAAATGTATGTTAATTTTTGACTCTGCTTGCTAGTTTGCTTTTTCTCCTAAATGCTAACATCTTATCTGCAGAGTCATAGTTCAGTTGAGATTGGAGGGGAACTTTGGGTGTCATGTGGTCCAATCTCCCCTACTCAAGCAGGGACACTCAGAGCAGGGTGCCCAGGCCCGTACCTAGGTAGCTTCTGAACAACTCTGAGGAGGAGGCACCACAGCCTCTCTGGACAGTGTTCCAGTGTTCTGTCACCTGCACAGTAAAAGTTTCTCCATATGTTCAGAAAAAAGCTCCTGTGTTTCCTGCTGTATCCATTGCCCCTTGTCCTGTCACTACTCACTACTGAAGACTAGCTCTACGTTTATATCATCTCTTCATGTATTTATTGATTTCCCCTAAGCCTTTTCTTCTCCAGGCCCAACAGTCTTAGCTTTCTTAACCTTTTGTCATAGGAGAGATGCTCCAATTCCTTTGTCATCTGCATGGCCCTTCGCTGGCAATCTTCAGAAGCTCCATGTTTCTGTACGTACTGGAGAGCCCAGAACTGGACATGGCACTCCAGGTGTCACTTCATCAGTGCTGAACAGGGGGAAGGATTGCCTGTTTTCACCTGCTGGCTATACTCCTCCTAAGGCAGCCCAGGATATCTATAGCTTTGTTTGCAGCAAGGGCATGTTACTGGCTCACCCGAATCTGAGGACTTCAGCCTCCTTAAAAGTGTTAAATTAATCCTCTTTGGATTATAATTTAGACAACGCTTCTGCTGCAGTTATCTGATTGTTCTTTGTGACTTTGCTAGACATTGTGACCCACTGTCTGAGAAACACTTGCAAGAGTTTTGTGTGTGGTTTGCCTCAACATATTGATCTCCCACTCATTCTACAGTTTTGACCATGTTTACTGTCCTAAGTGTAGCCGATTCTGATTCTTGCAGAACTAAGCAAGATTAAAACGAGGCCCATCCTCTGAGTAGCGATAAGAATCTTGACAGGGTTGCTGATGTTCTTCACCTTTCAAGGTATATAACAAATGTCTTCCATGCAATTCTCTGCATGTGCAGGATGTTGAAGGTCATGTGGCAGCACCATGTGGCTATTACAAGCTACAGCCTTTTTTTAATCTCTTGAGAGCATATATTTAAACTGTGACTAGTTTCATCATCCAATTATTGGGCAAACTGAAAGACTTATTTCATCATATAACTTTTCAAATATTTGATATTAAAAGGTCAAAAGTTTATCGGTAGTTAATTGAACATAAAATTAAGATATGAGTAAAGCTAAGAAGAGAGCTGTTAGCAGCATTGTAATTGTGTTATTTTTAGCATAAATGAATCTTTACCAATTTCCCCTGTGTTCCTAGAAACTGTAGTCCAAAAATACAGAATCCAGAGTAAGGCTAATACAAAAAATGTAATGTAGCATCAGTTTGGGGAGGATCATTTGGTCCACAGGATCTCAGAATGACCAAGCTGGCCTTAATTTGACAATGACATCTGAGGGTGGTGCTAAATAGATGTTGAAAGAGGAATCTTAAGGATAGAGAGTCCCTCAAGTAGTAGGGAATTAATTTTGGAGGAAAAAATATTGCTGCAGGGAGTGCTCTGTTTATTTAAATGATGGAAGAACTATGTGCTCAAAGCATTGTATCTGTCAACGGAAGATGCAGGAAAGTATCTTTCAAAAGAAAATAACTGCAAATACATGAAATAAACAACTAGCTAGCCCTATTTTTAGATCTCTGTGGGATGCCTCTGTAAAATAGAACAGGTAGTTATTATAGAAATACAAGAGGAAAGAAGACTGTAAGTTCATATGGGGTCATGCAAACAATATTCTTCAGGCTTTCTCTATATATATTTAGTTGTGCAGTTCATGATTATGTATCTGTGTTTCAAGTAGTTGATGTTAGGAAAATCAGAATGTCTCAGCAGAGGTCAGGGATTTTTTTGCTGTTGTCAGCTGACATGTCAAGGTATTTTTTTTTTGAGCTGTTATGTTCACAGAGTGCAGGACACAGATATTTCTGCACTTCTGTCACTTCATGTTTAACTTTAAAAGGAATATGTGAAGCAGAATTGGAAGATATGTAAGCAGCTGACATGTCATGTGCACTTGGAAATGTGTCCTGAATACTAACAGTGTTGCTTCTAATCCGATAAACTTCATCCCCTGTAACAAGGCTGTCTGTAGAGAGGCCAGCCTTCAAATAAAAGGTCCTTTGCTCAAGTACACTGAAATACTGTGTAGACACTATTTATAAAGTGTGCACTGCTTCAGTGTGCTGAAAACCATATATAGCCTGGTGATTAAAAGCAGGAGCAGACTGCAGCATTTCTGATGCCATAAGACAAGGAAATGTCATCATATTAAAGTGTGATAAGAACATTGGCTAGATTCAAGGGCTGCTCTCTTCTGTAGTTCTGTGTAGACAGAGAAGGCAAAGCTGATGAATCACGCATGACTGAACAGATAGCTATGAGACTAGCTAATATAGGAGAGAATGGGAAATGTAATTGGTACATTTTATAATTGGGAGTTTTGGTAAGAGCTGGCCTGAACCACCTTCTGTGGATCAGTCACGCTCATAGTGTTTGACAGTTTCTGGAAGAGGTCTAAATTCTTCACATACTTGCATTGCTGAGGATTGCTGGTTTTCCTAGTAGATGTTTTTTCAAGGGTTGTATTTGCTTTGTGGTTTTTTTTTTTTTCCATTTTCCTTTTGTCTGCCAGACTGTAAAGTCGTTACAAAGGAGGAATGAGGCAAAGTCTGCTTCAGTAGCTCCACAGCTGAAGGTGTAGCTGATAGGAAGCTTTACACAGTTTAGTAGTATAAGCATCTTAAAAACACACTATATTGCACATTCAGCGTGAACTTTGCTGATGAATTTTGCTCTCTCTGAATCTGAATTTTAAATCAGGTCAACAGAACACAGCATGGCAATTCACTGTCTTTACCAGTTAAAACTCTTGAATGACTCCTCATTACTCTTTTTTTTTCTCCAGTAATCTAAACCCTTGCTCAGATGCAGTAAGTATGTGTGTTGAAGAGTTACTCAAAAGGAAGAAGGCGGCAGAGAAAAACTCAACTGCCTGTTAATTTTTCTGAGTATTTAGGATTTCGTTTTAGTTCTCTCAGAAATCACTGAGATACAGATATTTTTTTTTTACCTGCAACCTATCTTTTATCTTGGGACCAGGTTAATTCCTTTTACAGGCACAGAGAATATGACAGAAGAGTGAATATGAATAGCCTCAGTGGGAACGATCTATGTGTGCTGGGAAAGCTGTAGATAAATATGAGAAGTCAAAACTGTTCATTAGTCTTGACAATTACAGCTGTTATATCCCCACAGAGTAAACTGCAGAGCTCTGCTTGCTGCATCCTTTTCTTTGAGCACATGCTTCAATAAGCACAAAGAAGGGGTAGAGTTGGAAATCTTTGTTTCCTTCCCTATATATCCATACATGTAACTAGGTAAGTGTGAAGGGGAAAAAAACTGCCTCATCAAAACAACAGAAGGATGAGCAAAGCTGAAGTACTAATGACAGTTCTCAAGATATATCCTTCCTTGTGCACTTTTTTCTGTTAAAATCATGAAGTCATTAAGGTTGGGAAGACCTCTAAGATTATTTAGGCCAGTAACTGTCCACCTACCACTAATGTTGCCTGCTATAAACTGTGACCCTAGGTACTGTGTGTTCCCTTTCCTTTAACAATTCCAGGGAGGATGACTCCAACCTCTTCCTGGGCAGCTTGTCCCAATGCTTGACTACTCTTGCAGAGATTAAGTTTTTTCAATATCACCTGAACCAGCTTGAGTCCATTTCCTTTAGGCTTATCACTGTTAATTGGGAGAAGATGCTGACCCCTCACCTCACCCCAGCCTCCTTTCAGGCAGCTGAAGAGAGTGATAAGCTCTTCTTCTCCAGACTAAACAATTCCAGTTCTCTCATAAGGCCTGTGCTCCAGACCCCTCACCAGCTTTGTTGCACTTCTTTGGACATATGGCAGAACCTCGGTGTCTTTCTTGTGGTGAGGGACCCAAAACTGAACACAGAACTTGAGGTGTGGCCTCAGCGGGGCTGAGTACAGGGGTCACTTTCCTGCTCCTGCTGGCATTGCTATTTCTGATCCGAGCTAGGATACTGTTGACCTTCTTGGCTGGCCACCTGGGCACACTGCTGGCTTGTGTTCAACTGAATGTTGACCAGCACCCCCAGATATTTTTTCCTCCACACAGCCTTCCAGCTGTTCTGATGCACCACATTTTATCTTTTTTCAATCTTTTTTTTTTTCTTGAGGCCATAAATTCTAGCATCAGAAAGAACATTTACAGGATTATCAGAGATGATATTTTAAAATAGCACTGTGAATACCCTTGCTTTAATTTTTACAGTATTCAGTAAATATAGTGGAGGGATGTACCTTACACATGTCAGTATTTTCATTACCCTTGACTGTGTACTGTGCATTGTTTGGATATCAAGATCTAGAACTGAATTATCAGTTCATTAATGGTTTGAGTTGGAGGGACCTTTAAAGGTAAGCTAATTCCAACCCTTTGCCATGATCAAGGGCACCTTCCACTAAACCAGGTTATTCAGGGTCCCAGCCAACCTGGTCTTGAACAGTTGCACGGACTGATCATTCCAAGCTTCTCTGGACAACTTGTTTTTAAGTGTATTATCACCTTCTGAGTAAACTGTAGGGGACAATCACTTCCCTTGACCTCCCAGCCATGCTTCTTTTGATACAGCCCAGGATACATTAGGTTCTGTAGAATGTTATGTCATTTTATGGGATTGTGTGTCTTTCTAAGTGTTATGCAGATTATTGGATCCAATGGACAGATAGGACAAGTTTATTCTTTAATTTTTATGTACAAAACTAGTAGGTTATCTGAGGCCTATTATGTGATGTAATTTCATTTAAAAAGGAAAGCCTAAGAGATCTAGACAGCTTCCAAATAAGAAATACAATATTAATGGAAATGTATTTGAATTATTTGAAGAAATGCCAAAATCCTCAATTAAATGGGTTTAATCTCTGTAAATCTTTTAGAATTTTCTGCAAACTGTTCTTGTTTGCTGGCCCAATTACAAGCAGAGAACTGATCCCTTACAAACTGTTTAGAAAGTTGCCTGGTTTTTACTGTATTTCTTTGTTTTGTTGTTGTTGTTTTTTTCCTTCTTTGTGGTTGCCTATTTGAAGATGTTGACATGAAGGGAAATTATAGAGTATACAAATGAAGAGATTTTAACGTGGATCTGCGTGTATACTTGGCATTTAGATTACATACCTTTTCTTGTCCATAAAGGTCCAAGGTCCATTAAAAAAATAAGAAAAATAATCTCAGTATGAACATTCTTATGGAAATAATTGCAAAAGTAAAATAAAACCTGAGAAAATGAAAGAATAAGTTATTCTAACTACTAGTACAGTGCTGTGGTTGAGATTGCGAACTATTTTCATCACGTTTTTTAACAGAGATTAACTGTTTATACCCTTAAAATCTACTAAGTCAAAGTGTATTCAATGAGATTTCCTAGCCCAAGGCTCACTCTTCTCTTTGAATAGAGCTGCTGATGCAGGTAACTGCACCATGATGTTTATGCTAAAGTATATGCCTTGAGGAAGAAATGGTGAAATATCTGTAAATTATAATGATAGCAAGGAGTTGAAGAAATTTATTTTCTATAAAGGAATCACTTTATTATAACAATAACTTCAGGGTGTTTTTGTTTATAAGATAATAATCATATATTTGGTTGAGACTGTAGGCTCATTTAATGGGAAGCACCCTCAAGTTATTGTTTAGGTGAACATTTGAATATTCATATTTGAAAAGAAAGATGATAAAGAAGCGTGAAACAGTGTTAAGGTGGTGAAAGATCATTCTCTAGAAGCAAATGCTCTTAATTTAGCTCTTCTATCTCCTGCTTCCTTTCCCCCTTCTATACCTTACTTTGTTTTCCAGTTTTCTAATCTCCTGTGCATGCTGACAGGGCAGCAACTCAGAGTTAGTGCACCATGGTTTATTTTCAGAGTTAACTGAAAAGGAATAACAGAAGTATTCACAGTAGACACATGCTGTATGCAGCAAACCTAGTCCCTTCTGGAGTATCAGGGAATTAAAAAGATTGTGTGTGATGGCATATTTTTTCTCCTCTGTCTTTCCAGGAATTTTAGCATTCACAAGAGGACAAAATGTGGTTGTAATTCTGTCTTGTTTTGCCTGTTGGGAACGTTTTATTTTATTTGATGTATTTACAGAAAATGTAATTTTTGAAGGCTATGTCAAAAGGTTTGTTTGGGAAAATGGAGTTATGGATCTCCAAATAAGAAAACAGAATAAGTTCTTGTGTTTAGAGTCCCAGAATGAACTTCTGCCAAAAGTCTACGGTATTAAACTCTCCACACGCAAATTGTTGTTTCCTACTGGAGGCAGAATATACTAACTCCTAAGAACATACTAAAATATGTCCAGAAAGTTTTAAAGACGTTGCTGTTTTTCAAGCCTAAAGCTGTGCCAGGACCCCTTCTAAAAGTTTAACATTACAGGAGATTGCCTTCCAATGGCATGAGAACATGTGCTGACACTACTTATATTACAGGTATAGATACTCAATTAGGTTTAAATCATTGGAGGGAATCAATGGAATCCTCAGAAACCAGTCAGAGAAATAAAAGACCAGTAAGGCACAAAGGCATTCTGAACTTTTTATTCATTCAACTTTAATTAGTGAAGGATTTCACTGTGTTACTCATGCAGGCATCATTAACCTCTCTTCCTCGTATTTAATGTCCCTTCATTCTCTCATTGTTCAACCCTGTGTTTGTTTCTTTGATTATTTTTCTGAAAACCAAACAAAGCTGATTTCTGACCACATCTCTCTGTTTTGTCAGAGCTGGATGTTTCTAGTCGCAAAGTTAAGAGCATGAGAGGGAGTCTCTGAGAAAAAGAGTGTGTACTGGTGTGGATTGCTTGCTATGCATGGCTCTGTGTGTGCTGCTGGAGGCTGCTTCTGGGCTGAGGGGAAGTCTGCTGTGAGCCAGATGAAATTGGGGGAGGGTGCGTGAAGTATTTGCCTCTCTTCGTTAGCCAGAGGTGAGGCTACATAGCCTATAGGAGGTTACTGCATGCAGAAGTGATGATGGCAGAATCAGTTCACAGTAAGCTGTAAGCTGCAGACCTGAGTTAATGTTTATAGATACTTCTCTGCTGTTCTTACAGTGTTTTTTTTTTTCTGGTTTTCTAGCAAATGCAGTTGTATGTATGTTTTTATAACTGTCATGAGCCTGATGCCAGGGCACTTCTTGAAATCCCAGGGGCTTGCTGGGAAGAGCAGAGCCCTGATATCCTCTGCAGAACTACATCCATACCAAGCTCTTCATACTCTGTGGAAGGGCAAGACATTGCATGCTTACACTATCCAGCTGGTTGTTCATAGGGTCCTGCCTCAAGACTTGTGGTAAGGCTGCTTATGAGCTGCCTCTTTGGTCCTTGCTTGTCATCTTCAGGTTCCTTTAAGATTTTCAGCTCCCATTAAGAAAGCTTTAAATGTATGAATGAGATCAGGTACTGCTGATCTCCTTTCAAAGCATGACTGATTTATCAGTTATGTGCTGTGCACAGAGAGCTGTAGACAACTAGTCTGACACATTACGGGAAAAGTTTCTTCTTTATTCTAATAATCTAACTTTGTACCATAAGATTCACCTATTAGTGGCAAGTATTTTTCTCATGTCTCAACGTGGAATTCAGATGGGTGTCTGAGCAAGCCATAGTTCTGTTGCAGGGCACGAACATACCTATGTAACTACATGTAACAGTTCTCTTGTTTACCTTACTGGGGAATGGATGCTGTTCCCAGCCACAGCAGTTACAGATTTTACAGGCCATAATGCGTATCACGTCCACAGCATGAGAAGAAATACAACAACAGGTTAACAGGAGCTCTGCTGAAAGGAGCACTTGTCATCATGTGCTCCTGTTTGTAGAGAGCCTGTCCTGTCCTCTTGTGTTCTAGTTTATTACTGTCTGACTGTTCCTGTGTTCAGGTTTCTCAGTGCTGCTTTCCAGCAGAAATGAGGAATGTGAAAGCTCATTTTGCAGAAAAATATGACATAAGAAAAGAGACAGTAGGTCAGATTTCTTTTGCCAGTGCCCCTTTAAATTAACAGCCGTGGGTCAGAATACATTTTTATACAGAAGCACAGCCAGAAAATCTAAGCACATGCAGTGAGATGTCTCATGCTGTTCATAACCTTCACTGTATGACCTTTCATGTGTTGTATGGCAAGCTATCAAAGACACAAAAACAGAAAGCTTTTGTTGTTTTAATGGATTTTTATATAAAATACAAATACATACTATTTTAATTGCTTCAGTCTTTGTTTAAAAAAAAAAAACAACAAAAACACAGATATTTTCATCCACTGGGAAGGGAAAAGCAGGGTTGTGTATTTTAGTGATTCTAAAAATCCATGAAAGAGGTTTTCTTTTCCCTGCAGTGTTCTTTATTATTGTCTCTTTTCTCTTGTAAGATCTTGATACCCATTTCAAATGCCTAGCCCTTGTCAAAATATTTAGGGGTTGCATTGTTACTCACGGGTCTCGTCTGTAGTTGCTGTGTCACTCCTTGTATTCACAGATAATAGTGTATTTCTCATTAAAAGGCAGGACTGGTTGCAGTTATTTCCTCCAAACCGCCTTAGTTCTAAAACAGAAATCACTGTGGTAATTTTCTATTTTTTTGTATTCGTACTTTATATAAATAGTAGCGTGTTTCTAATGGGATTTAATGATCTACTCTAACTGGAAGTACTTGGAAGTATTTTTCATAGTGAGAAAACCACTTACATAAAGCACAATAAACAGGAAGCGATTCTTTCAATAGTCTTGAGTAGGACCGTGAACTGTGTGCAATAAAGGAAAACCAGATGTGCCAGTAGTTTTGTATGAACTGTACCCTTCCTACACATGTGATGGATGAATGAAGTAGCTTATTTAGGCACTGTAATTTTGTTCTGTTGAGTGCTACTCGAGGATAGTATTTGTTTAATTATTTTGATTGTTTATGAAGTATGAGAGTGCCTGTAGTGTCTATGTAGCCCAAGTCTGCATTTCCCATAATCTCCCTTTTTACATATTTTATTCAGCAATTTTTTTTTTTTGAATGATGCTTATTGATCTGACCTGTTAGTTAACAAAGATTCATTTTGGAATAGCACAGAGATCCATTTATAAATGAAAATGGTACTTATATAGAAAGCTTTTTGAAGTACAGGAAGATTGCCAACACAGAAAAATGTATTAGAAATGCACAAGTGTGTTATGATAAATATAGCACTCAAAGGTGGGGTTAAAGGCTGAAGATATAGCTGTGTGCATTCAGATTTATTTACTGCACAGAAATGAATCCCAAATGGCTATTTTTGCTTCACTGACTGTAATCCCACCAAGGCAGCCTTACAGACATCTGCTAAGGTTTTTGATTATTATTTGGTTAAGATTCTGAGATTGAGGTGAGAGAAATCCAACTGTCACCTAGAAATGACCTCGAGGGGGTTTCACAGATTTGTCCAAAATGTTTTTCACGGATTTATACAGGCTTAGATATATTCCTCACTCCAAAGTGCTTCAGACTGTGGCTACTCGCATTTTCTGACAAATAATAGACTGATGTATGTGGTACACTGTTTAACCTTCACCCAGTCAATCTTTTTTCAAAATCTGAAGGATAAAGACCGAGCGAGGGACAAATGCCTGCCAGCTTGTTCTTAAATAGGCATTAAAAGGTACGTAATTAATGCACTGTTATACCTGTGAATGGTTACTGTCAGTTAGTGGTCCCTCATGTTCATAGTCACCAGACTCACTTTCAGTGCATTAATAACAGCTGTGAGATTTTGGGATATACTGGTACAATTGATTTCCCTGTGGGATTCTTATCTAAACAAGATCAAGTCTTCATATCTTTATTTAGCCAGAGCACTGTTGTAGTGTATCTGAGAATTATCTGTGCCTCCCTACTTCTCAGTTAGGGGAAGGGGGGGAGAGTGTACATACCTGACAGCACTCCCCCCTGTGCTGTAGTTGTGCCACAGTTACTTGACGATAATAACACAAAGCAGAAACATTTAGGTTCTCTTTTTCTTTTGATTTAAGTAAATTCATGCTGATAAAATTCTAATGAAAAGGAATCAGAGCGCAGAGAAGTGGGTGACTTACAGAAAATTTCTGTGATTCATTGTAATGGTGGATTTTCAGTTTTTAAAAGTGGTTACATTCCTAATTGGCGAACAAAAAGGGCCAACTTATCCCTTGCTGTGAGAAACATTTTTCTTATATATTATTCTCACAAAGCCTCTAATTCAGCCCAACACATTATGTAAATGGAACCTATGAAATACCTCTTAAAATATACATCAGACTTCCATTACTAGTCTGTTACGTTAGATTGAGCAAGGACTCTTGTTAATACTATGTGGAAGATTTTTTACTTTTATAATATTCTTTTCTAAAATAAATTGTTTGGTTCAAGCAGGGCCTCTATTTAATAACTCTTAAGGCTATCATGAATGAGTATTTACTAGCTTTGCTCAAGTATTATGAACGTAATCTCGACACTTTGTTTACTGATCTCAAAAACAAAACTCCTGTATCCCTTTTAAACTAGAAGTGGTTTCTTTTTGTACAAAATTTGCAAATGTTCTAATACAGTGACCGCTCTAATGCCCGATTAATTTGGATAAATCTACACTGCATACAGATTTCTGAAAGCCACAGACACAGATAGCAAAAGCTGCAAAATTAACAGACTTCATTGTTTAAGCTAAGTTCTGTGTTTCAAAATACAGGCAGAACTCAGACTTGCATGTACTTTCTGTGTATTGCTTGTGAATCTGTTAAAAGACAGCACACCTAAACACTGAAGTTCTCCCTTAGGATCTGAGCTCCTTGGGGAGAGTATTGTTTGATTTCGAACAACTGCAATATGTTAAGAAGCAAATTTGATATCGTGAATCCATTATGTTGATTATTTTAGTAACTGATGGTAGTGGCTTCTTTGCATAATGGAGGCCTTGATTTCCTGCAGGTTTAGGTGAAAATATGAAAACACCATTTTCATTCCTGACCTGTTTTGTTAATGATACTTAACTGTTGGTGAATTGCTCCTTATGCAAAAATTGTTCCTCTCTGACCTTTATTTTGAGGACAAAATACAAATTTACATCCAAGAAGCTTTACATAGACTAAACAGGTAGTCCCATAAAAATGAGAAATTAACTCTGAAAGAGAGAGGGGTCCTTTACAGCTATAGGCAACTTGGACTGGTTCTGGAAGAAATCTTTGAGGTGTGTTCTAGTTCATTGACTTGGGGAGCCATGGGATCTTCTGCACAGTAAGAAAAAGATAACTGTTCCTCCAGTCTCTCTTTGGTGATTTTGGGAGCATTCAGAGCTAAAATTATACAGATCAGCTTCTCATTTTGCCTTACAGCTGTCTTTTCAAAATTATTATTTGTTACATTCAGAACAGCAAGTGGGCAACTAATAAGGATTAGTAATGGGTAGGTTTTATTTAATTCCATTTTTAAGCTGCTTTATTCAACAAAATCCTTAAAACACAGATTATATTTTTAGAGACACCAATACACACTGCCATGAATTCTATACTATGTGCAACTCCAAAGCATTTTTCATGGATGATTAAATGCTTATATACACTATCTAAAAATATTATTGATTAAACTTTGTCATTGCATTCCCATATTGAGGGCTTGATGATTTCCTGTTTGAATAAGTTTGTAAATCCTGCTAGATGATGCTTTGAAAAAGTTATACTAGTATTGTTAACTCTAATATTTTGTTAAGTTCTGCTGTATTTAATGTATTTTAATACCTACCTCATGGAGTGCTGTGAATATGTGAGAAACCCTTACTCATTTTTGAAAATACTTTTAACCTATTTTTATCCACATTTGCCCAAAGGCAAATAAAAGTAGTATATTATTTCAGCCTTTATGTGGGAATCTCACTGCCCTTTTCATCTTAATGCATCTCTTTCTCTGTGCTTGTTTTTTTTATTATTTTTGATGCTTGGGGTTGGTCATATTTCTCAAGAAGGAGATAAGCAAGCAGTGTTGTACAACACTTAAAGAGCACATTACTTTATCACGGGGGTCATGGTCATTGCTCTGGAATTGACAGTTAAAGTGTGTCTATCAGAAGTTAACTGAGCTTCACTTATAACAAATTGTGCCTGCAGTGGTGAAACATTTTATGTGCATGTGATATTCACTATCTTGCTCTATTTTTTTCTTCCACCTTCAGTAGAAGTGGTTCTGAAAAGGATTTTGAGAGCTGCTGCCACTCCTTGCTGTGGTCACTGCTGGAGTGTCTTAGGGTACAATCCAGCTCACTAATTAAACTGTCCTCACTGTTCCCAAGAGTTCTTCCTCTGCAATTCCACAAGCAGTATCCTGTCAAGCTTGAGATATGCATGTCTAGGTATGTCCATGTAGGTGTCTGCATGTGTGGTGACTGTTGGAGCCCTTATCATTGTTAGTGGGTTTTTCATCCATACAGACCATGCAGTCAAGAAGTCGATTCAGCTTACTTCAGCAGACAGCTGGAGACTGATTTGCTCCGGACTCCACTGTGTATGTTGACTGTACTGGGAATTTCTCAATTAGCCCAGAGATAATTACTGGCATGTGGCACTGAAGTTTAGCAATCTTCTTCCCAGATGAATCACATACCTCTCTCCAGAAGCCGAATGACATTGCTTATTCTCACTGCAGGAATTATCTCCCTTTAGAGCTTCATTGACTGCTTTGAGAGACTGAAGGGACATGGTGGTTATCACAAAGTTCTGTATACTTTCCTTAGCTGGTCATATTTCTCTTGTAACGTTTCTATTTAATCTTACCTTTGAAAGTTTGTATTTTACCACATATAATCTTATCTCACAGCATACAAAGGTTTTCTGTTTCTAAGGCACTTTCCTTGCCTCATATTCCAGTTTTTGGTGAAGTTGCAAGTTTCAGTCAAAATTTATCTCCTGTATCATGTATACGTTTCACGTTAGAAACTCTCTATAAAAATGTTACGAAGTCCCACGCTAAATTCTGGAATTATGTCTTGCTTGTCTTGTGTACCACTAATGAAAAATTATTTCAAAATTAGAAGTTTTGTTATGAAGCTTTTTGTGGATTTTGATCCACAGGGTTTATATTGTAGCATACTTGTTTATCATTTTCATGGTTCTGTTTTTAACAGGAGTCCCGTGCTTGTGTTCCCGTGCATGCATCGCCATGTCATTTGTCTAGACTGCTTCCATTTGTACTGCGTGACAATGCTGAATGACCGTCAGTTCACCTATGACCCAGAACTTGGCTACTCCCTCCCTTGTGTAGGTATGTTGGAGCAGTTTTTCTCTTAAAAAAAAAAAGTTATTTTGAGTTCATTTTTATTTTGTATTATTTTGAGTATACCCACAAAATTCTGCTGTTTAGGAGTTGTTTCATGTCATGGAGAAGGTATTTGAATATTGAAGTGGATCTTGCTGAGCATGTGAACAGGAGGATTTTAAATGGATTCCTTTTTGTCAGCATTTTATAATCATGAAGTGCTAATTGAGGTTCTGCATTACTCTTCTAGTTCAAAATTAAAAAAATCCTTTGCCTCCACATTTCCAGTGTTGAATGAAACAATTTATTAGCTCTTGAAGACAGGCCAAGAAAGTTAACAAAAAGGACTGTGGTACGAATTTCATATAGTCTTCTTGTTGATTAAGTTATTGCTACTAATTGTTGCTGCATCGAATGAAATGTAGAGCACCCTTAAAGAATGGTAGGTTTTACCTGCATAGGAAACAAAATTTGACATAAGGCAAAGACTCTAAATCTGAAAGATGTGTTGGGAGAATTGATTCCATTACACTGGCTTGTGAACTGAAAAGTTCTCAAAAATTTTACTTGTAAGTAGTATATTAGATTTTCCTATTGTTTTATCAGCGTATGTGCGTATTTATTTGAAATAAGTGCTGTATAAGTGGTGCGATACTAATTTTCCAGTATATTAAAAGCTGTATAGAAACTGGCTTTAGCTAGTTGCTTGAGTATTTGATAAGAAAGTGTCAAACTACTACTTCAAAGAAAAATGGTCAACGTTTCTTAAGAGTAACACAGAAAAGGAATGCCTGAAAGATATTGGAAATGCAATAATAAGAGCCATTAAAATAGTTTGTTATTAGTTATCTTGGAAACAATCTTGCAATGGGCATCAAATAACTTTTCACTAGAGTTACTTTTATGTGCTGTTTACCTGACAGCTCTTGTTGTAGTTCTCTTTTCCCTCATGGGCACCTTGCTCTGCTACTGTAGTTACATACAAAATTATTTTTAGTATTGTATAAAGAACACGAAGGGAACTTTCTTCCTAGCACTCTTTCCTTTACCGTTACTGTAGTATTGTTAGTCTGTACTCTTAACCTCCCTTGCCTACTTCTCCAAAAATTAATCAGTTTTCTGCACTACATAAATTAACTAGCTATAACTTTAATTGCGTTGAATCCATCCTTCAGTTCCCTGTTCTTTAGTTACCTTTAGATAAATCAGTTCTCTCAGTCATGCACTCTGCAACTCATCTTTCTCCTCTCCTGTGGGTTTCTTTGCAACCTCGGGTAGTGTCACTTTTGCACCTGTTACTTTAAACTAATGATCCTTCTCACCTCTTCTGTCCGTAATCCATTTTTTCAGTCATACTGCTGTCATGGTACAACTGCGTAATAATTATAGTAGGAATTTTGTCTGAATCATGCAACTTCAGTCATTCAGTTTGAATGTTTTGTCATTCCTTTCTCTTAGAATGAAGACAAACTTGCATAGATTTTTATCTCTGGCTGGTAGTGGCAAGTTGCACTTCTCTCCCTTTACTTGTGTTGAAGTTGGGAACTATGGGAAGCAGTAGAGGTAGAGTAGGGATGATTTGAGGGGAAAATGCAAAATTATTTCAGTCTTTAAGGAGTGAGGAAGGCATGGGATTGGCCTATGAAAGGGAGACCTTATAGAATGTGTGGACTGTACTTCTGCTGTTCAAGTGAGGGCTCAGCTGTCCATCTACTCTCATGTGTTATGGTTTGTGCTAAAATAGCTGAACGTGGAAATATGCTAGTCTTCATTTTTTCTATCTTCTCAAGTGGAAAAACTGTTTTCTAAATATTATACAACAAAGTAGTAGTACTAGTTCTAGGAGTGGCATTTGTGATAATAGGAATAAAAATAACAGAAGTATCATATATTTTGTCTTTTCACCCTCTATAAAAATGTTTCTTTGAAAAAAGTCTCTTCAAGTATTTTGACACTACCCTGGGTCAATCAAGTGCATATCTTAGATTTGCCTACGTGTAGTGCAGTACTAAGACTGAGTTAGAGACAAATTATGATACTGAAGGAAAAGCAGTATAGTTGTGTCAGTACAACATGTTGGACAAAACTTTGCACATTGCTGATGTGGACTGACAAGGCAAATACTACTTCATGATCTATCCTACTTTTTCTGCAGAGTGATGTTCAGGTGTTTCAGCTTATACAGAACCAGCCTGTTGATCTGTAAGAAGCACTGACATTATATTGTGGTGGCATGCTTTGTGTTGCACAGGTTCTCAGTCAGAATCTCTGAGCATTCCACAGCTTTAAATAATACTTCATCTAAGCCAGAAATTTTTTTTGATTGCTGATGTCTCTGTCAGTTCTCTTTGATGTATTGAGTTCTTTATCAATAGAAACATTTCTAAACATTATATTTTTGACTGCACTGCGGGCCGAAGAGTCTGACTGGTGCTGTTGTAACTGTACTGCTGCATTTCTGCAGCTGCCTTGAACATGAATTTCTTGTATGCAAGATATTTGTTTGTATTTAAGAACTGATGACTAACTTACCTTCTGTTGGTGGAGAAAGACACAGCACTGAGCTGTGTCACACCTGTGAAGAGCAAAGCCTGTGTTGCCAATCCTTTTGCTCTTACTGTTCTGCTATAAATAAGTTTAGCCTCCTTCATAGCTATGCATTCAGCAGCTTCCGTCAGCCATGAATTCAATTAAGAAACATTCATTATAGTATCATGTGACTTTTCTACTTATCATAGCACTCCTACTGAATAGTAGAAGATTGCATTTTTGCAATCTAGAGTTCACAATCTTCATTATTGCAATTTGCAGTTTGTATTTACATGTGAGAAAGATGAAGCAGTGACACAGCTTGTTCTAATTACCTCAGCGAAGCCCAAAATTATTTCCTCTTGACATGAATGAATACCATGGGGCATGCCAAGAAATGACTTTTTTTTTAACAGTGGCAGCGTTGATAATGTGTTACTTCTAACAGCGCTTGAGTCAAAGCAGAAAATATTTGATCTGAGCTTTATTGAAAGGTTAGATGTTGTTCTGAGCCTACATGTAAAAGGAATACAAAACAAAGTCATATTTACTATAACGAAGTTCATGTTGCAGTAGGTGACCAGGTGTCACAGACAGATCAAAACCTCAGTCTATATTAGTTAATGTATTTTATGCATCACAGACTAATGGTGGAGTTGTATTTATAGTGTCTTGAACAGAAAATACTGGTGTTCAAAATTTATGCTCTGTAAAAATGACTTCAGTTTTCACACAAGAATTATTTTAAATCTAGTCCATTTCTTCAAGGCATATATGCACACAACGGAATAGAACTGTAGAGGAGAGTGTGTTTTTGTAATTAAGTCTAAATCTTTTGCACTTCCAATTAGCTGTGTTTATTCTAGTTTTTTTAAATAGATAACATAATGAACATAGCCTGCAGTTTCCATTAACATTTGACTCACTGTTACTGATTTTTATCAAGGGATGTTCCAACAGAGTGAGATTTTTATATCTTCTGTTGGATCAATGTAGAGGCAAGAATGATGAAAAAACAGAATAAAAATAAACAGCAGCAGCTACAGTGGAGGGTCATTGTGATAAACAAGATCAGCGTTACCATGTGTATGGTAACTTGAACCAGTCAGGATCTAGGGATTTCAGATAAATAGTGCTTCTCAAGTAGGTTTAATAACTTGCTCCTTGGCACATATATGCCGGAAGGTGTGTTTTGTCATTGTGTTCAGGTATTCTGTCTGATTTCATCCTTTCTTTTCTGTTCTCTGTTACACAACTTAATTAAGTAGAAGATGTGTAATGTGTTCAGGGGAAGGCCATCTCATCTGATGAACTATGATTTTTCAACTTGATAATGCCATAGTTGTATGTCATTCTTATACAAAACATGTTATTGCTGAGACTTTTGGAAGAACAAAATTAATTCCTTAGTGCTTAGCTGCTAATCTAGTGCCAGGCAGCACTATTCCAGCTGGGATCAGCCAGCATGGAGGGCTGCAGCTCTGAGCACAGTAGTCCTGGTGTATTGATAGGATTAGCTGCTTAGAAAATAGTAGCAGCAGCCCCATGGTTCAAGCCCACTGTATCAGCTCAGAGAAAGGACTTAAGGATGCAAGCTGGCTGTATTTTGTTGGTCATTAAAATTAAAAAGTAAACGTTATAGATAATACTCTCTCTGCCCTTGTTAAATGGCAACAAAAATCTATCCTATCTCTCTGTGTGGTGTCTTGTATTAATGAGGCTTCATGCATAGAAATTTCCATGAGTGGTGACCTCCAAGTATCTTTGAAATAATTAATAAGGTGCTTAGAGGGACAGATTTGCATATGCATGAAAGATCATTTGTAGTTATTTAGTTACTGTGCAGGGCAAAGAATCTCGTAGCATTACTTCAAAGCAGAAATTGTATACAAGCATACAATGTGTTACCATATTTAAACACATACTGTTCTTATGATCACTGTTTCAATTTTAAGAAAGCATTACGGCATTACAGGCCTTAGTCCCCATGGATCTTTGGCAGAAGAAAAGTTGGTGAGGCCAAGGAAAGGCAAGGTTTCACACTGCTGTAGGCACTTTGCAGAAATGCCTCAATTTATTTCTTATAAGTAATCATATGGATGATGTATTTTAAATGAATCTGGATGAAAGACTCAGATCCCCAGATGACTGTAATACACTGTTGTATCTGTAAGAAATCTTGTTTTACCACACATTAGTGGGTGGCAATTTCATGTATGTATTTATATATAGAAAGGACTGAAGACTTACAGTATAAGAAACTACTTGAAGAGTCATATTCCATTAAAATAATGTTGCTGGCAAATGTTTAAGGAGATTTTTTAGGGCTAATTTTTTTTAATCTCCGTTTTATTCTATTTGTGTAGTAATAGGAAGTTTTTTATTCCTGTGGAGGATGTCAAAGCAGTAGCCTCTCTGAATAATACTTCTGAGTCTTTTTTTATTAATAACAACATTTCTGATGTGTTTAGGAAGTTGCATGTGTGCGCGGGGTTTTAAAGTGGAGGTCAGTGATCTCTGAAAAGAGCATTCTTGAGGATGTGCTGAGGAAGCAGACAGTGGGGCTTGATAGAGTGCAGCAGTTAGTGCAAGAAGCAAAATGCACCTGGTATGGAAGCCTCAATTACATGAATTGTTTTCTGAAATCTCTATTCTCCAACAATCCTGCTTATAAGTATTCAAAGTAATGTAGGAAATGGCACTCTATTAGTATTATTATTAGAATAATAAAATACAAGGGGTTGAAAGCAGTCACATTTGCAGCTGTTGGAAATTTTTCAAACTGCTCCTTAAACTTAATATGTAAATGTCAGGGGTGTTAAGTCCTTGACAGCTACAAACTTCTCATAATTTCTTGTTTCTGTGAAATATCTAAGCATACAGAAGCAGATGTAGGAGACTGAAGAAATGGATTTTTTTTGTTCTTTATTGTACAACTTAGGAGAGGTTTTCTTTCTCTCATAGAAATTAGTAAACTAGCAAAATTAGTAAACTAGCAGTTAGGACTTTCAGAGTATTTGTGTGATAGCTCTAATTGTGTTTTTCTTTTTTCCAGCATTGTCCATCACAAGGAAAATGCTGAAATCAAGCACGTTTTCTGTTTGTATTCTCAAGAGGTTAGCCAAGCACATCATTTGGCAGGATATTTGTTAATAAGTGGCATAGTTGTTTATTTATTTTCTGGATGTTTTCTGTCATTAATTTCCCATGGATCTGTCTGAGGCTTGCTTTCCTAGTCTAAGGTGAGTATGCATGCCTACTTGTCCAGTTTGCATCCTCGTAAGGGGAAGGACTGGTGAAGGGCATCATCATAGAGGAGCTTTTCTCAGAAGTGGTATTGTATGGAAATGATATGCTGTTGCTCTCATCTTGTTGACCAATTCCTAAAGTGACTGCTTCGCACTTCTACAGAGAGGCTTTCCTTCTTACAGTCACATTGTTATTCGTGTTACGATAGTTTGAACATACTGCGTTGACTTTAAAGGTTAGTTGTATGTCTTAGGAAGAGGCAATGTCATTCCCTTTGGACTTAACACTTGTGTGTCAAAACAAGGGAAGTGAGGGTGATGCAGCAGCCAGAAGTTATGCAAGGGATCATTTACTGAGTTTGAATTGGAACAGTGAGTCTTGTTACAGTGCTTTTCATAGGAATGCATCATTTTCTTTCACCTCTAGTATGTTTTAAAAGTGAATTCCTCTGGTTTCCTTTCTTTTAAGTCTCTGTGAACTCTTTTAATATGCTAAAATGAGAAACTTTTTTTTTTCCTCTTAACATTATGTATGCACAGAACAAGTGGCATAGATCTGTGCAGAACTCTGAAGGAGACAGCCTTGCAAATAAAAGATCATCCACCTCCACATATTATTGTATTATTTTTTAAAATTGCCAAAAGTCTATCAGATGATACAGCTAGATTGCTTTCTACCCAAGTCTAGCTGGTGAAGCTAAGCTGGCCACTTTCCAGTGCACAGTTAGCTGGAGAAGGAAACAAAAAGTCTGTAGAGAAACCAGATTTTCACTCTCAAGAGGCAATTGAATTTGCAGCTGTTTCTTGAAGATCTTTTAATGGTTATCTGCATTAGTGTCTCGCTATGGGCTTAAAATAAACGTGAACCAATAGTGTATCAAGCACTTTTTGGTGGTTCTTTACTAGCAGAAGCATGACAGTTGAGCTCAAAAGACACGATAGAAGGTCATAGCAGCTCCTTCATTTCCACTTTCAGTGTTGACTGAAGTTCAAGCAGCAGCATTAGAGATTTGTCCCTTTAAGTGTTTGTTGTGTTTCCATAGCTGCAGATTGCCTGCTTTGTATCAAAAAGGTCTCAAAATTTTTAAACAAGTGATATGTTTGATGCTGACATTAAATTCTTCTCTGGGAATAACTATAATGAAATAATACCATGTGATCCTTAAAAAATGTGAATTATCATAATTAAATTCAGTGTTGGGTATCTTACTGTAGGTGTTCTTCATAATCTCTTTACTTTTGTTGTTGTTGCTGCTGTGATGTATTTTATTCCTGAACTACATGGAGATGACAGCGCACGTATGGTTGCTCTGGTTAGTATGACTTAAGAGCAAGTGGTAATAAAAAGAAATCTTGTTTAGAAATTAATTGACTCTATGAGCATCTAAGAATGATCTTTCAAAGTGGACTGTTTGTTCTGTAGATTACAATGTTCAGTGTCAAAGTAAAATGGGCAGTATTGAAACAGCAGCAGAATGTATGTTGGAGGGTGGTTATATGTCCAGCTAAAATGTAAGTTCTTTTTTGCCTAAGCTGGAGTCCATGAGAGCTGTGACTTTATCTTTGGAAATGAACTTTGCTTGTTCTGACTGAAAGTGTTCTTGCCTGTAGTGGTTTATTAGATAATAATCACTTGATTTGCCAGCCGCATACAATAATAATAATCACTTTTAAACTTCCATCGAATTAAGAAAAGTTGTCTTCCATGAGCAGGTAGTATTGTTGTGTTAGTCATCAACTGTACAACTCACTGCTTGAATTGGTTTTTAATTCAAACTGATTTCTAATTTGTCTTTTGTAAGTGCTGATAGGGATTTTAGGAAGTAAATTATTTTGCCTGTATCTTCTTGAAATCTATCTTTTGCAGAAAAAATATTAAGAAAGAAGGAACAGCTTTTGAATTAAAACTTCCTTTGTGGTTGGGTCAAATTCAAGTCATAGAACAGTGCTAAAATTCTAGTTCATGGGCATTAATGTGACTGAGGAAGATACTGTATGAAAAATGTGGGCAATGTGAATAGAAAGAAGGAATGATAAACAGGGAACAGTGGAAAGAGAATCATGAAGGGATGGAACTGAAAGACTAAGTGTTGGTGACCATTCAAGGAATGAAAGAGGAGAGCTCTAAAGAGGGAGAGTGAGTAAAATGGTGAAATAATGCTTCCATCTTCTCTCACATTTTGGTGAGGATGGGAGTTTAGCTATTAATCACAGTAGTTTTGTGGTTTTCATGTGGACTGTTCTTCCACAGACTGGTGACATCTGGCTTTTTGCCCTAGAAATGTCCAACAGAAGTTGCTAGTTTTTATAGCATATTTAATGTAATATGCTCAAGGAGTTGAGCTCATACTTTCACAATAGCATGAGGAGAGAGAACTTGGCCCATCGTGCCTGGATAATTGCAGGTTTCCTGAGAGTTCGATTTGTATGTGAGCAGAGCAGAGGGTTTCTTTCGGTGTGACGCCATCTCTGAAGCGGACTCTGCAAGCAGATGCCTTTGTAAGAAATCATTGATGTCTTCTACATCAAATATTTCATAAATAAGCTGCTGGGACCAACTGCAGCACATTCAGCATCCGTTTAGTCTCTGAAGCCTGGTGATTAATATTCCCCCAGTCACTTTGGTCTCCCACATGGCAGCATGTAGAGCTGCTGCCACATCACAGAACCAGCTAAGGACGTTCCCCTCCAACAAGGAGCTGGCTTTAATTAAATTTCTGTGTCTGTAAAGTGAAAATCTAATTTTCTTTTTGACATTTTCGATATTACTACTTAGACAAAATTATGAAAATAATTAATCCCTATGAAGCAGACATCAGCATTATAAGGGGTACAAAAAATATTGCATATAAATAATACCACTAATCACCAATCTGTTATAATTTATTGATGTAAGTCCTTATTAAAACTCCTAATCAGATTTGTTCTTGATAAAGCAGATGTGCCAAATGATTGCACAATGTAGGTGCAAGCGAGGGTTATAAAAAGTAACACGGTTCAAACTTCCTCTCAATATGTTTTAATCTCCCCATATATATTATAAGAAAGAAATGAGGGGAAAGAGAATAAGGTTTATCATTTAGAGAGGAGATTTTCATTCTATTCTGGGTTCAAATACAGCCTCAGAGGATGCTTGATAATCTGTAAATAGCTGATTTTTTGTAAATCAGAAATTAGAATGGAACAACACAGTGTCACTTGCACTGATGTAATGCTGCTGAGGTGCAATCTGCAGTGCTTTTATCAGGTCCCTTCATACTAACTAAAAAATGAAAAGTTTATGAAATCTAAGCGCCTGCACGTTGCATTCTCCAAGCTGATGTAACAAGTTGTGTATTGACTTTGATAGTTGTAGGGCAGATAATTCAAAAGGATGGAATTCAGAGGAGATATCGCGGAGGATGGTATATTTCCATAAGGCTTTATATAGATGGTACACAGTCTACTAGTAAGTAAAGGGTGGCTCACCTTTTACTATAGTTGAGGCTCATGGATGACTTCACACGGGAGGGATCTCCAACGAGAGATCCTTCCCTAGTGGTGGTCAGCCCTTAAATGGGGTCTGGGAGAGGTGGAGTCAGACTGCACCCCTTCCAGTCACAAAGGTACATTGCCTTCACCTGTGCCCCTGCGGCTGACTCAGTGCTTGCCTCAGGTGATCAATCAGTGGTTCAGGCCATGGTTCAATTCCCATACAATAGTTGAGTAGTTTCACGAACCTGGTGCCACAGGCCAATTTTAAGAGCTGGTCCTACGATATTGCAACTGTAATCTGTCTGACAAATCTGGATGGTTTGGGACTGCAAACAGAGTGGGTAAACAAAGTATTGGCAGTGAGTACAGGTAGCTGAGGGATGACCACAAGAAACAGTGATCCAAATAAGTTTAGGTTACAGATTCACAGGCTATTACAGTGAGATACTAAACTATCAAGCCATTGCTTATTCGTATTTGTCAACTGTATGGTAGCAGTGTCATTTATTTGAAAACAAGAATCTTCAAGACAAAAATGTGTTTAAACATATAATGATTATTAATAAGATCTCTTATGCTAAGGAATTATCCAGAGGCTTACAGTTAGGTTTTTTTTTCATTTGATGCATGAGAAGTTTAGGCTAGTTTAGAAACATTTGTGTCACATTTTAGATCTAAAAACAAAGTAGCCTCATTGTTTGAATGAAAGTAATAGGGCAATAGTCTGCTGGAACTTTTTAATGCTGGTGGGTTTTCTGCAGTGCTATATGTCTTGCCCTTATAGTAAGTGTAATGACACTACCACTGCAATTTGTGGAGCTTAAGTGGATGCTTTGCTTAGACGGAATAAATGACACCTAAAAAGGAACTTTTGTAGCATTCAATCCGATTCATAGAAAAAGGAAGTTATCAAAGGCAAAAGAGATATAGTTTAAGAGTTATAGTGAAATTTATATTTTATTTATATTTTTTTTAATGGCTTAAAAATGGTGGTAGAAGAGGTTCTCATCATTTAGCTGTTACTAGAATGGTCAAGGAATTGAAGCTTGCCAGACCTTTACTAGTTGCCTCCCTCACTAACAGCTTTAGTTCAGTGTTCAAACATTACCTGTCAATTACTTTTCACACATTGTTTATTCCAAATGCTCATGTATAAATTTCAACAGTAAATAATGAGTTCTAATATGGAGACATAAGATTATATAATACATGAACTATTACGGATTACATGCCATCAGTGTGCCTAAACAGAAAGAACCAGGTGCAATCTGTTTAACAGAAATCAGATTGTTATGGGAACAGTGATCTTTGAAGCTGAGAGCATCCTGATTCTGGTGTGCTATCAAAATTGCCCACTGTCTGCCTGTTTCTTTCTCTGCCTCTCTTTGCCCTAAGCATCTTTTTCTAAACTTTAGGAGAAAAAAAAAATAGGCAGCCTGCTATAAAAGCAATAGTCTGGCAAAGTGTGCATGTATTGTCATTTGGTGCACGATCTCAGCTACTCCACCTTCAGCTTTGTGGCTCACGCTGCATGCAACTCTCAACAGAGCTTCAGGAATACTTTTCATGTTATGATTATTATTGAAATGGTCAAAGTACCTATGGCAGAAATTCATTTTATTTTAATTCAAGAATAAGCCTATCATGATTCTGCATTATTTCTATTAATAATTTCATTGTTTTTCCTTCTTTCCTTTTCTTTTAGAGAATCAAAATCTTTTTTTCATTCTTGAGCTGCCAATACCCTTTTTGTCTGCCTGTCTTTGTTGCCTCATTTGCTGATCACCAAATGTTGTTGTCTTATTCTCTGATTCTTTTCCATCTTTTTTTCTCCTGCTCTTCATTTCTCCTTTCATCTTTTTTATTTTTCTCACCTTGTTATTTGTCTCTGTCCTACTGCCCTCTTTTCTCTAATTGAAATTCTAGTCACTCTTGATCTCTTCTATAAAGACCACAAAGTAGTTAGGACTCTGGGTAGATAAAGCATGTGAAATTGACTCTGGAGGTGGAGTAATGTAAGAGGTCACTTTTGAGAATCAGTTTTATTGTTTATGATCACTAGGAGAAGGGTGGTTGAGACATAGGGAGCTAGTTAGTCTGTTTGGTGACCTTTTTCCATGTCTCTTTGTGCTCCACATAGAACAGTGAGTTGTGAGCAGGAATGTTCTCAGTCGCTTGTTGCATCTCTGGTGCTATAACTGCACATTCACCGAACAGAGGCCATTGCAGCACTTGCAGATTAAGCTCAGTCCTCTGTGATGCTTTGGCCACAGGCAGCTGCCTGGAGAAGAAAATCCCATGTCAGAAGGAATGTGGTTTTTGGCTCACACATATTTCCCTCATTATCTTCACCAGGTAGGACTGCAGTTAATAGATATTGTTGTTTTTTTTTTTATTCTCTCTTTTCATTCATATCCATGACTGCAAATGGGCACTCATAAGCACCGCCTTCAGCAGCATTTTTGGCCAACTAAAACACAAACTAAAGTACCAGAGAGTTGAAAAGTCCTCTTATTTTCTTTCAACTCCATTTTTAATGTGAAAAAGTGCAATGCCAGGTACAAACGAAGCTCAGCTTGTCAGTTAAATAGGCAGCATGGCACAGATTTCGTTTTTCATGATCCATTGCCCTAGGTAATATCCTCTGTTTATATCACTGCTGGAGAAAGGCTGAAATTATGGAGGTGTTTTTAGTAATAACTGCTAGCAGGGAGACAGTATTTACCAGAGAGTCTGCGATGAGACTCTCAGGTAAATAATAAACATTTTAGAAAAGCTACCTAATTATGTATTTAATCACTTGGAGCCGTTCCAGTCACTTGGGAAAATAATGTGGTTTTTGTAATTCTGCCTAATTATTTATTTTTGAAGGAAGTCATTCTAGCCTCTGGGGTAAGTAGTGTGAATTTCCTGACTTTCTGTACAGAACTGTTTTGCTTGAGAATGGCAGAGGTTACAAAAAAAATAAATAATCAAGAAAATGGTAAAATATCAGCAAATACAGAGTTTTGTCTCCAGTGCTCCTGTATTTCTCTTATGGCTTCAGTTGTGATTTTGCTTTAAAAAAGCTATCTTTTTTCTCAGTGGAAAGAAAATAAGTTCAAGCAGCTATATTTGTAGATAGCACACACTCTGAATGAGGAGTTTGAAGGCCACTTACTAATTCAGATTAGCTCTGTTCAGTAGTTTTTAATGACTGCATCACTGTTAAGGTTAGAAACTGCCTATTGTCCTTGCAATGGATGTGACAGTTTTCTCTTTCACGGCTATGAATAATTAATCACAAACTTTCACCATAATTAGTTACTAGCCAGAGAACTGAATGCCTGATATATATCTGTCAGAATTAAAATTAGTAATTTTTTGACAGTGTATCTGTCAGTCCATAGGGAGTTATTTTTTCTACTAGTGTATGTTCGTACCTCCATCAATTTCTGCTTTTTCTTTTTTATCTCTGTGTCTTTTCAATTATTCTGGAGTATAGAGTAGTTTCCATAGACTATCATGTAAGGTAATCTGAATTAGCTTGGAATGACCCTGTATTCCCAATAGTGATTTTTTTGTTTGTTTGGTTTTTTTTAAGTGCTACAGATATTCCTAAATAAGTTATATTTTTAAAAAATCTAAAATTAATTTTAATGAGAAAATACCTCAGATCAGAAGTTTTACAAATAGTATGCTTTCCCTATTTAAAGAGAAGTAGAATTATTTTCATAATAAGTCTAGTCAAAAAAAACTGTGGAAAGAATCCATTTCTTGAGACTATTTTTCCACAAGGTAAATTAAAATTAGTTTTATACATGCAAAATACTACTTGCAATTAGTATATTTTCATTATCAAAACAGATGTAGAATATTGATTAAGAAAAAATATCTGGAGAAGTATCCACAACCACCTTAACACCTCCTCAATTACATAATTAAAAGCACATGTTTAACTTGTCTGGTTTATTACTTGAGTGCTTGTATTTGTTTGGACTTAAATAATTGCCTGGATAAGGAAATTTCTAACTCATTGCTAGATAGCAACAATGTCATCAAGCTGGACTAATTCACTAAACTGCTTTATTATTTCTAAGTTAAACAATTTTCCCTGTGTTTTTACAACATAATTGGAAATACATCCTATCCCGAAAAGCATGTTGCTTCTGGTATTCGAAAGCAATTTCAATCCCTATCAAACTGTATGGGTGTCCATATGTTCAGAAAGCATGACACTGTATGACATGTGCTAGATGAAGTTCAGGAAAGCATTTTCCCACCATTGTTCTGCTCCTTTTAATTCTAAGTCCCAGTTAAGCAGCATTCTGTTATAGACTTGCTGTTCAAATGCTGGACGTTTAAATCCAGGTTGTTAATAATGGTTCAAAAAAAAAAAAAACCCTCCCATTTCATCTATATTATTCTAATTTTGTTTACAAAATAACAGGCATTTGTTGAGGGAGCATAATTTTTCTAGTATGAGCAGGCTGCGTGCTGGGTTTGTTTGCCTTACAAGTTGTGTCAGTGGAGGTGTTAAGCAAATTTTGACCATGAAGTTCAGGACAACCACTGCTTATCTTGCAACAAGAGAATTTCCTAAGTCTGCCTTGATCCTTCCTATGGCTGCAGTGTGTGTGTGTTAAGGTCACTTTCTCTGCACCTCTCAGAGTGGTCATAAACTATTGATAATCAGTTTGTACAGACAGGAAAGTAGGGTAACTGAAGTGAAACTATATGCAACAAAAGAAATCTTGTACTCATACTTCCATTTTTCTAGAATCCAAGACTGACGTATGACCATGCTGTTTTCTCAAAGATGATTAGTGCTTTAATTATGGTAGTTAAAAGTATCGTATAATTCATATTATCTCATAGGTTAAATATTTGAAAGCAACTGAAAATCTTAGCTGCTTTTACAGGAAATCCTCATAATACTTAGTGTCTCAATTTTTTAAAGCAATATTTATCATTCTACAATTAATGAAGTTATATTTATTTAAAATAAGGGAATTAACTACGCTACTTCCAGTGAAAATAATGGGAGCTGTGGATGGATAGACCTTGGTATTTGAGATTTTAAGCCAAATTATTCAAAGTTTAAAATCCTTCTCTCCCAAGTGCTGCAAAGCTAGACATTTGAATCTTGGACTGGAATTCATTATGATGGATTCAGCCCAGTAATGCAGTACTTCATCCTAGATGTTATTGGAATGTGTGGATTTATGCCAACAATAAAGAAAAAAATGTGATGAAATTCTGATTCTTAGAATTCAAAAGCACAGAAGTCTTATGAATGGCAATTCATTATTTTGAGAATGTTGTAAGCATAAAATGTTCTTTAGACCATATGCTGTGATATATCCAAGGAACCTGAAAATATGGTCCACTGTCTTTTCTTGTTTCTCACAGTTCTTATGTCATGAGATTCTTTTTAATTCACTCTGTGCTCTATTTTGAGAGGCAGTTTTACATCTGAAATTAAGGCATAGTACATACAGTGTGACATATACAGTATGTTATTGTTTGCAGCCAGAAAGTGTATGCTAATGTGCCAGAAAAATCTGAAAGAGATAATACTGAAATCTTGGCTTGCTTCAGCCACCCACTTGCAAACTGCTGAACTGACAGCCTGTAGATAGAGACTTAAATCCAGAAAATCGGGGCAAATCCAAGCAGTATGTAGTGATTTACACCTGCAAATAGTCCTGATTCAACTTGTTCTGCTGGCATAAGCATTTATAAAATGTACTGAATGCACTGAAATTACTCAAGATTGATGTTTCTGATCTGTGGCTATTGTGATTCCTATGTGTACGTATGTGTATAAATATGTGCATTTCACTTTGCATCATTTAACTTCATCGTAGTTAATACAGTTCAAATATACAAGTATACCTCATAAATACTGTCTTGACGTAAGCTTAACTGTCATCTAAATATTACTATGGTAGTTGTCTAGATAAAATGTCACTTTCCTGAGGTTTTCAATGCGTTAGTAATGTCGTCTTGCCATAGTTTTAATCCAATCACCCAACTGTATATCTATATATAATAATGAAGTTATTGCATCGAGGTGAGGTTTTTCCCATATTTAGAAGTCCCTCTTTTCCTTCCAAGTGGTAAGAGATAAGTAGATTTGCAGTGCAAAGATATTACTTTGCCTACTGCCCATAGAAGAGTTTTCATCTTGTTCTTAGAGATACAAGATCTTCCAGGCTTGTTGAGGAAAAAATCATCCTTCACTTTCTTGCTTTTTCTCAGAGTCTTAGCTCATTTTGTTGAAGACAGTTGAAAATTTTACTGTCAGAACGTTTGTTCTATTTCCATATGGATAAACTAAAACTCTAAACTTACATTCATGTAGAATTTGAGTTATCTATAGTACATATTGTTAGCCTATACATAAAAAGCCAGTTTAGATTCAGGCTGTGTAGTGAGTTTTATGTGTGATTTCTCCCACATAAAACCCTTTGCAGGTTAATTTCTGCTTCTGCTCAGTCAGTCTGAGTCCTGAAAAAGGCGTATCGCATTATGTGGTGCTACACGGTATAGATAAGACATTCAGGTGATTACTTACCATCTATATGGTTACCTGCAGCTATAGCAACTTTGTCCATATCTGCCCTTTTCCTACCAGCATTTAACTGGAGCTCCCTTAGAATTCCAAACCTCTTGGCAGTATCAAATTGCACTCTTTAGTACAGCTTGCAGGAGAAACATTCCTGCTTGCTCATATTTTGGTCTTTTCAGAACATGCAGAAACACTGCTAAAATTGAATTTGTAGAGCTGGGCTTGGGCAGTGTTCGGTGCTAGGGCTCTGCAGATCAGAGATATCTTGCAAATCTGAAGAATGAAAATGGAAATATACTCTTAGGCGTGAGTCCTTGATTTCCATTGGCACATAATTTTAGCTCACAGCAGACTTTCAGATTATAACACTTTTTATATGCTGGAAATCTGCTTTGCATAATTTCAGAGGCTTTACAAAAAATTATACTATTCTTCTCCCTCAGGGCCCTCTGGAGTTGGAGTCTTAGTACGAGGGGAGCTTGCCTTTACAAGCAGATGGATGTGAAAAATAATCCTAATAAAATCTGTAAAACTCTTTTCAATATTTTTATAGAAATATTTGTAATATATATATATAGAATACAGGATGAATGATAGGAATTTATGGCATAATATCCTTCAATTTAGGATGACTTTCATAGGTTCCCCATAGTTTTGCTGCTGTTTATTTTACCCATTATAATCTCCTGTTATGCTTTTTATGTAAACATAAATGTATATCTCACTACTAACATGCATATACAAACAAGTGTAACAAATGTCTTTATACTCCCATGCACATATAGGTGTATATATAGGTATAACTTTTGGGTTAGAAATTAAAAAAAAATGTCAGAAAGTGCCATACTTTGTTGGCTACTTTATTTGTTTCAGTCAGCTCTTCCTTTCTGATGTTTCTGTGCAACTTCAGATGAAGTAATTTGAATATGATTCTTTATGTTCTTTCTAGAAGAAACGAACCACTGACTAGTAAGGCACTAAAAGAATTTAACATCAGTACATATGCGTACTCTGCAAGTGGGCTGGTTATTGCAGGAATTTCTGCCTCTGTATTTCACTATTACTTTAAATTGTATTTTTTGTGGTTTTTTTTTACTGTGGAAAAATTCTGTTCTGGAAAAAAACATGTTTTTATTGTAATATGATGTAATGTAAAACTCAAATAGAGATAGGAAGAGGAGTAAAGTTAAGATTAGAAGTTAAGAAAAAGAAATCATAAAGGAAATATGTACTGGGGACTTCAGCCAATAGAAGGCCCCATAGTGGAATTTAAGAAGAGTCTTGGCTTCAGGAAAAAAAAAAGAAGTTTTTGGTGTCTCCTTTTTTCATACTCCTTTTCTTCATAACTGTGTGGCAGTGATGATTTCCCCACCCTTGAGAAAGCTGCCATGTAGGTGATACTCGCTGTGTCTCTGCTTCTGAACTCCACCTCAAGCATAAAGCTCCTGAGTTTCCTTAGGCTTCACTGTTACCTCCTCCACAGCTCCTTTTCAGCTGCCCGATCAGTTATCTTACTTAGACTTAAGGTGTTCATTCACTTTTTCTCATAGCTTATTTGACCATTCATTTTTCTTCCTATTTTTTTAAATCATATTTCTTCTTAATAACACCTTTCCATGTTAACTCTGCATCTCATCATGTCTTTTTGTGCTTCTGTTTACTTAAGACCTATCTTGTTTACTCAAAGCAAGGATGTTTGCGAGTCTAGCTCAAAGAGGTGTTTACTGGTCCTTACTGTAGTAAGCTTGAATCCCTACAAGAAGTGGAAAGGGTAGTTAAAAAGAAAAATCTAAGGAAAGAAAAAAAATGCTTTGTAGAAGACTGTTTTAAAAGCAGGAGATTCGCTGGATAGGATACAGGGGAGAAAAAAGCATTAACATATGGCTCAAGCAATGTGTAACATCGCAAGACTTAAAAGATGTTCTGGATGTGTCACTGAACAGAGTTGAAGAACAGAAGCAGACCTGCTCTGCCATTAGGTACTGTGAGAATTAGATTTCAGATAAATACAAGCACTAGGAAAACCTGCTAGAAAATTATTTTGTCATCTAATTTTGTTGGCTAGTGAGAATCTATATGGCTATTAAGCTCTGATGGTTAGCATCCTGGAAACCCTGCTGAAGGACACAAAGAGATAACAGTTATTAGAAGTGAAATGGGACACAATAGCTCTATTAGAACCCTGCTTCTAATAGTCTTCTGGTGCTCTCTGAAGCGGTCAGCACGGCATCTGTCTGTTTCTTCACTGTAAATGGCTGAGTATTCTCTGCAAATAGTGCAATCAACTACATTACTGATAATGCTCATAAAATCCTTGGTGTCTGGGAAAGGACTTTTGTTACCTCAGATGTCAGTTCTAGGAGAAAATACTGTACAGTTATAACAGATTCTGCTGCACGAGTACAGTCTCTGATAAAATAGGATGTAAACTGCTAATATGACTCTGAAGCTGGATTTCAAATGCAGGAAACCATTAGGAATCTGGATGACTGAGTTACGAAGTAAAACGTTTCTGAATAATACTTTTACTGGGAGAAAGAATGCTGATGTCAGATGGAAACGTTGGCTGGGAATTCTCTTGATTTAAAGTTATGTGGTTAAAAGTGGTTCCTGAGCATTTTGGTTTTGTGAGCCCTTATGTGCAGAACATTATTCAAATGTATTATGGGCTTCTTATGAAGTAACTTCAAAACTTGCAGTAGGATGTGGGATCAGACCTTCAGACTGCTCTGAGCATAAATTGGAAATAGAATCACTTCTGTTACTTTTTTTTCCTGGGAAATTGTACTGTGTCTGGTCACTATACTGAATGTATGGTGGTTTTTATATTGGTTTTTTACATACCACTTTTTATTCAGAGGTTCTTAGTGGAAATCTAGTACCAAAACTCAAGTTTCAGGTTTGAATGTACCATACAGGCTTGTAGAACTGAAAGTTGTGAGGTGCTGGCAACCTGCAGACAAAACTACAAAGAAGCAAACAGCTCAGAGCTCCATAAGCAGTGATGCTGCTGGTTGCTGGACAAGGTGCACCTTGATCAAAAGCTACTACAGCTCACAAGAGGAAATCTGCCTGAATGACAAAAAATTAAGGTTGATAAAGTTATTCAGTCTCCAAGAAGTCTGTGCTGGTGTATCTTGCACTGACTAGAACATCTTAGTATCATGTCATCATGTACCCACCACAAAGTCTTTTTGTCTCCCTACTTGGCATCAGTTTGGTGTCCACTAAGGTCTTGCCTGTTCATCTTGCTCTCCCTGTTGCAGCGTTTCCTTGCAGATTTGTTGGAGTACTTATGGGCCATTTCCCTTCCATTCCTGACCAATTTTCTTTTCTTTTACAGACACTCACCATTTGATTTTTCTCAGCAGTATGAGGTATCTAATTTGTTCTCTATCCCTTCTTTTAAAAAATTTCTAGACCGACTTTACCATTCATGCTATTCTTTGGCCTTGTTATGCTTCTTCCCTGATTTCACCACCTTCACTCCAATTATACACACTGAATAGGGAAGCAGTTGGCAGTCAGCCTTGTGCTAATGTCATTTGAATGAATCAGAACTTCCAGAGTGAATGAAACCCAGCTCTGGTCAAGCTGTCTCAACAGTTGCTGGTCACAACAACTCCATGCAAATCTGCAGTCTTGGGAGAGTGTGTCTGGAAAGATATGTGGAGGAGAAGGATCTGGGAGTGTTGGTCAATGCTTGACTGAACACGAGTCAGCAGTGTGCCCAGATGAACAAGCAGCTTGTATCAGAAACAGCATTGCCAGCAGGAGCAGGAAAGTTATCCTCCTCCTATACTCAGCCCTGGTGAGACTACACCTTGAGTATTGTGTTCAGGTTTGGGCCCCTCACTACTGGAAAGATACTTAGGCCCTGGAGCGTGTCCAGAGAAGGATAACGAAGTTGGAAAAAGGGTATGTTACAACTCTCTGAAAGGAGGTTGTGGCAAGGTGGGACTTGCTCTTCTCTCTGCTAACAGCAATACGACTAGAGGGAATGGCCTCGTGTTGCAGGTTCAGGTTGGATATTGGGGAAAAGCTTCTCTAAAATAGTGGTCAGACACTGGAATGAGCTGCTCAGGGAGGTTGTGGAATCACTGTCCCTGATTAGATGTTGTACTGAGGAACATGATTCAATGCGGAAACATTGTCTGTAGGTGGATGATTGGACTAGATGATCTTAGAAGTCTTTTCTAACTTTAATCATTCTATAATTCTGTGGTTATCTTATTAAGGAGAGTATCAGTCCCAATCATAAAATTCCATTTCCAGGGGATAAATGAGGCCCTGACACTGCTCCTTAGTAGAGGTGTTGCCGTCTGTGTATTTTCATGGGTTTGGGGGTGAGAACTTCGCAGGGGGTTGGTTATTTTATGTCCTATTTCTTTCTCCTCTTCAAAATTCATTATGTTCTTTCTGATGTCCTTTATTTAATGTTATCTTCCCTTAATCATTTGTTGCCACCTTTCCACTTGGTTTGATACATGCCTGTTGTCAGAATGGGGTTTGAAGAATCCATTTGTGAACCCGTACAGGTTTTATTGAGAGTGCAGCCAGTAAGCATGCCAGCACTAGCAAAGACCTGTGTCCAGTGTATTTCTGAACTTGTTCTATGATAGCCAGTTTTACAAGGCAAAAACATTTGCATATGGGTTCTGTTCTTGAAGCTATGGGAGAAGGAAGTCAGGCATGGCACTTCTGTAATTTCTACCATGAACTGCAAGAAAACATGAGGAGAGGTTTCTCTTGGGTTCCTGGCCCACCAACTGGTATTTAAGAGTTACTACTGACTAAAATGTTTCTCACAACTGAGAGACGTTTTAAGGCCTGCCCTCAGTGAGAATTCTCTACAATTTAATGACATCTTTCTCTTAGATGTTTACAGGGTCCCTTTCTTGCAGTAATTTTAATTTGTACTCCCAGAAAAATCAGCTGATGTGTGAAGAAATTAGGTGGATAAGTGCTAAAGGAGAGTAAGCGAAGAGGCTGCCAGATGCATGAAGGAAGATCATTTTTAAAATGTCCCACTCCTAAGGCATAATGTCAAATGTGTCCTAAATGTCTTAGCCGTAGTTCAGCCATTCTGCTGATGCAGGAAAAGGCAATTGCATTACCTTCCCAATGACTTACTGTGGTAGTAATTGCATATATGATATTATTAGATTCTAGACATCCTGTATTATGACAGTTATGATTGACTTATCGATGAATTCATTAATTCAGTCCAAGGACATAAGTTTAAATATTGACTTTTTTTTTAAGATTTTCACATACAGACTTGACAGGCTGAAAAATGTCTTAATGCCTAATTTACAGTTTTTTTAATTCACTGGCTTTTCCAGACTTATTAGTTTCAATGATTATTAGGAAATAAAAGTCAATTAGCACTTCCAGTATACACCATGAAAAGATATTTCCCCAAGGTGTTAAGGTGTTACTTGGTAAAATTGCTAGCCAGTCACATCCTGTCAGAATCTAGGATGGGAAAGATTTGAATACAGCTTTTGTCTGAAAAATAATGAGGAAATCAGTTTACACTTGACATACTGCTATACATCAATAAGCAGAACTTCCTAATATCCTCTGGAAAGCTGTGAGATGTGCTGGGCTCAGTTTTGTTGTGACTTCATATTTTAGAGACACACATGCTTTCAGCCTGCCTCCTGCCTTTGTACAGTTTCGTAATTGATTGTGGCTGTTTCCTCCTCTTGTCCGTATCTCCTCCTTTTGTCCTTTGTCATTATTTTAATATCAAATAAGAAGAGATAAGCTTTTCAGGATAAGTCCTTTGGCAGGGGAATTCAACACAGCAGTTTCCTGTTTCTGCTTGTAACTCAGTTTGTGTTTGGAAATATGTTTGCTTTTCTGAAAGGGATCTGTCATCCCAGGTGGATTTTCCCTTCTCTCTCTCTGTGGAAGTGAATTCTTTCCTTCCACATTCTCCATTGAAAAACAGACCCACAGTGATTTTCATATCTTGGCAGCTTTTACTTGTGCATCAGTTCCTATTCATTCCAGCTTCATAAAAAAAGACCTGCAGAAGGTAACAAGCTCTTAATTAATGTTGAGTTAAAAATTGCAAAAAAAAAAAACAAAAAAACAAGCTCCTTGCTTTAATTGGACCAAGATCATAAGAGCCAGCATAACTTCCACAGAAATGAGTCACCATCATGAACTAATTCAAGCAGCAGCTGTTATCTTGTCACAAATGAAAAGATATACAGAGGCAGACAAGATGATACGTTATAAGGTCATGCATTAAGAATCAGAATTAAAAAAAAATGTTGTGATGGAAAGGTGGGGCTGACAAATATCAGGGAAAGTTTTAACTAGAGCACTCTTTTACGTTTTGTTGTTTTTAATGATTCATATGCATGTATGCTAAAAGAAGCTTTTGACATTTTTACAGTTCAGTGGTTATTTGCCTAAGTGTAACGATAGCTATAGAATACGTTTTTAAAAAATGTATGCACTATTATGAATTTGCTTTTTAAAATTAAAAACTTTGAGTTCTTCAGAATTTATTATAAACTTTTATCATTCAGCCCAACATACAAAACTGAGAAATGTATTTTATTGACAAGAGAAGATAAGGCAGTTTAGGCATTATTATTATCACTCTAATAATAAAGGAGCTCTAACCTTGATACATGCTTAGCTATGTGTCAACGGTTTGTGGGACAGTTAGACCTAGTACCGTGGCAACTGAGGCAGGGGACCCACAGGCCCACACTCTGGGGAAGGGGAAAGGGAAAAGGGAGATGGGCCTAGGAACAGAACAGCGGCAACAATCTGAGAAGGAAAGCTAATTTACTAAACAAGATATCAGAAAGCAAAATAACACAATATAATACAATGTAATTGGAATTGAGGCAAATGAATCAATTAAAATGAGCAAGAGAGAGTGTCTGGTAAACTGAAGGCCTTACGCTAACACTGAAGGTGGACGGCTGCAACAAACACCCACTGCCGAGCTCGACCCCGAAGGGAAGAGGAACGGTCCCGTGACCGCAGACAGTTTTTATCTTTCTCTCTGAGCACAAATATGTAAAAATGCAAAGCATCGCAAAGTCCTCTGGGGAATGTAGTTCTTCTCTTCTGAGACAGGTACACCCAGAACTACCAATGATCCATGGAGCTGGAGCATTAACTCTTTAACTCCCAATACACTACATTATGTTATAATGTGGAATATCAATAATACAACAAAAATCATAAAACCATAACACTATGAAAGGAGAATTGCACCTTTATATAATCCCGTGGAAGATTCTTCCAATAGCATTGCCAAGGACTGCTTTTTCAGACTGAATGTTAGTTATCATGTGCAACTAAGTTACGTTAGCTGTAATGTAGAATGCTAAGATGACATGTAGAGGTGGACTCTCCACTTGCGAAATTATCAAGTAATTTACATCTGTAGTGTTTTATGTGCACTTCAGAGTTATAAAGGATGAAAGACTGGAGCCTTGCATCAAATCCTCCTACTCTCTTCCTTTCCCAGTGGAGGTACATCTGAATGGCTTAACAATTGCAAAATCACGTTTAGTCCCAGCCGTATAGAAGAGAAACAGTAGGGACTGCATTTTGCTTCCCTGTTCATCAGTGTCAATTTGCTATAGTGCTACTTGATTCAATTTGAGATACTGCAAATTCACCCTTTATTTTGTTATAATTAAGTAGCAGTCTGCACGTGTATTCTGTGCCTATGTATTTGGCTGAAGTAGACATTAATACTGAATTGCTACTACTGCATGGAATGTTGCAGCAGAATAGTTCAGTGTCTTGCTGGAGAGCCAGAGGAACAAGCTTGAGCCTTTTCTTCTAATTCCACCCCTTATCCGGCAACCTTGTTATTTCAGCGAGGAAATCTGAGGCTTCTGGATGCAACATGAACCACCTAACTTTATTATGTGATGTCAGCTAGAGGGGTGGGCATAATTTTTTGCCATCACTCTGGCCAGTAGTCAAATTGACTTTTTGTTCATATGGAGCACTTTATTCAAGAATTAGAAGTATTTTAATTGAAATACTTGATTGATTTTTTTTTTTTAGAAGTCTACACAAGTCTTAAGACATGAACTATTTTTTTTCATGTAAAGATCAGTCTCCCCCCGCATACTACCGAGTCTGTATTAAGATATTTCCCCACCTTTTAACTACATTTGTCACTGGAGATTTCTACCAAATTCCATTAAATTCTGGTACTCTGTACAGTAAATAGCCATGAAAACACCATGCTTCTTAGCACAAATCCTCAATCCCCTGCTAACACCTTATATTACAACCGTCTAATTACCGTGTTCTGCAGTAACCTTGTGGGACTTCCATAGGTAATTAGAACTCCAGAGCGTTTCTGCAATAATCCGGTAAGGACCTCTTAACTAAAAAGGATTATGTGGTGCTAATATTTTTGTACCCACGTGTTCTTCACAGTTAATTGTTTCAATTAATATTTGGCAGCAATGAAGAAATGCGTAAAGGCTCATAAACAGACAATTTTCAGGAAACTTTTGAGAAAAATAAGTTGTTGTGGTTGTCTTAAGAAGCAGGTCTCCTTAGAAAAATGGAAAGGCATAGTATGTTAAGCAATGACAAAAGTAGGCTTTTATATTGCTTCTAGAGAAGTGCCTTAGCTGATCCCTTCCCCTCCATGAGAATAAGTATTTGGCTAAACTCTCTTTACTTTTCTTGTAACTTTTACCAAATAGTTGCAAATGAAGAATACTGTATAAGTGACAAGCATAGTGAGTATGCTCTGATACTGCTTTACAGATAAGTCTTTGATGACAGAAAATGAGAGATCAAGCTTTTGAAATGATTCCTTGCTTCCAGGTGGCTTTTTTTACTTTCTCCTTAGCTTTCCTCTTTTTTCCATTTGAGCAGCAAGGAATCCACGTATTTCCCATTTGTACAGGCCTTGTAGACGCTGTACGCACTGCACACAGGCAATTGTGTAGATTTTTCAAACCTACAATTTTTAAACCTATATAATTTACAAAATGCTTTCTGTTATCAATATTAATCTTGATGCTTCACCCCTTTACAGTCTCTGTCAGGACAGTGTCTTTTTTTGTAGTGTTCTACTGACAAACTCTGTGCAAGAAAGAATTATTCTATTATTTCCAAAGTGGATAGTGATATTGAAAGCAGCTGTGATACCAGGGGAAAGTGTTCCTCCTCACTCTTTCTTGCTCTCTTCGGCCCTTGGGAAACCCTCTTATCCCTTCTTCTTCCCCTCCCCATGTTGGAGCAGCCCCAGATTCCCACTTGGTCCAAAACGTGAATAATAGCTGCTGTGAGTATATGAAGGGCATGGCAGGATTGGACACATTTTTCCCCATTCAGCTTTGAGCCCACCACTGACTGTTTTCTGTTTCAGACTGTCCTTTCTGAATTTTCCAGGTATATGCTCTGTGTTGAACTGAAAGCCTTTCTTACCTAGGATAAGACAGAGCCATTTAAAGTGTTATTTGTTGCATTTCTTAGCAATTGGATGGGTATAGACTTTATTACTTTATTATCAGTAAGATAATTACTACAGTTCATGGTTGTAGCCTTTTACTTGTAATGTGCCTCCAATTTATGTTCATCATTGTTTTCTGATATCTTTATTGTTTGATCACGATTATTGTTTAATTGTAGTATCCTATAAATAAAAAGAGGTCTGGAAAGACTCACAGGATAGGTAGATTAGAAATCTTTTTCTTTTCCTTGTATAAAAACAATTTTATCATACCAATTTATCATTATGTGAGATCTTTGATTAAACAATTTTTTTATTATATCAGTCTGAGTGGCTTTTGGCTTCAGAGTAGTTTTCTGAAATTAAGAACTTCAGCACAAAATAGTCATTTGTTTAGATGATTGTTCAATTAAAAAGTCCAGTCTGGAAGTCACATCAATTAAACATAAAATAGTCTGCTGAACCTCTGTGCATTTTCAAATTGGTGCATGGTGCTTCCCTAAAATATCATAAATTGCCCCTATTCTGCCACTTCTGCTTTTTTTCAGCCAAGATTATAAGTTAAACTTGATTAAAATAGGGTTCTGTCTTAGAATGTGAGGCATGAACGCTAGTCAATACAGTCTTTCCTTAATGGCCTTCTGTCTAATACCAGGTTATGAATTTCATTTAATTTATGTCACAGAGCTTCCAGGGAGAATACATAACAGTCTTAAAACTGTAACAATAATGGATTTGTGCATTTGCTGCATCTCATTCTTTCTACAGCTTTGAGAATTTAGTGCATTTTACCTCTGATGTATCTTAGAGGGTAAAACAGGCAAGTACAAGTCAGTACCTGTGTATACAGAGATAACAACATGTAATTTTGCCATTAGAATGGGCAGCTACCATGTAAATTCCCAGTTCAGTCACAGGAAGATGGTACAAAATGTTCTCTGTGAGAAAATATATAACTAAAACAATCCCTCCATGTGGGTATCCATACAAATCACTATTCTTAGTGAATGGGCTATGGCTTCTGGTTCTTTCTGAACAAAAGAGAATTTACTGGCTTTCATACAGTGTGGTAAAAATCAGATGTAGTGGTACCAGCAGCAAAGCCAGCAGAATTCACGTTTCCACAAGATAGTGTTTTGACACTGCTGTTGTAGATTTTTTTACAGCCAAAAGCAAGGACACAGTCATTGTCACTGTATTGCAAAATAATTCTGCATCAGGTAGTTTTTCCATTTTTCTTCATTCATTTTTAAGTTTGTTATTGCCTCTGTTATTATTTGCTTCCAGCATGGAAGTATGAAATTCTGATTCTAGGTGTAAAATGTTCTCAGAATTCTCTAAACCTGCAGCAGTTCTTAGCTTGAAGATATGAGCTATATTTTCTTTACATGCAAGTTTATTCTCCACTGACAAGGAATTAAAATCTCCACAACAGATAGCAAAGCTGAGCTTTTTGGCATGGCAAAAAGGAAACTGTGCAGTTGTCACGTTCCAATATAAAGGAGAGAGGCAAGTCATGGAGGTTATCCTGACGACTACATCAATAAAAATGTCATGCTCCAAAATAGAGGGAGACGAGGTTCTTAGATTATGTGTATACATGGTGTGAGATTGAGAAACAACGGTTCAAATGTTGGTCCGACCAGTTTATTACCAATATTAACCAGGGAGATGGGGAAGGTGGACACTGTTAAGGGTGATGGGGAAAGGAAGGCGAGCGATAGGAAAGAAGCCAGGATTTGTACAACGCAGGGAAAGTCACCAGCCAGGATCCCAGGGGCGGTCCGGTTGTAAGCGGCTCTGACGGTCCGAGGCAGAAGAGCAGGGGTGGCAGAAGTGGGGAGAACAGCAGCAGCGATGGGCAGCCCTGAGCAGCAAGCAGCTGTCCTGGAGAAGCGGCACCGGGTCAGCACAAGAACAGCGTCAGCCAGCACCGGAGAAGCAGTGATCAGCTCGTGAGGGTTCAGATGGTAGAACACCTCAAAGGAGCGGTGAGGAGGAGGAAGCCCAGGAGGGAGTGCAGCAGCAGGGATCAGCTCATGAGGCTTCCGATGGAAGAACACCTCCTCTCATGGTGGTCGATCCCTCTTTTATCCTCCATTTCTCTTGCCTATGTGACAAATCCCGTGCTAGCATGCAAGGCAAGCATCTCCTGAGATGGTTATCTCCCCATGGAGATGAGTACTACACAAAAGAGTGTTGAGCAGCCACTGAGCTGCAGCTTATCTCTCTTTCGTTGCCCCAGGACATGCCCATCTGCTCGTCCCTTAGACAAAGGATTTCACAACCCTTGCCCAGGACTAGCTTGGACATGTTCGGACATGTTCATCAGCAAACTTTGAGGCAATGGTATAAAATAATAATAGCCTCTTACAGCAGTATGCTCACAAAAGAGTATTGCATGTCCATGCAAGTTCTCACTTTTTCAGCATTTAGCTTTTAAGTCTTCATTTCCTCTTTAAGTCAGAGCTCTTTTTACAGAAAATATCATTTGTTAAAATTGGTGGGAAGAGGGAGAAGTACTGGTTCAATGACACACTCTGCCAATCTCTTTAATGAATCCATACTAATGGAGGGCACTCCATATGTATACTACGTGCCAGCTTGATCACAAGCCTAAACCATAGTCTTCATAAGACCATAAAATATGTAGACAAATGCCTGCTTCTTTCCGGGAAAGGCAGACCTCACTGGATGAATTGCCACTCTGCTCTGACAAAGTCTTTAGAATCTCCGTTTTGGAGGCAATCCAATGTTTTTGCAATGGCTAAATGAATTACTCTTTAGACCCAGCTTTGTACAATTTGCTGAGCACAATGAACACTTTTCTTTTCTCCTTCCCTCTCTATACCTCTTTGTTACTTTTAACAATATCTAGTAGAAAAATTGGCATTTACTCAATGAAATCACTGTTAAGTGTACACCAAAAGGAAGATTTTTTTTTGTGAATCTGTACTTCCAAGAGGATGTCATAGTTTTCAAATGAGATGGTGAGACTCTGAGTTGATGCTTTCTGAATAGCTTGAATAAACTGTTGTCCCTGAGTCTATAAAGCAGAAGCAGTGAGGCACAGTACCTCCTGGAGTTCCCTTGGGGCAGTTTGTCTTCCCATTGCCCTTAGCTTGTGTCTTTGTTAGTTGGGCACAGTCTTGTGCAAAGTAGTTCTCAGTATAGCTTAGAAATATAAATGGAGTGGAAGGTGTAACTGATTTATTCTACTTCTGTTTTCATTGCCTACATGGAGTTGGCTCACATTATTTCTTTGCTCTATCATTACTTTTCTTCAAAGATTATTCATTTAAGCCTCAGGAAGAAAATGTCACATTTACCTCTCTTTTTTCTTTGTTTTTATTGCTGCACATCGCTACTTCTTGTAGCATGCCATTTCTGTCATGATTGTATGTGGCCACCAGAACAAACCTTCTCGTTGGCTGTAATATGAAAGAAAGCCTATAGAAAGCAGTATTAATGGAGTGAGGGTGAAGTGACATTTTTTATCCTGAAGATTAAATGGACAGTGTGGAGACTCCAGTGAGGATATAAGAGAACAAGGAAATTGAAAAAATGTAGGTAGGTTTTTGCCAGTCTTTTTGGGGGGGAGGGTTAAAATGGAAGTATTCTGCCATGCAAAGCAAGGCCTTTGCTTTTATTCACTCCTCCACGACTCCACCCTTCTCTGTGAATTATGAATGGGTATATTTTATTTGCCAGAATGAATAAAGAATGTGACGTCCAGTTATTGTGTTTTCCATTAAAGTTACAGAAACATTTTTAGATAAAAGTTCCACGGTTACCATGATATCAATTTTGTTGTACCATCTATGTTGTAATCACATTTATAATTATTAAAACCAAACTGAGGTTAACGAGATGATGTTTCCAGGGCATCATTAATTTATAAATGACACTGCAAATAGAAATTTAGTATTTGTTAAAAAAAAAAAAATTAAAAAAGTAGATTTCTGCACCTGAGCTCTTTGCAGCCATGTACGCTATTCATTAAGAGTGTACTGGAATCAGGTGTGTAGTTTAGTCTTTACAGATGAAAAAAAAAACCAAAAAACAGCTTGGAGCAGGTCTTAAACTGCACCTGTGGGTGAAGGGTAGATGCTTAATGCTGGTACAAATGGATCAATGCAGCCTCTTGCAAAACAAAATCTCTTATCTAATCTGTAGGATTTACTGAACAATGGCTATCAGAGTGGCTAATTTCCACTTAAAAGAAACACCTGATGCTTTCATTTTACCTGATTTCTTATATAAAAATTCACACAAGAATCAGTATACAATTGCATGCACACAAATTTGCATGTGTTCTCAACTGTCTCTGTTGAGTCCACATTTCTTTGTATGTATCAACTACATGTAAGTTACAAATAGCACTGCTTTCTGCCATTCTGAATACCATGACTCGTGGTATGTTTGGCACCTCTAGTTACAAATTAAGTTTTCCTTTATTCTTGTTCAAAACCTAAGACTATACATCATTCCTGACTTTGAACATAACTTATTCTTGTTTGATAATAGCAGCGTGATCCAACTTCATGTATATCCAGTATTTCTGCAGGAAATGAAATCGTGGGTCAATAAAGTTTAATGTTGGTTAAATTTCTGTGTATTGCTGCGACTGTAACTTAAAAAAAACAACATTAATGGTTAGAGCAAATCATTTCTGTTGATTTATGTATCAACAGTGAATTGGCTGTCTCATAATAGTGAAACTGATGTTGTCACATTGGTATTTCATTAGATTGACTCAGGGATGTAGTGGAAGCTTGTATCTTTTATATGTTATGTTATTTTTGTGGGGTTTTCATTAACAATAGAGAGCAAATTTCTAGTGAATTTCTCCTTAAATCAAATAACTATTTTTTTTTACCAAAAATATTTCTCCCCAACTGAAAAATTGTTTTCCCAAATTTAAACCTGGAGCTGCATTTTGTGTCGCAAACTATTTAAAAAACAACACAACAACAGCAGGTAAGTCAGCAGATTTAGTGAAGTGCGAGGAAGCCTTGCATTATCCTATCAAAAAAACTATGATTTAATATATTGGGAATCTGTTTTTGCAATCTAACTTTTTACAAATATAACTAAAGAGATTCTAGACATCATGTGACTTCTTCACGTTATCACCAACAGCTATGCAATTTCTGAGGTATCAATATAATCTTGTTTAACTAAGTGCAAGAGAATTGTTTTTGCTCTCAGAACCAAAGGGAAACAAGGAGTTTTTTATGTTGACTTTTAATCAAAGGATTAGCAAGCTACCAGAACTGTGTAAAAGAAGGAAATAAAAAAGGAAACTTTAATCATTATTTAAAAATAAAGAATATGGAAGCAACAGTGCTTGATGAATTCTAAGTTGGATGTGGATAAACAATCAGTAAAATAGTGTAATGATGCTGGACTGACCTGGAAAAGGCATTTCAATTTTTTTTTTTTTACTTGTCTTTGAAATATGGTCACATCTACTTACTAAATGCTTGCTTTTCTACTTTGGCTTAAGAGTAGGAAAGGAAAAATGAGTAAGTAATTTGCATTTGGTGTTCTGTTTGCACTGAATGAGAATCTCAATCATTCATTAATTACTGCACAGTTTGTTACTGGAAAACACATTTGTACACCCAAAACTACCTGTTTTTTGGGAGCAAATTTCCAGTAAGAACGTGTTAAGTGCTTCGTTCTAATCAAAAACTTCAGTCTTGGGATGATAAATGCAGTTTTATAGTTTAGGGGTTCTGCTTGTCTTATGAAGAACCTGGCTTTACTAGAAGTCAAGGCAGAAACAAGCCTTAGCATGCACAGTTCTAAATCTGTACCATCATAACTCATAAATGCTGTCATTCAGGGCTTCCTGGCAGCAAGCTGTAATGAAAAATGTCCAAGAACTTACAGTAGAAGAGCTTCTTCCCAAAACTCTGCAGCAGGCTATAATGGATCATTTCCAAGAGGATTTGAGATTAATATGACTTCTCCTTTTACTTTTACACTGATGAGATGTCTCATTATGCTCAGTCTTTTCTAATACATGGGCCATACTACAAGATTTAATTCATTTATTCTGTAGGTGATTTCCATTTCCTTTCATTTAGCCTTCAGGCTTCATAGCCTGCTACACAGCAGCCCCTGCTGTTTGAAAGGGGTGTGGAGGAATGTATGAAATGGTTTAGAGTAAGAAACTGAGTCACTCAGTGAAGCTCCATCATGACTTTATAGAAGAGAAGGGCATGGTGGTAAAATATTACTATGTTTAAGTAGTATTCATTTCATTGATACTTTGAATAGTTCTTTATCAGAATAAGATTTTGTGGGTGTTTTAGCATACCAGCTAAGGAGGAAAATTTGATTTTCTACATTTGTATACTATATCAGATATGTTGCATTTTAAGTATATTTTTAACTGTTACGCAATAGAAAATAATTAAGTGCTGTAAAATTTTAACACAGTAGATCTTTTTATTTCAAATATAATAATTTCTCTGTTAAAATATAAGAAAAGATTTCAAGGGAAAAAAAACAAAAGTAATTTTATCTCTAATATTTGAAAATATATTCTTCTTGCTGAGACTTTTAAGAATCTTAATATCTTTCAGAAAATAGTCAATGCTGTGTTCACTGCATGTGATGCTATGGTCAAACTAAAAAATGCACTTCAATAGTATGTTTTCTGAGAATGAAGTAGTCCTAGGACATATATAGAATAAATCTTATTGCATCAGGTTAGATTATACTGTGGGGTTTTATATTTAATTTGGGGGGATTGGGCACTGCCCTGGAAGAATCTAGTGCAGCAGGTCTAATTCACTGCTTTTATATTCAAATTGCTTTTTAAATCCCTAGATAAATACTGAAACACTTTCTTTTTACTAAGCTCCTTGAAATTACTGCTTTATTCAAAAGAAACAATTTCAAAAGCTCCCTCAAGTTCCCTTTATTTATTATAATTTTTTCATCTGTGAATTACTCAACTCCTAATTCTATGGGTTAATGATTCTCTGTTTTGACAGTCTGAAAGTGTCCAACATGCATATTTTGGTAGACATAATTACATATTTTCCTAATGTCATTTTCTGCACTGTGGAGTCCTAGGGGTTTGGTAAGCTTATTCACATTAGTTATTTGTTACTTCTTTGTAGTGCTTGTAGAATTCCCGATTCTTATAGAGAGTAGAGCATTACTCAGAACAGGCCTACTCATTTTTTCCCATTCCTTTATAAAGTTAATAAAGTTTGAAATGCCTCAGATATTGTAATGTACCTTGTTTAGAAAGTGAATGGCCATTCAATTAATGTGGAAAAAATTAATAGCCTTTAACATCTTCCATTCCATTGATGCAAATATAATCATGCTGCAAATGTATCAAACTCTGCTCATTTTACACTCTAACTCTGTATGTGTTAGCCAAAACAGAAAGGAAGCAGCTCAGTTTCTGGTTGTGTTCTTTTTAGTTCATTCATACACCAGTTTGGTCTGTGTCCATTATGTAACTTTTGTTCCCCATTTATGGTAATTTCTCAAAGACTCTGTAAGCTTCTGCCTTGTCTAATATGAAAAAGCATACTTTTCTTTGACAAAAAATGCATAATTATATATTGCCTAGGTTCATTATCTCTTTTAATGTTTCATTACATTAGTAGCTTTCTTTTCCCTAGTGGCACATTTGCCTCCTGATGATGCTAGTTATTCTGTATCTAATTAACAAAAAGTTGTTCATCTAGTTAAAAAAAAAAAAAAAAGACGTTATTCATATTCTCCTTAGTAAACTGTCCTAAATAATTAATGCAAATAGACTTCCAGGGCTCTGAATTTTGATGAGAAAAATACTCTCAAAGATGAATTATTTGTTTTAGGATATTTTCCTTGCTAATCCATAGGTTTTTGTGTTGATTCATGTAAATCTGGTTTTGTCTTACTCTGGTGGAATAGAGAGGATCAAGAAATATAAGTTTTTAAACAAATGAGAAATGAGTAAGTGCCATTAAAAAAAAAAAAAAAGAACTAAACTACATTAAAATTCCACTAAAAAGCTCTATTTTGGACAAAGTTTCCCTGTATAGACTTGCAGCATTATGAATTCCCCCAGCAAAAACAGTTAATTTACACTACTGCTGGTCTTACAAAAGGTAATGCCTCCTATTTATTTATGTGGGAAAGAGCACAGTAACACTGTCTGATAGAACAGTTTCTCAGCTACAAAACACTAGTTTTCAATAGTCACTGCTATTAGCTATGCATTTTCTCCTGCCTGTATGCCACTATGTAAAAATCATGTTGCAGGAGAAAGCTCTCTGTCCTGTCTCTGGAAGTTTGAGTCATCTGCACGACTGTAATGGTCACAGTTGATAGTTTCACAGGTTCCAGGAAATCTAGAATTATCACCCCTTTTCTGTCCCAAAAAGAGTGCACATCACTTTACCCACTGAGGACTGTGTCTTGAACTTTCTTCAATGGGGAATTCACATTGCCATTCCGTGGACTGCCATTTTGACTCTGGCTTCTTGTAGTGTCACCATGTCTCATCACTGGTAACTGCACTCCAGGAAACTGTCACCTTCAGCCTCATATCTGGTCAGTAAATCCTGACAAACTTGCATGTAATGTTCTTTCTGTTGCTGTATGAGCCTTCATGGGACCCGTCTAGCACAAACTTTGAGATATTCCAGTGTTGCCACCATTGTTTCCAACACAGTGAAACTGATATTCAGCACTGCACAGAATTTCCTGGTCATAATCCACCAATTCACAAAGGTGAGCTGTTTTGAGGATCTCTTAATTTTGTGATGTGAAAGCAGTGCATAGCTGTTTGGATTGTGCTTTGTCTCTCATGGTGCTGTTACCACTACCAAAATGCACAATGAACTACAGTGCTCACATCCACTGTTCAGTCTCTAACCATTCAGCAAGTGCTGATGGATGTCAGTGGCAGCAGTTTTTTTCTGCATGAAGGTATTAGATTACAAGCCTTTGCTTCATATGCACTTCCACATCAGATGCCATTCTGTCCAACTGCCCCTCTGCTACCATCTGTCTAAGAGATGTTGGTGGGAAGGTTCAGCCTCTGCTGCCATATTGTCAACATCAGCCTTCGATGTCATGGGCCAACATAAAAAATGGGAGGCATTACTTTCAGAGCAGCCCTCATACAATGTTTGATTTCAAACATTATGTTCTATTAATGAAACTCGGCAATGACACAGAAAACAAGGTGAAAAAAAAAATAAAAAGGACTCAGATTTACAAAGAAGGTAACATTTTTTTTCACCTTGCAAGCAATATTTTGTGAGTAGAGGAATTAAAAAAAGAATGCATTTTTGTAGGATGATGCATTGCATCTTTTCATATAGTTTGTGGAAGTATTCCAACTTCCCCAGCATTGCACAAAAGCACACAGTAATAGGCTTGTGTTGCTCTGGGGTTCTGAGAAGAAAAGGAACCCTGCTAATGCCAACACTCTATCAAGCAACGTATCCTGAAAGCTCAGCATTGCACATTCACTTCATTTCCTTCCTGGGCATTCAGGCGTGAGTGAACTCAAAACAAATGCCATCAGTAGACCTCAAACTGTTCTAAAAGGCTTAATATAAATTTCTTGCTTCTGATGCTATGGTTCAATTGCAATCTTGAAATTTATATGCATGACTACTACCATTTTTTTTTCCCATTCTTAACCTGGAGATGAGGGCATGGGGCTATTTTCTATTAGCCCTTTTTTCAGTCCTCATCTCCTCTTTGCTCACAGACAGGGATTTTCAGAGGAAGGTTATTTTCTGTACATTGAGTTTTCTTTTTAGTAAGCCAGCATGCGTCTCTTGGTGTCTTGTAATATCAGAGGCAGTGCTGGCAGAGCAGCTGATTTTACAAGACACCTGCCCTTGTATCTGAGGGCAGGATCAAGCCCTTCATTGATGACTGAGGACAGAAGCTCACTGGTTATTCATGGTGTAGTGTCTTATTGTGAACCAGAGCTAGAATTTTACTCTGTTTTGTGACACAAACTATGTATTTTATGCTAATCTCATCCTGTCAAACTCCTTGAATCCTTTTTTGAGTAAATTGATAACAGTTCTTTTCAAAGTTCATACTCAGATCTTCCATTAACAAGGTGCACATGCAAACGTACAGGCAGTATCTTTCAACTAATACAGTTTTGCTGTACAGACCAACTATTTCTTGTGTTGGAAAAACTAGTTCCTTTGCCGTGTAGGTTCCTTTGTGGCCAAAACAATAATTGTGTAGAAGTCTTTCTATAGGAAGTCTGAAGATACGTAGTGAAGGAAAGCTTTGCCTTGGGCAGGCTTTGCTTCTTAATGTACATATATTTTATCAATAACCATGTTAAGGGCAACTGTGAATCAATGTAAAAATCTCTCGCTCATTCAGTGTCCCCTAATGGTTTGTACAGGAACAGCAAGGTGAAGCAGGTGATTTCTTTGAATCAACGTGCATTTTTGTTGTTTTCTTGCATAAATTAAGAAATGGCAGATAACAGCACATATATGTATTCTTCACCTATTCATGAGATAATTTGAGTAGAGTAAATTGTCATCCCAAAGGAAAATAGCAGTTTCTGGAAGTCCTGGCTTGGAAGAAAAATTCCATATGATCAAATGCAGAAGTACTTTAAACTGAGCCTACACACTTGCTCTGTCATAAGGAATCAATACCTGCATATTTTCTTCCTTTTACCCACACCTCCTTTGAAAAACATCATCTCCTAAAACAAAAGACCATCAATTTTCTAGTAAGTGCCATTATTTGATATGCAAGAAATTCTGTTTTTCTTTTAGGACAGAAGTAAGTAAAAGTAACTCTATATTTTATAAATTAAATTAGCAAGCGATCAATAGCTGTAATAAGAAAAATAAAAGGAGAATTCTTCTGTTAAAGAGGATGTGAATATTTGCCTTTCCTAATGCCATGTTGTAGAGTGTGAGCAAGAAAAGTTTTCAGACCTGGGGGAAAGTTAGAAATTGCTGCAGTTATAGCATCATGAGCAGATTTGTCTAAGAATTGCAGAGAATATGTCTTGTTGATGTCTTCTTTGATAAGTAAATAAATAGAACTTCATTCAATTACAGAAAAATTTAATATATTGAGCGTTACAACTACAGCAATGTAATCTGTGTCACTGTAGCTATGCAAGTGTTTGAAGTAATCAAAGGTCCCATACTGAAAATCCTTTCTTGTGTGATATTTAAGGTAATATCAGCTGTAGCTTTGCCTGCTAGAAAATAGGGACTTCACAAACTGTGGATGTGTGAGTGGTTCCTCATTTGACTGTAAGCAAATTCAATGTCTTTTTTGGTCCAAACACCTCTGCATTTGGACACTTCCTCTTTCCCACTTGTGGCACCCATCCCCAGCCAGCCAGTGCAGCACGCAGCAGGGTAGGAGCAGTAGCTCCATGCCTGTCATCAGCACTCCATCTTCTGTCCTCCAAATGAGAGTGCAGGCCTTGATGGAAGGGTGAGGGGTAAACACATTGCCTTGGCGAGGGCCAGGCAGCAGGGATGTGGGGCTTTTTTCTTTGCTGTCCTCTCTCCCGCCCTCTCCTTTCTTTGATATGAGAAAATAGGCCGATGAGTTAGTGAGAGCTGAAGCTGGCCAGGCAGCTCTGTTAGCTTTGTGTGTGCTGTGGCTGTACGCCATTTCCCAGACCATCAGCAGCCCTCCCTCACTGTTCTCCCTGGCTGCATAAAGAGAACATTGTGTCTCTTGGAAGCTCTGGCTCTTACCCTGCCCTCTGTGTGAGAAAAGGAAATGTTCCCTCTGTTCATGACTTAGCAATGGTTGGCAAAAATGATGTCATATCCATGGTAGCAGCAAGACAAAAAGAGAGAGAGAGATGGCTTTTTCAGAAAGATTTTACATGTTACACTGCTCTGTGGAGGACTGAACAAAGACACGGCATTGTGAAGTTCCATTTAGAGCAGAATACCAGGGTATTTCTTCATGTTAGAAACAAGTGGGGATTATTTGTTGCTGTGCTTATGAGTCGCTTAGTAACACTATAGCATATGGGATTATTTCTCCCTAGTTTTGTACAGCAAACTGTATTGTTTGCTACTGCCCTCTATTCTAAATGTATGTGGTTGCATGCTCTCCTTAATTCTCTATTGCTACTAGGTATAAAATAATATCAATTAAAATAATACTATAATTTCTACATGAAACTGTCAGTGAAACAACTGTAGTGTTTTTTTTTATGATCCCTCATTCTGTGTGACCCATACTGTGGTCACAGTGTACTGTGATATTGCTGAAGGACTGATATTGACTTCAATGAATTGAGAGTCAATACACGAGTTGTTCTGATACCATCAATCAATGCTCCTGTGTAATTCATGTTTTTTTGAATAAGCCTTTTTGGGAAGTGTGTGTGTCTCAATGTCTGCGTATGTGTTTAAGGCTGAAGGATAAAAGGAAGTGGAAGCTGGAAATTTGATATTGCCTATTATAAAGTCAATGACCCTAACCTCCAGTCAAGATCTGAGCAATCTCTAAAGCTGTTATGAATCAAGTTAAGGCCCCTCCCTCGTTTCACTGCCCGTAATACTGTAAGATCTTTCAGGCTAAATAAATCTTTGACAGATTTATAATGAAATCAAACACGTTTTATCTCCCACTCCACCTTCAATCTGTAGGCCTTTCCTTGGAGAGCAGCAGGTAATCTTTCTTGCTTATCAGCAGAATTTGGAAACTCATAAAAAGGCAGGTCTCTGGATATGTAAAGTGCACTCATGCTGAGCATCCTTCACTGACTTGAAATGCTGGGGACCTCCTAGCATAGATTGCATCCAGAGTCTGAACTAACAATCCCTCTATAAATCTCTGGTGTTTGTTTTTTGTTTTGTTTTCAAATAGCGTCTGTCAGGTTCTCCTGCTTTCTTTGCTGTGTTTTTGCTGTGTTTGTTCTCTCTTTTTATCCCCTATAACTTATGAACATTGCTGTCACTGGGGACTCCCATGCTGCATCCCAAGATGCCAAGCAGATGACATACACTGGTTGTTACTGTCATGGTCACTACTTCCTCCGTGACTTTGTCCTAAAATTAGAAATACTACAGTTCATGCTTCTGGGAATTGAACAAAATTGGGATGTGTAGCATTACAATCAAGTGAAAGAGCTTGTGATGGGCTTCTTTGAGGAACGTAACAGCGAGCTACAGTAGTTACTCATCCAGCCTAGTTTTCTCTTTTACCGCAAGGCATGGCTTTGTAAGGCAGGTGAATCATGGAAACACCAATCCAAGTAACAGCTCTGTCAGGCAGAGGTAGGTGATCTGCCAGGTGCACAGGGCGCTATGAATGGTCTCCAGAGACCCTCAGGCATCAGCTTCACATTAAGTAACACTACTTTTGTATTTGCTGTGTTAAAAAGTGGGCTTAAATATAAATATCAACTTTCGGTTTGGAATGGGTTTAAACTGCAGCCTCTGTAGCAATTCTAATAGCATAGTTACTTCTTAGATAGCAAAGAGAAATAGCTACACCCAAAGTAAGCATTTAAAACTTGGTAGGGGGTTGAACATGATTGTTATAGCTGTGTTAAGGATATTAAGCTTTTCTGAAGGGGTGTGCTTTTGTCTGGAAGTGGTGACTTTTTTGAAGTTTTCCATTTTAAGTAAAATTGTTGCTGGCTTCATTAAAATTCTTCTGTGAGTATTTCTATGAATTTATGGTAGGAGTGCATCGAGGAAAAATAAACAAACGTTCTCAAAATGAGTTCAGTTTGTTAATTTGCTGTGTCAGCAGCAGACGGACTTTTCTCCCTGTCTACATGTCCCTAGGTACCTGGAACTCCATCTAGCTACAAATTTATTATCAGCCAGAAACCAAAGAAAGCACCCTGCTATTACAGCATGAATCTTTTCTGAAGAATTCTCTGTTGACTGAAAATGAGATTATTTCTCTTAGCTGCCAGACAGAACTTGCTTGTCTGAGGAAAGAGCATGAGCTTTACCTGTGCGTTTTCAAGATTTTTGAAGAAGTGTGGTATCCATAGACGTTCTGCATGAGATATTGCAAAAATGGGAAATTTTTAGTTTGAATTAAAGAAGCCTTAAAAAAAAATAAATGGGGCAACTGTAACAGTCAAATACATATGTGTTGACTGTTTTATATAGAGAGAATAACCTGTTTTTAAAAATGAGGAAAGGCATCAATTATAGACTTCTTATTAATCTAGCTTACAGAAGGTGTATGATGTTCTCTTAAAAATAAAGATTTAATTTGAAAAGTATTAGGCAAATACAAAAAAAAAAAAAGAATATAATGGAGGTTGACCTGGATACAGTCTTGGACATCCTAGTTCTCTTAAAGATCAGAGGTTAACTTTATTGTGGAGGCCTCAAAGGCTGAATTTATATATATATATATATATATATATATATATATAAAGAGCACTCTCATAGCATGTGCTCATGATTTAAAAGTTATTCCCTTACATAGACTGTCTTTGTGTGTGTCTTTTGTACATGAGCCTTTTACGTTAAGCATCTATCTTCTCTACTGAAAGCTTGCTGGCATTTCTTTGAATCCAACCTCATGTAGAAAGAAATTATCTGTTTTCCTCAGCGAAACTGGGTCATGGAAGTATTCTGGCCACAGTGCCCTACATTTGCATCTGTGCCATGTGAATCTGCTGTCACAAGCAGGCTCTATTCTATCATCTGTGACTTCAGTGGACCTAGGTGTAATGACACAATCTGCAGTTGTGGCATAGCATATTTATTCATTGATTTATTTATCCCCAAGGTTATGCCTGTCCTAGACTCCATGCAGTAATGAAAAAAATCTGTAGTAAAAGAAAAAATCCTTTCATCAGATGAATATCATTAAAAAAAAAAAGACATCCTCTCATATTCAGTAAAAGCAACCTTTATGCAATTTTTACTGCACACGGTGCTCCTGTGTGCAGTAAATAGAAAATTCATAGAAATACTCACAGGGCAGGATGTCTCAGCCAGCAAATACTCTAGGAGGCAATTGAGATATGTTCACTGCCAGTGTTGTTGCTTATTTTAGCTCTGCATGGCACAGGAAACTACCATTTAAATTTTACTGCATGTATGTAGGTACAGTCAAGCAGTGTCAGTCTGGTGTCAATATGCTATTCTCCTGAGATATTTGATAGTGCTATCTGACCTGTGTTAGACTCCGTAAGTCCCAGCTCACTACAGCTGAGTTCATGAATTCTGCTTCATATGAATTTTTTTGTCCTCCCACATGGACCTTAGTTTCTCATCTGTCTGTCCCTGGATACCTCCCTACCTTCCTTTTTATATTTCTTCTCATCCTCATTGAATTGAACACCACATTTGATGCCCATTGTCTCGTTATCCCTTCTATTTTTCTCTGCTGTCGTGCTCATTCCTTTTCTATGCTGCAATAAATCCCTTCATTATTAGCATTCAAATGCTATGCTATGATACTTCAAAAATATTTGTGAGGGTACGTAGTGTATTTACTATCCTGGGGACAATAATGGTTTTCCCATTCCAGATTTGTTGCAGAAGTTCTTCACAAGTTCTTTGCTACAAACATGAAATTGCATGCTAGCCTGAATGTCAACAGTTTGCACTTGGTGTGCTTTTCTTTATAGCTCTCAAATAAATCTTCTGAGCAGCACTACTGATAGTTTACCAACCATCTTACCTGGCATGAATGTTGTTACCTTCACTAGAGAAGCCAAGAAAGATAGCGTTAGGAAGAGTGCACCACGTGTAACTTCTAGTGGTTCCTGAAGCTTTAAATTCAATTAAAAAAAAAAAAAAAGTCAGTTTCATAGGGTTTTGTACTTACCTTGAATACATTCAGTTCTAAATTATTTTTCTTAGAAGGAGATCTATTGTGTTCTTTCTTCAGGTGTATCTATCATTTCAGTTATTGCTACACTGTTTAATTTGGTTTCATAGTGGTGTTACTTTAAATGCTTTTGGTGATTTCGTTTGAGTGATGGAATCAAGGCTCCACTCATTATCAAGCTTAGCAAGATGCCATCACATGTAGCTATGAGTTTAGTTAAAGCTGCTGTTGAGTAATTTGCTTCCTTGTCATTTGCTTGCTGAGTACAGGACCTTTCAGTCATTTTCCAGAAAGTTCACAAAATTAGTATAATTTCTTCCTTCACAAAACTGTCACCCAATGCTTAATGCTTGCAGTGTCAGTATTGAAGTATTTATCTGAAACAGTGTATTACTAACAGTTCTGGATTGCCGTGATAGCCATCCCCAAATCAAAAGTGAACTTGCCAGCATCTTTGGCACACTGTTGGCCTGGCACTTGATGTCTATACCACTAAGCACTTGATACTTTGGCTGCACTTTCAATATCTATCACATATCTGCACTGTGGCATCAAAACAACAAATTAATGTCTTTTGGCAGTGACTTCAGGAAAAGCAAGAGTACCATTTAATGAAATCACCACATTACAAGTATTGTTAAAACATCTGTGGTTCCTGCTGTTGAAATCAGGTATAGGACCTAGGTGTAACACGAAGAGTCAGATCATTTATGAGAAATCATGTAAGCTTAAGTAAAAGCCCATAAAATGTCTAATTTTTTTGTGTGTGATAGCTATCAATATACTATGACATTAAAATGAACAGATGTATAACTGCTCACAGGAGCTACATGCATTCGTGCTTGAATTCAGTTATTAGGTGGTTTCATGTGGAAAAGGAAATTGCTCTGGGAGACAAAGGTTGCTATTTTTAAGAGGTAAACATTTCAACCTCAACATTTAGAGACTCAACACTGTGGGAAGCAAATTCTGTAAATTTAATATCTGGAATAAGAGAAAAGCTCAAGTAGTGTTGCCAGGTATGTTCAGCTGCCATAGCTCTGAAGTCCTCTGAAGTGAATTCAATACTACATGAGCACATGTTCTGTTGTACTGCATCCAGAAACGAAAAACTATTGCAAGCATTGCCTAGATTACTGCTGAGTGCAGCCCACACCAGACAGCTGTCATTCTGTTTTTGTACCTATTAGTGTTCTGTCTTAAGTTATGCAGGAATAAGTAGTTAAAATGATAATATATATTTATATTGTTATAAGATGTATTTTAAGTGAAGTTCCTCCTGAGCTGTTAAGCTGATGCTATTTAGTTTCAGTAAGAAATATCTGTCTGAGCAAAATAATTTTAGATAAGGTTGAAAACTGTGTTCTTGAACAGGTGGATATGTTACACTTCAAGGTCCTCTGTGGCTCTCCACTTTAATACGCTTGGCTGCACTATTATTGCTGCTAACCATTCACACACTGTAGAAGATCATTATTTGTTTCTCATCGCAACTTTGTGCTCATCTTAGTTTTTGTATCTTAACTTTAGCAGTTACTGGTGCAGTTTACACATATGTACTGTGTACCTCTGTGTTTGTACTCCTCGTGAGTAGAGAGTAACACTTGACAGTAGTATGACTGCTGTTCTGTAATGCACTATGCTGTTATCAGTTTTAACATGTGTTGGCTTTTATTCATTATTCTTGGTTGAGGTGAGTAGAGCAGGGAGTTCCTGCAGTAAATGTGAATTCTTCCATGCACACCATCTGTATACATTCAGCAAGCTGGAGTCATGCTTACTTTAGGGATGTAGGGCTACCTTTTTGTCCTATAATGTTTTGATCCTTCTAATTTTTCTCCAGGGATTCTTAACGTATTCTGTTATTCCTCTACTGCAATTTATGCAAAACTGCATATTCGAACATGCTTCTTGGTCTTCATTTGTTGGAGAAGAGCAAAAAGAAGGAAAAGTTTATGTAATGAAAATGTTTGACTGTAAAAAGAGATTTTCCATTCTTTAATTTCAAGGCACTATTTCTGTTTGTTAAAGCAGTCCTGTCTGTAGGGCAAATGAAATTATACTTACATATATGCTAGAAAGATGTTGCTATATCTTTATATATATAATCGTAGACTGTTTGAATTTAAAGGGGCTCTTAAAGATCTTCTAGCCCAAATCTCCTGAAATGAGCAGGTACATAATCAGTTAGTGGTTAACACTCAGTTACAAAGTGTAAGATGAAAATTAGAGACTGGAAATATCTGGTGATGGTGTTTTGTTTTGTTATTTGTGTGTGTTTGCGGGGGGAGGCTTCTATCAAAAGCAAGGGATTGGTTAAACACATGGATCAGTACATCAACTCTATATTTTTGTTCTGTTAAATCTTTATATCACTCTCTGTTAGCAAACATGCGTGCATGCAGAAGAGACTAGAAGCACATTGGCCACCTTAGGTTCTTCATTTTATGTGCTTACGAATATCTGGGCTTTGCCAAAAATTGCACTGTTATTCTTTTATTATGTTGCGTAAGCTCAGTTGTTCAAACAAGTTAAGTCAGAAGCTAGACTTCAGCTACATCGCCATAATGATTTTGAAGCAATAATTTTTAAGGGTTTGTTTGTTTTTGTTTTTACTAATTCTGTCTCTCCACATTTCCATCAGATAGAATTCTGCCCCAAATGTCCAATTTGGTGTAACTCATATCTGCCTCATGGTCAAACAAAAATTGATTTTTTTCTTTCTCAGTCAGTTGCTGCATTCTGAAATAGCAGTAGAGGAATACCTATTTTCTTGTGTCAAACTTTACACACTCATAGAATGGCTTCGGTTGGAAGGGACCCAAAGAATCATCAAGTTCCAACCCCCCTGCCACAGTCAGGGCCACAGAAGTAAAGATCTCTATTCCCTAATCCCAGGCAAATGCTTGAATAGCAAGTTTGAAGAAGCAGTAAGTACATAGATGTGGTCCAATGATAGAGAAAAGTAAGCCACAGGTGTTGGCTTATTTCTACCTATTAACAGGTAATAGGATTTTTTTTTCTAGATATAATTTCCACCTTTGTATTTGTATGACTTTTCCATCACTACTCTCAAAATGCACTTACAAAGAAGATATTAATAATAATAAGATAATAATAATAAAAATAAGATAATATTGTTAATAATCTTGCTTTACTGAGGGGAAAGTGAATGCTAAGTCGTTGTCTTGCCCAAGGTCACATAGCAAGCAGATAAGTGGGGACCTGTCCCAGGGTGTATTTATGTAATTCCCAAATCTGAAATCACTTGTTTACGGTTCCTGAGTTATTCATTTCCCATTTAAATAATTGCCACAGTAAACTGACACATTTCCAAGGATGCTGTAAGATAGAATACAAACACATGTAAGCCAGAGAAAAGCTCGTCTATATGTCCTTCTTCAAAACTGGCTAACCCTATTACATGTGTTAAATCTATGTACACCTTATGCCATGGACTTTCTTTATTCCACGTATTGCATGTGAAGCACACACACACACACACACACACACACACACAAAATAAATAATACATATATTGCATCAAAGAGAGATAAAGCATAAGCTAATTAATATATATATACAGAGTGGGAAATTACAGTTTTTCAGCAAAAGTTGTCTAAATGAACAGAATTCCAAGGGAAATTTATCCTCCTTTTCTAACACTAACATTGCAAACTATTTTTGTGTATTTTCATAGTAACAGATGAAAATGTAGCTTTGTTAGTGAGTGAGTAACTATCTCATCACACGGACTTCTAGGGAACAGTTTTCCAATGAAGCAGGTTACAATGACTGTGAAATATACATGTCCCAAGTGTTCTGTTCTACTGTTGGGTTTTTTTCATATAATTTACAGTACATTCAGTGTCATTTTAGGAAGTGTTTAAGGGATAGCAAAATTATTTATTGTCTATTTCTGTCCCCTAATAGAAGTATAAGTGGGAAAGTCCTTTATGGATCATTATTTATGTACATGTGGTGAGCTGAAAAGCAAAGATGTGTTATACATCAGCATAACACAGAGCATGACAAGAATAAAAAGAGTGTGAATTCATGACTATGCAACCAAATATTTAAATTTCAGGATTGAAAATTGATTCCGTGGCAAAGATTGTGTCCAGAAGAGAATGCATGGACTTGCATTTATGAACATCAAAAGCTGTTTAAAAGATTAGCAGACAAAAATCTCTCCAGAAAAACAAAGCTAAGATATGTCACAGATCTTTCTGGCCTCCACTACAAAGCGTTCAGGAATGTTGCTGTGAACAATGAATTTATTATGTTAATTAAATTATAATTATTCAAAGTGTGACATTTAGATACACCTTGTTAATCTATTTGTTACAAAGAGTATGTGAAAATAACAATTTTCATGTAGAACATTTGTTAGGCTCCCATATGCCCATATGCCTGAATGAGATTGTAAATTTTGGAATGTATATAGCTGTGTTCTGACCTGTAGAAAAAAAAAAAGAGTATCAAAAGCTCCTAGGGGATCACTTTATCTCATATGCAGAATGGGAGTACAGGTGCTGCCTTTTGTCTCGGTGTGCTGTTTTGTACATGTAGTTGTAACAGCAGCAGGCCATTCAGACTAGTCGTGATCATGCGCCTGCTGGCTGCCCTGGCTTCCTGAACATTTAGAGCCTTTGGCTGAGCAGTTGAAGCTAAAGCTAATGGTGGCTAGCCGTTCCATCAGACTTTCTTCTGTGTGGCATAATTCAGTGTAAGTTAGCAGTAGAGATAAAAGATGATATCAGGCTTTTGTTATGTTCTGTGAGTTGCAGTGCATCACCTGAACCATTGTAAGTGCCTTGCATGTGCTCCTAGTCCAGGGGAATGAAGACACTTTGCTTTATTTTGCTTTACCTTTTTGGCTGACTGCTGAGATTGGATGGGTGCGTAGTTATCAGAGCTCAGCTGTCACAGCTGACAGTAGCATGTCTAGATGTGCTAACTTTATGTTATGTATGAAGCCTTGAACTGACTTTTTGGCCTAATACAGTGAAGGGCATTCTACAGTACTAGATAGTAGATAGATATGGAAATAAAAGAGGTTTATCTTAGGATACTAATCTTTCATTTCATGAAAATCTATGGAGATGCTCACGTCATGAAACTTGTTCTGGTTGCCAGCTCAAAAAATTAAATTTAAACAATTTAGAACTGAAAAAAGTGTAACATATTGTGAAGGTGACCACAAGAAGTTGTGTTGCAGAGACAATAAATATCAGAGCCTAAGAGCTAAAAAGCTATGTTCATATAAACCCAGATGACCATAAAGTCTCTGCAGATCAATTTAGGACAGAAAATGTAACTTTTCTAACCCCTGAAATCTGTTGCTGTAGAATAAGTTTTGTAGATGTTAACAGCCTTAGCAGTTCTACATTACGGCATTATAAATTTAGGATAGAATTATTTAAAAAGCTGCCCATAGAAATGAGTACACTTCCTTGGTGATTTGGGTAGTACTTTTCTGTGATGTGGTTAAATGTCTATTTTTATTTATTTCTTCAAGTTGTTGTTTGGTTTGCATTTATTATCTTGAAGTCAAAATATCCAGGGAAAAGATGTAAGAATGTTAAGGAAGCTGTTTCTGAGACACGGGGATTATGTGTTAGAAGAGACACAGGAATAGATTCTCCTGCATGTTTGGGTTTTATTGGTGGTTATTTTTAAAACTTGTTTTTCCTTGTTGATGAGTAAAGCTCTTCCTTTAAGTCATATATATGTATATATTTATTTATGTGAAAACACATAAGGAAAACTTAACAAATATTGTCATGGAATTTTATAAATAAAATTAATAGACTAGTAGCAAATCCACCCTTTTTGGATGATCAGGCTAATGATGTATTCTCTGTTAAAAATAGAAGTGAAGATGGGAAAAAAACAAAACATTTGTATCATAACTATACAGATTTTTGGAAAAAAATGTTCCAAGATCTGAAATTGAGACCTTAATTTCATTTATCATTTCCTAAGAAATGATAGGCAAATAAACTTGCTTTCTAACGACAATGTTCAAAGAAGAAAAAAATATTCTCAAATCACTGCTTTAATACAACTATGCTATTTTATATTGGGGATAAGCAAGCTGTTACATATATTTACTTCATACTATAAAGTGGCTAAATCAAAATTCTGCTTTCATTTGCACTCATGCAACACCACTGAATCAGTAACTAAATAGGGTAATATTCGGAGTGGTGCTCAGGGACTTTGTTGCATAAATTCCATTAACGTTAATTCATAGGCACAGTCCTGAAAATGTACCTTTAAGTGTGTGGAAGACCAGTGATTCTTATAAAAACTTATAAGCCAATTTCATTTTTAAGTAGAGGTCTAACAGTGCAAATATAAAGTTATTAAATATTAATGCTTTAAAAAATCAGTCTCATGATTTTCATTTATAAAATAATTGTTGCAAATACATCTTCCACAGATTTTGCAACACTTACTTCCTTCTATTTTGGAGTGTGTCTTGTATCTACCTAAGCTGAACATTTCTGGTTGTTTAACAGGTCTGTTATTCTACTTACTTCAGAACAGTTTTTCTTACTTCACTACTTCTGAAAATGTAGAGAAAAATCTTCAAATAATGCCGACTCTAATTTATTTATTCATATTAATCTGTACCAGTCATAAATCTTTGTGAACATTGTTGCAAAATATTTATTTTTTTTACTTCAAAGTTAAACGTGTTTTTGAGAAGTGGATAGTGTGTCAGAATTTATCTTTTTATTTTTGGCTGTAATTATTTACTGTACACAAAGCATGATATCCCAACAGAAACATAGCAGTAAGATGATGCAAATCTCAGCGAAGAGGACCTGATAATTACTGTAGTCATTTTACTGCACAACAAAGAGAGGTTCTAAATTCAGCCTGCAGCTGCAGGAGCATAATTGCATTGAGGTTAAGAAATCACAGGTAAAAATATTTTTTGAAACAGAAACCGAATTGTAGGTTTTGTTCTGACAAGGTGAACATAGTGTTGCAGCTTCTCCTAAATGAGCCTTTTCATTACTTAGTCTGATTCTGAATAATTCTGTTTGGTCATGTCCAAAATCTCTTGAGCACTTTAATGGTATTGGGAAACTAGGAGTTCAGCAGTAGTTGAGCAGAACTGTTAGGTAGGAGGGCTTGCTGCTGACCAACACCTCAACACACTCCTAGGAAGGCTGGTGTTCCCACAGCAGCCCCCGGCCAGCTCCAGGGGGAGCAGCCACCCATCTGCCCCATGGTGTCCCTGCAGCACCTTCTGCAGTGCTCCCCAGAAGGCCTCTTGCTGCTGGGGAGGACTTAATTGCAGAAGTATATTTTGAGAGGGTGGCTAGTGCCTTTTCTTCTCCCCACCCTTCAGTCAGTGGAATTTCCGCATTCAAGAATAGCTTGGGGGAGAGGAGGCAGTTTTTCTCCATACCACTCCATATCTTGAGGCTGAACAGAATTGGCTTGACAAGCCTGCAAATAAACAAAGATTTCCTGCCCATCTGGGTCTCCAGCCTTGATTTCCCATCCAAGCATATTGAATCTGTTTTTTGAAGAGAGAAATTCCTAAGAAAATTAGCCAGATTATGTCAGACAGCTACTATAATGTATTTCTGCTACTGCTCTGCTTTATTTTCTAAAGCAAATTTATTTTACAAATTTTCTGATGTCCTCCATTTATTAAAACAGCCAAAAATGTTTTTCTTCTTCTGTTCCGGATGTTGCAAAGGAATAATTTCAGGTGCCATGGCCTGAGCCTCTGGCTGCACAGCTTTGCTTGAAAGGAGCTAGCTGGGAAGTTTTGCAGACTGTTGATGCTGACATATGCCAGTTTTTAGAGAACAATTTTGAAGAGACAGAAGGGAGCTAATGTGCTAAAATGATTCAGAAAGGAGAAGACAGGAAAGTCAAGTAGCTGAAGGCCTGTTATTTTGCTCTCTGACTCAGATTATTAAGAACTAGAGAAAGATAATGTTAAAATCTTGGGAAAGTGAATTATTGAAAATTTGTCTTCAAACTAGTCTTTATAATTGCTACAGTTTGGTTGGGAAAAAAAGAGTAATATTGAAATAGCAGGCTTCTAAAAGCCTTTTATGACTGTTTGGTAAGGCAAGAGATCTTAATATACTAAAAGAGTACAAAATACATGTCATGATTTTTGGTTATATGAAAACTCAGATGTCATTGTAAATGAGCAGTCATGGTTAAGCTGATAGATATAATAGAAACATGAGGTGTAGGAGAAAAACACTATTGGCTGTGTTTAACTTTATGAAGCAAAGAGTCACAGAAGAAATACTGACTGACTAATAATACAAAGAAAACCTCAATGATACGGAGCAATCTAAGTTGATAAACTGAGAAAAGATATGAAGTGAGCATTTCATTAGGGCAATATGTGTGAAGAAAGGAACTTGAATCATATTTACTGAACAAGGAAATTTGTTCATTGCAAGCATGTTGTCTGTGAAAGGTTCATGGAAAATAGTTGTGGTAAATGATCAATTCAACATTGGCCTCAGTGCAGTGGCTATGGCACGTGATGCTAAAGTGATTGTGGATGATTGGGTGAACATTGTTTAATGGAAAAAATGCCAGTACTCCCATTTTTTACAGTGTTGTGAGAGCTTCTGTAGTTCTGAATTGCATGTTTAAGGGAGCTGAATACTTTAAAGGTTTAGCTAAAGAGTCCCATAAATCACAACAGAGGAGAAAATAGATGTCACAGGAAAATAGTTCCTTGGTGTACAAGGAAATAAGTAGCAAAATCTTCTTATTTTTGCAACAAAAGTCCTAAAGCATGACTTAATCAGAACTGTTGCATCTCTGGGAGACAAGTTTGGTATTAGTGGTTTTTCACTTTATCAGACTCAAGCGTTGAAGACAAACAAATGCATTATTTTTAACAGGAAAGGTAGTTAAATATTGGATCAGGTTATCAAGGATTGTGAGGGGTTCTTTGTCTCAGGCATTTTAAACTGAATGCTAGATGCTTTGCTAAAAGAAAAAAAATTGGTTTTGGCTTGAAAGAGCTGAGAGCAGTTTGATAGAGGCACAACAACCATGAGCATAGAGATTCCTGCCCATTTTCAAATACGTGAATAAGTTAAACATCATAATCTCTAAGCATCGCACATTATAAGGATAATGAGATACTTCATAGGCTTTCTCTGAGAAGCATATATATATACTTGCCACATACAAATATTTAAAATTTGAAGTTTGTTAAAAAGAGTTTTATTTTTTTATAATCTCATGCATGTTTTGTCTTCTGGAATACCCTGTTATCAGTAATAAACCAGTTAACTGTCCCCCAGAAAAAAATCTTCCCATGATCCACTGAAAAGCTCTTCTTAGTCTTTAGGCCTGAAACATACAGTCCCTGCTACTCTTCGTGGATATATTCTTGAATACTGCATATTGTGGGCAAAATAGAATCTTCATCGTCTGTTGTTAAAATAGAATCATTCTCCAAACATTTTGTTATATGAGGCAGATGCCATAGTATTGAAAGATTATGCCCCATGCCATAGTATTGAAAGATTATGCCCCATGTTCTGAAATGCTTTTTCTGTTGGTTTTTTTTTTTTTTGTTGTTTTGATTTGCTTTTTAATTTGAAAAAATAATGTGTGGGTTTTTTTCTCACTTTCCAGTAGAACAAAGAGAAGTGAAATTTCTTGCCCCATAAAGTAAAGCTCCCCTGATTCTTAGGGCAGTTTACTATCCACATCTGTGCCCCAGTACTGTGACTCTGAAGGAAATATATATGTAGACATGATACTTCAAGAAAGGAGTGTAATTGATGGATACTGGAGAAAGAAATGTTTCTGAATTTGTCAAGCGCTCATCCCCTTCATGCTTTCAAATGTTATAGTAGTTTAACTCATGGGAATAAATCTCCTTCTGTGTACAAGGACCATCACATTTTTGCTGTATCTTATTTTAGCAACGCTATTAGACACAGTCACATATATTTCTTGTTTGATGAATTCTGTTCCTGTCCCTATACTACCAACTTTAGTTTCTTCATGTCATTGCCAAAATACTAGTCATAGACAAGACTGCTCATATAATCCTCCAGCTTTCCATCTTGAACTGTTAGAACATGGAGCAATCCTTCTGTAAAGTAAACCATACAATTCGTGGAAATGGTATTTACATGCCAAGGGCTCCCACTTACTGCTTGCTACCTTTGACACAAGCGGTGATCATGCAGACTAAAATAGCACTTCTGAAGCACTTCCTCACTTTTTACAACCCCCAAAAGTACTACTTGCACAAAAGCAAAAATATAGCCTATTAATCCTTTTTGCCTCTTAATATATTTATCACTTGACAGGCATACATTTATCAAGATATCTCTGAACTTTCTTGGTTTCATTGAAATAGTAATTTAGTCTATCCAGATGCTAATTTATGAATAGTCCATACTTATTTTAAAGTGGGCTTTAGATTCAGCCAACTTTGGTTAGTAATGTCTCAGAAAAATTCTGAGGCAAAAACATATTTATAGCAATTGGGAAGAAAAGCAAGCAGACTTTATTTTCTTGGACAGAAACATTGTATCATGGTATAGAACAGCTAATCCATTGCATTTTCTTTGAATGCTGGATGCTTTGAATGACATATCTGAGAAAAAAATAGTTTTTGTGTGTATGTGAAACTCTTTATTCATCATAATATTATATATGAAATAGTGCGTAGTAAAGGATTGAGGAAAGTAATTCAAAACAAAGCATTCTTTGATCTTTAGCATTTGACATCTGAGTTACTCAAGCTACTGGCAGAATTTGGCATTTTTTTTATTTCAAAAGGATAAACCTTTCCAATAGTGTTGTTTAAAGAATCTATCCCTTTTTGTAACCATCTCAAAGCTTAGACCATGCTCGTGTTGTTACTGAAGTTCACCTTTTCTCACATTTTTCCTCACAGTTTCTCCTTTGTATCCCTATAACTAGGACATAAGCAGTATCTCTCCTCCACTTGATGTCTTTCAAATACAGCACACAATTTCGTTCACTTATGATCCACTCAATTCATTCTTCCATTTTCTGTCTTGAGAAATGTACAGTTTTCAGAGGAATGTCATTAACTAGATGGATATTGTAGCCCTTTTTCATTTGTCTGCACAAGTCAGTGTTAGTGTTGAAGGCTCTGCTTGTTCATTCACCTCAGTGCGTAGCCTAGGAGTCATTGCTAGAGAAGGCATACTGTCCTGCTCTTTACTGAACAGTTAGGAAAGATACTTAACTGCTAAAGAACATTGATATGAAAACTACAATGCAAGGCCTGTTCCAGACTGTATGAACTTACTCTTCATAATAGATTTAATTTATATTTATCAATATAATTTTTATTCCTATATATTAAATGGTGTGAGTCTCAATGAAACAACCTTACTACTGGTGAGGTTCTAGTGTTTTTGACTGTTCAGCTTACTGTTTCAGGTATGAGACTGTCATGATGGTGCTGGCAATGGAATCATGCCTGTAAACAAGGTGTTTTAGTGAATCTGGTTGGCGCTTACCTAGTTATCCATATCCTTGTAGATAACATTTTGGTTTGAACAGTAACAAAATAAAAAAGGAAAATTAAAAACAGGAGAGAAAAAACTTTGCATGCACATAGCTGCTACAATGTTTTTCAGTTTGAAAATGACACACACACACACTTATTGTCTCTAGCTGATATTTAATGCAAATGTATACACAATTTAGTTTAAAATGTCTACTTAATTTAAAGGTCATGTCAAATTGAGGGTTTTGTAGATGATAGACTACTGAAATGTTTTTTTTAAGTAACTATTAATGGTGTGACTCAGATTTGAGATGAAAAGAACTGTACATGCTGAATATACCATCATATACAAGTTTGGACCCCTTTCTAGGCTTCAGAAGGGTATGAAGTATCTGAAGGCTTTAGAATGAATAGTGCCACATGTCACAAAAGAACAACAAAATAATATTGGCATGTGGGCAAGTTTCTACCTGAAATTTTTCAGCAAACCCAAATGAATTGTTAAAGCAAGTTAAAGGCCAATAAAGTACCCTGCATAACACCTCTGCTTTTCAGTGTTCTTGGAAGCAGTAGTGTAATTTCCATGGTATCTCTGTGGCTTACTTGCACAAAAGCAATTATTTTATTGAAATTGCAAATCCTATTCAAGTTTGTCTTAATCAAATCAAAGTTGGACCTGCTCTCTATTGGGAGGATGTTGTACAAAGCAGGACATCTTTCTCTCTCTGCTTACCATATTTTCCCATTGTTTGTAGGAAGCTCAGATCATGCTAACTACTAGGTGAAACATCACCAGAGTTGCTACTAATTATGAAATTCTTAATTCTCTGGTTTCTGAGGCATCCTTGCTTGCTTCTGTTTTACCTTGTCATGAAGGAAATTTCAATTCTTTCTACAGGTATAATGTCTGTGGACATGACTGACTGATAGTAGGAATTGCATATCTGGGACCTAAAGGAATTTGTAAACTGATTCTCTAAACTGTTCTCAGCAGAGGCTTCTGCCATTCCTCTGAGAAGTAATGCAAACATAAGTATCTTCAGGAGGACAGACTGAGAATTCTATAACTTGTTCAAATGCATTTTTATTTCTGTGGTATTGATCATAAAATCATAGTTTTGTAATATCTAGCTAGTAGTTGGAAAGAGCAAAAGAGCTTGGAAATAAAGTCAAGCTTGTAGCTAGCTGCTTAAAATGATCAGAGCAAGCTAAAACTGTCAGTTGCTGGTTTCCCAGGTACTACTGCTTTATCAAGGCTCAAGACCAATGAAAAGGGAGTAGTATGAGAATTCAGTTAATATGGTTACCTGTGTTAACTCTATGACAAAACCCTGTAATGAGCCATCATAGAACTGTTTCACAGTTCATTTGAAGTTGGATCCATACAGAATGAATTCCAAAGGTAACTTAGAATTAGCTGCACTGAGTATCAGTAAAAATTGTGTTAAAATTTGTGCATATTGGGCACAAAAGCTGAACTAGTGATCCTAATTTTATTTTACATGCATTCAGAAATAACTAACTCCCAAATAGTTTGTTAGATTTGCTTGTGTTCTAAAAGAGCATAGTAGAATACACATGCAATTTGGTCAAACAAGATCATGTTGATTGAAGAGATTTCTGTTTCTATGATTTTATTAATTCTGTTTGAGCAAACATGGTGTTGTTTTTTAAATTTTCTTTGAAAAGTCATGAAGTGGCCAAAGTTCAGTTGAAAAGTTTGCAAACCTTACAAGATATCTTATTGAACTTGCTGTCAGATATAAAATATAAAATGTGCTGAAGTTCTCTTTGTATTGAGGTTACCTTGGAAACATTTCCTTAGTAGTTTGGCACAGTACATTTTACAGATTTCTATAGAGAAATAGAGATACTTAAGTCTTCCTCTAGAATCTCGGGTTTTTGTTGCAGAAGCAGTGAAATTGATAGAGTATGAGATGAAAAGAGGTTGAATTTTGATTAGTCTGGTTAGAAGAAAGATAAATGTTGAGTGCTGGAGGTTCACTATTGTCCAGAGACCCAGTGAAAAAGCAAAAGGTACGTGACATTTTTATTTTGGCTAAGTCCTAAAGGAGAACATTGGTTTCCAGAATGTAGGAGGAAAGTCTACAGTGAAGCTAAAATTTCTTGGTTTCTTAGCACTATCAGGTATAGTGGAATCTTTCAAAGGTCTTTTTCTGTGCTAGGTGATATCATAGACATAGTCTTCAGAAGAGCAAATTGTTCCTTGTGCTTCTGCTTTCAGCTGCAACAAGAATTTTAATATGTGCATTCTATGATGCTGCTGGCTCTCCATCTGCCTCAGGAGCTGGAGAAGGCAGCTACCACAGCTATTAGTTCATCACTACATAATGAGGTATGCTTGCAAACCACAAAGCTGCCAGATCTCTCAGTATGCAGCTTGTGTGCTGTGCCAGGTGCATAATTACTGATATAGTTGCCTCGTTCCAAAGTTTGTGTTACGATTCATTCACATGGAGACACTAAGGAGTTTGTAGCTCATATGATTCTGAACTATGCACCAAAAATTTGTTTGTGCTGCTTCCCATGTACTATTATTGGACTATTATATGAAAAATAAATGAAACAGTGGCATTGCAGTACTACATTTATCGTGTTTATGAGTACTAGTATGTAGACTTTGTTTGCAACTAAAAATAACATTTTATCAATGCTGAGTGTTGAATAGTTTGCATACAAAATGAATAAAGCTTCTATGGATTATCTCCTTGCTTAGTATTTGTTCCTTGCTTATAAACCTCTGAAGAGTCCTCAGGGTCCAAGCTTGTTCTCCCAACCCTGTCACAAGACAGAAACTTTTCTAGCCAACTCAAGGCACATCAGTGTAAGCTTTTTCTCAAACATTTATTTCACCTACCCTCATCCTGGACCATGTGACTTAAATTAAAGCTTTGAAGCACCTTTGATAGAAGTATGCAGATGTTTGGGAACCAGGATTTGTTGAAGTATCCCTGGATTCAGGTTGGAAAAATCCTTTTGCCACTAGGTACCTTGGTGTTTAACAGATTATTTAGTCATTACCGAAGACATAAGGATTAAAATAAAAACTTAAAGAAAAGGACTTTTAATACTGGAACAAAGTCTTGGAAAATTGCTGCAACAAAATTAATCAAATTATTGCAATTATGATCACTAGTGAAAAACTCTTCATGGTTTTCACTTTTTTTTATTGAAAAGGCTCCTTTTCATGTTGTTGTTGTTTTTTTTTTTTCATTGCTTCCCACTGATCCTATTTCCTTCCTGAATCTTCCTTAAAATATCTTTTGTAAACTTTTCTGCACTGTGGTTTTCTGCCCATGAAAATGTTCTGACACAACATTTGCACATCAAACTGCAAGAGCAATTAAATTCTTAGTGTTAAAATACTGAAACTGGGAAAGAGATGTTTATATTCAGTAGTATCCCCTACTTCTGTGTTATATTGTTCTGGACTTGGAAAGATTCTTCTCTAAAATCCATTCTTTAGACAGAGATTGAGGCTGAGACTGCACAGAGATTTTATTAAGTTTCCTTCTTTGGAGATAACCAAACTCCCCCTGCATGCTTTCCTATGAAATGTACCGTAGGGAATGTGTTCTAGCAGGGGTTAGGACTAGGTGATCTCCAGAGATCCCTTCCAACCCCTAAGATTCTGTGATTCTGTTTTGATTACAGTTATTCTCTGCAAAACTCTTTGCTTTAATGAGTGACCAACATAACTGTAGAGCTATACCAAGGTTTAATTCCATATTTCTGTTGAACAAAAAATGAACGTAAGGTGGTTCATTCATTCTTGAACTGTACTTCAATAATGAGTTAAGACCTAAAATCTAAAAGAGAAGTAGAATCTATATGAGTTGGTTGTGGAGCAATGTAAGGCTTGTTTGTAGTTACTTTTGGACTATCGAATTATACTTTGCAGGTTTTTTTTAATGCCTTTAAATGCATCTTAAAGTGGTGAATTCGATTTAATAGACACCTGGTAAAATTAGATTATTTGAATGCACAAACTGAGTTTATGCAGCTTTATGGGCAGAAGGAACTATTGCAATTAAAAAAATGTGAGGTTTGCATGTGCAATTAGCCACTGATTTCAAACGTGCATTTGCTTTTGCAATGTGTTTGAGAATCAACAGATGAGATTCTTTTGGATGTGGTAAATTGAGCATGCAAATATTTTTTCTTTTACAATGCAGTAACAAACAAATGGCACACTTACTTGCATAATGATAATTAGTTATGTTAACCACATTCATGAATGCACATTTTATCTTTGCTGCGAGTTCCTATAATTCCGTATAGTACTATAAAAATGTATCATACCTAGTCCCATACAAAGGATCTTATCACTCTGCCTTATAATATAACAACAAATAATCTTCAGACTTATTTTAAAAACTCATAATTCCAGAACTCCAAGTATGTAATATAATATATATATATATATTAAAAAAATTATTTTTTTCAAAAAGAACTCAGCATGTAGCCATTTTCACTGAGTACTGTGAGACTTGATGAGTAGTGAGCTTTTGGACATGCTAGACACATGTTCATATCAACTAAATTTAAACTACATTTGCCAAGAAAATTCTGTGGTTTATATAATACACCTTCTTTTTTTGAGATATAGTATAGCAAGTATTACAGCTGCAGAATTGCCTTATTCTTTCTGTTTGAAGAAGTAACAAAGGTTAGAGATAGGCTGAGAAGAGAAGGTGAAGTAACTACCAAGTATCTAGTGTAGAGAATAAAAGAAACCTGGAAAATTATTTCAGTAGAAAATGCTTCTTGTCCTTTTTGTTTGCAGAAGTATAACTGGTCTATTCTTAAATTAAGTTTTAACTGTTCAAATGTCCTTTCCCTTTGGAGGGTTGGACTAGATGATCTCTAGAGGTCCCTTCCAACCCCTACTATTCTGTGATTCAGTGATTCATTCCAAGTCTTTCCCATTCCTATTCCTTTTTATATTTTTTTATTATTTTTTAATAGATATTCATAGTTTAGCCCAGTGCATGTGCATCTTTTACTTTGTAAAACCTTGCAACAAGCTCTGGGTTGCTAGGGTTAGATACATTTTATGCAAATCTTGCATTAGAAAACAAGGTCAGAAAATCTTCATCTGTTAACAAAAAAAGTAACTGTCAAGATATCCAAGTAATTTCCCACATCATTCAGTAAATGTTTCCACTCAGAACAAGAAGAACTGTCATCTTCAGTGAAAGAATTTAGACTACTTACAATCGGTGGCTGTTTCCTTCACTGAGTTGGCAGCTATCAGCTTTGGAGGCATTTTTTTGGCTTGTGAAATATGAGGAATGCTTTCAGAAAGCATAGTGAATTCAGCACTCATAATGTAGCAATGTGAGATTTTCTGGTCTGTGTTCTGACTTCAATTGCCCTTCCATTTTATTTGATAAATGAAGGGAATACTCTGCCCAGAGGGTGGTAGAGAGTCCTTCTCCAAAGGTATTCATGACCTGCCTGATCATGACCTTTCCTGTGTGACCTGCTGTATAGGAAACTTGTTTTAGCATGCCATTTGGACTCGATGGTCTCCAGGGTCCCTTCCAAACCCTAAAATTCTATGATTTTATGAGTAGAACTTGGCAAAAACTGAACTGGAAAATTGGCGTTTGTTGACTTTGTTCTCAACTAAATTCCCAGAACTCTGATTTTGATCTGAGCCTCCTTATTCTTTTTAAGATTGTTGCATAATAATGTGAGGAGCCTTTCTCACAATTATTGTTTGTCTTAAGTCTTGCTGGGGTTAGCCTTAAGAAAGTAGTGAAAAATTGCTATAGAAAGAAGTCTGAGTTACTGAAGGTGACAGCAATTCCACTATATGTGAAATAAGAAATGACTTAATTTATCAGAATAATTAATGAGTTTGTATTAAAAGATACACAGTTCTATACTTACATTGTGTAACTACGTTTCAAAAGTTAAAAAATCTTTCTTTTCAAAATTATGGTTGAGATCATGTTATTGGACTCTCTTGCACTCTTTTCAAATAACTGCTCATTTTTGTTAATGTTATTCAATACAGCCTATTTCCTATTGAAAGAGTAGTATTGAGTTTGTTGGGAGTTATTTCAATCCCTGTAGAAAGTAAGTTTTTCTTTATGAATAATTTTAACTGCAGTCAAAAATACAATTTCTTTTCAAGAAACTGAATATTGAGTAATTTGTAAAGCTTAATAGCTGTCCATTTAGCCATGAACCAATTCAGAAGGAAAGCAAACGATGTCTGGGTGTTTTATTTTAAATCAATTTGTATCTTTGTGTTTTACATGTTGATGGTTGGGTGTGTGCCTTACAACCAGAAAACACCAATTAGAGAGCCAAAATGAAGTTCAGAATGCTAAATCCTGTGGGGCATAAAACATTTTGAGTGCTGTTGTACAACTGACAATGAGAAACGCATTCTAGCAAAAATGCTAAGATTATTTTTAAAGATTCACAGTTCTTTATTTTTTTGTTCACATGTGTAAGAAAGCAATCAGCTTTAATAATAAAAGCCAGGAGGAAGAACAATAACCAATTCAAATAGAAAAATAAAGAGCCTACAGTTTGAAAAATTACATATTCAACCTATTTATTATGTCTAAGCAATCAACTCCTATTCAGTACATTTGAGGACAAGAATTTTGTCAGTTGACCAAAATTAACTATAGATTTAAAGGTGCTTATTTACATGTGGTATATTTGATAAGTGGAACTTTACCTCTTTGTAGCAAAATGTGTTGTATAAATTTCTAATTTCATATTAAAACATACCTGCAGTTCTAGGTAAACATTAAATGTACAAGTCTGGCCTCCCATTATTCACTTTGTTTTACAACTACACTAGAAGCAAGTAAATCTTTTTCTAAATGTGAAGAATCCCTACAGCACTGACTTCAGACTCCTAGAACACGAATTGCAATTTTTGTGGTTTTGTGTTTGTTTTTTGACTTAATTAGATGAAGAAAAACATAAAACAGCTAAAACAGCTTTGTTTGAATACAGTCTTATAGTTCTGCACAATACAGACATTTTTCTGTCTGCACCTAAGTTTTCAGATTGAAAAGCACTAAAGGTAGCCTTTGATTATTATTTTTAAAAGTTATTATTTGTAAGAGTTCTGCAATTACATCTGATGCGTTCATTGCCTGTCTTGCCAAGCATGACCCCTAGCTGCAGTGTAAGCTTCAGTGAAGGAGATTTGTTTTATTAACAACACACTCCAGAGCCACTAACTGTCATTTAGATTGAAAAATTCAGTAAACTAAAGAGATGGGAAGCTCTTTATGTCCCCTAGTGATTTTTCTCTTTAGAAAGGAGCATTTTGTGTCTCATGAAGCAAATATTCTGACATGGTTCTGATCCTAAGTACTTGGTTTAATAGGAAGCTCAAGGTAATGGAGCTCATTCCTTCTTTTCTCCCTCTCTGTTGAAGATGTCCTTCACAAAATGCAAGGACTTTTAAAGTGATTTCAAGGCTTTCAGTCCTCCTTTATCAGCTGCTTAGTGCCTCAAGCTAATCTAACTATGATATATGGTAAATATTTTCCCTTGCAGGAAAAGTGCTTAAAGCTATTTCTATGCATTGATTGAGCACATTAGGCTAATATTTATCCATTTGAAACCTGGAAGTTTAGCAATACATCACTTAATAGCTATGTACCGATTATAAGAAGTAATTATACATATGAATATCAAATATTAAGTCCCTTGTGGAGGAACCATAATAAATGGTTTAATGGTGATTAAATCTGGAAAGCTGCAGTAGTTTGGAGCACTTCTTATTAATTTTAGGAGGTGCATAGCTCTCTGAGTATTACAAATAAATAGGAGTACTAACACTCATGCATTTAATGGCATTTTATGCTTGATAGAGTTTTTCAACCAGGACTTGTGTGATTTTCTCTGAGTTCTTGAAGCTATTTCTTCCTCTCCTTCTCTAAGTGTTCCCTCAAACCACTGTCTTGTGTCTCCACCATTACTATGCCCTGTTTTCTTTTATTTTTTTTAATGTGAAAGAGAATTTTCTGCACCTTGTTTCACACTGAAGACCTTTTACATGGCTGGTTTATGAGGGTCATAGTGTTCCAGTTTCTTCAAACACACACACACAAAACAAACAAACAAAAAAAAAAGTGAGCTGAGAAAGAAGGGAGCAGTGATCACTGCAGATTTTTGAGGAACAGTCAGCCATAGCAGCAGGATGCCTGAATTATATTTATCAAATGGGCAAATATTTATTACGCATTCAATTTTTGAAACATTTTTTCTAATTCTGAAGTTCGACTTCAGTTCTATGTGGAATTAATAATTTTAATTAATATTGTGAATTGTATTCAACTGGGAAGACAGGTAATGCCTCCAAATTTGGTTTCCTATATTAAAAAATAAAAGTAAAAAAGCCTTTACATTTGCAAACTTAATTTTAGTTATTGCCATGGCATATTGTGAAAGTGATTGTGAATTGTGAAAAACATGCAGTATTCATTTTGTTGTTGTTGCTGTTGGAATACTGTTAAGCTTTTGTTTTAGCATGGAGTTAATATAACATCTCTGGAAACACTATTAAAACTCTAAGCACTGTTGGGTAGATGAAAGTATAATGTAATCCCATTGACTTTTGATGTCTACTTGCACACTGACCTGTTTTCTTTGCCCTATTTATCCAGATGACCCCTTGTATAATTCCATAGCATTACATCAGACATAAAATTGGCATGTGTATAATAAATGTATGCCCTTTTAATTCCCTTATGAAATGGAGGACACATATTATTTATAATGTACAATGATGTCAGACAATAACTTAATTTTTGCAATTTTATCTCGTTAGCCTTAGATGTAGATGGAATGCTAACTTGCAATTATGGTCTTGGGACAGTGTATGATAGAGTGATCTACAGTTCCACAATTAATTAGAATACTCTTTCCAGTCTAGACAGTTTTTATGTTATTGTTTAAAATGAAGCTCAGTTTTCCAAAGGAACTCTGTATAAATATTGATGTGTAATACTGGGTTCTCCAAGAGCCAGTGTTCACAGATGCTTTAGGAAAGCATGAAGAAAAAATGAGTGATCACCATATAACTGTTTGCACTTCAGAAAAGATACTGTGTGAGACCTTCCAGAGCTCCAGTATCCTTTGGAAAAAATAGCTTATCTGTACTAAACCACATTGTCCTCATCTTTCTCTAACAGCCTGGGGCACTGAATCCCAAATTATACATACTGCACAGATAGTTTCTACCACATATTGGTAGAAACGGTTTTAACTTGTGATTCACACTAAGATTCATATACAGTTAAAGACATGATCTCAAACTGTTGAAACACTAAATTACATTTAGGCAGTGAATTTAAATAACAAGGCAGCCAGTGTCCTAAACTATTTCCTAAATTAAAACTACATAAATAACATCTTGAAGTAAATAAAACAGAAATTAATAAAAACAAATAAAGAATATGTAGGTAGAATCATTACATGAGCAGTTCTATACAGAGAGTATGACAGACAGTAAAGTATATGTGTATGATACACTTTTGCGATCTAAGTTGTTTAGTGTTTAGATTACAGATATCACCTAAAATCCTATAGTACTGGTTTGTTTAGTTATGGTGTATAATTTGCTAAACATGTGGAACTGACACTAGGAGCCTTGCAAAATCTCGTGCAAAAGAATGCTGGGTGTGAAAATATGCATAATCATTTATGTTGTCTCAAGCAATACTATCTATGTTTCTCATGCAGAAACACTGGAAATGTTCTACTGCATATTTTTGACTGGAAGAGCAGTGAAGGATCTGACATTTTTCCTAGAAACATTATATGCACTTTTGTGTTTAGCTGAGGTCATTTGTGAAGAAAGTCACTCTGAAAGGTTCTGACAGTTTTGATTAATATTAATAGAGAAGTTTAGAGAGGGGGACCACTTTTCTTCAGATGAGAAAGAGATAAGCATTACAATAGGCTGCACAATATATTCCTGATACACAGTGGATTCAGTGTGTGGATTTATGGTTTTGTCCCATGTTTTATGACAGGATTGCCATCCACAACCCATCTTGGATCTAGATATGAAATTTCTGAATCATTTGATCATTTACTGCTAGAGATTTGGTTCTGGTTAGTTATGATTTTTTGTCATATTTTTGAGTGCATAATTTTTTGCACTTTGGTAACATGTTGACTGCTTTTATTTATTTATTTTTTATTGCCTTGACTAATAATCACTCTTCCTTAATTTATTTTACCTTTTTCGGACATCTTCACATTTACCATTATTTAATGAAATCTATTTTGAAGACTTTTTCAGTTTCCTGATATTGGTGAAATCTACTGACCACACTCAGAGGAGAAAAACTTATTCTGATCCTTGTTTTACCCCAGTGCCAGTTCACTTTTTCTGCTACTTTTCACTGAAGAATTAGAAATACATTATTTGGAGGTAGTCCCAACAATTATTGTTCATTTCAGTCTGAAAAATGTAAGCCACTTATAGTAAAAGTCAGCATTTTTGCTCAATCCTGAAGTCTGAAGATTCATAAAGTAAAATTCAAACTCTATCTGAAACCAAAGCTTTAATTACCCTTGTCATCTCACAGTAAGAAGGCTGTCATCAGCTACACGCTTGAAGATATAATCTGACACTGACAGGTAGTGATCCTACAAGAGACTGTAAACATATTTATAACCTCTGTCATACTTATTTAGTTATCAGATGAAGAGCTTAATCTTTAAACAATATGATAAACATTTAAAGAATATAATTATTGTTTTCCTGTGATTCATTAACAAATATTAAATAAGGATGGACACTTGTTGAAGTAGCTCGTCTCTTGCAGCTGTGTTAGCTATTGCCACAGATGATATTGCTTTTCAGGCAGATGGATGCCATCAAAAGGTGACTTAGAAATCCCTGTAGTAATTGCCTTTATTTTCAAATACCTTTCTCAATTTATTCATGTTGTAAATGATGTTTTAGATTTTACAACTTCTATTTTGTAGTAATTGGTGTCTGGTTTTTTTTTTTTTTTTTTTTAATGAGTGAAACCAATGCTAGCAGCTGTTAATTAGAGAAAATACAGGAACACATAAACATTTGTCATGCTAAAGTATAATCATCTTCCCATAGTATTATGTATTCATTAGACTTAACTCTACAGCCAATTTCAATTCAGTGAAAACTAGGGCAAAAGTTCTTAGTCCATTGATCAATTTGAAAATATATTTCTGGTCATACTATATTATTTGGCTATTCTCTCAGGCTTCGCTGAACCTGTGGCATCTCCTATGATCCCATTAGGTAGAATGCTATTCTGTTGGTAGTCTGATGTTATTGCACAGTTGCAACAGATTTGATCACAAGAGAAAGTGCCTTGCTTTTGGAGAGATCACTTCTGTATCCATTGAAGTTTTAGTGAAAGTAGTTATTGTTTTCACCAGACACCTTGTTTAAATTCTCTCCTTTTCTGATGAGGGAGAATCAGAGACAATAACCACTATTCTTATAAAGCAGGCACCAGAAGCAGCATGAAAAACGGTTTCTTAGCTGACTAAGCAGTAAATGCTGTTTCCAAGCAGAAACTACTTGGTAGAGAAAAGAAAGGATTATTCTGGGATGCTGGGGAAATAGTTTTCAAGTCTGTGTTTTTGATTACTAATTTCTGATGGTAGTGGAGTAATCCTGAATGCATTGTTTTTTTCCTCACAGACATCCTTTTGTGACATCTAAGGTGGGTGATATATGGGGATATGGAGGTCCTTTCATGTGTCTAGATTTATGTATTTTTATTTCTTAACATATCCTGCAATGTCTCCCTGCAATTTCTTCCTTTGTTTTGCCCATCTGACTCTCTGTTCATTAGTGATGTAATGTGTGAAGAGTGAGAGAATAAGAGGGACTTATATCAGGAATACAAAAAAGATGCGCTGGTGGGACATAGTGTATCTGAGTGCCCTTGGATGCAACAGATAGCTGGAGCACCTCTTCTGCAAGGACAGCCAGAGAGTTGGGGCTCTTGAATCTGAAGAAGAGAATGCTCTGTAGGGACCTTACAGTAGACTTCCAGTACATGAGGGGGCCTACAGGAAAGCTGGGGATGAACTTTTTACAAGGACATTGTAAGAATAAGTTGAGAGGTAATGGCTATAAACTGGAAGAGGGAAGATTTAGACCAGATATATGGAAGAAATTCTTCTCTGTGAGGATGATGAGAGACTGGAACAGGTTGCCCAGAGAATCTATGGATGCTCTCTTGCTGGAGGTGTTCAAGGCAAGGCTGGATGGTGTCTTGCCTGAATTTATAGGAGGGAGAGTAGGTTCTTTGATATATGTATACCCAGTGTGAGATTAAGAAACAATGATTCAAATGTTGGTCTGACCAATTTATTACAAATCTTAATCAGGGAGATGGGGGGAGGGGAGGATGGACACTATTACCAATTAGAGTGATGGGGAAGGGGAGGCGAGCAATAGAAAAGATAGGAAAGAAGCAAGAATTGCGTAAAGCAGAGATAGACACCACCAGGATCCAGCAGTGGTCCCATTGCATGCTGTTCCGATGGTCTGAGTCAGAAGAGCAGGGGGGAGAGCAGCAGCAGCGATGGCTGGCCTTGAGCAGCAAGCAGTTACTGGGAAGGAGTGGCAGGGTAAGTCCAGGAGGAAGCAGCAGGCCTCAGGTGGCAGGCCCAGGAGGGAGTCCATCAGCATACAGGGATCAGCTCGTGAGGGTTCCAATGACAGAACACCTATCCTCATGATTGTTGCTCCCTCATTTATCCTCCTTTTGTTCCTGCCTATGTGACATCCCTGGGTGCTTGGATAAGTGTCTTGTGAGTCCACCTTGAGATGGCTATCTCCCTTGAGACAAGTCTACACAAAAGACTGCTCATCGGCCATTAAGCTGTGTCTTCTCTCTCTCTCTCTCATTGCCCCTGGTCTTGTCCATCTGTGTCCCATTTTGCAACTCTTGGCCAGGACTTGTTCATCAGCAGGCTTTGAGGCAATTGGCATAAAAGAATAATCTCTTACAGATGGGCCTTTGAACAACTTGGTTTAGAGGGAGCTGTACTTGCCTATGGTAGAAGGGCTGGAATAAAATGATCTCTAAGGTCCTGTCCAACCCAAGCCATTCTATTGTTCTATAAGCAAGGTCTTTATCTATTCCGGCAGTGGGGAATCAAAGTTCTCTGTCTTTGTGAACAACTTTTACAGAGTTTGAAAGTTGAAAAACTTGAAGATATCTGTAGGTGTCCTTGTAAAGTCCGGAGTTCAGAGATATGATCAAGAGCAACTTGTTGATGCAGTTTGGCACAATACACAACTGGAATGCAGTAGCCGTACTTTCAGTGCTCTGTAGAGTGAAAGAGCTACAGCACAAAATTTACATCACAGCCAACAGGAGACTGAAAAACGTTTTATTAGCTGTAGCTTTCATAGACTAAGTTCTACTATGATTGGAGCAGCTTCAGCAATATGTAAGCAGGTTAACGGCTGAACTTTTATTATGTGCTTGGGTTGTTTAAGTTGCAATACTCCTCCACTAGATTTCACCCAGCTCAGAGCTCTTAGGACTCACAAATTTCTCTCCAAGATCTGTTCTCCATAGCATTTAAGCTTGAGGATGTTTTCTGATCCAGGAGAATGATCTTACAACCCTTCCGTGCTATTTCATTCATTTTTCTTAAAAAAAAATAAGTATAGAAATGAGATGCCAACTCTTCATTATCAGCTTAAGATAATAAAAAACATAAGTTTGAGAAATGAATGCTGCTTGAGCTTATTTTTATTTCCAATTAGTCTGCTTTTTCTGCATATGCTTGGAAATGACAAGCATAGTAATTTTTTGGGATTTTTTTTTCCCTACACTATAATGGCATACGGGCACATTCCAGGGATGTTGGTGTCCAGTTATTACCAAAGTGGGAAACTCCATTAGTTATTGAGCAACTGAAAAGAAAAGTCACCCTCCCTTCGGGGGGGTAGCAAATACAGGATATAAAACCTAAAATTGCCTTTGTACAAAAGTTTAGTTGAATGGATGTATAGAATTGTTTTTGAAAGCAGAATGGTACAGCCAGGCAGTTGTTTCAAGGTCTGTGCTACTCTGAGTTTAGGGAACGGTGAATAGTTCTAACACTGATTTCTACTGAAGAATTATATGTTGTATAATTGCTACTAACTCATTTGTTAGTCATCTAAATGCATTTACTGTGTATGTGATGGATGGTCCTTCTGCAAACTGAGTAAATTTTTCACTAATTGTATAAAATGGATGTGGTAGGGTGTTTAGAGGATATGAAATCTGTTATATTCCTATACAGTCTCAGATTGTATTCCTAAGAAAAGTGGTTCTGTGAACAGATATACAGCTTTATTTAGTGGTTGATCATTTGTTTGTCAGTTTTAAGTGCTTGTCAGTGTTCAGTCAGCAGCTTAGTTAAATTAATGCTAAAGGGAAAAGAGGAGTAGCAGAATTGTAGTGTACCTTACCTCCTTCTAGGTTTCAAGTGATGGTGGTTTCTGGAATATAGGTGTTAGGTGTTATAAATCGTTGCTGTACGACAAAATCGTATACAGAATCCCTGAGGTACTATATTGTGAAGTAAAGAAATCCAATTATTTGAAAACAAACAAACAAACAAAAAAAGAAAAACAACCTTAGTGGTAGCTTTAACATCACGTTAAAATAGTCTTCAAAATCTTTTGGTAGGCCAAAGATGGTTGATCAGTGTGGATATTTTTTGCTTTATCATCACTCACCATATTCTTCTTGGGTCATCCTGTCTTGCATGAGTCGTTGGGTTCAAGTTTCTCCTCTGTTAGAATCACATATTGACTTGAGTGTGTTGTATTGAATTTTTCAGCTTAATGAAAAAGACTCGTGAACTAGCCTCTTTTCTTGTGTTGGAGTAATTTAGATGTGGTTTTCAGACAGAAATGAGTGCGAGATTCATGTGTCAAAGTTTTGGTCTTTTTATTCTGATCAGTAGAAGTTTTATCATTACTTTACATGGGAGGAAAGTTGGAGAAGATTTAACAAAAAACTATGCATACTCTAAGCAGAAAGAACTGTTTCACTCTTCGTAATCTTTCTGAGTAGATGATGGTGGCTGGTGTAGCAGAATAGGTAGCTGTTGAATTTTCAGCATAGAAAATTTGCAAAAGCAAATACATTTGTTTTTTATTGTTTTATTGATGCTTTTCTAGTACTTGATTGACAGTTGGTAGACCTGTTAATACTGATTAGCTCAGATGTATTAATATTAAGCTGACCCCTTTATTTATATTGAGCTATAGATCTGTGGCTTTGGACTTGATCCCATTTTGCAGTTCAGTGCTAAACTTTTAAGATTCATCCAGAAATGACACAGAGCATTACAAGATTCACATAGTAAAAACTAAACTGTTTGTACACATTTCTAAAATATCTAAAGAAGAATGCTTTAATGTAAAACAATATTGTGTGTGCATGTTCATTTAATGAGCTGTAATTGTTAACCATTAAATATTTTTCCAATTTTGGAATTAAAATGTACCATATGGGTTCTATACTTTTTGTGCAATAAGCATTCAGCAGTGTTTTCTTTACAAAGAAATAGCAAACCTTTAAAAAGAATCTCCTTCGACTGGGGCACGTCTCAGCTTGTTTCATAGACACAGATCAGACGAAGGCCTGGTCCAGAGGAAGTTTATTTCCCTATGCTTTGATCTAATTCAGAAGACAGTAAAGAATAGTCCAGGTTGCTTCTTCAGGGAAGAAGTACTGTACTGATGCAACTTTTAGCAAGTATGGCCACTAGCAAAAATGTCTGTAGCTGCTGGCATCCTCTGCTACAATGTAAACTCAAATCCAAGCCATTAACTTCAGGAATATCAGGAATATCTTGACTCTTTTTATTGCTGTCACCCAGATTTGTATGTATAATAGACAACTGAGAACAAAGAACAGAATTATATATCAATCTTTCTTTTTAATTATACACAAATGAAGAAGTATAAATTCCCAAATATATTCTAGATCTGTGGATGAAAATGAAAATGAAACACAAGAGAGTAAAAAAAATGTGCCGTGTATACTCATGCCAGTCTCAAGTTGTTCGTATTCCAAACCTGTGTTTATCATTTTACTTCTTGTTAAACCATTAACAGGTTTCTGTGATGTTTTCAGTAAGCTGTGTGAGACAGAGTAGGAATATAGATTTTGTACCATAGTTAAGCAGAATATGGCGTAATAGGTGTATCAGAAAGTTATGTCAATAGGTAAGTAAGTTGTTAAAAATGTTGGCATGGATACTTAGAACATCCTTACCCCCAGTATTTAGCAAGTATGGTATTTATTTCAACAAGAAAATATATTAGAACCCACAAAGAAATTAAGAATCAATTATATTTATTTAGGTACCTGATTTACAAACAAAAGCAATTTATTGTGGATCACTAAATCCAAATATTGCTCAGATTTGACTTTTCCCCATCATTTATTGTGGCTGAAAACAGATTGTATGTCTAGCAAATCACAAAGTCTCAGTATTAGGGAAATTGATGTTTAAGTTAGGTTGGTTTTTTTTTAATGTTTACAGAATCCATTGATTTTATTTGTAACCAGGGATGCTAAGAACATACAGCTACAATAGATCATATCAAAACATTTGTGTTTTGATATCTGAGTTAGTGACCATGTATCTTTAAATTCACTTCTCTATGTTAAATTATAGAGTACACATTGACTGTCTGGGTCTCCTGGGAACTATGAGTTCTTAAAGTGCTTCCAGTATTTATTCCATTTTCCTCCCAGACTGTTTGTTTCAGTCCTTATAGTAGCAGCAGATGTTTCTCTGGACTTCTAGGGAAAGAGATTATTGCTTGTAGGTCCTATTTTCAGTAGCATTTACGGAATTTTTTGATGAATAATCAAAGCATGTGTTTTTGTTATTATTTACGCACAATCTACGGAGCACATAGTTTCATATAGATAAGTAGACATTTCCTAAATAAAAGAAGCAGAAGTATATTGTTGATCCTTAGCATGTAAGAGATCAATCTTGAATGTTTGTTGCACAAGGTCTTATATGGGAAAGTTATTCTATTGCATGAGTGAGCATAGAATAATCCCCCCCATGTCTACCAGTCCTTCTGTTCATGCAGTAAGTTACTTGAGTTGTACATGGCTATTTAATTTTACTGTGTGGAATAGTCATTATGATTCATAAGCAAATAAAAAAAAAAAAAGAAGAAAAAAAGGCCTATAAGCAAAATGTTCAATTTCTGATATTTAATCTTTTTAATTCCAGTTTTATTTTTCTTTTTGCCAGAGAATCAAGGTTTTTCCCCCACTGCTCTTCTTGTTTTGTCTGGTTTCCAAAGCTTCTGGGTATGGATACCACATGGGGATACAATTTTTTATTTTTTTTTTCCAGTGAGAAAGGAAATACCATCCTTTAAATAAGCCTTGTAATACTTCTCTCTGTTCATTCTGCAAATCATAGTAATCCAGTCATGATTTAACCCAGCAGGTAGCTCAGCACCACACTGCTATTTGCTCACTTCCCACCAGTGGATGGGGAAGAGAATCAGAAAAAGAGGTAAAACGTGTGGGTTGAGATAATAACAGTTTAATGGGACAGAAAAGGAAGTGAAAATAATAATAATAATAATAAAAAGTAGTACCCAAAGAAAGTGATGAACAATGCAGTTGTTCACCACCCACCAAGCAATGCCCAGCCAGTTCTCAAGTAGAACCCACCCAGCCAGCCCCCACAGTTCTATTGCTCTGCATGGCACCATGTAGTATGGAATGACCCTTTGGCCAGCCTGAGTCAGCTGTACTGTTTCTGTGTCCTTTCAGTTCCTCTAGCCCCCCCAGCTCCTTCTCACTAGGAGGGCAGCACAAGAAGCAGAAAAATCCTTGATTCGGTGTAACCATTGCTCTGCAACGCTTAAAACATCAATCTGTTGTCAACATTCTTTCTCTCCTAAATCTAAAACACAGCATTATACAAGACACTATGAATAAAATTATCCCAGCCAAAGCCAGGATATCTAGTTTATTGTAAACCTAAATATGTGTATTAAGCGATGACTTCTCTTTGTTTACCCAAGATGGAGTGCCCTTCAGAGAGGCAAAGCAATTCACATTTGTGTTCTTGTCTGGCAATATCTGAGATTTTAAATTAGCATTTGCCATTTTAATACTCACTGTTGTATTCTGCAGCATGTTCACTGTATTAATCACAATATTGCCTTATCTCTGAGCGAAGAAGGGCATACCTTCCTTTGATGGGGACCAGAACAGCCACATGTTGGCAAAATTTAAGTTATCAGCAGTCTGAATGCTACAACCTTGTATTTATCCAGCACTCTGAGAGACTTGAGTAGTGTTTTGGGGAGTTAATAGAGATCTGTCTGTTTATTAAGGTTTGCTAAAATTTCCTGTTACTTTTAAAAGGAAAAGTAAGAAGATCTATGTACTGTTGCATCCTGAGTCTCTGTAAGCAATCACAAATTTATTCCTTGGAATAAAACAGAAAGCAGAAGGCTGCATTCTACATCCTTAAAATAAAAATGCATCATTCCTATGCTTATGAAGTCAGTGGATAGCAAATAACTTGTATTATCTTCCGTGGCACATGGTCAGAAAAGTATTTCTCTGTCCCAGTGATTTCATTCCTTACTTTTCTTATCTCCAAAAGATAGCCTGTGTCTCATAGGACAGAATAGAAGAGAATCAAGAGTGTACAAAACAAGACAAGTAAAATTTAGGTTGTGCGTACATGCATAGACAGCATAGGTGAAAAGTGTCAAACCAATTAAATAATTAATTCTGTCTCTTAATGCTGTTACTCTTCAAGTTTGCCAACTGTTTTACCATGAAATTCAGTAACAGGCATTGTACCTCTGGTGCTTTCAAGTTCCTAACTCCAGAAGGCAAATAGTAACGAATATACTCTGAAGCTGATGTAGTGTCACAGGTTCTAACACTCTCCTTTTTGATGTTTATGTCACTCTTCCTATTGCTCTCTTATACAGCTTCTTCCTTAGTCTTCCTTCCTAAATACCCATAGAAGCTATTCCCCAGTGATAAATGTAATGTGATCATGAAAGTTTTCTTACATAGGACCACCTACTCAAAACTTCAGTCTGCATTCACTCTGAAAATAAATCTGGCTTTAACATTATATATATGCATATATAAAAAAGCTATTATAGAATTATAGACATCTTTCCATTTTCATTCCGTGTGTAAAAGCAGCTTAGGATTTTTTCAGTTCTGGAAGCGCTTAATTTAAAAGTTGTGAATATGTAGATTTAAGTTGAGGACATAACGTCGTCTGTCATACTGAGATATAAATAAATCTCTTTTATAATATTCCCTTATATGTGCTTACAGGTGACTGACAATATTTTATTTATGAATAGCTACACAAATTATCTAATTAACAAAATTTGGACTGGACTGTACAACTTTTCAGTAATAGCTGTTACATGCTTTCTTACCTAAGTTCTTCAGATGTTAATTTTCTCTCTTCCATTAGTGTAGGAATATGTCTTTTTTGTCCTTTCTCAGCAACTAGTAATTACATTATTACAAATATATATATATATATTCTAGAGTTCTGACAAAACATATAATGCCCAGCAGTTCAAATTTAATTGGTTTTCTTGAACCTATGTTCTTTTTATGCATATGAACTGTTAGATGAAAGGGAAAGAGCAGAGGAGGTCTGGGGTCAAATTCATTCTGAATTTCCTTACTTCCTAGAGAGATTGTAAACTGCTTGATATCAAACAACTGTATGCTCATTATCAGGAGAAAAAAAAATAACCACTTTAAACCATAGCTCTTCTATGAAACAACTTAGAATAGAAAATATGTGGGAATTTAGTATAAATGGCAGATGAAATCTAGACAGGGAGAATGTGAAAGCCTGTTAAATTTAGCTCCAAGTTTTCTCTTTAATAAGCTCCTGTGTTTGACAGAATCTATATGTATGACAAATCTATATCACAGCACTTCCAGGTCATGGCTATGTATCTCAAACAGAATAGAATTCTTAATACCTTTCACATTTTTATGAATTTTTCAGATCTATCTTTCCAGGATTTTTTTCATTTGCACCTCTCTGAGTTGTACCTCTTCAGTTTTCTTCCCCATAGGACAATGAAGTCATCATCTTAAGAAGTCGGTGGAAAGGGGGAGATTTTACAGAGAAATATAAATGGGTCAGAGAAATATAAATGGGTCAGAGAAAAAGAGATGAATGAAAAGAGAGGAGGTAAAAAAAAAACAAAAAAACTAGAATACACAAAAAAAAAGTATTTCAGTAAGGAATTCAACTGCCAGATAAATAATTGACACTTGTTAGTTGGTAACACTGACATAAACTGCTCCTTCACCACATGCACTCTGTGTCCTTGACTTCAGATTTTTGTGTTCAGTTGTGCTGTTGTTTCAAATGCAATGTCATTGTGATATGCCATTTTACAAAACAACTGAAAAGATCCTAGATATCATGGAACCCCACACAGTATAACGTGGGAAAAACATGCTACAGATAAATGTTTAGAATTTTTCAGTAGTTTTAATCATCTTACTCTGCAATTTTGCAGTTTTATTTCTTGAAATGCCTTAGATCTTATACGTATATTGCTGAAAAGGTGGCAAAAGCAAAAGAGATAGCAAAAAAGGAACTGTCATGTTGAACTCAAGTAAGTCTGGAATCCAGGAGTTGGGCTCCTGATTAGAAACATAATCTTTCTTAATTTGTTCACGAGAGAAGAAACCTCAGAAAACTGTGTTCTTTACCTCACCTTTACAAACACATTATAATTTTTTTTATTTAATAATAAGACACAGGTCAACTGATCTGGTAAGGTTATTTAATGCTACCTGATGTCTGTGGCATCAGTATTCATTCAATACACTTCAAAAGCTGCTTTAGTTGGTTGCAGAGATCCTGCTATTTACTTAGACCTCTTGAGTTTTTCAGTGGCATTGGAAATCTCTCTACAGAAAGCATTTGAGAAAAATCCATTAATTTTGCAGCTTGCAGGAGCATTTCTTACATGAAAAATGTTTCACAACATTTGCAAACCTCAGTAAGGCTTCAGTTCCAAAAATGGAAAGGGGGAGGATCATAAATTTTTGTAAAAACAGGGGATGAAAGAGTTTTTACTGTGTTCTGTTGTTTGCTTTTCCCTCAGGTTTTTAGTGTTTTCTGCATCCAAAGATATTTGTTTACTGATGATATATGTATACACACATAAGATCTAATGCTAAGGTGGGAAAAAGTAATGTTTTTATCTTATTTTTCAGACTCTTTGCAAGGACTCTCAAAAATCAGGGTGTTTTCAGAAAGTGAGACACTCGTTTTCCAATGCATTCTGTAGTAGTCCCCCAAAATTCATTTTGTTTCTCATTCTTTGACATTATTTTTCTCTACTTCATTTGTAAATTTTTCAATGTAGTCATCACCATTTTGCCAGCAATGTACCAGAGCATGCATACTATGCTTGCAAGAAATGTGCACCAGAGGAGGTGACCTACTGTAACCATTGCTGAAACACACCACCTACTGCCTCACTGTACTCACATCTGCTCTTCGGTCTACGTCACTGTTCAGCAAGTGCAGATGAATGTCAATGTGTGCAATTGTTTCTGCATGGAGAAATTCAATGACACATATTTCCTTTGTATGCTTTTCCATGTCAGATGCTATTTGACAACAAAATGTAATGGGATGTTGATAGGAAGGGTCGACCTCTACTGTCATATCACCAACAACCTCCTTTCATGTCATAGGCTGACATTAATAAAATAGGAGGCATTACTTACAGCACTGCCCCGTGTGACAGAAAACATATATTTTTTTAATGCAATAATGACGAGGAAGAATATCTTTTGTTTGCAGTAAAAACTGTAGCTGGAACTGAAACTCATTTCTACTTGCCATCTCTCCTTAAATCTCTACTTAGTCTAAAGGAGATTTTTCTTTAGAAATTGATTGATTTCTACTAGGCTGTCTGCCAGATAGTAATGCTTGGGGTTTGGCTGCTTCATTCGTCAGCTGTTCCTTGAAGTATAGCACTTGTAATTTAGTAACTCTAAATTTCCTGATAGCATTTTTATAAAGGGGAACATAAATGTTGTGGTGTTTTGGAGGTTGTTCCAAAAGTCTTCAGACGTGTTGCCAAGCAAACTGGGCAATGGTTGACACACAATGAGAGAAAAGGTATCATATATCCTCTATTGTGCGTTTAAAAGTTACAGGTGTTTTGAAATGGGAGATAACGTTTCATTTAGTTTGTGTTCCTCTTTATAAGGGTTATAGCTGTGCGGAGAGTACAGTGTTAGAAATTTACTCTTACAATCTTTAATGAACTGAGGCATTTCTCTGGATCAGTTCTTTACTAAAAAGGTGTGAAAAATATTTGTGTTTGTTGCGAATCAGGAGCAAATGTAAATCATGTTCGTATAAGGTTATAAAATGTGATTCAGAAAAATCAGGAAGCGGTCCATGAGATAAATAAATAAATAGATGAATAGATTAATGAATGAATAAGTAAATGAAAAAAGCAGAATGGCAGACCTGGTAACTGTAATGTAATATGAAAAGAGAAAGAAAAGCACAGTGCACAGCATGAGGTCATATAACTGAGTGTCCAGCAGATGAGGAAGATTCAAGGTTGCTGCTCTGCAGCATGATCTGTAAACCTTGTTCAGCAGCCCAGTGCAACAAATTCTTCAAACTCACCCTTGTCTTTTTTCTTTTATTGCCAGTTAGTTATTAAATTATAATTTGATAGTGTGAATTATTATCATATTTGTAGAAGTTATAAGTTGCAATGATCTTAAAAGACATTTGTTTTTTCGGTGTGAAGGCTATTTAAGTAGAATTGTTTGGTGATAGTGCGTGCTGTCTGATCATACCACAGAATGCAGGCTTGCAAGCAGGATGAGGAACTTCAGTGTAATACTTGAAACTCTTTGTTGTAAATGATCTACTGGTAAAGAGGAGGCAGAGATTTTGATAAATCCTAATTATAGGGACAGAGTTTTCTAATTAACGTGTTGGTTAGAAAACTTGTTAGATACGGATTACCAATTTGTGTTGAAAAAGTAGTACACAGGATGCCTTGTTTGATGAGACTATTGATAATCAGTTCTTTGGGAATTTTCAAGGAAAGAATTACAAATCAAATCATATTAGGGCTCTTCATCTTAAGTCTCTTTCATTAGCAAGCAGATAAGAAACATGCTTTGTGATAACAAGGTGTATTAGTTCCATAACCCAATTAAGTGACGGTGATTATTTTGAAGTGAATCCATAAACTGTACTGATTATATCATCTCAGAGTTCTTTACATTTCATTTTTAATCTGTTTTGCTTAGTTTACATTATTAACATCCTTGGTATGGTAAGATGACTTGCTTTTTATTTTCCAGTAGAATGCCGTATTGTCAGAGCAATGGATTTTTCTCTGTCATCTCCTCTTTCTGTTTACCCAGTAGTAGAGTGCAAGATGAATCTTTCAATTCTTAACAATCATGTAAAATGGTGTGTAAATTAGAAATGCTGATTGTTACTGAGAAGGTTTTGTGTTGTACATTTAGCAGGACAGGGAAGCAACTTTCACTACAGTGGAATGCTGTGGATATGGATAATTGTGAATTTGAATTAAAGATATTAAACTGAATTTAAATTTGATTTAATTTGAATGTTAAGAAAGTGCTAGTTATTTGAGGAAATGCATAGCTGCCTAAACAAAAAATGTCCAAGTAGTAAAAATTGTGTTTCTTTGTTCAGTGGTATCACCCTTTGCTTTACAGTGTCTCCACTTTTATTGTAGCTAGAGTTGCAGAAGAAAATGTTATCTTTTTATAGTGTAATATCAAAATTTTAATGCCTAATATATTTTGTGGAAGACTGTAGTATGTTTTACTACTTTGATCTTTTCAGTGTTCAGTATTTTGATTGGCCAGGCATTCTGCTTCTTCCCCACAGGTTTTTCAGACTATAAACAGGGGAAAAATTAGAGTAGCCAGTCAGTCAAATTTGAGAATATTGAAAAGGTCAAAGCCATACCAAGCTGCACTTATAGAATATATGAAACATTAGCATTCTGATAGCTCATTTTTATGCCAGGGATTGCAACAAGAGCAAGAAATACTGCAATATCGATTTGAACCTGTGATGGTTAACTGTAATGAGAATGGGAAATGGTACAAACATAGCCTGCTGTCAGCATGGCAGTCTTTAAAGTTTTAGTACAAAGACCTTTTTAAACATGTTCTGCTTGTAGATCTAGAAATATACTTGTATGTTTATTGGAACTCAGGTCTCATACAGGCCCAAACTGTAGCAGTCTTTCTTTATCATGCCCAAACTGAGAATAACTGTAAAAACAAACTGCCAGAACAAAAGGGTCAAATTGATGTCTCTCATTCCATAAACCTTCCCAGAAAATAATGGACACAAAATTGTGATCATGATTATGTAAATGAAATGAAGAAAAAAAAGTGCAATTTTAGTAGTTTAATATTGTATATTTAGCAAAATTTGGTCTTCCCAGGGAAGATAAATTGTATTGACATTTTTGCAATGCAGATATTTTTCAAACTCGTAGCAAGGAAAATGCTAGAACCACTTTATTTAAGAGTTAATTGTAAAATGTTATTTTAATTGTTTCTTAACAGAAAGACATTCCTATTTGAAATCTAGCTAGACTCTCTTAAACTACTATTTTTTTTTCTAATTCTTCTTTAAATGTGAATACTGTGGTTCTCTAATGTCTTCATGTGTGCCTGAGTTACAAGATGAGGAGACAGGGTTAAGTTCTACCAAGCATGTTAGGTATTTTAAAACTACTTTTTTGACCTCTCAAAATTTACAAATTCAAGTGGCAGTGTAGGCAGATCAAGGACAATATTTCATCAGATCATGATACAGTTAGATAATAATTTGCTTCCCAGTTATTAATTAAACTAGCATAAGCACATGGATTTTACTTCCTTATTCTCTCTTAAGAAATTGACATCATGTGGGAAAAGTTGAAAGGGATGAGAAACGTAAGAGATGAGGAAAAGGAGAAAGGCTAAGGGGATTTCTAGCCATATAAGTTATTCTTTTCTACCAGTTCTTCCTGTGTTTAGTTTTTGCACAATAGCAAATGCTAATGTTTCAACTTTGTAATGTTTTTCTTTTGGGGAGGGAGGGTGTTGATTTTTGGACTTTGTTGTTGTTACAGCAAAAATACTTCTGGATTAAAGAGTGATATATTATTTTTTTAATTACTTAAATATTTTAGTATTACTTGGTGGGTTTAGTAAGGATTGAACAGAAGTAATTAATGTGCTCTGGTTCAGATCTGATTAATTAAGTTGCAGACACTTTGAATTTTACATGCCATTTTTTCACATTATTTTCTTCCCCACCCATTTCAATTATATCACTGCTCTTGAATGAGGACTTTATATAAAATGGTGGCATCAATGTTGTCTGATTAAATTTGTGAGTTGTGTGAGTGTCAGAAACAGTATGTTTTGTTCTTTAGAATTTTCTACACTTGGTGTTGCCATGGGTTGGAAAAAGACATCTCAACAGGCAGTGTATGTGAGATGGCGTTTTGTGTGGTCTGTCTTTTTATTAGAGAGATGCAGCGACAGTATCTCAAATTATGGAGTAGGGTATATAGAAATATCTTCCTAGTGTCTGCCCACCTAAGCAGATAATTGATGTCTCTTTAGTAAAATAAGAGTGTGTTGATGTCACATCAATGTGCATTGATTCTGTGGAAATACAAATTTGTGAGAAGGTTTTATTTTGTTTGTTTGTTTGTTTTTGTCCATATGGGGCTTGTGAAAATCTACTTTCTCATTATGACTTTCCAAATATATCTGGTTGTGTCAGTAATCTCTTTCAGCATTACCTCTCTAAAGGAATATTAATTCCATTTTCTGTCTTCTTTCTCCCTTGTAGAATTAACATAATTGTTTCCATTATGCTGTTCATAGAGTTCATAACAGATCCTGCTCTTAGATGACTGAGAGGCTCTAGTATAAAATAAATAAATAAATAAGAAAAGAAAAGAAAACAAGATGATGTATAGTAATATGAAACCCTTAAAGAATTTGCTGTGTTTAATGCAGAGTTAGAGACTGTAGTGTCTGAAGGTGTTCTAGATCCATTTCTACCCAACTTCCCAAAGGAAAGTCAGTAATGCCAGGCAATGCCTAGAAGATAGTAATCAGGTTTGTTTTCCAATAATTTTCTCTTATAGAGGGAGAATTCACTTCTCCAGTGCTTATCTGTCTTTTACATCAGCAAGATTCATAAAACTACTCATACTGTTTCTCAGTGGTCACGGAGAATGCTGTCTTCCATCCCCTCTGCAGCTCCTTTATGCATATTTGAAAACCCTTACCTTCCATATCTTCAGTCTTTTCTTGTTTAGAAAACAAATCAAAACAATCAAAAACCAGATAAACAAATAACTATTTATTTTTGCTTCCACATTCATGATTTGGCTGTCTTATATTATATTATATTATATTATATTATATTATATTATATTATATTATATTATATTATATTATATTATATTATATTATATTATATTATATTATATTATATTATATTATATTATATTATATCATATCATATCATATCATATCATATCATATTATATTATACAAAACATAACATAGTCAGTTTGCATCCATCTTAGCCACATCAAGTAAATTGGTAAGAACTCATTTGCATGCTCTGAGCATGACAGTTCTTTTCACTTCAACTTATTGCTTATTAACTTTTTCAACAAGGTATCAGGTGGTGTAGAATTTGTCTTTGCGAATGCAGTGTTTACAACTCCACAACTAAAATCAGCATGCAGTGAATATGCTCAAATACTCTGAATACTGGTTAATTTTTTTAAATTCCCAAGTGAAATAGAAATATTTCAGGCTGAAGAAGATGATAACGAACTCAACATGCTGGTAGTAGAGATGAGGGATTAGGCAGAATGAAGGCAGATGAAATTCACAGAGCCAAATGCAGGTTATGCTTACTGGAAGTAGCCTGAGTTGTCCATACAGCACAGTTCTGGATGGCATGTTTCTGCTTAATGTTGTTGTAAATATGCAGCAAGTATAAACATTTTAAGCTTAGGTTTATCTATTTTAGAAAAAATAATGTAGGAATACTTGCTTGCTAACCAGTGTTTCTTTTAGCTTTATTAGTTTCTTCCCTGTTCAGTCTATCAAATTCATCTGGTTTGATTTCATTTGGTTTCGTTTTTTAACTCAGATTTTAAATTTAAAGGTTTTTTCAGCAGTGTGCTGAACCACAGACTGAAGGTGTAATTTAACACTTTTCCTTCTCTACAATATAATGTTATGACAAATACATTTTACTGAACTTAAATATTATTCTCAAGTGAAAGAGCAAGTTTTATAGTAGACACATGATGAATGAATATGTTGAGCTGATGGGTTAGCTACACTGAAAGTATAAAAATATATAATATGTGCAAAAGACATCCAATAGTTTGAATTCTCAGTAATTCTTCTTTCAACAGCAGACAAGCAATTTTCAGTAGTGGAAAAAAGTAGAAGCTTACTGTCTTCATAAAATTGTGTGCCAGAAGGAAAAATGCAGTAGAAACTAAACCAGTATTGTGAGAACTAATGGTATTCAGACAAAGAACCTAGGATGTCAGAAAACACTAGTCGTGTTCAAAAGTTAAGATGCATTTCCAAATGTTTATGGAAGTATCTGGGGAAAAAATAGAAGAAAACAGCAAACAACATATCTCCTGAGATACTTATTACAGCTTGTTTCTATCTGTGGGACAATAATGTTACTAATTTAACTAAAATGAGTGTTTAATTCTAATACTTCTTTCACCATACATTCCTAATTTTCTAATACAAAAATGGAATGTGTTATTTGCTAACATGTATCAGTGGCATGGTTTGTAGAAGTCTGTCACATGTTTTTAAAATGTTGAAATAATATCTTCCCTCATTTCTTGAATGTGAAGATGCTGTTTTGGAAAACAAAAGTTTAAGTGAAGGCAGACCAGCAAAAACCTCATAGAAAAATCTGCAGTATGGAAGGTTTAGAGAAGCTGAGTCTGTTCCTGACTAAATGTTTTGCCATTACTGGAAAGTTATATATGGGAATAAGTAAAACCTCTGATCCTACTGGGCCCCTTTACTGTCCTACTAATGTGTTTGAAGTAACTGAGATATAGTAAAAAAGTGGGAGGAGACAGCTTGTCTGCTGTAATAGCTCAGCTTCAGAGAGATGTTGAGTACAAAATTTCTATTTTTGTGCACTGGTTTTGGCTGGAATAGAGTTAATTTTCTTCATAATAATTCATATGACGCTATGTTTTGAATTTATGAGGAAAACAGTAGTTTTTGCTGAGCAATGCTTGCACAGAGGCAAAGACTCGTGCGCTGCACTGCCAGCAAGGAGCTTGGGGTGCACAAAAAGCTGGGAGGTGGCACACACTGGACTGAGAGGATTGGCCACCTGCTGGGTTAAACTACAACAGTCTTGACTGCTCAGAATTACTCAGAAACACTTTTAAGTCGGATAACGTTGTTCTTAAAACCTAGGGTGTTGGTTTGTTTCTTAAATACTGGTCCTGTAAATTGACATACTGAAAATACCATGAACCAAAGTACTCTTTTGGTATTGCTATGCATACAGATTGTGTGCACTGTGAGAAAAAACTTGTAAGATTTTCGTCATTAGCCAGCACACCTTTGTTCTGAGCTGGAAAAAAGGGATTCCCACAGTCTTGTAGTCCTTTGCCTCCCTCTGACACTGACACTGACCCACTGTCAGAGGGTCATGCATTGCAGGTAGAATTTTGCCTGATCTCATTAATTTAGTCTGAAAGCTGGTCTTTATCCTATAAATAAATACCGTAGTCAGACAAGTTATAGGGTGATAAGAAGTACCAAACTGTCTCATTACTTACCCTTGAACCATCAAGTCATTGTCAAAGAAGATATATTATAGTGAAGGCCTTTGGAAGTAGGAAATTACTGCAATCTGAACAGTAAGCAATAAAGTGGAAGACCTTAAATAGACAATCTACCTGCTTTTCTCACAGCTCATGTGGTGAGAATATCTGAATTTGATGCCCTGAAAGAGTTGTACATGTGGATCATCATGTGTTGAAGTCTGTTGTAATTCTATTTAATTTTTACATATTTATTTATTTATGTACATATGGCTAAATACATTTGGCATCTTTATTAGTATTGCTTTCTTAATGTTAGAAATCCATGAAGGGCAAGAAGTATCTCCATCTGAACTCCCACAAGTCCATGGGGCCAGATGGGATCCACCCAAGGGTGCTGAGGGAGCTAGCAGAGGTGATTGCCGAGCCACTTTCTGCCATCTATCAGCATTCCTGGTTATCTGGAGAGGTCCCACAAGATTGGAGGCTTGCCGATGTGACTCCCATCTTCAAGAAAGGCCGTAAGGAAGACCCGGGGAACTACAGGCCTGTCAGCCTGACCTCGGTATCAGGGAAAGTTATGGAACAGATGTTATTGAGGGAGATCACACGACACGTGCATGGCAATAAAGGGATCAGACCCAGCCAGCACGGGTTCACCAGGGGCAGGTCGTGCTTGTCCAACCTCATCTCCTTCTATGACTGGGTGACCAGACAGGTAGATGAGGGAAAGGCTGTTGATGTAGTCTACCTGGACTTCAGCAAGGCCTTTGACACGGTCTCCCACAGTATTCTCCTAAGGAAACTGGCAGCCCGTGGTGTGGACAGGTTCACTCTTCTCTGGGTGGAGAACTGGCTGGAGGGCCGTGCCCAGAGGGTAGTGGTTAATGGAGTTAAGTCCAGCTGGCGTCCTGTTACGAGTGGTGTCCCCCAAGGGTCAGTTTTGGGGCCCATCTTGTTTAATATCTTTATTGATGACCTAGACGAGGGAATTGAGTGTACCCTCAGTAAGTTTGCAGATGACACAAAGCTGGGAGGATGTGTCAAACTGCCTGAGGGTAGGGAGGCCCTTCAGAGGGATTTGGATAGGCTGAACAGCTGGGCTGAGCAAAATGGGATGAGGTTCAATAAGACCAAGTGCCGGGTCCTGCACTTTGGCCACAATAACCCCATGCAATGCTATAGGCTTGGGGCAGAATGGCTTGAAGAATGTAGAGAGGAAAAGGACCTGGGGGTGTTGGTTGATGCTCGGCTCAACATGAGCCGGCAGTGTGCCCAGGTGGCTAAGAAGGCCAACAGCATCCTGGCCTGTATTAGAAATAGTGTAGCCAGCAGGAGCAGGGAGGTGATCATCCCCCTGTACTCAGCTCTGGTACGGCCGCACCTCGAGTACTGTGTTCAGTTTTGGGCCCCTCACTACAAGAAGGACATTGAGGCCCTGGAGTGTGTTCAGAGAAGGGCAACAAAACTGGTGAGGGGCCTGGAGCACAAGTCTTATGAGGAGCGGCTGAGGGAGCTGGGATTGTTTAGTCTGGAGAAGAGGAGGCTCAGAGGAGACCTTATTGCACTCTACCACTTCCTGAAGGGGGGTTGTGGTGAGGAGGGGGTAGGCCTCTTCTCCCTGATAAGTAATGACAGGACGAGAGGGAATGGCCACAAGTTGCGCCAGGGAAGATTTAGATTAGACCTCAGGAAGCATTTCTTTTCTGAAAGAGTGGTCAGGCACTGGAATGGCCTGCCTAGGGAGGTGGTTGAGGCACCATCCCTAGCGCTGTTCAAGAAGCGTTTAGATGAGGTGCTAAAGGACTTAATTTAGTAGTTGGGTAGAGATAGTGATAGGAGGATGGTTGGACTAGATGATCTTATAGGTCCTTTCCAACCTTATGAACTTATGAACTTATGAACTTATAAGTAACCAGCAGCTTCTTTGCTTGGAATTGATGAAGTTACAGATTTGTTAAGTGTATCATTGAGAGATCTAATTAAACTCGAAGGACTGGAATTTCAGTCTTTAGGAGCATTTCTTTAAAAACATCCTACTTTTAAAGAATAACATTGTGTTTACTGGAAGAATATTCCATGAGAAATACATTTGACTGGGTTGTTTTCAATTTCAACTGACAGCTATGACAGTAAAATAAAAGGATGTCAAATGTTACATGAAAATCCCAAATTTTTGCCTGTTGATTAGATGTCCTGAAACACAGAGTTTGCAGTTTTAAAACTGGAATACAGTTGCAAAAAGGCAGCTATTTTTTGTGTTCTCATCATTATTGTCACTGCCCGTTATACTCAAAGCTATTCAGGAGTTACTTAATTTACTTATGTGTAATATACTAAAGGGTATTGTTAACTGCATTTTGATACTACTAATTTCTTTTCAAGTTACAAGCCAAACAAGCTAAATAAGTTTGCTGTCTCAGCAAAATGTATATATATATATATATTATAACATATATATATATATTATACATTTTATATATATATATATAATAATAACAAGAAAAGTTTTTGGCTGGAATTTTTACAGGAATTCTCATTCTTTAGAGTGCTTGGACATGGATTAAAGGAATATTGAAGATCCTAATGGTGCATTCAAGACCATGTTTATTTAGGAACCTATAGAGGAGTTAAATGTCTTAAAGCTTCACTGGATGTATGTGATGCCTCTGGCTGGATATTAATGGCTGTCTATTCTTGTTTGAAAATTCCTCACTATCAGTGTCGAAGTAAGAGTGTTTTTTGTTTCTTAAAAAAATTCTCATTAATTCATACTACCAATTTAACATACAGATTTATAAAAGTCAGATCAATTTATAGGCAAATGCTGTATTTGAGAAAGAACAAGGTTTAGGAAAGTGCTTGAACCTGAAAATCAACCGAAGTTCTAACCCTACTGCCATGTTGTATATGAATGATTAAAAGAGGTAATAGAAAATCTTTCTATATTATGCTCATATCAGTTGCGAGCTAAGTTGCAAGCAAGTAATACCTGCCTTCTAGCTACAGTGGTTGAAAACATAATGGATTTTCTTATGCTAAGACATTGTGCTTGTTTTGTATTGATGCATGTATTCAATGTAACTGATTTTCTGAACTTGAGCAGAATCAACAGTGACTGAGAAATTTTGTTTTAAAAAGAATTTTTACTTTTGACCAATTTGCTTACCCGATCAATCGTTATTAATGTAAGACATCCTCTTAATGACAAGACTATTATAAAAGTCTCAGTAATTGTAATATTTGACAATTTCTGATTTTCATTTCAGTCTTTTACACAAATATGTATTCCTGAGCTCTAGTCTAATCCATTTCCTCAATGTATGATGAATGAGCTGCTGTAACAAAATGTGCTGAAGACAATATTTTACCGATACTTTCTCAATCTTTGAAATACTTGGATTTTAACTACAGTCTAACTTAACCCATAAAATTTTGCATTATTGTAGAGTTCTTTGTAAATCCCTACATTATTTACAACATTTTGAAAGTGGGAAAACCTTACTTGCAAAGGAATCAAGAAATGTATTTATAACCATGACCAGCAGCCAGAATAGTGCTCAGGCTTCAGAGAAGTTCATCAGTTTGCAAGTTAGCCTGTCTGCTGTGGGTAGCTTAAAGAGCACTGCTGATCTCACTTCGGGCTAGTGGTAGTTTCCCTGTGGTCACAGACATTTTTGTACATGTTGTCTACTCTGCCAAATATATACTTTTGTCATACTGCTATTTTCATTATTTCCTAGAACATTTTAGTTCATTGCCCATCCATGAAATAAATAATGAAATAACTTGATTTAATATTCTAACTACACCGACAACACCAAGCTATATTAAGATTGATTGATATACAATATCTTGATTTTTCTTTTTCTTCCACATTTGGACTGAAAAAAAACCATATTCTTTTGAAAAACTGGTATTGATATTCTATGTGACATAGACTCTTCTAATAGTCCATGATATAATTTAATCTATGCGTGCACATACTGCTCTCACAGTATTTCCTTCCCAGTACTATAAAGACACAGCTGCCATTGACAATGATATACACTCATGCATTCAGAAAGTGCTTCAAAAAAGCTGAATTCTGAAGCATTATTTTTCTTCCAGTGTAAACTGGTTTAATTGAACATATCTGATACTGGGACAGTACAGCTAATAGAAGTCACTGGAGGCTGATTATTTGAATATATGTGTACTGGGGAAGACTTGCAGTAAATGTTTGTCTTTAAAGTAGACGATATTTCTGGACCATTTGAATATTTGTTTTTATCTAATGTAGACCTGCAGTGTATAGCCTTATGTAGACATCATAAAGACTCTAGTAATCCTTTGTTAAGAACTGAAAGTATTGTCCCTCTCTTTTCCACACTGGTGAGTCAGCTATCTCAAATACTATTCAGTTGGGGGCCCTTCACTACAAGAACACTGAGCTGTGGGAAAGGAACTAGAAAAAATGGTATCTCGGGAGTGGCTGAGGGATCTAAGGCTGTTTATTCTGGAGGAAGCTGAGTGGAACTGTTTCTCAGGTGACAAGTGATAGGGAGCAAGGAAAGGGTCTCAAGTTGCACCAGGGGAACTTTAGATTGGATACCTGGAAAAATTTCTTCATGGAAGGGTGGTTAGGCATTGGAATGGGCTGCCCAAGCAGGAGGTGGAGCCTCCATCCCTGTTGATATCTAAGAGACACGTGGACTTTGCACTAAGAGACATGGTTTAGTGTTGGACTTAAGGGTATTTTCCAACCTAAATAATTCTATGATTCTGTTTTCTGTTTGTCTGTGCACTTGATTGCTGTTGGCTGCACATTCATAGAAAGCTATGTGAACAAAAATTGGAAGGAAGTTAACAGAACTGAAATTATAATAAATATGTTTATAGTTATTGGATGTGGTTTTCAAGACTGTATGTGAATTTTTGACCTTGCCTCTCTTTCAAAAAAGAGGTGGCTGTGGAAAGCTGTTACTTCAGAGATTCTACTTCTGCATAACCAGTTGTTCTTCCTGACTTGTTATGGGTTAATCAAAAGAAGCTTCCTCTGTGTTGAAAAGAAGGAGCTACATGCCACTGCTTTCCATCTTACTCCCTTTCAAATTTTATTTGTTTTGTTGAGGAGGGTGGGATGAGGGAAGCAGAGGGAAAGGATCTAAATTGACAGTGTAAAAGACATTCCCTCCTATGAGCTCTAAGGCAATGAGATGTAAGTGATTATATGACAGCTGGAAAGAAAGGCTTTACCTTTTGGACATTCACATACAAGACTTTTATGCATCAGATAAACTATTCTTAAGCCATTATATCAATAGTTGCCAGAATGCAATCCTTTAAGTCTCAAATTTGAGGAAAAGTCTTTCTGATGATTTTTGTTTGTCCATCATCACCAAACTTAATTTTCTTTTCAAGTTTAAAAAAACAGAGCATTCATTTTTTATTTTGCTGATTGCTGCATTTTATCTACTTAATCTTTTTATTATCACCAGGGGACAGTTTCTCTGCTGCATACTGCAACATTCATTAGGAACACTTCACTTCCAGAGGTACTTGACTTCTATAAGACACTGACTGCCCTCAAGCTGCTTCTTTCTCAGTTCTGCCTGTGTGATAGAAGATAGTAAAGCTTTAAATTTCATTCTCACAGTTGACACTAAGAGCACTCTGGCAAAGCGATTAGTCTTTGAGGTATGCATGGCATATCAGCTAAGTCACCCAATCCAATTTTATTACTAAATGTCAAAAATGTAGTAAGCTTAGAGGTCCAGAATAACAAGCAAAACAAACAAAAAAGTTAATTGTATCAGGTAGAATTAGTGATTTGTACACGTTTACCACTGCTATAAAATTAAAAAAAATTACCTATATCTAAATTCTTCAGCACTGATACTTAGAATTTCCTCTAAAGTGCAAGTTCTCCAGCTGTTACTGCTATTAGGCATATGTGTACACAATTAACTTTGCAAGTATAATTTCTGTTTTAAAATAAGAACTTGGTCACACCACTGGAAGTCATTCGGTTGGAGTTTGTAGTAATTGTAGTTGAAGCAAAGATTTATAAAAAGAAAAGAAATGAAGAGTTACAAAGCTGTAATATAATATCCAGTTATTCATCAGAGTTCTTGGTGAATAGAATGGACATCATTCTTTATGTGATTTTAGTTCATCTGGAATTATATGTAAGGAATATAACTTTTGCCATCTGATATGTCTAAGCTCTGTGTATACCTGGTTTTCCTAGCAGTCTAAATAATTCATTCTGAAAGGGTGAGAAAACATTGATGTAAGATTATATTTTAAATCAGATATTTGAGCAATTAGAACATTTTGTTTGGGCAGAAGAGTGTGTCATGCCTAACCTGGGAAGGGAAGGAGGAATGATCAGATTCACAAGTCTGAACTGGTTAAATTAAGATGAAACTGGCACTCAAGGTCCAAACAAAATCATCAGTTTTAGTGGGAATCTCTGTACTACAGTTATGTCCAAAGTACTTGTACTCTTAAAATGATATCTGTCTAATCTGTGTAGCTAAACTATGTGACTTTGTAAGAAATTGAAATTAGCATTACTTTCTTAATTTTAAAAGGAAAAGAAAGAAAGAGAGAGAGAGAGGGAGGGAGATAGAAAGAGATAAATTGACACAGAAGGAGATCACCAGTCCAGGTTCCAGCTCTGGGGTCCTTTCAGTCTGTGAGAGTGCTCATCCAGAAATATCGGAGCACACCCAAGCTTTTCTCAGGCGCCCTTTTATGCCTGCTAGATTTCAACAGATTGATCAACAGATTTGTCATAAACAAGTTTGTTCATCAGCAAGTTAGTGAACAAACAAGGAAGGCCAGCCACAGTGTTCCCTCCTTCAACCACATCTTCACCCTTAACCTCTTGTCATGGTGATGGTCTTTTATTGCAAGTATTTGAGACAATTCCAGACATACCTTAGATTAAATGTTTTTCCTTGATCTGCTACATGTAGTTCTGAGACTTTCTCCACTTGTTGAATTATTTCTCCTCACTTAAACTTTTAAGTTGCTGAGACTATGTGTCTTTCAACTCTTTTGTTACAATGGTGACTTAAAATTTTGTCCTTTTACAGACATTCATGATGAAACATAGAAAATCCAATAGGATTAGTGTAATCAGTAAGAGATTTACAGCTAACTATATTTAACTCTTTCATTTTTTACATCTTACTGAACTTTTTGTAAGTAAATATAGTGTTTACTAGCAAGGCTAAGTTCATTTCAGTGAAAATGGGAGTCTAATTTATCTATTGTGTAGATACGTTGATGTTATCAATGTACTTCTATCTGGAATAGTCATCTTCTAAAAGGTACTCTGCAAGTGTGCACTGCTCTATCCTTTAGGTCTGGAATGATCATTAGATATCTTAGCTTTGTTCAAATTGTCTTTCTACAGATTAGAAACCCACCTTATGCCAGTCACTGGTAGTATTTTCTGGACTATGTGATCTTTTTTGGCAAAGAGCTCTAGATAGATACCTTAAATACATTTAGCATAGGAGTTTCTGAAAGTAACATAAGAGTTAATCACAAGAAACTATGGATTAATGTAACATTGTATCATATTAGGAACCAGTAACAAATATTAAAATTTATTTTAAATGGAAAAAAGTAATCCTTACTTGCTTATTGTAATCAATAATTAGCATTTTAGCCATTATTTCCTTTGTCATTAATTATTTCCATTTTATATTTTCTAGTGCTAGTACTCTACTTGTAGACTACCGGACAACACCTACATATATTTACTGTTGTTCTTCCAATAAAGTCAAATATTCTTCAACTGGAAAAAAAAAAAAAAAGAGAGAGAGACTATGACACTGTAACTGCTCTCTCCTGAAGAGACCAATGTCATAGGTTATCAACATTATCAATTTCTCATTTGTCATGACCCTGAGGAAGAAACTGCCCATCAATGCAGTTTGACTCTCGTTGCTCCAAATAGTCCACAGCTGCATACAGAACAAAATCTGATTCAGAGGAATTGTTTAGCTGATATTGCACTGCACATGATTAACCTGAATGGATCTGAACTCCCACTAGTTGAATGAAAAATAGCAAGCCCCTTTTTCTGGTCATTAAAATACAAATATCCACCTGCATTTCAAGACTGAATTATATTAACCTGCATGTTGACATTTTAGTTATGTCTAGAATTATTTTGCAGATGAGTTTAATTCCACTTTTATCTTGAGTAGTTTAACAAGGACACCAAGAGAGTGAAGAGAAATTCTAGGACTTTTATCTAATATTACCATTCTATGGAGCCCCAGCTGATGAAGGATCATTTCCGTGAATATCGAAATGAGCAGTAATAATGCTAAATATCCATTCTCCATTTTTAAGTTGCCCATGGAACAAGCAAAAATTTATTCCTGGTAAAATACTGCCTTGTAGAAAAAAAAAAAAGATGTATGAAGAAATAGATGCATATTAGTTGAAAGAAAATGTTATAATGCTGTGGACTGTTCAGAATGACCTCCTGTAAAGCCAGTATTTTGTGTTAATAAATTACAAGAAACACCATTTAGCAGTAATTTATTAAATTGAGATTAAATAACGAATGAACTTACCATTATGAATTAAGCTAGAGCTCAAGGCCGTAGTCTTGAAAAACAGAAGAAAGGGATGATGGATGCAGGCAGATAGAATCTATTTTTAAATGGCTATTTCTCTGGTTTTGCGTTGTGAGCAGTTTTGTTCCTAAGAGATTTGGGGAGAGAAGAATGATTTTTTTCCTTCAGTGCATCTTTCTCATTTTGAAGTATTGCTAACCATATTTGTCAATTCATTGTGCAGTAACAAAGATCTTAAAAGAATAATAAAGAGTTTGTTTGTTTTTGCTTTACTTTTAAATAAGATTGCAGGTCCTATATGTAGTCATTTAAATAATACCATCCGTTGTTTGTTTTACTCTGGAGAGTCAAAAGATTCTGTGTTGATCTGGACAGAAAAGAACTATGTAGGGTAATAGCTTGAAGGAAAATAAAAAGTTTGCCTAAAAACTATGTTGATACAGGACAAGTATCTTCTTTTCTATGCATCCATGTGTCAGAATGTCATTTCAAGGCTGTTGCTGTGCAGACTACAGTAAAGTCAGGGTTGCAAGAGCTTTCTGGGGCAGAGTCAGCAACCAGAGCATAGCTAAAACATTGTTTCTGGCTTATAAGGAGGCTGGGATACATTAAGTTTTCATGAGGAATTTCCTTTACGTCTTGTTATAGATATCTGCTGAGCATTTCAGAGACAGAATAAAAGACATCTTATAGTCATTTGGTTCACACTCAGCACAGGTGTCATGTCTTAGAAATCCCACAGAGAGGCGAGTTCAATGAATTCTATGTAGCAAGGACCTAATTTGGGAGATTTGGAAGGGGAAGTAAATTACTCCTGCTTATATGTTCTTGTGCAACCCATTATTTTTTACTGTATGTTAGTTAACCTAGGGGCCAAAGTTTGAGGTTTTGAGTTTAAAGGCATTAGTAGATGTTGTGATTTAACCCCTTATTCCATACCATTTACATCACATTTAAGTCTCACAATTTGCATTATGTGTGGAGAGGATCTCCACTTTGAATGTCCAGCCCAGCACAGGCATTCAAAATGTGAAGAGGAGCTGTACTTCAGTACCAACCACTTCCAAAGCAGCTCGAACCCCTCCATATGCTGTCAAAAGATTTTTCAGTTGGACTGTAGCTTTTAACAATCTTGTTTTAACACCTTCTGGTCAGTTCTGTTGTTACTTCAGTTATTTGAGTCCCACACTGAGTGCCAGAGGGACTGCTGTCATTTAACCTGCAAGCAGCTTAACACCATACATCTTCATTCTCAACCCCACTCCTGGTGGAATGGGGGCAAGAGTCAGAAAAAAAAAAAAGGGTTGAGATAGTAATAGTTTAACATAAAGAATAGTAATTACAGTACAAAACAGATGATACACAGAACAATTGCTCACCACCCTCTGACCAATGTCCAGCCAGTCCCCATGCAGCAGCTTGCACTCATGATGTTGTATGGTATGATATGGGATATCCAATTGGCCAGTTGAGGTCATCTGACTTGGTCTTTATTTTCCCAGCTCCTTATTTCCCCCCAGCTGTTCCCCTTACTGACAGGAAACTGAAAAGGCATTGGTTCTGTGCAGCACTGCTCAGCAAAAACTAAAACATCGTTGTGTTATCAACATTGTTTTTCTCCTAATGCTAAAACATAGCATTATACCAGACTTTCTGCAGAAAATTAGCTCTGTTCCAGCTGTAACCAGTGTCTGTATAGATTTTAAAGAGCCTTACAGAGTCTAATATCACCAATATGCAATTAAAGAGTTTGGAATCCAAAGAGGTTAAAATGAAAGGTCATGCAACATGTCAGAGCCTGGGTGAGGAACAGTCCCTTTACTGTAAAATCTTTTGCCCCATCTTCTGTATCTTACTGTAATTGCATGGAGCCTGGCAGATGCCTCATTATTCTATTCTGAGGAACTCAGCAGTGCAAGTAATGTGTTATTATACAGGAATAGGAAACTTGTCCATCTTGTCTCTTTTGATAGTTCCTTCACAAGGACTCAGCACAAATGCAGAGAAGTTTAAGCTTCATTTATAATACTCATGTCAGATAAAATTTTGATTAGAAATATACCACATGACATTCCTTAATCTTTGACTTTTAACATATTTACCTTTTTTCTGATGTGAGTTTTAATGTCATAAAACCTACATATAAGTGAACTGAAACTATGACATACTGCTTGCGTCACGTGCTTGAATAATGTACTCTTGAATAATCTTGAAATTTTCTATCTCAGTAATACCTATGTTCATGCTCCACCCATCTTCATGTGTTAATATAACTGTTCAGGTTTTTGCAAGAAAAAATATATATAGAAGTGATGACACTCACTGATTTCAGTCAACTTCAAAGTGTGATGTATGAGAGTATTATCATAAGTCCTATTAGGAAATCTCAGCCTTTATTGCTTGCCTATTTACCAGTGGCAGAACATGGTTCTCTCTGCACTTCGTGTCCAGGTTTGACCCTGGCCAGCAGCTTAGAACTCAACCAGCTGTTTACTTACTCCCCCAGCTCCAGCAGGACAAGAGAGAAAATAGGAAAAGTATGAAAACTTATAGGTTGAGATAAAAACATGTATGCAAAACAAAAATTGCAGGTAGATGGTCAGCCACTTCCCAGAAAGCAGGAACTTATTAACTGTTGTGGATGATTTCACTGAAGAGCTGTATATCACATGGCAGCTTTGATTTTTGTTTCAGGACATAATGTTGCACTGAAAACTGCGCTAAAAATGTCTGTGGCAGAGATTTGTAATTAAATATAAAGGATTGTGCTTTGTAGCTAATATAAACATCTTACTCACGGCTAGACTTGTAAATTATATCTTTCCAGGTGCAGATTCAAGTGTCAGACCAGTGCTTGTAAATTTGTGTAGGCATTTAGTATTCGTTCATGAGCATTTTCTTATTCAGTGTTTTCCCTGAAAAAGTATTGGAAATACATCTAGTACTTCTAAATACTGATTCAAAACCAGATTATACAGGTTTGGAAGCTCTCGTTCAAATTGTACTGAGTTGTCTGAAGTTCATTGCTGGCATGTTGGCAGGAGCACTACAGAACCATCATACACAGTTTGGCACAGTTGGAATTCCACATGAGGGTAAAAAATTGAATGAACATGAAACCTGACTGTGACCATTTCGCTTTAGAAGAGAGAGCATAATCTGGTCAGATGTGAAGTGCATCTGCACCAGTGGAATAACTGTATGTTGTTTCCACTTGAACTATTCCTAGCTGGTGCGTATGTAGACGACACAAGGCTTCTGTGCTGTCAGTTCTTCAGCTGTCATGAGCATCCTGCTGGTAATAAAAGCTTAAGTAAGCAATGAGAGGGAAAAAGCAAAACCTCATTGAATTGATTTTATTTCAGTGAGCTGCAGAGCCTATTAAATTTCTTAGATGCATGAAAATATTAGGATCTTTATTGCTCAATTAAATCATGATTATTCCTGCTAACTCTGCTTAAAAAAAAAAAAAAGGTACCAAAAGGATAAAAATGACAGACAGAAAATCAGAAAATAGGCTCAAAATATACAGAATTTGCAAGTGACATTTCCAAGAAAAAATGTTTCATGCTCAAGTAAATAAACAAAAAGACTTGTTTGCTGAGTTTAAAAGATTAAAAGCATTAAGTCCCGCATCTAAATGTGAATACCTGTTCCTGAAAACAAGATGCCAGCATCAGCATTTCCAACATTTAAAATCCTCCATACTGACCTATAGAAACAACTATTCGCTATTGGTGTTTGTTTTATCATCCTACTTACTATTTCTCCCACACCCATAATCAACATTATAGGCTGAAGTGATCAGTTCTTGGAGAAGGAGGGGAATTTAGTTGATTGTGTTGTCTTGGCTCTCAGTGGCATCTCTATTCACTTCCTTTTTCTCCAAATATTCATTGATTTTGTTCACTGCTAACAGATGATTGGTAAAAATTTTCAGGACTAACTAATAAAATGGTGTTTACAATAACAAATAGAAAATGACACCAGCTGTTACTTACCTACCATTAGCTGATTTATGACTGTTAGTTTTAGTTTTTACTTTCTTTTCATTTTTTTCCCCTTTACAAGGGTTTTGTGTTTGCAATAGTTGATCCTGCCATACTTAATTAATTTTTTGTATTTTTCAGAGGATGCTTTATAATTCATTTCTTAGTTGTTTCTCTGTATCTGCACTATTCCCACTAACAATAAAAAATACTGTATTCCTGAAAGTTTAGAATTATTTTTCAACTTTTAACACATAGAAGCAAGGCATTTACCAGCTGAGGCTATTAAAATGCTGCAGATTTACTTACTTGTTTGTTTGTTTGTTTGTTTTTAAGCAAAGAAACAAAATAATTAGTAAGAATAAGCTCTAAATTCTACTTTGAATTGTGTTTTTAACTTCTCATTTCCAGGTTAAAATTTCTTTCTATTCATTTCTTGTCCTTTCTAAGATGGTGCTTGAATCATGTTTCAGATTTCATGAGAGCTCATGTTACACAATTTACACCTTTTGAGGAAGGAGTGCATTGATATTTATGTTATAATTAAGATTTTTTTTAATTTCCATTGTTTATCCAAACATTACAGATTTATTTTTGAAGAAGCATTTGCTATTTGCACGAGGAATGCTGTGGTGCTTTGCCTTTATTTTGGCAAGCCAAGTCTGCTTTCAGTATGATCTCAGGCAGTAAAGGAAAGCATCAACAAGTTCTGTGCTTTTCAGATGATAAATCTTAACAGGCTGCTTCAAGCTTATTTACATTCACTTACTGGCTTTAGAAACACTGGAAGAAATATTTTTTCAGACCAAGAGAGAACGCTTTAGAATTTATTCACATGTATATTCACGGTGCAGAGAGCAAGTGTGCGAGTGCTGTTAGCCACTGTTAGGACCTTTCTCTAATCTCCTTGCTTCTGCTCATTCTGTAGTTCTAGGAGGAGTTGCACTGTTCCTTATATATTTCTTTCAGTATCATGCTGGGTGGAAATAGTCCTCGGTGTCTACCTAATGCAAAGTGCCATCCACTCTTCATTACTGTTGAAGCCCTCTTAGTGCTTCCTTGTGGACCTATCTGTATTCCTCATAGACTTCATCACAACCATTAAAGTCATCAATTTTTGTCAGTACCACAGAATAAGTTCTAAATTTACCTTTTTACTGTTTACTGTGGCCTCATTTTATTCAAATTGTTCTGTGGATTTTCATCCTGATGAAAGTCCTTTTCTGGCAGAGCTACAGCTCAACATGTGCCTTTGCACCATCTCTCAGAAAAGCAAATAAAAAAAAGGGAATTGTCTACTGTATTGTCAGTGTTCACAAAGACTTCGGACTATGCTTTTTCCAGGAAAGCCTACTTAAATTACCAATAAAAAGAGTATGAATTTGCATAGTGGTACATGATGCTTATTAGTTGTTCTTGGAGCTTTTAAAGAGATCATCTTTGACTATTCCACCAGAGTAGTCCACTGAATAACATATAGTCTTGAGCTCCCACTGTCACTCAGCTTCTACATTTTTCTTGCCTGTTAGTGCAAGCCTTTTGGATCTAGTGTCTTTAATTTGACATAATGTATTTTGGTGTAAACTGGGGGGGGGAGGGGGGAAGGGGGAAAATCAAGGTGAGTGCACTCCTGAATGAGATACTAGATTTGCTGTAATGCTGCTGTCTGCAAACTGCCATACCTACTGAGAAGATAAGAAACTTCGGACTTCAAATATTGATTCTTTAGTGAAAAAAAAGAAAAAAGTTTTGTGAACCTGGGCTGCAGTTTTGAGCTGCACTTTATGGGGTGCTCTGGGGCTGTAATTCCATGCAATTCTTTCTCGCTTATTTCCTTCTGGATTTAGTTTCCAATGCATTTAGGTATTACAGTATTCTCCTTACAGACAGCCAACTTGGAATTGCAGATCCTTAAAATGTCTGTGGTCAGAGTCCAAAAACATTGTTTGCTTGTATGTTGAGGTAACCCATTCATCTGGAGGACCATAAACTATTCAAAGCTAAAAAGGGGAAAAATATACATATTGATATTCTATTTTTTCAGATCCCAACATTTTGCTGTATCTTCTTTCTTGCAGTTGAGACACTAAAAAACTGCAAAATCTTCAAGCTGTTTTAGATGTTGCTGTTTTCTCTTTATGGATAAAGCAGTTTTGCAGCCCTTTGTTTGAGATACACTGCTTGAAGACGTATGAAATAGCCATAAAGTTCTATTCTCTTAATTAATTCATGTGTACCCAAAACCAATAATGTCTGAGGAGCAGACTGACATATTTTTTAACCAATTCAGTTGATCTGTCACATTAAACAAATGTTCTTGACAATTTGGCCTGAGATTACTGATTGTTTGACTTTGCCACCTTCTAAACCTTCATCCTGTTCTCTTTCAGTGGCTTCTCTAAGGAGTGTCAGTTGTATTTGAGTCTCTAGTGTATTAGAACTTGTGTTAATTCATTTCTCTGGAGAGAGGGCTCCACTAAAATACTTATGGTTGCAGAAAATAATGGAGGATGGAGAGCAGCAGTAGGTACCAAAGATTTAACTGCTCTTAATAGAAAACTTGCAATCATAAGATGACCTCATCAACAGTTATGCAGTTGCTCAAGGAAAATAGAATTGCATCATTTGACCTTCAGGACACTACCAATTTATTATGTTGAAGCATGTCTAATACTGGAAACAGTGAGATTGTCACATCAGGGTCCTTCCTCTAGAACTTTTTATGGCAACCAATATCTTCACAGAGACTTTGGCTATTATACATAGAACATTATTATTACTCCTTATGCTTGGCTCATAAAGTATGGCTCTTTTCATCATCTGATGAATACTGTCAACCTCACTGTAGATGTCATAGATTTACAGAATTCTGTTAGAGTGATTATCATTCATTTGGTTCTCTCAGTACTTGGCATTTACGTGAGCAAAACAACTTGAAATTAGCCTCTCTTTAGTAGCTAGAACTTCATTTGTAGAAGGAACATTGTTACTTTGCTCTCGCTCTTTGCTAAATCTTTCCATGATTCTATGATTGTACAAGTGCTGCTCTGTACATCTGACTATCAATATGATGTTTTTAAGTATCATATTTTTTTTCATAATTCACCCCTGAATGAATAAGCAGCATCAGTTAGATCACTGTTCACATGATGCATACCACATATAACTACTGTAATTTATGTTCCCTGTTGCACGTATCACTGAAAAATTCTAAACTGTGTCTACAGAAGCAAACCATTTGGTTCTCTTACTTTGTGTAAGGGGATGACTAAAACCACTTGCTTTATTACTGGAAAGCCCATTTAACTAGACTAAGAGCTCGGAGTTTATAAACTGAACATGTTCATGGCAGTGTGATTGAAGATCTTTTGCGGGGAGAGGGGAGGGTTGGCTTTTTACTACGTATTACAGAATTGTAAATCCATAAACTGATAGGTGGTACTGCTGTCATTCTACATCAACTAATTAGATACCTTTAACTGTACGTTAATTATGAATTTTGTCTCTGGAGGCCATCAAATATGTCTGTTAGTGTTTGACTATTCAAAGGTGAAAACTGATAATTTTTTTTATGATGATAGATCATGTAAGATGTGAAAATGAATTAAATTATTTTAACAACATTATTTTAGAGTTTTATCTTTTCGGAGGGTACTCACTTTTTGCCTTGGGAATCATTAAAAAGTCAAGAAAATTCTGAATCAGAACTATACTGTTTCTTGAATGTCTAAGATGTATTCTTAATTTCATTGAAGGGAGATAAGACGTACATGTTCCCTTCAGTTCCCTTCCTTTCTGAATTGATGTTCAAGGCAACACAGAACAGATTACCCGAGCTATAGATAACTCAATCTACAAGCCCGGAAAGCAGTAGTTTTGAAATAGTTTCTGGCCCTTGATCCTTTGACACAAAACCCCCAGTCTGTCATTTTCCCTTATGCTAATTTTTGTCAGTGTAACTCCATTACCTCCACCTCAGAAGCCGAAAAGCAGATGTGTTTTGGTATTGAAAAATCTCCTGCTGTAAACATCTAGAAAGTGTATTATGCAACTGGATTACATTCTCCTGTTCTAGAAGTGGTTCTAGAAATTCTTGATTAATCACTGGAGCTAATTTTGTCATACAATGAGATCTTCTATTGTTTTTTCTAACTATACAGACAGTTGATCATCAGATTACATTAGGCATAGATTACATTACTTTTACATTACGTTTTGCCTGGATTACATTACTTTTAAGGGTGAGTCTTGGAAATATGCACTCTAGTAGCCAGAATGTCTGCCCTGAGCATGTATATGTGTCCTTTGTATGTTTCCTTAAATTATTTTAAGTAAGGATAAAGAAACTATCAGAATTCAACTGTTGTTTTGTTTGTTTGTTTGTTTGTTTGTTTCTTCTTCAGGGACTCACAGAGGTGCTTTTTATACGTGGGTAATAAGTTTTATATTTTTTCAATCAAGTGCCTTTGTTGCTGATTTTACTTTATTTACTATAGTTATTAGATGTATTTTTTTTAATATCTGATAGAGAATTACTCATTTTCATAATAATTGTATTTATCCATGGTCAAATAGTATCACTTGTGTAGTCTTTTTATTTCAATTGGCTTATCCAATTGGTCACAGAGATTTCCTAGAAGATAAATAATTGTTTAAAGGTATATCAAGGTATGACTGAATGCTCACAAAATTGTCTACATAAGTTGATAATTGTTTCCTCCAATCATCCTGTGAGTAGCAATGTTTCTTGAAATCGTCAGTTATATATTTCTCTACAATGGTGAAGCTGATATAGTGCACATTTCCATGATCCCTCTCCTCCTCTTTATCTCCTTGATGGTACTAAAAATGGACATTGTAAGGGGGTACAGTAAATGTAGAGGGTGAGCACTCTGATCTTTTGCAGACATCTTTTTGCTCAGCTAATTGTAGAAGCTATTCAGCAAACAGGCTTTTCCAAGTCCAATAATTGTGTCAGTTTTCGTTGGTTGTCCACAACACTTTTTCAGTGCTGGACAGAAACTTGTGACTGCCCTCTTTAAATTATTACTTAAAAGGTTTGAGTTTTGCCTCACAATTAGAAAAGCGTTTGAGCAGCAATGATGTAAGTACCATATTACACTGAAAATGAAGTATGCTTTTGTCATCTGGAATCAGATCCTATGTGAGCTGAATTCTCAATTCCTGCACCAGAACATAACAGCTTTGCTGGGAATGTCTCCAGAGAAAAAGACACTCCTCCATGAAATTTTATCAGGTATTCCTCAGCCTCAGGTTACTCTGCTTGACATGTTTAGAAAGTCACTCAGCAGTCAGAAGTTTTAGCCTAGGTTTCACACTGAACAGAGTTCTTAGTGTTTGGAAGAGTCGTGGCCAAAAGAGACCCTGGTATATTTTGTAAGAACTTCATATTTATGTGCCTATCTTGAGAACTGTAGTTTTCTTATGGATGTGTCCCTCTAAAATAAATTTCCCTTGAGCTCCTGAAGTATTCTTTATAGTTAAAGAGAACAGAATACAAGAAGGCATGTTATTCTCTTTATACAAAAATAAAATTAAAATTGCAGATGTATTTTTGAAGAAAAAGATACAGTTAAGTACTTAAGAAAGAAATCCGTGCATAAGACACAGTAAAACACTGTGTGCAATCTTACCTTGATATGCATTCAGATATCATATTCCACAGTCAGGATCTTATGGATTGTTAATCAGAGAGTACAGCTATCACTTTATACTGAATATTTGGCATATCCCTTTTATCCCCTTAGATAGTGAGGGATCAGGAATCTGGACAATTTTAACAGTAGTTAAATCTATCCCAGGAAAGCTGCTCTATTACTAAAAGGTCAGGTTTTCTAATAAGGTTTAAAATGAAGGTCCTTAAAAGTAGTGGTGTACATTCAATCTTAGTTCATGTACTTGTTAAAATCTGTGTTTTTTATTCAGTCTCCAAAGAAGTGTTGTCATTAATAAAGGCAGCACTCACCCTTTCATTTCAAACTGATGTAGTCTAATTGGCACTAATAATCACATCTGTTTTTTCAGCATTGCTGAGTATAAAATGACTGCCTCATCATTTTTATTTGTATGGTCATTCCAATATATTCCTTCATGGTAATATGCAATTAGAATGCCGAAGTTCTTCAGACATTATATATATATATTTTTATTTTATTTTTAATTTTTAACGAGGCTAAGACACTTTAAATGCAAGTTGTTCAAAGTACAAATGTTTCTCTTACTGTCTTAATTAACTTGCATTGCCAAAACCTTAAAAGCTGAATTAGTAGTCTGCTAATTCATTAAGCAGAAAACTTACATGGAAAAACTATCCTTGAGTAATATTTTCTGTTTTTATTTTCTTTTTAATAAATCCTTCCAAAAACACTGTAGTTTGTAATCAGCTGTTTTTTTTTTAAACCTACTTGCATTTCTTCCCTAGTTCTGTGATATATGCAGATTATTATGCATTATTGAATTAATTTTCAGAAAATAGTTTGCACCATTTTCAATCATATCTGCAACCTTAACCTTGTGTATTAATTTATTGAGAGTAATTTATTGAGAGTATGGTAACTGTGCTGTATTGTTACACTGATTTTTGGCATTTCAGTTACCTGCAGTAAGACTTGAACCTTTCTTCCCTTTACTTGTCAAATATTGTAGGAGAGGCCAAACACAGTAAGGATTTTGTTGTTTTGTTTATTTTCACTGCTGTTTGCTGTGTTGTGGGGGTTGCTGCTGGAGACAGATACTGGGCTAGCAAGGTGATTGATTGTTTTCCACAGGGCCAGTTTTGGATGTCGCAGTTAAAACCTTCATGTGTGTTACCTTGTACACAGTTTCAGGCAGAGATGCAAGTGAACAGCAGGGACTGAGCACAACCTGCATAGTAAAACAGGAAGCAAAATAAAGATTGGAAACCCAAACTGAGATATGACGTAGAAGGCACATCTGAAAATCAATATAGCCATATCATACTATACTAACTCAGAAGTAATTCAGTGCATGTATTAATCTAATAACATAAGTCCAGCTCTAGTTGTATTAATGTCCTCAGCCCAAAGCAAAGTTTGTTCAAAGGTTGTGTGCAGCTATGTCTAACCTTTTCAAGTTTGACAAAGGCACTTCACTAATCAACTCAAGGAAATGCCGGTCTTTTATGATCAGGTTGCTGCATAGTTGGGACAGAATGCATACCTGATCACAGACGATGCAACTATGAAAGCAGCCATTGTGGGTTTCATCTCTGACAAATTAACCACTGTCTTTGGCAGGCTGCCTTGGGGCTGGGACCACAGATGGAAGCTACCACTCCTGTCATTCAGAAAACACATCTTTTTCCAGACTATGGCATTGTACCATCCTGTGCTGCCTGTACTGTTCAGAGTGCTTTTTTCTTTTTTGAAAGACAACATGATTCAAGGTTTAAACCAGAGACAATATTTGGGAAATAACCCCAATTAACTGTATTTATTGACTTATACACTTACATTAACTGTATTTTGCCAATTTTTATTTCAAGAACAGGTGAGTTGGAGATAGTTCCAGTTTGAAGGGCTACATCTCCTTTAGTTAACCCTAAACTGTTATTTCCAATCCATTTACTTCTGACATTCTGTCAGTCCACTCCTTCTTATATATAATGCATGAGAAGAATATTTAAAGTACACTTGTGTTTTGACACTAATGAACGGTACTCATAATACTTGTATTTTCCAGAAGCTAAACCCACAAGAATGAATAATGTTTGGGAAGATATATGTATGTGAACTGTATAGAAATGTCTCATTCACAATTGTTAAATTGCTGCTAGAAATCATGTCTCTGAATTTCTACACTGAAATTCAAAATGAATATTACCACTTAAACACATTCACCTACAGTTCTTTATTTAATACATGTAAAAGAGTAGTATGCTTGAAATAGAATTTTTTAATAGTGTTTACTGCTATACCTGGTGATAAAAATGCAGAGGAAAATTGTCTTTTTTTTGAGACCCCAACTGGTAACACACTGAGCATCTTACCTCAAACTCCATTATAGTCAAAAGTGAGATACAGATGTTTCTAGAGGGCTGCCAGATTCTAAAGCAGTAGGAATAATTTATAAACACCATTCTTGGAAGTACTTTCTCCACTTTCTCCACTTCTAGTGAATGAATTCTCTAAGCACACCTAGTGTGAAGCTGTAGTTTTCTGTATTTTAGTTGGGATACACTGGAAAGTGAATACACATGTTTTTTTTTCTTAAACTGAAAACAGGAGGAAAAAGTTTGAAGATAGCACAGAGTGCTTCAAGTTGTGAGCACTAAGTATATGACATATATAAGACATTCGGATTTTTTTTTTCCACAAATAGAATTATTTAGTTACTAATAAAGGAGGCAGCTAGGTTATCTTCTTGTCTCTAGGGTTTATCGATTCACTTTGATTTTATCCAAAGATCTCTTGTAAAATATTCAATTTTTCTTCACTCTTTTCCTCCTTTTCTTACTATAACAGGAATGAAAAAAAAAAAAAATCACTCTTTCTGCATGTTCTTGTCCTTGACAGTTTAATCAGAGAAAATATATTCCAGCCATTTGACATTTATTTATGGTAATGAAATTGATTCAGATTTGTAACCTCCCAAATCTCTTCAAGGTAATGTGCTTTCTGCTGTTATGTATAGTAAATTTAAGTGAATGAGTAGGGGGAGTAATATCAACCACATAAAAAAAGTGTTTTGGATCCTGCTGACAAAAGTATAATCACAATATAGAAGTGATCAGCCAGCAAAGCCTGTTACAAAAACTCTTTTTTAATTCTATTTAAGAAGTTCAATTATTTAGGAATCCCATTTCAAATCTAGTTCTTGGTTTTACTATATTAACTCTGGGGAGAAGCTGCATACTGTACCAATTGCTGTTTACTTCAGATGTTTGTGTGAGATGATGTGGGACATTCAGTAACTGGTGTTAATTCCATGTGCAATCTAATCTAAACATAGTCATTCATACTTTTGGTGGGCTGCTTAACTATCTGTATGCTTTGCAGTTTTTCCGTTTTGCACAGTTTTACTTGGATATGTTGAATGTTCCCACTGAAAATACTGAGGTGCATTTCAGATTTTCAGAATCTGCATTAGCTGTCAGGTACCACTGTGAGTTGTAGCATCACTAATGACAGCCTGACAGGCCAGTGTTCAGAATTACTGTCTTGCATTCAAATGCATAAATATTTGATGTAGAGATGCAATAGTTCTGTTGTATTTTGAACCTTATCCTCCTGACCTGATACATTCGGCTCTTCTGCTTTATATTCTTTCCTCCCAAGTATCAGGGGACATTTTGGACAAAACCCTGTTTGTGCAACAGCTCCCAGGAACTGTGATAGCTCAAACTTTCAAGAAGTCCTTTCAACAGCCCTTCAGCAAAATATTCTCTCTTCTTTCTAAACTTATCTGGGCTTGAGTGCTCATGCAGCACTTAGCCATGCGTGCTCAGTTGAGGGGCTTATCATTCAGTTTTTTTGTGTAGAGTTCTAATCTCTAAATAATTTTTATGAAAAGAAAACTCACTTTCCTTCCTCTGTTGTCATTAGCCGTGTTACTGCAGTAGCACATTTTAAGTATTAACATTTTAAGTAATAACATTTTAAGTATTAGGTCTCCTACATAACAGAAGTCAAATGGAACCTCCTCCAGTAATTTTGTCCTCTGACACAAACTAGCAATGCAAGCAGAAAATCTAGAGAGAAGATCAGTGAATACATAATATTCAATCTTCATTCAACTTCATTTTTTTTTCTTTTTGCTCTTGTTGTTTCTTCATTTTTATTTTATTTGAATCAGAAAATATTTTTAAAAGAAATTATAATTGTGTCTCCTAGTTTTTATCTTTGTTTTTCCTCATTCTGAAGAGCCAAGAATGAATGGAACTGCACATGTGAAGTACAGGGAGCAAGAAAGGTACCTTCCCAATGGTACTTCTACCAATTATTATCCAGGAGTAACTGGAAATGTCTTCTGTGTTTCATATTTGGCAGATATTTGCAGACCAAGTGGAATTTTGAATGCTAATACAACTTGAATTTGATGACATTTTGAAATTTCTGGTTGCTGTTTGTCTACTCTATTATCTACGAGCTTTGTCTCTTGAGAATTTGCATTACTAATCACTCGTTGATTGTAATTGTAACATATTGATTTTTTTATTTTAAATCAAGAATGAATATGTCAGGTAAATATTCACTACATCTGGATTTAATTAACATTGCCCTGCTGTTTTGTTCCAATGACTGAATACAGAAGCACATTACAGTACTGTAGGATCAGTACAGCACTTAGTCATTATGGATGTCTGGGAACAGCATGTTTCAGTCATTCATCATTATGTAATTATGTGACATCCTCATTGACAGAGAAAGGTGCAGGAAGGGAGGAAATGCTTTTATTTCGACAATTACTTTATTCAAAGTATGCCTCATTTGATGGAATAGGACCTTCCTTTCTCAGTGTATAAGCACATGGCAGCTGTATGACCCTAAATGTGCTTTGCACCATGAAAGCCTGTCAGCTCCATGCTCTGTGCCCCTTTACAGTTGTGCCTGTTACTTTAATTTGTTGTTCTCTAATCAGCTCTTCTCAGTCTCTGTTAAAAGTCCATAATGCTAATTTGTTTGATTAATTTCAAAAGAGCCCAGCCAGATTATCTCATTAAGTTATTAAGTTAATGCTACTGATTTTAAACAGATGTTTAAAATAGAAAATACTACTAAGGGAAATATTGCAAGGGTTGCAATAGAGCTTCAAAAGCTGAATTTTAGTTACAATAATCTAAATGATTGTAAAGCTTCATTATATAGGTGTTCTAGTAAAGAGCTAGTGAACTGTGGGCTTGGCTGAAATGGTAGTAGTTTTGTCTTTTAATAATGTCTCATTTGTTTTGCAGTGTGAGTTATATAAGTTTCTCGGCACCTTCAGAGGAAGGTCTAAAAGATGTAGATCACTTACCGAATATTTCAGCCTTACAGGACTGTGCTGTAGTTAGGTAGTACTTTGTCGTTTTTTGTAGCACAGTAAAAGATAACAACACTAAGTCAGATGCTTCAGATAGTAAGTCAACAAAAGTCCAGAAGTACAACACTGCAAATTTGTCCCATAGGCACTTGTGTCATGAAGTGGACTCTGAAGTACACTAGTAAAATATATGTGCAAAAGTTGTTTTTCATGACATGGCTGAGGACTGAAAGAAATATCATCTGGTCCTTCCTACTTTACTTAGCACTCCTTTCCTTTCCCTTTTGAAGCAGCAAAATAGTGGTAGGTTTGTGGTTTTCTTCACCATGAAGTTGAAATAGTTCAACAGTTGATAAGTGAAGGAGCTTTTCTTTTGGTCTGAGTATTCCTTTATAACACAGAAAGTCTGTTCACTCAGGCAATGTACTGAGACTATGTAGCAGACAGGAAGATTATCATTGTATTTACTGACTCTTCTGATTGTAAAGCATATTCTTTTTGAAGTTTCAGTTCTACATTATTTTAATGATGGTTATTTAAATGAAAATGATACTTTGCATTTTTAAGTGTCAATCTTTTATTTTTCACCAAATACAAGTCATTAAAATGATTGTTGTGGAAATATGTATGATTCCGTAAGAGTATTGTTGCTATTTCAAGTATTTAAAGATATCAGCAGTAGATAAGGTCTTTAGAAGAGTATCCTGTTTTCATGTAAATATTCTTCACAGTGCTATTGCATGTAATAGTAGAGAAAGAACATACATTGTATGTATCTTGCATCAAAATATTTATCTGAAAAAGAAATCTGTTTTAAATATTTTGCTTTTCACTAGTTTATTAAACTATCAGACCTGTCCATGAAGAATGAAAAGCTCAGGCCAATTAATGACCAATGCTACTAATCTTTAGGCTTCTAACTTTAAAATGTTGGCTTTAGCCTCTTTTGAGAGGATTGCCTTACTTCCTTAGAACAATAATATGTTTGGCTAATTTAAGTTTTAGCGCTAAAATTGAGGAAGAAAATTGGAAGACCCTTGGAGAAAATTTCAGAGGACATTCTGTCTCACTAAAACTCACGTCTGCCCTACCCAATCCTCCAAAAAAAAAAAAAAAAGTCCTCTGAAGGTTTGGATTAACCAGCTAACAAACTGTTCAGATAATTAGCAGCAGAGGGATTTTACATGACAAGACCTTACAGAATTTGAAAGTGTTTGTATGACAGTTAAAGAGCTCTTTGTATTTCTCCTAAAATGAAGTCTTTTCCAGGAGATATTGCCCAGGCACAATTAAGTTTTAATTCTCCCACAGTTTTCATAACCTTAGGCCTCATCTATATTAATGAAAAGAACGTGTAAAGATGGAGAAAGATTGTTAAACTGGATCTGTTGTGGGTTTTTCTGCTTGGGTTTTTTTTTTATTTTTTTTTTTTCAGTAGTCACTTCTCACTGTCAGCTTGTGAGTTGTGGGTTGTGGAGATGCATATATTGGTTTTAATTGGTAAAGCAGTTCTCATGATTCTATATACAGAACAAATACAGTCTGTTTTATTTTAACATTCATAAAATGTTCATGCCAACAGCCTGTTGCAAATATTTTTCTTTCTAAAGGAAAAGATAAATACAAACACCAGATTAGCTGTTGCTTACAACAGCTGCCAGAATGTTACCTGAGAGGCTAGGTATTGCTGAGATAAACTGCTTGGAGCAGAGGTTGTCACTGCTACCTTGAATTCTGCTAGAAATGTGAGTTAATCCTTACTCAAAGCTCTCTAGAACAGAAATGAAAAGCTTGTAACACAGGAAAAAAAAAAGTGTTTTAAGGAACAAACTTAAACCTGTAATGACCAGGAAACCTGGTATATGCCCTCTTCACCATGTCAGCCAAACTCTGTTGCCATATTTCCATGTTTCTTGGTGATGACCAGATTAGCTGGAGCACACTGGTATAAAGTTTGCTCTGATGTAATAAGTGGTGTATGTACCTCTTGAAGGACAAAATATATCTAATTTCATTGCTAAATCTAGGTAGTGTTTCAGGACTGGTGAACAGATGGGATTTATCAGCAGTCTGATGACAAACACGACTGTCATTTATGGGCTTTGTGAGGGATAAGTGAAGGTTATGTCTTGAGTTCTTAGAGCAAAGGTAAGCCACATGATAGCTCTTACATTGACTTTCTCATCTCCCCTTGTGATCAAATCTTGTGATTTGATTTCTTCAAATAGGAAAAAAATATATTCATCACATTCACTTGTTTACTTATAAGAAAATGCTAACTCTTTCTAATGTGGAAAAGTAGATGATCTCTCCATTGGTAACAACACAAATGCTTTCTATTACTTTATACTAGCATCCTCAACTTGAACTTTGGAGCTGTTTTACTTATAGTAGGGCAATATCAGCATGATGTATTTTTATAAATTTTGTAATTAAAACTCTTTATTATCAGCACTTTTCTCAAACAACCTAGATAGCAATATTCTTACTTAGCAAAAGAATGTGAAGTACTGCGTTGCATCCCTGGGTGTGCTCGCTAGTCATGCATCTTAGAGTACTTCAGCCTGTTTACCCATCAGTTCTCTTCCCTTTCAAGTGATTTAGAAGAATTAAACAGAGCATATTTAAGGACCAAAGATCTGGTTTCATAACAAGTTTGGCAAAGTGACATAATAGTAGATAGTGTCATAGTGTCATGCACAATATGTAACAATCTAAGAGGATGTAGTATCGTATCATTAAATATATGATTAAGTGAAAATTTCAGTGTACTCAGTTTGAATTATCTATAAACTGGCAACCATTATTAATGCCAGATTTAAGGCATGGCCTACCATTAGGCTTTTTGCTATGAAGTAAATAACTTCGTAATACTAATAAATGGACAAAATAGTTTAACAGTCGTACATTAACCTTTTTGTAGCAACACAACAGTTTTGTTAACTTGTAAGTAGCGTGATTCCACCATTTAAAGTAGAATATGTTACACATACTTGCTGGGAAGGCCATGAGATGTCCTTTTTTCTTGAAACTGTAATGGTAAAAGAGCAAGGAAGAAAAACAAAAAAAAAAACAACAGCCTTTCATCTGTTCTCTGGTCTCATTTTTGATTGTCATCACAACTACTTTTACCTGCTTTGATTTCTGTCTTTATGACACCATCTGCTTCCAAATTTGGTAACCATTTATCTGATTCTTTAACTGTTTTAGGTGCAGTTAGTTTGGTTTTGATTTTGCTTTTTTTTTCTTCTCTTCTGAAAGGTTAGTAAAAATAGTTCTTTCATTGTCTTCAATGCCAGAGTTCTATGCCAGAGAAATAACACGATCATTTCTCTCTTTCCCTTTTCTGGCAGAAGAGATGTTGTTAGACTGAATCTTGGTTTCTTCTAAGTAAATCTTCTCATTTGTTTATCTGTATATCTGGTGTGATCTGTTTGGAGCCTAACTAAGAAGGAGCTGTGTAGAATTATTCCTTCTTACATGAAAGATTCTGTGTTTTTTTATTCTGCCAAAGGGACTCAGTCTCAGTGACTGAATATCTGCAAAAAGAATAAAGGAATAGGGGAAGTTTGTAATAAAGTAAGGAAAAATAGAAATGGTGTTTGTCCCCTTGGGCTGACTGGGATTTAAAGAACCTCAACACTGCAAATTTCTGATCTCCTTTCCCTACCATCCTTCTACTGTTGCTATTCCATTTGCCTTTGTTTTTTCTTCTGCTACTGATCTCTTGTAATCCTTAACAGTGCTAAAATATTCTCCATCATTCTTTTTCATCAGGTGCATAATTCTAGTCAATCCTCCCCTCTCCACACCTTTTCCTCAATGTTTTCGAGTTGTTTTAAAACAGAAAAGTGTCCATTCTGTTGATATTCCACACCATAAGTAAGCTTGCAAAGCCAAGTAGCCTTTGGTAAGCGCGGGTGACAGCTTTGGGGAAGGAATAGTAGATCAGATGTCTTGCGTTCTGTCCCAGACTTGAGCCTGGAGTTTGCAGTACAGGTGTCAAAATATATTAAGAATATATGAAATGTCCTCTTTCACCTTATCTCTTTTTATTTAATGCAATCATCCTCAGTAGTAACAAAGCAAAATCTGTGTCAGTCTATGATCTGAAGAACTTATTTACTTAAAAGAGCCTGAACTTAAATTAGCTTGACCTATTATACCGTGAGAGGCAGCAAATTTAATTGAGTTAGGATTTTCGGAGAGGGACTTTTAGACAAACAGCTGCTCCCTTCAACTGCAGCACTCACTACTTCTTTGTAGTTCTGTTGAGATTCCGTTCTTTAAAGCTCTGGTATGTCTTCTAGGTCCATTTAATACGGCACCACATTTTGGTGATAGAAAGCACAAAGAAATGATTTCTATGTTCTTCCAATCTGTACACTCAAAATTAACCATTTACTGTGGTCTTTCTCTTTTTTTTTTTTTTTCTTTTTTCTTTTACTTTTCTTGAAACATATTGAATCAAACCAAAACTCCTTTCCCTGATGATGTTTTGAATGGGCACAATTTTCATTCAGAGGACAGTCAGGGAAAGAGCATGAAGAAAGCATATTAGACTTCTTAAAAAGAAGTCTGTAGCAGTACTTTCTCCTGTGCAGCTTCCCTGCTATAGCTGGGAGGATGACTCTCCAGCTATCTGCAACATAATACACCCTGATTAGGGAAACTGCTTTCACTTTACCTCACTTCCACCTTTGTTATATATATTAATTTGGAATTACTATGAATACTGAAACTGAGTTTGTATGTGTGTGTGTTTAGGTTTTTGTTTGTTTGTTGTGTTTGTTAGTTTGTTTTACTTCTGATCTTTCATAAGGTGAATTACTCCAGAAGAGTTAGCTACTGTATAAGCTAATCCCTGGAAATCTGAATGTGAGCATATTTATAGGAGTTTTATTCAAGTGTTAGATCTGTGATCCAAAAATATGGTATCATCATAAAGTGCTTGATTAAAATTGCAGACTATTCAATATTAATGACGACATTTGTGTTTCGTTTGTCAGTTTTTTCAGCAGCAACTACTTTGATTGTAAAATTATGAGTTTTCCTTAGTGTAGCATCAAACGAATATGTTTGAAAATACTTAAAAGTTAGTGATTTCCCCCTTTTTCTTTGTCTGCATCTTGCTATTATCATGTAAAGGACAAATAGCTCTATTTGTAGGGCAGAGCTGTAAATGATGAGATGTCTGAAGCTGACAACCTTCACTCACTGGAATATGTGTTAAGAAATACTTTCTTTCTCTTAAGTTGTGCTGTCTTGTTCATGTCTAGCTCTTAGAGGAATTTCTGTTCCTCTCCAGGCAACAAACTGACTCAAAGAGACAGATTTGTACTTCGAAAGGGATAGAGAAGATAGTATCAACTGTGACATCTTGTATTTCTCTTCAGTTTCTTCTTGGGTCATCAGAAGTTGAAAAGCAATTATTTGAGTCTTATTCAGATGTGTTTTCAGTGCTATGTAGATGTAGGGCTGCCGATTTCCTGAGTCCTTTCAGAGAGTGGAAAATCTTTAATTATGTGGCATGAAGAATATTCTGGTTTTGTGAAATTTTATAAATATTCATGGAAGCGGATAACTAAATGTATATATATATACATGCATATTTATGTACCTGGCATAGCTTTTAAGACTATGTGCGGTATAATTTTATATGATTTCCATTTATATATATATGTATGTACATTCTCACAGAATTTTGTGGCAATTTTGTTTAGCTGTGTATGTGTGTTTGTAGCTACTGTGTTACAATTACTCCTGAACATGCGTGGGTACATTGTTCTGCTATTATGAGTGAACTGTGCAAAAGCAAAGCTTTTTAGGAATTATACATTTCAACAGATTAGAGAAATACAGGAATTGAATACTGGGACAAAGCAGGACTCTTTGCACTCCATTCTGTCACTGTCAACTCTCTGCACCAGGTACTTTATAAAAGAGTGGAGATCTCCCCTGCTACCCAAAAGTAAAATAGTATGCACTCCAAGGTATATTTCTCTGAAAAGATTTGTTCTACACAAAATCAGCTACTGATTTCTGCTCTGGCAAAATTTGTATGAAAAGTTACACTAAGTACCACACACAGCCTAAATTATCTCCTATCGACACATCTAAACATTCCCTTTTCCAGATTGAATTTAACCCCAAGCCCAAGATGTAGTACGTGATGAAAGTTCCATCTTTTAATTATGCAGTCTGAAGAAGAAGGGCTTTTATTTTCTAGTTTACATCTGTCCTCTTAATTCAAAAGAATATTTTCTTTCATTCATTTTATTTATCACCTTCTGCTTTACAACACCATTTATAATTTGGAGGAACTGTTATTGTGGATGCTATTAGTCAGCTTTTAAGATAAACATTCCCAATATTTAAATCTCTGTTCATTTCATAAGCTGCTCATGTCCTTAACTATATCTTTCCATAGGTAAAATACGAGTTCAGTTGAATAATAAACTTGAATTGTAAACTCTGTATTTTGTCACTGCAGTATTATCTTCAAACCAGTCCATAACAAAAAGAATAGGAATATCATATTTTGACAAACAGAGAAAGTCAATCTTTTCACTAGGTTTCATAGCAAGGAGCTAGGATTAGAATATAGATCAGGTTTGTTGTATTCATAGAGCTTGGTTATTGTGCCGTAAAATAGTATTGGAATTTATAGTCAACTAGCTATTCTGCATTTATTTTCCATGTACAGGTAACCCAAGGTGTCTCTGCCCATAGGATAATTAGGTCATTACCTTTACTCTAAGGTAAGAGCAAACAGAGTAGGTAATTACTTCCCTGACAGCTATTAGTTTGTTCTTTCCTTGCCAGCTTTTGTTGTGGAAACTTGTTGGCTCCTACACTAAATTACATTTGCTACTGTGATTTTCAAATCAAGTAGATGAGATGGTGGCCAAAATAGACAAAGAGTGTTTACAAATCTAGTGCAGCTTCATGTCACAGCTTTCTGGACTGTCTTCTTTGTGTGGATAAGCCCTCAGACATTTTCAACTTTCTGACAGTTAGGGGGGGAGAACAAAATATTTCTGCCTTTTAGTTGAAGGAAAAACCTCTACCAGGGCCAACTTCCAGTTATACCCTATTTTGATTTTATACTGCAGGTTCCATTCCCCTACAGCAATAAAATTATGCTGTTCTTTATTTCCCATAGGAAAGTAAATTCTTCACTGTACCCACCCACAGCTGAGAAGAAGCATTAAGTGGCATATACATTTGTGCAGTGACTGGTTTTGCTAATGGGCTTGGTTCCATTGGCTAAATGCAACATCTTTAGGATGCTTTCTTTAATGCTTAGTGTCTTGAATCAATTCCAGATTATGTGAAATGTAAAGCCCTATGTCTTATTCCTGGTGATAAGTATCTGATGTCCCTGAGACCATTTCACAGTCACATCTCATGCTATCATTGTATGATGTCTAGTGGAAACAGTATAGTATTTTTCTTAATGGATTAAAAAAGTAGTTCAATTTATAACATGCTTTAATAAATCACATTTCTGCTTTAAATTGCTAAAACTCCTGATCTGTGTGCTGTCCACACTTCCTCTTAAATCCATCTGTTTTCCACATAAAGATCTGCAGATTCAATTTTTCTCACTGGTTTCTTGAATATTTTAAGAATCCTCATCATTCAAAGTACCCAATTACAGCAAAATTTAAAGGTATTATGAGGGTCAGAGTCATGATATATCAAGGTACATTTCTGTATGGGAGCATTAGATTTGAAAAAAAAATTGTTCAAACATTGTTCAAATCAGCATGGATGGCTGTTTGGCCACTAAAAGGAAAAATGTTCTTCTAGATGGATGCAGACTTTTTTTATTGTTTCCCCTTTCTTTTTTCTTTTTCTTTTTTTTTTTTTTTTTCATACCTATAGGGAAGTCCCATTTTAGTGTTTCTCAATTGGTCTATTTGATGTGCTTGATTCAAGTGAACAAAATTTATATACATACTTCAAGTGAATAACTGCACAAAACCAAGGAATATAAATGAAATTTGTGCACTACTGTATTTGTATATATTGTTAAATGTTTGAAAATGAAAAGCATTAGCTCAGTATTGCATTAACAGAATTGTTCCAGTTACTGTTAAGATCACTTTAAGTTTTCTTTTCTTTGTAGACATTTTAAGACTCCTTTATATAAATTGCCTTTAGCCCTTTTTATTAGCTTTGGTTATAGCCATTGGCTCTGTTAATGGATTTTATTTGTTTCTGCTTGTGCTCCAAAATCAAATTACTGTAACTAATGTACCACTGTAACTTTTCGTATCTGTTTGCTGCTGAAAATAAAAAGCAAATTCATCAAGTCCAAATATAATGCCTTTATATCCTATTAGATATCAAGTCAAAGAAAATTGTGCTAGTGTCTATAGGACTCAGCATTAAACCTACAATATTTAATGTACTGTAGCAGATTGAGATTTGATGCAATTTCCGTCTGTGGAAATTGTCCTCACTATTAAAACACCCATACTAAGCATCAGAGCTAGGACCAAGTAAAATAGAGATAAGCCCCATTTGGAAGGTGTATTACTCCCAGCAGATCAAGAAGTGCACTAACTGGTGTTTAAAATAATCTGGGTTTTGCCGAGAAAAACTTTTGAGGCTGTCTGTCTGGGTGCCATCATGATGCCATTTCTTCCAATTTTATTTCTTCACGCTCTCTTCTGTATTTTTTCAGTCTTGAAGTTTTTTGGCTTTCTACATGAATGAACTTACTGAAGTATTAGAAAATGAATGGATATACTATCCTTGTTGAGAGCATGTGCAGGTGTCATAGTAATTGATGGGGAAAGAAAATGGCATTACAGCTCTGGAATATGTAGTACTGGAATATGCAGCACTGGAATAATGTAGGGTAGTGTACAAGAGCCTTGTAGAAATTAAACACAGCAAATATTTGATTTAAGTGTGATTTTCTCAAACTAAATTCAGTATGCCTCTTGACTGCTTTCTTTTTCTTTCTTTCTTTTCTTTTATTTTTTTTTCTTAGTGACTATTTCTCAGCTCTGATTATGTTGGGCAATAGCACTGAGAATAACTAGCCCAAAGGTATCTAGGATGAGCTAAAAACCTATTTCTCTGGTACCTTGTTTTTGAAACCACCTTGAGAGGCGATATTGTTGCAGGCTTGGCAGTATAAAACTTGGTTCCCATCAGTTTCCCTTTAATTTTTAGCAAATCTTTTTAGAAACACATTGTTATTTATCACCATAGTACAGACTGCAACATGAAAGAAGCCAGAAGGTTGGCACTTAACACAGGATGCAGACAAGGGAGAAATTGCTGCAGATTTGAAGACTGTAAGAAGTAAACACATTCCCTGAATAACCAAGCATGATATTGCTTATGCATGAAGTCTACTATGGCTATTGCAAGCAAACTTGTCCAGGTATTTTCTATTAGAAACAGTTGTTTTGCATCTTTCTTGTATTTTATCTTTCATTTTACATACTGACATTCAGACCACAGCAAGAAAGTCTAGAAGCAGCATCTCCTTACAGAGTCCATTTTCTTTACTACAAGTTCACTAAAAAAACAAGATCCTAAATTTGACTAAAAAAGGGGGCATTAAAAATAAAGTTTGAATTGAATTGGCTAAAAGAGAAAAAGCTATCAGTCCTTAGTAAGCTCTTCTAAAGTTGCCCTTTTGCAGTAAGTATTTCAGAGTGCTTATATAAACAGTTTTGCACCATATTTTGTAGTTTAAACTCATATTTTAAGCCTATGAATATATCTTTATTTTTCAATTCTGTCCTTTGTTAGTTCTCATACATACATGTAGATATGCATGTATTTTATTCCTATGACAAATTTATTAAATGCTCTGTGAGCAGATGCGACAAGATTTTCCATATAGATGAGTGTTAGTATTCAAGGATCATCACTGATTATAAAGCTGATTTTCATGCAGTTTGGATATTTGCAGAATAGACTGATGACCGTCAGATTATCTTGAGACTGGTAAAATTTAATTCACACTTGACACTTCTGTACTGTTCAGCCACCCTTAGGGGTGTAACACAGAAAGTCACAAGCAAACTCAAGAGGAAATGAGCAATTATAGATAACAGACTATGTTTATAAAGCTGAGGAAGCATTTTTGTGAAGCTAGTAATCTGTTAGCCATTTCATATACCTTTTTGGCCTGGCAGAAAAAGGAGGCCAATAGCTGTTAAAATAGAATTTTGCTAAGTGCTCCAGGGGGCTATTTTTTAAACATGCCCTTCCACAAACAGAACTGTCTAAATGACAAATGTTTCAAAATACCTTTTGGGTGCTTTATTCTTTCAGTTAAAGAGCAGCATATTTAAATTTCCTTCCCTTCTGTATCTGTTACATCATTTAGTGCACAGTGACCTATTTATTTCAGTATTTTATTGAAATCATCTGTGATTACTTTATCTGTGCGTACATCTTATCAAAACCTTTGGTATAGGAACAGTCTTACCTCCAAACAGATTGTTACAGTATCTTCACCACAATTTCAGTCACCTCAAATGGTTTTCAGACTGACAGATTAGCATGTGTAAGGAAAGTGTGTTGTATCATTTTTTAGCTAATTAAATATGCTTTCTATTATGTAAAGTGCAAACCATTCCTATTTCTGTTACTCCAGCCAACAAGATTTACAGTCAGTAAGGTATGTCATCTTAGTATTCTTCTTGGACTGTGGTACAAACCCACTCATTTAATCAATTGCAACTTTCTACCAGAGTAATCTATGTGTAAGAAATGTGAATAATTGATTAGTCTATGGCCTAGGAAGTTTAGGAAGGGCTGATTTTTAAGTTATTACAATAGAGAGTGTAGATCAAATAGTTATGTTCCATAAAAATGTTAAATTCATCTAGTATTAATCTCATAGCAGTACATTTTTTTATGTGATGAACTGTTATCAGCTCTAAGCAGTAATGACAGATCATCAGGTTTGTCTTGACATATTTGGACCTTTTTTCAGCAACTGTTTCTATATGTTATTTGCTTTTGGCTTCCATTTTATAAGTCCAGCAGATTATAAATATTCTTTTCACTTAGATCCTCTGTCTGCTTCCCTGATTTGTTTGATGTCAGACATTTAAAATAGAAATATTAAAGTAAATATTCAGAACAGCAAATGGGCAAAGGAGGAAAACGTTCACTATTCACTTGAGTCCACCCTAAGGATTAATGGGGCCCTTAAACACCTAGTATTATCCATAACTTCCCAAATTTTGTAAAGATGGGTCATAGAATACTTTCAGAAATGCCAGTTGAATGTTCCAATTGTTCCTCGGACCAGTCTTTCATGGACTGCTTGTATCTTTTTGCCCTTTCATATAGCTGAGTCACAGTGGTTTCACTGCCTGGAAATGTGATTTCCCCATGGGAGATGAATAGAAGATAAATCTGCTTCTGAATTAAAATGTTGGAACTGTTGCCACAAAGATCAGTAGATTTTATGTTAAGGGTGCATAATTAAATAATATAGTCTGCTCTCCTGTATGTCACAGAGCACTGTATTTTACATAGTTCCATGTGTATCGCCCCTGAAACTCCTAAGCTGGCAAAGCAAAACTATTTGGCAAAACACCCTTCAGAAAGGCATTGTATCTGTATTGGAAAGACACAATGGAAGTGCTGATTTTCTTTCTAGTCAGCTCTAGGATGTTATCAGCCACTTTTTAAAAACAAATTGTGCTTTGTGGCTTCATCTGTGTTTTGATTTCCCTGGCCTCATCTTCCACCAATAGTTTTCTTGACATATTTCTCCAGTAGTTTGAAGTAATATGTACTATCCAGTATTTTGGTCTTGTTTCTTTTCTATTTCTTACGAAGATACTCTCTCTTTGTAAGCAAGTGAGCTTTCAGTCTTCTTTTTTAATAAGTATGTCAAATTAATGACTTCAGGCCACCACTGTCAGAAATTTTCTTTACAAGAATCTATGCCTCAGTTACTCTTTGAATCTTTTCTCCACCCTCTACAACTTCTCAACATCTCTTTAAGACTAGGTAGTTCCAGGTATACCTGTTGCAGAAGAGAAGAACTACGTACCCCAGGGGACTTTGAATTGCTTTGCATTTTTCAATTTTCTGCTCAGAGTGACAGATAAAAGCTGTTTGTGTGTGACAAAACACACACTATTCCCTTTCAGATTGACCCAGCAGTGGGTGCTCACTGCCGTCTTGCCTTCAGCGTTTAGTGTAAGGCCTTCGGTCTATTGGATGCTCTCTCCTCTCATTTTATTTGATTCATTAGCCTCAATTCCAATTATATTGTATTATATTTTGTTATTTTGCATTCTAATATCTTATTTAGTAAATTAGCTTTCCTCCTCAGATTGTTGCCACTGTTTTGTTTCTGGGACCATATCCCTTCACCTTTTTCCCTTTTCCTCTTCCCCTTTCCTGAGGTGTGGGTGCATGGGTCCCCCACCCCAATCGTCATAAGCAGGCCAAACCAACCCATAAACCTTTCACAAAGCTGAAATCCCTACCCTTGCTCCTGTGAATTCAAATACCTAAAAAACCCCATTCTGATGTAGCTCATGTTTATGTGGTTTTCCCTATCATATGAAGTTGGACCCTGATGATCTTCCAATGCTGGAAAAAAGTAAAAGCAATCTTCTTCAGATATTTGTCGTTATATCATGGAAATATAGGGGCTGGAAGGAACCTCTGGAGATCATCAAGTCCAACCCTCCTGCTAAAGCTGGTAACCATGCAGCAGGTTGCACAGGCAGGCATCCAGACAAGTTTTGAGGATCTCCAGAGAAGGAGACTTCACAACTTCTCTGAGCAGCCCATTCCAGTGTTTGGTCCTCTGATTTGGAAGTTCTTTGCATTATTATGGAACTTCTTGTGTTCCATATGGCCCATAGAACTTAATAGGATTCACCAAGGAGCCTCATGAGCACTTCACAGGGGATCCATACAGCTGTAGTTTTGAGCATGGACAGGCTTGTTCTAGCTGGTTTTAGATCAGTGAGGAAATAATCAAAACTCTAAGAATCTTTAAGGGTTTAGTGCTAATGCCAAATGAATGTAAGAATAGATCTGGAGTAATCTTTGTATTGGACAAGAAGGGATCCTCACAGTTCTAAATCCAAGCCAGCTGTGAAACTCTTAATTGTCTTAACTTGTAAAGCCAGAAGAATTATGTAGCTGTTAAAATTTAGCAGCAACTGAGACCATCTTCTGAAAATCTATTATTTTGTATGTTTTCTATTGGACTAGCGGTATGAGTGAATTTTCACTTTTTATTAGCAGAAAACATGCTGGTGTTTTATTTATCTATTCATCTACATATTTCACTGGTGTCTTTTTTTTTTTCTTTTTCTTGAGGGGGTTATTTTGCTTGTTTGTTTTTGTGTTTTTGAGTACAGTTTAATGTTAAATATGTCCACATTTGTTTCAACTGGCAAAAAATTATACTTTAGATTTTTAAACTTTAAACACTATGTTTTTGGGGAGGGTCCTCTCTATTTGCATTATTATCAGTCAGTAGATTTTAAAAAGTGAGAATCTAAAGAAGTTTAGTTAGTTTAATAAAAGAAGTTGGAGAATAATAAGAATAGGGAGAAGACATTTTAAATCTTGTCATCCTAATCCAGGCTAAAATAATGAGGTCAGCACATTAAAGAATGTACATAACTAAATTCTGCTGTAATTCTCATATGAGTCTCTGTCCTAATGAAACTTTTTATTTCAAAAAGATTTGGGCATATATTTAAAATTCAGAAAGTATGCAAAACAGGTTCTCTGGGGGCAAAAAAGGTGATTTCTTGGATGAGGGCCACAACACTTTATATCTTTGCATTCTTCCAGGAGTAATCATAGCCATTCCTGGAGATATCTTTTGTTTGTTTGTTTTGCATTGCTTATTATTGAATTGATTCCTCTGACTCTTTCAGCTCTAATACAAGTGGGATGAAATTTCCGTCCTTTCATTTTTTATGCGATTCTGAGACTTGTATTATGCAAATTACTTCCTTACTTTTGTACAAACTCCAAATTACAGAGCTCAAAATGAAAGCTAGTAAATTGGAGTGCATTTTGCATATGTTTATGGGAAAACTGTCTATATTCAACAAGTATTATCAGGTTGCCAGTTCTTATCCTTGACGTTTTTCCCTTTCACCAGCCAAGAGGACTGTCATGATGGAAGAGGCTGTAAAAACCCTTGTTAGTGCTGAAGAAGCCCATCCATTTGGCACTGGAATAAAGTATTTCCCTAGGCAGCTTATTCAACATCCCGCTTGATTGTGAATGGCCCTTTCACTTTTGCCCTTTTATCCTAGTACTTTTCAGTGTGGCTTTTTTTTTCTTGCTGACACAGTCTATCTCATTCATTGTTTCAGTATTTTCCATTGTCAGTCACTGTTGTGTAGACTGAGTATAAACGCTGCCTAATCACAATGCAATTCCTACAGTCGAGTGATTACACAGGTTGCAAGGCAATGAATATTCAGTACTTCTGCCTCCTTTATTGAAATAGGATCTTCTGCTATTCCATAGTCCTTTTTCCACATTACCATCATGTGTGTAATAAATACACCTTGCTCAGGAGGAAAGGCAGAGTGGAGGAGAGAGAACAACAGAGAGTGTGTTGAATGAAAGAATTTCTTCTAATATCCGTACTTAATAATTCAGGTTGCGGGTGATAGCAAGCTCTTTTTTGCATTACAATCATTCCTTCAAGACTAAATTTTTAAGTATCTTTAATTACACTTAGTGAAGGTAAGATATGAGTACTGGTTTAATCTTCTAGATGGTCTTGTGGATTAAAATTAGATTTATACATTTGCATAATAAAAGTAATGTTGTGAAAGAAAGCAGTTTGAGTATGTGAGAGATAATTGTATTTGTATGAGTTGCCTTGGGGCAACCCTTATTGGATTGAGCTCAGCACCAGCCATTACACCACTGGAGCATTTTGCATTTTTATGTAGCAGTGCAATAGAATTTAAATTTTATGCACAATTAGTCTTGTATTGATGTACAGTTTGTAGGTAGGCTTAAACAATAAACTGCAAGTAAGTCTCTAAAGCAGCTTTTTGTTTGATGAAAGGGAAGAGGGCAGAAAAAAAAAGTTTGTGAAGACAGTGAAATTTCTGAGTCAATCAATATTAATGCATTTCTGTTGGTTTCTATCCAGAAGCCTGAATTACAGACCTTCAGCATCTCCACTGGTAAAGTATTTCATACACAAGAATTTTGGTGTAAATATTGACAAGTACAGTAACAGCTTTAATGGCATCTCTTAAATTTGAATTTCTCCTCTACCATTGGCCTTTATACACTATGATGTTTGAGCAAAGAACTGAAGCTGAGGTATTTACTCATCTAGTTCATAAAATAAAATGCTGTTGCAGCACACTGTGTTCTAGTAAGCAAACAGTATTTAGCAGTTTGCTCAAATATGGACAACAATATTAACAGTATTAATTTTGGAAATGGTTATTAATAGATTTCCACTCAGCATAGCAGAACACACAGATACAATGGCAGAAATAGAAAATGTTTTCTTTGCAACATTGGCATCTCTTTGTATTTTGTAATACCCCTTCACAGGTGACATGACAACAGAATAACCTGATTATGTGTGACACAATATTTTACACTGCATTCACATTTAAAGACTAATTTTTCTTTCTTTCTTTGTTCTGGTGGGCTTCAAGTAAACTATATACCTACTAAAGCATATATCCTTACAGCAGCATAAGAATTTATAACACTCTGAGATCTTAAAATGCATCTTTCATTCTATACAGGAAAAGTCAGAATGCTAATGTGTCTTCTAAGAATCATGGTTCGTTCTTTATAGTTTATATTCATGATTTCCCAAGTCTTGTCTTTGTCAACTGCCCTGTTAACATAACACCCATCAAATCATTGGAGGATTCTAATGATGAGCCAAGGAATGACAGGCAGATATATATCTCCTGCTTGTGCCTGGTTTTATGCTGTTATACTTTCTAAATTATACCATTGAAGCTAGTTCTGTTACTCTTCTGAACTTACTACCTTTGATATTCTTTATTGTCTTTTGCTCAGAGAAGTTGTGGAGTCTCTATCTCTGGAGATATTTAGGACCCACGAGGATACTTTCTATAGCCTACTGTAGGGAGCCAGCTTTAGCAGGGAGTTGGGCTAGGTGATCTCCAGAGGTCACTCTAATTCCTACAATTCTCTAAGATGTTAAGCCTTTTCACTGCTTTTTGCTCATCGCTTCTTCCCTAAACTTTATTTTAGCAATTTCTTAAATGTGCAGTTTATAAAGAATAATCTGTGATTAAAATTTGAATGTATGTGAACAGTCTTCTGGAGAAGTGACAGTGAAAATAACATTTCTGGGTGGAAAGGTTGGTTTCCCTACCAGTGAAAAGTCATTTTTTCATTCTAGATGTTGTGTATTTCCTGACTTAATTTAAATGAGACACCTGTCACTCTCCTGCTCTCCTGCTGCATTTATTTGATAAATTTTACAAAGATTCTTCACTTAAGGTCATTGACTTTAAATGTTATGTTTCCTGTGCTCCCCTCCACCCCAGTGTAATGGTGTATTTGATGAAGTTACATATTAAGTAGCAAAAACATCTTGACATGCACACTCCTCCCTTCATGTCAGTCAATTTTTACTACTGCACTTATTTCTACTTGTGTTGATACAACTCCATTGGAGACCAGGAATTAAACCAAATTATTGTTTTATTTAAAAATAAACAATAACTTAAAAAGTGATCTGAAAGCACTGCCTTTTTGGGGGGTATGTTTGTAGTACCTACCTCAGAATATCCATTCCCAGCTCCTTGCCATACCTGTCAGTGGGCCAGTGCAGCTTTTGAGGCTGACCTAAGATGTAAATCAGTAGAAGTGGCTGGGCTAAAATCAACATAGCTGTGGTGATAATTTTGCAGTATTATTTTTAATATGGACAGGTCCATCCTGTAATTCCCAGTGTGGTCTCACAACAATTGTTCTAGCATGACTTTGGGGCAGCAAAATGATTTAACCTGGCATTCAGGGATGGAGCTCCATAAGTCTGTTTCAACAATCAAAAAATGCTATGCAGAACAAGTTTTTTTCAGTCTTCCTAGTTTTCTGTTCTACACCCAAACCTTCACAAAGCAGAAAAAAAGAAAACTTTTCCACTGACACTTACTCTTGTAGCTGTCTTTTGTTTGGGTAGTAGACCACTGCTGGGTCATTTGCTCTTTCAGAAATTAATATCAATTGTTATTGTGCTTCTCTCTCTCACAAAAAAGAAAAAAAAAAGTAGATTTTTCCATAGTCTATTTCCTTGATAGTAAGAAAAGCATAAAGAGGAGAGGGAATGGCTCTCAGATCTCTTCTAGACCATTATAGATATGATGGAACCTAATTGTCTTCCAAATTTTGGATGATCTTTACAAGTCTTCCTTTTGGAAAAGTGCCCAGAGGCAAGGAAATTGAATTTCATTTTATTATGTATTTTGACAAGGTAATGGCTAGCCTAATGGTACCCCAAATCCTAACTGCATTGTAAATTAATTATTATCTCCATTACACTGAAATTTTCCAATGGACAATTCAAAGAATATGGGTTATTGTAATGTTAACATTTAAAACAATAAAAGAAAGCATAGATTATTTGAAGTGATGGTTGGAAAATTTAATTTTTTTGTCGAAATCATCTCTGAAGGTAAAACCAGTTCATTGTTGCATGCTATGCCAAGCAAATAGTGTCATTTTCTGTTAGGAATTCGTCGTGAGGTTTATGGGATTGCAATATTCTCCAGTATTTTATAAAATTGAAATTTAATGTACAAGACATCATGATTGTATATCCCATCAGTAGGATGGAGTGGACAAAGAGGGAGAGTGGCTTTTGGGCAAAGTGTTTTCAAAGACTCTTTCTGGGTTTTAATCTATCAGGTTAACATTTGAAGATTAAAACAGGGCATGTTTTTTGTTGTGGATACCTAAGAGAGAATTCAAGATCACAATTTTTGATGAGGACATGCCTTTAAAAACAACATATAAGTAGAATCAGACACTGTCTTGAAATAACTGTGAGAATTTGGGAAATTTTTGAACTATTTTTGTAGCAGTCCAGCATTTGATTAAAGGAACTTTTGAAATGAGAAATGAATGTTCCATGGAAACAGCATTTGAAATATGTGGGTAGTTTTACTGTAAGATAGAGTATTTTCTCATGTGAGCATGAGAAATAAGGTAGTGAGGATTTTTAGCTTATTAAATATAGTGTTTCTCAGTGGTATTCTAAGAAAAATATTTCCATTTTCATTATCAAGTGTTTTGAGATTTTTTTGTAATTTTACTGTTATAATCACTGTATTTAACTCCTAATGCTAATTGCACAGTCACATATCCAATGGCATTTCTATGCTATCACAGCACAATAGTCATTAGAGAACCAGCTATGACTTTATTAAAACTGCCCTTAGGACGCAGCAAAGCCTGTTGCTTTACTACTCTAGGCTAAGCTTAATCTTCTGAATTTATATCTATTCTTATTAATTGTGTTTTAGGTTCCTCATTCCACGTTTATGAATTGTTTGCAAACTGCTAAGATTCTGCTCTTTAATTTTTGGGTATCTACTTTAAATCGCCAATTCTTTGTATAGCTTATGAGCACTATTAGGGAAGTATTTATTACTACCAGTTTGAATTGTTTTGTTTGTTTGGAGAAGTAATCTTTTACTCAATTATATAACAGTGTCTTTACAGTGGAGTTTTGAATGGGGTTTCTTAATGTTACAATTTGAAAAAACATTTCTCGACATGTATCTAAAGTATTTGTTTTAAAAGGATTTTTTTCACCAATTCTATTAAGTGCACTTTCCAAAATGCTGTAAAATATTCAGCAACAATTGTTCACCAAATCTTGTGGTTCAGTAGAATTCATAGTAAGATCATCATTTCATTGTAACCTGAATTATGGAGAATTACGATTTATTTGAAAACCAGGCACTATAAACTAAGAAATTTAAGCAGTAAATTTATATTTGAAGTAAAACATAAGAAATACAGCTAGGGCATCTAGAAGCAACCTTCACACAGTTGCTTAGTGTCACAGTGCAGTAACCATTCCATTCATAATTTTCAGATAACCTTTGAAAAAGTGCAGCTCTGTGTATGTACTAAAGAATCACATTACACATTCCAATGCCCTACTCCTTCTCTGACCCGCCCAAACAAATAATAAATAAATAAATAAATGAGACTTGAGTCCAGATTGTAAGAAGCAGTACTGGTCTGGGAAGGTTGTCTCATTGCAAAAGCATGGATGTAGAACAGAAGTTGTTAAAATACCGAAGTATTGCAATGAAAAAGTCATGCGTTCAAAAGCTTGCATCTCTGAGAAGTTGGCTTAAAACAATGCTTTAAAAATACACATTTTAAACAGTTTCTTTTATGGCCCCTTGACCTCTTGCTTTTCAGAAAAGGTAGATAAGATCTCCTGCTGGAAAAGTTGATACTTCACATACAGTGTTGCTTGTTCTATTAACAAAGCAGCCAGATCTGATGCTTTGCTTACAGATGCTTTAGCCTAAGCATCCACATACTTACCTAACACTGAACAGTTCTGCAGTACCCTTTGCTAGTAGTACCTTCCTGCCTTCTAGTCGTCTGTTGTGATCGTTTTCTTCACTTTAGTTCTATGTGTTATTATTTATGTGTGGGTTTTTTTTATTATTTTTTTTATTTTTATTTTTTCCCTAGAAAGACAACAGTAACACTTCAGTGCATAGTATTAATCTTTTTTAGTTGAGGGAAAGTTATTGGACTTTGTATTGGAGCTTCTACTGGAGTAGGAGGCATAGAATACAAACCTCCACTGCTTTTTTACTGATAATTTTGTTTTTCTTATATGCTATATTTCAATATAACATACATTTAAACATTTAGGAACAAAGGAATTGAAAGCTCTAAAATGAGAAATTTAATAAGAAGTTTAACTTTTGACTACTTTAGGAAATTAGTGTACATCTAAACTGTTTATAAGACTTGATTCTACTGTGTATTTGCTGTACAGTGGAAATGAAGCCCCTACTATGTCTAAACTAGTAAATTTCTCCTCCTTAATAAAAGCCTTTCAGCATAGACAACTTAATGTTAACAATTTGTAAGAGAAGATTTTAAGTCCTAACTGAATGTAAGTAATGATTTTTGAAGTATAGCTTTAAATCTACTATGGTTGAAGTTTATAAGGTCTCAAAGGAAAAGGAACTTATGGCCATTGAAATGAATAATCTGTAAACTGCCAGTAATTCACACAGTTATTAAGACAAGTAATTTCTTTGATAGGAGTCTTTGAGCTAGAATATTAAAACAATTGAATGATAAGCATACAGCAGCTTGTACACATGAAGCTCTATTATATCAAATGATTTGTGTTACTTCTTTTTCCTGCAGCCCTTGCAATTATTGTAAATCTTAAGTAGTACTTTAATCCTCAGGACATAGTATAAATCAAAACCTGGATTTCAGAGATTCACAGCTAGTAAGTGAGGTTATATAGGATCTCACTAATGGACATATACATGTAACAAATTATAGTCCCACTCTTAACTTAGGCTGAAATTTTCTTTGAAAGGAATTTACCATTTGCCTAAAGCGTCATATCTATATTGGCTTTTCAAAACCATTTTACTCTGGGCTGGTGCTGCTTCCATTTTAGGACAAAGAGAACTTTTAACTTTGCTTACCATTTAATTCAGTGTAAGTTAACACTGATTTCAATTGAGAGTGGGACTAATTGACATTTTTTAGTCCAGGTCTTTATCTATGTTATGACGCTAGTGGTGAATAAAGATCATTCAGAAAAGCAGAAATATTTGCCCACAGATTTGGTATTTAGATAAGTGATCTGTAAGGGGAAACAAAGGTACCCAAGCACAAAAACATTTGACATTAAAGCAGCCTGTGTCTATGCTAGGGAGGTCTTCTAGACTCCAAACCAGGGCAACTGTATTTAGAAAGCCTTTGGGGAATGGCTTCTGAAGTGTTACTACTCTGAAAACATGTCCAGATAATTTTAGGACACTAGAAGATATTAACTCCAGAAATGTTGACTGAATTTATCTGTGAGCATGTAAATGGCCAGTGAGTTTGCTATAGGAGTTCTTAAGCCATCTTCAAGCTAAAAAGCAATTTGTATTTCTTGATCTCCTGGAATGTGATCTAAATATATTAATCCATTTCCAGGTATTTATATTTGATTGATTTGGTTTGTGGGTGGGGTTTTTGTATGGTTTTTTTTGGCATAGCAAAAATATATATATCAGTGGTCCTAACAATATTCCTTTAGCATAAACAGGTTGCTCTAGCTCCCTGAGGTAGGTTTGCCTTTGTCCAGTCATAATGTCCTAGAAAAGCAAGGAAAATGTGTCCCAATTCTTGCCCTCCCCGTATTCAAGCTTGGTTTCTGGCTAGGTTGGCAGTATCTAGTAGTATGAAGCCCAAATGAAAAAGATTCTCTGCTCGCAACAGTGGCTCTCTTCACAGAGGCTGTTTGACCCAATTTTATTTTACCTGCTGTCTTGGAAAGGCAGAGGTTGTCCAACTGCTTGACAAGTGTGTACTTGCCGGCTGTATCAACTCATTGCAGCCCTGCTCAGCACTGCAGTGAATTTCATAGATTTCATTCAGTAAGTAATCCTCACAGGATTACATCTGTTTCCTCTGTTTATGATCTTTCAGGATCTCTATAAGAATCTGACTAGCTTGGTGGATCTTCTCTCGAGTGTTTGATGTTATGGTGTTTATTTCCTCTTAATTATATACCATCTTCACTTAGGGCAGGTGCAATATAGACTTCATGGTGAACTCAGAACACACTTGTTCATAAAACAGTGAAATCACTCTGAAGTCCAAGCCAGAATTTGTCCCTAAAATGATTTCCAACTTCCACTGAATCCCTCCATTTCACCTAGGAATGTTTGGAGACATCCTTCCGTCTAGAAAGAACAGAAAATCTGTTCAGAAGGAATTGACTTGCCATCTTACATCATTCTCTGTTTTCCTGTAAATTCAGAAGGGTGCAGATGAATTTCTGATTTAGTCTCATGGTTCCAGTGACAGCTTTCTAGTCTGATAAAGCTCTTTTAAAAATTTCTCAGTTGGTTTATATCCTGAACTTTTCCAAGTATGGGTTTGGAGGAATTTGTGAAACAATTTCAGCCATAATCTAAAGTAAGGAAAGTAGTTTATGTTCAAGGGTGAGGTTTTCAGTCTCATGTCTTTCTGCTTATCTACACATTGGTACATAGGAAATTATTCCAGTGCTCTCTATAGATATATGGTCAATAAGATGATAAAACAGTATTGGGGTACTTTACACTTTCCTTCACATATGTCTTGTTTAGGAATTAATCTTCTAGTTATTGTTGACAAGGGATCTAAAGAGCTTTCAAAATTATTTTAACTGACTTCCTCAGAACTTTGCAGCAACACAGCATCCCTGTAGAAATTTTCATTCTCCTCTGAGGACTGTGACAGGATTCTGCCATACTCAGTCAATAATCTTGCCTCATCGCTTTCAAGGCCTTCATGCCCAGCTCAGCAAGGCCTTGATGTTACAAGGTCCTTTGAATTTTACCTAAGGGGAACTAAAGCCCTTTCACACTCCAGTCCTACTTTTTGTTTCATTTGACATTACTCAACAGGTTTTGCTGTGTCTAAATTAGAGCAGTGTCTAATAGCTGTCTGATTGCATTCATCATTGCTACAGCCTGACAGTTCGGCTGCATGAAGGTCATATCAAATCCCAGTTCACATAAGGCAAAGTTCTGATTTATTTTCATCCAGAATTCTTGTGAGACAACCACAGCTACCAGGAATTCTTTATATACACAGTGTATTATTCCTCAAAATCAGTCTTCTGTATAGAAGGATTAGGGTTTACTTAGTCAAAAGCTTGGGGTACTCACTCTGCTACAGATCAATGTTTTTATTACTTTGGGGAATTTATCTTCAATTTTATTTTTGCAGAATAAGTTTTTGTACCATAAATTTATTTTAAAACTGATTGCCCTCTGGGCAGTGATATGCCCTTCCAAGAATCTTTTTAGATATATTTATTCATTTGTCACCCTACACTGATACAAATATGATTCCACTGTCAATTATTTTTGCAAGAAAAAATTTCCTAACTGTGAAAGTCACAGCACTGGCACAGGTTGCCCAGAGAGACTGTGCAGTCTCTTTCCCTGAAAATACTCAAAAGCTGCCTAAACACTGTCCTGTGTAATGTGCTCTAGGGGACCCCGGTTTAGCAGGGTGTTGAGCTGGATGATCTCCAGTGGTCCCTTCCAACCTCAACCATTCTGTATGTCTGTGATTATGCTCAGAAAAGCCTCTTGCAATTTTTCTTTGATTTTATTTCAACACAGTACCTCTATACCTTCAATATGGCACTAGATTCGTTTTTCTTTCCTACTCTGTTTGTTACACATGTCAGGAAAAAATATTTGGAGTGTCTAAAAATTCCTAAGTTTATTCCTATTATGATGCATGGAGGACTGTATCTCACTGCAGTAGAAGTCGTCTATGAAACACAGCAAAAAAAATTCAGACCTGCAAAACAATAGATTGAAGAAGTGTATTCCTCAGTGATGGCTAGACTCATATGCATTCTATTGATGAAAGGTGGATACCATGTTGCTCAAATTAGTAGCGAGCGGTCTCCATTTACTTTTGCCTATAAGGGCAGTGTGTTTGTTTTTTTCTTTTTAAATGTTGCTATGCTGTCAGGGAGCATATCCATTGTCTCATCATGTTGCAAAGTTGAGGTTGTAACAAGTAGTCAACTGAAATTTCCCTTTCTGACTGGTGGCATGAAGCTGTGGTACTGCCATTAGGGACTGCAACCTACTGTAGAGAACCTGCGTTAGCATGGTTCTGTGACTCTAGAAAGGTATAAGCAGAAAAGGTATGTCACTTAAAGGCATTCTTAGAACACTGGATGCCAAAGCATGTTCAAAATACTACAGTTGGCAAAAAATTAAAGTACTCCTTAGGCTGCTATTAATTATGTCATATACTGAATTATCCTCTGCTTGGCTTTAGAAGTAAAGGATGGAAGGGGAAAAGACTATATTCTTACATGCTATGTCTATTTCCATTGAAATTCCTCCTGAGTTACTATTGACAAAGTGGTGCACAAATTTTAATATATGTAAATGTTGGGGAAAAAAGTATGTGAAATATGGAGAAATGAAAACCATTGAACACAGACTGTGCAGCTATCATCATCAGCTAGATTTTACAGTACATTTTGTGTGATAGATTGGCCAAAGCTTCTTCCTAGGGGCAAGGATCTTGTCAGCATTCAGCATATTGTTAATCTAGCTGTTATTTCATATAAATCAAGGACTTGAAAACATTTTTCGCTGGTTTTACCTAGGTGAACCTGTCCTCCCAGTGCTCTCAAAGGAATCTGTCGGAAGTTCTGAGCTTGCTTCACCCACTTCTTTAACTAATTTAAGATAAAGTTTGGGAAGTCATAGTCAGATAATAGCATTCCATAGCTCAGAAAACTAATGATCTTTGTTAGCAGTGCCTATGCATCCATTGACTTACCTCTGGACCATATCTTTCTTCACCTGATCTTTTACTCTCTCCACAAAAAGGAACAACCCTAGAAATCCTGTCTCCCCCTGACTGCTCACAGAACCTCCAGCACCTTTCGATCTTCCCAAGATCATTCTGCAGATCAGTTTAGATAGGCAAGGATAGAGCACATTTCTATGAGCCACAGGAATTTTTCATTCATGGTGTGTCTTCTTGCTTCTGAGAAGTAAAACATCACCTAGTGTGTCTAGCATATTTGACAGGAGGAGTTTTCACTCTCAGGTTTGTCACTGATTTTTTGCTCATTTTTAATTTGTTAATAGCTTTTTCTAGGGAAGTTTCTTCTAGTTCCTGCTAGGGAGTAAAACTCTCCACACAAAGTGACCAGCCAAATTCTTCTCTGTAGAGGGGTGGTTTTCTCCTGGGAGATGTAGAAGTCCCTCACAAACATCGTCTCAGTGAGGTTTCTCTGATCAGAGATGTGTCTCAGCACAGCCACCTCATCAAGCACCTCTCCATGTGCCACTCATATCTCCCTCAGTGCAACCCATCCCTTTCCATCTGTTGGGAAAATTTAAGTCCTGCAAATGTAGATCAGTTGGTTTGAGGCACCATGGTCAGTGTACTAATGGGTTGGGCCCTGAGCTTTCAGATTAAAGATCTGACACGAAAAATAATTTTGCTAGTGATGAATGACCTCTGTGCTCCGTGCTTCTAAGCAGAACCATCCTCATCTCCTCCTGCTGTACCCCACCTTCAGATTTCCTAATGAAATTATCTTCATTGACTCTTCTCTCTTCACTAACAACAGGTGATTATTTAAGCAACTGTTTTCTCAGTCTATTCTCCTGCCTATGTAATTCTTTCTTGCGAGATTTTGTTTCTACGCACTGAACTCAGACATGTCAAAACTATCACTGAGAATATAACAGATGTAATAAGTTGCAGATTGTATCCTGCCAGTGAAAAGTAAAAATAAAAATAGAGCTACTCCAGGCCCTAAAGATGGTCTATATAACACTTGCATTGCTTCAGCAGAAGAATCATAGAGTCATAGAATCACCGCAACCTCCCTTCAGGCAGTTTAGGGAGTGATAAGGTCTCCTGTAAGCCTCCTTTTCTCCAGACTAAACAATCCCAGCTCCCTCAGCCGCTCCTCATAAGACTTGTGCTCCTGATGAGAGCACAAGACCCTTCATCAGTTCTGTTGCCCTTCTCTGGACACACTCCAAGGCCTCAATATCTTTCTTGTAGTGAGGGGCCCTAAACTGAACACAGGATGCAAAGTGTGGCCTCAGCAGGACAGTACAGAGAGATTATCACTTCCCTACTCCTGATGGCAACACTCTGATACAAGCCAGGATGCCATTGGCCTTCTTGGCTACCTGGGCATACTGCTGGCTCTTGTTCAGCTGAGCATCACTCAGTACCCCATGTCTGTTTCCTCTACACAGTCTTCCTTCCCCAAGCCTGTAGCATTGCCTGGGGTTGTTGTAACCAAAGTACAGAACCTGGTACTTGGTCTTATTTGAACCTCATCACATTGGCTTCAGCCCAGTGATCCAGCCTGTCCAAATCCTTCTGTAAGGCCTTGCTGCCCCCAGGGAGATTGACACTTCCAGCCAACTAGTATCATCAGCAAACTTACTAAGGGTGCACTCAGTGCCCTTGTCCAGGTCATCGTTAAAGATACTGAAGAGGACAGGCCCCAGTACCAACCCCTGGGGAACACCACTCACGACTGTTCACCAGCTGGATCTAACTCCATTCACCACCACTCTCTGGCCCTTGCATTCCAGCCAGTTCTTTACACAGCAAAGAGTGTACCTGTCCAAGCCATAGCCTGCCAGCTTCTCCAGGAGAAAAAATGATGTGAGCTGGCTGGCATCCTCAACAGGAGAATGTAGAACCTTCCTTGTACTTTCAGTTGAGAGACAGAAGGGGACACAATGTGTCTTGCACAGACCTTGTTAGAGTCAGTGCTGCTCATGGGTAGGCCTTAAGAACTCCTTTGCCAGCAAATCAGCTAAACAAGCCTCATTAATTAAAAAAAGGAAAATGTTGTATATTCACCTAGCTTCACTTCCTCGCTGTACTCACATCCACTGATTAGTCTACATAATTATTCAGCAGGCACTAATGAATGTCAGTGGATGCCGTGTTTCCACATGGAGGAATTTGATGACACACCTTTGCATCATCCTCACTTCCATCTCAGGCACCATTCTGTCAGACAACCCCTCTGTTTGCCTCTGTCTTTCAGCAACAAAATGTAATGGAATATTGGTGTGAAGGTTCAACCTCTACTGCCATACTATCAACACCCATCTCTGACATTGTGGACCATAATAATAAAATAGGAGGTGTTACTTTCTGAGCAGCCCTTGTATATCCATAAAAGACTTTGTGGGATACGCATTTTTTAATCTTATATAATACATGCATTATTGTGCAGAGAGCCATATTTTAATACTGTTAAAGTTTTGATGGGAAACAGAAAAGTCAGAAAATATGGAACTGACATTTTGTCATGCAGTTATGACTGTTCTTTCTCCACAAAGTCATAAACTGAGGTTTCAGAGACAGATGTTGTAACTTTCAATTGCCATTGCCTTCGGTAGAAATTCCCAAGGTAATTGCATGGCAGCGTTGCCTTGTCATTGTCAAACAAAGATTTGAGTCTGCTGTAGATTGCTGGTTTATATTCTGTAAATTCAAGACATGGGATTTTTCGTTTTCTGTTTGTTAAGTGCAGCTGAAGAATTACATTTGGCAGTGTAATATTTTTATATGTAAACTCACTAAGTGAGGCCATGCCCACAGCTGATGATGCTGAGAGGCAATGTTACAATCCCAGCTCACTTGGGTTATTACATCCATTGCACAGAAGAATTCCCAGTTTTCAGCCCTCTCCCTTTAGGCGTCTGCCACCAATTCTGTACCACCCTTTACACATGACAGCCTCTGGTAAACTTACAGATGACCATAACATCTGTTCCATTTCATGCCCACTTTTTGACACGATGGGGCTAGGAGCACAGAAGAAGCTTTCAGCTCAACACTAATACAAATAAAAACAGAAATTGACTTTGCACGTCTATATGCGTTATAGTTTACATAACCAGGATTTTCAATCACAAAAGAGCTTATCCTGGCTGCTCCTAGAAATGAAAAAGAATACTTGGTAAATTAATAATAATAATAAAAACAACGAACAAACTGTGGCTGGATCTGTAGATGAAAGATTAAGCTATAAATGGAGATTTCATTTTCCATTTACTGGGTCAAATGCAGAATAAGTTTGAGGTCCTAGAATCACCTAGCACTGTCAGAACACTTAGGGTACCAAACATATTGTCTCATCCTCAGGAGCTTTCTGTCTGAGTTCAGTAGAGCTCTACATAAGCAGCAAGTGCTCCAAAATGCAGTGTGCATAGGTCAGGTTGTGAGGAACCTCTCTGTGAAACTGAGACTGAACTCATCACACCTTGAGTTTAGAGAAATCTTTCTTCATAGTTTTCAGATTCAGTTCTATTAGGCATGTATGCAGAAGTATTTTCTCCTTCTGTTTCTCTTAGTTTTGATGAAAGGAAAAGAAACTGAGAATATCATACTCAATATACAGCAGAATAAAGTGCATTTGTAAATACTGTGCACATAAGGGTTAATTACACTAAACCTTTCCCACATTACTTAACATGCTTTGGAAAAAGTGGGGAAGTTCAACTAAACATTGGTCATTGTCCAGCGTAGAATTTTCCATCCTATCCCATTTCATTTGTCAGAAAATATAATTACCCTTGTAATTTTCTTGTTAGTACATGATCTTTATAATGAAAATTACAAAGCTACTTATAACAGAGTAAACATAGTGCTCTTTGAGATGTATTTATCTTTCAGAAGTTGAAAAGAAGGGGGCTGATGGTGCTTTACTTTTTTCTCTCTCTTTGTTTTGCTATCCTGATCTTTTGTTCTTCAGTTTCAGATTTCAGATAAAAGCATTTAGTTGTTCATTTTCATGTGTTTGTTCCCAATAATTATGTTTTTGTCTATTCTGTTGTTTTTTTTTCCCCTCGTATCTCACACAACAGCTTAAGGAGTCTGTAGCTCCTTGGTAATCGTGTAGGTGATTTTGCAGTGCAGTACAGTGACCACTTACTGGCAGATGTGTGAAGCACACTGCCCCTTGGGGTGGCTGTGAGGTTGGCTGTGCCATACCGGTGGGCCCATACCACATGGCCAGCAGTCACACTGTAATCACTGGACACTCAGCAGCAGGGCAAGTGGTGGTGGAGTCAGGAAGGCTTGAACCTTGAGGTTCAATGGCCCAGACTTGGCTGCAGTGCTGTAGTGTAGCTTGAGTGCAAGAGCAGAGTAACAAATTGTTTCAGTGTACAGAGCTTTCAGAATGACACTGCTAGCACTTTCCATTAATGCTTCTTTTAGGAAGGAGGGGTTGCATTATATGGAATACATTGGAAAGCAAGCCAAGTGACACTGTCTCTCATCTGCTACTTTTCATCTGCTAGTACAACCTGGATAGTTTTATGGAAATACTGTACCATCTGAGCACTTAGTGGAAGTTATAATCACAATTAAGACCTTAGGAACTATTAGGAAGAACTAATGACAGAATGTTATTTCTCTGTGATAAAGCAAGAACATGCTTTGCACTGACCAAGTGCAGTTTTGGCTACTGCTCCTCAGAAAGATCATACTAACCATTATTTAAAACATAGGGTAACAAAGAAGACAAAAGGTATGGAAGAGTTTCTGTATGATGAGATACTTATTTTCTGTTCTGACAAGGGTCATCTGAATGGAGAAGTGATAGGGATTTCTAAAATTATTAGGGGAATGGAGTAGATTAACAGAGATTTATCTGTTTTCATGTGAGAACTAGAGATACCTACAATTATGAGGCAGCAGATATAAAGCAAACAAAAGAAACTCATCCACATTAACATTATGGAATTTACTGCTTGGGAATACTGTAGAGATCAAAAGTACTCAGAGAGTTTAAATAAATTAATGGAGAAATCTAACATTGGCTAGGTAAGATGATCTGGTGATCTCCTGTATCCCAAGATGTCCTAAGCTACAGTCTGCAGATTAAGTATAGTATACAGAGACAATTATTTTTCTGTTTCTCATAGCTTCTCATGGTTTCTCATAGCTTTTCTCAAAGCTTCTGCTATTGGCCTGCACCAAACTTGGGATCCTGTAAGAAATTGATTTTTTTGTAAAGTTCAGTACATTTGTTTAGCTATAGTTCTTACTGCTTGCTCCAGCTTCTTCCAGACTAAAGATATCACTTCTTTCCCAGAAGTGGTAAGAACTGGAAGAGTACAAGGAAGCAGGGCTGAGTGATTTCATTCATTCATGCCTTTCATTCATTGTGGATCTCGGTGTTGTATTTGTGTCACAAGTGTGTATTATGACCAGCCTGAATGCAGGGCACAGTTTGATCCAATCTTTTGTGCTCTTGCTGACCTCTTAAAGATTGCTTTACAAGCATTTTCTAGCAAGCAGTAATGCTAAGGGCAACTGTTCTACAATATTGTCAAGCCTATTATTTTTGTGGCCAACACAGATGGATTACTGAGACCTAACTTTGAAGACAGTAGGCTTTTCAACTATTTAGATGGAGGATTGGCTCAGCTGGGGAGAAAAATGCAGGCAATTATTTCTAACACTAGGTTTCTTCTTTATCTAATGTTCAATTTTCTGAAATGCTGCTGTGTCTTTTATCAAGAAATAGAAGCTAACTGGCTTGGAAAATCTAAGATAAGTCTCTGATGCAGGAATAATTGGTTGTGGTAGATTGGGCCAAATTAGAATGGTGCTCAGCAGAATTGTTTACTGTACTGTGTGCATACCACTTATTTCAGCCATTTCCATCATGTTTTCCTTTGTCTCTACTTATTTATTTAACTATTTAATATTGAGATAGTTGTTGACATTAGCTTGCTTTCCTACATGAGACTCTCCTGAACAGAAAAGACACAAAGTATTAGCCTGAAACATAAAAATGTCATGTCCTCTAAGATTATGCATAGGCTGTCTTTAAATGTTAGCATTAACCTTCAGTTCAGTTGTATCTGTAGACTGAAGATTACAAAGATTACAAAAGACTGAAAAAAATGCAGGCTGACGCTGTAGTATATTTTTTTCATTGTAAATATTTACGTTTATCTTCAGATCGTATCTTCCAGTTGCAGAAAGAAGTTAGGAAACTATTATTTTTGTTGCTGGAGATTCATTTGATTAAGCACCTGTCACTGAATCAGTTTTATAATACAACTTGGTTGTGTTTTGGTGATTGCACACAAAAAAATATCATTGTAGTTTTCAGATGTGTGTTGGTTTGTTATCATCCTCATGAAGGCAGAGATAGTCCTACTGATCTCAAGTGTGTTGTGTTCCCACAACCCACTCTACAAAATTCCAAAAGTAGGTAACAAAAAGTAAAACTAGATAATTCTCCATAACCTTCAAAAGGGAACAAGAACTATATAGATGGAAAGAGAGGGAGAGAGAAGAAAGATGTGCATAGCCATAATAAAGAATGTGCTGCAGCAAAGTTAACTTTCATACTTGATACAGCCTATTTGATGGCAGCCACATATTGTCTCTACTCTAACAATTGCAACAGGTGAGAGAAGAGTTAGAATTAGTAAAACAGATGAAAAACCTGGTTGAATGAATGTAGCATCATGTTGTAAGTCAGGAAGGCATACTACTTGTTGTAACCAGTAAAGCAGGGAAAAGCTCTGTAAATGAAAAGTATCAAGTAGCTGTGAAGCAGAGCTTGCAAAGTGATCAGTGATGGTAATCCGTACCCAAACATCAAAAATCCTGCTTTGCTTTTTTTTTTTCTCCTCCCCTGTTTTCCTCAATTGGCATCCATTAAACTACAGTAGGATTTCTGCTGGCCAGTTTACGTCTTGTAAATTGACATGAGACAGGAGAATCGCTTTGCCTGGAATCCCTGCTAAATTACATGAAAACAGGATTTATGCTGCATGTAAACTGTGTAAATCCAGTCAGCTTTTAAGTGGAAACCAATTTTGTAGTGTGTAAGTATCATTGATTTGTTAATCTGACTTTTTTTTTTTAAAAACAAGCTGGTGCGGATTAGCCAGTTCTGATTATTTGTCTCCTGTAAGTCATTTCAGCGCTGGATAGCTCAGTGAGTAAAGCACTAGAAATTAACCTTTGAGGCCTGCCTATAAATAAATTATTGATCCTTAAAAAAGAATCAGATAATCTTATTAAATATAGTCTTCTGTAGCTTAAGTCTAAATCCTGCCATGGAGAATCATTTATCATAAGTGACAATCTTTTCTGCTGAAGCAGACAGGAGCTAAGCTACAATAGAAAGTAAATCCTACAGGAATTGGTACAGTATGAAGTATTTCCAGCTGATTTAATGGTTAAGGGATGTTTTGTTTCCCCTCCAAATAATTCTATGGGCTTTTAGCTTTTATGCATATTTTTATAGCTGTATGTCCAATCATTCTCAGTCAGAAAAAATGTCTTTCTGAAATTTCATGCATGATGGTGTTCTGGAGCCAGGCATCTTTGAGAAGGAATGAATTTCTGATCCATGACATAACAGACACAAGTGGAAAATACATAGCAAGCAATATAATGTTGAAAGGCAGAAGTGATACAGAGTTCAGTACTTAACATATAAATCACTGCTCAGAAGTACTCTACAGAAAAAGTAGTTAACACAGTGTCAAAAGGTAAGTATACAGATGGTGAGACCTAGTGTTGTTATTTTTTACAACTGCAACTCAGTGATATACAGAAATGCAGCTAAGTCAAGTAAGCATTTTAATGATCAGAGGAAAAAAAAATCTGAATCTTTTAGTTTCAATAACCTGACTTTTCTGTTTTGCAATAGAGAAGAGGTAAAACAGGATATTCATGCCAGTGTTCTTTCTGCTACTGGTGGATGAGGAGGCATTGCAGGGGCAGGGGAAAAAGGGGATTCCTGAGTTGATCTGAGTTCTAACTTGGTTCATCAGCCTGCTTCAGTGTCAGCACCAAGGTTCCAGAGATTTCCCAGTGCTGATCTCTGGTGTCTACATCAGCATTCATAGCACCAAGCTATGTGACTCTAGAGTCACACTAGGCCTATATTTGAAAGGTATTCGCTTCCTAATTGTCCTAATTGGGAATGAATGATATGGTATTACCTGTACCCAAGGGGAAGAAAAAGAGCCACCCCCCTCCCCCCCAGACACTCCACAACTGCACTCTGTACCCTCTGGGTTTCATATCTGCAATTGGTGAAGCTGGAGAACTGCTTCTCCACTTGTCTATTCCAATTTCAGGTTTACAGCTTAGAAATGCTGTGCTGTTAAAAGAATTAAAAAAAAAAAAAAAAGAGGGAAAAAATGTGCATGGTCTAGATATGGGCTGAATAATTCAAAGATTAGAAGAAATAGTACCTAATAGAGTGTCTAATTCAATAAGGATATATTGGACTTTTGTGATAAGGGAACTATTGCAAGTTTTGAAAAAGTCAGACAAGACCACCTAATTACAAGGCATAACGTATCTCTGCTTAAGGTGGTAAAGATGAAAGATGTGTGCTGTTGCTCTGGATTAACTCAGAAGTTATTTGTGGCCTAGTAAGTAAAGACCGGAAGAAGTATCCTCCAGTGTGGAGCGGCAGCTGTTCTGTACTAAATTGCTGGCTTAATCTCATGAAATTGCTTGCACTAATTCACTGTAGCGTACCGATGAGTCTGTGATGGCATAATGCTGAGCTATGGGGGTTTTCTGCTTCCCTGTACACAGCACCGTGTCTGTCCTCCTTCGTGTTCCAAGCTCAGTGCCACCCTTGAGCTTGGGATGAATTCTAACAGCCTTGGGCACTTGTAGCCATGGTGCAAGAGCAGCAGCCTTCCCTGAGCCTGATGTGGATAGCCATCATGGCAGCATCCAGGTGGCAGAAAGCACATAGCAAGGATTGTGTTTTCCCTTAACGAGAGGGACAAGATGAAGTCAACCTGTGCATCAGCATGATGACTAGCCAAAACTGCATATACCTTATCATTTTGCAGGAATTTGTGGATATTTAAAAATACGAGTTCTTCTACCAGGTGGAAATTGTTCTGTATTCCTTCACTGGTATTAGTGTAACAGTCTTACCCTTTTTGTATTAAAAGTTATATCCCTTTTGATAAAAGGGCATAGTGGACTGAAGTTCAGCTGTACAGTAAAAATGATCAGGATTTGTTTTGTTATTCTCAGTGTTATTTTTGAAGTGTTGCAGAGAGAGAGACGGATGTTAAAGTGTTATGTTTATTTTCACCCTAATAAAGCAATCCCAACAGCCGAGCTTGTGCTGCTTAATTTGTTTCCATGGAGCGATATTGTAATTCTGACGTACTGAAAAATTGCCTTGCAGAGACTCATATTGCATTTGTTGCTGAGCGCATCTTTGATATAACATTTGTTATTATAGTGCTTGGGGTGTCTTCAGAGAGGTAATATACTAAATGAACCTGGCTGTATTATCCCTTTAATGTAGAATAGAATTTTGCATTAAATTTTCAGCTTATTTCAAATGTGTTTTCCCAGCTATTGGTCTGCCCAGGAATAGAGCCGGTATATCGATATAAAATCAGAAAAATCCTTAGCTCTCTATCTTTGGGGAAGCTCTCAGGTCGTTCAGTTCTTTTTTGTTAGTCGAGCAGACAGCGTGAACTCCTGTATTTACGCCTGCCTGTCAGGTTTTTTATAGTAGAAACACGAATGATTGTTTGTAATGCAGGATTAGCCTGTCTCACAAAATGTTATTGGAATTAGACCTGACTAGAGAGTGACTTTTTTTTCTGTATTTAACTTTAGATTGTATCCCACATCAGCTTTTGCACTCACAGGATTGCACTCCCTCTTATGTTAGAGTAAATATTGAAAAGCGTATGTATTTTTATGGATCTACAGTGACAAAAATGAGAGCCGTATATACCTGTCTGCCAGCAAAATGTAAAAAGATTGTACTATGATGTCCTATTAGACCTCAAGACTAGAAGGACAGTTTGTCTTGAACACAGGCATTTTTCATAATTATGTTGCCTGCAGGGTTACCACCTGCCCTAATTTGATCTGATTAAGGGAAATGCAAAACTGTCCTCCTTTCAGAAGTGGAACTTTGCCATGTTCCATCACAGAGAATGATAAGATGTGCATGTATGCATTGCTAGTGCAAAGGAGTAAAAAAAAAAATATTAGAATTAGGTAGCAATTAAAATTTCAATTCCATTACCAGACTGCAGGTTGCTTTTTTGGCAATTATTTCATTCTTAAACACTCTTGAAATGGTTTTCTGTCATGAAAATGATGAAAGAGGGAAAGTCATAGCCATTCGTCCAGATACGTCTGTTCTGTTCTGTGAGACATAATATATTCTATGGGGTTTTTTTAATTTTTTTTTTGGTTGGATGGGTTTATTGTCTATGAACATTTATTTTTAGAGTAGCCTGGGCTTGCCATGTAGTCTGAGTCATTTATGTAGCAATTTAAATAATTGTCTAAGCTGTCCGTGAAACAGTCTTATAAATTCTGCACACTCTAAAGCAATAGTATTTTTATATACTGTTTGTACAGAATGACATTGTATCCCTGGGGGAAAAAAAAAAGAAAAAAAGAAAAGAATTCCAGAAGTAGCAAGAAAAATCATTGTTTATGAGTCACTGAATGTTGTTTGCCATTCTCCTTCCTCCAGTAGTAATTTCATGCATGCTTATGCATGTGTAGGAGAGCAAGACCTCCATGTGTGTGCATATTTATTTATTTATTGTCAGGTATATTTTGAGCTTGGCATACTGATTTTCCTTTACTGTGGATGAAAAATGACCTTTAAAAGCTGCATTTTAGTATAATTTAGCACTGTTTTCTAATTAAGGAGATGGAAACCTGTGTTTGATTTCTGGCATCTGCTCACATCTTTTTGATAGCTGTTCTATGTTACATAGTCTGCATAGTAACTCATTTGGTAGTATATGAGTGAGAGAGAAGTGTACTACAGTGTGAATTGCTGATGCTCTTCTATCTCACGATCTCAAAATTAGAGGAAAACAGCTTTCTTAATTCAAGTTTTAAGGGAGAAAAGAAAAAGTATTATCAGAATTTGATTCTTAGCACTAGGGCTTTACAATATACTTCAGTTATCAAGCTACCATCTGCAAAACACCTGTGTGAACTTTGGTTTAATTTCAAATTCAAAATCTTTTAGTGACTTCTACATTGCACCTTTTTAATTCTAGCATTCAGAAATAAGACTGTTCAAAACTTGGCCATCAGTAGCTGGCAAATGAAATTCTTCTATAGTTTGGTGGGTTGTTTTTTTTTAATTTTTTGCCTTGTGTTGACTTTTATTCAGGAATAGTTGGGTTTTCTCTGAGAAGACAATCTCCTCTCTTATGTAGTCTCTAACACATGCTGAAAGCTCCTGACCTCTCACTTGCCTTCTCAAAAGGACTGATCATCATCAAAGGCCAGTGCTAGCGTGAAGGTGGGATTTTGAGAGAACTGAGTTTGCTTTGGAGATTTCAACTACTTTTTGAATAAAAGATGAGAAAGCCTTTTATGAATCGAGCTGATTGAGCTAAAAACGAACTATACTGAGAGTGAAGAGTGCCTTTCAGCCCAGATCCCTGCAATGAGATTTACATGACCAAGTTTTACATGGCTGAAGGTAATGTGCCTTCCAGAGGAAGTTTAGAGCAACTCTGTTGTACCTCAACTGAAAAAAAAATTACCAGGGTTGTGTTAGAAGTCTTAGACTTGGTGATTTTCTGACTCTTTGATGTTATAGAAATTGTAGGATTAACTTTTGCTAATTAAGAAGCTTTAAAAAAAGAAATGTTTCTGTAAAATCTACTTAAATTTGACATGTTAGTATTTGTGTTGAAAGAAGTAAGTGTCCTTATTTCTGCTGCTGAAGCTGCTTTATTTGAGTAGTAAATGTCTTTGTTCAGTTCTCATTATTGACAGATAGCATAACATGGATTTTATTTTGTTGCACAAGTTCAGTATTCACTGACTTCACTGAGAAATGCATGGGTGAATTTACACTTATAATATAAATTGGAGTATTGAACTACCAGATGGTACAGGCTATTAGTCAAATAAGTTTGCACTATGTAATGGTTGCTATGAAGTCTTATTCTCGTGGGCTACATTGAATTTGATTTTAGAAATTCACCTCCGTGAAACAGATTCTTTCAACAGTTCATCTGATAGTGGTGCAGCATATACAGAAAACTGGCAAAAATAACAAGTGCTAGCATGCTGGCATTGTACAGCTCTTTATAATTCAGGGTTGGAATACTGTTGTGAGCAAACATAATTTGTTCGAGTACTGTCATATGCAAAAAGCAAGCAAGTAAACAGGTTCTGAACTGAAATGGCAAGTCAGTATTCCTACTGATATTTTCTGTTGTAAAGATTCAAAGAAAGATCCTAGGAGGAAATTGCTAACATGGTTCATTACTTTGGGTCATTTGGCTTTAAAGCGTCATTAAAAACCAGTAGATACACAGCGAAGGCCAGAGTTTTGTGCAGTGTGAGACAGCCAGGCCAACAGATTTTTCTCTAAAGCATCTGAGATGCTCTATTTGCCACCAGTAGTCAAACTTTATGTGATCCTTTCCTATCTCTGTTGCAGTCCTTTTGCAGATTTTTTACACTAGTGCTTCAAAAAAGCAGAAATAATTTTTGTGTCTCAAGAGGATTTTGAAATTAAGACATGTAGAAACAAAAACATAATATGTTCAGCTGGGCAACTGACATCTCTGGTAACTTTCAGAAATTCTGTCCTGAAAATCAAGCTTTTATGAAACTTTCTCTAATATTAGCTTTAGTAACCCTTTTAATGGCAAAATAATGTATAGGTTTCTTTGATGAATTCAGCTATTGGAAGTCTGTCAAGAAAAAAGAAAATGACCATAATACTGTTTGGCAGGACTATTAATCAAAACGAAAGGGTTTTTAATTCAGAATTTTTAAAACAACAATAAAAAGAAGCAAGCAGATTTCTTATCGCAGCTTAAGCTTTACAAAAAGGGGCACTTGATCTTTATTCTGCTATATAGGCTTTAAAAATGTCTTATATTTCATATACGAACCTGTCCTTTTGCTAGTGTAAATATATGCAAGCAACATTTACTTCTTTGTACCTAAGCCTGCTTGCTTGAGCTGAAGAACTGTACATCTAGATACTTCAGGAGAGCATTAGGAAAGACTGCGCCATGTTGACATCTGGGGATGTAAGCCAGATACCAGTATTTCTTGTTTTGTCCTCTGGTTTAACAGCAACAAGTAGCAGAGCTGAGCTTTGCAGACTAAATGCATACCTGTTAACTTTGAAAGAAGTCCATATTCATTACTTTTGAAAATATCTCCTTTTATATCTTTTTTTTTTTTAATTAGGAATCTGTATTATTTAAACACTTAATTCCTTTCAGGTTCACATTAATTTACCTTACTTCTGCTTATCTAGAACAATGTCATCTGGTAACATGTTGTCAAATAGCGTGTGTACCAAGAACCCCATGTGATTTTTTATTTTCAGGTTTTACTGAATATGCTATTTCACACACCAGTTGTAAGTTGGATAGCATCATATATGTAGGTACTAAAAGCTTGTCTCCATATTAAACTCTGCAATCAATAGTGTATTTAAATATATATATATATATCAGATGATTTCTATGCCCAAGAGGCTAAATGCTGTTTGCAACATCATTGCATATATCTGTAGCTATATATCTGTATCAGGAAAGTTCTGATACCTATAGAGAAGCAGAAAACAAGCACTGTGCATCCATTCAACTGAAGGTCATTTGCTTTTCTTTCTTGGTGAAAAAGTATTCCACAAGTGAATCTATCTCAATCGTAATAGATCATCAGAATAGGTATTGGAAGAAGTATGGGATAAGGGTCTGAGAATTTTACTTTACAAATGTGGCTCAAGCACATAATCACCATTGAGAATTCAGAAGATAAATAATAAGATCTTTTGTTAATAATGAATTCAATAAGTAAACCTAGTGTTTACAAGCTCATTTCATGAGAGAATTCTGAGTCAGACTTGCTATTTTACCATTAGTGCTGGTTAGCACCAATTCACCTTACAGGTGAATTGTGTCCACATGAAACTCCTGCTTTTTAAGATCTGCATCTGTAAGACTTCAGGCTTGACATGCCAAATTATTTAGAGAACAGTTTTGTCACTCTTTTTTTTTTAATTAAACCTTTCTTACACAAAACATGGTACAAGTAAGCACAGTGTAGTCTACAAATTAATGAAGCTAACTTGGTTTTATACAAAAAATATCTAGGTAATACTTAAAAGAGAAAAAAAAAGTGACTTAATATTTACAAAGATATTGTTCATAAAGATTGTATAGAAAATTTGGAAAATGGTTATAATGATACGATTTTAAAGAATCAGTGAGAAGATATGGCTATACCTTTCACAGCATAAGTACAAACGAGGCTTATGTACTTATACGTACTTGATATTCTGCATAATTTTCAGTAAAAAATACTGTACATTACAGACAATCTCGTTGGTTTTGTGTTTCTTCACGTTCACATAACTTCAAAGATGAGAAAAGGTCACCTGCAACATCCAAACATTTAATTAACAAAAATGCAGTGAACAGACATCATGCTTTGAAATTGTTGTCTGTTCCCATGAGAGTGACAGTACTGTCACCAGCATGGGATTGCTTTTCACTGGAATAGACTCTGACAGTACAAAGGCTTATTTTTGCACCAATATTCCAATTAGTTGAACAGGTTGGAAGAAACCGAGAATATGACAGATCAAACAAATGCATACTAATCATGGGATTTCAAACCTGGTGAGTCTTGTTTTGTGTGAAATTCTCCCCTGACTCCCTCTTTGTGTTGCTCAGTTACCATTCCTGTTATCACACAAAAAGTGGAGCTGGTCTCTTTTTGTTGTTCTGCTGCCCTCTTACTGAGCAGATCTGGCTGTGCTGTACTGTGCTGAGCAGTTAAGTTTGCTTGTGGGGACACATAGCAGCTGGCTGTGCCCTGGAAAGAGACCCTTTGTAACAGGGACCTCAGAGCTAAATACTTCCCTTGCTACTTTTGTGCAAACAGAATTAACTACAGGACACATCCCTCAACATTACTGTAGTACAAGAACTGCCCTTCAAGTGCTGCTTTGCCAAATGTTTAGAATGTATACTTTTTTGTATGTGAAATATTGTTTATATTTGTGATCATCAGATTTTACTCAGTGCAATCAGAAAAACAGACACACATCCATTAATCTTCTAAGCACAAAGTGGTTATTCTTATGTATTTGAAACATTTTTCGGTTGCAAGCTTGGTTTAGCAATTAGCACTGTGGAAATACGTCCTTTGAAGGACACTGATAAATATGCTTACACGGTTATGTTCAGAACTGAAAAAAAAGGTATGTACTTTTCAGAATTAACAACTTTTGAAGCAGACATAAAATTTAAGTGAGAAAAATTGAGTTATGATGTGTTTGTAATATAAGTGCTCAGTTTAGTGCAGGAAGCTAAACATTATGGAAAACATATTTGCCTAAAGCATGTGCAGAAATGATTTGGACTGGGACTATTGGGCAGAACCAACTCCATCTAACCACAGAAGTTTAAAAGTTAGTTGTATAAAACCTAATCATCTAAGACTCTACAATCAATGGAGTGCAATGGATGTCTCCTTTGGATCTATCTCAGTCAGAGAGAATTACCCTTTGAAAGTGTATGCTTCCTTCTGTTGACTACAAAAGAAGTGTGCAGTGAATAAATAGGCCTTGGATAACTGATATTTAGATGCTTAAATTCCAAGAATTGAATCTCACCCAACTGTACAGTCTGGAGAAGGATGAAACTTCTCAAGCAAAGAGGGAAATAGTGCTACAAACCTGTGATTGAAATTAAGATGTAGAGTGCAGTTGTAAAAAAGGGGTGTATCTGCTTGTAATTAACAGCTAATGAAGGCATAGAGTCTGAGGAGAATATTCACCCCTAGAGATAAAAAGTAATATATTTACCATCAATATGCTTTCCAGTTTTGTGAAGCTCACCTGTTTCTTTTCTTGGGAGTTTATAGGGTTCAGAATCTCTTGCTGCAAGGGCCAGTGAAGTGCTGAGTCTCCATGAGTCCATCAGAGCAGGGCCAGCAGCTTATCACATACCCCCCATCTTACCAGGAGCAGGGCACCAGGGGCACCAGGCACTTCCCTGAGACCAAGACCTGGGCTCTTGCTGGCCATGACTTTGGGGAACTGGAGCATGGACCTGCTGTGGCCTTACTGGCATTGGAGCTGGTGGCCCTAGGCTGACATGGAGACCTGGGCCTGGGTTTGGGCAGGGACAAGCAGGGCTGGTGGTACCCTGTGGCTCTGGTGCATACAGTGGCTCTGCCAACTGTATTTGTAACTGCTGTCACTTTATTGTTTTTATTTTGCCATTATATCACAGAATGTTAAAATAGCTTGGGTTGGAAGGGACCCTAAGGATCATCAAGTTCCAACTCTCCTGCCATAGACAGGGCTACTAGACCAGGTTGCCCAGGGCCCCATCCAGCCTGGCCTTGAACACCTCCAGGGATGGAGCATCCACAGCCTTCCTGGGCAACCTGTTCCAGCACATCACCACTCTCTCTGTAAAGAACATCCCCTGACATCCAATCTAAACCTTTCCTCCTTGAGCTTAATGGTTATTCCCCCTTGTCCCATCACTATCTACCCTTGTAATTCCTCTCCTTTTTATAGTCCCCTTTTAAATACTAGAAGGCTGCAATGAGGTCTCCCCACAGCCTTCTCTTCTGTAGGCTGAACAAACCAATATGTGATATTAAAGGATTGACTTAAGTTTTCTTTTGCCTTCTTACTGGAGAACATAAACTATACAAAGTGATAAGTTTTAAGTAAAAACAAAACCAGAAGGTAGCTCTGTGAGAAAAAGAACTAATATGTGAAGAGTTGGGTAATTAAATTGGTGATAGTTGGAATCACATTTTAATTACAAATTGAAAATGTATGTTCAGAGCTGTTCAAATCAGGGGATTTATTCTGTTAGGAGACATTAAACTGGCCTTCTTAAATCTTGCTTTTCTCACAAAGATACATTCCCCTATAGGAAAGTATTAAAAATGTCTTCATGTCCTTATGAAGAGAATACCACAGTTTAAATTGTAATTGTACTGTTGTAAGCAGCATTTGGAGTGAAATAATGCAGTGTGGGATTCAAGCAACTATAAAATGATTAAAACAATAATCTGGTATCTGATAGAACACTTAGAAAAAATAATAATCTTAAATTTAAGCAATAAATAAAAGCTTAAGTAAAAGCAGAGAAGTTGCTTGTGGTGGGTTTATAAAGCTACTATTGCTTTGAACTGGGTATCATCCTTTAGTGACTTAGTTTCCTGTTTAGACTCGGGTTCATCTTTAAACCATAACATTAATGCAGGTCTTATCCCTTTGAGGTCAGTAGAGTTATGTCATGGAAAAAAGTGGTACAAAAAAACCCTAATGATCTACATCGATATTATATTTCTTGTATATTGTTCTGCTTCCACAGCAGACAAAAGCCTGTAAAAGCCCTTGTAGCCAAGAACATACAAACGTAGAGGCTTGAATGTCAGTTGAAAGAGGGAATTAATAAATCCTTTAGCTGTCATTTTATCTGTCTGCAGATGTCCTCAATCCTGAGTTTTGGCTTCTGATTAAAGGCAATTGTTCTTGCCTTTGGATCATTTGCTTTTAACACTCATGTTTAATTGTTGCTGATTTTCAAATATTTCTATATTTTGGCTTGTATTTGTAGAAATTTACTGTATATCTGTGTTTGTTTGTTTGTTTGTTGAAATAATAATTGGCAGAAGGAAAATGAAAGATTCTGGTTAATTGTTAAGGATACTGAATGTGAGGATTTCTGTCCTACACAGGATGTATAATTTAATTCTCAAAGTGTCCTACACAAAACAGCAGAAACCTTTAAAGTGCAGATTTTTTATTTTACATGGCAAGTTCAGGTCACAAATCGGAAAGAGAGAATTCATTTTTCTTATAAGCTTTTGTGTACACAGTTAGCCAGTGCACCCAGTTAGTGCTTAGCCTGTAATCTCTTTCAAGTTCCCATCTATGTTTGCATGTCCATGTATAAATTTACAAATGTATGGGTGTTTTAGTGGGTGTGATGAAAAGCATTTCTTAACTGTCTACATTAAAATAGGTATTTTTAAATCTTTATTTTATGGAATGGTTGTTTTTCTGTAGCCTTTGTCTCTAGTGCAGAAATTTAACATCACTCAAGACTTTTTCACATCCCCTGGATATTTGATAAAAATGGGTTGTTTAACAGAGCTTTGCTTACAGAACATAGAAAACTAAAGTAAAATCATAGAATCACCAAGGTTGGAAAAGACATACAAGGTCATCCAGTCCAACTGTCCACCTATCACCAGTAATTCTCTCTCTAAACCACGTTCCTCAACGCAGCGTCTAAATGTTCCTTGAACATCTCCAGGGTTGGTGACTCCACCACCTTCCTGGGCTGCCCATTCTAGCACCTGACCACTCTTTTGGAGAAGTATTTCCTAACATCCAGCATTAATCTCCCATGGTGCAACTTGAGGCCATTCCCTCTAGTCCTATCACTAGTTACAGGAGAGAAGAGGCCAACCTCCAGCTCACTTCAATCTCCCTTTAGGCAGTCACAGAGAGCAATAAGGTTTCCTCGAGCCTCCTCTTCTCCAGACTGAACAATCCCAGCTCCCTCAGCTGCTTCTCATGACTTGTGCTCCAGATCCTTCACCACTTTTGTTGCCCTTCTCTGGACACACTACAGAGCCTCAATGTCTTCCTTGCAGTGAGGGGCCCAAAACTGAGTACAGTACTCAAAGTGCAGCCTCACTGTCATCTTATGAGATCTTGAGGATGTCTGGACTGTGGAAAGATTGGAAACTCTATTGGACAAATCTGAAAATCAGGCTATAGAAAGTACTCTGTTGGGAAGAGAACGTGTCAGTAGCCAATCAGTAACATTAATAATAAACAAATGTATGTATGTTCATATATGTTTAACAATTATTTACAAACATCCTTAGTTCAAAGTGTTTATAAAAGTAAGATACAGGGAGAAAAAGAGGATACAGATAAACAGTTCACATAAAGATGACTATATAAATCATGCAAGAAGAGGGTAAAATGGAATGGACTTCTGGGAGAAATAGACATTTGAGAAATGTGATTTCAATGAGAACAGAAAGAGGAAATAATCTTGCTAGGAAAGAAAAGGGGACTTTCCCATCTTTAGGTTGGGAAACTAAATTGGGAAGGATACGAAAAGAAGAATCTGTGAAGATTGAAAGAAGCAGAGACGAATGACAAGCAGTTTAGCTGTTGATAAAAAAGTATAATCTGTCAAAAGTTATCTTGCAGTATTACATAAAATCACTTGTCCACAACAATAAGAAATTTCTATAGCAGTGTACAATCAATGCAGATATTTTCAGGAAAAAAAAATGTTATAAGGAAAAATTGCAGTAATTACATAGGATCTTGAGGGTAAGAAAGAGGAACTTTATTTCAGGCAGTGATTTTTTATCTGACACTCAGAATTCAACTGCTCTGGGCTACTATTAGGGCACAGATCAAAAATTTAGTTGATACATTCAGGATGCATTGGAAGATGGATATTTAAATGCTTCTGAAAATTGAAAGAAAAATAGTAGGCGAAGTATTAAGGATGGCTTCTTTAAGTACACTGAGCACAGGAAATAGTGTAAGCAGTGAGTGCCTAAGTGTGGAGGAAATTCAGACTGAAGAATTAAAGGTGACACAAGGGCTGTGGTCATAGAGGATGAGGAGAACAAAACCTATTAATAATGAATACTCAGAGCTAAACTTGCTCATTCAAATATATATTTATCTTTCTGTGAGGGGATGGAAGAGGTGGATGGAAAGGATAAAGATATCCTAGGTTTCATTAAATTGAAAGAAAGTAATATTTAGTGAGATATAAGCAACAAACAGAAAATTCTTAGTGTATGCTAAAATCTTGGCTGCCTTTTAAAGGGTTTGGTGATGAAGTTGTGTTGATGTTGTATTTTTCTTCAAGTACTTCCTCTGAATGGAAATAGAACATTTACCAGCAAGAAGTTTTATAGAATATCGTTTGAATCGGCTCCCTAGATAGAAAAAGTTAAACCATTGAAAGACTTGTACTGTTACAAATGTGTCCAAAATAGGGTTTTTGCCTTTTTAGTTGTATGCTTGCAAGTATAAAGGCTTTTCCCTTTGTATCCCTAGCACAGCTCTGCCAGCAGGAGTTGTGTGTAGGCCATGCCTCATTGCCTTTGAGTGAAGCCATGGTGCTGATGGAGATTTCCTGACAACTGTCTCCAAATTCATTTACATCTCTTTAATAGCAGTCATTAAGGGTGAGAGGTAGCTGTTCGTACTTGCATCAGCAGAAAAACAGGTTGATAAAAATTTTAGTTCCTCCCATATTCTGCTTTTAATTCCTTTAAAGGAATTTTCCCTGTTCACAAGCAGATGCTTCAATTTATGGTAAGAAGAATAAAGCACAGATTGCTTTCACAGTCTGCACTTTTATCTCTTGCCAAACATGAGTCTAGTATTGCACAAAAGTGAGTAGCATGCTTGAATTTCATCACCAGGCAGGTAATCACAGTATGAACAGATCAGTAAGGTGCAGGGAGTGTATCAAGACATAGTGTTTCTACTGGTTGGTACAGATGTAAAAATGTTTAAACTTATAGAAAGTTCTGGTAAATCTCTCTCCTGCCTATGTAGTTGATTTGTGTATCACACTTGTGGATGATAAGTACATATATGTGAAATGGATCATGTTTGGGACAGCCAAAAGTAATGTTATCTGTGGCATCTGCAGAGCCTATCCTTCAGGCAATCAGGGAAAGCCTTTAGAGCACAAAGAGCTGAGTTCAAACCTGGTATGTGAATCAGAATGCAGCTTTGGGCAGCTCAAAGGTTCTGATGTGAGAACTTCTTTTAACAGGCCTCTTGGTTTACACTAAGAGGCTGGTAGTATCTGGCAGACAGTGCTGCCCTTTTCATCTTGCTTTTGTTTCTAGTCCTTTGGGGAAAGGGCTAAAATATACAGAATATAACCTTTCTAAGTGTTCTTGGTAGCATGCTCTGAAATGTGGAGGGATTATTTGATAGATGGTTTTCAGCATCCGGTTGCCCACAGAACCATGGTTTATCTTTCTAATCTTCTAAATCCAGCATAATCTGTGTGTGTGTATCTTATAGCTGAAACTGCACTGGCAGGGAGGAGTTCTAAAGTGGCTGTTTTTGTTTCTTTCTAACAGCTGGCTGTCCAGACTCCTTGATTAAAGAAGTTCATCACTTCAGGATTCTGGGAGAGGAACAGGTGAGTTCAAATCTCAAAGTTAACATTTTAATGTCATGAAAGATAGACATTAATGAGACAGTTTTGTCTCTCCCCAGAGAAGCAGAGTGTGTCTCATGACCCCCAGTGACCTGAAATATGAGGGAAAATGCACTCAGGAAATACATGTGCAATTTTTTTTTTAATTCTATCCATCAGCCTTGACAGGTTATTAATTGGTACATCTGCTATCTGCCACAGCTTTTCAGCTTTAGACTACAGCAGTAAACACTCTCTAGAACTGCAGATAGACAAACACTCTGACCAAGGGACTGATATTTACAGCTGCTTTGTACTAGCTGTCTCCTTTTTTTGCCTACGGTCTCTTTTAGAAGAATATTTCTTATTCATAATTATACCTGCACTTTGTACTGACAAACCTGTTTCTAATGAGGGATCTTATAAAAGCATGTGAGGTATGCTTTTTACCCCACTCACAAGATGGTCATAGTTAATGTTTTGTTAACAATGAAATCAATGTAAGAGATATTGAGAAAGTAGCCTTAAATATTGAGAGGCAGGTTGAAGTGTCAGATATTCAGTGCTTCTTAAATTCAAGTTAATGTCTCTGGTATTTTTCCTACTGTACTGTTGTGAAGCCCAACTGCCTAACATACAGTTGCTATATGTACTAGGGACCAGGTGCCTGAAAGCTCAGCACTGGTATGTTGTACCTCAGAATATCTGCATCTGTTAAGGAACATAGCCCCCGGGGTCTTGCACAAGGTCATATGAAGTCTATGACAAAGGTAGAAGCATGTCCTGAAATGTTAATTCAAAGTCCGATAACCTAGCTGTTAGATCAGATTATATTGTCTAGAACACTCTGTACCTTCACCTTTCTTTTTCATTATCCTACAGGCATATTTTTCTTACAGTTAGGATGCTGGTACATTTTCCAGACTTTCAGTTTTCTTCCACCAGTCCCTCACTTCAGATGTTATAGAAAATCAAACATGTAAGTCCTCAGGGTCTAAGTTTCCTCTTAGCAAGAAGATAGCAGTAAGAGCAGTGTGGCAGGATTTGTCCGACCAAAATGGAAAAAAAAAAAAAAAGACAGAAAAGAGGTAGGCCAGAAGAGAGACTAGAAACAGGAATCTAGTGAGACTGGAAGTTCAGAAAGAAGAAATTAAAGAAATAAAAACTAGGATTGATGGGGCTGAGGGACTGGTAAGAACTAACATAGGAGGGCAGAGTGAGATGAAGCTTGAGGAAACTGGAGGGATGCAGCTGGCTGGCCGAAGACTGAGTGGTGGGGATTAGCATTTGACAAGGAACTGAGACTAAGAGCAGGAAGGGACCAAGTACAGAAACTTGCTGGAAGAGATTGGTAAATAAAGGAAGAGTAAGTATATAAATCTGTATGTAATGAGCTGCTCAGAGGGTGAAGATAAGTGAGCTAGGAGGAAAGAGAAGGATAGAGATATGAAAGTGAAATGGGAAACAGCTAAACGAAAAGACTGTGAGTAGGAGTGAGAGGTCTGAGCCAGGCACAGATTGATAACTCCACTTACAGCAGACAAGTAGTACATCCCAGCTTTGGTAGTAACCACTGACAGAGCAATAGAATTTAGTTGATGCAGGTTTGTTGGTTGTTTTTTTTGTTTGTTTGTTTGTTTCTGTTTGGTTTTTAGAAACAGAAGTGGTAGACATCAAGATGAAAGCTTAAAGAGTTAAGACTGCAAATCTGACATGTCAGATTTAAGATTACCTATGTAATCTTTCTTTTTTCTTTCTTTATTCCACTCTTCTACCTTTACATCTTTTCAGTATTAAATTAGTTGATGATGTACATGATATTCAGAAGTGAGATAATATGTAAATCACAAGGAACCTTGAAAGAAAAGACAGTTAATTTTTGTCCAGTAATAAGAGAAGTTTTGATGAGAATGGAGAATTCTAATAAATGAAGTTTTGCTGATCAAGTAAATACATTCACACTTAGTCTGAATATTTGTAATATTTTTACTGTTTTTCATGATGCAGTTACTCCTATTTGTGGTAACTACATTTGAACAGATAAGAAACTTTTGTTAGCAAGCATTAGGAGTGTAAAAATATGCAGGTAGAAAATTGTTCTACAAAATGGATCAGACCTGCAAAGATTTCTCTTTTTCTGAAACTGGCTGCACTAACAGGCTATTCAGGTACAATGATTATCATTACAGTCTTAATAAATGCCTTTTCAAGTAGTAAACACTGCTGTGCTAGTTGAATTATGCCCTAAGCCCACAAAGGCATGAAGAATATTGCAATTATGTTGTGTCTCTGTAAAAGCTTTATTGTCTTGAATCTAGTGATGACCACAGAAGTTCTTGTTTGAAATCAGCATGCTCTTTTACAGTTAAGGAAAAGTAGGTGCAAAGCCAATGTTTAAAAAAAAAGAAAAAAGAAAGAGAAAAAAAGAAGCCTAAGTACATCTAAATTAACAGTGAAAGGAATTTCAGGGGAAATATATATGTATATTTATTTCAAAATAACCTCTCATATTTTTGTTAAGTATTTACTTTTTTAAAGGATTATTTTTTTCTGTTTTCATGCATACTAGATTGAAAATTCATAATTAATTATAACATTGTTCTATTCAGACTAATTAAAATTTCAGTGTTATCAGTCAGCAAATATTTTGTTCAAATCCAACCAACAGTCAAGGAGTAACAAAGGCAGGTTACTACTACATGTCAAATCTTGATTTATTTTTAAAATGCTTATGTATTTAAGGCCAGATTATAAAAACAGAATGCACTATTGTGATAATCTCTTTTGATCTCCTTTAAAATCCACATTACATGAATGTCTTGGATTAATTCTTGTTTAAACTGGAGTATATTGCTGAGAAGAACATCCATTATTTGTTTACAAATCACTTAAAAACATTAAATCCTATTATACCTTTCAGCAGTGAAAGATAAAAAATGCTCGTCTCTTTGCTTTCCACTACTCTGCCAGCACCAGCACCCTTCCTGCTTTGCCTCACTGCCATTTCTCAGTGTGCATATACTTTGTATTTCCAGATCCCTTTGTTCTATCACAAGGCAATATATCATACAAAAAAAAAAAAAAAGACTCAAATGTATGAATGTTACTCAGAAAGAACTATCATACTCCTAAAACAAGATTAAACAATTTGCTTTTACAGCAAAAAGCAGCCAGACTGACAAATGTTTTACAGAGTGAAGGAACTTTTTAGTATTACGTGAGCATTTCCAGTGTTGCTATTTGTTGGTTCCAGTTAAAGCAGTGGCTGCCCAGTAAGGAACATAATTTCCCTTCTAGAGATTTCTAGTTATTCATCAAAGACTTGCCTTAGAGCTTTCGAACATTCATGGACACAGCTCAGATTCAGATCACAATAAATAATGCTGCTTCCCAGACAGAAACCCCAGTGTGCAACTGTGTCCTATGATGGTTCTACCTAGAAAAACAGCTGAAAGGTAATCTGTTTAATTAAGCCCACCTGACCAACAGTTCTGACAGCCCTGTAGCATGAATTCACTTGTTCATTACTCCTCAAATTATTGCAAGCTTTATCACTGCTGTTCTGTGTTCCTTGGTTTTCTTCCAAGTCATTGATAAAAATTTTAGGCGGTGTAAGTCCAGGAATCAATACTTTCAGGATGGTCTTGGAAATACATCTGCCTAATGATGATTACCTATTTACAATTATATTTCAGACCTGCCAGATAGCTAAATTTTAATCCTCTTAATATATGGCATATTAATTTTGCATTACTCCAGATATTTAATCAAAATGCCATGCAGCTCCAAGACAAATGTCTTAGAGAAGCCTGCTTCTTCAACTCTCTTGCAACAAAAACTCTCTTATCAACAAAATTTCAGTGAAATCAAGGTCAATAATTTGTTTCTAATGGGAAATAATGATCTCTACCATTTCTTCACTGCATATTTTTTCCAGTAAATAGTGAATTTATGTATTTTTTATTAATGTCAATGAGAGGTAAAGGTGTTGAGCAGCTTTAACGATCAGTCCACTGGGAAATGTGTCTACCTATCTGTCTATCCAAATAAACTGTTTCTTTATCTAAACGTAAGCACTGAATGAAAATGCTCAGAAATAAATCCTTTATATTTAACTTGAAATGTGAGGAGCTACTGAGTAATATTTGCTAAAAGTTCTACAGTAATAAAATTGTTTTCCAAATAGTCTAAATTCTCATTAGTCTCTTTGACACGTAAATCTTCTGTGTCTCCTATTCCCTCAGGAAAATGCGTGATATAGGAAACTCATTCTTGCTGCAAAATCTGTCATTTAAGATTTAATTGGAAACATCAAGATAGTTTTTAAATAGGGAATTGGTTTTAGATTTTATGGAAAGAGTCTATATGGTGAAATAGAAGAATAAAAGCTCCACTGGTACGTGATATGCATTGTTCAGATCTAACTTACTAGCTATCATTGGCTTCCAAAGTAATTGATTTAAAATGCAACACAGGTACATTTAGCAACAGATTGCTATTCCATTCAATAATGGACCCTTTGAGAAGGTGCCAGAGAGTATGACCTAGAAATGTCTCCAAAGATAAGCCTCTTCTAGAGCTGGTGAAAATAAAAAGGCTTATTCATGTCTTGGATCATTTTTCTTTTCTGGTTGCTGGTTTTCTGATACATTACGTGAGTGGAAGAGATGCACAAAAAGTTCAGAAAGCAGCTCTGACTGGGTTGTTTTGGGTCTCCTTTCACAGACAGTCCCAGTGTACAAAAGCCAGTGTACAAATTTTTTGCAATTCAACGTCACTATCCATGATCAGTCATTTTCCCCTAGCGTAATGGATGCAGTCCAACGTGCTGTCTAACAGCTTCTCTTCATAGGTACCTTGAGAGATATTCAGGACTGGGATGAAAGATTTATTAACTGGTGAGCTATTGAGAAACAGCACAATATAAGAAGGTTACAGTCTCCTGCAGCACCCATTTTTTCTGCCAGGCTGGCTGTACCCAAGTAAACATAAATGATTCTACAAGTCATGATCATACAAGCTGTTTACAAATATATGTTAAAGATGCAGTAAATATGGGCTGTGTCCAAATACTGTGTAAGGCCGGTAATTCAAAAAGCCAGCGCCAGTCTGTGGTTTTTGACTGTGATATGCCAACATAGCAAGATGACTTGCAGTGAACTGTTATGGAGTCTCCCTAATGCCTCTCTGAGAAATTTCCTTCTTCTCCACAAAGTGATAAAAAAACTCGTTTAATTGTTTAAATGGAATGTTGTGATTCATGAATAAAATAGCAGCTACATCTGAAGGCTGGAAGGGAAAACAAACAATGCAAGAGCAGTCTGCTGCTATACCTGAGTGCCCCCAACAGGTCACGGAACAGATGAAGCTGATCACATCCTAGTGGCAAGAAAAGCTGCAAAGTAATGTATAGCTATGCTTCTCTACTGTATCATCTGCTCTGACAACTTTGCAGAATGTATTGGCCAGTTTCTTGATATTTTGACAGGGGAATGATCAATTTTAACAGATCTCTTCTATCAGCTACTACTGCAGCTTGTAGCACTGCTCACTTTTTCTTTACAAATGTTGTGGGTGTTTATATCCCTGATATATCCCTGAAATCAGACAAAGCCTGAATGGAGATACTCATTCCTTATGTGCCAGGGGAAGCTAATGCAAAAGAATACTCTCTTTTGAAAATCAGTAGATGTACATTCCCAGGCTTTCCAGAGGTGGTGAGGGATTGTGCTGCTCTTGCTGTTAAGATCTAACTTTAGAAAATATGGGAATCTAGTATGAGAAAAACACGGTACGGACAGAAATCATGTAACATTAATTTGGGTTTTATAAGGATTTTGCAATACATGTGTGTGGCAATTATTATTTATTTATTTATTTATTTATTTATCTATTCGTTTATTTATTTATTCTTGTATTTATTTTGCTTGCAATATTTACTAGAGATTTTTTTTAAGTATATGTTACAGAATATTCGTATTTTTTGTCTTTTTGCATCTCTTCTAACAATCTAACAATCTTCTTCCCTGAAGTAACTGACATTCGTGTGACTTCCTCAACTTTGCTGCTTCTGGATTACCAGAACTTTATCCTCTTCGCGTTCTTAGACAGAGCATTCCCAATTTCTTACTCTTTTTTCTCCAGGTTGTCTGTGCACTAGAGTAGTGAGAGAAATAAAAAATCAGGGAGAAAGAAGGGAGAAAAGTACTTGTGATCAGAGCAATTATTTTTTTGTCTTCGATTTTTGTCAAAATCAAACAAAAATGTCATTTTCATAGGAACCAAATTTCCATTGTTTATCTCTCTATAAAAATTACCAATGTAAAATGTGCTTCTAAAAAACTCCAGAAATTCTCTTCCATCCAGCTTTTATTGAACACAGAGAGAATATTTGAACTCTAATGTTCAGGGTCTCAGGCATGTATAACAAGTGAGAATTCTTAGATCCCTTAGGTGAACTTCATCTGTTTTCATGGAATATGCATGCATTGACTCTTGCAGCCTTGGAAGTGGGATACATTTGGGCCATTCTCCATGAAGCTCAGTTGCACAATTTACAAAAACATCACCTATAGGCATTGAAGATTGTCATTTGTAGGGGACAAAGGAATGCTTATAAGGTTCTGGAGGAATCGAATGTTAATTTCCAGCATTTCATCTATTCACACTGATTCCATAAATACCTGCTGGAAAATAACAAACTTTGAGTAGTTCATTAATATGGTGTCAAACCATACAGTGTTTGTAGTCAGCTTTCTGTATTGTATTTTTTCTTAAATATTTTTTTCATACTCCTCATATAATCCTTGTGATTTCTACCATTCTGTACACTGCGGTCTTCCATTTCTTTTCCCCCTCTCTGTCCAATTTTGTTTGTTTGTTTGTTTGTATATAAACTGTGTCGCATTGGTCTAGTCATGACTTCCTTATCTGAAGCATTTTCTTGTGACTGCCTTATGCACTTTCTCAAAGTCATTCAAACTGCAAACCTGCGTAAGGTGGTTCTCTTTCTCGTCTCCCCTGTGCTGCTCAGTGACCCTAGGAGAGTAAAAAGCTGATGGTCTGAACTTGATCTTCCCATTCTGTCCTGGCAGTGGAGTCCAATAACTCAGGGAAAATAAACTAAAGGTAATCCAATGAACCACAAAATGGTGAACAGCAATCATACTCAATCTCTTTAAATCTATGTTTTAAGTCATCGATATGGTGTCTCTTTCGTAAGTGCTTTTGCTATCCCAATGTGTGCTAAGGGTTTTATACATTAAGTTACATAATTACGTTATGTAACTAATTTTACTTTATTTTTGTATGTGTATAATACATATAAATAAAGTGCTTAGTCTACATTATGGACTAATAGGCTCCACAATCTAATTTTCAAACACACAGATGGTTATTTGATTTATATGAGCAGTAAAAAGAATTTGACTCCAGAAAGTAGATTTTCTTTCCTCTGAGACCATTGCATGCAGATAAAAGAAACAAGTAATTAAATTATCTTGTAGATATTAGAAATTTTGGCTTTATATCTACCTGTTTAACTTTTGTCCAGAGTTCCCTGTGAAGCTAGTACTGAGAAGATCCTTTTAGGCTTAAGGGGAAAAAAAGGAAAATAAAGAATAACTATGCCTAAATTTTAAAAGTGACATTAAAATACATAGCACAAGGCATATTAAAGCATAGCTTTTAAGTTACATAATATAGCAAGAAAGTGCTATATTCACGAAGTGTATTTCACAAGGGTTTTGTGCATCCAGGTGCATTTCAGGTTTGTCTTAATGTCTAAATCTCAATGAACCTTAAAATAGAGCAATCTATAGTTGTTCCTGCTTTATTCTTTTATCAACCCAGTGATTTCAATTATATTATCACTGATTTACAATATTAAGTTATTGAATTTCTTCTAGTTGAAACTTGGTACTATTCAAACTCTCCAGTGATATCTTCCCAGCCTGCAAAGTGGGGAGCAGGGAATAAATGGTTACTGTTGTCCAGTCTCTGTGCCCATGTCATAGTCTAATGTATAATAATTTATAAAGATCATTTCTAAACTCCCTGACAACTCTTCATGAGCAAAACTCACAGGAAAGACCTTTGTGATATGGTTGAAATACCAAAAGTGGAGCTTGAAATTTTTTCTACTGAAAATTTTATTAAATGGAAGGTATAGATTTGAGTTGGCTGGGACAATTAAAAAAACAAGGAGAAAGTTCAAGGCAGAATGCTGTTTTTGCTGTTTTTGCAAGAAAAAAAATATATATATCATTATTTATCATGAGTATCTCGTTTCTGTACCTTTATCTGTCCTAGCACTAATTGTTTGGAGCAAATCATATTTTGTAGACTTTTTTTTTTTCAAATATACATTGAAATACTTAATTCTATGTTGAATCTGGCAATTATATACCTACCTATATTTCTGAGGCATATAAATGTCCTGCATGCTTTGCTCAAAAGCTGATTTCTAGCAGCGGTAGATGACTGGTGATTTCTGTGTAATACTATGCCTCTCATTACCATAGTATTTGATGTCCTCATGACTATTAATGGTTTTGCCTCTCAAATGCTACAATGAAATCAGCAAGTATCACTCTCCCTCCTTACAAATGGGGAACCGATGAGAAGAATAGATTAAGTGACTTACGTGAAAACCACAGGAAGGCTGAGCTGCTGACAGGAATTGAAATCAGGTGCCAGTTCAGTCAAATTTTCCATACAATGCATTTTTCTGAAGTTTTTCCTAAAAATAACTTACGATATTTTTCTTGATTTTAACATGCAGAACACTTTTCACTCAGTGAGTGCATCACTAAATAGGGTGCGCATTGCTAATTATCGAGTAATAGATATTTTGAATGAACAGAAGAGTTAATCTTCCAGTGACAGCTCGCTAAGTGTTAGATATCTAGTAGATGTCTAAGTTAGAGCTCCAGCTAAAACATCTCCACAGGGTGATTTATCCCACCTATCTTAGACATTGTGTTTAAATCAGGATCACTTACCTCTTGGGATAACTGTCTCTTCACATTCAATATACTTGGAGCCTATATGATCTGTTTCAGTTAAATGTTTGATTTTTGAAGAAAGAATGTTGTGTGAGGTAATGCACATTCTAACTTATTTGGATATCTAATCTTGGTTTCAAAAATAGCTTGTCCCAGTGACTTAGGATCAGAATTATTGGTTCTGAAGCACCTATTATGGGAGTTACCTAATCTCAGGTGTCAGTATCTAGCAAATTGTCTGATTTCTTCTATTGTTGATACGAGGCAGTCTAAGGCTCAGTTCTTCTCATGCTAAGGCAGAAAGAGAAAAGATGAACTGCATCCTGTCTCTCACTGTTGAATGAGTCTAAGCAACTCCTACAACTGTAGGTATCACAATCACAGACTCCTAAGTAATTTACTGACTTTTTCAAAGTATATTGATCGCATCAGGACTGTGTGATATGTATGCCTGTTTTATATCAATAGGAAATACTTATGTAATCTGTCACTATATTAAAGTTGTTAATTAATAATTCATTAATAGTATTTTGGTCCTTTGCAAACATTTTGTAAGTGCTTCTTAATGTAAAATGAGGCATTTTATTTCAGGTCACAAAATACAGCATATAAATCAGCAAGTTATGTATGATAGAGCACATACATGTTCTGTTACTACATGTTTTAGACAGTTGCTCAGTTTAACTGAGCACAAAGAAAAGGAAAATAGCTTCTTACAACATATCACTGGAACAGGTTCCCCAGAGAGTTTGTGAATGCCCCCTCCCTGGATGTGTTCATGGAGCTTTGAGCGACATGCTGTAGTGGGAGGTGTCCCTGCCTATAGCAGGGGGGTTGGAATTAGGTCATCTAAAGGTCTTTTCCAATCCAAACCATTCTGTGATTCCATGGTCTTGTAAATGTTTCTGAGCTTTGAAAGTGGGAAACAGGCTGATAACTAGATATCAATATGTACAAATGCACTTAGTAAAATATTTCCAGCCTTTGTATTGATCCACTCGTTTGACTTTTATTGCGTGAAATTACTGCTGAGAGTGCTACAATTGGTTGGCATTAATTCTGTGCTGAAAATATATATAAAATATCAAACTTTTCAGGCAGAATACAACTGCTGTGTCCATATTGCCAATAGGACCATTTCCTACCTGCAACTTAAGAAGACAGGTGGATTCCCATCTTGCTTGTCCTCCGCTTTTGCAAATGGAAAGAAAAGGAGAGGTACCTAGAACAGTTTCTCCGTGACCTCTATTTTAATTTAGAAACAAGAAAGAATATGCTTTTTCAGCTGAGAATTTATAATGGGAATGCTGAGAGAATCTCAACAAGGTTTTTGTTTGTTATCCAAAAAAATAAAAGGGAACAAGTGGATTTTCATGGGCAGTTACAAGAGAAAAATTTATGAAGAACTAAATACTGTTGTGAGCACTGTAACATAAAGTTTGTTTTGTTCCTTTAGCTCACTGTAAAGTAATTCTGCTCTAAAAGAAAATTCATGCTACTCCCTTTTTCTTTGTCCTTTTAGATTTTCCTGTTTTCATGGGGCTGCTTAAGCCAAATTCTTTCGTTTATTTCACTCTACTGTAGACCAGATTTATAGGTGAATCTGAAGCCTGGTTTACAGTGGTTTTATAGCCACTAGAGTGGAACTGCGCCAGTGCAGAGCCCTAGAGTGGATGTGATTTACATGTTAGCAGCATGATTTGGACTTGTTCAGTTTATCTCAGTTTGAAAACACAGTAAGTTAGACCAGGGAAAGTTATTGTTGTGGCATCAGTCATTTTAGAGTGGGTGTTCTTTTTTGTCTCTGAGGATACAATGGGTGTGTTATTCAATATTCTGCATGTCAGTGTGTCCACCATTAAATTGGAGACATTTCCATAGCCCTCCAAGTTATCGATCTGGGACTAGGTGAAAACTGCAAAAAACTAAGAAAATTTCCTGGAAGACCCTGGGAAAAAAAACAAAAAACAAACAAAACAAAAAAAAAAAACCTATGCATCTAATATTACATTAAGTGGATCTGAGACATTTATTTTATCAATCAATTTCATGAAATGTATTTTGAAATGAAAACTGACTGATGCATTTTTGCAAGCCTATGGCTCAACAACATTATACTGGATCTTTCTGTGGATTTCTTTACAGCTTTTATCAGTGTCTGTTGTGGAACTATATTTATGACTTTCTATAGTAGCTTTGGTAAATCAGTGTAAGAGTTCTCACCAACATTGACAGGAACAATCTGGATTTTCTTGATTTTAATATCACACGGTTCTCTAATTGTTTAAAAAATAACTGAATAATGCATGTGATGTGAGTTGGATCAAAATGGGCCCTGGGCAGTCTGATCTAGTGGGTGGCACCCCTGCCCATGGCAGAGGAGTTGAAACTGGATGATCTTTGATGTCCCTTCCAACCCAAACTATTCCATTACTCTATGGTTCTATGAAAATGACACCTCATTTAGTGACCTACAAAGTTTGAAACATTTAAGTAATAAGCTGAACTTAGCATGTAAGCTATTAGGACTGCTGTCTGTATATGTGGGATAGATTCAAGCTATCTTTTTTTTTCTCTTTGTGTGGAGTTGTAAGCTTAACATCTGTCTGTTGTGTTTCAGTACAACCGCTACCAGCGCTATGGTGCAGAGGAGTGCGTGCTGCAGATGGGCGGCCTGCTGTGTCCAACTCCCAGCTGTGGTGCGGGTCTGCTACCTGAACCAGGAGTGAGGAAAATTGTATGTGAGCCAGGCAACGGAATAGGCTGTGGGGTAAGAGCATACGTTTTTCTACTAGCTCTGTGGAAAACAAATGCTTTTTTAGGATGTTATGTAAAGTGGATAAAATGGCTTTTTCCTTTTACATTGCTGACTCTGAATTGCCCTTTATAAGAGAATGGGATGCTGTATCTCTGTAAACTATTGAAGTACAGTACCATGGCTTAGGAATGACTACTTCATCGTGAAGACTATGTCCATTCCAGACTGCTTTGTTTAATTGGTTTTAGAAACTGTTGAATAGTTAAATTAAGAAATTGAGATGTACAAATGACAGTCCAAGCACACTTTGATTTTTTCTTCTTACACTCAGCAAAAATAGGCATAGTCTTGACCAAATTAATCGTTATATTAAAACCACATTTCTACATAAATGAGAAAAATAAGGGAAAAAAACAGTTGGTGATACTTCAGTAGCATTTATTATATATTTTAAGGTAGACAGTGAAAAGAAACACACTTTTAAGCAGACTATGCACAATTAATGGTGGAATTTTTGAAAAATAAAGCCAGTGACACTTGGAACTGGACAAATCATACAGATCATTTTTTGGCAGTAGAAATAACAGCACTTTTCAAGAATCAATCTGCATATATAGAAAACAGAAATATGCAGAGAGAAATCTGTATATAAAATAACCTGTTAAATGTTATATCAGTGTGACTGATATTTTTCTAAGTGACTGCTTCTATGCATGTATTAATGAATTCCATGCAGGATATGAGAGAAAATATCTGTATTTATAAAATATTATCATGCTCCTGCTGTTGTCTTTCTTGTGGAAAATGCACTTTTTATTGCAGTTTTTATGTTGCTCAAACTGATATCATGGAAGAATAATTGTTTGCCGAACTAGGAAGTTAGAGTAACTTGTCTTCTCTGAGTAGGTTAGCATCTGTCGACCTTGGTAAAACTTTCTATCTGTCCAGGCAGTGGTGCATGTAGAACAGAGTGCTCCCCAGCCTCACTGAGCAGACATAGGGCAATAAAATAAAGCAGGAGGTGGGAGAGTAATAAGAAACAAGACTGAGTAAATGAAAAGAAATGCTTCCAGATTAATCATTAGGGGTTGTTAAAGAAAGATAAAATCACAAGTAATTTTTACTCTACTTTCTGCCTTGAAATGATGAAAATCAAACTGTGTTTTGCAGTTCCATTCATCATCATTTTGAATCTGCAAATACCCTGTAAATAAATTTCACAAAGCATAATGGATTGGTATATTGCTTAGTTTAGCAGTGTTCTGTTTTCTTCAGTGGAATCTGTGTTGTATTTGCTAGTGACCAGATCTACCAGTTTCACCTCACCCTTTATTTGGATTATGTAATGCCTTTAATGTTTTAAGTTATATTTAACTGGGACTGAAATGAGAAGCAAAAGCCTGGTCTGTAAGCCAACTGCTACTGATATGAAGGCCCTTTCTCGGAATCTGTAATGGAATGTGATGAGAAAAAACATGTCATTGAGTCTTTCTTTGCACCCTGACAAATGATAACCTCAAAGAAGATTTGTGGCAGAGTACTGCCTGTTGTGAGAGTCCAAGTACTATTTATATTATGTCCTGCTTTGTGCAACTCACATGTGTCTGCATGCTAACTGGAGCTTGATTGCACAGATGAGGTGCAATCTTTTTCTGCTATGGAGGAAAAAGGGCAAAGAAAAAAAAAAAGCCCAATGTTCTTTACAATATCTAATACACAGAGTTGTGGTGGACAGGAATTGTTAGTATTGTGGTTGACTTCACAAGAGAGATAGAAGGATGTTGCTTCTCCTCTCAGGGGTTTCTGAATTTGCTCAGGGTGACAGTCTCATTCACTGCCTTCCCAGAGGCTACAAGCCCAGAGCTTGGAATGGCAGCACAGGGAAAAAAGCAGGGGAGGAAAAGGAATACCATGGGATCAGAGGGCAAAGGGCAAGTCAGTTGCTGGTGAGAGATTAATTGAACTGGCTGAAGGTAAGGATTTGTTTAAAAGGACACCAAGACAATTAGGGGAGCTGTTTATTTTTACTCCATCGTCTGTAGTCACTTCGGGTGTTTTTTACTTAGAAAGTTAAATTGTGGTGAAATATTTTCCAGACAAAACATGGTCATTTTATTGTGAAGGCCTTCCATTCTTTATGGAATGAGTGTCAGAAAAATCCAGGCTCAGACACTTCAGAGCACTAGGTTTTCTCACAAGCAAACAGTGCTTTACAGGCTCAAAGAAGGAACATCCTTTTTGTTCATGCAAAGGAATTCAGCAAAAGATGTCTTGCAATATTTACCTGTTCAGCATTGGTTAGGACCAAGTTCCTTGTTGAAGCAGCTAAGCAAAGAAATAAGGCAGGCAATATGAATGTGGAGATTATCTGTGAGTATGTTGTTCATCCTATAAACATCAAGTGTAAAGTCTCTTTTGGGGTTATTTGAAATTCTGTTTACGGGTAAAGTTCAAATAAGTGATGACATAGACCAAGCAGAAGAAAATAGATCTGAGTTGTCACTCCTTTACCCAAAAGCCACCTTAGATAAATATTTGTCTACTATACAGAGCAAACTGAAGCAAGCTTGGGTCTGAATTGCAGTATAGGGGAAGCTAACAACTGTCAAACTGTTAAGGATTTTAATTAACAGTGAAATTGATCAAGAGAGGGAGGGGGAATGGCTTTTCAAGAGAAAGTTGAGACAGTAAATGAAAAGATTTTTCAGAAGCCTTTTTATAAAAGGAGAAGAAGCTAAATAGAGAATAAGTTGGTCATTGGGGATTAAGGTAAAATAACTATTCCATTAATCAGAAAAGAAACTGTGTGAAGCAGTCCTAAATAGTCAAGGAACTTGACCAACTATATAAGAATGAAAAAGATGAGCAAGTGACTGAGCCAGGATAGGATGCAGACTTTTTGCCTTCCTCAGTTTTTCTATGCTATGTAAAATGAGGAACTACAATCTCTTTTCACAAAACAATTGCTGTCAATGTTTATTGAGAGAAAAATATGTCTGCAGGAGAGTGTTCTTAATCTGTTAAAGGGTATCAATGAGAATTAGAGATGGTAGATTTTGCTCTGTCTCGGGAAATTTGGAAACATCAATACAAAAACAGCCTGGAGAATGTTTAGATAGAACTGTAGCAAGAAAATGTGCATTCCTATATTTACCCTTTACAGTGAGGTGGTGATATGTGTTCAGGCTTTCAAGCAAAGAAATAGAACAAGGGTAGATATATTTTGACGTGGAAAGCAACATGCTGAAATATTTTTAATGATCATGAACATTCCTCAGCAACATGCATGTTGTGGTACCACAGAGTGACTTCGCTCTTGTCTAATTTTTTGCATTTATTATTAGCTATGAACATATTAATTGATGTATCAGAATTTTATACACTGTTTTTCTGCCTTCATTATTATTCATCAGACCTTTGTTACTAACTTTTATTGCTGAGACATAAAAGTTGGATATATTTAATACAAGAAAACAGCAACAAAACATAAAGGAAAGTACATATTGTACCAACGGGCCTTAGTACAGGAGAAGCTGTAACAATGAAAGCATACAAGAGCTCTATGAATAAAACACTTTTGCCTTGTTTTATTTTATACTGTGATATTATTTCCTATGTATTGAAAAAAAAAAAAACCCTTAAAAGTAGGTTAGAGTGGAGCTTCAAGTAGGACTTTACTACTTGCTTATTTAAAGTATGCTTTGAGATATATGTGTATAGCTCATCTTTCCTGGGAAACTTTCATTACTAATATATTTCAGTCAGATGATAACTGAATAGTGTGTCATTGCATTCCAATCCTTTCTTCACATAGCATAAACATTTTGCAGCATGCAATATCAGTTAACTGATCCAAGCAGAGACTTCTGCTATCAGTACAGGCTGGGGGATATGAGGATAAAGCTCAGCCCTGCTGAAAGGGACTTGGGGTTACTGGTGGGGGTACTGGTGAATGGGAAGCTGGACATGAGCCAGCTATGTGCCCTCAGTGCAGAATCCCAACCATATCCTGGGCTGCATCCAAAGAAGAGTGGTCAGTAGGAAGTTATAATGAAAGTTTTGTAACCTTGCAAAGGCAGCAAAAAAAAATGGGGTTACTTCACCTCTTTTACACCATATTTACTACATAATTTATACTATATGAGTAAAGACAGTGCCATTGAAGAATATCAAGATTTCACAAAAAAATGTATCGTGTTCCAGAACAGGTGAAATTTTGAGGCTGCAGACAACAGTTCCCTAAAAAATCAATAGATATAGGTACCATGTCTTCCTTGTATATGGAGTTCCTAGGCCATTTTGTCACATAGAACAAAATCTCAAATGCAATTTCACTTTCCCAGCAATTTTTTTCCTGTTGATTTCTTCTTGCGTTCTTATTTCATAGCTAAGGAACCATATGTTAATGCAATCAATTGCAGTATATTTGTGGAATTAATGATTGTCTGTCCTTTCAGAAAACTTGATAAAATAGAAGACACTCTAAAATAGTTACAGAAGAAGTACAGTGCACATTCCTATTGTTTGCAATGTTTTTATTATGGTTCATTATCTTCTGTTCGTGCATTTCTTAGCATACATGCTCCATCTACAGTGATATCTGTGTTAAGCATAATAATATTTACATTGGCAGACACTACATAATTGGGAAGAATATATTTTTCTGATGAGACAAATCTGAATTGTAAAATATACAAGCAAAAATTTCTCACTCATTAAATGTTAATAATCCAAATGAGGATTTTGTTGGTTCGGGGTGTTTTGTCTCTCCTAGGCAGTGCTGTTTATCTTAGGAGTTTATATCTTGGTGGAAGTAATGTGTGAAAGTGCTTAAACTCTAAGACATGAACTAGCTTGGAAATACTGTTTCAGAGCTATTTCATGCATATGAAACCATATAAGAGTCTGTAAAATTCCTCAATCTTGAAGTAAAAATTTGTTTCAACATCTGGCAGTTTCAAGTCTGTTGTAAAGCTCACCTCTAATGCAAAATATTTTCATGATCAGCATATACCTTTTTTGTGCAAATTCTCACTCTTGCATCTGTTTTTGGCACAAGATTCCATATATACTGCATGATCAAAACATCTGAAAGTGTCACAAACCTAAAAGACTTAATTTTTAAACAGAGGTGCAGATAGAAATGTGTGATTCTTCATTAGCCGCAGCAGGAAAATCTTGAATGTACGTAAAGAGAAAATAGACACCTCTTAAGATACTTCAAGATTTAAAGATAGTCAAGATGAGTAGTGGTAATTCAAAACAATCTTTGAAGATATTTGAATTGAAAAAGTTTAACTTCTCTAATCTGATTAATAAAATGTCATGGGTGAAGAAAGGCTGTGTGAAAAGCAATCTGCATTCTTGTCTCAGTTTTAAGAGTGGATTGGCAATGAAGGCAGAAAAGTGAATAAAAGATTCTGAGGTTTTGAAAAAGAGTAATAGCTCATAAAAGAGAAGACCTCATAACCTTTATATCATTTGCAATACACTAGAATGGAAATGGGAGATAGCCACTATCTAGTACTATCTGTAGTTAAATTGCTGTTTTGTTATTACATTTCAGGTATCTGTCCTGATTCCATATGCCATTAATTTTTTGATTTTAAGAAAATTCACCAGAAATGTATTACCATGGATAAGGTAATAGCTGAAGGTATTGCTGAGATTAAGAAGCTGACTCACAGTAGGAATGTTTCATAGTATGCTATAGGGAGCTTTTTCAAGGAGAATGAAAGTGAGAACGACATTTTCTATTATGGCTAAATGCTGAGCTGCTAGTGTTGTGCCACCGACTCTAGCCAATCATCATGTATTACTTTCTTCTATTGAGTGGGCACCCTAGACTTAAGAAAGTGGAATTCCATCTTGTTGATGTGTTACGTTTCAGTAGCTAAGCTAGTTTCATTGCAAAAATATGACAGGCTTTCTCAGAATAACCAAAATTCTTTTTGGATTTTCGATTTTCTGGTAATATTTTATACGATTTAAAATGAAGTCTGTAAACATGGGACTTTTAAAAATGTCAGTGTTTTAATAAAAGCTTTACAGTAGAGCAACCCTAGGCAATTAACGAATTGTATGTATTGGTGTTGGGCTTTATTATTTCCATTGCCCATATCTTTCAGTGCTGCAATTCATGGATCTTGTGACTGACAGCTCAACTGCCAACTAGTGGGTTAAAGCAACCCAGAGAATGCTCTCATTATTGGTCTAATAGATCATGTTCATTCATATGGCTACCAAAAACAAAACAAATACTTAGTACGAGGAGAATAAATGAATTACTTGTGCTTGGTTCAATAGTTAAAAGAGTAAGTGTGGTTTTTGTACTTCCCAAATCACTGTGAACTAGCTTGTAAAATCAGTGTTACAAACACCATGTGACTCTCCTCAACTCTAGTTGACCTGGACTTGAATCACCAATAGCTTTGTCTACTAGATGTCTGGGATAATATAAGATATTCCATATTAGGTGATCAAATTCTGTATCGCTTCATGTATGTAAGGTATAGCTTTTACCTGATTTCTGCATCATGCAGGCATCTGGAAAATGGCTACCCTACACGAACATTGAACATTTTGTATTATTTGTGCAGTGTCTTCAGTGCACTGACTTGATTTATTACTTAGTGGCTTACCTAGTATTTCACTATTTAAAATCTGCTAGGTGGGGTCTGAGGAAGAAGGACCAAGGAGTTAGAGACATGAGGTAGTTACCTGATAAGGGAATGGAGACTGCTGGCCTCTTTAATCTAGCGTGAGAAAACAGATAGCAGAAGTGCACTTCTTTTGAGTCAGGGAAATTGTGTTAGAGAAAACTAGGATAAAATCAAATTCTTGCTTGTAAGGCAAAGTTAAAACTGGACACACAGACCTATGACAAGAATGGATAAAATTGGTCTATATGAACCTAAACTGGCTCAAACTGTGATTTGTAGACCAATGTTTTGCTAAAAAATAAATGGTCCTTGTTTTACTGATTTATCTGAAACAGGAATTAGCTGAAACTGCAAGTGTGTCAGACCTGTTTTAAATTGAAGGCTGAGATAAAATAAGAGTCATTTTAAAATCACATTGTCGGTTGCTTTTATGATTTATCGACTAAATCATACTCCTTGTAAACTCTTAGATTGAACAGTCACCTCGAAAGGTGCTGGGAATTTTAGTTTTAGTCTTTGTCCCATTGTCCCTTGCTCAATTTTGAGATTCCAGAGCTGAAGCTGCCTTCAAATTTCTTCATCTGTGGAAAGGGTAAAACAGCATCTTCAAGTTGAAGAAACATGAAATTTTGCACAGGTTAAAATATTCACTACTTACTGTAAATTGGTACCAGCGCACTGCCGTGGAGGAACAGCTTTGCAAAAGTGCATTGTTGAGTAGCCTGTGATTCCAGTCTTTTGATGATTGAAGTGCTCTTGTCTAATTAAAATAATTGGGCTCCATGTAGCAGTATCTGGGTGATAATTAATGGTTTGTGATGCTCAGATTATATGAGATCAATACATTATTCTGTCACACCTTATATATAATGGAAGTTTATAACTTGGAATTAGTTTTCTCTCATTACTCCTATCCTGTTCAACAAAGTGCCTAGAAAATAAGTCTGACAGTCTGGGGACAATGTTTTATCATGTGGCCCATCAGAAAACACAAGGAGTGTAAGATCAAAGTAAAGGACAAATAAACCCTGATTATAGGAATATCCATTAAATTCTACACATATGGGAAACTAACCTTTGTCTTCTGGCTTCATATACCATTATATAGAGAATAAGATTATTCTTGTTTTTGTGACAGAAGGAAATGCTGATGGAAAAGTATAATTATAATAAACCGAGCTGTATTTTCTTCAGCTAATGGATTAAAACTCCTGGTTGTAACAAGCTAGCTGAGCTTTCATGCTTGCACAGTTTACATACTGACTGCAGCTGTATAATAGATAAGATGAATACAAATAACTTGCAGATTAGCAGAACTAGGGTTAATGGAAATTTTGGTATGAAAAGAGACCAGATCTATCACTGAGACACTGGAGGGGGAACAATAATGCAATCAGCAAAGACTGTACTTTTAGAGAGAGTCAGCAACGAAAGGCAGGATCCTCATTGTGTGAGAAGCTCATTTGATCAATCTTCTTAAAACTTTCTGAATTTGAACAGGAAGGAGAAACACAGGCTGAATGTAGAAAATTGCTTATAAATGAAAAGGAAAATAAATGTGAATCAAGGTAGAATTATTTATTGCCTTTCATATAAAGGCCTCCTGAGGCACTTTGGATTCTATTACTGCATTAGTGTAAAATGCAAGAGCTACTTAATCAATGGGAAATGATAGAATAAAAAAGATAGGAGCCAAACAGTAAGATCTTAGATTAGAATGAACCTATTGACTGGCAATTGTAGCTTAGCCATGGAAAAAAAGTTCAGAGTTCTGAATGCTAAAGAAAAAGTGTACTCTTTGGGTACCACAGTACACAGCTTTTGCGGCAGCTGTAGTCTTCACTTCATTAGATTTCAGATTGAAAATCTGCAATAGAGCTTTTGAGATCTAAGTCTATCCTGCATAGGTTCTGGATGTGTCTCAGGGCAGCTTGCTGTAGTGGTTGGCACCCCTGCCCATAGCAGAGAGGGGTTAAAACTCCGTGATCTTTAAGGACCTTTTCAACCTATTCCATGATTCTGTGAAGTACAAATATGGAAACTAGCTGTGTCAGCATGGCACTCATGAATAATTTCACTTCTTTTTTATAATAACCATTTACTAAAAGGAGTGTTCCAATTAAAAATATTAGCTTAATATATATTTCTCTATTAGCTGATTAAAGAAATGTCCAGAGAATTTTTTTCTCAGCCTTGCCTTGACTTTCTGAAGTGAGTAGTTCCATGTTGATCAGCCAGGCTCTTGGATCATTCTTCCAAGATAACAACAGCATTTTTTAAGGTAGAGACAAAGACTCCATGATGAAAGGGTATTGCATAAAATCCACACTACAACCACACCATGGGGAGGAGTCATAGAAAAGGTGAGGGTAGTGTGCATTAACACTTCCCAGCACAAAATCCTTCCTTTTGAAAGCATAGAAGAACTTGTCCACACCTTCCCATTGGTTAAGCTTGGATTTACAGCTCTGCAGGATTTTGTAATACATCTTCAGACAACATTTTGTAATTATAACGGTATGTCTGTGGAATAAAGAAAAGAGGCTATTTGTCTTTTCACCAGTATAAGAAAAATATTTTTCAGTGCACATGTTGCAGTATTTCCAGATACTGTATTGAACATAGATGGACTGGGTACTCTGAAACTTACATAGCTACATACACTCTGTAAAGAGTAAGGGGAAAATGACACTAAAAAGATTTAAAAATAAATAATTAGATTTATTTATAAAATATAAGTAAGCATAATTTCTATAGAAAATAAACATCCCTTACAGTTTTTTTTAGGTAGAAGTTACTTTGTGATCAACTTTCCTCATCACCATTACTTCAGAGTTATTTAATAATGAAGTCACGTACATAACTTTATTATTTCCAAACAATTTCAAAGAGCTAGCAAAGCCACCATTCCACAATCAAAGATGATTTTGAAGTGCTGAAACAAAGCTGATTTTCAATTATCAGAGTCCAAAAATTACCATCTGAAAACTGTCTTGACTGCTGCAGAACTGCTGTCTTTTCATGTTGGCTAAATCAAAACAAATAGATGATGCTTATGAATCTTCAAACAGAAATCCACTTCTAACAAAGCATAAGTGTAAAAGAAAAATCAGTCTGAAGGAGATTATCTGGGGAAAGTTGTAAGATTGTGAAAGTGAGTTTGAAATAGAAGTTGCATTTCAACCTTAACAATGATATTAAGGTCACAAAGCTGTAATGAAGTAAAGAGAATATTGTGAAGTCAAATGAAAATAAAATGACCAAAAATAAATGGGCAAATTAAATGGATGATATCCTTATGCTGTAAAGTAATAATATCTTTAATGAAAAGAAAACACATACATTTGGAGAACAATGACTAATTTTAATTCAGTGGGAAATCATCAAAAAACCTCAGAGAAAAGACTCAGTATGTGCTTATAAAACTATCATAAGGCAGAAGAAAAGAGAAAATTCTGCAAACCTTCCATTCTATGACTAGAGGCCTTGACTAAGGTCAGAAAATCATAGGTGAATAACCAAGTCTCAGCTACCTCCACTTTATCCTTATCTTTCTCAAAAATTAAAATATTGATACCACTCATTATATTTTTGAAAAGCTGTTACGTTCATAGGTTCATAGGTTCATAAGGTTGGAAAGGACCTACAAGATCATCTAGTCCAACCATCCTCCTATCACCATCCCTACCCACTGAACTACTAAATCAAATCCCTCAGCACCTCATCTAAACGCTTCTTGAACAGCGCTAGGGATGGTGCCTCAACCACCTCCCTAGGCAGGCCATTCCAGTGCCTGACCACTCTTTCAGAGAAAAAATGTTTCCTCAGGTCTAATCTAAATCTTCCCCGGCGCAACTTGTGGCCATTCCCTCTCGTCCTGTCATTATTTATCAGGGAGAAGAGGCCCACCCCCTCCTCAACACAACCCCCCTTCAGGAAGTGGTGGGGTGCAATAAGGTCTCCTCTGAAGTTAAATTGGGTGACAATCATTACAATGATAAAAAATCTATTCCACAGTCACTTGAAGGACATAAATGAAGAAATAAAGAGTAAGATTTTATGTACTGGTGGTTCACTTGTTCAGACTGAGTCACCAGTAAAATAGACTGATTTCAGCTCTTTCTATATCAAATAGTGATGGTATATTTTGTACATAATCTCTGTCATTTTCTATTTTATACAAGTGGAAGTGTTCACATATGAAATACCAAGTAACAACAGTGCTAAGTCCCTTCTGCACACTTGAAATGGCTATATATATGTATATATATACACATACATATTTATTTATTTATTTATTTTTATTTTTAAGTCACTAATTTAAAACCAGTGGCTAACATTACATATGCTCTACACATAAAAAGTAGTCATGGATCATCTTCTACAATAGTACCATAAGGAAAGAAATATGACAAAACTTAGTTTCCTGCTCAGTATTCTTTTCAAACTAAATTGAATGCAACTTTTATTGTCCTATTTGCTTTAAAAAACTTTGCATCTCTTACATGTGTGTTTTGAAATTTCTTAGTCTTCATGATGAGGACGATAATGTTAAAACCTTATTAAACAGAATTATTCTTTAAAAGTTTTAATTAGTTGCATATGCCTGTTGTTAACATAGTCTTTCAGTGACTTTTGACCTAAACAAGAAAACCAAAATCTTAGAAAAATAAAAGGCAGAAGATCAAAGCTGAAATCCTCAAGATCTCCTCTGGAGATAGAAAAGGAGTAAAACAGAAAATGAGAGCAACAAGGATGCAGTCTCTGGGTGAGGTCTGAGAAGACGTGGCAGCATGTTAATGAGTGTTGAAAACTCTCAGAGTGACACCAATATCTCTACTCTATCCCTTGACCCGAGGAGTGAGAATGCTCTCCTGCATTTTGTGAGAACAGGCTGGAGGAGGAGAAAAGGATCTTTAACTTGCTTCCCCTGCTGGGACTTGTGACTTCATGAGGCAGTACAACACCTCTGAATGGCTGCTTGGTGGTCAGTGACCAGGCAGAAACAAAGACCAGGCAGAAGTGGGAATTTCTCTACAGATCCCCAGTGTGGTCTGAAATTCTATATTCTATTGAAAAACATTTAACACATTAAATCCTTTGATGGGTGAGCCTGGTATAAAGAAAGAAAAGCATTGGTTAAAATGTGCTTTGGCTGTGTGTATGCAGCACACACTGGCAAACTGCCTCCCAGATCTGTGTAGAAATGAAGACAGAGTTGGGATGGTTATGTCATGAACTGTAACCAGGAAGTGTGCAGTGGGGGTCTGAGCGGAGCAGTGGGTGCAGAGAGAGGGAACTGTTCAGTGGATGAAAGCTTTAAATGTGCAAGAGCTGGAGGTACATGGAGCAGACCAGCCACATGACCATGCTGTTTTGCATGGTTTGTGCTCCTGGTTATTGCAGTGAATTTATTTAAACACAAATTAATTACAACCTGTCAAATACTATGTTTTCAAGTGTCTATGGCTATCATATTGTAAAATTTGTTATACTGACAGGAGGCTTTTTCTAGGCATGAAATACTTTGTAAAGTTATGTGGGAAAGTATGACACATTTGGAGATGGGAAAAATAATACAACTAGTTCCAATGCTCTAAGGAAGCATCTGATCAGATCCTTAAGCTTTGTGAATAATCAGAGTGAAACAACTGGTAGTTGGTGAGTTAAATAAATCAGAGAGCAAATAAAGTTAGCAGTAAATGTACAATACAGTAATAGCTTTTATATGCTGCTCATATGTTCTCACCAGTGGTATTTTCATAATATGCATCGCAAGCTTTCACTGTTCAGGGAAATACATTAGAGTTTTTGAATTGTTCTTATTATAAACCATGTAAATAGTGTTTCTCCCTGTGGGATATTACATTAATTATTAGCAAAAGATCTCTTACATGATTTCAGTCAACAAAGAATGAACAGTCCAATCTCTATTTTCAGAGTGTGACATAAAGCTAATCAATACTGTATTTAAAACATTTAACCTGTGCTGAGTATTACTGCAAAGAGATGACACATGTCAGAAACAAATTGTCCTAATAACATTTGCAAGTGTTTCATAGTCACAAAAAATGTTATCTGCATAGTACAAACATAGTCCCCTTCATTATTTTTCAGGAGAAAAAAAAAAAAGAACCAAGTATGCAAATAATTGTATATGGATGGCTAGTGGTCAACTCCTGAAATGAAGTTTGAGTCTTTTCAGACAAGTAGATTTTTAGAGTCTCCTAGGCAAATGCAAACAAAAAATCAGTCAAACAAAACATATTTCTGCAAATTATGCAAGAGGAAAAGTATGCCTTCAAGAAAGTATAGAAATGCAAATCTGGATATTTGACAGGAAATGTGTATAACCAGAAGGAATTGAAGAGTTCAGAAAGTAAATTGCATTAAGGGCACAATGGTAAGTTGTCTCAGTGTAAAGGACAAGAAGAAGGGAAGTTGGGAAGACCAACTTAGCTGAACAAAAGCCTTTTTTTATAATGTGAAAATTAAGAAAGAAGTACATAAAAAATTTAAGTATCTGGGATCAGATAGGACAATAAATAATAGATGGTGGAAAAACTCAGGAAGTGTGGGACATGAAACAGAATACTTCTAATATAATACAGAGTCTATTAAAGAATATTAAGAAAGCTTTCCATTAAAGAGTAATATAAACTGTAGCATGAAAGATCAAGGAAGTTGTTAGTAGCTCCTCACGGAGGAGGAAAATGTTATCATCAAACAGTTCCAAGAAGGGAAAAGTGTTTCCTTGTTTTCTTTCAATCTTCATTTAAAAGATCAAACCTGCTCAGGTTAGCAGATCTATAAGTAGTAAAATAGAAGAACACAAGCTACAGTGGGGATAAGAGGCACTAGAGACATACTTGCAAGTTAGTTGGGGCTGAGGAAGTTTTTCCAAGTGGAATAGCTGAATAAAACTCAGAACATTAATGGTCACTTCTAAGAATATGGATAGGGAAGATTTGGAAAAACTTCATGAGAGTATTAAGTTTTAGTTATTGGGACCTTTCCTGATTCTCTTCATACTTCTAATATCAATTTCTGTATCTAAACGAGAAAAAAAAAAAGGGACACCTCAGAATTATAGACCAGTAGGTTTAAGTTGACTACCCAGAGGAAACCTGTAGCAAAGTATCAAACTACTGTCAAGTACCTAGAAGAAAAAAAGTCTCAGAAAACATGGTTTTAACAAGAGTTATCACATCAATCTAACCTTGCTATGTCAACATGATAGGACTATAATTCTATTCTGTGACTTGTGGGTAGGAGAGTAGACGATGTCAGTCATATATACTGATGCCAGTAAAACTCATGACATTGTTTCATACGAAATTCTTTGAGGCAGACATGGAAAATACAAGATTATATGGTAATTTCATTAGGTGGGTATGTAATGCGTTGGAAAACTGTATAAACAGTTTACCACATTTTGCAATAGAAGTGGAGGGATGCTTCAAACCATGTTCTTCAAGTGTCTGTCCTAAGGTTGTCAGTCTTTAATATTGTCTCTGATGCCTTGATGAATGATTACAGAGTAAGATTATTAAATTTGCGTATAATATATGGCTAGGGGGCAACAAATAGTTTGGAACTTGTTAGCAATTCCGTCAGGATAAATGTAAAGTTTCTATGCTTAGACAAGTACAAATGACTACAGAGAGAAGTGAACAAATGTTTACAGAAAGAGTAACATTGCAAAAGATAATCTGAGATCCCGGAAATTGCAGTGGATCACAATCTGAACATGAGTCAAAGATGTATTAGTGCAAAAAAGGAAAATGCTGAACCAAATTTTATAAATCATATTCTGTTCCCTACTCCAAAACTTCAAATTAAAAATACATTGAGGAAACCTCAACCATTGATTAATAAAAGAATGACCATGTTTTTCTGTCTGATGTTATGATTCAGCTAAAGAGAAAAAATGACCATTTTACTAATGCTTCTTGTCCAAGGAAAGCTTCCTTTTTATTTTTATTTTTTTACTTTATTATCAGTCCACTTGGTTTTGAAGAAAGTAAGCTGATGAGATGAACCTTCAACAACTTTCTCCATATCTGTTCAACTCTCTGATCGTTCTAATCCATAGCAGGCTTTGCTTTAGAAATAGAGTTCCAAATAAAACCAGCTGAAACCAATTAAATTGATTAAATGCAGTAATGCAGAATGCATATAGGCTTTAGGTGAATAACATACATAAACCTAAGAAGAGTTTATATCCCTGGAGACTTTCTAAATACTGCTTTAAAGAATGCCATTCCTACCTCTGAATGACATTACATGTTTCTTCTCTCTTGTGAGTTTCAATAGGCAGAATTGGATTAGAAAATCTTTTTTCCTTAGAATAGCCAGCTGCTTATGAAATGACACTATTGATACTTCATGATAACAACAAATAAATAAATCTCAGTGTCACAGAATCATTTCAGACATTTTATGAGGAAAGAAACATTCAACTTAACCTTAAAAAAATGAAAACTTTCTAATTCCCACAGTCCTTATTTTCAGAGCTCCCAGACATTTGAGTCATCAGTCAGCTATTTGGTTTGGATATATACAGGAAAGCCAAAACTGTAATTAGATTCATTCTGCAATTTACTTTCTTCAAAATTTGCATGAAACTGGAATTTTACATATAACATTGTCTAAAAGGAAGGAAACTGTCCAGCTACCTCCATATACAGCATTAATATTAGAAAAGTAAGAGAAAATCAGGGAAAGTTTCAGTATCTAAATCCTTCTAATTCACATTTTCTGCCCCATAAATCTCACAGATATTTAGTTGATTTTCCCCTTGAACGGGGGGAGGTAAGTCACCATCATCCAGAAATATTTGTATGCATACCAGTTTTTTAGTGCTCTCTTCTTTGGATTTTAGGACAATTTTTTTCTTTCCTCAGTAAGGATTAATAATGCATGATTGTGTGTGTGCATGAGTATGTTCATGCATGTTTTTTTTTCTATAACTAGTGGGATGAATTTGTTATTTTACATGATTCTTTGTATCACCTGAATTCTATTATTAGTCCTGTGCTTTCAGCCTTCTCACCCCTTCCTTACCAAACCTTATGAAAACCACACTCATGGTAAAGCCTCCATAGAGCTGTTGTCAAGCAAAATAAATATTTCTGTCTTATTTTTTATCAGGTATTTTCAAATAACTGCTTTAAGATATAAATAATATTTTTAAAAATATAAAAACCCTCTCTTTTTTGTTTTTTATTTTAAATTGATCTTATTAAGTTCAAATTAGATTTCAGTGCACTCATAGCCCTTCTTATTTGATTTGTATTACATTGGTGGTTGTCCCTTTCTACTCCACCTCTCCCTCATGAGGCTCCATTTGGACTACTGTGTCCAGACCTGGGGCCCCCAGCACAGGAAGGATGCAGAGCTGTTGGAGTGGCTCCAGAGAAGGCTGGAGCACTTATTCCTGTGAAGAAAGGTTGAGGGAGCTGAGTTCATTCAGCTTGGGGAAGAGAATGCTCCAGGGAAACATCATTGCAGCTTTCCTGTACTTCCTTCAAGCAGGTAGGGGAGTGACTTTTTACATCATCTGATTGTGATAGGACAACAAGGAATGGTTAGAAATTAAAAGAGAGGAGATTTAGGTTAGGTGGTAGGAAGCAATTTTTTTCATTCAAGAGAATGGTGAGGCGCTGGAGCTGATTGCCCAGAGAGGTTGCAGATGCCCCGTCTTTGGAGGCATTCAGGGCCAGGTTGGATAGGATCCTAGGAAGCCTGATCCAGTGAGTGGCAACTCTGTCCATGTGCACAGGGTTGGAACTGGATAATATTTATGATCCCTTTCAACCTATGCCATGATTCTGTGATTCTTTCTAGAGAACTTAGCTATTCACTTACTATTTGAATTTTGTATGTGTATGTTGGGGTTTTTTTTATCTTTCTTTGTAAATAGATTATTTTCTCCAAGTGTACTATCCTCTTAACTGCAGCACTTAGCTGGAGTATTATTACTGTTTTGAAATAACACTGTTTCTGCTGCAAGAATGTACTGAAGACATTTTTCAGTTTCCCTATTTTATCTCTTTATTGGGGCTTTCCTGTCATTTTACATGGAGAACAATCTATGCATTTACACAATGCAGCAAATGATGGCTTTTAGAACATTTGCAGACAGCACAGAAATTGTATTCTTTGAAAAGGACTTTTTTAATACAACTGTGTTTTCTATTTCATTTTACTCTGTCACATTGCTATCTTATGAATACTGTAACATTCTTTTCACAGACCTTCATTTTATTTTAGCATTCATTACACAGTTTATATGAGACTTTGTCATTACTTTTTTGCATGTATTCCTACTTCCCAGACTTCTGTAGCCAAACCTTTCTATTTGAATAATCTGAGTAAGGAAAAGTATTAGGTTCCTAAGAGTAGAAATTTGTTTAAAAAGTCATCCAAATGAGAAAAACAATTCTGAGAATCAAGTTCAGTCATACATTTTTATTTAATCTCTTTTGATATTAAGATAATGGGAACTTTTGCCATTACCCAAAGCAAGTTTAGGTGGAAGTTGCAAAAATATTTAAGCAACATCAATCAGGAGACACTTTTTAAAAGGCTCTTCAATAAGTCGGGAAGGTGTTCTTGCCCTGGAGTGCATGTACAGTACATATGAACAATTGATGGAAGTGACAAAGAAGTATTAAAAACATCAAAAACTCTTTAAACTTACTTATATCGGTAATTAATCACATTACAAGCTAAAACTGTACTTAGGAATTGATTGAAAGCCTTAGTTTTTGTTATGGATGATTGTACCTATGTCTGAAAATGCATATTATGTATTTTTTCTAAATAATCTGAAAATATTTAATTTTATCTTCCAAAGAATAGTTGTGCACCTTGCAAATGGTACTCCTAGAAATATAAAGCTAGCTTTTGAGAAGTATACCTTTAATATTTAACAAATATTATGCCATATTTTTTCTGATCATGTAGTTGCGGCTGGTATTTTAAGTCTTGATCATCAGACAGAAGGAAAAATGTAACAGGAATCTTAACTGAAAATTTCCTTTTGCTGTAACATCACTTTTGGCACTGGCTACTCCCTCATCTGGTTATCCGCCTTGGTTGTCTGATATTTCAAGCAATTCACCATGAAGCCAAAAATGAATAAGATAAAGATCTTAATCATGACAGGATCTCCTTGCATGCTCTGCTAATCACATAGTAGAATTTTTTTCTAGAGATTTATTAGCTTCTCGTATTTGGTCTTTATTAATCTCTAGTGACTAGTTGTGGAAAAACTTTTTCCTTTGTACTTTATTTAACTTGAAAACATGGTCTAGTAAACAAAAATTAAAATAGACAGTTCAAAAGCTGGAGAGTCATCTTTCTGGCTTGTATTTTTGATTCAAAACAAATCATTTTTAAAATGTAACTGAAGGTACTCTTTCTGATCATGATAGGTATAGTGAGGTCAAGCAGGTACATTATCTAGTTCAGCATTATCTTCAAATAGTAAACTTTAACTGCAGCTGCCACGTCATTAGAACTTGTTCTGCATTGTTTCATACCTGATTATGGATCAAGAAATTGAAAATATTGACCAATAAAGAATTCTGCCCAATAAGATTAAAGATGGAATAACCTTACATGCTGACAGTCTGTTTTGAGCACACAAGAGAGTTCTGTAAACAGCTGCAGATATAAGTGCACGGGAACATTCTAGTAGAATACTATCACTGAAATTTACTGTTCCTAATTTCCATTATTAGAGATATTTTAAAAGGTTGCTTCAGATGTTTCTGGTTTTATGATTTCAAGCTGGGTTTGTCAGCAAAGAAATTTGCAAGAATTTTTCTAAAGTTTTTACTTGCTCTACCACATAGCTAAAGTATATGAGTCCCACTTTGATTTGTTTTCTCAGAGTCATTTTTGTGTATTTTGAAGTATGAGGAAAAAAGCCTGGTGACATCATCAGCATAGAGATCTGTATATTGCTTCCTGTAATATAGTAGTTTCATTTGGAATATTCAGATCAGTTGATATTGAGGAAAGTGGTGATTGCTGCCCATCCTGAAATGCTCTAACAAGCAACCAATTCATTTTCTTACAAAGAAAGACTTTCAAAAAGGGCTAAAAAGAGGTTGGAGAAGATTAAGCAAACACCTAATATCTAGATGTTTCCTCATCAAGAGGAGTAATTGTTAAGAAAGTTCAATTTAAATTTATGTAAGACTGAAAATAGACTACCTGACTTCTTTCAAATATGAAGACTAATGCATTTGACACAGGAGAACAGATACAGCAGTATGTAGCAGAGCTTCTAATGAAGTCAGGGAATCTCATTTTTGTCACTGCAGTCAACAGTGATCTACATTTTCTTTCTTCTCAATGTGTGCCACAGCTCCCTTGTATCATCAAGTGGTCGTGCAATGGACTTGCAAATTATTACACAGCCAGAGTATTTGACCTTCTATTTCTATTTAATTTTGAATTTAAAAATAAAGGACTACAAAGAAATACAGTCAAAAGTGCCCCAAGTGCTTATATTCCTGAATAGTCTGTCCTTCCAACTCCTGCACTGCTTTGTCATAGTATTAATAATTGCCCCAGACATCATGAGACTGCTTCCTAAAGTGTCCAGTTGTGAATCAGGCAATGCTGTTTTTTCTGTTCATATAGTCTGTAGATGGTGTGCAAATGAACTATAGTCAGAGGATAAACCTTTTGCAGGTCCCCTGAAGGCAGAGGACTAGATTTACTCTCAGCAATTCTGTGAAACATTTACCTTGAAATTTTGGAATAGTGTATCTAGTGTTAGGAAGCAAATCTCACTGAAATCTAATGTCTTTTTGACAGTACTTGCACATCTGGACACACATTGTTGGTCCTGCTCTACTAATGTGAATATTTTCAGTAACAGTGTACTAAAACCATTCCTTGATCTAGATCAACTAAGGTGGAGTTTGCCTGATCAGCAAGTACTTTCCCTAAAATATCTTTGATCACAAAATCACAATAAGGGGTCATGGTTTTGATTTATTCATTATGTGGATCTTATCTTTGTGTACAGAGTAGAGGAAACACCTCTTTTCTGGTAGAGACCTCTACTTGTTCATTGTCTTTCTCTCATAGCCAGACCTGTGTGCCCTCTAATGCCTAAGTTTTCAACTTCTTTCTGAAACTGTTTTCCAAGACAAATGGTCTGCAATGCCATTTTATCCAGAAGCATCTTCCTCAGACTTGACAGATGGCAGAGGTTTTCTTCCCAAAAAGAGAGATTCAAAAAGACTTGTAATTCCCTTTACCAAGTGGTTTCACTGTTCATCCATCTCCTCTCTTACCTCTTAGAATCTTTGACTCTTTACTTTGCCAAACTAGTCAAAATTTGCAGGAGTGCAGGTGCTCATACCTCAGGAAATCCTGTGTTTTCTTTCATGATCATGGAGACTTTGCCACACTACACCACTCACTGGTTTTAAAATAGGATATATCCACTTTGTTTTCCTGTTCACACTAAACTGGAGATTGCATATATGACTAATGAAGAGTGGACTTGTGCAAAAACAAAAGCACAGTTACTGAAAGCAAATAAAAATTTTAAAAGCATTCATTATCAGAAAGGAAATATTAAGTTTCTATGTTTTCCTGTTAATTAAAACTGTTATGCTACAAAGCTGCCTAAATTGGCTAAGTTATTGTTTTGAAATTCACCTCCACCTGAAGATGAATTGCCTGCCACCTAGTGTTATTCCTATTTCCTCAAAGCTTTTTGTCTTTTCTTCCCCTGCAAACTTTGCTGCAGTTCTCTACAGAAATGAAAGGCCTTCAAATTTAAACTGATGCTCCTAGACAGTACAATGCTGTTGTCATCTATGCATTTAGATTTTCCATTCTCCTTGGCTTGGCTATTTACTAGAAATACCAGCTTTCTATAGCCTTAAGACAGGAAGAATGTCTTACACTATGTACTTCCAGAAGCTGTTGCAGTGCCCTGTAGGGCATCCTAACTGTTGTCCTAAATTGAGATGACAGTGTTGCTCATATTAAATTGCCTTCTTGCTTGGCTTGGCATGCTGGGATCCGTATCTATTAATGCAGGAGTGTCCAAATGTCCTGCTAGGAAAGCAATTTGTTCCTCAGTAGGGTGTCAGGGAAGCAGCTGGTCTAAGAAACTATCAGAGGTGATGTTAGGGGCAAGTTGTGTTTTTCTTGATTTAATGGAAATTTTTACTGATCCATCTCTTTGATTGTCCCTACCACTTGTCAACAGAACAGCACATATCCATCTTCAGCCATCTCCTTTCCCTCCTGACAGGCCTGTCATATCTCTCTTGTGGAGAGACAGGCTTTCACACAGCCTGAGTCTCATAATAGACATTTCAACAACGGCAAACACGTTATTAATGGATTTTTTTTTAATGCCCTACAGAGACGCCATTTCAGAACATATCAGTTTTAAAATCTCCACTTGGAGAGAGACTTTCACAAGCTGAAGCTTATTTTTGTCCCTCTTCTCTCCTTTTTGCAAATATACTATGCAGTTCTTTTAACCCTATGAGAAACTTCTATCAATTTGGTTGTTTACCATGTGAATTCTAAATTTGATTTTAAGTTATATAATGAAGGAGAAAGGTGGGTGTTTGGGAGGCAGTAATGTATTGATGTATGTTAGCTGCTGAGAGAATTATTGTGGGGGAGCCTGCATTTATGAAGTTAGAATATGGCTACAGCGAAAACTTTTCCTGGTGATCTTAAGAGCTGTATACAAGTACGGTGTGACAGTCTTTATAGCCTGTATGACTGTAATTGCGTCATGATAAAGGTACATACAGCATAAAGCTGTGTGAGAAAACTTACTAGCAAATAAGGAACATGCATATTAGAATACGCTTCTTAATTAGGTCTACTTGAAAATCTCTGAGGGTTCCACATTTTTAATAATATTCTCTCTGTAGGTTGAATTATCAAACTAGTTTACTTAGAGACAATCATGTTTGCATCACTGGATACATCAATCTGAAATCTTGCCAATAAATTCTGGGTTAAGGAGTGTGCATGCTTTCAGTTAGGACTAGAATCAAAAATTGAGAGTTTGAACTCTCAATGTAATGAAATTCACTAAAGAAGTCAGCTCTAACCTTAGCTTACTCAGTTGTTCCTCAGCGTTTCCAAGTAGCTCTTAGGGCTTCAGACACTGCATCATTTTTCAAAAAGAGACTGCTGAGAAGTCATTTTTTAATGTAAAATCCATTGTCAGATTTTAATCTTTTTCTGATATCAGTGACAAAGATTTGATTGATTTTACTTAGACTGTGGCTGTATCTTAGTTTGGAAGTATCATAAGCCTTATGGTATGGTACTGTACAAAATAGGAAGAACCTTTATTTTGGCAAGGAAAAATGGAAAGTGAAGTTTATTCCAATTAGATCAATAAATGCCCTTTTAAAAGCACCATATGATCTCTCTATGACCTCTAAGTACTATATAATCGTGTATTTTGATCACAGAAATGGATTGCTGCATGTGAAAAATGTGAAACATTGCCAACCATAATATTTCATCTGCAAGTAGCTATTTTTTTTCATGTGTTACTTTGTTTTTGAGGTTTGCTGTTACAGACTTAAGACAATGAAGATTTGCCAGCACAGAAAAGGTTTACCACTGCCTCTTGAGGGATTCCTGGTATCTTATTGGTCTGGATCTAGGATTAATATTTTTGCAGGGATTGATTTTAGATTTGACTGAATTACAGGTATCTACGAATTATTATTTACACAAATGTTGAACGTTTTCTTCTAAAATCTGAAAGGCTGTGGGCTTTTTACCCTTGACTCTCCCCATAGATATTACAATGCAAAACTGTTAAATATATCATTTATTCCACCACATCAGCTTTCATCTGTACTCTCTGGTCAGGTCTTGTCTTGTGTGTTTGTTTGTTTCTTTGATTGATTGATTTTTTTATTTTTTATTTTTTATAGAATACCTAGAACAGCATAGTTCCTAACGTACAGAGTAGTCCATAGTGAACTTAGAATTATATATAAACATGAAAATGTAATTAAATGTATGTAAGTATATAAACTATCTTTACATGTATGATTTTTCAGTTGATGTGCTAATGAAAAAGCAAACTGTACAGAAAACAACCATAAAAACAATAGATTTAATCAGGGAAATTTGAGCCTTCCAGTATTAGCACGTAGATGCTCTTATAATCCCAAGAAATAAAAAGAACACACATAGAATAGTTTACTGTAAATATTTTCCTTTTGTGAACCAACATGTACATTGAATTGATGATATATGTGCATATTATGACTACAAGTGAAGAAAAAAAAGACTTCCCCTACAAGTTTCTAGTTCCATTACATATGACTTTTAATATGTTACATTTTTTATGTTACTGCTCCAACACTATATTTACATTCATTTTTGTATATTATTTTGGAGATTACTCAGGCACTTAACATGGGAGTCTTTCTCCATTTTCAGATCTTGCGTATTATTGGAATATATCACAAATGATTCACTTCTGTGTCACAAAATCCAGGAACCATCATTTCAAATAGATTTTCTACTGTTTACCTTTTATCCTTTGTTAAATATAGCAGCTTTATAGATTTTCCATTAATATTGGAAAATGGCTAAGAACTGAAACTCTGTTGTGGGGAAGCGCAATGAAATTGATGTAAAGGTTTCAAAGTGAGAGTAACCTAACAGTAAAATTCTTAGATTCTTGGAGATAACAGCTTGAGGAAATGGGATGCATGAGGCTGTAGATATTTTCTATATGCATGTATGCATATGTTTTTTCTTTTTTTATTGAGATATTGTGTAAATATAAATAATCACAATAAAAAGCTGAACTCAGACACTGTATATGAATACTTTGAGTACATTCATTACTTTTAATGGAAATTACTTCTCACTTAATTTTATGTTTGCATGTACAAATTAATGGAATATGAGAATCTGAAATATATCAGACTATCTTCTTAATGCCCCTGCTGATCTTTTTATATTAATCCGTCCATTTGCTGCAGTAAAGAAGGATTAATAGTGCTACAGAAAGTCAATTTAAGATACAGTAGCCACAATGAAACTTTGGCATGTATGAGATTGGCCTGGAGGTGACTGAGTCGTGATTTGGTCATGTAGTCATCTTTTCCCCTCATCCTCATCTATATCTGCTTTGTCCAGAAACAGAGTAAGAATGAAAACAAATGTTCCCTGCTAAATTGCTTCTCCAATGGAGATTGCTCTTCTCTTCTTTGGAAATCCTTAAAATTAATGCAATATAAAGCTGACACAGACTTGTTATTCATTGTAGGCAGGAAAAGTTTAAGTCACGTTTGAGAGACATTTTTTTTGTTTCTGAAGGGCAGCAAAGTAGGTGAAGGGTCTGGAGCACAGCCCTTATGAGGAGAGGCTAAGGGAGGTGGGACTGTTCAGTCTGGAGAAGAGTAGGCTCAGGGGTGACCTTATTCCTCTCTGAAACTGCCTGAAGGGAGGTTGTGGTGAGGCGGTGGTCAGCGCCTTCTGCCATGTAACGGGCAATAAGACTAGAGGGAATGGCCTCAAGTTCCACCAGAGGTGGTCTGGGCTGGATGTTAGGAAATAATTCTTCTCTGCAAGAATGGTCGGGCGCTGGAGGGGGCTGCCCAGGGAGGTGGTGGAGTCACAGTCCCTGGAGGTGTTCAAGAAACATGTGAATGTTGCACTGAAGGACATGGTAGGAAATATTAGTGACAGGCAGATGGGCAGGTGGATAGATGATCTTAGAGGTCTTTTTGAACATTGGTGATTCTCTGATTCTATGAAGTAATTAAGAAGAGAATAATAGTAGGAAATCTTAGCTTATCTGAGTGCAACTGAGTTTCCAAATCAAACTGTGTAAGAATGTACATGAGAAGCAGAAGTAGCAGAAATGGCATACAGACATTTGTCCTATTGCATATTTTGGAATCTGAAAGTTAGAAAATAGATAGATGATTGAGGAATTCACCTGAAGTGTGATTAATGGTCGGCATTTATGCTTGTGTGCAAATGGCTGCCCTTCCACAGAAGGGTGTAATTTATTCCTTTCTGGATTAATTTTCATTTTGCAGTAGATTTGTTGATAATCATTTGCAGTAGATCTGTTGATAATGACAATTCTGCTGATTCTCACATTTTATTTTGCTCTTTTTTAAGATGTTTCAATTTAGTCGTTAGATTTTTTCAGAGTTTAAATGATGCTCTTTTACAAACTGCCCATACATTATGAATGTACTGTATGGTATTAATATTCTCGGTGTTCTCAGATGAATCTCCCTTCCCCTTTTTCTTTCTTAGATCTTTTTTATTGTTCTCTTCTTTCTAGTTTCCTATGTAGCCTTGAGTAGTGCATGCCACGGTTAAACCATGAGCCTGACATGAGCAGATGTGTATCACAAGACATTTTAGTTTCTGAGATGTGTGACACTTCCTCACACAAGCCAAAAATAATTCCACAAGAAATATAACAGTGTATGTATATTTTGTCCTTATTCATTCAATGATTTGTAAATTCTTGTTAATAACAGTATAATACTTTATTGACATTTTTGACTTGTGAACTGTGAATTTCATTGCTGGCCAAACTGCTGACACTGCAGTTGTCCAAATCAGCAAAGGGTACCTGTGTGTTAAACCTCATTTGAGAGACCATGAGTTAAAGCTTTAGTAACTGAAGATTGAATAAATTGACCGTATGTGAGCAAATTAATATTAATGTGAGATTTAATTTAGTTAATTACTGTAGTGACACTGAAGATGTGGGTTTGTGCATGAAAAAGAGTGAGAGGGAATGAAAAAAATTCTTCCCTGTGCTGCAGCTGAAAGCTCACAGTGAGATGAAGTCCGTCTGATGATAAAAATGAATGCCACTGCAGGAGCTGTCTCCACAAAACTGAGATATTGTTTTCTCACTCTAACATTTCTCCTGCCAGTTGGCAGATTTTTTTTTTTCAGAAAGCTACCCATCTGCTGCTTGAACCACATAGTAACTGCAGTGCACTGCTTGCACTGCTATTTCTCATCTTGACCTGTGATCACAAGACATTTGTGATTCAATGATGTCGCAACTACGCAATTAAATCAGAGTATTTTATCTAAACACAATCGAGGAAGTAATTTTATGTGTTTGTTTTTAGATCAGGATATATGACAGCAGTAAACATCAGAGGTTCTAGGGGCTCAGAGAAATTATTTTTTCCCCCAAACTGTTAACACAGCTTGTCCTTTGTTCCTCTCTAAATGCAATTCTAACAGCATTTCTGTGAGCTTTTACCAGTTTAACAGTTACCAAAAAGATTTTTTAGTTTTCCTTGAATGCTGAGAAAATGAAACTGAATAAATTGAGATCACTGAGATTCTTTTTGAGATTAATTCCATTTTTCTGGTAGTATGTTTTCTTGTGACATATTTAGCAGTGGATGATTCTTACTGTCTGCGTTGGAGAATTTATTTCATTGGTTTAAAGAAAAATTTGACCTCCTTAGACTTTGTTATAAACTGATGTATTTAAAAACTATAGTTACATCATTCTCTCCCCTATAGACTATTGCTTTCTTTACCATTCAGAAAAATTGAAGCTGTCTTCTTTGAACTGAGGTGGTCGGTTTACATGAGAGGAACTGGATCAGTGGAATATGATACTTGTCAGGGATGGCTTATTTTTATAAAGAGTGATCAGCATCAGGATTAAATGTTAAAGTGTTTCTCTCCTGCTGATTCTACTGATCAGTAAAGGGACTGCAACACTGACAGATCTTTTGGTTCAGACATCTAATAAAAAAGAGACTTTGAGTCACCAAAGGGAAACAATATAGTATCATACAAAAATGTTATAGTTATAGTAATATATAGGCCCTGAAGAGTGTGTTTAATCTTTGTATCAAGAAACATTTCTGTTATAAACAAAGCAACAGAAATGCTGGTCTAGATATAGTCTAAATCAGCAAAGAGGAACTGCATCTTTCCTCCAGTAGATGGGAAGTACTTGTCCAACACAATTCATCTGATTGTCTTTGACGTGCTTTACAGGAGGGTTCTCTAAGCATACAACAGTGTTTAGGGCATTCTGTGATTGATGAGGTTTCAAGGCTTTTCAAGCAGAAGAGGGAAGTTCATATTTTCTCCTTACCTCCTCCAGTGCTTTCTTGATTTTGTGAGTCTAGGTTGTAAAGGGAAAATTCTCCAATCCTGTCTAGCCCATGCCAAATCCACAAATGGCATTGGCAGGACTAAGTCACATTTGCTAGTAAATCAAAATCATTCTTTGTAAATTTTCTTCCCAGTTGATGTGTAGAAAAGGATTTTGGCTTCTTTTATGTCATACATTATAATTCAATGGCAGAATTATTCCTTCTGTAGTTCCGGCAGGCAGCAAAACAAACAAAACTTTCAGACAGTGGTGCCTGTCCAGTAGATATCCCAGAGGTGTCTAAGAAACATAAAAGAGGAGCAAATGAGAGAGGCCATACTGAATTTGTTAAATCCAGACAGATGGCATGAAGGGGAAAATAGTTTATTCTCTCCCTCAACTATAATGTTCTCAGCAAGAGTCTCTGTTGAAAGGATAAGCATGAGAAGAGATAATAGGATCTTAAGAAAACTAGGAACATATCAACAAAGCCAGTCTGGCACAGAGTTATAAACAAAAACTGTATTGGTATTATTTGAAGGCCCTCTGCACACTGGGAAATACAGATCCTGCATTTTTGTTTGGAGAAGATATTCCTCAAATTATTGGATAACATCAGTCCAGAAATAGAGCCTGTTTGTTTCTCATTGGCTGCTTGGATAGCCCGTTCTAACATATTTGGGAGAAATTTGGCATGTTAAACACCCATTTTTGTGAAGGAAGTAGCTCTGTGTAATAGTTTGCCTAACTGATTTTTAACAGATTGTTAGGTCAGAGAAATGATAGAATCAGCCTTTTTTTTTGTTTATTTCTGAATTCATTGAAAAGCTACTGGAAGGAAAACAGAATTTTACAGAGGTAAAGAATAGAGCAAAAGATGATTTAAAATTGCATCCCTATAGGAAAGATTAAGTTGCTTTTAGACTTTAGGTACAAAGACAGCTAGTCATCTTTTAATATCATTTTGGGACTGGGGAGGGAGCCTTGTCTAGAAAATTATTAATTTTTCCTGAATCTCCAAAAAATTGCAGATTTCCATGACACTCTATTTGAGTAGGAATTGTTAAGTTTCTATGATTTATTGTGTATTGAATTAAATAAAATCAATTAATAAATGAGTTAATAAAAATGTTAGAAGTAAATCCTAGATTATCAGTGTTTCTGAGCTGCTAGAGGTCCATTCACCAGTGTTCCACAAATAAGCTGAGGCACACACCACGGGGACATGATTTAGCAATGAGTTGTTAGAGTTAGGGTAGTATGGTTAGGTTGTGGTTGGACTTGTTGATCTTGAGGGTCTTTTCCAAACTGAGCAATTCTAATGATTCTATGATTCTAAGGATGTTGGCAGTTATCATAGGTGGTCAGCAGAGTCACAACAAATGCCACCTGAGTGCTTGCTGCAAGCGAATCCTCTCTCCTGAAAAGTGTCAAAGCTTCAATGATTAAAAAAAAATCGCTTCTCCATTTTTAATCCATTGTTATAACTATTTTATTATGAATTGCTATTATTTAAGAAGTGGATAAGTACTTGAATGTTTTGGAAATAAAACGTTTTCTCATTAATAATTACAGATAGTGAAGGTAAGAAAAGAATCAGCATCAAAGGCATGAGGTTGTTCTTATCTTAGCAGGCAACAAATTGAACCTTGTGCATTTGAAAAAAAGAAAATAGAAAAACACCGTTATTAGGGAGTAAATTTCATAATATCCCAAGGTATTGCTAATGTGGAATAAAGGTCTCTAAATCTGTTGGTGAGTAAGTACATCCGAACATTACATTTTATATCTGGTAGTCAAGGAAACAAAACCTATCATGAGAGCTAAATAGTTAAGTATTTTTTTCTGAAGCATGTCTTTCTTCAGAAAGAGAAAAGATATAGTGCTAACAATTGTTAAGTCTCCCATGTTGTGGAGCAGTGCTTGTTTAATCAATCACCTGGCAATTCTACTTGTTATTTGAAGAATGTACTCTCTCTTTGCACCATTTTTGCCAAATAGTGTTAACTGCTTGTGCTCCCTCCTCTTGCTCATTCTTTTTCTTACCCCAGTCACTCCACTGCATTTGAAGAGAGATCTGCATCAAACCCAGAAACAGCAGCACAGCTAGCAAAATTATACAGGAGCCATTACTTGCATCAACTATTCCCAGGGTTACATTTCCTTAGGGTCTCATAAGAAGCTTTTTAACCATTTGAAGCTGTAGGTTTACATTTGTTCACTTTAACTTCTGACTGGTCATATTTAGAAGTAGCTGAATGTATGCTCTTTCACACTGCATGGTAATAATTCAGCATGATGAAGGACACATTAGGTTCCGTTGGGCTAATAACGAATGTTCATACCTAAATAGGGATCACATATCACAAGGAGCATAAAAGTGTCTGCTTCTATTAAAAAAATGTAACATCAGTCAAAAACTCTAAGACAAAAAGCTTGATAAAAAGCACAAGAGTGGAAGTGATAAATCATTGTTAAAGAGTTTACTATCTAATTTGGACAACATGTAAATGAGTACAAATATATGTCTCTATTGGTGGAACTTTCACATAAGTGAAACTGAGCTGAGTTTGTGGGTTGAAAATGTAGTGTGAGAATATTTGAAGAGCATCAGGCCTCTGTCACTGCTCATAACTAGGTCATAAACATACTGCAGAACTCTTCTTCCTTAATCGATGTTGTCTTTATTTTAACTGCTACCTCTACAAAAGAATATTATAGATTATTATGGAATACTATATAATAATGTGTACTATTATATTATTATATACTTTTATATACTACATATGTAGCATAGTACTATGTATATATATACACATACTATATTTAAATGAATAGTATTATGTCATGTGATAAATTACTACATTATATAATATTATAATCCTTGTCTTTGAGTTGAAACTTTGCAAGGACATAGTGAAAGGAACTGATGAGCAGAAGAGGAGTAAAGAGAAGGAAGTGAGAGAGCTACATTATTCTAACACACCTGGTTAGTTTAGTTTCTACCTTTTTCCTCTATCTTTCAATATTTACATTGTATAGAATGGGTTTCCTAGGGGATTTTTGGCAAAGGTTTTAACTGTCATACCCATGGAAAAATATTTTAGGAAAATATTTTCATAGAATCATAGAATCTTTTGAGTTTGAAGGGATCTTTAAAGGTCGTCTAGTCCAACTCCCCTCCAGTGAACAGGTACACCTGCATCTTGATCATGTTGCCCAGGGCTCTGTCCAACCTGACCTTGAATGTTTCTAAGGACAGGTCATACACCAGTTCTCTGGACAACCTGTTCTAATGCCTCACCACCATTATTGTAAAAAATTTGTTCCTTATATCCTGTCTAAATCTTCCCTCCTTTAGTTTGAAATCACAGCTTGTCACTACAGACCCTGCTAAAGAGTCCGTTCCCTTCCTTCTTATAGCACACCTTTAGATACTGAAAGGCCACTATCAGGTCTCCCTGGAGCCTTCTCTTCTCCAGGATGAACAGTCCCAGCTTCCTCAGCCTGTCCTCCAGGACCTCCCTGTAGGGGAGGTGTTCCATTCCTTAGATCATTTTTCTGGCCCTCCTCTGGATGCACTCTTAACAGGTCCACATATCTCCTGTGCTGAGGACTCCACATCTGGATGCAGTACTCTGGGTGAGGTCTCACCAGCACAGAGTAGAGGGTCAGGATCACCTCCCCTGACCTGTTGGTCACGCTTCTTTTGATGCAGCTTAGGATATGGTTGGCTTTTTGGGCTGTGAGGGCACGTTGCTGGCTCATGTTCAGCTTGCTTTCCACCAATACACTCAAGTCCTTTTTGTAAGAACTATGCTCAATCCTTTCATCCTCCAGCTTCTACTGATAGTGGAGATTGTCTCGAACCAGGTGCTAGACCTTGCATTTGAATTTGTTGAAACTCATGAGGCTCTCCTGGACCCACTGCTGTAACCTGTCTAGATCTCTCTGGATGGCATCCCATCCTTCAGGTGTGTTGACTGAACCCCAGCTTGGTGTCATCCACAAACTTAACTGAGGGTGCACTTGGTTCCACTGTCAGTGTAATATTGATGAAGATGCACTGCTCCCAGTACTGACAGCTGAGGGACACCGTTTGTCACAAGTCTCCATCTGCACTTTGAGCTATTCTCCATCTCTCTCGGTACAGTCTCACAACCAGTTCCTCATCCGTTGAACAATCCATATCTTTCCAATTTAGAGGGAAGGATGTTGTAGGGGATCATATCAAAGGCCTCTCTGAAGTCCAGATAGATGACATAAGAGTCTCTTCCTTTATCCATGGATGCAGTTATGCCATCATAGAAGGCCATTTTATTGGCCAGGTCATGCTGGTTCTCACATCACCATCCCCCTCTTCCATGTGCCATAGCACAGTTTCAAGTAGGATCTGTTACATGATCTTCCTCCGCACAGAGGTGAGGCTGGTAGATTGGTAGTTCCCTGGGTTGCCCTTTCTGCCCTTCTTAAAAATGAGTGTGATGTTGGCTTTTTTTTCCAGTCAGCAGGACCTCACCTGACTGCCATGACTTTTCAGATATCACTGAGAGTGGCTTGGTGACTACATCTGCAAATTTCCTCAGGACTTATATTTTTTAATAGCTAAGAGCGAGCTTCTCAGCTTTTCTCTTCTTTGCAGTATTTTGCAGTAAGATAACTGGGAAATGTCCCTTGGAGGACCTTTGACATGCTTTTACATTTTGGCTGATTCTCCCTTATATAATGGTCCCTAGTAGATTATTATGATTTGAGCCAAATCAACCCTGTTTATCTTCTAAAGATACTCAGAAGAGTATCACGACAGTGGTTTGCAAGTGTTTTCTTCATTCCAGTATAGGATATTAAATTAAAAGACCAACAAATGATTCACAGAAGCTGCTTAATGAATAATTGGAGTGGAGAATAAAGGACACAAAGAGAGGAAAAATAGCTGCCTTTATCTATCTATAAAAATAGATGCTATCTGTCCCCAAAGATAATAACTGATGCTATCTATAGAAAGCACCATCGTCTATAACCATCTTTTTCTCAAAATTTAATTTGGTGATCATAATTGAATCTGCAATATACAGTGCAAAATACACAGACCTGACAATCTGAATGAACTGACAATGCTGTTGGATCCTTACTTCATAATTTCAGAGATTTTTCTGTTTTAAGCATGCAAGCTTAACGCTGCTTTCCTGTGTTTGCAGCATATTTGTGCACATGACAGTACTGCTACATGTAGATCTCTGCAGTGTCCACAGCTATTAGTTTGTCAGAAAAAAAATAAAAATAAAAAAAAATTGCACCAATATCAAAAGTCTTTGAGTATAAAAGAGGGAACTTGAGGAATGTAATATTATAAGTAGAGAATACAGAAAAATCTCCATACTTGTTCTCTCTTCCATTGGAGAGAAAAATTTGGAGTAATACAAGTTAGCTTTAATGTAGCATCATTCAGAAACAAATAGCTGTGAGGAATGGCTGTCAAATCCAAAATACCTTAAACCATGATAAAATAGAAAATTGCTAATGTTACTCTATTCCCTGTGAGTTGCCTGTGGTTTCTCAGGTAAGAAGATCAATGAAACTCCAAATGCTAATGGCTAGGAGTAGGTATTTGACCCTAGTGTGATCTGAGATGATCATTAGCTTGGACAGAGTATCCTCAGACTATTTTTCCTTTGTTAGATGACCTGTCTTTGTGTCCTAATAAGGCATTAGTCTTTCAGGCTGGCAACCTGCTACAGGTGTGCAGAGAACAACTGCTTTTAAAGAACCCTTTGTAAATCTTTCATCATACGTATAGGAAAAGCTTCTTAAATGTACAAACACAACATGCAGTGTCACAGATATTCTGGACAATGCTGTAGCTCATGAAATAACCTACAAAACCCTCTATAATTTACAAAGGTCCATGTTTACATGTTAAATGCCCACTGTGTGTGCTTTGTACATTGTCTTAAGAAAGGCATTTTTTCTTGCAACTGGGAGATATTGTATTATGAATTGTTTAATGTGTATCAAGATAATTAAATCACTAAGTCATTGTAAACTTGCTTGGATTTGCTTGAATATTTGATTCTTCAATTGTCACCCTCTTTAGGACAGGGGAAAAGCCAGTTATCAGCATGGGTGCATAATAGCACAGTGACAGTAGTGACCATAGAGCAGAGGAGCCATAGATGACCAGCCTGGATCTTGTGAAGACCTTCACAACCAAATTCTACTTTTTCTATAAAGGAAATATTCTCTGCTTCTAAAAGAATAAATGAAAGGAAACTTCAGTGATGAGAAACAGTACTTGAATTATATTTATTTTTTATGCTTTAATTATATTTATAGAAGAAAACCTTTCACAAAGATTTCTAAGGTACTTATTTTGTTTTTAAAACTTAACCAGATTCTCATTTTCTGTGGTCAAGAAGAGAACGGGTTTATTAAATGCCCTTTATGAAAGTGAAAGGGTTTTTTTGCTTACAGAAGGTCATACAAGTAATTAACTTCAACCAACCAAAAGTGCCAGAAGTCCAGGGGAAATTATGCAAGTGCGTTTCTCTAAATTTTGTGGTAACTGTCTAAGGAGTTTCTACAGATAACTGGAAGAACTTCTTGCCTGTTGAAAAAAAAAAGGCTTTGTTATTCTGGATCTGACTTAAAACAGTGTTCGGTACTTAATTTATTTTTAATTAGGAAGTTAGCATTATGCTGATGTATAGTCTAAAAGAATATTGTACACTTTGATGATGGCTTTTGATTAATGAGTCATCAGGTACTGTTATTAACACCCTGATTTTTGAATCATTAGCTTAGATTCAAATTGTGTTTTCGAGCTTTTTAAAGAAATATTTCAGTCAAAACTAATCAGCCAGCTCCTGATGGTAGAGCATTTAGAAAAACTTTGCTCTTTCTAGATTTCCAATTAATCATACATTTGTCAACCTTGAATAAACTCAGAGAAATTATTCAGATTGTAAAGCACCCTTTTCAAATTTAAAAGTAAAGCCCAAGTAGAACATTTTCTACGTGTTACAAACACAATAGGCCTTATTCTATTGTCTGTTAGAGATTTACCCTTAAAAAGCTGTCTGGAGTTATTTAGCCCTTTTTCACAGAATCACAGAATTGTAGGGGTTGGAAGGGACTCTAGAGCTTGAGTCCAACCCCCTGCCAAAGCAGCTCCTTAGCCCAGGTTGCACAGGTGGGTGCCCAGGCAGGTCTTGAACGTCACCAGAGAAGGAGACTCCACCACGTCTCTGTGCAGCTGTGCCACTGCTCCGTCACCTGAACTGTGAAGTTCCCACATACATTTGTGCAGGACTTCCTATGCTACAGTTTGTGGCCATTTCTCCTTGTCCTACCGCCACACACTGCTTACTTGTCATGTAGCCAGTACTCTTTGGACATGGATGATTAATTAATATGAGTGATCTCTTTTTGTCTGCATCATGATTTTCAGGCTTGCATGCAAAAAGCATGCATAGTGTTCTGCTTTTTTAAAAGGTAAAGTGATACTGAAGTTTCTTGCAGTGTAGATACAATTTGAAACAGTTTGCTAAAATGGCAGTGAGAAAGAGCACATTTGGTAGTACACTAAGCTTTCAGAAGCAAATAAGTGCCTTTACATTTCACATCTGAGGATGGTTCCTTCGAGGACGCAACCCTGACTGCTCCCTGTGACTGCTTCTCCCACTGCCACACAATGGTATTCATCCTGGCAGTAAATACCTTGAACTGATGAATCTGTGCATCTCTAACTCAGCGTGGGTTCAGATACCCACATGAATGTTCTGCTCTTCGACTTTTTCTTTCTGTTGGAAAGATCAGGCAATACGTTTCCTCATATGTAATTTATTGTAGTAAACTGGGTAAACTGCTTTATTTATGATGCACAAGGAGAAACAGAATTTATAACTATGATCTCTTGTAGTAGCTATTATTACCATTAGCTATGTTGTCCCTAAAAGTATGACAGCATTAAGCAGTAGCTTTTTGTTCTGTTTTTATTATTATTATTATTATTATTGTTTAATTTTTTTATATTGAAAGTGATAGCATCAGTAAATATCCACAGGGAATGACTCAGTTGAATGACTGTATCTCAAAGAGTCACTTTAAATAGTACAAACAGAGGATTAGAGTTATAGAATTTATTCATCCAGCCTACAAACCTGAAACATGTAGCATAATAGACAAAATATGTAAAATCAAAGAGACTTATACAGAGAACAGTTGCTGAAAGCTAGCATGGAATGCCTCAATGAAGTATCAAGAAGCTGACAGGAGAAAGTTTTACTTATTGCAGTTTTTATTACATATTAAAATATTAAAATTTAAAACCAACTAGATTAAATCTTAACTTGGAATAAAAAGGAGCAACTCTTCTTGTTCCTGATTATGCCCAAGTCCAAATGTAAAGCAGATATCTTTTTGATTAACTCTACATTATAACATAGAGAGTCAAAAGTAAGTTCCCTAGGGAGTATTAAGAGGGGCATTTTAGATCCCACACTTCCAAAGAGTAAAGGTTGGTTAGATTTTTTTTTTTAGTAGTAGTAGTGCAGAGAAACTTTAAAAGCATTTCTGTATTAAATGACTGTTAATTTCCTGGCACTCCCAATGAAAAAATGCCTTGTCAGACATATTCACTTTTATACCCATGTTTCCCTGGTGTTGTGGGGTTTATTGTTTGTTTATTTGTTTGTTTGTTTGTTTGTTTTTGTACTCTTTGTTAGTATAATTACAGTAATTTTGTGAGTTGCTTACACTTTGTGTGTTTCTAGGGATGAGGGAATATTTATTTATACTCTTTTCAGGAAAATGTGTAGAGCTGTGGCACATACTAAATACCAGAAGTGGACACTAACAATAAGTTCTGCCAGTCCTCAACCAACTACGAACAAAAAAATGCAGAAGTATGCATATATATTAATTTGTTGAAAACCTTGCTCCACAAGTACTTCTATGAAAATGTTACTGATATATGTTTAGGAAGAATTTCAAAGTTATGTGTCTGTCTGTGGGGATTAATATTGTTATCACCATTAGCATATGAAAGGAAAGTTAGGAGAACAATAAATAAATGGTATCTCATCAAAATTGTGTGTACAAAAACAGAGAATCTGAGCTTTGGTCTTCGAGTCCTAAAAAGAAGGCCTGCTTCTTTCTATGGCTAAAAATAAGAAATAGAACTGTTCTTCTGTTAAAAATAAAGAAAGGAAAAATAAATTAATTATTCTTATGGATAATGATGCATCGAAGATAACATAGATAGACATGGTAAAGCAATAAGTACAGCTTTCAAGTGGCTTCTAAATATCCAGAGGAGAGCAAGCAAACTAGATATAAAATGAAAAATGTAAGATATATGTTAAATTGTAATTACCCTATAGGAAGAAAACAGTAGTTAATTCTTGAAGCAAGTACCCTTTATATAAGGCATTGGAAGTAGATAAAACCTATTGTTTTTCACAACCCTACCACAAAAGAGAAAAACTAAATTAAAGCTTGTTCTAGAGAGAAATTTAGGGCATATCCATTTCAATTAATAAATGTAAAGAAACTGCCTTTCACTCTGACATCTATGATATTTACATTAATCTTCTACATAATGGAAAGCAATATTCAGACTTTCTTATTATGAAATAGTCTACTGATAGATTCTGTGATTTCAGTGGAGGAAATAATGAGAAGAAAAATACAAGCTTTGAGTTAATCTGAGTTCCTCATTGCTAAGGTTTTAATTAGAAAGGAGTATACTTTGCTTTTCATGTTGGTGCAGATGTTGATGAGCAAAAGTGGATACTAGCATCTGGTCTACTTTGTGCTCCTTACAAGAAGTTTTATAATAAATAACAGAGTCAATACAGACTATAATTTGAATCAAATGTGATTTGTTTAGTAATGAGATTTTTAATTGCTTTTCACAGTAGAAATACACCAACTCATCATTTGAAACTGTGTTTCTTCAAAAAAAAAAGGTCCAAGTGGATCCTAGTTCCCATTTAAATATCTTGTTTAAAGGTAGTAATTTATTTTCTCTTATATTTTGTTTCAGCCTAATAAGCTATTATAAGTACTGTCAGATGACAGCTATGGAAAGCACAAGTCATGCACAAAATAAGCTACCTCGGAAGTCTAGCTTAGTCACAATGTTCTTTTTTTTTTTTTTTTGCTTTCTAACCTTTGGTCTCTCAGTAGCATGCTAAAGATGATACTTGCAAGATTTTCTGGAAGCTAAATCTATGTAGCAGTTCATTGAATACAACTTACTGAGCAACAGTCAGGTGGTAATAAGCTATAACTGAACCAGAGACTTAGTTGTGATAGGTTGGTTCCTTGAAATATTTACATCTTACGCTTCCAGGCCACAGATTTCTGTAATCTAAAATATATTATATTATATTGCAAAGTAGAGGACAAAAAGAAAAACCATCATTTTTTCTTGAAGTTTCTGTTTACAGTCTGTGTTATTTTTACATATTTATGCTGCATATAAAATTGTCTTTGCTTTTTTTCTGGATTATTGATAGGCTCTTACAAATCAAAGTGTTTTTCTGGTTACATTGCTACTTATAGTTATTAATGTCCGTGGATTATTGCATGAATGATATTGGATTTAGCAACTTGTCTTTACATTATGGTAATGATTTAATACCAGCGAGCACCTAAGAGCCATCATGCCATTCTCTCACTCCCTTGACCTTGATGAAACAGAGAGAAAATACAATTTTAAAAATTTATGGGTTGGAGTAAGGGCAGGGAGATATTCACCTGTTACCATCACATGCAAAGGAAGATTAATGTCATTTGTTGCCCATTGATAACAGACAAGAGTACTGAGAACTAAAAGTGAACTATAAATATCTTCTTCCAGACGCTTTCTTTTACCTTCTCCCCACAAGCAGTGCAGGGAAATGAGGAATGAAGGTTGCATTCAGTTCATAGCACTTCTTCACCTGCAACTCCTTCAGTGGTCACTGTATGCCATCTTCCCTGCATGGGCTTCCATGGCTGGAGCTCTTCAAGCACTGCTTCAACATGGCTCCATAGAATGGGGACCACTCTCCTCCATGCGCTGTGGCCTCCTTCAGGCCTCAGCTACTGCTGCACCATGGGCTTCTCCATGGCTGCACATGGAGATTTGCTCTGTGTGGTGCCCATGGGCTTCAGGGGCCAGTCTGCTCCACCACAGGCCTCTCCTTGGCTACAGGGAGCTGCTGCTCTGTGCCTGCAGCACCTTCTGCCCTCCTTCTGCACTGAACTTGATGCCCTCAGGGCTGTATTGTAACACAAGCGTAAGAAGTGAGCATTCAGTCTAAGCATTTTGTATGAATGCAAGAAATGAGCATTCACAGTCTAAGGGATTCCTCCATGGTCCTTACTGATGGGAGACTGTGAACTTTGACTTTACTTACCATTAGAAACTGAACAGAAGTTTACAGATTTTCCTTTCAAATGCAGAACTAAGATGACTGTACTTGATATTCTTACACGAAGTGCAGTGAGATCTGTCAGGAGATATATCTGTTCAGACTTCAATGTATTGGGCATTCAAATGTTTGTGAAGCAGGGGACACTTAGAACCTTAGATGTTTTGAAGTAACTAGTTTATTGTTCAGCAGATTTTCCTAAAAGTAATTTTTGATGCTCTATGTATCATGTTTTCACTTAAAGTTCAACTCAAGTTTAACAGAGGCTTTATAAAATGTGTAAAAGGTTTAAAATGATTGTACTGAACATCTTGCCCTGCTAATGTCAGTGGCAAAAAATCACAGTATGTTGAGCAGAGTAAAGATTTCATTCCTGATTTCCTGTGGAACTGGAAAGTATTTGAAAAATCAGATATGACTCCAAGATAAAAATGTTGATTAAGGTTTCCAGTTCACATCCAAACTTCTTTATGTGGCAGAATTATGAATGAATCTGAATTAATTTGAATTTTCAGATTCTGTAATCAAATTTTTGTATATACAAACACTTAAGTTCGATCTGCAGACTGTAATACATAACAATTTGAATTCTGTATCTCTTCAAGAGACACAGGAAATCATGCCCTATACTGTTGGTACTGTTTGCAGTTCTGTCAGTATATTTAGGCTTTTGTATGAATTAGCAAATGTTGCAAAAATGTATATGAAATGTGAAGTAGTTTGTAATGGAGACATGCTCCTTACATTTTAGTACTTTGCTTCAAATTAACTCTAATCTATTCTAGCAGCATTTGGCATGAAATGAATTCTTGTAGCTCATCTTCTGGTTCAGTTTCATAAGAGTCAAATTCATGCTTCAGACCACATTATAGCATGAACCAAAACATGATGTGTGAAAGTGGGTGGTAGTTCTCCTTCAAAAGTGCATTTTAGCTCCAAACTTCATTACTCTTGTAAATGTCTTCTGACTTTTTTTTTTTATCTCCCTTTCATGTGTTTATATTTTTTCAGAGATTCAGTGGTATCATTTGTACAAGAGCATCAAGAATTCAGTGTCAAAAAAAGTCATGTCCATGTATATTTATTTATATACTGTTAGACAGTAGTTCATGCTAAAGCTGAAATTTTTTTCTGTGCAAAGAATTCTTGCTTTGGAGTGTTTTATGGCAGTAGTGAAAATATCATGGTCAATGGTTTTCTAAAGTTTAGTATTGTTTGTTAAACATTTTTTTAAATATGTACACCAAATTGTCATGTGCAAAGAGGTTCCTTTGGGAGTTTCTGTGCAACAGGGATTCAACAAGTCCTACACTTGCACACTGTAAAAGAAAGTAGACTGTAATGGCAGTGGTGGTACTCAGCTTGAATGAGTGAAAGCTAAAGATCCATGAATGCCAAGTACATATATTAACCTGAAAAGTTAGTTGTTCCAGTCAAAGTAGTAGATTTTAATAGTCATACAGTTAACAATGTCAAGAGGATAAACTGTGCTTGAGAAGTTCCTTGGGTCTGTCAGAAAACAGACTTCCTTCAGATTTTACATTCGAATCATCTCACCCTATTTACATTTAACAGTCACAGGTTTATTCAAGGTTCTGCTGTTTCTGTGTTTGAATTCACTTAGGACCTTACCTCCGTGCCCCAGAGATATAATGTAATCTGGCATTTTCTTCTGTGCATGTATGCCAGCCTACAGAAAAATGTATTTGATCATTGTTTAGCATGTAGTGGTGCAGGGGCAACAGGCAGTAGTTTATTTTACAGGGTCTCTGAAGTACCAAAAAAGATTCCTTGTAAGTCTTATTTTACCAGATAGTTTGTAAAGAGAAAGAGTTCATCAATTTATTCAGTTTTTCTTCTTTTTGCTCTTCTTTTTTTTTTCTTTTGATCTGCTTTTGACCCTCTGTTCAGTTCCATTGAAAGTGTTTATTTCTTCATTTACAAGGATAGAGCTTGAAATTTCTGTTTTAAAAACAAGTGTTGAAAGCCATACTAATGAAAAAAAAAGCTTCTGTCTTTGCCCACGTCCATATTTTATCTACTTTGTTAATATTCCCTTTATTTAGTATTCAGTATTAGTAACAGTCATGTGCACAAGACTAAACATCAAAGACATGCAACAGGTGGCAAGATCATCTGGAAGAGTGGTGACAAGCAAGACCAAGGCCCTGCTGCTCCTTTCCCAAGAGCAGCATGGCACAATGCTGTCCCCGGGATAGGTTGCACTCATACAGAGGGAGGTGCAGCATCTACATTCTCCCAGCTTTGCTGCTGCTTCTTCCCACTGTACTTCATAGTACAGGTTTTATAGTTTCCCTGATGTGTAAATATGTATCCGCATTGAACAGAATCCTCAGAAAACAATGACAAGAGCAGGAGTTAACTTGTAGACTCGAGAAGAATTTTTCACATCTCACTAATTTTACTTATGGTGAGTTTGCAAACCAGGAAAGAAAAAGAAAAACCTCCATTTTTTAAATTTTAACATAATTTAATTTTACTTACCATGTCATTAAGGAAAGGTCATTATACTTTATTATCTTTTACAGGTACTTGAAATTTCTTATTTTATTCTCCTCCCTTCCTTCCTTCCTTCCTTCCTCCCTCCCTCCCTCCCTTCCTCTTTTCTACCTCCCTTTCCCACTTCTCTTTTTTGTGTGTGTGTGTCTGTGTGTACATATGTATTTCTTTGCACATCTTTCCCTGTTTCAGAAAGGATGAGAAAAGTCAGAAAAGGAGAAAAAGTGTTCAGATGTATATTTTCCCATTGTTAGAGGGGCCATACTGTCCAGGATCAGAGCTCCATGTTACAATGAATTTATGTATTAGGGTATCTTTGTGAAGTATTGGAATGCTGTTATCCCTGTCTTACAGGTGCAGAATTGTTGTGCAGGATGTTTTCAGAAACATAACTTGCTGCATACTTTGGTGCTCCAACATCTTTAAAAATTTGTTCTTAACTGATCTGTTCAGTGACATATAGAAAATCTTTATCAGAACAGAGTCAAGTTAATGATAATCTCCCTTCCTTCTGTCTGTCAGTGCTGTAAGCAATTTTAGGATCACATCCTGTAGTTCAATACTTGAAGAGGCATACAGAATGGATTATTTATTTGGTATTTCTTTTTAAAACACTGAATTAAAAAATCAAATGAGATGGTGAACTGTATGTACTGTGTCAGAGAAGACATAATGGTTAAATAAGCAGTTTCATAGAAATTTTGGTTTTTTCATCATCTAGATATTAGGAAGCTGGGAAACCCAAGAGTACGTGCACATCCCTGTAAATAACGAAAGACATTGCCTTATATCAGTAGAAGGTAGAGCCTGAAAAAAATATTACATTATTTTCTGTTCAATTTGCTCACCTACTAGTATGCAGCAGTACAGCAGTACTCTAGGGAGGATATTGCAAACAGAATTCAGCTGAAGTGTACAGTAGGTTATTGCAGTTTAACAAAGATGAACTCTGCTTGATTTCAAGGATTTCTCTATTTTCTTTATATCCAACTTAATGTAGACTTCTCAGCATTATTATCATAGAAGTACTCTAAAGGGACTAGGAATGAAGCCTGGCAGATAGACTTAAAATGAAAGGAGACCCTTGATAGGATTTTGTGACTACAAAAGAATTTAATAAATAGTGGAATAATGATTCACTGATGTAGTGGAAGTTATTGAATTATAAAATTCACAGGAGTTCCTGAAGAAAGGCAGCAGCTTCTGCTGGTAGAGCGATTTCCTGCTGTTATTTCTGCTCCCACTTCACCGCTTCATTTGCACCTAAGCAGAAAGCCTTTATTTTTTCCATTCCTTTTAAAAATCTGAGTGTAAGATTTTTTTAAACATCGGAGTTTTCAAAATATCTCCTGTCCCATCATTTTCAGCTTTGGTAAGAAGCCAGTGAAAGTTTATGAATTATGGAGAATTATTCAGAGTTTCAACTTCTTCAAGCTCTGTGGGGTAATTGATAGAGATGATGATTTAGGCAACCTTCATACATCCACTAGTAAGAAGGACTTATTTGTCAAGCGTTTGAAAAATAATTAAGTTCTTTGTGATAGAGGCAGTTTTATGTCATGGCTTTGTCCCACACAATCTAAGAACAAATTAGACTTAAATCAGTCACTTTGGCAAGGTCCCCGGTTCTTAATGGAAATACGTTGGCAACTTAGAAACTACAGAAAAAATAAAAAGGGGGATTGAATATAAACGGTAAACTAAATGATGTGGAAACCAATGCAGTAGCACCTCAAGTTCACTTCGGTGTTTAATACAAAAATCAGTGAATGAGTTTCTTCATGGCAGTGAGGATTTTCCAGCATGCTTGAGTTTTCAGTGCTGACTTACAGCAGATATCAGTCAGCTTTGCTGTGGAATTTAACTCAGTATTGTTGTACAGTGCTCTGCCTCCTTCCCAGTAGAAGGTAACTGCATTTTCCATACACTTTCGCTGGCTCTGGAAGGGAGATACAAGTCTTCTGCTCCTGTGATGTTGTCAGAAAGAATATGCAGGAAATTATTTTCTGTGCCAGAGAAAACAAGCTGTGATTATGACTCTGGAAAGAAATAAAGAGGGTTATGAAAAAGTGCCAGTACAAATACTCAGTTCCTTGACAGTGACTACTGAGCTAATGGGTTTCTTTAATGGATCCATCTTTTCACCTACATGATGCTTTGCATCTTAGGTTTCACTTTGTTTATGGTGCCTAAGTAAAAATCTGTCTCAGGGATACGTATATCAGACCAGCACTAAGGCGTGATAAAGCTAAAACGTGAAAGAGTCAGAAGTCAACAGTGCGCCAAGCAGGGCTTAATGTGATAGGTGGTTTGTTGCTGTAGGTATAAGAGATAACCTGTGAGACCAAATATGTGTCTTCAGCATCTCAAGGAACATCTGTTATGAGTTAAAAGACTAATGAAAGCATTTCTCAATGGTGCCTTCGAGCTATGACTCAGAATGAATACATGTAATGCCTAAGAGGCAAATACGAGATATGCATCTCTCAAAAATTTTAAAACACTTAGATCTCAATGGTAGAACTTGAAAGTTAATAGCAAGATCAAATGTAAATTAACGTACTTTTTTATACCACAAAAGCAGTACTGATCTTCATCCTACGTTCTTAATATGTTGCATATTTGAATTAAAGAAGGACTTTTGTGGGAGGCATTATAAGCACAAGTGTTGGTAAGAAGTCTCATTTCTTTTCTTGGCTCAAGCAGTAGACACCTGTCCCACAGCAGGAGGCATCAAGCAGTCTCATTAATGTCTGTTTGTTGCCATACAGGAAAGTATTACTCCCAGTTTTTACAGATGGAAAGACTGAAATTGCAAAATTAAGAAACTTGTTCACAGCTTCAGGGGTTCCATACTCCCATTTCCGACTCTGAACACTTAAATTACAGTCTCTGCTTTGAAAAAAAAGTACTTCTGTCATATAGAGATGAAGGGTATGATATTTCTTTCATGTACTCTGTTGTGATCCACTGATCATTCCATTCGAGTGAGTGGAATTGACTGGGTAGCTCTGAGAGAATTAAACCAAAACTTGAGGAGATTTTTAGAAGTCTGAAAGAGCACAAATCCTTCTGAGCCTTACGTCTTATGTTCATAACTGAATTTGGTGCTACAGAGCTTATCGCTCCATGTTGCATTAATTCTTCCTAGGTGAACTATTTTTTGTTATGGTGGTTATTATTTAGTTCAGATAAAAACAGACAGAGCCCAGACAGAATCAAAACAGCTTCTCTACTCGTTTGTAAATTTTCCTTCCTGAAAATGATAATAAAAATATATAGTATTGAGGTGATGAGCTAAAGATGTGTTCTCATCTTGGGAACTGATTGCACCATGCCTGTTTCAAAGAGCAGTTTTTTCATACATACATAATATATGTGTGTGTGCGTGTCTGTGTACAGCTAAGGTATTTTTTCATTATTCACTTCTAAAAATCATGCTGTGCTGTTGCTCATTTCTGCTACCACTCTGCTTATCATTCCTCCACAGACAGTCTCTGACCTTGTTTTCTCTGTCACCTATATGAATCTCTGTTAACATAAACAGCAGAACAAAAATCTCTACTGAAACAAGACCCTATACTCTGTTCCCTGTGGGGAATACTCTATGAAAATAAATATGTACAAAACATTAGCTGCATTGTTCCTTGAACTTTTGAAAGGTATTCAGTAACTGCAGTGATGAGCAGTGTACAAAAACCTGGCAGAATGGAAGAGAATTGCTTGAAGCTGTATTGTTTTGGGCTGAAAAAGTTATCTGTAATTGTAGTAATATTTAAATCCTGACAATAAGCAGAATTTAAAGTTAGACTGCAGAATATCTCACAATCAGTTCTTTAATAACTGTTGTGTGTCTGTATGTAAGTAAAGCTTTTTAGATCAGCAAGTAGAACTTAAAGTCCTCCCAAACAAATCCAGAGCTGCTTTTTTTTTTCCTGTAATTAAGAATTGTACGTTCAGTCTTCAAATAGAAAAATAATACTTAAAAATTAACAGCATTGGGATATTAAGTGTTCTTGGCTTTTCCTTAGGATGAAGTTATTTGGCATCATCTAAGTTAATTAAGAAACCTTGCTTCCTTGCATGTCTCTCTGTTTAATTATAGTAATATATGCTGGTTCATATTAAATTGAAGTTTGTCTTAGCTCAACCAGAAGTTTTTCAGTTAATAACACATAAACTGATATAGGTGAGGTTTATTGTCTGTTTTGTGTGTGACAAATTGAAATACATAACAATAAAGTAAATTCGTTTTGTTGTTATTAGGGTACATCCCAGCAGGAATAAGTAGGAAGCATACTGAAGTCATGGTAATTCTAGTTCATCTCCACCACTATTAGAATGAGTTACTGTGGCATGCCAATGGCATGGGTCAGTAAGTCATCAGCTGTTTCCTTCAGTACTAAAACTTGGGAAAGATTTTCCTTTATCTATTTCATTTTTTAAATACAAGCAATGATTTAAAGTCACAGATTTAAAGTCACAGAGCTTTACTCTGTTTTCCTCTTCTCCAACAAGCTTCCTAGGATAAAAGAAAAAAGTCTTTTTTGTGAGGTTCTTTGTACATCGTTTTTCATTGATGCAGACTTCTCTTCCTGAGGAAGTCCCTCCTAAGTTCAGCTAGTTGATTGATAATAGTGGAACTTTCTTCCATATCCAAGAACTAACTCAAAGGCACCATTTTGTCTACAACTTAGTTGACTGAATGTGTAAATTGTCCAAAGGTAGATGCATATGTGTCTTTGATGAGGAGGTAAAGGGGAACGATTTCTAGCAGTGCAGATCTTTTCTGTATTGTAAGATGAGGCACTTCTTTGACAGCAATAGTTATAATGTTTAACCTATTCCTAAATCTCTCTCTCCCTCACAGACACACACATACACACGCAAGTAACTTGCATCTATATACAGACCTGTCAGATACCAAATAGGTGACAAAGTGATAGTAACCACAGTAATTAACTTTGCTGAGTCCTCATGGAATGCTAGGGATTGGTATTTGGTTGCCTTCCAGTGAATGACTTAATAAGTTAATTATTTTGTAAAGAAAAAAAAAGAAAAAAAATAATCCCAGAAATGTGCCTGCATAAGCAATTTGGCCAAAATTTATTCCTATCAGCATTCTTTGCAGTCAAATATTTTCTGAATCATTGACAATATTGCATCTCTTCTGGGCACTTCTACCAATGGTGCGTAAGCTGGGCTGTCCAGATTTTACCAGGAAGTATGGATATAAGCACAGGTAGACAGCATGAAAGATGTGGCTAGCTAAATGTTGTGTTGGTATCATACTGCAGCGTTTTGAAAAAACTGCCTAACTTAATTGGACTTGTCACAATGAGGTCAGAAATACTGCAAGAGACTTGGTGATTGTACTGAGTTCCTGGAGACCTTTCTCTTTTGAAGAGACCTCCTTATTTTTGTAATATCTAAATAGAGGGTGGGGTTTTTTGTTTTGTTTTTTAATTTCTTTGTTGCGTGAGGACCTGTCTTGCCTAACTCCATTTGACTGGTCATTTATTGCTTTGAGGATCTGGCTGGGGGAAAAAGGGATTCTGTAAGCACCAACAGGTGCATTCACATGTTGGATGGCAAGTAAAGTCAGTTTTTTAGAATTGTCAGAGAAGAAAGGATTTTTTACAGCGGCGACAGCATTTACAATATTATGTATGCTGCCTGTCTAAACCTGCAGTCGCTTGGCACTGAACCTCTAATGGTACTGGCCAAGTAATTTAGATGGCGCATGTGTTCAGATGGCATAACTGCACCTAGGTTCAGAGTCAGCCAAGAAATCATCCATCTAGGAGAATCAAGTGATGCTACAAATACTAATGTTTCAAGCCAAAAAATGTTTCCAAACAGTTGCCTGTCCCTATATCGTGTTCCTACCTATAGCTGAGATGATATGTGATTGATAATCTAGTCACTGCTGATTATCATTCAAAGTATAGCCCCTCTGTAGATGTAGATACCTTAACCCTGCAATGCAGAGCTGGTACTTGTGTGGTTAAGGAGAAACAATTACAGTCTCTGCTGTCTTCTCATTTTTAGATAGCTAAGGAAATAAAATCATTCCTGTACTTTTTTTAGAATAAAAGACAAAGTATTTCTGCTTAAGACTTCCCCGTTGTTATCTGTTCAAAGGAACTTGGAAGAATGTGATACTTTTAAAGTAGTTTAGGGGTTTGAGCAAAACTTTTTGCAAGCCTTGAAAGTCCAAGGGTGTTTCAGTCATCTCTGGTAAACAGTGAGGGGGGTCAATAGAGCAGCAGCAGTCATGCCCGTGAGATCAACAATCATCCTTGAGAAATAAAAGTTGTTAAATACATCCCTTGAGAGCTGCCTTTGCTGTGCAACCAGACGTTTCAGCTTTTTGTCTTGAATTCAAGGAGTTAAGTGCTTGATTCTCAGAAGGTCAAAGTCAGAAGAACTGCATGGACTTCAGCAAAACTGTATAGTCCAGGCAGCAGCCTGATGCCTTAAAAATCTGTGAGACAAAAGAAAGTTATGAGTGAACAGATACAAATGAAGAGATGTTCACAAGTCCTTTCAAAGAATTCATCTGCCCCTGCACCAAAAGGATTGAACATTCTCCTTGAAGAAAAATGCTAGCATTAGGAAATTCTCCCACTGGGTGGACTGAAGACAAGCTGAATCATGCCACCATAATTTAGGTTCCTTAGCTCATATAGATGAAGAGCTATTTGAATAACTCAGCTTTAACCAAGAATCAAAAGATACCAATTAAGATATTTTCCTTTCATATTTCAGGATACTCCAGGCAAACATAATTTTCGAGTTGTAATCTTTCTTTTTTTTTTTTATCAGAAAGATTTTAAAGAGTAAATGTTTAGAATACCTCACTGGTATAAAAATGTACATATTCTTTCATTTCATTCAATAGTTGGCCAATTCAAAACTTTTTGCAAAGTGACAGCATGCTAAGAGTGTGAAGGAATAGGAGCAAGAGAATTCTTATTTGCATTAAATAATTACAACCTTCAGATTGGAAATAAAGTTGTTTAATATTCACAATATATTCACAATACTAGAGTGTGTGTTGGCCTTTGAGTTTTCCTCTCAGAAGAGACCTTTTGAAGCAAATTTCTCAATTATTTCAGCTCACTGCACTTGGATTCGCACTGTAGCATGATCTCAGGGCACATCAACTGGCCTTTTTTCCTCAAGAAATTAAACTGAACAGCGAGGTCCAAGAGTTCATATAATGCATTCTCCTTCTAATGAGTATTCAGTCCAAAGACAGACTAAAACTGGTCTTAAATAAGCCCTCTGAAACATGAGTATTGTGGATGTTGTGTCTCTTGAACCAATGCTGGACTTTTCAAATCTCTTCATATCACACTGCACTGCCAAAGAATGCTTCTCCAGAAAAAAAAAAAAAAGAAAAAAAAGGGCAACATGATTTTGAACTTATTCTGTTGAACAAGAATGTTGAAGGGTTTTTTTGGTACTTTTGTTTGTTTATTTTTGACATTGTGCTTGTTTGTTGTGCTGGGTTTTTTTGTTTGTTTGTCTTGTTTTGCAGGAGGTGTATTGTATTTTACTTACACAGAAAATATTATTTATTTGTTTATTTATTGTCTTTTTACTGCAAGCATCACTACAACACTACTTAGAGTGTCGTTTGGATTTCAGGATGTGTCTAATGTTTGCAACAAGGTAAAAGAGGGTTTCCCACCTCCTTGTCAGAATTTTATAGAAAAGTAATTTATTAAATGAAAACTTTGGGACAGCGGTTGGATGGACTGCTAATGTAAAACCTTAGTACCATTTTGGCTAGGAGGGTTTTCTTTCCAGTGAGAGACACATTAATGACTGGTCAAATGTATTAACCATCCAGTCCTTGCCTTAGGCCTTCAGACTAATTCAGAAAGTCATTAGCCATTCAGTAATAGGAAAGCATATGCTACGTTATCCAGTGCATGCAGAACAGATAAGAATTTCTACTCTATGATGGACAATGGAAAATAAATAAATTGGTAAATCAGCTCATAGTCTTAAAAGAAGTCTGTGTTTAGTTAATGTGTAGCTGCAGCATCTGTGATAAAGTAAAAATGTATATATCTCCCATTTGATTCATATAGGTAATTAATTGTGAGAGAAGTTCAGCCTTGCTTATGATTTGATTCATTCAGCAAGAATGCACTTTTCACAGTAATTTACACATTGCCATCTCACAGAGGCTGCCCTCTTTTTTCTCTTTCAATGCTGTGAATTAAAAAATGTATAGGCTTGCATCTTGTTCCTGACTTTAAAACCAGTATTCCCATTCTGCTGGAGCCAGAAAACCTGTTCAGGTCTGGTGCTCTGCATTTTATTTGTACTCACTAGTCAGTTCGGGTTTTCCTGTGAACTGAATGAGAAAGTGGTATCACATGGTCTTTCTATTGAATTGCATAAAGCAGTGCTCACCCTGACCTTGCCATGTCTCATGGAAAATGTCAGCAACCATACAATCAGAGGAGTACACATGAGCAGAAAAAGGACAAATTATATTAAAAATTATCATTTGAAGCTTTAATTTACTGTCCTAGATCCTGTTTAGCAGAGCATCTTAAAATAATTTTTCAAAGAGACTTAGTAAATACAAATTAAGAAGTTTATTCAAGGAGAAATACATTTTGTTTGAAACCAGTTGTATATTAAGTACAACTGAAAACAGTTTGCCTCTACAGATGAAGAAAATAAATGTTTTAGCTATTAATTATCTAGATAAACTATTTGCTGAATTAATATTACTATTTATTAATTATGTGTCAAAGACATAGACTCCCAACTGATGTAAATCAGCTTTACTTCTTGAAAACAACACAAAAGAACTAAAGACCCTATGCTAAGACCCTAAATTTGTAAGTTCATCTGTGACTCATCATTTATGTAATTTGGCTCTCTTCACAGAAAGAGGCTGACATTCTACCTTCTCAGTAGCTTCTGCCCTAGGGGTAAAAGAGAAAGCTGGACTGTAAATAATTTTCCAAAGGTTATGTGATGTAAAAAAAATAAGGTATAGTCTCATAGAGACCTTTTTCTACCACAAAAAAAGTAAAAACAGTTTGCAGAAGTCTTAACAGGTCTGATGTTTTGTTATTCCCCCTTTTTCTTTCTGGTACTTGTTCAGTCTTCAAAGCTCAAAAACGTGCCAGTACTGAAATGTTAGCATGGCTTGTCAGAGTGCTTTGTAAGACAACAGCCTGAGGAACCTCAACTTGAATTAGAAAGGGACAAAGCCCTTGCTTGAAATTTGGATCCAAAACAGTCCTATTGCAGTGTTTCCTGTCATTAAATCTCATCAATATGATTTAAATCAAGTGGAGGAGAAGAATACATGGTAACATGCAGGGATCTCAAATGCTGAAAGAAGGATGGCTAGCTAATGTCTCATTGACTAGTGTTTTAGTACTGAAAATTTGTTTTCCATCCCTTTTTACTTTTATTAAATAATGTTTTAGTCTTCCTTTCTCAAAAAGATGATGAAAATGAAGGGACATTTCAAAATTCTGAAGGCATTGTCAGAAGTTGCTTACAGTCAGGCTCGCAAGGCTTCCTGGGGGTGTCTGCTGGTGTTTTATCATCTGGGCATCACCGTGTCTGGCACACCATGGAGCTAAGTGCTGCATTTACTAGTACAATGGTACTGTACATGGAAAAAAATTGTTGAAAGCTTAGTAATAAGGAAAAAATGTTTCTCATTTTTCTATAAAGCTTTCTAAGCATTCAAGATAATACTGAAGGTAGTCATTTTCCATATGATAGTTCTTCCTGTGTCAGATTATGATTTCGCAGTCTTTGAAATCCTGACTCAAAATTGCTATATATGTTTTTATTATTATTATTTTTTATTTCAGAAAATTTTACAAAGGGAAGACAACATGAACACACAGCTTTTATTGTGTGGGCGTGTGGTTGCCTCTGTATAATAGACTCCCTAATGTTCTTGGTTATAATGTGTAGCATTGACGATGTGGAGCTGTGGATTTCCAAACTCCACTTGCAGTCTCTATAACAGCCTTTCATTCAGCCAAAGGATTTAGACCTAATTATAGAGCTTGTGCTTTCTGTTCTGTTGTTTGATCAGAAAGTATCCTAGGCATCTTGTCACTGTCATTTAGGGCAAAGAACCAGAGTGTGTCAATGTGCTTTGGAAGGCTTTTGATTTTTCTAAGTATACAGCTATAGATTTTGAACAGTGATTCCTATAGGCTTCCTAATGATAGTGACAGGCAATTGCCAAGGCAATACAACTGGAATAAATCCCTATTGGATAGCTGCTAATATTTACTTTTTTATCTTAGGCAGGATGAGGAAGAGAACAGAGAATGGTATATTTTGTTTTTTTTTGTTGTTATTTTAGTTACTATTATTATTATTATTATGTTTTGTTCTGTTCGGGGTTTTTTTTTTGTTTGTTTGTTTGTTCAATAAAGTTAAATATTTCCAGAACATCTAGAGTTTAAAGTTGTCTTGAAATTAGTTTCAACTATGAAACGACAATAGTAAAATTAAGTATGAAACAATAGTAAAAATGTAAGTTAGATATACTGAGTTTGTTAACTTAATTGATCTATTTCTGCTCTTCCTCTGATCTTATGTATACAAACTCACACCTGGCAGTTGTTTTCTGCCATCCAATTCATATGTATTAGCCAAAGAACAAATTCTACTCTAAAAATAAGAAATATGGTAACAAAGCTAAACAAATAAAAAGAGTAAGACACAAGACAGTAGCTTGAGATGGAGAAGTGTGGATACATGGGAAAATAAATGAGGACAAGAAGCAGGAGTCTCAGCAGATGAGTGTCCTAATTATTCTCAACTATTTTTGTTAAGTAGACACTAAAGAAAACAGATGCTTTACTGTCAGTGATTTGAAACTGGATAAAGAAATTCCTTGTGGCTATTTACAGGGAGCTTTTGTGAGCTGGAAGGCCACTATGATAGAAAGCAATGAGATGACTGGATGATTGAGGCTGACATTATCACAGTGCATAGGTAGGAATGAGAATCATGTTGGAATCATGTTGGGCATTGTGAAGGACAACCAGTATGTGAAGAAGGAACAATCTAAAAAAGTTTTGAAAGAGATGTCAAGAAGCTTTTGCTAAGGTAAAAAATAAAGAAGTAAAGGAGGATGCAGAGAGAGAGTGACACACTTAAACTGGTTAAGTGAAAGATCTCTGCAGCATCAATCTGAATAGAAGCAGAAAAAAAAGATATTTTAGTTTATCAGAACACATGCCAACACAGCTCTCCTCAAGCATTTCCAAATATGTGTATGGATAAGAAAAACACTTCAAAGCATCACAAAGACATGAAAGATGTAAAAATGAATGGTATCGGGTTACGCATCTAAGGATAGTTCTCTTGCCCACATTCGTGAAAAGATAGGATAGGCAGAAAAATAACATGTTCTTATTTAAATATACATTGTATTTGATGTTATGACAAGACTACAGATCCATAAGCAGGCATCGGAATTGTCTCATAAATGTAGTGTGGATGTCAGAGGCAAGTATGCAGCAGAGGTCTATGAATTGACACATTAAATATATGTCTATGAATTTAATAATCACAAAAACATATTATAGAGAAGAAAATATGGTTAAAGACAAAGTCTTTATTACCAAAAACGTTTAAAAAAGTGAGGAGGTTGCTCCAGAGATTGCAAGGCTAAAGGTGTAACTAGAGTTTTTCTAGAGAGCAAAGGAAGGACATTAGTTTTGAGAAGAGTCAGCAAAATCTGAGGTCCCAGCAGGCAAAAGGGAGCAAAAATGGAAATTCAATTTTCAGCACAGGCTATAAAAAGCAAGAGACAAGAAGGAGATTCTGGAGGAGAGTGAGAAAGATGGAAGCAGGGAGAAGAAAGACTAAGATAGGGATTTAATGAAGGCTCAGAAGACAAGCTGAGAAATAGCTTGGAGAAAAGATTTGTATGATGGTGAAAGTCAGGGGAAGATATATTACATTTTATGCAATGAGAGAACATTGAATGAATAGCTTTTCTATGGGAGAGAATCTTAATATGCAGCACGGTATTAATACTGAGAGCAATCCACCAAATGTGGAAGAACTGGGATAGAAGCACTAATAAGTGAGAACATATTCTTGCACCTTGAAGAAAGCAGGATTAAGACCTGATCTTCTATGTGATTATATAAGGAGATACAGTGCATTAATCTTCTTTATTTCTTAGGATAATAAAATGGTGTCATGCTTTATACACTGCCATGCTAAGATGAATGCCAACCACCTAATGCTGATGTTCGTATATTCAGGTCTAGTTTCACATATGTCTATAATAGAGTTGCTTTGTTTTATGTTATTAATGGTTGTCTAAGAGAATTAAAGAAAAAAAGACTTCTTCATGCAGGAAACATCAAAATAAGGCAGTTCAGTATGCAATATTGGTAGTAATATTTGTATGAATCGGGTACCAGTAGAAATAGGAAAAATATTTAATGCAGGAAAAAAAAAAAGATGAATAGGAATATTTTATTGCCATATTAAACCATGAATGATCATTAAGGGGCTGATCAACAAAAAGCAGTTTGGGAGATATTTATTCTAGAATTTACAAGGCCAAAAAGTAATAGATAAAAGGAATTTGTGGTTCATGGCAAGGGCAACGACTTGGATAATATATCACAGTCAGTTTATGAGTCCTGAATGCTGCTGAGGATTATTTCTTTGCACCTGAAGCTGGGTATATTCCTACTTCATTGCTATTTTTTTTTCCTGTTTTAACTGTGGGGAATCTCAGGGTTCCAGGGAGAGCAGGTACAGGAGTAACAAGTATGAGATTTTGCTTTCAAGTGTTCTGCCTCTCAAAAGGATTGATTCAGAGCAATTGGTTGGCTTCTGTGCAAGACAGTTGGCTTAGCAGGGATGATGTGGGCTATATGTGATGTATATTAACCTGTCAAAGTAGATAAAGAGTCTCTGCCACAGAAAAGTGAAAGGTTATAAAAGTGTGAAGATAGTTCTACATCTCTGGCCATTTTCCTCAGCCCATGCTGATCCCCACACAGCAGCTCGGTAGTTTCCAGTGAGGAAAGCTGCATCCTGCCTTTGATTAAGTACACAAAGTCAATTTATGCTTACACTACGATATTATGAATAATAAGAAATATGTTTCAGATTTTCTATTTCCCCCTTCTAGATTAAAGAATTGCTTTCTCATTATTTTACTGAGATGTTCCATTTAATTCACTCTGAGCCGGTGAATTGGCATGTAGATTTCAGTAGGACTTAAATGGTAACATAGGTACGGCAGATTTCTGTCTTTTTTTCTTTTGTTTTTAATTTGCTTGTTTTTGTTTCATGTTGCACTTTTTTAGTTTCCTTGGAAAATTGGTTTTCCTCCTAAAATCATGCTACCTCCCATGAGAATAAAGCTGAACCAGCCAAGCTAAGGAAGGAATTTTTAGATTTTGCCATAATGTGCATGGACAAGATGTACATGGGTGGGAAAACTTCAGTACTCCAATGCTGAGGCTTGCCAATAGCCAGCACCCTCCATCAGGTTTGAACAGTACACACGTTGTCACTCTTTGATGTGATAGACCTCAGTGTTTTCTGAGCACACACTGCTGTATGACCTTGCTGTTTCAAGAACATTTTTCTCTGGGACTTCTGGGAATCTGTTTTCTTTTTCACTGCCGACCTCTAGTAACAGATGTATCAGAGCTTACGTGACAAGTATTTTCAAGTCTTGCATAAGTTCCTAAACTGTATTTTCTGTATTTTCTATTACTTCCTTTCTAGATCAATAAAGGGTTTTAATATAAATAGGTAGTTTTTTATGGTAGCATTTCTTTGATACTTATTACCATACATAATTTCTTTTTCATTTTGCAGTTAGAGCTGCCTGGGGATAGTTATATATTTTTGTCCATTTTGACAGCTTCACCAAAAGAAGAATAAAATTGTATACCCCCATATTCTTTCCAAATACATGAATACCAAGCTATACTATCTAAGTCATTGTTTTGTATTATTACTTTAATTGAGTAATTTGTTGTTTTAAAATCAGGAACTCATAATTATCCCTTTCTTCTGTGTTTCTGTAAACTTGCAAATCTTGAATTTCTAGATCAAAAGAGAAACAATATTGAAAAGTAAATGTGGTTTAGCTTTTAAGATTAAGGCCTGGTGTAGAGGTTGTGGAATGTGCTTCTCTTACAGTCAATATGTAAATGTGACAAATATTTAAGAGATATATGTTAATTTGAGTGCCTAAAATAGTCACTAAAATCCAAATGATGACATGAAAAATAATAGACTATTATTAACTATTACAATAAGTAGATATTTCTCAGTAGCTTCTTGGTAGTATTTTTTACCTTGGCGTAGAGATACATTTCTCACAATACCATTGTAAGACAAAAAGTCTGTGAAAAAAATAGAAACAAAAAGCAGATATTCAGTGTTCCAGACCGACTTAATTGCAGGAACATCCTCTCCTAGGAAATACTAATTCACATAGCCCTGAAATACAAATTTGGAAACATATGTTCAGTTTCGGGTGCCCCTATTTCAGAACTGAGTCTTAGATACCCTATTTAATATGTCTTAAAGTGGAGATTAAAATGTGCATAAAGCCAGATGAGCTTGTGAAGGGCCTTTTTCTTTTATCTTTACATATTTATCTTTTAATTGCATGTACAAGGGCTGCCTTGTTAAAGCAGTGCCTCCTATTTTACTCTGTTGGCCCACAACATCAGAGGTGGAAGTTGGCAGTATGGCATTAGATGCTGAACCTTCCCACCAGTATTCTGTTATGTTGCCATGTGACAGATGGAAGCAGAGGGGCAGTCTGACACAGTGGTGTCTGATGTGGGAATGAGGATGAAACAGAAGTGTGGCACTGAGTTGCTTCGTGCAAAAAAAAAGATATCTACAGATGCTTGCTGAATGTTTACGGAAACCAAACAGTGGATGTGAGCAGTGAGGCAGCGGGTGGTGCATTTCAACAGTAGCAACAGTGGATCACCTCCACTGGTGTAGATTTTTACAAGCATGGTACACAAGCTGTTGTTGCATAGCTACTGGTAGTGACTAGGTAGAAAAATGGCATTTAGTATCTAAGGATTTGCTTTGCCAAGTAGTATTATTGTGCTCTTTGTATCTGTTGTAGTTTCCATGAAAATAAGCAAGAGACATTACTTTTGGAGCAACCTGAGTAGAAGACAGGGACTGTTGCTGCTATTATCAATTCAGATAGGAGTGCTGGGGTTGCCATTGCAAGTGTTACATGAGTCTTACACTGAGCTCAGGATTAGGCAGCCCCTCAGCATGGGTCAGGGTTGCCAGTGTGAGAAGGGGCACCCTCCCTTGTTGGTCCCTGGAGGCTCAGGTGTTTCCCTTTCACTGCTGGGGCATCTTCTCTCACATTTCATATTAAGACTTTTGTTTTATTTTGTTTCTTATTATCTTTTTTGCATTTACCTGAAACCTAAACACCTGAACACTTGGGATTTTTCCTGCAATTGTGAATTTATCCTTAGATCTGAAAATATAAAGATGTCACACACAATCTATTTCTATACAAGCCAGTCCTTGTGAAACAAAAGGGAAAAGTATACATACTTATGACTATTTACAAAATCCACCAGATAATACTTTGAAATACGTTTTAAAACATCTTTTTAGAACATATCCTTAAATCAGTCTAGAGTGTTGCATTCAGCAAAAAAACATACAGTTATACTTTCAGCCCATGTGCTATCTCCTAAAACTAATGGGGAAAAAAAATGAAACAGCTGTGATTTGTCAGCAATGCAAGTCTAATAGGGGAAAGTCTAGCTTTGAGTTCTGTCTTCTCCCATGTCATCACAGCTCCTAGTCTCCTAGAACTTCCTCCCTTTCTGTTCCTCCTTTCTTATGCTTCTCTGGAAATGTAGCTTGTTCAGGAGTTCATTTAGTATATTTAAATGCATATGATCAATGTACAGTTATTCAAGGTGCAGGTTAGCTGAGAGGTTGTACCATGTAGTCATCTTTAGCACAACTGCAGCACCTTTTTAAAATTACTATTTGAGCTGATCACAGTATGGATTTTTATAGAAAACCATATGTTGGAAGCCAAATTTAAAAAAGATACTCCTTTGTATGAAGGAGCTGATTGCACAGTAAAGAAAAAGGACAGTTAGAGAGATGACATAGACCAGAAAAATACAAAACTGTAGCCTGTGCTGCCCATTAATTATTAGCACACAAAATAAATGTTGCTTTGTTGCTTGTTTTCCAAAAAACACTCTCACAGTGAAATAATGTTTCTTTTCCCTTACTACAGCTTTATCAGGATTGCACCACTTTATCTCTGTAATAGGCTGTTCTACAATACTGTGTTTTATTTCTGTGTGTAATACCTAGACAACCTAGATCGCATCTGTTTAGATTCCAGCAGGAGAAAAAGTTTAATTTCTCAGCTGTAATGCAGTGAGCATGATAGGTTATTCTAGATAGGATTACATTGTTCCTATCAAAATGGTGGGATTGTATCAAGAGGAAGCATTAGCTGGAAATAATAGTTGAGTCCCTTCTATCCCCACCCGTACTTCTTTTGCTAAGCTATATAGACATGTCATAATTTTTTCAAGATGTTATTGTGATAAGGAGACAAAGAAAACAGTCTTCTACTTAGGCATTCTGAACATCTCCAGAAATGTTGAGAGTGTTTTATGTTGAGCTTGCAGTGCCACAGAGAGGTTGGATTAAAAAATGGAATGTAAATAAAATAGTTCTCTCATATGTACTTGAAAACAAGTTTTGTGGAATTATATATATACATTGTAAATGCGTATATAATTGATATATACTTGATCTTAATTAGGTCAAATTAAGCTTAAAATGCCTTTTTAAGAATCTCGCAGTATAGTAGAACTTCATTAATTCTCAGTTGATCTGTCAACATTACCAGTGACCAATCTTCCAAACACATTTCCAAGCACATAGTTTTTCTGTGGACTTTACCAGTAAGGAAGCCCTAAAAAGGGAGCAGCAGAAACTGAGACGTCATGTTGTTTAGGAGATTCTTACTCCTCCTTACATATTTCAGCTCAGTATTCATATAAGTTAGTAGATACATTTTTGAAACTCTGTAGGCTCTATTCTGAAATGAGGGAGGTTGTCTCTTCTGGGTAAACTGCAAATCCTGCTTGTAGCAATTACAGCAATTAAATATCCATTCAGTACTTAATAAGAAAAAACAGTTGATGACTTAATGAGTAAGTCTTTTAACATACAAGGGCATTTGTGAAACCATTTCCATCATCCTTTCTAGGGGAAAAACTTTTTCTAGGGGAAAAGTTAATTTGTTGGATGAAATATGTCGTACTCCTTTGAAAGAAAATAAGACAACTGCAGGATAGTAATATCCGTGTGCCACCTCAGAAAAAGAATACAGTCAGGAGAGTTGACTGGTGGAAAGAAATGAGAAGCTCAGTTTATTGTCCTGATGATGACTTATTTTAACAAGTTCAAAGCTATTCTGCATATTGTTTGTGAAGATCAAGAAGGAAAATATTTTTAGCCCAAAGTGAGTAGTGTGGAATTGTTGAGGCTCTGAAAAGCATGTAAAAGAGATGGGTTATTATCAGCAACAGTAAAGAGAATGGTGTTCAGTGGGCAATCTGAGCCAAATAATGTACTCATTTCTAGCTGGTGCCCTTCAGATCAACAAATACCTGCAACCTTGCAATCATAACTTTATTTTCCTAGGGGAAAAAAGAGCCTTATATCTTAAGGGATATAGAAAGAATGCCAGAACCACAGAATGTCTCCCTTTTGTTTTTCACCTTTTAATGGTACTAGATGTGGTAGGAGGCTTTGATGACTAAGCATAGCATAAGAGGTAATTTCATAGTGTTTTTCAGATTTTGAAAGAGAAGTACATGTTAAGGTGCATCTTAGGAGTATTATTATCATTATTGTTATTATAGTGCATTTTGAGCTTCTGGCTAGAAAAGCAGCTGCTGGAAATGAGAAGACAGTCCTTCAGAACTGCGGAAGTATATGTAAAGAAGCAAAAGCATAGAATTATAGAATCATAGAATGGCTTGAAAAGGAGCTCAAAGATCACAGAATCACAGAACTGTAGGGGTTGGAAGGGACCTCCAGAGATCACGGAGTCCAACCCCCTGCCAAAGCAGCTCCCTAGCCCAGGTTGCACAGGTAGGCGTCCAGGCGGGTCTGGAACGTCTCCAGAGAAGGAGACTCCACCACGTCTCTGTGCAGCTGTGCCACTGCTCCGTCACTGCGCCCTGAAGAAGTTCCCGTGCACATTTGTGCAGAACTCCCTGTGTCTCAGTTTGTGGTCATATCATCTAGTTTCAACCCCACTGCCATAGGCAGGGTCACCAACCACTAGACCAGGCTGTCCAGAGCCACGTCATCAATACCTGAACACACTTACAAACTCACAGTAAATTGAAGGCCTGCAAGGCTACAGTAAGAAGCAGATTCTGCTGAAAAACAGATGCATCTAGTGACATGGAGCTCCATCTGTTAGATCAGCTGGAGTAATGCTGGGTCTGTCTGGTCCACCCAGTCCCTCTAGCTATGTTTTTTATCAGCTTTTCTTAGAGCTTCTAGTGGAAGTGTGAGGGTTTTCTGTTTTAACATTCTTGACACGTCAGATGCTAACAACTTAGTGTTAAATGTTTCATCAATTGGGGAAAAAATGGCTAGATTGCTTTGAGAAAGTTATCTTAGTTGCTTATAATACATTTGATTCAAAAAGAGAAAGAAGAAAAATGTGTGTGTTTTCTGTATTCTGCTGAGGCCAAGGTTCATTATACTTAAGGAACACTGTCTGATCCATGCATACAAGACTACAATGACTGCATAGCACAGTCATGGTTTTAGCTCACCACAAAACATTTAATTTGAAAGAAGTGGATTCGTAGCTACTGACAAAAACCCTTTAGAATGATGGTGGGTTTTTGCTGCATGCTGGAACCTGTAAAGCCTCCATGAAACTGGAAATCTACCATTCAAAATTCCAAACTTAACTGAGAGTAATTTGTTTTCACTTAGACATAAGATGTTTCAAAATTCTTCAAGGGATGTTGAGCTTTTAGTTAATCAATAGCTTAGATACATAAATGTTAATTAAAAAATGCAGCCGTCTTTGCAGCCATCATAAGATTTAAAATTTGCAGTATGTCTGCCAAAGGAAAATCACTGAAGTCCAGCATATGCAAACTTGCAAGATGTAAAGGAGCAGAGATAAACTCTATTACAGGTTTTGGCAGCATCTCTTCTAAGCTTGTTCTGTGCAGCCGAGTGGTGTCATCAGCAAATCTGTCAGCCCGCAAAGCAACTTTCCTATGGAAGAAGTGACTGATGTGGATTCATTTTGTTAGAAAAAGTAAATAAGCAGCTCAGGTCAGTGTTTTTGCCAGAACTCTTCACATTTGTTTAGTTCATCTTGGTTTTACTATAATTAAGTAATGATTGAATAGCTTGACCATATAAGAGCTTGTATGCTATTGCTGACAAAACAAAGAAATAATTTAAATGGATAATGTTGTCCTTCTAAAGGTCAGAAGAATTTTATTTGCTGGTGTGCTATGTAGCTTCGTTTTTAAATAGTTTTTCCTGCTTCTTCCCTGGAAGAACAACATCTTCATTTAGTTGTCTGCACTTTTTTTCCAAGCTAATCTTAATAGTCTCTGAGATCTTCTATCTTGGTTGAATGTTCTCAGACTCCTGTCTTCCTCACATTTATCTTACAGAAAAATAACCACAATCAGATCTTCAATGATAGGTGCCATTGTATTAGTGGGCACTGAGATGTGAACTTTGCAGGAAAAAAAGATTATCAAAAACTTCCCCAAAGCCATATCTATTACATTTCCTCTTCATAGATTTTTAAATAGATTTGTTTTCTAATCTCTACAAAAATAATTTTGTTAAGGGCTCTGTGCTAGAAGTTCTGGAAATGGGATCTTCTTCTCATTAAACACAGTGATATCAGTAGCAGTGTAAGCTTACCCTGATAAAACATCTTACATTTGAAGAACAAACCTCTGGAGTGAACTCCTGTCTGTTTTACTCTGTTTGCCACTAAGATGATGTTTGTAACGATGATAATTTTATTCATTTCCACTAACCAATACTAGGCAAGCTGCTAGGTAACTAGTTCATGTGTCCCACCACCCTGGAGGTGCCAGGTGTGCATAGCTATTAGCACAGACCATGTAGCTAAACTTTTTCAAAGAACTTCATATAGCAGTGTGGTAGGTATAAACATTATGTAGAATGTAAATACAAATAATTCACAAGTTTAGCCTTCTTTTCTTCACTCCAGCATTACCAGACAAGTGCTCCTACCATGCCCTATGTAGTTATACTTTTCTATGTACTACATAAAAAGAGTCCACTATGTAAGTTATAAATAAGTCACATTAAACCATGTTCCAAATGGAAAGAGGTCTTAATTAAATCATGTTCCATCCGAGAGAAAAATGTGACATCAATGTAGAATTCATCCTTGCCTATCCACACACAATTTTGAACTGAGTTAAGAAGACAAGGAAAATATTACCTTTCAAGCAATGAAAGCCAAAATAAAGGCAGAGACCTCAAAATAAGGTACATATCTTTTGTAAAGAAAAAATTCTGATGTGACTCTGGAAACTGAGGAAACTGGAAAAAAAAATAAAAACAACAATGTTTGTATCTCTTCCATTAAGAAAGAAAAATGAGATTGAAGATAAAACTGAGGAAAAATATACTTTTGAGGAAATTTGAAAGGTGTTCTTGTCTTGTAGCTCAGACTCAGAGCGCTGTAATTATTTTAATACCAAAAATTAAATATTAATTTTAAGTGCCGTATTTCTTCCCAAAGTTGCTTTCAAGGTTATGTACATCTGCAGCAATAGATCAACTTTAAGGAATACATCTTGGACTTAAATGGGATTTCTCTGAAGCAGAAATTTGTACTTTCTTCTTGATGGAAACACAGAACTACCTTTATTGCATGAATAAGCAGAAGCTTTCATAGCATATGATATCAATTTATCATGGAAATTTTAGTAACAGGACAGCACAACAGGATAAGATAATATTATTAGACAAGTGTTCAGTTGTCTTAAGAAAATCTGAGCTTGACACTGAATTCAGAAAACTGATTTTAATAGAATATTGCAATTTTATAGACATCTTTTCTCAGCTGAGAGCATTAAAACTACATGAAACCTATGAAAGTGACTCTAAATGAAAGGTTTTCATCAATAACAAGAATATTAGGGCTAACTCTTTTTTTGTTGTGACAGTACTTCTGATGTATCAAGGATAGTTGTCTGTCTCTCAGAGAGTTAAGATAATAATAAGATACTAAATTTAGATGGCATCATATGCAAAGTCCAGTAATTTAAGGAACTAGGGGGAGCACTGATTTGTTTAATGCCTTTCAAATTTTGATTTCTACCTAGAGAACAAATTGATAGTGCACAGAAGTCTAGTTACATTAGTGTGGGGACCAAATGCTCATGCATTTGATAGTGGCTGTGTAAAAAAGTTTCTTCTCAAGGGAGGTAGTCAAAACCTGTAAGTGCTTGCTTTATTTTCACTCATAAAGTAACAGAAGTGAGTATTTATTTTAAATGGGAATATGATCCCAGCCGAACAAGCCTGAAATCTGGAAATTTCAAAACATGATATTAGACATGAAAATAGGTCACAAATAATTCTTTTCTGGAGGAGCCTTTCATGAAAACTTTCATGTTTCATGAAGTTGTTCAAAACTGAAGCAATACGCAAAAACTTCTAATTTTGATGATCTTTATTTTTTTTTTTATTTTTTACAACTTTTTATCCTGGTCAAACCGTCATTGGTCTCAGATGTATTTTTCAGCTTCAGGCAGTTCAATTGCTAAGAGCTCATATACTGCTGCTTAACTATCAATGGGATAACACTGAAAATAAAACTGTTTGGCCTGAAAACTCTGCTCCTCTGTTTGGGAAATACAGGGAATTATTAAACAGACTGTAATTATAAAACAGAAGCGAACTGATAGAGCACATTTCATGCAGTCAATTTCTGTTGCAGCTGTTTTAACCTTTTGATCTTTTAAAAGTGAAGGAAGATTCTTTCTTCATCTAGCATGAATATAACTGTGGGTAATTATAATTCTTGAAATTTAGCTCATAAATGTATATATTTTTTATCCTTCAGAAAGCTTTAATTTCCTCTAAACAAAGTGTGCAGAAGGATTACTGTCTGTCATGCGTGCCTGTGCAATTGAATAAAAGTAAAACAAGCTGCCCTGCTTAATTCTCACTGCTTGCTGTGTGAACCTTACATAGCAACAGGGGAAGGAAATCCAAGTTCATGGATCACTTTCTGTTTTTAAAGCAGCAGTGCTGGAGAGCCAGATAAATTAGCATAGATTGTAGAAAGTAATCAGCAGCAGGGCTTAGTTCAGTCTGGATTAGGATGTAGGACAGGTTAATGAAGTGCAGCGACACAGTCTCAGACTCACTATCTCCTCTTATGCATGAGACTGTGAGAGCCATGCCAAACACTCTTTGTTTTGATTATTGAAGTATATTTTATAGCTTGCTGTCCCATTCCAGACTCATAACAGTTTGGCACTTTGTTAAAGTAAGCTGTCGTGAGCTACCCTTACTCTGTAATACCTTAAGCAACAAAAATGTTCTGAAGCTACTTTGGTTTTGAGATACATGGCTTATGGGTAAATATGACCATAAACCTTGTACGTCAAAATGCCTTACAAAAATGAAGACAAGTGTTTCACCTTTCTGAGTAGTGATGGTGAGGCACTAGCACAGGCTGTCCAGGGTAGCTGTGGATGCCCCATCCTTGGAGGCATTCTGTGTCCCATTGGATTGGGCTGTAGGCAGCCTGATCTGGTGGGTGGCAGTCCTGTCCATGGCAGGGACATTCAAAGTGGACGAGCTTTAAGGTTCCTTTCAACCTAAGCAGTTCTATGGTGTTTAGGCGCTCACACTGATTCTCACAATCACTGATTGTATTAACCACCAATATGCAGACTTCAGAGCTTCAGAAGTATCAGAGCTGGGAAATGCTATCCAGTTCACATCTCCACCAGTGCACTTTTCATGCACACTCATTTTAGATTTTAACAGGGACCTGCAAGAATTCTGGTAGAGAGTTGCAGTCCTGTTGCTGATTTCTGCGTGGTCATGGACGGCTGGAAAGACAAATGCTTCCAAGGACCATTCATCTTCAGAAATGGGAGAGTGCTTGAATATGTAGCTCTATTGTCACCCATAGGCTTCAAAGCAGTATTTTACTAGAGTTCATATTTAGTAGTCACATAAACACTTGTAATAAGCAGTTATACCTAGAAGGAAATATGCAGCTACATTTATCCACGTCACTAGAGTGCTTGACACAAAGTAGTGACAGCTGGATCTCCCCATACTGATGCTTCAAGCTCAGTTTGGAGGTACCAAATTGTATACACATACATAGCTACAGCCTTATCTCAGGAAGCCTAAAGTCAGTGTTACAGTTCTCCCAGTTTAAACCTAGCTGTAGGTCCATTTCAAATCTTGACCAGCTCCATATCTCACTGCTATGTCTGTGTGAATTGTGCTATGTCCATTATTTTGTCTATAGGCCTCTGGATAACAAATACTTTCCCCACTATAATCTATTCCCCATCCTTGCTGTTAAAAAACAAGCTTAAAAGAGAGGAAAAAAAAGACTAATAATAAGAAATGACTATGTGGAAAACAATGCTACCATCTTCAGGTGGTGATGTAGATAAGGAACTAATTGATCCCATCTGAGATTCATGGAGATGTACCCAAAGTATTTATCCTTGTCAACAAAGACAGATCTTAAGAAAGAAGGGAAAAGAGCAGGGACTCTGAAAGCAGTCTATGGAGAAAATGATCGATTAAAGAATTATGAAAGTATAAATGAATTAAAAAAAAAGTGGTTTTTGAGAAAAAAGCAGGAGGTAAGAATTAACTTTTTGAATTGTAGAAAGTGGGGAAATAGAAGTAAATTAGGGTCAGGTAATGAGAGCCCGCATAAGAACTGCATGGTCAGAGATTAGTGAGGGCTTTTACTCTGGTTTTAATAAATGAATGCTGAGTTTAAACTTAATCAAGAAGAGAAATAGCTCATAACGGTGGCAACTTTTAAAAGTATAGAAGCCACAGAAAACTAATCAAACCCATTAAAATTCTCTATTTTTATATACTGTCTGAGAAAAGTTCAGTATCATTCACAAAGCAACGATGTAGTTAAGTTTCTTTATAAATAATTTTGTCCCTTTGCTCTGCATTTATATTAATTTTTAATGAAATAGTTTTATTTTTAATGAAATACTATCGTTAATTGGGAATAAGGTATTAACTAGATTTCTCAACCTGTCATCTTGACAATAACCAGTGTAGTTAAATTCTTCATTGAAGTTACAACGTGACTGAGTTAGGAAGACACATAAGAAAACCATTTTAATTAAATTGTAGCAGACTTTAGTAAGGAAGCTGGCTTATGGATAGCTTGAAAATTACATCAGGCACTCATAAGTAGGGATCACAATAAGGAAATGCATATGCCTACACAGGCCAAAAACACGAGGCTTGTTCCTTTTTTCCTAGATTTTATTCTGTAAGGTTTTGTAAGCATGAATCCTTACATAAACATAAAATGGTACAAAATGTGTACAATGTGTTTGTTTGAGCTCAGTGAAAAAGGAATATCTTTACAAAATATAGTTGATAAATTTACAGTGCAGTTGTTATATGTTCAGAAATATAAGTATTACATAAATTCTGTTCTTGAAATTAAAAATAAACCTTTAGAGATGGGTTAATGTGTAGTGGTGATTATTCATGAAACATAATTCACTATTGACTGGCAGATTCAGTGTAGAAGAAAGCTTTGGTTAGTTCATCTGCAACAGAGTTAAAAAAAAGGCAAAAAGCAGGACAAAGGAAAAATAGATAGTAATTAATATCAATTAGAAGTTGTCAAATACAGAAAATCAATAAAAGGAATTAAAGATGGAGGTAAATAAAAAATTCATGGCTTTTAGGGACATTAAAAATGGAGGAGAATAACAGATTAGTATGCCTGCTATTAAAGAAATCCCAAGTTTAGTACAATCTCATCTTAAGATCTAGTCAGCACAGTTATTGATAGTGCACAAAAAGGTAGAAAATGTTCTAAAATTGTTTGGGGCCTATATTTGGAAGTAGTTTAAAGCGTTTTATTTCACAAGGAGATATTTTCCAGGCTTTAAATAACTTGAAAAGACTGCAGAAATGTGTATTTGGCATAAATATTTTAAAGTAAGTAGATTCAGTAACATGTATTCAGAAGTCCTGGAAGAGACAGATAAGGAGATCTATAGTCTATTGATGCTCTTTCTAACAAATCTCAGAGCAGAAGGAATTCTGATAAAATAAAATACCAGCAATGGTGAAGTACCAGTTGTTGTTGCAGTATGTAGTATATTTTCTCTATTAAAAATGTCAAGCAGGATGTTCCAGATAACTATGTACCGGTTACCCTGACATCTATCCCTGACAAAAATGAGAATGTTGATGAAATTAAATTAATAATAACCTTGCTCTTTTAGGGCAAGAAAGTAATCAATTTCAAAAAGCACAACTTTTTTATAAAGAGATCTTGTCAACACATTTGATTTAAATCTCAGATGTAATGATGCATCTGGTTGATGAATATAATGGGATAGAAACTATGTGCTATGATTTATTATAGAGATTTGACTTAGTAACTTATGACAATCTAATGTACTGAACAGATGTCAAAAAACTTCTGCCAATGAGAAATTATCATGGATAGGGGTTATTTAATTGGACTTTAGCAGGCATTGGTACAAAGCTACATCGTAGCCAGTGTTCTGGAGGTGAATGGAAATGACCCATGGCAGAACTTGTGGATGACGCAGACTGGTGGAGTCTGTAAACAAAGATGCAGTCATTCTGAGCAACTGAGATCACAAACAAAAGGCACTTATATTGCTACCTACACAGTTACACAGCTGCTACTGCTTCCCAGACAGAGGTCAACATTTAAGAAAGTGGTGACCTTGACAAAGATCCACAGGTCATGAGGACTGTGCAACTACCCTTTCACTCACAGTATGATGCAAAAGGAACAGGTGATCCTGACGTGAGAACTGAATATTTGAGAAGAGTCAGACAAGAGCCAAAGAATTTATTCTAGAACTAGGGAAAGTACCTTAAAATGTGAGGCAGCTCGTTTCCTTTAAGTTAACAGAAAAGAGACTGAGGGATGATTGATCTCTCTTCTGGGGAATGGATATTATAATACATCACAGGAACTTCAAAACCCAGAATTGTAAGAATTTAACAAGAACAAATGTCTGAAATCTAAAACTAGACAAAACTAAATTGGACTATGAATGGACGTCCTCATGTAGCATATAGGTTTTCTAAACCACTGTTGCTATATTTTCCTAATTACTGAGTCAAATATTTCCACAAATGATAATACACAAATAATTGTAGTCAGACAACATATAATGAAGTTGGCAAAACAGTGAGTTTTACAGTGTGATTGCTTGTCCCTTCTATGTTGTTCTTTGTGAATTAATGCTGACTTACATAAGAACATTAAAATATTGCAAGTACTACACAACTCACTTTTCAAATTATTGCCCAATATGAAAAGAGGCCTTTCATGTTAGGGATGATATTTCATATTGGAACTATAATATCATTGAAAGCTTTTTCCTCAAAAAGTGTCTCAGTTTTAAAGTGAGTATGTTTGATCTTAAATGAATTTTGGCCTTGCTCACTTTCCCATTGCAAACACATAGTGCTTTCAAGTTTTATTTGTGCTTATGTTCATAAAAACAAATCCTGTAATATTTCGCATAAATATTTGTAGAAAACATTATAATCTTTAGCAAGAAAGATTTTTAAGTAACAGTTCCCATTCTACCCTGAATGGAAGTGACCTCTATACAAAGTCAGAATCTAGAAATCCATGTTTATTTTAATTTGGATAATGTATTTGCTGTGATGCAACAAATGAATGTGTTTGCTTCCTTTCTCTCCCATTGCTTGGGAGAACCAAACAACTCTACTAGTAAAGGCTATAACTGAATTCAGTCCTGATGGCTGAACAGCACTGTAATTTTTAATGCTTAATTACAAATGGAAACAAATGATGTATTACTTGGAAAAGGCAGCAAACAGGAAACTGACACTGTGACCATGAAAAAAGATCTATAAAAAGAAAACCCAGATTAGTAAAATTATATGCAAAAAAAAAAAAAAAAAGTACACTTTGCTTGTCAAAACGATTGCAGTTTTCATCTATAAAAAGATGCTTCTGGGTGGTGACTCAAAACCCCTACATTTGCTATTTCAGATGTAATTTCCCTCATTCCGTTCTCCTCTGGTGTCAGGAACATAAAAAGAGACGCACAGATTGCACGCTGCCTCAGCAGGCATTCTGAGAGCAAGCACAACCTTTTCTGAACTACTTTCTTTACTTTCATCATATTTTGGATTGGTGTGAGCACAGGATTTTCATGTAAAGATGTGCTACAGAGTAGAGAAGGACATCCCATTTTCCCATTTGGCCCTTCTTAAGGTAACTCCTGCCAGCCCAAGCTACATAAACTTGAGTTTGGTTAGGGGCAGGTTGGTGCTGCTAGCCATAGTTCCCCTTCCCCTCTGCTTTTCTCTCTTCTTTTTTTTTTTTTTTTTTTTTTTTTGTTTTATTTTTGTTGTTGTTGTTGTTCCCTTGGCAGAGGGAGTAGTGTTTTTTATTTTTCTGGGGGTCACTGTTAGTTCAAAGACCTTCCCTCTGTGTCCAGAGTTCCTCTGCTATTTCAGATTTGTGATCTAGATGTATGCTCAGCTACTTGTCTGTCTGTTTCCCAGCTGTGCCTGGGGCTGTGGTCATCTTCTGGGGAGATCATTCTTCAGTTCTGCCTTTCCAAGAGGACTTTCTAGCAGCTGGTGCCCTTGAAAATTCAAAAGCTGCTCTGGGCATGGAAATGCCAGAGGCGAAAAGACAAATTCTTGTTATCCGCTTTCACACATTAAATGTCTTGATAGGAGCTTGACCAAGTCTTGTAGGGAAGACAGCAAATGCTTCCCTGCTGCCCTACAGTCTTGTCTAGACAGGGTCACCTTGCTCTGTCTGCTAGGCAGGGCACGTATGGAAGAAGGGCTGCAGTCAGTACAGCATGTGGGCAAACGCATCACTCAGATACTTATTAGTATAAGTAAAAATGCGCTATGAAGGAGAGACTTTTCTTCTTCAGATAAGCTGCTATATATATATTTATTTTTCAGTTTGTAGTTATCATGATCTGAAATTTAAGGGAAGAGAATGGTTTCCCTATGGATGCTGTTCCTACTGTAAAGCACTGGACAATGAGGACATTAACTGACATGTCAGGTTTTGCTTCTAACTTGCATGCAGATTTAGGTATCCATTGTAACTTGCTGGTAAATTTTACAAAGCCAAAGAGGACATTTCCACTTTAATAAAGATACTTTTTTCCTACATGGCTGCCTAGCAGCACTAATTTCTTTCGAGATGGAAAGTGATCTCAGTCCATAGCAGAAATAGGCTTTTTGACAGTGATCATATTTGTACTGTATTTCTTTAAAGCCTTTGGTCAAACTATAATTGAAAAACACTCATAACAAAAGTAGCTACTGTATGGCAATGACATTTGAATAGAGCCATACATATGGTACATGGTGAATAGTGTAGAATCTGTGAGGTAGGTCCATAATCAGACAGCCTGGTAAACTAAACAATACAGTTGTATGCTTTGGTTGTACAATAAATCCTTTCAAAGATTATTTCTTCATGTTATTTTATCAGTAGTCCTAGATACTTACAGCTAAGCTCTCTTAATACTGTACGACCTCAGAGCAGTAAGAAATCATGATTAAGACCATTAAGTTATCCCAGAAATGACAATTTTGCTATATATAAATAAGGCCCTTCTAAAAATCCGTTACTAAAATATTATGGATGAAGAAGCTAGGAAGTCAAAAGTTAAGAAAATGTCATATTAGCATATCCAGCCTTGACTCATATGCACAGACATAGCTAATGTGTACTCTTGTCTTAGTCACAGCCATCGGCAATGTATCATAAATGAACAGGAAACAAGCTTTTGCGTATGCGGATGTTGTTTCCAATAAAGTTCAGTCCATCCATATGGCTTTATTACTTATGTGAACGGTACATTAAAAAACTTCAGGTGACATGGCTGCTGTTGTTTCAGTCTTTCTGAGGAACGACAGGCTGTCAGACAATTTTAGAAAGAAAGTGAATACTTGATGTTTCTCCTGTTTGGAATAAGTTCAATTTTCTGTGAATGGAAGGAGTGTCTGTATTTAGAAGCAAGATCCATTAATTTACAACCCATGTATAATGTAGTCTTTGACAACTAAAGAATTTTACCACAGTTCTCCATTGATATTCCAGTCTGCAGAGACCATCCTCTGCTGGATAAGAGAATGATTTGCCTTTCATACATAATCAGTCTTGAGCATTGAAGAAAAATTACCTTGATGCTACATATAGATGCATGTATGTACATGCATATACACACACATATATAAAATCCTTATTCAAATCATTCCCTCTTCTCTTGAATTAGAGTATGAATTCTCTATAAGGAAATAGTCTTTAAGCACTCCTTTTGCACGTTGTCTGACCTCTGTTTTCCTACCACAGTTCTAAAAGTTCAGCATGTACTATAATTCAGTGTAATGTGTATCCCAGAGGTGACATTCCCATTCCCAACAATATTCAGCACTGAGATGAAGCTTGGGAGCAAAATTCCCTATTTATTAGATTACTAAGTATTACAATTTGGGGGCTCTTGATATATGCCTACAGCAGAAGTTTAAATACAGATTCAAACTTTGCTATGATTTCTATTGTTTTTACTTACATTTTCTTAAAAGTCTTTCATTGTATGAAATCTTTGATGTCTCGTTTTATGTTTGAAGTTATTGTAGCTCCAAATTTTTGTGGTTTTTATATTTCAAATAAATGTGTACACTGTTAGGACACTGGTATTTTCCACTTCAAGGTAAAGGTAAAAACAACTGAGAAGAGTATGAGAGGAATATCTTTTCAAAATGAAAATTAAGATTTTGGTTCTCTACTGTATTATTGTGCAATAGGCAATCATAGGATCTGTTCCTGGTGGTTGAATAGAAGAAATAATCACATTCACCAGTATCTTACTTCAAAAGCAACAGCACAAAAGAATATTTGCAGTAATGGGCATTGTTCTGAATAAGTGGAGTTGCCAGAACTGTGTTTACAAAAGACAGAGACAAAAGAAGCTTTTGCTGATAGGGATTGTATTAGTGAAATAAAGATTAGCTGTAGAGTGGAGGATGCATGTGGCTAAGGGTATTTAGGTTCAGAATTGTGTGGTGACACTGAAGAATTTACAGTTTTCCCAATCTTCAGCTTTAGGTTACTTGCATCTAAAAGATGTTGGGAAATGCTTTCTAATTTTTTAATGTCTTTTTCTGAAGTTTTATGGTGTGTATAGCTTGTAATACCATTTTGAACAACTGCTAGTGAAGTTCACAGGTAAGTTGAAAACAGATGCAATTTAGAACCGAATTAGAGCTGATATCATGTTTCCATTGGAGTCCCACTCCCAGAATACAGTGGAGTCCCAGAATTCTGCTATACACAGGGCAGAATACTCCTGTTCTGCTAAGCAGCTGAAGACCAAACCACTGTTTGTATTATTTATTTCATTTAAAAGCCCATTAGTAAGATGGCGCAGGTTTTTTGTAGCTTGAAGCAGAATTTCTAGATGTTGATGTCTGCTGCAGATGTAGCCTTCACAGTGGTTGTGTTCACTTACTCCGTGGTTATTTCACAGTGGTTTCCTTGGTTACAGTTGGCTCCATTTTGTTGCCAGTTATAGCATTCTTTAAAAAGCTGAAAAGCAATCACACCCTCAGTATCACCTCAGCAAGGAGGTGTCTTTTTGTGTGTCCATTTTCTGCATCCCTTAGAGAGCCCCATTGCAGCCGAGTTGTGAAATGTGGAGGAAGGTTTTGCCCTCTCTATTCTCAGCAGGGTGCAGATGTTCACATACACATCCCAAAATCTGCAGTAATGAGCTCCATCTCGCAACTGTTAGGAAGTACTTAGATACATGGGTCCCTTGCTGGAACACTCAAGTTTTGATGGGCAGAGCGGTAGAAGTGACTGGAACATGGGGAATGAGTGCCATTTCTATAGGCAGAATTGAAAGGGATCTGCCTTCTGACAAGACACATGGGGATTTCACTTTGCAAGTTTGGGAATTTTCTGAATTACTTCCCAGATAAACACATTCAATAAACAGGGGATACAGTTCAGGAGTTTCAAATTACTGACACACACAGTCAAATTACTGACGCACACTGAGTCAGAGACAGAATCTGAAGTCACAGTTTCTTCAGTTTCCTCTTCTTAAATTGCAGAGATATGTGCATTTCAGACTACTGTTAGCTGCCTTGGAGATTGGTTTAAATATCGAATTGGAGATTGGTTTAAATATCGAATTGGTCATCGAATAATGTTAGAGCATAATTCTCTTAACAAATCATAGAATAAAACAGCAGCTGCAGCTGTGGATGTGTTACTTCCATAAGCAAACCTATACCTCCAAGATGGACAAAGCAATCACAATGGCTTCCCCGCATACAAGAAGCCCTGCTAGTAAGCTAGATTTACTAGCAGATCTGTATGTTTTCTGACTGCTTTAGCATCGTGTGGAAAACTTCACTGTTGACAATGGAAAGATAACCTGTTTCATTTTTAATGCTCCTGAAGAAAGGAATATTATGTTTTCTTATCATTTGTTTACAATCAATTTACATTCAAGATATAAATTTTCCAGTATTTCTGCTTAACTGTTTGAGTACTTCACTTACATTCATCTTACCTTTGCCTATATTTATAGTTAATTGTGTACACAATTTTATGTACACTTTTTGTTTAAATTATGTTATTGTTTAAACATGTCTAAGTTCCTTCAAAAGCCTTAGAAACACGCAGGAGCATACATAGATAAGCAGCCTAATTTCCTCTATTTGAGAATTATATATATAGGAAATACTAAATTAGAAAGTGTAACTGAATTCTAAAATGAAATTGTCAAATTGTTTAATCTATTCAGTTTGGAGATGTAAAATTAATTTTGAGACACAGTTATCAGTGAAAAGTTTATTTTCTTTAATTTCCACAGTAATCCTTTCAGCACAGAATGAACAACTATATACTGCTATGTTGGTATAAAAGATTTGAATAGCAAAGTGAAACTCTACTGGAACGAAGAACAGATTTCGGTAGCCTCATTTAATCATCCATACTGTTTCTAAAAGTAAACATCTGTAATGTAGATACAATGTCAGCTTTATAGACTAAAAAGGTTAATTTTTTAAATAGATTAAGAAATACAGGCATCTTTTAACCAGGTCATTTCACATTACAGAACCTCCAGGGCTTCAAAAAGCAATGTTAAAAATATTTAAATAAATAAGCAAATAATTTTAATCTCAGGAATTTCAAGGGAAAAAATGTGTCAAGACACATAACATTTATTTTAGAGTTTTGTTCATGGTATAATGAAGAGGGAATTTGATCTCCCAATTTCAAATATCCATTAAAAATACTGTTTGATTCAGCTTTTTGGCAGAAAAACAAAATAGGGTCAACTTTATGAGAATGGATCTGCTACTCAGATTTATGAAGATACATAGGAGCATTATTGATCTGGAGGAGCTGGAAGAGTAATGAAAAAAGAGGCTAACTGCTGTCAAGAACTGCTGTTTCTTTAAGGCGTTACTAAAGGCTGTGTAATTTGCAGTAGACTGGGGAGAAAAGTTGTTTTTGAAGCCCTTGGTTAAATTTTGGTTTTAAATTATTGTTCCATATGTAGTTTGTCATTGCTTAATGTTTTGCCAGACCTGTTTTCACATAGTCAGCATCTCATATATAAAAAGTGAATTTCAATGCTGCCCTTCCAGCAGGGGCATACCAGAAGATGAATTTGATTGCAAATGAAGCTGCAGACTAGTGAGCAGTGCTTTCCTCTTTGGGTTGTTTCTGGCTTTGACGTGGTCTTCAACATAGCTTAATAAGCCATAGGACGGACAGATGAATTCCTGTTAACTCTTCACTGTTAGCAAGCAAAGCTAATGTGACATGCTTAGTCCTCATTGTTGGCTCTGCTACCCAACCAGTTCCCACTGCCAGGGCTTGCTGGCAGCTATGGTGGCTGGTACCAGTGCCAGTGCTATTGCCTGGCATCAGCACCATGATAACCTCTGACACTAAATCCTGATGCTGACATATGGCAGGTATTCCTGTGCTCCTGCCTGTTCCATCCCGGACAACTCACACGACCTCACCATGCCCTGCATGTCTCTGCCGTGCCTCCAGCCCTTGGCCCAGGCTGAGGACCAGCACACCGCTGCACCCTGCACTGAAGCAGAAGCGGGACAGGCTCCTCAGAGGGTGAGGGCTGTGCTATGCCAGCCCTGGGGCCCTCCAAACCCACCTGCTACCACCAAGCAGTCCATGAGGAAGGAGCAGTGCAAGTAACTCCAGTAGATTATTTAGAATAGATAACTTTCCTGACACCAGTTTTTCACCGAAGAGGCTCTCTAAGATGTATGTGCCTGTAATTATTTCTGTTGGATTTCTCTTCCATGTACTCCACCAGGCTGTGTTGAGGTGTAGATTTTTAGCATGCTTAACATCCTTTGGCAATCAGATACACAATGTATTGCCCACAGCAATGAGAACTGCTTACTTTTTAGTCAGCTGCTTTGAACTTCATTCCTACTGTCTTCATTTGACGGCTCCTAAATCTTGTATTACATGAAGGTGAAAAGCCACAGAATACACACTGAATTTAACTTCCCATTTTATCATCCAGTCATGAAGTTTTGTATGGTTCTTCAGTTCGTCAGTCATCTTTTATCTTCTGCTTTCTAAACAACACAGTGTCATTTACAAACTTCCTCATCTTGCTGCAGATTTCCATCCAGGATGATAAGTGATGGCTCCCTGCATAAATACCAGTGGAATTCCATTCATGTCTTACTTGCATTGCAGAAAATGGCTGTTTATTCTGCTTTGTGTCTGCCTGGAAATTACCACCTATTCACTTCAGTGCAGGTCCAAGTTCTGGTAATTAGTCTACCTGGTAGGTCCCTCTGGACATTTTATTGGCCCTGAAGGCTAACAGCATCTCTTTCCTCCAGCAGCTCTGTGCTGCTCTGAAACACCTAAATCAAGTTGCTGTAGGTACACTAGATCCTGAATTTAATTCCAGAACATTAAATACTGTAGTATTTAACTTCTGTGCTCCTAGACCCTTTATTGGCTCTAGTTTGAAGTACACACCTGCACCATACTCTTTTGTATGGAAATACTAGGAAAGAAGAGCATTTGAAGGTACTTCTTTTTAACAGTCCTTTGCTTGCTTGGGAAACTTACACTTCTGAAAGTGTAATAAATGTTGGGTTGAAGATGTCTGCACAGTCAGGAGGTTGAAGTCTTTCTTTTTTCCAGTCTTACTCTCATACATCTCTCTCATCAGTAAGTCTTTGGAGCTGTGAAGATAGCTATCACTGAAATGAGGAGGGTTATGTAAGAGACAAGATTAAGACATGATTTAGCCCTGGGATGGGACCTATCTGCAGGCCTATGGAGCTTGAGGTTTTGTGGGTGGGTCTTGGCTCTGCCCACCAAACTCAAAGCTGCAGGATCCCTTCCCAAAAACACACCAGAGAGGACTGCATAGTGCTAGATGTTGTCTGTTTTAATAAATGGTTCCACTCTGTGCAAAGGACGTGAAAACATCTCCTCAGTGATTAGATTTGGTTCCTGTACAATTCATTTATTTACTTAAACATGGTTCTCACATGAAGATTGAAAGACAAATGCTGTGGTGATTAATTATTTCAAAATGGTAATTACAGAAAAAAATCCCAATGGACTTGAGGTCTTTTGAACTTAACAGGCATTTTTCCTAAACGTATCGTGATGTGTTGTTACTATGTGTTATGGCTGGACCTCTAGAAGCCATGACACTGAACTGCCCCACATTTTCTTGCAAATAAGCATGACAGAAACAGAAAAGTATTTTTCATCTGTGTAGGTGTACTTCTGTCATTAGATATTTATTTATTATACATTTTTTATGCATGGTAAATGAGCTATGTGTTTGCCTTTCTACTGTGTACGTTTGCCAGTGCCCTCATCTGCATTCAGTGTTGTAGTATATCAGATCATAGCCTGATCAATAAATAAATCATAAAACATACATCTTTAAAATGTTAATGTTTTGTCATCTCTTGCTGAGACTTTCATATGTTAAAACACAGACACAGATGATTCATAGCTTACCGCAGTTGATAATGGCATGAGTAAAAGCTTATTTTTTGCTTTAATCTTTATAACTGCTTATTTCTTGACGGCTTGTGTCTGCAAGCTCACATTTGTTTGGGACACCAAAATTCTCTTGAAAACAGCTGTGGTGTTGTGAGCACTATGTTGTCGTCTTTCTATGAGTGTATCAGCAGGGAGATTGAAAGAAAACTACAAAGGAAAAAAACATTCAGGTACCTTGCTAGTAAGCACTCACCAAAAGAATTTCAAATATTAATTTAAAAAAGAAGTCATTCCGGCGCAGAATGGTGAATATACAATTATACATAGAATCAGGGGAAAAAATGGGAGTTTTTTAATAGAAAAGTCCTTAAAGCCTTTGGACTGAAATACAGCTGCAGTGCTGAAAGCAAATCAGATGCTAGATTATTTTGTGAGGGTAAACAAAGGGAAGCAAAGCCTGGGAGGAGATGTTGCTGTTACGTAAGGGATCAGTTAAATTGTGTAAAAATGCTATAACCCCTGTCCTGTGTCCTGTGCCTTGGGGTATAATTGCTCTTGAAAAAAGGAGCAAAGCAGAACAACTAAAATGATAGCAAGTTTCCAATATTTAAGGGCTAAAATGTCAAAAAATATACAGTTTTCTTTCCGTAAAAGAAGGAAAGAAAGAAAAACACCTTTATAGTACTCTATTGTAAGTCTTTGGGATTAGAATACAAAATGTTAACCTAGATGTAGGTGAATCTCTTTCTTCACATTCGCAGAGAGCAAAAAAAAAAGAAACTAGGTAATGTGAAAATCAAAAGATGAAAGCATAATGAAGAATTTTTAGGAATAATATGAAGGCTAATGATCTCATAAAATAGGTTACCAAAAAGCTATTGAGGGACTTTAAAAGATATCTCTCTGCCTTTCAGAACATACAGCAGAAAAAGGATAGAGAGTTACAGGAGCATGAAAGAAAGTGATATAGAGAGTACAGAAAGGTGCAGACATAACAATGGGAAACATCACTCCATTTTCTATTATGTAAGTCCTTACCCTGTGCTCATTGCAGAGCACCTGCTCCACCTTTATCAGCAGACTATCAGAAAGCGTGAAACAAGCTCACATCTTTTGATCCTGATTTTGTATGGAAATAAGTTTAATGCAGTACTGCGATTTCCATGTCTTTGCTTTGGCCAATTTTAACCATATGTTATCACATGTATTGCCACTTAACCATATACTACCGCATATTTCCAATATCATGAACATCTAGAATCACAGAACCATAGAATATCCTGTGTTGGAAGAGACCCATACAGTTCATTAAGTCCACCTTCTGAGTAGTGGGATAGAAAGGAGAGAGAGATCTTTCAAAATTCCCACACTGAATTATGAGCTCAAGCCTGATTGAACACCACAAAACCCATGTGATCTCTGAAGCTCATTATACAAATTTCTGCAAAACTATCTTCATTTCTAATGCTTGCAGAAAAGCTTTCCAAATTTCTTTCATTCCTGGGAACATTTTGTTGTTGTATCAAACTGAGGAATGTTTATAACCCAGAAACTCTGATATTCCAACTGTATTGACCAGACCAGGAAAAGATATTACCTGTCTGCAGAGATCTTGTCCCTTGAGCAACCTACTACTTTTCAGCAAATTTACTATTCATTAAATATTATCAAATGAAATAACAGGATAAATATTAGGGATGGGTTTAACGCTACAGCTAGAAGAAGATTTTAAGAGGCTCTAAAATCTGTCATCCACTTTTTGTGTTCATTCATGTGCCCTTGTATCAAAAGTGTATTTTCATCATCTTACATATGAATTTTAAAAGACTTACTCAAGTGAAATGCAAGAGAAAGTCTCTCTTGAATGTGAAGTGTTTTGCTAATATGGAAGTCACTGCTTCAAGAAGACATTAAGACAAGACAGGTAGTCTGATAATCTGGTAAGACATTTTCGAAAGTTGAGTTGCAGTCTATACTTGTACCACTGTGGCAGCCAAGAATTTTATCTGTAATTGGCTGCCCATCCAAATAATGAAAGATTTTTTTCTTTTTAAAGGATGTGGTTGAGAAAGTTTGTTAATTGCATTTTTGAAAGATTGCTGCAAGAGAGACCTAGAACTTAACTATTTTAATATACTTTACTGTTTAATCCCATATACCTGAACAGGTTGCATGTTTCGGTTGAAGGTGTTGGTTTTTATTTTCCCACAAATGCAAAAGGCAAAGCCCTGTAAATCTGGAGTAGTCCCTTATACTTGCTGAATGTTGTGCAGGACTGCAATATTTCAGAGCAAAATGGTAAATTACTTTAGTTGTTCAAAATTAGGTGTGTTCAAAATAATGTTGATTATTGTGATGTGATTTAGAAAAGGATTCTATGCTAGAAAATGCAAACCCACTAAATTTTGTATGATGTAAATATTATTGGAAATACTGGGTTATTTTAGTTATAGATATCTACAGGAATAAACTTAAAGGCTGCAAAATTTGATTCTAGATGGAGCTGTGGTATGGTCCAGTAAAGTAACTGTGGCATTCCAAATGCCAATCAGAGCTATATGTAGGAGTCTGTCTTGGGAAATATTAATGTACCTGAAAAATCTTTCCAAAATATCTCTTCCATTATTTCATTTTTTTTTGGTTTAATGAAGAACCTTTTGGGGAAATTGCTATGCTTGAATAGCATGAAGAATGTACATGACATTTTACTTCATTCACCTGTGACCCTCCTATTATTCTCCTCAGCAGTTCAGAAATGGAACATTTCATAAGCTATTTGCTCTTTACTGGCCAATTAATTATTATGTACCTCCTTTCTTTTGTTTAGCTGTTAAATTAAAATAATATATTTAGTTTTCTGTGAGTTTTGGGCTATTTTATAATTTTCTAGGATATTCCAAGGTGTGTATGTTACTGTAAGATAACACTGGCAGGTCACTAAAAGCATTTGCTTCTGCCTCATACTTCACAACACCCCCAAGGCATGCGTTATCTCACAGTACCACACATCTTGTTAAGCCTTACATTTTCTGCAGTTGATGGACAAGCTTACTGTCAGGGTCTTAGCAGAAATGCTACTTCTATATGTTTATAGCTTTCCCATTGTCTACAGTTCAGTGCTAAGATGCACATCCACTGTATATTGGATGTGTATAATAGAAAGGCACTTAGACCAAAGTCAAGAAAAGGATCAGTTTAGTTCTAGTTTTCTTTGAAAAACCATACAATTGGAGATAGATTTTGAGTGCAGAGCTGCTGGTGTGCTGCAGTGGCCCAACAGCAACAGTAAGACCACCACCAATATTTCAAGTTATTTTCTCACTTAAGAAATAATTTCAGCATAGAAGACAAACAAAATTTACAAAGAATGGCTGTAGGTTGACTTCTCAATAATCACATGCAAAAAAAAACCCAAAATCAACTAAATATTAGGAAAGCCTCGCAGAAAAAATCAGGTGATCAGGTGTTACAAATACTTGGCATTTTATATTTCCGAGATCTTAGATAAGTTGAATTAAATAAGAAGAATTTTTCAGTGAAGTTATCCAAATGGCTTTCCTGAAGGTCATTTCTTAACATGGACCTAATGCCTAGATTATTACTCTGAGGCATTAGACACTGCTCTCAAGAATTGTACATCTTAATTCCTTGTATACTGCTGTCTCGTCATCCTTAGCAGACATTATGTAAGAATAAAAACTTTTCTCATTTAAAGAAGGATACCATCAAAAATCAGGAAAACACATTTTCTTTAAATGAATGTTTCTCAAAAAATAGTAAATGTGTGTGTTATTCCTTGGCTTGAAATAGAATTCCTTCATTACATCTGTTGTGATATTACTAGTCCAGGTGGCCTGTATTATAAATACGTAAAGTCATATTTTTGTATTATGTAATACTATTTGCTTTTGGAAGGTTGTCTATGTTATCATCAGGAAAAGGTGTTGTGTAATTCTGCTGGTGTATTATGTTTTGAGCAGATGGCTAGGTAGTTAATTCAGTAATCCAGGATGGTGAACGAGCTAGTGGAGACAGTTTTAATTTTGACTTTCTGATCTTACCTTAAGAAGGAACAGGCACAACCCATATTCCTGGAACTAGATACTGACTCTTTGCGTGCCAGAATCCCTGAGCAGAGGCTCTATAAAATGAGCTAAACATAAGCATGGATTTAGTGTCTAAATTGTTTCTCAAGTGTGAGATTAAGCAAAATGTTGCTAACAAAACTAGAGCTTTGAAGTTCTGGACCATTATGAATTTGGAATAAAAAAAAAAAACAGATTTTGTTAATGGAAAATACAGTTAATTTGAATTGTAAATCAAATTGTTTCCTTTTCCTTTAATATCTATCAAGTTTCCATGAATTACCATTTTTTCATATTGCAGCTGAGAATCATGATGCGCAGTTGATTCTCCAGTGAAATTCTCCAGCACTTAGTACAACATACTGAAACACATTAAAGGCTTTCTCTGCTTGACAAACATAATTTTTCCACTTTAGTACAAGCAATCAAGCTCTACTTCTTTTTGTTTTGCTGCTTATAGAAAAATTCTGACCTTTTGCATATCCAGTGATCTGATGGAAGCCAGAAGGAGCACGTAGAGCATTGTGGCACACAGCTGCAGTAAACATATTCCATAAAAGTAACACAACATAAGAATCAAAACAAGCTTTACTAATGATCCTTATTTAATAAAAAGCTGCAGTAATAGCCCCCAAATACTGCAATAAGACGACTGGGAGCTGTAGTGGTTTGGGGCCATCCATTATTGTTGAGTGCTTTTCATACAGTTTGCAATAGTAACCTTTCTTTGTTTTCTGTGTGAGCTGGCAGGTTGCCTTTGAAGCAGAAGAACAAAAGTACAGTGGAGTCATACACTAACAGTGCCTATTTCCTTTTTTCTTTTTGCATTAAATTCCCAGAAGCAAAGAAAATCAAAATTTTAAAGCAAAAGAGAAAAAAAAAGACATTTTCCACCAGACTATAATTATTCCAAGGTAAATGGTATATTGCTATTTAACTATGATACGCTGGTATATTTTTTCTTTGATTTAACTCAAAAGGCCAAAATATCATAATTAATGACAGAATTGAACCACAGGCACGTATGTTCAAGTAGAGGAAATAGACACAGGCTAATAACTTCTTCAGGCCAAGTTTTATATAGAAAAAAAAACAAAGCTTCTCTCTCTCTTCCTTCCCCCTCCCCTCAATTAATTATCTTCTTTTTAGGCAGGTTCTGAATATAGGATTTAGATCATGCTACTGTACTTACCATTTTCTGATTTGCATATAGTGCCTTCAGGATGCCTCCTGAGGTGGAAAAGGTGAATGTCTTCAGACACATACCTTTTTGTTCCTACCCCATGAGCACTCCAAAGTCATGTGGTTTCATAGCTGGAAGGCCTCCAGGTGTGACTGCTTCAAAGCCCTTTGAGAGTAGGGAAGGGGATGAGAGGAAGAAATGATATACCGTATGCTAGATAGTAGTAGTATGCTTCTCACTGTTAGTATAATAACATTGTGATTTTTGTTCCAAGCATATTATTGCTTTTATTAAGTGATTATGAGGCTGTTTCTATGGTCAGGAGCAATGTGAGAGGCTGCTTTCTGATACGAGTAAGAGGAAAGTGAAGATATTTGGAGAGAGGGAGCAAAAATGAAGAGAAATATCAATAACTTGCTTTATGACAATGAGGTTTTAAAGGCATGGAAGAAAAGATTAAAAAAATAAAAATACAGAAATGGAAAGAAAAAGAAAGGGCTTGAATTTTGTTTCAGGAGAGCAGCAAAGGAGTGAAGTTGTAAATGTAGCCAGATAAATGAGGAAAAAAAGAATATAGATGGAATGCATTGAAGAGTAATGAGAGAGGGTGGCCCAGAAGGAGGTGAATTACTACAGCGAAGTGTCTCAAATGAAAAATATTGAGATGTATGCTCTGCTTGTCTAGTGACTCTTGATGACATAGAGCTGTATGAATTCATAAAGTAGATGTCAGAAACCGGCAGGTAGGCCCTGATTCTGAGCAGCTGTATATTAATATAGCTCTGCTGGAGAAAATGGAGCCATACCCATTTCCATGATCTGGCCATGTTAGCAAGCAATTTCACATATAATCAGATCATCAGAATGCAACCTAATTATCACATAAGATGATTTTTTTAACTCTTTTTCTTGTTAAAAACAAACAATAAACCCTACCAGATCAGTTTCTTAGAAATAGTAAATAAATGAAGCATTTATCAGCCATGCATGTTTATTCTAAAGAAGTACATCATTTGCACTGCAGTCATTAATTTTGTCATTTAACTGTGCCAGTTCAGATCTCTTCTTAAAAGCAGACATGTCAGTAGGCTTCAGGATCACCTAGTGGTACCTAGAGGGACTGAATCAGTTCTTCTGACATGTCAAGAAACCTTTGCTCATTCCAACACTTGTACTTGGATGCACTGTGATTGATTTGTCTTCTTGCGGTGGATCTTTTGAATCAAGACTGGGTTAAGGATGCATTTTAATCAAGCATAAAATATTGTTATGCTGAGGTCTGTTCTGCTTCCATGTTGTGCAGAAGTTCCAACTTGGAGTGGTCCTTCTGAACTAGAGCATGTGCAGATGCTTGTTTCCCTGGGTTCTAAGTCTTACATTTGCTTTGCTGACTGTGCCAAGAAAAATGTGAAAGGCAAGGGCTTTCGGCTTAGTGCCATCTGATGTTTTGCCCAAGTTGTAGTCTTCTATTATGTATTTTCTAGCAGTGTGATTTATGACAGTTTTGTGTTTTTAGGAGTGCACTGCACATCTTACCTGCACGTGTCAAGACTTTCCTACAACCCTCCAAGATTTTATGGTCTTTACTAATAAATTGTATAGATTTTTGCAGAGCAAAAAATTGGAGAGCCTTGCATCTGTACTGAAAGTAGCATGCCTTTTATGATGCCTTGTTACGTGATTTCATGCTTGTTTAAACCAGACAGAAAGTGATGTGTATATAGAATGTATATTCCATAATCTGAATATGGAATTTCAGATGCTAAAATGTTTATCATGTGGTTCATCAAAAAGATGCAGAGACTGGTACCAGGCTAAGTTTGCTTTCCTGTAAGGCAGTTAATGTCCTGAGCTCACATTTCAAGGGTCATTTTTTGATAGTTTGGATAATTGATCAAAAAAAGTCTGCAGTGAAGAAACCAGAAAAGTATCTGTTTGAAAGGTCAGACAAGAAGTCACAATATTGACTAGATATATACTCTGTGAACACCATTAGCACAAACTGTGTAGCTTTTTAAAAACTTTCTTTTTTTTCAGAAGAAAATAAAGTGAAACCACATAACCAGCCTTTGCACTGAAAACAAGGAGTATAAATTGGAGGATCCTTAACGGGTGCTCTGTGTTGTAACAGGAGACTCCTGGCATGAACCAGCCCGGCTATCATTGATTTTTGATCAGCAAGCCGTGTTTCTTGAGAAGTTACCTGCTTTTCTTCCTTGACAGATGAAGCGTGATGTTTTCATCATTATCCCAATGCCTTCTCCAGCACTGTTTAGGGAACATTTTGCACAGATGATGCCCCATTCAAGAGAACCAGAATTGAAGGTTTTCAACAATTCTTTCAGTTTCTTGCTTCTCTTCTAAACAGTTTTTTTGTTTGTTGGTTGTTTTTTAGTTTAGTTTATACACTTTTCATATGACTTTGCATTGCAGAGCCTGATTCTAAATGTATCCTTCAGAGCTTGGATATTATGATGGTGTAATATTGCTACATCTAACATTAGACTGAGGCTTAATGCCAGGTTTTCATTTGTTTTTGCGCTTTGCCCAAAGTTTCTCAATGTCATTTGGTGTCATTATTCCAGCTTAGAAATATCTCTAAATAGAATAATCTAATGTGGATTCATTATTATTATTTTATTTTATTTATTTTATTTTATTTCTGTAGTACTCATGTTCTGAATTTTAACAGCAGTGTGCACACCCATGGTCAGTTTTTGAACTGAGTCTTTGAAAGGAGCATGGGCTGAATTTGCTGACTGTAGTTTCAGTTACTCAGACTTTTTCACTAGAAGCAGAATAGAGGTTTAAGATCAGCCTCCTTCCTCCACACCACCCACCCCCTAAAAAAATAATTTCTCTCAGAGACAGATCCTAATACCCTGGTTAATCCAATTACGATGAGTAAATACAGTCTCACTGGTGCCTTGTGCAGAAGCTAGGCATTCCCTTAGAAGAGAGACTCACAGAGATTTGTTGATTATTTTGTGTTCTGCCTGGCACGTTGACTATGACTACATACAGCTGTAAAAATGAACTGATACGCGTAGGTGATAATGTGAAGCCAATAAAATGCTTACAGCAACACCATAGTTATCTGAGATATATTATTTATGCTATTTTATTTCCTAGATTCTCGTACTTATGTTCTTTTTATGGAGCTTCAGCTGGTGCCAAATTCAAGAGAAATAAGATGCAATGTCCTTGAAGTAAGGAGTGCCCCTTGCTCCTTTTTATGAGTTTCAGTGCATCTGAATACCATTTCTTCTTTATGAGACTGTCATGTCAGGACTAGTTTTGCATGTATCAGCTGTTACTAACCTGGATTTGATCTTAGCTGTTGACTGATTTTTTCAGAATCTTTTTCAATCTCAAAAGCTCAGCAAAGCCTGTCTGTGGTGATTCCTGTATCACTGCTGCCATCTTCTGGAAATTTTTCACTAATGCTAGGTGAATTATTTTTAATTTTTTTTAAACTATTTTTCTATTTTATTATTACTATTACGTAGATTAAACCTGACAATCAGGAAGTGAATGAATATGTGCTTCTTATGGGAGGCTACAGGAACACAGTCTGGGTAGCATGGAAGCAAGTTCATGTGTGTGCTGTCAAGGTTATGTCAGAGATTTTAAAAAAGAATTCCAGGAAAGGAGGGGCCTAATTGCTGTTGTAATTCGGTGTGAATTAGGCACGAGGTAATTGCTTAACTCTCATCAGTTTCCCAACCTTCATGTTCAGTTGCTCATTTCAAGAACCACGATAAAGCAACCATCAGAATTCCAGGTCTGTTTGCATGTATCAGTGTGGAGGTGTATGCTCAAATTTGTAGGGCATGTATACATAGCAGCAGTATTATCATAGGGAAATAGGTTTGTCTTGCTGTGCGAAGGTGTCTTAATCAAGCTCCAAAGCTGCTACAGACAGAGCTGAAGCCACAAGCAGTAAAATTCCTTCTTCGTGACATTTGTTGTGAGCAGATACACACATTCAGCAATAACATCTTTTCCACAATTTAAATGATTTTTAATGTAGTTTCCAGCCACCTTTTTCCCCCCAGAAAGTCAATTTTTGACATCACACAGGTAGTGTGCTATGGCTTCTGCAGTACAAATGTTTTAGAAAGATGTGCTGTTCTAAGTGTTATAGAATGCTTTGTCTCATAATTTCTAAAAGCACTTCAAGATAACTATAATTTTTCCCGTCACTGTCCTTGTAGTATGACAAACTGGAAGCATTGCTCTCTCCTCAGCTCTCCAGAGCTCTCACACAGGTGAGGTAAATATTAGGGACATGAGCATCTTGTTGTGTTTACCAGCCTGCTTTTATTTGGCTTCCTTTTTCAGAGGTAGCTTGGTCAGCATCAGTCTGGGCATCTCTTCCCTGGGCTCCTTCCTCTCAGCTTCTGATTTCTGTTCTGTCCTTCGCAGCCCACAGAGCACAGAGCATTTCAGATGGGAGCTGTATAAAGTAGATTGTCTATCCACAGAAATCAGCAAACAGGAAATCCAGGGAGGTCTGAGAGGGGTTGTCCACCTGTTTCACCAGGATATCCCTAGGCTGATGCAGCCTGATGCAAGGCAAACACCAGGGAGGTCTGTCTGTCTGTCTGCAGACACCAACTCACCATCACTCACTGAAGAGTGAACTCACCATCTAGACCTGGGGAATGAGCCCATGAGTTGTTTTGGAGAAGTCAAGAGAGAGGCTTTCACTTTTAGATTTAAAAGAAAAACACTGAAATCTCTAGGACGTTTTGATGCAGACCTGCACTTAGAGCTTTTAATGTTTATAGAAAATTGCTTCTTATAGTATTGATGGTAAATTGCCCTTAGATTGCAAAAGCTACACAGAAACTGCAGCTGTATGTTTGATACCGTGTTTTGACAGATTGTCATGCTCCTCACAAAGGTTTAATTTTAGATGAAATATGAATAGTAAGAGTATGTGCCTCATTGTAAGGAAAAAGACCAAAATTATCCTGTGAGCACTACCATGCTTTCCAGATGCATTATATCTGTTAAAACAGGTGTCATTAAAAATGGATGATTTTTCTACTGTGGCATTTATCTTCATTGTAGTATTCACAGGTTTTCTGTAACTGACAATTGGCAAAGCCACAAATCCTAAGTGCATGTAACTGCCGCAGATGCTAAATATTCTGATTTAAAAGGTTACTGCTTGTAAGCACAAAACATATCAAAAGACAGGGCATGTGGCTGGTGGTCTTACACTCGATGCTAGATATAGAAGTGCCAGAGGCACAGTCCAGTATCTAAAATACGTGGTTCACAGCAGTGCCGCAGCAAGGAGTGTGACATTTGATTGAGTGTTTTTTGTTTAGTTGGTGTTTGTTGTTGTCTTTTAAGGGTTGACTGACTTTAAGTGGAAATAAGTAACAAAGTACACTGTTTCAAAGTAAAAAGTATTTTGTTGTTGCTTCTGGAGATTTGAACTCCAGCCAAGAATCAGATGGCTTTCTTATTCAAAATAAGAATATATGCAAGGTCTGCTCTGAAAGTAATGCCTCCTATTGTATTGAGTTGTCTCACAATGTCAGAGGCAGATGTCAGTGGTATGGCAATGGAGGTTGAACCTTCCTACCAATATCCCGTTACATTATGTTGCCATGTGACAGCAGCAGCAGAGGAGCAGTCTGACAAAATGGCATCTGGAATGGAAGTATGTATGAAGCAAAGGTGTGGAACTGATTTCCTCCATGTGGAAAAGATGGCACCCATTGACATTAATCAACACTTGCTGAACGTTGATGGAGACCAACCAGTGGATGTGAGCACAGTGAGGTGGTGGGTGGTGGGTGTCAGCAGTGACAAAAGCGACACTGGATCACCTCCTCTTGTGCAGATATTTACAAGTGTGGAATGCGGGCTCTTGTTTCATTGCTGGTGAAGTGCGTAGCTAATAGTGGTGACTATGTTGATGAAATGTTCCGAGTGTTCTGTAGCTGATAATTTTCTCTATAAAATAGTGTTATTGTGCTCTTTTGTATTTGTAGTTTCCATGAAAATAAATAGGAGGCATTTATTTTGGAGCCATCTATGTATGTATGGTAAAATCTTTTCCAGTCAAATGTGATGCCAGGAGATTTTTTGTTATATAGATTCATAGAACCACAGGCTGGCAGAGGCCTCTCCAACCAAAGTCCAGAGCAGGGTGTTCAAGCCCACTGCTTTTGAAGATCTCCAAGGAGGAGACATCACAGCTTCTGGGCAACCTTTGCCAGCACTGAGTTACCTGCACACCTGTTTGTGGTGTTCAGAGGCAACACCTTTTGTTCCAGTTTATGCCATTTCCTCTTGTCCTGGCACTAGGGACCACTGACAACAATCCTGACTCCATCCTCCTTGTCTATAAATACCATCAGGTATTTGTAGACATGGATGACATCCCCTCAAGCCTAGGATGAACAGTCCCAACTCTCCCAGCCTTTCCTCATAACAGCTCTGTCACCTTCATGGACCTTCACTGGACTCTCTCCAGTAGCTCCACATCTCTTGCACTGGATATCCAGAACTAGGCTCACCAGCCTTTGGTAGAGGGGGAAAGATCACCTCCTTCAGCTTGACAGAAATACTTTCTAGAGGCAGCCCAGGGCACTATTAGCCTTATTTGCAGCAAGGGCATGTTTTGACACTTAAAAGAACTCTCCTCTAGCTATGTATCACTCAGTGTGGTATTATAACTTATACTTTTTAAAGTGCAATTGAAAGCTGTATTTTTTAAGCAGAAATACACTATAAAGAGATATGGCATTGGGTATTATAGGCAGTGCCAATCTATATGGGACTCTTTTAAAGCTTTGATTTCCCTAAAGCATACTCATATTTTTTTCTATAAATCCTTGTTTCAATCAGCAGTCAATAGTTTGACTCCAAAAGCTCATTTAGAATTGAACCTTTGTGTCTTGCATGATTCTACATTTTTAAATTCATTTTTTGACCTGTTGATCATGTTTTCTGGTGAAAAGAAGGAATTATTTGCCTTTCCATTGTTTTATTTCTATTACTATTCAGTAAATCCCTTTCAAGGTAAAATATACATATGTACACAGTTTAAAAAGTCCTGCTAGTCTGATGTAAAAAAATAAGCAACCATACATTTTCTCCATACAATTTTAATAATTGCTAGCTGGAACTTGCAGGAACTTTTGTGTTGTTTATGCCTACTTGTTTGCTCACCCCAGTCTTATTTTCATTTACCAAAAAAAAAAAAAGACAATGCATGGACATACTTCTACTAGGCTGAGTTTTGACTGTATGAAAACAGGGTGTGGTTCTTTTGAGTAGTGACTTGAGATTTTTTGCAGGGAGTCCAGTGCTTAAAAATTGGAAAATTTCTCCCTTACAGCACTGCCTTGTAATCCTGAACACTCTTTGGAGTGTGTCCTCAATGACATTCAGGTTTTCACATCAGTTTAATTGACATTACTGCATTTTAATGATTTGTGACTGCGAATTAGGTTCCAGTCACTATAGCAGAAATAGTTGAGCTTTGTTGTGTTATGGGAGTAGGATGAGGATCACTTGCAGTTCCAAGATGCTCCAGTGCTCTGAAGTTCAAAGCCCTACAAGTATCATAAAATGATACATTATTTGTTTTGATGTGTAATACTTAATGAAAAATGTGTTTAAACACATAAAAATGAGTCTACCTAATTCCACAAATGTCTTAGATTATGCATTACTTCCTTTGTGTTCTTTTTAAATATACTATAGACTTCTCCCATTACAATAGTACTTCACATGCATTTTCTGAGTTAAATGCAATTATCTATGGTTTATTTCACCTTTAGCTTGAATTGTGGTTGTAACGTCATGCTCTTCTGTTTTGTTTAAAGATGTGGGGGGGATTTGATTTTAGAGGAAGGAATGGAGGTGTTGGAGGTTGATCTGAAATACATGTTTTCTTAAAAAGGCATAATAAAAATTGTAATCCCTGCATTTTAAATGGAAGGTGATGGATCTGTGGTTTTAATTTGTTCATACGATCATAGTTTTGAGAGACTTTGGCCTCTCTTGCATGTTAGTTTTATACTACTGGCAGGATGTTGGTCCTGCCTTCATTCAGCAACTTTAATTTTCCTGATTCCCATATGTACTGACTGGCTGAGACAGAAGAACAGAGAAGAAAAAGCTATTTTGATAAGATTAGTAGTCAGGATGTTCTCTGTGACAATAGGCCACATCAGATTTTATTCTGTGATGAGATTACGAGTTTGATAAAAAAGTAATTACACAAAATTTGAATCTACGAAATATTCTGATGAGGAAATCACCACTATATGGGAACTGCTGAATCACTGATTGGTCACCTGGGGTGAGCACCGAGTCAGCCATGGGGGCACAGGTGAAGGTGATATACCTGTGTGATTGGAAGGGGTGGAGCCTGGTTCCACCTCTCCCAGACCCCATTTAAGGGCTGACCACCACCAGGGAAGGATCTGTTCTTGGAGATCCTTCCTATGTGGAGTCCCCTGTGAGCCTTGACATCTTGAAGGTGAGCTATCTTCTCTTTTGTATTATTTGTATCCCATCTATATAGAACTACCCAAAATATACCATCATCTATACTATTTTGTTGTGAAGTACCATCCTTGGGAGTTATTTACCTCACACACCACCATAATATATCCATGAAGATTCTGGGGGGGACTGAGTTTCTAGCTGAAACGTTTAGGATGTATGCAGCAACGTTGTCTCATCACTGCCAGATGACAGAGTATGCATGCCTCACTGGGCAGTGGTTGTGAGGTTTGAAAACTGACAGATCACAGAAAGTAGTCTGTGATCAGCAGAGTATTGCTAGCAGTATTCAATAGAGACAGATAGCAAACCTGTCACAGTTCAATACTTGACAGTGACCCAGATTAAATACGAAGATTCCAGTGATACAGCACTGCAACAACACAAAGATTAGTCAGATATAATTAATGACAAAAGCCAGTCCTCAGAAAGGTGCCATGAATATTACTTGTGGGTGGGGAGAGAAAAGGGGAAACTCCAAGTTTCCCTCCTTGTGTTGAAGAAGATTCAGAACTATAATAATTACAATACATAAGTGCTTTCACAAGAAGAAAATAGGAGACACTGAAAGACTTAGCTGAGAAATGTGAGCAGAAAGTAGTAGCTGGAAGCTGAATGCAGAAAGAGTCGAAGTAGAAGTTAGATACAGTTCTTAATAGTGATTTTGAAGGGCCACTGAACACTGTACCAGAAGTATTAGTTGGTCTTTCCTGGACTTGAATGTTTGTTTTGGCTAAACCATGTGTCACACACAGTCTGTACTCTGTCTAGCTAATAGCGGTAGATGTCATAGGGACAACTTGGCAGCCCGAATGTCAGTATAGTGTACAAGTCTGGTAAGAAATCTGGGTGTGCACCTGTGCTCTCAATGTACACTGATGCCCATAACAGTGCTTCCTCAGTGCTGCAGCTTAAGCCTCAGCTATGACTACCTCAGCAAATCTGCCTTCATTTTGTTGTAGACACAAGAGAGTGAAAGCGAGAAAGAACCTTTAGTTGAGGAGTAACCTAAAAGTAACAGTAGGGAGCCAAAACCTGAAGGTTTGTGTGGGAATTCAAGAATGGGAGTATTGTATTGAGGTTGGAAGAAATCTTATTTTAACAGGAATACTTTGCAAGCATTATAGGGAGATATTATCAGAGCTAGAAATGAAAATGAGACATATGCAGTAGGCAAGAAAATGAGAGCTATGGTGCGTAATACAAATGAAAGCAAAAGCAAATCTTTGAAAAAGAAAAGGGTAAAATCCTGTTTAAAAAAAAAAATCTCAGGCTATAAAGGGCAAACTCATTTTCCTTTCCTCTACAATAAGAACCACGTTCTGCTCCCTCTTCCAAACTTGAAACTTAATGAATGTCCCAATTAGGAATAACTGAGTCTATACCTCAATTTCGTCATCCAGTGTTTCTTTCAACATCAGTCGTGGCACCCTGCACATCAGTTGGTGCTGATTTTACCTTTTTTTTTTTTTGAGTGATCATAAAGATTGGAGGATTTCAAAAACAGGATCTGGATACCTGTGGAGATTTTTAATACCTCATGTTTTGAGGTCATTTGGATTTAGGGTTTCTGCTGAGACCTATCTCATACATTTTTGCAGATATTCCAAAGCCCGTAATAGCATGCACACAGGTTATATTAATTTCCAGTGCCCAAATCCCTTAAGTGCTTTAGGAGTTTTCCTGCTAATCCTCATTTTAATGCATAAGCCTCAAGGGTAGGTTTGGGACCTTTGGGATTTATCCTTTGTGCTCATTGTTTTACAACTGAAGAATCTTTCAAGGGTAACAATATTAAGTGCTAAATGAACTGTTCTTGAACAGTTTGTGTTATCATAGTAATCTGACAGTTTTTCAGTAAATAAAGGGGAAAAAATGACTGCTGTTAGTAATTGAACTACTTATAGTTATTTTTAAACACGTTCTAATATGAAATTTATGCAAAATGTTAAATCCTGAGTGATCAACTTCAATCCTTTTATTTCCAAGGGCAAAATAACGGTTAATATTAATGAAGCCACAAAATACAAGTTAAATGACAGCATTTTTGTGGTTGCTGTACTTCATTACTGAAAGTTGATTGTATTTTTCATGTTAGAATGTAAAAAATGAATGGAGCTACCACCAACTGCTCTTTGTTGTAAATGACATGCATTCTTTTTATGGTGCACACTTTGCCATAAAGAGGGAGTGCTTAATGTGTTTCTGTTGGGAGATGCCTATTTATTCTGACAAACCGATCAGCCTCTGGGGTGTTCTTTTGCCACAGAACTGATTTTACATCTCATCTATTATCTAATCGGATGTGAAAAGAGTATCCTGGCTCAACAGAAAAATCAAGCTTTGTCTCGTCACAAGCGTGTCACAGGGTCACTCATGGGCTTACTTGCAAGATAGAAAATGGGTAGTGGAGAACCCAGTTTACACATTTGTGCATACTTCCACTAGAGCAAGCCTGCGGGTAAAACATTGAAAAACACTTTGATCTTTCTCTTGAAGAGTTTTTATTTTAATCTAAGAACTGAAAGTGGCTTCTTTAGTGAGAAAATGCATTTCACACCCTTAAATAACACAGAATCAGATTATGAATTTTATTGTTCTAATAAATAGCAACACTTTCTAAATGACATTATGAAGCAGCTGGAATATCTTTGCTATATACATGTCCTGGTTTTGTTTTGTTGTTGTTTTTTGTGTTGTTGTTTTTTTGGGGGGGTCTTATCTATCTTTGATACATCCTCCTTTTTACTATTTATGAAATGTTTAAAACTGCAGTTTTAGGAGAGAATAAAGGAAGCTGAGGCATTCTGTGATCATGCAGTGATACAGAAACTGTATACAAAGCCCTTTCAGACAAATGTTTTCAGCCAGGCATATACATAAGAAATAAAGTCAGGAAGGAACAAAAGAATAGGACATACCCAAAGAAATACAGTTAAGCCTGGCCATAACTTTAATTGCTAAGTGATAACAAATCTTGGATATTCAGAGAGAGTATGTTTCCATTCGCTTGGACAATCTTCAACAAAAAAGAAAAACTTTTGAATGCAAATTGTTGTAATTGCATGATAATGTGCTAGAGTAGTTTAGCCTATAATACAGCATACCTTGCAGAAGTGCCTCCATTGTTACTGTTTGCTAAGAAGCACATAGGAATTAAGAGATCAGTGTCAGCTGGAGTAAAAGAAAGCATTTTAAATCACTGACAAAATAGTGAGAGATGTGGCAAGAGAGCAAGCGATTTGATTCGGTATCTCTGGAAGCCAGAGCATTCACTCCATTTCTCCACTCCAAATTCCCCTGCCTTTTTGAATAATAGACTCGACCTTTTTGGAATTGCACAATGCTGCTTTTATAAAAGCATCATTTCTTTAGCATGACAATGAAATACAATTTTCAGTAGTTCTTAGAAAAGTGACAATAAGACTTGAAAGACTTCAAAATGAAATTGGAAAAGATGGAATTTATGTCAGACAAATGTTCCAGTGTCATGTCCTCCTGATATCCTTCATTCATTACATGTGAATGCAGCTCTGTATATAAAAATCAAGGCTGTTTTATCAGTCTTGCTTATAATACCAGTCAGAACAGCTTACTGCTGAGAGATCTTTCAGATTCTAGACTGGCATCAAGACATTGTGGCTTTAAGACAGCAAAAGAGGGACTCATTTTACATTATTGACTTTTCCTCTTACCTGCAGGGACACAGAATTTAATGCAGCACTGATGAGTCTAAGATTTTGACACATGTCAAGACAGATATCTTCATTTTAGAGTTTTCAAAAAGGCATTGAATATGATACATATGAACCAGTTTAGATAGGAGAGGTTCCTCAGTAAGCCTGAGCTGCAATTATTTTATGCATCTGCAAAAGAGTTTACTTTTAAGTGACCTCTTATGTAAAGAAAAATGTTACTGAAGGAAGAGGAAATCAGAATACTTTATAGAAATGTAAGAGTCTAGAGGGAGTCCCTTAAAACCCATGCTAAGTAACCTATCATTGTATTCATTTTGAGGAGTTTTTAAATCAGACTATAAAAGTCCATGGCAAGGGTATAATTTTCTAGAAAATGGTCTTTTGTATAACTTATATAAAATGATCATCTCCTACTAAATTCAGTAACAGTTCTTCATTGAGAATGCATTTGACTCGGAAGTACAAATGGGCTGCTTCCACAAGCAAAGATTATAAAGCAGAACAGCCTGTTTCAACCACCACCCCTCTTGTATAGATTTCCTTACAGCAGAAACACTCAGAAGTATCTAGTATGATTTTGTCCCTAAATAGACAATGTAGCAAACTCTCATTTTTAATAATGGCATTTATTTTATTTCACCGAAGAAGTGTATGATAATAACTGCAAAATGGTTGTGTTAATGATCATATTGTATCATGAGATGCACAATTTGGAGGATTATGGGAATTTAATGGGATGAGGAGGGCAAGAGATCATCTGCTATACAACTCTTCACAGTAGTAAAATGCTGTATGTATCCCTAATGTGTTTTTATCACTTCTGTGTTTTGGTTTGTTTTCCAGTTTGTGTTCTGCCGTGAATGTAAAGAAGAATACCATGAAGAGGAATGCAGCTCTTTCCTCAGCACGCAGGGAGCTGTGGCCCAGAAGGTAGAGATCTCCACAACTCATTGCATCTTAATCATTCTCCTTTGCCCAGCAAGAGTGACATTTGTTAAGTGGATCCTAATTATAATCCTAAGCCAAAACAATTATGTTCATGACAAATTGCTCTGGCCATCAGGGTTGACTTTGTGGCTGATTTCAGATGCTTTGATTGACACAGCAGCTGAGTTGTCAGGAGCACACAGAGGTCTGCCATTAGTTGATAAAGAAAAGCCCTTCCCAGTGGGTTTCTAGGGCTGTCTCTATTCAGTGTGAACACCTCTGAAAGGCTATCTTTAGTCTTGCTGCCTTGCAGCTTATACTGAGTGCACCAGCCAGGAAATCATGTTGGTTTGGACTGAATAACAAGGTTTTTACGTAGCCTGTGGAGAAAGTGGTGTTGGTTATTTATGTTTTAGCTTAGAGAAATAATAAAAAAATGGATTGCCTAGGCTAGAAGCTGCAGGTAATAATTATTTTAGGCTGTTGCATAATGTTGTGGCCATTGTAGCTATAGCCTGGACACTAAATGGTTTTCCTCTCCTGGCATTTCTGTTTGTTTGATATTGAAGTTTCCCTGCTCTCCGTGGATAATCAGTCACAGTTGTTTAAAACAAAACAAACGAACAACAACCAGGAGAGGCTCCCCCTAAACATCTAAATACCTCACAGCTTGGTGGCCAAGCTGATGTTCTAGGAAGTAAAATACTGAAACTCAGATGTCTGGCATGCTCTGTGTTAAGAGGTAAAGCTAACCTAGGCCCTAGGCATGCAGGTAAGCAGGTGTTGACAGGGTGTGTAGTCAGCTCTCAGCTACGCATGCACAGCTCCTGTTGGTGCCTACAGGCAGGCTCTTCAGGGCCTTCTCACTCTTTGAATGTAGATACTGAGATGGAACTGGGAACTTGAAGGGAACCTTACCCATCTGTTATCATAAAATGGGTCGTTTACTATACTTTGGAGACAATGCATGAAACTATGACCCATGTAGCGATGTTTCTCTTTAACTTTTCTTAGTGAAGCTCCTCTACTTCATAAAAAGAATCAATACTCATCAAGACAGAATTAAACAGACTGTATCCTGGCATGCAGGACATATGCCTCCAGTACCCTGGAAGTGGTGTATCGTGGGAGACTCAAAATCCATCTAGCCCAGTGCCTTGTTTCTGACAGCTCTCAGTTACTAATGAGAGGAGTGCATGACTATAATGATGTGCCAGTCTCTGAATATTTTCCCAGCTTCGAGAGACTTGTGATTCATGTATAGAATTTTATATTCGCAGCCAACAGTGAATTTTTATTCCATAATTTGTGCAACCCCTTTTTTGAAGCCACTTCTGGCATTCGCATTACTTTATGACAAGGAACAGCTTAGCTGTCCTCCATGAAGAATAAGCTTGTTTTGTTTGCAGCAGCCTTAAAAAAGTGTTCCAACTCCCATTCATATCTATGTAAAAACAAAACAGCTTCAACAAAGACATTGGAAGATTCTTAAATTAAAATATCCAATAACCTGGTGAGGTAGAAGAGCAAAACTCAAAAACTTATCCAAATAATGTGGAGCTAGAAACTGAATGCATCTCAACATGAAGTGTGCCTTGTATCCACTAAGCTATTTATGTCAAGAGTTTTCCTAGAATATTGAAATCCTTGAGCAGTCTTCTTGTCACTGTATAAAGTTCTTCAACAATTTTGAGTCACTGAAAGTTAGAGCTTGTATTATTTCCATGCTGGCAAAAAACAAATCTATGCCAGGAAAAATTAGAAGAATGTAGGAAGAAGTGGTTTATTTTAAGCACATGCATATTGCCCTAGCATCTCCTGATAATACTGTGAATGCTACATCCATCTGATCCCAAGTCTTTCACAGGAACTGTACCCAATTAGATCTGTTAACTGAAAATTCACTCAAACGCTAAATTGCGTTGAAGACAATTGACTTAGATCAGCCTTCTTGACAGTGAGATGCACTGATCAAACTCTTCCACAAGGTGGTGATGTGCCACTAAAGAAATGTTTTAAATCGCCTCTAGCAAACAGTAGAGCAAACGGGGAGCTAGCTGAAGTAGTGCCAGCGGAAGGGCTGGTGAGGTACTCTTTTTGTCTGAATTGCATGAGTTACAAGTTGTCTTGCACGTATCAGAAATAAAGCATAACAAACATTAAAAGCATACAAAACATTCACAAGGCCTATGTGGAAAGAAGTGCATGTGGGACTCTTTCATCAGCTTCACTGAAAATAATTTAAATATTTATCCACCTGTACTTTCTGCTTTTTTTTGTTCTTTTTGTCCTCTTAGAGACAGAATCCTGTGTGTGAGAGCTTTTGAGAATTACTTTTTTTGAGAATTTGCTATTATTGCACTATTTTCAGACTGTGACAACTTTGATCATCTATGTCTAGCTAGGAGCAAGACATTTCTAAGGTTGACTTTTAGGGCTTAAGTTCCTCCATTTTGACTCTTGCCCTTTCCCCTAGTCAGGATCCTTTCCATTTCATTTATTTTACAAACAGATCTTATTGCCACAGCAGCTAGTAGTCAGATTTAAGGGTCAACCATACATGCAGTCACCAAATCATTCCCCTCCAGAACTGACAGATCACAAGATCACATGTAGTCTTGGGAAAATATCTTCTATCAGGGAAATACAGGTTTTATTTTATCTTCTGGCAGCTACAATAGTAAAAAGAATCTTCTCTTTTCTTAGTGTTTCTACACACACCTGCATGTCTTGACATTTCCAGTACAAGAGGAAACACTGTAGACAGGTTTAGGCCTAAGACATTATGGTAGCTATGAAGGTAGTGGATCATGAGAAGTGGAAAAGAACTTGGAGCCAAGCCAGAAAGTCCTATTGTGGAAAAAAAAAAAATGGGTGGCCAGGCATTGATGACAGCATTGAGAGTGAGAAGAGCTGTGCTGCCACTCAAAGCGTGCTCTTGTGGTCCCTATGTCAGAGCACCAAAAGAGCCATCTGCTACCTATGCCATCCCTCTGCCTCACTGGGTGCAGAGAAGCATGAGGCCTGGCATCAGCCACCTCCCTGCTTGCTGTTTGAGATAGAAAAAGACAAATCCAGCAATGGAAATGCAAAAAATAACCTAGCATTAAATACTGGTATATTGAAGTTTTACAGATCTATATGCAGATATTGTATGGTCTATTGGGATGCATAAAATGACCTCTTTTCTATGGAAGTTTCTATTTTTAGCCCTGATCTCCTGTTGAAAACTCATCCTAAGAATGTACTGATTATTCCCCATCTTAATGCATAAGTTACATAATTCTAGGGGAAAAATAGATCTGAACCAACTTCGATTGACAAGCTTTATTTTAAAACCATTGCAGCTTTGTAGAGCTATTTGAAGATTAGGATGTGAGAAGTAATCATGTTTGATGGATTAAAAGGCACAGCGTGTATGATGGAATCAATTATACCATAAAGGTGACTCCAGCCAGATTTAGGTTTAGAATTAACTGCATAGCACCTGCTATCTGCACCACAAAACCAAGCTTCCTGGCACCTTTTAACCTCGCTCATATATGGAGGGGGATCCAGCCATAAACCAGCTTCCTCTCTAAATCCGCAATTTAAAATTAGCCTAGCTAAACTGACACAAAACCTTCTAAACAGTTTGCTTTTTACCAGGGCAAATAATGCACCTCTTTGCACTTGCTGCACGACAATAAAATGTTTCCCCAGGATTAGTTTAGCTGCTGATTATCTTGTCCTCCCAACCCTATGAATGTGAAATTATAAAAAAGGTAACAGCTTGTTATCAGGTTTGCTTTGTAAAAAGGCTGTTATTGGTTTTGTAAATAGAATAAATTAAACATCATTACAGAATTCTATAGCATGACTGTACAGAAATTCCTCCAATATTCTGCATTCAACCACTTCTACCTAAAAGAATATCCGGTGTCTAACTTAACACAATCTGTCAGTCTTTGCAGGATCCAGATATAATTCCAGTCCATTTGAACAAACTCTGTTATTAACAGTAGCCCAACAACTGTTGTAAACCCAAGCCTAGATAAAACATCCCTGGTGGATGGTGTTGTAAAATTTGCTAAGTGGTCTCTTCTACTCCAAGCTCAGCTATTAAAATCATATCAGGCCATATCTACTCTTAGTCCAAGTCTGAATTGCTGCTCAGCTAGTTCTAGCAGCTCAGCCCTGCAAACTTTGTGCTCCAGGAAGATCCAACACTAAACATAAATCTTTAGGTGTTGGTGCAGCTACAAATTAACAGTTTCTGTTATCTAAGTTACATAATAGGTTGTGTGAACTTCTGCCATTTTCTTAAACTGAAAAAGAATCTTGCTCCCTGCTGAAGGTGTTCATTTCAGACTAGGTTCACTATGTGCACAAAGTCAAGATTTTATTGTCAGTCTTATCAAAATATTAGCAAACTATCAAAGAACTATTTTTAGTCCATTTACAATAACAGCGTGACTTACGTTCAAATTTTGTATACCTGGACTTGTGCAAGGTCTTTGACATGGTCTCACACCACCTCTTTTTCTCTAAATTGGAGAGAGTTGGATTTGAAAGCTGTGTTATTAGATAGATAAAGAATTGATGAGATGGTGTTGTTGTCAACAGTTCTATGGTTTGTCACAAATGGTGACCCTCAGGATTCCATCATTATGGCCTTCCAATATTTAAAGGAAGATTATAAACAGGAGGGAAATCAACTTTTTTACACAGGTAGACAGTGATAGGACAAGGGGGAATGGTTTTAAACTAAAAGGGGAAATTTATGTTAGACATTAAGAAGAATTTTTTTACTTAGGGGATGACAAGATGCTGGAACAGGCTGTCCAGAGAAGTTGTGGATGCCCCATCTCTGGAGGTATTTTGAGCCAGATGGAGTGGGGCCCTGAGCAGCCTGATCTGGTGGGTGGCAGCCCTGCCTTCAGTAGACAGTTGGAAATGGATGATCTTTAAGGTCCCCTCCAACCTAAGCCATTCTATGATTCTATGATAGTTGAAGTTATGGATATGCTTAGTTTCTGATGTTTCTCTGGTGTTCTGTAGGACTTATTCAACAACTGTTCTTGCCTTAGTCTTCACTGACAACTGCTGTTCACACACCCCTCAATCAAATGGGGTTGTTGCAGGATCCAGATGCCAACTGTTTCTCTGCCACTGGCAGGATGTAACTTAACCAGAGCTCCTGTCAGCCCAGGAGCCCATCAGAACAAACCACAACTAGCCCAGTTCCTCAGCTGAGAAGCAGCAAAGCTTTGAATTACATTTTTTTTTATGGATCCAATCCAGTTCATCAGTACATGCTACTTGGATCTTGACTTTTGCAGAATTCAGACATAACTTGGTCATAAGCCTTCAAGCAAGTGATAAGATCTGAAACAGAACCATCTGATAACTTCTGAGAAGTGACTGTGTGCTTGCACAGGTGTAGCATGAAAACGTACTAGGTGCACTAACATCCAGGAAAGCCTGTAACATCACGTAGCACTTTGCTGAAGTCTTGTGGCGTTGTTCCTGGAAAGGCTCCCATCGCACTTAGGCTGGAAGTGAAAACATCCAGCCCTTTGTTTCCTCTCATTGCCTCATGTATGCAGATCTTTAAATTGCCAGTAGGTGGTACAAATACACAGCTGTGTCTTGCTAGGTTTCCCTCCCAGTCACTGAACATCTGTCTGTCTAATCTCTTGAGATGTTTTCGCTGTAGATTTCCAGCACACACAAAGAGTTGTGAAGGCTGGTCTCTATGTAGGTGGCAGTTGTCTGTAATTATGCAGAAAAACATATTGGCTCACTGTGAACAAGAGCTGTTTCAGAATTTACTTCTAACATGGAATTCCCAAACAAAGGCACTCACAGAAAATCCTTAGCTGAATTACTGTAATGTTAAAATACTAAATATTAAGCTAGCACTTCATGAAAATTATGATTGATGCAGTGTATTTCTTCCAATATTGTAAGTGGATGTGAGCACAGTGAGGCAGTGGGTGGTACATTTCAGCAGTGGGTCACTTTCACTCATGCAGATTTTTTGCAAGCATGGCATGCTGGCTCTTGGTCACTGCTGGTGAAAAATGCATAGCTAATGGTAGCAACCATGTTGAAAAATAGTTTTTGTTGCTCTATCAAATCGTGTTACTGTTCTTTTTGTATCTGTTGTAATTTTGATGGAAGTGAATAGGAGGCATTACTTGCAGAGCAACCTACATATTATATTAAAGAAGTATTAAAGAATTTTCTTTGAAAATTCAGTGAAGGGTGGGTTATTAGGGAAAATTTATGTATTACATTGGACTCCACAGGTGCGTGACTTCTGAATCAGTTCTTGGTTATTGATGTTTTGTTTTTATGCTGTAAAATACTGCAGATATCACTTAGAGAATTGTTTCTTCACCGTTACAGCAAACCTTCTGTACTGCTTTAAGAACTGTGGAAGACAAAAGGTGTGGTATTTGAAATGGTGTGCCATGGCCAAGAGTTAAAATGAGAAACATGCAGTATCATAGAATCATAGTATGGCTTAGGTTGGAAGGGACCTCAAAGGATCGTCACGTTCCAAAGCCCCTGCTGCAGGCAGGGCTGCCAACTGCTAAATTAAGTGCTAGATCAGGGCACCATCCAACCTGTCCTAGAACACCTCCAGGGATGGGACATCTGCAACCTCTCTGGGCAGCCTGTTCTAGTGCCTCACCCCCTACTTAGTGAAAAACTTCCCCAACATTTAATCGACTAATCTAAATCTCTTTTCCTTTATTTTAAAACCATTCCCCCTTGCCCTACCGCTATCTACCTGTATAAAAAGTTGATTTCTCTCCTGTCTATAATCTTCCTTTAAATACTGGAAGGCCTTCATGAAGTCTCCATAGAGCATGCTCCAAGCTATGCAATCCCAGCTCCCTCAGTCTTTCATCATAGGAGAGTTGCTCCAGCCCTTTGTGGCCTTTCTCTGGACCCACTCCACATCCTTCCTGTGCAGGGGGGGAGCCCAGACCTGAACACGGTACTCCAGATGGGGCCTCACAGGGGCAGAGCAGAGTGGAACAATCACCTCCCTGTCCTGGCTGGCTACCCCTCTGCCAATGCAGCCCAGGATACTGTTGACCTTCTGGGCTGCAAGAGCACACTGCCAGCTCAGTGGTTATTCCCAGCAAGGCTACTGTCAAGGAGTTCTTCTCCCATCCTGTACACAAACCTGAGATTACCCCGACCCAAGTGCAAAACTTTGTTGTTAGCTTTGTTGAATTTCATTAGGTTCACATGGACCCATCTGTGTAAGCTTCTTTTTCTACCGGAAAGAAGGGGAAAGTTAATTGTAATGCTAAATGGTAAATGCTGACCTCAAAAAATATGAATTATTTCACTGCATTCTAGTGAAAGAAAGGGTTATTGGAGAGATACTTTGTACAAAATATCTTTCAATGAGTCTTGAGTCACAGCATGAAATCTGGAACATCTATTATTAGACTATTGATTTTTTTTTCCCATCAGATAAATTTAAAAAGTTAAGTAAAACATGGCTGTACAAAAATGGCACATGTAGCTCAATTTCTTAAGTATCTTATGCAATGGGAAAAGAAACTGAGGCTTGAGTTCAGTAACTGGTGTATTCCCAGTGTCGGACACAGGATACTTCGACTCACAGATGACTAATTAAAAGTGCAAGAAAAATAACTATAACCCAGAAATGCCCAGTAAAATGAATCCCTATGTTATAAATAAAGATGCACTGGAAGAAATCTGAGAATAGGTCTTGATTTTCTGTCTAATGAGGAACTATATAGAGAAAAGTTAGCTTTGGTATTTTGGGCCAGAGTAAAATAAAAAGACGTGACAAGCTACTTTTGTTTAAGAGATTAAGCTGACAGTCCACTGCAGCTATGTTTCCACTTATAGGAAAAAGCACATTCTTCCTTCCACCGGTGCAAAATACTTGTATGAGAATGACCTGTATTAGTCTAGATGTCTGCTTTAGAATGGTGATCATTCAGTATCTACCAGATACTTGAGTTTAATTTATTCTGATATGAACATCCCCAGTATGCAGTGTGAGAACCTTGATGTGCATTGTCACCAAACCAGAGCTCTCCAATTTTATTTGGTAAAAATCTCTTTCATCTCATATCAGACACAATACCCCGTGTGTAACATGGAACTTGCATTTTAGTCACATAAATGAGTGCACCTTTCTTTACAAGATTTTTGACTCTTAAATTACTCAAATAATTTTTTTTTTAAAGCTCCTCTAGCTTCTCTGATGTCCTGTATATATGCTGTTTTATCCCAGAACTTAAATAAAAAACACCAGTAAACATGACAGGAGGTTACTTCATGGAAACGTGTTCATAAGACAGCCCAGTAGATGCTGAGAAAACAAAATAAATTGGAGTTAGACTGTCACCAACCCCTGTGGATCAGATTTCGAAAGATGAGGCTGCTTTTGCTTGGAGCTTTAACCCAAAATAATTATGGGCAGCATTACTATAAATGTTATGGCAGGCTGCAAGTTGCTTTGTGCACAATGAATTATTTGTCTTTTTTTAAAACCCTTGCAAGTATCTGTAGTTTTTCTAACATTTGTAGTGGAAAATGATTAACACTTCTGAGAAACCAAAGCCTTTTAAAATGCTGTAGTTTACATAGTCATAATTTTACACATCTTTCTCTTTCCATTTTAAATCTGATTTTGCCATATAAAATAAACTAGTAATCAAAAAATTCTGAACAAAAGGGAAAGTATTTCTGATGAAAAGGAAACTGCACTGGATACATTTTTTAAACAATGCATGACCAGCTCTTTTGCTTATCAGACTGGAAATAAACAGCAGCAACAAACAAGCAGGAATCCAGAAACCACATTCAGAAAAGCTGAGCACAACACAGTGTTAACAGCTTCATATTTATTTTGAGCCACAGATTTTCAGTTTTCAGATGTAGTCTGTGCTACACAGAGATATCAAGGTGATCTCCTTCACCATCTCACTAGGATATATTTCTGAAGGGAGGTTTAAAAATGCTTGCAACAGCTCATCTGGAGCTACCTGTTATTTATGAGCATTCACTCTTTGTTATCATATGCGGAACGATTGGGAACAAAAAATAAATCCTAAAGCTAGTAGCTTTTCAGTAATGCTCTGACAACTACCCTGTGATAAGTGGGGAACTGGAGCATACTGCATCACAAGTCTAACAAAGTCTCCCATCCCAGGTGGTGCATATGTGGAGTATTGCAGAGCTTCCTATCCAAACCCAGGTGGTACGTGTCACCTCTGGCTGAAAGCTCTGGTCTATCCTTTCCCACTGTCATGGTGAGGTCTGCTAGTTTATGGTGAAAGAAGGTGATGCAAATAGACGTTGCTAATGGAGAACTGCCATATAAATTTTCCTTTATTACTGGAGTAGAAAATTAAGGTAAATACATGTGCTTGCAGCATTGTATGTGGAGCACTATGTGAAGCATATGAACACTATAGGCTCGTAGATCTTGAAGGCATGATTTCTTTAATGAATTAGAGACTTTATAGGTGTTCCATTTTCCTGCATTTGCTTCCTGCAGCAGGAAATTTTTTAACTCAGCATTCAGCAATACTGGGCATGAGTGATGTTTCAGCTCTAATGGGCTGGAAATAACATGCTGCTGAATCCGTTTCATGCTAGAGGTTTTGCAAAGGAAAACATTAATATAATAATACACTCTGCTGTTGTCATCAGTTTGTTCTTTCTCATTGAATTGTGTGTGTGCAGTTTGCACTTGTTTATTTTAATTATTTCTGAGTGTTGAAAAGTTTGTCTTTGCTTTTAGAACTAAGGTCAAATATCTTTGTAGAAAACCAATTAGCACTTAGGTGTGTGAAATCTTGCCTCAGTGTTTTTTGCTCTTATGGCACAATAAAGACATGAAGATGTGGAAAAAAATATACTTCCAAGTACTGAATCACATCATTTGGATTTGGATGATTTGGGAGGAAAAAAATGGAGCCACTGTGGAGCTCTTCTGAGTTGAATACAAAAATTAATATTACATCTGGTCTTTCTTGTAGCTGTTATTCTCAAAATAATAGTAACATTTTTTGCTGCCATGGTGATTTTCTTCTTGTATCGTCTTTATGAATGCTAAATAATTAATTGCTGTTGCAACCAGATGATATTAATATCCTCTTCCTTCTGTCACTGGGCAAACTGAGGCCCCACTGCTGTTCTCACCCTTCTCATCTTCTGTTTTGGCCCCTCTGTGTTACCTCAAATTTTTTGCTAAAATCACCCTTTTTTAAAGACCAAGGTGTTGTGAGATCGGTATAGATTATGTTCTTTGTTATTAGCCTGAAGAGTATTTTTTATTTCCCAGAACTTTCTAATGCACCATTTGACAGACATCACCCCTTGCCATACTACTGAAAAGCCCAGCAGTGTGTAAAGCCTAATTCCCTGCTCAGAAGCACAGAGGTAAAAGTAAAAATCAGTTTGAGGATAGAGCTGAGACAACTTTGTTTACTTTTGTTGCCTCTGCATCAGAAGTACTGGCAAATGGGAGAAAAGCGAGGATCAGTAGAAGGGTTTAAAGAGCTCAGGTGACTTGTACAAGTAATAACATAAAGGAAAAGAAAGCATAAACACATTTTCAAGGTTTTCTGATTAAAAGAGGCTGCTTATTTTAGATGCATGATGCAGTGACCACTAGATTAGTGTTCTTGAGATATTGCTCTTAGCTACTCCATCTGAACTCAGGTGACCTCAGCCAGGAAATAACCAACTACATCTTGCTCACTGACAGCACAAAAAGTCACGTGTTTTATCCACAGCAGCTCAGTAGACATCAGTCAGAGTTAGGGTCATATCGTATGTTTCAAAGTTGGGCCAACTTCCTTTTCCTGACTTGTCAGAAATAAATATTTTAGAAATCCATGTAAATGGAATACAAGTTGATTCACAGAGCAGGATGTAGTTATCTAGAATGCAGAAACACAAAGAAGCTGTAACAATTTTTACAAAGGATATAATTCAGTTTAAGGTTACTGTTTTTCCAAAGAAAACCCCACAGTACGAATAGATAGAGCTGCTTTTCAAGGCTGGAACCAAAACACAATGTTTACTTTCAAACATAGTTTCCAATCCTGTATGATACAAATTACCCAGGGCACTGCCATCTCTTTTGTCCTTGTATTATCATTCCAGGTAGGAAATTGCCAAGTAGGACACTTGTGTGGATTACATAATTTTGTCCCACTCATAAATAGGACAAACACAGGAGTCCCTTTTACAGCCCTGTTCATGATGACTTTTGCTGTCTGCGTTGTTGTGGCTGGGGAAATTCTTGCTTTCATTATTCACCAGGACTTCATAACTTTTCCTCCCAAGCCTTTGTATTTCTTCTCTGTACTTTATGAAGCTCCACACATTTCCACAAGATAATATTTGAATGAAATCTCTACAAACAAAAGAACATGCTTTATTATGAAAAAACAGCTTTCTTCCAGGAGCCTCACTGGATGCATTGCATTGCCTTGCTGTTTTGCATTTCTTGCAAAAAGAGATTTAATCTCTGAAGCAAATGTCAAACCTGTATAAAATGTCAGTTCACAGCAGGGTTCACCTGATTCTGAGCTTCACCTTTTGCTTTACTTGCTCAGGTGCCTCTGCAGCACGGCTGTGCCCTACTGTGGGGCAACTTGGGCAGGGAGTTAGAGAATGCCCATGACCTGTGCCTGGCTGCAGAATCTCCTGCAGAGTCCCAGCAGGGAGGGCAGCCTGTCCTCCAACCCAATGCATGTGCTGTGTCCACAAGGGGAAAACGATTTATGAGAGGCACAGAATTTTTGCTTCCGAATACAAAATGCAGCTTGCATTGAGTAAATAGTTTCTCTTTGCAGGGATATGTAGTCGATGAAAAAGCAGCCATGCAAGCCCGATGGGAAGAGGCATCTAAAGAAACAATCAAGAAAACAACCAAGCCATGCCCTAACTGCCATATTCCAGTGGAGAAAAATGGTAAATTTGTCAAATAACTGGTACTTAACTGTCATGTAAAATTAATGTTACAACGTATATATGAACGAGCATGCACACATATGCATGCTATCATGACAAGAGAGGAAGGGCACAAACCTCTGCCATTTTATCTAAGTTATTTTGAAACCAGTAAATGTAAAATGCTTAGCTCTGAAACCACTGACTGAGCCTCACAAAACACTTAGGTATGTGATAGACAAGGAAAATGGTACACTGGGTGTAGCATTAATATGACTTAATGCCCAGTAAGCTGTATAGTTATTGGAATGGAAAGAAATACACATTTACAGGACAAAACTCATCTCACATTGAAACAAAGAATGAGTCCGATGAAGTACCGAAGATGGAATATAGGAGAGTTAGATCTTATCTAGATGTCTAGACAGCATACAGCTGAATTTAAATGAAATGAATCTCAACCCATTGAAATGCCTGCAGTGGAAGATCGAGTCTGAGGAAGAAATGTGAGTCCTGACAAACTGTGCACTGATTAGTGCCTTCCATGTAGGATGAAAAGTAATCTGTTTGGACTGGATTGGATTCCTCCTTTAACCAGCACTGGACTGATTAAAGGAGGAAATAGGAAAAGCAAATAGGCTACGCTTTGTAGAATGTGCTGTTCCAAGACTTGATTGTATTAAGGTGAATTAATCAAAATATCTTAAAATGTTTGTGTAAATATTATATGAATGTTAAGGATAGAGACTGCCTCCCCATTTTGTGGCATCAGTTATACTAATGGGACTTTGAAAATGCTAAATGAGACACTGCAAACTGTGCAAACTGTAGGGAGAAAACATTTGGAGCAGTGCTACTATGGAAATATTACTGAAAAAGAAATAGGACAAAATCCTGAAATATGGCATATGAGGAAAGAAAAAAAAGGTAGCTGGCAGATGGAAAGTGGGAGATTTGAAGCATAAGGAGCAGAAGGAATGAAAGCATGAATTCAAGAGTGAGAAGGGGAGATAAGATTTGGCAAAGTGTAGAGAACTTTCTTTTGCTGCCTAGAGCAGCAAAAGAAAAATGGAGGAGTAGTTCAGAAAAGTTATTTACAGGCTTATAAAATGAGCTGGAAAGCCAGAAAGTTGAACTGGGTTACAAATAGGCAGTATTTGTGACTGTTCATACTTACAGTATAAGAATACACAAAGAAAAATCTTATGATTAGGCTGGAATCAGTGCTAGAATCTTCACTTTCTCCTACACTGTAACTTCATCGTTAATTTATAGGTAGTTGTTGTAACACATTGTGGGGTAAATAACTCCCAAGGATGGTACTCTGCAAAGAAATAGTATAGATAACAGAATATTTTGAGTAGTTCTATATAGATAGGATACAAATAATACAAAAGAGAAGATGGTTCATCTTCAGGATGACAAGGCTCACAGGGGAGTCCACATGGGAGGGATCTCCAAGAAGAGATCCTTCCCTGGTGGTGGTCAGCCCTTAAATGAGGTTTGGGAGAGGTGGAGCCAGGCTCCACCCCTTCCACTCACACAGGTATATCACCTTCACCTGTGCCCCCATGGCTGACTCGGTGCTCACCTCAGGTGATCAATCAGTGGTTCAGGCCGTGATTCAGCAGTTCCCATACACACATCATAAATAGAATATCCCTATTTGACACTATGATATAATTTATATAATTCCAGCTAGGGAAATTGCTTATAAAAATCACTGATGTGTCAAGAAATAAATAAAGGCCATTATATTTTTTTCCTGGAAGAAAATAATTACTCAAAATAGATTGTAAGCAGGAACAGACCTTTCCTTGCTTATGGACAGACCCATGTCAAAACAGTGCCTCATATTACAAAATGACAAAGACACAGTAGCAAGCTAGAAATATTTCAGTGTACTGGAACCAGTCGGTAATGCTGCCATTCAGAAGAACCTCAGCAGGCTGGGAAGTGTGCTGAGTGGAACCCCATGAAGTTCAACAAAGGTAAATGCAAAGGTCCTGAGCCTGGGGAGAAGTAACCCTACACACCAGTACAAGCTGGAGACCAACTGGTTGGAAAGCTTTACAGAAAAGGACCTGAGTGGCCTGGTGTACAAGATGAGTTTGAGCCAGTAGTGCCCTTGCAGCAAAGGAAGTCAGCTGTATCCTGGGCTGCATGAGGAGGAGCGTCACCATCAAATCATGGGAGGTGATCCTTCTACTGATGAGACATGTCTGGAGTACTAGGTTCAGTTCTGAACTCCCCAATAAACATGTGGATGTAGCAGAGCAAGGCAAGTGAAAGGGCTATATAGGTGAGTAAATCCAAGGAAGGAGCATGTCATGAGAAGCTGTGAGAGCTGGGTTTATTTATCCTGGAGAAAAGAAGGCTGAGGGGGATCTTACTAGTGTGCATAAATACCTGATGGAGATGGTAGAAAACACAGTTGGGCTCTTCTCAGTAGTGTGGATGAAAGGATAAGAGGCAATGAGCCCAGATCCAAATGCAGTAGCGAAATGTATTTGAAAACACTTTTCACCATGAGGGTGGTTGAAGACTGGGACAGGCTGCCCAGACTGGTTGTAGAGTCTCCATTCTAAGAAACGTCTGACTAGACATGAGCCTGAGGTTTAGCTGAACCTTCCATGAGCAGAAGAAGGTTGAGCTGGATCATCTCCCGAGGTCTCTTCCCACCCCAGTGATCTGTGAATTAAGGTGTGAAGGTTGAAAGGTGCAGTGCATGTTGTCTTCTCTGATAATGGGTACTGCATGTTCTGGCTTCCAGACTGACATTTGTATACTGCTGGCAGCCCATTGTTTCCCATGTAACAATACCATGGATTTATACTAATGATGTGTTTCACTGAGTCAGAAGATAAAAAGGCTTATAACAAAACACATTTGTTAATTGCATTCTATTGAAATATATACCAATTTTAAATAATTGATTTTCAAAAGGGAACAGTATCTCAGCAGCATTTTCTTTAGTTGTATTCCCCAAAAAGTTGTAGTCACGCACAAATTACAGGTTTTCAAACCACCACTTACAAACCAAACTTGTGCCTGCTTGTTAGTGAAAACTTTTAACAAAAATGATTAATATCCTTGAGAAGTCAAACTGACAAGACTTCCTGGGAGCTGCAGTGGTCTGCCTGCTTCTCCAAAAGCACAGGAAGCCAGGAGGTCCTCAGTGGGCCTGGCTGCTGTGAGGCTGTGGTTTCATTGACAGTCTAGAACTGGTTGGGACAGGTATACAAGTGTTCTGTGAAATCGTGCTTGCAGAAAGTGTTCTGGGGAGGATCATAATGCAGAACAGCTTATTCTCACCTGTAGTCAGGTGGCCTTCAGGCCATGATGAAAAATCCAGTACAATGAACTGGGATAACCTGCTGCCAGAATGGATACTGCCCAGCTGCTTTGACTGCCTGAGTGGCTCTAAAATTCCCTGAGCTCTTGCTTCTTCCCTGTGCCTTCCCACCTCTATGGTCCCATGAATTAGGGCACAAAGCATGAAAAGTGCAGTGCCTCATTTCCTCTCTGGTAAAGGGTACTGCACGTTCCAGCTTCTGGACTGACTGAAAGGAACACTTTGCATTTCCCTGAGTACAGCTGGTGTCAAGAGGCTGGTGATTGTGTGCTGAAATCTGCCAGCAGTCCTCCTTTGGGAGGAGCACACTGACTCCACACACAGGAATAATTCTGCTTTCTCTCCTCAGAAGTTTCTGTGGCCATTGTTTGGTTTTTTTTTCAAGTGACAGTGACAATGCTGTATTTCTTTATGCCCATAACTTCTCTACAAGACCCTGTGTTTCTACAGGCATTGTAGAATCTTTCTAAATGCCAGTAACTTTTCTGTAGTGTCAACATTTTACGGGCTGGTTCAGCCTAGTTCTGTGATGATTGGGGCGGGGGACCCATGGACACATGATCCAGGGAAGGGGAAGGGGGAAAGGGAAAGAGAAAAAGGAGACAGTGGCAACGATCTGAGGAGGAAAGCTGATTTACTAAATAAGATATAAAAATGCAAAAACACAATATAATACAATATAATTGGAATTGAGGCTAGTAAATCAAATAAAATGAGCAAGAGAGAGTGTCCGATAAACTGAAGGCCTTACGCTAACGCTGAAGGCGGACGGCAGCGAGCACCCACTGCTGAGTCCATCCCAAAGGAAAGAGAGTGAGTGTCCTGTGACCACAGACAGTTTTTATCTTTCCCTCTGAGCAGAAAAACATAAAAATACAAAGCAATGCAAAGTACTCTGGGGAACACAGTTCTCTTCTGAGAGAAATGTACCCAGAGCTTTTGATGCTCCATGGAGCTGGAGCATTAACTCTTTAACTCTGAATGCACTACATGATGTTATGATGTGGAATGCCAATAATGAAAATCATAAAACCATGACACTGTAGAGCCAACATGAAAGAGCAAGGCACTGTCCCACAGCTCTGTTGTCAGTCTGAGTGAGTTTAAATACACATTGATGTCTCTCAGAGGACTGCTGTTCTCACAGGGCTGTGGGCCACACTGCTTTAGGCACCCTGCATTCCGACTGCTGATCTCAACGTCTGCACAGCAGAGATCTTGATTGATGGATCTCAGCAGGTAGAACACATGCTTGACACAACTCTAGTTCCTGAACCAGGATTGAGATGCATTTCATCCAGATTCCTCTCTTAATATGAATTGTAAGAGAGGAATATGAATTGTAAGACAAATGTGTCTGAACTTTAAGTAAAAAGTATTGTGAAGGTTGGCCATCAGTACACTTACATTTAAATAAGATAAAAACATCCGTTGAACTGCATCTCTTACATAAATACAAAATCTTTGGTGTGTTGAATATACCTTGCCATCACAGCTTGTTTTCTCCCTCTGTCAAATGAAGCAGATTGGCCTATTTTAACAAATCAGTTCTGGTGTCTGTTGTTTTTACCCTCTGGAGTGGCATTTATAGGAAAGGTTGTGTAAGGGTAGCAGGTCGTACAGTAGGAAACACACTCCTTGAACATCCTATCACCATCTGGAGTCAAACTGAGATGACATGTCAGTACTTCTTATTGCATGGTTTTCATTCTGTTTGAATTATACAAGAGATTTCTTTGTGTGGTAAGCAACATAATTTCCATCTGAAGTACATTTTTGTAATAACCTTTGACAATGTAAATGTTTTACATATCACAAACTAAACATATCATCAAGGCTGTGAGCAGAGAGATTAAAGCTGCTCTCACAGTATGGGCAAGTAAGAAACCCAACACAAAGGAAACATTGATGTGATTCAAAAGGCTGCTTCAGATACTAAGAAGGTCTAGTCAACTTACGTTACTAATCCATTTTTATCTAATAAGCAGTCAGTCATCAAAATCTGTCTCCTAATTTATTCTTTGCAAATCCCTCCAACATTGAATCCAAATTAAAAAAAAATAATAATTTAGTTCAACTTCTGGCTCGTTTCTACTAGCATAGACTACAGTGGAGGAGACACCTCGATGAGTTTTTAGAGCCTGCCATTGCTGTTCCCTTGCACAGTCTCTCCAAATGTCAGCAGTTCCTACTTCTGTAGTCCCTCAAATGATATCAGGATGTTGCAACCCAATAGGAAGGGAATATGAGATTTAGAAAGCTGAGGAGAAGCAGTCTTCAGGTTTGTATTTCTCTTTTACTAAATACTTACTTGGTTAGTAATTGAATGCCATCAAAAGTTATTTTGATTAATATCTGTAAGTGCTTACCAAGTACTGAACCCATTCTTCTGCTGTTTTGCAGGTGGCTGCATGCACATGAAATGTCCTCGACCTCAGTGCAGGTTTGAGTGGTGCTGGAACTGTGGCCTGGAGTGGAACAGAACCTGCATGGGCAATCACTGGTTTGACTGATAGCACAGTGGCCCAGGGGCTAGCTGGCACTGTTGCTACAGCTGGCTTTCATCAGGGTCAAATTCTGAACTCCCTGCTTAAACAAAACTCCCAGTGGTTTCAAGAATGGGGAATTTAGAAGTTAGTTCAGTTCGTTGTTTTTTTCTTGCTTGCTTAGGAAATAATACTAAACTCACACTGAATGTACACCAAATGTTTTAGATGCACTAAGCAAAAAGAGAAACTGTTTTAATGGACAGATTTACTCAATGTGGCACAAAGGGGAATAAATCTCACCTTTCTGAGTAACTGCAATCAGCACAGAGAGCAGTCAGGTTTACTATGAGGGACTCGATTGATTATGTGATTTCTAATCAGAAATCCCTAACTCCTGCAGGAGGGCAGCACATGCTTGTGTGTATGAGGGGCTATGGAGAAGAGTCCCTGCACCAACTCCTTTGCTCAGTCAGCACAGTTTTTGATTTTAAGACTGTATTTCTTAACAGCTTAATAGCTTTTTAGCAGATGGAAGACACTGGCTGTTCAGTGTTTACTCAGGGTACCTTCCAAACAGGTTTTCTGTAAGGTTCTTGCTTTCAAACCAAATTCTCATAGAAACAGCCAGCTTTATGCCAGATTTGTGCTTGCATAGCACATGGCATGAAGTCTGCCTCTGTAGTCATCACAGACTATGTTACCTCTGATAGATTGGTTGAGCAGTTTCAGCTGTAACCACGAGTGTTGGAGTGGTGATTGGATATGACTAAGTGTTGCACAAGCTAGACTTATAGGGTTTCATTTTTTTGTGCTTACAGCAATGCTTTGGATGTAGCAAAGAGAAGCAGGAGGAGCCTTCTCGGGGGTTTCCTTCATCATCAATCTAAATTGAATCAGAATATGGTTATACTTCTGAAAATGTATTCACAGCTCAAACAACAAGGAACTTCTTTCATTTTACAATTTTTAAACAATAAGTAAAGCTTTATAGCATTTCCATGTTCTGACCAATCGTTCTGTTTCATGTCCTTTACATTGCTATGCTAATCTAAAATGAAATGGGTACTGTTCATCTCAGCATGTCAGGTAAGGACCTCTACAATCCAGCTTGAGGAAATGATACAGTAAATAAAGTTGTCAAAATTGTCTTCATTTCTTATGTATTTATTTTCATACAAGGTGAGTACAACGATGTTGAGTGTAATGGATAATACATTTCCTTGATGGAGTAAACTCAGCTGATTCCCAGCTGAGAGACTAGCCCTTTGATTAAAGCATACTCTTAGGAGAAAATTAATTCTGAACTTCATGTATCAAGTCTGAATTAACAGCTTGCATGGTATGACCATAGACTTCTGAAAAGATGGGTATGCCTTGTATCAGTCAGTGCAGAGCAAAAATCTCAAGGCACAAAGAAATCCCAGACTCTGCAAGAAGGCCCAACTGTTAAAAGCAGTGGAGTACTCATCTGTCTCAGCTGGAAATCATCTTAAAACTCTGAGGGAAAAAAAAAAAGGATTAAAGGGTGAGGTACCAAAAATGAAAGTGAACTGAAAGAATGAAGAAAATGCTGTGAGAGGGAGAAAAAAAGTGGCAAAGAGAGCACAACAGCCACCTGGTAAAAGCCATTTTCCTTTTTAGCACTAGTGAACTAAAATGTATGCAGACATAGTCTCATTAGAGCACAGGAGTGCAACAGAATGATGTGATTTAGTTCATTTAAGTGCCGTATCTTAATGAGGATATTTTGCTGTTCTGATTATTTCATTATTTGATTTCTTTCACTAGGTCTATTTAATCATTTTATGGCTTTTTTTACCAGCAGGCTTGGGAAAAATCTCCATGAATAATTTTACTTTTATACTAAGTTGCATGGGAGAAGTCTGGGTCTCTTTCTCATTTTTGCTTAGTGCCTTTCTTACAGAGGTAGAAAAACTTGTCTACTGTAAGACAATTTCACTGAGTTAGAGTTATCCCTAACAAGTTAATATTTTAATGTAGATACTTATAACACAGGCTCCTGGATCAAGGTCCATTGAAGTCAAGGGACCATATAGATCATCTTCTGTACTTCTTTCTGGTCTCAACAGAGCATGACTGAGCATGAGTCATAAGGCTACAAAAGAAAGAACTCTTTCTTGGGAAGAATTCATCAGAAGCTGGGATTATGAACATTTATCAAAGACATAAGCAAGGACAAGAAAGGAGAATAAAGGAATTCAGAATAAAGGCACTGAGTCAGTGTTATTCAGTTTTAGAGAGTGACTTTACTGCCACGTAAGGCTTCTTCACACATTCCAGATTCGCAATTTACAACCGTATGACACCCACTTGCCAAAAAGGGACGGCTTCTGCAGATTTTGTTAGAACACATCCTGATCTTCTCTGTATTAATATATATATGTATCTGTATACACACACAGTTTGAGATGGTACAGCCATCTGTACCTTGCTTCTGTTTACAGTAAGATTAATTTTCATGGTTTTCACAATGTAGAAGGCATGAAAAAATAAGATTAATGCTCTGCTGACACAGTAAGAATGCTAGAATGCCTACATAAATGTGTGAAGTGGACCTAAAATTTCCTATACTTTTTTCTTTTTTATTCTGCATGGAGAAAGTACCTTTAAAGAATCTAAAACACTTGTTTTAAAACTTACTGAAATTGTGATCTAAACCAAAATGAAACAGAAGAAATGAAGTCTTGGGTGTCTTAGCAGTCCCTTACGCTTATTTTAGTTGTGAGCTTCCAAGGTGGGATTAGTCCCACTCAGCCTTAGCTATCAGTTGGTTTGGTAGCCTCAGAGATTTAGGTACAGACCTGCTGTGTGTGTATGGATGGGGGTCGTAGTGAGTTTCAAGCACAGTTGGCCATGGCAGAAGTGTGATGGAAAAGTTCCTGCCAAGGACTGAGTGCAATTCCAGATGTACAAACAGGACTGTGTGTCTCCCCCATGTTCTGTCATTGTTACAGAGGAGTGGGAGGTGGAAGGGCCCTTTTCTTAAAACTTACAAATTGTCATTTTTTTGACAGCATTCATGAAGCTAGCCCTGGCAGATGCTCCCTTTGGCTGGGCACTCACGCCTCTGGAAGTACTCCTGTCAGCTGCAGGGTGAGGAAGGGAAACAGGACTCAAGCACAAAACAAGAGGCAAACTGAGGGCATACGCAGATACAGATACTCTTCAAGAGCTTGTGCGTTTGTGTTCACCACTAGCAATGCATTCTGGAAACACTAAGATTTAATATTGAAAGAAGATGATTCATTACAGTGATGTAAAGCAAAAAAAGAACTCTGCATCTTTTAAAATCTATGTTTGCCTTTGTTAGCTGAGGTTGGTTCACCTCAACATTTATTCATCTTTTGGATTATTACAATTGGAGACTTGTTCCATGTACTGCAACCTAAGCTCCATTTAATGTGTGTTAAATGGATTAAGTACAGAATATATGCTAAAATATTCAATAATAATTATCTGTCTAATAATTCAGCTCTATAACAATAAAGAAAATGTCTTATATTCAATTCCAGCTGGCAGTGAAATCTGAAGACTGAGTAGACTAAGAAGGAAATATGAACAGCTTGGCTCCCTAAGCACAAAGCATATCTCAAAGCTTACCAAAGATAATATTATAGGAGCCATGACTTCGACTAAAATATGCTTTGTATGTCTGCCCTTACCTTGTCGCCAACTACAATCCAACTAATTTCATTTTAAAATGTAGACTTTGAAAAGAAATCAGTAAGTGGAACTTCAGAGGAAAGATTACACCGCTGTTGGAAAAGTCACACTCTCAAAGGACAATTAAGGAGTGTTTTTTTTCTTTTGCATATGAATATCCTACATAGCAATGGAGAGTTGTGGTCTGATTTTTTAACAATGAGATTTTGTTCCCAGGCAGCAAAATTCACATGCTTCTTACTGTTGCTCCTCAAGTGACAGCTGAAAAAAAAAGCTCTGGACCAAGGCAGCCAACAGAAGGAAACTGTGCTTGATCTTGGCAGTCATTTAGCAATTTCACCTATTTTTAAATCGTGCCCATTTTTAAGAGGAATATTAATGACCCAGAGAACTACCAACCTGTCAGCCTCAACTCTGCTGGGGAAGGTCATGGAACTGATCCTCCTGGAAGCTGTGAGAAGGCACATGGAAAAGAGGGAGGCGATACCTGACAACCAACATGGCTTCACCACAGGCAAGTTCTTCCTGGCCGACCTAGTGAATCTGCCACAACACCTTTCTCTCTAAATTGGAAGTATATTGTTTTGGTGGGTGGACCATTCAGTGGATGAGGAACAGGTTGCAAGATCGTACCCAGAGAGAGATGGTCAGCAGCTCAGAGTCCAGATAGAAATGGTGACAAGTGGTGTCCCTCAGGAGTCAGTACTAGGTCTGGTGCTCTTTAATATCTTCATCAATGACACTGACAGTGCGGTCAGGTACACCTTTGGCAAGTTTGCAGAAGACATCAAACTGTGATGTGGTTGACACACCTGAAGGATGGGATGCCATCCCTAGAGACCTAGACAGGCTGGAGCAGTAGGCCAAGGGAAACTTCATGAGGTGGAGAGTGAAAGGATGGAGCACAGCCCTGCTGAAAAGGACTTGGGAGTACCACTGGATGCTGAAGTACACATAAATAAGTTAAATGCAGCAACAAGTGATTTATACACATTACAATGTCCATTGCAGTCTTCTCTATCAGCATGGGGATCTAACCAATGGGTATTAACAGATATTCTGCCTCATTGGGGAAGAAATAATAAAAGGGACCACCAACTGATTGTAGATGCACTTGATGTAGTCCAAGATGATATATCCAATAGCTCTTAATTGTATCCAAGCTTAACTATGGATGCAGTCTATGGTATCAGCAATTACTAAAGAAGATGCATTGGGCACCTTACCCACTGGAATTCAACAGGTAATTTAGGATAATGCAGAAATTTGAAAATGGATTGCAGTCCTGGTGGCATTTAGTCAGTTTTATTTTTAATCCCGTTAGTAAGAAGGCCACAGCTTTTGTCTAATCAATACACATTCTTTGGTATAAACCTTATACCCATCATTGCACTAGAATTAAATCTCAACAGGACTAAACTTAATCTGTTAGAGCATAGAGTGTGGGCCTATCACAACAGAAACAAAATGGCAGATGTTAGCACCTGTGTTGTATTGGAACAACATGCATTCATTGTGACAATACCATCAAGATCGATTGACTCATCATTGGAATGAATCAGTGGAGAAACTGCTACAGCAGACTACTGAATGTGCTTCAGCAAAGAGGTAAATGTACGACATTGTATTTTATCTGACTTCATTTGAAAGGAAATATTTCTAACTCTAGTTAGCAATTTCAGAAAAATAGTTCACCATTTTTTTTAAAGCATGGTCACTTGGCTCCCATTATGCTTATTCGTGTATATGTTTGCCCATTTGACTCCTGATTCCCTTGTAGCTCATATACTGATCTCCAGCTGTAGACCATGTAATCCTCAGGAAGATTAGCTAATCCGCTAACAGTTTCCAGCTTGATTGTCTAGAGTATAGATGTTGAACTTTTTGGCATGTCTGGGTGGCATCTAGTGAACAGAAATTGTCTGGGGCCATATATACTTGCTCCAAAAGTAATGCCTCCTACTTATTTCCATAGAAATGACATTATTTGATAAAGCAAATTCTCAGCTACAAATCACTGTTTTTCAGGAGAGTCACTACCGTTATCTATGCATTTTTGCCAGTGATGAACAACAGCCTGTGTAACAATCTGCATCGGTGAAGGTGACGCACCACCCAACACCTCACTGTGCTCTCATTCACTGTTTAGTCTCCACAAATGTTCAGCAAGCATCGGTGAATGCTTATGGGTGCATTTTTTCCACATGGAGGAATTCATTTCCACACCTTTGCTTCATTCGTACTTCCAGGTCAGATGCCATTTTGTCAGACTACCTCTCTGCTGCCATCTGTCACATGGCAACAACATATAACAGAATATTGGTGGAAAGATTCAGCTTCTACTGCTATTCCAGTAATATCCACCTCTGGATACATAATAAACATAATAAAACAGGAGCCACTTCTTTTGGAGCAGCCCTCACAGAATATACAATATCATTAATATATAAGCAAAACATTTTAATTTTAAATATTTTTCTTAAAACATTAAGAAAAAGAGAGGGGAAAAAAAAAGCCTAAAACTAGTGGGATATTTGACCTTGTTTTTGTGAGACTAACACACCAGTCTTGTTCAATGGCAGTGGTTGCAATTCTTATGAGGTCTCAAGGTGTTCATCAGATATTTTTTATGAAATTTTACTCTTCTTGACAGCAATTTTCAATAATTGTCAATAATTTACTCTTCATTGACAATAATTGTTCAAAATGTGTGTACTGCCAAAAAGTGATGACTTAAATAAGGTGTGATTCTGAAGTGAAGGATATTTTTCTTTGCTAAGAAAATGACTTTGAGAGTGAGGGTAGTGAGGCGCTGGAACAGGTTGCCCAGAGAGGTGGTGAAAGCCCTTTCCCAGGAGACATTCAAGATCTGGCTGGATGAGGCTCTGAGCAACCTGACTGAGCAGTGCATGTCCCTTTTCATTACAGGGGAGTTGGACTAGGTGAGCTTTAAAGGTTCCTTCCAACTCTAAGGATTCCATGATTATATTTTCAAATTCTTCTATCAAACAGAAAGCACAGCTGTATATCTTCGCTGTTCAGAGCCCTGTGTCTAACCAGTATATCAAAATGCATACAGTTATCTGACATCACTTGAATCAGCACCATACTGCCTTCCCCTTCCCATGCCCAGCTTTTAGTCCACACAGTTAACAGCACACTGATAGTTCACTTCTTGCTGAGCAATGGGTGTGCACCCGGGGCTGCTCTGCAGGGAAAAACCACTGCCTTTACAGCTCAGGAGAGTGTGGATCACACTGCCAGTCAGGCCAGGCTGCACGTGGGCCGTGGGACACGGGTTGGATGTGCCTGGTTTAGGAATTACAGAATTACATGCAGTGAGTGGCTCCTCCTCATATTTTGGGTAATTTCATGCAGACCACAAAAATTTTTCTTCATTATTATTGATAGTGCTTTTCTCACTGCTTTTAATTTACTTTTTTTTTATCTGTGTAATCTTTTTCTGGATAATGGAACAATGGTTCTAGCCAGAAGATAAAATATGAAGCAAGAGGTCACATGTTACATTATTTGTTTGGCTTTTATCCCTTGAAAGCCTGAGGAATCCACAAAATCCATGGCAGCGGGAAAGTACCATTATCTGTATTTTACAGTCAGGGAGTTCAGTCCAGACAGAACAGCCAGACCACATATAGACAAGAGCACAGACATACTACGTAGACAGGCGTGTGCCAGCCCTCTCCCACATTCCCACATAGGGGAAAGCTGTGGCTGCACCACAGTGGGTGGCAACTTCATGCCAGCATAACAATGATGTGGGCCCAGAGAAGCAGGAAGGACACAAAGAAAATAAAATTTTAAAAGGTTAGGTTTCTCAGTAGCTGAAGCTGTGACCTAACATGACGTCCTGTGTAACCACTGGGAGTTTCAGCTACCGGCTTTGCTGGGAGAAAGGTAATTTAGAGGCTTTGAAAATGCCATTTAGTTTGACTTTTTAGCAGTACATAGGAGATCTCTGGGAGAACTTAATGTCCCAGCTTTCTCCTTGTTTCTTTGTTCTTTTAATATTTCATCTTTAAAATGTATTTGTGCCCACTCTCTCCACCTCGATTTAGTGCAAACTAAAAATCCATCAAGTACCAATGTCATAGTCGTTTTAAAAAGCTTTAGTTAAGTGCAGCTGAAGCAATACTCTGTATACTCATTCTTAGTTGGTACATGAGGTAGTATCTACCTCATAAACAGTAATCTCTGAACTCTGCCAACTTTATTGTCTATGCAGCAGCCTCAAAACTAGTTGGATGAGGATTTCAAGCAATGATTGAAAGGCACTGCTAAAATAACCAGAAATCAATGAAATGAAGTAGTGTTCAGACACTATACTTCTGCTGGGGCCAACATAGTGTGTGGGGTTTTTTTACAATGAACATTTTTTACAATGAACATTTACTATATGCAAGTTAATAACAATCAGTGGTGTTTCATTTTTAGTTCTCCTTTCTGTATAGCTTTGGGCAGAGCTGAATAAATAAAAACACAAAGCAAACAAACTTTTTATCTGATTCTGGATGCTGAGCTTTATGAAAAAAATCTGGCTTTGAGAAACTTGATATCAATGTTGGATTTGACCAAAATATCCATAGTCTAGAGCCCATTGTAATGAATACATCTAGTGTCTCTTTTGTCACATTTCCAGCAAGCAATACATACATCACACTATTATTTTACTATCTGTAAATACTATTTACTTACATATTTACACTGAATTATAAAAGGTCTTAGCAGAGCTTCACCAATTCTCAAATAAATTATTTCTATTTATTGTTGTGCCACACTACTTCAGCCAAAGAAAAATGGGTTTTCTTGTTGCCTCACTCCACTGTGGAAGAGAGTGTTTGTAAGAGGCACATGAGTCTTGATGCTTCCAGGGGCACATTATGAGGTCCCTCCATGTATGTTCCCCCAACTTTGTTTTCCAGACTTTCCTTGTCTTACTCCCAAATGAAATTTCAAACTTCGAGGATTGTCTGATAAATTATTGCTTGCAAAAAGAAAATCCAGAAGTCTTTCTTATTCATGCAGTCATTGTCTCTGACTCAACAGCTTCCTTGGCTAGTTAATAGCATTAACAGATAAAACTCCCTACCAGGAGGATTTTCTGATACTCCACTGTTTATTATTATTATTATTATTATTATTTTCATGATATTAACCCTTGGGAGCAGAAAGGTCTTGTTAGCTTGTTGTGTCCAGCCTGCTATGGTGCTACAGGCACCTTGCTATGAAAGACTTTCCATATGCTTACAGAAAGCTCTTGCAAGCAATTCTTTTCAGACTCCTTTACTTCATTGCACAGCACTTTTAGAACCTGATTCCAGCTGCTAATGATGAGACACATTTTCATTTCATGTAATGAATGGCTAGTTACTATTTTATCAATATATTTTCTAAGATAGAAGTTTTCTTTTTACTGCTTGTGTTTAGTACTCCCTTCCTTTCCTAACTGTTCTAGGTAGCAATCACATTTCCACTCCATTTGTTATTGGTTTTTTGTAGATTAAGTAAGCCAAACTCAGAAGCTTGTTTGACCATTTCTTTAACCATACGAGAATCAGCTTATTCTGATTTCATCTTTTTTTTTTTTTTTTTCAAATATGAGTGATGGGATTTTGCATATGACAGCATGCAGTCTCACCATAGCCCTCATGTCTCTACCAGAACAAACATTTCTGGCACATGCCAGAATCACAGCATGCTCTTCACAAATACATCATGCTGACACATCGTAACCAGCCTGTTTCCCAAAGCTTGTTTCTAAAAGATGCACTTCCACTGTATCAGGTATCTATACCTTCTTTCTGACTATTTATCTTGCTTGTTTATTTTTGCATTTATACAGTGCTAGCTATTTACTGCTGTGTATCTCAGGATACAAGCAAGTAACTGCAAAGTAAGCAAATACAGGTAATCATCCTTGAACATTTGTGTATGTTGTAAATGTTTTCTTCAAGTGCTACAAAAGCTGTTCTATTTATTTTTTTAACTACCTCACAGTATTGTAAAACTTATATTTTCAGTGAATCTAATAGCTTGATGGGTTTGAATAACTCCAGATTGACAACTCACTTGTTTACTAAACTTGTTTGTTTTTATACTCAAGATTTGCCTAAAGTGCTACTAGTAGATCTCATGTAGATGTAGGTGAATACAGTGAGTTGAGTTATAGTTTAGTTGGCCAGCAACTCAATACAAACCCAGGTGATCACTCACTCCCACACTCAGTGGTATGGGAAAGAAAATAGGAAGAGCAAAAGCAAGAAAAAAAAAATACACATGGGCTGAGGTTTAGTCTAATAACTGAAGGAAAGAGACAAATAGTGATGGAAAAGCAATCACTCACCACCACTCACAATCACACTGATGCCCAGTCAGTCTCCAAACAACAGTTACTTTAGAAAGAAAACCTCCCAGATTTTGTTACTGTGCATGACATTGTTCACCATGGAGTAACCCTTTGGTCAGTTCAGGTCAGCTGTCCCAGCTCTGTACCCTCCTTGCCTGTCCCTGGCCCACTCACCAGGGTACAGAGAAGCAGAGAGAGCTTCAATATATCAGCAACAGTCAAGGCACTTGTGTGTTAGCAACACTGATGTAGTCACAAATCCAAAACAAATCACCATACAGGTTGCTATGAAGGAAATTAACTCCCTCCTAGCCACACTCAATACAACAAACTAGGTGGCTCAGATACTGCTGAACACATGATGACAGCAGCAAAAATTGTCTCTTCCCTTAGCCTGCACAAGTGCTTCAAGGACTAAGAAGGGTTGCACTAATTGTGAAGAATTTTCCTCAATAGGGACACTAGCAGTTTTTCTGCTTGACCAACCGACTGTTTTTATAGATGGACTATCTTTTGGACCATTGTGCCTTGGCCTAGCTTGGTTGAAATTAGGTACTACTGAAAAGCTTCTGCAGGAGGGTTGATAGACAGCTCCACAGACAAACAGAGTCAGAGAGTGAGAAAGCTAGGAACGAATGAACAAACAAACAAACAAATATATTTACATTAAGTTCTCACCATGCTGTTGGGGAGTAGGGTAAAGAGAAGTGAAGCGAAGGAAGCTAAACAGCCTCATTTTATCATTAAATGATGGCTACATGAACCATTAAGCATCCAGTCTTCAGTTTTAATTCCCATATTGGTTTGAAACCAGAAATTCCCTATTAACCTAAGAGAAGAGTTGTGTACATTTGGATAGACAGCTGTGATAAATTGATTCATTTCTCCCCATTCTCTCTTTTGGGGCTATACAGGAAACATGAAGTTTGACAGATTCCAAGGCAAAACCTGGGCCTTGTCATGTGGTGTTAAGGGATGTTGTTTCTACCAACATATGGGGAAAACAAGGCTGGCATTAATTAAAATACTCAAGCAAAACACATCAGTGATGAAAATTGCAGAAATTATCTGATTCATTTTCACCAAATGTTCCCTGTGTGTCTCATGATTACTGATGAAGTTTGGAGCAACCAAATTCTTAACTCAGGTATCTCAGTTAAATATCTCAGTTAAATATCTTGCACTGGTGGGACTACATCAGCTGCAGATGGCTTGCTTTTTGCTATAATTTGAAGATCATTCGGGCACAGGCAACACAACTCCCAAATCAAAGGGAGGACATTTGTCACAGCTGATGCAGTCAAATTTAATTCTCTTGCAACAGCTTGGTGATAAATGGATCACTGGACCAGCCTTCTCTCTTCATGTAGCTTCTGAGCATGTAATGCTCCAGGGGAAAGAGGAGAGGAGGAAAAACATGAAGAGAATTTCAATGATCTTGATCTTTGCTCTGCTAGATTCCAGGTCAGACCCTATTTATTGGTAAGGAAGGAATAGGTAAGAGTTATTGCAGAGGGAATTCTAATGGCTGTTTATCAGTAGGTGACGGTGTTCGAAATGATGCCACATAATTGTATCCTTAGATTTTCCCGTTTAGTTTATCTCATCTCATGGGGATTCTTAAACATTTTTCTTTTTCCTAATTGAAGTTATATACATTGATGTGTATTAACTGTATTGCTAGATAACAATCTTAATGTTTACAAGGGGGACACATTTTAAAAGAGTTGTTTTCACTCTTTGTTGTGGTATCTAAAAAATCTGAAGTTTAAATAAGATGTTGTCTTCTTTGCCGCTTATGCATTTTCTAACTTTTTTTCCCAGAATACTACCTAGTAGCAGCTAAATAAATAGCATTCCAGAGACACTGAGTAGAAAATCAAGAAGGTATCCTACATTCAGGAGATAAAAACATACATGCTATATATCCTTGGAACACATACTAATCTGTAACGTTTGTAGCATTTCCATTTTTTTCTGTAGGAATAAAAAAATCTCTCAACCTCTTGAACAGTTTTTATTGTAAGAAAACAGAAATAAAATTCTTTGTGAACGAAGCCTATTTAATGTGGATTTCAAAAGCATACATAACATTTTAGTAAACTACTTAGCAGAAAACCCAGCAGCAAATGTCAGCACCACCAAGAAAGTGCCCTTAGGGCATCCTCTCTGTAAAAAGCAATGCCTTGTCAGACACCATTTCTCCAAAATATGCTTTAATGTTTCTGGAAATCCTAAGATTTTCATGTTCTGTGAGAAAACATAATAATATTAAATTTTCCTATGTAGCTATAATGCCTTTTCAGTTCACTCATGTCCTGCCCAGTAAGAAGGGAAAGAAGTGTTCTGGTTTTATTTTTAATGTAAAGCTTTGTGGCATCTTCATTCCCTAATAACAGGCACTCTGAATTTTTGTGTCACAGCTGCTCATGGTAAAAAAAGTACCATAAGCCTACTGAACTACCACGAACATTTTGATCAGGACTCATTGAAAAGTAACCTTTGCATCGATAAAAGATAGGAAATTTAAATTTGAAAGATAGAAGTTCATATGCAATTGCTGGAGTTTTGCTGTGAAGAGAATCGTTAGGGATGCTTTTCCCTTTATGGGTTACTGTCTTTTACATGCTGACTCTACACTTTTTTTTAATAGTGATAGTAGCTATTTTATCTAAATGACAGTTCATTCTGTATACACAAAGGCCTGTGTTATCAAACGTCCTGCCCTGTAGCACAGAGAAAGATTTTAAGCAGGATGATATCATAATTTCATCCTCTTTCTTCTGTCTGTCTTTAGGTTACCTCTGCACACATCATTCTCTGCCAGCCAAGAGTGCCATCCATTATCACTGAAAGAGGCTGTGTATGAGGATTTATGTGACTAGAAGTTGTGCATAAGGTAATGGGAGAACTACATATCCGAAATCTGGATTGAATGAGACATACTTCTCTAGCTGACAATCCAGATTCCTTGTTTAAATTTGTTAATAAGTTCAATTACATTTCTGTGATTCCAGATGAGGAGTATCATACTTCCAAATACATTTTGGTGCAGGGAGGGCATTTAGAAGCAGCACAAACAGAACAGCCATAAAAGGGCTCTGATTTTAATTCCCTTTTTCTAAAGAGGAGCACCGGTAATTATGAAAGAAATTGCTTACTGACTTGAGTGAGGATGGCAGAATCAGACTCATTCCCCTAGCCTCACTTTGCAGGTAAGCTGTGAAAACAAACTTGGATGCTAGAAGAGTCAATACCATTAAAAATGCCCATGAGGGTTTAAACGTGTTGGTGTTTGATAAAAAAGCCAGTTTTGAATAACTTCTCAGTAAGTGAGGCCTGCTTCTTCTGTGCTTTGAAAAAGGGGCAAGCCATAGAAACTAAAACCAATGGAATGTCCAGGTAACATATGAGTAACCTAAGTAACATATGAGAAGGCAGTAAGTTTACACAGGCTTCTTTCATTCTGTCATTTCCACCTTCAACCTTGTAGCATACCTTTTGCTGTTTGTATGTGTAGCATATAAATGCAAACTGAAGCAGTCCATCAAAGCATGTGCCAGCTCTGGGAAGCACATAATCTCGTGCTGTATCAACAGTTTGCTCCTCAGTCGTTTCAAGATCTGTCACACATCTTTGTACTGTCACCTCCTTAGCAGAGCTAAGTGTGGGGAAGGGAAAGCAATCACCGTGCCTCTATTGCCTCTCTGCACGATCTGGTTTCAGTAAAGACCTTGGCAAACATCCTCCAAAGAACTTTGCTGATGTGGCTGAAGACATAGCCATAGCTGCCCTTGTGCCTTGCCCTTCTTCTGTGACTCACCTCATCTCCACAGGCAGTTAGCAGTGAACAGTTAGCCTTTGGAAATGACTTTGTTGAAAGTTTGGGCTATGCCTTGGCACAGTTAAGACTCAGGCATACGTTGTTCCTGCCTCTCTTATATGGTCCATAATCCCAACAGGATAGAAGGGACAGTCAGAAGACCAATAATACCTGAAAAAGCCCCTGCAAGATTTGCTGGAGTCCCTTAACTATGTTGGTAGAGTACAATTGAAGGGCCACAGTCCCCTCTAGTGTAAATCACTACCTAGTGCTGTGGAAATGCATGAATCTGTGCCAGGTTTATGTCAGTTAACTCACTCCAAAATTGTTCATAGTTTGTGCCATGGTAAATATTTAGACAGTAGAAGGCAAGGTTCCCCATGCTCTGCACTGACCAGATGCATGTCAGGACAGGGTGTACAGCTCCCTCTATGAAGCTGCAGGTCCATCCCTGCCTGCCCTCACATTACCTCCAAATAGAACAACCACAACCTTCCTCAGTGTGATTTGCACACTTGATTAAGGGAATTCAGCTCTTGCCTAATTAAGATAATGCAATCAACTGATCTACAAGCACTTAAGGATCTTCTTAACAACCCTATCAGCTTGAGTGCCAGACACTGTAGCATGAGGTGATAGTGCTGATATTTGGAGTCAGGGAAGTTTTCTCTTACTGTATTTTCTTCCCTTGTGAGTATTTGCTCTGTTAACCCACTCTCTCTGCCATTACTGTGCCAGCTTCCATTTGCTGCTAATGTCCAATGTAAAGTAATTTGCTCTAAATTAATTTAAATATGGATGGCCGTGCTTCCAAAAATGGACTCTAAATAGCCATGTGCAATTTGAGGATACGAGACACTGAAAGAAACAAACCAAAACAAATTAGGACTGCTTTAAGTGGAAAAAAAAAATGGGGAAGAAGTTTCTTAGGAGCTACTTTTTTTGTGGGAAAATGTCTGCTTTTGTTTCTAAATTCATGTGTCTTAGAAATCTAAATACACCTATAATAAAATAAAGCTTACAAAATTAAACAACTTGCCTCCATTTGGCTGTGGAGTATTATTAGTAATATTTTAGCAGCTCCTACAAAGTCTCATTGTGCTTCTTATCATTCAGAGTTGTGATAAAGAATACTGTTCATGCCCTATGCCTCAATTCAGGTGACTGGTCTTTCCTCCCTTCACTCCCTGTAGAGCAGTAAGAGCAATAGTCTGGAGCAAGTTGCTTTTGTTGATGCATCAGATTCTTGCGAGGTTCTGTTCCACTGGAATTTGATGACTCCTCCAGCTCAGATGTATAGTGATTCAGTGCATAGCTTAGGAATCTTGTTTGCTGCTGGATAAAGCATTCCACCCTAGACAGAAGCCTTACAGAGGGTTTGTGTGAACCTTACTTGTTTTTCAACATGAGAACCCTGCACAGGCAGGTTACTGCTATTTGAAACTTCATATGTCTTGGTGAGTGAATGGAGCTAGCTGTAAGTTGTCTTCATAGAAGCTCTTATTTTCAGATGGACTTTGGAAAGGTGCCTTTGGCACAACTCAGTGCAGGAGGCAGGGTCCAACTGTGGTTGTTTGATCAGTGACAATGCAGAAGGTTTATTTTCTGAGTTCATTTCTTTGCCTAAGAATGGTATTCGACTTAAAACGGAAGGAAAAAAAAATCTTACCTACTATGTAGAATGATTTCCCTTCAAGAAAAGGCTTTTTTAATCTTTTTTTTTTTTTTTTTTTGTTATGGTAATAGTGTATGTCTTTTAATGGTGTTAGTGTAAGATGTAAGTTTTTCAGCCTTGGATTTTGTAACTCCTTTATTTGTCCTGAAATAAAGGCTTTTTTTTTTCTTTCTTTCTTGATATTCCCCTCATTATGAGATGGCAAAAGGAGGCTTCAGGACAGAAGAGGACATCTTCAGTGTATAAGCAAACTCTGACTACTCTGTCACTGATGTCTCAAATGCCTCAACCCATTGTGGGTGGCAAGAGAAAGCAAAGCCTTGGGAGTCAGCTGCAGTCATCTGTCTCCAAGAAGCAGCTGGTCATGAGTTGCTGATGTTAATGAAATGGGATTGCTCAGTGCTGTTGATTTACTGCAGTTAGTGTATCTAATTCTGATTCATGCTACCATTACGGCTACCATGCCTTGAAGGCTGGAGGCCGTGTTCATAGTTATTGTTGATAGTGATGATGACACCAGCAGTTCAAAGAAGGTGTGAAAAGCAGTAAATTCAGTGCATATATGTAAACAGTTTTGTGCTTGAATTGCCAAGTGACAGACCCTAGAGCTCAGAGTTTCTTGGACTCGTGATTCTTAGTCATCCAGTTGTTGGTGAGTCGGAAATGACATTAGCTGTGTTATTCAGATTGGAAAAAAAAACATGACACAGTGGGGTTTCTAGGACTAATAATATTGCTAGAATGGAATTGAGAATATGAATAAGTCTGTGTCAAATCACTCTGAAAACTGTTGTGTTAAACCTGCTGCTGTGCCAAAGGCCTGGGTTTGAACTGGCATTTCCAGGACATAGGCTGTACGTGTATAAGACTTTTGCTAACATTTGGTGACATGAGCTCATAAATACCTGAACTTGTGTGATAGATGACACTGACAGTAGGATTACACTGAGGATTCTCTGCAGAGCAATCAGAGCAAGAGGTGTCTCTTAACAGCAGTCAAGTTCCTTTGGCACAATCAGTTTTGAATACATAATGCAAAAAATATCTGACGTACTGCACTCAGCTTTGGTGCTTCTGTATTTCCTTTTGCATTTCTATAAAATCACACTGTTGGTGTTTCTAATGACATTTTTATGCCTTCTAGCACAAGCTTGTGTCTAGTCAAAGTAATTCTGATTTTGGCTTATAGTCAGTATTTCCCAGAAAACAATCCATTCTGTGTATTGTATATAATAGTTTCCAGGAGGGATTATCTACACTTGTGATTGTGATATGCATCTGATATAGGGTGCTGGGTGCTGTGAAGCAGTCTTCTCATGGGATGTGGCTCAGCAAGTGTTACAAGGTACAGCCTTAGCACTGATACCAACCAAGAGACAGGCTGTGTTTAAGTGGCCATCTTCAGGAGGCTCACCCCAGGGCTGACTGGGAGAATTTCTCAAGCTTCTGGCTGAGCCTTTTGGGCATTCAGCCATCAGGTCACTTAGCATAGTTTCCTACTGGACAGGTATTTGGAGCCAGGCCTTTGCCTCAGGCCTGAGGAATGTGTCAAATGCTGATGAGGGACCCAGCTGCTTTAGGCAGTGCAATGCTCCGGGAATGTGAGGATTGGTTTTGAGACAGCCTGCCAGTGGTTTGTAAGAAGTTGCTAATTACCATCAATTGCAGTATTTTTCCAGAGGAAGTGAATTGCAATTTCAAATTCACAATTGCAGTTTCATGTAGACCACAAAAGAATCATCTGAATAAGCAGCCATTAATTCATCGCTCTCCTGTGCTGGATTCAGCTTGCTGACCAGCTCCACACCCTGCTGTCATACCTCTAGCTACCCTTAAACCTAAGCCTTTCACAAGATCAGAGAACAGGGGGAGGAAGATCCAGTGGGGCAGCTTGTGCCACAAAGCAAAGGCGGAAGGGCTGAGTTTAGAGGGCATGGAGAATCATGGTCCTTATCCTGGAGGCCATGCTAAGCATTGAGACAAAAATTCAGCAGCTGAAGGCCAAAGCAAGCTCTTATGCAAATGGCCTGGACTTCTGTGTCCTGCATTTTTTATGATTGTGCCTCTACACCTTGGCTGGTAGCATCCTGGACAAGGTATGCAATCATCACTTAGTTTACACGTATGCAAAGACATCCCTGCATTACCTGGCCTTCCTACATCCCTAGCAAGTCATTTTAAGCTTTGCCCCATGCACAGACTGTAGGCCAGTAGAATATGGTATGGAGTTGGAACCAAATGCATAAGATTTTACAATTAAGGATTCAAAGGTAAATAATTAGTAGATGCCAGCAAAGTGCTCAGAGAATCTTCCACACTGAGCCAATTACACTTCAGAAAGTGTAACATCACACTTCCAACAATGTTTCCTTGTCCTTACATCCTGTCTTAATGGCATTGAGGTGTCTTAAATACCATTAGCACTGCAAGGCTGGTGCTCCTGAGAACTACTCAGTCATTTTTCTCACGTGTTCAGCCTGATTGTACTTTCACGGTCATGATGTCATGCTATGATTTCCAGTTATTTTATGTAAAAACATTTTTTTTTTGTTTTTTTGCTTGTTTTTGCTTGAATAAGGTTTCCATTCTCACCTAAGTGTTTTATATTCAGGAACTACTTCCCTTTTCTCTGTAACTTAGTATTTTTCTGGATACAGCATCCTTATACAAAAGCCAGGAGCTGTGTCCATCTTCACTGAAATCAATGAAATGCCACCAAGAGCAAGAGAAGGACAGATTGTAAAATGCAAAGAACTGAGGGGGTCGAGGCAGGAGACCTGTCTCCTGTTGTGGCATGGCAAATGTGTAGGTTCCCCATACCACAGTTTTAGAGGAGTGGAATGATTAACTGGGGCAAAATAGATGAAAAGTAATGTCCCATGTTTTCCATAAAGAACACATAGATTAGCTGTATTTGTGAGAGTAAGGCAGTCTAAATATACAGTGTACTTTATTTTTTTTAAAGATATCACAGGCAGCCTGAAGCAAAATCAATACATAACCTTTTCTGAATCTTTCATCCCCTTTTCTCTAACCCTGGGCTTCTAATGCTGTTTGTCTCTGCATTCCCTGTTACCATTTCTTACACAGTCTGCTTTTGCAGTTTGGTATTATAGTTCTTGTCCCTACTTTATTTCATTCCTTAATGTGCGCAGTACACATTTACAAGAACTGTAAGCCTTCATCTTTCACCCAATTAGCTTTTAGCTAATGCCTCTTATATAAAAGTCTATTTTCTCAACCACTGCCTCAATTTAAGAAAGAAATCAACAGTACTGAATGTCAGTTATCTCCATTTTTGAGAGGTCAACTTCTCTCCCACTGAGTACCTTATATAGTAAGGTGTACCACTAAATGTAACCCTCAAGCCCTCAGTGACCATACTTCCCAGAAAATGTCTTTAAAATGTGAGGGTTTTACGAGTAATTATTGAGTTCCATTGAAATATACAGAATAAAATTTGACACAGATCAATTCTTCAGATACTTCAGACTGCAAAGAAATACATTATATCCACATCCAACAAATTATATTCATGTCCACGGGAGGAGTGTTACACAGTGGATACTTCCTGCCACCTAACCAGGATTTAACCCACAGAACAGACAGATCTTTGACAGTCCCTTAAGATATGGCAGTCTTTATGAAGGTAGTACATAAGGGAATGCTGGATAGAGACTGCAACAGCTGACCAAGGCCAGGGTTATATCCTGCCATCTATCTCCATCTAGCACAGAAAATGTGGTGCAGAATTGGTGAGAGGTGCATGTGAGCAACATGTCCTTCAGTGAGCAACACATAAGGATGAGCATTTCGCCTGCCACTTGTTAAAGGATTGTTTTTTAATGACCTCTCCCCTTCTGTGTAGTTGAATGACAATGAGATAATCATATGCTAGCCTCAGTGTAAATTTGGCAAGGGATCTGGAGTTCTTCCCTGGCAGCATAAAGATGAATGCTTTAAGCGTGGCTTACAGCTGCTGTCTTTTATGGGCAGAGTGAGCATGCAGCCATCCACAGGGAGAAGATGCTTCTACAGGATTCATTACAAGAGGGATCAAGCAGTACATGCTTATTGCAGTGATTGTCCTTTCTAGTAAGTTTGCACAAGTTCCAAGTAGCAGGCTCACCAAGCCCATCTCTCCTCACTATTGAAACATAAAGCAGGCTTGACCCTGAAAAAACAATGAAACAGTTTCCTCTTCTAGGTGAGGAAATGTACGAGGAAAAAGGATGGCTGTGTGGATTTGTTTCTGACTGCTAAAATCTGTGTAGCTATATATTCAGATCAGGTACTGCCCTTGAAAACCTGGAGAGCAGCCAGCATGTCTCTTCTCTGGTAAACTCAATGTAAACAGAGTTGGGCATAAGCAGCATTTTTTTTTACAGGCTCAGAGCTTCTCTGACTTCCAAGCTGTTCAGATGGATTTTTTTCTATGCTGTTTCTTCTCTCTGCTTCTGGAAGACTGATGTTTTCTCAAGTACTGGCTAAATAGCACTTAATTTGCAACTGCAAAGTGATTTTCTTTCTAAGATCTTTGAGGAATTTTGCCCCCACACACATACCCATGACTATGACAGATATTGGCAGCTTTCTACTTCCACGGTCCAGTAGAAGCCCTCACAGTTTTGGTTGCTTAGCCCCTCCTGTGCTTGTACTTTTGTAGGCTGTGTCTGAAAAATGTCTGCTCAGGCATTTGCACATACAGATACTCTAAAGCTAATCACCTGAGCCAACGATTGTGGGCCTGCCTATCCTTATAGGTAGGTTCACACTGGACTCTTAAAACAGACATGAAAATTCTTCTTGCACTTGTGTAAGGAATGTTTATTTTGTGGAGTCAGTAGTTGGGAAATAATTGAGTACAGTTCTACAAAGAGTCATTAATTCTTTATGGTATGATCCTTGGTATTTCTTGGAAGGATGGTATTCGAAAGAAATGGTTAAGTCCTTTCTTTTCCACAACTCCGCATGGCAGTAGGCTTTCCATGTGTACTAGACTTTAAAAGAGTTGGGTTAGACAGTGATGAGCTGAAATTCCTCTGCACTTCACTCTCTTTCATGCTAATGAATATTCAATTACAAAATGAATCTATTCTAAAACTAACCGTGGACGCAAGGTTTAGTTTTAACAGGATGTTTCCATTTATGGGTACTGTATAGCTTCTGTGTAAGGAAGTGGTTATTTTTTTCTGTGAAGGTGGAACCACTATATAGATGAGTTAAATCTTGCTCAGTTCCATCCCACACAAGCATATTTAAACTGATACACCTGCACGTGTGTACCTTTCATGTTTGTTTTCCATCAGTTAACATTTATTGGTCAGTGTACACTTATTTTCATCTAGTTTCCTAAGTAGAAAAATATGAAACTGTGCTATATGTTATTAATCATAGCCAAGACTCTTGTATTTGTTTGTTGATTTTAATGAAGCAAAAAAAAAAAAAAAAAAGAAGCAGAGTTCTCAGATACAACTACTTTCCCACAGATTTCATAAAGACAGATAAGTCAAGTACAGGAAAGACTTCCTGTTATTGCCCACACAGAGGGATAGCTGGCAGTAAAACCTTTGTTACTCTCAGCCTACACAGAAGAGGAACATTATGAATGCTTTAAATGAGGAAAAAGTCTCACTTACAATACACATCTTGTTGGACATCAAAAAATCTAACCATAAGACATGCAGCAGTAGCAAACTGGGCTTGCTGAGCCCAGCACGTCACAGCAGTGCATCATCATATATCCCTACACAGTATGCACCCCATCAGTCTAGCAGCATCAGTACTATGGGTGCTGCTTCTGTCACTAGGCTGGCGTAGCTAGAACTGCAGAGCTTCCAAGAACAGACAAGCTCTTAACTACAATCAAATTTCTGAAATCAGATTTTTAAAGCACATAAAAGTGCACGTGGTGAGTAGGGTTGGGGTCAGCCTGTGAGAACAAGCAAGCAGTTCATTTCACTTCTGTGATGACATACCTTGATGCCTTCCTGATCTGAGAGCACGTTTAGCCCAGCAGGTTTTTGTTTGTTTTTAATCAACTTGTTTGCTTGCTTTTTCTTGCAGAAAAAAAAAAATGTTGAAAGTTACCCATTTTAAGCACAGTGAGAAATGGTCCTGGCATTGCAGCAGAGTCATCACCTGGTATAAGTTCCTGACTCAACTCCTGAGTCTTGCCCAATGCAAATTAGCTATTTGTGTGCCCGCAAGCAACAAGAAAAGCACTTTACTGAAAGTGCAAATTCAAGCACTCCGAAGAAGGAAGGAAATGCCAAAATCGAGACCTGAAGATACTCAGTTTAGCTGTCCTTGGCTGTATGGTGGGATTTTTAATTAAGCGTGCAAATCTTAATCCACTCTATTCGCTGCTCTGGAGGTTACAGCTTAAGGAAAGTTCATCTGATTCCCTTCTATCATCCATGTTGATAGCACCTAAAAACAAAACACTCAGTGAGGAACTGACAAATCTTGCTCTTAATTACAAAAGTATCTTCTGCTTTTCAGTCTCAGCCATTACCATGGAATCTAATAGCTCTGTAAGACTGGCACACTTGCTTTTCAAATTCCAATTTAAATAAATGGGTTACATTATTCCTGTTTTCCTGGTTAGATTCTTGATAAACAGACACATTCCATCAAATTGAGGATTTATTTCCCCACTGGAGATTTTTCCCAGGTGTAAAGCATCCACAAAGCTGCAGCTTCATACTAAGGAAAACAAGAAGCCAGATTTTTATTATAATTTCTCAGAAAGTGGGGAATGTGAAAATAATCAGCTTCAGAGATTTTGGTCTCAAAGCCAGATCAGGAAAGATACATAGGTGCTACCACACTTAGATGCCTGATTTCTGAGTGCTTGGCTTTTACAAAAATACCTGAAGGAGATGCCTTCAACTAAGACCCAGAAAAGCTGTATGTGTAGCACACAAAGCTGCTTAAAATAGCTGGTAGGAGATGCTTAAGTAACAGCTCTGTTACAGACTGCCTCACTTAGGGATTACAATCTCATCTCCCTACCTAGAAGTGTTCCTTTCTAAGATGTGTCCACAGGATCAGCCTTTTAAAGTATGGCTGCAATCAGTAATCCTTTACTTAATCCTCAGTAGTTAGACCACTACTAGCCTATTAGTGAGCTGAATTCAACACTTTCATGACTGAATGGAACAGACGTGCTAAATCTTGACCTCTTTTAAGAGTACATGTATTCACCAGGAAGAATCTTACAAAGCCCTCAGGTCACCATCTGGTCTTAACAGCCCAGAACAGACTCACCTGAAACCTGCACCCACATGCTCTGTTCCAAGAAATCAGCTCCATTTAAGTTCTGCTCTGGACATGAAGCTCCTGCACGAGCTTTGTAGGAGGTGGATATGCTGTCAGTTCTGTCTTTGGACTTGTTTCCTGGATAGACCCACATTGCAGCCTGACTCCGTCTCTGACCCCATCTCCTAGTTAGACTGGCTGAACAAACTCTGCATCACTTATTGCTTCATCTTGGGGGGGGGGTGGGGGGGGGGATCATTAGTGGACACTGCTCCCTGCACTGTGCTCTGGCTGGCAAAGTTACTGCTGGTGCTGTGCACAGCTCTCTGCTCCAGTTACCCTCCTTTGTGCAGCTGCCCTGCCCTCGCTGCTCTCTGATAGACACAGCATCTTGCCCTTCCTATGTGATGCACTTTAGATGGGATGTTTCCCTGTTACTTGATACTGAATGTGCTCCTGGAACTAGCTAGGAAATCTTGCTTATATCCTTCTTCTGCCTCTCCATAGAACAACTTCAATGCAGAATCCTTCGAGTTTAAAGGGATCCTTAAAGGCTGTCTAGTCCAACTCTCCTGCAATGAACAGGGACAGGCACAGCTCGATCAGGTTGCTCAGAGCCCTGTCCAGCCTGACTTCGGACGTCTTCAGGTATCCACCACCTCTCCAGGCACCTCTACTATATAGAACTTCTTCCTTACATCCAGTCTAGACTTCTGTGGTTTAGCGTTTGCTTGAAGTACTTAAAAATAAGTACACCACCCGTCTGATTCTCTGGGTATTTAATAGACGCGGTTCTTGCTGGTCCCTATTCAGGAAACCGCTTCAGACTGTACAGCCAAAGCCGGACAGCAAACGTTTGCGCTCCCACAGGCGGCGACCGCAGCCCGTCAGGATACGCGCTGCTCGCCCGCATGGCTGCCACCTGCATCCCTCACGGTGCAGCCGCTGTTCTGCTCCCGGATTTGTCCCTCAAGCAGCAGACGCACACAGGTGCCCTTCACCCCGCAGCCCGTCTCCAGAGGGCCTGCGTGCTGCCACAGCCCAGCCCTCCCCATCTCTACCCCACTCCCAACCCTGCCAGGGCTCAGCGCGGCTCGTCCCGAAGGGGACCATCCCTCCCCAACGCCCCAGAGGCGCGGGGAAAAGTCTCCCCCCGTAGCCGGGGAGGAAGTGACATGGCAGCGGGGAGGGAAGGCGAGGGGGCCGGGGAGACGCCCTGCGGGTGGAGCCAGGCAGCCCCGCCCGAGCCGGCCGCCTCCCGACGCGTGCAAACTAGTGGCAGTCGGCGAGCCGCGGCTCGGCTCAGTGCCGCCCGCTCCCGGCGCGTCAGCGCGCACCCATGCCCAGGCTCGGCGGCGCCAGGTACGTGCTTTTCCCCTGGCGGCCGGAGGGGCTGCGGGGCTGCTCCTCTCGAGCCGGGCTGGCGCGCCCGGTTTGGAAGCAGACAACAAAGAGCCGTCCTCCCCGAGTCATCAGCGCCGGCGGCCGGGCGGGGTGCGGGGGTGCGCGCGGTGCGAGGCGGGCAGCGCCCACGAGTTCCTCGCTTCGTCCCTCGCCCGCCGCCTCGGGGCCGGCTCTCCCCCCACAGCCGCCGCCGGCCGCGCCGTGTCTGCCGCCGAGAATCTTCCGGCGCCTCGCACCGCCCCGGGGTTTCCGTGGAAACGGGAGGAGAGCGGCGGCCTCGCCCCGGTCGGGTGGTGGGGGGAGTCCCCCCGCCTTCAGCCGTCCCCTCGTCTCCTGTCAGCGCGGCGGGGTTGCCGGGGAAACGGGTGGGGGTGGTGGGGATGGTGGGTTGTAGCCTCTCTGTGTAGTGCTGGCCGCCCAGCCCAGCCGCAAGCACAGGTAGCGGGGCCGAGGCGTGGCGAGGATGGGAGCCTCTGGCTGGCAGCGCGTTCGCCTGTGGAGCTCTGCTCTCCTTCCCGCTGCCTTCCTAAGGAGGCTTCGAAGGGCGGAGGAAACAATGGCCACGAGCCGACTGAGGTGTTGTGGCTGGTGGTAGCAGCAGGCGTGGGGGGAGCGCCGAGGAGGGGTCGTCAAACTAAGGCTCCGTGTCGTTTCCTCAGTGAGCGTGTGCGCGTTTAAGGCTGAAAAGAGAATAAAGAGTCTGCTTAAACGATGTCGTGGGGAGGGTTTGGGTCAGTATCGTATGTTCTTGAGTTAAAGCTATTTCAGTACTACGCTTAGAGCTCTAGGAGTGATGTGCCTTACTTACGCAGGTGTTTGTGTGGGACAGCATAACCTTGCTGCTGCATGGGAACTGAAATCCTTCACAAGTGGGAGTAAGATGTGAGAAGCTCCCTCTCACCCCCACCCTCTCCCAAAAAGTCCCATGAGCGCTTCTGTACAAGCAGCCGTGAACCCAGCCCTGGGAGCTGTAGGATGTTAGCTGTAGCCTCAGCTGCTGCTGATAACCACTTCTCCCCGAGAGCGAGTTTCAAGGGAGCTAAAAGCTGGCAGAGCATGGAAGCAGGAGTGAAGAGCAATGTAAGCTGAAAGCTGCGGCCTTCTTTCTTCACTAACTTCTCATATGGACGTTAACAGCACTTTAAACGTGTACTAATCAGTGTATAATATACCAGGGCTACCTTTGTGTAAATGCTGACTGCAGTGAGTTATGTGCTGTGAATGTTGTCAATTAATGCCTGCCAACTTTCTCTAGCTGTTAGTGGCAGATAGATTGCTGAGTTTTTCTGAATACATACTGCCATACTGTGGATGAAAATCCATTTATGTTCGTTGTTGGAATTTTTATAAATTTATGCATAGCTTTGCTTTTTCCTTTTAACGTTCTACATAACAATGCCTGCATAAGCTGTATCTAAAAATGAAATGGTAGCAGTGTTACAGAAGAAAGAGGGCCAGAGTTCATGTGGAAGAATATATCAGAATGTGCCTGTAATGAACAGAGGAGGCATTGTAAGCTGCTAGTGGGTAGAAGTTGCTCTTAAGCAAAGTTTGGTTAAATTGTTGGTAAGCATTTAAATAACAAATGTTAGTATGTGCTTTGCAAGAAGCTGTAAGTGTAGTATATTCTGGCTATGCAGAGGGGACAGTGTTAGCCCAGTGGCACAGAACAGGGATAGCTCTGGGAGCAGCACCTTGACTAATGGTTCTGGGGACTCGATGAGTGTTGGTCAGGGGGCTGCTTTGCAGCAGGCCTTGTTCTATCCAGCCAAAACTGGGAGGCAGTGAAACTGAGCTTCTCAGGAGAGAGCCATGCTTTCCTGGGGTGACAGTTGTGCATTCCTTACAGCCTAATGTGCTTACCACAGCATAGAGGAGAAAGGCCATCTTGAAGGTGAAGGGAGAGAGTCCTAGGGCTGTGCTCCATCCTGCTGAAAAGAGATGGCTTACTGTCTTGTTCTGTAGACGTTAATTTTATTGTTGAAAGATGCAGGCTGGGAAGAGCACCCTTGGAAGTGTCCTCAACACAGGCAGGTACTGTTAGGACTCTGCTGGGTCTAGCAAATGTCATTCTTGCGCAAGTGCCTGCAGCACTTAGGACTTGTGTTAGTAATTTCATCTTTAATTTTAAGAAGTCGAATGTCTGCTGCTTGATGTAGAGTAATACTTCCCTAACTAACTGCATCACCACTGCTGTTGCTTATATCCTGATAAGGGAGAAGAGGAACAACAGAGCTGCAATGCATTTTAGAGCACTGTGCATATTCTTTAGTTGATGAAAGCTCTTGCAGATGTGGGTCTCCTTAATTGGAGAGAACTTTATGCAGGGCAGCTGTCTGCCCAGGTGTGTTTGTTTAGCTTGATGGGAGGCAGTGGGCTTGTCTGTAAGAAAGGAATGTGGCTGGAAGGCAGTACCTGTATGCTCACTTGATTTCAGCACTGCTACTGGGCAGCTGATTGTGTCTCTTTCTCGACTGAGGTGAGTGTTGGCTTCCTCTAGCTATCTAGTTTCAGGGGCTTGGGGAAGTGCATCCAGCAGTCCGTCGTTTGGTCGCCATTGGCTCGCTGTGGCTATTACTGTTATCACCTCTGACTAATGCTCCTGTGCTTCCCAGAAACTGCTGAATCATTTCGTTTTCTTGCTTTTTTTTTCTTTCTTTTTTCCCCTTTCCTCCTCCAGTGACTCAGTGGAGATGTGGTAGGGTCAAGGTGAGGTCAAAAAAAGAGGAAATGAAAATGAGTGAGAATAACTGTGTTCTGTGGCAAGGACAGTGATGCTGTAAAAGTCTGCTCTTAGATCATGTGAGGAAAAGATGGTCGAAGTGGTTTCCCTGAAAAGGGAACACAAGGAGCATTAGAAACTGGATGGGGTAGGCCACCATCTGTAGCAAGCCCACAGCTGGGAGGTGCTGGGTTACCATCCTGATAGTGGTCTGATCTTTGTTTTGAACTTAATCTTCTTACTTCTACAACTCCACTTTCACCTTCAGCCCTTCTGTCTGCTTTGTTAAGTTCAAAATGGCACGGTTTAACACAGAAGTCATTTGTTGCTTGCAAATGGGCTGACCTGGCTTGAGGTTTTTGCTGTAGCATAAATAAGAGGAAAAGGGAAATGCAATTAACCAGTTCTAGGCTGGAAAAAAGTCAGAGATCACTGGGGGGGGTTGGGGGTGGGAGAGGGAGGGTTACATGCCAGAAGTTTAGGAGCTGCAGGCAGAGACTAGCACTGTGCAGAATGACATTATTTGCTTTTTATCTGATCAATAAAGCCAAATTTCAGTTGTGTTTCTCCAGCAGGATCCAGGTGACTGGAAAGGCTTGCCTGTACAGACTCAGCTGGCAGATAATGCAGTCTTTTTTTGCTTCTCAGAGAACAGAGACAGGAAAAGAAAATGTTTGTGGGAAATCCATGTGTTAGAAACTGCAAGTGATTTCACATGCGAGCAACTGTGTGAGAGTAAATAATGACCAACTTCTGCTCCTTTCTTCACATATCATTGTTCTTCTCTTATTCCCATGCTTTTCAGCATGTGGGGAAGTACTGTTTTGCAGATGCTGCTTGCATTTCTGGAAGCACTCTGTGTAGCAGATGACTCTTGAAACGGAATTTAGATTTTCCCACTTAGCCATGGGTGGTTTGTCAAGGGTTACCAGTGCTTTAGTTGATTTTATGGTTCTGAGGATATGTTTAGACGGTGCTGAAGCTTGCACAGACATTTACAGTTTTTTTCTTTGATCTAGTACTAGTGAAAATTGCATTTAAAAACAACTCAGTAACATCAGTGTCAAATCAACAGGCGGGGATACCTCTGACTTCCCACAACCAACAACTGTAAAACAAGCATCTAGAGAAGCAAAAGGTAATTGAAAGAGACAGTCCTTTTTCATCACTTAATGGTGTTGAGGCACAGCAAGGTTATAAATAAGCAGAAGGATAACTAGGAGTGTGTGGTTCCCAAATTCCATGAGCTTCTGTTGTGTTGCTGCCTAGATTTCATGTGGATGTGCGTGTCCCTTTGAGAGTGTGCTTAAGTGCTGTATTTCTCCTGAGATGGAGACAGAAGAGCTTAATTCTGAAGTGAAGCCTTGTAAAACTGTCCTGTGTTCATTTGAAATTAGCAGGAGAAAGGCTCAAAGCCAGGCTTTTGCAGGATTTAGGCACCTGAAGTTGTGCAGTGGAAATCCAGGTTGGTGTTGATGTACTTAATTTCCTTCCTAGAAAGTTTGTAAAAATGCTACTGGATTCTTACCAGAATGTTTAGGAACTGTAACATCTTGGCATGCCTGCAAGTTAGTGCAGGTCAAGTAAATGTTATCATCTCCAAATAAATAATTTTGCTTGAAGTCCAGGTGGCTTTGACTAGCTGAAACTTTAGGTACTGTGAGTACATTAATTGTATGACTCTTGGCAGTTTCTGGGGGGATAATGTTTTCCAAATAATGAGTGAAGCTTGTTGAGAGATTTCTTTTGGCTTCAGCAGGATTTGAATGAGGACCAAAATGAAACTTCCCTTTATTATTGGACTTGATAAAGCCCGTGTCTGTGATAAAGGCTTTTATTCTCTGAAGTTGTCAGATTAAATCAGTCTGCTAGGGGACTGATGATGGGGGAGGATGAGGCGGCTGGATGAGTTCTGAGTTCATGGTGTAGCAAAACAGTTCTGAAGCTTATTGTCTTTGAGGCAGAGATGAGTGAAAACTGATGCAGTGTGACCACTGAAGCATAGATAAGAAGCAGTTACCATTATTTATCTGTTGTTTTTTTTTTAACCTGGCATCTGAATATCTGATTGCTTGGTGTGTGGGTCCAGCTGAACCTTTTCTGATGCTAGAGTGTTGTTTCTTGGGAGGGGAACATGCCAAAACAATCTCAGCTGTAAGATCCATGTGTTTCTAAGTAATGGGTGTTACCTTTCTGAGTTAGAAGTTGCTTTTCTTGGATTGGTACATCTGGAAGCTTCCCTGCTGCATGCGTGGAAAATACAATAAGTATTTTTCTGTGAGTGGTGTGGGCTACATCTTGTGCTGTTTCAGTTGTTGTATGTGATCTTCATAAAGGAGAAATTTCAGGTACATAATACTCTTCACTGTCATGTGCTCACATACAGCCAAATTTAATTAATACTTAGAGCTGAACAAAGATAAGGCTTGTTAAACAGAAAATTTTCTTCTTTTGTTTAGCATTTCTTCAGTATTCAAAGAGCATATTAATGTGTGCTCTTTCATATTAATTAAAAAATGCTAACAGATTAGCTGATGGATACAGTCAGAGTTCAAAATTACTGTCAGAAGATGAAAAAAAAATCCAACCAACCTAACAGCTCATTGGAGTTGTAATCAGGTGGATGGCACTTCTTTCCAGCACTGCTAATTGCATCTTGATTTGTCCTGGAAGCTTTTGTGGCCCTTCACAAAAGAGGTATTTGCTGTTCCCTTGTGCCACTGCAAGGAGGAAGTGCAGGGGATGCTGCCTGGCTTATGTACCCTGGCAGCACCTGGGTCTGCAGGAGGGGGGAGAACTTGGTGCTTATTTCCATTAATTCCTTCTTGGATACAAACAGTGACAGGTATTTATTGTGTGCATGTGCACGCAACACTGTCAATTCAGTATAAAAGCTGTACCTTCTAGTTTATGGTACAGCCCCATCTCAGTTGCTGAATGCTTGATTCCTGTTTCTTGAGGAACAGAAAAATGGAGGGAAAATGGAGACCATTAGATCAGTACACGCGTCCTAGTCTGAAAAGTCTGCGTTTATACTTCTTACACTATCTGCTGCTGCTGAAGATCCCTGGTGTGCTAGATGCATCCTTTCCCTCCCTGTTATTTGTACCTGGCCTGTCAGAAGATGTTGCAAGGGAAATTGGAGCACCAGCAAGAATGCATGTAAAGGAGGATGGACCCTGAAAACCTGGCAAGTCATTGTTCTGGAGTTGGCTCTGCCATGTGACTGTCAAGCTTTGCAGCATCTTTGTGAGCTCCCAGTGTCTATGACAGGAGTAGCAAGGCAGATCTTGTCATGCCTGCTGAATGGCTGGAGCTTTTCCTGGGTCTGTCCACTGCTTTCATCTGAAATGAGTAACAAAAATCTGTAGTGTTTTCTAATCCTGTCAGTAAGGAATTTGATCTTCCATATGTACAGATGGAGTTGTGCATGCTCCATGTCCACTGTGAGTAAATGCAAAACTGTCTCCATAAAACAGTGTGTTAGTGGTGTAGAAAGATATCTGTTCCTGACCTGGAGTTAAAGGTAATAATTTTGTAGTCTTAACTTCTTAATTACCTAATTAAGGGTAAGAACTGGAGTATAAAGTATTTAAAGCTTTAGACTAACGATGTGACCTGTGTTTTGTTGGTGCCTCATGCCTAAAGCCGGTGTGGATGCAGGGGAAGGATTTTGTCTGTCAGGAGTGTAGGCAGTTCCTGTACCTAGTTCTAGCCCTTCTGTTGTGAATGTGATTTACAGATCATTGAAAAGACAGCAGTGATCAGTGCTGGGCAAGAAAAAATAATTGAGTCTTCACGGAGAAGCTTTCAGTGAAGAGTGCTCCCAGCACTACTTTTTTTTTTATTGATTTAATGTGAGCTACTGAATGAGCCTTTGCCTGTTGCTTCCAGCCCCCATCATTCCACCTCTTTTCTTCTGGCTCTTCTAAAAAAAACTTTTTTATAATAAGCATTGCAGAATTTGCTAGCTACTCTTGTTTTGGATCTGTTCCTGAAATGCCCAACACAGAGGTTGTGAAGTGTGCCCTTGACTCTGGAAAAGTGCCACAATGCAAGTGGCAACATCCTGCTCTTCTGGCCCTCCGATCTTCTTTACTTTTAATTTGCTAGTTCTCTGTGTGTGTAACCAATGTTATAGATGTCACCACTGAGGTATTTCCTACAGGCTGTGTGCTGAGGACTCATCTCTGTCCCTCAAATGTGCAATTGCCTCACATGCCTCATACTGCGCCTTGAGTGTTCTGTGCAAATTCATTAATTAGCACAAATGCATAAGCATATGTATATATAAAATATATTAATAGATATGTATATAAGTATATATTATATAAAGATGGCTTTGCTTCAGGCATTCAGATCCTGTTGTTTGAGCTTCTCGTACTTTGGCAGCAAGCTGATCACTCACTGAAGTGTCTTCGTAGAAGTGTGTTTTCAGAGTTTTGCATATTTATTTATTTTTGGAGAGGAGAGTGCCAGATAACAACAATACATGGTCCTGCTTACCTTTGACTAAGCACTTAATGTTGTCTGTGGTGAGCTGAGAGCAGGTATGGCGTTAGCTGCAAGTCAATACAGACACTTGTCCTGGATTGTGTTGTTCGCCTCAGTTACATCTGAGGAACTGTCCAGGTCACTTCATCTGTGAGGAGGTCTTGTTCACACCCTGCTTAAATTCTTACGTATTTTCTTGTGAGCTTGTGTTTGTTGTTTAGTTCTGCTCTCTTGCTTGATCCCTAAATTTGGCTAGTGTCCTTGCTGGCAGGACAAGTAACTTGTTGAATTGATGGACACAAGGGAAAGTAAGAGGAATTGGAGGAGCTCTGTGGTATATGGAACTGAACTCTGATAAGAGTACTTCAACTCTTAACTATCTTCATGCAGCTCTTTCTTTTATTTTTTTTTCCCCAAGGAGAAAGCAGATAGTTGTGCTTTTGAGAAATATGTATTTTGTACAGTATTAAAATCCAGGAGCTTGGTTGAGAAACTGCTGAAGAGCAATATTTGACATACAGGAAAGAAGAAACTTGCCTTCTACTGCCATTTCTGTGAACATCCTATCCTGTACTCCAGATGACTGCTGTGCTTCATCCAGACATGTTTTTTGAGACTTTCTGTATGGGCCTGGAAAAGAAGTACTTAACTTCCAGGAGTTTACCCTCATCAAATAAATGCTTCCTTCATCATCAAGCTCTGCTGATCCTGTGTTCCCTGAACTCGGCATCCCCAGGAGTTCTGGATTGCCCAACTTTGGTACCATTTTTCAGCTTCCTCCTTCCTGAATATTTAATTCTCCTGGAAGAAGCAAGATTGGGCTGCTGTTCACCTAAACTTGGCAGTAGCTCTACATCTTGCTTTGCCTTTTCTGTGCTGTGCATGCCTCTCCCAAATAGCCAGCTTCTCCTTGTATTTGGTTCCTTGTATGTAACCTTGTATGGTTCCTTTCCATGTGGTAAGGGGGCAAGGTCTGATGCTGTCAGGGTAAACAGCAGCAGTTTTACCAGCAGACAACATGCATGCTATTCTGGCAGGTGTGAAGGGCTGGCGAGGCTGTCTTGTCCTGACATTTGGTCACAGTCGGAAGAAAATAGGGGGGCAAAAAACTTGGGTTACTTTTTGTTTCTTTAGTTTGGACTCTGTGATGCTAATTGCCTCTATGTTAATAGAAGATAAATAAAAAACAGTTGTATAGTACGGTGACTCCACGCTGATAGATAAATTCCCACCACACTGCTCGTTCACTCCCCCTCCTGAAAGCAGTGAGGGAGAAAACAGGCTGCAAAGAGGTTCAAGGGTTGAGGTGAGGGCAAGGAGATCACTCAGCAGTTACTGTCATGGAGTAAACAGACTCAGTGTAGGGTGATTAATGTAATTTATTACTTAACTGACTAGAGCAGTGAGAACTAAAGGTGAATTAAAAACTTTTCCCTTCCTGCCCTACATCCATCTGCCCCCATTCACCCTCTTCTACCTCTTCCCTCTGAGCAGTAGGGGAGCAGGGAATAGGGGCTGTAGTCAATCCATGAAGTTCTGCCCCTGCCACTCCTTCACGGTTGCTGTCTGCCTCTGCTTCAGGTTGGGATCTTTCCCAAACTGATCCTGTGTGGGCATCCCACAGGCTGCAGCTCTCCAAGCACAGTCCCAATGCAGGTCTATATCACAGGGCCTATTCTTCAGGACTGGAGTGGTTTCTATGGTCTGCAGCTCTGGGCCGGGGCTCTCCGTGGGTTGCAGCTCCTTCAGACCTTATCCACTGCTGCTCCGCGGACTGCTCCGTGGTTGCACGTGGAGGTCTGCTCTGCGTGGTGCCCATTGGCTGCAGGGGGCAGCCTGCTCTGCCATGGCTCTCTCCTGGGCTACAGGGAGCTGCTGCTCTGTGCCTGAAGCACCTCCTGCACTGACCCTGAGGTCCCCAGGGCTGTTTTCTCTTATATTTCTCACTCCTCTCTCCCAGCTGCTGCTGTATAACAGTTTTCCTCTGCCTTAAAGCTGCTTTCCCAGGGGTACACCCACTGTCCTCTCATGGCTCAGCTGTGGCAGTGGTTGGTCCCTTTTGAAGTTGGCTTGGAGCCAACTCTGATCTGACAAGGGGCAGCTTCTGGGCTGTGCTCGCAGAGACCACTACCAAAATCTTGCTGTGTGAACCCAATATATATGTCAAGTCTCCAAGCTGGAAATCCTGAAACTCCTGGTAGATAGTATTCGTTCTTCAGCCTTTAAAACAGACAAATGGAGTGATCTCTCCTTTGGAGCTGTGTGGCTTACAAAATAAGCAGTTTAGGGGATGTGTGACCACTCAGGAAAGCTTTCAGGAATTCCTTTCCCTGTAGGGTATGCTCAAGTGTTTCCCCAGTCTGAGTCTTTTCTGAAGAGATGATGCTTTGGTAGTTGCCTTTAGGGGTGAGGGAGAAGGGATTCAAACCCTGATTAAGCATGAAGCACATAGGTAACAATTCAGACTTTTTTTTTGTTGTGGCATGCATACCTCTTAAAAGCAAATACACCTGTGGACACAGCCTTGCTGTTGCTGACTTTTGATGCCCACTGACTGGAAGAGCACAAGGACTTCCTGTGGCTTGTCTATATATTCCATATACAGAAACAGTGTTAAGATGAACTCTGATATGAAATACAGTGCTGCTATCTCTGCTGTTCTGATGGCAATTGAAAGGCATTTAGAGGCCATACAGAAACTACTGTAATATGACCTGTGCTTACTCTTCCCTATCCAAGAATCCGATTTAGATGAGAAAACGCAAGGAGTCATCATTGTATGCTTGTTCTTCCTTAACTTGCAGCAGAGTGTTTAAAGTGTTAGCACTTTATCAAAGAGTAAACATGAGCAAATGCTTTGTGTAGGCTTGAAACGTGCTTTTCTGAAAGTACTGACCTGCCTATAGTTGTAAGCATATACAATATTAGCTTAGAGTCGTGGAGTCTTCTTTTAAACCTAATCTTAGGACCTTTTAATCATGTGAATAGATGCTTGTTGACTTGTTCCCGAGACAGACATTTGAGGTTAGAGTCTTTTGTTTCATATCCAACTGAAAACTATTATTAAAGAACATTCCTATCTGTTTTTGATGCACTGGCTGGCCATCTTTTCCTAACTTGTTTAAGGGGTGTCTAATAGATGAGAGCTTCTTGGCAGCAATCTTAATAGCTTCTGAGAAAATGCATCAACTGGCCCTTTTGTTTTATAGAAGACTGCTGTAATTTTCAGCCATTATCCATAAGGAAATCAGTGTAGTTTATTAAACCAGCATCGTGGATTAAGAACTAAAGACCTCGTCCTTTTATCACTTAGAACTGTGTGACGTTGATGTTACCCATGAGGGACTTAACTAAGGCTGAGTGTTTGGGAGAAGTTCCTGTGAACTCTTAGAAATCAAGCTCTGACAAGATCAGGCTTGATTCTTGAAGATTAATTTTTAGCTTCTTTATAGCCTGTACAAAGAATGAGCAGCTATTCTTGGAGCTTGAGTAATGGAAATAGTCCTATCAGTATCATATTGAAAAAAACTCTTATGAAGAAGTTTGTGTGAGCAAACAAAACACTGAATTAGTGCTGTGGAGGAAAAATAACTTTCATTTAATCAGAAGAGAAGATTAATCTCTAGTTTCAGTACTTCTTAGAAAACTAAAATACAACCAATATCTCTAATGTCTTTTTTCTGGAAAGTTAGATTGCATTCATTTCAGTGGTACTGCTGAAGTATTGTAGTTTACTTGTAAAACATTTCATGGGAGCTTTACTAATTGAAATCTCATATCTGAAGTATGTGCATGAGGAAGAAATGAGTTTTAAATATTCCATTGTGGCTTCATCAAACAATAAAGCAGAAAATACGTTTTATCACAGTCAGCTTATCAGTGTCTCTTTTAATTCTGTGAGGCTTTGTTTTATAGACTCAACATGAAGTAAATGATGCACATAAAAAATATAGCATTTTAATGTAGCTTAACCACTGTTGCAGAGGAAAGAAAGATCTGATGTACTAGCATTCTGGTGAGTTCTTCCTCCTCACAGACTGTCAATCAACTGCTTTTCCTCTCCATAAGTACTGTCAATCAGCTGCTTACTACTGGAGATTTTTTGTTGAAATTATCTAGTACTGAGTTTCCAGGTCTCCACTGTAAGTAGGTCATGCTTTCGTTTTATTTGATGGGTGGTTCTTTCGATACTTTCTCCTCTCAACTTTGTGAATTAAAAAGTCTAACACAGAAAGCTTTTAATCGGTTCTAAGCAAGGACAGTGGGATAAAACCGATCTTTGAGCTTTCAGGCATTTTGCAGTTCTTTAAACCACTGTTTTCTTTTTTTCTTTCTGTCTAACAGTTTTAAATAAATTATCTAATCCTGATACTCAATAAAGTAATACAGTCTGAACTAGAGAAGTATTGTTTTTACTTTTTCACTCTATACTCATTCAAAACTTGGTTTTATTACCGTTTATTATTTCCCTCTGTTCAGTATTTGATTTTATCAAGACAGAGGGCTCCAGGATAAATCATTACAGTGATTCCTACTAGACAACGTTTCTCATTCTATTTAACTTACAGCAAAAAAAAAAAAAAAAAGGTATTCAGGCACAGCCGTGCTAATAATTTGCCTACCATCATAGGAAACATATCTGTAGCACACAGTTGGTCAAAGCTGGAAAAGTTTTTTACACATATAATGACAGGGCTTACTACAATGAACACAGGCCTGCTCTGCAATTCTGAGCTACAGATGGTGTCTGCTTTGTTATTGAGTAGCACAGCGAGATAAAGGGAACAATGTCCGTAATCCACAAAGGATGCATTTTAACTGCTAATAATAGGCTTGGGACTGCCATAAACACTTTATATAAATCATCCCACAACGCAGATTCTCTTTCTTAATTTTTGCTTCATATTCCTTGTGGTTGAAAACCTGGCTGAATATCTTCCTATTGCTTTGTAGCAATTCTTGTGTGTAAGCATATTCTTGTAGTACGCATAGTCAGCAAGGACAGTAAAATAAATGTTTCAGGACACTGATCTAGACTCACCACTTCACATAATGCGGTCTTGTATAAACGAAAAGGAAGGGCATTAAGATTTTTTTATCAGTTAATACCCTGAGATGCTGACAGGCGCTGTTTTATTATTGCCTGTGATTGACATATTTGGAAATACTGTCTCAGGGCTTCCTGTGTGGGCAAACTCTTCTGTGCCTCACAAGGAGAAATGGTTTAGGAAGGGTGCAGCATGGCGGCACCTCCTCCTTAACCACATTCAAAAGACTAGGGTATTGGTTACTGAGAGATTGTGTCTTAGTATTTTTTCTCCAAACAAGTGAGCCAAACAAGGTAGTGATGGCTGCAGAGGCTCAGTGTACTTTTTGACAGGCCAGTATACTTGGCAAGAGAACATTTCCTCTGGATTCTCAGCTGCTAAGGTTGGATCGGTCATTTCCAAAATTGTACAAACCTTTTTAAGTAACCTAAGAGCTGGTTTTCTGGAAACACTGCTGAGTCTTGGGTTAGTGCTGCTATTGATGTTTCCTTTCTGGGTTTATGGAGCATAACTGTCGGAATTACAGTGTCAAGGAATAATTGACCAAATTATATTGTGCATAGTCAAGCTTATATTCTGCTGCCAAAATCAGCAGGTATTTGGATGTAGCAAGGGAACAAGCTAGTAAGGCTGGAAGCTGCTGCTACCTCTTGGTTTGGGTGCATGGTTGGAACAGTGTGCAGAAGAAGGCAAAAATTCAAACATAAAGCTGCAAACGTTACATTTACTTTCAGTAGACAAGAATGAAGTCAGTGTGTACAGAAGTTTTTGTTTGTAACAACCTTATTCAAATGAAATGAGTCATCACTTTCTTCTGCAGTGGGGCAGAAAACTTCTGAATTTTTGTCTTCCTGTGGTAACATTGGAGTCTGAGGCTGTGTGCATACTGAAGAATAATGCTTAAAATCAGTAGAGCTGCTCCCATGTGTACCATCAGTGTGCTTCTCTGTTTTCTGGAATGGATATACGTGGTGATGAGTGTGTATTTAAAGACCCTTTCTTGATTATGCATGGGGCATACTAAGGAAAGTGACGCTGTGAAACATATTTCAATTTTTATTTATGTATAGTTTAAAACCATGCATGTGACGAAGAATTGCTCTGGGTTGCACTGAAGGCAGTGGGACCTCTGATACATTGGATTCTTTTCCTCAGTCAAGTAAAAGAAGAAAATATTGTTCTTAACCCTGCCAGTACTGTACACTTGTAGTTAAGCGTCCTAGTTTGCCAGTTTCATTTTGAACAGAAATCTCACAGTATCAGTCATTAAGCAAATGTGGCTTTAAAACCCAGCAGTGTTTTGAACTTTTGTATGTATATGCAGGTAAAGCAAACCCTTTGGTAAAGTTATCTGAAAGTAAATAGTCCAGAACAGAGTGAAAGTTGGAAACACCTTTTTAGGGTGTTGCATAATGTAGCCATTTGAGATTACCCAAACTCACATACACACACAGTTCTTTATAGTAATGTGGAGGGGTGCCCCCTCATTTGTGAGAAATTTATGGAGCAGTCTTGAATAGGAAATAAATTTCAGGTTAGAAAAAATACCAAACATTAAAGAGGGGCCATGGGACCATAATTAAAGAAGTATCATGCTGTGGGTGTGATAAAAGTACCAGCTGTGATACAGTTCTTTGGACAAAGTATCATTAGCACTTCCAGAAAAACATTCAGCAAACTTCTGTTGAAAGAGTGTTTTTTTGAGACTCGCAAGTTTTGGAGCTGCTCTTAAATATAGCATAGGCCACAGCATGTGTCTTATGAAGTACTGACAATGCAAAACATGAGTGGATTGTTTTGCTCATATTTTAGCAGTGAAGGTCTGACAGAGCATTACTCTGCATGGAACGGAGTCACACACTCATGTGTTTTGCAGAATTAGAATTGAAATGTGAAAATTTGTTTCCAAAGCCAAATGTAAATTTGATGCAGTAATATGATATTCTCTTTCCATGCTTACTCTTGTAAATATTTTAATCAGGCCTTACTCTAAATAAAGACATTAACTTTTGTTCAGATATTTGAATGTACAATGGGACATCTGTATTAATCTGTTTGTAGAAACAAATGCACTCTGTAACTACTGATACTATTTGATTTTGCAGGTTGACTTCTGAATTTTGGGTCTGAAGGTACCCTCTTGCTTTCTCAGCAAATCATGGACATCGTTGGCTTTCTGAAGTCTCAGTTCATTTGCCACCTGCTGATCTGCTACATATTTATAGTGTCAGGACTGATCATTAACTTCATTCAACTCTTTACACTTATACTTTGGCCAATCAACAAGCAACTGTTCAGGAGGATCAACTGCAGGCTGGCTTACTGCATTTCAAGCCGTAAGATTTTATTTTGTTTTTTGTTTTGTTTTAAGCTATTTCCGTATTTTGTCTTGAGGGAATTGTTAAAAAAAATTCTGAAATAGATGTCAAAGTAACATTTATAAAGATGACTGCTGCTTCCTACAGCACTTGCGTTTTTGTGAAGGGATGTATGCATTGTTGAAATATACTGTTCTGCTGAAATGTTTTGCTCTTTGATATTGGGATACTTGCTTGACTCAGAATAATGAAAACTGCCTCTCATTTGACTATCCATCATGTTTCATTAAGTCAAATGAGAAATAATGACCAAATAATAGCATAACTTGCTGACATGCACTGTCTGTTGATTTACACAGTTAACAAGTCATTTCTGATAGCGCTTTCAATATCTTTATTATGCTTGATTTTCTTTGTAAATCATCTTTGTAAAGCTTTCTTATGTGAATGCTATTCAGAAATAGGAAATAGTGTAAAAAAAAAAAAAAAAAAGGAAAGAGCACTGATTCATTGTGCTGCTTTCTTAAGCCACTTGTAAATTGTTCGCTTGATTAAGCATTTCAGACCTTAAGCTGCATAGCTCTATGTACTCAGTATAAGCATATAGTTTATATCATACAGTACAACAGGTAGCCTGTAAGTGTTGAAAGAAATTGAAGTCTCTAGGGCAGTGGAGAGCAGGTGCTCGGAATATAACTTGTAGAAAGGCCAAATCCATACAAGTGCTGGGAGACTTGACAGTTCAGTGACTGTTGACTAATCGTTACAGTGTGATGATTGAGATCTATGTCCTTTTATTCTTTGTTAATAGGAGGCAGGTAGAATCTCCACCCATCAATGGTGGATTATCAGAGCATCTGAGTAATATTAGTCTACTTACATATTTGTTTCAGAAGAGCTATGGCAGAGCTTCAGCAATGATTTATCTGAGTGTAATGTTACCATCAATGACAAGTAAGTTTTGGGTGGTTTCATATGGAGAAAACAGCTGTTCAACACAATGATTAAGAGCTTTGTTGCAGGTATTATTCAGCAAAATGGTTTCCTCCAGGCTACCTACTCACTACTAGGAACCTGATAAGGGGGAAGCATTATTAGTAATCATAGTTAACCACTTGAGGGAGAAATCTGCCACATATCTCAAATTGGAGGCTGTTGGAGATTATTTGTCTCTCATCAGTGAGTCTGTTGTGCAACTCTTCAAAGCATTGCTTTTTTAACAGACTTTTGATTCACATTTCAAAGCTGCATCAGGATGTATGATCCCAAATAAATTGGAGGTACTGTTCCTTTCTCACAGAAATAATGGAACAAGCGTAGTAAAGGAATTTCACATTTGTTTTCCACGTGTATGTCCCTGAAGTAGTGAGCTTGCAAGTAGTATTCATTTCTGTTTGTGAGCAGTGCCATGAATGTGGCCAAATTTTTACTTCTTTTCTGGTGGCACAGAATATGTCTGAAGCCATGGAATGTAGGAAACAGCACGTGTAAATTTTCCTTTAGGACAGAGGAAGTTTTGTACTGCTATATTATTTTTAATGCGATACCTTCTGTGCCATTCAGCCTTTTGGGTACTTTATGCAGAGACATCAGACTTGAGTGTCTTCAGATTGAAGCCATTCACTGCCCTCAGCATGGTCTCATCTATACCTAAGGCTGGTCACTGTGTAAATAAGAGCATGTAATACTGCGTGTTTGTGCTTGGTTGGGTAGATGGCTTTTTATTCGGGGCTGTTAATCTAGTTTTTAGTCTCCAGTGGAACAGGTTGTTTTGTGAGATTTCTGCCCAGTCGTGCTCAGAATCGACTAGCTCTTGGTTAAAGACCGTTATTTGAGCTTTGCAGCAGAGCTTTGCAAACTGGCAAATGACTCACCTTTATCTGAGTGATGTTTGAAAAGGGGAAAATGACAGTTGAAAAAGGCATTTGAAAGAACTGCAGTAGATCAGTTAGTCAAAACTGATGTGTTTTGTAGTAGTGTATGTGTAATGTAATGACTTTTTGGGGGCATTGGTGTGCTGATGAAGGAACACATAACGTAAGCTGCTGTGTCTGTGTAGGCCTGATGAATGTAACGGAAATTCAGCCTACCTTTTGAGATGCTGAAACTGCACTGTGGAGAATGTACAGAGGCCTGTGCTTTGCAGTGGTGATATGCATCTCATTGAGTGGCTGTTAAAGCCTGAAAGCCTGAATTGCTAAGTTGACCCAGTTGTTGGAGTTGGAGGAGAGCATATCACCCTCAACGTCATACCCTTGAGAAAGTATTCTTGTATTTTGAATGGTGGTGAAGTTTTCTTCTACCCCTTCTCTTCCCTTTCCCTTTCCTAGTATGGGAGTGTAACATTTTCATTTGTCCAAGTGCAGGGTCTGCTATCATACTGCATACTGGAAGCTAGTCTGTTCTTGTGGTTAATGTCTTGTCCTCACTGCAGTAGTTCAGCGAGTTAGAAATGCTTACATATCTACTTACTTGAGCTAGTCTGACTTAATTCAGATAAGTGTATTCATGCCCTAAGAAGGCCACGTGGAATGACTGTGATTTGATAGTTGAAGACAACTGTGAGCTGCTGCTTCTCCACTGTGAATATGGCAGTAGCTCTGTGTCTTCTTACCATACCAACTGGCAACCTAACGGGCTAATGTGATACAGTATAAACTATTGCTTATTGATTAAAGTTAGAAAAGAAGTAAAAGCTTGATATCCAGTTTGAATTTACAGAAGAAAGCATTTACTAGAGCAACAACTTGGTTTTAAGGGAAGGAAACAGAACTTCATGCAGTTAAGTTCTCTACTCCAATTACTGAAGGCCTTCAAACCAACTGTGAATGAGCTGGTCAAATACAGTGAGTTTAGCTTCTGTACTGACCTGATTTATTATGGTTTAGAGATGGGGATACTTTCTGATGTCAGTATTATTGGCGTCAGTATTTTTACTACTGAAAAATTTTGGTTCAGTTAAATAGGTGAGTGGGTTTTTTTTTTTTTTTGTGAGCTTTGTTTGTTTGTTTTGTAGTGGCATTTTATAAAATTGGAGCTGGTGAAAAGTTGTTATTACACCTTGGAAGCTTTGCTCAGCTTGTGTCTCTTGCTCTTCAAAGGGTGGCCATTTGTCAGATTGTCATTTGGGTTGATTTTAGATGTCCAGTTACTTTATGCATTTTATGAATAAAGTCTCATTTTTATCCCATTAACTCTTTTGACAAATATCTTCAAGGGAGTGGTTAGCTGTAGTTTTCCTTACCCTGTGTGCCTCAGTGCTTACTGGAGGGTGTTAGTTTTAGAGAGTGGATTAATTCAACTAGGAAAGAGGAAAACTTGTTTATTCTTCTGTCAGTGCGGCTCTTGAAAAGTGCCAAGAGTTACACAACTTCTGTTATATTTCAAATGAAAGAAAAAAAAAAAAAAGGCCATTGGGCTTAGAACTTTCAGTCAGTGTTTTCTGGCTCCCAGTGTGTGTTCACTGGCTGATTCAATTATCTATTAACTCCCTTTTGTAAAATGTCAACCCTGATAAGTTCTTCCTGATTCTGAACTCTGCAAAGTGCAGCTCTAGCGGCAAAATTGAACACTGCAAACCTGTGCAAGATGGTAACAATAACAAGTTTTTTAAAAGTGAGTTTGGAAAATGGCATTAGAACGTGGGTTAGGCAAGCAGTCTTATTTTCTATTCTTAAATAATTTAGGGGCACTTTGTCTTCTGTCTCTACATTCTCTACTTCAAAAAAATAGAGAGCCAAGGGGTGTGCTAAGAAAGGAAGTGCTGAACACACCTCAGTTCTTGTTGATGCTTGAACCTAAGTTGGAAGAAATGAGAATACATCTTCCTTCTTGTTATCTGGGGGAAGCAAACAACCACAAAGGATATGCGCAGCTTTTCTGCCCTAGCCTGTGAAGTTGGCCAGGCTTGTAGAGAGAGCAGGCTGTCTTGGCTATGGTGCTGTGTGCACATGGCTGTGCAGATTGTGGGGGCAGTGGGGAAGTGACTTGTACGTCCAGAACTGGTTTGTGCTTGGTAAGCTGGTGCCATGCTACAGCAGGGTGAGCAGGGTATGCTGGGCATCTGCTGGCTGCCTGGGACATAACTCTGCCACGCACTGAGGCTGGGGCATACACATGTTGGATGAGTGGCTTCTTTAGTGGTGTTGGGTGTGCTTAATCAGGAATGTATTTGGCTATGAGTGGAGCAGTGATTGATACCTTGTCCTCTTGCTGCCCCTTTCTCTGTGGAAAATTAGCTTCTCATTCTGTTGAGAAGCAGCCTGTGCTCCTCACATGAATTGCTAACTGGCTTTGCAACTGACTCTCAGCCCAAGATGAACTTTGTGCTGCATAAATGGAAGATCTGCCAGTAAGAGTACAGTTGTGTGGAAGGATGCATAACGGTTTTAAAAACAATTGTCTTAGCTTCTAATTTGCCTTTATAAATTAATTATAGTAGTACTAATAGCTGTTCTTGTGCTTTGAAAGGGATGTTATTACACCTCTGGGTAAAGTTACCGTGTGTTGGCTGCAGTTTATAAATCCCTCTGAGGGGAAGGCCCTTCTTTGCATGCAAATAGGCACCCCCTGATGCCTGCTCACAGACTGCAGAGAAAACAAGATGGAAATTGATTCTTCTTATAACTGAGCTTTCTAGAAACAAAATCAGGTGAAATTGAGAACTGCTTCAGGCTTGCCACGTTAGCTGATTGTTATGAAACAGTGAAACTAATTCCTCCCACATACAACTATAAGCATCACAGTTGGAGGAGTGGGCAGCCAGATAAGGATGTGTGTTAGTATCAAGGCTATGTTAATCGGCATGCATTCCCAGTGCCCACATGGAGTTCAGAGGATTCCTCAGCTATTTTGTATGTTGTTTGTGCCAAAGCGATACTGGTACAGTGGAATAGGCAGGAAGGGATGGGAAACAAGAGGCCCCTTAAAAGGCTGAGTTTTCTTCTTTCTGCAGTTCTCTTTATTGTCATCTGCAGTGTAGAGGAAGCAGTTTGGTGTTGTTTGAAGTACACCACAGCATCTTTCATGTGAATCTGTTGTGTCTTATTTATAATACAAACTGAATCATGCTTTTCAACACAGATGTAACAGAGAGCTTTCATAGGTTATCTGGAGTTGTTTTCTTAGTCTATTTGCAGGGCTATTTTCAGTAATGGTTATGAAATTCCTTTTTCTCAAGTGTTGTTACATGCTCATGTAAGCCTTTGTTATTTAGGTTCCACATGGGAGATCCATGTGAAAACACTAAACTTTGTAAACACTATATAAAGTTTACAGCAAATCCTGAGTAAAAATTCAAGGCCAGATTTGATAGTCATGGAAAGACTCAATGTTGATCGGAACATTCTGAGAGCATCTCTTTAGCCTTTCTTATTTCACTTCAGTCATCCCCATGGTTGCCTTTAGAAAACACTGTGCTGAAGAGGTGCCCGTGGTTAGTTTTAATCTAGATAAATTCTGCTAGGGGGCGGGGAGGGAGTGAGAACGGGGGCAGAAAAATTGCAGTTGCACAGAGATCTGAGTAAACGGAGAAAAAAGAAGAAAAAGTAGACATAAGCATGTGTACTATATAAAATAAATAAACCTGAAATAAACCTTTTTTTTTTCTTCAAGTGATAGGCTACATAATGCCATTCATAAAATAGTCAGGATCTATTCTAGTCGTTATGGGGAGGTCGCACAATTTTTGTTTGTGAGCATGATTTTGAAATGTTTTCTTGTTGTTGCTGAATATTCTCTCAGCATAAGTTCATAAGTTCATAAGGTTGGAAAGGACCTATAAGATCATCTAGTCCAACCATCTTCCTATCACTATCTCTACCCAACTACTAAATTAAGTCCTTTAGCACCTCATCTAAACGCTTCTTGAACAGCGCTAGGGATGGTGCCTCAACCACCTCCCTAGGCAGGCCATTCCAGTGCCTGACCACTCTTTCAGAAAAGAAATGCTTCCTCAGGTGATTGTTGTTGCTGAATATTCTCTCAGCATATTATGGTATGGGACCCAGTATCCTGCTGTCTACTGAATAGTTGTCTGAGTTATTATCCTCAAGCCTGTGTGTGCATGACCAGACTTGAGCATACATAGTTTCACTCTGGTAGGTCATATTTGGTTTTATGCCTGATTTCCCTTGTTGAAGCTGTCCCAAAGGTCCAGATTGATCTCTTCTACTCTGAAATCAGTTTTGCCCTGAAAAAGTGTTTTTCCCTTACTCTGACAATATAACTGTCTTAGTGGAGTAGAAATCACAAACTTTAAAATAATTCCTCAGCACCTTCTACGAGCCTACTTCCCAGTACACTTTTATGCTTATATTTGTGGCTATGTGGCTGGTTATCTGTGCAGTTTCCCACTCAAACTGAATCTTGTACTACTTTACCGTAATTTGGGAAGACTGAAGGAGCCAATCAGTGCGGCACATTTTCTGATTTCTTGTTGATAGAGTAAGATCATTCATTTGTTCTCTGCACCCATGACAGGTTAAACTTTTCCGAAGAATTACATTCATTACTATAAATAAATACAGTGTCTTACAAATACCTTCCTCATTTTCACTATTAACATTAGCTTGCAGTAACGTTTTAGTTCTCATTTTGTGCACGTTGTTACCAAGTCATCCTAGTAGGTCAGGGATGAACAGCAAACTTTAATGGCTCAGCTCAAGATTTTATGCACTTTGTAGGTGCATGTATCATTGTTTAATTCATAAAGGTGCAGTTCGGTGGCATTGGTGTATGAACTTCAGCAGAGTTCCTAATTCACCTTAGAAGGAATGTGGGCTGTTACGATCAGCTCTTGGTTAAGGAGGGATGAACTAGTTTCTAGGAAAATGTATGTAAAAGAACTTTTGATACTGATGCTCAACTGGTAGTGAGAGGAACTGAATGAGAGGAGATTTAGATTGGACATGAAGTTTTTTTACAATGAGCGTGATGAGGCTGTGGTGCCCAGGGAGGTGATGGAGTCACCATTGCTGGAAGTGTTTAAGGAGTGTTTAGACACTGTGTCGAGGAATATGATTTAGAGAGAACTATTGGTGATAGGTGGATGGTTGGATTGGATGATCTTAGATGTCTTTTCCAACCTTGGTAATTATATGATTTAAATGCTTCAAGTCACAGCGCATAATGAGTTATTAATGTTTACAGATTGCTTGAGTTGTTGCTTCTTTTAAGGGTGACTGTTACATGCAGAGGAACAGATTTTTTTTTAAGAGACTTTGGATATTTGTAGAAAACCTCAATTGAGCTTCAGGAATTATTTTTATTGTTTGAACAGAGCAACATCTGAAGGAGAACCTCTTAATCTTTAGTAACTTTTCTACAAAGATGTGGAAATTATCTCATGGATCTCCATCACTAATTACAAGTACAACTGATCATTTGAATTTCTTTTCCACGTGGGGAAGAGCACTGTTTTCATAGGCAGAGGAGGAATTTTGTGTTCTGTCAGGTCCAGGAATACGTCTGCTGGTGTTAACATGCTGCTGAAATGGAATGTGTCTTGTCTTGGGGTTTGCTGTCAGTTGGCTACATTTCCTACTATTCTGCTCCCTTTTGAGCAGTGTGCACCGCTAGAAGCATGTACCATGGTGCTTTTCCCTCTTTCAAAAGCATAAAAGACACATAGCAACATGTTGCGGAATACATTTTTCGGCTCTTTATACATCAAGGATCACTGCAGCTGGTGCAGTGATGTCTTACTCATTTTGTGCAGGAACTTTTTGAAAGCAGTGGAAAGCAGTATTTCCTTTCAGCAGTTGTTTGAGGTCTTTCATTGTGATACTTGAGTGGAAAGAACTTCTGATTGCGCATACTTGGTACTCCTCTATGGCAAGATAGTTTGTGACTTGTTTGCAAACAGCAGGTTAAAGCTTATTACTTGAGTATTACGTTGTTTTCTCGCTTTAGAGACTGTTGTTAAGGTGGCAAGGTCTTGTTGGTCATTCTAAACATCTGCCTTGTAGTAATCTCTTCTTAAACATGCTTCTTTCGACACAGTATTTGGAATTCTGAATCCTTTACTGATGGATAAAGAGGCAAATGGAAACATGTGCAAGCCAGTTCTTTAGTCTGCTGGGGCTTGGAGGAAGCAGTTAGTGTTCTGACAGACCCTTTTTGGTCCTTGTTGAAACAGTGTTCAAAGCAAAATAAGAAACCACGGAGAGAGAGATAATAACAATTACTGTATAATTGTTTGTGGGTGGATTGTTTTGTTCTTCTGCCAGCACTCTTTTATTGGCATTTTTAAGTTGTATGCTCTTTCTGTACTCAAACAAATAACACTGGGGTGTCAATACCAAACATTTGTTTTTATCTCATGGTCTTAAGGGGAAAGTGCATTTCAATCTGATTATTCTTCGGTTCATTTATTTAAAATTTGATTTAAAAACACTACATTGCACCTATGAATGTAGAGTTTTCACCGAAGGTTAAAACTCAGGTGAACATCCTAATACGTGAGGTTGTTTGTTTATTTGCTTTCTTTCTATGTTGATTTCTGACTACTCATTGGTACTTCTGTGGATATGTACTTAAGACCAGAAATCCAGGAATCGGCACATACTTCTAATGAACGATTTTGATGAATGAATCTGCTGTTTGTGGTAGGTAAGATAATAGAGTGATTGTACGGGCTTAATTTTTCACTGTCACTTCTAAAGCAATCGCTTCTAAAGCAACATACCCTTGTTTTTGGGAAAGCATGGGAGATCTGCAGCTGTGAGGCTTTTGACTGTAGCTCCTTTTAATATAGCTTTGCTGCTGTGGTGTAGTGCCTTTCCTGTACCATCCTTGAAAGCTGTGCAGAATCTCTTATTGGATTTTTCTTTTTCTTAAAGCAAACTCATAGTGTTCTCTGACATTTTCCAGACCTTTTCCCTAGCTCAGATGGGGTCTTATCCAAAGATGTGCAATGTGCTAACATTTTGTACAGTTTGCTGAAGGCTCTAAACTGGCAAACTAGCTATAGAAAACTTAAGAATCTCGTTTCCTTCAAATTTGAAACATTTTAATGTGGTTTGTCTGACCTTGCTTTTTGCAGCGCTGTTCCTCATAGAAATGATAGGAGATATTAACCCTTCAGTATTCAGAGTTATTTTACTGATTGGATTTGTTTATTTTTTCAGAAATTAAATTGATTTTCTCAGTTGAATTTTTATGAAGAAGTTTTCCTAACAGCCAAAATATATCAGTTCATGTTTTAATTGTACCTATATTGCCTTTATGTGCTTATAAAGAAGGGAAGAGTCACACAGACAAAAATAGCTGTTTACTTCTTTAGTTTTCGTATGTTCCTAGTTTATCTAGAATTTAAAATTGAGGCCGCAGTACATTTCCCTTTTATCATGAGATGACATTTTCAATATTTTTCTAAATGATAAGAGTTCAGAAATTTTCTGGTTGAATTCATGCTGTCCATAGAGTTTGTCTTCTTTGTGTACTCATAGACTCTGACTCCATGCTGGAATCTTCATTAATTCATGCCTAGAATTAAAGATTTCCTACATGGTTATTTAGATTTCCTTGGATGTATTTAATATATTTTCCTGTAAGTGCATGCAGTTCTCAGATGAGAATTCAAATTCCCGAATCTGATGTTTGGAATTCATTCTGAAAAGAAATGATAGATTTCTTCATGTGGAAAACAAATGCATAATGGGTTATTTCAAGTGAAGGTAAGTAAAAGGGCAAGTACTGTCCTGGGAGCATCCCAAGCCTCGTGGATAAGTACTGTAGGACTTAGTGACTTAGACCTAATGCTTGGTGCTACATGGTGTGTATAGGCTGTGTAAAGAAGTCACTGAAAAGTTCTTTGACTGTGTTGGAATGATAGAAATTGGGTCTCCTTTAAGAGCAGTGGTATGCTAGGTTCTTCCTGTGTTCTGTAATGTATTGGAGTGCCATGATAATCTTCAGTGCTGTTTTTCTCATGTTGCTCCTGTGAACAGCGTGAGAAGGCTGAAAATGCTATTGAGTAGTTTGACTTGCATTGGATGGAGTGTAATGCTGTTGCTGACCTTCATAAATTATTGAAAGCCAGGATACATGATTCTGTGCTTTGTTTCCAGTTTATGCCCTTGACTTGTTGGTGTGGGAAAGGTCAATGGCCATAATCCCATTTTTAAATGAAGACCAAAAGAGAGATAGCTTGTCTGCTGTCATACGTGCACAGAGCCTGTTGCAGATGGATGCTTTTGTTGTAGGATGGCTTCCTTGAGATATGGAAAATAAACTAAAGTGGGAAAAAAATAGAATAGGATCAGCTTGTCGTGGGCAGTTTTGCTAAGCTGTGGTATTGCAATTGGAAGGTCATTCCTGCTTCCCTCCTTGGTGTCTTATTAAGTCAACTGCAGGGAATTGCATGCTGGCCTTTGGGGGCAGCTCTGGTGATTGTCCACTTGATTGTTATCTGCACTGACTGGTCCTGTTGCCAGGAGGAACTGCTGGTTTGTTGAAACATAGGAGTATTGCTAAATTCCTAGGGGAGGAAGGATAAGAGGACCCCTCAAATGTGAGACAAATCTCTCTGACACGTGGCTGTTAAATAATTAATTTCCCCAGAGGGTTTGAAAAGAGCATTTCAAAGCAGTGACTACTGAAGTTCTGTGTATGTGTTAAACCCATTGTACTTGCAAGGCTGGCTTTGTTCCACACGCACTGTAACTTGGAGAGAAGAAGCTGTTTTGTAGGCAGCTTGTCTAGGGATAAAAGACAGAAAAAAGCTGTGAAATGAGATGTGTGAAGTGTGCAGCTGTTTTTTTCCGTAGGGGAAGGTTGCTTTTAACTTTCTACATGGAGATGGTTTAAAAGGAACAGCCACTAAAGAAGTGAATGGTGTTTCTGTATTCCTCCACCTCTCTAGGTCTGGGTTATGCTAGAGAAGGCAGTGCCAGTTGAAACCTCTTGTTTCAAGAACACATATGCAGTCTTAACATTTCTTCTTCACAGGAAGAAAAAGTGTGGTTTATGTTTTGTGGCCTTAGGTTAGAAAAGGGGGAGAATCCGTTTGGTCAAACCTGAACGATCAGTGCACTTTCTGAATGGGAGGGCAATGCCAGGAGTGAGAGATGGGGGAAGCTGGCATGAGGTGGTGATGTGTCAGCAGAAAGTGGTAACTGGGCAGGGTCTGGGCCAGGGCTGGCTTGTGGCCACAGCAGAGCTATTAGCTCGAGTACCAGAGGCATGCCTTGAGATGCAAAGGTTCTGTCCTGTTTTAATCGCAAGTTCTCACTGCCTGCGTATGTAGTACCCCTATTAAGATCTGAAATACTCTAACTTTCAAGATTCTTTGAAAGCTTGTGTACTTAAGATCTTCCATTAAATCTGGTTCTGATTTTGGTTCCCAAAGCAATTATAGCCTGGCTGCATTTCAGCAGTTGCAGGTGTGGCCATATTAAATTGGCAGTAGTTTTGGACCTAGTACAGTACATTTCATCTGGGAAAATGTTGATGGCACTCCTTTAAAAAGTGTGAAACACTTTTATCAATAAAGCACTTTCCTTTGTTCTGTAAGAACATGAAATGGATCACATACAGGGAGCTGAAGCACAATAAGTGCCAGAACTGCCATTTGTAATATCTGCCATCAAAATTTCAGCCCAGATGTTTCAGTAATGCCAAGTATTTTTCACTTATTACATTAGCCAATTCATGCGTGCATATGTGTAGAAAATTTTAATTCAGTGACTAGCCAAGCATTGAGGTCATGTTGCCAAGAAGAACAAACCACAGATAAAGCTTAGCTTTGTAATGAGTGTGGAGAGTCTTTTTTTCTTATTTTGGTTTACTCAGTTTGCTGTAGCAGTGACTAAATTGAAGTTGAAGATTATTTTTATACCAGTTGAGGATCTGGCCAACTTAAGTAAATGTCAGTGTATATTAAAAAAAAAAAGGGGGGGGGAGAGGAGTGTGTATCTTCAGTCCGGAGGAAAAGTATTTAATTAGGGGTAATGCAAAAATCACATTTCAGCTTACAAATATGCTTGGTGTTTATATTTTACAGAACCAGTTGGGGGTAGAATTGGATTTATTTATTTCTCTTTTTGATTTTTAACTTCACAACACATCTAATACGTCATCATGTCTCCTAATCTACTGTTTTAATCTTAAAGTTAGACTGGCAAATTACTGGGCGTGTTGGCAGAAGGGAAGAGAGGTCATTATCATTTTAAATTGGTGCTTTGGTTTGTACATAAGTGTTCCAAACGTTATATTTATGAATTGTACCTTTCAGCATATTATTATTACTCTTTGCCAGTCATAGACTACCTCTGCACGGAGCGTGCCTTTGAGCAACTGTCAGTGTGCTCTGCTTACAGCAGCCTGTGTGTGCCCCGAGCTCTATAAAAGAGCACCTTCCCATAAAAGAGCACCTCTTAGATTTGAGGAAACGTTTTTTCTCTGAAAGAGTGGTCAGGCACTGGAATGGCCTGCCTAGGGAGGTGGTTGAGGCACCATCCCTAGCGCTGTTCAAGAAGCGTTTAGATGAGGTGCTAAGGGATTTGATTTAGTAGTTCAGTGGGTAGGGATGGTGATAGGAGGATAGTTGGACTAGATGATCTTGTAGGTCCTTTCCAACCTAATGTACCTATAAACCTATGAACCCACCTGCTTTCCTGGAGGCTCCTTCTTCACAGTATGTGCTGCTTTTGGTTTACTCCCTCCTATGTATCTTCCTGCGCAAGAAGACGTATGTCTTGCAAAGTTCATAAAAATAATTTTCCTTTAAGAACTTAAAGGTCTGTCGGTTTGTCTTATTTGTGCACTGTGTCAAGAAATGATTTTATTTGCTGCAAGACCTGGATCTGGAGAATTCTAGGATGCATTTGTTCTTGTGGAAATCTCCGAGCAGGAGTCATCTCACAGGGCCAGGCTACTGGAGGAACCTTTTCATGCTTTGTGACATGAGTGTTGTCCTCTGTCCCTGTACTGTTTTCACAAGCTTCCCAGTCACACCCTTAGCCATCAGAAATTATAAGGAATGATAATTGCAGCAACCCAAGTCACAAGTGATTTTTGTCCTTCAAATGAACTTGCTGATGTTGCTTCTTCCACTGCTGTTGCCTACATTGCAACTGGAAAAGGATCTGAACTGGTAAAAGTTAAGTTTTCAAAAAGCAGACTCATAATGAGGGAGGACATCTGTGTGTATTATTTCTACAACTTTTGTAATTGTACTAGTGGAATTACAGAGCAGAAAGCTAGTAATGCTTCTTTTGCAGGCACTCTTTTAGTTGGAGCAGGTTGCAAGTTGGTGGAACCTTTATATCTCCTGGAGCAAACAAGCTGCTAGCTTTCTGAGCAGGCCTGCATACATGTAGATTCTTCTTCTAACTCTCTTCCTGCACTTAAGCTTGAGGAAATGTTACAGTAAGCACAATTAAACTGAATGTTATCTGAGAGGCACAGGTGCTCCTTACCTGTGGTGTTAGATTACTGAATTTTTGGGAGTCTGTCTGTCTTAACTGAATGTAGCATTTCTGCGTCCTGTGTTCTTTCCTTCTTTGTTTTAAGAAGTATTTGTTATGAATTTATCTGTTTTGTATAACTTCAGTTTGAGGAGTTATGCTCTTCACCCCGTGAAAGTGTCACAGCTTTATGAGTACTTGATGGGTATATTTGATCTGTCGTACTTTATTTTTAATTCATGAAAGCCATTTGTTTGACTTGTAGTTTGTGACCTTATTGTCCCTTCGAGGCGCTCTTGGTGAAAGTCACTGTTAGGAATTCAGAAGCTAAAATAAGCATCAGGAGACATAGCTCTTTTTTCTCAAGACCTCACGTGATGAGATGCTGTAAGATTACAGGCAGAGACAGGGAATTCAGGGAATGCAAGTGAAAAGTGAGCAATTGTTTTGTTCTGAACAATGTTCTCAAAGTGGTAGAGGTTCAATGGCTATTTGACATTAAATGAATGCTGAATTAACTGTAACGGTGTAATACAGGTTCTAAGTCAACTTGTTTCCACTCCTGAAATTCAGACAGATTTGTCTTTCATAGGAAAACTTAAGTACAAATTATCTGCCTTAGCTCCTAAATATACATTGTTTGTAGCGTACTACTTCTGGTAATAAATTGGTATTTCTTAAGAAGCATGCTCATTATCTGAAATCGAAAGTAAGTGGAAATATGAATGGAACCTTGTCTGTCACTGCTCCGGTTTTCTTATTCTGCTGTTTTGTGCAGACTTCAATTCCTTCTGTTCTTACACCTCTATGAAATGTAGCTATGACTAACTAGACGGTTTACTTAATAGCACAGCAGAGTTTTGTAGGTTTTAAATTACCTTTTGTTCAGCTCCCTAATTAAATTCTTTTTCTCCTGATTTGTGCTAGAGATTACCTTCTATAGCAAATGGTCGTCTCTTTCATCATCAGTCATTTTTCTCAGAGATTAATTCCCATCCCTTTTTATCAGCAACTGGAAGTGAAGGTTAAACATGCTGAAGACATGGATCTAGAGCAATGAGAACAGTAGGATTTTCTCTCTTGATGTGCTTTCTTGTTCTGAATAGCTTTCTTTCCTATGTCGAAATTTTGGTTTAATTTGAAACTTAGTCTATGCAGAAATGAAGACTTTTGTAAGAATATGTGCTAGAAGGAGAGATTTGTGAAAGTAGCTTCCATTCCTATGTACATTAAACAAAAAAAATCACTTAAGTCAAATAACTTTTCTAATTGTTATGTGATTTAATTAGTACTTGTAATCAATGTGTGTAGCAAAAAAGAAAAAAAAAGTCATAGGAATGTGTGAGCTGTTCTGAGTCCCAGGAATGGACGCTGCAGGTAGCCCTCTAATTAAGGAAATGCTAATGATTCATTATGTCAAAGAGTTCAACTGTGACTGAGAAAATAATAGGCAAGACTAAGACATCCACTAACTTGATTCATGTTTGCTTTTGTGCATGCTCAGATTTTGAGATCCCTACCCTGGTAGGTGATGCTTGACTGAGAACTCCTTTGGGCTGTCACCTCCCTCCTTAAACCAGTAGCCTTTGCCTGGGAGATGCTGGCTTCCTCCTCATCTGTGCTGGCATAGCTTTGTAATGCTGGAGGAGGTATTGGTCTATAGTACAATCTGTTTGGAAAATATTGCAATTTTTTTTTTTTTTAGTGATAGGAAATAGGAATATCTGTTAAAGGAACTAGAAGAAGCCTGAGAATATATAGATGTCTGTTCCTCCAGTCACTTTACACTGCTGTTCTTGTACCAGTGGTATTTAGTTTAAAGTGCTCTTTTTCCCCATGGCTAACCTCCCACATCCTTAAGCTGTATTTGTGAGGGCAATCCGGTCCTCTTTCTGCATGTTTTTTTTGATGATTTAAGTGAGCCAGGCTGTTCTGGTTTCCTGTCACCCTTGCAGCCCTGGTCTACATCTGCTTTGTTTCAGGTTTTATTTCCTGAGCATAGATGTCTGTTACTGATCTGCTGGCCCAGAGATTGTCTCGCTACTGCAACGAGCCATTCCTTTTCTCTCCAAGAAAGAACATCCTAGTGCCATCTTTTTTCCTTCTTAGAGCTGCATAATAAGAGTAGATTGGAAAGTAAGCTGATGTTCCCAGATCCCTCTGTCCTGTACCATTTCTGTTTTATTAGTTCTGCAAAGCTTGTGCTATCAAAATTAATGCCGTTTTGATTACCTTACCTCTCAAGGATTTGTAAAGCGTGTTCTGACTTTGCATCACTGACAATATTTATTAATAAGCATTGGATACTTTAGTAAAAGATGGATACTTTTATAAAAGATGACAACAAATAGTTGCACTTTTTAGAGTGGTTCTCCTTTACAGTGGTTTACTGATCTTCTTTGATTTAGTGGTAATTTCTTTTACCATACCATGTGAATGGCTCAGTGTATCCTGGATGTGTTAGCTTTGGAGACTCTCTTTTGTCTATAGAATGAGAATTATCAGATAATGTCATATAAACCTGCTTCAGATAAGTTATGGTGAGTGGTCAAAGCAAGTCCTGGGGAATTTAACACAATCAAATTGTGAAGTCTTGCCCCCTTACATGGAAATTGTTAGCCTATTCCACAGAGATCCTGAGGGAATAATCTGAGGGACTGGAGATGCTTTGACATCTTATCTTGTCTTTGCATGGATAACAGTAGGCTGCAGTGTATCTGGTATTTTTTGTCTGGCATGATGTGGTCTGAACACAACTGGGATTAAGCAAAATGGATAATGTAAATGATAAAGCTTTGCAGTCAAAAGTATTTTTCTTGTTAGAACCAGTTGTCATGCTTGAGAAACTGGAAGAAATTTGCATGCAGAAATCCTTAAAGCTTAAAAGAGAATTGCAACCTTCAGATTAACCTTCAGTCCGCTGTCCTCTATTTGAATTTTAGTTTCTCTATTCAGCCACTAGCATGAGATGAAGAAGAAAGAGAGTTGGTGCCTGTGGATCTGAGAAGAAAGAAGGGGAATCATCAATGAAATAGTGACATTAGTTGGCAGTATGCAGGAATCATGAAGGTGACAAAAAGCGTAACTTCGTAATTTCCAGCAAGCTTCTGAATTTTTGGGGCATATCACAGACTAGGCTTTCTTTGAGAGGAAGCACTGTTCCTCTTTACAACTCATCAGCTTTAATTCTGACTTAAGCTTTTATGCATTTCTCTCCAGTGTATTTGAGAGTTTGATGTGGAGCTCTTGCTTTCTGTGAAGCACTTGAGACAGCTGTTCTCTGTTAGCTCTCATAAAGGGAGGTTCTTGTGGAGTCTGTTCTGAGCAGAAGACTGGTATAAAGACAGCAAGAAGGTCTTCTGACTATTCTCCAGATTCCAGTGAGCAGCAGCAGATCAACATTTGGAGTAGGACTTTCAACTCACACCTCATGTTCATTGTTGTACCTCTTATCCCCTTTGGCATAGTTATCAGTAAGTCATAAAGTTTAAAAAAAAATAGTGTGGGTGCTCAAGACAGATTTATGTTGTTTCTTCTCAATGAGCTGTCTTGTACAAGACTAGACTTTTTCCCAGTGAACTGCTTGGGGTTACTTGCAAGCTGGATTTAGGAGACTTTTGGCTTTGTTTTGGGCTGTCACCTCCCTCCTGGTGATAACTAATTCCAGTGAAGAGCTGAGCAGTGACGCTGTTGTTTTAAATATGATGGTCATGTTGTTCAAGTTGTAACAGTGAAAATATTTACTAAAAGCTGCTAAGTGGGAACATGTCTCTTAAATTTAAGATACACTAGCTTAAAGATAGTGAAACCTAGGAAGAAAACACACTGAAAATATTTTTTTCTAAGCAAACAGGAAGTTGCTTAAAAGAAAATGTTGAAATAAAACTGTCGGTGTTCCTTTTGCACAGAGACTTGCAGTGAGTGGCTTGCTACCATTTCTGATTTGCTGAGTTGTTCTGCTGTGGTGGTGTTCCTATGTGCAATATTAGAAAGCCAGTGGTGTTTTGGACAGTAAGAAACCACATCCACAAGAGGTGTGACTGCCTGGTTTCATGTCCATACAAAGCAGATGTTGATGTCATGGAAACTTGCTTCATGTTTTTCGCTGTTGGTTGGTACTAACTCCTTTGATCATCTCCTTGATACTGTATTAAATTCAGTTACTTGTGACAAAAAAAAAAACCACATGGTCTTTGCTGGAATATAAATTGGTGAAGAAAACTACATTAAAGGAACTTCCTGTAAGCAAATGCTAAAATAAATGAGTCACTCTGCTTGAGTATATGAAAGGACTGGACTGCATTTATCTTTTGCCTTGAAAGCGCATCCAGTAATTTACTGCAGTGGGTGGGGAATTAAATCATCATTTCTGGATTCCTCTGATGGTGATTTCTGGCCCTAAAAGCACAGCCATGCAGGTCCTTGAAGTGTTATTCAAGGGAGTTGCTGACAGGATCTCCTACAGGGACTGGGGCAAAAATCTCCAAGAGCAGACCTGCAGCCAATAGAGAGAAGGGTTTTTTTGTTGTTGTTTTAAATTTTTGCGCATGATTCTCTGCCATCACTCTCCACCCTTTTGGTAAAAACAACTTTAAGGGGAAGGAAAGTAAGTCCTAAGGTAAAAATGATTATATCTACAGATAGGGTAATAGGGGGTGGGCAAGGAGCTAAGGCAAGAGAAGTGTAGGTTTTGGTTTCCTGTTCTGTTTAAAACACTCTTCTTAAACATTCTTATACTGGTTGAAAACCAGAACCTCTGTTGGAGTGGACCAGATTTCTCCATTGTCCCTTCCTTTTGCTCCCATACTTGCCTGCAGAGTGGAGAATGAGAATCTGTTTGGAGCAGAATGGGGAAGGCAGTGCTGGACAGAAAATGTATGTAAGCTTTTTATAATACATAATGTTCCAGCTCTAAGCTCCAGTTATTTCCTATCTAATCAGTGCAAGCTTAGAGCAGAATGCTGGTCTTCGCTTTTTTCTTTATAATTACTTGTTGCAGGGAATTACATAGACAACCAAAAAAAAGTGAGTAGTGAGGCTAGGTGGTATAGCAAAGCACTGGAATAGCTTGTGCCAGGAGCTGTGGAGCTGTCAATACCTGAAATTTTTTGAAAGCCTTCTAGGTAGCTTTGAGATGGTAGGTATCATCTAGGGTTTCAAATCTCTGGTTGAGCTGAAGAAATTTACTAACATAAGTCATGCATGGTTAGAAGAATAGTGTTAAGACTCATTCCCTCAGAACTTTGAGACGGAAAATAACAAGTCTTAGTAAATTCTTACTGTGTTTCCCTTAAATGTTTTTCAAGCAGCTAATTAGTATCAGAGATATTGTCCTGTCAGTTGTTTGTTCTTGAAATACAGGCACTGAGGCAGATCAGATTGTGGCACTGAAGGGGCAGGAAGCAGTCTAACCTCACTGAGGTTAGATACCATTATATGTAGCAGGGTGAAGATGTTTGGTTTTCCCTCTTTCAGGGAGAAAAACTATTCATTCTCAGCCAGGCAAAGAATCAGTATTAGGGATTTGAAAGCATGCTTTCTCCCTACAGTCAGCCACTCCTGAAGCTGGTTGTAACTTACTGCTGCCTTCCAAGCAGATGTGAAAGATTTCATTTTTCTTTTTTTCTTCTCCTGTGGAAGAATCAGTGGGGGAGTTGGTTTTTGAGCTGCGAACTCCCATGATGTGTGTGAATGTGAATTGACCAGCCCAGTTGTGAAATTAAAACACCAAAACCTCTTGAAAAAGGGGTAGAAAGAAGCCTTATGCTAGAAATTTCAGACCAGCCATGGTTGGGAGCAAGAATTGTATTTTGTTTTTAAATATTTTCCCTATTTAAATTGATGTTTAGTTATTATAGTCTGTCCGGTGTCCAAAGAAAGGAAGGCTTTCACTGGTTGTCTGCTCTATGGAGTTGGCAAGACTGCATGTATGAGTGACCTTACACTGTTGAGCTACCACAGGGAGTTTCTGGGTAATGAATTTCTGTGGCAGATTCTGGGTGTAAGCTGGTGGCGTGATGCAAGAGTACTGCAAATGGACATTACTAATCACTGCTGAGAACGATAAAGAGATGTGGGGAGAAGGGAAAAGAAAGAGTGGAAAGATTAAATAAGAACGTGTTAAGAACTGAAAGGCTGCTAGATGTTATTTACGAAAGCATTCAGTTTCTGCAGCAACTGCAGGAATGCACCAGCAACAAATGGGCATGTGAGGTGAGGAGTCGGGACGTACTTCTGCAGTACTTAGTCAAACACAAATCCTAGTCACGTGAAGCCTGCAGAATAAAAGTATGTACAGAATTATTTTTGTCTGTGCTTCTTTGAAATGTACTTGAAACTGAAAGTACGAAGAGCTCCATGCATGTGGTATACCTGTGTAGTGAGATGCCTGATACATTATTCATTTTCTTCAAATTGTTGGGAAAAAATAAGAAATAAAGAAGCACTTGAAAGGGAATGCCTTTGAAGATATTTTGCCCCCCCCCCCCCCAGGTTAAGCAGGCTTTTTCTTCAGGAGATACTCATAGTCATCATCTCTACTTTTTTGTTGTTGTTGTTCTTGTTCGTTTTAGGGCAATAGACTTAATGGCATTAAAGATGAAAGAAGGGAAAATCCTGTCTGGCAGTCATTTGTTCTCTCATAGCTGAGGTTTCTAGCTAAGCAACAGACAAACAGGAGCTGTCACTAACTTCCTTCTCGGTGTTCTGCCCTTTGTTCAGTTTTCCTTTGTTTGGGGGAATTAAGGGCATCTGGTGAAGCATTTCTCTGGCTATGAAGCATTGTAGGTCCAAGAGATGCTCTCCTTTCAGAGTCTGCTTACATGAGTCCAGGGTTGCTACAGTCTCTTACCAGAAGGGTTGGACACAGAGAGCACACGTGCAGTTTGCCTGTGTTCCCTAGGCCACCCACACCCCTCACCAGGTGCTCAATCACCAGTTCATGCCATGACCTAACAGTTCTTTGACACCTGCTGTCATCAGAAATAAACAGGGAGCTGACAAGTCGGTCATTTATCTGTACCGTGAATGTATTTATATCATGCTCAGATAATGTTATTTGAATAGAGATTGCCTATTAGCCTGTTTCAATGCTGTTAGATAAAATTCATTCATGTCACTACTGCCTGTTCTCCAGTGTACAGTACAATGTCATCTAAAAGCTTCAGGCAATTAACTGAGCTAATGATGACTGAACATGTAGAAAACTTGTTCCTGGCTGTTCTCTGTTTTCATTTGCTGGTTGAGGCCAGTGGGGGATCTAAACAGAAAGGATTTCAGAATTGGTTCAAAGACTGGCCTGCTTTTGATCTTCCATGAGGTGAATGAGGATGTGTGGTGCTCTGGGATTTACCTGAAGCCAGGAGGGCATCTCAGGTGTCTCATCCTTCCAGCAGAGACATATGCCCTGAGAAGGGAGTGCTTTTCTCTGGACAAAGAGCAACCCCTCATCTTTGCTTTGATTGAGAAGTATTGTGATAGCTTTGGCAGGAAGCAAACATGTCTCTTCTCCTTTTCCATCTTGAGAGCACGTTCATCCTGTGGTCACTTTAGATCTTCTTAGGACACAGGTTTCTCAAGGACAGTGACTGCTTTTTTATTCCTATTTCCATTGAGATAAAGCTCTCCAAGCTTCTTTTCCCAAACCAGAGAAACTTTCCTAAGTAAAAGCTAAATTCACATCTGGTAGTCAGGCTTGTAGTTACAAGCAAAACAAATACGAAGCCTAATTCTTGCCTGTGCTTGATAATAGGATAAGCAAATAGGAAGGTAAAACCTTTGTAATAGTCACTAGGAGGCTGCTGGGGAACTACTCTCCAGCTTTTAAGTACATCTTTGTTTTTAACAGCTCTCACTGTCCTCTCTCACCTAGTATCTATTTCTTAAAAGTTTTAGGAGTAGATTGGAATGCTAATCCAGAGCAGTTTTGAGGCATTTAACACTGATTGTCTTGTTACAGGCTTTTTCCATGCTCCTGTTCACTCCCTTTGCTTAACTATCTTATCAGCAAAAGATGCGCAGATGTCAGCCCCCTATCTTTGCCCTGGGGATGGCAGTTCTGCATCCTGTCTGAGCTATTGGCTATGAATGATTGATACGCTCCTGAAAATGCAGAGAGCGTCTGTTGTAGCGGAACGTACAGCTGCTAATTCTGACAAGTTAAAAGGATGATGCATAAGGTGTTTGTGCAGCAGACCTGGTTGCAGATATCCTAGCTACTTTCTAGTCAGTATTTGTACCGTTCTTAGAAGTTCTTCTGTTTGATTTCTTTTGATTCACCATTGCTTCTTTTTCACCTGCTTGCTACTTAATTAATGATTTTAGCTGCCACTTCTTGTTGCTTGTTTCTTTGTTTGACAAACACCATATTGAGTAGTAGTGTAATTCTCAAGAGAAATTGAAGAGTTTTGCCATGTGGTATATAGTTCAATCTCCATTTAATTATGGGATGCTGACAGTGTAATATTCAATTAGGAGAAGGTTCATGTGAGAAGTTCCTCTGCTGGACAGCCCCAGCTGGCAGAAGCATGTCTCCAGAGAAGATGTGAATAAAATTAAGGAAATATAGTAAAACAGAAAGTTTTAAATTGAGCTTTTCAGTATTCAGCTTTTGAAGGTTGCTCCATTTCTCTGGCTTGTTCCTCAAAGCCTGTTTCTGGGAGAGAACTTTTCTAAATGCTCAAGGGTCATTTTCAAAGGGTCTCAGACACTTAAACGTGACTGACATTTAGATACCAGTCTCACTTTAGGCCATATCAAAAATATATTACACAGAATATGTAAAGCAGAAGGGGAAGCAGTCTGGAGGGATGCTCATATTAGAGTTACATGGACAAAGTTAACTAACTTTTGAAAATTAAGTGGAAGTGAGATGATTGACCCTGTGTCTCTTGTTCTGGGTCCTGTTGGCTGGCTCTGGGCAGCCCAGCCCATCACAGGCTTTATGCTGGGACAGACATTTGTATGGCAAAGGAGACTGGGGGGCAAAAGAGACACTGATGAGCTGGCATCAGTGTTAACGTTAACCCACATCTGTTTATAGATCCAACTCTGGGTGGCTTTAGGAAAGCCCTGATGTATCAGGGCTGCTTCTTTTGTCAGTTTGTTGATGCCCGTTTCATGTCAGCTCTGGGCATTTTAAATAAACTTGAGAAGTATTAGAGTGGAGGAGGGAAACAAGATAGCAACACCATCAGCTGAATAAAATAAAGCAATGGCAGAACAGAACCTTACAACCAGGAAATCCCACTAAACTACTTACTTACAGGTCATGGGTGCATGTCCATGTTTTTGATTCCAGCTGACAAATTAAAATGCAACTTTTCAATTTACTGTGGTGACATTTGAATCAAGGCCCTAGTTTTGGTCACCTTGAACAATACATAGGCTTTCGGGACAGGGGTTTGGTCCTGACACAGTGTACCCAAAGCTGGCATCAGTGTTTTCTCACAGTTGTCTGGAATGGGCCGGTTGCCTTGGAAGGAATTTTCCCAGGCAGCAGCTCTTCTGTTGGGTAGGTGCTGAAGTCTGCTGTGTGTGCAGGGCACCTCAGACAGTAGTCCCCTTTGGGATGGTTGAAGTTTTCTGGGTGAGTTTGAGGGCCAGTGCCTTCTCTGGGTATGCCTTGAAGGGGAGAACGCTGTGGGTTTGCCCCCTCTGGCTCTTTGTTTGGGTCTGTCTTTGGGCTTCCGGTGCAAGCAGTCAGGCTGAGTACAAAATGCAGTCACTGGCTGTACTGTCACCTACACTGAAAGCTCTGCAGTTTGAGTCTATCTAGCCTTGAGCCAAATGATCCTGACATGGATTGAAGTCCTGTTTGCTGCCAGAAGTTTTGCATGCTGAACTCCTAGAAGTACAGGAACCTGCGTGCAGGGGAAATTAGCCTGTTTACCCCTCCTGCAAACTTGTTTTGATCTTCGTGTAATTTTCTTGTACTACTGTAAATCCTAAATGCTGATTTTACATGTATTTTGATAATAGTGTTTTAATATTAAACTTGTAATTTTCAAATAATTGAAACTCCTTCTTTCAATATCACTGTGGAAAATTCCTTCTTCTACTACCCCCTTGTTTCCCTTTTCTCTCCTGCTCCCTGCCATGCCCTTGTTTTGCCATTTATTGTTGAGGTAACTGGTGTTTTTCAAAACATTACTAATTTGTGACTTTGCATATACTTTGTACCTTCATTTATTTTTTCCTCTTTATTTTAGAGATGGTAATGTTACTGGAATGGTGGTCAGGCACTGATTGCACCCTCTACACTGATCCAGAGAGTTACCACAAGTATGGGAAGGAAAATGCCATCGTAATTCTTAATCACAACTTTGAAATTGACTTTCTGTGTGGCTGGAATTTCTGTGAAAGATTTGGAGTCCTGGAGGTAAGTTTTGATTAGCATTTTAAATAAGCTTCCTCTTTTTGGATGTGGGGAAAAAACACACAAGTAAAATCTTTGTTTATTTATAATTGTTGCGGTTTAACCCCAGCAGACAACTCAGTACCACACCCCTGCTCAGTCACACTCCTCACAGTGGGGTGGGGTGAGAATGGAAAGAGCTGATTAACGTGTAACAGTTTCTTGGGCAGACAACCACCATTCCCCCTGAAAATCACTACATGCTCCCACTCTCCTTTTTATTTCATCCAGTTTATATTGCTGAACACAACACCATCTGATCAGTTTTGGTCAGCTGTCCTGATTGTCCACTCCAAGCTTCTTTTGCATACCTAGGCTCCTCACTGTCAGGGCAGCATGAGGAGCTGGAAAGTTCTTGACACAGTGTAAGCATTGCTCTGTAGGAACTGAAAGAAAGGACAGCGCCATACCAGCTACAGTGAAGAAAACTAATTTTATCCCAGCCCAAACTGGGACAATAAGGTAATATGTCTGTTCAAATTTCATTCAGCTGTTGTGCAGACTCAACAAAGTGAACTTAAATCAGTGCAGTGGAAGTACACGGAGACCAGGATTTCTTGGATTTTTGTAGAAATTTTTACAAGTATTGCAGTTAAAACTGATGAAGATTTCTAACCTGTGGAGGTTTTACAATTGTTTCTTTCTGTGTGCTTGCTAGGTGCCTATTTGATTGATTGTGCTTCAGAAAGGTGAGCTGCTCTGTGGTTCTTTCCCAGTAAACTGTAGAATTTGTTTGCCTTTAGAGTTATCTTGCAAGTCCACAGAACACGCAACTTGAGCTTGAATCATGCACTCACGTGGCTCTAGAACGAAAGAGCAGACATCTGAAGTGAAGGCACTCACCAAGTGATAAATAATAGAGAGTAGATGAATTAGTTATCAACAATTGAATATACTACTATGTAAGGCTATTGAGTATGTGCTTTTGTTTTCAGTTTTTCTTGCTTCCCATGTCAGGTCATGAATGTGATTCTAGCACCTCTCCCAAACCAGTTTATCTTAATTCTGTGGTGGTGATGACAATTTCTTTGAATCCACTGTAGGTAGAACTGTTTCTCTCTCCTAAGAAAGCAGACTAACGCCTTGTTTTGGCAGTCTTCTGTAGCATCTTCTAACTTCGCTACTGGCTGCTGTCAAAAGTCCTGAACTTGGTTTGTGTGAGCCTGACTTCTTTGAGCTATTCTTCCATGAGCCTTTCCTTTGAGTGGTTTGCTTTTTCTGTATGTTTAGGAATCACTTTGACCCCTTTCAAATTATAGTCTCAAGGTCTGCTTTAAAGCAAACAAACAACAGCAACAACAACAAAAACAGCTGCCACACACAGATTTAATGGTCCTGCTTATCACTGACATGGCTGTTGACTTGAGGTTACTGTGGAACAATTCTACCGTCATGTCTAGGATTTAAGCCCAGAGCCAGAGAATATCATCAAAGACAACAGCAGATGTAGGGAAATCTGTTCACAGCAGACATGTATATGCCAAAAGCGTTCTTCCTTCTGTGTGCTTGTTATACAGTGGTACTTAAGGCTTACAGAATGAAACAGACTACCAGAATGATTGCAGTTCTGTAGATAAAGATACTGTAGACCTTCTTCAGAAAGCACCATTGTGAAAAATTGCTTTTGTGCTTGTTTCTCTACAAACTCTTAAGGACCGACAAGGTCAAAGGTCTTTTGTTTTATGTTGTTGCTGAATGATTGGGTTGAATTTCATTAGTTTTAATGACGGTTTTTAATAGTTTTCCCAAGATAATCAGGATTATGTTTTAATTTTGTATATTACTGCCTACACAAAGGAAAACCACTCCATAAACTATTGCACAATTACTGTGCTACATTAACTGAAAATAGTTCTTCCTGTCTTTTAACGCTGAGTTATTATTCAATTTGTATCTTCGCTAATCTTAGAATTCTTTTAGGAACTGATGTATCTTTTTGTAATTATTTTTTAAACTATTTCAGTCTTGATTAATGTACTGTGGTTTTACTTCCCAGAAGATGTTCCGGGAGGAAATTATTCCCATGTGCTATTATTTGTGTAGATGTCTTGACACAGGAAAGCAGTACATTTCCCTGTGGGAGTAACCAGTCAAGATTCATCATAAGTTAGGTTCAAGCCAAACAGACGCTAAAAACCAGCACCTCCCCACCCCAGTTTTCATCCTAAGTTGGTTCCTAACTGGATTTATTCACTTGGCTTCCTGGTACTTGGTGTGGCACAGCACAGGAGTGGTTGGATGCCTAGGGATGAGGTGTGTGCCTTGGTGTGACTTCATGCTGCCTTACACCAGCTTGCAGGGGACAAACCTGCATGATTTGTTGTGGCTGCACAATTAAGAATGTAAGAGCCGTTATGCTGGGGGCTAGGCTTGCTTTTTCTTCTTACAGAAGCAAGGTTCAGATGTTTGGGAAAGAGTTGCAAGATCAAGGTGAGCATACAAAGAGATTTCTAAGGGTTGTCCTAGCCTCTAGCAATTTGTGGCTCAGGGACATTGTGAGTCAGTGGGGCTTTATATTTAATGTGGTTTAGCTTTATCCTCTGCAAAGTGTCTGTACAGACTTCTTGGGCATCTACCAGTAACTTACTAAGCCAATGTTGTGTCCTCTGCTTTTGAAATTTTGTACATAACACCTCCACTATCTGTTTCAGTACTTGTCTGCCTGGTACATCGTGTTCCAGGCACCCCTTCTCTCACATGTCATGCCTAAATAGAATTAGACAAAAAATTGGAGAGATAGCTGGGGAGGATGAAGAGTAAGAAGATGAAGACAAATCATGGCCAAAGGAGTGGGACTGATAGTGTTTAGCCACAAAAAGCGGAGAGAATGGTGGTGTTGTAACATACAGCAGTGCACTACAGCTGTGGTAGACAATGACCATGTTCTTAACAATGTTGCAAGTGTTGTTTTACATCTTGAACTTGTGTTAAATGAAGCTAGTAAATTCTCATCATTTTTTGGTGTAGGTTTTCTTTGTGTTGGTGGTGGTTTTGCTCATATTAAAAGAAAGTTAAACTCCTTAAACCTTTTTGGTCTTTCCTGGTACCAGGAAGAAGAATATCTTAACCTTTTCCTGTATTTTTAAAAATAAAAAATAAAAATAAAAAACACCTCAGTATGACAATGATGGTATCTTTTTTTTTTTTTTTTTTTTTTTTTTTTTTACATTCAATCTGTGCATTGTTTTCCTTTCATTTCTCTTCTTCGTACTGGCTTTCTCTTCTGTCTTTATAACTAAAATTGGTACAGTCCTGAGTTTATAATATTCTATTACTATGGTTTTGATTCTGTTTTGGGATTTTTCCCCCCACTTTTTGGGGGGAGATGAGGAGAGGGGAAATTTTGGATAGAGGGAGCTAAGTCTCTTGTATGTTGGTGTTAGGTCTGGGATATTGTCTTCTTTTTATTATTTGATTCTTATGCCTAGATGGCATGAGATTCTCTACTTTCATGAAAGATTTCTTTGTCTGCACAAGGAAACTTGGCAAAAAGAGCCAAAGGAGGTGCTGAGAATACACATATGCATATATGTTTGGGGTGGGATCGAACAGGGTAAAAAAGAAACAAAAAATATTTATTTTACTTTTTAATTATATTCTTTAATATGATATTCTTGGAGCACCCAGTCAAAGTGCTAGGAGGTACTGGCCTGACAGCTCTGTGTGAGAGCCAGAGACCTATTCATTTAGAGTGGTGAAGACAAAAACCACATCAAGAGGCAATTTTGTGCTTGCTTTTTCCCTTTCAAGTTATTTCAAGCCACAGATTATCTTGTTACTTGCAGTTAGACTCTATGCAGCTGAAGCTACTAGCGTGTGTTAGCAGCACCAAACTGTAGAAAACTTTTGGTGGTTGTTGGAAATTAAGGGAAGGAAGCAAGCTTCATAAAGCCGAGGAGTAATCAAAACAAAGTCACGTTCTGTGTAAGATGTTATTCAGGTCTCACACTGAAAACACACTGATATATTCCCTGGCAGGGTACACTGGGCTCTTCTGACTCATTGCTTGATATAAACAAGCAGTGCCAAATTACCTTTTTAGTCATTTTAGTAGCTCTTTTCCTTAGATGATATTTATACCAGCGAAAATTGCCTTCAGTTTTAAGCTAAATCTACCCGTTCATCTTCCAATGAGCACAGATATTGCTCAGCCTGTGTAGCTACTTTTAACCCTAGCTAGTTGTTCCATATGCCTGGAAAACCGAATTTTAAAGAAGTTATTTATGTTGTAGCTTGCTGTTAATTGAAACTGAGCATGACCTTAAATATAGGTGTGATTCCCTAGGTTGCTGTATGGAGTGATAGATGTGTGAATACTGATTACTTTTTAACACTCATTTGTTTGTACATTTTAATATATTAATAGAAGTTACGCGATTGTTCATATAGTTAGACAAAACCACATTATTATTTGCATTTAATATGGCGTCATGGCATATACTTGTTCATATATCCACTAGAATATTGCTATTACCTTTCCTAATGGAAAATGTGTGGGTCTTCCCCTCCCCCTAAAGAAATACATCTTTCCGTCTTCATGACCTAATACTATAATTTGAAAGAGTGCTGTATTTCAGAAATAGAGCAAATAATTATCAAAAGTATGTCAACGGTGAGGGCAGTTGATAGAGAAAATAATTTACAACATAAATTGCCTGCTGCTACTGGCTTGCAGCTGCAGTGAATTTGTTTTGAAATTGTAGTACAAATTTTGATAGACATCCTCAGCTTGCAAGTAGATTTCATGCTGTTTGTTGCAATCTGTGATTAAAAGTGCTGAATAACTGAGGCTGGAGACATAGATCAGCAAAGCTATATGAACATATTTAAAGTGACCTTTTAAAATTAGGCTTAATATGTGACAGTAGTGCACAAGGAGAATTTTGTGGATGTTTCTATCTGAACTAACTTGGTGAAAAGAGATTAACCTGTGTTAACTTAACTGTAGTCATAGCATTTTAAGTTGTCCCTGTTTGGCAGTGATTTCATAAGACGCCTGTTGGAATTAAGACAGCTCTGAGCAGTCGAAATGTTTGAATTCCTTCAGGGAGACAGTGTATGTTTCATAAAGAAGTGATGATTTAGTCAATTTATTCTGTTTATTGAGCTGAATTTATGGGTTAGAGGTGACTTGCAAATTTTCCAGAGCTCTTTGATAGAGGGGAAAATGATGTTAGAAGTGACCCACATCCGTGTTCTTCCTTTCATATTTATATGGGAGCTGTGCATATGTAGACAGCTGAAACAGAGCAGACTGTAGCTGTTATATTATAAAAGATGAGAGCTCCTGAGGGCCAGACCTAATATGTTCCTCCCACAGAAGAGCACTCATACCGGTGCAGTGACTGCAGAGCTTTCTTTTGCAAAATACTTTGTGCCATCTGTCTTCCTTCTCCTTCTGGGGTAGGTGAGGTGCACAAAGCAGCATTAGGTGATGTCATTCCTTTTTATGTGCATTTAAGGAGATGTTCATTCACGTTTGTCTGAAGTGCATTTCTAAATTTCAAAAATGCTGTGGCACAGAAAATGCAGAGGACTGTGTCCTGTGGAAGAAATCAAACATCTGCTGTGCTATTGTGGTCGTGCTGCACCCTGTGGCACCAGAGCTCACATCAAGCCTCTCTTTGTTAGCTTTTGGTGGTGAATGGGGTGTGAGTGCTGCTGTCTGCCTAACAAATTGGTGGCTCCTGATAGGATTGCATCTGGGTTGCTGGCAAACGGTCAACCTGGCTGTGACTGAGGTTGGGTAGCAGTTCACTAAGCCTTAGTCCTACTTCCTTCATCTAGGAACTCTTGGCATCTTTTGGGCTTTTAACAAGGCAAAGCATTGGTATCTTTCTCAGTCTTGCACAAGAGAGGGGAATTGAAAGAGCTTCTTTACTAGCGTTTGTATTTTCAGTGGGTGTTCAATATGGCTTAATATAACAACAACAAAAAAATGCTCCATGGAGATCTTTAAAAGCGTATACTGAAACTTTGGGTTTATTTTGTAAATTAGTGGGTGGCTTGTATCAAGAGTAACTGAGAAAAGGAGTACTGTGGCGAAAAAAGTTTGAGAGCTAAGGAAGGTGGTGGGAGTAGAGCCTTTGGCTGGCCTGGGGAGCTGGAGGAGAGGAGACTGTGCTCAGTGCTACCGCTGCTGTGCAGCATGGATCAAAGTCCAGGAGAAACTGAAATAGCAGCGAGTCTGCTTCAGCTCCAGACACTGAGTCTTCCAGCTGCTCCTTATGGGGGAGCAGGCCTTGGGGGCCTGGTCTGGGCCCATCGCTCATTCTCCAAACGACTGAGAAAGAGAACTTTATTACAGAGTATTAAATCATTTGTCAGTGTTAATTCTTGCATTCTTAGAAATTGAATTCTCATGTCTTTTTTTGCACTTCTGGGTAACGGTCACTTAGAAGCTATTTATGTGCATTTGCCTTCCACTCCTATGAGCTTTTAGATAGCTTAATTATTTAAGGTGTTTTCCTTCCTCAAGGAAAGAGAGCAAATGAGAGAAATGAACTGAGATAAAGAATTAGGTCAAGTCTCTTTTCCTAGTAACCAAATGAACAAAAGCAAATAATACTTGCTCATAATTTCTACCATTAAATAATTTCTTCTAATCAAATGCTGTGTCCTGGAATCCTTCTGTTGAGCATAGGCATGGTGCTGCTTATAATGATATCACAGATAGAAGCTGGACTGTGTAATTGCTCCAGCTATCCTCTAGGAAAACACAGCTATCAAGAAGTGCTGAAATCATTTCTGCGTACACACACGTGTGTGCACACACAAGGGCATACTGTTTTATCCACTGAATAGGAAAGTAAGACAGCTCACAAATGTAGGGAGTTTGGAAGGTAGAAAATGAGCAATTGGAGTCAAGTCTGACCAAAGGAGAACTGTTCTGAGGAAATCACAGGACTGAGTCCCAGAGTAAGCTTTGAGATTTGAAATGAGTTGAACCCTTGATAAGCAATGAACTTGTTACTCGGAGTGTGGGCAGACACTTCAGTGTCTGTCAAACCTGTGAGGCAGGAATGGCACTTTAATTCCAGAAGAATGCTCTGAAGAGAAATTCGCTACTGTAAACATTTCTGCCCTTCCATAAGCAAGTCTGAACACAAAGGAAGTATTTGTATTGCTGCTGCTGTTTCTAGTGTTGTTTAACTTCCTCCTTTGGGAAAGCATTTGTGATACAGATGTATGCCTCTATATGCTGTTGTACAGTGCAGGCTTCATGAGTGTTTAGCAGATTTGGCTGTTGCATCATACAAAGAAGATTTTTCTTTGTTTTGCTTTTGTACTGGTTTTAAAGCTGGGACAGATCCATATATGAATCGGTATTAATATCTAGCTCTGCATGTGCCATGTCCAAACAGAACTCAGTAGATAGTGTGATTTTTGTCTTACTTCCTTTCACTCTATCTTGCAGAGTTCCAAAGTGCTGGCAAAGAAGGAGCTCTCCTACATGCCAATCATTGGCTGGATGTGGTATTTCCTAGAGATAGTCTTCTGCAAGCGTAAGTGGGAGGAAGATCGGAAAACAGTCATGCAGAAGTTGCTGAATCTCCGAGATTACCCTGAAAACTTTTGGGTGAGTGATGCCTAACGAGAGGAGTAGGAGGTGCTGCACTGCTTGGAAGGGTGAAGGCAGAGGCAATGTCTGATGATAACCACGTTGCTTCTGAGTACTTGTTTCATGAACTTCTTGACGTTATGAGGAGATTATAAGAGAACCGAATTCAGTCTTGAATTTATGATGCAGTAATTTAGCCCATTTATTTTCTACCTCTATTGAAGCCCTACAAATGTTATTTGAAAAATATCCCCACTGTGATCAATAATAAACTTTCACAAAATCTCAGAATTGTAGGGGATAAGAAGGAACCTCTAGAGATGATTGAATCCAACCCATCTTCTAAAACAGATCCTAGTTCTCTAAGTCTGGGGAGCTGGACGCGGGGTGTCTGTCCTCTATCACTCTTAAAAGGTGCTGAATGCCTTTTTGCAGATGTAGGCAGTTCAGTGCTAATTGGTGAACTCAGATTGCCACCATCTTTTATATGCTGATATCAAGGGATTTTTGAGAAGGGGCTATGCCTGCAATAGGAAATATTTAGTTGCTGTTGTACACTTGGATTGGATTTATTCCAGTGTAGTGGAATGATGTAATGTCAAAAGGCAGAGTGGTAGCACCTTGTAGGTAGAAAGACAGAGCATGATAAATGTGTTAGAAGGATTTTTCCGCAGTTTCTATGTTTCATCTGACTATTTAGCATGATCCATGTTATAAGTGAGTAAAAGTGCTCCTAGATAGGCTTAATCTGAAGCTGGGAACTTGGACAGGTTTCTTCAGTTTCTTTGTTTAGTGGGCTAAATTTTTGCTGTGGGTTGTTGAGACTTAGCTGACACAGTACACACTGCTCTCTGATGCATTCCTTTTTCCATAGTGAAAGCAAGTGGGCTAATGAGGCATTTCCTATAATTGTGTTTGGTTCAGACATTTTACAAGTTTTAGATGCTGGAGCACCTTGACATCAGTAAGAGATTTGCAATAGAAAATATGTTTTAACTGATTTCTAACATTTCTTTAGAGAAGAAATGAGCCATTAGATAAATCAAGTCATTTAACCATGAGTAGCAAAGCAGATGTTAAAGACCACAGGTTGTCAGGTTACATGGGTGGGGGAAATTGAGAGAGTTTTTCTTTTTTTTTTTTTTTTCAATAGTTCCAAGGCAATTAAATTACCCGGTACTGTATGTGGCCACTCATGTCCCTGCTAGCAGTGCTTCTTTGGGACATACTGATGTGAATTAGAGCATATCTAGAATAGGGCATATGTAGAAAACTTGAGCTGCTTTCTAACTGCAGTCCTTTCTTGCTTTTTAGTTCCTGATTCATTGTGAGGGCACAAGATTCACAGAACAGAAGCACCAGGCTAGCATGCAGGTGGCTGAAGCCAAAGGCTTGCCCAAGCTCAAGTATCACCTACTGCCACGAACAAAAGGATTTGCTGTCACCGTGCAGTGTTTGAGAAATGTAGGTAAGGAAAGTCACAAGGAGCAATGCTAAATGGTTATTTCATGTAACTGCTGTCATTTTGCTGTGCTCTTCTTTTTCCCATAGTGCATGCATTATCAGGAGAATGCTGGAATCTTTTCTGAGCTTTTTTCTACTAGTCTGTGAAAATTAAAATCAGATTTGACTAGCAAAAGCCAGGGGCAGCTTGATTAGTTTCTTATTTTCACTTTGTGTTCTGTTATTGTATTTGGGAATCCCAAGTTCCAGATATTCTATGTATTCCCAAAGGATCTTAGTTTTTACTGTACTACTAAGAATTCCTATTCCAAGTGAAGCCAGTAAGTCACTTCAGAGAATCTAATAAGGCATCCTAAATGTTTTCTTATGGCAAACATAATTTTTTATCAAAAATTGTTATGCTTTAAAATTTCTGAGTAAATGTACTCCTTAGAGCTTTGGTAACTTTTTTGGAGCAGAGATGTGGGAAGTCAACCTTTTCTGAAGACATGTATAGGAAAAGTTTAGAAACAAGTTAAAGAACATGAGTAAATATTTCCTTGTTAGTGTTGCTCGTTATCCCTCACTTTCCTTCTGGTTACCTGAACTGAGTTTACGAACTTAGAGTGTCATCACTAAGAATGCAGCACAAGTGCCTTTAAAGTGATCATGTTTGTCTGATAAAATCCAGCTACATCTTCTGCTATGTACTTCATGGACTTGGGAAAGATGGTGCTAAATTGCTATAGCATTTCATTTTGGGCTTTGATGGATTAATGTGCTGTTAGAAGGCTGATGTATAAGGAAGACAAAGTAGTTAGTGGTTTAGAAGAAAATGTTCTAGCGTGACTGAAGTTAATGTCAAAGCTTCTTTTGTCTTTGAAGACATGTTTTCATCTGGCATATCTGGGATAGCTGATGTAAAAAAAAAAAAACAACAACTTTGCAGTCAGCTGTCTTCCTGTCTGTCATGTCTCTTCATATCTTTTCTCAAGTCGGGTAGATGATATCACTGTTGTAGCTTGTCAGGCATCAGTGTTTTCCCACCCCCAAAATGGACAGCATTACTTGGATCTCTTCTGATATAGGAAGTAGATGGAAGTCATGTGCAGCTTCCTGAAGGGCACATCTTAACCTTCCCTTGTGAATACGACTGTTTTACTGAGGAGAAGGGGAGAAGATCTTGAGGCACTGAGGAAGATCTGAGTCAGAACTCTTTGACCTCTGGTGTCTTGAGCTGGAAGTCAAGGACAGGTGGTTTTAGCAGTGATATATTTTTTTCTTGTTGCTATTCAGTATGAAGGAAACAAAGCATAGTGTGACTGTGGACAAGCAGCTGATTTATGGGAAAATATTTCAAAAGGAAGTATTTTCAGGAAGCTGAGGTGCCATTTATAAAGAGTTTGGGTTATTCATGACATGACCTACAGTAGTGCTTCTTAGAATCCTAAATATTGAATATACTTTCAGGACAGCAAAGACTTAGATTCCCTAAGGTTTCCTTCCTGAGTTTCAAGAAGTGCAGAAAACTCATAGATGTTGTTGAAACTGTGTAACTTAAACCCAGCCAGCAAACAGAGGGAGAAATCTGATGATCCCTGATAAGCATTGCAGTTTGTGTGGGTATGTTGCTTTACTTGGACTGTCACTTTTCAGAGTAAGAGAGAGGTAATTAAATCTGGGTCACTATCTGTTTCCCTCTTACAGAGACAAGGGGTACATGTGACCATCATTTTAAAAGCCATCTAGGCCATCACTCCCCTGCAGTGAACAGGGACACCTACAACTGGAAGGACTGCTCAGAGCCTGACCTTGATGTTTCCAGGCACAGGGCATATACTGCAATATAAGTGGTGGGGAGTATTGATGTTATAAGGAAACCTCCGTATGCAGAGGCTTTATGCTGTAGTAATTTGGGCATTTTTTCTTTTGAATATTTGCATTAATTAGTAATGCTATTTAACTTCTTCACTGTAAATCGTTAGTCTCAATGTTATGCTCTACTTCATAGTCTTGGGACAGCGGTCGACTATATCCCTCATATTGCAACCAGATTACTTGTTCCAAACTGCATTATTCTGGCTGCTGTAATGATGTGCTCCTGGAGAAAAAGCAGTGGCAATATGCAAATGTTCATAGCTTCAGTTCAGTGGTTTCTCTAATGATCCGCAGGAGCGACTCTTGGAGGTTGGTTCACATCCATTTCAGTGACTAAGTTGGAGCAGGATATCCCTGCACGTCTTTAAAAGGCATGGCACTAAGCTACCCAAGCCCATTTTGGGACCTGCCACTTAGGCTAATGCACTTTCTGCTCTTCCAGAAGTGGTGGTGGGCCTAGCTGGAGTGCTGTGCTAAGGGAGTTAGCTGCAGCTTGTCATAGCAGTGAAAGAAAACTAAATGCCTGTTCCAGGCTGGCTGTGACCAAGGTCTGCTTTTCATTTTGCTCTTTTCTTAGCTCCTCTTTCTGAAAACGGTATGATGACAGCTATCTGAGGCTGAAATACTGTAGGATGAGTGTGGGTGGTGGTTGCTGTGGTTGTAGAGGTATAACTCAGATACAAAAGCAGTGATCACAGGTCAATGCTTTCCAAAACGTTGTTTCAACATCCAGTGCTACTTAGTGCAGTAGTTTTGTGTCTGTTGGAAACAGGTGCAGGTAAAATCAGTTTAACAAAGTCATGCTTTGAAAAATACAGCCTCAGGTGGAGTTTACTTATGTGTATATATGAGAAATTGTCTCTGTACCAGTAGACACCACATCTGTCAGTATAAGCTGATATAGTTGGGTGAAAATATGTTTCATACAAATAATGAAGACACTTGCCTCCTAATTAATTTATTCTCCCTATTCCCACTAAAAACTGAATAGAAATAACTTTATACATGTTTTGAGTGAACACATTTTTATTTTCAAAATCCTTGATGTAAGGTTTGTTTTTTCCATCTGTGAGAAATCATGGTGTCCTTTTTATAACAGCAAGAGTATCTTTGCCAGTGGTGCCTTTATGGTAGAATACCATAACCTCAAGGGGTTGATACTACTGCAGTGGCTACAAGTGTCATTCAGAAAGTCATTTTGAGAAATACTCCCCTCCTAAAATGTTCTGCGTGAAACAGGCTTATTTAGTCTCTTTCCTCCATATGGGAATTCTCTTCCCTTTAATGACTTTCCCAACAATGGAATTCTCTTCCCTTTAGTGACTTTCACAAATTCAGATGTCCTCAAACACAACTTGCTTCCAGTATTTTCAAACTTGTTCTGTTATTTTTATCAGTTGTCGTCTCTACCAGTTCACAAGCAACAGATGGAGTCCCCAGGCTTGTCATTTCTAGCGATTGTCTGCTGTGCTAATAAATTGTTGTTAGATTATAGTGTAGAGTTTGCTGCCTGTACTGCCCACCTGGAAGCAAATGAAAACATAGATCTCTTTTGAAAGTACCTATCTATTACTCACAGTAAAGATCAATGTCCTAAAATGTCATAAATACTATAAAAGATGTATTTAATGGCTATTTCTGTTATCTGTCTGTATACCAGGCTGTTCATTTCAGCTGCTTTTGTTTAGCTGAAGCTGCCTTATAAATGTACCTCGAAGATGGATTGCAGATAATTCCAAGTTGTCAACTTCTTCCTATTGTGCATGCTGGGAACTGCTATTGTAGAGAGAGCACATGAGAACAAATTCCACAGTGATGTTCCCATGGAGTTCAATATGACCATGCTGGCAAGTTGACTTCTTGTTTTCCATGAGTAGCTCAGCTCCTCAGTCCTGGAATTCTTCAGTGTTTAGACCTGAGCAAGTTAGCAAATCTGAGCAGGTAGACTATTTTTGAGCGAGATAACCGCACCTATTAAATGTTAAAGGATTGTGCCCAAATGTCTGTCCCACTGGCAGTACAGTGAGTTCCACCTTCTCTTCCCCACTCTGAGATCTGAGTAATCTTCACTTGAGATCATTATTTGCTAGCATGAAGTTATGTTGCTGACAGGTTAATTTGTTGGACATCCATTCAGGCATAGTCCTCACAAAAGAACATGTGAAATGCAAGAGGCCAGTTAAAAAAAGAAAGTGTAAGACAACAAAAGCAAGAAAAATACTCTAAATACACAGTTCAAAGATTTCTTAACCCTTAAATCATTATTAATCGTAATTCCTTAATTATATGGTTCTTTGTCCGAATTCTGTACAGAGAGCCAAAATAGATCTAGTAGAGAACAAAAATGAGATTTACGTCTTTATTTAATGTCAGAAAAGAACAATTTATGTAGAAAAAAATACTGTTCTCTCAAAGGGCTTAAAAGTATTGAGTTATCTTTCTTTTTAATGAAAAGAATGTTTTAAGATAATTCATTTGAGAAAAATATTATTCATAATGAAAGCAAAACTTGTAAAGAACTGGTCTGAGACTAAGACACTTGGAATGTTTGAAAGATACTGTGAAAGCTATTCTTTATTTGATTTAGAACGTGACATTTCTTAAGCTTTTGGGTGTGAAAGGCATGAGGTTTCCAGTTCTACTGTGTTACAGATATGTATATAATTGTATGTGTATGTGTATAAAAATATATAGAATAATATGTACAAAATACCTGTATAAAGAAAAACAATTTCAGTACGTCATGCAGTATACTAATATGCTGCTTTGGCAAATGCTTTCTGGTAAATTTTAATGCTATGCAGTCTTTTTCTTTGACACCTCCACAATACTTCTTTTCCTGTACTTTCAAAATGGAAAAGCTTAGCTCTTCAGTTACGTTATATCCAGATATAATAGGGGTCTGTTTATTCCTGCACATGTTGTTGTTATCTTGGATTTGGCACTGCTTTGCCAGCAAAAGATTTCTGTGTGATATGAAAAAGAGTTGGACTGAATATCAAAATACGGACAAGTTACATACTGGAAAAGGAGAGTATGTTTTGCTTTGGTTTGGGGTGGTGTGCTTTGGTTTGGCTTTATTTTGTTCTGCTTTGGTGGAGTGAAGGGAAATGATGTGTGACCTACCAGCATATAAAGATGATCCTGACCAACTCTGCAGGTCTTTTGTTTTGTTTTGTTTTTTGTTTTTTCAAAACAGAATCATTTTCCTAATGTGATAAACAAGAGCCCAAATAGTATCAAACTCAAATGTGTCTTCTAAAAGACAAAAAGGGCAAGTGTTGGATGCATCATACTTTATTGTTTTCATTTTGTTGTTCTTCTTTAATTGTTTTGGATTATCCTAAGCTAACAAGTCTACCTTGTACAAAGCAGATTTAAGTTTTGTATTCTTTTGGTTACATTGGATGAATAAATTAGAGTGGATTAGTAAAATTATTCCGTACTTCAAAGCTTTAAAATGGAGGTAGATTCTTTTAAAAAGAAAAAAAAAGTAATTATTTTTATTGTACGTTGAAAGTAGTGTACATGAAGCAGATTTTGGCTTATAATTTATAGTTTTGAGCTTGGGCCAAAAACTCCAACTGTAGTACAAAAAATAGACTTAACAGTAAGGGATACAGTCTTTATGCTGTGACATAGTTTGGGCCTCTATTTTCTTTGCAGCACCAAATTGGATTCTGTTCTAGGCTATGAATTCTGCTTTGTGGGGGGAATTTCTGCTGGGCTGAATGTTACGACCAAGCCACAACTGTCTATATGTAGATAAACTTCAAAAATAAACCCAGATCTATTTTCTGTATGAGAATGCTTCCTTAGAGGGGGTCCGCATCTTTCACAACATAGTGTAATAGTGAACACCCCATAGTGTTCACTATTACAAAACTCTAGAGCAGAAAATCCTAAATGAAGCATGTTAGCCAGTTTGTTTTTCACTGATCTTAGAATTCATGAAATGATGCCCAGTCAGTTTCAGTTGTTTTCTGGCATATAAGAAAAACAGTGCATTTAAGGATATGTTATAATCACGGAGTGGTTTGAATGGGAAGAGACCTTAAAAATCATCTAGTTCCAACCTCCTTGCTGTAGGTTTGTTGCTACCATGAATTTATCAAATAAATTTTGTCTGCTATATTCAAGGAATCCCTTACTTTTGAAACACTTTTTCCAAGTTAGAACAGTGAACTCTTTCTCTGTAGAAACTATTTTTCAGTGCTAAGTTCAATTAAGAAAGAGCCTTGCTTGCCAAATGCTTTTACTGTTACTGCACAGTCCTCAAATGCAAAAGGTGTCCTCCTCAGGCCAAATGCTTCCTTGCATTGGAGCTCAGATATTATATCCATCATAGCTGTAGCCTTAGCAGTAGCCCAACTCACACAGGTCAAGTTCTGTTAATCTGTCCCTGCCTTTGCCCTGTAGCAATTGCCTTTGTTATCCATGAATGGATGTGAAGGAGAGATTGTTTGGAACCCAAAATAATAGTTGCATCAAGCCCTCTGGCTGCAGGATGCATTTCTGATGAACTTTACCCGTTCTTAGACAAACTGTATGTATGTATTGTTTGATGTTTGTGTGGTTTATCTGCCTGATTATTTGCCCAGCTTTTTGTAGGAGAATGGGAGGAAGAGTGCTTTACTGAGACTGAGTTGAGAAAGCTGATAGTTTTCCAACCACTGGGCTTCTAGGGTGCCCTGTGATTTATAAACTGTCATTATGTTCCCTTCACTTGGTGTCTGATGTCTGCTGGGGGAGGAGACAAGCATAGAGACAAAACTCGTCCATTCTGCTGGCATAATTCTTGAAAGTGTTTACTGGATATTTGGCTTCTGATAATCTGCACGTTGAATCATTATCTTTACTTTGGAGATAGCTGAAACAGTGGTGCTGTCGCTGATGCCTTTATGTGTAAATATTCTCATCTGAGAGTGAATGATTTTTTCATTCTGTTACTTCTCTTGTCACATAACCTGTTTTTCTTCTTGTAGTTTCAGCAGTCTATGATTCTACCCTCAATTTTAGAAATAACGAGAATCCAACACTGCTGGGCGTTCTAAACGGAAAGAAATATCATGCAGATTTATATGTAAGGCAAGTAATCTACATTTTATTTCCTTTTTTCATACGAGAGAGTATACTTGCAGTCACACTTCCACAAATAAGGAAGTATTTTCAAGCCAGTAATGAGTGTAGCAAATCTTTACCAACCTGGCGTCACAGTTGATTCAGATGAAAAACTCATATGGGTTGATCAGGGTTTTGTGTAAAGCTCTGTAACTGTAAATAGCTCTACAGGATTGTATTTTTTTTTTTTTTAATTGAGGCCTGCACCAGAGGCAGAAGTCAAGAAACCTCATCAGCACACTTCCCCTCTGGAGCAGTGTTTTGCTTCTAGATGGAAGCCAGTCTCAGGACTGTTCTCATCTCTGATATAGATGTGGTAATTTGACTGTCTCTGCCTAGGAGGGGCTGTGTAATGGAAAAAAAAAAAAAAAAAAGACAAGATTCTCTATCACTAATGTTTCTGTAAATGATGAGGATGAACCGACTTCAAAGATCTCCCATCCCAAGCTAGGTTCTTCCATCAGTACTCATGCTGTGTAGTTATTTGAGGTATGTGATAGGCTAGAATCGGTGCATGGGAGCCTAGAAGTCATCCCACAAATGATCATTGTAAGTAATTTGCTGGTCCAATTGAACTGTCTTGAAATAGAATCTAGTTGACCTTTTCTTCTTACCACCCTTTTTCTATCTGTTTAAAAAACCTTCCATTGAGAATTCTTTTTGCCAAGGACAGTCTCTTGATTCTTCATGGATGCTACATGAGTTTGTTTACATACCTGACAGTCATGAGTGCCTCAGTCTAGTAGCCTTGTTTTGTGTATATGATTGGGCTGGCTAGTGTTCGTGCAGGATCAGCTGTCCCTTCCTAGCTGCATTGTCCATTCCTCCAACAGCGTAGGGGTGTGCAGCTTGCTGTGTCTCTCTTTGCACCCTTCCAGCTTGCTCCAGATCAATTTGATGTAGCATGGAAATCACTTTTTATGACTTGGGCTTACCATGTGCCATTCTGTCCTCTTGAGCTTCCCAGCAAGCTCTTAGAGACAGGGTAAACTACTTGGCTCAGACAGTTAATTGCACAAATGTCCTTCAAAATCTTCTATGCTTGCTTTTATTGAAGTGCTGCAGGTGTTGTGCATAGATGTTTGTAAAATTTGGATCATGTCGTTTGTCTCTGCTTCAATTTTGACTTCTGATGATTGTTTTCTTAAGATACTCTTAAGTAAAGGCTATAAAGCAGTAGTGTTGCACCTCTTTTTTTAGCTGCAAACAGGAGTGTCTTGACTATGGGAGGTATTCTCTCCTTTGCTGAAAGAAGTCAATTCAGTATTGCTCTCAAAAGAGATGAATTAAAGTATATATTATACTGAAAAAATATAAAATCTATTAAGAATTGTTACTGGCATTTCTAAGTGAAGATGCCAAAGGGATTTTTTTTCTGTCACTTGACCAGAGATCACTTAATTTATTCAGTATTTTTTTTCTAAGTATGGTTTTTCTGTGAAAGAAGCCATTTTGCTGGAAATGATCTAAAGGTGCACTCATGCAAAATAAATAAATAAATAAAGGAAAAAAAGAATCAGAAAAGTTACCTGAAAAATATTAGATCTGCTTTACCCTAGTTATGAGGAGAATAGTGTGATCTCTCTGGTGCCTAGGCTGTTAAACACAGCCTTGAGCTCCTTGAGTGAAGTAGGAAATCAGCTCATTTGATACCTTTCTTTAGAAACAGAAAATTGCAAACCTTTGGCTAGAAAGTGAGCTCAGATAGAGTGCATTACTATTTCAGAAATCGATACCTGAGTTTCAGATACATCTGAGAATTGAAGGTAACTATAAGCAAACTATGCTCTGCTGATGTGGGAGCTGTTACCACAATTTATTTAATAAATGGAAGAGTGGCGGGGGGAGTACAGTGCGTGTCCTGTCAGATGGATGATCAGTCTACAATCTAAGTGCTGTTCGTCACAGTGGAACTATTTAATATTCTTCAATTTCTCCTGTTTACTATTGGCAGGCGGATTCCATTGGAAGAAATCCCAGAAGATGAGCAGGAGTGTTCTAGTTGGCTCCACAGACTATATCAAGAAAAGGTTGGTGTTTTCTCTAGACGGAGTTGGTGAGCTACTGGCATTCAGTTCTTTATACTGTTTGTAGATCTCCACAATGTTCATGCACAGTGGTTGTGCTTTTGGGGTTTGTGGGTTGGTTGGTTGTTTTTCGAGACAAGTGTTCTGCTTCTCCAGTTGCAAAGAGGTCTTACACTGTCAGTCATAGTTATCTTTTTTCTGTTGTTGTTTTAAAGAGCAAGGGGAAGGAAACTTATGCAAGCCTCAGTGAGGGAGTATTTTTAAGGCTCTACTATAGAGGAAGTATACAAAACAGCAACTGCCTCTTCTTTGATAGAAGAGGCATCTCCTAAATCAATAAGTAATTAGTGGGCTAAACAAAGTGTATTTTGTTTTAGTATATTAAAACGTTTGTCCCTTGTTTTAGCCTGTCTTATTTTACGAGGCAAATATCCAACACTGACCAGACAAGCTGATAAATTGCTTTCACATTGTGCACATAGCAATGGAGGTATGCCATGGAGGCATTTAGGATCCTTAATCATAGGACAGTTGCAGAATAATAGTGACTGCATGCTTGTAGATTCCCATTCATTTATTTTTTTTCAAATGCTTCTGTATTTGTCCTTCAGGTTTTCAGAATCTGTTTGTCATGGTTTGTCTTTATGAACTTAAGAGATACCGGTTGGGTATGCGCCCTTTGAATACACTCAGCACTCTCGTTTCAGTCAGTAGGAGTCACAGGTGCACAAGGCATGATATGACCTCAGTTATGTATTTAGATTTGAATACAGCAGTGCTTAGGAATTAGAAATTTTAGACTGAAGCTAAGTAATGTTTTCATTAGTGCAGTAAAGTTCTGCGATGCAGTTCATTGTACTCAACCCAGAACACCACGTTAGCATTTCCATGGTGACTATGCCCTAATCTTACTCCACTTCAAACTATGTTTACTCCTAGTTTATTTGCTGTCTCCTGCAAGCAGCTTGTTTACAAGACCATGCAAAGTAAATGTGTATTGAGCTTCCAGTTACAGACCTACTAACTGCCTTGATTCTCCCTCTCTCTAACTGATTCAGTCACTGCCTCTAATGCATTTCTACAGGATGGCATTGTTACCTATGGACCTGTGCTCACTGTCTACAAGTATATTAAGGCAAATTGTCTTTTTGTTGTACATTGCAAAAGTCAATTTCCTTCTACTACACCTTTATTTCTAACCGTGTTTCACATTGCTAAGATAATGTTTAGACTTTTGCAGAAAGGAACATAAATTAAATGAGAATGTGGAAATTGTTTTCTTGAATTCTCTATTACATCCTTTGCAGTAATTCACTTTGTTTTCTTTTATTCTCCCTCTGGCAGTTATTTCTAATGCAAACAGAGTGTACATCTATCTTACTTTTTTCCTCACAGCTTAGTTTGCTGGTTGGTTGAGTCCATAGTGCTCCCATCTAATTATAGGAGGAGGGAACATGTTTAGTTTTCCTTTCCCTGAGAATCTTTTTGTTAGTGTGGATGTTTTGGGGTTTGGCTTTTTTTTTTAGTTCTGTTGGTTGGATGGTTTGGGATCGGAAGATGACATGTTCCTTTTCAACTGTTTTACACTATTTCAATGCAGTCATTTGTCTCTGAAATCAGACTGCTCAGGAGGGAACAGAGCAGGGATAACTGAAGAGTTCTGAGATCATGAAAGCTCTTGTGCACAGTGAAAATGCAATTCTGCTTCACCTTTCTACCGTATTTCTTTTAGACAAGGTTTGGCTCTTAGGTGAGATGACAGGCAGCACTGATACTGTTGCTTCCAAAAGTGAATTCTGTTTTAGGCTTATATCTCCAGAGTCAGTAAATCTTAATGATAAATAGTAATGAACTTGTGTTCAAAGGACATTAAATCACTGCAATATGTGCACTCACCAGCTGCTTTGTCTATTTTGGTTGTAGCATTCCACTTACTGTTTTAAAATAAAACAAGGTATGCACGCTCCTGAAAATCAGATCTCTGTTTTATCTTGCATTACAGTTGCATGTGCTGTTGCTTGTAATTTTGCAATACCCTCTCAAGCCTTACGGGGGGTGAGAGCATGCAGCACGGTTGGTTCACAGCAATCTGAGCTTTTTCTGCACTGTGCACTGTCTGCCAGCTCTGGGACACCTTCACAGATGAATTATGTGCTTGTTGCAGGGTTGCCCCACGATGCACCTCTCGTTATGCAGGTGCACTCAGAGACATTCATCAGCCGTGAAGCTCCAAGAGCTACCAGTAATAGCTGCCCTGTCTTTTTTGCAAGGCCGTGGTAACAAAAAGGGTGAGGATAAGCAGGGTCATTCTGCAAGCTATGAATCAAACTGCTCTAGCTTATATGTGAAAAAATCGCTCCTGAAGAGCCCTGCTCCCCCCAAAGCATGACAGTGTGTATTTTGCTTCTAGCATGGGAGCATGTCATTAAGTTAATGGTAAGCTCCTCTATCCTTCCCAACTGGGCAGAGCTGGACAGTACTCGAGTAGCATGAGGTAGTGGCTGTGGCATGCCACAGGACAAGGCTGGAGTGCCAGGCACTCATAATCATCAGGGACACAAAGCTGTTTGAATGAGGAAAGAAATATGATGTTAGTGGATGTAAAGGGACATGACCCTTTTTAATCATGAATGAAGGAATCAGACTTTGAGAAAAGCTTGTATTGTCATTTTCACCTCGCTGCCTGGTCTCAGTTATACACTCCTCAATTGGAGATACTGCCCTCCGTGAGTCTGCCTCGTGTTCTTTCTACTTCAGACTCCTGTTTTCTGATTGAGCCCTGCTGCAAATGTACCAAACGGGACCTTTGCAGATGAACAGTGGCAACCCCCTATTACAAACCAGACGCCGTTGTCCTTCCCACACTCCCAGGCATACACAGATGCCATGCCCTTGTGCTTCTTCCTCTGCTCAGGGTGAATTTTGTCCTTCCACAGGCAGCCAGAAGTGTTTTAGTTAACACTGGCTCGTGACAAAGGTGCAACTTGGGTTGCAAATTGCTTTTTTCTCTTTCTTTATTTCTCATTTTTCTTTTATTAAACTGTTACCACTAAAAGACTTGACTTTAGCAAGAAATAGATTGAGCGTGTTAGTGCATGTTAGTGCCCAGTCTGAAGAGGGATTGTATAATTATCACAGCTCTGCTAGCCTTTGCATGTTTTTTTTCTTTGTAACTCTTTACAGCTTCAGCTCCTGAAATAGAAGTTCTGCTTGAGAATGTTAATTTCCATTAAAAAGAAAGTGAGTTTCTGATTCTTCTCATTTGTAAGAAGAGCGTAGAAAACAGGGCGTGAATATATATGCCAAAATGCCTCAGGGAATTAGTAAAGGATAAGTGAAGAGGGAAAGAGTACAGAACTCAAGTGTTTAGGAACTAAGAGTGTATTTCTGGATACTTATTCTTTGAGGATTTCTTTGTGGAAGAGTGGTGGCATCCCTCTGTAGCTGGACCTCCCTTGGTGGGAGCAGGAGGCAAGAATCCAGTTAGATTCTTGTATGACAAGGATTTTTCCCTGTTTTTTCACTACTGCATTATTCACCTCGGTGTCTGAAGAAACTCAAGTTTGGTGAATAGTTAGGGATAGCATTCTTCCACGTCTGAAAATGATTCTTGAGTGGGTGAAACTTATTACAAACAGAAAACAATTTCTGCATGCAGGGGAATGAAAAGAGATGATTGTGGAGGAGGTGGTTGTGAGGAATATTGGTATACATAACAGATTTAAATACTGCCTTGAGCTGTACGTGAGTACCATGGGCACCCTGTAGGTCTGAGAATACAGATCAACGCACAGATCTGTTCTGTGAAAAAGAGTAGTGTTTTTAAGGGTAAGGAATCCTAACTGAATTAAGGAGCCATTGCCCACAGTCGTGTATAATATATTAGTGGAGGTGACAACAGTGACATCCGTTTGTCCATTGTGTATTTCTCACATCTATCTCAAATACCATGGTAAGATAGGGTCAGTGGTTTTGCTGACACTAGTGCTGTGCAGGGGCAACAAGTGGGAAAATATTCTACTTGTTTTAAGTGTCTGTGTTGCAGTCTGTAGTAATAGGCCCCCTAATGGTGTTACCAATAATAGTCAGAATTCTTCATATTCTTCTAAGTAGTGCTGATATTTAGAAGCCAAGCTGTATATAGTAGAATTCAATTTGCTGATGATAGGTAACTGTGTTGAGCCACTCATAAACTGAAATCCTCAAAGCACTGTAAAGAAAACTTCATACGTTGTATAATCTATTGAAGACAGCTAATTAATTGGTCATAAGATCCTCGTACAATCTAGTTCATACGAACAAAGTAGTCATAATTTTTCTAATCTCAGTAAAGAGAGAGCAACGCTTTAATTACTGTGTAATCTCTTAGAAGTTAAATGCTCCCTTTGAATTAGATCAAATGGTAGCAGCTCAAATTGCCATTAAATAATTAAAGAATTGTCCATGTCAGCTGGAGCATAAGTAAATGTAAAATTATAGCATAGTAGAACTAATCTTCTTGTGGTTGATTAGGACAATCTTGGCTTTGCCAGCATTTTTGGAAACAATCATGAAGCATTTCTTTCTTTGAAGAAATGTGACCCTTTATTCTGTCTTAATTGGGGTTCCTTGTGTTAGTCTAATTCTGACTCATTAACCAGTCTTCTGTTAATCAGATTAATAATCTTTGCTTTTGGAACCAGAAGGAAGATGTTTTTTTTTGTTTGTTTTTTTGTTTTTCCCTCCAGCTTTGATATGTGAAGTTGATCACATTGTTGAAGGCAGTGCTGTTCACCCATGTAAACTTTAGAGCAAAGTACTGAATTCCAAACCTTCTGTGCTTCAAAAGAAGAAAACAAAGCACAACACCACGTGTACCCCCAAACCATAGAACAAACAAAACCCTACCCTACTGTCTTCCTCTTATTCTGCTAATCAAGACCAGTTAAAGACTCTCTATACTATTTGTATACTCAACTTTTCTTTAGAGAGGTCTGTCTTCCATTGATTGCATGGGAACAAGATGAGTAAGATTGTATCTATGGGACAAAGTGAACGGGAATGGGAGGTGTTCTCTGGAGGATGATACAAAATGGGGGTGTCCACCTTTTCTGACATGGCTGTTTTAGAGCAGTGCATGGAAAAACATTAGGGAGCAGAGGGTCTGCTGTTGCAGATATAGCCCAAATGCTTCTCTGGCTTCCCACTACTATTATTCCAGTGGCTGCAGCTCTCGTAAGAAGCGCAACAGTGATATCTACACAGCTGCAAGAGTGTACATCTCCTCACCCATTTTCCTTTACTGGGTTTGTTATACTCTCTAGGCATGCTATTTCTGAGGCTTCTGTGTGTAAGAGAAAGGGAGGATGCATACACATCCATGTAAGCTCTTTTTTCTGATTATGTGCTCGTTGACTTCAGAGTGCATGCTTTCCAACCATGACTTGGTCTTTGATCTCACCCCAGGGCTACAGACATGCAGACAAGACATCAAAGTCAGGAATGGGTAGTTTTGTTGGCAGATGGGGATTAAATTGTTGCTCTCCTTTGTTGTACCAGGATGCATTCCAGGAAGAGTACTACCGAACAGGAACCTACCCAGCAGTCCCTATAGTACCACCCCGACGCCCATGGACGCTTTTGAACTGGCTTTTCTGGGCCTTATTGCTGCTATATCCCTTATTCAAGCTGCTCATCAACATGATCAACAGTGGATCATCACTAACACTGGCTAGTTTTGGATTTGTCATTGTAATGGGTAAGTTTTCTCAAACAAGAAGTTTACTTACAGGATAACTGTCTTGACTTACTAAGCCTTACGAAGCCTCTGTGATTCAACAGACTGTGTGAAACTATATCAGTTTTTGCCTGGAATAGGTTAGGTGGATCCTTTTCTTATTTGTCTTTGTATAGTTGCATGATGTTTCTTTAAGAGCTGCATACAAATTATTCTGTTTCTGTAGAAACCAAACAGTATGTTTCCAGCAGGTTGCCTACAAGAGGCCTTCTTCCTCTCTGTAGTGTGGTGCTAGATTTCACTTTCAATGCCTATAAGTACTGAAAGCTTATTTGAATTCTGTAACATGACTGCGGTCTGGTACATCATCCATTGTAAATCCATGAACTTGTGATTTAAGGCAGGGAGTTATCAAGCCTGTTGTAACCATCTAGTCTGATTTATGCAGCATAAAGCATAGATTGCCATAGGTGATTTCTGCAGTACCTGTGGCAGTTCTGGGCTGTCTTGGTTTGTGGTTGAGGTGGTCATGTGCTGACCCACAGAAAAGGAGGGAGATTTCTTAGCATGTCCTTCATGGAAGTAAGTTGGGCAGACAAAATTGCATTTGGGAGTCTGCACTTCTGGGGGTATTGAGTACACGTTGGATGAACAAGTTCCTATCCAGAATAAGCCATAGATTTATAAAGCAAGTATCTTGTATGGCCACTGTCTCGTGTACTTGTGGCTTTCTCACCTTAACATCTGGGTATATTACAAATATACTTTAAAAAAGAAACACTTTCACAACAGTGAATGGGATGAGGTATGACACCACTGCAAATGCTATTTCTCTGGCTATAGCACTTGATATTCTGCTTTTGGAAGAAATGCTTGAGTAATTTGTTTGTTACTGGTCGGTGGAATTGTGGTATAATGAGGCACTGAAGCTCAGCTACTGGAACATTTTGTAAATTCCTCATTTATTCAGCATTCTCCTCTTAATTCAGCTTTTCCACTTTGTGGGCTTGTTGTTCAGATGCTGTTCCAGGGTGCCTTATCCCTTTTGGACCCTCTACAGGAAGCCTCACTGCGTAATCCAGAGGGTTGGGTTTCAGCCTCAAGGCCAAATGCTTTAATGTGTTGTCATATGTGATGTTTCTAAATTTAACCCTTAACAACAACCCCCCACCCTGCTACCACCAAATCTAGTACCATCTTACTATCTCTTGATTGTAAATGTAGATTGTCTTTACAGTCTAGTTGCATCTGCTTCTTTATCAGGAAGGGATGGATAGACCCTGTAAAGAAAAAAAGTATGATGCTACTAAGAATGGGCGGGAAAAGAAACTTTCTGGGGGGATATCTTATGTCCCACTTAGTTCTTTCTTCTGCTTCTGGCCACGAGGCAAGATTAATAAACAGGCTGCTGTGAGCCCTCTGAATCCAAAGGACTTTTTTCAGGTTATTTGTGATGCTGGAGTTGAGAGTGAACTATAGCAGCAGTCAGCTTCCAGGATAATAGTGTGAGCTTCCAGGCTGCAAATGTGCAGCTGAGGAGCGCGTTGAGAATGGTGAGATTAACAATCCACTGTTTGATTTGCACTGAGGCACCATACGTTACCAGCAACATCTGCGGGATGCTGCAGGTTCCAGTTCCTGTACAGGGATCTGAAAGACCCCTGTGCTTAGCAACAGCTCTATTTTCTCTCGGAATACATGGTGTGATCATAGTCAGAGTGCCTGTAATTGGCCAGGATCCGCAGCGTGGCAGGAGGCACTGCACCGCCTGTAGCAGAGGGTATCATCTGATTACATTCAGCCAGCCACCTCTTACTGATGAGCTGGCAAAACAGCAAGGTGATGTCACTTAGTAGCTGACAGTCTCCAAAAAGCTGTGCAGGGCAGACAATCTGTGGGAGAGGAAGAAAGCTCAGCCTTCAGTAAACAGAGTTGGTTACGCTGTACACTTGAAAGCGGATGTGTCATTACTCGCTAAGAGGACAGTAGCTCCCTTAGTACATTATAGTATCTCTCTTTTTTAACTATATGCCTTTGAAAGCATTATCTTTCCCAGTTGGAAATTTTTGGTCTCATTCTTTGGAAGCATCAAAACTTCAGCCCTAGCAGTTACACTGCCTTTTGTAGCCACCAGCTGAGTCTTTGTAGCAGGGCCGTCCCCCCAAGCTTTGCTTTTTATCCTGAGGGGTCTCTCTGTCGCCAGATGTCCTGGATGTGATGTGGCCATCTTCTGACAGAGGGGCAACAAGTGTTTCATTTTGCAAGTCTCCAGCTGTAGGTGCAATCTCAAGATGACTTCTACAGAGGCTAGGAGGCAGCAGTGGAAGAACACGGAAGATTTTTGGTGGCTGTGATTCCTCATCCCACTTGGAACTGTCTGCTTGGCAGAGCCTGTTGGCAGCAATCCAGGTGGAGCTTTACTTGCTGTCTTTCCCAAAGCGAGAGGTGATCTGGTACCTGCATGTAGAAGCTTCCTGCAGTCCCTAAGACCCATTATAGATAGACTTCACTGTTTCAAAGGGCAGGTTTCTGTATACGATAACATTACCTTTATTATTGTGCTATCTGCACCTATGCTGAGTATTCTGTGATAGGAAAAGGAGGTGGGTATGAGAGGTTCTACAACGTGATCCTCTGCTTTGTTTTCTGAGTGTTATTTGTCTTTCCAACAGCCCCTGCTAATTGTCTTCTCCAGTAAAATGCTGACTGGCTTGGTGGTGGCTGTTCAGGTGGAATTATCTGTGAGAGAAATGCCCCATGATGGTCAGGCTGGAGTGAAAACACAGTAGTACCCCAGAACCTAAGTCTGAGGAATGAATAACTGATGTATATATAGCTCTGCTGGTTCAGCTCAGACCCTTTCAGCCCTAAATAAACAATGTCTCTTCTGTATTCTGAGAATGCTGAGCCATCCCCTCTTGCCTTGCTGTGCAGCAGTTTGGCTATTTATACTCATCATAATCATTGCATTGTGCTAATATGTAACTACCGGTCTGGGACCAGGAGCCCTTTGTGTTGCTACTTGAACTGACACAAGGCAGTCCCAGCTCCAGAGGATAAATGCTCAAGCAGCTCGAAGGACAAAAGTCTTTTGAATCATAGAGTCACAGAACGGCTCGGGCTGGAATGGATGTTAAAGGCACCTTGTTCCAACCCTTTGTCATGGGCAGGGCTGCCACCCACCAGCTCGGGCTGTCTGGGGCCCCATCCAGCCTGGCCCTGAGCACCTGTGGATGGGGCATCCACAGCTTCCCTGCGTGATTTGTTCCAGTGCCTCACCACCCTCTGCGTAAAGAATTCCCTCCTAACATCTAATCTAAATCTCCCCTCTTTTAGTTCAAATCTGTTCCCCCCATCCTATCAGATGGTGTATAAAGTCAGTCTCCCTGCTGTTTATAAGGTCCTTTTAAGTACTGGAGGCCATGATGAGGTCTCTCCAGAACCTTCTCTTCTCCAGGCTGACCAAGCCCAGCTGCCTCAGCCCTTCTTCATAGGGGAGGAGCTCCAGCCCTCTGATCATCTTTGTGGCCCTCCTCTGGACCTGCTCTGGCAGCTGTAGTTGCATGGGCCATGTGACAAAGAGATTTATGTACTTAACTAACAGGTACTGTTTAAAACTGGTACTGGCAATTACAGTGTTAAAGCAGTGGGTCTGTCAGATGTTCATATTTGTATCTGACAGTAGCTCTTACATGTCTAATGCTAAAAGCATAATGATATCTGAGCTTATGGTATGGCTCCAGCAGTTTAGTATCAGTTACAGACAGAAGTATTTCATATGAAACAAGCATAAATAGTAATGAGTAATGATGCTGTGTATCTTCTATGCAGTGTGTGGTCAGTGCTATTAGAATGTCCGCTTCCACAGATCACAAACAGGGGAGTCTTGATGTGGCAGTGATCTGATAGTGAATAGGTGCACCAGAGGGTCAGAGCACGATGTGATCTGGGCAGCATGGCTGGTGGTGCCCATAGCATGAGATGAGGTGAGGGAATGTTACAGGATGTTTTACGATACCGGGAGGATGCAAACCATGTGCAGGATTCTGCCTGTTGGTGGAGCTGCCAGGCAGTCTGGCCTTTGAGCCTGGTGCCTGGACTGTAGGGTTTGACGTTTTTTGTTGTCACTACTTGCTTCTTTCTTTTCCTTTACAGTAGATAAGACAGACACTAAGTAGAAGTTTCTACAATTAGTATAAGCTGTAGTTGTACAGATTCATTTCAGTGTACAACCTATGCAACACAACTGTACAGCAGACTCTGTATGGGAAATTTCAGTACCCCTACTACAGTTGCTGTGTGGTGCAAAACACAGGAAACAGATGAGAGCAGTTCCTGAGATGTGAAAGAAAAGGGGAAACTCTCTGCTCTGAGCAAAGGTTTACGATGAGGGATGTGGTGCTATGATGTGTGTGGGTAGCAGTTTTCTTGGAAGCTAAAAAATGTTCAAGAAACAGAGTCCATGTTCAGAACTGAGTTGCTTTGCGTAACTCAGCCCTCTTTCAGACCCTGGTGCTCTGGCAGGCAGAGCAGGTCTGCAGCAACATCTTGTGTCAGTTGGTGGGTGGCAATGATGGGCAGAAGGATTGCAGGAGCTCTGCTACCTCATGCAGCTTGCCACAAAGCACCATGAGGATGCCCCAGCTGACTGCTCCTCTCTCCTGCTGTTTGGGAGAGGGCTTAAAGTCTCACAGCTGATGGTTAGCCTCAATTCCTCTTCGGTTTCTTTGTCTTCCTTACCATAATGTGTTTGTATTTTAAACAACAGCAGAATAAGTCCTTAAACATGGCGGTGTCATTGGGGCATACATGAGAATTGTTTGTGGGGCTCCGTACTGACATGCTATTAGGCAGCTTCCCTTCAGCATCCTGCAACAGGAAGAAGAAAGCTGAGACTTTCCTCTTGATAAAAGCAAGTAGAAATGGATTCCCTTTTATCCTTTTCCTTCTTTTGCAGTTCTGATTTGGCTGAATGAGGCCTGCTTGCTACAGGAAGTTGCTTCATATATGCTGCAACAGCACATTCTGTAAGGGGAATGCAGTGGCTCTGTCAGTTCCCATGCTGCAGAAGAGGTTTTGCCCTAATTTTGTGGTCATTTTTTTTTTTTTTTGAGCTCTCATACGCAGCACTCTTTGTAGTCACAAAACCATTTGGGAACTACAGCATCTACAGGTTTGGTAGATGCTGCTGAGAGTGTTGCATCTGTGCACCTGGCTGTACCCTACCACTGTGGGGATATATATCTGGGGAAGAACACCAAAATGCTGCCTGGGGTTTAAGGAGAGTATGCCTGGACAGAGGCAGTTCAGCTCCAAAAGAAGCAAGTCAGCACAGGAAGAAGCACCTGCAACACCCCAGCACACCCAGCACTGCTTTGCTGCCCCAGGCTTGGCAAATGTGTGCAGTCTTTTCTTGCACCCAGCCTTCCCCAGGGTGAAATGAGGGTGGAAGGACAGGAACAGTTTCCATCAGAAAGCAGGGAAGGAAAAAATCTGGACCGCTGACTTAAGGTATTTTTTGGTGTCCAGGCAGCAGCATTCCAGGAACTTGATGAAATCCCCACTGTGCTGTGTGGTTGCTATAACAGTCACTCTTATTTATGCTCTATGTCCATCTCCAGATGTGGTTTATATCCCTCTAGTTCCAGTCTTAGTGATTTCATGCTTGCTATTACGTCACCATCCCAGACTGCAGGCTCTGCGTTGGGTCCTCCTCTGTCTGCTAAGCTCATAAGTGTTTAAATGGCGAAGACTTTTTTTTTTCTTTCTGTTTTTATGAGAGAAATCTTTCACTTGTTGCAATTGTTTCCATTTGCGGACTAACAGTGCCCTGTAAGCAGCAGTGAACTTGCTTGGAGCCATCTCTCTGCACTGTGCACTGGATGATGCCCTCCAGGCAGTCCTGGTGCAGGACCTGTCAAGGTATTTCTCTTTGAACTTCTGGATTATCCACTCTTTTTCCAGCCTGTTGAGGTCCCTCTGACTGGCAGGGCAGCCATCTGCTAAACAAGGGCAGGTTTTTCTGCCATGAAGTACTGTGGGTAAGTTACCCGACAAATGGGAGTGTGGCTGTACTACCTCACTTCACTGTACAGTACTTTACAGCCACACTGTAAAGCAGAGAATGCCAGTGGTCTCTTTTAAAACGTGCAGACCTTTGGTCTCTGCCTGCAAGCAGGCTTTTAACTTCACTCTCTTTTCATTTTGCAGCTTCTGTTGGTGTCAGATGGATGATAGGTGTTACAGAAATTAACAAGGGCTCCACCTATGGCAACAATGACAACAAGCAGAAACAGAAGTAGTATCTTCAGAGACTGCTTCAACCCAAAGGGAACAAATACAACCTCTGAAAACTCTTTAAGTGCATATCATGGTCCTTCAAGTGAGGTCAAAGGAAGAGTAGGATGAGCAATTGCCATGCATATCTGAATTTGCACTCCTGTTATTTTTCTCCTGGGGTTTGGGCTGGATTACGCTCTTGAACGAGGCACTCCTTCGTACACTCTTCCCAACAGGTTTGCATTTGGTTGGTTGGTTTGTTTTCATCTAAAGTGTCCTAAGTTTTGAAGAGAAAAAAAATCAGCGTGCTGGTATGACGAGACTCTACCTGGAGACTGATGGATGGTTGCTGAGGTATGGGCTTTATCTTAGCTTGCTCTAAGGAAGGGATACATGTCAGTTGATTGTTACAAGATGATTAAAATTGATGACAGCTGTCTTGCTCACCTGTTAGCAGTTTAAAAAACAGTAATTTGTCAGTGTTCAAATACAGTACGACGCACTGCTTGGTGATACCAATATTGCAGCTCTGTTGAACTGACAGGAGCGCTGTAGAGTCCCACAGTGAGCACCACATGAGCCCTAGCCAGACGGCCTAGGGGCCCATTTTGTTGGCTCAGAGCCTCACAGTGGCATAACCCAGAGCAGAATTTGGACTTGTGTCCTGAGGAGAGAGCTGAGCTCCCCACTGTCACATCTTTCCCTAGGCAGTACTTAGTGGTAGAGCTGAAACTTCTAAATTCTTCTGAGAATAAATGCCATTCATAGTTTGGAAAAAGAAAAATAGGTAACAAATTACTTTTGGCTTTAAACACAGACTCAAATTCTAGGGCTTTCTAACAGCAATGGAAACAGAAAACAACTGGGTGTGCTGTAACAAAGTAATTCAAAGTGTGCATTAAAAGTTATTGCCCTGCACCCATACTGTTGTGAACCTAATTAATCCGTTGTCTGTCTTTTCAGAAAACTTACTCTTAACATTGTCTGGGGTGATAGTTCAATTATCTTCTGCTTTTCTCTTGGGGAAAAAAGAAGGAAGTGGAAGAGGGACCTTGGGCAGAGGTTATGGCTTGCTGTTTGTTATGCCTATATGGAGTTTACTGACACCCTTCTGAATTGAATAAAAGTAAGTAGGATCGAGTCCCCTGGGAAAACTGTTCCTCTCACATCCCTAGTACTGATTGTTAGGCATCCTTCTCTTGGTTTGTTGTTGTTTTTGCTCTTTAAAGTAAGAGGAGACTTCCAACTGCAGTCAGTTAAAGGAACAAAACAACAACAAAATTTGAAACCCAAAAGATATTGATATCAAGCAGTGGAGGGTATTCATGGCACATTCAGTGATGTTACATTTTCTTAGAGTAGTATTTCTAGCAGCTGGTAAAAAAAACATTTATCTTTTGATATAAAAAAATTGAAGCCAGGAACAACAGAGAGGCTAATACAACAGTGTATGAATCATTCCACGAAATATGCATTTGCTGTTCTGTACCATCAGATCATCTAGAAAGTAATCCTTTAAATATGCAGTATCTAAAGAGACATTTAGCAAGTGGCAGGAAGTAATAGCTGTTGAGGGTGAATGCAGTTATTAAGAAGTACAGTATGAAGGAAGAAATAGGCCTTGGATCTTAGGAGGGTCTCATTTTGTAGGCCTTTGTCTCTTGTGCACGTGCATTTCCTATGCTCCAAAGCATACTGAAAGAAGCTGTATGTGTCATAAAAATAATCATGGGCTTTGGTTTATTTCTTTAATGTACAAGATGTAGCCAGAGGATACTGTCTTGCTCATAAAGCTGTCTCTTGATAAACCACATACCCTTCTATGCTGAAATGCTACCATGTTTTAGTCAATACAGGTGCAATCTCAACAGTGGAAAGCACATTTCTAATGTGTAGTGTGTACATCTGAAAGACTACCATAGTGCATTAGGTGTGGAAGCGAGCCACAATTATTTGCAAATGGGTGGGAGTTGAAGAGAGAAAGCATTTCTTCAAGCTAGCATTTCATCATGGTACCCCAGAGGTATGTGAAAGTAGTTCTGAGCAGCAAATACATATTCATGTGATATAGATCAGCTTTTTTTCCCCCCTTTTTAAAGAACAATTGACTTAATATGCTGAGAGACATTTAACTTCCCATATCAATCTTTGTCCTTTTTTTCTGTAGTTGCACACAGTACTGCTTCTCTAAGAGGAAAATACCAAACACAGAAGTACAATGAATGTTTAGAATATTTCATGTTGATTTCTCTTGGAGCAGGCATTGTAACAGGCATAGGGACAAAGATGCCAGCCCTGGATCCTTCTGGAAGTCCCAGCAGACCAGGTCTGCAACCCTATGCCCTTCCAGTGTTCACTGGCCAACAGAGAAGGCTTAATGGTACTTGCCAAAGGTAAACGAGCCCTGTTCACTGTATTAGAAGAATGACATATGTCAGTAGGAAGCAGTGTTAGCCCTCCTTCACCACAAACAACTGTATGGTCGACAACTGCCTTAACGAAAGTAGTCTTACATTTGTTTATACAAAAAATAAAAATATAAAAAGCTGAAGTGCAGTGAAGGAGTCTTCTTTTGGTCTTCAGTAACAACCTCCTAACAGTTATCACCTTTCTCCTGACTCCTGAATGCTGTTCTGGATTCCTGCTTGTGTACAGGGACACCTGAAACGAGACAAAGGAGGAGACAAACAGCTGGGATACCTGTGATGATGTGCTAAAAAAGTGAAGAGCACAGCAGGCCGTGGGTGGGCCTCAACCTCAGGTACTTTCCTACTCCTTCCTTAGGATGACAGTGTAATTTCCCTCATATCATAACTGAAAGTTGGAAAGACAGGAAAAGTTTATTTGTTTAAATTCTATCTTTTGAAAGCCTAGGTCTGGATTTAAATGTCACTTTTGCTGCCTTCTCAGCAGCTTATCCAGCTGTGCCTCACCTCTAATAAAGCAGGAATTTCTACATGAAGAGGAGAGAGAGAGAATACTAAAAAGCAGTTCTCTCTCTGCTTAACAACTTAACTTACCCATTTTAAGGTCTAAAGCTGTAACGAGAATAGGTAAACATGCACTAGATTTACAAGTAACAGCTATAAGGTAACTAATTGAAATAGCAAACCAAACAAAATAACCATACCTCAATAGATCAAACACTGCAGATGTTCTCTTCTAATTGCTAACAGCTTCCGAGATCTCTGCTTTTTGAGATTGATGACTATTAAAATAAAGGGATACTAACGTCTAGGATCAGAAATTGATTTTTAAAGTTCTGAAGAGTAAGTTCTTGTTTTAGCCAAACAAACGCTGTACAGGAATCATAACTGATTGTCCTTATATCAGCATGGTGCACTGTGGCTGTTCCTTGTAGTTATGGTGTCCAAGAAGAAAGTTAATTCAGCCCTTGACACTATCCCTACCGTAGCAGGTAGCATGAGGAGGTGCACATTACCTTATTTCCTTAGGAGGGAGTGAAGAGAGACCCTTAATTCTGTTATCACTTGTGCAGCGTGCTTCTTAGATGTTTGTATTTGACAAGATACTGACAACAGCAAGATACACTGATTCCTGTCACCTCTGCAATCTTAACAACAACTTAAATTCACAGTTCCCCAGCTGCTTTCAGAAGAAAAACCCTTCACCAGCAACTCCTAAAATAAACCATTTATTGAGAAAAAAAACTTTTTTTTCTTTTTTTAATTTCATTAATCAGCCTTGTGCATAACAAATCCGAAGCTTTGCCAAAAAACCGAGTAAACAAAAAACCAGGAAAAGTTCACAGTCAGTGCACTCAACAAACAGATTTATAAAACAAGGTCCGTAACGCCTGGGAACACTACAGCATCTTTCTGAACCTAAAGAGTTCAAAAATACTACGTATCAACATTACGGTTCTCAAATGAGAAACAGGAGAAAGATCAACAACAAAAAAAAGATATGGTCCATATACAGTAGTAATGGCACTTTCACTGAAACATGCAGCTTCTTTCAACTTGCAGACACCGTCACGTGAGCAACATGTGCCAGGTACAACATACAGGAGCAGCAGAGGAAGTGACGCTTGTCACTTGTGCAGTCTTCGTAAGTCAACTTTTATACTGTTTCCCAGCACAGTCTCTATGTAAATATTACATACAGTAGTGTTTAAAAGGTATTTTTGCCCGAATAAAAAAGGCCATCGATTGAATAACTTCATTCTTCATCTGTGCAAACCTGTGAAAGGGACAAGAGGCAGTGAATTCATTTGTGTGATTCTACTCTTCGTTGCAGATGTCTGTGCGTATGTACCTCCTAAAGCTTCAGGCACATATATAGCTCTCCAAATCCAATTAACAGCCACAAGGATGAAATATGACAAGCCTTTAACGTAAGGGCAGTGCACCTCGAGAGCAGCAGAGCGCACTGCATGGTGCCAAGTTCTTGTAGCTAGATGTTTGGGAGCAACAAAGCACGTGCTCGCTCCGTTTTCCACACCTTGTTTTCTGTAGGGCATCAGCCTCACGCTGTGATACAAAGTGCTGTGGCACGGCTGCCCATGACACAGCCAGCTCACAGCGGTCTGATTCCCATCTGCAGTGTTTGCAGCCAAAGCTGTGAGACAAACCTTGACGAAAGGATGGTCGAGGAGCTGGCTGGCTGTCCACCTCATCTTTGGGTCACTTTCCAGGCAGTGGCAAAGGAAGTCTTTCCCTTCTGGACTCACTTTGTCAGGAATAGGAGGTTTATGACCCATCCCCACTCTATACATGATCTGGAAGTTGTGCTCATATTCATGCCAAGGCCTCTGCAACAGTTAACAGAATTGCTGAGCGCAAAGTTTAGTGAGTAACTTGCTACAGAACAAAGCATCTACTTGGTGCCCCAGGAAGGTAGAAGCCACCCCTAATACTTGAGCTCACTCCCAGCAGAGTCCACAGAGATTCCAGAGGAGCTGCACTTTGCATTCCATCAGTAAATGACACGCTTACCTTGCCAGTGACCATCTCTATGACAACACAGCCCAGGCTCCAGATGTCCGCTGCACGTCCATGCCCTTCTCCTTTAGCTCTAGTAATTACTTCTGGAGCCATGTATGCTTTGAAACAAGACACAATGTCATCATTTTATGCAGCAGAAGGAACCGTATATACTGATGTGATTACCCAAGCAAACCAAACACTTCTTAATACATCTGTAATGAATTACCACATTGCTTTTCTTGCTAAGTTTTGTCATGCGCTGGCTTTGGCTTCTTGTTCTTTGACACATTTGCAGCTTAGCTTAACTGCTTTTCAGTGTGAAAAGTGATAGTGAAAGTACTGGTACAGTATATGCTCTGTTAGTTTCATGCTTTGCAACACAGAGATTAAGCAGCTGTTCCCTAAGAACACTTCAGTTTCAGTACGGCTGTTGAGAAAGATGATAAAATCCCAGAAAACAAATCTCCAGAACCTTTATCATTAACCAGACAAACAGCATTCTACCTTTCCAGTTACAACATTATGCTTATGGATGTAAAGCCCATCTACCTAGCAAAGATTAAACCAAGTTTCCCTGAGCCATACTCTCTTACGTTTGATAGAGGTACCTTCTTTTATGGTAGCCAGAGGAGTTTCTGCATCACACACGCTTCCTTACCTGCGGTACCCAACGTACTGTTCACTTCTCCAGGCATCGTCTGAGTGTTGTTCTTCAGCTTCACTGAGCAGCCAAAGTCTCCCAGTTTAATCAGTCCAGATGAGGTAAGAAAGATGTTGGCTCCTACAGAAGACAAAGAGAAACAGTAACAACTGTTAAACACCAGCGCTGAACTCAGCCAGGACGACTCCTCACCATCATACACTACTGGAAGTCCTATGGTATGGCCAATCCTGCAAACATCACAGCGAGACCACAAGTAGACTGCAGGTCAGCTGGCAGAACAGCTCGAGCTGTGAGTTCTCCAGGAAAGATTAATGGTATGCACAGAACAGAACTGCCCTCAGGGGTTCGTTACAGATCCTTCTCCCATGTCACACACACGATCCTTTTAAAAAGGGCCCTTTTGAATATAACCTTTCAAAAGAAGCTTCTCACTTCTGTCCCACCTTGAACAAGGGGCAGTGTGGGAATTGTTGGCTGCTCCTCTTTTCTGTCCTCTTACTTGATGACTGACTTAATGCCCAGCTAGCTTGGCTGGACACCTTCAAGATTTGAATGGAAAATAAGGAGCCCTTACAGAGCTCAAGTCAAAAAAGGCAGTGCAGGTCAATGATGCCCCAAACTCCCCATTTCTCAAAGGATTCCCCTTACAGCTCTGAGAATGCTTGATAACTAAAGCAAAATGTTTTTAGTCCAAGAGGTGTTAGGCATTAAAAAAGGAGGAAAACCAACAGAATTCGTTAACAGAAATCAGTTCTAACCTTTGATTACCATAAGCCTTCTGAAGGGAGAATTAACTTTCAGTAAATACTACTCAACATTGTGTCCCTCTGTTTTCCAGTGCCAGCATGCAGGTGCCCACACATACTCAAGATCAGAATTCTTTCTGCTGGCAAACTGCAGAACTCAGCCAGGCACCTGCACAGGTTCCTTCCGCCCCAAACCATTCCATGGTCCTACATCACCATGGGCCCTGCAGCCAGGAGCACACAACACAACACACACACAGCACCCCTCAGCTCCCTGAATAAAACAAACCTGCAAAAGCACAGCAAGAGGGCAGCTCAGCAGGACTCTACATATAGGCACAGCAATAGGTGAGTCACTGTTAGGTGACTTCAAACAACTGCCCACACGAAACTGCTCAAGTGGGTGCAAAGGGCCTGAGCTGAAATGCAAGATCTCTCTTCTGGCTGAATATGAAGTTACTGCGATAACCTGGCTTAATGCATTTTAAGAAACTACCCATAAGGCCTTCCAGATCCTTGAAAAAAAAAAAAAAAGAAAAAAATTATGGCACTTTTCTAGCATAAACATTACTGCACAAGCTCCTATCAGCCCTCCTCCTGAAAACATCCAAAACTGCCAAAAGCAACAAGTCTAAATTTCAGAATGTCACCAGGAGGAAAAAGAGAAAACTTGAAGACTCGCATTGCTGACATTTTCTGGGTGGTGAATGAGTCCTCCAATGATGTGCTGTTTGTTGGAGCCTCTAAGCCACTCGGTCCGTGCTTTGGACAACAAGGCTGAGCTCTAGGAGTTACAAATCAGATCAGATGGAAGGCAGTACTTTGAGGATGCACGTTCCTTTTTACCCTAGACAGTAAATGTGACTGGATACATAACCATACCATATCTGCGTGGTTAATAAGCAAAGTAAAAACAGAGATCATGGCGAAAACAATGAAAAGGCTCAACACCTATATCTGTTCCTTCTCCCCTACACACACACTATCAAAGTAGCTCCACTGTACTTAGTGAAGGGAAGGAAGGAGCACAGCTCTGCAAAATACTACTGCAGTTTACACCACAAGTCCTTTCTGGCAGACTGCAAGCAGAGCAAACACCAAAAGCAGTACTCTGCTAGAGCGAACAGCTGTGAGCCACAGCATTTAAACTCAACTTTTGAGGATCAGTCCCATATTAAGCACAGTGACACTAGTGTGATACTCCAGAGGTGTTGGTCTCAATACTGAGAGCCCAAGCAGCAGTACGGAAATCCTCATGACTAAAGTGGCCTAATTTCACCAACAGGTCAGCTCACAGCCACTCCTCAGCAATGCCTCACCTCAGCAGCAAAACAGCCAGTTGATTTAAGGAACAACTCGCCTCAGGCCAAATGCTACCCCTTTTGATGAGGAAATCAGTTTTATCATCCTCTTTTCCACACTCCTAGAAAGCGTGAAATGCCCACAGTCTCCTGCTGAATAACCTTCTGCCTCCTGTTGATTGACCTTCCTTCCCTCTGCTCACCACAAAGAGACAAAGGGGGGAAAGCAGAAATTCTGAGAGCTAACACAAAAGTTAACAAGAGTACAATAACACTTTGATGAAGACTTCACAGCCTGGAGCATCTCATTCATGGGCTTCTGATTTACTCAAGTTTCAGATACAATGCCTTCATTTTCTGTATTCAGGCTGAAAATGCAATCTGAGCACCCTAAGTAATATGCACTGCTCTCCCAAAGAGAGGGCACCAGGCTCCACCTTACGATTAACATTTCTCACTTCAGCACTTGCGAGACCACGCTTGGAGTGCCGTGTCTTGTTCTGCAGCTGCTCAGTACTAGGCAGATGCTGACAGAGTGCAGGGTCATCGAGGTGGTCAGAGGGCTGCTACACACCACGTGCAAGGAGAGGCTGAGAGATGGGTTTGCTCAGCTTGGGGAAGCGAAGGCCAGGGGAGTGTGCAGAGAGAGGGAAATTAGTGCTGTTTTCGACTTCAGTGGTATCATGAAGGCTGAAACAGAATTTTCCTCAAAGAGGCACAGTGGAATGGTACAGGGCAACGGAACAAATTGCAGCATCTGCAAATTCCAGGGAAGTATCAGGAAAAAGTTGTTCACAGCAGGGATGGTTGGCCACTGGGATGAGACCCAAGAAAGAGGGAATCCCCATCCCTGGAGATACTCATCACTCAGACACCTTCCTGAGCAATCTGATCTAACTTCATGTTGGATCTGATGCTGGGGCAGGCCCTGCTTTGAGCAGAGGGCTCTGCCAGAGATGTCCAGAGGTTCTCTTCAGCATTAAATATTCCATCATTATTATTCTGAGGTACAGCTTCCCAGCAAAACAAGAAGTAATCGTAACTAAAGAAATCTTTAGTCTTAAATCTTTAGACTTAGTTTTTAGCCACAGGGGTTAAAATCCAGTAGGTAAGATAAAGTATAAGTACCCAAAAAGACCGACTCACCTATGACATTGGCACCAGCTACTTGGTACATAGATGCAGACTAATAAAAGCAGTGCCTGGACTGCAGCCACTGCTCTTCTCAGCATCTCTCACAACCACCGTTTGAAAAAGGATTCACCACAGCTGTGTCTCGCTGCACCTTTTATGCTCACAGACCTGGATGCCTCAACAGCATCTGAAGGGCTGCAGTGGCCCCAGTGGACACTACTAACCTCATGACTTAATTTCTGAGCACCAGGAGCTTGCCAGTGCCAACTGTGGGATACAATAACACACTTCTTAAGAGCAGTTATTTATCTGATGCTGAAAGAGTCAGACACACAGTGATAGTTGGCAAATCAAACATGCGAGATCTACTGTGATCTGCCAGTGAGATTCCCATAGAAAAGCAGTTTTAACACAGTCTCAATGACACATCACCATTCTTCCCTACAAGAAAAATAAGAGTAACTGGCTGTATGTAAGAGTAAATCTTCTGGTATTATGCAAAAAGTAAAAACAGTTTTCTTTACTGCTGTTGTCTGAGAACCTGAGGATGCAGTTTTAGCATAAAAAAAGAGATGGAGCAAGAGGTTAACCCTAAGGCAGCCTTTATAGAAATACTCTCTTCTGCATTCTGTCTTCAAATTCTGCCATTAAGTTAAGGGAAAGTCTATACACAGTTCTGTCAGAAGTGACCCTCTGTAAGCTGTTATTACTCTCAAGGAATGCCCCAGCATTTAGTATGAGGAACCTGTTGCAACAGAAATGCCTCGATTAATGCAGCATTACAGTTCTGTTAAACAGCTCTTCTCTCTTCAGTGCTTTTCTCTGAGAGGAAGACATAATTGGATACATATCCAGAAATAAGCAACGACATAGAGGAGCACTAAAGAAACTCCTATCAGTCAACCTTGGATTTGGATCACGAGCTTCCAGGAGGGTGCAATCCAGCTACAGATAACCTGGACATGGAATGACCAAGTAAAGGACAAGGAAGGCACTGTGAAAGACACAGAGGAAAATCCACAATTGCAGGGAAACCTTTGGTCAGGAAGGAGAACCAGAAAAGGCAAGACTGCTGGGGAATGGTATGAGGGAAAGTTTTTTCTAGGAAAAAAAAAGCCAAAACTGACTCAAGAATGGCCTACCTGAGTGGGAGGCCTCTGGATCGTAGATAGTTCTTTTCCCAAATGAGAAGCACGAGGCCAAAGGACCAAGAGCAACTGGGAACCTCCTACACTGCTGCGCTGGTTCAAAACCCTGTGAGCAAGAGGGACATAGAAACCCAGCATCGTTGGGTTGCACTGCCTTGTCATAAAATGAGCATTCATGGGGCAAACTGTGTGCACTGTTCCCCTACCTCCTACTAAGTTTCTTCCAGAGGTGAGCAAAATATGTCAAACTAATAAAAACAAGATAACCAAACATGGAGAATGTTCTCGGAAGGTGCAGGAAAAGAAAAATGAATGTGAAATGCAGACTGACACCGGGTACCTTAAGCAAATACCAGAACCAACTCCCCTTCAGTTACTGTAGTTCTACTCTGTTTACTTTGTAAGTGAAACCTGAGAGCCAGGCATGAGGAGATAGATACATGTATGGGAATAACAAAAACCAACAAAAAAGCCATGATACATAGTTCTACCATGTCCAATAAACTTCTTTTAACAAAGCTTTGACTGTTGTGTTCAATCAACCATTTGTCTGAAAGAATAAAACTCTTCTGTGGAATAGGAATTGCTAGGAAAAGATCTGCTGGACGACTCTAGCGAAGTACACTGTTTGTCAGCTCCTGGAAAATGACATAGTTTCCTGCACAGCCATGAAGAAGAGCATTTCACAACTCAGTACATTAACAAGAGAAATACAAGGACCAAAATTTGAGTTTGGAAGAATCCTCAACAATCCTCACCACCTCTACAAACGCTATGTAAGCCATGGGCAGAAATTAGGAGTTTGCAATGCCACCTGGGAACGTTTTCTTTTTATGTTCTGTGCTTAAAAAGGGACATGTAACTAGCCAACCTGGAAACTGGAAATTGAAGAACGCGTGAAAGGTTCTTTACTCAACTGTTGTATAGGTGAGGTGCACTGTACCTGAGAAAGAAGAGTCATCCCATCCTCCTCTCCCCCCACCTTCACCTACAACACTAAAACAACATTACCTTTTTGGTTCACATTACCTTTAATGTCTCGATGAACGATACCATGTTCATGTAGAACATTGATAGCAATCGTGATCTGCTTTGTGTAGAGCCTAATGACATGCTCCTGAAGGCCCAGTTTTGACACCTCCTCCAGAGTGCCCTCATCACAGTACTCCATGAAGATGTACATCTCTTCCTGTTGTGGGAATCAAACCAAATGTCTTTGATTGCAATTTTCTTTAACTGCTGACTACATTTTCCTTTTGTTTTTAACTGTGAAAGGGTAAGTTTTAGTGGAAGTACCTCTGATCACAGAATATCTGACAAATCATCTCTTTAATTGGGCATGCTTCATCCTAATATTCACTTTCACAGCTCTGGAAAATCTCTTTCTCACGTCTATCCTTGTCACTTGTACACAACTGATATTATGTGGTGGCATAACCAAAAAGCACTTTGGAAATCTTGGAGGCACATTAAGCAAAAATACATAAAGGCCCTTTGCATATTTAGAAAGAATTTAGATATTTTTTCCCCAGTTTCTGCACTAACACCTGTTGAATATTTGAGGAGAGCAAGGTTTTTGTTGCTGTTTGTTCCTCAAATAAGCACGCCAATTGAAACTCACTTTAAAGAAAATTTTGGTACTTGTTCCCTTTCTCTCTCCGAGCCCATTTTGGAACTTTCAGCCAAATGCAGACTGATTTAAGACAAAAAGATGGCAAAGATGCTCAACTCTTAGAACCAGCGTAAGAAACTAAGGACCCAGTGGCACAGACATCCAAAGTTGTGTCCCCAAGAAAAGAAATGCAGAGAGAAAGCAGCCTTTATCCCTTTCTAAAACAGCAGTGAGCAGACAATCAACATATCCATTTTGATTAAGTCAGTCAGACACACACAGTTTTCCAGCTCAACACTCAGCATCCTACTCCCTACCAGGAACAGGCAGAAATACAGGAAAGAGTCAAGACTTGGAAAAGGGAAAAGGCACATGGAAAGCAGAGAGTAAGAGAAAGTCAGGTATCTCAACAAGCAGCTGTGGGACCCAACTCTTTAAAAAGACAACCAGGGTTCTGTTGCTCAGGTAAGAAAACACTGCTGCTAACAGTGAGAAGTTTTAGGCTGCATCTCTAACCTTCATCTACCCACCAAAGTTATCAAAAGGTACATAACACAGTTTGCACTTAAAGCAGACAAACAGAGCTCACTTACTGTAAACCCTCTTTGTTTATGTACTGGTTCCAGCAAATTTCTGCAAGCTACATTTTAGAGAGATCTTAGAGTAATCTTTTAGAGTATTCTCAGGCAGAAATACACATTGAAATGCAGACGCACCCAGACAAATAAGTTAAACTAGAACGTTCTGAAGTAAAACCTCCAATGAACCAAGGCTTCTTAAAATACTCTCAGCCCTATATACAAACCCCTCCCATGATTGATGTTTTCTTACCCTGTGGAGCTCCACACCAAAATATCGAACAAGATTAGGGTGCTTGATGCCTTCAAAAATCTTCAGTTCATCGGCTGTTTCTTTGATGGTTTTGTGATCATTAGGCTGAAATCTTATCTGCAAGAAACAGTTTTCATTATTTAACTGCTATTAACTTTCAAACAGTTAAGGAACAATAACTTAAAGAAAACATATAAAAATCAAGAAAGCAGCTAAAAATTGGATTTTTTTCTCCAAAATAGTACAGTCACAGAAGTTGTTCCAAAATTCCATCTTCATTTACAAGTAGAAAAATGTTACACAAGTACATAAATGTTACACAATCATGCACATGTGTGTATCTCTTCAGAGCTTGCCTTCTAGCTTAAATATGGTGATACAAGAGGATCTGAGAATAACATCAGTAACAGCTATTCTTTCAAGGAAGAATAATTGCCAAGTATTTCATCAAGGGAGATTTAGGGATTTGCTCTGAGGGGTTTCTTTACTGAGAATGAGGCAGCTGCAAGGAAAGGGTGTGGCATGAAACAAAACCAATCAGAAGCGCTTTGATTAAAGGCACAGTTTTCATTAACTGTCCTACAGTACAGTGAGATGTGTTTTTCTTGGAGGGAAAAAAATCAGCAATAGTCTGCAAAACTGACGTAGGTCTCCCACTCACACAAAACTAAGCAAAATCCTCAGGAAGTTACAGGAAATGCTACTTCTACTATTCCAATAGAACACAGAAATGTCATTAATTGTGTACAAGACAACCACTAAAAATAATTTTATTTTATTTTTTTAAATAGAATTTTGCAATTTCGTTTTCTCTGTACAACAATTCCTATTATAGGTTTTGGGAATGGCGTCCAAGTATTCCACATGCTCCAATTCTCCAAAAGTCACAACACTGCATTTGCAGTAAACCCTTTCCATTATTATTTGTAGAGGTATTGATGATTCGGTGGTTAAGACAGTGAAGGGATTTGATTTAGTAGTTGGGTAGGGATAGTGATAGGAGGATGGTTGGACTAGATGATCTTGTAGGTCCTTTCCAACCTTATGAACCTATGAACCTATGAAGTATGAAGAAATGAAGCACTACTACCTGAAATGTCTAGGGGAAATGTCACTTTCAATCTTCAAAGCTGGTATTAGTCAGTGCACAACTATGGCACAAGAAAAGTTAAGCACAAGTCCAGCTTTTCTTTTCCATACTTTTCTGAGCTCACATACATATCATGTATGTGGAAGAATTGGCTCATAAAAATGTAACTGCTCTACCACCCAATGGCTGCCATGGTAACTGCTGCCAACACTTTGATGGCCATCACTGTGTAAGGATATAGAAATGCAGTAAAACAGTATACATGCTTTTAAAAACAAAACATTGGAGGGAGAAGGATCTCTAAGCCTACACAGCTTTACTTAATTCCTTAATGAAAATCAGGTTTTCTGTAACCAACAGGTTAAGCAACAGCTTTATGACTCACCCTATCTCACTTAAACTACAGAAGCTGAAAAACATCTGATGTGACAAGTCCTACCTTTTTATCTAAGAAATGAAGAAAAAGTAAATAAAATGAGGAATACTGTAAAGTAAGACAAATTTGTGCACCGTTTCTACTACTCAGAAAACTCTGAGCATAAGATCACTTTGGGAGGGTTCACACTTATTAAGCAAGTATTCATTCAACTGCATGTGGAATTATTCATATTCTTTTTACATAAATTTACACTGAAACTTCTGCACTGAGAGAAAAAGCTTAAGGAACATAAGGAAAAACAAGCAACAAATTGCAATTGTGGCTACAGGAAGAAAAGATTTGTCTTCCTATCCTTTTCAGGCTAGCTAACAACATTCAGAAGACCCACAACTCAGGCATGTTTGGTTTGGAAGAACAGCAAGAGCAGGAGTGATTCTTGCACACAGAATACTCACTTCTTTCATAGCCATCAGCTCTCCAGTATCAACACTGATGCATGTATATACCTTCCCATATTGGCCTTCACCTGCAGAGTTAAAACAAGACAAATGAATTACACTGCACTGAATAACTCATATACATTAACTGAATACAGCTTGCCAAAGTCATTCGCCTGTATTTTCATTTAAACTTTCAAGTAGCTTTTAACCTGTAGCAATTCAAAAAACACCATAGTACTGAATTCAATGTCGTATTTTCACTTTTTATCAACTTAACAGGCTGACCTGAAAGAAAACCGCTCAAGTATGAGGATTTTTCCACAATCCTGAACCAAAGAGAAAATAATAGTCATATGGAGGAAGCGACAACATTGATGAATAAAGCAAATCCCAAAGATTGCAGTCATTTCCACTCTATTTGTGGTTCTTCCAAAAGCAGAACTCAACATATCTTCTGTAGAGTTGAACACATGCAGGAACTGCAGGATAATACATAAATAATCATCCTGACCAAAGCTTTTTACTCCTTTGCTTCTCATTATTTGGGCAGGGAAAACTTCACTGAACTTCTCCATAAAGGAAATCCTAGCTACAACTGTATCTTGTACTTCAAGATCTGATTTCAGTTGGTATTACCTACACAAAGACGTAAGATTTCCAAAGACAGTCTCAGTCTTCCTTCAAAAATTTTTTTCTTTTTTTCTCCAGACTGATAAAAGAATGTATAACAAACTTACCAATTTTGTTTCCTCTTTGCCACTTGAAAGTCACTTTTCTCAAACCTACATGCATGACATTATCGTAAGATTTTGGTGTGTCACAAACTTGGCCAATGATATTCTTCCTCCTCATCTCTCTGTATCTCCTTTCTTCAAACAACTGAACAGACTTCTGAACAGCTTCAATCGGTGCTTGCTTGGAAACACTGTCTAAAAGAAGAGCGATGAACAATTTCTGTGATCGAGAAATATTCTCTGTCTTTATATTTTATTTTGTTACCTTCTGATATCATGTCAAGGGACCTGACCCCAGGGGATAAATATTTTGGGCATCAAATTTAAGACATAGCAAAAAGAATAAAGCATTTTAGAAATCACATATGAATTAAATATGAAACTAAAGGAAAATAAGAATGCTGGTACTTTTCTACTCATCTTTTAATCGATTAAAGGAAATTAAATTACAGGAAATACCTGTAATTAACCACAGGTAAATAATGGAAATGCGTTAGGGTCATTAAGGACAGAAGGGCAGTAAAGTTCTTACTCTACCAAATTGTAAAATTTTTCTGTTATTTCAAATATTTAGAGGCCTTATGTAACTCCAATTTGAAGTCTTATCATGAACCTGAATCCCAGCCAGTGAAGGTAGAAAACATTTCAAGAAAGCAATCATTTATACCCTCCTCGTTAAGAAGAGAAATTATGCATCCATCACTCTTGACAGACAGTAGTACAACCTTTTTCTAACAGCTTCCAAAAGATACTGAAATATCTTCATATTCTTCGGTCTGCATATAATTAATACCAGTTTTTAATCCTTGTCTTATCTACAGCAGATAGTAAGAGCAGTTCCCTTTGCAACGTTCTTTTAGAAATTTTCTGTTTGCTTCTCATTCTTCTTATCCTTCCAGTTTAAACCAACTCAATTTATTCAGTGTTTATGAAGTGAAAAAGAAGCCTTCCAGATTTCAAAAAGAAAAATAAATCCCCTTTATGGGAACAAAGCTGTGAAAACCTTTTCAAATGAGCATTAACATTCAGATTTATAACACAGCAACAGTTTAGGAAATGCTACATTACAGTGACTCCTAGACTCCTACCTTTAGTCTGGTTGATTAAGGTTCTGAGCTCCCAACTCCGCCGGGATGAGCCACTTGAATCTCCTTTTGGATATGATGGTTCTAGAGAAATAATACTGTCAGCATAAAAGTGGCTTTATCTCATATTAAGGATTATGAGTCACATACAGCAGAAACTGAAATCTTAATATCTTATGTATCAGGACTAATATACCCTACAAGTATGTAAAGAAGAGTAAGCTCTCAAATTAAAAAATGACTTATCTTTAGAAAACAAGTTATGAGAGACACAGGTTAGCGGGTAATAATGGTGGTATGTGGATGGTTGGACTAGATTATACATCTCAGACATCTTTTCCAACCTTAGCCTTAATGATTCTGTGATTCTATGAAAGCGATTCTGAAATGAGATATAATTTACACAGGAAGAGAGCTCTCCTTCAACATCTGAGGAAACATTTCAAGTCAGGGCATGCAGAATCACGTGTGATGCAACTCAAAAGGAAAGGAAGCTTCTAAGCTTCCTCAGAAGAACACTTACTTCATTCCAATATGTCAGTTTCCCATTCAAACATATATATTAAAAAGAGAATAAGCCTGTGACAAACAATAATTTCACTGTCTTCTTAAAACAAAATAAAACATAGCACTTATATTCATTTTGCTTCATTTTGCTGAACGACCACAGTATCAGCTCTGCTTTGTTTGTTGATTTTATACTTCATTCTAATTCACACAGAACACTTCATCGTACAAGAGGAGGCTTAGGGGGAGATCTCATTAATGTGGAGGAACATCTGAAAGGAGGGTGCAAAAAAGACACAACCAGGCTCCTTTCAGTTGTGCCCAGTGCCACGACAAGAAGCAGCGGGCACAAACTGGAACACATGATGTTCCATCTGACCACTGGGAAGCACTTCTACCTGCTGTGCATGTAACATGGAGTCTTTTCCTTGTACATCTTCAGAACCCACCTGGACATGGGCCAGGGCATCCTGCTCTCAGTGCCTCTGTTGGAGCTGGGTTGGAGCAGATGGACCAAGAAGGCCCTTCTAAACTCAGCCACGTTGTGATTCTGGTTTTGTTACAAAAAATACCATATATACAGGGTCTGAGTACACCTGAAGGAGAAACCTTGACTGGGACAAAGTCACCGACACCATTCTGGATTCAAGTAACAGCAAGCATTCAAGTAATATGAATACTGCAGTGGTAATTAAAGAATTTGGGTGGAAACTCTTTGTTGCCCCAGTGGGTCCAGTTTATACTTCATTAACAGCACTCAGAAATTGAATATCTGATTGGGTATAATTCAGCAACCATGGTACTCACTTCATTTAGCATAATGCAACTTAGTAAGACACAAGGAAATTCCTCCAGGTATAATTCAAAAACAATATGGAAAGCGAGAGAACAGTTACATCAGAAAACAGAGGAACTTAAAAGTAGAACCCAGGAAGTTAAAAATCTAAGTCTGAATAGGAAAGATGAAAAAAAATTGTGAGGGTTAAGAACTGGGAACAGATAATATGTTAATGACATAAATCATCACCATATTCAGGTCACAATCTAGTATTGTGACAATCACCTTCTCGCTCCTCAGTGGGACTGGAGTGACGACTAAGGGATCTGAACTGCAACTCGGCTGCTATTGAAGCCAGTCGATCATTTTCAGGGACGCTGGAACCCCTGTTAAATAGAGCCATTGTACCAATTAACATTGCACTAAATTAGCTTCTAATGATAATTTAACTGCAGTTCAAAAGAGAGAAAAATAAAAAAACAACAAAAAAAAAACCAACTATGAAGCCACAGGACATGAACCATGAAAGAAAAACTGATGCTGAGATGCAAACGGGAAAAACCCTCAGCTATTTTTTTTCCAAAGCTGATTAATTTATTCACTATGCCACTACCTATGGTAAAAACCTTCAGCTTTTAAAGCATTAACTATGTGAAACCATTGCTGTTCCTAACAGACTCCCTACTACTGATTAGTAACACACTAACAAAACAGTTGCTGCAGGACATGGCTGGTGCCAGATTTGGATACACAGTCAGTAACGATTCAGCTTGGTGATAACCTGAGCCACGTTATCAGATGAGGAACGGTACCTTAATTCATGACAAGTACAGTCATAGCCCATAATCACTAAGTAACAACTAATAGGTAGAGCCACAGCTCAGCAGACAGGACACACAGTGTTTAATTATCCGTAGCCCAGGCCCTACCTCCTCAGAAAGTACACTACAATTAGATACCTCAGAATAAGACCCAGATGAATAAGCCTGTCGAACAGAAAGAGAAACGGTACTGAGAGAAATGAGTCTTAAGCCCTTCAGTCTTCTTCCAGCTACCAAGAAATTGATGAATCCACCCAGGTTTTACAGTAAAAACTGCAAAACTTTCTACAGTAAATCTTTTTTGCTCAGGGCTCTCTTTCACTCTCTAAGGCACGGTGGGGAAGAGCTGTGATCGATGCCTCCTAATGTTTTAGAAGTATGAGCTAAACATTACTGGAAAATGAGGAACTCTTTAAGTCCTTCACCAACGGTTAACATCTACAAAAAGATGAAAGACAGCTTTGAAAACAATGGCTCTGTATGTATGAGAAGACGTTCCTATCCTATAATAAGTTTTTCTACTCATATCAAAAGCAACGCATACAACCTTGAAAAGAGAAGCCAAAGACCAGGACACTGTTTCCCATGTGAACATTCTCAATATGAGAATTCTCAGTTGTTCTCTACTGCCTAGAACTTCAACTAGACTGTTAAAGTTTGAAGAGGAACTGAGTAAGTGAAAATCGTCAATACTCTTTGGGAAGCTGAGCTTTTAATCAGTAATATTAAGGAGATAAAGAGTGACATTTCTAATTGTACAGAGCTCAAAAACTCCTGGTGTCTCTAGAATAAGGTAGTAACTGAAAAGTATAAGTATCACAACTTTGAATCCAAATGTCTAAAATCCACCCTGGTCCCAATCCTAGCCACCCAAATCCTTTACTGCCTGAGTCCATAAAGACTGCCTGCATGTTCTTAGGCACAGAAGAGAGACACCTGCTAAATTTCTTCTCTGATCCTGGATAAATATAAAATGATGATTAATAACCTCAGCTAGCTCAGAAATTAAACATTTATATAGGTAATTATTACAAATGTAGTACAAATTTATAACCATCATCAAGCTCAATGTGAATAAAAATACTACTGCTCAGGATTTTATTTTCCAGTTCTACTGAACAGTTGTTGTTCATGTTTATTTTTTAAAGTAAACTTCAATAGAACTATGGTGGCATTTATGCACTATGCACTGCCCAGTGCAATTGATGTATCAGGTTTCTACACTCAACCTTTTATGGCCATGTAATGTTTATAATCATGCCATAAATGTCTAATGAGATTCTGGAAAGTGTACAGTTAATGCTTCTGCACCATTCCAGCAGCTGGACCCCACACCTCTTGCATACAGAGGCAAATACCACTTTCTTGACCCAACTTTTCTATTGAGGCACAAATAAGTTAAATCTGTAATTGGGACTGCAACGTAAGTTCTTCTGACTACATTAACAGGAGAAACCTGCTATAAATATACAGTTATATAAAAATACACAGGTGGTTAAGCAATGCTACCTAAAAATCCAAGCAGTGCACAAAAAATAAATAATAATCAAAATATATTGATTATTTAATGATATTTATGATATTTTTAATGATATTAAATGCTAACCACCAGAAAAACCATAGCTCTATAAAATATACAAGTATGTGATATACACTAAATTGCAATTAAATTAGAATTCTCATTTCTTTTCTTCTTAATAACTATCTTCCAGCACTGTGAAAAAAAGGTCTAAATGCTATCGTACACAAATTCTGACTGAAGTGTGAAAGATGCACATACAGAAACCATGCCACTGCTTTCAAGTGTGTAAAATTCTAACAGTGGTCATTGCATTTGGTATAAAATCACAACAAAGACCACAGATACTGAAAAAGAGCCTCCTATCTCCCCTCTAAAAACCTATCTTCATGCAAAGAGATACCTTGGCTCTAAGCGTGGTAAATACTCAAGATAAAAATCCACTTTGTAGTGTAAAGTAAAAAAAAAAAAAAACATACCAAAAAACGAACAAATAAAACCAATCAAGCAAGTTCTGCATTTGATTTTCAGGATTATAAAAACAAATCAATCTTTACCCTGTATGCATAAAAAGCTGCCAGAATCTCCCAGTGAAAAATCTCGAGAATTTTACTTACTTGAAAGGGGCTTTTCAAGTGCATAGCACTGCAGATTACTGCCTGCTTTGTCTTTTTCTCAACAGAGGGCTTAAAATGGAAGCATGAAGGATAAAAATACATAGAATGAATGACAAAAATCCAGGCCTTTTGTCAACAAAAAAGACTCGCAGGAAGGATACTATATGCAAATCTGCAATTTAATTCCCTCTTAAGACCTTAATACATGCTTTTATGGTCCAGCTGGCATGGGTAGCAATTGAAAACCGTATTTATTGAATGAAATTTTACTCGTCTAATTTTGTTTGACACCTTCTAATGCTTCAAAATTATGATGGCAGATAGTAACAGTGCCAAAACAGTTACCTAAGAAAACAAAAACAAAGAAAAACAAAAGAAAATATATACCACATCTTGGGTTGATTTGTATGTAAGAGTCAACTTAGTGCCAAGCGTTAGTTATCAATACCATTTAGTAACATTATACCAAACTGACTGGGGTATGTTAATTTCACAGACATTTTTACTAAGTAAATTTATCTACTGACTCCAGATCTCAGAAGAACATGCTTAAACTACAAGTTTTGTTCAGATTTTAATTCTGAGGATGGGTTCATAAGTTCATAAGTTCATAAGGTTGGAAAGGACCTATAAGATCATCTAGTCCAACCATCCTCCTATCACTATCTCTACCCAACTACTAAATTAAGTCCTTTAGCACCTCATCTAAACGCTTCTTGAACAGCGCTAGGGATGGTGCCTCAACCACCTCCCTAGGCAGGCCATTCCAGTGCCTGACCACTCTTTCAGAAAAGAAATGCTTCCTGAGGTCTAATCTAAATCTTCCCTGGCGCAACTTGTGGCCATTCCCTCTCGTCCTGTCATTACTTATCAGGGAGAAGAGGCCTACCCCCTCCTCACCACAACCCCCCTTCAGGAAGTGGTAGAGTGCAATAAGGTCTCCTCTGAGCCTCCTCTTCTCCAGACTAAACAATCCCAGCTCCCTCAGCCGCTCCTCATAAGACTTGTGCTCCAGGCCCCTCACCAGTTTTGTTGCCCTTCTCTGAACACGCTCCAGGGCCTCAATGTCCTTCTTGTAGTGAGGGGCCCAAAACTGAACACAGTACTCGAGGTGCGGCCGTACCAGAGCTGAGTACAGGGGGATGATCACCTCCCTGCTCCTGCTGGCTACACTATTTCTAATACAGGCCAGGATGCTGTTGGCCTTCTTAGCCACCTGGGCACACTGCCGGCTCATGTTGAGCCGAGCATCAACCAACACCCCCAGGTCCTTTTCCTCTCTACATTCTTCAAGCCATTCTGCCCCAAGCCTATAGCATTGCATGGGGTTATTGTGGCCAAAGTGCAGGACCCGGCACTTGGTCTTATTGAACCTCATCCCATTTTGCTCAGCCCAGCTGTTCAGCCTATCCAAATCCCTCTGAAGGGCCTCCCTACCCTCAGGCAGTTTGACACATCCTCCCAGCTTTGTGTCATCTGCAAACTTACTGAGGGTACACTCAATTCCCTCGTCTAGGTCATCAATAAAGATATTAAACAAGATGGGCCCCAAAACTGACCCTTGGGGGACACCACTCGTGCCAGCTGGACTTAACTCCATTAACCACTACCCTCTGGGCACGGCCCTCCAGCCAGTTCTCCACCCAGAGAAGAGTGAACCTGTCCACACCACGGGCTGCCAGTTTCCTTAGGAGAATACTGTGGGAGACCGTGTCAAAGGCCTTGCTGAAGTCCAGGTAGACTACATCAACAGCCTTTCCCTCATCTACCTGTCTGGTCACCCAGTCATAGAAGGAGATGAGGTTGGACAAGCACGACCTGCCCCTGGTGAACCCGTGCTGGCTGGGTCTGATCCCTTTATTGCCATGCACGTGTCGTGTGATCTCCCTCAATAACATCTGTTCCATAACTTTCCCTGATACCGAGGTCAGGCTGACAGGCCTGTAGTTCCCCGGGTCTTCCTTACGGCCTTTCTTGAAGATGGGAGTCACATCGGCAAGCCTCCAATCTTGTGGGACCTCTCCAGATAACCAGGAATGCTGATAGATGGCAGAAAGTGGCTCGGCAATCACCTCTGCTAGCTCCCTCAGCACCCTTGGGTGGATCCCATCTGGCCCCATGGACTTGTGGGAGTTCAGATGGAGGAGAAGATCTCTGACCGTCTCTGCTTGAATCACAGGGGGTGCATTATGCACCCCGTCCCAGACTTCCAGGTCAGGGCAAGTACCATTTGGATAACTGTCCTGTTTATTAAAGACAGATGTGAAGAAGGCATTGAGAACCTCAGCCTTTTCCTTATCATCTGTATCATCTTCCTTATCATCTGGTTTATCATCAATTTCTAGACATAAGACTCTGCTCAGGTCAAACATGAATGAAGAAGCCAGTGGAATAAATGATGGGACGGAAAAGCACGATGCAAATGATCTACTGGAATGAAAGTAGGTGGAAACAGTTATATGGATGATGTAAGTAGGATGAGACTGCTACGTCATGTCACGGAGTTGAGCTACCTGGTATCATTTGCATTGCTGACAGATTTGGGTTGAGCTGAGTCGCCACCGATGGGAGCGGGGCGACTGACAGTAACGTTGCAAGGGTTCCGTGCATCGCAAGGGACACTCCGTGTGCTGTGGCAAGAAGAAAAACTTCAGGAAAGAGTTCAAAAAATAATAACAGAAGGAGCTGAAAGTTTACTTGAAAAATGAAATTTTGAAGTGTGCACACTGAGGCATGACTTTAAATGTCTTCCAAATGAATAAAGACTTTTCTGTGAAACCATCTCGGGTGTCAGAAGCCTCAGGAAATGTCAATATGTACAGGAAAAATCATCCTTAAAACGATGACCTCCAGATCTTTAGATTAAAGCCAGCATCTGCCAGCAGCTATGCAATTCTCAAAAAAGTCAAGTGTGAAGTTTGACTGTGCTGCTGTTCCTTAACAATAAGGCCTTCTTTGTAAAAGATGCATGGCAAGGTTTATATGAAAATTTGTAACTATTTTTGCATTCGTTTTCATGTCAACTCTTTCAAAGGGAAGCAAACCCATTGTTTTTAAATTGTCAAAAATTGTTTATGATGCAGAAATGCCACCATATTCCAGAATGCTACGTTTTTTAAATCTTACCTAAAGCTAAACTACAGAAACCTCTATCACAGTCATGCAGACAGAGATTCTAAGTAGAGAAATAAAAAAAAAAGTCTTGCTATCAAACAGTTTTCACTGAACTAAATAAAACGTGTTCCATTCTTATGGGGTTTTCAGGAAAGACAAAAAGGATAACAGTGACTTCAATGCTGGGAAGCATGCACCAATAAAAACTGTAGAATAGAGGGGCAGAAGGAGAGGAAAAGAAAGTTGTTGTATTGTCTTTAACAGCACACTGAGATCACTAACATGCTAGTTTTTTCTAGCTGTTTTCCCTCCAAGAGGAAGGATGTGATGTTGCACCCACAATGTTCCAAGAGTCAGCACAGCCACGGGAGGATAAAACAGTTTAGAGATGTAAACTAACGTTAAATACCTGAAGCCTTCAGGAGTGGGGATGATAAGATGAGGATTTGGTGGATCACTATGGCATCGAGGTACTTTCACAGGACGGGGACTGTTTCGATGAATAGCTGTAAGTATATAGAGAGAAGAAAGAAAAAAAAGGTAAGATCTTAACTCAAATGTCAGAAAAACTCTGCTAAGGACATTTCAAGACACAGAAATAATACCAAATGCAATGTCACAGAATTATGTGACAACCAGCACATATTTTCTTATCCTTTAAAAAAATTTCCTAATCACTCAAATTTTAAATAAAGCTACTCTAAAGAGCGTGAATAATAAATATTATTCACACTGTACTGTGTAACACTTACTTAGAAAATAATTAAAATTCCCAAGAAAATGAATAAAACACCAATTGGAAAATGTATACTTACCTGAATAAAACCACATCCTCATTATTACAACTTCATAGTTGAAAGAATGCTTTATTATCTTTCTTCAAAATAATATTTACAAATTGAACAACAATTAAAAAGCAGACAACACTATTGTGTCCATTTTGGATCAAAACTGGGTCTCTCAGACAAGAGAAAGCAAAAGGAGCTGGGAAAAAAATCCACATATGACAGTTACACTGATACTGATGCTCATCCTATGGCAGTCTGCAAATAAATGGTGAACAGGGAAAGGGTCATACCTAAATAAGCCACAGTGACCTTATGTCCAGCTCATTCAGTGCCCAAAAAAGTAGTTTACAGCATCTTCCCATTCCCCAACCTCTCCCTAAGTAGGCAGAAAAATACGGTGACACAAGATAGCTGATTGCTCATCAAAACCCGGGACCATTCCCTTTCTGCAAGGCCAGTTTAATCATGGCAAACTTGTTTTCTGCCTTGTCTGCACTATCTGGAAAAACGAAAGCTGTCAGGACCAGTGTTGGTTTTCCTGTTACAGTCTGCAGGGACACTATAGCAGAAGGCAGAATCCAGCCCACAAAGGTGGATACATGCTGCTTCACGAAGGAAAAAGACAAGATGAAACACCAAGAGACTCTCTGCTATGTATCTATAGGCAACAGCATGAATGCAACTGAATCCTCAGCTTCAGGAAAGGGGGCAAAGATCACAGCAGGTTTAAGTCCCTCATTATGGTATTCAAATGGAACTAGGAATTATTATTTTATTCCCAAACATGAAATAGAAAGGAGTATCTGCAATACCTGCAGTTGGGATACAGTGTGCTTAGTTATATTTATTTTCTATGTACTAAAGTTTCAGTCTGCCATTCAAGTCTGAGCCAGTCCCTGAGAGCCAAAAGCCTTCTAACAATTTAGCTTGCATGCTTTGCTGTGTCTGCAATGGCATTCAGAAGATTTTCAGTATTTGAGGATCTTCAAGTCAGCGACTTCTATAAAGCAGACTTTGCTCTGAGAAACAGTATAACAAGTGAACGTGCAGGTTTTGCATCACAGTACAGAATTTGCCTCGGATATATTTTAGGCAATACTTCTACCCAAAGGATTATGTTGACCTAGATTGTGAAAGGCTTCCCAGCTACTATAGTTCCTCACTGAAAGTAAAACTCCAGAAATACTGAAAAAACTTCCTCTTTGCAAAGACAAATTACCTTCCTTTCATGTCTCCTGCCACCAACCCTATCCAGGAAGTGGGCATTAGGAGAAAGATAGGAAGATGTGGCATTTGGAAGTTAAACCACTCAGTGGACTTGAGAGGAAGAAGAGAGAAACAGCGCAGAGAGAGAGGTATATAAAAGAAAAAATACAGCTGAAGAAACATCCTTTTTCTCATGATAAACAAGGAAATATCTTGATCTTCTTCTAGTGCCAAACACAGGTATTTTTTTAAGCCATGACAAACTTTGGTACTGGAAAACTGTTTCCCACAGCTCTATCTCATGCCACCAAATATAAATACTCCATACCTCAACAGGTATATAAAAGTCTGCAGAAGCGTGAACACCTACAGCACTACAAAGAAAATTAGGGAGAGGGAGCTGTGATTGTCTGTCTCAAGTTAAAACCACTACTTTAACCAACCTTTAGAAAACACAATCCTTCAGAAGATCTGCAAAATGTCACAAGGATTCAAGGGCAAAATCAGACAAAAGCATCTATAAAGCTTCTAAATTTCTCGGGTAGAATCATAATTTGTCTATGTTTTCCTCAGACAATCACAATTTCCCATCAAAAATGATAAAAGCCTAAAATAAAATCTTTATTTCTCTTTCTAGGTTTTTAAAACAACTTTACAATCAAGATTATGTAATAATAGCAGCAAAACTCAAGAACCAACACCAGTAACTTCTGTCTTACCAAGGTACAGACCTGTAACAGGACTATGTGGTTTTCCAATAACATGACCAATGCACTCATTCATCAGAGCTTGTAAACTCTAGGAAATGCAAACAGAAAGTATTGTGACGTTGTATATTCCAAGAGAGCTCATAACAATATGGTAAATCTCACAGTAATAAAATGACACTGGTTAAATACATAACACCTCAAAATCTAAGCATTTAATTCCCCAATCTACCAATGATATTCAACTTTTGACTGGCATAGAAGGGTTTTGACTAAATATATATATATATATATATATATATATATATATATAGTTTGTTTCTTTTACATTGTCTTAATTTTGCCTTGTCTGTTGGCCTTGACAAAATTTAGTAACTATGAGAACTGAAAAATGATCCACCATGAAAAACATTTCATAATATAAAGCCAGTGAAAATTAAAATTATCCACCACTAATAAAAATGTACAATCAAGCTTGCTGGAACTAAGAAAATGTTGCAACAACCTCTGCTGCCTTCCCTCCTTTCCCTGACCCCACTCCTCAAGAAGAAACAGCCAAAGCATATGGGTGAGAGTATGACAGCCTGAATCACAAGATGAAAGCCTGTAAAACAACAAATATGATGCACTGCACAGTAAAATAAATCCACTTTCCCAAGTTATCCAAGAAGTAAGTAAAACCTTTGGGAAAGAATGTTTAATAATCAAATAACTGAACTTAGGTTCAGGTAATCTGAACTTGATTATGAGCTGTACTAATAACTCTCCATGTAACCTTGTACAAACTATTACTCTGATTCAATTTACTTGTCAGAACTCCAGGGATAAAATTTATCTTCACAATAACAAAATAAAATCATGTTCTTTGGTACAGTTGCTATGAAAGCCACTTCTAAATACCAGTCATTCAGACTAGTCAACATTTCTTCCAGACATTCGAAAACTTACTGAAAACTGGAACTTGAATCTAGACTAACTGAAAGAACAGTGATTAAATTAAAAACAAAAAAAAAGTGTTTAGCCTGTGATCAGCATATCTTATCAACTTAGACTGAGCCTAAATCTCAGCTTTAAATCTAGAGCTTCAAATTCAGGCTTTGTTTGTTTTTAATGGCATCAGATATTATTTAAATAAGAGATTATTATTAACATAGGAATTTCTAGATAAAATGTTGTACACAGTGTTACACAGCAATCAAGACTAAATTACCATAAGGAGCTTCAAGTAATGCTCTCCAAAACTGAAATCTAGCTTTAACAGAGCAAAACTTCAGAAACGCATTTAAGGTTTTGGTTTTCTCCCTTTTTTTCCTACTTGTTCCATGTCCAAACTTAATCTGTATTACATAATAATGGCTTCCAATTTTCTTTGTACGTGTGAAACCTCTGTCATAAAAACCCTATCTGAGGAAATGTCAAGGTATTTTAGATAATTATCAGTCAACAAATTAACTCATGCACAATTAATTGTTAGCACACTTTTGTGGTCACAGGAAAGTGTCAGTTCCACTTATGGACAAAATTACCAGTTATTAATGTGAAAGGCCACATTCTTTCTTCCTTAGAAACTTCCTCATAAAAAATCATCTCTAACAAGACATTAACACTAAAATACACATACATTACTCTTCAAAATCACAAGTGCTTTAGAAACTGTCAAATCAGACAAGTAAAGCTGAGAGGATGCTTGCTGAAATTACAGTACAGTATATTATCATCAAAAGCTTACCCTTGCCATTTAGGCAGACAGCTCTTCTACAACACAGAAGAACAAAAACGTAACTTACTTGAGAGCTCTTGAGAAAAATATAAGTAGAACATAAACTACATAGTTTCTGTATTAAGCAAGACTAATGTAGTTGGAATTTCATGACAGATCTTGACACGTATAAAAGAGAAACAAAAAAAAATAAAAGAGAGGCTCATATCTGCTACTTTCTGGCAACTGTACTTTCACTTCTCAGTAGTACTGTATCAAGATCATAAATAAATTCTCAGGATATTTTTACTGCAGGAGGAAGGGGAGGGCAGAGAAAAAAAAGCAGTTATAGTCTACTCTTTTTTCATAGTAAAACCAGAAGAGAGATTCTTTAAATTCAATCTGATGTCAGCACAATTTGAAGAAATACACCAAAGTGATTGTGCTTTTGTATTCATAAGGTAAGTGAACTTCAGGTGCTGAGACTCAGAAGGTTGTATTCTGAAATGTATTAGGACAACATCTTTCAACTCTGTAGTAAGGCTTCTATCTAATTTCCCCCAGAGACAGGAGACAGCCTCCCAGGACAGCACAGGCAAACTGTCAGCCACTGAAAGACATTAATGCCAGTGGTCATAACCACTGACTATTCACAACTTTATAAATTGAAGAGATGCCATGATCATCATCAGTGATACACAGCAGTAATTGTCAGAGCAACTGTAGCCAGACACAGCTTTATAAAAAACACCCCAGATAACAGACAGCGATAGAAGAACTTCTCAAGTATTTTGAAATAAGTAACAATCAGAATAACTTATTCCATACCAAGAAATCATCTTCTGGGAGAGCCGAAATAAACGCTGGTTCAATGGCTTGAAGAAAATCAAAACCTTGAGTTGCCCACCTATCTCAGATAAACAGAATGAATTACTCTTTGACTAGAGCCATCACAAGAGTTTCAGCAACATCAAAGAAATCAAACAGTTGTTACAGTCTTTTTTTTTTTCATACTTCCAAGAGGAAAAAAAAAAAGAACACAATTTAATATAGTAATGTACTTAATTTATAACAATATTTGCTGAGCTACATGCAGATAAAGCCTGATTTTAACACTGTCAAATAAAGCAAGCAGATCACTCAATATTGATGTATGTACTACATGAACTTAATTAATATTTATGTATGCACCATCTTCAGAGATGGTACCATCAATTCACTCAAGATGTTTTAGAGTAACAAGCCAAACCACAGCGTCCCCTTCTCAGTACTGCTAACTAAAACTGGTAGCTGTGATCTACAAGATACAAGTAAACTATCACAGCAAGCTAACTAGGCTATCCAGACATGTTTCAGACTACCCACTCTTTCCTCTTCTTCTGCCTACAAGTTAAACAGACCACCCCCAGGAAAGACTGATCAGCCCTATTTCTCAAGGGGAAAAAAAAAAACCAAACATCTGCTAGCACAGATCAATATAAAGCATCTACTATAATACAACAGAATTCCATAGAATTCTGATATACTAGCTGCAACACACTGCTAACCCACAAATAAATCAAACTACAGTGTAATCTATCTTGTTCAGTTGTCCCAGTCTCTTGCTTACATCCTCAAAATAAAGCAAATTCTGTTTGCTTTTTTTCTGTTAGCATGCAGCAAATAGTTTCACAGCACTAACTAAGCACAGTTTGAGAGACCACTAGGCCCAACAAATACTCTCAGCAGACTGAGGAAATGTGCATTCTGATATGTGTAATGTAGTTCTAGTTAAACTATAGCTTCATACCACTCAAAGCAGAAAATGCTTTTCAACCCACTCAATTTCTGAAATAAGGTTATAGATGAAAAAAGGGGCTTCAAAATAAAACTGGGAAAATACATCACAGGGAGCAGAATTAATTTGGACTGCAACAAAAACCATTCAAAAATACAAAGGCTGAGTTCTAATATTTAGAATTCAATGCAATCATCTGAAGAATTTTCATCAGTGGAAACACTTCTTCCTTATCTTCTTTTCAGAAGAGACTGATAGAAAGGACTTGTACAGGAGGCAAAAGCTTTTATGCGGACATCATTTCTTCAATCACACAAAACAACATTCCTTTCCCTGTACAATACTCTGAGAACGACTGTTGCATATTCAACAGTCTTTATCGAGGCCTGGTCCCATACTACTTTTGTCCAGAGCTAATGGCCCATACCTAGTTTCTGAACTGTTTGATCTCCGCTTTTTCTTCCTCTCAACTAACAGAAGGCAAGATGTTCAGCAGAAGACACAGCAAAGCAGCTGGGGGATTCATTTGGCTTTATGTATTTGAATTGTAAATTACTTTCAAAATCCAAGTGCCAGAAGCATTAATAGTTTAGAAGAATTGCTTCTAAACAATTAAGCACTGTTCATAGCGTGATGAGTCCTGCATATAATTTAAAAGTAACACAAAATGCTGTGACATTAACGAGCTCGCTGTTACCTGGGTCGAGTGCCTCGCCCACTCTCACATTTTGTTAGCACATAGTTCATCCATTTTCTGGCAAAGCTGATATACTTGTCTCCAATTTTCTGTCTGAATTCTCCAGACATCAGACGAACAACTTCTTTATGGTACTGTAAGAAATTAAAGATTACTTTTCAAATAATAACAGTCATATCACAAGTTTTATTTGCAACATCCACCAGAGTATTTGCACACTAGCAAAACTTTGCACAGGGTAACAACCACATCCTATTCTTAGACAAAATGATTTCATGCAAGCAGTTGCATAATTATAGAAAGAAATGTAAAAGTATATGACACAAAAAGAGCTACAGTGAGGGGCAGCACTTCAGCCATATTGCATTATTGTGCACATATGGGCATACACTGATGTTTAATGGCGTACACAGCATTTAAGTAATGTCCAACATGAATGCTCAGCTCTGTAATCAGAGATTGAACCTCGAAGTAATGTTTATTTCCAGTTATATTACAGATAAGTCAGAGAAAAAAAAGGAGTTGTATATATACATTAAAAAAAACCAAACAGAAATACCAGCTGTTTTTTTAGAAGACTATCCTTAAAAGTATGTTAGGGTACAATACAATCACAAAAAAATATATCTAGAAACTTACAAAGGTCACAGGAATTAAATAAGGACATGACATTTTCTCATCAGCATCATAGGGAAGACACTCAAAAGCTATATTCACTATATCAAAGAACCACCATGAACTTTGATAGGAAGGCTCTACTGTCTTTTTGTGCTACTCCAGGTTGATAAACAGTGAGAAGCCAAGTTACACGATGACACTCAATACCAGAGTATTTCATCTAAAACATGACCAGGTAGCAGAGCTTGTAAGACTACACTTGAATTTAGCAAGTTCTTAACACTTTGTAGAGTTTCATACATTACTAATTAGAGTCTGTATTATCTCACTGTTCTTTTTCATTCACAGTTCTGAAGTGTTCTGTTAGGTTCCTGTCAATTCCACAGAACATATTGTCATTACTGACAATAATTATTTCCTTACCTCAAACCCAAAATTGTAAGCCTGAATCATGGCCTCCCGGTAGTATTGCTGCAAAGTTGCAGATTCAGATTCATCAACTTCAGCATCAAACTCAGACGTGAACATATGATCAACTCTGTCAATGGCACTGCTTATCTTATTGCATAGCTGCAATGCATCATTCTAAACAACAACAGCACATTATCATTTATATTCTATTGTTGAGTAGATTAAGGCAAACATCTGACAATTATATTATTTTAAATGCATGTGTACTTCAATGTCACAACAATTCATTCAGTCTCAGAAGAACAAATACTTTATACAGAACTTGCACTAAGGAAGTCGTACAACTAAATGCAGTATTGCAATTTCAAACAGAGAAAAAAATAAACAGAGAGATCTACTCATCTATACCTCAACAAGATCACAAGCAGTCATCCTCTCCAAATACAAGAAAAAAAAGTCATTTCTTACAGATTATGGATTTTGATGGAATTTATTTTTACCAAATCAAACATTTTCCTTCAACAATCCTCCCAAACAAAGATGTTATTTTTTCTGTTACTATATCCCTATTGCATTACAGACTTGTTTCCTGCATGACTAATATAAAAATGCTTATACTAATATTGTTCAAAATTATACTCACACATCCTTAGCAAAAACAGAATGAAGACTGTACTGAAAATAAAATGATCCAACGATCTTGCACAAATTACAGTTCCAGAATGTCATTAGCACTGCAATCGAATCTTCTTACACATCTCTACTCATTAGTGATCAACGTAAAATCATTTTTACTGAGATAATCTGGAAAACTGCTTACCTTTAGTTGCTGCAGAGCTTTGGCAATGACTGGCTGGCTGGATGTCTGTTCCTGGTGGAGTGATATAAGCCCTTCTATAGACTGTTGGAAAGCTTTTCGCTGACTCACAAGGTGGGCAGACTGAATGACTACGAGAAGCAGGTTGTCAACCTAGGAATATGAGATATCACTAGTCCTTATAAAAAACAAACTTCCCCTCTGGCAAATTCCAACTTGAAATTTTTGGAATTTTAACATACTATATGGTTTCTCTCTTTGCTACTCATCAAAATTCTTAATTCACACAGAAAAGCTTAATGCTGGCAACAGAACTTGACAAATGCTCATCTTACAAGCAGAAGCCTATAAGGTTAAATGCCACAAGAAGATTTCAAGGGGAATATACTGCATTTCAGAAAAGGTGATGAACTTTTTGAAAATTGGGAAACACTATGTTAAAAATTATCTTCAGAATAGTTATGCAAAGGCAATATCTAAGTATAACAATTACGTTTCCTTCAAGCAGACAGAGGTAACAATCATCATAAATAAGCAGATTTTATCCAAGTGAGGTAATATATTTGAGGGGAACTGCAAAAAACACTGATTTAACCCACAGTGTTTGCTCAGACTTTAAAAATTACTAAAACATAAGAGTATGTTTGGAAAACTAGTTCTCTGATATTACAGACTTCTATAAAGGTGCATAGAACAACAAACAGCAATATCTTTGCCGTAGTACTGTGGTTGATATCCTACATGGTCAATTTCAAAATACAGAAAAGGGAGCTGAAAAATGTTACAAAATGCTACTTACAACACAGGACACAAGCTTTCTAAAGAACCTGTTACCTCTGAAATTTTCAGTATATACATATATATACACAGACAGAAACATAAATGCATCTATGTTATATTATCCAAGTCAGATAGGATGCCATTTGCAAACTAAATTCCATCTTCTGTAAGATGTTCTCACGTACTGAATGAAATGTTATCTTTACTAGAAGTCCAAAGAAATCCTAAAACCTCAATTAATAGCCCTTATTTTATTGTTCAGTCTTGCTGGCAAATAATCAGTGCCTATGTACAGGAGTGCTATTTTCAACTGCCCGTAGTTGCTGGAGGCCCTCAGAACATCTCTGGCCATACCCGGTGATACAGAAAGTCTCTCTATTTGTAGACAGGAGAGACCATTTATGGTAGGGATCCAAGGAACTGCATGACATAGCAGAAGGAAAATTCACTTAGCCTAACATGAGGGCATGAGAACAGGATGGGCAGGGAGTTGCAGCTGGCTCAGATACTATAGCACAGCAGAACTACTGGCAGGAACTCCCATTGGCTTGGAATGAAGGGAAGTATGACTGGAAATACTTCTTTCTGAAGAGCTGCTGAACACCCAGTAATTACACAGAAATTTTACTTCAAATGTCACAATTCATTCAAGATTGAAACTAATTTGTTTCATGCGTCAGTGCGAGGAAAGCACACAGCTGACCTACATTTTTGAAGATTGGTGAGTTCTTGATAAAACACCAAGTTCTACCCATCTGAACACCAAATAAGGCATTTAAAATATCTTACTACAAATATCTATCCCTGGAAAATGTACACAGTAGGGAGTAATACTTTTAAGAAACATTAAAATTCAGTAGTCTACTAACACAGCTAAGAATCAATCTTAGGCCATAATTTAAATTACTATGCATATCTCACTTTAATCGCTTTGGTTAATCCGAAATGAGAAGTCTTCAAAAAAGTGTGGAGATCACACACAAAAAGAAAAACAAGAAGCAACTCACCTGCATGCTTCGCAGTGTATCAACAGTTTCCACTTGTGGCACTACTTTGACTGGTTGGCCCTCCCATGTGCTCCACATGTCACCTAATTCACAGTCTTTGTCACTGTGTTTGGTCATTATTAAATAGGCCTCGTATGCAACCTCATCTGAATCTTTTGAGCAATCTTTCCCAGCAGCTGCATTTAGGAGCTGCAAAATCACAGACTTTTCACCTGCAATACTATTTGGGACAAATACTTGTAAATTCTCGACTCCAGGGATTTGTACCTGTGTGAAAATAAAATAAGACCGAATGAATGAATTTCATTTTCAAGATAAGTAAAATCTCAATTTTTCTTAAACAAATTATCTCAAGTAGCTGTACAATATACATGCTGAAGCAATATTTTTAACCAAGCCATGAATCAGAATCGGACTGTGAAAACAGCAAAATAGTTCATTTCTGTGATCTGTCATAAGGTAAATGACAAAGTTTAGTTCTTTCTTTTCAGAGTTGGATGCCATCAAGCTAAGACAAAACAATGTACTCAGCATTTTTACCATAAGGCAGATATATTTCCCAGCAAAATCACTATCGTCCATAGTTCAAAATAAAAACTGTAATACTGTTAATGAAATCTAAAATAGTTTCCCAAAACTAAAGTGCATCTGACTGAAAAGGTTTTTATAAAATTCAACTCCCTACACAATGCTAGAGGGCCAGTATATGAAGTGTTAATCACCAAAATACGCGTCTTCTTGAGAAACTTAAAAAAGGGGAGAGGGTATATATAAAGACAGATAGATCTTAACACTTCACAATAGATTACTTAACCCACATGCTCAAACAAACTTTTCAAAGTCAAGACTCAACTTTTTCTTCAACAACATGCATAAGAACAACAATACTGCCCTTTAAAGTCATCCAGTACTGTGCCTTAGAGCAGCAGCATGACTAGAAAACAGTATTTTTTAAAAGTAAACATAAATTGAAAATTTCCCTGACTACTCTTTCACTTTAAAACAATTCACAGGCTAGAGTTCTGCTAAAACACGTTTTGGGTTTTTTTTGTTCTATTTTTTTTTTTTGTTTGTTTTGGTTGTTTGGTTTGGTTTTTTTTAATAGATTGCAGCTTAGGCTGAAAAAGAGTTCTAAAGGTCATCTGGTCCAAAATGGTTTTATCCACATATTTAACAACACTTGGCATGCTTCTCTCCTATGAACTTGTCTGTCTTCCTTCAAACCAATGTCTCCCTTTTTTAGGGATCACTCATTTAAATCTAACAGGAAACTTCCCACACAAAAGTTAGTCAACTGGTATCCGATTAAGAGATTACGTACTTAAACACATACGAGGACAAAAAAAATAGTGCAGCAGATCCAAATAAATATACTCCATGGAAACAGTTGATTTATTTAAATTCAAATTACAATTAAGACTAGATGACCTAGGAATTAAGCCATTTGTGTGGGAGTTTAAAATGCAGTAAGTATTAGGCACCTGTGCCCCACAGAGTTAATTTAATTTTGCTGTGAAAGTTTTCTAGAGACAGTTAATTGAATCCTAGAATCATTAAGGTTGGAGAAGACCACTACGATCATCTAGTCCAATCATCAACCCATCACTGTATGCCCCGTCCTTATTCAGTGTTATTATTCCTCTCTCTCAAAATGGGGAAGTGCTACTGCAACGATGCTGCATTTCCTAAATCAAAAATCTTTGGACTGACAAGGAATTAAACTCTGATTTCCTAAAAGATAACTTATCATTCTCACACAATGACAAAGAAAATAATTCTACTGCCACTATTCAGTATTAAATACATGACATATTAAATGTTGAGATACACAGGTGACATTAAAAAACTGAAAATATTAGCACAAATATCCTTTGGTATTTTGCTTAGCATCCCCACACTAATTTCATGTTTTTAAACTGAATTACCTTCACATACTCTTTTGTTTTCAGAGCATTCAGAAGATCTCGGACAGGCGCTGACAATGCAAACTCTGCTGCTATTTCGAGGTCCTGAAAGCAACATCAAAACAAAAGAATATACTTTCAAACTAAATTTATTTAAAGCATATAAGTAACAGTGAACATGAGTAAATCACATGAAACTCGACTGTTAACTTACCTTCCTCAGCATTTTAGCAAATCCAAGAGCCTTGGAGGCCCTTTCTCTAGCTTCATGAAACAGTTCTTTGAGTGCTCGGCTGGTCTCTATGACAGACCTCCTGAAACATTGGTAGGAATGGTGTGACAGTGCTTTAGTAAATCATGTTAAAATTTACACAGCTATTAGAAGATTTTTTAATTTGTCTAGCAATAGAAAGAGCATAGGAAAAAAATATATATATATTTATAAGCAGATGATTAAAATTCAATTGAATGTGTTCAAGAAGATTTTTGTTAAGGATATAAAAAGGGAATTTAAAGAATGTTAGATAACAATTTCTGACACCCTGAATTAAAAGAAGGTTATTAGGTTTCTATAGAATGATTTGATACTACTACATACAGAAACATCAGCAAAAAAAATAAAAATCCATGGACTGTCACATTAACTAAGTTTTCATTCTAAGAATTAAAATGCAGTATGTACCTGTCAGGGGGTAAAGAAACACAAGTGTGCTTATTATCATTATTAAGCCAAAGGGCTTAATACCTTATTTCATCTGATGCAGTACTGTCATCGGCACTGGCCCAAAATTCATCACAACTGTCTTGTAGTCCAGAATCTAAAAATATTCCTGTAGATTTCAGCAGCATTCCTGCAATATCACTGTAGCAACAGAAATGGTGGAACTTCAGTCTTATTCAGGGTAGAATGGCACCTTAAACTTTGTCCTACTCTGTCCAATGCAAGAGAGCTGCGTTGCCAAGTCTGTCTGCAGAAACAAGCAGCATCTTGGGGGCCCTTTGTTACTCTATGTGTGCAGGGATAGCAGGAACAGGGACTTTCCGTGTTAGTAGTCATTCCAGTTATATAGCTAGAGTAAGAGCAATCTGCACTTACTGGATCCTGTAGCTACACCCATTGCAACAATAGTCAACTGAAAGGCTGCTTACTGGAGCCTTAAGAAGCCCAGTCTAGGAACTCCGAACAAGTATTAACTTGCATAAAAAACTGGTACACATTGGCATCATAAACAGAGTAATTAAAACTTACCAAAATAGTTTTCCAGCTTGAGCTTCTCCTCCTCTTATATAAGGAGTTATTTCTTTGGTGAAGTTCCATTCTTCCTCTAGGAGATTTTTTAAACTATGAGATGCTTGAGGTAACTGCTGTAGCATTTGGATCCAGCTTCGCATATAATCAAAGTAAACCTGCACATGGAAAGAGATCATTTAAACAAATGGTTTTAACAAATTAAACAATTTGTAGAAAACACTTCTACATGTTTTGTTTGCTATCAATGAAAAGGAGCTATGTGTTTCCACAAAGATGGAGAAAAGTATAACTTGGGAAACAGAAAGTGGTACTGAAGTATGCTCTCCACAGTACTTTTCTGAAAATGCTTGTAGTATCACCACCTTACTTGCTATGCTGCTGCCCACCACCATATTGGGAATACACACTGTAGCTAGAGTTATTTAAAGCAGAATCACTGAAAAAAATACGTTTAAATCTTAAATTAACTGGATTATTCCAAAAGATTTGGATCCGTACTCCTGGTATAGTTAAGCACAGAGAACAAGCCTCTCAGATTCCATGTTATATCTTATATCCCTTTATATTGACCCTTACTTCTCATCTTTTTTTCATTATTACAGTTTTAAACTAAGAAAAAATCCAGGTAAGTACAATTCTTCAAACATTTACCCATACTGAATGCAAAAAAAAAAAAAAATTAAAACAAGCAACCATTTAACTATATGTTTTGGTTGGATAATCCATAAAAATCAATGATTGTTCTCCATAAGGAATGGATAAATGTTCCTAATGGTTTCAGGTATTTTCAGATCACAGTGTTATAATAACAAGTTATGGAAAATCCTAAAACTCTACTCAAGGGTGGGCAGACATTGTGGTGCTTTTTTGAATTCTGATAAAATTATTCCAGCTTGCACAGTCCTGACACCATCCCTTTCACAACTTATAAAAAGCAAGATTGTTATACAATTAAAACTGCTGTCGAAGTTCGAGCTCTTGCCTCACTGCACAAAAACACTACAGCTACCTAACAAAATAAGTAAGGAATTTCAAAACAGACAAGATGAATCATTTTCCTTCTTCCTTGACAGGTCATTTCTGCTATAAGTTTCTTGAAATTTCAGACGGCAATAAAGGCAGACATGCTGCATAAGAAACTTCAGGTGTAACAGTGTATTTTCCCATTATAGGCAACAAAAAGCAGGTAACAGGAAAACATTATGTATCCTCAACAACCGATATTACCAACAGCTCCGCTGATAAAACACTAGTAAATAAGGTACTGAAGTACATCTCATTATTCTCCATTTAGCTTTTTTTTCCCTCCAGAACAACGAGGACTAAGCCCACATACCTTGTAATAAAAAATAAGCCACATCTAAAGGAACAGAAATTAAAATTAAATTTACTTGATAGAAATATTTCATTTAGGATTATTCAGAAGTAAAGCACTTACCTTGAAAATACTTTTGTGCTTCACTTATTACAGTAATGAACACAAATTAAAAATAAGGCACCTTTTGTGGATGAATGTAAGGTATTAAAGTATGAATACACAATGTTAGTCAAACAATCTATTTTTTTATTCACTACTAAAAGATTATTAAACATTTAAAAAATTGTGTGCAATTAGCAGGTCAATTTATGAAGGATTTTGTTTGAAGTAAGTAATCTTGTAAGCTTGTATGCACAGATCTACTGTTTCACAGTCCAGAATTACGGGGGCTTTTTTGTACATTAGTTTACTTTAAATGGCAATGGCTATTATATTACCTTTACAAGATAGAAGAGTAAAAGAATAACATTATATTAATGCAGCAGAACAACAACAGACTAGCAATATCTTTATCTAGCAGGAACATACACATCTATGAGTATTATTCAGATCAGTACTCTTAGAACTCCAAATGCCTTCCCTTGTTTGAAGCTTACCATTAGCATTTTATGCAGGTCCTCTTCAAAAGCATCAATGTTGCAATCAATCTTTTGCAAGTCATCTAACACCTCACGCAACATAAACTGGTAATATTGCTTCATTAACAGGCCACCTTTCAGAACCTCCTTACACTCTCTCACTAGCTGCAAAAGAAAAACCCAAAAACTGGAGTCAGTCAAGATACTACTCTTAAATTGTCTCCAGGATATGAAAAACTTTTGTCAAATTTTTGTCTTAGAAATTGCTCAGTGATGAACTAAATGCTTTTAGAAACGAATGCAGGTCACTCTGTGCGTCTCCAGGATTATCCAACTGCCATCGAGTCATTTGCCACATAACTGTAAATGGAGATGGGAGCTCACATTTCATACTCTGCTTTCCACCCAGGGCCACAATAAACACCTTGTTGGATAGATCAAAAATTTGGAATTGGGCAAGAGGTCTCACAGCGACCAAATGTCACTTTAAACAGAAGCAAGTCAGGAATAATATGCAGTGTATCTGACAGACACTTGGAGATTTATAATAAATATGTTACTACACAAATTTGATTTTCAATTTATTGGTTGGGTGCCCACAACTCCAAAAACTGTACTAGAAAAGAATTTGGTACTCCCTTTTGCTGTTTCACTGGAAATGGCTACTATCAGGCAAATACATGTTTGCTTTTGGCCAAACATTGGTCATCCTTATTTGAAAGCTTACAGCTTTTATTTGTTTAAAGAAACACAGGAGTGCATAACACAATAGATTTCAAACCTGCACTAGCAATTGCTTCTCTCAAAATCCCTTCCAGAGCTACATGTGTACTATTTGAAATTATTCATTAGTCTCCAGGTCTGACATCCCCACCTTTTTTGAGCACCAAATTCATTGAATTAAGAGTCTGAGATCAAAAGAGGGAAGAGAAGGGTTCATTTGGGTGGTAAGAAGGGATGAAGCTGTTGGCTGATTAACCTCTCTGAATTCCTTTGTAATGGCCGTCCTGGCAAAAGAAAATATCACTTTCTCAATATATGAGAAAGAACAATGGCATGAAAGCACAAAACCCACAGCCACAATATTGCAAGATTTTTTTTTAATCTTTTACAGGCCAAAACACACTACACTGCGTCCTCTCAGCGTGCAGGGGAAAAACAATGGTAGCTTTCTAAACTCAATCCACGATTTGTTAACAGTTCAAGAAAAAAAAAAAAAAAAAAAAGGGAAAACCCACAGTAATGTGGAAATGTAAAAACTGGACATATATATCCCCAGTGTGTCTTATTTAAAAATGAACATGTGTTCTGCACTCTCCACTCAATCACATACGGTACACACGGTGCTAATTTATTGTTTCATTCTGCCCTTGGACCCATAAAGGAAAACGTCATTTGTTCAAAGAACTTACGATTGGTATCTAACGATCAACCCGTTATTCAGAGAGACAGGTGGGACTCGGCAGTACCACTTGTCCCTAATACTCTACTTCATATTATGGTGTACTTTACAGATACTAAAAAAGTACTTCTAAACCTTGCAGAGGATTACTTGTTTATTTCAAGATAAATTCTATAAAAAAGAGATTTCTTGTTCAAATAGTACTGCCCACACAGTAAGGTATAGTGTTATCCAATAACAGAGCATAGGATTTACAAAAAAAAAAAAAAAAAAGTAAACCAGCTAAAAATATGTAATTCTAATTTTAAATGTCAGCTTTAGGAATAGAGACTTACAAGGCAATAAAAAATTCAAAAACATGGTCAATAAAAGGAAAAATATTACCATTATTGGTTTGTTTGATAAGTCAATTTTTGTTTAGTGTGCTCGTAGAAGACCTTTCCTGCAGAGGAAGTGGGATGGGTCACAGAGCCTCTGCAGTACCGTAGTTTAGAACAAACAATTTTATCTTGTTTTTCTACGTATTTACTTGACCTACAAATTTATTATCTGTCCCCCAAAATTTAAATTTCTCCATTTTATATTTTCAAAACTTACATCAACATCTGCTCCAAACGACCTGTAATTATACCCAATACATAAAATCCACTCAAGCAGAACCAGTCAGCTAGTCAGTACGTTGTGGCTCTGCTCCAGAAGGAATCAGCCACTTAGTAGACAACCATGTAGCTGCAACTTCTCTCTTCAGAGCCAGGTCAGGCTACTGAAGAGTAATGTGTGCTACGTGACGGTAACAACCAATATGCAAAACGCTGTCAGCTGACATCAAGGACTCATAACCCAAACATTTCAGGAAGCAACAAGTGCTGCTAAGGCTATCCCAGATAGAGTGCTGATAGATACTGTCTTTACCATCCAAACACAAATCCTTTGACTGCCTTCTTTAATTGTTAAAACATATGTTCAAATACTGCCTTGTTAACAAGTGCGTGAATAACAGAATTCCTAAGGCAGAAATCAGCACCTGCATCAACTTAGGTGTGCTACAGTGCTTCTGGTTACAGATCTAACAGATCTTGAAGAAGAATGAAGTATGTAAACTGCACTCTTCTAATACAGTATCCTATAATCAGGAAATAATCTTCAGGTGCACCAATCTAATTTCTCCACGGAATTTTCTGTAAGGAAAAAGCTTTTACGACAGTAAATCCACTTCTCCTAACAAACTCAAGAAAGATGAGAACCATCTTGAACTACTGAATACTGTGAGGGATAGTAAGCATTTGCTCAGTAAAATTCCTTTTTTCAATGTAATTAGTGAGACAGTATATACAATCAAAATAGTCCGTAACAAATATTTTGTTTTCCAGGAAGAAATGGTTATTTTTGCACAAGTCAAAGTACATCAATGTAACACAAGGGCAAAAAATATAATGTCTCTGGGAAAGAACTGCACCTTATACTACAGCATACTATTCTATAAATATGACCATTAAGACTAAAATTTTTAGTCCCTCACTAAAACACTTGTCAGAAACTTATCTGCTTAGGACCATAAAGTACGTTAGCAATTGATTTTTGAGTACTGGATAACTGGAATGTGAAATTATACTCAAATAGACAACATATTTAAAAGTTTTACCCTGACAGACCACCTGACAGAGATGTATTCTGGTTATATTCACCAGGGAGCTGGGACATAAGTTTAGATCTAAGCCAAGTTCAAGACATACTGATACTATCTGAACATCCTTTCTTATATGAGATGACTACCATAAGAGAAATCCTCATGGAAAACTCTCAACTTGTGACAGGACTTGGGTGATTAGATCAGATACTTATATTGAAAAAAAATATTGCACAGTAAGCATTGTTTTCCATTTGGTTTTTCCTCTTAGTCAACTTCAGACTATGTGTCCACACCATACTGGTAGAGGTCTTACATGCACAAAGAAAAAAGGATCAAATGAAATACATAACAAATATACAAACCCTTAAATCTATTCCCATAAAACTGGTTACTCTGCCTAGCAAATCCATGTACAGATAAGTGAGCTGGACAAGATCACATAGCTTGTAATGCAAATGCAACAAACACTATTTACCTTCGCTGGCAGATAATTCTTTAATCACCAGTTTTGATTCCTGGAAGTCTAAATCAGAGAGGTATACATAACCAGTTGTTTACCACGCAAAAACCACATCTCCATACAAAATAAAGACAATTTATAGAAATTATTACATGATTATATACCCTCATATCATAAACAAATCTTCTTTAAACAAATGACCTTTTTAAAACAAAAGAGACAAAGTAATTTCAAACAGAATATATATATATATATATTTTTGAAGCAAACCTGTTTAATACTCAAAAGAGATGGTTCTCCAGCAGGTCTTTGTTCCAACCTTAGTTTGAGACATTCATGGATAACATTGAGCAGGACTCGGCAAAGGACCAAGAATGCAGGTTCAAAAGATGGCAAATCCATGGATTTCAGCTCTTCCCATGATACAGCACTGCATTTTTGCTCACAGCAAGGTGGAGAATTTAATAACTGCACATAATCTGAACACAACATGGGATCTGGACATTCTGAAAACTGTAACAAGAAATAGGTATCATAAAAAGGATCCCCAAATTCTTTAAGATTTAGGGTCTGATTAAAGCAGCATACTAAAAAAGGGTATTTTCTAAAAGGTGAGGTTCTATGACAGCTGTCTATTAATTAATTGGCAAGACAACCACAGAAGTTTCAATTCTATTTTTATTTTCTCTTTAGGTGGTGGGGGTATTTTGTAGTCTTGTTCTTTTTAAAGCTAACACTATTATTTATTTATTTTAGGATCACTGTACTGAGATTAACACAAATGCACCCTTGGGAGTGAACAATACAATTTTTTACTTTTTATTTCTGATTTAAAATAATTGAATCACTGATTAAAGATCAAAAATCACTTCACTACACTACAGAAAGAAATTGACTTTTGAGGTTATCACAAACACAGCAATTAATCCTAATATGATATAGGAACATATATACTCAATTCCTTATGAATGAACAATACTTGAAATTTTCTCAATATACTAAAAATAATAATAAAAAAATTAAAAGGTTTTGCACTAATGACTACAAATTAAGAAACAAGTTAGCACTTGGTTAGGTCAGGCAAGTAATATCATTCATTTTTCAATATACAGAACATCTACAAATTTTGTTTTCCAACTGTTTTTTATAAACTTCACATTATAAAGTAATGTAGTGTTCATAGAAGCATCATTAGCTAAGCTGAATAAAACTTACAAAATAATACACTGAATTTTGGTAGATATGTGAAATTAAAAATGAAATTTAAAAAATGAAAAAAAGATCAAGCCGCTTTTTTCCATTATTAAACATATTTTACATTTAAATGAAAAATACGTTGAAATGAAATGACATTCTTATCAGAGAAAATAACTGAAAAAATCTGGTCTGTATACTCTAGATATCTAAGCTACATGTCTTCTGATAATATTCTAGAAAACTGCACATGTAATCATTGTGAGTTTTAATCTAGGATGAAAATGTGTATCTCAACATATGATAACACATCATACATAACATAAGATTTCTTTAAGATTAAGTCAATTTTATCACAATTATCACTCATTTCATAGCTGCTAAGTATGAATACCTTTTATTCGTATATTTGATACAATTAGCATTTTCTAGGTATTTATCTAATGCTAAATTAAAAAACATCACTTCAAAGGAAAGGAAAACATCAGAAATAAGATTAGATCGAGTGAGTGATCAGTGAGGCCTACAAAGATAAAAAGTTTAAGTCATTTTAAAGCTCCAAATCTAATAAAAAGTTTATTAGACTTATTACTTATATTTTTTTTACATTTATGCCTAAAGTATTGCATGAGCTCAGCTTTCTCAGAAGAGCCGCACAGAATTACAGGTACAGACAAAGTCCGTTTTTTAGTGTATTTATTTTTTCAATTTAACTTCTCAATTGGCATGGAGGATGGGATAGCATACTCATTACAGTCTGATGTTAGAACAAAATGTTATGAGCTGCAGATTCTCATGTGGTTTATAAACCACTAGCTCATTGTGCAGATAGCAAACGTGCATGACTGGGGATATCCTCTGCGTCTAGTTTAGCTGAAGTCTGAACACTAGATCATCAGCTTCTGAAGAGGTATATTAATGTCTTATTTGTATTAAATCTCTTTTAAATAAATCTAGCTTACGAAGAATAGCACAAGTGCAAAAGGCTTTTACACAAGAGACTTTTGTTAATAATAAATTATGAATAATAAATATTATTACAGAATAATAAAGTATTTGAGAAATACAATCCTCATAGTGATGCAAGCATACTGCTGGAAAAATCAAGCTATTATAAAAACATTAAGGAACTAAGATATGAATAAAAGTAATGAAACAAAATTGAATAAATGTGCTATTTCTTTTCCTAACATTAGGACATTAGCACATGAGATTAGGTCTTAGTTTTAGACATTTAACCTCTTACTGTGCAGCTTCACTAATCTTAATCTTCAGCATGTCCGATATTAAATACACTTACGTGTCTATGCTTCTTTAAAACAAACAAAAAACAGAAAACAAAAAACCCAAGCCATTTATTAAGATCCTGCATACAATCAGAAAGTGCAGACAGCTGAATAAACAACAAACAGGATGCAATGGCTTTAAATAAAGTTCTAATGACTTTTTCAATTTTGTAAACAATGTCATTTCTCTTTGAGAATCAAATTATTTAGGTTTTCCATAAAACAGTCTGTATTTTGTAAACCTTGCTAAAATATCAAAGTGCAACTATGATGAATGAAACTTGTACCTTACAATCTCTAAAAACACCCATCTGTATAAGCATTTATGTATACTGAAGATGAAATTATCTTTAAACTATTCATCTCTACTTTCAAAATACTGCCAGTTGCAAAGACCTACCAATTCAAAACTAACAGAAACCTCTCTTCTATTTTAGTGTGACATTACCTTTTGTGACAGAAACTACACTTCTGACAAATAGCAGCTTTTCTTTTTCACTGCCTTCATTTAATTTTGGAGCAGAAAAGCTTGACTTTTTAAACATACACATCTTATACAAATCAACCACTGTTAAATTACTAAATGTTTTATTTCTGTGAATCTTCAACTAAGACTCTAGTTATTGATATTTCATGAATTTGTTTTAAGACCAGTAATGTGTTCCACGCCACGTACAATATCCATATTAGAATGGAAATGTTAGCTAAGAAATCCTTAATTCAAAATCCATTGTTAGGCCCCAGACTTTGCCTAATCCTAACTACTAATTCTTCCTAATACAAAATCGCCCAGAAGTTAGGTAACAGTTTAAGAAACTGCATTCTACTACAAGTTACCATGTGAAACTTAGGCTACTGTCCTTCATTTACTGCTTATTTCATAATTATTAACTCACAATTATTCTTTAATAAGAATATAGCATCATCCATTTACTTATCCAGCCTGCATAATGCACCACCACAGTATTTCATTCATTTAGGTAATGAAAAAAAAAAAACCCACGAAAAATTACGCTTTGACAAAGGACATCTAGCAGAGAGACATTCTGTCTTGAAGAGAAGTAAAAGGTATCACTTCATAGCTAACTTGTTCTTAATCACAGCTTCGGCCATTTGGAAATTTCATGAGCCTCACATATTCTAATTCAGGTCAAATAACAGATTCACTTCAGCAAAAGTAGAAGAGGGCTTTTAATCATAATATACGTTATGTTCCAAAACCAGCAAAGCAATCAATAGTTCTGCACAGCTCTAATTCCTCTACTTTCAGTAAAAAACAACACTGTGGACGGAGGCACTCATTTACACCAGTAACAACCTACCTCCAGCAGGCAATCACTCCTTACCAACGCCATACGAGCCCTTTGCAATGAGCCATGCATTAGCTTGTGCAGTCTTAAAATTAGCTTCCTCAACCCCATTTGCTTCAGTGCTTTGTCTACAAATGGCCTGTAAATAGAAGTCAAACAGTGTTTGCTGCAGCCTGCCTCGGCACTGCATTCTGGAATAATCCAAGAGGCAGAGTCATCCCCAGATTCAAGCCTATCAGACTTCCTTGAAAAATGGTCCTGAAAGTCAAAATTTGGCTGATAAGTAAAATTGTTCTTGATGGCTTGTCTAAGTTCCTCAACATTTTCCTCAGAGATTTGTTCTTCGCCATCACTCTCCTCCGTGCACGTTCCTGAGGATTCCTTTACTTCAGTTTCCCTATCAACTTCTTCATCCTCTGGATCACCATCCTTAGACGGTCGAGGAGAAGGAATTTCAAACACTGGCCAGCCAATGTCAGAGAGATTTTTGATGCCCAAAACAGTCCCCATAATCCTTAGTTTTTGATTTAAGTCTTTTGTAATGTTCAACCACAGACAGAGCGCCTGCACTCTGTCTTGGAAGTCCTTTGCAGCATATTTTTCATAGTCCTTTTGAAGAGCCTGCAGAGATGGATAAAGTGCTTCTATGTACTCTAGCAGCTCCATTATTCGCTTTACTTGCTCAAATGAGATCCGCTGGCGATGGAGGTGCTCGTGGTAACTTGAATAACCCAAAGCACTAGTTCCATGCGCTGCTTGGCAAACTCCTTCTCCCGACGTACCATTGAGACTGGCTCCATTTTTTACATAGGAGAAGCTTCCATAGTTCACTTTGAATGTAAGGATTTCGTTGATAATATCAGGAATAGCCTGACGGGCTGCATAGAGATAGAGGTCTTGGTCATTAATACTCCGGCCAGCATGCCAAGCTTGCAGCTCCAGCCAGATCAGTTCATTGGATCGGTTCAACCAGACAGAAGAGGTGCTTTCCTGTCCCCTCTGCTCCCTGTCCTTTTTTTTTGAGACTGAGGTAAGTTTTAACAGAAGCCGCAAGGTTTCAAAGAATTTCAAGCGGTCTGCTGGGCAATCAGTCCTAGAAGTCTGGCGTGCAGTTCTGGCAATTGGCATGGGCACAGAGACTGGAAGCTTAGCATTGCTACAGCCGAGACTGAGGTAAGGCTTATTGAGATCAACATCTGGAATTGTTTTTTTTGGCAGAGACCCACCAACTGAGTCTAACATAAATGAGCACTGCACATTTTTCTTGTGATCTCGTTCTGTAGTCCTTAGGGTGTCTCGAATTTTCTTCCCTTGCTTATAGCTGTGCTCCTCCACATTCTCAATGGTTTTCCCATTGTCTTTATGCACAGACTGAGGTGGTATACTCATCTTTTCTGTAATAAAAGAAAAAAAAGACTCTGATTAAACCAACAAGAAAATGCACCATTCACTCAGCTTCCAATCGCATTTCTTGGGCATGCATATAACATTTCCTAATATCAGTAAAACAAAAAAGGTGAGGGTAGAAGTAAAACAAAGTCTTGTAAATTACCATTAGTACAGAAGAATCAATAGTGATACCAAAGGTTTTTCTCCTCTTTCACCTCTCATGTAGAAAGAATCTCCAGAGAATTTTCATCATCCTGTGTATGACTTCTATAGAGAACTGAGTACGATCAAGAAAAGAATGCTTCCAAGTTCATTTGTTCCGCATATTTGTTCCACAAGCTCACAAATAAAAACTCAAAATGCAACAGTATTATTAAAATTTCTAAGTAAAATAGAATTAGAGAAATTCCATTGTATGTGCCATCTCAAAAACTGGAGCATGCATGGATTCTGAATGATCCGATCCTGGCTTGTGGATCTCAGCACTGGAAACCCTTTGTAGTCCTAATACACTACCTGAATACCACAAGCCTTCTTCTCTATTCTCTCCATTTGCCATGTGTCTTCACCATTCCCAAAAAACAGCAGCCTTTTTCAGCAAAAACGGAAAGAAGTATTGCTCAACTTTACACAACATCAAGCACTTTTGTGTTCAAAGCTTCTCAACTTTAGTTACACCTCGAATTCTCAACGCTTGCAAACAACATCCCAGAAATTCTAGCAAGAAATAAACAATAATCACATATGAAGATTTTCATTTGTGCTATTTGCCTTGTTTCATTAACAACATATCTTCCAATATCTGCAACAAAAGAAGGTACAGCCATACAAGAATTGGCTTTTCTCATTACAAAATTTCATTCAATCTCTATTCAGGTAAGAGAGCAGTTATCCGGAGGAAAAAAAATGGTGCAATAACGAAGCTCAAAGTGAATATATAATGCACAATGCAAAGGCATCATATTTGGGTTGCAGAGTTATCTGAAACAAAAGCAAGAGAAGAAGTATGTGGCTTTCCTCCCAAATCTGTCATATTCAGCGTCAAACACCATAAAATACCATATACATGCAATCTTCATAGAAAGCTAACTAACAAATCCTCCTGAAGCCTCAGGTACTCTTGTGACAAATAATTTCTGGGACACTACACAAGCATTGAGAGTAAGGCAACAGCTCAATAAATAGGAAAGAACATTAAAGTCATTCACATTCACAGGAAGATGCTAACTGAAGAATGTGAAGGCAGAAATATTCAGCCCCAATGGGAAACTGAAAAGAGTAAATACCTTTGAAAACCCTTAACTCAGACCTCAGCAATAGTGATCAGAATCTTATTGATGGCAGCATCAATCACTTATCTTGTTCAAGCTCAAGCTTGAGATTTGCTCAAAAGGACATATATATATATACACATACAGAATTTTAAGTCTATGCAGCTTCTTAGGTTGTAGAAAAGAAGGAGAATATCTACTTACTATAAGATTAAAAATACAAGTCTGGATCATCATTCCTGTAAACAAGATGTACTGAAAGAAAAGCAACCCACATAACTGATGACTGAGAGCATGAGTATCCAGCTACTGCAGCTGGATTACAGGACAGGTGGTGAAAATAACAAAAAATATGCCTTTAGCTACGTGCATTTTAGAATTCCGTTTTAAACATTATTTAATCTTTCTAATTTAGTCTGCAACCTGAGTTTAAAAACCAGAAAGCAATCCTTGGAGAAAAATCTTTCAGGTACACCTTTAACATTAGAAGCTTAGCCAGATAATGCAAACAAGTACACAGACACTTTCATGAAATGTGTATTCTCCTCTTTTTCAAGTGTTCTGGGACCCCCTGAAAAGTATGCTCCCTTAGTTTCCAAGCAAAGCACATCTGGAAGCTCATGCTTCCAGGTGATGAGGTTGCAGAAGGAGTTTTCATCAAGTAGAGAAAAACCCTTCAATTAAGCTCAGAAAAACCCATGCAGAACCAATTCTGTCACTTTTTTAACATCTCTCTTTGGAGGCCGACAGAGACCTGCCAACAAATTCCACTTTTGAGCACAGATTCTTAGGTTAAAGGAAAAACCCTATATAAATCCGGCATTCTGCCAAAGGATCACACTCGAGATAAGGTTTGCTGCTAAAGACAGTTCACTTTTATTAGCCCAACAGGTAATTTGGAAACTCAAAGTTTCTGGCATACTAACCCCTTTACAAGTCTAAAATTAAAGAATCTTCAAATATAAGTTGAAAATAAATCACTAGACTTTCCAAGATGCCATCTACTTCACTCTTCTTATCTCTAAGCTATTACCGTAACCCCATCAGTCAACTTATTGACAAAAAAAAGGGATTACTAAAAATAGAGCATTAAAAACACAATAGATCACTCCTTATCTGATCTTTTTTTCAGTTAACTTCTCCAGATTCTATTCTCCATCTTACTAACCCCAACCAACTTCTGCTATCTACCCATCTGTTTCTGCCACGCCTCAACCCATTCAAACTCCTTTCACTGGCAATTAACTTTTCACCCCCTTCAGTAGGATCCTCGTACATGCTTTCACTTTTCACAGTTCTGGCTCACATGCCTCCTACAGGCTGACAGCTTCTTTCTCTAAATCCCCTACACTCAACAGTTAAGAGCACAAAAAAATGTTCCTCAACTTTCTAGTCCAGGACATGAACAAAGCCCATAATGCTGCAGAGATGATGTTCAAATTCCTAGAAAGTTTCTGCTTGAAGATCAAAGCTTGCTTAAGTCTGCCAAATTGCTATGCCACACATGAATTGATTCTTTTAATGTGTATTTTAATCACACACTCATAAGAGTTAATATATATTACAACTAACCTACTGCTTGGAAATAGCATTTCACTAGAACTTTTCCTTCAAAGCATTAGCTCAGAAAGGTATCTTGATAAGGAATACTGCCAGACCTTAATCTTACAATCTTAAAAGGTCACTATAAACCACATTTTCAGCTGCTAATGTGCTATAAGCAAGTAACTAATGGTGTGATCTGCAGCACTGTTTCCATTCACTTCTCATATCTAAAAAAAATATAATTTAATCCTTGCCAGAGATGTACCGTACCCCCGCAGGATTGCGGTAGGCCACAATGTGCATAACAGCAATTCATTCTGAAAAAGAAAATATCTTCTGAAGGATATAAGAAAGGAAAAACACAAAGAAGACAGCATGAAGATCCTGTTCTTACCGAAAGACTAAAGAAGAAAAATAAATGCAGAGCACAGTAGTCAACAGGGCTGTTACTTGTATGTTAAAACCACCATCTGTATTGTTATAAAAACAGAAAGTTTGGCATAGGAAAGGATGACTTACAGAAGGAGTTACGGCAAATGATTGCCATTCTAAAAAACTTAATCATACTTCCAATTCCAGCCAAGTACTTTTCTCAAGAATGCAAACTAAATCAAGCTTTTTGAACAAATACTCACTAAAAGAAAAAGAAAAAAAAAAAGCTGCTCAGTTTCAGTTCTAAGTACTTGGGCTTAGTAATTGTACCAAGAATTGTAATGAAACTAATCTGGAACTCTACTTTAAAAACAAGCATTTCTATTAACTGATCATATTGCCAGGGAGTGGGGAGCAGGCGGCACGTCAGATTAACCACACAAAAGCTGAAGCAAGTTTAATTCTGGAGATAATTTATCTCTACATGCAAAATACTTGAAAGAAACATAACAGCCTGTGAGGCTATTGGTATTTCATTTAGACACTGTCTGATTTGGAATCTGCAACGTTCTAACAAGTCTACAAGGGCAAATACAAAAGATGTGATCAGTAAAGCAATTTTAAAGCATTCAACTGCATTCTGCATGCACCTTTAAACATTTTTATCTTAAAATGCTGCAAGTTCTCCACCTATTTTATAATACATGGTGGCACCGAGAAACCTTATAGTGTTAAATATAAATCACCATACATCCAGAATCAAACATAATTCAAGATTTTCAGCACAGAAACTGTTCTTTTCAAGTACCAAGTTTTCTAGTAACTTCTATAGTACTTTCATTTCAGACGCTTGTGCATCTTTCTCTCAACTGCTACCAAGCACAAAAGCAGACAACACACAAAGAATACACGCACAGTTATGCTCCTGGAAATGGAAAGCTACCAGTGACTCTAGGAGATCATCCATGAAGTTCAGTCATCGATTCTACATTTATCTACTCAAACACTTTGTGTTAGACAGCACTGGTTGCTTACTACTTATATTAGCCAGAACCAGTCTAAGACTGAGCACACTGCTGAGCATATTAGCTTGCATTCTACATCACAGCTGGCACTACTGCGAGGAGACAATAGCTCAAAACGCTAAGAAAGACAAAGCAGCAAGAACACATGCTCTGCATTTGCAGGAAAGGAGAATGATTAAGGCAATAAGCAGAGATGAAATACGCGCATCAAATCTCTCAAACTCAGAGGTAGATTAGAAATAGATTGACTTAAAAGCACTTTGATGTTAAAAATGTTGGCAATCAGGTAAAATAATTGCTTTCTGAACTTACATTCTAGTTACCACAGATTCTAAATCACTTAATTTTATATTTTTAACATGTTATTCTTCTTTTATATTCATCTTCAGTTTCCCAACTCAATAAAACAGAAATAGAAGTTAACGTGATTAGGAGACATCTCAGCTGTCTTAATACTTGAATATTCATCGATCCTAACAAAGCCCTCACATAATAAACCACATATGGTTTCAAAATACTTGTTTTTGCATAAACAATGACTAATCTGACAATTCTGCAATAAATATTAAAGTTAATGGCACAACTGAATGAGCTTGTACTAGAAATTTTATCGTAGTTCTGCATTATAGGTATGACTTAACTTATAAAGCAAGTTAAGCCATACTAACAGTTTTTCAGCTGTAATTACCTCTCAGGCTGCATGTGGCAGGGAGGCTTTGTGACTAAACAACAAGTGACCTGAGTGGAAGGGAGGGAACAATGACACTAGAGTCTGGGATCTTAAAGCGCTTACTCAAAAAATAACAATAAAAAAAATAATCAACAAATCCAATGATGAAAATAGGAACCTTTCTCTCCTTTAAGTCAGTCTGAAATGCAGCGAACTAGAGAGATGAAATAGGAACAGTATATTAATGTGCACACATCTTATGTGGAATGCAATTTAACGTACAGCACTGACTTGTATACCCTTTATCAAAAGAGACAACACAGGCTGCATCCAGAAACACACAGTAGCATATAAATAAGCTGCAACTTGAACTAAAAAATGACACACAACCAAAATTCCTTTGAGTACTGAGTACATTCCCACTGTATGAATCACAGTCATAACAGAAATCACCTAGGTGGCCGTAGTCAGACTCCACCTCTTCCCCTGAGTCTGCACAGGCTCTCTGTAGTTAGAAGCTGCTGTTCAGAAATTCTTTCAGAACAAAGGGGAAGAAGAACTAACAGCTTCCCTACTTAATAAAATTATGGGTTCAGCTGAATCAGTGCAGACTGAGGTGTAACTGTAAAGAAAAGATTAAGAAATTGTGTTTGAGACCCTATTAGCTAAAACAGGTGATAACTAGAAGTTAACATGTGCACAGGGACAGGATCTGCTTGAGCTTTCTAGTATCCATCATCTATTAAGAAAGTTCAAGCTGCCCAGGGGAGTTGTGGAGTCTCCTTCTCTGGAGATATTCAAGACCCACCTGGATGCCTACCTGTGTGACCTGGTGTAGGGAACCTGCTTTGGCCGGGGGGTTGGGCTCCATGATCTCTGGAGGTCCCTTCCAACCCCTACGATTCTATGGTTCTATTACAGAGGATAAATGCAGAGATCGCTGGACTCCTTATAACGTATTCAATTAACCAGAAATCCATCGATTCTATGGTTCTATTACAGAGGATAAATGCAGAGATCGCTGGACTCCTTATAACGTATTCAATTAACCAGAAACCTTTCAGAGATTCCTGCTCTGCAAAAAACTACTCATGCCTAAATAAAAATTTTCATCAAAATGCACTGAGATCTTAAATAAATAAACTGAAATCTAAGCCTCTCATTTTGACTGAAAAAGTACTTAGTAGCTTGAGACAAACTAGGAAAGAACTTTCCTTTGTAGCCCCAAATATTTCTCTAGCCTTCAGAACTTTGGATAGCCCCTATTTTTATAGTAAAGAAGAACTTCAGGAATTGTGTGTGGGGGCAGGGGGGTTGGACAGAGGTTTCAGTTTAAGTATTCTGTTGTGCAAGTTTCATACATTTCTAATCCACTAAAAAAAAGGGAGACTGACAAGCTGTTCTTTACACAGCCCAAGTTTAACACTTCAAAAAATAGGAAAGCATCGTTGAATTGACATTTCATAACATCCAAGTCAGAGAAACAGGTAAAAGACACAATTGCATCTTACAAATATCTATGAAATGCATTCATCAGCTTAAAAATTTGAATCACTTGACTCTTGGACTACAGAAGAAATTATTCATAAACTAGTTTAAGCTAGTTTTTAATATTTACAGGTTTTATTGTGCCAATTTATTCTTTTAATACTAAAAGCAAGCTGTAAGTTGATATGGCAGAAATTAAACAAGGAAACAAACACTGGAAGCACAAGAAATCAAGTCCAATTCTTTCATTTGTCTAAATAAAATTTATCTCAAAATTACTGTTTAAATTCATTAGTGAAATCAGTTTAACCCTTGAATGAATTCTTACTGAACTAAAACCAATTCAATCTGAGTAACTGGCCTTGAACATATATGCAGATGCTCTTAACGAGCTCGTTCTAAGGTGTTTCATTTTATTCTATATTAAAAAATAAATAAAATCTTTCTCAAGTCATGTATAAAGGCAAAGTTAAGAAAAATGAACTTATCAGATATTTTACTGTACACAACACTATCCAATTCATTCAAGATTAAAAACACATCCACATATTTTAAGTTATGCTTGCAGCATCCAAGAACATAATTGTATCATCCCAAAAACATGAACCATTTCCTCACACATAGCAAAAACCTGCTTTAAAAACTCAAGATCTATTAGCAGGGATAAACACCAGCTCTCTATTTCTCACAGAGGTATCAATTTTCAATACATGCTCAGCACCAATAATCAAAGAAATAGTACAGATTATTGTTCTTTTTAGTATCACAACTTTCTGTTTATAAACTAACCTTTTAAAAAATAGCACCAACACAGGTATAAAAGAAAATCACACAAAGCAGTGAAAGTTATTAAATTCACTGTTTGACCATTCTTAAGGCAAAATTTTGCTTCCTACACCCAAATGAATCTTCCCTTTTTAAAAATTGCAGAAGTGACTTTCACTTGTATTTTCTCTGTCCTATCATTCAGTACCTAAGAGTCCCACTCCATATTGTGTGTGTTTCCTTTTTTAGGAAACAAAGGACTGCTAATATGACATTTTATAGCAAAAGAATGGAAACAAACCAACAAAAAACTAGCACTTACCTTTCAAAGTGGAGCGGCTAGCAGGTCTCCCAACGTTGTTTTTCTGATGCTTTGTTGACATACGCTTCATCTGGCGGGGTGTACTAGGAGGAGAAGTTCCATAGAAGGTGTCAGCACTTGCTTCATCTGATAATTCCTCAGGTTCAGATTCAGAGATCTTGCAAGTAGCATCTTCTGATTTGCACTCTTTCCTGAAAAGACCAAGTAAAACAAAATGCTAAAGATACTGAATTTTTTTACTTGCAATATCTGTTTAGAATGCTAATCCATCGATACATGCCAAGCATTCTGTGAATTAAAACGAATCTTCCACATTTTCCAGCAACAGTCGTGTAAATTTTTCCCATGTCTTTTCAGACTCATGGAGGCAACACTCTACCTAGAAAAGGGTAGGCAACATGCAATAAGGAGGATATAAAGCCAAAGAGCATCACTAGGAGAATATAAAGTAAAAAAAACCTTACATACAATTTATCTGTTCCTCGGAAAACTTGTGGCAACTCTAAATCAAGAGGTATATGAAACAAACCTAAGTTCAAAAATTCAAAGGAAAGCCAGTCTACTGACTTTTAACAGCAGAGAACTTCCCCTCCAGCCTCTGAACTGTACGCACCACACAGATGAACTTCCAGTTTTCTGAAAAAAATCTCTACTATTCACAAAACCAATATCTAGCCCATGAGACCTGGATGTATTTGATGTATTTTCCACTGATTTTTTCGTGTGAAGTAATCCCAGAGCTTTTTTTCCTGCAGCAGGTTCTTCAGAGGTTCTTCACAGTGACTTTTTAATTAGCTCAACAACTTTGGCCCTTAGGAAAAATGAAGACAATACTTTAAAAGAACTGAAGACGTTATGCAAACATGAAATTAAGATTACGTATAAAGGTTTCTCAAATCATAAGTTCAGATGGTCAGCTTAACAATTGGATGCTGGATCACTGAGTTCAAAACAAAGCACTATCTTTGCAAAGTCCACACGGAATCAAGCACAAGAGCTTTTCAGACCGAAGTGGGACCTTACACTGCCATTTACATTTTACAGAATCACAAAACCAGAGTAGGATGCATGGGAAGGAACCTTAAGGATCAGCCAGTTCCAACCCCCTGCCATGGGCAGGGCTGCTAACCACCAGCTCACACAGCCCAGGGCCCCATCCAGGCTGGCCTTGAGCACCTCCAGAGATGGAACAACCACAGCTTCTCCAAGCAACTTTTTCCAGTGCCTCACTACTCTCTCAGTAAAGAATTTCCTCCTAACACCTCACCTAAATCTCCCCTCTTCTAATTTAAAGTAATTCCCTCTTGTCCTGTCACTATCCAACTGTATAAAAAGTCTCCCTCCCTCCTGTTTACAAGATCCATTTAAGAACTGGAAGATTAGATTAAGAACTGGAAGATTAGAGACATCTAAGCAAGCATTGTAGGGTAGCCTTATGTACAGTATCACAAGACAATTCACCAATTTAAAAATGCTGATATCTTTTTAAATGCCTTGAATTCTGAATTAGTTTATTTGAATCCTTCAATGATAAAACTACAGAGTAAAGTTTCCTCCTTCAGCAAGGAATAGGCATATTCCAAAAACCCCTGCCTGGTATCACACACCTCTATGGCAGAACTCTGTATTATTGAGATTTAGGTCTTCCCTTCTCCCCTCCCAAAAACTCCCAGCCTTTTCTCTGAGTCACTTCTGGCATAAGCCCATGAGCTAGTCTGCCTCTAAGCTAATATGGCAAAAATAAACAAACCAAAACAAACCAACCAAAGAAAACAAACCACCACACACATCAGTTTTCATATGTAAACTCCAGGCTAGATTCATATGTAAACTTCCAGTGACAGTTTCTCTCAGGATAAGAGGTCAGACATAAAACAAGCACAACTGGGGCATGCATGCACCCTCCTATAAAGGTTTGCTTTAAAAATACAGCATGACAAAAACAGTAAACAACCAGTAAGGTTAGACAACCTTTCCCTCCTCCTGGGGAGCACTTGCTCTGTCCCACCATAAGATTACACCAGCAGAGTTGCTGTTGGGCACACTAACAGTCCATCTCCACTGAGCAATCAAGTGACATACCGTAACGACGCTACTCTCAGAGGACAACACCAACAACTAACTGAACTTCAGTACATTTTCTGTTTCTCACTAACATATTAGGAGCTTTATAGAGCAAATTCATCCATAGAAACAGAAACAGTCTGTGAACTGTCTCCTATCATTTGAATTGTTCGCAACCTTAAAAAGTACCACAAATAATAAAATCCTTCTGACAACTGAGGCTTCAGAGGAATGTAAATGGCAGCAGGACAGGGTATTTATCTTTCTGCCACACCTTTCTAGCCATCTGATCTTTACCTACACAGGGTAAACAGAGAGAAGGAAAGACAAGAAGAGGACCCTAAGGCCAGAATAAGGCCCTGATGGTTTGCCACAGTTGGGCTGCAGCTCAAAGGGACAGCAGGACCTCTCCTCCTCTAGAATACCAGGATCCCCACACTCCTCTTATTGCCACCAACCCTTGCTGATGCCACATCTGCATATGGTTTACTTTAACATTCAGCTGGAAAAGCATGCACTCCTTTTGCTTGGAATGAGGGAAAAAATGCAGTCTGTCCTCATCCCCTCACGCATTTTATTTCTGAAGTAGGTGTGCTAGCAACATCATCTTGACTCTGAGGAAAGGCATGGAGGCAAAGAAATACTCTACCTAAGTCAGACAGAATATGACTAGCATCAGTACCTGATCACTTCCATGTCAATTCCACCTGAAATACAAAGAGCATTTTCCTTGCTATTTTGGGGCAGACAAGAAACATTACTCATGCTCTGACGAAGTAAGCCTGAGTGTCTGCATGAAGAAATATTTTTCAGAATAGTGCCAGACAGTAACACAAAAGTGAGATTAAGAAAAATCAGATACTGAATCATTTATTTGCCTTTAGCTATAACCAGAAATAAATATCCTAACATGCAGAACAGTCTTTCTCTCCCTAGAGACATGGGTGCATTTTGTGCGTTAAATTACTCTTCTCGCATTACAGCTTCAAAAAGGCAGCAGGCAAGCTTGCTAAACTTCAGAGGTTACCAAAGAAAAACAACTCGGGTGGTACCATATCACCATCTGTAGCTTAAGGAGAACCCTGCAGTGAATTTGGCCATAACAATAACCACTCAAAATCAGCAACACTTTTATTTTGTTTCCTAACCCTGTGAAATCATACTGTTTGTGTGTCTTCTAGCAATCTAATCTGAGTAAGCACTGTTGGCCAAATACAACAAAGAAGCCTTTTTGGATATAACTTATTCTGACAAATCTTGTAAATGCTGAGCTGGAAAGCAGAACACAAGTTTACATCTTTTTGGATACCAAAAGGATTTTGTTCCCAAGAACTCTTGCAAACAACGCTACTGCAAAGAAAACTTCAGGCAGAGCACACCCCTCTGAGTTTGCCAAAGACAGATCAACCACAGGAGACCAGACCACATGAAACAAGAAGTCATTAGTTCCAATGCTTATGGAACTATTTATTTGTTCAGTGATCTCACTGGCCGTTCAAGGCAGAGGGTGGGGTGCTGATGCTCTGTGGGGCCTGGCAGAACGCATCCTGAGGCGCCTGCACAAGGGCTCAGTGCCAAGACAGTTTTAAACAAGGACAGCTTACCTTGCTGTAACAGAGCAGTGAGGACACTGTTTTCCTTTTGTTTTTAAATGAGTAAGCTCTTCTAAGAGCATAATGACCACAACTCTTTGCCAAGCTGGCTGAACTGATCTTTAAGGCCCATACGCCAATTCTTTCCTCAGCAGCTACTGGCTCATCTTTCCTGCTCTGCCTGATGACAGGGCATAAAGTCCAAATGTACTCAGAATACCCTACAACTTCACACCTGAATTATATACATATCTATACAGTGGGATCCAGTAGGCCTTCCTTACAATTCAGATACATTTTTCTGAATGACTGAACTACTCACCAAGTAGTTCTTTAATTTGTAAAATCACTGGCAGATTTATCACAAAACATATAGAACCAGGAGTCACGTTGTCAAAGAGCAACCATGCCCAACCACAGTGTTAGCAGTTGACGAGATGGGCTAATCTTTTCAGAGAGAGAACACTGGCTCCAACTCAAGTGTAAAAATCAAGCATGCTCAGATTAAGGTTTTTGTGTTTGGGAAGTATGTAAAAAAGCCAGAGCTCCAATCAGTGTCTGGGAACACAAAGACTCAGTTTCACGAATGAAAGCCTCACTGTGCAGCAGTGCACTAGACATACAGGTTCTGAACTAAAGGAAGTACACAGGTAGGACTAAACTGATGTAAGGATTTCTCATTTACACAAAATCAAATAGCAGATGTACATGAACACCAGTAGCAACCCTCTGAATAACAGTTGTCATTTTAACATAGGTTTAGATGTGTTAGATTACTAACTTAGCATTTGTAAGGCTTGTGTGCTACTTCATGAACTAACCAAAGACTAGTTAAACCCATAAACCTTAGCTTTGCCAGCAGCGCATTTTGATAACAAATGGAAGTATTGGTTATTACATGGAATTGTTGGTTCCTAAATATTGTTTTAATTGGAGTAGTTTTGCAATACTGGTAAAAGCAGACTTCTTGTTTGCTCCCAAGAACTACAGGTCTTCCACCTCACAGCCAGTGAAAACCTTCCTAGTTGCAATTTGGGGTACACGTGAAAAGCAAGATCTAGATGGAAGTCAACTGAAGCTACTCATTTTCAAGTGTACTTAGGACAGGTTAAGCCCAATGCTTAGAAGGAAAATTGGAAGTGCATAGTCTTCACAGCAGAGTATTTGCAGGCTGCTCTAATCCTCAATTTTAATGAGCAAAACGCTTCTCATCAGTTTTATTCTTGGAATACAGAAGAGACCATAGCCAAGAAACATAAATCAGGAATATAAGGAAAGTCGCAAGAGCAGTGTGGTTAAAAAAATTAACAAATACATACATAAATAAAGCCAACAGCTTTGAAATGTAACTAAAAATAAATAACCAAAAAGATTCCAACAAGTTAACTACTGTGTTATATCACCATGTGTTTCAACCAGTATCTTCAAAAAAGAGAATTCTTCAGCTTCTTGCACGTAGCTGACAACAGCTATTTTATTTTTAAACTAAATCAAAGTGTTGGCAATCCATCTAATATTTCAGCTCAATCAGGAAAATTGAGATATATCTTCCAGATGTTCAAAGGTCTGCAAACAAAACCAGGACAGGAAAGAACTGGGGTATGAAGTTTGAAGCAGCACAATGGGCAGCACAAGGTAGTGGAGCTGTTGCTTCAGTAATAGGAAACCAGCAGTCACACAGGACCTCATCTCCACTGCTTCGTGGGCACAAGCAAACACTCCACATCCTCTACATTTTAGAACAACCAAAAGTCAAGCTCAGAAGAGATGCCATTTATTTCAGAGTCTAAAAACATCTGAAGGCCATAAGTCATTAGAAAAATACAATCATTAAAAATAAGTTAACAAACGAAAAGACTGAAAATTGCATTGGAACAGGTTAGAATTAAGTAGGCTGAAGTCACACCAAAGAGCACGATAATTAACCAGTAAAAGCTTTTTGCACTTCAAAGAAGAATTACAAAAACTTCCAAAGGTTGCAGTGAGTGAAAATAAGTCACGTTAAGAACTGTGAGAGCAATACGGACATAGACTTCCTTTCCACTGAATCACAAAATCACCAAGGTTGGAAAAGACCTACCAGATCATCCAGTCCAACCATCCACGTGTCACCAACAGTTCTCTCTAAACCACGTCCCTCGACACAGCACATAAACGTTCCTTGAATACCTCCAGGGTCGGCAACTCCACTTCCTCCCTGGGCAGCTCATTCCAGCGCCAGACCACCAGGCACCCTCGATCCTCATTAACAGGAGTTCAAATACACTAGGTGTTTACATATATCAATCAGGCTCAGCTCACCATCCCACACACAGTTTAAAAGCTTCTGGGAATCCAAGCAGCAGAGGTCACCTGAACTCCCAGCACTCAGCACTAACACAGGGCAGCAGCCAGAACACGGCCACCACAGGAGTTCCCCAAGCAGGCCTTCCTCCAGGCTGCTGCAAACAGCTCCTGAAGACCTTACACCTTTTATATACCCAGGAGGTCTCTCAGTACTTCCCAGGGCACGCTGCTGTTCCCGTGCAGTGTAGTGCAAGATCTGTTTAAAGTACACCACCAAACTACAAAGTTCTTGACAGTCAATATCTTGGTTTTAAAGGCAAAGCGTTAATTTTTCACAGATAGGCTCTTTTACTGAAACATAGCCTGGTAATCAAAATATGCAGGAAGAAAAAATTAGCTTGTTCTTAATATTGTATATTTTCAGTTGACTAAGGGGACAGAAACACAATCACTAGCCATTGCCTTCTTTAAACTAACATAGCTATCCCTAAATACAATTGCAAACATTTTATTTCCAAGATAACCAACATACTGAGAAGCACAGAACTGCAAATCATGATCGTACTGCAGCTGCTAGTAATGCAAACGCGTGCTTTTAGGAAGCCATCTGTCGAAACTGAACAACAAAGGAGTCTGCAGCTAGAGCTGCTCAACACAGCACAGCTCTGTCATCAGCAGCTCTCATTTCTTGGTTCTGAAGTTTCTGAACTCTGCAGAAAAAAACTATAACACCACTTTTGCATACAATTTTCTCTGACTGATCTACATTTGCAAATATTAGATGCAAATGATTTCATATGGTGCGTTTAAAATATATATTACAGATTAATGGCAACAAAAGAAATATAAAAGCCTTCAGTAAAAAGGCAAGAAAAAAGGTGTGTGATTAGGGTTTTTTGTTTTTTACAGAACAACAGGAATTTGCTCACAGTTTATACAAACTTTTTGCAAATCCTGTGCAAATCTGACTAAGTGCTCATGAGGAAAAAAAAAAATAGCCCGGTTAGCAGGATATGAAAATTCTGCAACCAGCACAGAGTACAATGATGTACACATTTCTATCCTGACTACACTTCCAGACATAGCTAAAAAAAAAAAATAGATTCACATTAAAGCATAATACTGATATACAGCAACAAATATGCTTGCTTTTGTATTCACATTTGAATTTTATGTCTCAGCTCAGCATTTCTGAGCAGTCAGCACTGAACCTTAGTCACTAATAACTCATGACTGCTGTCCGCATATTAATAACATTCATTGTTACAAATCTGGAACTATATTATATGAGATTTATGACAGTATAATTAAATTGTACTTGAAACTAAGGACACGTCTGGCTTTTTAATCTGTAATCCTTAAGATAATTTGGATAAGCATCAAGCTTTTTGATTTTTTATTTTTGTTCCTGAATGGGAATCACTACCACCAAGATAAACAGCAGATACGGTTCATTTAAAAGTTCTCCTAATGCAATAATTTTGAAAGAACAGAAAAGTCTTCAAAGCATGAAGGGCAAAAATAACTAGACTTCCACCTCTCCATCAGATCCTGGATCACTGTCCTCTTTAGGAGGAAAAAAAAAGGAAAACTTAATTGCATTTGGAAAACATTGCAGCTTGGCAAATACCTGTGTTTTTGTGTAAGGAGCTGGAACGGGCATCTGTTACTTTCTGCCTTCCCAAATGTTAGAGAGAATAAGAGCACACAAACACCTGTGTCACATCTCAACACTACAACAAAAAGCACTGAAAGCAAAATTGAGCTAGTGGAGAAAGCAGCAACAAGAACTTTGTTTCCAGGTCATAAATCTTGTCATTGCTTTACTTCATAAAAGAGGCATCTGGCTAACTAGATAGTAAAGCTTGGCAGAAGAGCTTCTGTTCAAAGACCTAACAGAAATATTATAGTGGAAAAAGGGAACTTTATCTTACTGCCTCTACTGGCACGTAGACAATATTTAAAAAGCACTGTTTTCTAAAACACTGTTTGCCCTTGCAGGTCTTCTTCTAATGAGTAAAAAGCAAGACTGCTAACTCCTTCGGTTTATCAGGACCTGTTTTTCAAGCACTCTTCTCAAACCCTATTTGTATATCCCTACTACCACCTTTCAATCTGCAGCATTCTTCCTCTCTAGAGGAAGTGGCTAATCCTGCCATGTTAAATGCGTCCATTTCCCCTCTCTTCAGAAAGCTAAGATGTAAATATTTACAAGTAACATTTAATCTTTCATCATTTTCTCAACTCATAAAAACAGATATTATGTAAAACACATCAATGGCAGGACTAATATAAATGGGTAGAAAACAAACCTGTAACTTATCCTTCAAGGTAGAAGAAAGTTTGAAGGAGAGACAGTGATGCCAGATATAACGTGAAGAAGTTATTTGAGGGAAGGGGAAAATAATTCATTGTGTTGCCACCTCCAAACATCTTAAGGCAGAAATACAGCACATTTCTGTATTTTTTTCAAATTGCAAAGTACTTCTGAAAAACATTTTACAGAAGAAATAATACCACATCATAATTCAGTGGGCTCTACATCATTACAGATTTTTTTTTCCTTTCAGAGGAGTAGAGAAAGGCACGGTATGTGCACAGAAGCCAGGAATCATAAACTCAGCAGTTGACTTGATGGGGGAACAAGTTAACTTTTTGGTACATAAGCACAGCAGTTACCCATCAGATCAAGATGCTCAAATGAAAACTATGTAGCCACATTGCTTCTAGATCCAGAAAGAATGCAGGGAAATCACAGACTGGCTTGTGTTAGAGGGGACCTTAAAGATCACCTAGTTCCAACTCGCTGCCATGGGCAGGACTGCTAACCACTAGCTCAGGCTGTCCAGGGCCCCATCCAAACTGGCCTTGAGCACCACCAGAGATGGGTCATCCACAACCTCTCTGGGCAACCTGTTCCAGCACCTCACCATCCTCTGAGCAAAGAATTTCTTCCTAACATCTAACCTAAATCTCCCCTCTTTTAGCTTAAAGCCATTCCCCTTGCCCTGTCATTATCTACCCATGTAAAAAGTCAGTCCTCTTTCTGCTTGCCAGCTCCCTTCAAGTACTGGAAGGCTGCAACGGGGTATCCCTACAGCTTTCTCCTCCCCAAACTAAACAAACCCTCAGCCTTTCTTCATAAGAGAGATGCTCCAGCACTCTGATCATCTTTGTGGTCCTCCTCTGGACCTGGTCCAACAGTTTCTCATCCCTCGTGTACTGGGGGACCCAGATCTGGAGACAGTACTCCAGATGGGACCTCACAAGGGCAGAGCAGAGAGGTATGAGTACCTGCCTATAATCCTGCTGGTCATCCCTCTGTTGAATGCAGCCCAGGATACTGTTGATCTTCTGAGCTGCAAGAACACACTGCTGGCTCATGTTTAGCTTTTTGTCCATCAGGACCTAAAGCCTTTCTCTGCAGAAGAAGCTTGCTTTTCTCTCAGGAAGAGACCAAGGGGAAAAAAGCAACCTGCTGTTCAAACACACTGAGTGAAATCATTCCCTCAGTCACAATCTTCTGTCTGCACGTGAAGCAACTTGGAAGATGACCATTCCTGCTGGCTTGTAGTGACACTTTGCCAGAGGTCACCAGCCCCCAGGATGCACTGGTGTAACCAAACATACCAACTCTAGTTCTTCACTTCTCCTGCCAAAACAATTCAGCTTAGCTGCAATGCTTTGTTAGCAGAATTTTTCCAGCTTCAATCACTCTGCATCTGATTGGGCAACCAAATACACATAATGCTACACTAGCAAATTTAATTATGGCAGAAATCCCTAGTTTGGGAGTGGGAGAGAAGACAGGGCTGTTGGGAGATGAGAAATCTAACTTCCAGTCTGGGTCAGCTTCAGAAGTAATGTTATTTTATATCCGCAGCGATGATAAAAGCAGAACATGCTCATAGAAGATGCTGTGTCAGTCCAAGAACTGGTTGAATTGTGTAATTCCAACAGCTTATTCATAAATTAATCTACGAACAAGGGCACTTTGGCACAGAAAAAGAAATACGAAAAGACTATAGCTTCATTAATAAATAGAATGTGTTAGCAGCACTGTGACAGTATCTTCTGCTCACTACTTGCACCTTATTTCCACTCAAACATCAACCTATTGCCTGGCTCACAAACACTAACACTCTAAGCTGCTACGAAGGCTTGTCTTATCTTTTTCCAGCTTGGGAACTATGGGCTTACCCTGCAAGACCCATGCTAACAATTAAGCACCAAGGACAACAAATTCCAAATCAGGTAAAGCCTAAGAGAAGCACAAAACAAGTATTTCTGCTGCAAGGTCAACAGCAGTTTATCAAGACTTCACTGCAATAGAACAAACAGTATTTCCACAGAAATCAAGAAGGGAAAATAAAAAAAGGTAGTTACTGTGGAAAACAACCAACCTAATTCAAAGCTTAGAGCCAACCAGTTCATCTCTTCAAACATGATTGATTCCCATTGACATCTTTTCCCCCTTGGCAACTCACAGTTTGAGCCATTTAATAACAGAATGGCACAGCAAGCAAGAACACCCTTCATTTCTAGAACAGATCTCAAGCACATTTGCCTGCAGCCAACTCCCCCACCTACAGAGATCTTCAGAGCATTGTATACTCTTCAGAGTATTGAAAAGTCATTACCAGAATGAAGCCACCAGAAATATGTATCAAGACCAGCTACATTTATTCAGAGAACTCAAACTAAATATTCTGCTTCTCAAGGCCCAGAAAATCCTGCAGTTGGTTTGGTAAATTACTACTTTGACACTCATCCCAAAATTCTTGACCAGAAGCTTCCAAGCATTTGATTTTTCTATTTACAGCAGAAAGATGTACATTCACAGGGAAATGCAACAAGGGCTAATTGAAACAGAGAAGAGCTGCTGAGATCCCATGAGCTGACAGTAAAATCTGATACGTTTCAAGAGGACAAACTGCCAAACAATGAGTTTAAAAAAAAAACAACAAACAAAATGCAAATTCCTTTTCATCATATATTTCTATTACAAGCAGAAATAACAGTTATTGAGACCTACTTACATGAAGTATTTCTTTTTCTTGAAAGTTACACTAACTAGAAATAAGCATAAAAATAAACAAAGCTCATAACATTTTTGGCAGTTCTTCATGTTCTCATCTCAGAAAAAAAATAATAATAATCAGGACTTCCTGTTCTTTTTCACTAGCAAATTTGGAAACAGAAAAAGGTTAACTGATTTTTCCATCTTAGGCTATTTTAATTTTTCATGAAAATTTGGATGATGACATAACATTTAGACCATATGTACGTACACTGTGATCTCTCTCATACACTTCCTCCCAGTGCTCTCCCCATACACAAATGTATGGCTTGATTAAAACTATAACAAAAGGTATCTTAACAAAAAGGAGCAACTATTTAATTCTGACATCACTCCATAACATGTAAAAAAAAAAAAACAAGTGTGAAAATGCTGATGGCTTTGTTAGATTTCCACATTCACTTTTAAGCCTAGAAAGAGTGGTTGAAAAAGAAACAAAGGTCAGAAGTGCAGAAACAGGAGCAAAGAGAGCTTCACCCAGCCTATCCAGTATCCAGCTTCCTGCTCTTCAATGCCTCAGAACAAATGGAGTCAAATATTAATTGGTTTCGGTAACTATCCTTTCGTTCTTCAGCTATTAGGTTTGGGCTTTCTCAACCACAACTATATCCTAACTCATCCTTGGGAAAAGGACAGCACTTTACCTTTTTATTTCTTTAAATGAGAAGCTCAAAAATATATTTTCATCATTAAAGTAGAGGTGATTGAGCAGAAGAAATCACAGTATAAATCCAAAGGATAAATGCTGTAGTTAGGTTCTTGACATTAGAGATCCCAAACCAGTTCCCAAGGTCTATTCACCAAAACAAACAGTTGCATACTGCTGGGAACAGAGATGTCATGGCAAAAAGCATTCAACTGCTAGGCTCAACTATAAATACATCACAGGTAACAGTGACAAAATGAGATCTGTACCAGCCACTAATTTTCATTTTTCAGTCAAACTTCACTACTTTACCAAACTTTCCACTCCTAGATGAGAAAAGTTATCAACTGTTTTTGATCCCAAAATTTCAGTTCATCTTTTTGACGAAGCCAAAAGAACAAAGTCTGCAAAAAACTCAAAAATGAAGCACTGAAAGTTAAGCACATTTTTAGTTGAAGTCAGTACCTGAGCGCTTTGTAATTCTGGGGGCTGGACAGCCAATCCACAGCCTTTAGAAAATGCAGGCAATTCAATAAAGCTGCAGTATGCTGTACTACTTGGAGCACTTTGCATCCACAGCCAGTTCCATCATGCAACTGAGAAGTAACAGAGATATCTAACTGTGCCCCCGATTCCACTTCTCTGATGGATGTTTCAGAGCTAAAATGGTAAAAACCTTTACAAATACTGCTCTGTGAGAAGCCATCCGCAAGTAAATTAGCAACACACTAAGCCAATCATAACAAGCCAGACACAGATACCACATCAGAAAGCGATGCATGATAGTCAACACAACTAAGTGGCGGCTGGATGTAGGAGCAGAACAAGCCTCCTCCTCCAACTCGTGACAGCAGCAGACATTCATCTGGGCACTGAAGCTACATCCCACTTGTCTGAATCCAGTACGAAGCAGGTGAAGGTTCATGGCGAGCTGCTGTGCTCCTACACGCAGTGTTCTTGGACTGCATGTGAACTGACATCAGACAAGTTGGTAACATACAAACTGGGGTGGTAAGAGCAAACATTTCAGTCTGGTTTTACGCATGTAGCTGGTCAAGGATGAGTATAGAACAACTCTCCCCTTTTTAAACGAATAAACTATTGCTAATAGATTACAGGCAAAACATAGCATGGACGTAGTTAAAACATAAATGGCACATACAAAATAGTAAATCCAACCACACAGATGAAGAACTAAAGCTGACAGACCCATACCTTCCTGTGCTGACAGAGGTCAATGTGCTATTTAACCAGCAGTGGGTAGCATAAAAAAACCTGTCTTCTGTTAAACTGTAAATAGAATGGTTTATGATATGTGGCTGTCACAGAAAACAAATCTTTAAAAGCTTCCACAATTCCCACCTCACTCCCTAGAGTAAGTATTGCTGCATAAACCTCAACCTTTCCATTAGATTTGGTAAATCTGTTTTTCATCTCAGCACAGTTTGCATTCCACAGGGGACAATACCACTTGCTTACATAATAGTAAAACCAACCTTGACACAGGCAGGACTAATTAGCAGGCACAAAACCAACTCCAGCAGCCACACAACAGAGTAATCCTTGCTGCTGTAAATACCATAGATATCTCAGCAAGCACTTCATGTGTTTCCATGCAGGTAGAGCAATCATTCATCCCCATCTTTCACATGTAAACACAAAAATGTGATACGTTAAAAACAGAGATTACATCTTACCTCATTCAAATGTATGGGAAAAAAAATACATCAAGAAGAGGATGGTGGTAAATCACTACACTAGAATCCATTTTTCAATGGAAGCTATCATCCTAAGTTAATAAAATATTTTAACTTTTTTCACTGTTGATATACAATCAGTCATACAGATACAGCCTGGCAACCAGAAAAGTATGTTAAGTGCAACCCATGACCTTGAGTTTCCCACAAACAATGGATGCTGCAGACTAACAGCCCAATTCACTGTCATCATACAGCCAACAAATCTGAGAGACAGACCACTGAAAAACTTCCCAGTGCAGAGGAAGCCTCCACCATCATTTCCCATTCTATCCTGCTCTATTCACAGCCTTCCTCCTTCATTCACCCCTTGCACTGGATCAAAGAGGTCTACAAGCAATCAGGGACAAGTCAGAGTAGCCCTATGGCTCTACACACCTTTACAGTGTGCCCAAGTGGCATCCCAAGAAAGGAAACGCTTAAGGGGCTCATTTATTGCCATAATGAATTTGGTGCTATAAAGTTCTTGTGAGTGCCTAAGTTTGAAGTGAAAACATTTAAAGCCTACAAGCCACGAACAGGAAGTACCAAAGAGATGCCTGTTTTATTTAGTGTTCTACAGTACCCAACGTGAAATATCTTGTTTTTGTTTGCTTAGTAACGAGAATCAACAGCTGAATGTGAATCTTCACAAAACTTTCTAGGAGCATTATTTCCTTTATCCATAATCACTGCAGCCTATCCATCATGCAAGTGCAATCCTGTCTCAAATTCACCATCTGCTCTCAGGCTCCAAGCACCTTCTTTGGTTTAGAGCTGCCTCCCCTCTCTCCTGACCCCAAAGCATACATTCTAGAAGGAAAGGAACACCGGGGGAAAAAAGTTTGCTTTTAAAGAGTTCTCAATTAAATGCTTTGGAGCATCTTGCATCAACTGTATCATCCAAACAAAGCCACAAATGTATCTCATGCTTACTTCATGCTTACAAAAGGTACCATTGCATTTCTGTTCTGACAAGACAGAATCCTCACACAAAGATCAAAAGATTTCTGACACAAAAGGCTGTCTCACAACAATAATGCAATCAGATTTCTTTTAAAGAAATGTAGCCATATTGTGAATGAGAATGGCCAAGGACTTGCCAAACAAAATTAAATTTAACTTAAAAAGATTGAATTATACTGACGCAGTGTTAGCCAGAGGAACATAAAAACGCATTTGTACACCACAAGCAGGCCTGAAAACAATCAGCCCATCCCATGCCACCAAATGGACGTCACATAGTCAGTCTGGTGCATCACAGTGATTTCAGCAAGATTTTAAGCTCACAAGCAAGAATGCCACACTTAGCAACAGCTCCAAAATCTAAAGAAACTTTAGTTACATTGAAAGAAGCTTCTGATGCTTTTTCTTAAAAGTAATGCAGAAATAAAGTATTGCACAAAGCCAGAGAAGCAAATCCACAGGGGCTGTGCAGTCGATACACCAAGTCCACACAGAAGTGAATCACAGCAAAGTGCATGCGTCGCCCCACACCAATTAAACCTACCTAATTGTTTTGCGACGTTTCCTTCCCACCCACCAGCTCACTCCAAAATAACTAATTCTGTTTTCATTCGCCGGGTGAAGTTGCCACCACACCATCCACACCCACATCCGACTCACATAAACTGTCTGTTAATAAGCAGAATCCAGCAGAGGTCAGAAATGGCCCCAGACAGGAAATGCCTGGGTGTATTCCAGCGAGACACTGCACTGCTCCTCTACACGGAGGCAGCCCAGGTCCAGGGTCACGCTGCCGTGCAAGCTTCACGCTTTCCCACTTAACTCACTCGAAGTTACTATAAAAAAGGACCTTGACGCTTATAGATCAGCTATTGCAAAAAGCACTTTGAAATAGCTCCTCCATACCTTCTGCCATCTCCCGCGACGTAAGAAAAGCGGATCGTTGACATGAATCCGCGAAAACCCAAAGCAGACACGACTCAGCCCCAGAGCCTCAACACAAACCGAGAGCATCCCCACGTCCCCTGTTGCCCCTCGGCCGCACTAGAGCAGCTGAGGACGCGCGGAGCACGGCGCGCAGCACACCTGGAGCACACCGCCCGCCTCCAGCCCTGCACGACTCAGCGATCACCCGAGCGCTTCCAAACGCTTCCCCAATGCCTCCTAGCGAGGAGCGGAGCGCATCAACAGGATCTTATTTGGAAAAGAGAAACAAGCGGCCGGCGAGCTAACAAGTCGGACTTATGCAACGCTTCTGCGGGCAGTTAGAAGCGCTAAGCCGCGATGCAACCTGCACCCCCACCTCTGAGCGGGGCACAGACGAAGAGCTCAGAGCAGGGTCAGCCCGCTCCGAGGCAGCGGTACAGAGTTGGAGGCAGCTCACACAACGCAGACGCTGAGTGGGAGCCTTTCCCGGAGCCGCACCTCCTGATGAGGATGCCGCCAGCTGCGATGCGATGCTCACACCCCCCCACTCCTGCAGCCCCGCTCCAGAAAAAGTTATCCCGAGAGCCGTCCCAGATAGCACCTCCCAACGCCGGTCCGCTGCCCGAGCGGGGTGATGTACTGTTAATTGCCGAGCGCCCACAGAGCACTGCCTTACCCACCGCAGCCGCTAGAGATTTCTTATCGGAGAGCTTGCCGCCTCGGTGGGCGCCGTGCGAAAGCGCTGAGGCTGCAGAGCCGGAGCTCCGTGCACGACGCTCGCCTGCCGCCCTGCAGCAGGGCTCGGCCCCCGCCCGCCGCAAGGACACAATGTGGCAGCCGCCGGCCCGCGCTCCCCGCACGCAGCTCCCTATTTGGCAGCGCTCGGCCACTGACCTCCCCGCCGGCGGCGGCGGCGGCTGCGGCGGCTGCGGCTCCTCCATGGCGGCAGCGGCAGGGAGCAGCGCGGCGACGTCTCTCATGCATGCACCGAAGCCGCCATGGCGGCGGATCGCAGTGCGCGGCCCGACCCGGCCCGCTGCGGCGCCGGAGGAGGGGACGGGGGTGGGAGCTCTACCCGGCTGCAGGGACCCGGCCGCCAAGAGCCGCCCGCGCGGCCGCCATCTTGGAATCAGCCTCAGAGGGCAGCAGAGCCGGGAGCATCGCTACGGCGCGCGAGGAGGGACCGGCCGAGCCACAGGCGCTCGCTGCGCCGGGGACGGACGGGTGCGGGGGAGGCGGCGCTCTCGGTCCTGCGGCGGCGGTACTGCTCGGGGTTCGAGACCCGGCGCCGGACTGGGGGAGCTGGTAGCAGCGCCAGCTGACACAGCCCTGCCGCCAACTGTGTTGTTTGTCCGGGTTTTCTGATGAAACCACGGTGGTCAGCGTGCTCGCTTGTTCCCTGTTGGTTGTCTCAGTGCTACCGTCCGTCAGGTGGTTTGCAGAAGTGTTACTGACCATCTGCAATTCACTGTGGGCGAGCAGCATGGACTTCAGCATCCAGGGACGAGGGAAGTCAGAGTTAGTGATTGCTGCGAGAAAGGCTTACCTGAATATTTAGGTGCTTGGGTGATGATCTATGCATGCAGAGGTTGGAGACACCCAAATAGTTCAAAGCCTGGAGGCCCTGCAGTGACTTCCATTCTCAAAGAGCAATCAGGAAGAAGCAGTTATGTGCATGAGGGAAGGGGTACCGGGAGAAGCAGACTTCGTGCTCCTTGTGCAGCTTGTTTCATTTTAGAAACATTCTAAAGCCTGCAGCAGTGCTGTTTATCAGCTTAAAAAAAGAGCTGAAGCCACATTATCCATGTGGAAATACATGGAGGAAAAATGTAATTTCCTGAACTACCTCCATAACTTGGCTGGAATACGGGCTAATGCCCTTGAAATGCAGAGAAGTACGAGTTGGTTAATTATTCTGATCGGTGAGAGCGTCATCTTTTCTATTTTATAGGAGTGGAAGAAGAACAGCAAGCCCTGATACACTATTTCTGATTAGAACTCAGAAAGGACTGGAATCAGTGCTCGCTTCTGCTTTGTGCTTAATTCCTCAAATTAACTATACAGTAAAATTTACATGGATTTCTAACCTGATACTGGTGTTCTGTTATGAAGTCTCTGTTCATGCGTCTATGCAAGTTTAAGCACTAACTAAAGTGCTAACATAATTCTCCAAGTCTAAAGAAAAGCTGTTTATTTCACAGTGTGCACATTTCTTTAGTATGATTGCTAATAATAAAGGTTCACTGCCATCGGTGAAATAATTGCATGGCAATTTTAGCATTATTGTCAGATATGTTATATATCATCATCTGACACCAGTCACTTTAATACTGTATGAGAAGCACATTTTCATTAGCTAGGAAAAAAATAAAATAAAAAATGGTGTCTTATGGCATGGAAGTGATGATGTGATAGCATGGATGTGCTGATACTCTAGGGGCACAGGACACAAGTGGAAATGGGGACTTCCCACCACTGCTACTTTCTATGAACACGTAGGTGGTTTACTAAAGTAAATTTGGGTGCACTGCGGCCTATCAAATAGGGAGATCCAGGATAAAATTTCCAGCATGCCTCTTTCCATTTTCTGATAGAGTGACCCAGCATCACATTCCTGTGGTGTACCAATGAAGAGAGAATGCTAAAACTACAGGCAATGTCAAGCAAGGCAAGACTATAACTTTGGTATAACAGCACTTCCCTGCATGCAGTAAGCCATAGTGAGCAACATAGCTGCTGACATCAAGAGGAGAGAGTGTTAATCTCTCTTTATGGAGCTGGTGATACAGGAAACAGTTGATGACGTAGGACTGTTATAGCCTATCTGTAGATGATATTTAGACATGCAAAAATTAAAGGAATTGCAGAGATCTTACAAAAAAAATGATACATACAAAGTTCTTTTAGTGATTTTGTCTTCATTTAGGAAATATTCTTTTATATCAAAGGCTTCTTGACTGCCCATTTGTGAGTCTATCAGAAGTGCACAGGTGCAAGAAAATTAATAGTTGTTCAATTTGATTCTACTGCTGATACAGAGAAAGGTACAAAAAGAGAATAGACATCACAATAAATGATGTACCAGAAAAATGAGTTAAAACATTCAAAATTTTAATGGATTTCAAATCCTGAGGTGGCAGTCAATCATGACCCCAAAATTATAGTATCAGGCAGGAATGTGCATGCAAGTGTGCTTTTGTCATCTCTGAGTTCTATCACTTTTTTTCTGCATACAAAAAAGTAATATAGCAAAGAGATACGCAGTCTATGTAATAATTATATGTGTTATAAAAATATCTTCCAAGTTGTTCCTCAATAACTGTCACAAGCTCAAACTTTCATCCTTTCATCTTACGAAAGTTAGCTAGAGTTCATGAAACATAGTAATCAAATGGTTATTCACTATGAATTACATGCAAAAATAAAACCTGGACAAGAACAGTTTTGTACATTTAGGTTTTCCTTCCAAGAAATTATTTCATTTCCACTAAAATCTATTCAAAAGCAAAGGGAACTTAATTAAATATTGTCCCACCCTCAGCAGCAGACACTGGAAAGCAGCCTGTTAGATGCAGTTAGTCCAGCTCTAGCTAAATGTGCTGAAGACAGAATTGTCATTTTTTCTTGGTCATAGCTTAGAAATTCTCTTCTGCAGACCTATGAAGAATAAAGCGTGAACCATACCTGCATTTGATATGTGGAAGAAAATGTGGCAACATTTCTTTCCTATGTAGATATTGCAGATATTTATCCCAGAGCCAGAATAAAATACATAAAAGATGCTTTTCTACCTGGAAATATGCAGATTCTTCCATCTACAGTTTTGTTGCTTTCACAGAAGATCAGGATGTTTGGCGTGGGTTGTTGTTTTTTTTTTTAAGAAAAGAGTTATCACTGTCATATAACTTGAGCTTTGCTGCAATTCATTTGAAGCATGAACCTCAGAGAGAAATTAAGGAATCACACTACATAGCTCTGTTCAATCATCTGTTATCCACTGATTCATTCACTTCAGAAGCTTGTATAATAACTGCCAAAGCTTGTTCAGCAGCATGATTTAACAGCCATGCTATAATTGGAGCCAGTGAGCTTGATGGAGGTAGAGTATTTCTGTCCAAACGTTGTCATCTCACATGCTGCATGTCAGATCACACAGGGCCTGATATCACTGACTCATCACTATTAAAGGAGTATTTGTAAGTAACAGTAGCATGAGGTCAGAAGCATTCCTGGGATTACTGTTTTATCACTTCAACTCTGGCTTTTGTTGGTGGTGGTTTCTTTTTTGTTTTGTTTTTTTTTTTTTTCATGTTTTTTGGTTTTTTGTTTTTTTTTTTGTTTGTTTCGGTACTTCCTGTTCTAAAAAGCAACTGTGCAAAGCCATTATGAAAATAACATGACCCACATAAGAGAAGGATGAGCGTGTGTTGTGCTTAAAGCAGTATGATTTTGGTATGTAGAGCTGGCTTGGGGAAAATACAGTTCCCATACTGCTGGGCAGAGCTACAGTCTCTAACAGATAATCAATGGTACCTAATGTCTGGGCATAGAAATGACCATCTTTAGACATAAGGAAGCTCAAAACATTTTCTGTGGCTACAGTGGCTCATACCTCCCCAACAACTTACTTTGGGCCTTTCAGTAAAGCCTTAGCTGAATTTAGTGCAACTTGAATGTATCAGTGTGAGTTCATTTAAAGCTAACTTGCTTCCTGTTAATCACATTATAATTATTTCCCCAACTGTTTCATAGACATACTTAGTGACCAACCAGGGGATATTTTTAAAGAAGACCAAGTTCATGGCAATGCTTTATCTATGTTTAAGTTTGATATAGTATAATAACATACTCAAAGAAGCTCCACTGAAGAATTGAGGCCTATCCTCTGAGGTCAGGTTTTATAGACCCAGAGCATACCCAGTTGCTCTCTATGTATGTCTGGCAGTGCAATTTAGTGCCTCATTGCATGTAACACTTGGTATTTTTGTGGATCTTGCAAGTCTGAACACCTGCTTATATAAAAAGTTTTAGTGATGCTATTTATTTTTTATCAGCTCAGAAAACATTTAAAAGTTCAGTATTCTATCTTTTAAAATAACTGGTTGTGCATATGAGATTCTTCCTATATCTGCCTTACGGCAGCTGCAAAACAGCTGTGAGATCTATATCAAGCTTTCCTGCCTAGAAATATCTTCTACAGCTCTGGTCCACCTTTCTTCCTTCCTACAGCTTTGTGTAAAGTGAGAGTAGTCACAGGGAAGGAGTGTAGCTGGTATATTCCTTCATCTCAGTACATCATGGCTGTTACATCAGCTCTATGATATTATATGCAATCATGAGAAAATTTTAATCTTCATTTAATATTAATCTCTGCAAACATTTACGTATGTATCGATTCATTTATATAATAGGCATATCAAAATCAATGGGACAGCCCCAATTGAGTAGTTACTCATACATATAGCAATGTTTAGAGGATTTGTTTCCACCTTCTGCTCTGAATCATCTGGAGTAATTTAACACCCATGATTTCACAAGGTGAATTAATCTGTCACGATTTAATCCTGTTGATGTTTCAGTTCTGGTGAACAGTGATAGACACTAATGTATTCTTCCCTTGTCACAGTGCACCCCTGTCAAGGGGGTTGACAAGTTTGTTTCTCATTCTACAACTCCTGTCTCAAATTCCACTGTTTCTGACTTACCTTACACCTACATCTCTACTCGCTTCATTAGTTAAAAAAGCACTCATTGCTATTTTCATCCTTCTAAATAATTATACAGATTGATCCTTCAGTATAAACCACTGCAGAGATCATCACCTGCCATTTTACATTATTTCAGTGCATTCCAAGTTTTTTATTCTCATTGGTGTCTTGTTGTTCCCTATCATTATTTTTATAATTGTTTTGAGTCTCCTCATCTTCACAGGTACCAGTGACTATTTTAAGGCACATCCTTGATAGGAAACATAGCATGTAGCACTTGAAAGAAGTGTTGAATGATGTAAGCTAATCTGCTATCCTGGCAACAGGAATCTCTCCAGCTACAGCCAGTTGAGGAATCCAGTTTATGACCCTTGTACCACGGAGCTAAGGTCTCTATGACGCACTTCACTGAGCAGCTGCAGAAGACTGAGCATCTGCGCATTTAACACCTTTATGAGCCAGTTCAGAAAGAGACCTCGAGGTTATTTATGAATGTTATTTCTGAAACTTTCCAAGACACAAATAACAAAAAAACATAAATGAAAATTTTGGAAGACCTATGATCCATTTTTCTTTAGTTTCCCTCTTGAGTTTCAATTAAACAAAACTCATATCCTATACAATTTCAGAGTCTCTTTTTCCTATCCAGTATGTATACTGAAGTTCACACATCCTTCTCTAAAGAATCAGATGTACAGTTATCAGACAGCATTTATTTGACCTCCTTAGTACCTTTAACTGAGATGAGAGATCCCTCAGATCTCTATGTGTGTTATAAATCCATACTGGTTGTTGCTCAGGCTATGAATTGTAAGGCAAAGTTTCAGGGCTGTTTGCTTAACTGGCAGTTACTCTGTCCAGTGATATGTCTTCCCCAAGGCAGATTCCTGAATCCTGAAAATCAAAACAGCTTTGAGAAGCTCTTATTTCTCAAAAGTATGAATCTTACCCCATTTACACCTTTTTTTCTGCCATCCTCATTCCCATCCCCGTTTGCCTGAATAACGTACATGCATCCATCACAGCTGCAGAGACTGCACAGGACAAACAGAATTGCCCCTGTACACAGCTTGAAAAATTTCTGCCTTTTGACAGTGGACCCCCTGTGAAGTTCTCTTTCATTTGTAATCCTGTTATCTCACAGATGACAAGAGTTTCTTCGTTTTCACTTGTTGACAAGAAAATATGTTACAGATAAAGGAAACATAATCTACTTCCACTGTGTTGATTAACTTGTGAGTTAGAGTTACTCATGTAATCTTGATTTGGAAAAAGAAAAATCAGTTTTTTGCAAAATTTGAAAATTATTATTAGGTTTTGTTTTAGTGTAACTGTTTTTTATAACCTTAGCAACAGTTTTATTGAAAGTGTTCTGGTTATAATTATTGAAAGGATGCATCATTTTGCTTTTTTTTTTTTTTTTTTTAGGTTCATAATTGTCCAAAGAGCTTCAGAATAATAGTTTTCAGATTTGCCAGCATTTGCACAGAAAGCATTTAACAATTTGCAATCTCATTAATGTCCTCTCAGTCCCATGGGGAAAAAAAATAGAAAAAAAGAAAGATGGATTGTTTTTCCTCTTTTTTTTTCCTACAAAAAGGAAAAAGAAAAAAAGAAAAGAGAAAGAGAAAAGCATGTGAAGTGACTTTGTATAAGTTTGAGTGAAGAACATGTGAGTAAAAAGTCGTTTACTGAAGAACATGTGAGTAAAAAGTCGTTTACTGAGATAACCATGCACACATCTGCACCCCAAAGGGCAGTGCAGTCAGCACTTTGCAGCCACGAACATACTGAAGCTAAGGGAAGAGCAGAATGCCAGGGAGATATTTATTTCTAATGCATCTGCCAAAGGAATGTTCAGTAATGTAATCTGACACAGCAGCGTTAATTAACAAACATTATATGTTTATATTGGTTTTGTTTACATCATGATAAAATTCCCATCACTTTTATGGATGTAGTGATAGTCTTATCTATATATGACACTGATATATCATGACTGTATTCTACTTGAGACCAAAAAAAAACAAACCCAAAAATCCAAAGAGAAAACTTTTTAAGTGATGTCACTGATTTTAACCACTTTTTATTTTAAAACACTATGTATCCCAAACGTAACTTCTTTGGGTAGATCTCACTGTGACTGTGAGGATAAAACAGACTTTGTTTTTTAAGAATAGCTACACTTAAAATAGATTCAAATCCATAGCCATTGCGTGCTACTACAGTGATAATCAGAAGTAGAGACAAAGGTGACAGAATTTTCTTAGTTCTTGTTTTTAACCAAGGAAAATAGAATTAAATAGTGTGTTGATGGAGAATAGGGTGACTGTTGAAGCTGAGGATCTGCCATTGCTCAGTTCTCTGTTGTTGTTCTGTGTTGTTACATGTTTTTAACCCTGTTTCTGATGTTTATCCATATTTTGAAGTCTAGATTTCTTCCTCCTTTATCTAAGCAGAGATAGTAGTCAGCCCTGCTACTTAGACTAGACATGAAGACATGAAGACATTAACCTAAAGCATCCTGAACTCAGTTGAAAGACTCCAGCTCTCTAATGGTTCATGGATGTTTTGCAGAGCTAGGAAGAACTGCTTATCTGGAGATTCAGTAAGCAGATTTAAACTGGATGAGCACACATTATTCTTTTGTTACTTCTGGAGAGGGACTGCTGATGAGCTTGCTTGTTCACCTGTCGGAAGCATTCACTATGGGTCAGCTACAAACATTTATCATACATTGTGTAACTGCAACCTGCCTGCATGAGATCATAGAATTGTTTATCTTCTAACTAGCTATTTAGATGGATGCTAGCACTATAGATGGTCCTTTGAGCCATAGCCCATCTGTCTGGAGTGGATCATCTGGAGTGGATCCATCAATGACCCATCAAGAACATTAATGGTGTGGAGAATCTGACATCTGAGGAGAAGCTGAGAGACATGTAATGTTCAGCCTGGAAGACAGAAGGCTCAGAAAGGATCTTATCAAAATGAACAAATACTTGATGTCTGGCAGTAGTGCTCAGTGAAAGGACAAGAGGCAATGGGCACAGGCTGGAACACAGGAAATTCTGTTTAAACATGAGAAAAACTTCCCTTGCCACTAGGCGGGCTGAGCAACAGCACAGATTTCTTAGAGAGGTTATGGAGCTTCCATTCTTGGAGATATACAAAACTCCACCAATTGTGGCCCTAAACAACATGCTGTAGCTGACCCCTGCTTTGAGGAGGGGGCTGGGGTAAAAAGATCTTTGGAGGTACTTTTCCACATTAGCCATTCCGTGATTCAGTGATTTGACTGATCTCATAAATGCTTTTCAATTACAACCAAACTCAATACACAAAGATCACTGAGAAACAGAACTATTTAAAAGCACACAGCACTGCAAAACTGCCGATATTTTTTACAGTTATCTCACAAATTGTGTGTTTGGGTTTTTGTTGTTGCTTGCTTTTTAAATTATGGATCTTAAATAAAGAGCAGCTGAAGGTAAGAATTGAATTATTCTTAAATATATCATCATTCACACTGCTGTTAAGTAGCTACTTCTTCTGCATATTAAATAGTAACTTGCAGTCAGAATAAGTTGCACAAAGACTTTATATAAGATATAAGAACATATTTGTTGAAAATCTTTTTTCTGCTCCTTTACAACGTTGTGTAGTTTCCTACTGATGAAGCTCTACAGCCAGACTGACCAACGTGCCTTTTCTGTATTTTGTGCCTGAACTGTAAGAGAGGTGTTTTAAGAAACTCTTACAGAAAAATTAACATCAACATTGTATTTTGCTTTCATACTTAATTAATGAAAAATTATTGATATTCAAATTCCATAAATCATAAATCATTGCATTCTACATGTCAAATAAATCAAGCCTGTCTGAGGTATTACCACACTGTCGGTATTCAAATAATATTCTGCAAGCATGTTTAGTGTGGAAAGTACCTAAAATCTATTTATGCTACTAATATTGTTCAGTTACCTTTCATGCTACATTTATTATAGCTATTCCAAATGTCCATGTCATACTCACGACAGCCTGCCAACAAGAGTGTTGAATAAGAGGATTTCACTATGAATGGATCTCTCTCCTGGAGCCAGTAGCTCAGAAAGGGAAGTTCTGTGTGTGTAATCATTTGTCTAAAGAGGGTAAGGGCAGAGCTATCAAAATTACTCTCTGATGCAATGCACTAAGTATGAGTCTCCTAGAAAGCTGCAAGTTGTAGCTGTCACAGTCACAGCCAGTAGGATTACCATGACAGAGCCCTGGTTCCTCTAAACTGTAAGGTCAAATGATATTTATGTTAAGTATTTCTGCCTAAGAAAGCAGTAACAAGCAAGGAGCCTTATAAATGTGAAAACAAAGGTCTTTTCTATTTGAGCATTGACACTTTGGTCCACAGCTCATGGAACGCTACTAGCAATTTTTAATGCAAACCACAACTGGGTCTGATTACTAGCTTAACATTCACAGAGCCTTATATTCATACATAAATCTGGGGATTCAGCATGAAACTGTCATATTAGTGCTCAGAGTTTTAGAAGCTGATTATGAAAATGTGTCTTTTTGCACATAAAAATAACCTGAAAGACACTGTCTAAAATTGTACAGTATCTGTACTGAAAACCACAAAAAGAATCAGCCTCAGCTTACCTACATGATGTTACAAAGTAGGTCGGCTAGTATTTCTGCCAGGTTCTTTTCAATATACTTCATTCTTTGCCTTTATTTTAAACTTTAATTTAGAAGGGTATAGTCATCATATGATGTGGACAGGGGAAATTAAGAAATATCCTTATGTAAGTATAATTACAGCCATTGCATGTTCCATTCAGATATGATATTAAATGGTAGGTCCTGTCAGCAATTGTGGGTATATAAAGCAGAAATAGAAAGTGTAAAACAGCAGAAAAAAAAGAAGACTGCTTTTCTAGTGTAAACTGAGCATTATACTAACCTGGCTGAAGTATTCATTGAAGAGCAGTTGTCTAGACTAAACTTAGTAGCTATTATTCAAAACAAGAAACCTATGTTAAAAATAACTAGTTGCAAATTAATTTATGTCATTTATTACAACATATATGTGAACCATGCCTTTCACTTCTGTGTACTGCTTGATTTTTCTGCTCCATATGCTTGGATTACTTGATGCTTTGTTCAGTAACATTCTACTCAGAGTGTTCTTCATTTCTTATGATCTGCAAAGCTGAAAAAAAGTTTCTTGGTGCATTTATATTGGGCATAAACTGGCAGAACAATAACTACGGCTCCAGCAGCGCCTGTGAGTGTAACTGAATCTCTTCTTATTTCAGTATGAAACTAATAAGGTGCATTTTCTGACAGAATAGCTAAATCAATAATTGAGCTAATACTGACATACATTATAGACACCTATCATTAACTCACTCCAAAATTTGCATTTATTGTGCTTGCAAATAGGAAAAATATGTATTCTTATTAATAGAATGAGTGCCAAGAAGCCACATGTTCTTTTGGCAAGAGCAAGGCACTCAGCTGGATGGGCTGCCTAGCCTAATTGTCAAACACTTAGCCAGCTACGTGGTGCTCCCCATCTGCCAACCACATTATCAGAGCAGTAGCTGGACTCCTTGGCTATAAACAAAAGTCTGCAGGTTCTCCTTAGCACCACCACCAGCTCTAGTATTCAAGCTTCTTATTTCTTCACAGAGCTAGATAAGGAAAGAAATCTTTCTAAACCCTTAGAATCAATCTAAGTAAGAAAGATAATTAATATTAACATTTTTCGGTCTGTCTCAAGATCATTAAACCAAGATAGCCTGTTTTGCATGAAAAGCAAAGGAACAGAGTGAATTGGTAAGCCCACTATCTCTGAACATTTGCAAAGGTATATAGATAGGCATTTAATCTGCATTTAGTAGGGCCAAGCCTCAAATAAAACATATGCAAAATCAAAGACCTGCTAATTCAGCAGTGACCTGGCATGAAATCCCTGTGGCTTTTCAGGAGGATGAGGTCACTGCAGATGGCCAGACACATCCTAAATGAGCTCATTTTTGCTTCAGGCCTCTTTGCTTCTGCTCTGTAGAGTCCTGACTTGACACGAGCCTAACAGAGAACTGCACTGCAGAGCTTCTGCTTGTCTCTTCTTCACTCAAGTGCTCTATCTCCTCACTTCCATATGTAGCAGTAGCATAGCCCATACTGACTTGACTTTCAGGCTATGTGAGTCATAAGCACACTACATGCTGCATTGTATCTGCAAGGGTAAGAGAAAGGACAGTGTGACTTTTGCTCTTGGTTGGACATCAACAAAGCCACAGGAAGAAAACTCCAGAGTAAATTGTTCAGGGATTCTGATTCTCTCTCCCTAGCTCCCTAGTTTAGTTGCAGGTCAATTCAAGTTACACCTGTTTAGGGAAGGTGTAACCTCTGACTTGGGCTGCCTAGCTGGCTCAACAAGCAGGAACGGGTCAGGGTGATGCAAGCCCTGCCCGTGCCCTTCCCTGCCAGACTATTTGTTCCCTCATAGCTATCAAGCAGACTACCACTTTTAAGTGTGGGAGTAAAAGAGTCTCACAACCTTTGAGAGCTACAGATAAAAATAGCCTGGCATTATTACAGTATTTTTAGTGCTTTTAGTAACTTTATTTAGGTGAAAGGATACCAATATAAGGCAAAATATGGAATTCAGGTGAGCAAGCAGAAAATACAACAGATGTTTGGTAAATGACTGCTGAACCAATAATTGACTATTGTGGTGCTAGAACAATTTAATTGCCAGCAAAGACCAGTTGACAGCCTTGCAGTAGAAAAGGATGCTAAAAGGAAGAAGGGAAGCCTGCTAATCTGTACTGTTGAAAAGGTCAGTGTGTTCATTGTGTATAGAATTTATTTTTGAGGTGTTTCCAGGAAAAGTATAATAGTGAATGAAGTGTGCTTCATCCACAAAAATATATTTTCAAGTGCTCTTAGAAATGAAACAGTCACCAGCTTTTATGACACTGAGTGCCTAAAAATGGATCCTTTCAAGGGAAGGAAGACAATAAGCCATTCTTGCAGGAAAACCAAGTTGCTAAAAACATTAGCCAAGTTTAGAATTTGTTTGAGAGTGGGAGCTGAGGATGTACAAAATCATATTGGGCTTAAGGTTACAACTGGACAAGCAATGTATTATTTTCCTTTCATTGGACAAAGTCAAATCCTTGTCTTGTTTGTGAGCTGCCTATTAACAGCTTTTAAAATTGCAAAACAAAAGCCCTTCCAAATGCGTCACAAACTGAAATTACTTGAACAAAACATTCATCAAACAAGTTTAAGCTAATGCCTGTTGCAAATATTCCTTGGAGTATTTGACATTTGTGCTATGATATTTGTGTTCTGAGTGACGTTCATTATATACTTATGCTGCATGATCAAGTGCTTCTTCACTCAGAAGTCTGCTGCTGTTCTGCACTGGGTTGACTAATGTACAGGGAGCCATTGTATTCTCCCCTTCTGCCAAAGCTCTGAAAACAATGGAAGGTGGGAGATGAATGGTGCATTGGTCAGTCCTGTGCTGGTCTGTCTGCTCAGTGGTGATATTCCCTCTTTTGATTAAAGAAATTTTAGCTACCAGGATGACATACACTTTGGCAGAGAGGAAGTCTCTTGATGGCTCTTAAAGAGCTAATAGGAGATAAGAATGCAAGGATTTTATTTTATACTGCTTCCAAAGTTTCCGTCTGTATTAAAGCGTAAGGAAGAATTCCTTAAGTCCTGGCTCCTAGAGCCTGCAAATATAAACTCAGAATAAACTCCTATTTTCAGTTTTGAAGAAAAAAGCTTGAATACATGATCCAGAGACATTCTGAAGTTTCAGTAGGCAAAACAGACAGCAAACAAAAAAGGATCTACATACTAAGGCCAGCCTCCTCAGTCTGGGGATCTGAATCATGACTTCTGAATGCTTGAGTTAGCAATTCTGTATTTAGCAGTGAACAAAATGTTCAAAAATAGCTTCTCACTATTTGTACAGCTATATTTATACTTGCTAAAAGCCATGCTAAGCTGTTAAAAAAAGAAACCCAAACCTTGGCAGTTGGCAGAGTGTGCCCACAGAGAACAATGTGCAACAGTGCCTCGTAAGAGAAACTGAAGTTCTCAACTCCTTCTCAGCAGTGAATGGGACTGACGGGCTGCTCTGAGGAGCTCCTCATCTTCTACTACTTTTCTTTTAAGCCTGAAAGCAAGCATATGGAAATTGATTGAACTTCCAAAAGGGCAGGTTCACCAGGCAAAACGAATATGTCCTTTTAAAGTGAAAATCTGTGTTCTCGGAACTTATATAATTGGAAATCTGTTCAAAGTGTTCCTGATTGAATGCAGACAAATCTTAACCAATTACCTTCATTTCCTACTTGTCTGATCCAGCCTGATTTCTTTCTTGATCTTATCCTCTCCCACGTCTTACCTTTTAGACAGCTGGTTCTTCAGAGCTTTCTTTATTCTAAGATAACAGTGAATAACCAGATAGTATTTTTTTCACTTTGCTGTATTGTAAACATTAAATAAATAACTATTTTGGTAAATGTGTAGTCTCAGCATTGTGTCTAAAGCCATGATGGAGTACACGAAGTACTGAAATCAATTTGTTCAGGCCTCTTGCTGGTAGATTTCCTCATTCCAGAGCATAGGCTTCAAAAATTTACAAGAGTAATGCAAATAACACATGCTTCTCTAGCATGTGTTTTCTTTCATACATGTGTATTTTAGATGCAAATGATGACTATTATGTTGAAACAATATCCCGTGTGTTCTATGTTGGCATCCTCAGTGCTATAGAAACTCCTTACAACCCCTCCAATCCAAATCCTTGATATGGGCGCTTTACATAATGTCCAGGATCAGAACCTGGGCAACACTTCCTCTGAGCAGTAGCCAGCCAATTCCCACCCAAAACTGCTTGCACAACTGTCAGTCAACCGCAGCTGCATCTCCTTAGGGCACCAACTGTTCTCAATGTGCTGGTCTGGGGGAGCAGGAAAGGAGTACAGGGTGTGTCTGTCACTGTGTTTATTAGCACACACAAGCAAACAAAAGCCCTAAAATTCTTAAAACAAACAAACAAACAAATAAACAAATACACCCACTAATTAGCAGAAGTCTGTAAAAAGAGAACGTATACTGCTCCATCAGTGGTCTCCTGTATTTCTCTAACTAAAACATAGCAATACTGCAATCCACTAACTTGCATGCAAGCCCATGTGTGCACCGTGATAGAAAATTCTCTGTGTTTCATTTTCATTTTCAAGTGACTTATTTGGCCTAGAATTCCTGTATGTCCTCTCTTTCTAGAACTTGCTGCATCTCTGTGTTGTAAAGTCACGTTGTGTTATTGGAGCTATTTACTTCCCTCTGTAATATTCTTATCTGTACATAACTACATGAATATGTTAACGAGACAAGCTTATAAAATATTATGGCATGTGCAACTCTGGTAATGAATCAAAAGATTAACAGATTTTAAACTATGCAAAGGTGTCTTGGATGACTGCATGCTTTGCCAAATGTAGCTAGTTGTATAATAATGTTTTGATAGCTTCTGCAAGGCAGATTCTTGCGTATTATTCAATGGAGCCCAACTTAAAAATTTCATTAAATATGTAAAGGAAGGACATGGAAATAACCCTGATATTTATCTCCATTAGTGGCCTATATCCTAATATTCTCTCTCTGATACATCAATGGTCTGTATAATCCAAAACAAAAGCAGCTGGGCAGTGAGGTAATATGAGAACGCATTGCCAAGTAACTTTTAAAGTTAGTTTTAAAAATGACAGTTCTATGTAAGAAGTAAAGTACATGCTGAGTGAAGTATGTGAGTAAGTATGCAGTGTGATCTGCCTCTGCACTAATTCCATGTCAGTTCCTTCTGTCATATAGGAAGGTCATTCACTTTCTCCCCACCTTCTACCTTCCTTCCAGGACAACAAGCTGTCACAGCAACAAGACACGGAAAAGAAAACAGGAACAAATCCCACAAGAAAAATGAGTTACTATGCCTTTTTGCAAATTCTAGCTCTGCGGAGGTGAAATCCTGCTCTTCAGTGAACAATCACACCATCTACCTGAGGAGGTACCCTTTCAGGACTACCAACGATAATGATAATTTTTTCAGTTGAGCACTTCTAGCTTTTTGCAGAAATCATTATATTTGTTTTTAGCTTGATTTGATACTGTTCCAAATTAACTTTTCAAGTGTTCATTATCACAGTTGAGCAGGATTCTCCAAAATGCCTAGCGAGTGAGTGACAGACAGCTGAAAGATACTATGTAAAGGAGTGATATAAGACAGGTCCAGCTTTGTAGAATCATATGTAATGCTTAAGTTATTCCTACCTTCCTTTCTTCCTTCCTTTATTTCTTTTCCCAAAATACTTAGCTTCTTTAATGTAAATTCACCCAAGCTCTAGTTTTGTTAATTTATAAGAAAAGACAAAAAATCTTCATGAATAGGAGCTGCTATTATGCTGCTCATTTTCCAAATTAAATGCTTTAGAGTGAAATGCAAAACCCACACGCTCTTCCAGAGGATCTAAAATATGTGATTATAATAACACAGTCTGTTTGCCAGTCCAACTTCCAACCCTGTACTCAGCAGGAAAAGTCACAGTGAACGTAAGCATGGAAAAAAATATGTAAAAGGTCCTTGCTAAATATTACATTTGTATGCCTGTAGGGATAAGGATGACAGCTAGCCAAGTGCCCTGAGCATTCAATTTCTCCATTGAGAGAAACTGTGTTCACAGTATTTTCTCTACAAAGACGCCTCTTAGCTTGGATTCTTTCCTACGGTGCTGAATGCCAGCTTGTTCTGGAAAGAAAAGGAAGGGATTTAGAAAGACATGAAACTAAATGGACTTCTTCCGCTTAAATGAGCATTATAACAAAGAAAGCTTGCATTTTTTCATCAGGCAGAACTTCTTGCTTCTTTATGCACAAGATGATTTTATTTCTGCTAAATAACATCCTTTGCTTGTAATGCCCTTCTTGTGGCCTAGGTGACTCTTCTACCTGTGAAATTAACTATTAGAATGGCAGGAGGAGTCCTCACATAAAAATTGTATGACTCGGCTCTTTTTTTTTCTGCACTGAGACCAAATGTCCCAGAGAGACTGGCTGAAAGTGCAGAAGCCTTTTCTGTAGTTCTTGGTATTTAGGGAAGTGCTGGCACTGTCTGTTTTACAGACCCCATTCGACCTCTTGATTCCCTGTCTTTCTGCTCTTTGCTGATCACCCCTGAAGAGGGATGTTCTGAGTCAGAACCTGCACACAGAATCATAGAATGGCTTAGTTGGAAGGGACCTTAAAACCCACCCAGTTCCAGTCCCCTGCCATATGCAAGGTTGCTTGCATCCACCAGATCAGGATGCCCATAGCTCCGTCCGACATGGCCTTGACCACCTCCAGGGATAGGGCAACCAGAACTACTCAGTAAAATCTGGTGAAAGGCTTTTCTTGGCAGTAGGTGATTAGATGTGCCCACTAATCCCATTGGACTTACCCTGAGCTGGCTGACTTGGGCAGGCTGGCAGGCTCTGAGTCCTGCAGCTCTGCATTTGGGCCCAGAGCAGCTGCACCTTTTTCTGTTTCTTTCTAAACCCACTGCGTGACAAAGCCAAGACACTTCCTCAGACCCTGAGCCAAATAGCAGCCAGACTTGCTGAACATTTGCTCCTCACATGCTTTGGAATAATTTACTACTTTATGGCCAGCAGACCACCTGAGTAGAGGGCACCCCAACAAGATGGATGCCTCCTTGGCATCAGGGCCTGGCCCTCTTAAAACATGCTGGGCAAGAACCACCAGCAGCAGGGATCTATGGAAAGGGAGCTACTCATTCCCACACTGGTCTGTACCAGGAGATAACTTGAAGGTGGCCTGTGACTACATCATGGAGGAAGCTCATATCTGACACTATCTGCTCACTTGACCAGAGGTATTACAGGTAGCAACTGAGTAGAAGGAATGTGGGGCATTGCTCAGCATCCACGGAAGCTCTGAGGTTATCTTTGAGGTTGAAGTTATTTCATCTCCCTTGCCCTTTGGAGCAAGCCAGCCTGTCACCTGATAGAGACCACATCTGGCAGCAAGTCTCCCTGGTTAAACCATATGTACACAAGCCAAGCCCTCAGAATTTGCAATCAAGGACTCAGGAACGCTCAGATCAGTCATGGTGCCACTGGTATGCAGCAAGAGGTGTGGGAATGAGCATGAGCATGCAAGAGAGCGAACACACAGCAGAGGTGTGGGAAGGAATCACACCTGGGGCTTTCAGCGGATGGCCTCATCCATCCCTATCAGCCTGAGTCACACAGTGAGGTGCCGCGGCCAGGAACTGCCACTTTAGTCACCTCTGTTACCACAGCAGGCCACATCACTCAGTCTGTTTTGCTGCCCTATTCATTTCAATCTGCTTTGTAAGAAGTCAGATGAACTATTATGATGAGCTGGATTAAAAGGTTATCATCCTAACTATTTGCTATGGCTTGACCACTCAAGTTCAGCTGCATTGTTCTGTGAAATCATACAAGCATAAAGCAAACCAACCTGCTAATGAGAGCATATAAAGGAGAGGGAATGAATATTTGGGGGAAATAGTCTGGTTTCTGGGACAGCCAAAACTTTTTATCTGGTTGTGATCCAGGTCAAGTTATATGTATGTCTTACATGGAAATGGCAGCCATTTCAGTCCAAGCCACAGTACATGGGGGCTTTTGTGCTGAGGCCACAGACTGGTATGCTCTTCTCAGAGGGTGATCACTTAGAGCAGAGAGCCGAAAAAAAGTGTTTGGGCACAAGCACTTGGTCATCTTAAATGACCAGTGGTGCTTGCCCTGTGAATATTAAACAATCATGTCTGACACTATAAACCCCATAGCATCTGAAATGTCTATGTCCTTGTAAAATGAATATTTTAATGTTTAATTAAACTAGATTAATAAAAGCCAAATATATTGTGAGTATTTTGTACAGCTAGATCAATTTTTTAAGCTTATCCTCATGTCTGAAAATTTCAAGTTTACACATAGTGGATGTATAACTCAAAAAAAGCTGCAGAAGATAACTGTATTGAATTTATTTCCTTTTTTGTGCTAGAAAAATCTTCTCAAAATACAGAAGTCCTGTTAGTTCCAAGTGCATTTATGTATGCCTGATAGTTTGCTAACTTTATACAACTGCAACATAATACAGTAATAATATATAGATATGTCAATCAGTTTATCTGGGATGCAGAGGGTAGTCTGAAATTCTCATCACAGGATAACAAATGTAGTGCCCAAACATCAGGAAAATAGAAGTAAGAGAGGACCAAAATTATACAACTCCTGCCCTGTCCTAGCTTAAAGCCCCTCCAGAAATGCACCACACCACTGAGGCTTCACGGAAGTATTTCTTGACTGAAAAATGAGAGCTCACTTTTTCCTGGAAATACAGAGATTCTTTTTCTTGTAAATTAGACTCAGTCATACAGTAATCCAGACAATGTCAGACAGTATACCAGCCCTCTAGGTATTCAGGTCTCAAGGCAAGATTTCTGCAGAACCAGAAAAATCACTCTGCTCTATGTGCATCACTATGTAAGATGTTGAGGACTGTGCTTTGGCTGAAAAAAGGAATTCAGCAGTTTTCCAAATGTCTTTCTAAACACTGTGGTAGGAACATGCTTCAAAGCTAACGAGTACCTTACATAACTGTAACTCTCTGAAGGTAGGCGATGCTTTTCATTTTTGAAGTTGTCAGCAAGCTCACACTCACTACCCAGACATGGAGGAAGAAGATGGGCATGTGTTGTCACCCTTGTTTTAATCACAGGGAGCATGAGCACTGGTTTAGTGTGTCAAATGCTAGGATGGAGAGCAGGATTCAGCATGGTAGCCACCAGCCTATGGAGGACATCTCAAACATAGCCCAGTCCAGGTGACCTGCAGTGGGCAGCAGCTGCGCTATTACTCCCCAGCTCCCTCCCACCCAAGAGGGGGAAGAGAGAACACACTCAGAGGCCATAAATGCTATCTGAGAAAAATGGACACAGCCCAGCAATGAGAAGTGACTAGGATTTTTGGCCTTGTCACTCTTTTGTTCACATCTTCGATGAAATAATTTTTATTCTGTGTACCTCTACTTCTAAGGAACTTACTCCTGATCAGTCTGCTCAGCTGAATGGCACAGAGCCCTGGGTCCCAATTTCCCAGGAGAACTCACAGTAATACTATTAATGACAGAAGCAATGATCAATAAGCGATGATTCTTTTAAATGTGGCATCTCTTAACAAAATAACAACAAAAAGAGCTACCAAAATAATCACCCCTCCAAAAAAACAAAAAACAAACAAACAAAAAAACAAACCCAACAAACAAACCAAAGAGGCAAGATTGAAACCCAAAGGAAGCAAAGCACTGAAGTTGAAAGGAAGTTTCTTTACTTACTCCTAATATAATGGACTCTTCCAGAATTGTGCTGTGCTGAACATGGTCCAGTGGCTTTGATGGAGTGGCAGTGGGTAAGAAATACAGTGCAGAAGTAGCAGGAACAGATTTGAAGGTCACCAGCTCATTCACTTCAGAAAACAACTGAACACTGCGATACTGTGAGCAACACTGTGTCTACTGTTATTACATCACACCCCATGACTGTTACACTACTCCGTTTTCACAGTCATTACAATATTTTTCTCAATAGAGAACTCTGAAACATCAGATCTCAGAGGAAAAAATGCAGAGTAACAAAGGAAATAATGTGCATACATGTCCACAGCAGAATTGAGATTTGCAGGTACTCATATTTCACAAGATCATGACTTGCTGCTGGCTGCGTGTAAGAAGTCAGTCCAAGAATGTGTGAAGAGTTGGGTATTGAAAAGATTTTTCCTACTCTAACAGAACTAATTTGAAATGGAGTCTGTGTATCTAATTTTCCATTTTCTTGTCTAAAAATACTGACATTTCATTTTATTCAGTTTCTATGCTTATTTTCCTCCAAGGATTTGTAACTCACTTCTCAGGCATACGCACCTGACAACAAAAGCTTAGCAGAAGGTCTATGGAGGTTGATGGGCGTAGGTCATTGTCACTGTGAGTGTTTGGTCTTTGGATAAGGCCTGCAAGTGTTGTGCAGAAGCTGCCTATAGCCAAAATAGTTAGTTTCTTAACTGCTTAACAGTGCTTCACAGTGCTGTATGTTAAAAGGCTCACCCCTACAGACACAACAAACTACAGAAGCACAGTGACAAAAGTGGAAACGCGGAATAACTCAGTAATGGAAAGAGAACCTTTAATTGGATGAACAATGAGCTGCAGAAACTGTCAGGCTAGTGGGTTGCCAACCCCTGAGAAAAAGAATGTACATATGTGTTTGAAGTCAGTAAAACAAGGACAAATTATACAATCAATTATTCTGAATCTTTGTTTTTCTCTATTATATGTCTCATCATAAGCTTCACATTTTCAATTTGCTGCTGTTATTGGGACAATAATAGAATAAGATTTTGTTTGCATGTTGAATAAAATGTTAATGTACCTTGGCTAATTAATGGAAACTTGGCTTTGGTAATGTTGTCTTCTGGTTCAAATTGTCACGAAAGCTGTATTTTTAGCCAAATGTTTTTATAACATTTCATAGCATTTTCATATATTTATCTCTCCTTGCTCTTTTGCTGCTGATATTTGTAACATTTCTTTCCTGTTATTCAGTCTTTCTCCACTCTTTATGTCAGGCCTGCTTCTCTTTTCTTATCTATGTTATTGAAGCAGGAACCTTCCAAAACATTTAATAGGGTCAAACTTTTTCAATCTCAACAGAAGGATGAATTCAGGGAAGAGCCATTCTGAGCATTTATCATTTTGATTATAAATTACTAGGGATATAAAGCAAGTGCAAATTACTTATTCATATGGCTACCAAACTGCAAGAAAGACCTTGAATTTTTTAACCTTTGTTCATACCCTTCCTGTTGTTTAACTCCATTTATTATTGCTGACTGGTTCAAGTTACCAAGGCACAATTATGTTATGGAAGTGATCCAGCTCTGAGTAGATTTGGATCGGTGGACTGGGTGAGGAAATAGTGAAGGAGTTGTGTATTATCTCAGTGTGCATATGAGAGACAATGTGGTAACTAGTACCATTATAATGCTTTACTTTGTGCTGTTATACCCTTTTTTCAAATAAAATGTCATAAGCAACACACTCCCAGACATCACAGAATAGCATAATTAAAAAGGAAATTCATATAGAAATGTAGTAAGATCCAAAAATGGATTGGATTAATGAAAATTCAGTTTCCATGCAAAGCTTACTTAGACTTTGATCCTTCTGACTGTTCTGAGGACAAAGGACATTCAATAGCAAGAAAGTTTCCATACTATCTTCTGCCAAAATTGAAGTATGATCTTAGATCATGTCTATACTTATACTGTAGGACTTTTTGCTGCCTAAGGACAAAAGACTCCTACATATGTTATATAATGCTCAGATAATAGCAACCACAGTAAAATATTTTTGTAAATTGTAGGCAGATAAATTAGAAGGTGCAAGCATTTTACTCTTTTTTTTTTGCTTTCCCCTGATGACAATTGAAACTATCTGTGAAAAAGGGAGAGTTTTTCATTACTATTGTACGTTTCTGTGCTGTGGTCTTCAGTATCTCAGTCTTCGGTAGTAAACAACAGACTGAGAACAATAACAAAATGTTTTATAAAAAAGCGTGCCTCTTAAAATGAAAGAATTTCAATGGAATTTAGTGGTATTTGTGGTAATGTTGTTGGCATGTAGTCTTAAAGTAAGAGATCTCTTACTTCCTTGAAAGAAGCTTCCTTACACCTTCCGCAAGGTGACTGCTACAGAAAAGACAAGAGCATGTATTTGTGTGCCTGATTCCACTGGAAAACATGTACTTTGTGTATTTTCTTTTTCTACTCAGTCTTGGTTACTGAAGTAAGCATTGTAGGGATTTCAGAAAGAAGTATATCATGTTCTCCCCGCTTCTGCCGCCCCTGCTCTTCTGCCTCGGACCATCGGAGCCGCTTGCAACCGGACCGCCCCTTGGATCCTGGCTGGTGACTTTCCCTGCGTTGTACAAACCCTTGCTTCTTTCCTATCTTTCCAATCGCTCACCTTCCCTTCCCCATCACCCTAACAGTGTCCGCTTTCCCCATCTCCCTGGTCAATATTGATAATAAACTGGTTGGACCAACATTTGAGCTGCTGTTTCTTAATCTCACGCTGGGTATATACATAATCTAAAGAACCTTCGTCGCCCTCCTTTATATTGGAGCGTGACACTTAGTACCCTTCACAGTAGCAGAATAAAAAAACAATTGAGATAGTTGCCTTATTTGTTAATTTAGGTCTGATTCAACAGATCTTGAAACATAAATAAGCTGAATTTGTCCACAGAAGGACAAAAGGACAAATATATCAGGATATATATTTTCATTAGCAGCAGGGTATGCTATTATTACAAGAAAAAAAGATGGATGATAACAGCTGAGAGACTTCAGTGGACTAACTTGAGTTTTACAATTGTGCATTAGCTTAGACATGGATGCCATACTTTTAGAAGCAGGTATTTTCTAAAGGAAGTGGTCTTACTGCCAACTGACATATAATTATGATTTCTTAAATATATATATATATATAAAGAAATTACATTGCTATGTGGATACAGTTCTGCAAATACACCAAGTATTATTCAGTCACATTTCTTTACATAGGCGCATTCTGAAGTCTGCTCAACTGTCTTTACCACGTTGTTGAGGATATTTTAGCTCCTCTGAAGTCAGTGACAATTCCTTGTGATTAGTGTAGCATTCTGGTGATTTCATTAGCAATGGGATTGGTAGGTCAAATTTATGGTTGAACTTGGTGCTCTCGAAGGCCTTTTCCAACGTAGATGATTCCATGATTCCATATACATTTTGAATGAAATATAGTTTATTTAGCATTTTTAATTTGATTTTTGCACAGGAAAGGAATTATATCCAGTTAATAATATGACAGTAAAGACTAAATGAGAAAAAGAACAGTGATCCATTATAGATATAAAAAAAGAGTAAATCAGAACAGAAACTGTTTTGATGATATGAACATGCCAGTAATGTGAAAAATTGATAAACTTTCTCAAAGCGTGTATGAATGCCACTTGCATGGAAAATTGTATGAATTGCCCAAAGGTTCTTTGCTTTTCCCATCCTATTACTGTTAAGTATGTCAGCATGGAAGGAACGCTTGTTAAGCATATTCTTAAGAACAAATGGAAGTGAAGCAAGCTGTCTTTCAATTGTACCGTGTACACTGTAGGCGGATTTATCTGATTAAATGTAAAGATCTACAGTGTAGATGTCTCCTGCTAAGTTCAACTCACTAAATTTGTGTTGTAATCAATGAGAAAAATAAAAATTCCTTGGGTGTGGCTCATCCCAAGGTAGACTTGTATGCTTAGTCGGACAAACTGTTTCCAAAATTTTATCTCTCCATTGGAAAGTGAATCTGATGGGTGACTAGTTACAGACTAGTTAGAAAAGACTGTTTACCTAGTATCTTAACTTTTTCTTAACTTTATCTTATCTTTATCTTAGTTCTGTTCTGCATTTATTTTCTAGTAGGATCAGAACACAATAAAGTGTTCCTGTATATTTCTCACAAATTATGCTGCTACTTGACCTCACTGCATGTTCTGGGGGAGAGGTACTGAGTTTCAGATAATCTGTCATCCATTGAAATATTCTTCCTACTGTAGGCATCAGCTACTACTAAGCTGAACTAAGTATCTGAACATTTTTGAGGCAAAGTTCACAATTCAGGCTATTGAAAGCTTCAAGGGACTTTCTATATACTGTTAAATAACTCGTTTTAATTCCAAATCCATCCTCTCATCTGTCAGTCCAAAAACACAATTAAAATACTTGCCACTGGAATACTTTCCTACACTTTTTATAAATTTATCTGGCTTATTTCTTTAACTTGAATTTGTTTTGCAGTTTACAGGAAACAAAATTCCTATCCCTACCCTTAAAAAGCTTCCAAATTCTCTGCATTCTCTGCCACTTCAGAATGCTACAGACAGCAAGCCAGCAACCTCCTCTTCATTTCATATTGTTTATCCCCTGTTGCAATCCCAGGCTTTGCTATATGAACTTGGTGACTACGGTAAAAAATATATAAATATATATCCATTTTGGCTGTCCATTTCAAAGCTCAAATCCAGAGGCACACCTTATTTATTTCTGCTAATTTCATTTCCCTGGTATCCAGTAATGCCAGTAACACTTGAACATCTAAAATATTTAAGAACGTTTGCTATATTCTAAGTGCAGAGAAGGTGAAACATCAAAATGGAAAAATGAGCTTGTAGAATAATAAATTTGTATTAGAGAGCTTGAAAACACAGAGCTGGGGGCTGGGGCTTTTTGAAACCTGTTCAATAAGATTTGAACTTTTTTTAAAGGTACAAACTTTGGAGTTTGAGCTTTAAACCAGAACAGGAAAATAGGAGATGGAAAAGTGGACAAAGACAGAAAGACATCTGCTTTGGAACTAGCAATGGAAGTAGACACACCCATGTTCCAAGTGCTTCATGACAGACAGTTATGGATTGTTGAGAGTAAAAAGAGGGTAGGTCCAAGACAGTGGAAAATTTCAGAGAAAAATAGAATTATCTGTTCTATCCTTCTGTCCTGCAACAGAGCAACTTCTTCCATATCAGTTTTATCAAATGTTTTCTAACCTGCCCTTAAGATATCTTTTCAAATGTTCTACTCCAAGGCTTTCTTGTTACGACATAGCAGGCTGCTCTTCACATTTATTCTGAGCCCTTCAAACTTAAGATTATCCATCACAGACCCTCTTATCTTCTGGAGGTTTCTGTGAAGCCTACCCCCTGCCACAGAATTGCAAGTTCTCTTGACTACAAAAAATCTACCTCTTTCAGGCTTGCCTCAGAGATAGTACTTCAAGATATCTGATCATTCTTAATGGCCTTTCTCAAACTGGAAGTACTACGCCAAAACTCTCCCTCCTCACCTTGTCAACAACTGGAATATTCAGTCACTTTTTCTGAACAACTGCCACACATCTAGCAATTTTCCACTTCATATTTTCATAACTGTTTTGTCTAGATAAAATTAAGGACTTACTCTTAATTTTTTTCTCAAGTGTTTCTCCAATTTGTGAAGATACTGTGGAGAGCTTCACCTGCGAAGACCACGTGTACTTGAACATGGTCAGTGTTAGTTTCATCGTACAGCAGGACCACAAACACTACGTGTTGGCAAGTCTGTTTGGAAAAGTAATGGGACCTCTGAGGTCAAATGCCAGTACCATTGTATATTTTTCAGTGTTTTCAGTTCTTCCTTTTGAAAATGGCACTACACAAATAATTGTCAAGCCTAACTGAACTGCTTTTTCTCTCTCTGCTCAGGTTTTTTTCCCCATCTGTGATGACTATAACCATTTTTTTTTAAGGTGTCAGCTGCCTCCATAGACTATAGCCTTTCTTTTTTCTTTTGTCTGTGAAGCTAAGAACTTACAGAGGAGAAATTCTGGTTTTAATTTGCTGCCAGGACTCCAGGCAGAGTCTGCCTTAAGGAGACTGTGTAGTTCTAGGCTTTGCCAGGAGCTTTCAAATAGTTTTCAGTGCAAACTACTGCTAAGAAATCCTTGGATAGAGGTATCTCTCTAAATCCTGTGAGATTTTGCAGTCTTGCAAATGACAGCTCATCCAACTCCTTCCCTACCTACCTCAGTTCTTGCTTTCATGGGTCTTCCAGAGCTGCAAGGGTTAAGAATAGCCTTCCTGGTGGAATAGTGCATAGGAGATAAGCTTTCAACATACACAATTTTACAGTGGACTTTGATAATTTTGCACATGTAATGGCAAGGTGCAATTCTCCAATTACAAGGAAGTAGACTGAAGGTCCTTTTCACTCCTGCATTCCTTATCTTCTGTGTAACCCTTTTGTAACATAGACGGGAGGGCTGAACATGCAGAATCTGAGATTCTACACAGAGACATTGCCCATAATTTTCAGCAATATTATCTACATCTTTAATTAGATAAATTGAGGCATTACAATTTCAGAATAACTGCATGTTAAATAAGATGAGAGTGTCTTCATCTTACCCATTACTCAGTACAAACATGTAAATATTATTTTGTAAGTTCTTAGCTTCCAGGTAATGATTGGAAATAAAAAAAAATGGAGATTGGAACTAGGGAAATGATTAACTTCATTTATCACACTTGTTTGTTGATCTGTAATTCCAGTGTTGTGCACTGACACACAGCTTTCAGCCTCAGCCAGCTGGGCCAAAATAGGAAATAGCAGTGTTCTTTGTTTTGCATTTTTATGCTCTGATAAAATTTTTATGCATAACATTCAGTTTAGCAAAATCAGGTTGTGATTTTCAGATTTGCTGATCTGCTGCCACAAGTGCTGTTAAGAGCATCAGACCCGTGATAGTTCAGGATTGCCAGAAGTGAAGGATGTTCATTAAGGTGCCTGACTGCCATCTGAAACCGGCAACATGTATATTTAAACCACACTGATCAGTGAGTTTGCTCCACAGTAAAGATGTGCAGTGAATTATGAGACTCTGTAGCTCTCATCTCATCTTTTGTAGGGCAAGTGTGCCAACAGGTGAATATCCTGTAATCTAGAGTAACTTTGTAGTTACTTTCTTATTGCATACAAAAGTAGGAGCAAAATACACTTCACAGATTAAAATGCCATTTTCTATTGACCAGGTTTTGGAGGATTTGTTTTTCAAAGAAACATAAGTTGATTTATAAAATTCCAAGAAGTATGGTAATGTATTTTTTTTTAATGCTACTTTTTAGGATATCTCTACATTTGGGTATTTGGACTGAACATTTCAGTGAACACAATGCATGGTCAGATCTCAGGTAACATAAAATATGATAGTGTGGTCATCTAATCAGTAAATATGTCTATTTTATATTTGCAATTGCATTTCTAAGATACATTAACAAGCACATCAGTGTGTTTTGTACAATTTTGTATTAACTCAGAAATGATTTTTTATTAATCCAAGTTCATTTCTAATTATCTGTAATACAGTTAGATAGTTTATTTTTATGATTGTTCTGTTCAATTTTCCTGCACCGTTCCTCCGCTTATAATGGAATGACCTTCAAACCAAGATGATATGTATCTCCTATGTCTTAATATCAGTACTTAATTTTGTTTTGAAGTCCTTTTCAGACATCTTAAGCCACATTTTCCTTTTCTTTCTGCTGCTTAGAGATTCAGCATGTCTCACTCCCACTCAAGTATGTATGCCATTGAAATTCTCTTCCATTCAGCTTGAACCAGATAGAATGCACATTTCCATATTAGCAAAAAATGGATGAGCAGCTCAACTGAGATTGTTTTGAAAATTATAAGGAATTTGGATTAGACATAAGAGAATTACAGATGGCTTATAAATTCATTGCTTTATACATAGGTCTCTCTGAAAATAACACCTCCTAGTTATTTCTGTGGAAGCTATGACAGAGAAGAAGAGCACAATAACAGTATGTGATACAGCAGATTCCTAGCTACAAAACACTATTTTTCAGTGCAGTCAACACCATTAGCTGTGCATTTTCACCAGCCACGAACAGGAACCTGAATGCTGCACTCTTAAGAATCTGCTCCAGTGGAGGTGACCCACTGTCACTGTTACCACTGCTGAAACGCACCACCCACCTCCTCAATGAGCATTAATCTCACAAATCTAACTCAGGAAAAAAATATAGTTTATGAATTTTTAGATCTGTTTGTGAAACTTTTGCTTCTCTAATGAAAAACAGATTTGGTGTTCAGAAGTGAAGTTCAAATGCAAATACTCCTGCCAGATACCATCTGGTACATGAAGTCTTTCCAAATACCCTTTCAAATGCCTTCTGGTCTTTATTTTCAAATATTCCTGCAACTGCTTACTAACCTGCCTGAATTTTCCAAATAACTTTTACCTACTTCCAGAAAGTATTCCTTGTTTATTTGTTTTAATTTATAAATTTATCTGTACTAAAATTAAGTAACTCACTTCAGTTGCTCATTACAGATGCAGATATGTTAACGCAGCTTTTCAGTGTAAAGGAGTGCTATTGGAAGAGACACCACCATGGAACATCTCCTTTTTTTACCACTGAAAAAAGCATGCCAAACCTGGAGCTCACTGATGACGTATCATCACTGTAGAACAGCAAGGAATTTCCCAAATGCATAGAATCTCTTTTACATTTTTATGTTGTGTTAGCCTGTTGTTCTCCTCTTTCCCTGTAGCTGCCTTCCAGTACTTGAAAGTATAAGAGGATGTGTATCTTAGTTTCAGCTGGGACAGAATTGTGTTCTTCAGAGTCTGGTATGATGCTGTGTTTTTGGTTCTAGGAGAAAAACGATGTTGATAACACACCAATGTTTATCATTGCTGCTAAGTAGCATTATACAGAGCCAAGGACATTCAGGTCCAAACATTAAACAAGTCTTTTTTTTTTTTTCCACAAAACTCAAATTGTGGACTAAGTATAAATGAAGAAGTACCATTTAAATTGTTCTTGAATATTTAAGAACTGTCATTACTCTTCCAGAACATACTCAAGAACAGTCATCCACGAGTATGGTAAAATAGCTGTCTGGTCTCCAAATGTATCTCTTTATAAACACTGGAGAGCTGTAATAATCCTTAAAGTGCTTCAGAGAGTGACAGATGGAAGTATTAAACAGCTTAAATATTTACAAGTGGTCAAGAATGTGTTTTATGTGACAAAGTAACCACAGTGGCTATCAGGTCCACCCCTAGTTGTAAACTGATGGAGATGATGAATGAAACTAATGTAATTTCTGCCATCTTCAGTTTCCTCACCTCCCATTTTTTCTTTAAATCTATTGCTGCTTTCTACATTAATCCTTGTTCAATCCTGTTAACAGCTCATCTCCCTTTTTCTCTTCTATCCCAAATTACACTTTTTTGATCAACAGATTTGTTTATATCACGAAAGCTTTCTAACTATGAAGCTGTTGGATATTTCATCCCTGTTCTGAATTAAGGTGGAGAAAATAATTGAGTCTGGTCTTATTTCTTTTTACTTGGTAAAGATCTATGTTCCGTGATATATAGTGAAGAAATGAATTTGTACTGTTTCTGTACTTTACACATCATCTGTTCTGTGAAGTGTTCCCACACATATTTGCAGGGCTCCAAGGTGCATCATCCTTAAATTTCTGGGGATCTGAGAGAATTATTGCTAAGATCCAGGTAGTGATATAGTCCTATGGTGTTACATATGATAAAGCGTTGCAATGGCCAGTCATCTTCTGAAAATAAAAAGGTAGGACAAGGTTAAATCATAGTGCTGCAAGATACTGAGTACCCTTTGTAAAAGCTTGCAGGAGCAATTTTTTGAGCTTGTAACACACCTGCAAGTGTGCACACACCCAGATCCTTGTCTCTTACAATAGTGAGAACTATCTGAATCTAAACTTAGGTTTTAAAAGTGATGTGTGATTCTTCGGGATGACATAAACCTGAAAATGAAAAACTTGAAGAGCTTCTAAATAATATATTTGATCTGTTGGATGGCAAAGAATATGAAACATCGGTGGGGAATAGGAACTTAGTATGTTTTAATTTGAAATGGGTCACTAACTGCATCCTAAACAGCAGAATGGAGCCCTCTAAATATGTTTGCAGTATATGTGATGGTTGAAGGCAACACCTACAAACCAACGTAATCCTTGAACTGGTATTATTAACAGGTACATAATTCAGAGTAATTTTTTCTCAGAATATCAACAATCAAAAAACTTCTTCATGCAAGCAGGAGAGAATAAAATATTTAATCTGCTTATTTCCACCTTCTTGGAATTTAGCCCAGTCTAGTTTCCCAGCAATTCTCTTTCTTCTTCTATACACTTTAACATGCCTCATTCCAAGCAGAGTCTGCAATTGCTCTGGTGTTTCATTTTCTATCTCCCTCTTGATTTGTGCTGTTGTGTGATTAATTTCCTCTGTGATCACACAGTTTTGGACTTACCTTTGGCTTACGTCTCGAACTCTGAAGGAACTGGTAGAATGTGGATTTAACTGGAATGTGGGTAGATAGCAAGACAGCCAATGCACTAACATCAGACTAGGAAAGATCTCGATCCGATTTCCAACAGATACAGTGACTGAAATGAAACTCCAGACTTTTGCAAGTATTCCTAGCCTATTAATATTTTATATATGAAGACACAATATTAACTGATATTTCTAGCCTTCCAAATAGAAACAGTAACTACATTTCCCTCTCAATGACCCTGTTTTTCAACTCTGTAGTATGAACCTCTTTATCCCAACACACTATGTTTATCCACAAAAAAAAACTATAAAAGATTTAAAAAACCCACAATGACTAGAAATCTTCTCAGTCTTCAGAACTAGCAGAGGAGACAAGCAGACAACTTAGAGGACTTTGCAGTTTACCCAGACACCACTGTTTAAAGCACTGATGGGATATGACATGGGTGTGCAAACAATGAAAATTTAATGGTCCTCAGCTTATCAATATATATGAGTAACATTGTGCATAACAGAGCAATAACCTTTTCAGCTTTTCTAGTACTTTGAAAACTGGACTAAGTGTTCTCAGATCTGGTCTAAGGAATTCTCAGTGTTGACCTAGTTGAATTCCATTGAATTAAGAGGCATCAAGGCAATGCCAACACATAGCAAAATCCCAGTCTCTGACTTGTTCTGCTTCTCAGGAACCCTTACAGTCCTGCATCTTCTGCCTGTCTCTGTCAAGCAACTCTTCTCCTATGCTTATTAAATTTTCTTACAAATTAATGGTTTTGAGATAAATAAAGGAGCATATGTTCAGAAGATGAATTTGTCATGAGAGGATGTAAAAGAAAAACCCAACATTCGAAAGTTAGACTTGTATTAGTGATAGAAATTAGGAAAACATGAAGCTGACATTATGCTCTTTATTCATTAATTTTAAAAGCATTGCAGAAATCCTGATGGAGATGTTAGTGGCACTTGGTGCTACCTAACAGACTTCCAGAAAACTTGGAAATACTGTGAAAGCTTCAAGTTTTGTGATTATCAAGAGTTACATAAATCTATGGTACTGACAGAATAGACAGGCTACAAACAAATCAGGAGTGGCTTTGTTTCACCAAGTCCTGAAAACCTTTAAGTATGGGTATTCCACAGCTTCCCTGGGACTTTGCTCCTGTGCTGCAGCACCCTTCTCATTATTTTTTTTCCCAGTCTGCAAATCAGACTATCAAAGCCAGTGTGTGACCGTTTCCCCTTGTTATCTTGTGAGGTACTACCAAGTAGAGTTTGTCCCTGTTGTCTTTGCTGCTCCCCTTCACGTAGTTGCAGGCCACTACAGGATCTTTGATTACTCTCCTCTTTGTAAAACTGAACAAACCCAATTCTCTCAACATATCATGTGCCCTAACACTAATGGTTGGCTCATCTGGATTCTCCTCAAATTCTTAGACTCCTTCCTGAACTGATGACTCATAGTCAGACACAGGATTTCAGATACAGCATCATCAGCTCTGGATAGAAAGGGACAAAAACTCCCTTGTTCTGCTTTCTAATGCTGTTGTCTAATATTCATACCATACTCTCCACAACTCTCAGGCTTTTTTTGTGACAATGTCCTAAACAAGCTTCTTCCCAACACTTAGGCTTCTTGAATCCCTGGTGCAGATGTGAGGTCTGCATTACCCTACTTCAGTGTCATTCTCAAATTTGATGATCCAAATTTCATACTGAGCCCACACTAAGATGTTTCTCCAGAATGAGAATTTGTCTTATTTTTGTAGTTACGCGGAGTGATATTTCTCTAAGCTTGCAACAGTCACTCTAGCAAACAGAGGACCACTGTGAAGATATCACTGGTTTACAACACAAAGAGACTTTCCTTCTGATTTGGGTAGATTTTTTCCAAGCTTAAGTTTAATAAATTAAGCTTTTAAAATACATGTAAACTTCCTCCCCCCCCACCAGTTCCAAATCAAATGTTTTACGATACCCCTTACTAAATCATTTACAAAGATTATTTCATTAGTTTAAAAACTAATTAGCTATCACTAATCAAAAGTAACCCAAAGATACGGTGATAATTCAGTATCTGCACCCCTTGTCTCTCATGTTGTACACCAGTAATCCTGGTCAGACTGCTTGGACAGGTAGGTCTTGGTACCTGTGTGCATATGGCTGTAAAACTGTAAGTAAATAACATCTATGACAAAAATAAGTGTGAATGAATAAAATCAACACCTTTAGACCTTTTTAAACAATCACCCTCTTCTTCACCATGCTGAGTTGTTTTGTTTTTTTTTCTTTGCATTGATTCATGCTGTGCAGATTACAATGCAGTACAACAGTAGCTGTGAATAAGCCAATGTAAGTACCTGAACAGCTGCTGTTGAACAGTACACTGATGCTGTTACACCACACCAGGATATGAACCAATCTCTCCTATAGATTTCAATAATCCTGGAACATAAGGTATGAACATGGTATCTCATGACTTAGGAGTGCCGGAGCCAGATGCTGTTAAGGTGAATTACAGCAGCTGCAATTTCTTGTCAATATGACCACTCTGCTTTTACTCCAGAACAGAGTTCAAGGCTCTTTTGTGTGAGTCACATTAATGGCAGAGACAGGTTGAGAAAGGACAGGGAGGACTGCAAGTAAAGAAATGAAAGTGAAATGACTCACTGACTCATTGCTTTTTTCTTTTTTTTTTTTTTTCCAGAAATATCCCTTCACATAATTCTATAAAAGTATGAAGCATAAATTTGAGATGTAATAATTTGAAATGAATTGAAAAATGAAATAAAATTAAAGGTCAGTCTTAGCAGCCTCTAGAGCTCTTTATAGCTTACCGATTTATGATAGGTCCCTAATAGATAGGGAAAAATCTTCCCCTGTCAAAGCTCAGGTTGTGCTGCTTACTTACCCTTGTGCAGCTGTGGTAATATATTCATTTCTGTGCTCCCATTCTACACATTACCAATGTAATGTCACTAATATATTTACATTCATTCTTCTTTCAGAATACAGAAACAGACATAGTTTTTCTTTTCCAAGACAGGTTTGTCCAATATGGAACATATTTGGGTGCCTTGGTTGTGCTCCATTTAAGAAATTTTCTCTTTTTGTTGGAGTTTTTAGTTACGCTTCTTGAATTAATAACCGGGAACAAACCAGTCCTGGGAATGGACTGCCCTCTCCTGGAAAGATGTATGTATATTTAAAGCACGAGATTCTAAGTACATCATTGAATTTATTTTATAATCTAAAAATCAAAAACTAAATGACATCCATTATACATTACTGTAAGTGAACACTGATAAGTAGTCAAACTGATAACTGGTTACATTCTTTTGGTATGGTTTGTATTTCAGTGTACGTATACAACACATGAGAAAAACCCATTCAAAACATCCTGCTCTGTGTGTAGCTGAACCTTACACATTAATAGTTGTCGGGGAAACCTACAGGAAAGTTGCATTGTTCTAGATCTTTTGCATTCTCAACATTTTCACTGACCTCCTACATTATTGTTAATGGCTGCACTTCAAGATTTCTCCCAGTGGCTGCCAGAGGTCATGAAGCAAAATTGTTGGATGCCAAATTTGCTTGGGACTTGTGAAAGCCTCTTTCAGTCAGCAGGACACGACACTGGCAGTTTACATGCTCTGAAACCTACCTGACAGCCATCATGGGGACTGCTAAGGAGGAGAATTATTCTCTTCCCCAGATGCTATATATACATAGGTAGGTTTACTGCTTGCTGATAAGTAGCTCGTTCTACCTTGGTCATCCGTGCATCCACACAACATCAATTCTCCCACTTTGTGTCAAAAAAAGAATTACTTTTTTGTCTGAAAATATAGTGAACTGCAATTGATAAGACAAAGATTGTCAAGCTGTCTGAAACATCAATAGACCCAAAAGATCATCTGCCATTCATAGCCCAAGGAATAATTTTTACCCTGTGAGTAAATAGCAATTACCTTGGACTAGATCCAAATATTCATTGCACAAGATTTGCATCACCCTGCTCCTCTCCTTGGAGAGCAGAGAATAGACTGAAATGAGTTTTTAAGGACTTCAGGCTCTTTGAGGTGTGAATTTCGCAGCCTGTGATTTGGTCACATTAATTCTTTAAAAATATATATTAAATGCTTGCTTTGTTTATCTCTCTGCAGTCAATATAGATTTCACAAACCAATGTGATTTTCTTCTCTTCAGCATCTATCTTCTAACTTTCAATTAAAAAGTGCTATTGCTAACAAGGACGTGCTTGGCAGAGCACTCTTTCATGCCTGTCCTAAAGGCAGTTTGCCTGTATATTATCAGCTAAAATGCTGCTATGTCTTTTATCCCATATCCCCAGTTACTACTTTTGCTCTCCCCAAAGAGCTGAGAAAGCTTTGAAACTAATAACCCAGTTATTTCCCACTTTGGATATTCTGTACAAATGAAAAGGGTAATTGTAAATATGTTACCTATAAAATTGTGTGGAAGTTACTAGATTTATTATAATAAATGAACACTTGTACAGAAGAAAGAGAATAATGACATGAAAGTTATTAGTATTGTATAAGTTTTCTAACAAATTAAAACCCTAAGATTTGACAGCATGTGCATTATCATGGCAAGAGCTAAGCAGATGATATATGTCAAAGAGAACTCTACAGAGTGAACAGTTACTTTTCTGCTGAAGAGCTTTTTATCATTAAGATACACACTCTTGGTATACATTTAAAAGTAATACCTATTAGAAGTCATATGCAGTGGACTTCATGTTATCTGATTGAATAATAGAGTATTATAACCAGTCATTAGAAGAGTATTGATAGTGTGACATGACTTTTACAAGTGTCTTGACTTGTCTTATGAAAACACAAGACTAACACATCTCTATTACTTTTCCTTAAAAGCTTTCAAACCCATTAACATATTATAAATACAGTTGCCCATATTGGTCCCCTAAAAAAATAATTCACTTTCATTTCTTCTTAATTATAATGCATTTATGTCCGTGGTTTCACTTATGCTGTTCTTAGTAATCATATAGGTATGACATAATAACTGATAACATTTTTATTTAGGTCTTTCAAAAACCAAATTTATTTCTGTATTGATTCCTTCTGCCGTTTTTGCTAGAAGATTTAATCTAAATAGCGCATATGCCACCCATGTCTGCATTTAACACAGTACACCTGGTCAGTTAAAAAATCAATTCTCCCACTGCAATTCTGGTCTCCACAACATAGGAAGGATGTTAAGGTCCTTGAGGGTATCCAGAGGAGGCACTGAAGCTGGTAACAGGGCTGGTAGGCATGTCCAGAGAGGAGAGGCTGAGGGCACTGGAGTTGTCAAGTTTGGAGAAGAGGAGGCTGAGAAGTGACCTCATTGCTCTCTGCAGCTCCATGAGGAGGGGAAGCATAGAGTGAAGTGCTGTTGAGAGGACATGCAGGAACAAAGTTGTGCCAGAGGAGTTTCAGACTGGATGTCAGGAAAAATTTATATACTGTGAGAGTGGTCAAACACTGGAACAGGATTCCTAACAAGACAGCTGATGCCTGATGCCCAGCAGTGTTCAAGAGGAAATGAACACAACTTTGGACAATGCCCTCATTAATATGATATAAATTTTGGTTAGCCCTGAATTTATCAGGCAGTTGGACTAGGTAACATTTACAGGCCCTTTCCAACTTAGCTATTCCATTCCATTCCATCCAACTCTTTACAGCAGCCACTGTACTTTATAAAGTAGTTCAAAATATTATTTTGCTTTTAAAAAGTAATTTTCTAGCATTATCCTCTGTAAGACAGATGCTTTTTTTTTTTTTATCAGCCCAGTTGACATGGCTAGAAATCTGTTTTATTTCCAAAAAACAGTGACCTATGACTGGATACATAGCTGATTACTGTCACCTTTATCAGACAGAAAGTAGAGGTATGGATAGGAAATACTCTCCTCAAGTGAGAAGGAATAAAATTCCCCTTTAAGGGAGACCCTTGATAGGGCAGAATAAATAAATAAAAATTCAACACAGTATCTAAGACAGAAATGTACAGGGGAGACAAAGAAAGGGTAAGACTAAATAGTCCAGTGACTGTGCATGTAAGATACTGGCCAGCACTGTAGCTCATTGTGGCCTTGCATACAGTTTTGACATTTACTTTTAGGCCAGTAAAACTTGTACTAAGAAATGTCATAGCAGATTATTATCTCCTTAGCTAATGAAATGTCTAAGAGGAATTAATAAGTTTGTCCCAAAATTTCCAAGAGGTAATTGCAACAATAGTCTGTACCAGCCAAGCACCCAGCCCTGCAATATGCAGGAAAGGACATGACGAATGTAGGCATGGAAAAAAATCAAGGATAAGGTCCTTATAACTGTTATATTTGTACATCGCAGGCATAGAGCGAGTATGCAGTCAGATGTCCTGAATCAGCTTCTCCGTTGAAAGAAACTGCTTTTGCTGACTTTTTCTCTCCAGAGACCCCTCTAGCCTTGGATTCTTCCCAGCAGTCAGTGCTGAATGCCAACTTGGCCTGGGGAGAATAGGAAGGCACTTGAAACATGTGAAACTAAACAGGCATTTTCTGCACAGAAGGCATTTATAACAAAAGAAACTGCACTATGTAGAAAAAAGGAATTTATAGTTATGACAGGGTACAAGATAGGGGGAAAACCTCCTGTTGCCCCAGTGCCTTGGCCTGTGGTTGTCAGGACTTCAGAGGCACCACTAGCCCTGCATGTCCCTGGTCACCCCCAAGCCCAGTCCCCACATTAACCCAGAGCCAAAGGCTCCAGTGAGGCCACAAGGCCAGGCTCCAGCTTCCTACAACTCTGCCCCACAGCAAGACTATGGCACAGCGTTGGCCTGTACCCAAGTCCAGGGAGGTGCCCAGTACTGCCAGTGCCGTGCTCCTGGTGGAATGAAGGAAAGGACAGGCTGCAGGCCCAGCTCCTTCAGAAGCAAATTAGTTTTCTCCTTATTTCCATCAGGAAAGTGTTTGCAGCTGTCTCCACAAGACAATTCCCTGTGGTGGGCAATATTTTGAGTTCAAGACAGAGGGTGTACAAGAAGTGGCAGTCAGTGAAAGTGGGGTAATGCAGCAGAACTCACACTAGGCTTCTGTGAAGCACCCTCAAAACAGAACAACTTCGCAGCCTTCAAGATCTGTCTCTTCATTCACCCTCGTAGAACTCACTGTCTCCAGTCCTGTCAGAGCTTGTTCACACCAGGAGCTGAGAACACCTTGCACAGAGTTTACATGAGCCAGACTTTTCTTGCAGCCAAGGATCTGGAAGGATGTGATTAGCCCAAGGCATCCCATCTGTGTTTATCACCTGAGGTGTCAAAGCAGGTGCAGATACAGCCAATCTAGCTTTGGCTGCAGCTGTGCTGAAGCACTCTAAGACCACTTACAGGAGAAGAATAAACACAAGAAACATGAGAAATAGGGATATGAACATGAGAAATAGGGATATGATCCTTTCTTGCATTGCCCACATGCATGCTTTGCTCAGAAAAGGAACAGCCTGACTGGTACAACTGGACCACAAATAGAGGAATAGACTGGCCCCCATGGCACAGGGGTGGCCATAAGATAAAGAATCAGCAGAGGCCTATGAGGCACAGCAGATACATAATAAGGTCAGCTCAGGTATTTGTTCACAAACATGTGATTAAGAAATTTATCATGAATATCTCATGAATATGTATAAGTGATATGTGCTTTTCTTGATGTATTTTGCACGTTGTTCAGATCAGCCATCACATCAATTTTACTGATTCCTTTTAAAAAAAAGCCTGCTATTTTATTTATTATGTAAACAATTTACACCAAACAACTACTAGGAACTTATAGATTTTTACTGTCCTATGGTTTTTTTTTTTTTTTTTTTTTTTACAACTCCACTATTTTACTTGATGCCTTTTTAATTTTTCCATATACTGTAAGAGGGGAAAAGACTATAACATAGAAAAAGTTTTAGGTTAGACATCAGTAACAACTTAAGGAGAACTTTAGCTGCTTTCCAGAGAAGGGTGTGGAGACAACAAGCTGGGAAATCTTCAACTGGTGGCTGTTCAGCCAAGAAAATCAACATCTATCAACAGACATAACTTTTATGCTCCATTTGAATAATCTGCCCTTCAAGAAGGTCATAATTAAATACAAAATTGATTAGAACTCGTGCAATCTAAAATAAGTATCAGTCGCTTATTTTACAAGGCCATTTAGTTCTGGAGAATTTTCTAAAGCACTTCATTATCTGCTAGTTAATTATCTGGCTATTCTAGGTAGAGAGTTTTCAGCAGGAGCAGCACTGGTTGAGAGCCAGAGCCCCACAAGCCACAGACACCAGAACAGCAGGCCGAAACAAGTCTGACTTGCATACATTTCTCTTGGTAGCTGGGGGCCACTCCTGCTAAAAACAATTGAAGTATCAAGGTGAGGCAACACTAGCAGTCACTATTACTTTGTGAAAAGCAGGAGCAAACCAAGAATTCTCAGTACCCCCAAGGCAGAGGAAACTGCTAGTGGAATGGAATTAGGCTTGTAGACTCAAACTGGAAACATTTTGAGAAAGATTTCTAAGTGTTTCCAGGGCAGTTTGGAAAAGAAGAAATCTTATTACGAGTTATTCTACTCAGGAAGTCTTCCTTGGAAAAGGATTCTGTGTCTTGTTCTCTTTCCACAGGAAACCAAAATGCTGAACCAGATGAGCTGCAGCACTGCAGCCTGCCAACTGCACACAGCATGCGGGAATAATGAGGGTGGCTAGTGGGGATGGTGGCAGCAAGAGCTTGGATTTATAAAGCTGGAAATTGCTGTGGAATCTTGCAGTTACAGTTCCTTCTTTTATGTCTACAAGTTGTGCAGAGAGACCACTCGAGAAGAGAGGCAGATGGCAAGTGCAAAAGCCATTCTGCAGGAAAAATAATAAACAATTAACAAAAAAAAAACACTATGAAAAATTACTGCCAGTGACTTTGGAATAAAATTATTCTGAGGAATTTTTTAGTTCCTAAGTCTACTTCACAGAGTTAGAAGAAAAGTGTAACAAAAAGCGTTACGTTGTTCAAGCACAGCATGATAGGAACATTCAGATTTGGAATGTCTGGTGACTATCAAACCTGTTCTTGAAACTTCCAGTGGTGAAGACCCCACAACCTTCCCAGGCAAAAGCTCCAGTGCTTTCTTTTATTCAGCACCAAGTAGATTATTTTTCTAATCATGATCTCAAAATTTCTCTTGTATCTTTAAAAAAAATACTGTTTGCCTTATCCTCCACACTTATTATGAACTATCTAACATTTCTTTGCAGTAATCACTATGTAACATACACATGTTATAATAAACGTATATTCATATGCCTGTATTTGAAGACTCAGTGTATATTGCTTTAACATTATAATCTTTACACAAATCAACTCATTCTTTTTTGGTTGTTTTTTTTTTCCAGCCTACCCCACATGGCTTACTAGCAAGTTGTATTTGATTTTCAGAGTTGTTTAACTTGGAATGAGTGAGGTGTTGCTGTGTCAGACTACCTCATGTCCTTTTTCAAGTGTCTGAATCAGGCCTCGTGTCTGTGTTATTTACATAATCTAAATAAATACCTATAGATTTTGAACTTTATATTCCTTCCAGCCTGGGAAAATGATTATGCTTAGCACCTAATCTTTTCTTTGCGGCACAAAAGAGGGACAGTGAAGCATACTGTCTCTGTTTTATAAATAAGAAACTTGCTATAGTGTTTTGTTCAGGACACATCACAAATGGGACAAATGTTAGCATGTAGGTATGTAAGAAATAGTCTTGAGCTCCAGGTACACATGAAGCAGACACATTTTCCCAGGCAGGGAAGTCAAGCTGCTTGCCTTCTTCTCATCTCCATTCTCACAGCTACTTAAAATTGCAAGCAACAGGCTGTTTGTGCAATGCCCCACGCCAAGCAGTTAGCCAAATAGGCAGACTACGGATCTCTGACCATGTTACTGCCTCTTCCATGGTGTTTCATTTCTTCAGCTCTCACCTCCTTCTGAAGTAAACTCTTCAGGGCTGAAACACTTAATGCTTTGGCCCTGATTTCAGGAGGCTCTGATGTTAATAAAAATCATCATCACTAGCACCCCCTAGAAAAAAAATGAAGTATCCACTAGAAGCAAATTATCACCTCATCAAAACTAACATGCAAGAACAATAAAAATGGTTTTCACATGTACTGCAGGAACAGAGCTAGGTCCTGCTCTGTGCTTAGCATATCTGAATGGCATACTAACAGTCTCCTTTATTTTTGTGTATTGACATATTGGGCCAGAAGAATTATCAAGCAGGAAACCACTAATGAAATTTAGAGGACAGTGCATTCACTCCCCTTGGAAACCTGCCCGAGGCAGTGAATGCTGTGGCCAGGCCCAGAAAATGCAGAATATAATACTGAAAAATAAAAAAACAGCCAATGAATATTAAGCTGTGCTGACCACTCATACCCACTCTATGACTTCTTGTAGTTGATTTCTCACTTGTTGCTCCTATCAATGCATCTTCACCAGGAAAGAACAACTAGAAATTAGTGTAAAGTACTTTAGAAACTGGTTCTTTGAAAGGAACTTGCATCTGGTGGGAAAATGATAACTTGTTAGTATTTCATGGAGGTCATGACTCACATTTTTTGTTTCAGGCAAGTATAATTAGCCAGTTCTCAGATAAATTCTTCTGTTACTATTTCCTCACAGAAGGACCTATACTTGACAAGAAACACTTATTTCTCACTCACTCGATAGAAAATGCAATCATCATCTTTTCTGTTCCTAAACTTGTTTTCCTACAAGAGTAGGAACAAATTTAAAAATTTAGAGAACACACAAGGCCTTTTTAAATGTCCTCTGAACACAGCAGAAATATTTCTATGCCATGGATAGACTTTACTGAATCAGTAGCTTGAAGCATATCTTTGATTAATGGATAAGTTTTCTGTTCATCAAAAGAAAAATACACACTCCAAGCCACCACAACAGAACTGCATGAAATTCCCAGTGAAAATATAAAACAAACAAGCATGTGTAAATCTGTCTCTTTCTCCAAGAGAAAAGCCTGATTAAAGTATTTTGCAATTTGACACTAGGCATTAAAAGTCATGTTTAGGTTTGGTTTTTTTAGTTGCTAAACAGTTCTATAGCTCTGTCTTCCCAAATTGATCTAAAAACATAGGTTCAAGCTTGTAACACTTATTTTATCTGTATCTATTTTTATTGCAAGGGAATTTTCCTTCACATTCTTATTTTTCTAGGGTAGTTGAAATATGTGCTTAGCCATCACACATTTTGTTGTTATTCCAAATAGATGCCTTTATTTTCCACTACATCTTAATCTTCATGTTTTTCAGTGTTAATGTTAGATTTGGCTTTCTTTCTACTATTCTTTCTCATTGTTTCTCCTCTGTTCTCAATGTTTGCATGCAGTCTTTTGTAGGCAGAACATAGCTTTGAGAAAATGAAGCTTACTAGATAGTAATAAGTTCAAAAAGATCAAACCAATCAACTTGAAGCCTCTTATTTCAACAATTTATAACTTCTTTAGAAATACAGGAAGTGCAATAATTATAACTATTGTAGCATTTTGGAGGCTGTTTCAGATCATCTTATCAGTGCCCTGTTATCCATCATTTTGTTGACTTCCAGGCTAGTGCTGAAGGCTTTTAGAAGTCATGGTCTCCTCAGAGGGACACAGCTATGGAGGTAATAGCAAATAAAAGGTCTCTACAGAGTTTGTGATTTGGTAGTGCTAGAAGCAATCATATTTGCAAGTCAATACCTGGGCTGCACGGTTAAATCTTATGAAATATTTTCATGTTCTTCTTCCATCAGTTACTGAAATTTCAGCTTCAAGTCATACTATTTTCTGTTTTCATTGTCTCAGAATTCTATTGATTTACTGTGATGAGAGGAGTAAAGGAAAGAATTGAGAAAGCAAATAACTTATTTGCATAAGACAAATCTCTTCAGGAGTGCTGTGAGACAATCAAGGAAATAATAAATCCTTTGGTCATTTGTTCCTCAGATAAACACCAGACATCTCTGCCTGTAGGGGTTCAGATTCACCTGCCTTGTCAAAAAAAGTATCATCTGCTGCACCCTTCTGGGCATTGCCAGAACAGCACATTCTACAGAAAATCCCGAACAAAACCAAGTAGAACAAGAGCTAGGCTTTCACGAGCAATGACTGATGTGACTTTTCTTATTTCTAGCATAAAATAGGCACTAAATCTCTCTAGCTTTGACTGACCTAAGGCTTAAATGAGATCCAAGAGATAAGGCTATCCCATTATACTTGCAAGCAGACCTAGAGCAGCTTCAGACTTTTGCATTTACATTCAGTAGCGATTATTATTTGATAGAAGAGCTGTTGGTCACAAAACAAGCGAGGTTTGGCTCTGCATGATTTGTAACCCCATTCACCATGTATTCATGCCTCTATTGGTAAACTCACTTCTCTCATATAGCAAACTTGTTAGTCTTTAGGTCCTCTGTGACCTCTTCAATGAGGAAGAATCTCCTAATCCTGTTTCATCTCATTCCCATATGGTTTATACCATTTCCAAAAACACAATTCATCCAGTACAGCTAGAAAAACTTTTGAAAACTCCTAACTTCAATTTAACCTAACCTTGCCTTGTTAATTTTAACTACAAGTTGAATTGACTTTGCAGGTAAACCAGCTGAAAGTCATAGGGCACTGATTGCCTGATTTATCTCAGCTGAGCCCCATAGGGGATGGACATGTCACTGAAATGTGTGTGGGCACCTTGTGTATCTTCTGATGGACTCTAGGTAGTCCTGAGATATCTTGAGATTTCAGAATCATTACTTGGTTAATACATATACATCATACATTGCACCAAAGTAAATCATGCTTCCCAATTCATGAACAACAAACAAACAACCCAGAAATGGGAAACAATTGCAGGAAGGAAGCTTATTTCTCTCAGGAAAGAAATGAGATAGCTGAAAGAAATTCCGAGACAGCATTATCTGAAGCTGGTATAGGGATGTATTTTACAAAGCACTGTAAATCCTAAGTAGTTCAAAGACCATGCAAGTCTGAGGCTGAAGATATCATTGCAACCTAAGGAAGAATACACAGCACTGTGTAGAATAAAATTGTGGTTAGAAATAGTTTATAAGTTTTCCACCACTGTGAACTCCACCTTTACTTTAGCAAAATGAGGCCAAGCAAACTTAAGAGCAAATACATGCCCACAAAACAAGAGAGTGCCTTCACATTTCCCAGCATCCAATACAAATGACTGCATCTGATTTGGTAATATCCAATTCAAGGTTGTTTGAACATGAACTGTATGGCAAAGAGGGATCATAGTATGGGAGAATCATTAACTTAATCTGCCTGCCCTGTTTGTTTGATGCCTCCTCAATCCAGTACAAGTCAATAAAACTTTGTGCACTGACAGACAACTTCCAGCGCCCACCAGCTGGGCCAAAATGGGAGTTAACAAAGCTACTTTGCTCCTTCTTTTCTTGCTCAGCTCAGGTAAGAGTCTTTTTCCTTCCATTTTCCTTCCTCCATGTGTGGGTGAGATGGGGGCCAAACACTTGAAAGTTTCACGCTGCACTAGTGGGTCACCAAATCATTGTGTCACCACTTACATGGACAATTTGGGGCTTTCTGGCTACCAAGTCAGATCTGTGGTTGCTTTGGTGCTTGTTGGAGGTAGGAGAAGAACAACAGCCTTGGCTTCTGCATGGGAATTAAATGGCCAGCATTTGCCAGCATGCCAAATGGCCAGAAACATGGACACCTTCAGCAAGTAGTCCAAAAGCCTCTGAGAAAATCCACAGCAGTCAGTGAGGCAGTATCTCTAATTCAACAGGCCCTGGATCAGATCCTGGAGCTATTTCTATTGCCATGCATTGCCAAGAGTGGTGATCCTGATTTTCATCCATTATGGCAGGAGTTTTAAGGTTTTTAAAAGTAATATTTAAAGCAAAGTTTAAAAAAGAATGAAAAAAATCTCCTTGATATTTCAGTGACTTCCCAGTTTCTCTTGTCAAACTCTTAACACAAATGTTCTCTAGTTTCTTGGAGCAGTAGGTGTAAATTTAATCCTCAACAAACTAGATTAATTTTTCCAGAAGTGAGCCTAGAAAGAAGCTAGGAGTTCCACTGTAGGGTAAATAACCCCCAAGGATGATACTCAATGTAAACAGTATTGAAGATGGCATATTTTAGTAGGCCTATATAGGTGGTACACAGTTAGCTAGCAAAAGAGAGCAGCTCACCTTTAGGATGATAGAGGCTTGCCACAGACTCCACACAGGAGGGATCTCCAAGAAGAGAACCTTCCCTAGTGGTGGTCAGCCCTTAAATGGGGTTTGGGAGAGGTAGAGCCAGGCTATATCACCTTCATCTGTGCCACTGTGGTTGACTCGGTGCTCGCCTCAGGTGTGCAATCAGTGGTTCAGGCCGTGATTCAACAGTTCCCATACATCCACTAAAGACGACATATGAATTTCAAGAGCATCCGCGAAGTTGTGTGAACTATCCACATATCAATGATGCTGGAACTGGGGTTCCCCAGAGAAAGCAACTTTGACTTTGCTGTGTATGTCAACAATACCTTACCTGAAAAATGAAATAATTAAGCTGCATGACTTCTGTAACTGTAACCTAATACTGGGTATGGAAACAAACTGTTCTTAATATTAGGAACAGAAACATGGAATCTTAATGGACGTGAAAGAAATTGATTAGGTGGAAAATTCCTTTATGAGTAAAAATATTTGAAAGTTGATTGTTAAATATATGAGCAAATTCATCATTCACATCTGATGTACGTGTGACTTTCAGATACAATCACACTAATTGATTCACTAGTTTATAATGGAGTATTCTGTTGCACCAGAGATGCAGCCTGACAAATTCATTATTAAGCCTGTTTAAGCCATTGCAACAAACACAGTGATGGTCATTGTGAAGGAGTGTACCATCAGTTTATGACTGAGATTTCTTACTCCAGGGCAAGATATATAGGGACAAACAACTGTTCAGTGACCAATGAAACTGTGGTAATTATGGTTTCCACATACGCTCATAATCTCACATTCTCCCAATTCATAGTTCTTCAAAACTTCAGTATTGATACCACTTCCCATTTTTCTTTGACTGGTGTTTGTTTCACAGCTTTGCCTATCCAATATGAAAAGTGGGACAAAAAGTCACAGATCTTCATAACTGCAAAATTCTAATTTTTAATGCCTGATTCCTTTTCTTCTCTTGTAGTGGAAGGAGACATACTGGATGGCTATTTAAGAACAGATGGTGTTTGGGTACTTACTAGAAATAAACAGTTTTACAGTACAAACAATGAAAAAGAATGTGCAGAGAAATGTGATGCTGAAATAAATTTTAATTGCAGGTAATTTCTGTTGAATCTTAAAACACTTTCTGCTGTTAATTAGAAGTCCACATCCTCAAATTTGGACAGAAAGCAAATAAATAAATAAACCAGTGGAATATGTAGCTGGACAAGGAGAGTACGGAAAAGGCAAACAGTATACATATATTTGTCATTTCAACACATGTACAGTAATACTGGGTCTTCTTCAACCCTTTTGCTCTACACATCCTCTTTAGAAATGTGCTACTCAGAAACCAGGATGGGAACTTCAGCATGGGCTGTACATGAACACATTAGTGTTAAACAAGTCCTGAGCCATTGGGGAACACAAGTGACTTTCACTCAGGTGCCAGCTCCTGGGAAGTCCCTCTTGGAAAGAGCCCTTCTTCTCCAGAGATCAGGGCAGCTGGCCATGCAGGCAACAAGAGCTGTCTGAGAAGTGCACAATCTGCACCCGTAGGTAATCCAGAATGGGATTAAGAGCCACTTGCTACAGCTGTTCCCACACCACATTCATGCTACTGCAGCCCTGCCCACAATAACATTCCCTATGCCCTTGTCTCATAGCTTATCTCCATCCACAAATTAGCAAAATGTCAAGAAAAAGGTGATTCTGCAGTCTTTCTCTACAAAAGCCCTAATTCCTGCTCTTATCCAATGCTACCTGCAGGGTAGACTTGATGCTGCTTTGTTTCACAAAAGAAGAGTGAGATGTTTTTAATTCATTGTAGGGAAAAGCACTAACCTAAGCAGCTGGAGTGCCATTGGCAATGTTTTGCCAATGCTGTAGCTCACTTCTCAAACAGTAACTTATTCATACAATCTCACATGTTGAAAATGCCAGCCACTTCAAAGCAGTAGAAAATGTCAGTGCATCAAATGCTGAGTACAGCCTCTGAAAGAGGTAAATGGTTATAAGAAAGTTCTAGTAAAGTAATGATTGATAGAAAAATAATTAAAATTTGAAAATTTGAACTGAATATACTTTCCTATATTCTTCTCAACAGGGCCTTCCTATTCACCAAGAAAAAGCTACAGTGTTTGACGTTAGCTGAAAATACCAAAACAACAGTTGTATTCCACAGTGAAGATGCAGCTCTATATGAAAAGAAAAGTAGGTATATAATATGGCACTACACATTTGTACATTAAGCCTATTTTTACTGCATCCTTTCACTCCCTGCTGCAGTGCTGGAGCAAATGACTGCAGGTGGTCACAGTTTCAGAGAGATGAGCTTGAACCCATTATGAATTGACTTGGAGCTGCCAGAGAATTTCCCATAGAGCACCAAAGATTCTGACATAAGGCTTGGACTGGACTCAGTCAGATCTCCTTTAGTCATGCCAGGCATAATAAGCATACTACAAAGCAAAAATCGTGCCCTTTTTTCTTCCCACTATGTATTTACTTAAAGGAAATCAGTAGAAGTAATGATTGCAGCCTGTGCCTCAACGTTTTAAATCTTTTACTAAGGTAAAAATTGATCTGTTTCCTTTTGAGTTAGAAATGGATTAAAGGAGGAATTTCTTCTGTACAATTTTTCTGCATATATTGAAACCAAATTGACATATGCATAAGTAATTAGTAGCTTGAAATTACTCTTCTAAATTAAGTATAATTGATCCTAAAGATGTTCTGTAACAGGAGGCCAGAAAGTAACAACTGGTGCAAAGCAGCACAAATCAAGACACAGCCCTTACTTCATCTGTGCTCTTTTACACTGCTTGCCATTGTATAAGCTATTCCAAACTTCTGAAACACCTGAAGAGATGCACCTGATCCTAAAGTTATTACCAGAGGATATGATTTTTATATCCAGGAGCCTTCGCTTCTCAGGAAAAGGAGGGAACGCTATTGGTTTATCTTGGCTTCTCTTTTTTTTTTTTTTTTTTTTTTTTGGATGCCTACACACCCAAAGTTCATCCCACTGACCTTCACAGTCTCAGATATTCCACAGTTCAATAATTTATAGTATCCTGAAGGGATAGTTGCTGTGAATGTGCATATCACCAGTATATCTCAAAAAATCTCTAGATGCCAGTGAAAGACCTTGTTTTATATCTCAGTGTTATGGTAATATAAATATGCAGTTCATAGTAGAAACTTACTGCATCTTTTCTAATTTTATTTTACTGGGTTCATAAATGCTTCAAGAATTTTATTCTCTAGTTTCTTATTCATTACTAACTAATGTATTTTAAAATACCTTATGGAATTACATTTCTGTGTTCACATGTGGTCGAGATTCAAAACATGTAGCTAAACGGATTAACTTCAGAGTTAAATCTGTGTATTATGAGTTATAAGAGATGTAGTGTTGTAAAACTACTGAATTAAAAAAAATCTATTTCAGTTTACCTTCTACAGTGTAAAAGAGGAATTGGGAAGGACTACAGGGGAACAGAAGCCAAAACTTGGAGAGGTATTCCGTGTCAGAAGTGGGCAGAAAAATCACCCCACAATCCAAAGTACGGCCATAATTATATTTGTCTTTATGTTGTTCTGAATTGTTTCCAAGCTTCCCCAACTTTATGTATAGAAAAAACTTCATATTGCAAGTTATTAAAAAGACATTTTAAGTAAAATTTCAGCTTTCATGTTACTTTTGATTCTACTGGCAGAAAACCGCAATGGTCTAGGTAAGGAAAAGCTGCATTGTCAGCTAGAGAAGATTTGTCAACTCACTATGCATCTTAAAAAGATGAAATTCTGCTTCCACCAACACTGACTGAAAATTTTACTACTGCTGACAATGAGGCCAGAATTTCTCTCTTCCATTGTAGATGTGAAAAAAATGAGCAGTGGTGTCTTTCCAGCTCTCTGACTCCCCTGCCAGACTTCATTCTAATGAAAATTGGAACCGCTTACTTAGATTTGTAGTTTAAAAATCTTCTCAGGGAGGATTGTAGTAGGAAAATTCATCAGGTGACTTCCTTTAGTCTCTTCAAGTTTGAATCCAGTTGCACTAGGTGAATAGCCTCCAGAAATACTACACTTTTCAAGTAGCTGAGCTAGAAAAAATGCATCACAGACCCTCAGGTTGCAACAAGTTGACTAGATAGCTGGATACATGTAGTAGAAATGATAGTATTTCTTCAAGATTTGCAGAGTTCTTATAAACTCTATGCTCACTCATAATTGGCAGTTGGGGTCTAGGAGGAGGTTACTACTAATGATCATTAGAAAACGGTTGTCAGATTTCATTTATGGATTAGAACTTACAATCTGTTTCTCTCATTTTAACTTTGGATGAGTAGAGCCCAAAAGTAGCTGAGTAAGTTTGACATATCCCTTCTGTTCTACTTAATGAATTGTATTAAAATATAATTTTAATACTATTACAGCTTTACACCTGAGAAATACCCCAGAGCAGAACTGGAGGAAAACTACTGTAGAAACCCTGATGGGGATGTAAGAGGACCCTGGTGTTATACAACAGATCCTGCTACAAGATATGATTACTGTAGCATCCCAGAGTGTGAGGGTCAGGTCATACAGGCTGGAGAAGGTATATTTATTTTTCTGGGAAGGGGTTTTCAGTAAGGATGTAATATTATTCCTGCAGTTTGTTCTTTTTTTATTATTGCATATTAGTTTCAAATGTGAATTTAGGTCAAGCTGAAACTTAAGATCTCAGCACAAGGACTGTTTTCCTAGCTGGTTCCAGTTTGAAAATAATGTTGTAAATACAGAGGATTTTTTTTTTAAGTCATTTGCTGGTATTGTTCTGCTCTTACCCCTAGTGATTTATTTAATTTTACCAAGAGTAAAGAACAACCCAGGTTCTGTGTCACATATAAAAACTCCAGTGCAATCAGTATATGCAAATATGTGATAAAGCCCTCTCTGCAAATGTATCCCCAAAGCCTGATTCATCTGATTAGGCTATAATTCAGTCTTCTAGATTCCTTTAATCACTGTTTAGAGCAAAACCTTCTGAAAGAACAACAGATTTCTATTATTTCTGTTTTTCTGTCAGTATAGTCTCTCATGAGGAACAGAGTTCAAGGACTGGTGAACCTTGCTTTGTTTTCATTCCACATAGATCCTACAGTGGAGTGCATGGAGTGTAATGGTGAAGATTACCATGGAAATGTTTCCAGAACAGAGTCTGGGCTTGAGTGTCAGCGCTGGGATGCCCAAGAACCTCATATGCATGGTTATACTCTGAAACAGTGAGTCATATTCAGTGCTGTGTTGCCTCACTCATTTTTGCAGTACCTGGGAGACCCTGCCTGCAATCAGCCTTACTGCTACATCTACCCACAGCAAACTCATAAGCTTATCTTTCATTTTCAATGTGCAGCTTTCCAGGGAAAGATCTGAAGATGAATTATTGCCGTAATCCAGATGGCGAACTTCGGCCCTGGTGTTTCACCATGAGCCCCACTAAGCGCTGGGAATATTGCAACATTCCTCGTTGCAGTGAGTCTGACTTCTTGAGATCACTCCATAGGGTAACTCTTCTAATTAAAATAATGCAGGGAGGGGAAAGACAAGAAGTTACAGTTGTTAGTATCCTGAGGAAATCCTTGTGAGTATGGGAAAGTGCACATTAATGAGCAGAATCACTCACTATGCTTCTATTGCATAAAATCATGTAAGGTGACCTGCACCTAGGGGTTAGAAAAAATACATCACCTAGGGGTGTGGGTGTCACAAAGCACTACAGTGCCAGAGGTGGTATAGAAACTCTGATTTGTCTTGAACCACCTTACTTTTCAATTCACCTGAGAGACAGAGCATTCTGTCTTCAACCACCTTGCTTATCCAGTTACCTGAGAAGGCAGAGCCATGAGAAACACGTAAGCCTCCATGGACATATTGTGATATTTTACCCAAGTTTGGCCAGCACATCTAGCACTGCCTGTTTCTTAGTGAGGGATAAGTTCTGAGAAACATGTTCAGGCCTCAGGAGAAAAGCTAATTTGATTGTTAGCTAACTTTGACCATGAAGAAGAACACAATAGATCTGGACATTTCCAAAGCACTGAATAATGATATTAGGACTGCCATTAGCAGAACTAGACTGCACTCTGAGAAAATACTTTGTGTCTGTATCAGTAGAGCTTGCTTTCTTAGCACCTACTCTTGCCAGTGCTGTAAGCAGCACTGTTTGTTTGCAAGATGTAGTTCACTTCAGCAAGCACAATCATAGGTATAATGAGGAAGTTGCGAAAGATACAATAGCTTGTCCATTTTGTGCTTAAAACTTAGAATTTAAAGAACAGACCAACCTTTTTGAGTCCCATTTTTTCTGCTCTGGGAATTAACTATACAATGTAGATGTTATATAAATGTATTTTACATTCCCTTTTCTTTTGCCCTCTGGAGGTTCTGTGGCTCTATTCATTGTTGTTATTTTTATGTTCCCCATGTGCCAAGCCAATTATTTTTCTCTCACTCTTTCTTCCTACCTCATATTCCCAATCCACTGACTCCAGAATTCTACCTCTGAAGTGACTTCTTTAGTGACTGTTATAAAGGGGCAGACACAGGGCAGTCAACTGTCAGCCTGACTGCTTGTAGAAATATGTGCTTAGGCTTTGCCATGACTTTTCACCAATATAAGCTCTGCTGAAAGAAAAATTGGAATGTCACCATTATAGAAAGCAAGTTTTTTAATATAGACATTTTCTAGCTGCATAGTTTCTATTCTTCACTTTTCTTTTTTTTTTTTTATTAATCCAATTACAGCTACACATCCAGCAGTCTCTGGCCTGGGCTTTCAGTGTATTTCAGGGAATGGAGATGAATACCGAGGCAGGATAGCCATCACTGAATCAGGCAACACCTGCCAGCACTGGGACATGCAGTTTCCTCACAAACATGGCTGGATTCCTGACAGATATCCCTGCAAGTATGCTGAGCCTCCTCAAATTTAGCAAATACCCAAGAGCATAGTTTTCCCTTGGTGATCCTGATACAAAGACAAGAGGAGCAGATATACTGATAAGCCATTTTCTCTCTTTTTGTCACCTCTCACTACTTCTGTTCAGGTCTTGATTGTTCATTTTTTTTTCCGCACTGCTTTTCTTTAAACAACTTAATTCTCATGTACTCATCTCACCTGTACTTGCATTCCTTCTCATCCCACTGCAGTTGTGTTTACAGCTTTTATGTAAACAAAACCCCTGGTTGTGTTCTCTGACACTCTTTTATATATATTATATATTTTAATATATATATAACCACTGAGATGAGTTTTGCATGCAGCAACTGTGAATAGTCTTGTACATAACCCTTTTTTTCTAATCTCCAGTGAATTATTTAAAGTGAGTGTTTCTGTTTCAGGGGTTTAGAGGAAAACTACTGTAGAAACCCTAACGGAGAGAAGAGGCCCTGGTGCTACACCATCAACAGCAGTGTTCGGTGGGAATACTGTGCAATTCCACAGTGTGATGGGACAGAGCAGAGTGCTGGTATGAGTAGTGGAGTGCAACTAGTGGAGCGCACTTAAGGACATCAAAGCAGAGATACACTTCTTTCTTCTCATCGTGAATGTCAAATATTTTCAGTCACATTGTCACTGCTGTTAATGCAGTTGTTCTGCTAGGTATGCTAGAAAACTTGACAATCAGTGGGCTTCCAATGGAAGTGCAGTGAAGACTGAAACGACCCAGCACAAGAATTGCAGAATCAAAAAGGTGTTCTGTTTGGTTTTGTTTTCCAAATGAAAGGCATTATTAGCAGTTAACTGGAAAAATAAAAAAAAGAGTTTAAAAGAGATTAAAATTACTAAATAAATGGAAATCTCATTTTTGGCAAAAAGCAAAAACAATCAAACAAACAAAAAACAGAAGAGGGGACAGTAGTTCCAATTATAACAAAATCTCATGAGAAATACCCATGATTTAAGCAGAGAAAATAACAATAAAGTGTTAGTTCAATTAAAAGGATAAAAGGAGATCAGAGATTTAACATAATCTGTATTTTAGAAATAGAGACAAAATCAGTAAGATTCTCATCTTTGTGGAGTTTTCCTTTTCAACGCAAACACTTCCACAAATGCCAAAATGAAACGGAGTAATGCAGCCTCCATTGGCTGGCATCTGATGTTTGAGGATAATCTGTGAAAGTTCTAAATACTTTTGGAAATATCCTTTTGTTTTTCACACTGGCTAAGATGCTCTCATAGGAAATCCACTGCATAAATGAGTGAATCCTTTTAGTTTCATGCTTTCTTGTGCCTGCTCAATATGATCATAAAATCATTATGCAAGTGATCTGTTTCTGTTTTTGTTTTTTTGTTTGTTTGTTTGTTTTTTGTTTTTTCTGCAGATATGGCTGTACAGGTATTCTTGCCAGAGGAGTGCTATCAGGGTGAAGGCCTGAATTATCGAGGCACAACTTCCATCACTGTATCAGGACGGAAATGCCAAGCCTGGAACTCCAAGTCTCCACATGATCATGGAAAGACCCCAGAAAAGTTCCCAAATGCGTAGGTTTATCTCACTTTTTTTCTCTATCTGACAATGACCAGTGGTGAAAATGAAACTGATTTTGTTATCTCAGAATGTCTATGCTTTAAAGCACTGATAGGGAATGTATCTATAAAAGATAATTTCTTTCACTACAATTTTACCAAGATTCAGAAACATTTTATATTACTCTCATTTTTCTACACTGTGTATTCCTGTAATTTAAATTCTTAGTAAAATACAGCTTTGTCCTTTTATTCATAAACCTGAACTGGTGTAACCAAATCTGAGAGCATGTATCCAGAGTTTAGGCATCTGCTAAAATATGCATTTTATTTAAGAATTTGCAGTACTTTTTCTACTTGTTTTACCCGGGAACAGCACAGCATGTATGATGCAAAGCACACAGACAAGTACATCATAATTAGAGATACCATTTGAAACATTCTTTGTGGTTGGAATTGGACACTCAGAATTGAATTCACTGAATTTTCTCACATATCTTATTTAGTTTCTTCTTCAGAATAAAAATACTGGATTATCAATAACTTAGAGAACTAACCATAATTACTAACGTGCCAGTTATATAAGCATGCAAAAACAACAAGAGAATTATTGTGATATCCATAATCACGAGTATAGGTGGGAGTCAAATGGGTGGGGCCAGGCTCCTTTCGGTGGTGCCCAGTGAGAGAACAAGGGGCAATGGGTACAAGCTCAACCATAGGAAGTTCCATACAAACATGAAGAAAAACGGGGACTGGAACAGTATGACCAGAGAGGTTGTGGAGTCTTATCTGGAGATGTTCAAATCCCTCATGGATGCTTTTTTATGTGACCTGTTTTAGCAAGGGGTTGGACTTGATGTTCTAAAGATCCCTTCCACCTTCTATGACTCTGTGATGGGCAGGAAGGTTACTACTTTAAAAATTGTCTTCTTATATTTTTATTTTTATTTTTTATGATGCCATCCTAATTAAATACAGTTTTCAATATCTGTGACTGATTTTTTCAGTCATGTTTTTGTCATCAAAAGTACTTATACATTGAAACTGAAATATCCTCAGTGGAGACACTGTTTTTCACAGAGATTTAAAATAATTGAAATGTAACTGTGAAAAGGCAGAATTAGTGTGTTCTGGCATATTAAAAAAAAAAAAAGTATTTCATTTTTTTGGGGGTTGAGAAAATACTGCAATTCTGTAAATTATTGGAGAGAGGATTTCCAATTCCATTCACCCCAACAAATAGTTTGCACCTCCTGAATGACCAAGTGTTTGTTTGTTGGATTGTTTAATAAAATTAATAACAATAGTTATTATTTGCATGACTAGTTAATTTCTATTCTCCTTCATATGAGAAAGAACCCCTTGGCATTAAAAAAATAAAATGAGAATCTTCCAGCATATCTATAGCTAATTTGCACATTCACATGATTATGTATGCTCATATATATGTACTTCAGAATAAACTTATTGTCATAGCTACTCAACACATCGATGTATTGCAGCCACAGTTTAAGCCAGTGGTTGAGATACATTGCCTTATGCATAAATATATTCATGTCTCCGATGTACATGAGAAATAAAACTCCAGTTTTATCATAGATTTTTTTGGTGGTAATAACATATTTGGCAGTAAGTAAGAGATTAATAAATGTATTTATCTCTGTGTAGTATATAGCCTTCTGGCAAGGCATTCCTGTAATTACTTTCAGCCTTACACAGCATGAATATTTGTACTTATTTTTGCAGGGATTTGAGGGAGAACTATTGTAGAAACCCAGATGGTGACAGCCGCCCATGGTGTTTCACCACAGACCCCAGCGTTCCATGGGAGTACTGCAATCTCAAGAGATGTGATGATCACACTGAGGAAGCCACACCAAATGACCCTCCTGCAACAGTAGCACAAAATGTTGGCCTGACTATACCCCCTACAACATCTGGTAACAGCTGGCTATAGTTGTTACCTCCTCTACGGCCTATGGATAAAACAAGTAGCTATCACAATTATTCTTGAGTGGTGCTGCAACAGAACAGGCACATCGCTCCTCTAGCTTTCACAATGGTACTGCTGAATTTTGCAGCAAATACTCCTTAGCCAGAGTATAATCTGCAGCCTGTATCATTTTACATTGCGTTCTATGGGATATTATTTTTGTTTAGGAGAATGGAATGAATGAAAATAGACAACATTTCTAGAGTTTCTGTAGCTGTGTACTATTGAAATACAACGATAATAAATTTTCAGGGAATTTTGTTTGTGCCTTGCTTTATTGTTTTTAGGAGGCTGTCCTTACCTTGTTGTATTGTTCATAGGCAACTGTGTTTTTCAAAATGTATGCATCAAGAGAAGTAGGCTTTTACTCTATCCATTATTGTTTCCTTAACTAGTAGCCTATGTTGGTCAAAGCACTGCGACTTTTCTGAATGCCCTGTAGAGTGTCCACAGCATCTTTGGGTTGCAAAAGAAGGTGATGGCTGGATAAAAGGTTAATTCTTAAAAGGCACTTACACACAGAAGGAGCAAGTACCCAAAGCAATGTTCTTGGAGGCAATTGCTCTCTCAGTGCTGCTAACATAATTTTCTCATGAAAGGTTATTCGTGATTTTAGTTTAGCCAGGATCTTTGAGTCTTCAGATATTGCAATATGCTTCAGAAAAATTTCAGCCTAAAGTTCCTTGAATACGTTTTTTTGCAGTTCAATTGCTCTGTATATGCACAAGAACATCTGACTTGACAAGCAAGGGATCACAACCCTGGGTACATCTTTGTCTTTCTGCTAAAGACAGTAGAGAATGTGCAAGTCCTAAAAGTACTTAATCAGGCTTAGTTCCGCTTTCCACAACACCAGCACATATAGATTCAGAAGATAACAATCATTTCCTTTTCCCTCTTTTTTCACAGACTGCATCAATGGCAATGGTAAAGACTATCGCGGCACAGTAGCAAAAACGGGAAATGGCAGAACTTGTCAAGAGTGGAGTTCTCAGAGCCCTCATAGCCACAAATACTTCACTCCTCTGACTCATCCAAGAGCAGGCCTGGATAAAAATGTAAAATATCTTCTACTGCCACTGGTGTCATTGAATATTGACTCCTTTCTCCAAGACTCCTCAGCAAACATTTCACATCATCGTGCTGATTACCCAGACCTATAGCAGTGGTGAAGAGGGAAGGATGCATTTTATAGTACCTAAGATGTTGGTATTTCAAGCATAGATGTACAACGTAGAGCTGATAAGGGCTTCCCTTATTTTTTCAAGCACCAGAGCAGTGCCTTTTGTTGTATGTCACCGACTGAGCATGCTTATGGCAAACTCTCAGGATTTACCCAATTTGCTCTCACTAATTTCAGTGGAAGAAGTATTAAGCCCTATTACAAAACACTTAGTCATCCTGCTTCAAACTTTACTTAAGGAGCACTAGAGCTAGGCTGACTCCCGGTGATTCAGAAAATGATAGCTACTTTATCATATTTGCCTAATTTTACATTTGGTTTTGAGATACAGAAAGTAACACATTTTGTTTAGAGGGAATAGAAACTGTTTAACATCAAGTGAGGAAGTGGTTGGGGAACATAATTCAAAGTTTTAGCTTAACATTTTCAGAAAACATTCACTTGTAGAATTCTTCATTCCGTGGCTAACATTTGGAGTCTTCTTTTGTTTTTGTAATTATTACAGTATTGCAGGAATCCTGATGGAGATGTAAATGGTCTTTGGTGCTTCACAACAGATCCAGGAAAAATATGGGAGTACTGTGAAATCCCGCGCTGCTGTAATTATCCTTAAAGACTTCTCTGTTTTCCCTTTCTGCAACATATTATGGCAGTTATGAAAAGTTTTAAATTCAGCTACAAACAGCTGAAGTAGGTAGTAGCTTTAGATTTCAATATAGATCCATATGGCAGTGAGACAAAACCAGACGCCTTTAATATTCAGCCAAAGTTTAGATAACCTGCTGTTAAGAATCATCAGCAAGATTTCATAGATAACCAATCATATGTTCTTTATTATCAGAGAAGTTGTGCACTCAATGTTGCCAGGTGAATTTGAAATACCTAATGAAGCCACAAAAAGATACTTTCCTTTCCTTGATATTCTTTCCTTGAAGTTCTCAAACAAAGGAGAGCATTTCCTTGATGTGCATGCTAGTCTTTCAGTGCACTTTGTGGCAGGACTAATGCCTTGAGAAGCTGCTAATACAATTTTCTGTTAGCTGGGAGAACCAGAGATAGTAAAAATCATTTTCATCATCTGCTGACATAACTTTTCTTCTGATCTGGATGTAAAAGTGATTTGTCCCTTGACATTATGCTTTTCTTTTGGAGTAGGGAGTGAATTTGGTCCTGGATATTTTATGCAGATTTCCTTAATTCATTCTTTCTATTTATTATACTGAGCAGCTGTAGTGTCTGAAGAAAATTCAGCAGCAAAAGCTGTCTTAATTTCTGCAGTGCCCTGGGAACTGATGTCAGTAACAGCTCTGGTGTATTGGCAGTGCTGCTTAGCTCATGTGCCAGAGGCAGCTCACTTGCTTTGCTCTTCCCTTCTTTGTTTGAATTTTGACAGATGCTTTTGTATAGATATACATATACAGACGTATAAACGTACAAACACATACATGTATATAAATAATACAGGCATACATATGTATAAATGTGTATGCACATATATTTGTATATATACATATGTTGGGGATATGAAGTCTATTTCTTCTTCATCTCATGTATTATTTGTACTAGTGTAACATCTAGAGGACAGGGCTCTGACAGTGTAGCAATGTGTAATAGTGAATAGTCACTCCATTAGAAGTATGTAATTTTCATCAAGCTGTCCATCTAGTGTGTTCATCTAAGCAGCGATGAGCTACAATTGTGCACATCATTTTTGCCAACCAGACTTAAGGGCTGTGCAGGCCAAAAGAATACAGAACGTTACAAAAAACAGCAGGTCCCACATCTTGAAGAAACCTCCTCACTGGAATTGCTGTGATGGAACTTCGCTTCTGCAATCTGATTTCTTCTCGAAAGAACCTTGGAATATTAGATTTTTAAATTAAAATGTCAGTCTTACAGTCTGTTGCCTGTGATTACTTTACTAAACTTCTCATAGCAAAAGTAATAAATTTCATGTCCATAGAAGCATTATGTAGCTCCTGAAGGTGTTACTTGGTTCCTAAAATTGGATTAAAAGGAAACTGAGAAGTGTGAGGGCGAAACTGGAAAGTTTTGTGACAGGGAGACAGAGGGTAAACTTCATTTATAATTCACTGATTGATTTGAACTCAGGGTGTAGGCTGTAAAGTTTAGAAGAATTTAGGAATTCTCATTGAATTGAATTAACCTGAACAATAAACTTACTCACTTTAACTCTCTTTTCCCTTCAACTTCCACTTCAGATTTTCCTAATTAGGTAGGGCCCACTGTAGTTTTACTTCTGCTATCTGACCATATCTAAATATTTGATGTATCTGGCAATTTTTGCCTTTTTTTTTTATTTTTTTCTTGTCATGCCAAATATAATGTATTAGTGCCAGGTTGAAATGCTCTGGATAATGATACTATAATGCAATCCAAATGTTCTGGATGTTTCTTTATCCATAGCTCCTTTTAACCAACGTTAACACTGAAAGACTAAAGAAGATATAAAAGAGCCTAATCTCTTTCTCTTTTCATGAGATTACACCGTGGGTGGAATTACAGAAGCAAACCAAAGTTTTTCATTGTAGCTATTTTTTTATGTTGTAGCTGCTTCTGAGCACGACTGTGGAAAATTCTCAAGAAGAAGTGGGCGGACCTGTGAGCCATACAGCATGTGTGATGCATCTCCAGGGTCTTGGCCTTGGCATGTCAGTCTCAGGATAAGGTATTGATATTCCAGGCTGCCTCACCATCCCTGAGCACCAGGGTTTCACTAGAACATTAGAAAGGGATTGGTGCAAAAGAATGTATATGCTTATGGAGACTGGGCTTGGTTTCTATATGACTTTATATATAAAACTAATGTGTTTTTTTTTTCTTTTGACAAAATGTCCACAGAAAGTTTATATTGGGTCATTAGCACAAAAATCCCAACTTTATCATAAATTTCTAGAGGGCAAACTTCAACTGCAAATATTGAGTACACTTAGATTTACTGAAATGGTGAAGGAATGTTTCATAGAGGATAATGACAGTTAATTGCATTTTGCACTGCAAGTGTTAAGTCGATAATGTCCAAATGTAAATTTTTATTGTGTTAGAAGTTATGTGAAGACTACCACTGATCTGTAGAAAAATAAAAGTGGTTCTGGCCTCTTACAGCATGGCATTTCCACTACCACAGAGTGGTAGAACAGGAGATAAAGAAGTGCTTGCATGAAAGGCTACTGAAAGTTTCTACACGGTTGTTGAAAGTCATTATAATAAATAAGATACCAAGAAAAGTTAAAAGTCTATAGCAAGATTGATGCAATGGTCTAGTCCAAGACAATCCTACAAATAAATAGGTTTTAGCATAATATTAATTGCTTCTCAAGATAAACTTAGTACATCACATATCAAAAAGAAACATTGCTGCAAAAAAAACTCATCTGTGTTTCAAATTCTTTTTCGTAGCTCTCATGTTTTGAAGCAGATAAAGTTTGTCATTTGAAAACCTGCTTTTGATTTCTCTTGCAGTGACATAAGACAACCTCTGAGCAGTAATATTGCTTGTTTGGTAGTATTTCCCACTGCACACGGTACAGCTGGTAGAGAATTGACCATGCAGTCTTCGATTAATATGGTTATTGTATTCTCTGTTCTAGTACCAACATGCATCATTGTGCTGGCACTCTGATACATCCACAGTGGGTCCTTACTGCAGCTCAGTGCTTGCAAGAGTGAGTATCCACTAGAATGAGTGACAGGTGTTTATTACAGCTGGAAGAGAAAATCAACAGTCACAAAATGGATTGGACACTTTACCTGCTTATCTTGAGGGATGATTTCTTGGCCTGTGCTACATCTGCACAGTCTCTCCAAGTCTGTCACTGTTTTCACACTCCAGTATGCAGTGTTCCAGGGTTTTTTTACTTTTCTCATTATTACTTTTAAAAGCTGTGGTTTAATTGCTTCATTGCCTTCTCCTCTCCCATCATTCTTTTAGTGGCCTAAGGAGAAATAAGTCTTTCCCTTTGAGGCTGGCTAAAGTAAAAAGAGGACTTGTGTCAAGAAATTTCCTGCTGCTTGCTATATCATCACAAGCAGCACCTTACTTCTTGTCTTTTTTGTCAGCAAATAGACTTTTATGCCCCTCCTGTTTCCATTAAAAAAATTAAATAAAAGGAGAGCAAAACAGAGGCTACTTCTTCCATCTGCCCTTTCAAAAACACATTGAAGAACATCTGTGATGATGTTATCCAGAGAGACCTACACAAGCTCCAGCAGTGTGCCTGAAAGATCCTCATTAGGTTCAACAAAGCCAAATGCAAATTATTGCACCTGGGCCACAGCAGCCCCACCTACCAATACAAACACACCCGTCTTGTTGCAATTCTCTGAAGAAATCAGGAAATTTTATGAGTGACATTCCTGAATATGTGTATGGACGTGTAACCTCTTCACTGTCATTTCTTCCAGGTCAATAGAGCCCTCTTCCTATAGGATCTTTCTTGGAATACAGAACCTAAATGCAGAAGAACCATCCCTGCAAATCCGAAATGTTCACAAATTACTGAAGGAACCCAGTGGAGCAGACATTGCTCTGCTAAAGCTGAACAGGTACCACTTCATTCTAAGTTTTCTACTCTTCACCCTTATTAGTCATGAGTTATCTTAACCTGGATTTGTGTTAGTGTATTAGCTTAGGGATCCAATGAAGGGCAAATGCTGAGTATCCTTCCTGCTGAAAGACCTCACTAGCAGAACTTGTAGGAGCTACTTACACAGCTTAGGAAAGACAGTCTCATTTAGGATGGTAGAGATTGCCATGGGGCTATGTTCCACTTAGCACCTGCTAACTGGCAGCTCCACTGAAACAGGGAGTATAGAAGTAAATCCAAGTAGAATTCTGTCTGGAGGATCTTCTGCTTGGAGGCTTTTCCTGCTGAGCAATCAGGGCTGTGAGCACCTGCTGAAGTTTAGGCTAAGAGGCACCAAAACTTTGTCAGGAAGTAGGCAGAAATGTCCAATTCCCCTGTCAGCACTGTAAGCCAGGCAACATGCATGTTTCGTGAGCATAAAAATTGGCCAAGAACTCAGTAAAACCAGTCCCAGCTTGTGATATAGCAAAAATTCACATGCATAACTAAATTCATGAAGCCCTCTTTTGTGTTTTTCTTAGACATCTGAAATCTGTATTTATTTCAATGTTATTTGTTTCCTTCTGGAATGATCCTGCAAATTTTCTTCTTACTCATTGGTTTTCCTCTTGATCTTCTGCTCAGCACATATAAGTTGAAAAGCATGAGAATTTTGTGTTTGACCTGAGAGGACTTCTCTTTTTAAAACTTTCACCATAATATTTTCAGCTTTAATGAATATAGAACAATTACTTTCACTTAAATTTCAACTCAGGCTCTCTGTTTCTCAATTAAGGAAAGTCCCACTAGTTTCAGGTGAGTATAAGAATTTTGTGCTCCATCAATTTTGCATTTGGTACTGCTTGTAACTAGTTTGTCCATTCCTTCATTTATTGTGGGACCTATGCACTTTTGCATGCTATAGCACTGTCATCAGTTTTGCATCAGTAGTCACCACCTGAACACTTTCTTGAGATTGTGTGTGTTCCTTTTACTCTGATTGAATAACTTGAGATCAGCTCTCTAGCACCATGCTGAAAATACACTCACATTGTGTCTCTGCCCACAGATACATCTCAGAGACTTTCAGTTGCTTATAGGTACCTTATTTTCAGGATGTTATCAGACACCATTTTATAATCATCTGTATAGTTTCAAAACACCATCATCTTCTTTATCTTTTCCCATCTCCCCACTTTCTTGCAGAGCCTACTGAGTATAAAAAAATGAACAAGTGGATTATCATTTGTCTAAGTATCTGGTTTTTGTTTGTTTGTTTCCCAGTCCTATAACAATGACTGACCATGTAAAACCAGTTTGTTTGCCTGAAATTAGTCTGATGATGGAGAGAAACTCCGTATGCTTTCTAACTGCCTTTGGAAAAACAAAAGGTAAAGCATATTCAGTGGGACTGAAAACTAAGGAGGATTCTCAAATCTTCTCCCAAAATACATACACTTTTGGGATCTGAAAGAAAAAAAAAACAACAAATGTTGCAGGATATTTAACTAAGTCTGAAATCACCAGGCAGTATTATTCTCTTTCTTTCTCTCCATGTACATGCATTTGCTTCTCTGAGCATATGAGGAAAGCCTTTCCCATCCTATGTGTCAGACAGCACTTTAGTAATACTGTAAAATGAAGAAACCGTATGTGTCTTAGTGTGTGCATTCATCAATTTAAAAGAAAAAATCTCTACAGAACATGTTTCTGCCTCTGTGCTTCACCGTAATACTCTTTCATGTTGATTGCAATGTTTCTTTCTCCTTCTTGTGTTATTTAGCTATAAAACTGATGCTATAAAAATAACGCTTTGGAATAATCATTCATTGGTCATCAGCATCATCAACACTTTTCTTCAGTGCAGATAGGGTTTACCATGCCACACGGTGGCAGCAGCTTCTTATTTTCATTTTGGCAATCACTGCCACGAGAGGACAGTCTGGATTTCTTCTCAATGCATGTCAGGATGGAAAAATCAGCAGGTCAGAAAGAGGGTCCTGCCATGTCATGAAACTGGTTATTGAAAGGGGGAGCAGAGCCAGAGTCCCACACCTAAATACAATGTATTCCAGGAAAATTCAGCTGTAGTTCCAGTCCAAGAAACATCACATAGAGGCTTGAAAGAATTCAAATCAATTTAAAGTAAATCCAAGCTTTTTCCCTTGACATAAGCCATTGTATTCCCTTGACATAAGCTATTGTACATAATGGAAGCCTAAAAGAAGCAAATGGTTCAGCATACTAAGCATCTGGCTTAATTTTGTAACACTTCACAGTCTGTTTGTTGAGAGGAATGAACCAATTACTAAAAAATTAAAACCTTTAGCAAGCTACTTCAGGATGCTCGAGTCTATGATAGAGATGGGGACAGATCCCAGCCCTTTCATTGTTCAGGCCTCACTGCATCATCACAGTGCCTAGGTTACCATTTACAATTGTTCTATTTTCTTGATTGTTCTCGAAGGTACTGGTACAGACAACAGATTAAAAGAGATTGAATTCCCAATACTTGAAAACAGAATGTGCTTTCGTCCTGGATTTTTCAATGGAAATATTGGCAATCATGAATTTTGTGGTGGATTCACCTCTGTAAGTGTACGTTACTGCGAGGTAAGAATAATTTAGTTTTGAGCGTGAGCAAGTCAAATGTAAATTTTTGTTCTCAAGGCTCAGAAATAGCTTGATCAGTTCAAGGTCTCTGCAGGAAATGTGAGGACTGAGGCATACACAGCATTTTTCTTCCCTCACACTGTCAATCAGAATAGCTGCAAAATTCTGTAGGGTAATTTGTCCTTCCTCCACAAATTGCGTCCTGACATATCCTGTATGTACCAGTAGGCCAGTAGTGTGAATATTCCATCCCAGCAGAAAGTAACTCTGGGAAATGCTGTTTGGACTTTCCATTGTTCCTAGAGACAGAGGGAAACCAGTGAATGTTTTTGCTTTCCACTTGACATTGTAACACTTCTTTATTTAATCCCCTGATTGCTAATGCTCAAAGCACTTCCAGTTTTCAAATTTTCACAAGCATATGATAAGACTTTTAAAATGTGGTTTTCTTTATGGAGGATATCGTATCAGGTACTTTTCAATACAAAGCTAATGTCTACTTGAAGAGAGTCAGAAGGCAAATGCTAGTTTGTCTGAGCTGGTAGTCAGTGCTACTACAAATGCTACATTCAAGAGTATGGATGGTGAATTCATTGATATATACACAAATCACTAAGCACATGTATTCCTCTCCTGCTTTGCCTGGATTTTAAGAAAAAGCATAATAGTCATTATACTAATTTTGTCTAGAATCAAGTAGGTTAGAGAATGTGGAAAATTAAGATACTTGCTTTTGTTGTGCAGTTGGTCTAATGCTGATCTGGAGATATTCCTGCATCCACAACTGGTACTTGGATCTCTCTTCTTCAGACAAAAGGAATTACCCCTGTGCCTAAAAAAAAAAAAAAAAAAAAAAAAGATTTCCCACTCCAAATTTTTGTTAAAATAAGTAGAAGAGAACTCTCTTTTCAGCCCTCACTTCAGCTATATTCTGAAGCCTTCAGAGTTACCACAGTGATATTACTGACAGTATTTTGTTGTTTGCATGTCTAGTGCCATTACTAAAGGAGTTATATTTTTCTCTCTTCTCAACTCTAGGCTGAAGTTGGAGGACCTCTAGTCTGCCAAAATAAAGATAGATTTGTCCAATATGGAGTCACTACTTGGGGACTGGACTGTACCCAGCCATCAAAGCCTACTGGTTTTGTCCAAATTCCTAGCTTTCTGTCTTGGATCAAGAATGTAATGGCTACACACTGAATCTGGGCAGCATTCCAAGCATGATTTTAAAATAGAAATAATTCATAAGAATCTTAAATAAATATCATTTGTTGCTGTGAGTAAGTAGTTATTGTAAAGCAATAGCCACGTTGACCAATTATGACTCCTTCAGTGTTGCGCATGGATCAGTCAGGCATGCTGCATGTGGCAGTGGCTGTCAGGTTCCTTCTTCAGTCCTCTCTTTTGAAAAATGCTCTTGTTTGAAGTTCTTTCTGTTCAGACATCTACCATTCACCTTTGCACATGGAAGTAACTAACCAATTTGTAGGTTCAAGGTCATCCCAAAAACCTGTGCAATAAACCTTCCCCCAGACAGGCCTGGACACATACCCATCACTGCCATCTGTCTCCCCTCCTGCTGCTCTGGGAGCAGGAAGCTAACATCCAAACCCAGACACTGCTTTGAGTGAGGAAAGCCATTCTATGCTGAGCTCATGCTGCCAGGAGATGGATGAAGGCGCAGTGGGTTTGCTTCTCCCTCAGGCTGGTTCCCTCCACTCTCACCAATGCAGACAAGCTTTGAATTATGCTGTGTAATCATTTAAATTTCCTGGGATATATGTATACATGGAAAAAATGACTGTCTGCTCTGGTAGGCAAAGAAGCAATCTGAGTGGTATCTAACAAGTCTGTGAGTCACTTGCACAATAATCCTGGTCTCACTTGCAACACTAGCAGTTCAAAACTGAATGCTGCTTCAGAATTAAAACGAAATACTTTCTCAGTTTACTTCCAAAAGAGGTAAGCAGCAGAAACCTGTTCCATTGACTCAAAGTTAGTTATTGAAGCTAGTTCTGGCATTTGCAGGTGTTGTTCCACTTATGCACAGAATATGTATTGACCTAATAGCAGAAGAAATGTACACCTCCTGATGGACTTGTAATCTGAACAAAGATTTCTTTATTTATTTTTCAATCTTCAGGTTGTGTGTCTGATTTAATGGATACTGTAAATTTGTATCATACATTATATGCTCATTTCAAGACTTCAAAATAATAAAGGAAACCCTGGCACTAAAAATAAACATTTGCAGATGTTCTACTCACTCCTTGGTCTTTTCTATAAACTCCTCCTGGTTTCCATTAAAATTGACTCAGCGATTTCCACCAATTATTGTGATACTATTTTAAAGCTGTTCTCTACCCCACTTCTCCTTAACAACATCTTTTATTTGATTCCTTCCAGATCCTGAATATTTTCCCCCACTGTAAACTCCTGCTCTCCTTCCATCCAATCTGTCCTTGACTGTGTACTCCTATTAAGGCCATAGGAACAGGCCATTATTTTAAAAGATGTGGCCCTTAGCACACTGTCCAGATATCTATACTCTGCCCATGATTAACTGGAAATGGTGGTGGGTCCCTCCCACTTTTTTTTTCTGTGCGATCAACTGCAAATTGAACAGGCTGATGCAGAACAACATATTTCAGGCTAAAGCTGCTTCTGCAGTCTGTCATCACCATTCACCTCACTCGACAACTTTGTGTTGAAACAAAACTTAAAGTGTGCTACAGAAAGAGTTTGATTTGCTGTCACCTAACATAATATACTCTCTAGTAGCAGACGTTTTATGTGTATTTATAGTTATTAGTGCTTCCATGCATAGTTCTCCTCTTGTAATAGTCCCTACAGTGTTTTTTGAGGTGTGTGTTTAAAATGGGCTCAGTAAATTTCTCTACTTTCAGAATCTGGTGAGTGCAGTGCTTCCTTGAGTACATGAAAGGCTTGCTGCCATATGGCATATTTTGTCATTTCCCCATGCACTGTTGTTTATCTAAATTCTGCCAGTAGTGCTAGTTCTTCAAAGAACATTGGTACAAAATCTCTGCAATAACTTCCCAGACCGATAAATTTTTCCTTTTTGTCTTGGTGCCTATAAGCCATTCCACAGTGCCTGTAAGCATTGCCTAATGGGCATGTGAGGTATTTTATATTTATATCTGTATATAATGTCTCCTGATGGTCTCCCTCCCTAAGCAATACCATTGCCTGCAGAGGTTTTGTGCCAGCTGCCTATAATTTCGCAGATCAGCACAGCACAGATGTGTGCATACTCCATTTGAATCCAACAACATTATTTGTCACTGAAAAGTTGCTACTGCTTGATTTCAAGATTCAAGAAAGACCATTTTGCCTGGAAGCTCTTATCAGAGTACCTCGCAATACTATTTGGATAGATTTGGGGTAACAGTCAGCATCACTCTCCCTAAATACCCTACAAATATGATGATTTTCATGTAACTGTGCATTACATTTGGAAATAGGGCTTATTTCCCAGAAATCCAATTCATTTGCAATGCATCCTACCTATGCAGGATGCTTTTACACTTTCTTTGACAAAAACAGAATGTGATATGTCACAGCCTTTCGGGTACATGGCATGTGGATCTTTCTGAAATTTATTTGAGTTAAAATATAATAGGAAATGATCAGCACATTTTCCAAGATTTCTAGTGTAGAACTTCCTGATCTTAATTGAGGAGGCTGGGGAAAAATAAAATAAAATAAAATAAAATAAAGTAAAATAACATAAAATAAAATAAAAAATAATAACATAAAATTCTGTGTTGCTCCCAGCAAATGCATACATACTACAAAATCTTTTTGGATTGTTCTGGCCTCTTTAGTATGATAGAAGTGCACAAATGATAAAAGATTTTGTACAGTGAGTATTAAACAGGAACCATAATAGACTATTTATAAACACAGATATTGCTAGTTTTAGGCACTGGAATGTAGCTTTGCAATGATGGTTTAGCAGAACATCAGGTATTATTTGGTAGATAGTACATCTAGAATTCAGTAAATGACTTCAGATCTTCACAGGTACACAATATAGAAAACTTCTGAATGATGTTCTTCATTTTGTTAAATAATAGGAGCTAAGCAGTTAGCTAATAGGATGAAACATAATCTAACTTCGTTGTTGACTTGTCTTGGAAAAAGTAGGTTGGGCTGGAGGTCCCAGGGTCCCCACCAACCTGGGTAATTCTGTGGATCCGAGGAAATCACAACCCTGGAGAAGGAATGAGGAAGTGTCAATGTAAATACTTCAGAAAAAAAAAAAAAAAAAAAAAAAAAGCAGCTTCTCTCTTAAACATATGCATAGACATAAACACAGATGTTCAGATACACACGTGCACATACACATAAAATCTGTTCATTTTTTTCTACTCAAAATATTGAATTCATTCTAAAGTTGATATTCTTATTTTTCTAAAATGCCATTAAGAATCTCTTTTACCTAAACAACTTCAGCTGACTTTATCCAGCAAAGCCTTGAGTGGAATATAACAACATCATTTTCTGCCTTGCCCTTTTGTCATTTCATTCTAATTAGATTAAACTGGTGAGAACATCTTTGTTTTATGCAAGCTAAAGAGTCAAGAACAAGTATGGAAATTATCCTACATGTAAGTGACAACTAGAAACTACTGAGAATTTCAATATACATATTGTGTAGAAAATGCAGATGTCTTGTCCCCTGATTCTGAGACTGTCATAGTAGCAGGGAGTTATAAATGTTCATTCTGTTTCAGTGACATTTCTAAACAGACGATTTTATCACAAGTTCTCAGATGCTGGAACAGTCAGTAAACAATACACTGCTTCAGGAATCATTGTATAATATAATAACACAAAACAATTGTGTAAGTATGTAGAAAAATACCAAAGGTAAACCTTACAGATGGTAGACATTTGCAGGGGTCTTTGGAGGAACTTGAGCAATTGTTGGGTTAAATGCAAAATCTGTTTCTTGATATTACCAAATTTTCCCAAACATACTCATGGTTTTTTCCTTCATTTTCTCTTCCACATTCCATCTTCACACAGTCCTAACCCTCATGCAAGGACTCCCAGTAACAGCAAATGAGGCTTAAACATTGCTCTTTTGTGCTAGAGGAAGGTCTGATAAAAGTTGAATCCTCCCCTTACATAGGCTCTAGAGCAGGTCACAGCTGTGTCCTGTGATGTAGGACAGCAGAGACAGGAGCTACTGCAGTGATATGAAATGCAAGCACACCAACGGATAAATATAACTGCTGCTGAACTGGGCTCTATTTCTAAATATTTAAAGTTGAATTCACTCTTCAGCAGACTGTTTTTGAGGTGGATAAAAAAATTGTATTTTTCCTTAATCATTTAGAGTAACAGCTGTTGCCAAGTTCTCTATGAATGTAATGCTCTTCATAGTTCTGTAAAAGGCAATTGCATGACCTCTATTATTCCAGATATTTTTTCAGGATCACTGAAATGTCAGTAGTTTGTCCTTTAGATCTTTCTTTGATAAAGAGGACACTCATTTTTCTTACTTTTTAATCTCTCTGATTTTATATGTTTGTCTGATCTTTTTCTGCTGGTTTCTGATATTTGATGACAGCCTAAAGATCTCAAAGAGCAAAAATTTCACTACAGGAAAAACTTCCTCTCTGTCTCTCCTCACTGTCACCGTTGTTTGCTGAGATGCATTATCTTCTACAGACAGAAGTGTTGGAGATGAACTCATACACAAGGGATTCTGCACTGTGTGTTTATGTGTGTCTAGAGCAAAGACAGAATTTGCTTTTAATTTGTCTGCCTTCTTTCCTGAACGACTTCTCTCCCTGCTCCCGGCAGCTTCTGCCTTTGGAAGTCATCTACATTATCCTCTGGGTTTGCTGCGCAAACCACGATTTGGCTCTGTTACTCAGGGCTATGAATCTCTCAACTTTATTTTATTTTATTTTATTTATTTTATTTTATTTTATTTTATTATTTTATTTTATTTTATTTTATTTTATTTTATTTTATTTTATTTTATTTTATTTTATTTTATTTTATTTTATTTTATTTTATTCTGTTTGACTTTGAAAATAATGTAAGAATATCTTCCACATTTCCCAGCTGGCCATGTTAGGATCTATGCCATATATTACTCTCTGGAGCTCAAGTAAGAGCTTTAGCTCACACTCACCCTAGTCTAGCAGATGTGTCCTTCCTTAGAGCTGCCTTTTGAGAATTTCCCACCAAACAATTGAATTTTCCCTTTGGTTCTTTCTCCTCTTTGGAAGCATCTCCTCTTTGGGTATCTAAATCCCTGTTTTCTGTCTTATTCTGATATTTAGGAACACTAGGTCTGTATGAATTTATTTAATAAGTTGTGACCCATGCTCTGACGCTGTTTGCAGATTCATTTGCAGGGGATTTTCTGAGCTTACAGTAAACCCAATTTCAAGGGTCAACTTCTATTTAAAAAGCCTTCTACCATTGTTTATATTTTAACCACTATGCTAACAAAAGTACCCTGACTCTGAAATAAGATCTGATAAACTTCCACACAAGACCCACCTCTGTGGGCCTCACAGAGGTCAAATAAGTGAGAACAAACACTACAGGATCAAAACTGGGAAAAGATATAGACAATGTGGCGGTCTTATGAGAAAAAAAAAGAGGAATAAGACAGAAGCAGACATAAATAGTTTACAAGATAGCATTTTGAACACAATGTCATGAGAGGTCTTAGGTTTTTTGTAATACAGCAGGGAGGAGCACCATTCTGGGAGATGAAACACCTCTCCCATTTTGACATTTTCATGTTGAGAACTCACTCTTATACCAGAATTGATTGCTGATAATATCTCCATGATCAGTTTTCTGTAGTCAAATCCATTAAGAGAGAGAGCAATTATATTTCAATAAATATGGATAATTATATTTGCAAGGAATGGAAAACCAAGTTTTATTTTCTTACAAGTGGCAGCAATGAACCTGATGCATTTTAAGCAGGTTTAGGGCAATGAAATTGAGAGGAGAATCAGACCCAAGTTTAAAAATTGAAACTACTGCTGACCTGTAGGACTATGAATGGGCCTTTATCATGAAAAAAATCATGAAAGAGAATTTGCCTGCATGGTACATGTGGATGTTTCCAGCATATCCTGAATGGAGTTACGAGGTGACATACCTTTGGCTACACCAAGTAGAAACCCTGGTTTTGAAAGCCTGTAGGATATATTGTCCTGGCTATAATCTATAACACATTGGGTATAGCAAAATTTTACAGACTCAGTTAAAAAGATTTTCAATTCATTCCCCTTCTTCCAAAGAAATAATTTTTATTTTGTGATTCAAGATAATTGATTCAGGTGCAGATGTCACCACCAGGAAAACAGCCCAGAGCTGAGCCTGCACTGCTTTGTCACACTGCTCTTGAGGACCACCCAAGATGAACAACTTGAGGTGTTATCCTCCACCTGCAGCCGTATGTCAGGCTCAGATAATGCAGCATGGTGATTTTGGGATGGCACACATCCCACAGGCACTTGCAGCTCCCTTTCCTCAGCCACCCAAACTCTGCCCAAGCACAAAGGACGATGAACACCACAAAATCACCAATGGACCATTGCCGGTGTTTCTGAGCTGATGTTGATGTGATCCCTGGCAGGGAAATAAGAGCGACTGAGCATGGCCCTATGTATGGGCCTGCTGAGAGGGCTGGAAGAAGAAGACATCAACACCAGTGTACACGTCCAAGCCAAATGTACAGTTCTCTTACACTTGACCCACCAGATGGATACTATAATCATAGAATCACAGAATCGCACAATTACAGCATCACACAATCATGGAATCATAGAATGGCTTGTAACCCAGCAAATACCTCAGCAGAAATAGAAGTTGTAGAGGGATGGAGGAGATGGCAGAGGTGCTGAGGAGGGCAGAGAAGAGACGAGCTGAGGAGGAAAGAGAAATGTACAGCCACATAGCAATGATGCCCCCACCAGGGGAAGGAGGCATAAGGACAGGCAAGCACACACTGACTGTGGCTGAGGACAGGATAATGTGGAGAAGGTGAGAGGAGCCCAGGATTTGGAGTGAGAATTGATAATGGGATTCAGGTTATGAAAATTAAATGGGACTAAACTGGACTTGTAAGGCTCTCTAAACCTGCTTGCTAGTGAAGATTACTTTGTATTCTGCTCCTTCCTTTTATCCTTTCCCACTGATTTATTCTTCCTAATACCAATAAACAATCCCACCTAATTGCACAGTATCCAGCACTTCTCTCTGTCACATTTCCAGCTCCTGTCACCTCCTGTCTTGGGCCCATCCGCTTTGTTTCTCTAGCTTTTCATTAGTGGTCTTTCAAACTCCAAGAGAGTGCACTGTGCTGTACTTTGAAAGTCTCATTAGAATAGCATTAAGCATAGAAGATTAAATAATACAGCACTACAGCACCCTACAAAAGACTACAAGCAGAATCAGCTCTAGATTTTTCATATAATGTCTAAACTAGCAGCTAATCTAGCACACATACTAGAATCCCTCTTTTACTTGTAGTTTTATCCCAAGACCTCAGTACAACACAGCTTTGACTTGGAGTAGGTGAGACCAGGTCATGGATAGTCTAACTGGTTTTTAGATGGAGCTCATTGTTCTATGAACTTTTTGCCTTCAGTTGCAGAAGTCTGAACTTCATGATCCAGGAATGTCCATTCAAGCCTGTTTTCCTCATCCAGCATTCAACTCCTTCCTGTCTCAGACAAGTCACTAACATATTTGATTCAGGCAGTTTTGAAGCTCCACCTGTGACCTAACATGCACGAGAAACTGAAATAGTGCTGCAGTGCAGCTTCTCCAAGGCAAAGGCCACCTGGGGAATGCAGAGTGGAGCTGATGTTGAAATCAGGATGATATATGGATGAACAAAGTCTGGCAACCTCACAGGATGAGTTTAAGCATATATTATGAGGTTAAATGTCTGGGAAAGAAAAATAGTTACTCACGGATGTTAAACAAAAAGTAATAACATACTCACCATTGAACCAAAATGAACTCGTACTCCCAAATTAACAAAAAAGAAAAAAAAACAAAACAGAAAATCCTAAATTAAAATTAAACTGTCTTTCAGAGCAAAGTGGATCTGATAAGATTATCTGGATCTGATAAGAGTGCATTTCCTGAGTTTAAATGGAAGGTTGTCCTTATTCATCAGTACAAGTGTGAATGGCTAAAATTAGCATTGGGACTCTAATGCTGGGAGAGATACAAATTCTGCCTGGACAGATTTTCTATGCTTTCCAGCAACAGTGTTCTTGATTATTCTCTAGCAAAGTGAGACCTAACAATGTAAGAACAAAAACATGCCCCAAAAACAAGAGAGTGCCTTCATATTTCCCAGCATCCAATACAAATGACTGAATCTGATTTGGTAATATCCTATTCAAGGTTGTTTGAACGTTATGCCACTCCGTGGCAAAGAGGGATCACAGTATGGGAGAATCATTAACTTAATCTGCCTGCCCTGTTTGTTTGATGCTGCCTCAACCCAGTGCAAGTCTGTGCACTGACAGACACAACTTCCAGCGCCCACCAGTTGGGCCAAAATGGGAGTTAGCAAGGCCCCCTTTCTCCTTCTTTTCTTGCTCAGTTCAGGTAAGAGCCTTTTTCCTTCCATTTGTGTGGGTGAGATGGGGACCAAACACTTGAAAGTTCCATGTTGTGCTAGTGGGTCACCAAATCATTGTGTCACCACTTACATGGACAATGGGAAAGAGCTGCTGGTGAACAAAATCAGAGCTGTGGTTGCTCTGGTGCTTGCTGGGGGCACCAGAAGAGCAGCAGCCTTGGCCAGCATTTGCCAGCATGCCAAATGGCCAGAAACATGGACAGCTTCAGCAAGTAGGATGCTAAAAAGATGGCTATCCTGGTTTCAGCTGGCTTTTATCCTAAGATCGTTGTTTGTTGTTTTGTTCTGTTTTGTTTTGTTTTGTTCTGTTTTTCTCTGTAATTGATGAATGCCATGATGTATACTTTGATTTACTTTTAAGCACTGTTAAAAATAGAATCACACACACATAAATAAAGCAAAATGAGGATAAGGAAGGTTCCATCAAACACTGTAGTTTCAGTCTTTTCCATTGCCTCAGTCTTAACAGGAAATTTTTCATTTTATATGGATAGGGAGCTTCAATCAGTGATGTGATTTGTGGCTTTTCTTATTTTAGGCAGTATCTATAACTACACAGCATACAATAAATGCAGTTAAGATATACTCCTGAGTGTGCCAATATGTATTAAAAAAAAAAAGAACAATAAAATACAGTAATGTTTTTCTTATGTAAATGGAAAATACATGAGTAGATTTTAGCAACTAGAAATATTATAGATGAGTCCTAAAATAACAAGTTCTAGATAATATTTAATGTTAGCAATGATCATATTCATTTAAATTAAAATTTAAAACCTATATTTTTGCAGCAAAACAGCCTCACTCAGGTCAAGCAGACCTGTTGATAAATTAGGAATGTATATGAGAGAGGAAAAACATAGCATTTAGACTTATGTCTGAAGTACTCTGCTTTTGTTTACAAATCCTTATCAAATTGCTATAAATACTTGAATTTCTGAAAAAGGCATTAATACAACTTGAAAAAGTTTCATAGACACTGGAAAAAGGGTAGCAAGAAAATGCATCACATTTTTATTCTGACTGTGCATATTTCCATCGTTTTCTTCAAGCATCATACTCTTCCCTGTAATTATAACAGAAAAAAAAGTTATGATCCAATCAATATTTTTAAAAATAAAATATCATAATTATAATATTATGCCAAAGGGTCAAAATATGGCAGAATTAAGATTGCATAGAAGATGCACCATAGTGACAATTCTTGAATGTCTTGTCCTTATGAAGAGTGTTGCAGCGCATTACATTTTTTTTACTCAGTTTAATGTTTTCTTTCACAACTAACTACGTCTTAATCTCATAGTTGGTTTGAAATACCTAGGTTAATAAGTGAGCCTGTCACATGAATTTTATTGTATTGTTTTCCACTTTATTTTACTTTCAATTATGCTTTTCTTTAATGCATAATTTTAGTCAACCTTTAGAGCCAATATCTTCAGTAGAACACATAAAGAAAAAAAAAAAGGGCATTCAGTAACCTTTCTGGGTTTACAGTGCTATGAGAGGAAGTTGTTTTTTGGAATTGGATGATCTTTAAAATCCTTTCCAACTTAAGCCATTATATGATTCTATGAAGTATAGTCTGGCTCTTGTGTCCAGTTAATTAGCAATCTGTTGTAGGTGTAAAATGATCATAAAGGACAACAATAGAACCACAGAATCATAGGGGTTGGAAGGGTTCTCTGTAGATCAACTAGTCCAACCCCCTGCTACAGCAGATTCCCTCAGGTAGGTAGTCAACTGCAGCCTGAACTAGCACTCAGGTGAAGGCATTTAGCTGTACCAAGAGGTATGTGAGTCTGTTTCACACTACAGATGTTTTACTCAGGAAACAGATTAGTTGCCAAAAAGACATATCCTCAGTTTAAAAATTATGATTGAATAGCCCTGGAAAGTCCCCTAATCAAGAGGTTGGAGGCTGGAGTGAAATAAGACTGTCTTCTCCTCCTTCTGCTGCCACTGGGCAATGGCCCAGAAGGAAAAGAGTCAGAAGAAGATGAAGAAGACAACCTCTTTAGCATGGTTGCCACACATGAGCAGGAAGCTGAGGTATGTATAATTCACACTCCATATGCCTTTTATTCAGCAACTGCATAAATCAGAACGCAAAACCGAGTACAGAGCAAGATTGGGATGTGCTGCAAAGACCATGAGCCACTTGCCTGTTTGAGGCTGAAACCATACAGAATGAACAAATCCCAGAGCCAAATGTTTATCAGTAAAGTCATATGCTCATTTGATAAAGAAACTGTAAAAACCACAGTACTCATGCAACTCTATGACCCTGCTGCTAGAAATCACGAAAGTGATGGTTCTGTGATCTGTATCTAAGCATTCAGAAATTGCATTGCTGTAACAAAACAAACAAACAAGCAAAACAAAACAAAACAGAAAAACACTGCATGGTGAACTTCTTTACAAAAAGATTGTACTTGAGCATTTTTATTGCTTATTGGTTAACATAGGTGTGTTTTTTAGCATCACATATATATCACACACCTTAGTAGCTCAGGAGGCATATGATGAAGTTTTTTACCAGTTCATTGTCTGGTATCAGTTCACTGCAATAAAGGAAAACATCTGCTAACTTGATTATTAGGCAAAATTCAACTCCAGATAAATTAAAAATGATAAACTGACAATGACCACAGTGAAAACCTCTGTGTCAGAGGTTTTCTTGTTTCTCTCAAGAGCATTTGAAAACAAAAAGACATATATGGTGTAACTGATAAAACTGAAATGGTTCCTTGTTTTCTGTGGATAGATATCAGCAATAGAAGATTGTTTCATATATTTCCTGAGTTTATTTCCTACACTTTCACCAAAGTATGGGAAAATCAATGTTCTTTCTGTCAGAGAAAGCATGTCACTTTCTTTCTCTTATTTTCTTTATCCCCATCACTTTACACACTAGATCTGTGACACTAGCAGCGCCTTTCAGAATGACCAAAGCACTGTCCAAGACTGCCCTGTTTGCTCTGGGTTTTTAGCAACACTGTCATTTACCAGACTAGACAAGAAGTTTTCTGTCATTATTAACTGATTTATCACTGTAATTAAATGATGATGTTGTTCAATAGGGTGTCAAAGGCTTTAATATGAAATTTTGAAATTACATCAGCATTCACATACCACTTTCTTTTTTTTTCCTTTTAGTGCAAGGAAGTATACTAGACAGCTATGTGAGGACAGAGGGAGCTTGGCTGCTTAACTCAAACAAGCAAACTTATAAGACAAATAGTAAAGAAGAATGTGCAGAGCAATGTGAAACTGAAACTAAATTTACTTGCAGGTAATTTCTGCTGCTGATTCCTATATGTGTGTTTCAGATGATGGAGACATGTACATGTACAGATCATGAAGTAGTCTGCCTTACTTACTGACTGAACTTTAGAGGGATTTCTTAGGAGTATAGGCTTCTGTGGTCTGCTGGAAAAAGTACAGAGATACCTAATGTCAGTGCCCGAGAGACATCAATGAAGACAAGCAGAAGCAGAAAAAATTAGAAAACTGATTTTCGTTGGAGAACATTATCTCTTGATGCACAGTTTGGCCCATGGAAATCCAGCTTGACATGGTTTTATCAGGGCACTTACATTCCTTTCACAATAAAGACTCATAAGTAATTGCTTGGAAACTTAGAGCAGCAATAATTACACGATTATGCCTTACATATTATCCTGCAGACACATTAATTGTTCTGAATTTTACTAGAATTTGGACTTGAGTAACGTCTATTTACGTTGAGAAAGAGACAGACATCTAAACCCGAGCCCTATTTCTACCCAATCTCTCTCTCTGCATTTGCATTTAACAAGGTACTGAGGGATAGGAATCATGAACCATGAAGCATGTTAATCAGTCAATGCCACCAACTTATCACCAGGATGCTGTCTGAGAAGAGCCAAATGCTCTGAGGCTTCCAAGCCTTCCACATCTAAGCCTCAGAAGCCTCTTAAATCTCAGCTGTAAAGCAACTGGAGTAATGGGGAGAAAGAACCGTGATTGCAGTGAGAGCCTGTCCTCTTGTATGAGGCAGAGAGATTTTCTTTCCTAATCATCACAAGACCTTGATCTACCTATTCTGCAGGATATACTTTCTAAACTCAGAATGCTGATGATCTCCAGTACTTGATTCCCCGTCAGGCCTTTATTTAACACATGGATATTCTGGTGGTGATTGTTTCATGTGTTTCATCCACTGGTGCAGACCTGTCTGCTCAATGCCATGTTGCTACTGCTCTTTGTTGAATCAGAAAATCCAACAACCGAAATTACTTAGCCTTCCTAGAATTTTCCTTAGATACTGTTGTAAATGTTACACCACCCCATCCTGTTTTTCAGACTTATAGCCTAGGCCATGGCTGAAAAGACAAATGAGTGTGCTATCCAAAGTGCTTATGCTGCCTCCAGTGGTGATGACTTAAAACAGTTATCACTAGCAATTCATGATGCTGGCTTGTTGAGTTCTATCTGTTCCTTGGTAACTGCTGAATACTGTAATTTATCCTGCTTCTTGAATGATCAGAAACATTTTTGTATGTACCCTCTTCAACATGTTCTCTGGTGTCTCTGGCACACTATAAATGCTCTTTCTTAACCTGTGTTGTAGCTTCATCATGTAGTTTGCTTTCTTCCTAACTGTGAGATGAAGACTGAAGAATTAACGTCAGCACTGAGAATGGGAGATTGGACACTCAGTGCTTTGTGAAACATTGCTGAATCTTAAACTCTGCCTAAGTGCAGTGTTTCCACATTGATAACTTAATGCTAGAAAGGGTGTTAAGGAAAATAGTGCACGTGTTCATCTACTGTTTCTTACCTTGCTCTCTTCTCTTAACAGGGCCTTCTTATTCACCAGTAAAGACCAACAGTGTTTAACTTTGGCTGAGAACACCAAAACAGCTGTGCTATTCAGAAGAACAAATGCAGTTCTTTATGAAAAAAGAAGTATGTTTACACATTGATATTATTTCACTAAAATATCATTTTGAGAAAGACTACCATAACACTGTTGTAACTGGGGCCATGTCACCACTGGGTCACACAAAGTGGGTAGCCCTTCTCTAATACTTGGTTTCTTCAACACTGCTGGAAAAGCAAAAAAACAGCTTTTTTCCTTGATTAGTGCTCCAGCACTTTTCCTGCTCCCTAAATTCCAGGGATCCACAGGGCTCAAAAAAACAACTATTGCTCTGAGAACTCAGATACTGCTGGAAGTAGAAGTGCTTAAGTGTCCCTGATTTACCTCTCCTTTTAAACCAGCCAATAACCTACAGCTGGATCTTTTCTGTTTCTGCTGAGAGTAGTAGGAAGAGCTACTTGTGCTGACCGTGGTTCCTGAGATTGGCCTTTTTCCAGTGGAAAGCTAATGAAAACTACCAGAGAATTTCATGTATATCTCTAAACAAAATTTACTGCTTACCCTGGTGGGAACTCAAATCAATTTTATTTTACTTTTGTGCATTGTCAGAATTATTAGTGTTACTTACGTTCCAGTTAAAAATGAGTGCTTTTAACCATATTTTTATATTTTATATGATACTTGCTCTCTTCGTTTAATTAATTTCATGATGCTTTTTATTCTAATTAAGTTTTGATGATATAATTAATTGATGTGGGGATATTTTGGATTCCCCTTTTGTATATGCTTTGTTTCCAGTCAGTTTTGCCATGAATGAGGACTTTTGAGAAAAGTATATCTGATTTCCTATTCTATTTGGCAAATGATAAGTCTGTCTTTAAGAAATGGCAACTATCCAATTTTTTTATAATCTCTTTAAAATATTCATAACATTATGCTACATGCATACAAGCAATCGGATTTAAAGACTATTTTTGACACCCATAATCACTGAGCTCTTGTTATATAGATGGAAGAAGGAATTTATTTAATTTTTAATGTAATGGAAGATTCATTGCATCATTCTCTTACTTAATAATGCACCAAGGAGAAAAGAACTCCTTAGTGATCACTCAGACATAAAAGATAATCCTTTTAATATAATAATACAATAAACTTCTTAATAGAATTAGTAAAACCTTCTGTTAAATGACTTTGTGAAAGTTTCATTTCATCATTTGATAATTTGTAATTTTTTTTAATAAGACATTTGAGAATATTTAGAAATTGGAAAGTCACCTTTCTGCATACTGCATCCTTACTCTTCTGTTGACCTGCAAAGGTTTTAAAGACAAGGTAGTGTTATGCAATTAGCACATATAAGATTTTATGTAGTAATTTATTAGCCTTAGCTGAATCACAGCTAAGCATCCAAATGAGATTTTGTTTAGACATTGTGGAGGATATAAGGAAAGGAATTTTTCAAGGGGTGGGTAAGCACTGAACCACATTGACCAGAGAGGCTGTGGAGCCTCTTACAGGTATTCTGGACACTCTTACAGGTAATGACTGGACAAAGCTTTCAGAAGCCCCACCCAGATCAAACACTGAATGGGGAATTGGACAAACACCTCTGAGGACTCTATCAAGCTAATATTTTTCATGATTTTCTGAAGATTTTCTTCTTTATATTTTTCATTTATACAATCTTTTTTATTTGTATAATCTTTGAGAAGGTGCTGGATATTTTTTCTCTGGCATTCATGTCAACCAGTAATTCAGTTTTTACTGTTTCACTCCTAGATCTGGGATATAATCTTGGATTTATGTGGTTTTAGCTAACGTGTTAAAATAGCCTAGTGTGTATGTGTCAGTTGCACATCCCTTCACTGCAGAGGGTCTTAAATAATTATGTTCCCATTCTGATGACAATATAATTTTAATACATTGTGACAGAACAAAAAGTAAAAAGTAATTTTCAACTAAACAGATTATATCACCGTCCCTAAGAGCTGCTGCATTTCAAAGAAATTCCTATCACATGCCTAACTGTTTCTGCACTGCTATTGATGAAAACAGACTTTTTTCACATCTTTTTTTTTTAAGTGGAAGCAATTGTTATGAGACCCAATCTATTTTTATTATTGCTTTCAGAGAGTTTTGCATTTGTTGCAAAACACACAATTTTCAGAATTATTTTTCCTATTTTTCCTATGGTATGTGGTATGATACAGAAAGTAAACATTCTCTGGGTTAGTGAAAAAAACACTAAGAATTAAAATCAGCTTTTGCAAATTGTTCTCCACATTCCAGTTTGTAAATAGTTAACCCAGGGAGACATGGATTGATACAGGGGATCAAAGTTAGTTATTTGTTGTCAGTCTGAATGAAACTTAAAGGTTATATAAACGGTCAAAAGTTTATGCAAACAGAAAAAATCGGCACTTAACTGATTCAGTTATTTAGGTTTGTAATGTTAATTTATTGCAAAACTGTTTGAGGGGTTCCTGTTAAAGCTTGTAGAGTATGCTGAAGTTATTGTAAAAAATGAACTTAAGTTATTGTGTCACTTCAATCTAGAACTTTTAGGGAAGAAAAAGCCCATCTTAACTGACCAGATAAGAGACTAACAAAAATTATTTTTTCATCTGCTAGTAAACACAAAATATAATAAAACTAAGAAAGATACAATAATATCTTGACCACTGAGTCTGGATTTGAGGGGGATTGTGAATAGATTTTACCATTTAACTCTTACTGGCTGTCTGAGAAGTGAACTAGTTGTTGTGATTCTCAGTTTAGAGATGGTGAACATGCCTTGGCAGCCTGGCAGTGACTCTCCCTAAAATCATAGAATCATAGAAGATTCGTGATCATTTTAGATCCCTAAAATCATAGAATCATGTAGATGCAGAAGCTCCAAGGTAACTTGCAGATATATGAATTCCTTCTGGCATGCCTTGGCAGAGGCAACTCTGGCACCTCAGCTCTCACATCACAGTGATCAGTTCTTTTCTGGGAAAGATGGTGGTTCAGTCCTCCAAGAAAATCTTAATGGCTGAGGTGAAATTATGGCTGCTTCCTCCTCCTGCCGAAAGAAAAGTGAAAGCACTGAGATTTCAGTTCTCCTTTAATTTGATTATTAAAACAATTTAATGTTTTCAAGGCTACTAATGCAAACTCCAGGCTGATATAAGCATTAATAAAATTTCATTGCTCTTTTGCATTCTCTTTCTCTGTTCTTTTCCTTTTCTTTTTCTTCTCTTTTCTGCTTTCCTTTCCTTTTTCTTTTCTTACCTCTCCCTCTCCCTCTTTTCCTTTATTTTACTTTACTTTACTTTACTTTACTTTACTTTACTTTACTTTACTTTACTTTACTTTACTTTACTTTACTTTACTTTACTTTACTTTACTTTACTTTACTTTACTTTATTTTATTCCATGAAAGGACTACTAAGTTTCAAATGCTAAGAATAGAATGGCATGTATAATATAAAATTTCAACCATTATAACTTGTCTTTACCTTGCAGAGTCATTGCTTCAGCATACTATTGTGAATTAATTAAATCTCATTCATGACACAACAAACTTTAAAGAAAAAAATGATTTTATATGCTAAATTCCTAAGGATATGCAATGATACCAATTAATGAAGCATGTATCATTTCAGTTTATCTTCTAGAATGCAAGGAAGGTAGAGGGAAGGATTACAGAGGAACAGAAGCCAAAACTCAGAAGGGTGTTGCATGCCAGAAGTGGGCTGATACTTCACCCCATAAACCTAAGTACGGTCTTTTCATATGTGTTCATGTTTCTGAAATTTTGCTAAGCCATTTAGACTTGCTAGTAGTCTTATAAGCAATTCATTTGATATTCAAGTTCTTGATATAGAATAATTTCTTACACTTATCCTTCTCTAACCTGAATTGCAACTGGAGCTGCACAATCAAAGGGGACTTTTTCAGTCTTTGTCATTGTGTTTAACATTTTTTTGTCCATATGTGAGCAGAATGCTGGACAGGGAAGCAGTTGTTTCTGTTGAAACAAGAATTTTTGTTCAATCTCAAAACAAGAGTATCTTCTCAGCTGCAAAATATAATATATAGCCAATGAGTCAGACTTAATTGTTCTATCAGTGAATTCACAGACAATCAACAGAGCAGTATTTATTGTATTTAATGAAAAATATTCTATTGGGTTTGTGTAGTAACCTACTATTGCCATAGCATAGCATTCAAGCCACAGAGAACTCCTACATTTCAGTGAATGTAAGTACCTAGCAGAGTGAAAATTACTGGAAACTGAACAGGTAGAATAAATGTTAGTATTAAATACATGACTGGCCATAAAGACAACAAATTTCTTGAAGTCTGCTGCTCTGACACTTCTAACCCTTGACTTATGAGACTCAGTAGCAATTAGGAGACTTCTAATGAATGATATCTTAAAAATGGTCCTCAAAGATTTCACTTCTAGAGTCCTCAACTGAACAGCTGCGATATTTCCCTCATTCTCTAATCCTGTTTTACCTCTGTTCCAGTTATACACCTGAAAAATACCCTGACGCAGGGCTGGAGGAAAATTACTGCAGAAATCCTGATAATGATGAAAAAGGACCCTGGTGTTACACAACAGATCCTACTACTAGATTTGATTACTGTAACATCCCAGAGTGTGAAGGTGAGAATACATATATAATTTGTTCCCTCCATTTAGAAGATATGCTCAAAAACGAGTGGTAATTCAGATATTTTTTTTCCAAAATTTGTTCCAAAATTGAGCTCAGTCCAAACTGAAACTTTCCAAAGAGATTTTTTTTATATTGACCACAAAGGTATCTCCCAAAACAGCTACACTGGAGCAATTTTTTTAGACCAAAGAGTGAGAGATAAATGTATTCTCAGATCATAATCCTAGAATTGAACCAAATGATGGTTGTGTTGTAGTAGGCGTGGCTGGGACTTGGGGATGTTACGTGACAGGACCTCCCTGGCTCTGAGATTGATTAATGACGCATGCTTAGGGGCATAGACGATAATAGATATATGTATATAAGGAGCTGCCGTGCCTTATTAAACACCATTTTCTACTTCTCCATATTAGTGTCTATGTGGAAGTGACCCTAGCATGGAAAATCACTATCCCTCAGCAGTCCAATCTCCAAGAACAGAGTCAACAGGTTGCTAGTGCAAAAGTCAATAAAACACGATAAGAACAAGGAACAGATTTTCAATTATGGATCATAAGTTTAATTTCCTCTCTTTTAGAAATTATATTCTATAGCAAGTTTTTAATGGAATACTATAATCAGTGAGTTCAATTCACCAAGAAAAAGAAACTTTCACTTAGACAAAAATGGTTGTCTTTCAGCCTTGTGTTCTGATTAAACACTTGATCTTCAAGTGAGATGAGTGTGAATATTTACAGACAAGTTCTACAGGAGCTCTCTGTCTCTTGTCATCACTCTGAACTTGTTCCTACAGTGGAGTGCATGCACTGCAGTGGAGAAAACTATCATGGAGTAATTGCAACAACAGCATCTGGGCTTGAGTGCCAACGATGGGACTCCCAGCAACCTCATTCACATGGATACCTCCCTGAAAAGTAAGTTGTTGATCACCATGGCGGCCCAAAGCCAACTTTACCCTAGACAGGCTAATTGTCACAGCCAGCCATTAAGAGACTTGATTAAAATATTTTTTTCCTATTCAGTTTTCCAGAGAAGGATCTGAAGATGAATTATTGCCGTAACCCTGATGGTGAACCTCGGCCCTGGTGTTTCACTACCAACCCAAGTAAACGCTGGGAATTTTGTGACATTCCTCGTTGCTGTGAGTCTGACTTCTAGGCCTCTAGACACAAAAACATCTAGACATCTCATTCCGAGTGATGCAAAGAACTCAAACAAGTAGATTAAGCCTCCAAAATAAAAGAAAGAATAAAAGGCTGCAATTTTTCTATCTCTTAAAATAAATAAATAAATAAATAAGAACCTTAAGAGCCTCTGATAGCTCTTTTGAGACTAGAGTTTTCTGTCCTAGGTATTCCTTTATTTATTTATTTATTTATTTATTTCCTGGACCACATCTCTTTTCCTCCATGTGTTTCTCCATGACAATCTTTTCCAGTGTTTCTGGTGCTCCTTTTTTGATGACATTTTCTTTCATTTTGAAATACTTCTCATTGTTTTTAGGGGGATTCTTGCTCTTCCAGTACAATTTCCTTTTCCCCTGAGGGTCTGTTCTTACCACAGTACTTTTCCCTGGGCCTTCTCACCAGACCTTATCCTTGCCGTTCCTAGCTCTCACCAGGTTGCATACATATCTTTATGTTTCTGCTGACATTTGTATCTATCACTGGTGTTCCTGCCATGACCAACCCAGTTTTCTTCACAGTGATGCTTGCTCACTTTTCAGCTATGTTCTGATGGGGCTGCTAGCATTGGTTGTGTTGTTTTTGACTGCTGTAAAGGGGCAGATAAAAATGCCCATCTGGGAGTCTGAATGTTAAAATTGAAGACAGAAAAGATAACATGTTTTCTCTATACATTAGACTTACCAAATATTTTGATCTTTAAACCTTACCTGCAAAGAAAGCTAAAATTCCTACCTCACTCTAAAGCTCTTAAGTACTTTGTTGCCTTTGTTGTTGTTGTTGTTTTTCTCATATTTTTAGAAGGCTGTGTTTAATTTCAGTTCCTTTTTCTGCAACAGCAACACCCCCACCTGTACCTGCACCAGGGCGCCTGTGCCTGTCAGGAAGAGGAGAAGATTATAGAGGCAAGATATCTGTTACTGAGTCAGGGAATACTTGCCAGCGCTGGAGTGCTCAGTCTCCTCACAGGCATGCTCGCACCCCCGAAAACTATCCCTGCAAGTAAGTGAAACCTCTCCTCTACTCAGTGTCCATGAGAAGTACCAAGGCACAGAATGACTTCATTTTATTTCAGCTGCTTTGCAAAGTCCCTGCGTTGCACCAGAGTTCATTAGCTGTATGATTCCATCTTTTCAGTTTATTTTTCACACATTTATCCTCTTTTCATTCACTTTGTTGTTCTTAGGTACAAGTGTCTCCTATTCTGACTTCCAAGCTCTGCTTAGTTATCATTTTCCCTCTTCTGCTCATCCTTCTACTGTATTGTTGCTCAGGAGAAGCAAAGTAAAATGAGAACATTATTACCATGATATTTGCCTGTGGCTGGATTCTTTCACCCTGTGTTTCTGCTGTCCTGCTTAAAGTACTGCATCATATGTCTATCCAGCTGACATCTGGTTTAACACATCCAAAACACAGCTGCACTGCAATTATTCATCTAGTAAATGCATCAGTACATGACAGCAGCAGTTACCCACTTGCTGTTTCAGGAACTTAGAGGAAAACTACTGTAGAAACCCTGATGGTGAGAAGATGCCATGGTGTTACACCACAAATGCAACTGCTCGATGGGAATATTGCACCATTCCCTCCTGTGACGGGAAAGAGCCTGACAGCCCTGGTAAGAACAACAGGAAGCATCTGCAGTTTGGAAGTGCAGTGTCATCATGTTAGGTTGTCAGAAACTTTAGGTGACTGCTCAGTTGTATTATTGCTGTCACTTTCAGTAATGTTATCTAACAAGGACCATCCTGAGAAATGCTGATGGATGTGTGATTGATCTGGATTGTTAGCTGAAATTAATCTAAATGCATGATAGTAAAAAGTGATCTTTGAATCATGGATACTTAGAGTTGGAAGAGGCCTTCAAAGGTCATTTAGTCCAACTCCCCTGCAATGAACAGGAGCATCCATAGTTAGATCAAGTTGCCCAGGGCCTCACCTTGAAAGTTTCCAGGGAAGGGACAACCACCACGTCTCTAGGCAACTTGTTCCAGTGCCTCACCACCCTCACTATAATAGATGTTTTCCTTACATCTACCCTAAATCTACCCTCTTTAAGCTTGGAACCATTTCCTCTTGTTCTATCACAACAGACCCTACTAAAGTGTCTGTCCCCTTCTTTCCTGTAGCTCCCTAGCATATTATTAAATGTTATGAACAATCTTAAAGTTTTCCTTTCGATCTACAATCTGAGAAAGATTCTGTGACAGAGAGCATGCTGTGGCAGTCCATGAACTACTCAAGCTTGCTGTTTTCTGCTAGTTCTCTATGCTCACATATACATATCAAAGTATTAAGATACAAGGGATTGGTTTCCATTATTCACCACAGCTGTTGACCAGCCTGAGCAAGCTCAAGCAACTGAGGAGTGCTACCAAGGCAATGGTGTGAGTTATCGCGGAACAGCATCTTTCACTATCACAGGGAAGAAATGTCAAGCCTGGAACTCAATGTCCCCACACCGTCACAATAAAACTTCAGAACACTTCCCAAATGCGTATGTGCATTTCTTACTTCTGTGTTTCATTTAAGAATGATCATTCATGAACTCATTTTTATTTGCAGGACCTTTACACAACAGTGATTTTGAAGTTGGGAAGGGGTATATTTGTTAAGTCTCCCTCTTTTTTTTCTTTTCTTTTAAATCTGGAAGTATTTTCCGGTTGTCATCATTATGCTTTAAATGCTAATTAACTGTGTTTCTATATTACTTATAAAGAAATTAAGAGTTTTCATAAAGCTACACTGAAATTAACTGTTTCTATACATGAGATTCTTCAAGAATTTAAGTCTTAGGTTCCTAGTCTGTCTTTCATTAGAGCTCTGTAGAGAAGACAAGTCAATTTCTTTTTCCTAATTTTTTAATTTATTTATTCAGAAAGCTATGTTTTCTTAATAAATATTCATATATACATATTTGAAAAACTAGAAGGAGTTAAATTCCATTCATTTGAAAAACTAAAAGGGATTGATATACATTAAAATATGTGCATTTACTTATCTGGATTTGTAAACAGTATTATTGCTATGTGCCTTAAACAGTGAATAAATACCTGTCAAAATTAAGTTTTCTGCAAAAGTTTCTTGGATTCTTTATGTTGAAAATAGGATTTCTGTCAGATATTGTGTGTGATCTTTGTACCAGCCCTCCTTTCTAAAATGTTCTTTCAAGTTTTTCTCAGGCCTGTGGCATAGATAGGCATACAGTATGTTTGCATTTGTCCCTACAGGGACCTGAAGCAGAATTATTGCAGAAACCCAGATGCCGATAGCCGCCCATGGTGCTACACCACTGATCCAAGTGTGAGATGGGAGTACTGCAACTTGAAGAGATGTAGTGACAATGTACAGATAACTCTACCGAAACCTCCTCAGACAACTCTAGAACCAAATCCCGGTGAGAAGACTTTCTGCTTTCCTCGGGAACACTTGTAACAAGGAAGGTGTATTATATGTAAAAATTATAGTTTAGTGAAGATGAAAGATAAAATTCTAAGTAATCTCAGAATTTAATATAATACCTTATCCATTCTCATCATTTTTTGAACTTACTTGTAGAACTGTATATGATAGTATATGTATATGATTTTAGATTAATATAGGATTTTTTTATCCATTACATTTGGCAATACTGGAAGCACAAAGAAAAAAATGGCTGATAGTATCCACACTCTGGTGGGAGTCCTATTAGCAATGACAGCAAATAGAGAGGTGATGGCATCTTGCTGGCAAATGTTCAGAAAATGTCTTTTCATGTGCCATGCATTCACATTTTCGGGGCTCCACTTCCCAACAGAGGACAGCTGGCTATCTTAATTCAGTTTAGATTCAACTTCATTGTCTGGCAGATATTTAGAGTGCAACAGCTTTCATTTTTTGTTCTGCCACTTTCTTCAGGTTAACTAAGGTAAATTCAGGTTAATTAATAGTTTTGCCTGAATATGCATTAAAACATTTTTACATACTGTAGAACATGATGGGAAGGCATTAATGTCCATAAGGAAAAGATTTTTTGAGTGCATGGTCTTTGTGCTCCTGGTTCCTGGAGTCAAAAAGGGTCAGATGAATCTGAGTTTCTTTGATCCAAGTCTATCAAAATAATGAAGAAAATTTTGAGAATGCAAGCAAATAAAAACGTGATTGCTAGCTATCATTGACACTATTTTGTCCTTTCTTCCATGTATATACATTAAGGAAGATGGAAGCTCAAATAACATTCCTCAAATTTATTTCTGTTTCACCACCACCAAGTATGGGTGTGGCCAAATTGCTGTCAGCTAACAATCCTTTTCTTTTCATTTTTCTTCACAGATTGCATTCATTCAAATGGTATAGATTATCGTGGCACAGTAGCAAGAACTGCAAGGGGCAGAACTTGTCAAGAGTGGAGTTCTCAGACGCCACATAAACATGACTACTTTACTCCAAGGACTCATCCAAAATCAGGCCTGGAAAAAAATGTAAGCAGCTATTCAACTAATATTTGCTGTCACTGAGCTTTTCCTGTCTTTTTCATGGTCCCTCAGTAAGAATTTCATGCCAGGTCTTTGTAAATTATTTTCTTCATTTCAATCCAAGAACCTGGTAATGCTAATTCTCGTTGACATGAGCAGTCTGTTCTTCACTGGGACAAACAGATGCCCAGAAGCAATGTCAAATGCTTTTGCAGTGTAGCCAAAGAGCTTTGGATGAGCATTTGCTTTTTCCCACTGCTGAAGACTATCTGGAGTTTGTCTTCAGGCAGTACTTTGCCTCCCCTGACAGAAAAAAAAACACTTAGGATAATAGTTTTCAGTAACAACAGCAACAGGTGAGATGGTGAGTGATTCAAAGTTCAGTGCAAGTTCCCTAAGATATATGCCTGATAGTCTGCAGTCCTCAGCCTCTACTAATTCCCCCCTCCACAAAGCCCTCCAATTACTGTTGCATCCAACCATACATGGATGTCCATGCTACTGACCCATTCTGTAACTCATTCTCCATCTATAGCCTTCATCTCAAGTCCTAAATTAAGTACCCACTAAAAGATCTTCTGTTTCCAGCCAATGGCTGCTAAGATTTGTAACATCTCATATACAGTACTTGTCCAGTTTTTGGCAAGCTCAATATATGATATAAAGAGCTTGTTTGATGTTGCCAGGTTGAATGTTTTTTTTCTCCTTCTACATGATTTTAGAGATTGTTTTAGCCATTTCTCTGATAGCATCACATAGCCTGCATTGAATTCCAGTACAGACTGGGAAAATGCTCTATGAAAAGATTCCTGCCATAACTTATTAGTTCTTGAATAGAGTAATTGTTTGGGATTCCTGTGAAAGGGAAGCAACCATCCTCTTCTTGAGATGTGGACATGTGGCTCTAATGCAGAATAGGGAAGCTAACTAGAAAAATATCTATGATAGTATTTCTTAAATTGCTAGGAGAATGAAATGGGAATTCAGAGTCCAGGTGTCCATACTGCTTTCTTCCTGCCAACCCCTGTGGACAGAGTGGCAAGCTGTCTCTGTCCATTGTTCTTCTCCTCTCTGTGTTACTGAACATTAGCTCTGGGCAGGGCAGAGAGACTGAAGATGCTCTGGAAGACCAGAACTGTGTTAAGCCTGTAGAAGATTCTGTCGCAGAACCAAGTGGTCTTGCTTGGTATATTTTAGAGTGACCAGTGAACACATAGGCAGATGGTGAAACTCTTTCAGATGACAGTGACTAAATTCACATTCCTCCATATGAGCGCATACAATATAAATTTTTTGCACAAAAGAATGTAAAATTTCTTTCCCCAATTTAACTTGTTTTTATTCTGAAACAATAAATCTCTTGTCCTCTTGTTAATAGCTTGTGTCTTCTTTTTTTTTTTTTTATAGTATTGCAGGAACCCTGATGGAGATGTGAATGGACCTTGGTGCTACACAACAGACCCAAGAAAAGCCTGGGAGTACTGTGACATTCCCAAGTGCCGTAATTATTCCTTTTAAGACTAGTATCTCCCTTTCTTATTACCTTTTATGACTATCTGAGAACATTCAGCAATTAGTCTGAAAGACTGAAATTAAGGCTGTGGTGAGGTAATGCTCAACACCACTGCCTGAATACTTAAGAATGGTGCTTATTCCTTGGAATCCTCAAAGGCTGCAAAATATTTACTTGGAGCCTACTGAAGCTTATGCAGGTGTTGCCAGATATTTCAGAATAGATCTGGTCATGAAGAAACTACCCTGCTTGGTCATGTGGCACAGCTAATCAGAAAACATGCTTCTGTATTTACATATCTCTGATCAAAACTCAAATACAGGCCAAACAAAAATAATACTGCTGTTCTATAATATGTACATACCATAACTGTAAAAATACTACTGTCTTGAAAGTCTTGGGCTAGGGTTCTTAAGGGAAAATAGCACTTACACATTTTGAAGTTCCATTTCCTTTTTAGATTAACTTTTTGGCCTGCTCAGTTAAAGAGCAGAGGGAACGTGGCTTTTGACTTTGGCTTCAGTAGTTAGTTCCTTTTGCTAACAACAAATCTAAATGCCTTGTTGTTAGGTCAGCTTCCTAAACAAAATCTATCCACCAGGAATAAAGCAGAGACATTTGAAGAGCTGAAAGAGCCAAAGCCTAAGAGCAGACAAAATGCTGTTTCACAGAGATAGTGATTGAATTTCATGAGCTGTACCACTATGTTTTGTTTGAATACAGCTGGCAGTGCAGTTTCTGTACTGCTGTCATCTGTAAGAATACATTTAGAGATATTGGGAGGATTTACTTCCGTTTCCTTCTTTTTTCCACTCCTTTTGCTAGCTCATTGTAGTTCTATTCATATGTCATTTGCTGAGGATCAGGAAGATGCAAAAAATATTTACCAGGCATTTTAAATGTCCCAGATGAAGACAAATCTAATGAAACATAGATGATGTATAGTGTATAATTTACTACAGAACAAGTAGTACTATTCTGAATAGTAGAATACAGAATAGAAAAATATAAGAGTTTCACCTTTTAGTTTTCTGAATGCATAGAGAATGTATGGCAAATACTCTGAAGTTCCCCATAGTGATTCTTTTTCCTTATTCTGTAGCTCCTGCTCAGTATGAATGTGGAAAGGCCAAGTTCAGACCAAAGCTGTGTGCTCAGAGGATTGTTGCTGGGTGTATTTCACATCCACACTCCTGGCCCTGGCAAATCAGTCTCCGGACAAGGTACAGCCACTCCCATTTGCATGAGGCTTTACAATCAAGAAAGCTCTGCATTTCCCAGGATGCTGTATGTATGTGGTTGCAACACTCTAAAGAGAAATGTGTTTTGTGTTTAAAATTAGCATAAGGATTAAATGCTTCTAAGCTAAAAGTTACAAGTGAACTCTATTAGGCTATTCATTTATTTTAAATTAGATTGTGTTTGATAATCTCAAAGAAGGTAATTTAGATAACCAGGAATGCTCTTTTTTACAATAAATATCTTTACAATAGATACAGTTGATTATTTGAAAAATGCTATCATTTCACTGTAAGGAAGAATGAATTTGAATCTGTCACTATCTCCCTCAGTACAGTCAATCTCCTAAAAGTAGTGGAAGCTTTCTGAAATACGGTTTTGTCAGGAATTAAGTCCAGTTCCAAAGCTTTCTGACTGGAATCAGGACTGGATAAAAGCCATAATCTCTCAGAAGGTATATGTCAGTGCATATTAGATTTTCCAGTAGTAAAAATAATGGTCAGGAGCAAAAAATCTATTTGTTTTCATTATTAAGATGTATACACAATACTCCTGTACTTGTAAAAAAAATGTTGTTCAAGGAAGGTAAAGAATTTTATTCCAAATAAGAATGCAGAATAAATTCTTTAGTTTCTAAAGGCTATGTTGGAAGGATTACCCAACGAACTTCAGTGATATACAACTGTCTTCACCACCTTAGACCCATGCTTTTTTTTAATGTCTTTCTGCTCTATTACAGTTATGGCTTGCATTTCTGTGGGGGAACTCTGATTGACCCACAGTGGGTTCTTACTGCCGCTCACTGCTTAGAAAAGTAAGTATCTGTTACAGGCTGCAACAGCATTTCCTTACATGAGATAGAAAATAACAGTTTAGAATTTTAGAAATAAAACTGGCCCAATAACCAACCTGAGTTGTCTCTTGACTCAGTTTCCACAGTCAAGAATTGAGCCAAAACTATTCTTCATTCGTTAAAAGTTTTGACTGAAAATGGAAGTGTTGAGTAATAACAGTCACCAGCTAATGCACATACCAAGTCTTGATTTCATGTGTCAAGAAAAGAGATTACAATAAGCTTACACCAAAGCTGGTTTTCTTTTCTGCTTTCAATAGAACTAGATGCCCGACATTATCATAAGTGGCCTAAGTCCTGGATGTGTGTTTATCAGCTCACTGTGTGCATTCATTTCCAATAGGTCATCACGTCCATCTTCATATAAAGTATACCTTGGCTTACATGAAGAAAGAGCATTAGAAACATCAGTGCAGAAAAAAGATGTTGAGAAATTGTTCAAGGAGCCCCACAGGGTGGACATTGCCCTACTGAAACTGAGGAGGTATACTTTCACCTGATGCATTCCTTCATTCTGACAGGAAACTTTTGGCTTGCCTGTTTTCTTAACTACTCAGTGGTTGCTTCCTGGTACTATGCAAGTGTGTGTTTCCACACATAATGTGTGACATTCTCTTTCCTCAATTTCTGCAGAAGTTCCATTGGGAGCTAAGGTGACTCAGTCACAGGGCTTCAGAAAAAGAAAGGGCTGCTCTGGGAAGGGAGGAGGGCTAGAGATGGTGGTCTATGCTAGCAGTGCACTCTGAGGCAGCTGCTGTGAATTATGGTGGAGGCAGCAGAGCAGGAGGAGGATGTGCCTAGAAAAGCTTTCCCTGTACACTTCTATCTTGGTAATGTAACAAAGACTGAAAGCTACAGTGGCTGCACAGTGTGACCCCATACTTTTTCCATGACAGCGTGGGGAGTGCTCTTCCAACAGGTTGTCCTTAGTGCAGGCAAGCAGTACACACTTCTAATGCAATATCCAGGTTAGCACTTCTTGCATCTGTTTCCATTGGTCTGAAACTCCAGGATGCTATGCAACTGATAAGGAATACATCTATACAACTACAAGCAGATACAAACATGTATGGCTTGTGCTTTGCTTTTCGTGGCTCCAATGAAAATCCAAAACATAGCCCAAATAAAAGTGGCTTGTTGATTGAACCCAGATAAGAATCTGTACATAGAGGTAAGTCAGCATGACTCAGGCTCTGCTTTATGCTACGAGTATGCAGTTTGGAAGTGACCTATAAATAGTCAGACTGGGTACAGGCAGAGTAAGGTAGGCTTTGTTGTCTACACTTTAACCCAGATTTACTTTAGTATTTTTAATATCTTTTTCTTTTTAACTGTTCTCCATTTCAGATTTTTTCCTTTTGCGTATAATGTTCTGTGGGATTAGAGCCTAAAATATAAGTGGCTTTGAATTTCAAAGAAAAAACCCTTACTTGAAGCTCAGATTTTCAAGGAAAAAGGCTGACTTTGTATAAAATCTTCTTAGATAAATAAAGATGGTACCAGGGATAAATGACCTAATGACTGACCCTGTGTGGGTCTATTCTTTGTTTCTTTCAGCCCAGCAGTCATCACTGATCAGGTAATCCCTGTTTGCTTACCAAAAGAAAATGCTGTGTTAGGAGGAAGAGAGGAGTGCTATGTGACAGGATGGGGAGATACAAAAGGTGAGACAGAATTAACACTCCATGTTTGGAGCTTGGTATATATTTGTATCCAAAGCATCCCCACTCTGTGCCAGAAACACCCCGAAAAAAAAAAAAATACTTTCATGCATTCATTTTTCATCTCAATTTGCAAGGTACTGCCTTTTTTCTAATGCCTCCTTCTGATTTAGATTCTTCTAAACCTCTCAGAGTGACAGAACACCCCAAACCAATACGAGAAGAGAGGAATCTGACCTAAGCACATACTTACTGTTAATTTTCAATCCATTCTGCTTTCCCCTAGAGTGCTTTTACATAGTCAGAAGGGAAGTTTTTCTAGACTTTGGCAATTTTCTTAATACATTATATGAGTTTGCTCATTCTCTTGAATGATCTTTCTCACAATCAGCCTGGTTCAGAAGATCTCATTAGAATATGAAAATACTCCCATCTTCAAACCTCCCACTTTGTCTTGGCTAAGAGGAGAATCACATCTTTCCCATCTCCTAGCTTCTTCTGACCATCATAAAATTTTCAACTGCCTACTTCCTTCCTCCATTCTTCTCCAGAGAGATATTCTCAGATCCAGAGAAATAAAATTGCTTGGGAGTGACTCTCACATACAGCATGTATGTGACCCATTTAATGATCCCATTTGGATTTACTCTGAGAGCAGTAAGGGCAGTCTCTGTATTGCGTATTTTGATGAAGGCTAGAAGGTGATAAGCACTGTAATAGTACTGATAACACTGATTTTGGAATTGCTCCATGCTAAACATGGAAATTATGTTCATAAACACTGTTTATTGTATTGCTTATTCTTACCCTGAAATTTGTTTTATGGAGGTGCTCATTTACCCTTTGTCATTTAACACTGGGTTGTTGGTTTTTTTTATTATCTTTTACTTTGTTTACTTGGAAAGGAACTCCTGGTGAAGGCTACTTAAAGGAAACTGGCTTCCCTGTAATTGAGAATAAAATATGCAACCGCCCTGAATTTTTGAATGGGAGAGTCAAAACACACGAGCTCTGTGCTGGGAATATTCATGGAGGCACAGATACCTGTCAGGTAAGAAAGGCTGAGAGCATCAGCATCAGTTATGAGAACAGTTTTCAGCAGCACGCATTAGAAAACTCCTCTCTGGCTAAAGCTCTAGTGCTTTCTTATAGCAGATGTGGAACTCTCATTCAAAAGGCAGTTCCATTTCTGTGCTTCCTGTGAAAACACCACTCTTCACATCTTGAGCTCTCATCTTGTTCTTTCTCGCTCTGTTTAGGGAGACAGTGGAGGGCCTCTAGTTTGTCTGGACCAAGATAGATTTGTCCAACATGGAGTCACCTCTTGGGGCCTTGGCTGTGCCCAACCCATGAAACCTGGAGTTTATGTTCGAGTTTCTAATTATATTCCTTGGATTAAGAGTATAATGGAAAACAACTGATCCTGGGTATGGACTGCCCTCTCCTGGAAAGCAGTATGCACATTAGAAATACAATATAACAAGTGCAATATTAAAGCTAGAATCATTCCTAAAAAGCAAAATAAATATGATCATCCATTTAAAATCGCTGTAAGGGAATGTTTATTGACATAAAACCAAGCTGGCTATGTTACTCTCTTTCAATATGTTCTGTGGTTTGCTATGTTTGACAATAGACCTATGCAACTTCGAAATGTGCTCATCGAAAATCCCAGCATCAAATGTAATTCAATATCTGCATTTCAATCATATATGAGACTCCACAATGGCTTTCTATTCTAAGGTTGAATTCTCCAACACACTGTCTCCAACAAATGAAGAAAGGAGAATATTTCTCCTTAAGCTGTTGTACTTTTTCAACAATTCAATGATAAAAAAAAAAAGAGAGAGAGAAAGAAGAAACCCACTGTACACATCTGTTATGCCTGCAGTGTTTTATTAGATATATCTGATTACATTAAGCACATGGGATGAAAAAAAATAAAGAAACACATTTGGCTTTTATTTTCATATCTTTTTTATTGATGTGGAAATTTGTGTCAGCAGAAGTACAAATGTTGCACCAGAGATATAAAACAGTGAATAAAAAAATACCCTTATCCTAAAGTTAGTTCATAGTGAAGACTGAGAAATAACTAAAGTCAATCATTACAGTAATGACAATGTATGTAGTGTATTATAAACTTCTGTTGTCCATAGTACCAGTCTTGTTCCACTACATAACTTGTCTTACCATTACATACAGCTTTGTCTTCTCTAAACGAAGAGAAAGTACGTGTGCCTGTGGTTACAGGAAATGAAATCTGTGCACATAAGACCAACATCTCTTAGAATACAGCTATGTTTTTGTGATACTATAATGCATATTTCCTCATGAAGTCTGAAAGAAATTAAATAAAAAACAGTAGAGACCTCTAAAATTCAGTGGTGAATATAAATGTGCAATTGTACGCACTAGGGAAAAAAGTATTCCTGGCACTTTCTGAACTGTGAAGCATTTCATAATGTTTGGTCTCCTGCCATTGGGGAATTTTATGATTTATTTTACATTTAAGACTTTATCTTTGTTCTCAATTCTGTCATTTGTTTTCTCTTGTACAAAAATGTTCCTCCCAAAACACACTGTAAAAAGAACTTATATACTCACATTTTTCCATGGCCAGGAACTCTTGAAATGACTGGTAAACTCACCACAGGAAAACCCCATGCATGAGAAACTCATAAATAATTAGACTACAGCAGTAGTAATTCAGCTGCACTAAACTCAGTGTTAGCATCAGTCATTTGTGGTATAAAGTTTTAAAACCCACTCCTAAATTTTCTCATGCCAAATCTGGTTTTGGATCTTATAAGGCTCTTTACAACTCGGTGGCTTTCCTTTGTTTGTTTAATTCTTCATTATCCATGACAAGATATTGTTCAAAAACCACATCTTAAGTTCTTGACTGTAAGGAGGGTATCTTCTGTCTCTGGACAGGACCCAGCACTAGATGGAGGTCATACAGGAGGAAAGGGAAGGCAGAGAATCCTTCTTATCTGCTTGCAGAGCCAGAGAACAAACATTTCTGCTACAGGTCAACTTTAAACAACTGGATCCAGTTAACATTTCCCTCTATAAACCAAGCTCTTGTCTTATCCTTGCTCATCTTCCTAAGACAGCCTAACACCCCTGTCAGTACCCCCAAATAACTTATCCTCAACCAGAAAGATGGCAAGTAACAATGAGGAGAAGTAGGAGCTTGGAAGTCACCTTGGTCCTGGTCAGGGTGAGATGATTTGGTTTGCAGAAATGAGCAGAGAGTGTATTTTAGGACAGAAAAATTCTGCATGTCTGGGACACAAGGTCCCAGGTCTGGGGGGAGGGAGTGGGGTGATCTGACCTGCAGAGCTAATGCCCTGTGTAGGAAGTGACAGCTACATAACAGGAGAGAAGGAGTGCTACATTTGAGAAAGACCTTCAATGTGCAGAGCTTTTGCTGCAGAGAGTTGCTGGGTGAGAGGAGCAGACCAGGGTGACAGACTCCTAGTCTCATCACTTCTGATCCCAAAAGGGCTGCCCTGATCAGCGCTCACCCTCATGAAAAATCAGTTTTTCTATTTGTCTAGATGGTCCAAAGGCAAAAGAGAACAGGCTCATATACTCATCTTTTCCTCTCCAAAGTTATCCAATAAACAGCTCAAATGTATAAAGAAATAAATAAAAGCTCATTGAGCTGGATAGTGCAATTATGCTGATCTGTTCTCTATCAAAATCAGAGTGCTTCCTTCCTGGAAACAACATACTTAGAAAAAAACAATATATTTCATATTTACAGCAGAATACACTGCTTTTTCTGAATGTGCTTATACTTGAAAGAAGAACATGGAGTTTAATCCATACTTTGCAGCAATCTTCAAAGTGGTGGCAAATGAAGAAGAAATTCCCAGTATAGGATCACAGTCCTTTGCTCAGCGTCATCCTTGGGAGATCAAATATAAGAGTTGGTGCTCTGGTGTTTCCTTTTCTTCCCACATTTACCATAGTGACTGAAGAAAAAAGAGGGTGTAAAGGGGGAAGAAAAAAGAGCTGTAGTTCAAGTCACAGTACTGACAAGATGCAAACCCACTGTATGAAACAGTAGCCTATGTCACGAGCTCATTAAGAAATTTGCTGCCAGGCAAGCCAAGGTGTAAATTTTCCCTCCATGCCTGTAGCACATTGAAGATTCTAGCTTGTTCTGTGCTAGGAATGGGGAAGCTGTGCCTACATATCTTCAGTTATAAATTCATTCAGTGGAAGCTTTCACAAGTTGTGAAAAAGCTCACATTATCAAGAGTTCTTCTTCACAGCATGCTTTAACTGAGGTAATGGCCGGTTTTCTTGACCACAGAACTGCAGGATATTCTTTGCCGTCTTTCTCTCATACACTATCATTTTCTGCCTCCAGAAGTACACAGAAAAACTTATGAGAAAATACAGGTTAAGAACTCCTAAGAGTTCTTAAGATTGTTTAAGAACTTGCCTTAGTGGTACTGGAAACTTCACACTTCTATTTGAGAAAATATTACCTGCTCATAGTATCAACCCGACTAGGGAATTTACCCTGATGTTCAAAAATCATCAATAATTTATGGTGGTCAGCAAGGTCAGAGGAGAACATCCTCGGGAAATCTCAATCAAGTAGAAGTTAGAAAATATACAGCATACCCTGAAAGCTGTTCTACATCCTCCACTGTCTCTGGTAAAGAGATTCCCTTTGTCTCTGGTAAAAGTAATACTAGGATCCCACAGACAACTGCAAGAATACCTGCAATGGGCACAGAAGAAAAACAAAAGTGATTTTAAAACATGTTACTTTTTTATATTCAGGGTGATCAGATAAAGGAAAACTCAGATTAAGGTTAAAGGGATATTTTGAAAGTACAACAGGTATTTCTGATTAATCCTACTCTTTTAGAGTACCTTCATGCTAATTTAATGAGCATCTGTTAAACATACAAATAAACAGGAAGAAAAATAAATAAATAAAAGGAGGGATATGACTTCATTTGCAGCCTGAATTGCCCCAAACAGGAGATTTTAGAGGTCAAATCCTATAGCAGCACAAGTATTTCAGTATTAGATAATATAATCACAGTACTTCTATATGCTTCTATTCTTACAATAATAGGATATTTTTTCTTTTGTCTTTCCGTTTATGTTTCCAAGCTTAATTTGTCATTAGCACCAATTTCCTTTCTCATTTTATCCTACACTTTTTGCTCATTTTCCCCAGCCACACGTACCTCTTGTAAGTCTGGGTTAGTTCTAGTTTCTTTTTTCTACATATTTACTCTACAGGGTTCATTTTTTTCAAAACTAAACTGAGGAAAAGAGTTTTTTACAGGAATAAGAATTTATGGTTTTCTCAACCACTTGCTGTTCAGTCTCTTGCACTAGGCATGATGGTTGGGAGAGGCTGGTTTGAAGGGAGATGAGGCCACACATTACGCTTTCGCCCTAAGAGAAAAGCTCTGCCAGGAGAATATACCAAGCAAAAGTCTATTTTAAATCAACTCTTACTGAAAATAATCAGAGGTAGCTCCAACCAAATGGCTGCCAATCGGAAAAGCAGGAATGGGGCTATGATTCCACCTAGGTCACACAAACTCGAGCACAGGGAAACACCAAAGTTTCTGTAAAAGAAAAACAGTGCCAGATATTTAACAGGTGCTAGCAAGCAGATGAGCTGATGTAATGAACTCCAAAATTATCTCATCCATATATGCCATCTACCTTGAAGCATAGCTATTTAGTTAGGAAACTCTAGATGAAAATGAGCTTTACTAAAAAGGAGTGAAATAGAGAATGGTGAAAAGCAAAGCAAAAAGTTTTGCCTTACCTCAGTGTCGTTGGGTACAACTCAGAGTTCACAAGGTACACAATTTCAAAAGCGATTGTGATGCCCAGCCTTCCCAGCGTGGCCACTGTGGTTTTGAACCACGGGATATCTGTCCATTCAGAAAGAAACTCTGGTGAGGGGGACTTCACTGCATCAGCAATGTGCTGTCAGCAGCTCTCGCGGGGATTTCAACCTGATACGTGCATTGATTCAGCATGGCATTTCTCAAGTATAGAGGCAAAAGGAAAGCTTCTGCCTGTTTGTTTGTGAAGTACTGATCACACTAGAACACAAGTAAGAGTGAAAAACTAAAACAAAGCTGTATTTTTACCTGAAAAACAGCATGTTTAAGCCACACCAAAAACTCCAGAGGGCTGCCTATTGCTTTGCCACAACAAAGCTGTGGCTTTAGCAGCACTAGGTGGCAAATGCTTTTCCCAATTAGGCTGAGGTGGGATCTGCTGAGCAGCCTCTGGCTGCTACAGCTGCTTCTGGGTGCCCTGAGCTCACTAGCAGCCATTGGCAATGCTTCCATTCTTCCACACAGAGCAAAAAAATCCTGTCACATGGAATCACTGACAACAGCAGTTTACCAAGCTTGAAAAAGGGATTGGAGAAACAACAACACAGGGGATTAACACTGGGTATTAACAAGAAAAAAGCAGTTTGGAAAGCTGTTCCTGTCCCTGGTCAAACTGGCTTCTAACATTTTGGTGACAAGTCATGACTGTAGGGGACAGGTAGGAGGAGAACACATCCTCTCTGCCTATCCACCCGAGTGATTCATAGTTAGGAGTTAGATGGGCCTCAGGCCTTACTCGGACATGCTGTTTCTATTCTCATGCTCCTAAAAGTTCCAAGCCCTATCAGTAAAAGCTACAACACAGCAACGCTGAATCAGCACACGCCAGACTGAAAGTCAGACTGCTGCAGATATCAGTCTATATTGGCACTTATTGCTTTCCAGCATCATGGGACGCTTCTGCAGGGAATCAGAAATAACTCCCAACTAACTGATTCAGGAGAGTATAACATTCTTCTTAGAGCAGACTAACTAGAATTCATCATTTGTTTAGCCATTGCACACACTGGACACACTCCTAACGCTGTTGCTCATGGGCATCCTTCTGCTCCCCTTCTCTGGTATTTGGTGTTTTATCAGGCACAACCAGCCCCAAGCCACTCAAGCTGGCACTCTCTGCTCTGCTTAGGCTCTGGCCACTGCCTGTTAACAGGCAGCTAGGTACAAGGGGTGTGATGTTCACATCCACATCACAGAGCAGAGCCATCCTGACTCATATGCAGTCCTCCAGCCCCATCTGGAGAGCCAACAGCATCTGGAGGGGAGCCGCATAGAACATAATGAGGAGCAGCTCGATTTTCTTGGAAGAGGGTGGTCTCCTGTGTGGACACACCACAACTGAGCAGACGAGGAGGCTAGTAAAACAGTAACACTGAACCTGGCATGAAGGGGAGCTCTGCCTCTGGAGAGGGCTCTGGCAGAGGTTGTGTTTTCTCAGAACTCCAATAGGAGGAACAAGTAAACATTTCAGTTCTGTCAGAACCAGTAGATGAATGTTTGGAGGTTTCTCCCTTCCAAAATAATCAAACAAGCCCCACAACAAATTTCATCTTGTGTTGTGATACTTCTTTTGCCCTGAAAAGCTGTTTTCAAACACTTGCCAGAAAAGCAAAGGCTAGAAAGAACAAAACAAACCTACATTCTCAGCCTAGTTCCCCTTCAGTCCAGAGGACCCCTGAAGAGGAGCGTAGCTCCTCCCTGTGCCAGAGGACCCGACCTATGCACCCCAACGTGATCAGGCTCTCACAAACTGCTGGTGCAGCTTCTCCCATCTGAGCAAACGTTTTAATTGAAAGCTGGGACCTCAGATATCCTATCTGTGAGTACTTTATTCCCTGGGACTGGGCCTTCTGTGCCCGAGTGGCATTGCTCCACAGCAGAGAACTGGATGGCAATTACATACAACATGCTGGCTCTTCACAGGGGCTCCCAGCAGCAAGAACCTGAGTCATGGTGAGCAAAATCCTTCAGGAGAGCAGACCCAGCATTCACAGACTTCAGTGGTCCTCAAATATGCAGTAATAAGTACTTCTGGAGGAATTGCATTTCAGGGAGCTTAACTGAAGGAGAGGTGAGCAGCAGTCCTCTCTGAAGGACTTCATTTTGCACTCACTGCAAACCTGTCTATTTTCATCAACATATCACATGCTTGAAATGACTCCTCGTGGCTCTTCTGAAGCAAGACTATTGTCCCTTGATAAAATCTATGACTAAAACCTTTTGACAGGAACAGGAGCATCTCTGGGAAGAATGAGCCTCTCTGATGCATATTTGGCTGCCAGTTCTTTGCTGTACAGAGGCAAAGCACACAGTTGTGGTAACACCCAGTAAACAGCATCCCCAAATGTCTCCCTGTGTATATGCACCTGATGGTACAAAGTAACAGCTACACAGGAGGGAGAAAAATTTAAAGAAAATGAGGGAGAGCCGAGAAGCCTTCAAGTGATATCAGACCCTTTACGTGTCCTTGAAATCAGACAAGAATGACTTAATTGAAACAATTCCTCTACCCTCTCAGCATTGTTCAGACTCCTGTTGTGTGCCACAGCTCCTACTAGATGTTGCTGTTTGGATGGGGATGGAAGGGAGAGCACGAACAGGAGTGAACAGAGTACATAATAACCAGGCACCACTGAGCCACTGGAACAGCCTGAAATGCCAGGAGAGCACTGACATCAGAGGAAGATCTCAAAAGGTTAAGGCCATAAAATTTTCCCAGGTATAGTTTTATATTACAATGAGACTATATTATAATGACTTTATATTAAAATGACTTTATATTATAATGACCCCAACAGTGTCTCAGATAGACCATTAATTTCTTCTATCATTAAGAGTCTTCCAAGTCAAGAATTTTCCCTTCCGTGTGCCTTCAAAACCGTACAGGGCCTTTATACACATTTTCCAAGATTACACCCATCTGACATAACTGTGACATATTCCAGGACAGCCCACAAGTAAATAAACTGTGCTGTTTCATAACTCTTGGTTCTGCTTGCAGCACTGGACAACTTTTACTTGTGTTTAAAATTTCGTGTGGTCTCCTGCCCTTGCTTTAGGGGAGTCAGAGAGAAGTTGTTGACCTAAAGAGCCCAGCGTAGGGAAGGACTGGAAATTACCTTCTGGCAAGAAGGCAGTAATGAGGCATGCAATTCCTGCCACGATATTGCTTATTGCAAAGGGAAGGCGTCGGCCAATGCGATCAATTGTCATTAAAATTATGAGAGCCGCAGGCAACTCAACAGCTCCTGAGATGAAGAAGTCCAGGTAGAGGTTTCCTCCAACAATTCCTAGTCGCATGACAAGCCCTTGGTAGATCAGGGCACTCGTGAACCTAAATGGCAAAGACAAAATAGTGCTGAGATGCAAACAAATGACTGCAAGTGACTGGAAAGACCTAGAAGTCAGCAGAGGATTATTCTTGATAAAGTCCCACCCGTATAACAAGCAGCACTGATTGCGGGCACTCACCAGGCATACATCAGGATGAACGTGTTCCTCCTCATCTGAGGAGTCCTTACCAGGTCAAGAAAGGAGGGATTGGTGACCTCCACATTGTTAACGGTGATCTGAGGAGAAAAGCAAGCAACAGAATCAGCTGTCAGGTATCTGACAGCACAGTACCTAAATGAATGAAATACTGCTAAGCACTGCATTCAAGTGAGCAAACATGCTGACAGCATGGTTTGCTGCTTTTAGCTCTCTGGAGCAGCATGTGGTTATTGGAAATAGCTTATAACTGAATATAGCTGTAGTTTTCTTTAGCAACAATAGTGCAAAAACTGGAAAAGAAAATCCCAAATTTTGACTTATGGAAAAATGATTTTCCCAAAGAAAACTAAGAGAGATTGACCTGAAGTCCCTTGAAAGACAATAAACTGCCTTGTCCACGTGACAGTAATTTGGAGCACAGAATGCCACAGGACAGGCAAAGCAATGGGTTGTAGGATGGTCACTGGTAACACAGATGGGCAGCAGGAAGTGTGAGAAAAAAAATTGATCTGCAAAGGGGCTGCAGAATGCAACTGGTGAAGTTCAGAGGCACTTCAAATACAAAGCACTATGCTGAGCAAGGCTTTTACCCTGAAACAACTAAAAATCCTGCAAAGTATGGATTAATGGTTCTCATATGCCTCCAAGATAAAGTAAGTCTGTTCACACTTTCTCTAGCACAATTATAATGAGGCAGATGATGAAGCAATTACCTAGAAGGTTTAACAGAAGGTGGTTTTAGGCACCAACCATGGGTCTGCCCAAGGACTGCTAGCCATGGTTGGAATTTCCATTGGCTCACAGAGAAGCTGAGGAAAACACAGAGTTAAACCTGCTGCATGTTTTGAGTGGGACTTCAGGCAGCTTGACTGTTGGGATTCACAGTTGTTGCCCCATGCCAGGAGCCCAGAGAGGCAATCCTGGTCAGCAGGATTACAGGGTGAGACAAAGAAGTACATGGGAACACATACACTCACAAAGGGGCAACAGGTAAAGGCCAAAGCATTGTCTGAATGCCTCCTCAGCTCAGCCAGGGCTGTGCCTATGGCTGTTGTTCAGACCACAAGGTAGCACAGATGTTTTCAGTGAGATTTATATGGCAATGTTTAAGCATGACTTAATAACTGAGAGTCACAGAACTTTAAGTGGAAAGACAAATGCCACAATTGTTTGAACTTCCTTACTACTCCCTCTTGCTTTTCTTCTGCAGCCAGAGCCCCAAGTTTTCTTCAAATCACTGCCACTTCTGCTGCGTGCCAGAGCATTTTGTAGGGCAGGCTGAGGTTGCTGAGTTTCTGCACTGCTCTTGGACTTGCTCATAGTATGACTATAAAGCTGACATGACTTGTTTATAAAAGCAGGCTGCCAGCCATCAACTGTGCCTTTGAGCAAATATGGTGCTAGTTAGTCCTTCAAAGGACAGAAGATAAGTTCAGGATGGCTGATACCATACATTTTAATGTCTTAATAAAGTCATAATAACCCCAAGCATAACTGAGCATTTTGTATAGACAAATAAAACACTGAAGAGTCAACAATTTGTCAGGAAGAAAATTTGCTTTTTCTCTCTTGAAGTCATGGAGAGCTTTGCTATTCACATCAGCGCAGCCAGAAATTCAAAGACAAGAGCCCACATTTCCAAAGTTAAACAATGCAAAGACTCTGCAGGAAGTTTTATAGTTAACTTCCATGACATGTTTATGTCCCACCAAATTACATCAGTTTTTCAGCAATAAGCTTCAAAGGTTACTCACAGCACATACATGCATTCATACAATACATATATGTAACTTGCATGTATATTGGCATATACACACACAGGAAATATCTACATGTAAAGGGAGAGAGGATTTTGATCCATGACTCTCTCAAGAAGCAGTTCTTACTCTATTGGTCACGGCTCATTCTTTTGGAGAGAGATCAAGAATGAAACAATTAGCATGAAAAATAAACACTAAGATAATTACAAGCAACTGAGAAAAAAACATTTATAATACACAACAAAGTTAATGAGCTCTGTACAGGGCTGAACTGTGCCAATGTTGTAACTCAGAAAGCAAAAGAAAGAAATGTTTATCAGTTTTTATATAAAGGTCATCTGAGGCTTCTGTGTGCCAATAAAAACAAGGCTTACATCCAGAGCAATATAAGGAAAGCAGGCAATGAAACCATTACACAGGGACAGGAAAAGCTTAGCCAAAATACATGAAGGATAACACCTCTCTCTTCTCCCCATTACTCCACACCTGCACTTCTCTACCTGAAATTCTAGAGTCAGAATGTGAATGAGAACTCTGACATGAGTAATGCACTCAATCCTCTACTAATGCACTTCCTGGAGATTCTCTCTCTCCTCTGGGCACAGCACCAAAGATGACACATTGTATACTGAAAAAGTCCCAGGAACAGATTCAACTTGAAGCTGGGTGTATGGAGGTTAATTTGCTGTAGCTATGAGTGCCTTACAAGGTCACAAAGTGGAACGCTTCTGAAAGAAATCAAATGCAACTTAAAGTGAAGAGTAGGGAAAATATCTTCATTCTGATGCGAGGCTTGAATACTCCGATGTGCAGAGAGAGGGAAGAGAGTACAGGAGCTGCACGCAGAAGGAGAGTTACAGCAGCACAGCTTTTCCCATCATGAGACATACTCAACACTTGAATTAACAGAGCTGCTTCAGCCAAGTGACTGATTTATTTATCTACTAAGAAACATGCGCTATGAAGTCCTGTGCATTCAGAAAGAACTGTCTGGTGTTTAAGGAAGAAAGTACTGAACTTCATTGCTTGGGGTTCATCCAGAACAATATTCTAGGATTTTTGTGAAGCATTTCCACTTTCTCTTTTTTTATAAGCTCAGACAAATCTCAGTTCTCCCGTTCCTAAAGAAAAGGGATAGGAAATAAGTTTGTGAGATACCAATCTGTTAGAACTCAGGATGCCAACTACAAGGCGCACACACTGCGATGATCCTTCCTGAGAGGATGAGACAAACCAGTCCTCTCTAAACACTGCCATCCCAAAGTCTTCACCTTTAGTCTCAGGAAAACTCTAGTTAAAAGTCACGTATGATGCATATGCATACACATGCAGAATTATGTTTGTAGGCATTAAGGATGCTACTACAAGCTCACAGATGGGAATTTTTTTTTAAGTAGTTTCTTCCCAATATGAAAATAATTTCTGAAGCACTGTTAGTGTATAGCTAGCATTTAGGCTAGTAATCCGCAGGTTTTTAAAGTAGGCACACTTCAAATAGGAGACTCAATTCATTGTTTTGCAAACTCCTTTCTTTCAGACCATGTCTTTGCAGCCAGTTGCACTTTCCAACACTCTCACACTTAACAATATAAGTATGGGGATGGAAATCTTGTTCTGGCGTGATGCTTTGAGTGTTGCCCATCATAAAGATCACACAAAACCTTCAAAAGATTAAGAAACCTTAAGGAGAAAAAATAAAAACCTAGCTCAGACAGATGACAGTACCTCAGAATAATGTGGTGAGAGATATTTTCCATTGTGTTTTGCAATGTCATGCATGATTTTTAATGCCTTCTCTCCTTTTTTGCGTGTCAAAAGCCAACGTGGAGACTCAGGAACAACCCTGCAAAAACAGAGAAGTCATTAACAGATGTTTTGCTCATCAAAATCTTAACTAAAGAAAAGCCCTTTGCCTTCTGCCTGCCTTAATACCCAACACACTGATTTTTCAATCTTTAGAAAACTCCTCAGTATCCTGTACATTATGTCATCCCTGTGGAAAAGAAGGAAAAAGTGGACTGTGGCAATACTTTATAAAATTCAAAAGTAAGACATCTAATGTCTTTTCACACTGTGCAAAGTAAAATAGCCAACAAGACAACAGGGTGTCTGTAGAACAGTAAGGAACTACTGGAAGTCAACATTAACCACATGTATTTCCAAGAACAGGAAGATGCAAGCTGTAAAATATGTATGCATATAGCTACAAAACTGTGCCCAAAGCAAAACTACAGATTAGCATTTCAGTTTCTGCTTACTCACAGTTAAGATCAATCACAGTTTAAAAGTGCCATGGTAACAACAGAAAATGTTTGAAGAAACAGCATAATGTGCAGGAAAAGGATATAAGGCTTAATATGTCCATGCAAGTACAAACATATAAATGTATGTATCTCCTTCCCAATTTTTATCTTGCATACTAGAGACTTCGAACCACTTCAGTGGTCTCAAGGTGCTCTAATAGCAATAGCAGTAACAACAAGAGCAATGACTTCAACATTACCAGTAGTAGAGCAGGAAAAGGAAGTTGGGCAGCGAAATAGCCAGCTGGATCCCCTGCCAGGTGGGAACTAAGTAGGCAATTCCAGGGAGAATCATAATTCCCAGGGTGAAGAATATCTGTATCACAATCCCAACAATCCGCTGGTCAGAACCAACAATCTCTGTCACTGAGCACATAGAAAGCCAAAATAAACAAAAGAGAAACAAACCTAACTAAAAAGTGTCATTGGTGGACCATAAGAAGGGATGATGCGGTATCAGCTCACAAGTCTGTCTAACCCAGTCTTGCCTTCAGCTTTATAAGCATGTCACCAGGTTTTCTAAACGTGGGTGATACTACCTCATCAACTCATCCACCATTCTTCAGTTGGAGGCCTCTGACTGCATATTTGCTAACAAATAAAACAGAGACAGATGACAGTCTTGAGACTCCATCATGATTAGCAGTGGTGGTTTACACTCTCCCTCGCATAATTTTGGTTTGTGCTCCAGACCAGAGGATTGGCCAGACAGGAGCTGCATTTACAGTCAATACAGACAAAACTTCTGCAGGGAAAAGAATTTAGCTCTGCCATGTTGATCGCTCTGACGGCTAAGATATGGTCTACAGTAGGCTTTACTTACTAGAACAAACAGCTTTTTTTTTTTTAATCCTTTGCTGGATTTCTTTATTTTGCAAACATATCTATTGATGAAACACAGGTAAGTCCACATCAGGCAATATCCCACAGCCATGAGATCTATAGCAGAGATGAGCAGTGCACAAAGAAGTGTCGCTGCTTTCTTTCATAACTTCACAATAAAAGTAGTTTGCCTTGGTTTATAATACAGAGACATGTGTAAACATACTAAAAAAAATCAGAATTCTACAAATAATTTGTAACTCTAGCTGATGATTCAGAGAGATATGACACTAATACTGTTTTTATTAGCAGTTCATTACATACACACTGCCCTCATGCAAGTTTACTGCCTAAAATAGCTGCCACAGTATCGACTCAGGAAGGAATGCATTGTGAAGACAAAGGGAGTTTTTGGGGAAACGTGGATCTGAGGCCCATATCAATAACCTGGGACATACGTTATAGCAAATAAACCAATGTATATGTGGGATCTCTCTTAAGAGGCATACACGGAAGTCAGGTTGCCTAATACCATGGGTGACCTTGGGATATAGAAACAGATTCCTGAAGGAATTTAGACTGAATCACTCTCTACAAGAATTAAGCACCTTGCTTCAGGCTGCAGCAATACACTGTACTTCAGTGTAACGTATGGCTGAACCTTTCCCTAAAGTCAGCTACATTTGATCTGAGTATTACAGAGTGAAGAAAGAAACAGTCTTTTAAAATTTGGTTACATTAAGGATACCAACTTCATAAGACATTTTGCTGGTTAGAGTATTTGCCATTGTTGTAGGATAAGATTTCATTTTAAAATTAGACTTATCATAGAATGGCCTGGATTAAAAAGGACCTTGAAGATCATCTAGTTTCAACCCCCATGCCATGAGCAGAGTCACCAACCACTAGATCAGGCTGCCCAGAGCCACATCCAGTCTGGCCTTGAAAGCCTCCAAGGATGGGGCATCCACAGCCTGTCTGGGAAACCTGTTCCAGTGCTTCATCATCCTGAGTGAAAAAAAACTTCCTAACATCTAACCTAAATCTCCCCTTTGTTTAAAACCATTCCTCCTTGTCCTATCACTATCAACCCATGTAAACACTCATTCCCCCTCCTGTTTATATGCCCCTTCAAGTACTGGAAGGCCACAGTGATGTCTCCCCAGAGCCTTCTCTTCTCCAAGCTAAACAAGCAGAGTTCCCTCAACCTTTCCTCATAGGAGAGGTGCTCCAGCCCTCTGATCATTTTAGTGGCCCTCCTCTGGACCCATTCCAAGAGCTCTGCATCCTTCTTGTGCTGGGAGCCCCAGGCCTGGATGCAGTACTCCAGATGGGGCCCACGCAAGAGCTGAGTAGAGAGGGACAATTACCTCTCCCTGTTGGTCACCCCCTTTTTAATGAAGCTCAGGAACCAGGAAAAAAAAAGAACAGTTCTCACCAATCACATAGCATGTCATCCATGTTCCCTTGCCAAAGATACCTTGGAGAAAACGGAAGACCAAAAATAGAGTAAAGTTTGGCGCAAATGCCACTATGATACCACATATCCCATCCCCAAGGCAGGAGAGCAAGTAGATGAGGATTCTGCCATATCTGTTGAAAAAAGAAAATGAAAAATCATGATAATCAATAAAGCATATCATCTCATTCAATTGATAAATTCAAGGTACCTTTTTGAGATGTGCCTCGTTCCAAAAGGAGGCTGCCTGAAACTTTCCAGTCGTGGCCATCAGGATATGGGGCTCTTTTCTCCATGTAGTTAACAATGACTTTACCTCCGTAATTTTAGAGCTGGTAATATTCTCATCAGATTCTCTTATTTTAGAAAGCAGTTGATCATATTGTAGCTAAATTATGGCCCCTAATTTACAGTTCTTAGTTTTGATCCAGTTGAAATAAGGGAAAAAATGGAGGGGGATGGGAAATTCTGTTTACACATGTTGGTCTCAATCATAATTGTAGCCAGCTCTGTGAAAGCAAACCATTTCTTCCTTAGTTACCTTATCTGATTTTTCAGTGTTGTTTTTTTCTTTTTAAGGTTTAAGTCCTCTTGTTTTTCAAATCTGCCTAGCTTATACATGAGCATCATTTTCCAGCAATGAAAAAGTGACATTATTAATTGGAGTGCTGAAGTTAAGCCATAGTTCTATAAGAAGAATAAAAAGGAAAGAAAAACACAATTTTAATAGCAATTGTGTTCTTGGAACACAACTAGAATTTCCATTTTGATCTTTTGTTGTTGTTATTTTTATAGTTTTAAAAAAGCTGAAAACTGATAGTTTGTTTATATCACCAGAAAGGATTAGCGAGAATACATTTGTTGATTATGTTCAAAAGGCTTCATGAGAAGGATTGCTATGGGACAAAAAATAAAGTCAGGGTAGCAAGCTATTTTCACTTCAGTCAATTCTGAGTGTTGTCCAGAAGAAAGAGTCTACTTGTCGGTCTACATGTCTAGGTGCAGCACATTCCTCCAATGCCTCCATCAAGGCATAGCAATCATAGTTGTGTTGTAGTTGCATTAATACACAAGTGTACTCTTAGACATGTTATAATAATTAACTGCAATCTCTCTCATTTTATACATAAAAGTATTACAACTGCACAGCCAAACACTGAGCAGGGATATCCTAAGTTAGCCAGTGCCTGCCATGACATCTCTTCCTCTTTCCTATATTCTTTACTACTATATCCTTTGGAAAGATCAGACTTTCCTTAAAAGTACTTGTCTGATAGATACTGAATTTTAACCTAAGTTTACATTCTGAATAATTCTGATTTTATGCATGATGCCCACTTCACTGGCAGAGCATATTTCCTCAAAATACATTATTTGTGTCTTTATTTTTCTTTGATAATTGATAATATTAATAGTGGACAGTGGTCCTCTTAGCCAAAGCCTATCAGTAATTACCAACACGAAGCAAAAGCCAGACTTCTTCTTTCACTGGGATATTTCAGCGGGGTAGAAATAGTGGGGGCTCACTGCCCCAGAGTGGGCTGTTGCCCGAGCCTGATTGTCAGCCACATCTTTTCTTTGACATTCATCCAGCCCTAGCACACAGAGCTATGATTTTGATGGTCTACATGTGAGTCCAGCACATGAACAGTTACCCTACCAAGTACACTCCTCTTCAAGTAGCCACTTTCCTCAATGGTTCCTTTAGGTATTTCCCAGTAAACACCAGTCCAGAAAGCTGTTCTGAATGCATCCTTTTCATTCTGTGTCCTTCTGCCCTTCCTGAGTCTAGATGTGTACAGAAAACATTGGAAACCACAAGAAAGGCTCTTCTTGTGACACTTTTAAGTCCAACTATGACCGGGAAGTATCATTGCTTTTAGATACCAGCCCAAAAGGAAGTGATGGTTTGATTAACCCAGATTGGACATGTTTACCCAAAGTGGTCATGTGTGCTTATTGCAGGTCACTACAAGTGATTTCATCTCTAAACAAACAGAAGGACAGCAGTGCTAACACTACCTGTCTGCTGCATAACCAAGGGTGAAGGCACCAGTCAGAAAGCCCAGGTTGAGGATAGCCTGTGAGAGATCCAGCATCCAGGCATGGCCACACACAAGGTCATACTGTAGGAACAAGAGAGGAGCATAAACACCCCAGGTAGATTATTCATTACCCCCAGAGCAAAACAGCATAGAAATTGCATAAGCAGGAAGGGGAAAGGTGAAAGGTGAAAGGATGAGGAAGGAGTTTACTGGAACTGGATTTTTTAGCACAGTGGCCTTACACACGAGAATTGGTCGGTCTGATGGTGCATCACTTGTTATATACATTCATACATATATATCACAGAATTGTAGGGGTTGGAAGGGACTTCTAGAGATCATCAATTCCAATCCCCTTCCTGAAGCAGGCTCCTTAGATCAGGTTGCACAGGTAGGCATCATGATTATTATCCTTCCTCTATCTTAGTAAATATTCTCATCTCAACCCATGAGTTGAGGTTAGTTCCATCCGCCCACCCCCCACTTTATTTCAGGCATAGGCAACGTGTTTTGGCTGAAGCTAATTGCTGCTGCTCAGCTGAGCTTTCATACAAAACAGCAACTGCTCTCATAGGACCTCAAAGCAGAAAGTCAGCTTCAACCTGCATCTGTGCTCCAGCTCTCAACACGACTACACATGAACCTTCACACCACTTTATTCTTCCAGAAAATGACTGTGGAATCATTCTCAATGCATCATTCTCCACAAGAGGCAGAGAGAAGTCCTCACATTTCTCTGTTAGCAGTCCCCAGGAATAACAGATTGACTGAGTTCACAGCCTGCAGGGTGAATGGTCTGTCCTCTGAGGGTTAAGAACACTTAACATCCCATAAACGGCTCAGATCCTGTCAGATTCAGACCTCAAAAAGAAACATCAGATTGATAGATTATAGATTAGCAGAGAGGGGTTCATACAGAACTAGATTTAAGAGCTCTTTACAGAATTGTCAGAGAACTTTTTGCTCTCTGACACCTATAATTACTCCTTCAGAATATGGTCATGAGAGAGGATTCCCCCTATAAGCCAGAACAGACAAGGAGAGTTGGGAACAAAGCAAGAGCAATACTGCCCTGCCAGAAACACCCATAAAATCAGAATGAGAAAAAGTTAAGACATTCTTATAATAACAAATCCTTTAAAGCAATGTCAAAATGAAATTATGCTTACACAGACATCAAAATCTATTAAAAAAATTATTTCCCTTTAATTTCAGAGACCAAGCCCAAAATTTCTACACTTAGAAACTGCACTGGTATTACTGCTGTTCCCTAAATGACATCCATTTCTCCCAGGAGGAGGCAACTTATTGACCTCAAATCTGATCACAGCAGTATAACTACTGACACGCACAGAGCTCTGAGCAGAGCTGCTCTCCAAAAGCAACCATGACCTCCTTATTGACATTTGGTACCAAAATCCCCACCCCTTACAGTAAGATTGTCTCACCCCAATGTAGCAAGCTGTCAGTCATCAGGGCATTGCCAGAGGCAATTCTTCCCATCCCACAAGAGTTGTTTCTAGTTAAGAGCCAGAGTACTGCCCTTTGGGGCTGCCTGCCTACCTCTCACCCTTGACCAGGCACAGGTAGATCAGCATTGTGCCTGAGATGACAACATGCTGGTTAGGTGACCCCTTCACTCACTGCTTCAGTCACCTCCTGCCCGGGGTGCTCCCACTACACTCCTCAATGCGTTGCAGAACTGCCATCCTGGGAAGGCTATGTCACCCTTCAAAGCACAGAGGAAAATTTCTAAAGGTGCTTAGAAGCACCACAGCTAGGGTAGAGTCACACCTGACTCACCCACTACAAACTAGCCATCAAGCACCACTACCTTGGCCAAAGTCAATAACCCTGCAAGGCCCAGGGCAGTGGTGGGTCCTTAGGTGACCGTATGAAGCAGTGCCAGAGCCCTATCCAGGCCCTGGTTCTAGAAGCATATCCTTTTGATATATACTCTACAAAAGTTTATATTTAACCCATATTTAATTTGATCTCTCTTTGCTATAAACAAGCAGTGTGAATAAGCAGTCACTAAAAAAAAAAAAAAGGGCAGGAGAACATGTGCCAGCAGCAATCAGGGAAAAATGTATTTACTGGAAAAGTCTGTCATTGCAATATCAATCTCAGATGACTTAGAAAACAGATTATTATAGTTGAAAACAGATAGATTATAGAAAACAGATGATTATAGCTCTTGGCTAATAATATAGTCAACTATTTTAAATATTCCTGTAAATAGGAAAAGACAAAGCTTCTAGGAAGCTATAAGTATTCTTTCTGAAGAGACTAGTGAAGACACCTGAATTAGTTCCATGCTCTATTTGTTTTTAAGCATTTAGATAACTTCCCATACAGATAAGCACTCTTGAATCTTTTCTGTTTTCTTGACAGAGCAGCTAGTATTTAAGTGATTACCCTGTAAATCTTGCTCTTTGTCTGCAAACAATCTTTAATGGAGAATTTAACAGTTACAAGAGAACTGCATGTTCTACTGGAGATCTTTTTATATAATTGGCCTTCAGATGTTTGGTTCTGCCTGACATTTACTCCTTTATAGATCACTGGAAAAGCATTTGCATCTATATACCCAGATTTCTGACTGTCTATTTATGCCAGTAGTCCTCCTATATGACACCTCCTTGCCAAAACATCTCCATGTACCTGTTTAGCAGCCTTCTCAAAAAAGAGAGGAGCAGTGCCTCCTCTCTGCTTTAGAGAAAGACACATGCCCATGCAGGTTTGGGCTGATGTTTGTGCCATCACAACATTGGCTGTGCCCATGCACAGGCAGACAGGGTTCACACAACGTGGAGTCTGCCAACCAGGAGCACTTCCGTGAAAATATCTGTTGACATCAAGCAGTAGAAGAGCAAACCCTGTCAGTAACCACTGACAGGGCTTTTTTCCATAGCATACCAAAATAACCCCTACAACTGGTACTCAGATGTCACCAACCACCCTCCTGCTTGTTTTTGAAAATTGGTAATGTTGAGAATCAAAAACTCTGATGCTCTCTGTCTAGACCACAGCTGACTGATTTCTCCGATTCTGTTTTTTTTACTTTCTTTTTTTCCACCTTTTCCCCAGACTTTCCAGTTGGGACCACTAAGGGAAAAAAGAGCTATAGCTCACACAGTAGAAAATAAGCTGCAGACAAGTTGAGTGACAGCTCACTGCTGAGTGCCATACAAACCTCAGCAAACAGGGATCCTGCTGGGGTTTCCTTTCAGAAGTACCACTCCATGGCTGCACCAGCACACCTCATCTATTGCAAAGCGTGGGACATAGACTGGAGAAACTTGTGGGAGATATCAGAGCGAGCAGGGCTGCCTCCAGCCCTCCTTGGGCATTTGAGAGTGAGACTGGCAGCAGGAGCTATCTCCTTCAGGATATCCCCCTCTCTATAGTATCCTTAGTAGAGTGGGGAAATCAGCCCCTCCTACTCTGACAGCCTTGCAGTACAGGCAGATGGACAGTCCTGCTTGGAAGGACATCCCACTGATAGGCACCTTCCTAGCTTCTGGAGCCTTTAACATTAACATGAAATCCCAGGGCAGAATAGCCCCTAAGTGTGACTGAAGGAACATTGCTGGTGAACTTTGCTGATCTCCAAACCAGCAGCAAACTTCATGGACTAGATTACTCTATGTTAAGGAAGAGATCTTGCACTGGGTCTCAGTAGTTCATTAGTGAATAAATATTATAAAAGGAGTGGAAACTAACTGAGATGATGACAGAATAAATGCTCATACAGAACTAAGGACCCACAAAACATACTTTATGGCAACCTCTCATTTCCTCACAGCTTTGGCCAGAGGCAAGCATTTTTCATTTCAGCTGGATGTGAAGGCTAACAGCAGACCTGTAATTCCCTGTACTTGAGAAGCTTTATGCACCAAGTCCCAAAACACTTCAGCACACCTCTCCCTGGCAGAAGTGCACTGCTTTGAATGACAGCATTTCATTAAAAGCTCCTCAAAATATTGCACTTGTGTAGAAGCTTAGAAGTACTTTACCTGTCACAATAAAGTTCCAAATGATGGGTAAAATACCTCATTCAATAAGGAGATCTACATTGACACATCAGCCCAATTTCAACAGCACAGTTAAAACCTACATGTGGACGTGACAAACCAAGGCCCAAACCCTCACCCAGCACCAGCCGACTCAACTGTGCCAACAGAAGAACAGTCCCACTGGTGCAACTGCAAGAAACAGCTGCAGCCCCTCTCATACAGGAAAAGCTGAGAGTTTCATAGTGAATTTAGTGATTGCATTTCTCTCTGTTTACATCTGCCCTTCTCCACCATCCCTGCACTACTTGGTATTAAACCTGTAAGTGATGCTGGAGATAAGACACTGTTAAGTACCACTGTGCCAATGACAGCAATAACACTAGATCAGTGCTTCATTCAGGTGATCATTTGTTCACCTCAGACCTCACACTTTGAATATAAAACATTGCCAGGTCCTAAAATGACACCATCTGTATCACAGAGACTTGCTACAGACAGGACAGGTTGAAATCAGTGCTGAACTTATGCCAACCCAAGCTGCTAATAAGCCCAAGATACATCAGCACTGTTGGAGCTGCTGATGAGCACCCAGATTCTCCACACACTTTCATCCACCTTGGCAAACAATCCAAGCTACAGGTGTGACTAATTAACAAGCATGCCTCTAAGAGTCATTCTCAGGAAAAGAAAAATACCTGAATGAAATACTTAACTACTTCACAAACCCTTACCAGTCACCCTTTCACAGGGGACTGGATCGTCTTCACTGAAAAGAAGATATGTAATGCCAAATCCCAGCAGTGAGAAAGGCCAACAGCTCAGCATGGTTTCCTGGGAAAATTTGGGTTTACTGACTTCCATACATCCTGTGCACATAGCCTTCCACTGTAAGTCTTTGGAATGACAGACCATTTTTGATCCAAAGAAAACTGCACCAAAATTCCAAAGACTGTGAGAGCCATAACACGATGGAAAGAACAGCAACAACAGAAATAAAGTACAAGGCAGCAGCAAAGGAGTATTTGCACAAATACAACAGCCGCAGAAGAAAAGAAAATAAACTGCTTACCTTTGAAAGGCCTCTAATAGGCATGAACCTCCAGCAAGATACCCTTACCTCCACTGCCAACCTTTAAAACCCGTGCTGGTTACTCAGGTACATTGCACGCACCTGAGCTCCCCTGGGTTGGCTCTGCCTTCCCACCAGGTGCTCCATCACTGCTTCAAGCTGTGACTTAGCATTTCCACTACAAGATCCCACAGCGGTTTTGAACCTTGTTAGATGTAGTGGGAGTGATGCTCATCATGCACTGTAATGCTCACCAGACAGGGGATGGTGGGGAGCATTCTTCAAGTGTTGGGGTGCAGTGTGTGAGATGTTCACTCTCCCCAAGAGGGATGGAGGAGAGAACTGGGAAGGTAAATGTATGAGAACTCATGGATGGAAATAAAAACAGTTCGTTAGGTAAATCCACTATTACTAAATTACCACTATTTTTATCAGAAATCCGAAACACGGCATCATACCAATCTCTACGAAGAAAATTAAATATCCCAGCCAAAACAATGACACTGATGCACACAGTTATGTCTCCCAGTTTCACAAGAAGTTGCACAAGACCCCTCCAACTTAAATGGGAGCAGATTGTAGCTGTCTCAGACCTCTGCTCACGCTCACTATCAGAGACAACACCACATGAGAGAGATCTCAGCTTAAGTTCCACGCATTGTGAGGCCTTCACTGGTATCTTAAAACCTTTAAGTCATCCCAGGCCTAGTTTGCTCAACTCTGCTTCAAGTACCACAGCACAAGTGGATGAATCCACCCTGACCTAGGTGGACTGCCTCTCAGGACCCAGGGACATAAGATTTTAAAAGAAAACCCTTAGCATTGCTCTCTCAACTGTTGCTAGGCCATTCTAAAATAGGCTTCGCTAAGCACTGTTCCTATGATGATTTCTTAATAGATTTTGCTCTCCCCAAGTGTGGAAGGACAAGAGCCCTGGTCTGTTCCCCAGCTGTCATAAGGTGCCAGACATAAGGTACTAGAAATCTTCAGATAGTTGAAAGAAACAGAAACATTTCTGCACACACGTGGTCAAAATGAGGCATTTAAAAGCAGAAACATGAGAAAAGGAGGTGTTAATTGGGTTAAGAAGATTAGAGATCTACTTAAACTGAGCCATTGTTTGTTAGCACCTCAGATGAGTAAAAGGAGACTAAATGAAATCTGGGACTTCAGTCGTCTCAAACTGAGATCCTTTAGTAGCTGATCTCAAAGCAATTGATCCAGTATGTGCATGTCACAGGTTTCCCTACTACATGAAGAAACTGAGCCTCATGGGATCTGAGTTGTCTGGGTAATGCTGCAAAACTGTGAAGAGCCCAAGCACTGCATACTGAGGTGTTCCCACCACTGCCCTGGAGCTGCAGTGTCACTGCTAGTGCAACCTGACTGCCCTTTGCTACTCACAAGCTATTTCTTTCTGTCTTTTCCTGTGTGTTCTCTTGGCACAGTGGTGGGAATTCTTCCCCAAATACCCCTCATCCGTACTGCTCTGCACAGCCCTGGCATGTCCCCCATGACAAAGGCAGGAAAGTGCAGCTGGGCATAGAGTATGCCAGTGGACATTCAACCTTTCACTCCCATTAACTGTGGTAGCACAAACATTGATTTCATTTTCCCTAAGCCATGCTGTGTTTCAGTGCAGCTGCAAAATCAAAACATGAACAGCCTCTGAACACAGCCCTATTGGCACAATGTACATGCTACAGTAAAGCTGAAAGAAGAAACATGAAAAAGTAAAGGAATTTCCCAATAGTTTTTTCTTAAGCTACCATGTGGCTGGCTAGCACATCTTGCTAGGTAGAAGACAACAGGACCTCCACTTGTCCTGACCCTGGCAGCATGCCTCACACCAGCAGCACAGCCTCCCTGCCATGGCACAGCAGTGTTCACCCTCCTGCCACCACTAGCCAGGACCAGACTTGGATATCAGCTCCCCACCTGTCACTTCATTTTGATAGAGGCACACAAAAGCCAGTGCTCAGGGCACAGAGATCTGCTCTGAAGACTCTGAGAGCTGAGAGCAGCAGTCTCAACTGGGTGGGAAGAGTGACAAGTTGAGAGGTTGGGATGGGCACCTCTCTCTGCGTTGAATCTGCTCATGGCTTCACCTGCTGTGCCCTGCTCTGCAGTTGAGGGACATGGCTCCAGTACAATCGAGGCTGGAGAGACATGCAGGAGCCAGAGCCCGCAGCTATGCTGGCATGTTTTGCACTGCATCTTGATTATTTCCTGCTCAGCTTCCTAAAGCACACTTCTAATTTTTCATCAGTTGGAGCAGACTGTGTATACCAACCTCATAATTACAGACTGCACAGAGGGTTTCCTAGGAAAGCACTGGACATGGCTTTTCACAGCTTCACAAATGTCATCATGTCTACAAGCGCTTACCAACAGTGGTAACAGGTAGTTGGTGGCACTCTGTGACATTTCAAGAGAAGCAGAGTGACAGCTTTGAGCATGGATGTGTGCCTTTTTTCTTTAGCACACACAACAGTCTCAGCTAGTTCCCATTGGATTTCAGAAGACAGCCAGCTGCCAGTTTTCACTGTTACTTGCAGAGCTCAGTGTTCATCGCTGGAGACATGGAGAACACACACTGCTGGCCCAACTTGGTCACCAGCAGCCCCAGCAAAAAGGGCATCACTTTGTTTTCATGTCATGTCCCTCCAGCAACAGAGCAATCTGTGGGGTGCTTGGTGTGAGAGCAGTAAGAGGATGCACTGACCAGCTCAGCTCACCATCCCCTGGAAGTTTGACACTGACACCCGATCTCACTCATCATCCTGAACTGTTTGTGGGACCAAAGCCAGTCCAGTAAGGAAAAGCAGCACCCAAAGAAATGAGCCATCCCTAGGTCCTCCTGCTGCAACCCCACACCAAGAGGGAAACGCTGAAGCAGGGACAGAGCCCTTCCTTACCTCGCTGACAATGGAGGCGTGGGGCTGTTGGTACACCCAGGAATCCTGGCAGGTGGCAAGTGGTGGGCTGCCCACTCTGCCATCGAGGGAGTGGGCGAGGGGGCTGGCACAGCCAGCGGCCGCATCCCAGGTCACATCCAGCCTCTCGCAGCGCCCACTGGAGGAGCCGTTCACCAGCAGCAGAGGCAGCACTGTGAAGTTTTGCTCCTCTTCCAGCGTCCAGCCGCATTTTTTGCTTAAATCAGCCGCCCCAGGTATCCGGCACCAATAGTTATCCGGCACTCGCCCAAGGAAAACCACGCTGGCAAATAGGAATGAAAAAGTGATTCCTGTCTGGCAAAGGAGGAAAAAGACCCTTTTCTGAAATCTTCCAAATTCCCCGGCTTCCTTCAACACCTCATCAAACGAGGGCATGGTGCGTGGCAGCCTGCCCTCTCGACGTGCCCGCAGGGCTCACGCTTATGCTGCAGCACTGTGCTCATGTCCCATGGGTGCCCCCATGCACACCCTGACAGCGACTTGCGGTGTGCCAGGCTGCAGGCAGCCTGGGGCAGAAGGATTTAAAGGGCGCAAAAGTATTGTAGGGGAGGAGGGGCGAACGTTTCCTATTCATCCCGAATGTCAAGCAGATAGTGTAATAAAAGCAGTTAACTCCTTAGGGGTGAGTAAGGCACAAATGCTGATGTAAATATGTAGGTGCAAGGGCAAAGCAGAGAGTTAACTGGAAAGAGCAGAGGCTGTTGCAGAATGCAGCAGTGAGTGATGCAGCCACTCAGCAGGGGAGAAAGTTGTCTCAGAGAGAGCTATGAAGCCTTTCTTCAGCAAACAGAAGTGAGTACTGCAGCAATGTTTTATTGCTTGATTTTATTGCAGATTTAATTTGCAAGTCTTTCCTTTCTATAGCGTAATTAAAAGAAGGCTCATAACTGCTCCAATCCAAAATCCTGGATTTTTTTAAAGTTGGCTCCATCTGTTTATAAATGACTTTTACATGTCCTTGTTTTATTTTCACAAAATCTTCCCCAAATGCAAAATGCAAATGACCAGTTTCCCCTTCTGTCTCTCAAAAATGAATGGAAAACAAACTGTTTCACTTTTCTATTCTGCTAGATTTTTGAGTGTGAGTAAAAGGGAAGGCAGAGCCAGAGCTAGGCTTCATTACGTGGGCACATGGGCACATCTAGTACATAACTTCTTTAGTCAGATCAGAGGCAACAACACGCATTCTGCACTTTGGTCAGGATTATTAGGTCTACAGCCCCCACTTCCTGCAAAGGGAGAGCCCTTTGCAGGAAGGAGCACAAAGCCAGCACCTATGAAGCTTATCTCCAGCAAACCCTTATCTACCGTCACTTACAGCTTTGACCATGGATGTCTATGGTTTTGGGTAGAACTACAATTTCTAAAACAATTACTTGCAATCTGGGGAAGACTTTGATCACTACACAGTCTATCTGACATGGGTTTTGTAACAGATATGAAAACCAGGACTGTATTGTGAGCTTGGCAAAGATGTGTGCTGTAGGTAGAAGAGCTCCTGTGCTTGTATCAGGAGATGCTGTTGTGGGAATTTCACCTGACTGCCAGTTAAACTGTCGTGTAGTAATCAAGCTTAGAAACGACCTTTGGGTCCAGGTTTGTGCCTAAGGAAGAAGGGCAGAGTCTGATGGCTGGCTTTGAACACAAGAAGCTGTTTTATCCCAGTTGGTCTGAACAAGCATTGATCACACTGAGATGCCAAAGGTCAGATCACATTCTCTGACAGCTCCACGTGACCAGGGAAATTTCTCTGCAGGACCACCACCAAGTTATACCAACAGGGACTGAGCTTGATGTGGGCTCTCACAGCACACTGCTCTCACAGCTCTGCTCAAATGTATGTGAAACATTGGCTGCTTCTCAACCTTTCCCTAGTAAGAAATGTGACTTCCATGTTGAGTGTTAGCTCAGTTCTGAACCATGAGTGGTCTCCTATAAGCCATATAGCCTATAATCCCTCTTCAGCACTTCACCTGTTTAAGAAGCCATCCATTTCCACCTCTAAGTTAATGAGTGGAGCTAGACCAGGCTTGTCAGAGTAAGAATTCAGTCCAATATTTGAGCATTTCCTCGGGAGCTACTTTCTTTTCCTAAAGTATGCATGGTCTAGTAGCTCTTTGTCAAAATTTCATTGATCTCATCCATTATGCTCCTGTTGTGCACAGCCTGCATGCCAGGGTCTGAAAGAAAACCTAGCAGCTAGGAGATATCAGCACTAAGTCACAGCAGCAGAAATCTGGGAACATTCCTGATATTACTCGCTGTAATTGCTGGTGATAGAAATAGTGATTCATTCAGTAAATCAACTCAATTGTCCGGCATAGATGATGTCAAGGTGACCTGAGCTGCATAGCATTTACACTTGTTTTCATTCCTTGGTCCAAAAGTGAATTATCAATATTTGCCACCATATCATATCAATGTGCTGCAAGGCTCCAGTTTGTAAAAGAAATCTAAAACATCCCAGGGAAAGATTCATGAGAACAAGCATTAACTCTACAGCAAGCAAGTCCCATTTTTTCTGAGGCTTTCCTGGAACTTCAACTTCATGAACTGCAAGAGCTGAACATATTTGAGGCCTGGACAATTATGGGTTTGTATACAAAGCCAGTAACTGTGGCCTCTTGAGAGAATGCATTCAAATCTTCTTTGAGGACAGGTCAAATTAGCATTTCAAGCATTTTGTCCTCTGCATATAGTAAAATAAACAGTGCTCTTTGATACTGGGAGATACACAAAAGGAAATACATAGCTGAGGAAGATGCTAACTGGTGAAGAATATAGAAGCAGAAAAAATAGATGTGGAGAAGTGAACAGAAAAGAGGGAGGGGGAAGGTGGGAAGGCAGCAAGCCAGGAAAAGAGCAGAGGCAGAAGCAGTGATGAAAGGGGAGCAGAGGAGAAAGAGATATGGAAGTACAACTAAATTACAAACACAAGTATCTTTGTTTGGAACTGTCTTCAGACCCCTAAATGTCACAGCTATTTCAGAAACAGAATGAAAACTATGTAGTCTAGAGGAGAAGAAATACAATCCCTGCCTACTTATGGGTCTAGAGTACTGCCTATACATGTCTGGGTGACAGAATGAGTGAGATGGATCAATACCTACTCTGATCAACTCCTGGAAAGATCCAGCTTTAGTGTAACACCCCAGATAACTTACCAGTGCTTCAGAGAAACCCTCAGAAACTTTCTTCTCTGGGACAACATAAGCAACAAAGCACTGATATCAGTGAATTTTCAAACACCTTAGGGCACCATCACAGATTATAGCATTGTTCCTGTGATTAAATTATACAGAAAAACATGTCCTATAGATATGCCAAATAAAAGAGGGCTTTGGAGTGAGCTCAGGCAGCCATCATCCACCCTGCCCATTATGCAACTTTATGATGCTGCTTCATATTGCACCAAATGTTTCCCATACAAATCTAAACCAGTCAGTATCACCACATCCTAGGGCCAGGAGACTGCCCACATCACTCTTCTCTTCAACCCTCCCTGCCAGGAAAAGGAGCAACCCTTCTACTGGACTGCAGCATTTGGGGATTGTCTGTACCTCCACTACCTGGTGGCTCCACAGCAGAGTCCGCTGCAATGAACTCAGTCATAGTAGCTCAAATTACAATGATTTGTACCATAATCATATTACAAATCCATCTTAAAGGCAAGGCTCCGTTCAAAGCAGAAGATGGCAGACCCCTTCTTTGTTTCTCTCCACTCACTTCACACCCACCTCTGAGAGCTAGCTACAGTGGTCCTGTGTTGAAAGCATCGTTCTTCCGTGCTGAAGTGAAGAACTTTAACTGCAGCCCCAGAAATACTGCATGTTCATAGAGCTCTTGGTAACACCTCATTCATACATCTCATTAAGAAACCAGAATAGCAAAAATACAAGAATTCAATCTTAGAGATAAAATAGTGGATTCCTTGAGATCAGAGTGAGACCTCCTTGGGGGGAAATTATAGAAGTTTACACCCCTCTCTCCCACACATGTACAATCACATTTCAAGTCAGGATTCTATGTTACATGCAGCATTTTCTCTGACAGCTCTTCTGTGTGGTTATGGTTTTTTTTGTTGGTTTTTTTTTTTTGTGTGTTTTTTTTTCCTTATACTTCATCAAGCATTCCTTTTCCTCACCAGCCATTTTCATCTTTTCTCTCTCCATTATTCCTTCAGATTTTCTTTCTCTTTCCAAGAGGTACAGCTCTACTCAGCGGAGCATGTCCTTTCCCAGGCCTCCAAGATCAACTAAGATAGCTGCAGGCTAGCTCTGAGACATGGGAAAAGTCAGTGTCAAGCAACGGGATGTCCACCTTTTGGCAATCCATGAAAGCAATGTACAATGCACTCTACTCCCCTCTCTCACTATTTCCATGGCTTAGACTGTTTTTACTATCTTGGTTCCAACAACAAATAGACATAAATGTAGTTCTAGGAACTATAGAGTACAACAACCAGGGGGATCTGTACACATCACTAGCACAGCAGCTGAAACAGCAGAGAATGATAGGTATGCAGGGAGAAATGGGAATGGCCAAGTGAGGAAGAAAAAGCAAAGCATGAAGGGAAAAGCAAAAGAGAAACAAAGAGACAAACACACAGGAGAGGGAGAGAGCAGTGACCACAACTGAGACAGTCCATATTTATGGACCATATTTATATTTATTTTGAGCATGTATAAGCAAAAAGGACAGAGCAGAGCAGGAAGACACCCTCTACCCTACAGCCATTGACCATCCTCACATCCTTAGCTATTCCTCCTGCTGCCTCAATGCAGAGTGGAATTTCAGGCACCATGGGCTGTTGAGAGACAGTACACTCCAAATTCTGGCTGGCTGTACCACAACAGCAGTATGCTGCACCTGACATCTTCTTCTGGAGAGCATCAGGTTCCAGGAATACAGTTGCTCCTCAGATAGCAAGGGCTTGCACCTCACTGACTTTAATCCTACTGAAGAAACAGCAAACACTTGCATCTTTCTAAGCAGACTTTGGAATACCTGGTCACCAGGGTTTCAGCCCAGTTTGAGTTACAAGGGGAAACAAAAGGGTTCACAGCATCTCTACAACTTGCTGAAGGAAGAGAAGTCAGAGGTAAAGCTCACATATGTGTTTTTACAGTAAGTATGTTGTTTCTCTTCTCTTACTCTTTTTTATTCTTTTATTATTTTATTATATTTTTTCTTATCTTTTTTCATATCTTGGAGACCAGCAGAGAGGCTGCACTACCTTCCTGTTCAGGTAAGTATGCTGCAATTTCTGAGTATGTTTGTCAGGACCTTTACTAATAACTGAGTTTTTGGTCACAAGATAAGGAAGCCTGAGTTTAACAAGGGCTATCACACAGTGCAATGAGCAAGGATATTTCTAGAGATAAGAATGAAAGCCTCCAAAAAAAAGGAAAAAAAAAAGGTTGAGGTTGTAGTACTATTATCAGGCAGCTGCGAATCACAACTTGCCTTCTCTCTCAGGATATACTTGCCTCAGCTCCTGCCTGGAAATCTTGGGGAAATGAGGTCAGTTTTGCCTGTGGTTTTTTTTGTTGTTGTGTTTGGTTGGTTGGTTTGGTTGGTTGTTGGTTTTTGTTGGGTTGTTTTGTTTTTTTTTATCTCTTGTGACTGTACATCCATCTTCTCTAACTCAATTTCTATCGAGTTTGGAAGCATTTCTAAATACAAAGAAAAGGGCTATGCATGAAAGTTCCAGCACAGTTTTATGAGAAACATTTAGATCATATCAAGGATAGTGTTGGCTTTGTTACATTTCTGGGAGTGCAACTCACTAGCTACCTACTTTCCTAGCTGTTTCCGAAGTGAGGCTTCCATTAAAAAAAAAAAAAAGCAAAATGCCTCACAGAGTTTCTAACTTCAGGTTTTATATACATTTCTGTACTGTTTCTCAGTTCACTTTTCTATCAGCATTTCCCAACAAAGCATTTTTTTTTGCCTCTCTGTTGCATAATCTCTATTTCTGATAACTGTTATGAACTTTGAAGACCCTATGTCTCTTCACTGTAACAAAAAACCCAGCATTCATACATATCAGAAGAGGATTATAGAATGCTTCTTCTAGATCATCACTGTTCATTTTATGCTCAATTTTGGGTAGAAGAATGAGTTAGTACAGAAAACAAGTCAGGTTCAAAACAGCCTATGAGCCTGAATATTTATCTGATCAAATTCCCTGTAGAAGAATTAAGATGCATCTCATATTTATGTAAAAAAAAAAAAATTCTGAGAAAATGCATGTTTCTGTCTTTCCAAGAGGGTGTTGGTTTTCTGTGGTGTTTGTCTTTTTTCTTTTTTTTTTGGGGGGGGATGCGGTTGGGGGGAGGGCAGGGTGAGCAGCAGGGGCGAGGCACAGTGGTTAGCACTGTGGGTTGGTAAGGGTTAACAAAGAGTTACCACTACTGAGAAAGAATGAAGAAACAGCTCTGCCTATAATATAAAAGGCTGCACGGTAACTTCAGAGCAGCAGCAGGGACCTTGCTCACTCCATCAGCAGAAGTTTGAACCATCCTGGAAGGATGGATGGGAACACATAATTCTTCAACACCTTCCTCTAATCTCCACGTTGTTGTTTCTGGAAGTTCATAGTGCTAACAGTCTATTTATAGCTGACTGCTTTTGTAGTTTATATCTACTTTAACACTGTGTCCTTTGTTTACACTGCACAATACCAACTGGACGGAATTCTGTATGTCTGGGTTCTCACCTTGTACTCGACGAGCATGCTTTATTAATAGGAAGAAGGATAAAGCCACTTCCATGCAGCTGCTTAACTGGGCATACACCCTCACTGCTCGTGCTCTGTCACCTAGCACACTACTCAAAATGGGCATTTTTGTGTGTATGTACCTACCACAGGATATTTTAATTACTTTCAGTTGTTCTAATGATTATTTGCTTTGAAATGTCGTTACACTTACAACTCTGAATTATTGTATTTTACCTTCTTTGGTTAATGTTCCTGAGCATATTTAGGAATAAATTTTAAAAAAGCACAAATAGGTAAATAGATTATATGGAGACCCACAGCAAGACTGATTCAACAAATGTTTGAAAAACAAGAAAGAAAGGGAATAGCTTACATTGGTTTGAGATCCTAAAATTCTGAGCAAGCAGATGAACTGAAACAAAGGCTAGTTCAAAACTAGTGTTTTCAAAGAGATGCAGCATTCACATCCATTTTCCTATGAAACAACCCCTGCAGTGACTGTGTGCAAATTCTGACACCTGTGTCTTTGGGAGCTGGACCAGACAAAACAATGCAGTGTGAGTCTGGGGCAACCAAGTGATGAGGAGAAACCACCAAGGCCAGACAAGGGATGTTAGGTTGCCCAGTTCCATGCTGGCCTCTACCAGGGGAGTGGGGAAGCAGGGAGGGAATCCCTTTGAGGTGGCACCAACAGCTGCCATGGCCCGGGCCTTCCCAGAGGAAGGTTACTTACCATGCTTACTAGAAATCTGTGGGGCAGCTGGTATTCTCTGCCCCACCTATTTGTGCCTCTGCACTGAGCTGAGGAGGTGGCATGGAACAGCTTCAGCAGACAAGCTGTTACTGAACCAACTGTCAGATCCTTGAAACTGAGATTTAGGAGGCTTATCCAGAGATGAGCTTCATTAAAAGATTGTTTAGAGGATTAGTTCATACAGTATTTTTAGTTCGCACAGTATTTTTCTTTGTGTAGCTGAAGTGAAATAGAAGAAGTCAACATTGGTTTTGTTTAATACATAAAAACAGCAGTGTTGCCATGTCATCTCCACATAAGGATCATCAGCATAGCTGCTGGCACCATCCTGACCACTCAGACAACTTCCAAATACCCAGCTGTGTACGGCGTCAGTCCATATTGGGCCCACAGAGCCACTAGGGTTTCCATAGGGAGATAGCAGCTCTAAGGAGTTGCCGACCCAGCTGCAAAGCACAGAGGTTACCATACCACCAATACCAAATAACTGCAAAAACCAGCAGAACCGGGGACAGCAGGTTGGGCTCAAATAGGGCAGTCTGTGAAGGCACAAGGATGGTGGGGAAAAACAACTGGCCTGTGGCAGGGGAACTGCTGACCCAGAAAGCACTCAGCACCTCCCTGTCTGCTGCTGCATGGCCTGTGACACAGTGTCTGAGGTCACCTGGTGAAGGTAGGTGGGCAGCAGCCTGATTCGTCTGCACTGCTCACCTTTCCCAGAGGAATGCTGTGTGTGTGTGCAAGCCTTAGACTGAAGTTCAGTGAGGCTGCACTGGTGGCTGCAGTCACAGCTGGCCCAGAGAGGTGGCACAGGCCGTTCCCAAGGGGCAGATGGGGTGATGGCTTGCACATGGAGGCCTGATGCAAGATGAGGCCTGAGGCAAAGGTCACTAGCCAGAAAAACTTCCTTATAGGCAGAGTATTGGTAGAAGCAAGAATACACAGAACCAAGCTCAGATGGGGACATGACATGCAAGCACTGTGACCTCAGAACCAAGGAGAAAAAGAGGGTGAACAGGAGTGGACCATGAAACCTTCACCACAGCACTCTGAGCTTACAGGGAACCATGAGAACAGGAGTTTGCATCACTGGATGCCACCACAGAGTCACCACAGTGTTCTGAGTACAGCACAGGAAAACGTTTTTCTGTTGAATTCTCTGTAACTGGAAACCCCAAGATAACCTCAGCAAAACAGAAGCTTAAACAATGTTCTTGTATACTATCATCTGTCTTAACAGTTATCTATATCTCCTAGCTATATACCTTGTAAAAACCAGGTAAAATCAGAGTTCAGAAGTCTGAAATTTTTTTTTCCCCTCTGGGTAGCTGCCTGATTTGTTTTGAGCTGGGTTCAGATTTATGGCCTGATTTATGGTGGCATGGTTCAGCCCACAAAGGACCAGCATGGAGGGACAGTTGTGCTGATGTCTGCACACCCTACCCTGTCTATACTCACTGAAGAAGACGCTGTCTCCTACCTGGCACATTCCTTGATAGATGTGTTTCTATCTGCTATTCTTCTTGTGTCTGTATAATTCAAGAAAACATTTCTGATTGACTTAAGTCACATGTATAAACGTGCATAGTTTGGACACAAAGTATTGAGACTTTCTGGCTGAGGTTCCTCAGGGTCTACTGGCTTGGGTATCACCTGTCATTATGGGGCTGGCAATGAGACCCATGTAAACGCAGAAATCTGGCATACACCCTATATCATGTGCACTAATTCAACAGAAGCACGTGTTTACTCAAAGGCAATTAATGTCAGCATTGTGTACTCTGCAAGCTGGGAACTAGTGCTGGTGTTATTGGTGTGCTCAATTCTGCAGCAGGTAACAATAAAGACTTACCCAGAGATCAGATAGAAAAGTTGAGATCCCACCATCTTCTGCTGCATTCAAGGATCAGATGCAGATAAATACTGACATTGCTGCAATGTAGCTATGAGCTGGTCTGAAAAAGCATGCAAAAGCACATACTTTATCACATGTATCACTGTGAATAGTTGGTCAGCACGATGCTCCCCACAGATATAACTCACTATCCTGCCAGCAACTTCCACTCTCAGGGACTCATGAAAATGCAACTGAGGCTCCGAATTTCCTGGTGCAGTCACAGTCCACTTATTCTTATGCTTAATCCCCATGAGAGCAACCCACTAACTGAGAAGACACTGGAATCCTCCTGCATTAAATGAATGTCTTGCTCAACAGGACTGTCAGGACACACATTTTACGAGGTCATTCACTCCAAGATACCTCTCTGCAGAACAGCTTGTGCACTGTAAAACTGTGCTGCTGGTTCCACCACTTCAGCCTGGGGAAACCACCGTGGGTTCAGAGGGACACATTGTTCACACTATTAGCCAGGGGCAGTTCTCTGTTCCTCACCAGCTCAGTAGCACAGGATTCTCCCTGCACAGACACTGTTCCTACACAAACGGTGACACATTGATGCTGCCACATTAGAGTTTTTGGCTCATTTTTTTACTGTTTCCTGCACTTTGTCCTTGTTTTCACTTTTATTTGACTTAGAGGCAGAACTTCCACAGTCACTTAGATTACATGCATGACTTGGCACCTCAACTCCACTTACCAAAAGGGGCTTTTCCACTGGGATCTCTCCCAGCTGCAGCTGTCCAGTTCCTCACTCCTCAAGAGCAGACCCACTCCAGCCCCACAGTAGCTCCATGCTGGATTTATGGTTCACCTGTGCCAAGTTCAATGATCTTGTTCTACCCACTCTCTTAGGTATAAATTGGCTGGAGTTTTGCATGGCTGGTCACTTCAGAAGCTCAGGTATCTCACAAGCTGCTCATTCAAGAAGGCAACCAGCCCCACAGAAGCTCAAGGGTAACATTATGATCTCACTGAAGATCATGGTAATTTCTTCCTACATACTACCACCCTGAAGATGGCCAACACCCACCCACTGCCTCACTTCTTGCACCAGAGGCAGTAATTGAGGCACCTGATGCAGTCTGAAGGGCAGCCTCTAAGCCTGATTGGCAGCATAGCAGTACTGGTGGCCATTGGGCGAGAAGACTCAATCAAAAAAAATCTGTCTCAAATTCTCAAGTCCTACTCCATACAGTGAGTTTGGCTTCAATGTTGCCTGGTAGCAAGCTTCTTTGCCTTTCAGTCTGGACAACCTTTAATTCTCAGCCCAGCCTCTTTAGTCTAGTCAGTCGCACTGAAGTTACAGAGTCCTGGGGATAAAGGGATGGAGGCCCACATTCATGACAGGTCTGTAGCATTCAGCTGATGAATTTTTTATATAAGTATGTCCCTTTTGGTATTAAGCTCCTTGGCAACTTTCTTTATCCTTCCAGATGCTGTGAGATTACATTTGCATTATTTCATCTGTAGTTGCAACAGGATTTGTGTCATCAGCATGTTTAATTATCTCCCAGAAGTACAAACAGATGTCAAAATATTCATTAAACCAAACTACAAGATACCAATATGCAAAAACTTACAACACAAGCTAAGGTATGGAAATTAAATTAAATAATGTGATCACTCATCCAGTAGAGAAGACTTATGAGCAACTGCCACGAGAGGTAGTGTTGGACACCCCATTCTCTGCTGGGGCATCACGTCACTTGCACCTGTATGGTGCCAGAGGTCGCAGACATGAGCTAAGCATCTCGTCAGACTGTTTTCATAGCAGCCACCTTAAGAGCTGCACTGTGATACACAAGGAGCAGGGCTGTTAGAAATTCAGAAAATCAGGTCTCAGAGTGTTATGCTGCATTTTACTCTAATTGGACTGACTTGAGACAGTCCACTGCTCCAGGTACCTAATATTCTTGCCTCAAGGATCTCACGGGATTTCATCCAGATGCCCAGGACAAGGGCCAGGAACAGCCAATAGGGTCTGCCACAGGTTGAGACAGAGAAAGGAGATGAGTTTAGGGTCTCTGAGGAGGACCAATCAGTCTTGAAGGACAACAGCGGTATCTTCCTATGCCCACCTGGCCCTCTCCATCTTCCTGGGCACAGGACATTTTCCTCCAGAGCAGTCCTGTCTTGTTATGCTGCAGTTCATCCTCTCCTCCATGCAGCCTCCTGTCCCTTAGAGAAGAAGACCCTTCTACCCCCCCCAGCAGGGCTGATGCTGTCCCCACTCTAGAGTGGTGCCTTCTTAAAGGCACAAGAGGAGGAATCCGTGTATTTAAGCTATCCAGAAGTAATGATGTGCAGAGTAAGAACTGTGAAACAGATACTGGCTCAGCCCTTGCCACATACCTATGAGTGCAGTTGCCCAGCACATTACCTTTGACAGCAGAATTGGTACAAGCTACATTTGCTACCAGCAAAAACCTATGTCAAGCTGCAGTCTCTACATGTCTACTCCATCCTCACTTGTTTGTCAAGTCCCTTGTATAGGATCTAGCTTTGTAATATCTGTACTGTTTGCACTGCTTGTTGCATGTCGAGCCCTGTTCCCCTTAGTGCTGGTATCAGCAGTTCACATACACAAATAAAATAAACCTGGGACTTAGAATGCAAGCCCTCTGGAACCAGGCTTGTAATTTTCCAGCCATGAATGTCAGGTGATCAGAAGGCCAAAGCCAAGCACCAGCATACTTCCCAGCCATGTGGCTGGATGTGATGCCAGACTGGGCTGAAACACAAGGCTAGCTGCAGGCAGCCCACACTTGGCTCACCCCAGCACAAGGTCCAGCCTCATCTCTTGCTGAACGATACACCGTTCATGCAGCCCTCAGAGTTGTGTGAACTGGGTGAGTGGGGGGGCATGTGAAAAAGCTCAGATCACTGTTGAACAAAACCTGTATGTTTTTCCTGAAGTGCAAAGCACACCTATCTGACTGTACCAGTAGTTACTGCCAGAGCTCTTTTCTCCCCATAGAAATATGCTATCTCTACCCCCTCCGATAAGAGCAGCTGCTCATGCTCCAGGTGCTGCGGGGTGACTTTGTTGTCTCCTTGGTGAGCCAGAACAAAGCAGCAGGACCCCATGGCACGGGTGCTCAGCATGCTGAGGTGCTGTGGTGCAGCATGAGCATCTATCAATCCAGCCAAGGGTGGCCTCTGTGCCCCAACACCAGTGACAGAATGACTCAGCCATGCTCCCTCCCATGTCAAAAGCAGAAATGCAGCATTTTGAGGGCAAACTTCAGCAGCAGTTCACCCTGCGCACCACAGCAGAAGCTGAAGAGTGAGGACTGTGCACTGAGTTGTCATTGGCAGAGCTACTCCCATGTTGCACAATACTATGTGGTAATTAGTGTTCAATGAGAAAATGAGCTCATGCAGCGGCTTGTGGATTTAAAGGCGGGTAAAGATAGAGGGTTTGTTTGTTTTTTTGCCAAATACATTGTAATTATCATCTAAGAAAAATGTGTTAGTATTAAGTGAGCCAACCATATGGTACATTCTGTCTCTCTCAGTTATATAATACATTTTTTGGTGTAAATAAATACTAAGAGCAAACACGTGCTGCTTCAAATATCTTAGCCTAAAAGCAAAGGTGTGTAGGCTCCCTCTATAGTCAGCTCTTGGCTTTTAGATACCTAGTTCTCACCTCTGGATCTGAAAAGCTGAGATCCCATGATGCAAAGCACTAGTGAGTTATGAACCCCTGAGCTGACCAAAATTGCATGTTTGCTTTTTATGTTTTATTTTTTTAAATATTTTTTATTTTGTATTTTTGACCTACACCTTTCTCCCAGAAGGATTCATGACAGATCAGGTGCTGTAAGGCTGCCAGCAGTCAGCATATCAGCTTACCCTCACTGTGAGCTCAGCACTTTATGCCTTTGTTAATTTGCCAGAAATTTTTTTCGTGTGTCAACACCTCATCTGGATGGCTGCTAACAGCTCTGGGTGCACAGTTCTTCTGTCAATCAACTTTGAAGCCTTCTACTATCCAATCTTTCTCTATTGACTGGAAAGGCATGGGCAACAAATGTGGACATCTAGCTCAGACTGGATGCTCAGCATTGACATGGCTGAAGTCAGCTGAGGTGAAGCCCTACTGAAAACTGAAGCTCTGTGACAGCTGGGCTTGTTGCTACAAAGAAGACATCTAACAGAGGGCATGACAAATGACAAAGGGTCTGGAGCATCTCTCTTATGAAGAAAGGTCGAGGGACCTGGGCCTGTTCAGCCTGACAATGAGAAGGCTTGGGGTGATCTGATGAATGTCTACAAGTATCTGTAGGGAGTGTCAAGAGGTTAAGGCCAGACTCCTCTAATTGGTGCCCAGTAATAGGATGAGAGGAAACAGGCAAAAACTGAAATACAGGAAGTTATGACTGTACATGAGAAAAATCTTCTATACTGTGCAGGTGATGAAGCACTGGCATAAGTTGTCTTCTACTCTGGAGATATTAAAAACCCACCTGGATGCAGTTCTGGGTAATGTGCTCTAGGGGAACTTGCCTGAACAGGGGATTGGGATGGGTAATCTCCAAAGGTCCCTTCCAATTTCAACCATTCTGTCATTCTGTGACCCTGTTCCTCCCCTCCATGTTCCAGCCTCTCTCTATCATGATGTCTGGTCCCTTTCCTTGTGCTGACTCTGCCCTTCCTCAACCCTTCACTAAGCCCCTATGACCGACTACTATAAGACAAAACTATCCCAATAGTTATTAGGATCAGCCTTTGCCTAATAAGTGAGCTGGTTCTGTTCATTGAGTACAGTACCAACAAGGCCACTGGAAAAGGGGATGGGAAGAGGGAGCTTCACATCAAGAAGTCTGAGTGGCCCTGCCTGCCTTGTGTATCCTTTCCCTAATGCACAGGCAATGAACCCGAGTAGGAACATGGCTCACTGCTTGCAATTGAATGCAGTGATTCTCAGTGGTATACCTGTGAATGTGGTATATCCTCCTTAGATCTATGGCAGCACTTGATTCTGGCACATTGCATAAAGCTCCCTGTTAAATGCTTATTTCCTTACAGGAAACAGAGTTGCAATGAAGCTACACGTACGACAAAACACTAACTGAAAGCATTACCAAGTTATGTGCATAAAAGAATGATGCACCAGAAGGAATTCAACACAGCACCTTTAGGAAGTCAGTAACTCTCAAGGACCTGAAGGCTAACCTCTCTGGAAGGCTTACCTGTTAACATCCTTTTGCTTGATTTTCAGGAGTGACAAGATGCTGTCAGATTTTGAATGTCAGGACTATTGTTTGACAGCATATATACTATAATTATACATTATTCATTACTATTATGGATTAATTAGACCTGTCTTTCATCAATATCTAATTGTTAGAGCAGAGCTTTAGGCTTTGTTTCATCTAAAGTTCAGGAAGGTCAGAGTACCAGAACACATCTTTTGGAAGTCTGACATGTTGTAAAGCAGGCACGGTAATGTTTCACTGCTGTGAACTGAGGAGATTACTGATTATATGCAGAAAACCTGTCACAGCTGATGCTTTGCTTCATGGACTTGCCACTGCAGGGCAATATGGTTCTTCTGCCTGAGGCTCAGATATCCTTTGCTAACAGAGCAGCTCCAGCTTTGCTTACTTTGCTCCCCAGCTGCTGTTACATGTTATACACTGACTGATGTTGTACTGCATCTGCACTAATAAATAAAATGAGCAGGGCCACTTTATGTTGCTGGAGGCATGTGGCATGGTATGGCTTACATCTTTATGCATCGTCCCCATTCAGGGTGATCTTTTCCCTTCTTCCCACCAGTATCAGTTTTTGTCCACTTTCACTGCTCCAAACATGGCTGGGCATTCTGAAGACCGCGCTAATGAGAAAAGGGGAAAGTAGTCTGTGGAAGAGTGGTAAAGATTAAGCAGTGTGTGGGGGGGAGAATGCATTAGCCCAAATACAGCCCTGTTTAGGTTTTTGGTACAAAAGAGCTACTGATAAGCTGTCATGCTGCAAATTCACTTGGACTCAGATCTACCAGCAGAACCACATACGTGCTTGCTCTCTGCTCTGACCCCCTCGAAAATGAAAAAAAAGTCATATGCAAAACTTCTTAAAGTGATCAAACAAACACAGTCACGTGTGCTAAGGTGACAGGAGTCAGATGTCAGTGGAAGTTCCATTCCCTCGTGTTGATGGGATGAACTACTCAAGATACGCTAGGCGAAAGTGATGTAGCCAAGGCATGCCCCACTCCATCTTCTCAACCAGAAGCAAGTGGCCAGGACCCTTGTCCTGCCAGCTTGGACAGCAATACACACACTGAGCCCTGCTGAACTGTCAGATGAGTTGCCCTACAAGATGGAAGATGGAGATCATCGAGGTGAGCTGTGCCTCAGTGAGGGAGCAAGGCTGGATCCAATGGCTATTCTTCTCAGGAGCTGCTTTCCAAAGTGGTTACTGAGGAACCAGAATGTGAGGAGGATGTTAATGCAGTGTTCATTAGGGAAAACCCCTATGATCCCCTATGAAATGTGTCACCAGTCATAGGGAGTCTTGCTACGAAATTTGAGGACAGCTCAGATGTCGATAGCAAAAATCCTCCAGGATGCCATGCAATATCTGAAGCTACTCAGTAGCTTACTGGCAATACAAGAGAATTTCTAAGTGGTACTAGAGTTTTCCAAGGGAACACTAATATACCTTACAAGTAGAGACAACCTTCTGCCAGCAAAACATGCAGATGAACCCAATCTGTATCAGTCTTCTTCAAGGATGAAACTAAACCTGGCAGAATCAGAAAAGATTGTAAAACATGCCTTTGGGATGCCTTATGCACTTCTTGTTGCAACTAATTGGCTTTTGGCTGGCCCAAATTTTAGCTGAGAACAGATGTGTCAGAGGATGTGTGCACTGAGGAGCTGTGAGCACCCTCAGGTGCTGGGAGTAAGGCTTGAAGTCTGCTTGTGCAGTGAGATCTTTTCGCTCTGGAACATTCACAAGGAGAATAGCCTGTTCCCTGCTTCTGATGTAAAACAGACTCAAACAGAGATAGGTGAACAGTTAAGTTGTAATTGGTCAAAGGTTTGAGCTTTTCTTAGATGTTAAAGATGTTTATTGCAAAGTAGCAGTCCCATTTGGGATTCTTGACAGTTTCCAGGTATGACTGTCATTACAGCTTAGCAGGACTTGTTATTAATAGCCCTATAAAATATCACATTACTTATCACCTCTGTTTACCTCCAAAGTTCATCATTTAGTTTTGTGCTTCATAAACCTCAGAAAGGTCAGTGAGTGCTCCTGGGAGAGATATTAACTCAGTGACATTAACCTGCCCAGGGATTCCCTTAGAAATACTAGGCAAGCTGCAAAGTGACTTCATTCTGACTAGAAATGAAGAAGAATAAAACCTGTTTTCAGAACATTCACAGGCAGAAATATTCTTTAATTGGTCGAAGCCTTTGCCCACATATGTTTTTGTCCAAATCCATACTTCTGACGCTCAGATGAAGTGCCTTGAATCTCTTTCAGTTCTCCATCATTACTTACATTACTTGACACAAGCTAATTGTTTACAGGAGAAGCAAATAGGGAACAACATGAAAGGACTTTGTGTAACTGCAGTTATGGGAACATGAAAGAAATCATCCCACGCAGTAAAAGAGATTGAAGATGCCTCCATTGCTTAAGCATACATTTACCCATTAACACTGTCTAATAAATCCACATGAAACAGCTGGAATGTGTTTGACAGATGAGGCTGTAGCTTGGGACAAGCTCTGCCTGCTCTCTTCCAGGGGTGCAGGGCAGGGAAGGCTCCTGAGGGCTGTGCTGTGTCCTGGGTAAACTCAACGACCTTCAACTGTCTCTTTGCTCTTTGGTCATGGAGCAGTCACCTGTGAACTATGGCGACCTTGGTCTGGGTACCTACAATTAAGAAACACTTGTTTCTACTTGTGGTGGTTTGTCTGCTTCCTATGTGGGACACAATGCTATTCTTTAGCTCTTGAGACCCTAACAGAAATCTGCTCTGTTGCTCCTTCTTGGAGTTGTCTTTTCCATGACCCCAAAGTAGCATACAAGTTGTTATCTATATCCAGGGTAATTCTAATAATAAGGTCCTCCAGTTACACACATACAGGGGAGACAATAACATTGCTCTCATAATATTTATGCCCTCAGTTTACTGTACATCAGTGGGAAAAGGATTTATTATATAACCTGTACTGTACACTGACAGACTGTCAGTGACAAGAAAGGACTGGTTGGGAATGTGAAAGCTGGGGGCAGCCTTGCATGCAGCAATCATGAGATTGTGGAGTTCAGGGTCTTACATGGAAGAAACAAGGCAGTAAGTAGAATTGCAATCTTAGACTTCAGGAGAGCCACCTCTGACCTCTTCAAGGACCTACTTAGAGGTATCCCATGTGTTAGAGCATTGGAAGGTAAGGGGGTCCAAGAGAATTGGTTGACATTCCTGTACCACTTCTTCCAAGCTTGAGATTGGTCCATCATTAAAAGAAATTAGGCAAAAGTAACAGGAAACCTGCATGAATGACCAAGGAGCTCAAAAAAACTAAAAAAAAAAATAGTCTACTGAATGTGGAAAGAGAATCTGGTTACTTGAGAGGAATATGTGAACATTTTCCAGGGATGCAGGGATGCACAAGGAAGACTAAGATCCACTTGGAACTAAATTTGGTCAAGGACAGCAAGAAAGGCTTTTTTAAGTATATCAGTAGCAAAAGGAAGACTAGGGAAAATACAGCCCATGCTGAATGAGGAGGGTGCCCTGGGGATGGAGGACCCTAAGAAGGAGTTAAAAATGCCTTCTTTGCTTCAGTCCTGTTATGGTTTTGTGATTTTTTTAACTCCCAATACACCACATGATGTTATGATGTGGAATATCAACAATACAACAAAAATCACAAAAATATAACAAGTCCTTACTGCTAAGGTATCCTCTTGGGAGTTCAGTTCAAAAAAACAAACAAACAAGGAAATTATAGAGAGAGTCTAGCAGAAAGGCTGAGAAACTTGGGACTGTTCAGCCTGGAGAAAAGAAAACCGAGGGGGGATCTTCTCAGTGCTTATAAATATCTAATGGGAAGGGGTCAAGTGGATGAGGCCAAGCTCTTTTCAGTGGTGGTCAGCTATAGAACAAAAGGCAATGGGCATAAACTAAAACATAAGAAGTTCCATATGAACATGAGGAAAAATTTCTTCCTTTTGAGGGCTATAGACCACTGGAACAAGCTTCCCAGAGAGGATGTGGAGTCTCCTTCTCTGAAGATATTAAAAACCCTTCTGGATGCTTTCCTATATAACCTACTGTAGGGAACCTGCTTTAGCATAGGAATTGGACTAGATGATCTCCAGAGGTCCCTTCCAACCCCTATGATTCTGTAATTCTGTGACTTGAAATGGCCACAATCTAAGACAAGAACTCACTTATTTCAATGTTGTCAAATACAAAACAAAATAGCAGTGAAGATAAAAACATGAGAACCAAAGTTTGTTTAGAAAAGGCTCTTGAGAAACAAAGGTTGCAATGCATGGCTTGACAATTGACCACATTCTTTAATTATTTGTCTACAGGTTTTAAATGAACACCTCAGCTGCGATCACTGTGAAGGTAAAAGCTGTGAAAAGCAACAGAGTTAGATATTTTAATAAGCAGCAACGGAGAAAGATGCCGACCTTGGATGACGTTTTAGAGCACATCGGAGAATTTGACAGGTTCCAGAAACAAACCTTCTTTGTCCTGTGTTTGCTTTCGGCCGCCTTCACCCCAGTCTACGTGGGCGTCGTCTTCTTCGGGTTCACCCCCGAGCACCGCTGCTTCAGCCCTGGTGTGGCGGAGCTGAGCCAGCGCTGCGGCTGGAGCCTGGCGGAGCAGCTGAACCACACCGTTCCCGAGTGGGGCAGCCACGGGGCCGCCTATGGCAGCCGCTGCAGCAGGTACGAGGTGGACTGGAACGCAACCGGTGTCAGCTGCACTGACCCCCTCGACAGCCTCGTGGGCAACCGGAGCTCTGTCCCCCTCGGCCCCTGCCAAGATGGGTGGGTCTATGACTACCCTGGCACCTCCATAGTGACTGAGGTAAGGCACGGTTTGTCCAACAATATCCGTCTCGGCTGTAATCTTTAAACTTACCTGGGGTAGAAAGAGGAGTTGAAATAAAATTTTCAGGATGGATTCCAGTAACATTTGAGATAATACTTTCATAATAGTTTTTAAAAAGAAAAGGGCAGTGTATTCACTGATTTACCAAAGACTCCTCTTTAACTTTCACGGAAGCTACTTGTTCCTGGCTTCTCCCAGCTCCTGCAAAACATGTTGCTCAGTAAAGGCTGGGAAAACTACTCACTACCCAGCAGTGCCATCTGAGGGCAGAGCACAGCCACAGAAAGCTCTGCAGATGGAGATCTTTGCTCACAGGCCCTGCACACAAAGAGCCCCGCTGGCCTCGTGGTAACGCCACCACTTCCCGTGCACTGCGCTGATTTCACGGTGTGAGATAATGCATTGCTAGGATTAGGCCTTGACATCTGAGAAGGAAACAATGCTTCAAGCATCCTCTAAATTTCAGGCAGATACGGGGGAGGAGAAGGCGACATTCCTCTGAGCTTTTTATTTTTCCATTCAAAGATTCTCTGCCTTTCTCATTCTGTCCTTCTGTCATTGTGTAATCATTTTCCAGGGCATGACTTCTCTGGAAGGTCTGGGAAAATCTGGATGAGATGTATTGCAGATGTTGGTTTTAACAGAGAATATAGTTTATTTTTCGGAGCCTGTATCCTACTTGTTTAGTTTTTTTCTGTTTTTTTTTTTTTTCCATTCCAAGTTGCTTCCTTCCATTATCACTCCTTGAAAAGCCATGGTTTGAGTTGAATGTTCGCATTCATCTGTGACTGTCCTTGCAGTTTAACCTGGTGTGTGAGGACTCCTGGAAGCTGGACCTCTTTCAGTCATCTGTGAACGCTGGGTTCTTTATTGGCTCCATGATCATCGGCTACATAGCAGATAGGTATGTAACGTGTACTCAGGTGTAAGATTAACTATTTCTTCCTGCTTCCTGCATGTCACTGTTCAACATTCATGACTCAAAGGGTAAATCAATGCACCAAAAACTTGTTCCAGAAGGCCCATGTATCTTTTAAAAATGAATGGATCAGGGTTCATAAACCCTGGCTTTCAAAGGGTGCTGTGATCCATGAATCCATGAAAATGTCAGTGTTCACTCTTTCAATGGCTTCGTGTGGAATCTGCATATTTGCAAGTGAAGATATTTTGGTTTTGTTAACAGCAACAATCTTCAATATGAGCTCAGTGTTTGAAAATGAAATTTTATATCGCACACCAAAAACTATTTGCCCATCTTGTAATAAATTTGTTTCATGTTAGTTTTACGCTATCCAGATGGCTGTAAATCAGGTTTATAATAGGAATGTTTTTCCCAGATGAAGAAAAAGTTACTTCCTAATTTTCTCTTCTCCCTGTCCCTCTCAGCTGGCTCTGTACACAACAGCTAGGTCTAGATCTCCTTGTCCCTCACCTCCTCTTCACCATCATAAATGTCAGTGTGCCCTATATCTGCTCACATTTTTTTAGATTACACTCAAAGCATACTTTATGCTTTATAGCTGACATTCCTGTGTTGTTTTTTTTCCCCCAATAAAATGATAAGAGGCTGAAATTGGAATTTGGAAGAGGTGAAGTTAATAGGAGATGAACAATCCTACAGAGGCTTCTTTCCGTAGAGTCAGCCTGAAGAAATGTTTTTTTCTTGTATTCTTAGAATTTATGACAGCACTGGTGGTGATAGCCTTTTCTTCCCATGCTGAAGAGGACTCAAACTCAGCTTTGCTGAACTGCCAAAGCTCCCTTTTCACTTTCCTTCTTCCTTCATTTTTTGCTTTTCTTCACAGATTTTGAAAGATGTTGATTTCTTTATTTCATCAGAAACATTTGGAAAGCTACCATTCCCTCTTTCCCTTAAACCAAAACTCTTGTTTCTGGCCAATCTTCTATCGTACTTGAAAGTATTCCATCCATTTGACAAGAGCTAGTATTTCAGTAGTGATGTACAGCTTATGGGATCAAAAGAGATATGTAGCAGCCTAGGTATGATAGGACATGAAAAAGCAATGAGCAGATACCATAGCTATCAGGGGACCCACTCTTCAAATTATCTTTCAAACACAGAAATGAAGTAAGCAACAATGACTAGCAAAAGAATTTCTTGACTACATATTGTTATGAGAACCAGTAGAACCAAGAATCACAGTCCCACAGTAAATTATATCTGAAATGCTTTTTCTGTGTAAAAACACTAAATAATCTTATTATTAGGCAAATTATAAGACATGAGAGTGAGTGATCATTGCTGTTAAGATAATGCAAGTACACATCATAACACTGAGGATTTTTCTTCTGCTGTACTCACTGACACCCTCTCCCCGTTCTCTATGGTCCTAAAGCAGTGCAAGCCTTCAGGAGCAAAGCAAGATCTCATATCCAGGAGCTTAGGACAAAAACAATTCCAGAAGCCTAAAATTTAGCAGACAGAACGGGAAAAAAAAGGCCTATGAATTATGTGTTTCCTGAATATGAAACATCTATCTTCTATCAGGAGTGCAGACTAAGTTCTGTTTTCTCCATACGCTAGGTGTCTGAAATCTGCTGTACTCAGAGCAACTTTTGTGAACATTTTAGGTGTTTCAGGGGAGATTTAATCAGCTCTTCCCAAATGCTCTTCTCTCAGTGGGATTAGACTGACTCATTTACTTGACTGGGCTCTGGGCACATTTCCAAGCACTGGTATCTTGGAAAGGGCACTCCTGTTTCCTTAGACAGTTGACAAGGTCAGTGCTAAGATTCAGTGTTTGCACCTCTGTCATTTATTGCCAGGCCTCTGGGAAAGGGCTTTCTCAGGAGAGGACTTCTCTTGTAGTCTGACAAGCCTCTCATGGGCTGTCCTTTAAAGCAGTCAAAAATATCAGTCTGTCAGACTCATGAGAGAAGAAAAGTATGAGAGATTTGATCTGTCAGTTATTGTAGAGATCGCAAGACATTTAATTTTGGCTGGCATTTCTTATCAGGCTGTTTTTGTCAGTACACACTCATATTTCTAACTGAATATACATCTCTGTCAGCTGGCGAACAAATGCCTTCCTGGTGCTCCAGTAAGCTTGTTTCTTTTGGAAACAATCTGACTGTAGGTGAGTCACAGTGATACAGGGAATGACAAATAACAGCCCTTCAAGAAGAGCTCAGCAGACAGCAAAGGTTAAATGAGAAAATAGGTAAAGACAACAGAAAACAAACATGATCTACATTTTAAAAATATCTATATTGTAGCTTTGAAATATGGGATGAAGAGCTTCATTAGAGCATTTATTGAACTCATTAACTAAGTCATTAACCAGAAGTAAGTGATGACCTGATAACACAGGGTGAGTTCCCTGAGCTTCTACTGAGATGAAAAATGCTGTAAAAGGAAGAGCAGATCCAGGCTCCTATTCAGAATGAGTAGAGAAAAGGGGGACAGGGACCATCCTCTGCCTCTTCACACCCTTCGGTTTCCACCTAGCTCTGTCTGCACAGCAGGTGAGCATGGTGGTAGGGGAGCTTGGCCAAAGCAGCTCGTTCTTTCTTACTGTCCAAGCACCATGTGGGCTCTTGGTATCTGTCACCAGCCAGTGCATATGGGAAAAGCACCAGAGCTCAGGAATAGAACAGAACAACATGGCTCCTACATTCCTCCTGATTTTCAGGCCCCTCCTGTGGTCCCTGCATTTCCAACCATATCTCAGAAGATATATAGTCTCTCCTCCTTCTATAAACTGTTGCTTTTGGATTTGGCCACTGTGCACACTATCAGCCTGATACACACTCTTCTCCGGTAATGACAGTGCTAAGCAAACATGGTGACAACTTGCACAACTTCCACTTGGGCTCTCTTCCACAGGTCTGTGCTCTGAAGAAAGGCCCCAGTGGGTGGGAATGCAAATGACAGCAAAGGGTCAGAGAAGTGATTTGGTAAGAAGAGGTCAGCTCCTTAAACACACCACAGTGTAGAAGAGAATCTGAAAATTTACTATTCAGATCAGGACTTTGGGTGCTAATAAAGCTTTTCATTCCTTGTACCTGAGAAAATACTTGGAACAAAATCTGAAAAAGGAAAGCAACCATTATTTCAGTGGGTTACTCATGATGAATCTTTTCACTATTCAGCTGGGGTTTTGTGTAGCTGCAAGTTGAGTTTTTTTCCACTTTTTTTTTTTGTTTATTTGTTTCCCTCTGCAGGTTTGGCCGCAAGCTCTGCCTCTTGATCACAGTCCTCATCAATTCTGTCTCAGGGGTTCTCGTGGCCTTCGCACCCAGCTACACGTGGACAGTGATCTTCCGGTTGATCCAGGGGCTGGTCAGCAAGGGGGGCTGGCTGATAGGCTACGTCCTGAGTTACGGCACCTTGCAGTTTCTCTCTCCAGGCAGGACCCCAAGTGTTAGCAGCAGGGCTGGCCACTGCTGGTGCCCTCTGGTGTATAGGGATCTGTGCAGAGAGGGACAGCATGCTGTGTAGTGCCTAGCTACACTTGTTGCTTTAAAGCGTCTATGAGTCAAGCTATGTTTACTTTTGTGAGCTGTCTGCCTGAAGTTTTACATGCCTACAGACTTTGTTATCAAATCAACATTTTATTCCTGGAAAGCTTGCATCAGCTCATACGCGTACATAGAATAATTAGCTCTAGACATTAGGCAGCATTTGTATCTGAAGTGACATGCCAAATAAGAGGACAAAGTCTAGGGGCAAGAACTGAAAATGATACAAAGTCAACCAACTCTTTTCTGGGAAAGGCAGCAAGCAGCACTGTAAGACATAACATTTGTGTGTCACAAACCTTGTGCCAGAATGGCTTTGCTGCATCTCAGCAGGAGAGGCCCCATTCTCAAATGAGGCAGGAGGCAGGAGCCAGCAGATGCCAGAAGGCTGCTGGTGTTACAAGCTAGTCCTTGGTTAGGCAGAGTGGAAGATAGAAAGCTGTATCTGCCCTTGTTTTGGGTGAGGCCTGACACCCCTGACAGAGGGGCCTAGTCCCCAGCTGACTGATGGAGACTTCTCTTGCAAAGCTGAGACATGCCACATGGTCAGTCCCAGCCGTACTGCCTGTCCACTCCAAGCGGAGCAAACCACATCTTGTAGACAGAGAAGTGGCACCAGCTGTCTCCTGCACCAAGGCTGCAGCCTGTATCCCAGCCCAGCTCTACTTCCCCAAGCAAACCCAGTCCCCACACCATGCCATAGGGGCTCCATGTTGTTCAGCTGCTGGGAGCTACCTTCTCCCATTGTTTTCCCTGTGCCTCACATAACATTATCTTTGTAGCAGCAGAATTTGTTGGTTTAAGCTTCCGGAGGACAGTGGGCATCATCTACCAGCTTGCCTTCACTGTGGGACTCCTCATCCTCACTGCTGTGGCTTATGTGCTCCCACACTGGAGGTGGCTTCAGCTTGCTGTCACCCTGCCCAATTTCTTCTTCCTACTCTACCATTGGTAAGTCCCCACTGTCACGACTCCCAGTGGCCCCAAGTCAAAAAGATAATCCAGTAGACTACACCTGATAGTGCAGGTTTCTTTGAAGATGTCAAACATAGTGCTATCAGTAGGATACAGATCTGGTGTTTTTCTTTCATTTTGTTCTCCCTGCCCAGGAGTTTATTCCAAGCCATCTAGGAGCAAGGGACTACCTGTAACATGCAACTGTGCTTCTGCACTTGGAGATTTAGTTTAACTATTTTTTTTCTTTTTGGGAAGTTTTTAACATGGAAGAATTTAAGGATCAGTTTTACAGGTTGCTTCTACTACCTACAACCATATATCAGATGAATCAACACAATTTGTCTTACAGGATTGTTTCCAAGCTTTCATAAACAGGTTTTAATCTTAAAAACAAACAAACAAACAAAATGGGCCATGTTGTCACTTAAATGGAGCTGAAATCAGAATGCGATCATTGACAGCCACAACCACCACTGAGTTCAGTACCACTCATGTGCACTCAATATACCATAAGTTCTCAGTGTGGGAAATTCAGTTCTATCTCCATTTTATGTCTAACAGAAACATGCATTTTCCTGTCCCTGAAGTGTCTTGCTTGTACACATTGCAGGTGTCTGCCTGAGTCCCCCAGGTGGCTAATAACTCAGAAGCAAAATGACAAAGCTATGGAAGTTATTGAGCGCATTGCCAAGGGAAACAAGAAGCAGCTACCTCCTTCTTTCCAGGTGACTGTACTGCCTTTGCTGAGTATATGCAAAGCTCAGGCAAGCAATGTTAAAAGTTTAGGATTGCTGTGGCTTTGAGTCAGGAGCACCTTGATGACCAAAAGCACTGCAGTACAACAGGTTGTTATTTGGCTGCCTAGGACTCTAACAGAGTTTGAGAAAAGAGGCTTGAAAAAATATTCAGCAGGCAAGAAACATTCTTATTTTAATTAGTACCAATCAATACACACTACACTCACCCAATTTCATGACTGAACATTACAAGACATCCTCATTCATTTTTTAATCTACCACTTCACACCATGCAAAAGCCTTATACATATCGCGGCATAGATAGGAACTGTCTACATGCATTTTCATGTTTCCTTTCCCCAAAACACTTCGAAGAAGTTATTTTGCTTTCATAACTAACAAATCAAAACTATCCTCTTCCCATTAATCCAGGAGAAAATATTCCTTACAGTGCTCAGCATCCTGTCCACTCTAACCTTTTATCTTTCTCTCGCTTGTGTTCCCAGAACCTCAAATCTGAAGATGAAGATGGAGAAAAGCTGAAACCTTCATATCTAGACCTGATCAGAACCCCTCAGATAAGAAAGCACACGTTCATTTTGATGTACAGTTGGTAAGGGAATGCTTTTGCAACCCGCATGAAGGTGTTATATTCAATTCCTTAAAATATCATCACTAATTTAAGCCTGTTTTTCTCCTGACCAGCTGCAAGTCTGAGTTCTTTGCATAAACTCTCTCTCGCAGAGTTTGATTTCATCTGCCTGTTCTCTGTGTAGGTTCACAAGCTCCGTCCTCTACCAAGGGCTCATCATGCACATGGGTCTAGCTAGTGGGAACATTTACCTGGATTTCCTCTATTCTGCTCTTGTTGAGTTCCCAGCTGCCTTCATCCTCTTGTTAACAGTGGATCGCATCGGCCGTCGCTACCCATGGGCTGCAGCAAATGTGTTGACAGGTGGTGCCTGCCTTGTTACAGCGTTAGTCCCAGACAGTGAGTCACTCAAATCATCTCAGTCAATGAAATCTACCCCCATCTCCATGTTATCGCTCTTAAAAACTGAAAGCAATCTTTGAGAACCTGGGCCATGTCAGTATTGTGATTCAATGAAGATAAATTCCATAGAAGTCCATGTATGCCCCACTATCACCATTTACACCAGATAATGAGTGGTTTGAGGAAGGATGTCAATTACATTTCCAAAATGGCACCAAATAAGATGTCAAGTCTGACAGGATTAGACCACAAGGAACACCATGTTAAGTCTATGATTTTTGTGTGGCTTAGAATTTGGATTTGGATGCACCTTTTTGGGTGTTCATCCCCAAAACCCCATCTTTTCTGTTTCTAAAAAGTTAAAATGTGGGGGGACACACACTTAAACACCATCTGGAGACAATGCTTCCTGCCATGTAGGATGTTGAGCAAACACAGTGACAGGCATTTGGCTTTTATTCAGCTGAGCATTCTCTTCAAGGCCGGAGTCTCAAGGAAACATGTCCCATGAGGGCCACTGACTGGAACATCTTTCCTTTCTTTTTTTGGAGACTGAAACCACAGAAATAATAGTGCCAAACAACTATCCGTTCACAGCAGAACAAGGACAGAAAACAAAAAATGTCATGGAAAAAAATAATAGGCAAAAATAACCGCAAAGCATTCAGACAATAGATATTTCACAAGCAGCTGGGGATTGCAGAGATGCAGAGGGGACTGATGTGCTTTTCCACAGGAACACTGGGGTGGGAGTCTTGCAGCTGCTACCTGCAGCTGCAGTTGCTGCCAACAGTGTGCAGCAGTGGCTGACTGCTCGGCTCTAGAGGTGCTCTGCAACAGTGGTTATCAGCAGCTTTCAGTCTGTGAAACACTACATCCCTCGGTTGCATAAATGAGGGAGAGAGTCCATGTGTGCATTACTAGCTGAAACAGATGAAACCACCATTAAGGGTCAGACTGGGATCTAAGAACCCATGAGGCATGCAGTAATGTCCTGGACTGGCATCCACTGCAGGACTGGGATAGTCATTCATTTGCAGCAGATGTCTGTGTCTTCAGATGTGATCGCAGAGCACACACCAAGAGAGAGGGGTGACAGCACCAGCTTGTCCCTGACAGAAAGCCATCAGATGTCTTTATGAAGAAGTGCAGGCTATCTTGCAAATTAGCAAATTTCAGCAACCAAAAAAACTGCTGTGTGCTGTTTAGTTTTAATGGATGCAGGAAGTGGTATTTTTGCATAAGCTTTTGGTTAATACACTGAAATACCCAGATTACTTTGTATCATCATTTCCTCTGTGTGATACCCTCAAACCGCTGTTATTTGCTTGAATCACAAGACAGTCACATTATAAATTATTCAAAGAGTGAAACAGAACACAGTCATGCTCAGACCTCATGACCATTCATGACAGTAAAGTTCCTCTTCTATTAAATTAAATCTTTACTGCTGTTCTATGTTAACAGCAGAACAAAATTGGTTTTGTGTTCCGATTTCAATATACACAATGTCTTTCCAGCTCTTTATTGGCTTAAAATGACTGCAGCATGCCTGGGCAGGATGGGAATTACCATGTGCTATGAAATGGTTTGTTTGGTCAATCCTGAGCTGTACCCTACTTCTCTCAGGTAAGTGAGAGGTAACTCCTTCCATTAGAATTAAGCAGCAAGTCTCTCTGTTTATCCCCTTGAGACTATCATAAAGAGTCACCATTTCAACCTTGTTTGTGATAGAAGAAAAAGAGGATCTGTCCAATAGCAGAAATGTCATTTAAAATTGAAAGCCCACCAGTTAAGCTGTTCCTATCTCTGTGAGGAGCAGCAGAACAGACTCCTTGTGAGGAGAAAATATAATGTTTCTTTCCAAGCACTAAGGCAGAAATCCCTAATGGGTTATGTAGGACACTTTTTCAGATATCCTTCAGATGTCTCTCTTTCAGTGCAGTTTGGTGAACCTGGAATCAAATGCTTATTAACATCTCTATCCCAAGATAGGGCTGGCTTTAATGCCTTACCTTATCATATTCTCCCTCCTCACCCATTTTAAACTGCAGTATCCATCACAGGAGAATGCACAACCTGTGCTTTCTTATGTTCACACTGATAAGGCCTTTCTCAGCCCCTGCCTTGTTACTGTCTTGTCATCCCCACAGCTTGTTCCTCTGCCCGTCAGCTGTGACCTCAAGAACAGAGTGCTGGTCCCGCTCCTTCCCCCCTGCTACAGCCATGGGTGTCAGCTTGGGGTTACACAGCTCTGTAAGGGGCACCCCTAGGCAGAGCCTCTGACATGGGCTTGTGTTTGTGTCCTTTCCAGGAACCTGGGGGTGCTGATCTGTTCATCCATGTGTGACCTCGGTGGCATTATGACCCCCTTCATTGTGTACAGGCTAGCAGAGCTCTGGCACGAGCTGCCCCTGGTTGTCTTTGGTAAGAGAGCTAGGAAGTAGTTTTCCGCAGCCTAGATAAATGATTTTGCTGACCTATTTTCCTGCTGTTTAAAAAATAAGAAAAAAGAAAAAAGGTGAGAGAAATGTACATACACTCATGTGTATACAAGATGCATATTAGATCTAGCTTGTTAAGTCTCTCTTATCTGTCTGTTGTAAATTGAGCCGAAGACACTCCCTTATTCCTTCCAACAAAGGTTTAGGGGGGCAGCTCTCTCAAGCTTTGACTTTGAACTTCCCATGGTAAGAAGGTCTTCGGGTTCAGCGCTACCCATCTGCAGCATGGTCAAGGGACTAGAAGTGAGCACAGCCTGGCCTCTCCCTGCACCTTCTACATTCAATTCAGGGGCCTAGTCCTTCAGTGATCCCACCATCATTTAGAATGGGCCCAATATTAAGGTTACCTTCCTGAAGAAACAGATGCTCCTGAACATATTCATTCTAGTGTGCCTACCTGCACCTTCTGTCCTGTGTATGGCCATAGCAGGGCCCAAAATTAAACAGAAGGCAAAACAGGCAAGATAGGCTGGTAGCACCCTTTCCTTCATGTCCTCATTTTAGTCTAAAGAAGGGATGGCAGCTAGCTAGGATCACCCCCATCACATCTCAGCAGGACAAGCACAGCCAGAAACAGTCTCCTTTGCAGTACATGCACAAAGCAAGTGACCCAGACTGCTTGGGGGCCTATGGACCAGGGCAGTGTTCCAGGCCTCCCTCATGCATGTCTACAATCACCCTAAAAAAATGAGAACCAGGTAGACAAAGAGCCAAGTGTTACTATCACTTTGAGGAGCCTTTATTCAATCATCACCCGTGTCTCAGTTAGAATTAACTAGCAATTTAGAGTTAAGCTTAGGCTGGACCCTTGCATCAGCCCTGTGAGCCTAATTCTTGCTGTCTCTCTGCAGCTGGGATTGCTTTTGTTGGTGGCAGTTTGGTCTTGCTCCTACCAGAGACAAAGGGAAAAACTCTTCCTGAGACCATTGAAGATGCTGAAAACATGCACAGGTATGGTGCACCAAGCACAGTTCCCACAGAGCAGCTTTTCTTCACAGCAGCATAGCTTGCTTGCTGCCAACCTTCACCAGAAGTACTTAGGGGACCCATAGGCAAGTCAGGCCTGTGATGATGAGCTGAGGAAGCCAGGGGAAGAAATGCAGCAGCAGGAGAAAGTTGTGGAGACTGGGAGTGAAGAGGATGGAAGCAAAGAAATGGCAGAATTGTGTGGAGCAAGAATGGGACAAGCGGGGAAGGGGCCAGCTAAAAAAGCAGTTCCTCTGAGTTGGGGCAGGCCGCAGATGGTCATGGAAATGCTAAATGCAGGCAATAGCTCAGGAGCTCCTCATGAACCCTGTGGCTGCTTAGCTCTGGTATGGTTGAGGACCCTATAGACCTGTCCAGAAAGTGAGCACAACACGCCGCAGGACAGGAGAAGAAGAAGTTGTGTCTAGAAGTTAGAAAGTTCATACATGTGAATACACACCAAAAGGTTACTGCAGAAACCACCTAGAATAACAGCTTTAACAGCAGGAAGTGACAAAGTTACTAATGCAACTACTAACTTGATTTTCAGACATCCATGAAGCTGCAGTCAGCCTACAGAAATTCTCCAAATTACTTCTTTATCTGCTGTTCTTTTAAATAATCTGATCTCATTTGAAAAAAAGCCAGCGATGAGATAGTTGTTAAATTTAGATTCCAGTGAATTTAACTATATGGATTATTTAGTGGAAAACGTTCTTTGCTACCCAGAGCATCATCTGTCTTTTCCTTATTCTGCAGACAAGAGAGAAGCAAAGAAAATACTGTGTATCTTCAAATTTTGACTTCAGAAGCTGCACCCAAGTAAGGCTTCACTTTACTCCAGACATGCTTTTACTGAGCAGTGATGCAGGGGGGCCAGCAAAACAGGTCCCACCCAGCACTGAGGAAAGAGCCATGTAGACTCAGCCAGCCCTTCTCCAGCTTGCTCTACTGCTGCCATCAGTTGGCTCTGCCAGTTGAGGCTATGAATTTCCACTTTAGGCTCTCACAGACCATCTTCCTCTGAATTTCTCTATTTGTTTTCTGGGCACTTTAACACTTCCAGTGAACCAAACATCTGACAGCAGCAACTCTTGCAGCCCACACAGGACACTCATGAAAGAATGCTTTCTTCTTACTTGCAGCTCATTTCCATAGCAAGTACGAATGTATCTGTACTCCCAGCTCACCTCGATGCTGCACCTGATTTTACATGAAAGCATGTAGATAGAGGATGATTTTGTGTCATAACTGTCCATACACCCCTGAAAATCTCAGTACCTGATACTGAACTGCCTCAACTCCTCCCACACTATGGCAGGCATCTCTACAGAGCATACTTAGGGAGCCCATGAATATCCACTAGAACAACCCACTTAGTTCTCCAGAAAAGGAGGAATAAAGTAAGTAGGTGGAAAAAATATCTAACTCCAGACTAGCTTTTAAGCTTTGGCATCCCAGAATTTGAGAATGAGACAAGAATTTGGCTATGAGACAAGCTGGAAATGAAGCGTAAAAGGAACTGCAGACAGCTGAGCCTCAGGGCCTGAGGTACTGAGTGCTAGTGCCCCATCTTGAGGGATCAATGGCGGGGCAAGGAGAAGAAGCCTCATCACAGATACCCACTGGGAACAGCACAAGCAATAATAAAACAAAGTGCTCTGTATAATAAAGCAAATTCCTGTTGTTTTAATATGCATTGCTTTCCTAATGCTGTAGTTTGGGCATTCAGCATGGCCAAGCTCCAAAATATCTATGAGGGATATGAATTAAGGGAAAAGATGAGCCACCAAGGATCTAGATTTCCAGGTAGACCTCTATTTCTAACCCAGGTAGACTTCTATTTCTAACATGGTGAAAAATCACTGCTATAGTTTTGTTTGTTTTTTTTTTTAAGGTTGAAAGCCCTCTCCCTAGCCCTTGGGAATCTTGTAAAGGGGCTCACATCACATTCAGCAGCTTGTATGTACGGAGTGGATATTTTGTTTTGACTCCTGCCCAGTCCCACTTCTTGTCTCCCCCTCACCCTATTTCTTGGTACAAAGGTTTTGACAGGTTTCAAAACAATATGTCACAATAAAAACAAGTTCTGAGAGATTTCTTTTGGCATGGAGCTGAGACCTCTTGACAATCACAGCAGGAGAGCAGCTTCACAGACACACCCAATTGCATCCTCACTGACCCTCAACGAAACTCAAGGCCAGATTGTTCCTTGCTGACCCTGCAGTAAATGTTAGTTTTGCAATTGCGTGGGCCAGTGTCATCTGAGGGCCCTGCTTTGCAGGACAGTACACTTCCCTGTAAGACTCAACATTAGCTTGCTGCTTAAGCCAGGTGAAAGCAAGGGCAAAGTCACCGCACTGACAACGAAGCAGTCATCCTGTAGCAATTGAACACTGCCTGTGAGTCCAGCAACATTTTCACCCAGCTGGGAGCTCTCTCTCCACAGATGACTATTAATTGGCAACATTCTCCTTACCAGAAATGAGTGCTTCCCAGCTCTGCTAGTGGCCAGCAAGGCAGAAACAGTGAAGGAAAACCACAATACCTCATATCTGTTCTCCCCTGGAATTGCAAGATGGTTGCTCAGTGGAGTGGAAAAGCAGAACAAGATGAACAAGGACTGCAGATGAACAAAGACTACTAAACCATGAAAGGTGCTGAACTGTCCCTAACAGATAAAACTTTGCCCCTAGTGATCCCTGGGGTAGGGGGCCCCTGAATAAACCTCAGCTCAGAATCTCTTTAAGCATAGTAAGATTAGATAATGTTTGTAGTTGTCTCAGTTCTTCAACAGAGGTACGTCCCTGTTACGTTATACTGCCTTGAGTAAGACAAAAAAAATGACATCAAACTTCATAAAGGCTTATAAAGTTCATTCAGAACAAACTCCACCATCCCCAAATTAAGTTCTGCCCCATGTTGAGGTCCACACAGTTTGAGTGAAAACTTTCCAACCTTAGAACATTTTTATTATAGTGTACAGAGAAGGAAACAAGCTATGAGAGGGAACAAGCTTTGCAGTAGTAAGGACAACCTCATCAGAAAACCTCAAATATTGAAATGAAATTAAAAAAAAAAAAAAAGGAGGAATGGAGTAGTATCCCAATCACCACAGAATTTCAAGATGCAATTGTGCAGCACATTAGATAATGTTATCTAGATAATATCATCTTTTCAATTAAATGATGGAGCTGGTGATCTCTCAAAGTCCCTTCCAGCCTGTGTTGTTCTGTGATTCTGAAATAAAAGGGAAGCAAGACAGAGAAGAGTATTTATTCTAATTTTATTTTTCACGCTAGTGCTCTAAAGCAGACTGCCCAGAAAGCTGTGCCTTCTTCAATCACGTACTACTTCTGATGTCTGGACATGGAGATATATCTTTTTGTCCTTTGGAACACTTTGCCTGAAAGAACAACAAGATGTGAGCAGCAGCTAGGAAGTAATTGGTAATAGGAAGCATTCAGGGAGCACCTGACTTCAAGTTCTTCACTTGCTCTGACTCTTCCCCAGAGAAAATAAGCAGTTAGTCCTGAAGCCCTCTAGGGTTGCTCTGGCTCTTCAGGAGATACCAGTGCTACAGTTTCTATATAAGGTAGCTGTTATTAACACTGCACTTTCTCTGCTCCACAAAATTAGCCACTTTCTTACAGCACAAATTACAGTTATAATAGGGTTGCAGCAATTTTAAGAGACTAGTCGAGTTATTCACAGACTAGTAAAGGCCTATGGTTTATAGTTCAGAAGACAAAGAACACTTAAAGTCAAAATTCTAGAGTCCAGGAATCAGCTAGGGACTTTTTGAATGCCCAGGAGGCAGTAAAGTAACAAATGGTCTTCCTCAAGGAGTTCTGGGCATTTTGTACAATTTCAAGCAAAACCTGCTAAGAGTTCACCACTCACCTGTGGTGAACTAACTCACCTGTGAAAGTTTTCGACATCTTCAACAGTTTCAGGCAAAACTCTTCCTTTAGTTTCTGGCAGAAGCAACACCAGCCCACCCGCAATCAAACCAAGAACCGCTTCAAATCAAAGAAACGCACAAAGAGCTTGTTAGCATATACTCATTTCCAGCATATGTATCACTTTCCATTGCCTGGCATAAAAGACATAAGTAGCATTTTTATTTAATTATTTTTTCTTAAAGATGACGTACACATCAAAGCTTTATAGGCAAGACCAGCATGCTATCTTTGGAGAAGCTGGCCACCACATGGAAATAGCAATGAGCTGAGTTCAACTGTGAGTTACACACTGAACTAGGTAATGAAGGCTGGACTGACACCTATAAAAAGAGAAGAACCCTTTTTGTAGACCAAGTGTAAGGCAGAAAATGGATGTTTACATAACAAGCTTTAGAAAATACATACCCAACATATTAATTCCTGAACAACATGATTTGTTCACTGATAGTTTCATTTACCCACTTTGTATGTTTTATGTCTATATTTTGAATCTACTAAGCACTCTCCCAAATGTGCTATGAGTTAAGAACCGCATATTGTTATTCAAGACTTCTTTAAATAACATTCTTCTGATCCAGAGATTCAGAGAACGCAAACCTTAACCTGAAAAGTTCAGGTCACTAGTTTGCAAATGCTTATCTTGCAGTTCATTTACCAATCTCTTTCCAAAAAGGTGAAGGAGAATCAGTTAAACTGTTAAAAAAGCTGAAGAACAACAGCTATGTTTGTACTCCATTAAAAGAGAAAAAGAGAGGGGAGGGGAATTCTAGCTTTGGCTCCAGGACTGAGTAAATAACTCTTCATAGCAGAGAAGAATCTTGTCAGATTTAAATACAGCAAAACAAAACTGAAATCCATTTATAGTCTCATCAAAATTTTCAAACATTCCTCAGCATTTCACCATCTGTCAAACCTGTATTCATCTTCAGCTTCTTTTAAAATGCAGGTAGCAATAACAACAGCAAAGCAGATACAAATGCACAGATAAGGCCCAGATTGTTACAAACTGAAGGTTACGGCACATACAGATGTGAAAGTGCCCTTGCTGAACTTAGAGCTACTGCCCCACGTGCTTTTCTCTCTTTGAAAGCTGGACCCCATTACTACACCCCAGGATCAGCTGGCAAGGAAGGAACGTGGTACTTACTGAAGACTATCAGTGGCAGCTCATGCCAGATTTCCACCAGCCTGTAGACAATGAATGGGACAACAATTCCACCAACATCGCACAAGGCAGAGCAGACCATCACTCCAAGGTTCCTGGTTTGACAGCAAAGGGATCACATTAGCAGGCACTGCAAATGGAAGAGGACAGAGCACAACTCCGACTTCACACAGAGCACGTAGCTCTGCAAACCTCGTAGCACCAAAATAGCATGCAGAGCTCTAGTTTTTCCAATGGTGGGCACATCCACGAGTTACTTAGATCTAAGTTCTGCAAGCATAAAAAGCCCAGCAGGAGAGTACACCTGTATTATCATGGGTGTGAGCGAACTTCCAAGGTTAAAAGTAGAAGAGATTCAGGTTCAAAGTGTCTGAGTGGGGAGCCTCCAAACACAGTAAAACAAAACCATTAGCTTTAGTACCTCTTGAGTGACTTGCACAAGGGGCATCAGATGATGCTTTTGTTTGATATACACCATTAATAAAATTCCTGCCATCTTCCATTACATTCATTGTGGTTATAGAAAGAAGATTAAGAGTCTCCAGTGAAGAAAGGAGTGACGTTCATCTGGTCAGTACGGACACCTCCCCTGCACGCAGTGGCCTGTGATCACTCAGGAGAAGGAATTTTTGAGGACTTTACTCCCAAGCTTTAGTTATCTGCAGCGCACATACCTATTGAGCTATGCACCCTGCAGCCCACTAGGGAAAATTCCATTCTTCAGGTCAGAGCTCAAGCTCATAGCAGCAGCCACTCTGGACACATCCATTTACATGTTATTTTGACTCGAATGAGATACAAACCTAAGCTCAGTGTGGGACTTCAGGTTCCTCATCCACTCTAGTTCTGTCCAGTTTTCCCTTTATTTCATCCTCATCAACTTTACCTGCTTGAACCACACTGGTTGTCTTCATGAACCAACATTTTACAGCACCTTTTTTCTGCTCCACATAATGCTCAGCAATGATGGTACATTTGAAACTCATTGGGTATTACTTCATTTAGCATAAAACAAAATACACATTGGCTTCAACTACTTGTTTCCTGGCCAAATAGCAGAAGGATAAGTTTACCTGATGTATGTTGGATATAGCTCAGTGTTTACAAAGCAAACCATTTCAAAAGCTATCGTGATTCCCATTCGTCCAAGGCAAGCAGCAATTAATTTCAGCCAATGTAGATCTGCAAATAAAAATGCATTCAATGCATCTAAATTATCCCAGTGATCCAGCAGTGATGGTTAATACCAGTGCTATTTTAACTAGATCTCTGATCCCATATCATTATGTTTTTATAGGACTTTCTTTTACTTGCGTGAATTAGGAAATGAAAACAGTACCAAACGGGCTGTGGCACAGCACTGAGGACTCAGATGCTTTGAGTTTTATTATTAGCAGTGCTACAGAATCTGTCTCCACTCAGGAGCAGCTGAGGTCCCTAGGTTTGTTCAGCCCAGAGCAGAGGAGCTGAGGAGAGGCCTCGTGGCAGCTACAGCTCCTCATAAGGGGAGCAGAGGGGCAGCGCTGAGCTCTGCTCGCTGTGACAGCGACAGAACCTGAGAAAATGGCATAGAGCTGTGTCAAAGGAGCAACAGGTGGGGGTCAGTGAAAGGTTCTTTAGCAGGGGTAGTGGGCATGGTATAGGCTCCCCAGGACAGTGGTCACAGCCCTGAAGTGACAGAGTACAAGAAACATTTGAACAATGTGCTCAGATATACACATGGTGGTTCTTCGTGGAGCCAGGAGTTGGACTCTGATCCTTTGGGTCCCTTCCAACTCACGATATTCTATGATCCTGCAGTGCAAGAAGCACCACTGAAAGTCAGGTGGGCAGTACCCAGTGGTGGACGTGCATTTGCAGCCCAGCAGGTATGGAGCTTTAAAAGGGAATCAGAATCAGGTGCTGTTCCCAGTAGGAAATTCAGGGATGGGAAGCCTCACTCAGGTGACTCACCTTCTGGGATCAGGGCTGTGGCAAGGCAAGCAGCCCCAGCCACCAGGTTTGCTATAGCCCATGGGTAGCGACGGCCAACACGATCAATAGTGACGATAATGATGAAGGCAGCTGGGAACTCAACAAGAGCAGAATAGAGGAAATCCAGGTAAATGTTCCCACCCATTAGTCCCATGTGCATGATGAGTCCTTGGTAGAGGACGGAGCTCGTAAACCTAGGCAGAAAAGAGCATCCCAGCTTTTTTAGTCAGAAGCTCAGTCTGTCCTGCTGGAGCATTCATAACCAGAGCTTCAAGGTAACTCACCAACATTATCTTCTTACCAGTTGTACATCAAAATGAATGTGTTTTTTCTCATCTGCGGTGTCCTGACAAGGTCAGTGAGTGAAGGACTCTGCCTCCCAGTATCATCATCTTCAAATTTAACATCCTGTGGAAGAGCCAGCGCGATGTTTGTAGGAGCTGAGCACTTCCTACTTGCTTTGGAAAGTGGAAGGAACAGTCTGGGACACTATGACCATTCACAACACACAGCAGCCCCAGGAGGGAATGCTGGTCCCTATGCAGCAGGTCATACCCGGGCAGAGTTTCCTAAAACTCCCCACAAGGCTTTATACTGGTCCCCTCCTAGCATTCTCTAGAATATTTCTGCAGGAAAACTCTGTTTTTGCTCTGACAGCATGAAGACAGTTAAACTATCTCATCTCCCTCATTAGTACAACAGAGCTCATTACCTCTCTAACTACAAGACCAGATTTTCCAACATTCAAAGTATGATATCTTTCTACTGGAAGGAACCGTTGGAAATTACTAGTGTGACTCTTGTTTTTACACATACAAGCGAATACCAAGCTCACCTCAAAATGGGAAGGCATCTTTTTCCGATTTTTTCTTGCTATATCGCTGACAATTTTCTTAGCTTTGTCAGTTTTTCCTTGAGATATCAGCCACCTGGGAGACTCTGGAAGGCACCTAACAACACACAAGTTAATGCTATTATACCAAAATATAACATGCATCCAGTGCTCCTATCTATGGAGGCTGAGGAGTAAATATTTTGGTTGAATAAAGACAGCTGTAGGGGTTTTTTGTTTGTTTTTTCTCCTTTTCACTCAAGAAAAATAATGTATCCCACTGTTGAAATGGGAAGCACAGTGGCAATGGCTTTAGTCAGAGATCAGGTTACTTAAGAGAAATTTGGCCAGGCTTTGAGCTAGAGTAGCATCAGCATTTTGCTCAGCCTGTTGACCACCAACTGGCTCCTCACAGGGAGCCATTGTCCAGCTGTGCCACCAGAGGACAAGAAAACATGAACAAGCTAAAGCTAGCTTACCAATGGAGTGTTTAATACATTATTAGATCACTCTCATTAATTTTCAAAGTGATTTTAAAAAAAAAAAACAGAAGGCAGATGTGGTGCACAGGCTAAGATGCAATGAAGCATCATTCACTGAGGGATTCTGTTTTTCACCCCCTTTTTCTGCATACCTCCTCTTTACATTAACATACATTTGCATCCAAAAAGCAGTGCTGAATCTCCCTTAACATCAAGCCTTGAGAGCAGAGAAGCTGCTTTTTAAGCTCGTGGGCCAAGATGCAATGAAAGCAGTCTTACCAGTAGTAGAGCAGTAAGAAGAAGCAGGGTAAGGTGACAGTGAGCTGCAGCCACCGCCAGTGAGGGATTGCATAAGCAACGGCATCGAACACCAGGAGCCCCACTGAGAAGGCCGCCTGGTAGAGGATCCCCACCGTCCTCCTGTACTGTGGTCCGACAACTTCTGTCACTGCAGAGATGGAGAATGACAGCTCCAGCACCACCGCACAGCACAAAATGCACAGAGGGATTTTGTTGCAAAACCAAATGCTAACCTATGTTATACTTTGTTACTGGGTGGGAGATGTGTATTTTATTTTTTTCAACTGCGCCTTTTCAGCCCATATCTCACTCCAAGCATGCAAAAATGCTTATACCACAGGATGACATTCATCTTCCCCCACCTTGAAGGCCTCATCACCCTCCTGCATTTTGAACCACACTGTCACTATATAGGCCTAATAGGTTAAGTCTTGTTGACACAGAGCTGAGGTAATACATTCACTTATGAATCCAGCAGCGTCATTTCATGAAAACTTATCAGAGAAAGAACAGAATGCAGTCATTTAACAGCTCAAGTTACTCCTTGGTTTAGAGATGACAGATTAACTAATATTGCTCAACGAAAGGATGAGCGTAGATAAAGACAGCTCCCCAGGCTCTGCAACACTGAGCCAAAAGCAGCTGCAGGGTAGACAAGAGCCCAGAAAGACTGAACAAGGAGGTTGCTTTGCCCTTGTACCCTTCACTGAGCACTCAGTATCAGCTATCTGACAGGAGACAAGTTTACATGGGTTTTGGGGTTGACTCTACATGACTTTTCTCACAAAGAGATTTCAAGCAGAATCTTGGAAAAACAAAATGTAATTGAAAGAAAAATACCAAGATAGGGCAAATCATCATGAGGAGTTTTATGTTCTGAAATGGCATGAAAGATGTAAGGCAGACTTCATTTGTACCAGGAAAATAGCAAAGATGCAATCTGAGTATCTGCAATACACACAGGAAGAATCATGTCTTGGTGGAAGATGGTCTGGAGTGGAGAGCAGATGTTTTTATTTTGTTATATTCAACATCTGGGTATGTGTTAGCACTATGCTGACAGAAATTGCAGCAGTTTGGGGTGTTGACATTTACACTTCCACCAACATCACAGTTAACTGGAGCTCTTCAGTAGGGCCACTTGCCATACTAATCCAGATATAGCTCAACTGGGCAGCACTTATATTATTTCATTTGTTTCTTCAGTGGTTACTCAGTGGGGTTTTGTACATTTTTGTTTGTTTTAGGGTTCTTAATTTTTGACAGGAGTCTGAATTCCACAAACGAGGCGCCAGTGAAGTCCCACACAATTCCACCATGCACCAGAATCTCAGATCAGGGTCCTGAGCTGGCCCTGCTGCCACTCAGCTGCCAGGTAACACACTGGGGGAAACACCAGCACAACATGGCTCTTGCCATCACTTTTGCAATGCCCCCGGTTGGCTTTCATTCATCCAAGTGCACAGACACCCAAACAGCTTGTCTTTTCCTCAGCAAGTACATGCTGTTCCTCAGTTATTTTTAGGCTGTAAAGTCTGTTTGCCCTTTAGCACTCTTTGTATCACAACAACGCCTACAGTTTTCCCTACCCTCTACCTCCTCCTTTCATAGCCTCTGTCATCACCCTGTCTGCAACTGGGCTGCAACAAGGCAGTTGCTGCTGGGACCTGGAGTCACCATCTTCCCCTGCCAGCACTGACAGGAGAGGCCTTGATCTGCAACAGGCAGTTGACCCACAGAAAAAGCCTGCCTGGAGGTAACACGCCAACCCTTGATCTTTGAAGGCCACTGCCATTTGGGAGAAAAGAATCCCAAGAGGTTAGAGGGAAAAAAACCCTTGATGGTTTTCATATGATTTCAAAAACCTTGAAGAGGCATTTTTTTTGTTTTTCCCCCTTCATCTTTTGCAGCCCATCTTGCTCCTGTGAGAAGGTCTGGACTCACCAAGGATGTAGCCTGCAGTCCAGCAGCCCTTGCTGACCAGGCCTTGCAAGAAGCGGAAGATCACAATCCACAGGTAGCTGGGCACAAACACCAGCAGGATCCCACAAACCACATTTGCAAGAATTGTGGTTATGAGGCAAAACTTACGACCAAACCTGGATTGGAAGATATTACATGTAACAAAACAATATAGTCGTGAAGACAGAAATCAGGCTAATACAAACTATGCATTTTGAGGAAGAAAGAAAAAACACTTTGTTACACAAGGGGTCACATACTGACTTTTAGTCCATCACTCACTTATTGCTTTTGCTTTTCAATTCCCCTAAATGCTTCAGGTTTTTCAGTGGAAGAAAAGCTTCCCAAATGAGAGAGCAGATATATATATACATATATATATATACATATATATATATATATATATATATATATACATATATATATATATATATATATATATATATATATATATATGTATATATATATATGTATATATATATATGTATGTATGTATATACACACATGGATTGTTGTTTTTTTTTTTCTGAATTCAGAATGTTTTCTGTTAAATAAAGCATGGTGAAAAATAAGAACAGATAAAATTCTCATTCTGATACATCTGCGTATACCAGAGCAGCAGATTTATGTATCAGGAACTTAATCCTTAAAAAAAAAAAATCTCGTACAGTTCTTGTGGTTGATGGGCTGCATTTCACATCTGGAGATGCTTGGAGCCCACTCTGTCAACAGTCTCCAGGCAGGAGAAAAACAAGAAAGAAAGAGGGCCTTCAAATATCCGCATTCACTTCTCTTCAGCCCCAGCTGCCTGGAAAAGGACAGCTTTGAACAGGATGCCAGGACTCACTGATTTTCAAACCATCTGTATCTGTCTGGCAATCTCTGCATTTACTATTTCAAAGTTTTTCCACAAGAGGAAGGAAGATGTTTCCAGGCTGTAGCCACACTGAACACGGTAGATGAAGCAATGGCTCCAAACCAGCACCTCCTTTCTTTGTTAACATCCCAGGACTCCTGTGTGGCCCATCAGGGAAGTTTGGGCCTGCCATCCATGTCAACTCTGCAGGACTTACAGAACAGAAGTGATTTGTGTAACATTTGTACAATCTACCAGGGATGGTTTGTTTGCTTTAAGTCAGAGCACTCTCTTCTGACCATGGCTGAACAGCCAGTGGTTGGCCTGATTTTGAAGGGAGCAGAGAGGATACCCATTGCACAACTTCTCTCTGCCTCTAAGTTCAGCTGCTGAACACTGATAAGGGAGGCCAGAGGGCTTTGCTGTCACCCCACACATACCTGTCTGCTATGTAGCCGATGTTGACAGAGCCAATAAAGAACCCAGCGTTCACAGATGACTGAAATAGGTCCAGCTTCCAGGAGTCCTCACACACCAGATTAAACTGAAGGGGCAACCACAGTTAAAAGCAAATCAGTGGAACCAGGAGCTTGCTCTCACCCACAAGCCTCCTTCACTTCATTGGAAGTTGTAAACTTGTTTCTGGGCTAATGTTCTTCTTATTGGCACCCAGGATACTCACTGAGTTAAGCAACCAACACACAGTATCAAGCCCTGGGGCAGTTCCCTGTTGTTCCCCACTCATGTATCATCTTTCATTACTGGAAAGATCATAACTGATTTATTGCTTGCTGAAAGTTGGTCTGTAGGCCTAACTCCTCCTCCAGCCTAACAGGCCTGCATATATCAAGCATTGTGTACCCAAGGACAAGCCTTACCACATGGTTTACTTATATGCAGTTGCTATCTGATCTAAGTTCTCATGTACTTTCTCTTGTAAGGAATACATAAAAGCTACTAGAGAATTATTTTCACTACTGGGAACAGTTTATTTATCACAGTGCATTTTCAATAATGAAACTTCCTGATGCTCTACAAGGGCACGTGTGAAGCTCTTCTTCCATCTGTAAATTTTTACCTCTGAGCGAAGCAACGTGCTTTACTCTGTGCTACTCTCTTTTGCTTGACTAGCAGGCAGTACCTAGGGAGCTTTAACAGAAACATTCACAGCCAGAAACATGGTACTTTGCCAAAATACAGACAGAGGCATGAGGCATATCAGATATCCTGTGGTGAAGGAAATGATCTGAGGGGCCTGGCCCTGCACCACCTTTTGAAGAAAAGGGGAAACAGCTTTAGACTGAGGGAGGACCACACAAATCCACACAGGCTGTGTTCTTTGCTGCCAGCTGATCAAGAGCCATCTAGAGCTGGACAATCTCAAGAGATAACAGTGGGGCCATCCAGAGCACAGTCACTCAGATCTTTGCAGTGAAGATGCATTTGTTGCAGTACTGCTTAGAATCATAGAATTGCTTGGGTTAGAGGGAACCTTGAGGATCACCCAGCCTCAACCCCCTGCCACGAGCAGGGCTGCCATCACTAGATCAGGCTGCTCAGAGCCCCATCAAATCTGGAGCTTGAATGCTTGTAGAGCTGGGGCATCCACAGCTTCTCCAGACAGCCTGAGCCAGGGCCTCACCACCCTCTCATTTTAAAGCTTCTCCTTGACATCTAATCTAAATCTCCCCCTTTTTAATTTAAAAACCATTCTCCCTTGTCCTGTCACCATCTTTGGAGGTTGATAACGAGACCTTATTACTCCCTAACAGCACCTGAAGGAAGGGTGTGGTGAGGTGGAGGGTCAGCTTCTTCTCCCACATAACCAGCAATAGCAGCTTCAAGTTACGTCAGGATAGATTCAGGTTGGACATTAAGAAAAAAAATCTCTTCTCAAATAGGAGCGGAGTGGTCACACACTGACATGGGCTGCCCAGGGAGATGTTCAAGAAACATTTTGATGTTGCACCAATGGACATAGTTTAATGGGGAAATATCGGTGGCAGATAGGTGATTGAACTAGATGATCTTGGTGGTCTTTTCCAACCTCAGCAATTCTGATTCTATGATGCTTTCGAGGATTACCCAGGACTACCTCTGAGGGATGGGCACCAGAATCGACCTGAAAAGATTTGGTAGCTTATCTCACAGAATCACAGAATTGTAGGGGTTGGAAGGGACCTCTAGAGATCACGGAGTCCAACCCCCTGCCAAAGCAGCTCCCTAGCCCAGGTTGCACAGGTCGGCATCCAAGCAGGCCTTGAATAACTCAAGGAGACTCCACAACCTCCCTGGGCAGCCTATTTCTGTGCTCCATCACCTGCACTGTGAAGAAGTTTTTGCATATTGGTGCAGAACTTCCTATGTTCCATTTTACACCCATAAACATCTCCTCGCCTTGATGTCACACAGCCCCTACTCTGTGGCAAGAAACTCACTTAGAGCACACCCCATGTCACAGGGCTACAGAAGCTGACATCTCCTGAAAGCAGAGTGGACCTACTCTTGCACTTACGCTAGAAAGTTCCACAAAGTTTTTCAGAGATTGCAGAAGTCAGCGTTTTTTACCCACCAAAAATGTAATATGGAAACAAATTTCTCATCCCTAATAACTTTTTTCACACCAAATACTTTAAAACCTGAAGAATTTTGAGTAGCTTCAGTATCTTTTTTGTTCACTCATTTTCTGAGAATGCAAAATAGTCATTAGCTTTTCTGGTGTTTATTCCCGATTTAAGCTGTTTAATCGTGAGGGGCACTCTTCCCTACCCACAGTCATTAAAATTCAGAACTAAAAAGCAAACTCAAGACTTTCACATCTGAGTGCGGGTCACAGAAAGCACGCATGATTTCTGAAAGGCACCTGCTGAGATCAGCCAGTTTTGTTGGAGTGTTGCAGACTCTTGATTTCTTACACAGGCTGTTTACTCACTTCCACCAATAGGACTTCCTGTGGGATGGGAGTTTCATTAAACTGGACTTTATCTACCTGGGGGTTTATTTGCTCCTCAGCTGGAGATACCTTCTGAGCACACCAACGCAATACTTCACAGCAAGGACAGAGCAAAGAGGATTTGAAGAGCATTCAGAGTAAGTTCACAGAGACATGATCCTCTCTTACAGGTAAGTGTCTGTCTCTCTAATACAGCTTACGCTATATCCAACCACCTCAAGCACACCGCAGCTTGTCTGAAACTGCAACAGAAGACAGACACAAGCTTTTACCTCAGTCACTATGGAGGTGCCAGGGTAGTCATAGACCCACCCATCTTGGCAGGGGCCGAGGGGGACAGAGCTCCGGTTGCCCACGAGGCTGTCGAGGGGGTCAGTGCAGCTGACACCCGTTGCGTTCCAGTCCACCTCGTACCTGCTGCAGCGGCTGCCATAGGCGGCCCCATGGCTGCCCCACTCGGGAACGGTGTGGTTCAGCTGCTCCGCCAGGCTCCAGCCGCAGCGCTGGCTCAGCTCCGCCACACCAGGGCTGAAGCAGCGGTGCTCGGGGGTGAACCCGAAGAAGACGACGCCCATGTAGACTGGGGTGAAGGCGGCCGAAAGCAAACACAGGACAAAGAAGGTTTGTTTCTGGAACCTGTCAAATTCTCCGATGTGCTCTAAAACGTCATCCAAGGTCGGCATTTTGGCATCAAAAACGCCTCAAATGGTTATTACTCCTCTCTGCAACACTGATACATTCAGTTGGCAGCAAAGCTATTTAAGTAACAAAACATTTGACCAAAAGTCAAGATTAACTCCATAAATTATTAAGCTACATGTTGCAAGATTTTTTTTTTCTAAGGTTTCATTTGAAATCAGACCTTAATTCACCCAGGCAGAATTTGCATTTAACCCCTAATCAGAGCACGTACTCCTTATCTCTCACAAAACATAAATAAACAGTACTGTGGCTGTTCCAGTATATTTTTGTTGTTGTTGATGCCGCTTCTTTGCTAATTAGACATTACTAGTTGTTTGGAATTAATCTTTACTGACAATTTCCTCCTAACAGTTAGAAGCCACTCTGGCAGAGGTCTAGGAACAGCACCAGTTCTTTCCATCGCACAGCAGGCCCACAGGAGCACGCACAGCCTGCTGTGAGACCGGCTACGCGGACCAGTGCTCTGCACGCAGCTCTCTTCCTCTCCTCAGGCAGGGCCACTGGAGCCAGGTAACCAGATCTCTGCTCCCACAGCTGCCCAAAGTAGGCATTACTCCAAGGCCAGTGCAACGCTGCCTGCAGCTACCTCCAGCCTGTGGCAGACATCCCCTCCCCAGCTGGATGTGTACGCATCACCCCCCACACTACGGCAGGAGGTACATCTGCAGACAGCAAGGCCAAAAGAACGAATCGAAGCCTGCCTAGAAACTGGGTGAACTTGGAACCTGTGGGTCTGTTTCTAAAAACACTGCAGCAGCTGGTGAGAGGCCTCCCTCTGAGGGAGCAGCACTGTTGTCTGACAGTTCCAGCACCAAACACACAGTCATTAGCACTTAAGACTTGTATATAATCCCCTGGTCTTCATAGCACTGCCCTCCTTATGTCTGAACAATATTCTGCTGGAAAAACAGCTTAGTGAAGCAAATCACTCAACCAGCAACAAGCACAAGAGCTGATCATCCTACAGTGCTTAGATAGCAACAGTCATAAGGCTGAACACCTCAGTCACTGCTATCAGCTAATTATTATTAGGAAGTCTTATTGGTATACTTCACCTGGGGATGCTTATCTGAGCAGTAACAATTCTGCATAATCTTTATTACACACAGTCAAAATGAAGCAATTATTTGGTGCTATGCCATACTAAGCTACTTCATGCATCAGTTTACAGATCAAACAACTCAAACCTTGAGTCTTTGGGGAAGAGAAGCAACATTCTTCAGTATCTACTGAGGGAACTCCAACAATAACTGACACATCATCATGCCTCTCATAGCCCCCAAAGTATCCTATTGCTATGAAAAACACTACTTTTGTTTTAACAAAAAGATGAAACTTTACACACACTTTCAGAGACTTCTCTGGTAACAGTGCAGGAAGGAAATCCTGAGTCTGACAAGGCCACAGTACTGGGACTTATACACACACATCCCCATCCAGATCTTTATGATAAAATTTCATTTATCCTTTTGAGTGATGGGATTATTAGCCAATAGAGAAGGACATCAACCAGCAAGCTGATGAGCAGTATTAGAATAGCATAAGAAAGATTCCGGACTTGAGATGTGGGATTTGGAATACCCACGTCATATCTTTTATTGAAATTGCTAAATACTTTATATTACACTATTTTGATTCAAAATGGAGTTTTTATAAAAAGAAACCATTGTTGAAACTGAATAAGCCTGCCAAAATAAACAGTGAAGAGTTTCAAAAAATTCTGACCAACACATACTTGTAGAATTCTCTGAATTCTCTGACTCCTTATCACTGCCCATAAATTAAACTAACACCTGGAGAAGAGCAAAACTGCTAGAGGAAATCCGACTTTCATTCATTGCCAGCAACACTACAAATCAATGATCACAGCCAGGAACTCTGTGTAAGAGTCCAAACTTAGGCTATCAGAAATGTTTTTTCCATAATAAATGACAGAGATATTGTAAAGACCAGGGCTCCTCTTGAGCTTTTTTTTCCCATGATACAAACTGGGCTGTATCAGCTTGTAACCTAGGAATTCTGCTTCTACAGCCCTGAACGCTGATTCTCTGTAATCACTCTAATCAGTCATAATATAGGAGAAAAAAAAAAGTCTTTGGATGCTTGTCAGCTGCTTAGGCAAATACTGATGAAGTCAGTCATATGACCAGTACCAAGAAAACATCATGCAAAGAACAGCAATCATCTCAAGCTAAAGCTATACAGAATTGTACCTTTCAGTCAATACCTTTGAACCAATGATCTGTTTAAATCAGAATGCATACTCAAATTTACAGGATAAATTAGACCAGTTCCAAAATTTACATCAAATCATCCCAACTCAGAAAAGTTATATTTTTCCTCATCTTACAATGGATGAACCCATGGAAGGGTGAACCCATAATAATACCCTGCCGGCAGGAAGAACACATTGCTATAAGCAAACCTGAGTAGTGAGGACCAATAAATACAAGGAGTTAAAACGCTAGTAGTCATCTAGGTAACTTGAATCTCAGGAGCCAGGGGCCTAATTCAGCTTTAATCTTGACCTCTGAAAGGTTTCTTTTTAAGTATTTAATGTCTTTGCTGAGGCTTAAAAACAGTTGTCCTGGCTAGAGAGAGTCAATATAACTCAGCCTACCAGATGCTATAAATCCAGTTGTTACTGAACAGATCATTGTAAACAACAACCAAGATATCTCTCTCTCCTTCCCTTTTCAATGGTTTCTTGTTAAAGGCAAAATTCAGAAAAACCTTTCAGGCTGAAGTCCTCATATTTGGTTGAAAGTGTTGTCCCATTTATATATAATCTCTCCATATATATTTGATTAGGCACAAGAGGGGTTATTAAACATTCAACAAGTCCTCATCACTATCATCATGAAATGATACTGAATTTGTATAGTTCTGCGCCTGCTGTTGGCCTGGCTTGGCTTTTGCTTTCCTTTCCTTTCCCCCATTCAGCAAATAAACTTTGTCATCAGTGGCAAAGCTTGGTGGCTTCTTCTGCAGGTGCTTGCTTTTGTCTAGTCCTCTTCCTGACTGAATCTTTACATCTGGGATGGTTAACACTTCATCCTCACTGTCCAGGTCATCCACATGGAGAGACGTAAAAGCATCAGATGTCACAGACTTGGTAGTGACGTGACCGTTCTCCTGCACTCCTTTTACAACTCTTTGATTTGGTGCTGCAATTTCCTCCATAAGCCACTCTGTTTCATTCTCATTAGCTTCTTCTTCGCTGTTTATCTAAAAGAAAAAAATGCAACATTTAGTACAGCACTTTGTATGTTTCTACACACACTGATCTCCCCAGTTGTGGAACCCACCCCACATAACCTTGAGTTTAATTTAGATACAACGGCATATTCTTGTATGGTCATATCTGAAGTATACCATCTCTTTTAAAAGATTTAAACATTATTTGGCTGTTTACGGACTGTTGTTCATTTCCTCAATTCTTCCTTCCCCATTTCACAGTCTAAGTACAGACACCTCAGCTATGTGACTTTCCACAGTTTGTTTCCTATGCACTGAAGGAGCTAAGAATTAAAGATTTATTACTTAAAAGAGCTTCACCTTAAAATTATTGACAAGATACAAAGCATTTGATTATGCCACTGTATTACCTTTGTGTATTTGTAGGAAACACCTGATGTTCTTCTGCAGCAGTTGGTTATCTTGTTTACCACAGTTTCCCTTAAAACAAACAAAAAAACAGTATTGCATTAGGAAGGAATGTGTTCCCCTCATCAGCTTTTGCCCCCCTTCAGGTGATTTCTATCATCAACAAATCATTTTACCAAGCAGTGTGACACTGGGCTCTAAACCACTGTGATTAGCACTATTCAGTTCATGATGCTGCACATCTTCCCCCTTACCACAGCGTTAAGATGACTAAATATTGTCACATTGTTTTAACCTCCCTTTTTAGTAGTTGCCCACAACAGAGACAAGCTCAAATCATCTTTGTAGTCCATTCCTCTTTATATGAACCTCTAGACAACAACAGTTTGCAAAATAGCTGTTTGACAGCTGATGCTGCCAACTGGAAAAAAAGAACTCTCATAGGATTTGTTTTCCAGAGACTGACTTTCAAAGCTTCCCAACTACTTACCTCCTCTCTTTTTTGTAGAACAGCAAGATTATTAGGCATGCAGTGAGAACAACCAGGAGGACACTCAGCACAGCACCAACTGCCTGACTTCTCCTTGAAAGGCCTTTATATACTTGGGCTTCCTGATCAGATTGGCCCTCGTGGATTCCGGGAGCAATGGTTGAGCTAATAATACAAATAGGGAAGAAAAAGACTAAGATCTACTGATGAGTTACATCAGACAGGATTAGAAATATATTCAAATTAAAAGCACCATACCATTCTGTCAAAACTTATAAACATATTTTAGGAGTCTTTAAGGTATGTGCTGTGTCTACGTTTTGGTATGCTTTCAAACACCATATAAAACTGAGATCACAGTTGAGACTTAAGCATGATTAAACACTTCAGAACTTTGACAGAAGGAGCTACTTGCACAAAGCTGCTGTTTTGGAATCAAAGCTGTACTTGAGCAAGCTGCATAAGCTACAGCAGTTAATTCCCTTCCAATTGACAGTGGTGGACCAGACCACCTTCACAGATAATCCTTTGCTTAAACCAAAAATAATTTCCCTGTGTTCTTAAGCTAGCAACCAGAATGAAAAGTCATAAAAATATTTCATTATTTGCAGCAAAGCTGCCCACAGTGTCAAGAACACAGGTAAGGACAGAGATGCATCATTTGGCTTTTAAACTGTTGCCAGTCATCACATTACTCCATTCTGGATCTGTAGAATGTCTACATTTAGAATCATGTCTACATGTAGGATCAGTTCAATTAGATAAACGTCTCATTATTTTCCAAGACCTGCAATGATTTTCAATCTAGCCTAAAGAAATGGGCAGATAGAGGGGAAGGCTAGTTTTTTGCCCTGGCTTTAAACTTTTGCAGAGAAAAAGGCAAGGGAGAAAAAGCATTCACTTAGATGCTCATTACTCCTCTCAGTAAATTAAAACAGCATCTCTTCAGCTACAGTATGTTTTCCTTAATGGGAAGAAGAGGATTACATTCCACCATATCTCTTCATTATTTTCTGTGCAAATATGAAGTTTTTTGGTGTGTTTTTTTTTTTTTTTTTTTTTACAAGCATCCACACCTACCAATCGCTGTGTTGAGATCAAAAAAGCCTTTAGTTTAGAAGTGCTACATTCAGAAAGCATTAATTACTCACATTAGTGGACACACAGCAGATGTATACCACGTAAATAAATACTGACAGTCTGCTGTCTCGTGAAGAAACTCAGGGATGCCTTCCTTTACATGCGGACTGCAGTGGAAGAAAATTGATGAAGAGACGAACTTTGATTTATCTTTACCACATCTGGAGTCTGATGAAAATATGACATCCAAGTCATCATCTACAACAAGAAAATACTACAGTTCAGTACTTAGAAGCAACACTAAGACCGTACCCTGAAGAGTTGTTATTTGTGCCTACATTCTCACATGCTTGTGCAATAAAAGCTTAAACTTCACAGTACCTACAGGGGAACTTACGCTTCTATGTTGCTGTGGAACAATGGGCCAAGCTCTTTAGAGGAAAAAGTAGCTAGAACAAGATCACTGCTTACTGCAGCACAAGTGCAGAGGAAAAGAGGAGACCCAGTCTTGACTTCATTAACGTATGACAAGTGTCAAACCCAAATCTACAGCTAAAGCCATGTGTAACTGAGCTTACATAATAGGAAAAAGCAGCCTAAATCATAGAATGGTTTGTTGGAAGGGACCTTACCACCACCTAGTTTCAACCCTCTGCCACGGGCAGGGATATACCTCTCACTAGATCAGGTTGCTCAAAGCCCCACCCAACCTAGCCTTGATTACTTCTGCCAAGGATAAGACATCCTTAACTTCTTGGGGCCATCTGTTTCAGTGCCTCACTACCTCCACAGCAAAGAGTTTCCTCCTAATATCTAAATTACCCTCTTAGACAAATCCTGGAAGATAAACTCAACACAACTTCACAGAAGTTGTTTAGCTGTGTTCCACGACACATATGTTCATTGAAAAATGATTCCGAATAGAGGATCAAACAATTCCAAAGAACAAACAAGTACTTACCCTCAACATAATATTTAGCTTTTTTGGCCCACCCAATTTTCCGAAAGCGACGTTCGCTAGTTTTAATCTGGCAGATGTTTGCTTCGGAACACTCTGGAAAACTCGAGTTTGTTATACCAGAAAGTTGGATTTCATATACATATTGATCTCCATTTGTTCTTATGTCACCAGAAGCCATGTACAACCTGAGGAGGCAGAGGGCAGGTCTATGATAAGTCTAAGCATGCAAACGGGTTATTCCCAAGACAATAGACTAGCAGTAGTGGTAACTGCTACCACTAGTTGAATCCGTAATAGCAACATCCGTAATAGCAACAGATTCAGCAAACAGAAGAGATGCAGGACTGAGGTTTCTGCTGAGTATTACAGCTGAAGATTATATTTAAATCTTCAGTCCTGCATCTTTTCTGTTTGCTGAATCTGTTGCTAATATGGATTCAACTAGTGGTAGCAGTTAGCAAGAAGCCTTTTAGGAATGAACCAAAAGCAAACTTTACTAGTTATACTGCCCTCAATGGGTGCATGAGCACTTAAACCGAAAGCAAAAAGTATGGTTCAGCAGCTCTCACAAAATACCATACTGACCATAAAATTCATATTGAGCACATTCTGCAGCTATAATAGTGTGGTTTAGCTTTCATGAACAGGCCTTCTCCATGAGAACTGGATCTATCATATCTGCTATCCAACTGCCACTTAGAATCATATCCCTTCATGCTGCTGATGTGCCTGAAAATGCTCAGAGCTATTTGTTCTAGCCACCTGCTTGAAGGCTGAGCTTCATCAAATACAACTTGACTTTAATCTCACATTATACCATTTTCCTCATTTCATCCTGACTTCCTTTACTCCCCAAAGACAGCCTTGATTGTTAGTTTGTTTTCCCTGTGTGCTTGTGATGTTATCAATCATTTCAACAGGCCTGTTCAAAACACTTTTGTTCAGTTACACCAATCCTGTACTTTTCAGTGCACAGTACCCAATTTTTTCCCTGCAGACAGTTTATTCTTCTTGTAACACTTGCATAGAAAGATCTCCTTCCATAACACTAGAATTGATGTTAAACACAGTAATTTATAAGTTTTTGGAGCAGAAAAATGCACAATATGTTATGCTGTCAGTGTGACTGATAGTCTTTCCCTGCATCTCCAAAGTTCAGTCACACTTGACTATTCCTCCAGAGCTGTACTCCTTTAAGGTTTCTGCAGCAGGGGTTCATGTTTCCATATAGATCTGCTGAACAGGAAGACCTTTAAGTCAGCTGCAGGTGGAAGGCTGACAGCAAATTCAGTGCTATTCCCACTTAACAGCTAGGAGGCAAATTGGAATAACCACAACAAGCTTTCTTGTCTTACAGTACAGTTCTACAGGACCAAATTTTCAGCTTGTTTTTTAAACTTACTTGTAATAAACATCCCCTAAAGAGAAGTTTTTCCCAGTTGCAGGATTAATTACTGTTCCATTCACTACCTCCACCTCCTGTGGCTTCACAGCACAAGCTGCACGTGTGTCCCAGGCGACGTAGTAAGCACAGTTTTCTTCATCAATCCTGCCAAATAACAAACAGCTGATCATTCCAGGGAAAAGTAACAAGCACTTAGTATATTGAGAAAGAGGAGACACAGCTATTGGCTACATGTGGGAATCTCCTGCCTAAGCATCATGCAAAGGCTACAGTCACCTGACTGCACTTAAACTTTCTGCTTCAAAAGTTTTAGAAGTCACACAGTGACTTCTTGATACTTAAATACTTTAGCTAGCAAACACGCCAGCTCGCTTTAAGCAGGCGTAATGCTTTGCACTTTATCTGTTCAAGACAAGAAATAAACTAATCAGATTTTGCTGCCTAGTTCTTTAATTCAAGTAAAGCCTCTTGCTCAGCTCCCTTACTCTACTAACAATATCCTGTCAAACAAAATCAGACAGTGAAAAGCCATCAAGCTTTCTTAGCATTTGTGACCATGCACATATACCTCTATCTAGGCAGTACATAGTTAATAAAAATCTATGTATAATTAGAAAAGCTTTGGGAAATAAAGGAGCAATACAATGTTTTATCAGTGGAGCTAAGTAGTTGAGCTAATTGTTGTCTACGAAACAGATTTGCAGTAAAGTTAAGAGCGGTTGTACAACCACTGACAACATCACAGAACCCAGCCTCATTAAGAAATACAATACCTAGATTTTTGCCCAAGCAGTTTAAAATATACAGAATACAAATGTTTATGGAAGTAAACAGGTACAGAAACTTCAGAAGATTTATGTCTTACAAATACAGACCAAGATAACTCTAGGGGCTGTCCAACTGAACAGACAGTCACAACCCTGAGACTTAGTTTAATAAAATGTACACTAATGCAGCCAGCAGGATGCTGATTTGTTACTCACCTCTGCAGCACAGGCATGCCAACTGTTTTTGCACACCTCAATTCTACAATTGTCATTATCTTCTTGTTTTTCCTACATTCCTGTCCACTGGAATAACTAATATATACCGTATCTCCTAGAAGAGAAATAGTGACACCCAAGATTTTTGTAAGCAGCTGTCAAATCCCCTTCATTCATTCTCCAAACTTCATTACTTCACATCACATTCTAGGTCCCTCTCACCTCATAGATCACATAACAATTACAGCACCTCTGTCACATCAACATCCACCTCTGATGTCATGGGCTAACATCATTAAATAGGAGGCATTACTTTCAGAACAGCTCTCCTACTTGCTGCAGTCCACATCCAGGCAGCTTCTGAAGATCTCAAAGGAGGGAGACTCCACAGCCTCTAGGCAATCCATGACAGTGCTCAGCACCATCACAGGAAGGAAGAAAGAAATCCCCATATCCGGACAATTCCCTTATTATAACTTTCACGACAACAGCCTGGCTTGAATTCTACTGTTTTGTATAGGATCTTCTGTTCTTTTAAAACAGAAGACTTACTGACAGAAACATTCTGAAGCTGATTAGAACCTTCTATTTAAGGACCTCTATGTCTAGATTCTCAGTTACAGCTACCTCATAGCTCTCTACAAGAACAAAACTGTACCTGTTACATTCAACTCCTGTGTATGAACAAGCCCAAGAACTGAAACATCTCCATTGCTGCTTTTCCTACAAATACTGGCTCTTTCAGGGCAGCCCGTGGGTCCTTCATACACCCTCTGACAGAGATTCAAGTAGTACCTAAACAAAGAACATGAGAGAAAAACTTGAAAATTTATTTCATTTTGTCTATTTAACTGAAATTTAAACTTCTTCGCTAGCTTCCTGTAGGGAGTTTACGTTGAAAAATCAACTACTCAAAGTAGCTAAGGAATTGAGCACATGTTAACATTTAGCAGGTTATTCCCATCATTTTCAACTAATGAATTCTGCACAAAAACTGTACAGATTAGTATACCTGTTAGTTTTGACCTAGGTCAAAGGTAGAAATGGCAACTGAGTCAAGAACCAACTAATTTTTTTTTCAGCTATAGAGCCAATAATGTTCTCAATTTGAATCTCTTCCTTTGGAGCTACACCAGTTAAGACTTACTGGAGTAAAATAATTTAGATGCAAGATAGTAAATGAAACAGCTTTTCTACCCCGCAGTTTACTATAATTTTAGAATTAGATGCTCTTACCCTCATCAGTTCATTTCTATTCACTATCTGGAGAGGCTGACTGACATTTACATTTCCTTAAAGTTGATACTGGCAAGATCTCTCTGCCCTGCATTTACAATTGAGAAAAAACTCTTCTTGAACTTTAGGCAAAATGTTAAGTGAGAACATCATTAAGGTTTTTTGTTTTGTTTTTTTAATCAACACAAATAAGAACCAGAAAAAATGCATTTAAACTACAAAGTTACTTTATGAAGACAGTTGTTTAAGCATAAATCCTCTAAGAAAGCTTTTAGTTTAGACTTATCTTTTAAAGACAAGGAGTACAGAAGTACTGTACCACATTATAACTTCAGCTATACTGACCACTAAGCTACTGCCCAAGAGCTGCTCACTACTCACATATTTCTATCGTGATAAAAGACCCACGAGCCCGTCAGGGAAGAGAGCATTCTCAAGTCATAAGTTCGGTGTTTCTGGACAAACTTGCACTCCATCTTCTCTGGAGGACAAACAGCCTGTGTCCTCCATTCAAATGTCACTACACAGCCAAGCATGTCACTCAGAAGGCGTGGACTCCCACTGACAGCATTTTCATCACACACAAAAATAATGGTAGATGCCCTTCTTGCAGTTGCTATAAGAAACAAAAGTTGGAAATAAGGCTACTTTGCAAGATGCTTCTGTACACATATGGATTTTAAAGTTTGATACCTCACAACTGCTACACTAATCAGATATACTGATTTATATGATATATGCTTTACCTTTCAATTTTCTTCCCTAGCTTGTATTTTCATGCTTTTTAGGAAGTTTGTAGCTCTCCCCTCAAAAATGACTGATCTCCATCAAAGCAGTCACCACTTAGTGACTTAAAGCCACGCATTATGAAGACATTAATGTTTTTCACACATTTTAGTAAAATAGGTTTATTCCTTAGATTCACTGTCTTGCCCATTCCCATCAATCCATTTATTTGCACGGCAACAGAGATCTGTCCTCCCACAGTTAACACAGATCCTTATATACGAGATATAAGGCATTCTTACCATCAACACAAAATCCCCACTTTCCATCTGCCTGGTAGTCTGCAGTCGTAGCACACCACGGCTTATTCCTTTCTTCTGTGATACATTTATCATAGCTCTTCCCTTTGTACTTGAAGGGAAACACACAAAGCTCTCCCTTTTCAGTCACTGAGAAAGAAAGGTATGTTCTCTTAACAAGATAGAGCAGAATAGCAGACATATCCAGGCCCAAGACAATATCTAAAGCCTTCACATCAATACTATCAAAGAAAAGTCAAGTGCAGACAAATGCTGAAACACTGAGTCTAATTTCAGTTAGAGAACTCAAATGTAGTATGCAGTTTGCTATGATCACCCCTATGAAAGAGTTGCACTCTTCTAGGAGAGAAATGTTGATGTGGCAACTTAGTATGGCACATAATACTGAACAAAACTCTCTAAGGTATGAAAAAATTTATGTTGTTTCCCTCCTTTTTGCAATAAAACCGATTTAAGGGTTAACAAAAAATGACAAGTCCTTACATAATGAAACTGTCCATCGCAATCTCACCTGGAGGGCAGCGATCACCTCCTGTATACTGCAAGATCACCGTTTCGTCCTGGTGGCTATAATCTATTTTCATTTCCTTTAAGCTTCCGAAGGATGACACACCACTTCCAGATGTCATACACACTGCCCCATCTTTGCATTTTCCCTGGGACATATCTGCAGCTGCCTTACTGCATACGCTAACACTGTAACTGCTAGATCCAGAATGTACCTGTGGGGACAACCAGATGCATCACAAACAAGGCTGCCTCTTGGAGCCTGCAAGTCAACACACGTGAAGAACCACCAGAGTGCTTCATAAGAGTCTCATCTTACAGTATTTGCACAAATGAAGATAACTGATTTTTAAGTCGAATCTTCATTAACATGACAAAGCTACAGATAAAAGTACACTCAAAGGCTCAAGATAACTGCATATTCAGCAGGTCTGTCCTCACATTCAAAGCTGAATTAGGACTATTCAGTGAAAAGTTTTCCTTCCCTCACCTATCAGTAGATTGATGAACTTCTCAAAATCATTAAAAGCCAATGGTCTAATGATACTCCCTCTGACAAAAGGCAAATAACTACGAATGCTGACGACAGCTGCAGCACTCACTTCAGCTTCATCTTGCACCCCAGGAATTAAAAAAAAACATCCTTTACCTGTGCAACCTGATATAGGGAGCCTGGTATGGCATGGGGGTTGGTCTCTATGGATGACCTCTAGAGGTCCCTTCCAACACCTACAATTCTGTGATTCTAACAAAGTGTTACCTCAAATGATCTTCCAGAAAGGCTGGTCAAGTTAAAAGTATAGTGTAACTGTTCATCAGTCACAGAGCAGCCCAAAGTTTTCACTTGATCAGGGCAGACAACTGGAGTTTCCCACTCAAACACAAAACTGCAGTCAAGTTTTCTTATCATCTTCGGTTTACCCTGTTGCCAAAGAGCACAGCAAGAGACAAGATTAGGTTTAATGTTGGAAAGTTTTTGTTCTTTTTGCATTATCCTCTTCTCTCCAGAATTCCCTCAGTTATTACTGAGGTTAGATTTTTGTGAATGCAAAACAAAATTCCATAGCTTAACATCACAACCATTACAAAAAACTGGAAGAACTTTATCTCCAGAAAACAAGCTAGCAATTGAAGTAGTTAAATTTCCTTATTAATTAGGGTCAAGATTTTCATGTTCAGCTTAGTCGCATACAGGAACAAAAAACCATGGAGAAGTTGTGATACTATCACATGGCCTCAAAAGGTTTGAGTGTCAACAGTCAGCATCTGAACACAAATTTTCAAAGCTGTGTAAGATTAGGAACTGGTTACATCATGGGTGAGGTATTTCATAGTAATAGCTTTCTAAACAATTACACTCCTCCTTGCGTTAGCTTAAGGTGCAAGTTCTGTTGTTGCTTTGTTGTTTATTTTTTGACTTAAAGTGCAATAGGGCATTAACACCAGCAGTAAGTTACCACGGTATCACTTCAGTGGAATGCGATCCTTGAAACCATCTGAACTTGATACTTTGAAGCCTGATGTTCACACACTATAAATTTTGCCTAGTTAAGAATAAAAATATCCCTCACTTGAATGCAAGGAACAAGTCCATCCTTATATGCCCAAACCAAATCCTTTATTTAGTTTTAAGCAACACTAATGCTGGTTACTACTCAGTTCCCATTGCATAACAGTATCAACATTAGCTTAATAGGTGTCTTACCAGACTAGTTCCTTGGCTGCAGTGAAATACAATAAGAGAAGTATAGTTCAATTTGTTGTTTATCTGACAAGGAGTAGTGCTGTTGTAAGTGATGTAGACTTCATTTACTGCCTCATTTAACTTGGGAGGTTCAGTAACACGACCAATATCCTGCACAAGGAAAAATACATATTAAGAGATGTACAGGACACACTTAGATTTCACATCAATCCAGGGACTCAGATCAGAGGTTTATCTGTTTGGTTGACATGGAAGCACAACTACTATGCACTTTTGAAACCCACGTACTGTACTTAAAGAAAAGATGTTATACTTCAATCATATCAAAACAGAAGCTGTGCAGCTAAAAACTCCTCAACACTCATTGACTGAGCTTGATGAAAACCAGGGAGTTTTTGCATATTAAAGGCCTATACTTTCTAAAATCACACTAAAAATACAAAAAATTGAAAATTATGTTTTTAATGTAAATTGTAGGGAAAAGAAATGAAAAACAGTGTTAAGATTTTAATTTTGCAGTTCCTTTTTTTAACCCTTCATCAAGCCTCTAGTTCAAATCAGGTCTCTAGTCACAGATGCATTTTCCTGCTTATTTAAAACAGTATGTTCCCATGATTCCAGACAAAATACTCACTATCGGTAATCCATTAACAGGAACCATACAAACAGCTGCTCCAGGTGGGCAATTAACATCCTTGATAGGACTGAGAGGCTCACAAATGTTGATGTAGAAGTCTGGAGAAACCTCTGATGTATCTCCATCCACAAATGCTTCATAATACCCAGTGCGATGGATCAGAGGAGCCAGGTCAATAACAGAACTGCCATTCAGTACCGAGCAGCTCACCTATGAGAAAGCAAATTTTAGTGCTTTTAATCTTTTATTGTTTACATGGACTTATTAACAATCATCCTTTCCCTTCACAGGCAGAGAAGCAGAGATGCATTTAAAAGTTACTGTGGATGCACTGTGAAGTGATCAGAAATCTTTCAGTGATAACCAAATAGAATTAAGAGTCTAGAAAACAATGCTTTTAAACACCGATTTGCACATTTAACATTTAAATTTAACTTTCTATTCCTATGGCTGGCTTTTACTCTGTGCAACTGTTACCAGTAACGATTTAACTGAAATTCATTACAGTACGACTACCTCAAAGTATTGTCTGGAACACCACCTTGATAACAAGAACAAAGAATTTGCCTTTACAGCATAACATCAGGTTTATCAGATAGTCATTGCACTTTGCAAACCTGATCAGATGTGCCTGGCCTTCAGTCAGTCACTCAGAGAGTACCTCTCTGCCTGAGGGTTTGTCTCATTTTCTATCAACTCAACCTGATCCCTCTCAGCCTGTTCCACTGGAGAATCTTAAGCATTCCTAAGAAGTTGCCTATGGCTTTCATTTGAGCTGTACAGAAAAGCAACTAAGTAGATTCCAACTGAGGCTGATCTAAAATTTTAAACTTAGTCACCATGCTCACAAGTTCATCACATGTTGCTCATCCCTGCTAAACACACTTATGAGCATTTGAAAATTTTTGTATAAAACTAGATTCCATAGTAGATAAAGAAACCTTGCCCTCAATAGATTTAAAGCATATATACTACTACTGTGCCCAAACCCATCCCCTCCCCAGAAATAGTCACAGGTGTTTTACATAGAAGTAATCCTTACCTCCTCCTCACAGGCCAAGGAAGTATGCCAAGAGAAGTAACTAGTGCATGTCTGCTCATCAAAAGACAGAAAGACAGGCTGGCTGTCCTCTCCAGCATCAGACTTGCATACAAAGCTAAAATAGCTTTTATGCTTCATTTTGAGCTCTGAAGGGCAAGGATCACCATCTTCATAAACAAGCTTTAGCACTTGATCTTCATAAGTTAAAGTTTTACTTAGTTTTCCAGCATTCAATGTTTTTGGACCATCAGTGATGCAGACAGCTACAGTTTATAAGAAAAGAACAAAACAGATCAAGTCTTATGCAACTGCCTTTCCAAGTAGTGCTGCACATTCACCTTACTGATCAACAGGAAACTTAAGGTTATGCTTTTTCATATCTCAACACACCATTAAACTGAACTTAGTTGCACTGAAACAGATCAATACTGTCTTCAATAATTTGTTAACCAGTAGAACATACTGTAACCATGTACATTTAAAGCACAGCTTTTGGTTGCCACTTCCCTGAAAGTGAAGGTATTAACAAAAACATCTAGTAAGGTATTAACAAAAACATCTAGTCTACACAAATTCATTAAGATGCTCCCAAAGGAAACACTTTTTTCTACATACAGAAAAGCAAACTTTTCAATTCACAAGCGATATTCCTATTTTAGCATTTACAAAACTTAAGTAGTCTCGAAGTTTGACAGAAGAGCTAGCAAGCAAACCTGCCAATAAGAATTAAGATACTAGTTAACTGCTAGTGACATTTCAAAAGAATACCAAGCTAGAAAGAAGACTGATGAGAGACTGAAATGTGGACAACAAGGCTAACTGCAGATGCATTACAGCAACAGACACCAGGCAGCAGTTAGTGCTTTGGCTCACTCTAGCTGAAAGCTCACACTATCTTCCTTTTCACAGCAACCAAGAGGTTTAGCAGTAGTACCAACAGTCTTCCCCTCACCTAAAAAAACAGTACTCATCTTTACAGATGTAATGGAGACTGGAAGTGAATGCATTTAAGGTTCAAAATGGAATTGGAAAAAAGATTGCTTTACTACTTTTCAATTTCTCCCTAAGCCAGTCAGCCACACAGATCTCTTCAGTCCTTATGCTTTCAGTAAAACTTGCCATTCACATTTTACTGTAAGCACGTGTATTATTTATTCTTTCAGGTACCCCACAGTCAGCTACTATATAACAGTGGAATGAGATGCTTACCAGCTCCATTAGCACATGAGCTTTTAGCTTCAGCACAAACATTCAACTCAATTTTTCTGTTGTGTGAATCAGTGATTGTATAGCCAGACTCTCGCTTCAGCGATGTCAAATCAAAGAGGTGACCTGTAGACATAACAGTATCATTTAATCTTTTTGCAGCTACAAGTCATGACATTACTTTGTATTAAAAACTTCTAGTAACTTCAATTGGTAGGAAGGGCAACCAGCATCTACTTGCCTGCTGTCTTAGAAGGCTAGCAACTATGAGACCATATCAAGAATTAGAGTAAAGCTAGTTTCAGAGCAGATACGTTGTAAGCTTTCTATAGATCTTTTCTAATGGATATTTTAGTACAAAATATTTCTATCCACAAACAGTAAGCTTGTTAGTAGTTATTCAGATGTGTCACATTATCCTTTTCCAATAAAGTCCTTTGAGAGCTAACAGTTACACTGCTTCCAGCTGCCACATGCACAGAGTTCTCAGGCTCACTCCTTACCTGTTGCAGGATTCGTTACCCGGCAGTCATTCTGTACGTTGCTTTTCAGAGGACACGCAGCAGCAGTGAACCATAAGAAGCTGTAATCACAATCTTCAATGGCCATTATAAGTTCTGGCTTTGATTCCTAAACACAAAACGGTGACAGACTACATTTTTGCAAAGTGATATCATAAGGTTTCACGTCACAGGGTTATCCCTGAAACCTCTAGCTGAGCTCAATTCATATGTCACACATAGGACTTAACAACTGATTTGGGACCAATAAATTAACTATTATAGTAGTTTGTCACAGTGGAGCTGTATCTCACAGACAGGAGGATAGTATAAAATCATTGTTGGTAGCAATAAAACTGATGAGAAGTAAGCTAAAGGCAGGCTAGCTTGGCAGTGGAAAGTACAAAAGGTGTGGATGAAACATTTCATACAGGAGTAATTAATGAATGGCCAGGCACACAGATGTGCAACCAAAACTTAGAAACGACAGTAACACTAGATATTAGCACTGCTCTAAGATGCAAACAAATTGAAGGTGTTCCAGATGATAAAACTGATACTAGATTGTACAAAAAAAGATCTCTTAAGAGCTACTCTTCATCTAAAATATAATTCCATAGTCTGCTCATAAAGCAGTCTCACAAATAATTGAAGACTAAGGAACAGCTAAGAACGGCTCCACCATCCTCCACATACAGTGGCACAAATAACTCACAGGAAATGGAAAACCCTACTTACAATTTTGCTTTCATCACACTTGAGGCGCAATATTGTTGTTTTCCTGCGAATTTTATCTGGACAAAGTTCCCCGTTCACATATTTCAGAGTAGAAATGCCATTTTCCCACCGGGGTCCATCAGCCACTTCTCCAAGGCTTATACACTTTACACCTTCCACAAGAGAGGCAGCAGCATCAGGAGGGCAAGAATCTATACAGATGAACAAAAACACTGCATTATTATTCCACAACTTAAGGCTGGCTTGCCCGGATTAAAAACCCACATTCAGTTACACCACAGCTGATTTACCTCTGAACCAGTGACTATATTACTTCCCATGGATTCCTCCCTTGCCTCCACCCTAACCGCCCTCTATTTATAGCTAGAATACATTTTGCTCTTACGTGAAGCACCATATGGTACTAAGGGCTTGCAGACATTAATATAGTATTTCTTTGTAGAAGTAGATATATCAGTTGCCTCCCAGTTCTCTCTATGCCGCGTCAGAGACGAAAAGTCATAGAAATTTCCTTCATCATCCCTGCAAGAAAGAAAATTTTAACTAGGAGGTATCAAAAAAGTAATTCCAGCAACCTTAGAGTTGTCATTTACAATCATCTTTATCCCAGTAACAATAACAAAAGAGCGCTGACATAGAAAACTCTGCACCAGATTCACTAATCCCAAACAAGCCTCAAATCAGTACAGATTAGTTACCTGACCTACAACAAATTGTTCATGTTCACACAGATCAGACAACGCATTAGTAATTTTTAAACTTCATTGGAGGATGCATTGTGCTTGCTAAACACAAACACACAGTTATAGTGAACTGTCTTTTTAGGGCAGAATCCTAGCATGAAACCACAGGCAATTACTACCTATATTTGCCTACACTTACTAAATCTTTTTGAGCTAATACTTGCTTGCAAAAACAAAAGTGACATCTTTCCTGGAGTTTTGCCTGATGGAAGTTCTTAATAAGTATCTTCTTTTACTTAGCTGTAGTTGAATATCTACACTTATAAAAAGCGATATATTCAGATTTCTAGCACCAGCATCAACATAACCAACAGTTTGCTTTTATATTAAATTTATTCCTCAGGAAATTCCCAAATAAAGTATTTTCCTTTAGTTAAACATTAGTTTGAGAAAGTACAAATTGTATGACAAAATTACTCAAAATATTGCTTTAGCATTGAATGACAGTTTAGCCACTAATACATTAAGTCAAAAAACACAATAGCTATAGAGGTGGTACTGCATGAGATTGCAATAAAGCTACATACTCATTTCCACCATCACACAGCCACACTTCCACTTTACTTTTGAAAAAACTTACTTGTAGGAACACTCAGTAGATTTAACAGGTGGGCAGGCATATTGTGTATGCCACTCAAACATGTAGGTACAGTCTGGGGTTTCCTTCAAAAATACAGGCTGAAAGAAGAGAATTCAAGAGGAATTTATTTTTCCTCATTTAAACATAGAAACTACCAAAAAGACTCAGTCTTACTTCAAGAAGATGCAGCATCTTCAATTTACATACCATCTTAGAGACATACTACACTTCTGATCTGAAAAGTATGGCCCAAGAAGCTCAAAACAGCTCTTCCCCAAAACCAAGTTTATCCACATGCACAATTCCAATTAAAGAGCTATCACTAAAAGCTACTGACTGTTCTATATAGTGAGGAAAAGCCAAAAGTAAACCTAGGTACTATTCAATATGAAGAGGAAAGTAAGTGCAAGAACAGAGAGCACTATTAAAAACATCAAGTTAACCTTTTTTTTTTTTTTTTTGGTCTGGCCATATACTTCTTGCTTCTCTGTGAATTCATTCTCCTACCCTTTACTTCTATCAGATTGCTCTGAGAGAACATCCCTTCCCAACATCTCCAACAGCTTTGCTAGTAGCAGACATTTCTTAAAAGAACAATGCGCACTGATTTTCTTGAGGCAAGAGGAAGGCTCCTTCCATTAAAAGTTTAGTTATTTATTAAAGCCTCAGAAGAGCTTTACATCTCCTGTCTAGTCTGTAAGTGAACAAGCAGCTCTTGAAGGAAGCCAGTTCATATTCTTCATCCTCCTCTCCTGTACATTAAGAAGAGAACAATTCTGGAAGACAGTATATGCAGGAATTTAAGTTTTGCAACTAACCTCTGATGTAGTTTTGTCACAGTAGAATAATATGGCAGTTGATCGTTCATATATTTTATGACATTTTTCTCCAGAAGTGTAATTAATCATTATTAAACCATTTTTGAAAGTCAGTTTCTCTGAAAGCAAGCCTGGAAGTAAAGAGTTGAGAAAAAGTTTAACAGCTAATCCAGCAAATACAGGCAAAAGAGTTACACAAGCAGCAGATGCAGACACAAAGTACTGATAGAAAAACATAGACCTACCCCTGAAACACATCTCCTAGTTACTTCTTATACCCCAGTATAAGAAGAATGAGCTCAACCCTATTTACACAGTAAGACAACATTTTACACACGCTCTACGTATATCAAGATTGTACAAGTTGGGCACTTTATCTTATAAAAGACACAGGATGAACCAGTATATAACTGAAGCTACTATGTGACAGATGAGTAGCTCTTACTATTCTTCCACTCTTCAAGTTCTTTCCAATCAAGTGCCATACCTGCTACTTTTCTGAAAGTACTGTTCACCTTCTTTACTTGACATGACGACACATGATGAGCTCCTGGTTTGCAGTGTTCTGTTATTTCTCCACAAACTCTGATGTAGTAGTCATACTCATCTGTACTCACTTTTATGTCTTTATTGGAAAGCGGCTTCAGATTATAAACATGACCATATCTTGGATCTTTCACCTGGCAATCCTCTCCTTTAAAGGAAATTTAGGAATTTAAAACACAATCCAGTATCTATGAGCCATAACTACCACTAACACAAGATGCAAGAGCTACAGTATATTTCAAAGGCTATCTCATGCTGTTCTCACAGGCTCTTCCTTCTGCAAAAGAGAGAGTTACAGACAGAACCAGAGACACTAACTCCAACACTTAATCATCTAGAAAGAACAGTGAGGTCAAGGCTGAAACAAAAGTTGCCCTAGATGCCAGTCTTGCATTTTCCTTGAACAGTTATGAGGTCTGCAGAGTTAGGAAATAATTAATATAGGAATTGTTAGATCTTTATATATCCTTAAGCTATATGAAAAAAGTTTGAAGAAATTCTATTTTTATGGGTCTAATCAGCTGACAGAAAAAAAATAATCTATAGCATTACTGCTGATTGAGATCTTGACTTTAGTGAGTTTAATCTAGTGATTACTAGTACCACATGATCAATATACTTCCATTAATTCCCTAACAAGTTAGTACCAAGACAAGACGTTTCTCTCCCTTCAAAACTGTAACTCTTGTCAACTGCATCCTGCACAGTAATTGCATGCGACAGAACAGCAGCTTAGTAAGCATTCCTCTTGCACCACATGTAGGTAACTGACAAGTGTCAAATACATCTAGTACAGTTACAACAGGTACTTCACAAAGTTGGGTTTATATAAAGCATCATTGGCAAGCTGTAAAACAAAGCCTGTAAAGGCAGAGAAGATACCTCCAAATTCAGCTTTTTAAGAGCCAATCGAGTATCAGAACTAAAACCAAATTCCTTCTTGCATGTCCTAAATTCAACTGTAAACTCACATTGTCCCCTCTGTTCTCTCCACAACTGTCTACTAAGTGTCAAGTTCACAACACAATTTCCATTCCTCAGGGAGGAAAAAGGGATGCCTTGACAGACATAGGATCAATCACACTCATTAAATCTCGCATCAGTATTTGAAAGACATCAGTAAATCTCACTGTGATTGAGGCAGAACCATAATTTAGTCAGAGAACATTATTACTGTATCCTTTCCTTAGATACAAGAGTCTGTTTAACTTCCCTAAATTGCATTTTTCAGGTTAGGTATTTTTGCTGGACCTCGGCTCCAAAGAAATTTCACTCCAAAAGTCAGCGCCCATCACTGAAATATTTGCAGGGCAAAAAAGCAAGCAAAGCTCCACTAGGTATTTGCTTCTTGTACAGATTTGTTGGATATTTTAAAACTTAACTACGCTTACCTTCTGCTTTGTGAACAGGACAGGCTGCCAAGGTTCTCCAAACAAATACAAACTCACAGTCACCTTCTTGCTCCAAAACTGGTGATCCCTGAAGGGAAAAAAAAAAAAAGTCACATGAAGGAGATGTACTAACAGCTACATTGCAAGTCCCAAAACATACATGAAGTATCCCTTTTCATTGCAGTCACACAGTATAAACTCTGTCAAACTTCAGTACCCCTTTCATACAAAGTTGCTATTGGTGGCTCAAATGTTCGCAAGAGAGACCATTGCTGTGCTTGAAGGACTCACAGAAGCAGTTGAAAGAACAGAAAGAGGAAAAAGCCTTTACGTGAGACTGAATTTTAGAACCAGCCTCCCCATTACAGAAAAAAATAGTAAACTGTCTACGCTGTTATAGAAGGTTCAAGCTCAAGTCTTTATTAATAGCTATCGGCATAGCAAATTACCATTGTTTGATCACACTGGAATAATATACGCGTAGAATAGCGTTGCTTATCTTTACACGTATCACCATTCAAGTAAGTAATGCTTAGTGACCCATCAGTAGCAGCCTGCGGATTCATCTGAATGACTCCAAGGTTCCTGCTTCTTTCAGCATATTTTACACAGGATCCTATGGCACCACCTACAGGAAAACAAAAGAAAACTATTTTAGTACAAAGCTGTGACAAAAAGTTACCTTTATTGATTGTAAGATAAAATAACGGAGTAGATTTAAGAGAACTGCAAGCACTCAGTCTGGTTCAGATACCCAAAGCACAACACAGCAGATGAATTTCCACGAATGCAAAGACACTGTCTGCTTAAAGGCTTTGAGACACATCAAGTCACTGTCCACTGTCCTGGATTCACTGGAATCTTTAAAACTGTACTAATCTGTCACACAAATCAAAGCAAGAAACAAGTCAAAATAAATAAAACTGTCTAGAAATTCACAATTCATTCAGATAAGAGGCATCAACTTTTAGCCTGTCTTTTTAAAAGAAAAGGCACTTGTAAAAATACTGCTCTCAAAGCATTTTTCCCAAAATGCCTTCCTACACATCTCAGTTCAAGAACCCTTTTTAGTATCAAGATTGCTCTCAATTTGAAAACTGTAGTACTTTTACTCCCTTGTACAGACCTAGGTGAGGCTTGTCAAGTTCAACGATTTAACAGGCGGGATTCGAGAGATCTTTTAACAATAACAAAGGTTGTCAATCTGCACAGAAGGTCTGGCATGAGAAGTCAAAAAGACAAGTGTTGCCATTTGGCTTACCAGGGCATCCATGCACAAAAGGCAAAGGCTTACAGACATTCAAGAAAAACGTTCGCTTCTTTGCATCCTTTGAAGTATCTATAGCAACCCATGGTTCACTCTCTTTGCTCAAGTCACTCAAGTCATACTCATTACCAGCAGCATCTGGAAGAGATGTGGTACAGACAGTAAGCTGGAAGATCTGCTAAGATAGCTGCAACAGTACTGAGTTTCAGAAAATGCATTTCATTGACACATACAGATAATTCAGTGTGTTTTTCAGAATGACATTAGATACTTGCTGACAAAGGGTACCAATCGCATAAAGAAGGAACTACACTGGAAAAAAAAAAGTTCCTTTGATGATGAGCAGTTTAGCTACCACAATTATCAACTCCACAATTTGTAGGTTCATTTTTCCACAGACAATACAAATGTAACCCATTTTCTCCATTTAGACTGAAGTGATGTCTATGTTCCACATTAGTTTCCTCCCCATTTTCCTAACTTAAATCTGCTTCAATCAACTTAATTATTCTCCCCTTTCACCTTCATGAAGATATCAAGTTTCTTCAGATCAGGCATCTGTAAATCTTTAACTCAAAGACCTCCTCCATAAAAGCTTGCAGTGGTCAGTTTATCCTTTCAATAGTTACTGCACAGAGCAAAATAGAACCCCCCATATGGACTTACCTGTAACTTGGCAGTCTACAGGAGCAGGAGCACAGGCCAGAGCCGTGTGAAACTCAAAAAAAGTATCATGTATGTTCAGCATACTGTTTATCTCCTCACGCACAAACTTAAGCTCTCCAGGATACGAATCATTACAAATGAAAGTCACTGTGAATGTGTCTGATTTTCCTGTAAAACAAACAGTTAGCTTGAACTACAATTTAAATATTTTCCAATGAAGCAGCAGCAGCAGCAGATAACACTTGACTTTAGAATTTTTTAAACAGTTTCCTGTTACAAACTGCTTCAAGGACAACACTACCTTCTGTCTACACATTTTCTGAATGATAAAAAAAACAAGCCATCTTTTAAATAACCATCCTAAAACACATAGCAGTCACAAGTAACATTTCAAAATGGAGATCAGAATACAATGACACATTTTAAGGAGTGTAATTACATTCACTGAACTGTGCTTCCCACATCTTTGACAGATTTGTGGAAACAGAAAAAACATCAAATCCATTGTACCAGTAACTTCTAAACTGTACCACAAAGAGTGGTTCTTTAAGTTATATAGTAAGTAGAGAACAAATAATGCTGACACTTTAAGCAACACATGCTGTTCAGTCTTCTCCAAAGCCTGTAAGAAATATTTGTCATAACCATGTCCTAGAGAAAACAAAATGGTCAAAGCTCTCAGTGATTACCACAGCAATTTGTACAGAGAGAGACATCAACATTTCAGAACCACCTTAATCCAAAACACTTTTCCAGGAAGAAACCTTTTCAGATGCTCTATGCCTCCCTCAAAGCTCAGTTTCAGAACAGTTGGAGAGCTTACAAAACCCATAAGCTAAACACATCTTCTCATTAGTCTTATTTGCAAAACAGACTAAAATTCACGCAGCAGGTACACATGAGATACTAAAACACTTATTCAAAGAACTCCTTATAACAGTGAGATACTTGAAAGGTCATTTTTCAGTAAATGTGAATAATCATCTCAGAAACAATAATTTCACTTGAAGAGTCAGAGCTCATTTTGCATACTTTCTCAATTGAACTACTTATTTCCTCTTCAAAGGGAAGGTATTTTTCATCCACTTTGTAAGGGGATAAACATCTTGTGCTGTACTTAGTCACTTTTCAGCAGTTTTGAAGAGCACATTTATGTCTGAAAACTGAATCACTATCTTTCAGCATGGTTTGATTTCTCATACAAGACGCTCATATGAGCTGAGCCTGTTTAACTGATTAGTAATTAAACCCAGGAGGTTTTATTACACAAGGCACGAAATGAAGACTACTGACAGAAAGTGCAATATTGGTGACAAACTACAATGCACATTACCAGAACTCACCTGATTCAACACGAAGAAGACCTCTGTAGGTAAGTGTTAGAAACCCTTCACTAGACAGATAAAGAGTTTTGTCCAATTGTACCATTCTCACTGATGTCAGATTGTCTGCTTCACATCCAGCAGCTGGTTTTCCATTGATTTCACCACATTCTGGCATAGGGTCACAAATGTTTAGCTGGAATTTTTAAAAACATACGTGTGTACACAATGTTAACTGGTTCAGAAAAGTTAAGCTCATGTAATCCTTCTGCATCAGTGAAATTCTCTTAAGCCTAACTTCAACCATCAGAAAATGCTTATCACTTCTGAACTGTAAGACAATTATCTATACAGGAGCAACATCTTCAGGGTCCACAAATTCACCCCCACTGGAAGAACAGGATGTGATTTAGCTAGTCAAAAATCCTATGATAATATCTGTGGACAGTCTAGAACTAACAAGACACATAAACCACATTAAGAACACTGATCTGAATAAACTAAATCTCTCATATGCTGACATTGCCCATTTTTAATAGGTAAACTGGTATTATACAAGTGAGTATATAACTAGCCATGCATAGCCTAGAAGTGCCTCTACAGTGTGACTAATTTTAGCTCTGCTACACAACAAAATACTGTTTAAATACTATTTTGAATGATTAATCAATTTATCTCCTGTTCTTCTCTTAAAGTACTTAAAGTAATTGCTCTTCCGACAATTTACATTTTTAAGAAGACATCCAACTCACTAAGTGTGACCAGAAAAAAAAAAAGCAACAGATTGTTCAGTCAGAGTCCTTACCAAGTAGGTCTTCCCAATGCCAGTGGCTGTATAGCCTTTTTCTGCAGCTAATGGCTGCAGATTGAACAAAAATCCACTGTTTGGATCTCGCACAGAGCAGGACTATAAAACAAAATTATAAACAGCATTATTCTCTACCTCTGCATTTCTTTTGTTTAACATTCTATTCCAAACTTGCTTAAAGAGACAAAGTAGTGATTTACATGTATGCCTATCCTGTGTACCAAGCAACAACTTAATTTAGACAATGAGGGTACAGTTCTGGCAATAGCAACTTCTCATTTAATTCTTTTGCACAGCTGCCTGTTGACATTGGGCACGTGCCAATCTAGCTAAGTGTAATTTAAGAGATGTCATTTATCAGGTTAGATAACATTTTAATTGAAAGGTACTTCTATGCTAATGTGATCATTTCAAGACCTGTAAAATGGAGTAACTGAGTAGCTCATGGAAAAAAGTGATCTTCATTTGATTAGCTATACACAAGCCAGGATAACTTAAGTTGTAACATAAACACTCATCTTCACTAGCAACCTCATAGGGGAATGAAACATCATGCAAGTTGTTCTTTGAGTCTTCACTGGAACACTAAATACTTCAGACAAAAATTACAAACTGTGTGAACACTTCAAGAAGACAGTAAGATGGCACAAAATTCCACCATGATTAACTTCACATTTCAATGTAATTAGTGTTTTCCAACAGTCATGAAAATGCAGCTACAAAGAATGCTAGAAAAACACCCTGCCCTGATGAGGCCACATTTAGACTACCCAGTGGAGGCCCACAAAGATGATAAAGGACCTGGAGCACCACCTGTATGACAGAAAGACTGAGTAACCTGGGTCTGTTTAGCCTGCAGAAAAGAAGATTGAGAACAGAATAGAAATGTTTATAATTGTGTACAGGGAGATGGGAGGCAAATAGATGAGGCCAGGCCCTTCTCAGTGGTGCATAGCAATAAGACAAGGAATACTGGCCTAAAACTTGTATGTAAGAGATTCCATACTAACATGCAGAAGAGTTTCTTTACAGTAAGGATGACAGAGCACTGGAACAAGCTGCCCAGAGAAGTTGCAGAGTCTCCTCCTATGGAGATATTCAAGACCCATATGAACACGTACCTGAGTGACCTACTGTAGGGTACCTGCTTTATTTGAGTCCAACCCCTGTATTTCTGGAGGTCACTTCCAACTCCTGCAACTCTTTGAGACCATGAACACTTTTTTTTGTTTTTCTTACCTGAGAATCATCTTTTGTTTCCTTGATTGGACAAGCAGCTTCAGTTTCCCACAAGAATGTAACCACACACTCCTGAATAGATATAAACCGGGGGCTGCTATTCTGGAAACAGATTGCAGACAGAAGACCAGAGTCAAGAAAAAGTAACAGCCAAGACCTTCTCACATTCGTGAGATTCTGCTTTAAAAGTAGCCTGCCAGAGGCCCTCAGCCCTAGAGAGTTTGGGGTAATACAGTATAGTCCACTATAAACAAAGATCAGGCACCATAAAATACTCTAAGCTGACGTAACAGAAATAATGGTTACTCAAACTCAATTTCAGTGCTTTTATGCAAAACCAAAGTAGTTCACAACTGCTCCAAGATTCAATTTTCACCATCTCTCCTGGTAAGACCATCAAGAGAATAAAAACTTACAGATTCACAAACCAGCTGAAAAAGCCTTAGGTAAGCTCCCACTAGTGTCCCCACTAACTACTACAGTCTGAACTTCAGCACGTGGATTTTTATCACTTAGAGTTACATAGAATTAACAGCTCATCTAGAATCAGCTGTAGAGATGCAGAAGCTCAGTCTGAAAATGCGATTTCAACATTCCTCCTCTTAAGATGTTCTGCAATGTCTGTATCTATAAAAGGTACTTTTTCATGCTAATTAGACTAATCTGGAACACCAGTTCCCACTAGGATTATTAGCTTCTGATTAGCTCTTGTTTATGATAAAATAACTCAGTTTCAGAATCCAGTAAAATATGTACCCAAATTAAAATAGAGATGAAAATAAGTATAAGCCCTCCAAGTAGCCTCCCTTAGCCACAAGTCTTACATGCTATAAATTTTCAGGTAACTTAACGTTATATGACAGGAAATCTACTATGATAGAAAAATTGAATGATGATTTGTCCTTACAAGAGTGCCCCTGGAACACACAAAGTGGATAGTGGTAGTATAAGAAGTTTTCTTTCCATCAGCATTGATGCACACAGAGCCATTTGCATATGTTAGAAAAATGTGACCAAGTCTTTCAACTACTAGTTCTTTGCTGGCAACACCAAGATTACTGATAGATGTGACTTCATAGTAAGAATCCTAAAAATAAAGAAAAGTGTCAGCAATTTTGAACTCAAAGGGATATTTATAAAAATAATATAATAATCAAAATAGCCAAAGAAAAAATACCTATACAATAATCTTGTATACAGAAGGTTCTGTCCATTGCATTCAAACCTAGAGATCTCTCAAATATAGAGCGGAAGAAAAACATATTTTGAAGATGTGGACCCGTATAAGTGCCACAAAGCAATTATTTTTACAATAAGATACCTATAGTGCTCAAAACAACCACCATTATATATGGTTTAAAAGTTTAGGAAGGTCTACAATCTCATGTGCAATAGGTACAAGGTAATTCATGTTTAAAACTATATGCTAAAGGCTCCAGCCTTGTATATATACCATGGTTTGCAAAGTTTAAAAGTCACTATGTGAGTAGAAGAACACTACCAGTACCCTTTTTCTCTTGGCAACTTCTGGCATACCTATTCAAAACTTAAAAGCTCAGAGAAGAGTGGCAAAATATTTCAATTCAAGCCTTAAGCAAGACAGCATATCCAGAAAAAATAATGCCATCAGTCTTTGAGACCACAGCTGCGTGCACGGAACGAAGAAAGAATCATGTACACGCAGGATAACACTCTTGTACCAAGGAGTCAAAATTCATAAGCTCATCTTGAAGACCCCTCTATTTTAACCACCTGGCAAATCAGCTCTGAGCTGGGATGGAAGGAAGGGCTACTCACATGATCATGCCGATATTCCATCTGACACACAGATGCTCGCCGGTCACATCCTGGAACAGCAAGCAGTGGTCGACAGACATTTATGTAGTACTTTTTGCGCTCATTTGGTTCTGAGTTATCCATGGCATACCAATTTTCACCACTCTTTTCTGATTTTGCTAAGCTGGGTGGAAGGAGAAAGTTCAATGCTAAGAATACATGTTATTCATAGACTCCTTTTTGCTTTTGTCAGTCTCAAGAGAAAAACTTCAGGATAATGTTTTTTATTCTCATTTTTGAGCATCACAAAAAAAAATACAATACTCCTAGGAAGCAGACAGTTGACCAATAAGTTAAGCAAAGTCAAATAAAAGAGTCAGCTTATAACTTGGGAAGTGAGTCAATATACTAGACTGAAATATCTACATTCCAGGATACTTGCAGTTCACATCATTAGATGACTTTTCTGATGCTACCTACATACAAAACCAACATCATGCACCACTAAGCTACAAACCAGAAGAGTACAGAAGAGTAACCTAGAACAGCTAAGCTCACACAGAGACTCTTACTTTACCTTGACAAGTCATACTGGTCCATTGTGTTGGGATCTGTCACAATGCACTCCAATGGCAGTTCAGGACAGGCATATTCAGTGTACCACCTGAAGTTATAGGTATAGTTGTCTTCTACCTAATAAAACCAAATAGGTCAATGATGATTCCATACAGACTACTACTACTACATGAATCAAAGCTACTCCTTTTTATGTTAAGCTTATTTCCCTTTGGTTTTGAGGATATATTTTCTCAGATTGATTTGAGTTCTGTTTGTCTTCATGTTATTTTGTCATTATTTCCCTGCTGGAACATCATAAATACTTCAAAATATGCACCAGAAAAGCAGAACCAGAGCAACATAACTGCTATCTGCTGTGTTACAGGACAGTCCTAGTACTTGTTACTTTTTTATCTCAAAAGTATGTATGTTTGTTTTAACTGGAAATATAAGAGGATGAAAAATACGTCTATATACGTGGCATAGAAACTAAAAATTAGCAAGGTGAGAGAACCTTAACACAGGTAAACAGCTGTTCACTATGTAAAACAAGCTTTACAGACAGACAGTTATACCAAGACAAATAACTGCTTCATTTTGTATTTTGCCTTATAAATACGGGTATTTCCATCCATAAATCTCCATCCACAAACCTCTGCTGCAGTAGCCTAACAGCGATTTTATTATCAAAAAAAAAAAATCTATGGAGAGACTTCCCTTCTTCATATATAACTTCTTACCTGATATTCAGGCTGACCTATTCCTGCCTGACGATCACACAGGAAAGTTATAAGGGTAGATCTCTGTGTTTTCTTCTCATTGTTATAAGCAGTACCATTTTTGTAGGTCAACTGAATCAGACCATCATAATACGAAAGTTTGGAATTAGGTAATCCAAGACTCCAAAACTGATCCTTTCTAGAAAGGTAAAAACCACAAGCTTTGAGACTGAACAGAGTCCAAATTTGATTATCTTAAAGAGAAGACTTCCAAACAATAGACACAAGTATGTTTATGGAAGATTCCATAATAAGACACAAGGACTACGTAATATTGATTAGACAGAGCATTCAGTGCCACTGAAAGAAAATTTAACACAAATACGTGTTCTTCAGAAAGATAGTCATACCTTAGAAACCTAACACACTAATACTGCATTCCCTAAAGCAGCAACATGGAGTTCGCATTTTCTAAACTAGGCTGCTAACTGCATATTTTCAATCTTAAGCTCAATCTGGTTCCATCCAACTACCTGAGGACAAAAGATATAGGACTGCACAACAGCAAGTCTTCTCACTTACGGAAGACAACTACCTTCACATGATCTCAGCTCAAGTCCAAGCTTGGTCTAGGAGGCTTTCTTTACTCAACTTAATGTGAGCTCTGTCACATTTATCCTAACCACCTTCCTATGAAGTGTAATTTTACCGTCTGCAGTGAATTCTGCATACAATAGCCTGAGTTGGAAGGGTCCCACAAGGATCAACGGGTGCAACTCCCAGCTTCTCACAAGACCACCCCAAAAAAAGAAAACCAAGCCACGTGCCTGAAGGAGCAACAAACACTGTCTCAAAAGCTAAATGCAAGCAAGATCACATGCACTTCACTTCAAACAGCTGGCAGCCTAACTACTGTGCTACCATGTTCAAACTCCCTGAATTCTACTTAATACAATTATAATTAAAAATGCAAATTGCTGTTATACAGACAACGAATCACACAACAGGATATCTATTAAGGGCAACAGATTTAGTTACTCACCTTTGTGTTACCTGGCATGCTGCTGATTGTGTGTGACACAACTCATGTGGCACATTGCCACAGACATTTATGTAGAACAAATATTCTGTAGTGTTAACTATGTAGTGCCCATTTTTCTTGGTCAGTGGTGATAAATCAAAAGAGTAGCCTAACGTGAAAGAAAAAGTTATCAGTTACATTTTTTTCTGCCATCTCTGTAAGATCTCAGTTCTACTGAATTACACAGCAAGTTGTTACATACAGATGTGATCCCCATAAATATGTCTCCTTTCATGTAATTGTTCCAGGAAGGCATAAGTAATTTTTGGTGTAGGAAACAGTACTACAGTCAAGTAGCACTCATTCTCTCACACACACTAGCAGCTCATGCTGTTCTCATTTTCCATATGCACGCAGTTAAAATGGCTATGCTAAAGCATTAAGGGTGCTCAGACTTGCACTGAACTCACTTCAGTTTTGCACAGCAAGAGTACTCAGCATAATGACAATTTCCTTCCTCAAGACCATTCAAATGTAGCCAACATGCAGTTATTTAACCTACCTGCCTGAGGATCAGAGACTTGACAGTTATCCCCTTCAGTTTTAGACAGGACACATGCAGCAGCAGTATACCAGTCAAAAGCATAAGAACAATCACCCTCAGACATCAAGATCGGAGCACTTTCTAGATCACCTGGTATCACAAAAGCAGTGTGTTAAATAGCATACAGTACAGTCAGTTTGACAGAATAACCATAAATTTAAGGCTAGCAACAGACTCCTTCCCAACATCAGACTGGAGTTAACAGTTGAAACTACATCTCCTCTCAAAATGAGGACCACACAATCAAAAATTCTTTACACAAGTTCTTTGCATCCTTTTCTTCCTCAAGTTTAACTAAGAGGCTAAAGACAGTACTCAGGAACAGACTGAGCAGCGTATCTCACACTTCCAAAGAAAGTTTTCTTTCATTTGCAAACACGGAGCCTTGCTACAAAGCAATAGCTTTAATTAGAAAATAGAGCATGACCTGATCCTAACAGTCAGCATACTTGGAAAAGTCATCTTCCTCAGGCTGAGGTACAAGAATCCAAGATTCCTATTCCCCTGGTGGGATATTATATGGAACCAAACAATACTGAAAAGTTGCGGAAATGCTTCAGTGTTCTTACATTGCAAGCAATTTAGAAAGAAAACACATTTATTGGAAAAGAACGTTAAAGTACACAATTGCATTTCAAAACAGGTCTTTTCCACCTAGGCAATCTGAAGATAGAAAGTGCTTTTTTTTTTTTTTTTTACCTATGGCTTCCAGATGTTTGCTTTATACATTTAGGGTATTTTTTTACCTTTACTTTGTTTGAGAGAAGCTCAGCTTAAGAGATTGCTCAAGAGTCTTTAAAGACCACTTATATAAAGCAGAACAAAATTATAGTTACATTACAATTATCCTAGCAAACAAATCACATTTCTTCAGCTTTTGTATACAAGGAAGTTAGAGACATATACTAAGACAGTAACAAGCCTAGAAATATGAGATGACCTTCAGTTTTTAACTGGATCAAAGAACAGGGTCTTACCTGGTCTGCATATAAGAGTGATGACAGTTTTGATTTTTTTGTTAACAGCACAGCTATCTCCATTTGAATAGGTAAGTTGAATATTTTCCCCAACCTTCTTAGGTGGAGAAACAAACGTTCCAAGATTCTTGCTGTTTTTTTCCTTATCTACAAAGACAAGAAAGTCACTTTTTACTTCCCCCTAGAAAGAATTCTACACCATGAAGAAAATATTATCTAGACAGATGCAAGCATAAAATCAGGTGTTTGGGGTTTTTTTAACCTCTCCAAAACTATACTATAAACCAGGGAGAATGTAACATCATTCTTTAGTTAGATAAAAGACTACTAATATCATGTCTTCTACAGTCTTTTGAAGCACAATGGAAATATGTTCCCAACTTCTTTTTTCTCAAGTAACTGGAAGCACTTTCCGTTCTGTTTCTGCGTAGCTACTTTCTGTTTACAGAGGAAATGACAAACTTTCAGTGCCTTAAAAAGAAAAAAAAAAAGACTCACCTACAGAGCAAATAGCAGCATCATCTGGGCATGTGGAAGCTCCACCTCTCTTCAGCACTTTATGGCAGACATTAATATAATAATGCTTCCGTCCATCATCTGAAAGATTACTGTCCACAGCTTCCCAGTTCTGGGCAGATTCTGAAACAGAGTCATTATGAATATGTCAGCTAGTTTAATCTTTCCACACTCAGTACTCCAGAATGTCTTTTATCACAAAAAAAAAATCACCTATCCCAATCACATTTAAAGGTATGTTTACATTCCTGAGGCACTTATTTCATTGCAGAAGAAGGAACTGAATGCTAGCATCCCAGAAAAACACTAAGAAAAGTGAAAGTTGATTAATGAACAACTAAGGAATTGCAACAACACTAGGGATGGCACAAATTCAGAATAAAAGTAACTGAAAGCTAGTTTTTGCTGCCATACCTGAACTGCGAACCAGAGGTGACAAATCATAGTGCTTTTTCTTATCAGCAACTCTGCAAAGAAGATCTTCTTTCTCTTTAACACATGCATACTTTGTATACCAAGTGAAAAAATAGGTGCAGTCCACCTCACCAGTAAACACAGGAGTTCCTCTACCATCATTACCTTAATATTGATAACAGATAAACAGAGGTAAGTTTTCCAGTGGGGGGAAGAGGAGAAAAGCAAGAACAATTGAGAATTAGCAAAGATAGAAAACAACAGTTCCTGGGCAACAAATGCTTTCTATTTATTTTTTAAAATCTACAAACTCTCGGCTAAGAATTTTTTGTGATTTAAGATTCATGACCACGGAGTGCAAATCAAAAACCATTGCCACTGCACAGCACAAAAGAATCCTGCTGCACAGAAGTTAGTGCTTACTTTAACTGTATTTTTTTTTTTTTGCATTAACTGTGGCTCAAAGCATGCATTCCTTTTAACATAAGGCCTACTAGCAAGCACAGAAGACAAACTCTGAGCAGAGTGATCACAGCTCATTACACTCACCTGCTGTTTCATTGCACTCAAAGTTTATGACAGTCATTCTCTGAAAGCCGGAACTACATGCATCCCCATTCGGATAAATTAAAGTGAGATCCCCATCAGAATATCTGAGTGAAAAGTCAGTTTTAGATAGAAACATGGAATCAGACATGATCATGCTGTTCTCCATGTAACAAACTTTTTTTAGACACTTAAAACATCTTAGTCAAGGAGGAATACAGTTGGTTGTTTGACACTAATACCAGTACTCCTACTGCAACAAAGGCTTCAAGTCACAGACTTTTCCAGCTGCTTCTCATGAAATTTCTATACAGCTTCAAAAGTGCTCTGAAGTTATCCCAGCTTTAGTGGACTGTTTCTTCACATTAGTTTATTTCAGGGCTATATGCATTTGCAGATGGAAGAAGTCATACTCCCTGGACAACAGCTCCCACAAGTACGCCTCACGTGCAGAAACATAATGGAAGAACATACCTACATGAATTATTTCTGTTTTGCTATTATTCTGGTAAGCCACTCAGGAACTCTGGGGTTCTTAATAAAGAAAACCACACTAAATCCTAGATCCCAGTAGTCTTGAGTACACTTAACTGCACACATGCTAGATATGCTCACTTGTTAACAGCTTCTAAACATTGAACCCTGATGTCACACTGCATGCAAAACTTAAGGAGGGCAAGATGCAGCACAACAGTGTGCAGCCCTGATAATAACAGTAAAGTTTCTCTTTTCTATACAACACAGCAACAGTACTTGAATTCTGTATCCAATATTTCTTATATGAAAAATAAGGGCACCAAAGAAGGAAACAAACATCAGTCATTCAGACAACTCAGCAGGGCTAAACAGCCCAGCAAGTTCTTTACACACCTTAAGGTCTGGTTCTCAAATCTTCCTGTCACCTTTTTCTGGTTACTTGAAGATTTCACTTGGCAAGCTGACGTGTATCCCGTGCTGTCCTTGCAGCTACCTGCACCAGTTCTCCCACAAACATTCAAGTAATAGTAATATTCCTCTTTGTCATCTTTAGCAAAATATGGTGTGACATAATCTAAATAATTAAGAAAAAAAGGAAAATGTTCTAGTAGAACAGACATTAAAACTACTAGTCAGACATGATCCAAGTATCTAGAGAGGATAGTCTTAACTCTACATGTAGCACCACACACCAAAAATAAGAATGAGTTTACCTGGAGATAGAGTAAGTGGGCTCAAGTCAATGGAGATATCATGTTGCTTATTAGTCAGATGACAGTTCTTACTTTCCAGGTAATCCCTGTGACAGGCATACTCAGTAACCCACTCAACTTCGTACCGGCAATTTGTTTTTGCTGTGAGTTTGGGACCTGCACTCTGATACAGAAATGATGGAAATTGCAATTACAAGTTTAGAGATATACTCATGGCACCACATTCATTTAAGACCAGTAATGACTAGATTCATCTACAAATTGCTTAAGATGTGCAAATGCTGGGTACTGCCTCTCTGGCACTGAGAACAATAAAATGTCTCTTATTGATTATGTGACATTTTACTGAAAGTCTGAACAGAGGCAAAGCATTAGGTATTAGTAGAGGATTAGAAAAATGGTACACTAAAAAAGCACTTTTCCTGAACATGTTGGCAAAAGCAGAGAATACAGAGCCAAAACTGCTGACAGCAGCTTAGACTGTATTTGCCTAAGGGGATTCCTTGAAGACAAGAACAGAGATCAAGTATTTCCTTAAAGGCAAAGTAGCCTTAGATACTGGACCATTTTAGCAACTTTTATTCTGATTAGAGGAAAGTTTTAAGTATTTAAGAATTCTTTAGCCAACATTTATCAGATGTCAAGTAGTAAAGCATTTTTGCACCTCTTCTTGCAGAAATGAAACATATAAAAGCCCTCTGGTTCATAAAACTAGAACAGGCAGATACACAGGTAAGCATGAAAAAAGTTACAGGCACAGATAACATCAGTAATAACACACATACTGCATATGCATAGATGTCGTGAGGTATTACAAAGTGACAGTAAAGAAACCCCTATGACCTGCTTCTTCAGTTAGGAGGATAATATATGACACCCATCTGGGTCATATGAGGAATAAAACATTAAATTCAAAGTTAGCCAAGCAAGAGTTTCTCCTTCGTGAGCCCACAACTAAAAGCGTCATGACGTGAAGCAGCACAGCACTAGCAATATCCACTCCAGTCCAATTAAAGGACTGAAGGCTGCTGAAATTATACTGTACTGCCAAAATTCATACGCCGTTGAACACTACAGACTGAAGCAAAAGGAGTTCACTAATGAACTTTGCTTAGCAAGTGAGTCTTCTTCCAAATACACTTGCTAGCTATCTTTTTTCCCTGAGGAAGGCCAGACTAATAGTTGTTTGTATGTAACTTGTTTCTTTGTAAGCACGTCCAGCCTGACAAAGAAAAAGCCCTCATTAATCAAACATGCCTCTGTGGCAAGGATTAAAACTACTAATTCCATACCATTCTCAGAGAAAAAAATTAACCCAGAATAGGACAACAAAACTGATTAAAACACAAAAGACACATGAGAAAATTTTACTCGAGTTCTTGTTTGAAGTTTCAGAATACAGTTTTTCTGAAGAGTATTTCATTTTGAGTATACTAAACCCTTCACAAACTACAAGACTAAAGAATTTTCTGTTCCTTTCAGCTCTCAATAAAAGACAATGCATACAAGAGTTAAAGAACATTCATTTAACACAAACTAAAACAGTGAAGTTACCTCTTCTCCTCTCTTCGATGGGCAAACAAAAGTGATTGTTACTGCTGGGTTATGGCCTAAGCAGAAATGGGGCTTTTCATCACTGTATGTTCTCTCGTAACTCAGTATCAGCCTAGAAAATAAAAAAAAGGCAAACAGAAAAACTAGTAAGACTACACAGAAGAATATTCTTGGAGTAATATCTATCCCTTGCAGAATACACCAAAACAGTCCCACCTTTGCAAGTTATTTTTATAGATACACTTATTCCTTTCATCATGGGTCCACCAAGTAATTACTAAGAGTCCCAGCAATTACTTAACACAGCATCATTCTGCACCCCAGTTAAGACTGCATGTCACAAGGCACTGAGCATACAGCAGTAGGAATTTGGCTGATAGTTACAAAAATAGCTTTCACCTCAGGCTGCTAGAGAGTAGATGTGATAAACAGCTCTGCCATTTTGGAAGTAAAATACAGCAATGCGACAAAGCTTACTAACTTAACTCCATATTTAGGATTTCTTTCCATCCAGCTCCCAGAATTGAGTGAGGCAAACTCCTAGCTTGTTGACAGTACCAAGTCAACTGGGATGGATCAGACAAGGAAACATAGTGGCTGACAGAAAAAGACAAACAGGAAGTTGACTTGGCCAAAGAAACCCATGCAACTTCCCAAACAAATGCAGCTGTTCTGTGTAACCTAACTGGCAGAAAATAACTTGAGGAGGAGCAACTATCTGGCTTCAGGTTAGCTGCACCTCCAAATAGCCTCTCTGCATTACAGGATACAGATATACCAATCATGTTACTCCTTTCCCAGGCCACCTTAGTTTGATTCAGGGCATACTGAAAAAAGTCATTACTTTTCCCTCAATAAATGAAGAGCCACACCACGGAAAGACTAGAGACTTTGGTCTCTTTGTTACAAACTCTGGTCTGTTCCAGTTAGGCTCAGATATGACCATTTTAGATCTCTCAAATAAGATTAGATGTTTTTCATTTTTTTCATACTTTACTTTAAGCTACTCTTACAACAACAACAAAAAAAGCAGCAACAAGAACAGAATCAGCGTCAAAAGTTTCTACTATTCACAAGTACAGTTACCCTTCAGACCCTCAGACAATAGGCAGATGGAGTTAATGTCCATTCCTCTGCTTGGAGAGATAGAAGACTAGTTATCCTTTGCTTCTACAAACAATGCAATTTTGTAAAGAGAAGTCTGAGAAGGAAGAAAGAAATCTGTTCTGTTACAGCGGTATAGTGGAATGCCTACAAAAAGGCTATTCTCACAGTATTTGAAGAAATTGTCTCTGCCAATGCCTCAAAACTGAATTTGTATCAATGGCAACATGAGTCTTCTGGAAGTTAGCACTTTGTCCAGCCCAGATGACTGGCTGGTTCACAGAAGTATCATCAGATAAATTAATCACCTGTCTTTGTCATGACGCTTCAGCTGTTCCCGTGGACGACCAACATCATATGCATGACCTTCATGTACCAAGCACGCAGCACTGCCATCAGGACAGTTGATGGTCTCTCCACTTGATCTTCCTGTTACAGGACATGGAAAACAAGATTCAGTGTCTAGCCCCAGCTCTGCAGAGTACTTTACCTCTTGCTAAGGAAGATTTTAAAACATCAGAAACAGGAAACTGGCAGACAAAAACCGAAATGCTTGTGATATTCATGGGGGGAAGCTCATGCTTCCCTGTTTCAGACAGCAAGTTCATCCTCCCTGCTGCAGTTATTTTCCAGTTGCTAGTACTGCAGTTGGATGCATATAGCTTTAACAAGTTCTAGAAGTGTTTTAACTACCCCATGCACCCTCCACAATAATGAAATCATTCCAAGGAATCAGTAACTCCTATCCATAAAGGATTTTTCTCCCCTCTGTTGTTTCTCATTAATTGCCTTATTTAAAGCTGTGAGCAAAGTTGCAGACAAACAGGTTTCTTTTGTTCTTTGTTGTCTTTTGTTTTGTTGGTTTTAAATAAAACAGACCTGCTACTAAGTTTAAGTACTTTTACTAAGTTTAGGTATTAAACTTCCTGACATGGGCATAAAATACAGATTTAATTGCGTAGATTAATATATATACATATATATGTGTGCAAGATTCACCTCAGGATATTCACCTGAAACAAAGGACCAGCTTGAATGGGAGCCCAAATCAAGTAATAAATTCAGAGTACAAGAAGTGCTATGAACTGTCTGGGTCTTATACGGCAGCAAACAGAAGCACCTGCAAGACTGGTTTGAGCTGAAGAGCTTAAGTAAAAGTCTCTAACAAACCCACCCTTCCAGAAGCAGAGTATCTCTAAACAGATCAATAGTTAAAGAGTGCAAGATTTAGCTTCACAGAAAGCAGCCTTCAAATCATCACAAATAGTTCTGAAACAGAAGCACAAATCCTAGAATACTGATATTTATGAGACTACCTCAACTGGATTACTAGAAAACAACCATACTGACAGAAATGTATACCCTGACAGGTAAAACAAGAAGGTATTCACACCTATGTCTCTGCAGATGTTTATAAACAAGGAATCATCATCAGAATCATCCACCAAATAGTGTCCTGGAACTCTAATGAGAGGATTCAAGTCATGTTTTTTCAAATCTTCATCAAATACATAACAAGGCACCTAAAACGAAAAAAAATCACATACAATTCAAGCTACTGAAGTATAAAGTTACAAGCAGGCATTTACAAAACTAATTCAATAAACAGAAAAGGCTTTTAATTCTGGAAGCTGAACTACTTTCAGAGAAGCACAAAGCTAGATATGCCAGCTAAAACAAAGCACCCAAAGTTAATCTGCTCTGCTCCAGCTTTTGCAGGAGTTTTACTATGAGCCATAGAGGTAACAAAGAAGGTTGAACAGCTGCTTAAAATCCTCAGCTCAGCCAATTTCCAACAGCTGTTTTATCCCTATGAAGAAGTTCCATCTACAGAGATTGTTGAGATATGTTTGGGGTAGAAGAGTTGGTAAAGTAAAATTACCAGATGTGTGAAAAGTAGCTTCTGTAAAGACAGTACATAGATTACCTCTTTCACAGGTTTAAACAAGTTTTTCTTGCAAGCAACAAAGGTCCTCCACTCAAAATAGTGCACACACTCTGTTGCTGTTATAAATTCAGGGGTACCCTATTTAAAGGAGAAAAGTTAATTATTTGAAAAATAGACTTCAATTATATATATACACACACAGTCTTATAAGCAAAGAATATGATATGTCACAGATCAAAGACATACATTCTTGTTAATAGCAAGATTGTGGAGTTTTTTGTATGTTTTTACCAGTTTTGTTCATAAATGCAGGAAAAAGAAGGCTGCCAAAATCCTTCTCGCTCTGCATATGTAAACTCTCAGATTAACATGTGCCAATCCTAACATGCAGTAATTGTACTGTATCTTTCAGAAGCACTCGCTATGCCAACTGCTATTGGCAGGAGCACCAGTCACAGCTACTAGAAATGAAAACACCAAAATAAGTGTGCATAAAGAAATGAACAGCAAGACAATGTATAGATTGCCATTTATTTATTTCAACTCACAAAGAAAGCCAATTGGAAAACTCTTAAGCTACAGGGAACAAATACCTCTGATGCCCACTACTTATTTTTATAGATGCAAATGTGTTTAACATGAGCATACTTTAAGACTCCCATACTTTAATTTAACTCCTATACACAGTTCAGGGCTGGATGCTCAGCCAAATAACTGCTTATAGAAAGACAATCACTTTTTTACCCCCCACTGTTCCCTCATCACTCCAGCTAGAAACACTTTAGCTTACTTAAACAGATTCCATTTAACCTTGGAGACAAGCTGTTCCACACCCTATGACAAAAGCATCAAAACTACGTTAACAAGATTAAATTTGCAGGAAGTCACGATGTAATGTTACAGCCAGAGACAGTTGAGCAAGAATTTTTTAAGAATGGTCTGCTAAAACAGCACAGGAAGCATTTAAACCTCTGCTGCAGGATACCTTGTTTCAACTAGCTACACCTCCAAGAGAGGGAGTGCAACAGTGTTCAGTATGTCCTGCAAGAGCAGCCTTAATACGTATTAATCAGATATGCAAATATGTACAATGGTCATGATCTGTATAGAATATCAAGCTGCAGCATCAATTTGATGTTTGAAAGCTGCAACTTCAAAAGCACAAGATCAACTGCATACAAACACTTTAGTACTGCTACTCACACTTACAGTGGATGCCCACAAATAGGCATCCAGAAGCCTAGCTGATTCACAAGCACTAAGTTCAGCTATATGCAGACAATCTATCACTTACTATACTGACCTACACCAGAGGTCAGTCACGTTCTTCAGTACTGACAACTCTGGTCCACAGCTTCAGCACAGCCAGTACTGAAACAATAGCTCATATTGTTGCAGCACACAGATGACTATTCATCAATGCTGCATTAAGTGCCATGCCTGTGAAAATACTAAAGACCCAGAAGAGACTGGGATCAGAGCTAAGCTGCAGATCCACAATTATTTTCTAACTTGACTGTATTTTGAAAGCTGCTTTAGATCATGCCCTTAATTTGGTACTCAACTGCAACTTTTTCTTCCTCAAGCTATGAAGCTCAGTAATTAGTACACCCAACTAGAACAGCAAGACTCCCTGCAAAGCAAGTTAAAAGGACATGCTACTTCCACTGAAGATAAGAATAAATGATTTAGACTTACCAGTGTTTTCCCACACAGGAAGTTGATGTTGCTTTGAATTTGGTGCTGACTGCCTTGCTCGGAACAGTTACTTGTAGTGTTGAATACCAAAAGAGTTTTAGAAATTTCTTGCAAAGTTAAATCACCTAGGGTTTAAAAAAAAAAAAAAAAGATTTTATAACAGTACTACACCTTCACAGAACCTCACAGAGGTTCCAGGGGCAAGCACAGGGCAACCCAAGACATACCAGCCACTTGACAGTCTCAAACAGAGTACAACTGAAGACTTTGCTTGTAATTCTTGTGATCTTTAAAATCTAAGTTCAAGTTAAGACCGTATTTGATCTTTTTAATCACTTCTACTTCCTCAAACGTTTGCAATCACTTATTAGTTTCAAGTACCACAATTCACTCCTTCCATCCCATCAGCTTCTAACAGCTTCTCAGCCTTTGTGCCTTTTATACGGATAATATCAGCACAATATCAGAGATCTACTTAATGAAGAATCCAGTGGTGCCTGGGTGCATAGGCTGTGCTCAGATTACCTATTGATTGCTGAACCCAGCACAGTCCTGCTATATCAGTCCATGTCCTCCTGCAGCCCTCACCTCCTTCAGTGCAGCCCACATGCTGCATGTAGGCTGGCATTAGTGATACATAACTCCATGTCCCTGTCTACCCAGCACATAACAGGAATGGAAAAAGTGGAGCACATTTCAAGCTATGTAGACAACCAGAAATGTTTCTTCTCCAGTCTACTTTGGTCAGCATTAAACACTCTGTCCTTTTAGACATGCATCCTAACTGGACATTTTTTGCAGGTAGATTTTGCTGCTGTAGTACATTTGGGTTGAAATAGAGAACAGTACAAAATGTCAGTATTACCTAGCTTCCTCCTTTCTGTTTTTATGCCTGCACTAAAAAAGTCAAATATGTTATCACTGCAGACAGCAGATTTGTTTCTAGGTCATTTGCTGTTTCACAGAACCTAGCTCAGCCATTAATTCCCCATTTAGAGCAGGAGCAATCAGAAACAGCCACTGCAACCAGCTGCCAATGCCTTCCCTGACGTGTTCTTCCACTTCCTTCCATCAGGTTCCTCATCGCTATCATTCAAATCAGCCCTGCAGACTGCTAGAAGATACATTTGTACCAGTTTCTGATAACTATTGACTGCTTTGAAACGCAGCAGGGAGAAATCCACTACAGCCAAGGAGGTCAAAGATGAAATAGTGGCAATCAGAATGAGAACTGGACAGCCAACCAATACAACAATTCATCAGTAGCGCAGGACCTGCATATTGACACCATGTTACAGAAAGCCATGTTAAGATGCTAACATCTAAGCAGCCATTCACACTACTCATCATATACTCACGGCAACAAGACAGACACCTTCCCTCGAGAAGGCAGATGGTATAGAATATAACAATGGAGACTTGTCAGCCCAGAAGAAAGGCAGCATAGAATAAACCTGCACATACACATGTGCACAGGATTTGTGCCAGGCTGAGTACTTGCCACAGTTGTATGTGTTACCACAGCTGCAGTTCAGAACCAGTTTTTCGGCACCTAGAGGCTGTCAGCAGTTCCTGCCTTTCCTACATCTTGGCACTTACTATCAAAATACTGTCTTCGGGTCTTAAGGCTTCCTGTACTGATGCCAACTCATGCTTTTTCTTCATTAGGAGACTAGAGGGAAGGAAGCCAACATACTTTCTAGTCAAAAGAGCACCCCTTGAGGACCTAGGCATCTGCACATTTTTTTCCTCAGTTCTGAGAACATTACACTGCTCTAAAGGTTTTGTTAGCTGACTCCAGTTTCCACATTTACATATACAAGAGAGGAAAATGCATACAAAAACAAGCAAAACCAGCATGTCTTGCTTATGTCAGGCCAATATGATTGCTTCCTCCCCCATGTATGCTTAAAGCTGGTTGAGGAACTTGCTAAGGTTTTAACACAAATCTCTTCAGTTGCCCATTACATGTGAGCAGGGCCAGGAGAACAGTCTCAAATCAACTCCTCACACAATCAGCTTCCCATGAATGTCATTCCAGAGCACCAGTTCTGTAATAACCTTTACCTCTTAAATCATCATCCATAATTCATCACAACTTCAGAGATGCAAGTCCTTCCATAAAGCATCACTAAAGTCAGGTATTACAGCTTTACAAAAAAAATAGTATCAGATACACTTAAAGTTGAACTAAATCAGTAAAGGCACAATCCACAGCACCATTTACTTATTTATTCCTTAATCTTTTTATCTGCTTGGAAAGAAAGGCAATCACGGAAGGCATCCAATCAGCTGCCCATAAGAAAGGTGGCAGCTACCATTCCAAATCCAGGAAACAAAGCTCTTACACATTTCATGAATGAAAAAAACATCAGCAGCAGTGCCAAGAGGTCTAGTAAAATGTCATGCTGCTCAGAGTGGAAGATATTGTCATACATTTAAGTTCACGTGGCAGTTTTGTATCTAACCAGTCATCTCAGAAAACTCTGAGGCTTAGATATAATGCACTACATAAAAAAAAAGCCATGAGTTGAGGCATTTTTTACTCATCACACAGTGATTTTAAGTCTGGGTTGCAACTAGTTAGAAAAGCACTGATTGTATCACTACAGCTAATGGAGGGGAGTGGCTTACAAGATGCTGTCTGCATACACATGAGAATCTTTTTCTCACTATCTTTCACCAATTCACACTCACACACTTTTAGTGACGACTCAGAGCTTCTCTTAAGAGGAGTTTGCCAATCAAAGGCAAGATTGGTAAACTCAGCCAAATTCACCTCTCAAATCTGTAGGAACAAAGAGCCAGTCTGAAAAGATAATACTCTACAGAAAGCTACTACGTTACTCTGTCATAAAGTAGCCATCAGCTATCAGAATGCCTCTTTGTTGGTTTCAGGAGCTGAAGAAGAAAATCTCTAAGGAGAAAAGTACCTATGAAAGTAAGTACAAGAGTACTATTCAAACTAACTGAAGAAGCTATATGCAGGCATGTGCCCAGGAATATGCCAGTTTTAGACTTAAATCAGAACTCAGTAGTCCACCACAGCTTAGGGTATCAGTGACAGCTCAGAACTACCAGAGCATCCACCAGACTTGACAAACGAAACTGAAAAATAGAAGGCTGCACATCATTCACTTCCTCCAGTGTCTAACAACCAAAGGACACCACAGAAAACTAGCAGTATGCTAAGACTGCATGACACGGTTACCTAACTCTGTCAAAGAGCTAATATAACACGAGGTTAATTTGTACTTAAGCTTTTCCAGTGTTTAGTAAAATCTCAAACAAGGATATGCCCACTGTACATCCTACTGCATAGATATGCTTACTTCTACTTGAGATAATGCTGCATAGTTCCACGCTAGGTCACCAGTAACAAGACCAGAAGATTAGTTTCACTGTGCAGTATGTGAAATCACACCATGCTGTTCCATACTTACTCAGTAAACCTACAACAGAATGAATTTCCTTTTCCAAACAGTTCAGAACATCTTTGCTAATATATCAAAGAAGTTTAGAAAAATAGTTATGTGGCCTTGAGTTAACATGACTCTGGACTACTTACACTTCTTTACTTACCTACTGATGTATATACTTTCTTATCAATGTCATAGGCACAGACTGCACTTGATCTTCCACACTCTTCAACATCAAAACAGAGGTTTATTTTATAAAGCACACGTTTGTCTGCATCAATTGCTTCCCATGTGTAGCTGAAAAGAAAAAAGCCTGTCAGTTAGTACCACATTTATGCTGCCGTCCCCTAGACACAAGTCCCTGCAAATAAACAAGTTGTAAAGCTCAGTGTACCATTACATCAGGTTTCTTATTTATGTTCTAGATCATTAAGTATCAGAAACAATTGTTACTGAATCGGGACCAAGAACCAATCCAATTTAGCCACCTGAGAAGCATATATTTCATATTTCTTGCAACAACAAACCAATCATTTTTCCCCTCAAAGAAAATCTCTGCAAAGGTTGCTCTGAACAGGTAGATAACAGGTGGACAGTCCTTTTCCTTGAAAGCCTGGTAGACTTGTCAAACACCTTAGGCAGGCTACATGCAATTCCCCCTCAGAAATACAACAGCAGTGGAAAGTCTAAGTCCCAGTGGACTAGGAGCAGCAGGCCACGTCCCACCTATCAAATCCAACCACCTTCAAGTGAAAAAATAGACATGGAAGTATTATTTGCATCTTTCTATCTGAATACTGTAGGAATCTTAGAAGTCCAACTTCACTGCACTCTCATGCATTTTTTCATATAACTCTATATTCAAAGGACAGTTCCTGAAGGGTAACATCAAAAGCCAGAGAGCAAGTGAAGCTATCTACGAGACCCAATGAAAGGGACCATGCTACTTAGCTATAGCCACAACAGAAAATCAGCTAACCAAAATCTGAGAGAGGAACATAAAGCACTTGTTAAACTCAATGGGGAATAAATTAGAGTAACAAAACATAGTAAACGTAGTGTAGTAGCTCCAAAGACACACATTCCCCTTCTCGCAACCGCTGAGACCACAGTGCTGATGTGATCAGTTATACAACACAGCACCACCTACGGTAGGACCACGCCCAGCTCAGTTGGTCTGGAGTCAGGAGCTCCTCAGGCTGGCTGCTTTACTGGCACAGTGCACCGTCCAAGCACCATCAGAAAGGCTCAGCTCACTAAATATTCACCATCATCAGCCTGGCTCAGCTACATCTCCTCTAGTTCTGGCAGGAGCATGCACCCTGGGGATTAGACCGATTTTTGCAGTGTAAGAGATTCCCCAGCTTTTCTCTTCCATCTGAAATGGCAACTTCAGTAGGATTTAATGCAGATTCATCACATCAGGAAAGTGAAGGCAACACAGCAATTTATTAGGTACTCCTGATATTTACAGCTCACCTAGGATTTAACAAATCTGACCTGTACTACAGGCTAGTAACAAGTCTGACAAGGAAGCTCAGTTTTCCTCTCAGCTATCAGCAGACTGGAAGTTGACCAGAAACTTCACCCTTACAGTTCACCTACCTTGATCTCTAGCTCACAGGTGCTACATTCCTCAATGCTATCATATCCTAGATCCCCTCAGGAAGAAAACCCCCTCTTGTTTCACTTTGGAAGTCTAATTCCTGGCTAAGGATAACATAACAGCAGCTCAGATACTTTATGCTTGATTTCAAATCCCTCAAGAGCCCTTCTGAAATCCAGCACACTGCATCTCTAATCAAAGCACCAGCAGTAAAATACCACACTATTTTCCATTTAATCACTAACTGTAGGGTTCTTGGCTTCCTTTTACTACAGCAGCCTTAATTTTAATCTCCTTATGGTTGGAATAAGTTGAGAACAAGTAGAAATGGTTTCAGTTTGCACAAGAAATTGTTTCTTATTACGGAATTATATGGCTCAAAAACATAAACATATCAAGTTTTAAAGTCATACCTGAAACACTAATAAAAACTACTTTTTATCAGCATGATTCTTCTCATGGACTGTGTCTCAATCCTAGACAAATGCTTGCTGTTATCCTTCCATTATTTTTCTTATAGTACAATGGATATCTTACAACCATAACGATTAGCTCTCTGAGCCACTTTCTTGCATTTCTGAAGAGGACAAAGACAATGCCTACACATGAATTAAGCTATAGAACAGAGAAGAAAAAAAAAAAAAAACAGGAAAAGATTGTCATCCAACAACACACAACTACAAAAAAAAATTGGAAGAACCTAACTCTGGCTTCAAGGGCTCTAAAGACTGAGATGAAGACAAAAACATTTTCCCCTCCACAAAAAAAAAGTATATTTTAATCAAAAAAGAATTTCTTCAAATTAAACTCTGGAAAGTTAATACTCCACTGGAAAGTTTCCCAAGGGCTCCAGTGACCTTTTTTGACTGATTTGGAAAGACTACAGGAGTAGTAATATATAATGCTAAGGTGATAAATTGTTGATTCAAGTAAGAGTGGCTATTCAGCATTTTTAGACGATTGGGAAACCGTAATTTATTTACAAACTGAACTAGAATCCAACTCCTTCATACAACTGAATTATCATCTATTAGAGACTAGTTTCTTGCTCTTCCAGCTCCATGTTATGAAAGAAATCAATACCTTCAAGTCAGTTTATCAGCATGCCAGAAGTAGAAGAGAAACAAGATGAGAATGCTAACAGAACAGAAACAAAACAGCCACTGAAGTGAGCCTCTCTGTCCCTTCAGACCTCTACACAAGAAGCCTGAGGAATTTTTATAAACAACTCAAGGAAGTAGATGTGGGATTTCTTATTTCATCATGTTCCAAACCACACCTCCAATGGTACACACAAGTGAACACCTACAGTAGTTTGAGTGCTATCACCCTTCAGGGAAGCTCAAGGGCCTTTTCTTTAAAAGACAGCAGGAGGGGCAAGGCCTACTTATTGGACTGACCAAATACAGTGGAGCATAACAGCAGGTTGGATAACATCTAAGCAGCTGTTCTAAACTCAGATGCAAATTACACATCTGCAGTGAAATTCATAGTGTCAAGGGAGCCTGCTTTGGCAGGGAAGTTGGACTAGATGATCTCTAGAGGTCCCTTCGAAACCCTACAGTTCTGAGATTCTGTGAAAATCCGATCAACTTCCTCCACAAGTAAAGCTCCTGACATTAAATCAGTGTCTGGGGACAGGTTCATATCGCAGCCCTGTGGCATATGCTCTACTTTCCAAAGAATACAAATTGATTTTTACTGCATCCAGTAACGGAAACAATCCATTTGCAATCACACTGCCATCCTGACTACAGCCTAGCCACATGAAGGGCGCTCCTCCAGCTGCTCAGCAAGTGTCTCCCCCCCCAACCTGCTCTGGACAGTTATCCAGTTAGCAGAGTAACTTATGCTTATGACATCCCAAACTCACCCCAACTGAGCCGTTATAGCAATAGCTCTAACAAGAGAGAGAAGTGGTTACAGGGGTGAGGGCGCAAGCAATTAACTTACTGCCTGCTCTGGGCCAGTCAGAACCAAAGGAGCGAGCAAAACCTGAAAAAAGGACATTACTACCAAAGTGTCAGCTGCAGGCAGATGTGAACTTAGTCTGTACTCAGCAGAAAGGAAGAGCTGGAAAAGTACACTGCCACTGCACTGACAGGGCTATGCAGGTGGACACACAGTGCAGGCAGCCATGCAGCACAGGCCTAGCCCCAGCAGTCCAAGAAAAAGCCACTGCACAGCTGAAGTGATATGGAGGTGTCCTCCATCCCATGAGTGCAAGAAAGCCATCTGCTCATGCATCACATCACTGAAATGGCTATTTCTGGTGCTGTTCGTAAGTACATGCCCCAAAGAAAATTGCAAAATAGCAGTCTCCACTGAAATCATACCATGACGCCTCATTTACAGATAACATCAGCCACAGACTGTCTCACCATTAAAGGCCTGAAATACATAATTACTTTCACCTTACGGGACAAATTCTCCTCTAATTTTCCCTCCTCAGCTCCATTTTTTATTTCCAGCCTCTGCTTACAACACAAGCCAGATCCAAGAACTGCTCAGCCTCAGAGTTAACTCAGTGACAACAGGCATGTACAGCAAGCAGATGGGACCAGGCTAGCTCCTTGGCTTGGCACAAGGCAGCTGCAGCAGGCAGCTCCCACAAAGGCAGCGACAGGCCTAGCTGAAAGCAGCTGTGTAAACAGCAGGAGCAAGTGCTCAGACTAGGCCTGCCTGCAGGTCAATCTTCGGCCCTTCAAGGATCCAGGGATTGGACTTGATTATCCTCGTGGGTCCCTTTCAACTCAGGATATTCTATGATTCAAGACACCAAAGCAATAGTGTAGCAGCAAAAGTAAAAATCCTTTCCAGCAAATTTTAAGGTCAAAAAACAGTGGTCTTTGCTGTTAGACAAAAGAAAGAGACAAAAGTAGTATGAAAAAGGGAAAACATATGGGCTTCAGAGAGTCTGGTTTACCTTGTGAATGAGTAGCTCTGACACTGCAAGTTGTCAGATTTCAACAAGAAGGCAAGCCGCTGTCAAAGCACGTGCACCCTCAAGTTAAAGCCACAAGCAGCTTCCAGGTCTGAGTACCAGGAAACCACCTCAAACGAAACAGCACCCAACAGACCGTGGCTGCCTTTCTCACTATCACACTGCATTTCCTGCTTCTTCAATTCCACAGGACACCTACGGGAAGGGGAATACCCTTTCCCTAACAGCTATAAAGCAGTTACAAGGAAGCAGACACTGCTCTCCAGGGATACCATATCAGCTGGTTTTCTTTGGTGACACAAACCTCTCAGCTCAGAGAGGAGGTAGCCTAAAACCACAGCACTGAAAAGCTGACCCAAACCTCATTAGGCATCCATACCTGCCCAGCAACTCCTCCTCCGCTGGAACACACTGCAGGGACTGACACCTCAGGGAGCCATCTGCATGCAGGCTCAACCAACACAAGGAGACAAGTTTGGGAATAGTCTCCAGGATAACCATCTCTAATCTTAAACTAGCAACCTAGATCCACTACTTCCCATGGAAATCACTATTAGACGTGGCAATCATGTCAGCATAAACATGCATGGCACAGCAACTTGTTCCTCTATCAAACACATTTCTCTCTAGAGAAAGAGCTCAAATGGCACAATGTACAAAGCTATCACTATACCTCAAGAGTTGAAAAAACACTAACCTATCACTATTCATGCTTAGCTCTGCTCTAGTTCACTCATCACTGTTTCCAGCCACCGCGCACAGTGCAAGTTTCCAGGCAAGTTTTTACGCATCATGCATAACAGTCTTACAGCTACACTACAAGTTACTCAGCCCTCCTCAACCCTTGCGTGCACTCTGACATTTCATCTTTTGAGATGCAGTCTAAATCTCACCCTTTTCAACACGTTATAGAAAGCATAAGAAAAGAGATAGCAAGTTGAAGCTCAAATACACAAGAGGCGGGCATATGACGCAATTGTGATACAAGTACATATGCAATTAAGTCTGGTAATGAGTTACTTACGACATCTCCCACTTAAACATGTCAAAGCACTTAATGGAGCTGTGTAAGTTCAGCTACAGGTCATCTCTGCCTAGCACATTTCTGCACTGAGGCTACACCAAACACTAAACCCAAGGCTTCCAGTGGTGCACAAGAACACAGATGTGGTTTCATGAGAAATACTGAAAGGAGCATGCATACAGTTCTGTTCATGTCAACAGCCAACTGTGTTACTACAAAATTCCACATTAAACATGAAATAAGCTTTCAACTTGAAAATCTGCAGTTCTGCCTAATAGCAGACCTGTGACTTACAGCTTATTCTGAGGAGCATTCCTTTCACTCATGAATCTAAGTTGCAAGATTTATGCACTCACTCTGATCCTTGCACAGGAGATCAACATTATCTGACACCAAATAATCTACACTAGAATAGTCTCAGAGCAGCAGAGGAGCCTGCTTATTTTTCCTGCTCTACCACCACATTCAAAACATATCCTGTATTTGCTATTTTTTTTCCTTTTAAAGAAAATTGTCAAGCTTTATCTTGATGATATTAAAGTACACTGATTTAAAGAACAGCTGACTAGTAACTTCCTACATCCAACTAAGTCTCTTATATCCCTTCCCAGATTTTGATGTTGCAGCAATCCTAGATGCACCTTAACACAGAAGATAAAACCTAACTCTAATTAGAAGTCACATGACAGCACAGTCAGCTTTAGGAGTGCACAAGGATGAAGGAAAAAGCATGATGAAACCAACCATCACAAGCTGTGACATTTAACAAAGTTTCAGAAGAGTAAAGCTTTTCCTTACTTCCACTCTCTTGCCCTTTCTCTAGACTGCCCACACAACTCACAGTAAATTAACAAGAAATAAGCAATGTAAGCTACCCAGGTCTTAGGCAGTCTCACACTGCAGTTCCTGCAGACAGGAGATCTGTCATTTTTCTCCTCACTACTAGAACCCAGATTAGGTGCCTCTCCGCTACTACTTAAAAGCTTAATGACCTCTGCTTTTAACTCGAGCATCTTTCTTCCTCACACAGCTTTTGACACTCACACAGTAGAGAGCCTGCTGCAGCTTCACCAGCCCTACCAAAGGCCACACAGAACTCAGTACACAAGATGACAGTTGATGTAAAACTAGTCAAAATCCTGCCTATGGCAGCATAAGGACAGACTAGTCCAATAGCTGTCCTGCATGTCCTCAACATAACTTCCAGATGAGACTTCAGATAGCAGTGTAAGCGCACAAGCCCCTTAACCACACTGTCCCCCATGGGGCAGTTTCCCTATTTTCCTTCAGAACAGATCTCCACAGCACCTTCAAGAACTCGCAGTCTGACAGGTGTGGTTTTTCCTCTACCTTTTCTACATTGCTAGGCAGAAGCCCAGGCAGAACAGCCAGCACAGGTTTTTAGAGGCAAGCACGTCCCTCAATGGCATTCCATTTCTCCAGTCACAAACAGAAACGTAACAAAACCAAGACAGACACTGATATGATTTAATGCTACTCTCTCAATATAGAGCTGTTTAAGAATCAAATTGTTTCGGGCAATTAAAAAAGAAAAAGAAAAGAAAGATACACATTAGAGCCAGAGGAATTAAATATACTTTGAGAGTCATGACAGCTTCTCACTTCTGTCTCAATTTCACAATTAGGGTGGTTACCCCACAGAAGTCTTTTATGTTCACGGGTTAACCTCACAAGAAAAGCTACATTCTCCCCTCCCCCCTTGCATCACTTTTTTTATCGCTGTACCCACACATTCTGCCATTCACCCATGTGACCCAGACCACATCTTCGTGCTGTGCCCAGGGGCTCCTCTGCTGCTTGCCTGGTTCCATCGATAAAGATAAAATACCCCTGGAAGCACCGGAGCACGGCCTAATTACTGAAGCAACGAACACTAGCGAGACGTATCTCCCAAACCAGAATCCCGACTGAACGCATTACCAGAACAGGCCAAAACACGAAGAATAGCCGCTTCCACGCAGCAGCTCTCGTTACTCAAGGCTTTCGCAACTAAGTCAATTACACGCGGCGGTACCCCGGGCCGGGAGGCGACGCACGGCGCGGCGAACACAGGCACCGCTTCCCGAGGGACAGCCGCTCTCCGCAGTCCGGCCCCGGCTGCAGCCCCCGCCCGCCCCATCCTGCGAGGGGCGCTCACGGCGCCCGCGAACAGCTGCCGGGCACCGGGTCCTGCGGATCCGAGCCGCTCCCAACCCCGCTCCCCGTCCCATCCCACCCCGCCGCCCACCTGCACAGCTCCCGGAAGAAGGGCTCGTCCAGGGCCGCGGGTGCCGAAGCGCCGTCCCCCAGCGGCACGCACAGGACGGCAGCGAGAAGCAGAGGGGCGAACGCGGCGGCGCGGGCCATTGCAGCGGCGCGAACCGGGCCGGGCCGGAACGGCTGTCAAGGAGCGCCGGCAGCCAGCGGCGCGTCATGTGACCGGCGCCCGCCCACTGCCTGGTCATGTGACCGCCGTCATGTGCGGGCACTGCGGTCACATGACGCATTCCTTCCCCCCTCCATGGTGTGGTGGGGTGTCTCGCTTCTCCTCCGCCCTCCTCCCCTCACCGCGCTGCCCGGAGCGGGTTGGAGGTGGCGGTTACGTGTAACGGTCGTAGGGCGGGGCGGCCTCAGGCAGCCCTGGCTGCTAAGTGCGCTTTGTGCGGCGTGCGGCTTCAATCATACCGTGTAGGGCCGCGTGGGAAAGTTAGAGGGGGTTTTAAGTGTCTTTCTCAGAATGTGCTGTGAGGGATCGGGAGAAAACACGGAGTTACACGTCCCCGAGGATAAGGACGGAGCAGGTGGTGGCAGCCATGTGGTGATAGGAGGATTGCTACGCCAGGAGAGCTGGCGGTGTGGCAATGAGCCTCAACTGCAGTGGGGCCAGAGGGGAGGCTTGCACAAGGGCAAGAAGAAATCACTTTGAGAGCGGGAAGAATGAAAGAAAGAAAAACCACACTTGAAAGGGAGACAGCTGTCATACAAGTGTAAATAAATGCTGTTTGCCAATGGATGCTGTCCTAAAGTCATTGATACAAAGAAATGCAGAAGGCCTGTCATGGAAGTGCCTTCTGCTTGTCCCATCCCCTGGCATCCAGAGGAATAAGGCTGCCGTAGAGGACTGCTTCTGCAGCAGTTCAGTTCAATTTCAGGCTGCCCTGATACTTTTCTCCTCCTTACTCTGAAGTTACCCGTTCTGCTTCCCTCCTTTCCAGCAGCACTTAGTGCTATCACACAGCACTGGCTGGCGCAAGATGCTTGTCTGGCTGAAAAAGGGGCATGACTTTTGAGCTGCTTGCTCTTAGCTCACAGCTCTGTCACAGCCTCAGTCAGCTTTCTGCAGAGCGGCACAAGCACCAACACCAGCATGGTTGTGTTTCTGTGGGTTCATCAATAAGACCTCCTGGTACGAGGGCAAATGAGCTAGGGAGATGAGGACTGTGTTGATAGGCCTGTTCAGCAGGAGCAATGTTTAGAGTTTACAGTGAACACAGCTAACCTAAGAGCAATATACTCAGCTCTGATGGCTTTATGCTGGAAAGAGAGCTGTGACACGAAGCTGTAATCAATGTCCTTGCTCAGAATCTATGAAAAAAATATGATGAAAAGGACTGGTCAAATGCTCTTACCCTTGGCAGTTTTGTATCAGGTAGGACTGTAGCCAACTTCTGGTGATTTGTGTTAGTCTTCAGTGGACTCCTTAAAATTCCAAATCTGATTAGTCAAGAATCCCAACTGTCTGTTTTTAAGACTGCAGCCTGTATAGTTTAAAGACAGTCTTGATGAGATGTACTCGGAGGCAAAAAGAAAAAAGAAAACACAAAAGATAGTAGACAAAAGGAATACCAAGTCTGGGGACATATTTATTAAACTTTGCTGCTCTGCTGTCTGTGCCAATGTCACTCACTCCAGACAAAGCAAGCATGTTGCGCTAGCAGTATATTCTGCCTGTTTCCTGAGTTGAGTTTAAGATGTATTAATCAGGAAGCTCACTGCGGACAGCAGTGCAAGCAGACATACTGTGGCTTCTGATCAGATTAGCTACCTAAGTTTCTGCAAATAGAACTTTATTCCTGAAGTGATCTTTGTGTATATTTAAATGCAAGTGTAACTCTGCTGAAGACAGTGACTCTGTGAGTGTGACTACTCACCTGAGTAACATTAGGAATGTGTGTAATGAGCTGCAGTGTCAGGGCATAGCAGTGCATAAACCGTTCATTTCAGTTATCTGATAAGAGGTAATTTGAAATTGTTTAGTGATAAAATGAAGGTTTCAAGCAACTTACATTTTTCATTCTGCATGCTGCTTTGTATGCACAGGCCTCTGTTTGCACAAGGCTTTGAGACCAGAGCAGTGCCATTGCATTCACAGAAAAATGTGTGAAGAGGTACCAAGCAGGGAGGAAAAACATTAAAAATGGCAAAAAATAAAAATGAAAATAAAATAAAACAACAAAGAAACAGTAATAGTGTGTATGCATCCATCATCCTAACTAGAAAAGGAAAAAAAAAAAAAAACAACAATATAAATAGTACTCTGATTTGCAGTACTAATGCATATACATTCATCAACCTAGCCATGAATCAAAGTTGCAGCGTAGCAAGGATAGCAATGAAGCTGCATAAATACTGAAATATGAGTTGTGAATACAAATATCTTTAAAATAAATTTTAAAAGTAAAAGATTGTCCAGAGGTGAGAAATCTCGCGTGCAGATTCTAAGCTTGCAAACTTCAATATTCATAAACTGGAGAGTCTAGAGGTTCTCTCACAGTCCATGGGATTTCTCCCATGCTTAAAGCTAAATGCATGCCAGCTAAATGCATGACTGTATGTCAGTCATTTATATATCTCAAAGTATATGTTCTGCAAATACAGAAAGGCAAGAATGTTTCATTCATAAATAATATTTTATATGTCTTTCATAAATAATAGCTTAGATATCTACCACCCATGTTTAATAATATCAGCATCTCAGTTAATCCAATACTGTGGGGCAATGTTAAAGTATTCTGGAATGTCATCTTACCTTTTCCTTCAGAGAGGCTCAGTGTGATAGCTGACAGTTAGGCTGCACTGTATCCCAAGGATCTGCTGAAGCTTCCTGGTTGTGGATGGTTTTCAGTAGGCAAGGTACAAGATGAACAAACAGGTCCACTAGGATTCTCTCTTGCATCTTGCCTGGTGTCAGATGTTGGAGTCATTGCATGCTCTTTTTCACACGCTTGCTTCATATGGTCAGCATTGCATACAGCCACACCTCGAGTACTGTGTTCAGTTTTGGGCCCCTCACTACAAGAAGGACATTGAGGCCCTGGAGCGTGTTCAGAGAAGGGCAACAAAACTGGTGAGGGGTCTGGAGCACAAGTCTTATGAGGAGCGGCTGAGGGAGCTGGGATTGTTTAGTCTGGAGAAGAGGAGGCTCAGAGGAGACCTTATTGCACTCTACCACTTCCTGAAGGGGGGTTGTGGTGAGGAGGGGGTGGGCCTCTTCTCCCTGATAAATAACGACAGGACGAGAGGGAATGGCCACAAGTTGCACCGGGGAAGATTTAGATTAGACCTGAGGAAACATTTTTTCTCTGAAAGAGTGGTCAGGCACTGGAATGGCCTGCCTAGGGAGGTGGTTGAGGCACCATCCCTAGCGCTGTTCAAGAAGCGTTTAGATGAGGTGCTAAGGGATTTGATTTAGTAGTTGGGTAGGGATAGTGATAGGAGGATGGTTGGACTAGATGATCTTGTAGGTCCTTTCCAACCTTATGAACCTATGAACCTATGAGGTACAAGCCATCTTAGAGGATGCTTGGCTCTGCTCTTGCTGTCTCTGTCCTTTCAGTAAATAGGAACAAAAACTATTTGGGAATCCAAAGTTGTATTTATATTTGATTTTGGGAAGTTCTCTCTCCTTTGAGATTTAGATAGCTTATTCCCAACTGTGTGTGTAATAAAATATATATTTTTTTAATTTGTGAAAAGTCTTTGTAAGGCCCTTCTGTGAAGCCATGCTGTTCTTCAGAAAGCATAGCAGCACCTGTGTTGTTCTGTATTCTTTCCTTTTCTCTTGCTTTCTACATCTAAAATCCTAATTTTATACCTGTTGTCATTATTTCTCATTCCTCCTTGTTCTTTTTTTTTTTTGCTGCTCTCTCCATCTTTCACCATCTCTCTAATTCTTTCTACTCATTTGCCTTCCTTTTCTGATCCACTTCTGCTCTTTTCTGTTTCTAGAGCACTTTTCTAAATCAAGAATTTGCTGAGAGTTACCTCCCAAGTTCTTATGACAAGTTACCCTCCTTTATAGCAATTTAAAGTACACTGTTGAGACAGAAACAATGTCTGAAGACCTTGTTTTGCAGACGTGGTTTAGCCTTCCCTATGTAGTTACAAAGATAATGACATTTCCTAATCTAGCTGATACTGTTCAATGAAGCTGTGAAAGAATATCAGACATAAACATATTGACTTCTTTTGAAATCTCTGCTTTGCTGGTCAGATTCTTACACCCTGTACTCAGCGTGTGCTCTGAAAAGAGCTCTGTTTTGTCCTAGAAGATAGCTCTTGTCAAGGCCATTCCTGAGTCACTGCATGCTCAAGTCTGCACAGAAGCTTCTCTGTTTTCTTCCCTCTCTTTTCACTTCTTTGGTCTAGTTTTCAAGGAACACAGTTCTTGACTCTTCGTGGTTGGACCAGAACTCAGCAGTTTCTTATAATAAAAGATCTGAATTACCACCTGCTTTCACTTGCACTCAGTGAAATTTCACTCTCACAAATCTTTGTTATCAGAGGAACTATGAGACTATTTCTTTGCTAACCCTCTTCCATCCAAAGCACCTACTAGACATTTAAGCTAAATGATTTTACCTCTGAGTGCCTTACCAAAGCAGTAAATGTAGCGTGAAAGACTGTGCAGTGCTTTAAACATTATTGCCCAGTCTTGTGATTTAGCTTCAGGACACTTTGACATCAGTGGCTTTTTTCACACTTTGGTCTATTCTTCTCCCACAGGCTCTTGTCTCTGTGGTCTCCTGACAATGATTTCTGAGCTAAACACCATCTTTTTGTCCTGTGAGCTATGCTGGTACTGAACAGGCTTGCAACACTAACCTGCTCTTGCTGAACTCATAGTGTTCTCAGAGCACATCATGTCAAATCTAAGTGTGGTATGGTAGCAAACAGCCCCCATTTGCAAAGCATGCATGGGAATGAAAAATGCCCCAAAATGTGTTTGTTGTTTCTGAATTGTTATCCTCTGTCCCCCTCCTGGCTTACATTTCTCAACAATCCTTGAGGCTATTCTTCTTATCTATTGTTATTAAACATGTACTCCAAATACATCATGAACTGTTTTCAAATATGGTAATTTATCACATTGTGCTTTCCAGTTACATGATTTTTCCCTTCACTTTTTAACTTCTGGAGATGAAGTGTTGCTCCTTCCTGCATGTAGGACCTCATCTATGATACAGTTATGTCAGTGCAAGTTGCAGCTCAGCATAAAAGGATGTGATAATGGGAAAAAGTAACCTCTGGCACCTTCTGCTACAGTAAATAAGAATTACTTCTGAACTTCCCAAAGCCTGTTGTGGATCATCTGCTATGAGTGATATAAGCTAGTAGAAGACTTTGTCATGACAAAAATGTACAGGTGTCTGTTGCAGAGCTAAAGTAAATAAATGAAGCTTCTTACATCTGGAAGACATACTGCCCCATGGTTTCATGCTTCTATCCTGCACATATAGCAGCAGAGATAATGAGCAACTTTCATTTTTCTAATTCAGTAGTTATGTTGCCTAAGTCATTAGTACTATATTACAGTAAGTTGTCATGTGTTCCTCCTTGGTTGTCACAAAGTACATTTCTGTTTTGCCTCATTTTTCCTGGCTCTGTGTGTTGTGAATTTTTCACTTGTAGTAGGAGATTAAAATGAAAATGCCATCTCCATCATAACACCTAGGAATTTACAGACTTTATACTCAGCAGAGAAGTGACCAGATTGATTTTCTTTAAACATCCAAATGCAACCTACATTTTGTTTCTTCGTGTTTGTCCCAGAGGAAAATAAGCTATGCAAGACATTTCTTGCATAACATGCTATTTGTAGAGGACTAAAATATGTTGTATAATTTGTTCAGTTGATTCTTCTATCACCCTGTCTTGCTAGGTTATATTTATATATTAGGTCTATATATACACATTTGTTTTCATAGCCACATTCATAAATATGCTCATGACTATGATAAATGTCCTGTAGATGTGCATTTTATTTTCATTACATTTGTCAGTACTGTAAAATATCTGAAGGAAAAGAACAAGAAATAAGGTTACATCTAAACTCATTTAGAAGAAAAATACCAATCCATTTCTTTAATCATCAGTGCCACATTTCCCTGTGTGTTTCATATTCACAAGTTGCTGAAATAAACAGAGTAGAAAAAGTAAATGTCAATAGCAGTGTATGTATGAAGATACACTTAAATTGTTATATGATTAATATCAAATAAAAATATAATATAAACGAGTCAATTAAAGATTCACTTTAGATTATAATTGTAGATTACACATGTAGATTGCAAGACAAGAAAGATGTGTCCAAACTAAGTGCACTATTCTGAATCTGTAATATCTCTACCTAAGTCAGTGGAATCAATCTGGATTTTCCTTACCTTTTTTCTTTAATCAGAACCTGATCCAATAGTAACAGGGCCAGAACATATGTAAATATTACAGTGAATATGCTAAGAAATATGCATCACCTCCAGATGGAATGACAACCAGAGTTCAGTGGTTTACTGTCCTTTTCTCAGTTACTGACATGAGAACTAAAGATATGGTTATGGGGAAGGAAATCTTAATGGTCACTCCTACTGAATTGAATAAAAAAATGTAGGTGGAAAATTTACCAGTGCTAAATGTTGATATTTCCAATTACTTCCTCAGCAGCTAAAATAAAGTGATATTAGGAAATACTGTGTATATTCTCTTACAGCATAGCACAGATTGTGCCACACAAAAGGGAAAATAGCTTTCTCTGTGTATCGTCATACTGCTTTGATTTGCACTTGAGCTTTAAAGCATGTGCTATGAAACAAGCGCTGGAGGAGCTGAAGCTTTCTGTCTTTTGAAACACTCAGTAAAACTCCTCAGAGGGATTCTCTGTATCTTTTCTTCTTGTTGCTCACAAAAAGTAAAGAATGTGGAAACAGACACTGTGACAAAGAACAGCAGTATGGAAAGCTTGTTAAATCCTTCTGGAAGTGTTTTGTTATCTAATGCTAAGGAAAAATCTCAGTCTCAGGAGTGTAGCTAAGATAAGGAAAGCAACAGCTGCAGTCAGTCTGAGTCTATGGGGTGGAGTGCATCCAACCTCTGCAGAACTGTACAGTCTTACACCAAGCATCAAACTGGGGGCAGTCTGAGTGGAGTACACAGTACGAAACTGTGAATGGATAGAAAGCTGAGAGATGCACAGTACGTGTTTTGCTGTAACTACTCCCAGACTTAAGATTGCAGTGTTTTTGGCTTTCAGTTTTGTAGTGACTTAGCTAGGGCAAACTTACAAGGTGGCATGCACAGTAGTTGAATGGTCCTTTGAGAAGGACCAATCCAAACTGGGAAAAGTAGAGAGAAACATTTCTGAACACTGCAGACTGCTAAGAAACACAAGCCAGTGTTGTGCTCAGAAAGATATGTGCTAATGGATAAATGAACCAAAAGAGAGCTCATAATAAAGAATATAGTTGGCAGGGCTATGTTTACAGAGGACCTCAGCCATGGTAAAGTTAGCAATAGAGACATTGTTCGTTGCTCAGATGCTGGTCTGACTGGCTTAGCCTGTCCCCTGGCTACAGGTCTTTTCCAAACCAAGTGCAGGGGAAAAAATATCAGACAAAACAAAAGTTGCTGGCTGTACATACTTGCTTTCACAAAAATCATTTCCCTTTGTTGTGGTATGTAATTAAATGTCTTAACTGAGCTTACAGTTTGTGTTCATTTGGCAATCTTCACTTGTAATAGAAATCTTTTTTCCTAAAAACAATACAAGTTGCATCTATCAAGCATATGTTGTCTCAGAAAAAAAAAATAATAATAATAATAATAATAATAATAATCCAGATAGACCAAAGACTTCATGGTGTGTAAAACATCCTCCTCTGATGCAAAAAATAAAAATAAAATAAAATAAAATGAAATAAAATGAAATGAAATAAAATAAAATAAAATAAAATAAAATAAAATAAAATAAAATAAAATAAAATAGGCACTTTTTTCTTCTAAGATAAAACAGTGAATTCAGGGTTTTCAATCCATCTTCCACATATCATTTTTAAAAGCTTTTCATTTCTTCACAGACACTTTATACATAAAAATACTTGCTTCTATAAATATTTTAATGAAGTTATTATTTCTCTCTGCAATCTGTTACCAGATATAATGGATATTTACTTGCTGTAATATTCAGTTGTCAGGGTCCATATTTGGCATAAAGTAAATATCTAATGTGGTAAAGAAACACCTGAATTAAAATAATCTCTACTCTAGAGTAAATCACTTCTCTCTCTTCTCTCCGTGCTACTACTCTGTGGCAATACAGATTGCTTGTCCGTTGAGTGAAAGGGTCAGACTGAGTTCTGTGACTTCTCCAGGTGCTATAGTGACAGCAATGACCCATTGGTTCTGAGAAGAAAAAAGTTAATGAAAAAAGTAATAGAAAAAGAGGGTGTGCAAACCTTTTAACCAGTTTCAAAGCAGGTTGTATCAATGGGTGCTTGCAGGTTGGCAAGCTAATGTGATGTGACTTATAAATAACTTAATTAAGGTTGCACAGTAAGTCAGTGTCACAAGTGAAAAGTGAATAAAGTTTCCTGAGCTCTAGTGCAGCAACCCAACCTACTGAATCCAACTTGAGGTAGCTGGCGTTCACTTTATTACCATAATCTATATTTCAAAGTACCCTTTTCTGTATTCTTTCCAGTTGCTTGAGTACACCAATTCCTTGTGATAGACATTACAGCAGTGGCAAGGCATCATGCTATCAAGCTATTTCATAGCACATCACTTCTCAAGTCCATGAACCTCTTGGTTTGTTCTTTGTTGTTTGGAATGCTTGGGATTTTCTCATCAGGATATTTGTAATTATGTAGCACTTCATCCATTCTACACACAGCTCTGGATATTAGTTAGAACCATGTGCATTCAAACTAAGGATTTCAGTCTGTGAACTCATTTTATCTTAATAAATAAAATGAATGAAATTAAATGCAACTATGAAGTAAAATTTGCTGAGGATGATTTCTTGCTTGGTATTGTTAGAACAATACTATCCAAGTAAAAATGTATTTCTCCTGGCCCTGTGGAATCTCCCATGGTATGAATTAAAGAGGAAAGGTAAGCACTCAGTGTCAGTGGTGGAATAATTATAGCAAATTGAAGAAAGCTTGGGATAGAAACCATTGTAACAAATTAACAAATTACTTTATGTTTCAAGCCTGTAGATTAAAATTCCCATTGAAATAAGAAACGGGTATTTTCTCTATCACCTATTGCTCAGCCACAGTGCTGAGGGAAATCAAAGAGGCTGTGAAGGCAGAGCAGCAGCTCACAGCTTGAGGCTGGGTCTACACCTCTGCAGAAGGGTCTAACACTCATCTGAAAGTGGAGCCATGTCGATTTTTTTGACGGTCAGCAGCTGTCCCATGAAGCAGCTAGCTCATAAACTCTGGAGGAGAAAAGCATCTTTAAATGTCATTGTTTTGATGACTTGACTAGATAGCATATAGGATCTGGTTCAAAATGCCATTTAATAACATTACTGCATAGTAGCTGCTGATCCTTGTAGATGTAACAAAAACTGGGTATAACTGCTTGCAATGTCAAATATGGAGCATCATAAAACTGAGGGGTTTTTTTGTGTTTTGTTTTTTTGTTTATAAAGGAAGGTGAATTTGCCGAAATTCACAGCAGAAATCTGCTAAATCACAAGTGACATGGGAAGGATGGTTGGAGTAAATTGCTCATGGATTTTTCCAGTGCAAGAACTGTGGACATTGAAAGATTTAGGAAGTAGCAGCTCAAAACAACCCAAAGAAGGATATTTTTTTCAGAAAGCATTTAATTAAGCTTCAAAACAGAATGTTGGAAATACGGAAAGCTTGTATGGACTCCATTGACCTCCCAGAAGTACAGAAGTCCTCATGGCCCTGGACATTACAAGAGAACCAAGAGATGGCTCCTCTACCAAAATGTTTGCAGTTTAAATGTGAAAGCACAAATAAAATTTTATAAAACTCATTTTATAGGTAGGAACATGAGGGACAGAAAGATTAGAAGCTAGGAATGCATTAAAACAGAACCCACGTATCTAGACTCTGTGAATAGAGCTTCACCCCTAGGCCAATTTTTCCTATTTTGCATCAGTGTAAAGTGTTTATTCACACTGCTTGTCCAACACAGGATTTTTTCACCCTCTCACACAGATCACACAAATCATTTTCAAAAAGTCAAGCTGATAGAGAGTTACGTTCTTGTTGTGCAACAAACGAAATGTCACATTTTCCTTGTTGACTATTTAATGGTGGAATAATGTGCTTATCAGTTCTCCTTGTACTGCAGCCTGTCCGCACAGACAAGTCATCAGTCACCATGATAAAGAAGAAAGAACATCCCTAAGATATTTTTATCTGTAGGCTGGGAAATGTTAATCATTTTTCAACTGGTAGCTGTTCACTCTTATTCACACTTCTGGATGATCCTCTCATGGTGATTGTTAATTTTGTCTTCTCTGTAAGATGATCTGTAGACAGTTGTCCAAATTCTGAAATGTTTGAAGGCATGGCCAGACACTGGTGAAAGGAGGTAATAGGTTAAACCCCCTACAGTACCACATGCAACTTATGAGCACGCAAATTGACCTGTTGTATATTGTCACCTTGTTGTATACTTTTGCCCTTTCAGATCTACTGAACTAGCTGCATGCATAATATTCTTTCACCCAGATTTGTCACAATAAATGAATATTTTTAAGCACAGTGAATAGTGTCTTATTTCACCTAAATCACTTTTGGAGAGCTAAGTTGCATGTGTGGTTACAATATCTTTGCTCCTCTCTCTGGTTCTCCACGTGATTATGGTAAAAGCATCTAGGTAAGCACAGGGAATGGCTTTAGAGAAGAATCTGGATTTTTTCTTAGCCAAATCTACCCTAGTATTATAGTTACAGCATTTATCCATGTTGACAAATTCCCCAGAAGGCCCCAGCCCCCACCATGTACATGCACACACATGCTACATATATGTGGACATCACACACACCTGTTCCCACTGCCTTCCCAGGGTGTTCACAGGCCTGCTTGCCATATCCTGCTTTCACCATCAGTAGGTGCCCTGCTGAGTTGTTATTCCAGCAGTTCAGAAGATCAGTACCCAGAGAAAGAAGCAGACTGCGCAAATCTGCTATCTAAATCAATAGAGACAGCAAGCATAAGTTCATAAGTTCATAAGGTTGGAAAGGACCTATAAGATCATCTAGTCCAACCATCCTCCTATCACTATCTCTACCCAACTACTAAATTAAGTCCTTTAGCACCTCATCTAAACGCTTCTTGAACAGCGCTAGGGATGGTGCCTCAACCACCTCCCTAGGCAGGCCATTCCAGTGCCTGACCACTCTTTCAGAAAAGAAATGCTTCCTGAGGTCTAATCTAAATCTTCCCTGGCGCAACTTGTGGCCATTCCCTCTTGTCCTGTCATTACTTATCAGGGAGAAGAGGCCTACCCCCTCCTCACCACAACCCCCCTTCAGGAAGTGGTAGAGTGCAATAAGGTCTCCTCTGAGCCTCCTCTTCTCCAGACTAAACAATCCCAGCTCCCTCAGCCGCTCCTCATAAGACTTGTGCTCCAGGCCCCTCACCAGTTTTGTTGCCCTTCTCTGAACACGCTCCAGGGCCTCAATGTCCTTCTTGTAGTGAGGGGCCCAAAACTGAACACAGTACTCGAGGTGCGGCCGTACCAGAGCTGAGTACAGGGGGATGATCACCTCCCTGCTCCTGCTGGCTACACTATTTCTAATACAGGCCAGGATGCTGTTGGCCTTCTTAGCCACCTGGGCACACTGCCGGCTCATGTTGAGCCGAGCATCAACCAACACCCCCAGGTCCTTTTCCTCTCTACATTCTTCAAGCCATTCTGCCCCAAGCCTATAGCATTGCATGGGGTTATTGTGGCCAAAGTGCAGGACCCGGCACTTGGTCTTATTGAACCTCATCCCATTTTGCTCAGCCCAGCTGTTCAGCCTATCCAAATCCCTCTGAAGGGCCTCCCTACCCTCAGGCAGTTTGACACATCCTCCCAGCTTTGTGTCATCTGCAAACTTACTGAGGGTACACTCAATTCCCTCGTCTAGGTCATCAATAAAGATATTAAACAAGATGGGCCCCAAAACTGACCCTTGGGGGACACCACTCGTTACAGGACGCCAGCTGGACTTAACTCCATTAACCACTACCCTCTGGGCACGGCCCTCCAGCCAGTTCTCCACCCAGAGAAGAGTGAACCTGTCCACACCACGGGCTGCCAGTTTCCTTAGGAGAATACTGTGGGAGACCGTGTCAAAGGCCTTGCTGAAGTCCAGGTAGACTACATCAACAGCCTTTCCCTCATCTACCTGTCTGGATCTTACTTTAGTGCCTTAGCATGGCACTAAAGTCTTAAGAAGTAAAACTTGGACAAGCAGAATGGCTGCCAAGGGGGAGGCTTTTGATGGAATGAGAGAATTGGGAAGATAGCAGAGGTAAACTTTTTCTGAGCCCTTCTGCAATGACGCTACGCTTTAACATAAGGAAAAAAGGGAAACATGCGTAGAAAAAATATTTATCCTTCTGAGATCTGTTCTCTATGTTAATTCCCATCCAATCCTAGGTCTTAACCTACAATCTTCCTTATTCCAGGGCTGGCAATCTTTCAACAAAGTAAGGGTAGGTTGTATTTTTCTTTCCCCAGTCAGCTATTAAGTGAGCCAATGGAAACTTGGCGGGCAGCTGAAGATGTGCCTCTGCCTGTGTCAGGAGCTCTCAGTTCCTTCTGAATTTGGAGCCCCGTGGGGGCTAGAAGCAAATGCATCTCTCAGATATCTCTTTGGAAGTGCTACAGTTCCCTGACTGCCTAGATCCCACTTCTATGTCTGCTTGATAAACCATCCTTTCCTTGCTGTTGTCTTCCTCTGCTCTCTGCAGATGGGCTATAGTGGGGCAGACAACTCTAAGAATTAAATTGCACAGCATACCAGCCCTGGTACCTGTTATACAGAAGGATACAGCCAGGTGGAACAGTGTTGCTGAAGTATAATCTTAGTTATGCATTTCTAGAGGCACTTTTCTATTTGTTCTAAAACAGAGACCACAGGGGGGAATATATTTTCTGCAGAGAACATCTAAATACTGAAGACATGGCTGGGACAGCAAGAGTTGAGATTACTTTCTCATAGACTACTTGAATAACTAAACATACAAGAGCAGTGGCATCTGTGGGATAAGCCAGCCCCACCCTTCACAATTAGGGCAAAAACCCCATGTGAGTTGACAGCATCTGTAGGTTGCCAACTACTCCCATGTGTCAGGTACTGAACTGTCCCAGGAATGCTGATGTCTCTGGAAATTATGCAGTATATGCTTTGAAAACAGATTCTGAAGCAGCCCCTTAACCTAAGGGGAACTTGATCGTTCAATGATTACCTACACGTTCTGCTAGATCAAAGAAAGCTGCCCTTTATATTTGTGGGTATATATGAGGACCATATGTTGGCTTCTTATTCTGCGCTCCCTGGGGAGGAGCTCTCTTGTGAACTTGTACAAGATGGAAACAGCTGTAATAAATCCCAGTGTGTAATGTGAATCCCAAGTTTAGTGGGTTTGACTTTTAAAAATGCAAATACACGCAGGCCCTGATGACTTCAATAGCATTTATGGGTGCTCAGTGCTTGTATAAATGTCACACTATTTATAACATATTTCTGTGTACTTTTTTTATATTCTCTGATGGCCTGTCTCTTTTCCACTGTGATATCCTTGACTGACACAATCACATCAGGATGTAGCATGTGTTTGAATAATTAAGAAAATACAAATAAAAGTTATCTTTATTCTAGTCCTTGTTTTTCCATTACTCAACCACCAAAGATAACAGTACCATTTTTTCTACTGTTTTTTACATTCTATGGAAGACAAATACCTTTAGTTCAGCAGTGGTTTATTAAGTCTTACAAGTCCAATCATTTGCTCCTGAATTTTTCCCTCTAAGCCTTAGAAAATTGTTTCTGCTATATCCAAACTCATGCCAACTTCTTGGCTTCTTGGCCGCAATCCATCAGCGAGTGCTCTGCTAAGAACCACTTTGAGACTCTCCTTGAACCTCTTCTTCTTGCTGCTTCCTACGAAGAAGTAGACCAGAGGGTTGATGCTGCTGTTGACGGTGGAGAGAACAATGGTGACATGGTTCTGCTGGCTGAGCAAAGATGACCAATGGTGATAGTTCAGAAGGTACAACAGCCTCATGGGCATGGCAAATATGAGGAAGACAATGACAGTGGCCACGATGATGATGTAGAGCTTTGATGAATGAGGTCTCAGGGAGTTACGATGAATCCTGATGACCAAGATCAGGCTGGACAGAATCATTAGAGGAATGAAGATCAGGAAAGTCAGGATCCATATGAAGATAAGCATTGCTTGGCAATGGTTGGCATCATCAAATTGTTCCTTTGTTGAATCATCTTTGCATGTTAAGTATTCGGCTATTGTCATCAGAAAAGACAGAGTCCACAGAATTGCACACACAATTGCTGATTGGTGCTGTGACCGGTGGCAGCGGTACCAGATCGGGTAAACAATAGACAGACACCTCTCAATACTGATGGCTGTCAGGAGATAGAGACCAGTATTATATCCGAGAAGAAAGACAATAGACAGTGTGGTGGTTATATAGTAGTAAAAGCCATACGCGAATCCAAAGCCAGCAATGTACTCAATTGACAGAATAAATATACAAAACAGTAAGGAGATGTCAGCAATGGACAGGTGTGTGATGTACGCAGTGAATGGATTTCTTTTGATCTGGAAGCAGAGGCACCAGAGGACAATTCCATTTTCACAAAAACCCAGGAAGGAGATGATCATAATTACCCAAAGTGGGGTCAATATCTCCCAGACTCTTTCCTGTGTAGAAATGTTTCTGTGCATTGAGATGTTCTCTGTGCCTTCACTGGGATGAAACGTTATGTTTGACTCATCCATGGGGAAAGCTCAAGTTTGGATAGCACAGCTCTTCCTTCTGTAAATATGTATAAAAATATACTGTGAATATTGTGTGTTCCTCCCCTCCCCTTGTTCTTTCTATTTTGTGGACCCTGATTTTCTGCTCAGATCTGAAAGCCTTATCTCTGATATACTAATGCTAGCTGAAACCCAGCTGGAACTATTCCAAGTAAGACTGCTAAGCCCATCTAGCAAAATCACTGAGCTTTCCTCTCTGTGGGGTTCAGCTTATGGTTGCTAAACCACAACTACAGAGATGCGCTTGAAGAGCTCCTGAACATGCAACCTCTGTCACCTTGCAAAGTTCCATAATGCACGGGACACAGATAGTACTGGTGGTTCTTACTGAAGCACTATATTGTTCCCAGACAGGTCTGTTCAGCTCCCTTTGAAGCTAATGACAATTTGAAGTTTTACATATGTATTTCAAGTGAATATGGCACAACACAAAATACTGTGTGTCAAAAACTCGATACCAATACCTTTCCCAGGAAGGTTTTAATTTTTTAAGTAAAATTAGTGTGTAGTTACACAGCTCAATATTTCCTCCAAGTGCTACGTTGCGGGAATGGAAAATGATGTAGTTTTGGGGCAGTCATATTTGTTCAATGTTAAGTGTCACTTATCAAAATATACAACCATAGAATTCATAGGATATCCTGAGTTGGAATGAACCCACAAGGATCATCGAGACCAACTCCAGTATAACATAATCTTACCATGTTTAAGGACAGTGAACCACTTAACAGATCTACAAATACCCTGCAAACATTACAAACCCAACCCATCACAAAAAGCCGTTGTTCAGATTCCCTTCTAATTGTTGTAATGGTTAGAACTGTTGCTTTGGAACAAGTTCTCCCTCCGAAAGTCTCCTTTTATTCCACAAGAGAGAATACATAGCACTGGCTTCCGCTGATTTTCATTGGTATGTAGAGATGTGTCGTGTCCCCTTCCCTGTTAGCTTCCTACCTGCCTTGGTGATAATGTAAACTCAGATCCCTTGCTGATTTACTGATGTTCCAAGGAATAACTACTGGCAATAAGCTTGCCCATCTGTCTCAGTTCATCTATATAGGTTGCTCTAGGTGTTAACATGCCATAATGGGAATTTACCTACATCATCAAGCAGTCAAGAACATCAAATGCAAGGGAAAGAAGTTTTACTGGGGATAAATCTTGCAATGATAATTTAAACAGATCCACTGACTCCAATCACAAATTTTCCCTCATGAGCCCTGGGTTTCCCATGTTCACAACAGCTTCTTAAGACAGGACATCACAGTCTAAAAAAGAGCACTGGTAAACAACCTGGGAAGACTCAGGGCTTGCTGGCATTTAAACCTGCACAAAAATGGTAATGATGATCTCACCTGTATGTTGACTGTGCCACCGTCTGAGACTTAGTCGGAAGGAACAAACAACATAGCTGGAAATGTGGAAGACAAGTGAGCGTGAATGAAGCAGGTAAGTGCAGTGACTGGAACAAGTGGCGGGAGTTCCCAAAAGCAGTGCTCTGGAAAAGCTATGTAAGGAAGGTGCTCAAACACTGTGCTACTGGAAGTGCAATAAAACTTCACACGAGAAAAGGAGAGGAGAATCTATCTCCTTCAAGAGTTGAAAGAAATAGAAACGAACAGTATGAAAAGACTCAGTCATGTGTTTGATTCATATATCTGTATCAATAAGCTATTTCTCTCTGGAGAGTAAAGTGAAGAACAAAAAGCTCTGGACTTACTACAGTCATTCCCACAAGAAAGCATTCAGAGATGAGAATGGAAAGAATCTTTTCCTTCCAGATAGATCCATGATCTGTTCAGATTTCCCTGAAGCTGATGAAGAACTTTCTTGAAGAAGTTGAAGATTACCTTTTCCAACCATTTGTCTTTGGTAAGACAGAGAGCAAATAGTCACTCCAACCATGACTCCCTCAAAAATAAGCACGCAGTTGTCCCATTGCTCAAAATGACTGAGGCACACCAAGGAAAAAGCCCCACATCTGAAGCTGTGCTTCAGATGGCATCACTCAGTAGTTGGCAAGTCATCTGTCTGAAAGCCTGGGAGTTAACTATTGTGGGAACTGAATGGCAGTATATGGAAACTTATCCTGAGCTGTCACAATACCAGGAGACATAGTTTAAACAAACAAACACAAAGTGAGCAGGAAATCTATTTGGGGAAGAGAAAATCTGAAGGAAAAATTTCAGTTTAGAATTGTGCCACCAAATACCATCTAAAACAATACAAGTTGATTTGTAAATGTGTCTTAAATTACTTTTTAATGTAAGAAAGCAAGGAAGAAGAGAAAGTGAAAAAAAAAGGAGAGAGAAAGGAAGGAAGGAAGGAAGGAAGGAAGGAAGGAAGGAAGGAAGGAAGGAAGGAAGGAAGGAAGGAAGGAAGGAAGGAAGGAAGGAAGGAAGGAAGGAAGGAAGGAAGGAAGGAAGGAAGGAAGGAAGGAAGGAAGGAAGGAAGGAAGGAAGGAAGGAAGGAAGGAAGGAAGGAAGGAAGGAAGGAAGGAAGGGAGGAAGGGAGGAAGGGAGGAAGGGAGGAAGGGAGGAAGGGAGGAAGGGAGGAAGGGAGGAAGGGAGGAAGGGAGGAAGGGAGGAAGGGAGGAAGGGAGGAAGGGAGGAAGGGAGGAAGGGAGGAAGGGAGGAAGGGAGGAAGGGAGGAAGGGAGGAAGGGAGGAAGGGAGGAAGGGAGGAAGGGAGGAAGGGAGGAAGGGAGGAAGGGAGGAAGGGAGGGAGGGAGGGAGGGAGGGAGGGAGGGAGGGAGGGAGGGAGGGAGGGAGGGAGGGAGGGAGGGAGGGAGGGAGGGAGGGAGGGAGGGAGGGAGGGAGGGAGGGAGGGAGGGAGGAAGGGAGGAAGGGAGGAAGGGAGGAAGGGAGGAAGGGAGGGAGGGAGGGAGGGAGGGAGGGAGGGAGGGAGGGAGGGAGGGAGGGAGGGAGGGAGGGAGGGAGGGAGGGAGGAGGAGGGAGGGAGGGAGGGAGGGAGGGAGGGAGGAAAAGGAAGGAAGGAATACTAAACCAGAGAACAAAGAAAATAAGTCTTTTGAGTTAGTGTCATACATACATTTCTGTTGGTAAAAATTATATTCCAAGATTATTCTAAAAAAAACAAACAAGCAAGTAAACATACAACAACATCAACAAAAAAGAAAAACAACACAGAAATATGAAGTAAAAGTCATTTCTCGAGATTTAAACACTCTCCCCTGAAAAGTTCAAACAAGCTTAGGAGAAGATGAAAGTCCCTGAGGGTGTCCCCTGCTTTTGCCCCACATATTAGGTTGTTTTTCTATTCAGATATTAGCAGAAAAAAACATTCTTCGCCAAAAAAGGAGAGAATTTGCTTGGTCTTCTCCTTTAGATGTTTAACTAAAACTACCAAATCCCCAAGTGGGAAAAGCTACTAACAAACATTATATGATTCGGTGATTCTATGAGAAATAAATGACCCCAAAGGGAGGGTCAGAATAAAGTTAGGGAAGTAACAGAGAGAAGTGAAAACAACCTCTAATTGGCTTTTTGTTTGTTTAAATTGTAATCTTCCTTACATAGAACAGCTACAGGACCAAAAATTCCAAGCTGCTCTGGAAAGGAAAACACCTGTTCTTTACCCTTAAAATGTGACATGCATGTGAGTAATGAGGATGATCATTGTAGGAATCCATTAGCATTTCAAGTTCGACCAGCTGCTCATTTTTATAGACCACTCAGTCTGCTGTGCAGAAGTGTTCCAAAATCAGGGATGCCGTTGCCTCTGTGTCTAGGGGTGGATGGTAGTTTCTGATAACTCATACACACACAGCATTTCCTTCATGTCTGATTCTTAAGGCATCATCACTCATCATCAACATGGCCGAGGCAGCAGTGTGAAACCTGGTCTATGGGGGAATAGATCACAAACCCAGATTGTACCTGGTAACTTAAGGGGTGAAAGGAGGCCTGAATATGGCAGGGTGACATAATACTTGCTGACTGTTGGAGTATTCATATCTGCTAGGAGACTGAGTGGTTATTTCTGAATCAGTTTAACTATTCAGATGTTGAACAAGGGGACTACAATAGCAAAGCATGGAACCCCAGCACAGCTCAGAATTAGAAATGAGCAGTAGCAATGAACTCACAAATGCCAGTATAAACACTATTCACTTAAATCTAAATTGATTATGCAGCAAGATATGGTATGAATGATGATTTATCCTAAAACCTTTCTATGAGACATCAACTTGGTGGGAGAGAGCAGCCTAGAAATAAATGTAGATTGAATGTACAGTTTCAAACACCCTGAATGTACACAGCTGGCAGTGTTGCTTTTTTATAGTTTTGCATTGAGCCTTTGAACCATTCATATTCTGTCTTCAGTGTGACACTGCTTGTGCAACCCAGAGGTGAAATCAGCCAGTTTGGATAGAAAAGCACTGTAGCTGCATTTCATGCAATATCAGGTGGAGGGGTTTACCAGCTTGGGTGCATCACATGTGATGTTCTGGATAGGTGCTTGTGCCTCTACATCCTGACACAGCATTGGTGAGAAAGCAGACAGGAGACAATTGCAGGGAGTTTCCCAAATCACAGAAGAGTGGGAAATGCAGGAGAGTAGGGGGAACTGAGGGGCTCTTAGTGATGCTGTGAGATTGAAAGAAACTAATGTAAATGAACATGGTTTCCTTTTGTCCATCTTTCTGTGTTTTTTGGAGAGGGGGGAAGGAAAAATATAAAATATAATTTTAGAAGTTATAGTAAATAAATGGAAAAGGTACTCGTGGTCAAATAATTGCCATCTCTACTAAAATCCTCAAGCATCTACCTGTCAAAGAATCTCTGTGACCTATTTCTGAGCTATTGGTTTAGAAAAGTTCTTTGTGAGTGGAAATGTGCTCCTGCACTCTGCCTGTACCTCACCAAGCCACAGAGAGGGGGGAACCTGGGCAGTCCTGTTTTTCTCTCCAATCTTATTAAAGTACAAAACGTCTGTCTTCTTTCTTCTCAAACCAGGCTTACTTCATTCTGCACTCTCGTCTGCTGCTAGCTGCTCTTTGTCCATCTTCGGTTAACAACATTGTGTCCCTGTTTCCCTCTTCATGAGTAATCACCAGGAGCCCTTCACAAAACCTTGCTCACATGGATGGCTTCTGTCTTCAGCTACACCGAATGTGAGGAGTTGTCTCTATCCTTGAAACAGGCTTGGGGTTCCAAAGCTGCACAGGCCTGTCCGTAACCTACCTGTTAGTGCTAACACAAGTAGACGGGTGCTATTTTCTGGGGACAGTGGCATTTGTCCACAACAGAAATCATACTTTTACTAAGGTCACACTAAATCTTATTTCCTTCTTGGGACGGTTACTGGTAGCCCAAACAGCACCATCAAATCCAGAATCATGACACATCAGAAAAGAAAATACGCTGCACCTGCTTGTTGACAGACAACAGCTACCAAGCATTAGGGCCATCAGAATGTAATAGCACGGCACATATGAGTAACTTGTATAAGCAGTTTACACCGTTTAAGCTTCAGTTGTGCATAGCGGAAGTTATAGCGTTAGAAAATGTCTGAGTCAGAGCTTTCCATTATAAAAGGTTGAAATAAATAGTTTGAGTGCCAAGTAGCCAAGAAACTTAGTTTTCATATTGTTTAGGTTGAGATAAGATGGTGTGGTCCCCGTTACCTTACATAGACTGGATACTTTTTTTTTATGATTGAAATGGATGGTAACTGCTGTATAGAGGCACCAGGACTTCAAAAAATCAAGGAAGATGAAATCAGAATTGTTGACAGAGTTTTATGAATACTCATTGGACTCAGACAAAGGTCTGTGATTCCTCAGAGAAACACTTTTGCAAGTCATCTAATGGCATGCTTGCAAGTGTTATTGCTGTGTATGAAAAAAAAAAAAAACAACATTGCTTCTGCCAAATTGTATTTTTAAAGCACAGCAAGAGTAAAAATCAATGGTTATAAGGGTAGACATCACAGGACCTGTATTATCACTGTATCAGAATTCCCTATGAAATTTTCTCCTCTACAAAATGGAAGTAACATGGGAGCACTGGGAGGATAACTTCACATTTGTGAGGTACCTCACTAGCACAGAAATATGTATTAAAAAATATAAGGAATTTACCTACTACTTCAACCTCACTAATGCAGTAAGAACTCAGTTTGATGCCATTACAATAATACCAAGTGGTATTGGCTTTTTTCCCCCCACTTCTCCTGACTTCTTTCCAGAAATGGAACAAAACACTCAGCTGTGTTAACTCATCACAAATTCCAATCCGTGGAAATGAATGTCAGTAGCCAAGCCCATATATGTGAACCCAGACTGCTCTTTTGAGGATTCTAGGCTAGGTATATTCAGTTCCCACAATGACATGGAGGCACATCTTGTCAAAGCTTGAGCATGAGCAGCAATTGGCTGTGTCATCAGCTTGCTCCCAGAAACAGTATTGATTTGTCCTTTTCTACTCATAGATTGGTATGGTAACAGAATTTGCTCTGCAGGGTTGCGATGACACAAAATACTTTAGGTAAGGAACAACAAACTGAAGTTAGAGAAAAAGAAAAGGAAGTTCTGTGTTTTTTAGGAACTTCTTCCTGCATCAGAACCTCAGGTTCTGCACTGGAGAGGCTAAAGAGGCCACAACATTTGTTCCCCCCTGTAATGGTGAATTTGGACTCATTTGAACTATTTTAAATCAGAGTCTTTTATTAATAAAAATTATTTTCCTCGGAAGTATATTCTCTAAGTAGTGTTGTTGCCTCTATTTCCTGCCGCACACATTTCCTAGGACTACATTTTTATTCTTTGGCATGATCTCCCTTCAGCTTTCTGTGCCGAGGACATACAGTCTTGCCCTGTGGGTGACACCAGAGCCATGAAATACATGCCACCAGCTGCGGTTGGGCCAGGCACAGAAAAGGCTTCAGGGCATTTCCCAGGTGGACAGTAATGTCTCTTTGCACAGCCCATGGTGGCCCACAGCTGGCCATGCAGTTAGAAGCCAGAGTAGTACAGAAGTACTCAGTTTGCCACCAGCCCCATCACCAGCACTGCTGCAGTGAAAATTAGAGGGTATTGCCCCAGAAGGGAAGGTTAAAAAAGTGAGAAGGCTGGCAGCTGTCTGTTGCCTGTCCTGTTTATCTGCCTCAATGACTTATATTTTTCTTCCAATTCCTGGCCTAATTTCTTCATACCCTGCTGTGTTTTTCATGCACCCACAACCCCACTGATAGGAATATGCAATCTCATTTAGGAGCGGAGTTCACAAGCATGACTCAAGGCACACTTAATACCCATGACGGTTTGGGTTTTCACCACCTACATTGTCATGCAGACTGTCTGCTGTGGTACACAGAAATCAGACTCTGATCTAAGGTACTTCCTTGGTCCACCTCCAAATACTGATTGACTGTAGGAGACAATGAGACATCAGTCACACAGGTAGACAGGGTCCCCTCATCAGGGTGCACGTACCCATACTCCAGAAGTCTGTGTGGTATACTTTAATATTCATATACTTATCCCATGAAAATTAAACTTGCTGCTCTCCTCACTGAAGAAAGGCCTGGTTTCTGATGGTGTTTTGGGGGGAACAGGTAAGGGGGAAAGAAGACACAATAGGAGACTAAAGCATAGTTGACAGTGTAGATGCCATTGTAGTATGAGCTCCAGGAGCCACACGAAGCTCAGTGCCAAGCAGTGGGATTCATCTCCTTTGTTGGGCAAGTCACTGCAGCCTTTGCCTGCTGGATCACAACCACCAGTTTGATGGCTGCATTGAGACAGAGGAAGTGATGGGAGAACACAGGCTAGGGGCTGTAAACATGCATGGGTTTCTTTTCTGACACCTGTGATAATCACCTGTGGCTGGTGAAATTATTAAACTGCAGTTCAGAATTTGCTAGCCCAACATCAGGGAATGAGCCCCAGGCTACTCTGTGCTTCCCTTCCAGCTTGGCGATCTCAGCTAACTAGTTTTACAGGGGATTCTTGTACTTTCCCAGCTACTTAAGAAGCTGGTAAGCATCCCTGAGTGTGGGATCTTGATGGAGCCTCTGGTATGGGGTACAAACCACTAACACTTCTGAAAGGCAAGCTCAGTACAGCATGGCTTAAATCACATTGACTACGTTCATGCATGTGTTTGGGTCCTTTGTTCGATCCAGGCCTTAATGTTTCAGTCTTCACATTTTCATTAGCTGGAAAGAAACAGTTGAAAGGATGGCACTGTGTCACATTCCTGCAAGTGCAAATCTTCCTTGATATTGGATTTCACGTGCAGGTTTCCTGAAGGTGTGCTGTGCCAGGCAAAACAAAGCCAGGCTTTTCAAGCATTCAGCCTATTGTGTCAGTGGTGAAATAGACTTCCCCAGTGGAAACGTGTGATTAAGTGCAATTATACCTTCTGGCTTCAAAGAAAAGTATTTTAATGCAACAGGAGGCACATGCTCTGGTTTAGTTCACAGCCAAGAACACTCTCAACTACAGTAACCTGCTCAATCTTTGAGTGACAGAACTCATATTTTTGCTTGTTCCTCACATATCTCAAACACATTCCTGTATGACAAGTGGAGCAGCCATTTGTATCACTCTCAGGCACTCTTGCTGTAGTACCACCAGGCAAGTTATGTGTTTATGCTTTGGAAAGCCTTTCTTTTCATAGTGAATGTTGCATAAAAGTGCCTCTGGAATAGGCACAGGTGGCCCCTCCCTTCTAGGGTCATGTTTTTCTCATATGACAAAGCCAAGCTGTTTGTCTCAGATGAGGAATTGGAAACACTTCTGGGGAAAAGGAGGGAAATCATTTCCTTTTTGAGTCTGTGCCCTAGACTGTTCTACTCTTGGGTAACTTCCCAAACTGATGGATGTAGAAGCCAGAGATGCCCTCTTGGGGCTATGAAAAGGCCTGGATTGCCAAGTCTTCTCTTTGACAGCTGATCTGAAAACAAACAGACCTTAAAATAGGATTTCTACCATTGCATTGGCTTCAAGTTTTCAGCCCTAAGTTGAAATGGACCAGGAAAAAGGGGCAGAGTAAGAGTTGTGCCTTCTTTGTGCTTCATTTTACTTCTTTGTCCATAGTTTCTATTTGTTTATTCCTATCTTCTTCCTTTTCCCTGTTTCTTGTCTTTTTTGCTCTGCCATTGCTTTTGTCACATACTTGGGCTGGAGTTCTCTCAAGATGATGTTAACTTCCTTCTTGTGACCACTTGAACTGTCAGACAAGGCTTGAGAGACTGGGAAAATAAAACGGGAAGAATGATGGAAAGGATAAAAATGGTGTGCAAAATCAATACAGAAAGCATGCATTTTCAGTATCTCTCTGTGGTTCTCATCTCTGCACTTCTGCCTAGCAGGTTTCTGCACTCAGCCAGTCACACCCTTCTCCTTAACACCACCAACAATAAAAGCTCTTCTCTTCCTATGCATTCATTCCACGTATCACCCACCAGCTTCAAGGGCTGTCCTCACGCTTTCTTCCACAGTGCTCCTGCCTCAGCCAGATTGTCTGATTATTTACATGAAGTCTTCATTAGAAACAGGTCTTCCAGGACACAGGCATACATGCATGCTCTCACTATGAGCATGGTGGCTGCTACTAAATGTGTAATTTTTTAGATATGGAATTACTGTTTTCTTAAAAAAAAAAAAAAAAAAAAAAAAAAGATGGCATTATTCAAAATAAAATAAATGATTTTCAAGTGAGCCTGAGAAAAGAGAAGCCAGGCCCAGCTTGTTTTCCAAGTGTAGCTTCATGAATGTTTTCTGTCAGGGTGTTTACGGGTAGACTCTAGAGAGGAATAGCTTCTGGGGTGATTATGAGAGGATTATCCTCACTACTTCCCAAAATCAAGCACTTACCTAGCAGAGGTCAAGGGGACCTCTTCTAATCCATGTCCTCACATATTCATAGATGGTTGTCTTTCTCTTTTCACAAGGCAAAATTGGGAGAATATGGCTTGTCTGATCCTATTCACATTGAAGTCTCCAGCAAAGCGCCTCTCAGCTTGACTGGGAATGGGAACAACCTGAAACTTGCTTGTATTTTGAGTTATATTTTTGTTCTAGAAAATGGAGAAAAACTGCCTATGAAGGACACTTTTTTCTTCCAATTAGGAACTGTCACATCAGACAGAATCTAAATTGCCAGAGAACGCTGCCCTGGCTGACAAGATTGTATCATCTCTAACATGATACTGTGCCTAGGCTGCGAAGAGGGCTGGCTGTCAAGAGAAGCATTGTGTGAGGCAAGCTGGGAAAAGAATGGAGAGAAAATCCTGTGCACTTTTAGTATGATGAGCTTGGACACAGGATTTTTTTATGTAATTATAAGTTCGACTTTGGAAAGGAAGAGCTTCCTCCTAGTCCCATGTTCTCAGTTAGTGATTTCACGCCAGTTTACTGAAAAAATAAAAAAAAAAGAAAAAAAAAAGAAAAGAAAGAAGTATATTTTCATTTTTGTCTGTTTCAGAGAGAACAGTTTCTGCTCTTGGGAATTCTAGATTTGAGTGCTGTGTCCATGGCACTGTTATTAATAAGTCTGCTTATTTAATCTGATCATGGGTATGTCTGGGACTTTCCATTCCTGTAAGACCAGTGAAGCCTTCAATTTCCTATTTGTTGGATGTAGCACATCTTGTTGTTAGAGGAAGAAAAGGGCCATCTCCTGTGACTCCCTGGAGACTGGAGCTGCCTAAAATATTTACCAAAGCAAATGTATGCCTCCGAACCCACAGCTCCTCTTCATGGGAGCTGGAAGAGTGCACGGGTCTTCCCAGAGCCCAGCATCCGCACTCTGCCGGGGCAGCAGGTGTGGGCACTGCCAGTGCAGGATAGGAGCCACAGCAAATGCCTCCTGTCTGATTTTGCTTACAAAAAGAAAAGTAATTTGAATTGTGATGCTGGTTCGTTTATAGTTTTTAAATAATGCAATCAAGCACTCACATTTTTTTCTGAGTCTTTTTAATTAATTGAGTGTACAATTGAGTGTACGTAAGCTACCTAAAGGGGTTTTGCTGCTTCGTTCAAAATTCATAGATCAAATGCACCAAAATGAAACTCTCTCTCTCTCTCTCTCTCTGTATATATATATATATATATATATATACCCCAGCTCTCATTTTTAGAGACTGGTGGCAAGATTTGATTTATATTTATATACTTTAAAAACTCCCTGCATTTTCCTGAGAGCTGCATGAATGCAGGTTTTAAGGCCGTGCTTCGCCCTTGTTGACAGGAGATAAGCCAGGAGGCGCTGGGAAAGGTAGCGGTGGCGGTGCGTGTACCCAGTATTTCCTCACAGCAGGCATGCTGAGCCCCAGTGACAGCTCTCAGCAGCAGTAAGTGTTGTATAGGAGTATGGCTGGCATTGTACTTCAAGCACATTATGCTTTCTCATTTCTACTGACTTAGTATTGTCTGGTGTGGGACTGGTCCCCCAGTCCAAAACAACCACCAGCAATGCACCCAGCATGGTGAAACAAGCCTCAGGACCATGGCTTCCTACCGGACGACCCCCATGCTCCTCTCAGAAGCTGATGAAAGGCCATGATAGCACCTCTTGGACAGGCCAAGACAGGTCCAAAGCACCACCTTCATTTCCCTCACAGCTTTTGTCCTGTGAAGCTACCATTGTCTTCCAAGGAACAAGTGTGAGATGTGCTGAGGTCTGTCTGCCTTATCAAAGAGCAAATAATGGAAAGATTTGCTTCTGAAAGGGAAGATTTGGAAGGATCACACAGCACACAGCCCTCTGTGTGTAAAGCAAAGTCCAACAAGGCAACAGAAGTGGCAGGAGGGAGGATGGTGCCTTTCTTGCTTCCCCAGTGCCTCATCGTGCTGTGTTAGTGCCTGAGGTAGGCTTTTCAGCAGGATGGCTCTGGCACTGAAAGGCATTTGCAGAGCAAAGCAGCACCATGAGCAGAAATTTTCTTCATTCCCCATCCAGACTCAGTTCTGATGACTTTTGTGAATATTTTCAGTTGCTAATAATTTCAATTGCATTAGCACCAAAGTGCCAGTTCTTACAGAAATTTCATTCTTTCGAATAAATCTTTTTCTCTTTCCTAAGGAAAAGGATTTTAGAGAGCACAAGCCAACAACGCAGATGAGCTCGCACAGATCTGCAAGCTTCCCTCTCTGATTTTATTTTGGATATTGAAAATAACTGAAAACAGCACACCAGAACTAAAGGAATCCATGCTGCACACCCAACTAGATCCTTGGAAACAAATTACTGCAAAGAAGCTCATAACTTGCATGGAAAATGTAGGTCCTAATCCTGCAAAAAACTGAGTGGTATTGGCTATTATTACCAGAAAAGCAAAAAGAGATGCTTGGTGTTTTGTAGAATGTTTTGTTTTGTTTTGTTTTGATTTTCAAAGTCCGTTTAAATACGAGCAAACTCCACCAGACAGCAAAGAATGCAAGATCACATGAGATAGTTACATATTTATCCCTGGGTATATTTGTATATTAAAACAATGCATTAATTGTCATTTCAACACCAGTGACAAATCATTTTGATGTATGACTTTGTGTACTCTAGAAAAAATACAAACTTTTAGATGACATAAACATAGCTATAGAAAACTGTTGTGACTTTGATGGCAATTATGATGTTATCAGACTGGTTTCAGTGAATAACATTTAGTAGCTGACTAAATACTTGTCAATACAGATAATTTGCTAACATTTTCACATTTGCTGGGTTCTTATCACAAGAGAAGTACTCATTGTTTCAGGGCTGTGGGTTATTAATACCTATCCTCAGAAGTAAGGTCAGTAGGTCCACATCATGTGTTTTTTTCCTAGTTACTTATTTTCAAGCACTGCTATTTAAATGAGAATATCTGTTGTGCCATCAGCTCAATGCTGTCAGCCTGGACATATACACAGCTTGCAGAATTTTATTCCTAACCTTTGCAGCAGCCCTCTCTAATGAGTGGCTTTCTCTCTGCAAAGAACTATTTTTACTTTCCCCCTTTCAGCTTGAGATGAGATCTTTGTAACCTAGCTGCAACAAGGAACTGGGAATCGCTCAGTACAATATTTGTAAACAAATGTGCAGAACAAAATACATATCAGCTTTAGCTCTGGGGTGCTTAATAAACCTGTCACTCCTTGTGTGAAGTGATTTAATTGACGTAATATTCATGGACTGTATATATTCTCTTCCAAATATATGAGACTCATAAGAAATTAATTTATTTACAATCATTCTACATTATAAAACTATTTGATAAGCTGTTAATATGTTTCCACCAGCTGCAGTAATGCAAACTGATGGCAGAATATTAATTCCCCTCATGCTTCACAGAACACCTCAACAAAGTCATGCAGCACATTTTCCCTCATTAGCAGATGGTCAGCAAAGCCTAAGAAGAACAAATCCAATGGCTTAAAAGACAGCACATCATCTCTGAAGGCATTTTTGCCATTTAATGCTTCTCACGCCATGTTGGGATTAGGTGTGAATGGTATCATTCTCTGATTTCTTTGTTTCAAGTTGAAGAGGAGAGACTTACTGCTTATGTCTTAAACTTGTCCATCATTGAGTTTGTCGTTCTCTCCAGCTGCCTTGTGCCATACAGGTTGACACTAGTGGACCTTCTGTCACTGCTTCATCACTGGTCATGGTTTCCTCCACTGGGGACAACACCGGTCTCTTTTGAGAGCCATCAGCACAGAGCAGCATCCGCACACGCTGCTCCCATGTGGAGCCTCTCAGCCTGTGGGTGTGGTGCTTTCCTGATCGCCAGTGGGATAGAGCGCTTCACCAAGTGAAAATCTCACAAGCCCTGCACTCTGGGGGCTCTGGGATAAGCAGTGCAAATAGTTACCTCCTAATTTTACCCCGCTCCTCATGGTTCCCTTTAGTTTGATCTTGTTCACCACTGCCCAAAAGAACCTGCAGCAACAAAGACCCCAGATGAGGCTTTGCGTCACACATCATTGTCACTGTGACAGCATTTCTCATCTTTGCCATGCCCATCAGATTCAGGAGCATTTTGAAATCTGGAACTTCTAAATCAGTGTCGTTCAGACTGCGTTACACTTCTGTCTTGTCCAACGCCATTAGCTGCTGTGCAAACGCATTGGTCTGCCTCTGTGTGAGAGATGGAGTAGGACGAGGTCTGGGAGCTGGTTCAGACAGTAGGGCAGAGAGCCCTGAAGGATGGGGCAGAGATGGCCATTTGAGAACAGGAGCAGAGGCAGGACAGGACTGAGTGGGAAACCCAGGAGTTCAGGCATGAGGTGGGTGTGCATTTCTGAATTCTTAGGACTATAAAGAGAGTCAATCACTATGCAAGATTGCCCAGGAAAATTTCTGAGCCTTGAGCACAAAGCGAAGTGAAAGCCTGACTCCAGGGACTGGCAGTACAGTGGGAGTACACCTCACCAGCTGCTCCTCCCAGGAAAGAACAGGAGGACAGATCCCAGCTGGGCTCAGGGAGGCCAAAGTGCTGGAGCAAAGCCTGTCTTGGCTGCAAGGTCTCTGGGGGAACCACAGAAAAAGCCACCTACGTTCACTAACCAGAAAGATTTGTTCAAAAGCTGGACAACAGAAACCAAGCATGGTGCTAAAGGGTGGGAAGGATGGAGAGCAGCAGGAAAGAAGCACTGCCCCCGACTGCAGGCTGCCCATCCCTCTCAGGGGCTGTGCCAGCCCTCAGGCCTGTCTGCTCAAAGGGGCTGTGTGGGCCTTGAACTGATGTGGCACCTTTTGTCTGGCGCAGATCAGGGGGTGAGCAAATAAAAGATGCCTAAGGGATTATGGAAGAGCTCCAGCTGCCTTTCTGTCCCCATCAGCATGCTTTTCAGTTGTACTTATCATAGGATCATAGAATGGCTTGGGTTGGAAGGGACCCCAAAGATCGTCAAGTTCCAACCTCTCTGCCACTGGCAGGGTTGCCAACCGCTAGATGAAGTACTTGATCAGATTGCCTGGGACCCCATCCAACCATAAACACCTCCATGGATGGGGCATCCACAGCCTCTCTGGGCAGCCTGTTTGAGCACCTCACCACTCTCAGTAAAAAATTCCCCCTGGCATCTCATCTACATCTCCCTTCCTTAGTTTAAAACCATTCCCCATTGACCTGTCACTAGCTACCCATGTAATAAGTTGACTTCCCTCATGTTTATAAACACCTTTAAATACTGGAAGGCCACAATGAGGTCTCTCTGCAGCCTTCTCTCCCTTCCATTGTGATGCCCCCGGTTGCAGACACCCCCCAGCACCCCTCACTGAGCCCCACATATGTCCTGTGGGATCAGTTCCCATGACCCAGCAGCCTTATTGGAGCAATGACATCAAGCAGTTCCAGTCCCACATCCCAGGGGAGGGGCAAGACTCAAGTGGTGTAGGCAGCTGTGGGAGCTTGTGTGTTTGCAAATCCTCTTCTTTATGTAGAAATAACAATGTCTACTGAAGGTGTTTCAGGTGCAGAACGAATCATTTCTGTGTGGTGAGTGAATGTTGCTTGTCCAGTTATGCTGGCTCTAAGTAGTTTTTTAAACAATGGGAAATTATAGCCAGGCATGAACTTTTGGAATCAAAAGCTGGAGGCAAAGCAGAAATTTCTAGCTACATCTTTTAAAGCAAGCTCAGAACATGCGACAGCTGCACCCGATCACTAGAGCCAAGTCTTATGAAACAAATAAAATATTCTGCATTAGATCAAAGTACAGAAAAGGGGCTGTTGATGATTCTCCCACTGATTTCAATGCTTAGAAATTCAGATGAACCTCGGGGGTGTCAGTGGTATTACTATTTGGAATTGCCATTGAAGCCACAAGCAATAAAAATGCTTTAAGACAGAGTTTGGACTACTACTTTTTTTTTTTGTTGTTGCATAATGAAGAATGTTTGGGAGTTGGGCTCTTTTTTTCATAACCCTCACTATCAGTACAAGCAGGAGGATATAAGGATGGAGCACAGCCCTGCTGAAAAGGAATGGGGGGTCCTGGTGGAGGGCCAAGAGCCAGAAATGTGCTCTCACGACCCAGAGAGCCAACCATAACCCAAGCTGCATCAAAAGAAGCGTGGCCAGTAGGGTGTGGGAGGTGATCCTGCTTCTGCTCTGCACTGGCAAGAGCTCACCTGGAGTGCTGCATCCAGAAGTGCAGTCCTCAGCATAGCAGAGCTGTGGACCTGTTGGAGCATGTCCAGAGGAGGGCCACAATGATCCAAGGAATGGAACATCTCGCCTACAAGGACAGGCTGTGAGAGCTGGAGCTGTTCAGCCTAGAGAAGGCTCTGGTGAGACCTGATAGTGGTCTTTCAGTATCTAAAGGGTAGCTGTAAGAAAGAGGAGGGCAGACCCTTTAACAGTCTACTGTGATGGGAGTTTTAGGTTAGATGTAAGGTAGAAATTTTTTACAATAGGACTGGTGAGGCACTGGAACAGGTTGCTCAGAGAAGTGGTGGGTGGGTGCCCCATCCTTGGGGACACCCAAGGTCAGGCTGTATGGGGCTCTGAGCAACCTGATCAAGCTGTAGGTGTCCTTGTTCATTGCAGAGGAGCTGGACCAGATGGCCTTTAAATTCAGTGACCTTCCAACTCAAATGATTGTATGAATGAAATTTCTCAACAACAATCTGCCACAATGGTATTTTAATGTGAGAATACTGAGCTCCTCTGCTGCCAGACTTCCACCCTGAGAGGTCAATAGCAGGAGATGCCCTGAGAGGATACCCAGTGGAATAGAGACATTAACTCAGAAAATAAAAGATATCTAATCATAAACATCTGTCAAAAAAAAAAAAAAAAAGCATATCAAATTGTTCTTGGAAAGATAAATTCTGACCCAAAATGCTCCATTTGCAGGGTTAGATAATTATCAGAGATCTTTACAACTGTTTCACTGGCATTATTCTTTCCAACTTAGAAGCTAAAGTAAAACCATCTAATGGTGCTGAGTTTCTCAATGACTGCTGTTAGGAACTCTGTTGTAGTTTCAGCCCTGATTTTAGGAGGCAGCAGGTTTGATTTCTGAGCTACCAGCTCTTGAAGCCACTCAGCAGCCCTGAGGTGCACTTCTTCAGAGCTGTAGTGACAAGGCAGGTTGCACCACTTCAAATAGGTTTCACAAGAACAAGAAGCACCCCCGCTCCTTGTAGAAGGCGTGTAGGAATGTGTACCACGAGAACTACTCCTGATACTTCAACTTTGGTTAGTAACAATTCCCCAGTCTAGAGAAAAAGCAACAGCTGAGGTCAGAATGGCCATGTTCAGGGAGATTCTGTCTTGATCTAATGCTGCTTACAAAAATCTGAAAATCTGTTCCCACAGCTAAAATTTGCTGCTCTGATTTGTCAGTCTGGCCCCCAGCTAAACCATTTCATGGGAATTGACTGCTAGTACATCTGACTGATGTCTTCAAAAGGCTCTGAGCAAGTGACCTTGGGTTATTACACACTTGTTTCTGAAAATCCACCCCTGAGGAAGAGAACATATTCAACCTTCTCACATTTCTTCTTCATGTATATAAGCTGAATGCAAATGTAACTGGTACATAGTAGGAGTACCTAGTGGATCTACAGTGTGTTAAGTTCTCCCAACTATAACACAGGAAAGCCAAGCCTTGATTCACTACAATATTTTACTTCACAAGGTGAGCCTGTGCCTTGGAGGAGTGGAAAGTATTGTCAAACCTAAGGGGTCTTTACCAAAAAGGGGTGAGAGGAGCTCTGCTTTACTCTGAAATGAAGCTTGTTCTTGAAGCTTGTTCTTGTAGATGAATTGAGAGAGAAATTGGTATTGCTAGGAGCTGATTCACCATTCGTCTGTGTGTCATATGGAAAAGAAAATGGGAGAAAGGAACCAAAATTTAAAGACAATACAATCAACTTCTTTGTTACTTAAAGTGCATGTGCTCTTAAAGTGCTTCTCAGAGGTAACAACTTCTATAACCTCACACTCCTTAGACTGTAAAGATGAAAAGTAAAAGGCTTTACCCTCCCCCCCACCCCCAAATTTTAAGTAGCTATCTGAAAGTGAGAACTTTCCCAAACCACACAGTTCAGAACCTGTGCTTTCCTTGACACAAGGATATCTCTAGTGATGCTAAAAGACAGGAGGAATGACAGAATAAACAGGGAGATACTTGCACTGGTATTTAAAGGAACGCTGTGACAGAAATCCCCATTACTGAAGGGGTTAAAAAAAAAGTCAGATCCGTTACTTGGCTGGCTAGAAGCTATCTTATGAAACAAGAGCTGCAAACCACACGCTGTGCTGAGCTCAAGAACCACATCTGAAGATACAGTGCCCTTTTCTCCAGCACATCAGCAGAGCAGTTATCCATGAGCAACAGAGTGCCAAGCAGACTGCAATAATGTCGTTGCTCTAAGGTCCTCCACCAGAAATAAGCATTTTAGGGTAAAGTAAGGGCAGATTCTATATATTATTTGACTCTGGGCACTGTTAAATTAGGTGCTGACTGATGAAATCTAGAGACCGTTATTTGGACATCACGAATCAGCAGGTTGTTTTTAAGAAGGAAATTTATTAAAAAAAATGTCTTAAGCTTGCAGTCCCTGGGCTGCCAAACAGAGCAGCTGTACCAGACTGACCAACAATGCACACCTGGTGGTATCTTTGGACAAAGGAGCACTCACATGCTGTGCACTAGAAGCAAATGGAAATTGATGCCAACTCACCTGACCTGTGTATATTCTACAAATTGGAAGCCAATAAATTCCCATTAGCTGTGATTATCTTCAGCTCTATCACTGAAATGCACAATGCTCACAGCACTGTAAGTCATTTTATATTCTCAGTAATACTTCATGAGCCTCTGGAGTGGCTTCTGCATCAACTCTGCTCATTTCCAATTGGTAACAGTGACATTTCCCCTGCTTTACAACTGCCGTTAAAAATAGTCTTGTCCATTTCATAACTTCCAGAACTTCAGCACAAATGTGTTCTATGCAGCAGAGCAAGCACTGAGAACATACTGGCTCGTGAATAGCTGCAAAGAACCAATAGAAGATCAAAGTAAATCAGTCATAAAAGAACAATGTGCACCTCTGCAGGAGGGGGTGGTCCTTTGAACAGATAACAAAGAAACACGAACTCAACCCAACACATCCTGTTCAAAACCACTTCTCCAAGAAAGCAATTAAAAACACTATTCTTTTTGCTCATGCTTTATTGAATGAAATGAAAATGAAACACAACAAAGCAAACATTCAAAACGAACAAACAAAAAAATGATCTGTTCCTCAGGGCTCATTTGAGAGAGTTATGGCGAACAGGAAGGAGCTCCTCCAAGCACAAAGGCCAACAGAGACCACAGTGCCACGATACCAGAGACTCTAAAGGGCAAGAATGATAAAACACTGATAATTTTATTCTTGTTTTATTCTTTTCCAGTCTGTGTCACAAAATCACAGAATTGGAGGGGTTGGACGGGACCTCTGTGTCACACCATAAATGCACTACAGACAAGCATTGCTGTCACTGCCTCTCCGGAGAAACATTATTTTGAATCTGGAATTCCCTCCTACTACTGAGTTTTCAGCTCTTCTGTAGAAAGAAACACAGCCATCCCACACCTGGAGACTCTGCCTCTTCCCCCCAGGCTCAGAGCTGGCACTGCAGCTCATCAAGGTCATCCTCTGTCTGTTACCATAGCACATGCTATCTACCCATGGGGAAACCTTCCCTAGTTAATAGAACAAAGTTAATGTCCAACTGCTCAGGGGTGAAAGCTCATAAGCAGTATCCCACAGTCAGCACAGGAGTCTGCTTCTGAACCCCCTGTTCTCTGAGACATGGCTAGAGAGCAGCAGACTGCAGCTGTGACAGAGCCCAGGCACTGAAAGAAATGCCTTTCTCCCCCCTCCTACCCGTTAGATTTCCCTAACTCACTTTAACAAGCAGTTCACGTTTGGAGAGTGCCTCCAGTGGCGATAGACAGAGATGTGCAGCTTAGGGTGATGTCTGTAGTCACGCAGAACACGAACAACACTGTAACAAGAACAGATGTCATTAACCACGGCTCACAGGCTGCTTATGGCATCTCACAGATCAGGGCAGGAATCTCTCTGTTTAAACAGAACGATACAGGAGAGAGCGGGAGAGAACTTGGATTAGAGGGTTAAGGTACAGGAAGTTAGGATTTACTGGTTACTCACTGCTTGTATCTATTGGAGAGCAAAATGAATTGGTTCTCTGAAAGCCGTCTAATATCAAAGCGACAAAGAGGCTGTAGCTCCTGGTAGATCTGCCTTTCATCCAGCCGAGGCCAACCTCGGACATAGACAACCAAGGGAGGGGGGTAGTGGCAGGAAGCATCCTCCCCACAAAAATTCTGGAAAATGTGCAATATTGAGGCATATCTGAATCCAGAAATACGGCAGAAGCACTACTAACAGGACCAGAAAACATGCAAAACGCAACACAAAAATAAGACAGTCCTCCGTACAACACAGCTGATGGTGTGAGATTATGTTTCATCTGCCCTAGGATTTTTTTTCTAAATGTGAGTCATAAAAGCAAACTCACAATTATCGCATAGAAAAAAAAAACAGAAACAGCAACAACATAAGCGGACTAATGCCACCTTCCAGGATAACAAATTCCTTCTGGCAGAAATTCAACCCATCCATGTTTTGAAAGGTCACTTGTGCCAATTGCACGGAGACAACTTCTGCCAAGGTGGGCCCAGGCAAGGGTGGACAGTTCTCCTCTAACGAACAGCTGGGCTATGGACCTACACACCCCACCACCAGGTTACAGACCTGCAATTCATACGTACAATGCTCGAGACGCTGCCTCGGATGAAGTTCACCTTGTTCAAATACTCAGCTAACGTGGTGAGATACTGAGAGAAACAAGGATTGGCCTTCACTGCATCTCTACGTCAGGAAACAAAATGGAACAATACTGTGTTTCTCCAGCAATGCACTGCCACACAAGGTCTCTGAAGCACAGAGCCCTAAATTAGTGAGAAAATGGGTACTTCGAAACTTGGCATCGTCTACAGAAGCCAAAAAGTTGCAAGAAGAGGGAAGGGATTTGAACAATAGCTTAACTGAAGTCACTGAATCACGCAAATTTCAGAAGTGGAAACTAATGGAAAATGATTTGACCCTTAACCAAGTGAACTGACCCCAAGAGAGCTTGTCCAAGGATAAAGGATTCACTGCGCCATTTCCCAACCTCTGAGCAATCTCATGGCCCACGATTTCATTTTTTAAATGTCAGCTTTTACATAAAGCTACTCCTTTCAGATTTATAAAATAACAATCTAATTAGAACAGTGACATTTTCGATGATGCTCTCTTTTATGCAAAAGGAAAGCCTGACCAGAGAACGATAGCCAGAGCCAACTCACGACTTGTTTTCCCTAAGACCCGTCCGTGTAACCATTCCTAATAAACCCTTAAGCTCCACTCACTCTGTCAATCTGCACAGTTGCAAATGAGCTGACTTCAGAAGAACTAGGAGGAGGAACAGTGAGGCAGCATTAGAACAGAACTGTACAAACACAACTGAAGGAAATTTCTTTATAAAGTACGAAACTCACTGAAGTGCTGCGTCACTAAGAACAACGTTATATAAACAAATGCTACTTACCATTAAATAAACAGAGCTACAGGGCAGGAAAGGAATTGTCACGTTGGAACAAAAACTTTCAAGAAGTGCTGAAGCAGCATTTTACCTGAACCACAGAGAAAGGCATCATACGCTGCCTCATGAGGAGACTTCTTATCAGCTGTAAGTGTCCAACAAAATAAAAAAGAAACAAACACATCTAGCACACTGTGGAAATTGCTCAGCCACAGAACCTTAATGTCTGTAAGATCCATTCTGTTCATTCCTCCATTGTTCAGCTGTTCCCTCCCTCCCCTCAAAGCCCTTACATCCTATGGCATGCCTATGATTCTACTGGGTGTTTTAAAACGATCCCAACAAGAAGGCAGCAGTTATACCAACATCTGAAGAGCTCAGTGGGATGCACACAAAAAGAACAAAATCAACTTTCGTGAAGACCTAAACTAAATTGTGATTTATGCTACTGATGGCATGGGAACTGCTTATCAGAATGTCAATGTAAACTCAGCAGTCCTTCCTACTCATACTCATCAATGCTGTGCCTGTGGATATCCACAGATTAAAAAAAAACCCCAACTTGACAAGTGTGCCTAAAAACCGTACCGTATCGCGCAGAGTCACTTGCAAGAGCAATCACTGGACACACTGGATCCATGGGATTTAGGTCGCTGCTGAAGATAAGTGGATGAGTAAGATTTTTGTCTTTCCTCAGTGTGCTAAAGTTACATGCCTGCTCTCCAGTAACCTGTGGCTTCGTTCTAGAAAAGGCTACTGAACATTTCAGAAGGAACTTATAAATTATCCCGTGAGAAGGGGGAGATGCTTTGCTGAATGCAATCTTCCAACTTTTCTGAAAACTAACTCCTAAATACTACTTCAGCCTCTTCCATTCAACCCTGCTAAGGAGTGTATGTGTTCTAACTGCACACAAAAATGTGAATTAAACTGAAAATGAATGGGCTGGACTGAATTTATACTCATGGAATGGCTGAAATGGAAGAACAAAAAACACAAGACCTCTGAGAATCTGCAGTCTGAAACAGCTAAAAACAGTAGCAACACCCACCACAGAATAATACTGTTTTTATAAGCTCTAATTTTCTACCTGATTCTTGGGAGTGGGGTTGAAGGTTGACGGGGGAAATTTTGCTTTTCCTACCAAGTATTTACAACATACAGAAGCAACGTATCCACAGAACAAATGAATAAAGGTAAGTCTAACACACCGCAGCTAAGCTGATGAAATATGGTACCTACTGATGCTCCACTTGATTACTGCACTTAGTCACAGCTTTCAGCTCAGTGCTAAGAGAAGCTTTCTCCTGGGAGCTGGTATTTGAAATCAGTGTTTTCACTGACAACTTAAACTCACTCCTTTCATAACATGCCATAAGCAATATCCAGCTGTACAGCTGTGTATAAGGCTATTTGCAAACAAACCTTGAGACCAATTAAACAAAGGCAGAAAGCCATTACAAAGCTATGAAGTCCTGCTTGGTATTTTGGAATGCAGGCATCTCTACGACCACAAAACTAGAACCAAAGAATACCTCAAGTTAGGAGGAGCCAACAAGGATCAATGAGTCCAACTCCTGACTCCATGCAGAACCAAACAAAATTCAAACTCTCTGTTTGAGAGCAGTGTCCAAATGCTCCTTGAACTCCAGCACTTGGGGCTGTGCCCACTGTCCTACTGTGTAACTGCGCAGTTACACAACAGACACTACAATACACCTTACGGACTCCAGTCCCATAGTGCTATACAAAATTTGACTTATAAAACAAAAATATGATTCCACAATTACTTTATAACAAATACAAGCAAATCTTAAACTCTTAAATTTAAGAAGAAACAAGCTTGAAAACTTTTGGGAGGAAGAAAATTATGAACATACAAAATATTTTTCCCACGAAAACAAAGGAACTACAGAAGCTTTAGACTCCACCACTGACCTGCACAAAACCTCATACGCCTCCAGGAGATTAGATACATGAGGAAACTGGTAGTCCTGCAGAACAAAGCTATGTTAGAAAACCACTTGAGATCATTCACTAGTCTTGCTGCCTTATTAAATGGGATCTGAAATCAGACCATTTCAAGGCAACACTTAGAACTGGTTACAGCTCTGCGACATTCGGGAAAGGTATCTTCTTTTATGGATGAAAGAGATTAAAATCCACATAAAAAGTTCTTTGCATCTCACCTTCCAGATGGATTTTGTTACAGTCTTGGTGTCTATGAGGACAGGAAACAGGTGGTGAATATTCCTTTTAAACTCCTCATAGCTTTCTGAAAGCGAACCACATGAGTAAAGACATGATGAATTTGAGGAGAAGCCAATGGTATTTCAAACGATTAAGAAAAGGAAGTGTACTCAGAGGAATGATGCCCTGCTCCAGCAAGACACAGAAGAGCTGACCAGCACTGCTGCTTGCTAAACTCTGTGGGTGGCTGGAGTGGCGAAGGGTCACCGTCTCCCACCCTCCCATCCCTGCTGCAAGGTACCTGCTGGCAACACAAATCCTGGGGACAGCAGATACACACAGCATTACCTGGCAGGGGGTTGTAGAACTTGTCGTGGAGATGACAGAGGTCCATTAGCATGTTGTGTCCCACCAGGGGCTATTGGAAGAACAAATATAACAGCTCGCTGTGGCACAGTTTTGCAGGACTCAGATGTAACCAACCTCAGGCCTACTCAACAGCTGTAATCCTTTCCTCCCATTGGCAGCATCCACATGCACTCGCACAAAAGTCATTCAGGATGCATGAGTTATATCAGACTAATGCTTTCAGGAAATCAAATTTGTGATCTTTCCGAAGAGGGTATTTTTTTTAGCAGTACTCTATTTTGAGTGGATTTAAGGAACTATGGGATAGATTCCCAGTTCAACTGAGCAGTGGTAGTGTCTTCCAGTGATCAGATCTACAGTCCTATCCAGAATGGGAAGGACATCCTCTGCTTATCACCCATGAAGCCCTCTGAAGCTGAAATTCATTCAATGATCTGGATACAGAATGCAAGAATTGCCATCTATAATCATACCAAGGGTCTACATGGTCCAAGAAACAGGGCTGCCACATGCTAAGAATCATAACTTGTCCAAAAGGCAAAAATCTGCTCAGCTTTCTTAGATGGAGACTCATGCAGTCTAACAAGGATTCTGTGTTGCAGACCCCTGTGTTTACTCAAGCAGACAACTAAACAAACATTGAATGAGCTGAGTCATTTAATACAGACTACTTTATCTTTTATCACGCTTTTACAGACAGCATAGCAAGTTAAATAAAAGATCAAAAAGAAAAAATGAGAGTAGTGATGGGTCATTTTACCTTTCTAGCTTTAACAATTATCTGGAAAAGGTTGGTAAAGCCCCGGGCAGATGTGAGAATGAGCTCTTTCCGGCAAGAGTCATGAGAAGAGCTTTCCAGAAGGTAACGATGCTGTGGACTCACTTTTTTCACCATTATCTAAAAAGAACAGTTACTGGATATCAGCCTTGACACTACTTGTGTATACGGAATGCTGAAGACTCAAGATCCACTTCTAGGCCATGAAAAATGGAGAAAAAATGAGAAAACCTGCATCCCTGAGACCTCAGAGCAGTTTCACTTCTCATTCTTACTGAGATCAGTGCCCCAGTAATACAAGACCTCTTCTAATGGTACCTTATTAATCCTTCTCTTTTTAACAGGATGGATCACAGAATTGTAGGGCTTTTCTCACTCAAAGTATTTTGTGAACATAGGAAAAACAGAAACCAAAGTTATTCAATGTGAGATCCCAAGAAATTATATTCAGAATCAATACTTCCCAGAACATTCCTTCATCACTGCCCTCTCCTCTTAGACCCTTATCATTAAAAGCACAATTAAAAGCACTTCAGAGTTTCCTGTGAGAATGTCAGTCTATTTAGGTGGAAACTCTTTTCAAAAGGTCCAAGGTTACAGCTCACCTCATTTTGTCCAAGAGGCTGTGTCCAAATGTTCTGGAAAGCTTCTCTCAGAACCAGTTGAACATCAAGCATCTGAGAATCTAATACAGAAAAGAAATAGTAAAACCTTTAGAGGTGCAAATAACTCTATTTAGGAAAACACTTTTTTTCTAGACAGAAGGACTAACCAGATGGTTCTGCTCCAGGCTACAAAAAGAAAAGTCCTGAATGATATGATCTTAGTACAGTACTGCACACATGATGACAGCAAAAAATAAAAACAACAACAAAAAAAGCCACATGGAAAATTTCAATCAAATAAGCTTATGGGAGACACAGAGGAAATGAAAAGACCAACTGAAAAGGAGAGGAAGGGGGAAGACAATGAGAGTTCTGAGGAAAAAAAAAAAAAAAAGCTGTGTCTGTGAAAGGTGTCAGAGCAATACAAGCCGCAAGTGGGCTCCTATCCCCACTAGCACTATTTTCCCTGTGGCCTTGTGAGCCTTTCTTGTTGCTGCACATGATCAGTAATATACTCTGGAAGAAGAGCCATCTTCTTCCAAATCATGCTGAACTGAAAACAAGCCTACTGCAGACAAAACCAAAGCTCTCCTGTTTCAGAGCAACTAAGAATTCTCCAGCTGCTACTCAGAAGCACAAAATGGAAGCCAATGACTGCAAAGCAAGCTCTTCTGCCCCGAGCACTCAGACATCCATTTCTGCTGCAGGAAAACCCAATGCCATAACAGCACAGAAAAGCAGAGCTCAGAAACAAATTCCTGATGAAAATGGAGGCATGGACAGAGGCAGGAAAAGACAAGCAGCACCAGACATTCAGAAGTGACGAAGCCACTCAGAGCCTACAGGAAGGCACTCTGCTTCATACCGCTCAGATCCTGCAGAATCACTGTGTCCCCTTCCTTGGCTGCTACCAACCAACAGGTCACTTCATCAATAGCCTTCTTCACCACCTTCATGTTCAGAGCACTAAAACAGGATCAGGGATAAAGGAGAGTGGGGGAAATCGTTTTGTTTGTTTCCATAGACGGAGACCGCTGTGGGGATGCAGAAAAATTTCCCAACTATTCAGCCAAATATCCAGACTGCATCCTGTGATCCTTTCCACCTAAGTATCAGGAAGCACTTCTTTACTGCCCAAGTGAAGAAGCACTGGAATAGGTTGCCCAGAGAAGCTGTGTAAACTTTCTGAGGACCTCTCTCCCTCTTTGGAGATGATCAAAAGCTGCCTGGACGTGGTCCTCGCAAGTAGCTCTTGGTGTCCTGAGCAGAGGCTGGAGCAAATTGCCTCCAGAGACCCCTGCCAGCCTTAGCCATTCTATGATTCCATGATCTAAGTCCTTCTTAGGATAGACCACAGCATGTGGGATCAACAGGTTTTACTCATTTTACAAAACATGATCTGAGAAAAGATAGCTGTCAGCAGCATTGTTATGGGAGCCATCTCTCTGATCAATGCTCACCTGCAGACTTTCCAGCTACCCTCTAGGAGACGCTGGCTAAGCATCTTCTCCTGTAACTCATTCATGTATGGGATTCCATCTTTCAGGAACTGAAGGGGAAAAAATGCCAGGTTGGTTATTCTCCCCTGGCCTTTCTTGCACCAGATTAGGGAACAGCAGGTTAGCCAGGTTCAAACCTGGAAAGTATCTGGAAGATGAGTTTGTGTCTCATTTTAAAAAATACCCTCTTAGAAAATACCAACTGTTGTTAATTTAAGATACATTTTTACATAAAGGAAGGCATGAGCTTTTGTTCTGCTTTCACCTTTCCATTAAGGAAATAATTCACGTGTCAACATAAAAATCACACAACACTACCTGCTTAGAATTGCTAACCAGTGCTGTTATCAACATAGCCTCAGTTTTACGGGAAATGCAGTGATAGAAAAGATGCAGGTAAACTGAGAGCTTCCCACCCTCATGGCTAGCAAAGGCCCTCTGAGCTCTTGTTTACTGACTTGTAAGCTTACTAGAGATGACTCTTGCTCTTCAAAGATGGGGAAATCTGCCTTAGTCTGACAAAGATGTGGTTATTGCCTCTAAGGCACTTCAGAAAGCCACTGCTCCCTCTCCCCATTGAAAATAAACCACACTATGTATTCATACATTAGCAAGAAGCTCTCTACCCCATGAGTATGTGGACTTCAATTCTAATTTCTCCTGTAATTGCACAGACTTCATCTGTTCTAGATTCCTAACTCAGAGACTACCTACCTTATTATAGTCAAAGCCATAGTGAGACAGGAATTGGATGCTAGATGCAGAGAGGGTGAGTTCAGCATCCGTAACTCCCAATGTTGAGGGAAAGAGAAAGAAATTGTATGAATGCACCACGTACCTACAATGAAAAGAAAAACTCCACTAGAAGATAATGACAAGAAATTACATAATCTTCTGCAAGAGACTTCTCCGTAATAGTACAACCACAACTCCTTCATTTTAAAAGAGACAGCGAGGTAACGTGGAAAAGTTGATTTTTACTTACTTGTTTGAATTTTCTTCTGAGAATATTGCTAGCCCTGCAGAAAAGAAATTTTAATTGGAGTGGTGATGTTGGGCTGGTATCTACAAATACTGTGACAATTAGGAACGTGATGACCCTGAGAGAGTGCATTAGCAACTTTAGACCAGTGAGAATTACACGGCCCGCAAGACTTCAAGTTACTTACAGTGTTAAAAGCTGATTCTATTAAACCACGGAGAAGAACAAGCAAGCAACCACAGTAAACCAACAGCAATGTGCACAGAACACAAACACAGCTGCCTGCAGGGCTCAGCAGTAAGGCTGGAGACAATGGGCTCCCTGCCAGCATGGCACTCACCCAGCTGCGCAATGGTGAAGTGCTGCACGCTCTGCCTGATCTTCTGGTACCGCTCAGCTGGGGAGTCCAACAGGCTGATAAATGATAAATGGGGTGGGGAAAGGGATGAGAGTAAGAGGAGCTGCAGTGCACAGGTTTGCTGCCAGAACACATGAGCAGCAACCCTTCCCCACACGTGATGTCCAACACCCTCACCTGGGCTGGTTATTTTGTGGGAAAGCTGAATGTAGGCCGGTAAACTCCAAATCCAGGCCTGTTAAACAACAAACAAAAACATGGAAAGGAAGCACGCATTGCACCTGAGCAAGGACCGTTCCTCAAACCCATCAAGATCAAGCTCCAAAGAGAAGAGATCAACTGTGACCAAAGCGCAGGCTGCACGAGCTGCACAGCGAGATGGCAACAGAGCACAGGGGCCTCAGCCACAAGCCAGGATCGCGGCGGTTCTTGATAAATGAGAGCAGCACCCGCTGTCTTTCTGTTTGCTATGGGGTCTTTATGGAGAAGGCCCTGGAGGGCTTCTCAGCGCACTGCCATTTTCCTTCCAGCGGTCTCCACACGCTTTCACTCCGCAACAGCAACCTCACATCCCCCCCTCCACCCCTTTCCAGCAAACGCTTAGTTCCGGAGGCGCAGCGCCCGAAGGCGGCGGGGCGGGCAGCAGCCACACCACGCAGCCCGCGGCGCTCACCCAGGAAGGCGGCGCGGCCGACGCGGTCCCGCACCCAAGGCAGGCAGCCCGCGAAATCCGACGCCCCCACGTCCATGGCCGCCGCCGGACAGCACGCTCCGCCCGCGGGGCTGACGGGACGGGCAGGCGCACAGGGGCCGGCGTGCCCCGCAGCTGCGCTCCTCGGCCCGCGCGTAGCCGCAACGGGGTGCGGGCTGCAAGGAGTCGTTATGCGAGCGTCAGCTTTTCGGTTTCCTTTTTCACGAAGCGTTGCACGCAGCTTTGGTACTGTTCTAAACTTTCACGTGGTAATGGCGTTTTGCTAAGTCACACACACAGGCACCCGAGTGATAAAGCTGAACCATGACAACGCTTCATTCCAGTTTTAGAAGAAAGGTGTTGTTTAATTTCAGAACCTGAAATATGACACTTCTATTTATTTACAAATATTTTATTATTGGATGCCACGTTCCAACTCTTTCCATTTTCAGTCCCTCGCTGTGCCTGGACACACACACCCAAGGAAGGGAGTGCTGTTCTTTGGAAGTTGCCCCAGTGGTCTCCATGTTACTGGTAGATTCTCCGTGGCTCTCGCAGAACAACACCACCCTCCGTCATCGCTTTTTCAAATTCCTGGATCTTGTTGGAAAGAGAGATGTGAATAAATAGAGAGAATGCAGTCAGTACCCAAACAACACTGTGAACACAGAGCGTGCAGCTTGTCAGGGTCACCTTTTGAACCGTTGCAAGAAAGAACAGGCAAGCCACATAAGAAAAGTAATGGTGAAAATACATAAATTAGTGATTAGAAAGGGAAAAAAAAAAACACTCATCAAGTATAAGGAGACAGGTACTTGCCGAATCACAGCGGTATTCCCAAGGAATAACAGCTTTAAAGTTCACAAAGTTGATTCCCGCTTCCAAACAGCGCTGCGCCATAACGCGGCCAAGGTTTCTGCAGGCTGCAACGCCCTTAGGACTGTACAGCTGCCTCTTTATAGCCCACTCCCGAGTAGAGGCAGATAACACAACATCGCCATTACTGCGCTCCACAAAGGCTTCCACATAATGCTGCGTCCGCTCCAGCCGTAACCTGGGCGAGGGAAAAACGCACCGTGCAGAATGATGCCTTCCCCAGAGAGAACACACTGAAATGCAGTAACCAAAGTTCTGTGTTTTATAACATTGAATGCACTGGAACTATTAATATAATGATTTCTCAATACTGCTTTTATTAACTTGGCAGGCTTTCTTTCTTACTTTATTTGGACACAAAATAGGACTCCTTTTACCAGTTAAAAGGACTGAAGTTCCAGGAGTGACTTTTCAGCAATCACGTGCCTAGCCATAGAGTGCTTCGCATGCACTCGCCCCAAAAACAAACACTGTGCATCTGTACCATGCTGTCTGCATGGGGGAACCGCTCCAGCTGAAAAGAAGCTCTAGGTTTGTCACATAGCCTCTTGAAGTCTAATGCTAAAGGGTCAACTCATTCAATAACCCAAAAAGTACATTTTATGGAAATTCCACATAGTATATATATCACTGATTTTTATTTCTTTTGGAGTCTTCACCTCCTCTAGTGGTCTTCCAACTCACCTGTGCCAGAATTCACGCTTTGGCCACGTTGTCTTCCAGCCACGCTCTTTCCTAGCAAGTGCCAACTGCTCCAGGTTCCGAGGGTTCCTGTTAGTGAACTCTGGGGAAATCACCTCATTCTCCCTTGTGTCTATTTCACTCTCAGATTGGAGGCCAGCTGTAGCTGATGCATAACGGATACCTTAAAGGAAAGCATGAAAAAAAAGAAAACAGGAGGGGAGAACAAACAAAATCACAACAAGTTAGGAATTATATATAACACAAGTAGTAGACCAAATACAAAGCAGTGGGTAACCAGAGCTCGGCCTCTTTCTTCAACTTGTGAGATGGAACATAAGCTAAAAATTGAAGGTACATGGAACATTCAACTATGTTTTAAGAATGTAATACAAACTGGAGAATAATTACAAGATTCTTAGAATTAAAACTCCAAGAAATACCGAAAGTGAACTGCACAAGGAACCAACTGACTACTAAAGAAGTAAAAACCCATCAACCTTGCCCCATCACCAACCATGCTATCACCTTAGGCTTGCAAACTCACTCCGCCACGCGTCTTTTACGTCCTGAACGGCAGCGGGAGCCCCTCCAGCAGGCTACGTCTCAGGGCCCCGCCTCATCCCACAGCAGCCGTTCCCGGTGGCACTACGGGTCTGAGCAGGGCGGAGCAGCCGCACCGTGACACCGACCTGGCAGTACAGGGGCTCGACGCCTCCTGCCGGAGAAGTCTGGCTCAAAGAATACCAGAGCAATCGAACCTACCCGTTCCCCGCGCCTGCAGCCGGCCAGCCGCCAACAACACGCAGCCGCGACCGCCCAGCGCCATGGAGAGCCGGCCCCGCCGCGGCCTCAGACGACAGTGACCTCTCGGGCGCTCAGAGACCGCTGGGCGCCGCCATCTTGGGTGAGGCCGGCACCTCCCTCCGGAAGCCGGAGGAGCACTTCCGCCCACAGCGGGCTGTCACGTGGGACCATTGGGCGGGCTGCTGCGCGCTTATTACGCGAGTTATCCCGGTGTGTGCTTTGTAGGTAGCGCGTTAACGGGGAGAGCCCCGGGAAGCGCGGTGGCTTTGAGTGCCGGCCACTCGTCGCCTTTCTCTAGAGCTAAAGGAAGAAACTCGGGCTCGAGACGAAACAGATCGTGGCTTTGTAACTAGGAGAATAATAAATTCAGTTCAAAAGCGAAGTAACGCATTGTAATACTATTGTCAAAAGTGCGGAAACGCCACACCACAAGATGTCGTGTTAGATCTAGCCGCAGTCCAGAGAAGAGCAATTCCGTACCCACCCAGACAGCCGTTCCCGCCCTACCGGGACAGTGCCGCCAGAGGTCAGCGCGCTAACGCGCATGCGCAAAGCAGCCGCGCACCACCCCGCTTTCTAGAACCTCCTGGAAGCGCTGCCGCCTCTTCTTCGGTCCAGTGGCTTTGTTCAACGGCAAGGACCAATCACGGCTCGAGGCTGGCCGCGCCGCGCCTCCGGATTGGGCGGCCAGGCCACGGTCCCGCCCCTCGTGCCCACGGCCTGCCCACGCCGGTCTCGGGCAGAGCTCCCAGCATTCCAAGGCGGCCCGTTGGGTGTTGTGCGGCTAGGCCTTGCGTCTCTCTGTGTCGCGCCGAGGCCCGGCGGGAAGATGGCGGCGATGGAGGGGCCCCTGGCCGTGTTCGGCGAGCGAACCAGCGGCGACACCATTCGCACGCAGAACGGTAATGGCCGTGCTGCTAGCGGGGCCTGCTAAGCGGGGAGGGAGCGTGGAGGAGGGAACATGGCGCTGCCATGTGCTTCCCCGCCCCGGCTGCTGCCGTAGGGTGCCCGGTGCTGCTGGGGAAACGGGCGCCGTCCGAACTGTGCTTTTCACAAGCATCACACGGCTTTCGCGTTTTTAGTGTGCATCCTTAGGGTGGGGCTACGTGTCCTGGGATTGTCTGTATTTGCGAGAAGGTAAAAGGTATTGAAGGAGCTGATCTGCCTCCTGGTGATTGTGAGGGTTGTTCGGTTCTGATGTGCACTTAAGGTCAGGATTGCCTTAATCTGGCTGAGATGCTCGGTTGTTGCAGCTCTTTTAAAAAAGCTGCTCTAAAGAGCAGCAGTTACACCTTTTGAAGCTCAGAGTGAGGGCCTGCATTGAAGCTGTTCCCATTATACTACCACTTTTTCAATCTCCCGAGGAAGTGGCTATGCTTGTGGGATAGAGGAAAAACTTGCCACGGTCTGAAGGAAAAGGTTGATTGTATCTTTTTCCTACATGAAGTTGGCAGAACAACACATAAATAAGCTGCTTTGTTAGATGCTCCATTATCATTTCAGTGCCTGAACGCCCCTCACTTTAAACTTTCATGACTAAAAGGGTTTTAAGTATTTATGTTAGTTACAGACTTAATTAAGGCAAGAAGATAGGTTATTAGTTCTTATATCTTACGTTATATGGTTGTACCGTAGGTGTGTATCTACCTTGCTACGTGCTTCTTGTATTTCATACTGCTTAGTACCAGCAAACAATTAGAGTGTTTAGGCAAACTGAAATTGATCCTAAGTTAGTTTATTTCATCTAAAGTTTCTGAAAGTTTTTTTTTTTTTAACCTTGATTTTTTGTTTTTCATTTATGCAGTTACTGCTGCATCTGCTATTGCCAACATTGTGAAAAGTTCCTTGGGGCCAGTTGGTCTGGATAAGATGTTGGTGGATGAAATTGGGGTAAGTAAGTAAGTTTTTTCTTAAGTGGAAGTTACCAGGAAGTTTTTTATTCCTGTACAAGTGCTTCCACCTAGCGTGCTTCCTAGGTCTCATGTTCGTGTACTTGTTTGGAGTTCATATGGTGTGGAAGGAGGAGCACTTAAGTTAAGTAGCACTCAGGTGGTTCATGCTGTATCGCATCAGCAGTTTTTGTATTACAGTTGGTCTTTTTCTACATATAAAAACTACTACTTGAAAAAATCACTTTGACTCAAATGAATATCAAATGCTGAAGTCAGACCTCGTGATGGTGTTGACTTGTATACCCTGATATCTTCACTCTGAGGCACAACAGAATAGTGATTTCAGCTAACTCTTAACAACTCTAAAATCTGCTTTTTTGCAATTCAGATTATTCAGAGTTTTCATTGTAGAGTACCACAATAAAATACAGTATTGGAGGTGATTCACTACTTCGTTGTGAGCATGATACGTGCAGAACATTTGATATCTAACTAGTATTTCTGATGATAATGAAGTGGCAGTCCTGCCCTGGTAACAATGGGTCACTTGGTTACAAAAAATAAACATTTTGTATAAATAGCCATTTCACAAGTATTTATGAAGAAAAAATAGTGTTCTGTTATATTAACTTTGTGAAATGTGACAGAAAAAACAATAGACATTTTGTACTAATATTCAATTTCTGAAAACTAGGATGTGACCATTACTAATGATGGTGCCACCATTCTGAAACTGCTGGAGGTCGAACATCCTGCTGCAAAAGTCCTGTGTGAGCTGGCAGACCTACAAGACAAAGAAGTCGGTGATGGGACAACCTCAGTGGTATGCAAAAAGTTGTACAGGCAGATGCAACAAATGTCAGTGTTTTGTGATCTCATTTTTTCTTAAAGTGGGTTACAGAATACAGAAATCAGTTGTGTGCTTATATTTTATAGATGGTTTTTTTCTATATGCAGTTGGTGTACTGGGATGAAACTTAATCCCTGCAGAATATTAGTTGATTTTTTTTTCCTTTCTTGAAATCAGGGCTAGGTTTTGAATTGACATTTTTAGTTTCTAAGCAGTGTGAAAGTAAAGCACTAAAACTAATGGGTAAGAATGGTGAGTGCTGTAAGAAGTTCTAGGGAAGTGAAAACTATTAAGCTGTTTACAATTGGGTGGCTTTTTCATAAGGTCAGTTTTAGGAGTTTTTTTTCTGCTGAATAGAGAGTGAACCATTGGGGATTTGACTTTGTACTGTATGACAGCAGTCAGTTGTTTTGGTTGTATGGAATACGTATGTTTGGTGTTTGTATTTCAAACAGGTAATCATTGCTGCAGAACTGCTGAAAAATGCAGACGAACTAGTCAAACAGAAAATCCATCCTACCTCCATTATTGGTGGCTACCGACTTGCTTGCAAGTAAGGAACAGATAGATTTGAATTATATTGCATTTTCCAGGTACAATAACTGCGTGCTTTTTGTTCTGTTTTTATAACTGCATTAATGAAGATTTCTTTGTGCAAAAAGGATACTGTGGTTTCATTGTTCTTAACTGTTTTAATTCTGCATTTGCATACTGTCATGTAAGTCATTTAACTGTCTGAGGAGAACTGATTTGGTTTCTGTGTAACACTTAGCAGGGCTGAGGGCATGAGATTTGTCTTCTGTAAAGGTGGCGTTCTTTATCAGCATTTTGTCTTTATTCTACAGGGAAGCAGTTCGCTACATCAATGAAAACCTTATTATTAACACAGACGAGTTAGGCAGGGAATGCCTAATTAATGCTGCTAAAACATCTATGTCCTCGAAAATTATAGGAATGTATCCTTTAACTTGGTTCAGTTATTTTGTGCTCAGAGAGCTTGATCGGTTGGGCTAGTTTCTTTTACAGCAGCAGAAAAGATAAAGTATTCTCCCGTTCATAACAAGGATGCGAAGAACATTTCACTGGTGTTGTTATCTGGCATGGGAGAGCATGTCCAGACCTTTCCAAGTTATTTGAACCTGAATAAGGACACCGTAATAGATGGAACTGTATTTCTTCCTTACTACTGTACATGCTAATGCTCTGTGTAAAGGAACTAAATGAAATTTCATAAGTATCAGAGGAGTGAAACTGCAGGAAAGAAGGTTGTGTTTTGGTTGATAGTGACAGAAACAACTGTATTCCTTGACCTTTGTGCTAATGGGATATGTACTGTAATAGATGTTTCTGTTAAGTGCAAAAAAGAGTGTCAAACACGAGCTTTGCACCAGTGTGTCCTAATTTTCTTCTCATTGTTCCAATGAGTTGCTCATTCCTTTAAAAAAAATCATATTTTATACAAGAAAGTCAGCTTTTTTTCTTTTCCATTCCTTAAGCACAACAGTAGTTTTCATCCTGAGTTTTAACCTTGACAGCATTTTAGAGATGGTGATTTCTTTGCAAATATGGTGGTGGATGCTGCGATGGCAGTTAAATACACAGACCAGAAGGGGCAGGCCCGGTATCCAATCAACTCTGTTAATGTTTTGAAGGCACATGGCCGTAGCCAAAAAGAGAGCATTCTTGTGAATGGTTATGCTCTGAACTGCGTGGTGGGCTCACAGGGTAAGAACATATACTGTGTTTCATAAAGTTTTTGTGTGAGTTTGGTACTTAGTCATTCTGCATGGATCTTCTGACTGACATTGGGAGACTTCTGGTGTTTCGATTCCCAAATAGAGTTGCTTTGTGGTTAAGTAACATAGAAGTGTGTGAGACTGATGGTTAGAAGTCTCTGTTAGTATTTTCTTACCCTCAGGCAGAACTGGAGATTGAAAAAAACAAGTTGATTAAATAACTGACATGTAAAAGCAGCGTTATTTTCTGATGTGAACTTGAGGGTCTGTTAATTCAGTTTGACACAGCCATTTTCCTTCTTCCCTTTTGTACTCTGTCCTTAGGTATGACAAAGAGAATAGTTAATGCAAAGATTGCGTGCCTTGACTTCAGTCTGCAGAAAGCAAAAATGAAGCTTGGTGTTCAGGTTGTTATCACGGACCCTGAGAAGCTGGACCAGATAAGGCAAAGGTGTGTGGGAGGTTGACTTAACAGCCAGTGGGATTCAGAGGCTTAATTGATCTCTTCAGTTCGTTTCAAAGAAATGCACATACACTTGGGTAGTGCTTCATTCTTGCAGAACTCTGCATGGCGATTTCAGGACATTGGTTAATGGAACTTAATTATGAAATCCTAAATCTGTTTTTAATTTACACATTGCCCTTGCAGAGAATCAGACATTACAAAAGAAAGGATCCAGAAGATTTTGGCCACCGGTGCTAACGTTATTCTAACCACTGGAGGTATTGATGACATGTGTCTGAAATACTTTGTTGATGCTGGTGCCATGGCAGTACGAAGAGTTGTAAAGAGGGATCTTAAGCGGATTGCGAAGGCATCAGGAGGTATGTTGTGGGGTAAATAACTCACAAGGATGGTACTTCACAAAGAAATAGTATAGATGATGGTATATTTTGAGTAGGTCTATATAGACAGTATACAAATAATACAAAAGAGAAGATGGCTCACCTTCAGGATGACAAGGCTCACGGGGAACTCCACATGGGAGAGATCTCCGAGAAGGGATCCATCCCTGGTGGTGGTCAGCCCTTAAATGGGGTCTGGGAGAGGTGGAACCAGGCTCCACCCCTTCCAATCACACAGGTATATCACCTTCACCTGTGCCCCCATGGCTGACTTGGTGCTCACCTCAGGTGACCAATCAGTGGCTCGGGCCGTGATCAGCAGTTCCCATACATATGTGTATGTGAAAAGCTTCTTCAAATAAATGCTGTAACTAATGTTCAAAGTAAGTCCTCAAGGCGTGTGGGCCATGCAAGGGGAGGATAAGGAATGCTCAACCACTTCCATTGTGTTTTAACTTTACCATTCCTCTTAAGGAACTTCTGGTTCTTGAAAATGCTGCAAAAACTGAGCAAAACCAATAACACTGATGACAAACTGTAGGGTACCATTGCTATGTGAGATTTAATTAATCTTTGCTCTGCTGAGGTGCTGCTAATTGAAGAAAAAATTGCTTACTCTGCTTGTACTTGTTTTGTGTGTCTGATGTGCTTCTGAGAAGTTGGCAAAGGATGTGTTGGAACTGAATGCTAATTTCACGGTTTTTTTGTTTGTTAAAGCAACCATATGTTCAACCCTTGCAAACCTTGAAGGTGAAGAAAGTTTTGAGGCATTAATGCTGGGACAGGCAGAAGAAGTGATTCAAGAGAGAATCTGTGATGATGAACTGATCTTAATCAAGAAGTAAGGACCTCTTTGAGAATACTGTTTTGTGTATGATTTTTCTCTTGGATTTGAGATAAAATCCCATTTATTTGCTTCCATGCTATCTCAGTGGCATGAGTAGTTATACGCATGGGAAAGAGTATATCAAGTCCACTGCAAATGAGAGGTGAAAGTAGCAGTATTTCATCTTGTCTGCTGGGGCTGGACAGCTGTTACAGCAACCATGATTTATCAGATGGTTAGATAGGCTGTATTTAACATTTAGTTATAGTTTCTTTAACAAGAATATACTTGTGTATTGACTTAGCTTCTTTTGATCTCGGTGTTCAGTGATCTCAGTGTTCAGCTTACTGTAGTCTCTTTCTGTAGTTGTTTCTGAGGGAATCAAATACACTTACTCACTTGTATGACAGCTTTTTGTGTGTTTTTTCAACAAAGCTGCCTTCTTATTCCTGTATTTCACAGCACAAAGGCTCGTACTTCAGCATCCATCATTTTACGAGGAGCTAACGACTTCATGTGTGATGAAATGGAACGATCTATACACGATGCTCTCTGTGTTGTTAAAAGAGTATTGGAATCCAAGTCTGTGGTTCCAGGTGGTGGTGCTGTAGAGGCAGCACTTTCAATATATCTTGAAAATTATGCAACAAGTATGGTGAGTGTTAAACAGACAAGTAACAGCACACGTGTGTTTTGTTAGGACAGCATGGATATTCTTCCTTCTACCAGAAATCAGTTGTATGGTTCTTGAAAGCATAATCATTTTACAGAGTTGTAAGATGCTTCTTACAAACAGAAAACATGAATTGCTGATAATTCAACTAAATGTGAAAGATGTTTTGTCCTGCTGTCTTAATTGTGGCTGTGCTTTTCTTATCCCATCAGCGACAGTGAGTTAGTTTTAAAACTGTTCTCTTTTTAGGGATCACGTGAACAACTTGCAATAGCAGAATTTGCAAGATCTCTCTTAATAATTCCAAATACACTGGCAGTGAATGCTGCTCAAGATGCTACAGATCTTGTTGCAAAGTTACGAGCATTCCACAATGAGGCTCAAGTTAATCCTGATCGCAAAAATCTGAAATGGCAAGTATCAGTATGGAAGTATCTCTAAGTGGGTGGGAGAGTTGGGTGGAAAACTGTTCTGATGGTTTAGGGAGCCATAATTTGCCTGCGGAACAGTGTAGGCTGTCCCTGAATTATTTTCCCTCTGACCTTCAGTTCTGTGTGTCACCAGGAGCTAGTATTAAAGAAACAGCGTGCTCTCTGGATTTATTTCTACCTTTCCATCTGATGATAGTTTTTCTTTCCAGGATTGGTCTTGACTTGGTCAATGGAAAGCCTCGTGATAATAAACAAGCTGGTGTCTTTGAACCAACTGTGGTCAAAACTAAGAGCTTGAAGTTCGCAACAGAAGCTGCAATTACTATTCTTCGAATCGATGATCTTATCAAACTGCACCCTGAACCTAAAGAGGACAGAGGGTGCTATGAAGATGCGGTTCACTCTGGAGCACTTGAAGAATAAGTAGGCTTTATTTATGTTTATCTAACTTACACTTCCCACTCTTGTAACTGAAACATTAATAAAACAAGTGGTTGAATGCTGCTATTTTTTATGTGGAAAAAAATTATTTTCAGAAGTGAGAATTACAGTGTATTAACCCTTCATCTTAGTTGACAAGGCAACCGAAGAATAAGCACAAAAAGCATTTTAGTAAGCCTCCTTTAATTGTAGGGAAAACAAAAACAAGTCAGTTGCGTGATTAGACATCTGCTAGTAAACTAAGGCAGTTACTCATCTCTCAATGCACATGGCTATTCCCATTCCTCCTCCTATGCAGAGAGCAGCAACACCACGTTTTCCTCCTGCTCGTTCCAGTGCATGTAACAGAGTCACAAGGATGCGGCAACCAGAGGCGCCCAGCGGGTGGCCAAGAGCAATGGCTCCACCATGGATATTGATCTGGGGGGGAGGAAAGAACATAAGGTCAGGTTCAAAAGTCATCTAACCCGTGTGAGTTTTGACATCACTGACATCACACTGGGTACAGTCTCTGATAGTGACTAAGTCAATCTGCTACACATACCTCAAGGAAAACTAGATCCAGGCTGTATAAGCTGTTAAAGGCCTGAGTAGTTAAAGGAAATGCCTCATGTGGTATCATCTATACCAACAGGACTGCTCCACTTCAGCTTTGAATACAATCTGAATAGAATCAATGCAACACAACCTCATGTTTGTTACCTTTTCTGGATTCACTTTCAATTCTTTTGCTATTGCAATTGATAGTGATGCAAAGGCTTCATTGATTTCAAACAAGTCAACTTGGTCCAGAGCCCAGCCAGCTTTGTCAGTCTGAGAGAACAAAACAGAAGTTTTAGCAGGAGCTTTGTTTTCCACAGCACCTGAGGGAGGAAGCTGTTAATGAGACTTGTATCAGTGGTACAAATTCTGTACCACTATTAAAAAAAAACTACAGGACAACAGGCATCGTTTCACAGGGTCAGCAAAAAAAAAGTTCAGCGTGTTCCCTGCTGGTAAAACTCACAGGTTAATGTTTCACCACCAATGGGGATGTTAGCAATTGCAGGGAGTCAAACTGCACACGGTGCCAAGCAAATAACATCTTCAAGTATTGGTTTTAGCAGATTTAAAAGTAAGTTTTTACAAACCTAAGATGAATTTGTTAGAGATTCTGAATGCTTAATGTAATTTGTGCATACAAGAAACAGTGAAACGATCATTAGTGGTGGGTGTCAGGGTAATAGCTCCACTCCTGCATTTATTGAGAAGTTGCCACTAAAGCTTTCATGGTGCCACTCTAAAGGACAGTTTGATTAATGCTTTCAGGCGAGAACTGCCTGCTTAGGTATGGGCTCAGGCATGTTTTATGTATTTAAATGTTTACTTCCACTGGCTGTTTCTAACAGCAGTGCTTTATCAGCAGAATCATCTGCAGCAATGATGTTTTGCAACCAGCTAAGCTCTCCTGAGTCAAGGCTGAGAGCCCCTTTGTACTACACACAAGAGCCACCTCTTTCTGAGAAAGCAGTATCTTAAGATTTACAGTGTTGCAGCACTGAAAAAGGTGACCTTGTACCAGTTTCTCTGAAGAGTGACTGAAGTTCTGAAGCAAACTCATTGAGAAGTACTTGGTAACTTTACTACAAAGCTCACATTAAGCACCCTTTTTCAGAGTACCTATACAATTTTAGTTAGAAATATTTGTAGTTGTCTATCCTACAGTTTAAACTAAAAACGTGTATTGTGTATACAAAAAAACCAGCATTTATGGCACTGATTTAGAAGAACAGGTCAGATAAAAGGTTGATATACACTTCCAGTAAATTCAATATTAAGGCTCTTAGGTGATCGAGGAGGCCTATAAACTTGATCACATTACATTCTAAAGTCTATACGTACTTATTTGAACTATTTATTCAATGAGTAGGCACTGCCAGAAAATGAAAAGAGATTATAAACAAGTATTTTATTAATGGATAGACAGATAAACAATTACTTACAGCTTTCTTTATTGCTGAAATGGGCCCTACTCCCATTATAGATGGATCTATACCTGTCTGAGCCCAAGATACGATCCGGGCCATAGGCATAAGACCTCTCCTAGCAGCTTCAGATTTCTTCATTAGAATCACAGCTGCAGCTCCATCATTTAAACCTGTGGAATGACAAACAGCTGCTGTATGTTTGCTGGGTAACTGCAATCAAGCATTACTATTGTCCAAACACTTGCGTTACTTCACAGAAAGCAAGCAAACAAAATACATCTCCTCAGGTAAGAAGCCCTTCACAGTAATATTTGAGTTTATATATATTGTCAAACACTGCCACTTCCTTTAAAGTGCATTTAGTAGTGACCACACAGCAGCCACACCTCTTGCACGCCCTTCCTTGAGCTACAGCAACTATTGTAGTCTTTCATTTGAGATTCAGCCTGACTGACCAACCTGAAGCATTAGCTGCTGTTACTGTCCCGGTTCCATCAGTCAGAAAGCAGGGCTTTAACTTCGCCATTGCTTCCAGGTTGCTCCCATGTCGAGGGTATTCATCTGTTTTAACTTCTATAGGACCTGCAAAGCAGAGTGTTAGACACACGGGAGACCCTGGACACACATACACACACCTTAAACACAGAGCTGACAGAGCCAACAGGGTGACTGGGAATTTATGCCATATTCCTTTCTACCAACAAATCAGTGCAAATTAAGGTTCCCTCCAGCTGCTTCTGGCAGGACAGGCAGCTGGGTTTTGTGAAATAAATGCTAGCAAGCAAAATACTGTCTAGCTGTACAAAAGCATACATCGTTCTTGCTCTTCCTAATAGAACCCCTTCTCTTCCAAGTGGAAAGCTGTTATAAGAATATCACAGGAATGAACAGTCAAGTAACATGAAATATAATCTAAACTAGTTTTAGGAAAGTCCTGAAGGCCTAATGCCAGATCTTTTCCCACAGGAGCTACTCGGTGCAAACACAAATGAGTCATCATTTCTCCTTGAAAAATTCAGGTTTTGTATCCACCTCACAAAAAGGTTGAGGGAGTGGGCCTAATAGAAACAGACCTTTGGCTCATGTCCCGTAAGAGGCCTGCTTAAATCCTAAGCATACCTAAAGAGAAACACATACAACCTCTGTAACAGGACCTAGTTAATTAACTAGTAATTCTAACTGTTGTTACTGTGTATTTTACTAGGCGGTCAAGACTTGCTTGATCAACATGACTGTTTTTTGTCTAACAAAACAATACTGATTTTAATACAGCCTCCAAAGATGAGAACCTATGTTAAGCACAAGTGCCTGTGCTGTAATTACTTCTCCGATAAAACAGACAGCAGAACTATTTGCATAGAACCACATTTGAATATTCCATATTTGCATTGCTTCTCTTATTTCAAAAAATAAGACCTGGAAATTGGAAAAGAGCGCAACAAGTCACAGATTTACAGAACAGCGTATGTAATGGGCTGCATAACTGGGAAACCACGTAGTAGAAGAGACATGATAGAAGACATTATTTTCTTTAAAATTAGCTGTAATCCTCCATTTAACACCTACCTTTTTTGGAAGGTACAAGAACAGGAACAATTTCTTTTACAAAATAGCCAGCTTTCTGTGCTGCCTCTGTCCTGTTTTGAGACTGTAGAGCAAGTTGGTCTTGTTCCCCTCTGCTAACTTGCCACTGATTGGCCACGTTTTCAGCTGAAATTACAATGAAATGCAAATTACTGACTGTACCACCTATAGCTGTAAGCTTTAAATTGAAAGCATGCAGGTACTCATTAATGTCTGCTGTAGTGAGCAGTTAAACTCACTGAACAGTTTTCACTCCGATTTCTTGTTTGGTTGCTCGTGATTCTCTGCTACATTTCATTTTGCAGGTGTACAGTTCTGTGCACGATCTCCTCCCAGGAAATAAATCAAGCTAAATACAAAAGCCAACAAGCTTTCCTAGTTGCTCATCTGAATCAGATGATCAGATCAGATCTCTCAACAAGCAGTTGGCTGACTATGCCATCCAGGATGCAATAACCTACGGTTGCAAAACTACATGCATCCACACTACATTTCACCCAACTCCTCCCCACCATAAATCTGTGCTGCGGAATGCTTCAATTACATAGGAATTAATTTTGTCACTTTTCCTGAAATTAATTTAAATTGCTAAGAAAGAAAAGAGGTGTGGTGAGATGAGGTGCCAACAGGCACGAGCCAGGGAGTCTGAAGATGTACTCCTCCAGGTCAACATTTTATTTGCTCAGATAGGGAGAAAACAAAACAAAACAAACAAGCAAAAAAAAAATACTGAGTGCACTCTTCTCCCACCTTCCCACTTAACCATTTGATTTTCAGGACTGTCACCACTTACCTGTTATACCCATATGATACTGATAAAAAGCATCCGTAAGGCCATCACGGATTATAGTATCCTGCAAGGAAGCCTCTCCCATTTTCACCCCAGCTCGCATGTGAATTACATGAGGAGCCTGAAAGAAGGTATTTCAGAAGTTAGATAGGTTCTATCAGCTGTATGCAACACAGCTAAGACAGCAGGACAGAGAGACAGATCTCCACCTTGGGGCTGCAGGTAGCAATCCCTTCTCACAGTCTCCCTCGCACACATACCCCTCCTGCTCCCCAAACCACCCACCTTAGGTCCTTTTCTCACACTGCAGGATAGAATAAGAAGTAAGAGGTCAGTTAGGGTCCTTGGCCAGTCAAAACATGGGGCTCCTCAGCTGGCTGCTCTGCCTCTCCTTTCAGGGTCTGATAGCTGGCATGGTGCTTGCATTTCTCAGGCAGCACAGATCAATAAGCAGCGAATGTTTTCTCAGCACAGATGGAATCACACAGTACTGTGGGGCAATACAAGCTGCGCATCCCTCTAAATGTACATCCCTACTGTACTCTAAGTGCTACCAGGGAGCACCAACCTCACCCTAAGCACTTAAGACAGCCAGTGAGCCTCTGCATTAGATCATTTCCCAAGCACCAACCCATGACACAGCCTTGGGCGGAAGACCTTAAAATGGAAGCATCTTGTTTCCTTTCCAAATTCATATTTCAGGTTACTTACTGACTAATTAGTCTGCAAGAGAATAACATTTCCAGTCATTCATTCTTTGAGCCTCTTGCAGCACAGAAACCCTCTCTCCATTGTCAGCTGTCACAAGTAATTCAACAGTACAGGACTAGATGGCAATTAAAACAGAACTTTAAATGCAGTGTGTGTTTGCATGCAATCTTTTCAGTAGCTATAGAATCATTAAAAAGAAGAAAAGCTACCAAGTCCATTTTTGCATATGTAAATTCACTTTCAAGTGCAAGAACTGCCTCCAGAGTGTTAACCTTGAAACATGTGGTTTCAGCATCACTTACTGCTATCCTCAATAAGCCAGAAAATGAGAGAGAAATCTCTTGCTTTACCTTGCTCATGCTTTCCATGCCTCCTGCGACCACAATACTGGAGTCTCCCGTCATGATGGACTGTGCCCCCAGACAGACTGCCTTCAGGCCAGACCCACAGATCATCTGACAGCTCCATGCCGGCACTGAGTATGGGATTCCCGCTCCAACACTCGCCTGCCGAGCTGGGTTCTGGCCAGCACCTGCAAGAACAGACAGGGGATGTCCTTATGAACTCTTTAAATGAAAGATGGATCCCACCACATTCTATGACTGTGCCCCAGTTCCTTCAAAATGTTGAGCTTACTCCCATTATTAACTGGTAGATAAATCTTTGCACTGCAACTCAGTTCCCTCCCTCATTTAATTGGCTATTTGCTACTGATACTTTATATGTGCAACCCCGCTTCTGACTGTGGGTGAGATGAAGCACCAACTATTCAACGTCAAAACGGCACCAACCTGTTGCACGTGTATAAGAAATACACTCACTTAAACTGCTGCTAGCTGAAGGGTTTCTTTCAGACATCTTCTGTACATTATGAATCGACAGTTTTTGCTACAAACTCCCTTGAAAGCCATAAGCACATTTGTGCAAGGTCAGCCACAAAAGCGCCCATTCTTGCTCGCAACCTTGATGTAGAGAATAGGAGCACTATATTCAGATACCATATTCTTCATCTACATCTCCTCCAGGCCAAAGCGATGCCGGCTCTTTTGTTCACAAAGGAGCAGATAAGCAGAGCACAGCACACAGCCAGCTAAAAACATACAGATATCCAAACCAGCTTTAAGTGTGATGTTCAACTATCTATTTCCTCTGTCTTTAAAGCACAACGCACCCGACTGCTTAAACACCACCCCGCTGTAGCTCCACCAAATCAAGTGACCCTCTCCCAAGCCCGCAGCCGTGCCGCAGCCGCCCCACGGGCGGCCTTCATCCCGCAGCGGCGGAGCCGTGGCCACGCACACCGTCACACTCACGAGAAACGACGCCCGAGGTGCGCGCGGGCGCAGCCGTGCCCTACCTGCGGCCAGCACCTGGCCCAGCACCACCTCGGACACCTCCTCAGGGCCCAGCCCGGCCCGCCGCAGCGCCTCGCGGATGACGGCGGCGCCCAGCTCGTGCGCGGGCAGCGCGGACAGAGCGCCGTTGAAGGAACCTGAAAGGGAGAGAGACGAGAGCCGTCACCGCCCGCAGCCCCGGCCGCGCCGCGCCCCGCGGACATACAGCCGGCCCCTCACCGATGGCGGTCCGCACGGCCGCGACGAACACAACGGGGTCGGCGCTCATGGCGGCAAAGCGGAGGCTGCGGGAGTCAGCCGGAGCGTGCACGGGTCCGGCGGCGGGAGCGGGGCCGCCCCTCGCGTGTTGCCGGGGCCGCCCCTCGCGTGTTGCCGCGCGGGGCGGGGAGGGCGGGGATAGGGGCGGGGAGGAGCCCGCACCGACACTCGGAGGAGGCAGCTGGGGCTTCAAAAAATGAAGGTGTTTGCTGCTAGAAATCACGAGAACTCTGCCATCAGGCCTCCCCTGTGCTCTCCTCTGGGCTGAACAAACGCAGGGACCTCACCACTTCTTACACACCTTGCTGTCTAGACCTTTCTCCATCTTCACGTCTATCTTCAGATCTTAGTTTCCTTTTATGATAAAAGGAAACTAAGATAATTAAAGTTAGTTGACCAAGGAAAGCCAGCTGATATAATCCTGTAGGATTTCAGCAGATAGAGAACATTTCTCATGTTATCCTTCCAGACAAAATGTCCAGCTTACAGCTCGGCAAAAACATAATGCAATGGGTAAAGAATTGGCATTTAGTAGAGAATGACACAGGTGTACAAAGGCAGCACCGAGATACCTAGTTTATCAGCTGTCCCATATGCCAATAACGTCATTCTTCGTGCAATATTTGACTGATTACAATTCGAGGTCATCAATGCAAATAGAAAACCACTAATGTAAGAGATGAGCTCAGACTAACAAGTGTCAGCAGGTGTACAAAGTCCAAATATTCTAATACAGCTACTGTGAGTCTTACAGGATCCCTCTGCATTTCAAATTGAAATAGAGCATAGAATGTGGATTCGAATCCTTTTCTCCCCACATTTGATCTTTACCCGCTATTCAATCAGAGTTTGAATTTGGAGGCCTAGTGACCTCATGACAGCTGATCTGCTTCAGCTTTGTTCTCAACCACAAACAGCAGAACTGTTTTCTAACTCTAGAGAAGTGGGAGACCAGACAGTAATAATGGGCCAGCCTGAAATCAATAAGAGATATCCTTTTTTTTTTTTCTGTTTGACTTGTGCTATCCTATATAACTTTGCTTGTACATAATGTCCAGGATTGAGATTCAAATGCATTACAGGAATGCTTAAAGGAAAAAAATAAAAAAACAACAAAGAAAACCATAGCAATTGCATGAAGACAAATAATTGGGAAACATGTATGGTACAGATCAAAGTTATTTAAACAAACAGAAACACAGCGATGACTCACTAAGCAGCTGTGCTTTGAATTCACTGTAGTTAATGAACAGCACAATATCCAATAACAACCTGCTGCCTAATATTGGTACATTTTCACATTTCTTAGAAATCTAGGCTCTGTGAAATTCAGACAGGAAGAATTAGGACTTCACCCGGAACAGTGAATTTACGTGCTACTATTCAAGAATTAGGGCTATGTTGTGCAAAGTTTATTTTCCTGTAAGCACAATGAAGTGGACTTATGCCTTGTGTGAAACACTCAGAATACTCAAAGGTTTTGGAAGATTCTTTTGGTATTGGATAGTTCAGTTTTATTAGGAATAGGCTAAAATGTAGAACATTTCAGTGTTCACTAATTTACCCTCCTCAAAATGCTTTCCACATTTAGCCTATGCAGATATAATTGTTACCAGATAACACTTTTTACTGTAAGTCTGACACGTGGTCAGTGAACATTTACAAAAGTAATTTTGCTGGGGGAGTGACTTTGATACAAACTAAGTTGCATCTTCTATAGGCCAGGAAAAAAAAATATGTGCAAGCAACTGTTAATTTAAATTAAAAAATCAAGATAGAAAATAATTCCATAATTAAAAACAAAAACAAAAACAAAACCCCTAATTTTATAACTTTAATATAAAGATTTATAATCCTTAGTATCTCCTGCCAAATGGTACAGATTCATATTTTATGGAATTGGCTCTTTGCAGTAATGTAAGATATTCATGGTAATTAAGTTTAAGGTCAAATAATTGACCAACATTTTGGACTTCTGTTACTAACAGTAATGAGGGTATCCTGCTTTTCTGTTTTTCTTTCTTTTGTAATTATTCTTTCTCAGAAGCATGAGACACATTTTGACTACTTTGGTACAATGTACATTAAAACAAGCATCCTCAAAGCTAAGAGTCAAATATTACCACAGTAATTATATGGCACTTCATAATATTTGATCCTTGTGGGGTCTGCAGCTCTCATCTGAGCTCATTAAAAAGGCATTTACTCTGTGCTTTAAATATTTGAAAATATTATTCCTCTGAAGTAATAGGACTCGTTCTTTGGGTGGTTTCAGCAAAAACAACAACAACAACAGAAAAAAAACCCAGCAAAGTCACATTATTTTTTGTTTGTTAAAAAAAAAAAAACAAAAACAAAAAACAGTTACCAAAACAAGTTAGCTTAACAGCTAGCAATATTTCATGAAAATCAAATCTTGAGATCTGAGAAAGGTTTTTCCTCTCTCCACATACTTTGGCATTGTGCTGGGATAATACAAAGCATTCAGATTTGCTGAGCACCTTTAGCATCTTGAGGCCCTTTCTGAGGTCTAGACAGAACATCCTTTTTCTAGGTTGTCTCATTGGAAGACTGGCACTTACTTGTCTATGGGTAGGTCCAGCATATAAGGTATACTTCAAAGAACAGACTGTTTTCCTAGTGCAGATTAGATTTACATTTTCTAACACTCTTAAACCTCAAATTTCATCCTCAATAGCTTCGTTCTTGGAAGTCAAGATTCTGATAAGCAAAATACGTTTTTGTCTGTATTAAGGGAAATCTTCGTTTTCCTCGCTTCTGTTTTTGTCAGGAAAAGCTCATAATCTAATCAGTATTTACTAAAAAACGCGGTCTTCCCCTCAGACAGAAATAACATTGTGATATTAAAACGTAATGACTTTAACATGGCTTAAAAACAGGTGTAGTAAATACCTAATTTCATATCCTTAGTAACTAACTATATACACATCTGTATTTCAAATGCAAGCACAGCGTCTGCTAGGCATCCCGAACCTGAGCATAACTGAGTCACCATTTGGCTGTAATTGTAGCTTAACTGATTGATTGCCATTTAGGTGATGTCTTGAGGAGACCCTCTGCAACTTACATTCCTAACCACTGTATTGCATGCAGCAACTCACAGGTGTGCAGTGGTATCACAAGTGTTGCAGATGAGTGTTAAATCAGCTCCACACAGTAGTTATAAAATCACATGTAGGACATTAACACTGTAGACAGTGCTGTGGTGCTGTCTGAATGTTGCTTCGGCACTGCTGTTTGCAGAACATTGTGCGCCTGTTCATGTTAGGACTAACAGTGCTGCTGGGAGTTATCACAGTACCTAAAAACAAGGAGAAAGTGACTGCAGCTACCACACTGTGAGCACAACTCGGTGCAGGCGTTAGTGTGTGTATTCCAGCACAGAACAAAGCCCCAAAACGCATTATGTGCATTTTTAGCGTTGTAGCATTTAGATTTGAGCACGAGGGAATCGAGTCAGTTTGGTTTAAATATGTAGTAAGGCCTGTAACACCTACCCTCACTTTATCTTCATTTAAAGCAAACACTTGCAAGGGATTTGTGAAGGAAGCAGGGCAGGAAGTCCTAAAGAGCAATCACAGTTCACGTTTTACAGTTCAGAACTAAGATAAAGCTTTGAAAGAACTCGAGCCTTCTGTTGCTGTGGTCACTGTTCACGAACAATTTGTGCTTTTTTGTGTAACCACACCAAATCCGCGCGTGCCTTACGCCCTCAGGATCCTTCCATCGCTCACTTAGAAACAGTTGCTTCGGCCCTATACAAATACAGATGCAGGGAGTATACACGTTTGGATCCCTCCCGCAGCGAGTACGCTCGTTTTGCTACCAGTTAACGCTCCTATTTCAGCGAGGGGGTGGACTACCTCCAGAAGCCCCTTCCTGCCCCCGCGGTTCTGTGACGCTAAGAAACACTACAACCATCTAAAGCAGGCCGGAGCGCCGAGCTCCAGGCGGGCGCTCCATAGGAGGCGGGCGCTCCATAGGGAGGTGCCCGCGCAGCAGCGCCTCCCGGCACGAGCTGCGGTATCCTTCCGCCCGTCCCATGCCGCCCCGCGCTAGCCGCCCTCCCCGCCCGTTTCATTGACAGCTTTGAAACCAACATTCCGAAAAGCGACGAAACGGCCGCTGCGACACAGTGGGCGCAGCCCGGCACCGCCTTCCGCGGGAGAAGCGAGCTGCCGAGGGATGCCCCTCACGGGCCGTGCCGAACGCACCGCAGAGCGCGCCGCCGATAGAGGCGACATTGCCGAAACGGCTCCCGGCGCGCCTCGCGAGTTGCGCGCGCAGCCGCCGCCCTGTGGCGCGGGGCGGGCGGTGGGAGGGGCGGCCGGGCGCTCATTTCCTCCTTGGGCGCCATTTTGTAGCGCAGAGAATCCGCAAATAAAGAGCGGGCGGGAGCGGCGCACGGGGACGTGCGAGTAAGGGGGACGCGGCGGCGGCGGCGCCGGCTGCGGAGCGGCGAGCCCGGCGGAGCCAGCGGCGGGCGCGGAGGCGGCGGGCGACGCGAGCGGCGGCGACGGCGTTCGGGCCTCGATGTGACGGGTGCGGCCCAGGCGATAGAGTGCGCTGCTGAGAGAGCTGGGCCTCCCCACGGCCGTCGGGAGGTGAGTGGCCGCGGCGGCGGCGCCGCCGCTCCCCCGCTGTGGAGCGCCCTGCGGGCGGCGGCGGCGATCAGAGAACGGCACGCACCCAGAGGCCTGGCCCTCGTCTCAGGCGGGAGGGCAGCGGAAGCGCCTAGAGCCATTTTGTGCCGGGCCCGGCGCCCCGCGGGAGCCCCCGCCCTCCGAACCGCCGCGCCTCGGCGCCACTAGCACTGAGGGAGGCGGGCGGGGCCGGAGCGAGGGAGGGGGAGGATCGCGGGGTCTGCAGCTGCGGCGGGCCCGGGCCGCGGGGCTCCGCGCAGGAGGCGGGGCTGGGACTCGGCGAGGGGCGGGGGCGGGCGCGGGCGCCGAGGCGGTGTGAAGTCATCCGCGGAGCCTCGGCGTGAAGTGCGCGTGTGTGTGTGTGTGTGAGAGAGAGAGAGAGAGTGGGGGTGCTCATTTCTCTATTTCCCTTTTTTGCCGGAGCCCGGAAGCTTTGCAGGGGTTTCCCTACAACGCTCTTTTACATATCGTTAACGTAGTTGGCAGTTACTTTCAACTAGGAAAGCTGCAGCTCGCTCGCATCTAACGCTTAACTACTTAGCTTCTTGACTTCCTTTTTCTATCCAAACTCCCTGCTCGATAAGTGTAGTCAGTGAAAGCTGTGCAGGCTTGCAAAAGCTTTTTCTGTTTTGAACTATATGTGCTTAAATTGCCATAACAAACTCTGTTGAAATTCCATGAACACTCTGTTAATGCATTAAAATCAGACTATAATTTTAAACTGAGAAAACGTAGAGAGACCGAGGTGTAACAGCTGACGTTGCCCAAGCGATGGTGGGAGTGCTCAGCTGGGATGCCGTGGTTAAGTTGTTCATCATGTAAATGAACTTAAAAAAAAATGGTTATATGGAAGCATTGTTTTCTTTGTACTTTTTATTGTAGAAAATTACGTTTGATTGTGTTCTTGAAAAATGTTTCAGAAGCGTGTAGTGGAGATCAGCCCTTTTTCAGAGGGCAGATGAGTGACGAAAATGCTCATAATGCTTCCAGAAAACACCGAGTGTGATGGTAGAAGTTTGTTTTAGACCACTAATAAATTCCTGACCTCTTTATAAGTTGTTTTAGACCCCCAAGCATGCATGGGAGTTGGGAGATGACATTCATCCATACAGGAGAAGCACTGTTATCTCACTCTGTATATGCAGGCAACCTAAGTTTTCCAAGATAACTTGTTGAGTACTTTTAGTAAACTTTCTGTGGCAGTGTTTTTTATGTCTATCACTGTAAAAAATAAGTGATAGTAAGACTTAAGTTCTGTAATGCAGTTGCTGTAACTTCCTCAGTTTTTTTTGAAGTGAAGATGGCAGGAGGCACCATTATAAATGGTGGAGGTGTGAGTAGCCTGCTGTGCTGCTGCTGTAGAGAAATAAGTGTCAGGATCTTGTGCTTGCCCTGGAGATGCCAGGTGGCCCAGCCTTACAGAACTTAATTTTTCTCCACAGTTGTAGTATTTGACAATTATATTTGTGGTTATATAACACTATATACATTTCATGTTGGTGCAGAGATCACGAGCCAAGTGTTTGGGCAAGCTCATGTTTTTTTGTCATTTGCATGCTTCTGTTACTTTTTGCAGGACCATGCAGTTAAATGCTTGCATTATCTTCGCGTGATTTCATTGGTGATGCTGTTGTTTCAGTTCCCTTGAACATAGGAAGTTATGTTTCTGTCAGGGACTTGAATGCTGCTTAAGTTTTCAAGGCTGGTATTCCAAACGTGGAAGGAGTAAAAGATTCCTAAAAACACTTAGGAAAATTGTATTGGAAGTAATAGGTAACTTAAATACAGGGTCACTAGCATTCTCTTCTGAGTTATTCTGTATTAGTTTGAATGACTGAATTGAGCACCATCAGGTTTGTATTTAGCTTCTTGAATGTATTTAAGGTATGTTAGGTGGAACAGGAGCCTTGCCCAGAAATTAAAGCAAAATGAGCAAAGTGCCTCAGCACTGAGGAGTGGGGAGGAGAGGGCTTACTATCTTGGGGAAGCACTTCGGTGTCTGCCACAGGAAGCTTCCATTCATCAGTGAGATGCTTCTACTACATAGTTCTAGAGCCATTCCTGTGGATTCTGATGTCAGCTTCTATTTTATGAAGGGCTTAGCATCTGTTTTCTCTGCACTTTGCCTACTGTCTTGTTTGTTTTTTTAAACAATATTTGAAGGTTGTACTCTGTATTTGTCAGTAGTTGGTTAGTGTCAGTTGAAGCAGTTGCGCTTCATTTGGCATGTATTTGTGTTATTGCCAGTAATGGGGCCCCCTTAGGATTTGTAAGAGTTACATTAGTTCACTGGGTGCCTTTGTGAATATACCAAAGATGCTTTGTGCAAATCTTTCTGAGACTGTTTTTTTTAATTGAAAGGTATTGTTTTAGTGAAGCTGTGTTCATGACCAAGGATTTGACCATGTGCTTTTTCTGGTATATGTAATTTGCATCAGCTTTACAAACCTGTCAAAAGTATTTGCCACTTACTTTTGGAAGGCGAGTTGCAGAGATGCGTGGCTTCCTTGTTAAATATGCTTGTAGTACTGTATGTTTATGAGTTTTGTAGGCCTAATCTTTAAGGTTACCACTTACTTAAAAAAATCTCAATTTGCAGGTAAGGAAGCATGTCTAGTAACTCAGGGAAGTGTGAATATTTAACTTAGCACAAATGCAATCCTATTATGGTGCATACACACAAGGCAAATTGAATTTGATAGTGTACCCAAGCCATTAACTGACATACTACCTTCCCTAAAAATAGCCGTGAGGGTTTTTAAGTAACTGCTTAATATTTTTTGTCTGTAACAATTTTAAAAGTAATGCAAGAGTTGAAAACATAGTTTTAACATAGCCCAAACTTTATTGGCAATGTCTCCAAATCATTTGTGTTATTCTAAAATGGCAATAAAGTAGTAGTAAGAATTGCTTTTATAGCTGGTGTTAATCTCCTTTCTTGTAAAATGCTGCATTAAATAATTCTGGTCAAACAGGGAATGTCACTTTGCATGTATTGTTTAAATTAACGAAGTTTGATGTTTTGTTCTTAGTTAAGTAGGAAGAAAGATTACTGTTAGCATTTTTAAACACTAAAGAAACCTTTGGGTAACTTCTAGAAAGTCTGCTGACTTTGTATCTAGATAACAACAGTAAATGTGTCTTAGTTCTATTTTGTACTCTGGCTCTGTGTGGAGCCAATACTTCAGTAACCTAATATCAGAAACAGAGAAATTATGAGTTCAGGTGAAATTAAGAAACAAGTTAAGTAGAGGTGTCTGACTTATTGTTTCATACACAGTAGTACCTAAACTAAATAACACTTCTTTTCCTCCCCTTCAGAGTTCACAATGACGAATGAAGAGCCTCTCCCGAAGAAGGTAATTTTTTAAATATTTCTGACACCCCCTTCCCCTCCTGCTCCCAAGCGCAGTAGTTATGATAACTTGGTAAGTTGTGCTTCTACCTTTGTTCCACAGGTTCGCCTTAGTGAAGCAGATTTTAAGGTTTTGCCCAGAGATGAGCTTATCCTAAGGTAAAGCATCAGTTTTTTTCTTTGACAGCATTTCAGTGAATTCTTTATGGAAGGTGTATCCTACCCCTCCTGTTGTTTTCAGCTCTTGTTCTGAAAATCTGTAGCATTTTCACAATGCATCTTTTTTACTGTTTTCATACTCAGAAATGTTTTCATATATAGTTTGTGTCCTTCAGGAAAAAGTGTTTGCCCTGAAAGTGCTGAACAGTGTTTTCTAATCCAGAAGTAGGAGTTGTTTTTCCTTCGCTTGCAGCTGTAGAAGACAAAGCTGTGTACATTCCTTGCTAGAAAGAGAGTTATTTAAAAATATCAGAAAAAGTAAGCTACATACTTCTGCAGTGTTTTAGACCCTCCTGGTCCATGCAGTTTTCTTCTCAGCACATTCAGGTATTAACTTCATTTTTTACATTTTACTTTATCATGTGAAACTTGCACAAAGAAGAGCCCAGTTATGTTTTTCACCTTACTGAAAATTTAGAGCCACTATGAAAAACAGATCAGTGGTTCTGTTGTATAGACCACTTGATTAAAGAAACAGACCTAAGCCACAAGTATACAGAGCCTGTGTACCTGAGTTTCCTGATTGATAAACAAGAAACTAATTCAACGAGTAATCCGTAGGTCATTTATTTATCTCCTAGAGTAGTTTGTGCATTTGGAAAAGCTTTAGCTCTTGTTTTGTACATTGTGAGTTATTTGCGTTATTGCGGTCTCTTGAGTTGGTTATATATTGCCATTTCATAGATGAGTTTTAAAGACTAAACTGTATAGAAACATGAGGATATTGGTACTACACAGCTTGTCCCTCTTCTGCTGGAGTGATATTTTATTCCACTAGGGTCAGTGTTAGTTGTTCTTTGTTTCAGACTGGTCTCTGGCTTCATCTACTCCCAATATCTTTTTGATAGTGAAGAGTAAGGTGTTACATAGTAGAAAGATGCTGCTCTGGTGTTGGGTGGTTTAGGTCTTGGGAGCCTTGAACAGAAACTTCTGTTCTCAAGAATGTCTCTGGGAATGTTTTTGATTACTTTCTGCCATAGAAGAAATTTATTTCTGTTTATTGAAAGGAGAATATGGTTGGAATCTGCCCAAGGAGCTGAAGTATGTCAGCAAATAAATTGAACTGATGAAAAGAGGGGAGGGAATGGGCAGGAGGGAATGGTGACACCTTTGTTGCTGTTGTCTTCCTCTTAATGTAGACAAAACAACTTTTGTTCTCAGAAGGGTGTTACTGCTTTAAGGACGGTAACTGTCCTTACTTAAGTGCCACTGTGGGTATGTCCATTTTGTTTGCATTCAGCAGTCCTGCAATATTTTTTAACTTGATATGCATGTGAATGTTTTACACTAATGTTGCTTTTGTTTTTGGCTTTGTGTGAAGCTGGCAATTATTCCACTCCCTGCTAATACCGTTGGAATAAAATGTTATGCAATTATGCGTGGATCAATTTAATTAAAGGCATCTCCTCTGCTTTCAGGCGTAGAAAAACATGTTGACCCCTACCAGATCATTTTAAAATAAGATGGAGAGTGTTTTTATTTTTTTTCCCCACATTTCAATGGAGCAAAGGCTTTTAAAATAATGTGTGTCATCTGTGGTTTTCATCTTAGAGCTTGGTGCATTATCTCTGTGCAAGTTGCACTGTAAAGTGCACATATGAAAAGTACTGATGCTTTCTGTTACTTCCTGAGTGTTGTGTTGGAACTTCACAATTGTTTTCCACACAGCATGTAATTGAGGTTTGTTTGCTGTCACTTCCATTGACTGAAAGCAAGCAGGAGCAACAAGACATTGTCTGGCCTTTCTGGTCACTTACAGCTATGCTGTCACCTGCTTTATCTTCCCTTTCTCTTCAATGACACGGGCACTTAAATCCTTACCTCAATCTGTGAGGGAGGAAGAGCCAGGAACATGATAGCGAAGCACTCTCCGGATTGTAGCTAAAGAAACTTATCTCTGTTCCCTGGGTGGTTTAACTTATTGATCAGTATGTACAGTGTTGAAGTACCTATATTTACTCAAGTGGTGGATGAAATGCAGTGCTTTTACTGACTTGTACTCAATGTGGACATATACCCAGTCAGTTTTGGAACTGGGCTCAGTGCTGTTTATTCCTTCAACTTAGATTCAGAAATGTGCTCAAGAAATGTTTTGTTGGTATGCTTGCTAGATATTGTCTTAGTAAGCTTGTGATGTGTCAGGTATTTTTGTGGTTAAAGAATTGTAACTCCAAATTGAGTTGAAGAGGAATTGATCAACCTTCAGTGTGGGCCTGTGAGTGTGTTTGCTTATTTTTCAGAACATTGGTCATTTTTTTTAATAGGAATGAACTATTTGTTTCACATGGATAGTTATATATGTTAGAGCTTTTTATTTCATTTTCTGTTCTGATGCTTTTAGCTTAGTAGATCGTTTTAATGGTTTAAAAAGAGTACTAAATAATTGTACTAAATAATTGATTTTTTTCTTTGTAATTGTTAGCTTTTTGGTTTGCCTGAAGTGAGGTAAAAATCTGATCACTAGTACAGAGTTTGAGATCTGTAGTTGTACCAAAATGACTGAGACCACGCTTGTGTACAAAATAGAAGCAGCTTTAAGAGAAAACCTCTAATTTTTGGATGGCTTCATTGCTGGAGGAGTTCTCTCTGTGATGATCGCGGGTTTGTTCTGAACGGTTTCTTAAACCTTGGAGAGTAACTGTTGAAATATTCAGCAGGTTTTGTCTGTTGTGACAAAGTGTAAATAACTTTGCCTTCAGGGTCTCTTCTCTAGAGGAGTTGGTAGTCATGTAATTTGAAAAATGTGACGTTCTTATTCAGCCTATTTTATTTTCCAGAGCCTAGGACTTGTTGAGAGGTGGTCTGTAGAGATGTTAGCTCTGACTTGAATAGTGACTGCTGGCCACATGTTTTCTTTTTGATAGTGATCTGTTAAAACTTCTGTTTCAGGGCTTCAGTTTGCTCGCTTTGTCTAACTCCCGTTACTATCAAGGAGTTGCAGTACTGACAGAGCTGTTATTTTTAGGCTGTGAGAAATAACTCAGCAAAGTAATGCTGCATCTGTATTTGAAGACTGGCTTTATTCTGTCATGTAATTAATTCGTAGAAAATACCGGTTGTTTCTTTCTGTCTTTGCTCTTTAGTAGACTGTTTCCATTTCCATTTTTGAGGGTTGACATTGAGTTAATATTAAGCTTCCAGTGGTTGACCATGAAACCTTTGTTTCTGACCAAATGTGTTTTTAAGAGCAGTGAAGATGCTAAGTTTAAGGGTTCAGTGGGAGTGGTACTGCTCTCCTACAGGTCTTAAACGATCTAACCCATTTCTTATTCAGCTGAAGAGAGTTTTTTTTTTCTTTTACTGCTAGAAGGAAGAGATCTTCTGCATACCTTTGTGTTTCTCAGTGATGTGATTTCACATGCTGATATGCATCACGTGCTTCACAGGCATGTTTCTTGGGCTGCTTGTTTACTAAACCATTCAGATCTTACAGTTTGGAGGTAGTATTGTAGGTTAGGAGGTAGTTATAGCAGATCTGGCATAGAATGGTGGGGAGAAAGAGCGCAAGTTTGGAGGGAGGGAAGATAAGCCATCCCTTTCTCTAGTGGTAGAGTTTATTAGTTGAGCTTATTTAATCTTGTGGAATTTTAATGTTGAGAAGAAGACATACAGATAATAGTACTCTTGCCTCCCAAAACAAACAAAAAAAAAAAGACAACCCAAACAAACCCAATGTCAACAACCAAACAGGAGGAACCAAAACAAAAGCAGCCACAACAAACAGCAATGCACAGAGCTTGTTGATAAGACATGTCATGGTAAACTTTACTGTGGACTTAGCTATTGAATCAAATGCAATGCTATTTCTCAGTGTCAACTTTTCTGAATCTGGGTCATTTTAACGGCATACCTTTGAAGAGTTATTTAACTGGTTGACTGTTCAGTAAATATTGTCAGTATGGTCTTGCTTTAAATGAGGTGGAATAACTTCTTAACCTAGACTGAAAAATTGTAGCATAGTATTGAGATATATATATATTACTTCTACTTGCTATGCTGTACACGTGGCAACAGACATGTGGTGTTGTATTATACTTCTGTTACAGAATCCTGTTTGCAGTGTGCTTTGAGAATGTGAGGCTTCCTGAGCACTTAGCACAGATAACTATGTAATAAGCCATTGATTCTAATGTTTGTCAAAAATATTGGAAGTAGTTTTTAAGGTGTTCTTTATTACCACTTAACATTTACTACTCTTGTATTCTTCTGCAATGCAAAGTAGAGTTGTATTTTCCCATAGAATTGTCTTTTATTCAGTTGTGTAATTCTCTTGACATTTCTGATTTTTGTATAAATAAATAACCTAAAAGTTTAAATCGGATGCTTTGATTCTATCTATTAATAAATAGCTTCAGAAAAATATTTTTCTTTCTGTAATAGGTGGAAACAGTATGAAGCATATGTGCAAGCTTTGGAGGGCAAGTACACAGATCTTAATTGTAAGTTAGCAAAATTTCAAAACTGTGAGTTGCCTTAATGTTTTGAATGTTTGTGTAAAATAGAGTGGTCAAGTAATGTCATATTACTGTTCACTACAATGTCTTTTTTCTATTTTTTTAGAAAATACTCTATTTTTCCTAGTAAGAATGTTTAGACTTTTCCAACTGTTTAACGAACTTTTTTTTTGCCAATATTAAATGAATTCTAAAAGTTCTGCTTTTGCATCTGTGGAACCATCTATACATGGACTGTTAGGAAAACATGTCTACTTTTAGAATTCTTGCAACAGTGAAAGTTTCCCTCTATCAGAATATTGTTTGTGCTTTCAGTATTCTTACACAATTGTAAATCATTTGGGAGTGACAACAGTTCCTAGAGGTCAAGAGCTAAAATGAATACCCCACTGATTCTTTATCTGATTGAGTAATTTGAATTAGCAACTTAAATGTTGATTTTTGTTGTCTTTAAACTTTGGGCTGCACTTCAGTCTTTTGAAAGTGAGACTGTGGGAGAACTTCATCCTGCTCTCAAGAGAAGATCTGAATTGAAAATGACTGAATTGCTAGTCTGAAGTCAGTTTTAAAAGTTATGGGAGCAGTTTGAGACTCTTCTCCTGTCTTCTGTTCACCTTATTATTCGCCTTATCTATCTAAAATCTTGGTAGCAGTAATTCTGAAGGGGTTTACTTTTGTCAATCCAGACAGATGTTGTCTTACCTCTGATGTTAAATCTCTCATCTACTGCCACGTGTGCTTTGTTAATTAGTACTATTATATGCAACAACAGCAAATTAGAAATAATAGCTCTGAAGCAAGTTGTGACGTTTATAGTTTATATTTAAAGCAGGTCTAGTAGTTGTCTAAAAAATAAAAAAATACACACACAAAAAAGACCTTAATTATTCCAACTTTCAATCATTTTGTATTTGACAAGTAGCAGAATAAATATATTCTGCTTGCATGTATTCCAGTTCAGGTAACTTGAACAGTGGCTTTCTTTCATGTTTCGTATATTAACTTCTATGAATCTTCATAGATCAGAAGGCTATATGTGGCTGAACTGTCATTTCTGAAGTTCTCCACTAACTTACTGTTCCCTCTTAAGTGTTGAAGCCACTTTGAGAACTGATCCTATGTGGCACCATTCTACACACAGGATTTGTTACAGGTGTCAGAGTTCCTGACATTTTCACATCCCCAGTTTCACAATGCAAGCAATAGTGGTGAATGATGAGGCAGTTTAATTAATGAAAATTTAATTATTATATAAAGTGTGGAAACATTTTCAAGTTTTGTATTAAGTACCTAGATGTATTTAAAAAGAAACTTCATCAAGCTTTTCTAACACCTAGTGATACTTGGATCTTTTTATTTCTCCTCCTTAATATTTGGTTAATTGAACTCCTTGCTGCCTATGAATTTGGCTTTGTTTTTTAAGATGTCTTTAAAAAAATCCTTGTGAAAGGATGCATTAAAACCTAGGCTTTTTGTGTTAATTTTATCAGCTAATGATGTGACAGGATTGAGAGAATCTGAAGAGAAATTGAAACAGCAACAGCAAGAATCTGCCCGAAGAGAAAATATTCTTGTCATGAGGCTGGCAACTAAAGAACAGGAGATGCAAGAGTGTACTGTAAGTATTTAGAAATGTGTTTTAAGAGTCTTACAGGAGTTGATGGAGAGTACTTGTGCTGTGCTTTTCATACATCTGTAACATTATAGTTTGTGATTAAAAAAAATGGCAGGGTACCAAATTAGTAAATAACATTCTGTAAAGTGTTTTTTTTTATTTTTTAAAACATTGGTTATTTCAGTTGATTTTCAGCAGCATTTATGCTTGGAAGGGCATTGCAGTGCTTACTGTACATATGTGCCATAAATGTTACTTTTATCTATCTCTGCATGTGGGAAGAATTTGAAACCTGAGGATAAGATTCAGTATACTGGATTTTGTTCAGTTTTTCAGGCTGATGTATATGGTGGATCAGATAACTGTCTAATGCATCCATTTGTCTGGTTAGGGAGTCCTTTTGAAAGGAGTCAGATCTGCTTCTTGGGTTTCTAATTTTCTTTGGACCGAATGCTTTTGTTGCTGTTCTGTTTTCCCTCTCCTCTATTTCTGTTGGTTTTCTGTGATTTGTTTTGGTTTCTTGAAACTGCCTTTTGCCGATTCAGGGTTCACTAATGGTTTTGCATTATCTTCTTCATTTTCACCCTGCTTCTTCAACTAGCAGCTCCTGAGAGAGAGGATTGTAAAAAGCTTCTTAATGCTAGTTTTTGTAACATACCATGAGAGCTTCTCTTAGGAAGAATGTAAGCTTTCTGAAAAAACAGTAACTAGTTTTGTCGCTTTCCTGTTATTTCCTTCTTTTAGCCTTCCTTTTCTCCTGTAGGAGTCCTGAGCTGTCAGGTATTGCAAGTAGTGTAAGACTTCTCCCTGTACACTTCACTTTCCTAAGTCTGTAAGATGGTATACATTACTCTGTACTAAGTGTTTGTATGAAAAGAAACAATTGGAAGAGTAGAACTTACTTTGCAATGGTTAATTAAAAAGAAGTTAGATATCTCACTGGAGTTGAAAGGGACTTGTGGATATTGTCTGGTCTAATCTACCTGCTCAGAGCGGGGTCAGCTGGAACAGGTTACTTAAGAGCTAAGTCAGGTTTTCAGTACCTTCTGGAATGGAGACAGAATCTTTCTGGGCAGATTGTGCCACTGTTCAACCACCTTCTCAGTATAAAGCATTTTCTTATAGTTAAATGGAATTTCTTGTATTTCAATTTGTGCCCATTGCCTTCTGTCCTTTTCAGTGGGCATCACTGAGAAGAGCCTGGCTCCGTCTTCTTTACTCCCCCCACCAGGTATTTATGCATGTTGGTAAGATCCTCCCTCAGCCCTTTCTTCTCCAGGCTGAACAGTTCCAGCTCTCTCAGCCTCTGCTTGTATGTCAGATGCTTTGAGCTCTTCATTTTGTCCTTCATATAACCCTTCATTGGCTTCACCCTAGTATGCCCATATCTCTTACTGGGAAGCCCAGAACTGAACCCAGTGCTCCAGATGACTCACCAGCGCTGAGTAGAGATGAAGAATGGCCTCCTTCAACCTGCTGGCAGTGTTCCTCCTAATGTAGCCTGAGGTGAACACCCATGTAATTCAAAGAAGCATTGGAGGATTTCTTGGCTTGTATTGTCAGATGTTTTTTTCCCTGTAAAGTGGCAGTAGCAAAATAAATCATTACTTGTAAGCTGCAAAGCTAATCTATAAGTTGCTAAATCATTTGGTAGATGAAGAAAAACTAGCCACCATATCATAAATGAATGTTAGGTAGCACATCCATAGAATAACTTCCTTAACTTGTAGCACTTAGCTGTTTTGAAGTCCATATTTACATGCAAAATATTCTAGTGACACTGAGTTATCTGAAACTTTTTCAGTCACATTCAGTGTCTCTCTTGTCAAGTTTAACTAAAGGCAGTTATTTTCTGTATAATACCTAGTGATCATATTATTCTTAACATATTTGGTGGGGCGCTTGCTTTGTGTGAAAACTTAGCACATTCAAGTCTTGCAAATTTAAATGGAGAAAATCTAAAGTACTGTACCATATTCAAATAGTGGTAGTTTACAGACATGAGCAATTTTTGTGCTTCTGAAGGTGTATAAACAAGGTTTATAAACAAGATGTATAAATGCTATTAAAATTCAGTAGTTTAAATTGAGTGTTACAGGCTCTGTCTTGGTTACCTTTAATTTTTACCCTTTTTCCATTTTAAATACAAAGCACAGCAAATTCCTGTTAACTGACGGAAGTCACTTGTGTTCTTGAACCTTTGTTGACAAGTATGTCAACAGCAACTGCTGTTTATTATAACAACTTATTATAATATCAAATAAACGTGAAGGTAGTTGAGTGCATACTTCCTTTCTCTGTTGGGCTCTGTTTTGAGTCTGGTTGGCAGAGTGTGTGGATTTCTTCTGAGCTAGGAGCTTACAGAGTCTGATAGGTGTTGGCGACTTACTTTGTGTAATTCAGATTGACTACTTGAAGGACTACTTCGTGGTTTATGGATTTAATATTTCAAATACCCCACTGTAAACAGCTATTTTTTACCTTACTTTCCCTACCCCCCCAAAAAAGAAAGACTGGTAGTACAGAAGGACAGGTAAGGTATTGACTGTTGTCTGCAAAGAGCTTTTACGCGTTCAGCAGAGATAGAGATTGTTACTTTAGGGAAAGACTTTTAACCACTCCTCAGCTACTGCTTAGCTGCTGTAGCAGGCAGGTATTGGGAAGTGCTTGCTTCTCAGTGGTTTTTCTGTGGAACAGATAGCAATAATTAATGTAAACTTGTAGGTGAAGATGGATTGTAGTACTGTGAAAGTAAGTTAATAATCATTTACTTGTGGTTTAGGTTACAAACGTTTTTTTCTTCATGTTTCCTCCTTCCTGCTTTTTTTTCTGACACAAAGTATTATGCTTGCTTAGATGACTTGTACTTCTTGTCAAACAGTTGCTTTATGTTTATGTTCTTCATGTCGGAGTGTCTGTTCTTTGTGGATGTCTTTGGATAGCCTTGCTGAAGGGCTTCAGCTGTTTCGAGAAAGTAAGAGGCAGAGTTGAAAAAGAAGTCCACCCAAACTAAAATGCATGCAGCTTAATGCTGTCCTGTCTGGAATACTTCAGCATTCTCTTACCTTGGGTTAGAGCAGACAAGAAGAATATATAGTTACTGATTCTGCTTGTGAAAATTCCTCCCTGTTTGATCACCTAAGAGACCTCTCAAAAGTACCAGCAGCACTTCAGGAATGTGAACAGCCAATAGGTATTTTAGGTGCTTGTGTATGTTTGGAGCTCAAGCAGTTGACACAGTAGCCTGTAATTGAGTAGTTGGACCTGAATGCAGGCAGGCCTTTGCTCTTCACCTCTTGAACTCGGGAATATAGAGAGGAAGAAAGGCATGGTAGGGAATTTTAGGAAGTGAGAATGGGAGACGTGGACTGGCAAAGCAAGAAGGTAAATGGAATAAGGAGTTAGATTGGATTAGTAGGTGTGGATTTGTTTTAGTGGTGCAGTGGATCTGGGTAAATGACAAGTCTGGCAAGTGACAACTCTGGAGTTGCTACTGGAAAAAGTGGTTGTGGAGGTATGGATAAAACTGGACGCATAAATGATCTTTTAAGTTTGGGGACGGAGTAGACAAGAGTTGGTCATCTCAGGCAGACTTCTCCTACGCTGTTTCAGGAATGACAATTGAGGTACTGTACAGAGCCCACGCAAATTCTCCCTGCTTGGCCTAGTTATGTGAGCTGGAGATATCCAAATTATGTGCTTTAAATAATTGACACTGGACAGAATCATCTGGGTTGTATTGAGCTTTTTAGTTCTGGCCATAATTCTTTGTGCTAGTGATCCAAGGAATCTGGCATTACAAAAGGGAAAGAGCTAGGTCTGGGTAAGGCAAAGAATTACTTTTTTCTCAGTGATGCCTTTCTAGAAATGGATTGCAAAACTGTGTTACTGTAGGATAACATTGCCAGCTGGAGGAGTGTCTCTGCAGAGGTCAGTTAATAAAGTGGTTTCACTTTCTGCTAGCAGTAGCTCTCAGAGTGACAGATTGTTGAAATACTTCCAGTAGTGCAGACATCAGAAATGTGAGTGAGTTTAACAGTAAATTAAATAACTTAGTGAATGAGAGTCTGTGTGTTCAGTGAGGTGGAGTTTCTGTGGGGGGTGCAATGCTATACTAGAAATGTTAGGATAATCTTTATTTGGGCTTCCTTTTTATCAGTAGTATTTGTATTGATGGGTTCTTGACTTCTACATTTCTTGAAAGTTTTTTTTATTCAGTGCTTTACTCCTTTTCTGGGCACAGAGAAGTTTATCTACTTAAAACTGTTTAAAGAAGTTTGATCATTTCAAGTATTCTTGAGTAGCTAAGTATTTATATTTTGATAGTATCATGTGAATAAGAAGTCAGTTTAAACTATTTCATCTATTTCAGTAGCTTTGAAGTGGCATATATTTGAAAAAGAATCCAAGTATTGATGCTGTTCAATACATGAATTAAACCATGTCTTCCTAAGTAAGTGACTGAGGTTACTACTGCACATTTTTGTAATGAAACAGTATGTTTATACTTGCACTTTTCGTTTCACTGTTGTGTGGAAGCTTTCTGTGGAGGTGATTAGGCTGACTGCTATTGACTGTGCGGTGTTCTTAAGTAAAGCGAGCAGTGGGGGGAGGCTAACTCTTTCCTCAGTAATGCTGGTACTGACTTGTACTGTGCTCATTTTAACTGTTGCTGTCAACCTGGTCACAAGATTTGTCTGCAGCAGAAGACAAAACCCCTGACTTTGAACTAATGTTTCTTATTCAATCTTGTGTAAATTTACCTCTTGGTGACCAAGAAATGTGTAATATGAGGAGCATCAGAAATTCACCTTTCGAATGAATACTTTCTGTGCAGGTTGATGTGATTTTACTCACTGTCTGAATGAAGATTCAAGAAACTTTAAAAAATGCATTAATCAACTATAAGTACAATTAAGTTCTGATTAGTAAGCGCTATATTTAAAAATACAGTTACCAAAATTTCAGGAGTAAATATAAGGCTGTTCCTAGGGTTGTGCTTACTGCAAGAGAGCCAAATCAGTCTAAACTTATTTACTTGATGTGAATGGCTCTAAATGATTTTTTACCAAAAGGAAAAGGTGGAAACTTGCATCATAGCTACTGCACTTAAAATAAATAAATAGGTGTTTAGAAAGGCCTTTCAGTAGCTACGTAAAGATACTACATACCAACAGTAACCTCAGTGTTCTAGAATAACTTTCATTTAAGTTACATGGAAATTAGTCTTCTAAGCAGGCAACTCTTAGTATAAATATTTTTCTTTGAAAGTACACAAGCATTTTTAAAAGAAAGGGGGAACTATAATGTTCCAGTAATTCAGGCAATATAAAAAACAATTTGAAACCAAACAGAAAGAGATCAGCTTTGAAAGTAGTTTTGAAGGCCTTGGCAGGGTTGGGGTTGGGAAATTGGGTGAATGTGCTTACTTATAGGGCATAAGTGGGCAGAGGTTATTTTTTATCCCATCCTTAACAGGTTAGAGTGTTGTAAGAAGTCAAGTTTCCTCGATGTCGCTTTTGGAATAACTTTTTAATCCTACCTAAATAATCATAATTGTACTGAATTATGTATAAATAAACATCTTTTCTTATTTTGTGCAGAATCAGATTCAGTACCTCAAGCAAGTCCAGCAGCCTAGCGTTGCCCAACTGCGATCAACAATGGTGGACCCAGCCATCAACTTGTTTTTCCTAAAAATGAAAGGTGAACTGGAACAGACTAAAGACAAACTGGAACAAGCCCAAAATGAACTGAGTGCCTGGAAATTTACGCCTGATAGGTAAACAAAACAAATACTCCCCAGTCAAGACTTCCCTGACAGTCCCACTACGAGAATGCTATGGTGGGACAGCCAAGTACTCGTTTCCACACCAAGACTCAGACGTTTTGAGGCAAAAGCCACATTCTTATACTGTCCAGCTTGTAATGCTTAATGTAAAACTTATCAGATGAACCTTGTGTTTCAGCTTTTTTTCTCCCCCTTTGCTTCAGAGGCCTGACAGCGTCGGACTATTCTGAAGAAATTGCCATCTCCGAAAAAAAAATATTTTCTAGAACACGTAGACATTTGCAAAATTGTTCTATTTGAAGAAAATAGAGGGGAAAACAGAAGTCTTAAGTCTGTGGCACACTGTGTCTACAGACAGTTTGGAGGAAAGAACCTAGAGATTATAAATCATGAATTGAACATGTAAAATTCCCGTAAAATGTAGAAGTGGAATATGCTTCACTCTTAACCTTGAGCCTAGTGACTTAGAGGCACTAAGTCAGTTTTCCAATAAGACTGTGGACTTCCTGCTTGTTCACTGAACTGCTGGGTCAAAACTCGATGAGGTGAATTTTGCATTAAAGAGTTTACTTGCTAACCAGTTTTGAATAGCCATGACAGTGCTATTTGATATCACGTCAGTGGTAGTGTACACATTTGACTGTTAAGCATTTGGGCTCTGTGGCACTTGACGGAGCCCTTAAGTCAATGTTGCTAAATAATGAACTGTTCTGGATGGTTGGTAATGCTGTGGACGCCTCAAAATTAGGATTGTACAAGAACGTACATTCTATCTAATTGCAGGTTTGAAGTTGTTGGAAGCAGTATATATTTGATCACAACTAGTATGTGTAAGAAAAAGTAGTTGTGATAAGTTTTCGCTGCATGTTTTCATGCAGAAATGAGATTTTTTTTATCTTCTATATTAACTCATCTCATGCTCTATGCAGAAGGCACACAACGGCAGCTGTCTTCAGTGTTGGTGGGGTGTTTTTATTCCTTTGTACACCTGTTTTTTTTGTATTGCACTTCTATATAAAATGTGCCTTGAAATAGTTGTGATATATAGTTCAAGGAACACTATTGGTTATTGTTGTACTGTGAAACTCCTGGGATGAACGAGAATCAAACAGATTGTTGTTTCTGCATTGTCTCGTTCTCTGAATTAAAAAAAAAAAAAGACACTATTTTAACAAAGCACAATAAGTTAAATGCATGCATTTTTCCTTGGTGGAATCAGCGAAGGAACGTTTGCTACTCTGTTGATGCCTCTGTTCTGTTGTCCCAAGTTATTTGTAAGATTAGCAGTAGGGGACAGCTGAGAGTGCAGATCTGAGGTGTGTAAAGTGAAATGTGGATTTGATACAGCATTTGTATATTTTTTTATCTTGGCAAATTGAGCTCTAGTAAACTAAGGTTTTCTTTTTTTTTAAATCAGTTGGGTGATATTTTATGGTTGTCTGATTCTAGAAAATTCAGTTTTAAGTTGCAAAGAGATTCAGCTGTCACAGAAGGTGATGTATTCTCTTTGAATGATTTTAACTAAGGTAATGTTACGTATTTAAGTTAAAAGTATCACCTGTGCTTTAGATGGATTAATACGGGATTGAAGATTAGTGTACTTACACGGATTTATTCTTTTGCATGAGTAATGATTTAACAGCAAAGGAAAACATACAGAAAAACTTTTAAAACTGATTCATCTGGGATTATTTTGCTATAGCAGAGTCTAAGATTTTAATGATCTAGCATCAAAACAGAGGTAAGACTTGCATTATTAAACTGTTAATGTGTTTCCAAGGCATTTGTAAAGCTTACTATGTGTTGATAGATACATGCCATGTAGATTGCTTGTTTTACTTGGAGTTCAGACATGATTTAAATACCATTAAGTGCAGGTTGGTTGGCTTCATCAGGTTCTGACTCGTAAGCGTGTATACAACTGAGACACCAGTAACATAATAGTTTCTTTCAAGCAAAAGTATCAAATTTTTGTCATTTTGTAGTTATATTGTGCTTTAATATGCATCATATAATTTTAAGTCTCAGTGGTGTGAATGTGCCTTCTTCAATATGCAGTAGTTGGAGTAGAGAAGATTAAGATTTATTTCTTGGTATAGAATTGAAGCTATCTTCATAACTGGTTATGATTTTATTGAGTTTTTTAAAATATTTCTGAAAAGGAAAAAAAAGATTACTCATGTAAAACACTTACAGAATTTTAGATTCTTTGCCCTTCTTTCCCCAGTTGGTTTTAATTGTCCTTCCTTGTATGCAACCACTCTTATTTCATGATATCTGACCTAATATTTAAAAGAGCTGATGCTTCTATTCACATCACCAACTTGTGTGTTGTTAATATATTGACTGCAACTCTAAGCAGTACTAGTTCTGGATCTTAACCAAAGATAAGAGTGTACAGTATAATCCTTACAGTGCCTAGGAGGGAGAAACAGAAGGGCATGTGGTTGAGGGAATGGCTATGTTAAGCTATTTTAATCGTCATTACACGTACAATGTACATTTGAATTAAAAATCAGTAATATCATTTTTGCAAAAGCTTTATACAACAAACTAGCTTTTTGAAACTTAACCATTTGATTCCTACAGGTTTTGTTGCGTGTGTTCAAGTGGATTTGTGAAAACGATGCCAAGTTTAGTTGTAAAGCTAAGAGGAATTACTTTATAGTTACTGGATTTGATTTTCTTGCATGTGTTGTCTTCTGTGTAAATTGCAAGGGAAGGCTACTTGGTGCCTCGCTAATTCAGAACATCTGGAAAAAACTTGATGGCAAGAAATAGCATTATAGGTAACTATGCAAATTTCTATACAGGTAATAAATATTTTACAATAAATTTTACTATAAATATTTTGGCAGGAATTACGTGAAGGTATTAATGGGATTTTTAAAACTGTCCCAGTGTCCAGCTGCCTGGTATTTCTAATTCTGCAGATGACATTGTTTTGTGGAGAGAAAAAACAGTAAATGACTTCAGCACTGTGAACTTCTTAAACTTGCAGTGAATGATGAATACAGTAACAAGGATTTGCAAATGCCTAAAAATCAATACACGTCTGCCTTAAAGCTTGTGGGGTTCATCACATTTGGTCATCTCCAAAGTGGTCCTGCTTCTTTACACAGAACGAGCATCTCTAAGAAAACTTGCATCTTGTGTTACAATGGATTGTATTAGCTCAACACAGTTTAAACTTCAAGGACCCGACATTGGACATCACATCAAGAAAAAGAAACAGGTTGCTGCCTTTAGCAGAGTTGCAGGCTTCCAGGACCTTACTGCAGCCAGATTCCTTCTGGAGCAGCCCATCTGAAAGATTTGGGAGTGTCAGTTGGAAAATGTTCAGTGAGGCAGAGTTTGCAGGAATTGTTTAAGGCTTGAATGTTTAAAAGGTAGTTGATAAGAAAATTATTTAAAATTCTTTTTGTTGGTTGTATTGGTTGCAGTAGAAAAAGAACTATGGCTGTGAATTGCAGTAGTGGAAGTTTCCAGTTCCTTTTTTTAATCCTTAGAATTACTTTCTTTGTCAATTTAAGATAAAATGACCTTGCTTTTGGAAAGTAACGCAGATCCTGCCCTGGAATTCACAACAATGACTTATTTATTTAGCTACAGAGCTTATGCTTCTGTAGAAAAAGACAGCTTCATTACGTTGCTGAGCCTCATAAAATAACTGATTATGGTTGCTTATTCTGACTTTGGCCAACAGTTTTGAAGAACTTTTGAACTCTTATATGGAGTCAGACATATTGCCTATATATTAATTTGCATACTATTTCCTATAATGCTTTACAATACAATTTAATTCATGAAGATTAAAGATGTGATGTTACCTGTTCAGGAGAGAAAACCTTGACAGTTCAAAGTGCTTTTTTCTGCCCACTTTTCAAAGAAACTGGATATCCAAAAAAATCTATGATCTGAACCTGTTGCTCTAAATGAGTATTACAGCTTACTTCATTGCCTGCCAATTTTTAACTGCATTTTTCTTTATCCTCATCATGTAAGGTTTGTGTATCAAAAGGTGACTATCATGTATCATGAAACACTGTATACGACTGTCAGATACACAAATAGAGTTGAAAAGTAGACATGCAACTCTTCTAAACATTCTTTTGAATGTCTTAGCCTCCCAAAGACAAAAATGGATGTCACTTAAAAAAATTAACATTGTTTTTATTTTCTCTCATCTTTGTTCTTAGTTTTACTAGTATGATAAAGGAAGACTGTTAAGTAGTGAATTAAAAAATGGGCAAACTGAACTATTAATCTTTATAATTGCAAGGCACATCTTTAATCGCTTAAACTCAGTTGAAAATTAGCACATGCAAGGTTGTGCAGACTGATAATCCAGATGTTGGTATCAAAAAAGAGCAATGTTTGTTCATATCTGCAGTAATAAAACTTGCCTTCCACTTTATGGGACGCCGACAGAAGATCAACTGACTCTGGAACAGCATGTGGTAATACAGGGAGATTTTCTGCTATGGCAATTACGTTGAGACATAATGTTCTGTGAATTGTGACATGCAGAAATTGTCTCCTTTTTGTCTGTAATTGTGATTGAGGAAGATTACAGAAGGTTTTATATTCAATTTGTGATAGATTGGTTCTTTCCTTTGCAGCCAAACAGGCAAAAAGTTAATGGCGAAGTGTCGAATGCTTATCCAGGAGAATCAAGAGCTTGGAAGGCAGCTGTCCCAAGGACGTATTGCACAGCTTGAGGCAGAGTTGGCTTTACAGAAGAAATATAGTGAGGAACTTAAAAGCAGTCAGGATGGTAAGGGATTTTCTTAAGAAAATGGAAGTTGCCTTGCACTTCTGCTAGCTCAATTTTCTGATGATACGGATACTGTAAAACCTTTGCCAGAATTAAAGGGCAACGTCAAGTAAAATATGACTGTTGTAAGTCTATTGATAGCCTTAATTAAAAAAAAAATGCCACCAAAAACTATAGTACAGGCTAAACTTGACAATATTGGTGGGGTTTGCAGCTCCCGGTAACGCAGGATTTGAACATGAAGCTACTAGACTTCATAGGTCTTGCTATTTAATATGGGATATTAAGGTAAGCGTGCACTGAAAACAGAAAGCTTCTTGTTAACTGACTTGTTTTGAAATTACTTGAAGGGTAAAGAAATGTAAGAGTAAAAATGCAGTTTTTGATTAAATAACTCAGATTAATTGAAATGTTCCATTACTGTATTCATAGTCCAGATTTTACAGCATTGTGAACCTGAATTGAAATTAGCTGTGAACTCTGGCCTCTTGTACATTTTTTTAAATGGAGGGGAAATGCTAATGTTAAAAATCTTCAGCTGAGAGTTCAGTGTAGAGTCTGTGCTCCTTGAGATGCTTGATGAAAGTACTTGTAGTTGGTAGAAGGTTACACCTGATGATTACACTAAATCTTGAGAAAGCTAATTAATTAAAGACAGGTGTTTCACACCTTGCATCTGAAAGATAGCATGGATGTGAATTGACATTTATCTAATATGTCCTGCATTTTTAAGAGTGTTTTTTTTAAGTAGCTAAGTGGTTCTTGCTGTAGTGTTGTTGAAATAGTTACCCTTTTGCTTCTCAATTACTGTTTATAAATAAACTTACCTAGTTCATAACTGAAGCAAATATAGACATCTCTTTGAAGTTTTCTGCTCTTGAGTGCAGTGTAGTAAAGTAATTTTCAGATTTGTGACGTTCTTAGGCCCTAGCTTCTTCCACATATGAACAATGACTATGATATTCCTGATGTTTTTCAAGTGATTTTTTTTCCGTAGCAGTGGACTTTATAACTTTTACAATAGTAAGCAGTTTGCATGTTATTTGCTCAATTGCTTAAACATGCAGTTGAATTTGGGCTTCAGTGTTTATCTTTCAGGTCAAAATTCTTTCTGGTCCAAAATGCAGTCCCATTTGTAAAGGATTTTTTCTTTGTACATAAGTATTTTGTAGAATTAGGAACTTTTGTTGATAAGAAATCCAACAAAAGTTTACCTTTTCTCTTTGTGTTATGTTACACAGAATTAAATGTATAAAAAAGCAGTGAGCTGATGTTTCCTTAAAATGTGACTAATTTTTTTTGTCACAGAGTAGGTTTTTGTAATTATCAAGAACTATCATATGCATATGCAGCTTATGCTCACTTTTACAGTATTTCTGCAATGTCTTGCGCTTCAGTAAAATTAGTTATGTTAGAATCTTCTTGCAAAATACTAATTATTGGAATTGAGCTGCTTTCCATGAATCATCTTGTCCAGAAATTAGTTTCTTCTCACATATGCAAAGTTGTGGATATAAGAAGTATAGCTGATGGTTTAGCATCTCCTTCAGAGGCAGAGTATCAAAATGGTGTGCATATCTAATGATTGGAAAAGTTGGTTGAATAACTTCAGCGTAAAATGTTGCTAGAGGATTTAAATGTTCTTGTGTGAGATTCGAGCTGTATGTGGGTTATTAAGTATTTGCAACACATGTGTTTTCTTTACATAGAATTGAATGACTTCATCATCCAGCTTGATGAGGAGGTAGAGGGTATGCAGAGTACCATTCTAGTGCTTCAGCAGCAGTTGAAGGAGACTCGCCAGCAGTTGGCGCAGTACCAGCAGCAGCAGTCCCAGGCCTCCAACCCAGGTACCAGCAGGACTCCATCTTCCGAGCCTACAGACCAGGGAGAGGCTGTGGGTAAAGACTGCAGCCGTCTGGCTAACGGACCAAGCAATGGTAGCTCCTCCCATCAGCGGACGTCTGGGCCTGGATTTTATAGGGAGGGTAGCAGCACGGAAGATGACTTCCTGGCTTCTCCAGGGAATGGTAATAAGCTGTCCAACCACTCTGAAGATAGAACTGGTAGAGGAGGTGGTAGCTACATAAACCAACTCAGTACTGGGTATGAAAGTGTAGACTCTCCCACTGGCAGTGAAAACTCTCTCACTCACCATTCAAATGACACAGACTCCAATCATGATCCTCAGGAGGAGAAAACAGTAAGCATGAAAGGTAACAGAACTGCGGGTTCTCGGCATGTCCAGAATGGTTTGGACTCCAATGTAAATGTGCAGGGTTCAGTTTTGTAACATTTTTCTGCAGCATTTTTATACAGTGTCATTTAAATTGGGAGAGGATACTGTTCAGAAGCCGTTTAAATTAGTGCATACTTGTCACAATTTTTGCCTTTTTGTGGATTTCTTTTTGCTTCAATACCTCTGCCACTTTGGAAATTTTAACAGTTAATTACATTGAATGTTGCTAAGAGGACATTTGTGTAGCTCAAGTTATTTTTATATGAGTTAATGTGAAGTTGAAATGGAAGTTATTTCCATAAAGTATAACATAAATGATGTCTGTACAAATCTGTGTATATCTAGAACCTGTGCTGTGTAAGGGCATTCTTACTCATACTGTTATACTTAACACCACCTTCAAGATTTGTCATGATAACTGTGGGTTTATGACTGCCACGTTTGCCCAGTACAGTAGTTTTATCACTAAAAGATGGACTTGCTGAAGGAGTCCTTTAGTAGTTTCAGTGTTAATTACAGTTTTTCCCACCATACATCTGTGCATTTTCTCCTTAGGTGACCGAATGTTTATGAATTGTGTGCATAGTTACTCAGTTTTTAAGAACTGTTGTATCCTGTTTATGCATATTGCTCTGTGACTCCAATATTATCTTACCTGTACTGACCAAACCTAAATAAAGACTTTTAATAATGTAATTTCCTCATTGTTCTCCATTGGCTTACATGGCTCGCTTGTAGGCGGTGTTTTTTACAGTACATTTTTTTTTCCATTGAATTTGTTGCTGTGCCAATCCTATCTAATTCAGTTTATGCCAAGTACCTGTGCTTATAACTGTCATGTTAATTTCAGACCAGCCTTTTAGTATTCTACAGAGATTTTTTTTCATGGTTGGAAACTGGCTCTTATTAAAACCTAGGAAATATCTTGGAGGTAAATGTATGAATTAAATTATGACACTTCTAAGAGGTTGAAGTTCTTCAATGGATGGGATTCTTGTTTTTGAGTACTCTCCATGAGGGGAAGCTTAGTGAGCCGACTTTGCAGGTGGGGAAAAAACAAAGTACATTGCTAGTGAACAAAAGCAAGTTAGGAATTTCTCAGTACATGAATTTCTCGTGATTGTTTTGTCTACTAGTTTGTGGTGGCAGCAATAAGCAAGGTGATGAAGAGGGTACTGACTTGAGTAAGCGCTGTTCAAAGGGCAAATAAAAGTATTTAACTGTACTTTCAAGTAGACTTAAGTCTGTGGATTCAACATTTTCCCAACTGAGAATCCTGCAATTACCAGACAGCTGGTGCAGTTCTCGCATGTGACCACTAAGTAGTAAATTGCTTACAGTTTGTAGTTCACTTTGGAAGTGCTGAAACTGTTGTTTGGAAGCACTGTTTCTCTAAAGTTAGGAGATGTTTGGATGTAACCGATGTTTAGTTTAAATTGTAAATCATAGAAGGGTTTCCACGGTATTAAATGAGAACTAGCACCTGCAGTATTACTGTCCAAGAAAAATGTAATCCGTTGTAACTACTAGTAGCTATCTTGTGTGTTGGAAACATACTAGTCCTTTAACTTCATAGAGCTCAGGTAAAGGTTTAAAACAACTTGGCAGTCACTGGAAGCATGAATTCCATTGGCAATACCTGATGGTTTTTCTTTGGAACATTCCTTCAGCCCTTAATGCCTGAAAAGTAGCAGTTACTGGATAGTTGAGCATATAGAAATGAAGTGATACATACAGGAAAAAAAAGCACTGGCATCTGAAGTAATGTCTGGTTTACAGAAATCACTGATAAAAAATAAATCACCAAAATATAAGTTGCTGGAGCTTTACGTTTGGCTTTAGTATCACCTGATTTTAGTGTGAATATATGTATACAAGATACTTCATGGATGTTGCTGTAAGTTTAAAAGGATAAGAAATTACAAAATCGTGCTTTTAGACCATTAAAAATGATTTGATAATGCATATGGGAGAAAGCCTTGTGAGAATGGTGGTGGTTCAAATCTGAAGTAGGAAAGCAACTCATGATGCCATCTTCTCAACTAGTATAAGGAATTAGTAAGGTAATTCTTCTCTTCAAAGTAATGGCTGTTGTGCTTTAAGGTAGGGACAGCTTTTCACTTAAATTTGACAGTTGTGGGAAATCAGGCCTTATCCTCTCATGAGGATTTGAATTTTCTTCAAGACTCTGTGGTGCTTGTTGAAATAGTTACACAGCTAAACCATAAAGCTTAGCTGAAAAATTAGAAATACAAATTATACCTGCATGCTAAAAGTTGGCTTAGCTTATAGGAAAATAAATGCAAAGCAAGAAAAACCATTTGATTTGTCATTCTCTACATACATTACTTCCTAAATAAGCAGGCTGGGATGTTAGTTGTTGTTTTTAATTATTTTAAATGAAAGCATAATTTAAAAACAGTCCATATAATTGGCTTGCTTTCTAGCAATGATTACTGCAAAAAAAGTAGTGAAATGCAGTGTAATAATTCACAGGTAAATGCTAAAATTGATCATGTTCTGGCTGTCAATGCACATGGCCTATACTGTGGCTTTTTATAATCCCAAAGATGACTGTTGATGGTTTGTTTTCAGGAAAATCCTGTTTTCAGATTGATTTTGGGTTCGAATAATTCATCTTGTGTCATATCTACTGATAAACTAGATAATTTCAGTGTTGAGATTTCCAGAGTGCAGCTGGCTGGTAACACTTAAGTTTGCATGTTTTTCTAGGGCTCTTTGAAAGGGCACTGAAGGAGAACTACCATTCTGTACATCTGTGTGTTACAGTGCACTTTGATTCCCTTTGTGGCTCTCTCCATGTGGATTTGCTGGCAAATTCCAAGAGGAGGTAAGTTATCCTGAACACGGTTGTTCAGTCTTTACCCCTTCTGATTTATTTTAGTCCTATAAATTTAGGTTAAGAGCTTTGAACAAAAGCTCTTATGATAATGAGTGGTTTGTGTTACTGTGTTAGTCGTGTTTTTCCCTAATTGAATTAAACTTCATCTAGTGTTAGTCTTGATCTTGCAGAATGCTTTGTAACCTTGAGGGAAGGACTCTCTTCACTGGCCTTAAGGGAGAACTAATTTTTCATGGTTTCTAGAACTCCTTCGTGCAAACTATTCAATCCTGATTATTTTAGCTGATGGAGTTAAGGTACACGAAGCATTCTCATGAGCACTGAGGGCCGTGGATGTTGGGAGAAAACAGATACTGGAAAATAAGGTATGCAGAGATGGGAAGAACTGAAATGGAACAAAGAAGTAAGTAAATCAGATAACACGGTGTTCTTGCCTTGTTCCCATCAATTAGGTGGGTAGCTCCTAATGGCAGCTGACCTTTGAAGGGGGATACCTGCAAGGCTTCTTACAAGCTCTGGTGCAAGCTGCTGCCTTGCTTCTGCTTTTGCAATACTGGGACCGATAGGTTTCTGGTGTTAATGGCTTCTGCTGTATGCCCAGGCATTACAGGATGAAGTGACGTACGAAGTTGAAGACCTCTGTATTCACTTTCTGTTAAGAAATTGACTTGTTGCTTCACGCTGTGATACACTGAAAATGCTGAAATGTGGAGCATTCTGCACATACCTGCTCCACCAACTATCGCGTTTAAGGGTGAGGGATGGCTATGTTCGATATGTCTGCTGTAATAAAAAATAAAGGCTAGGGAAAGGGTTAACTCCTGTAATTCAAATGAAGACTGCAAATCTAGTTTGGTCTAGTTCAACCACAGATCTTTTTGCCTATGCTATGTGTGGGTGAAACAAAGTGCTCGTACAGTGGTTCTATTTATGATATTCTACTAGATATGTTGCAGGGAGGGGGGCTTAAGATGGATTTATCTCAGCTTGAAGAAATAGGATGATTCCAGCATTATCTCATATATACTAAGACACAGCTGCAAACTTGAGGAAATTATTTAATGAAATGTTTCACCTATACAGGTTTCTTTTAAAACTGGAGAGGAGGATGTGTCTGTTCTACAGTTATTTCTGTAGCCCACTGCTACTGTATTACGAAACCCTGAGAACATCCTGCTCTGCATGTGTCAAATTCTGACAGATTCATACAGTTTATGGCTTGTACAAAACACAATTATAAATGGGGAAAAATATATGTTGACTCCTGAGGCCAAAGGGAACTGCTGTGGTGCCTGCTACCTCAGGCCTGCTGCCAAGCCTTGCTCCAGTGGGCTCTCAGGGCTGAACTGCCTGCAACGCAGTTCTGCACAAGTGAGCTGCACACAGCAAGGTGCAGGCTTCTTTTTTAGAGAGCTTTACCTTGCTCTCCTCAATAACCTCCGTTTTCTCTCTGTTCCAGAGTTATTTTTGGAGCACTGTGCCTAGTAGTCTCACTAGTGTCACTTGGAAAAATGGCCTCTTTCTTGTGTCTCATTTTAATATCTGAAACGTCTAATGGTGGATTAAACAACTTCTTCAGTGAATTGGATTAAGCATGCTGTATGTGACTCATTTTTTTCACATATTATTATTTCAGATGGACTTAATGTGCTGCAACTGGTCCTCAAAGCAGTGTACCTCTTCTTCTTTATCCCGTTGATCTTCGTGTCACCTGCTGACATATTCTCCAAGGTCATGGTTACCACCAGGACTGCTGGCTCAGGCCCTGACCCCACAGGTGGAATCCTGTTAGCCGTGGTTCACCGCAGCCCTCCCACCTTCTGCCGTACGGGCTATTAGCGGGGCGCACACCCGTTAAGTACCGACGGTGAGGCATCCCCTCGGAGCCATCGCTATAGCGGTCCTCCCTCAGACGCCCGCCCCGCCGGCAGAGCCCGCCCCAGCAGTGCGGGCGCAGGCGCGGTGTGCCGCGGTGTAGTGCCCGCAGCGAGTTGGCAGCCATGTTGTGCCGCTGGGCTTCGGCGGGCAGGTGAGCGCCGGGACGGAGCCGGGGGCCTCCGTATCCGGGCCGCGGGAGGGGACGGCGGAGGGTTCGTCCCCGCCGTTTCGGGCAGGAGGGGGTGGCGGTGCCAGCGATGGCCCCGCAGGGTGCGGCCGGGATCGGCCTCTTTTAAGGCTGCGGGATTTCCAGCCGTTTTCGTACCAAGGTCACCGGTGCGGGGCCCTCGGGGCTGGCCTTCTTCCCGTCCTTGCGACGCACGGATGCGGCTTGCGAGGTGGCAGCTCAGCATCGAGATGCCCCATGTATCTGTGACCTTCACGTGGGCAGCCGGCCGTAGCGGGCCTGGTTTCGGTCCGCTGAAGCGATGAAGCACGAGTGCTGCACGGGACTGCTTCCTTCTCTCGTTTCTCATCCAGGAGCAGGGCCGCGCTGGTAGCACCGTTGGGGTGCTTAGGTGCGAGGCACAAGCACACTCTTCCTGACCTGCCCTACGACTATGGCGCGCTGGAGCCCCACATCAGCGCGGAGATCATGCAGCTGCACCACAGCAAACACCACGCTGCCTACGTGAACAACCTGAACGTTACAGAGGAGAAATACAAAGAGGCGCTGGCAAAAGGTGCGTATGTCCATCGTCAACGCATGAGGACAGACAGTGTGAGCTGTTACGGATTCACACTGGTGACTGGGACCGAAGGCAAAGTCAGTAGAAGGTTGCCCCTGAGAAATACCAATGATGTGCTTGAATAAGGAATGTTGATTTACCTGTGAAAGTTTAGAAATTTTCAAGTGGCCTCATAATCCTAAAAATGTGCAGTCTAAATTAACCTAACAAATGAGGTTTGATGAAGAATCAAGCAAACAAGATTGGCTGCTGCTTTGTCCTGCTAGTGGTGGAGCCAGGAAAACTGTATTCCAGGGATGTGTGCAACTGAGGAAGGAAACCAGAGTATAAGAAAGCTGTGTGCCTGCTACTGGTATTGTTACTGCTGTATAATGGCAAAGGATTCTGCCCTTGGTGGAGGTGGAAACATGCATTTTTTGGGTCCTCTGAGGTATTTAAAAGAAAGAAAAAAACAACTCTGCAGAAGGATAGCTTACTGTCCTTTAGTACACTATTACTACTTGCTCTTGGTGATAGCATGTCTGGAGGTAAAACTTAACTTTTCATAAGGATTTTGCTAGTATTATTCTGCACCATGTTGGTGATGGTCACAGGCAACAAAGCATGCTTACAGCGTTTTTGTGTTTGTTTTGTGTTGGCTTATTAGGTGATATGCTTGTATAGAACGTGTAATCTGATCCTCACTGGAAAGACTAAGGCCAGGTTTTAGAAAAGGGTAAAGTCTGAATTGCCACCTGTTTTTGTCAGTATTGTGATTCTCTTCCCACACTTTAAAACTGAACCTGGTCGAAACTCCTGCACAGCACTTTGGTTGTGCAGCATATCTCATGACTGATTAATATCTCTTCTGGATAACAGACCCTTGAGGCTGACTTTTCTAAGCAATAGTAAGTAAAATTTTCAGATGAACTTTGATGTTTCCTTAAGCTATCTGTATCTGTTCTGGTAACTCAGAAGCTGCCTTGAGTTGAGCCCGTTGTCTCCTGTTATTAGTTCTTCTGAAAACAAGTCTGCACATCTCTGATAAGGTCCTGTGCAGGAACTAGTAACTTTGTTCCAGAAAGCTTCGGTGTAAGCTGGTTCTGATTACTACTTCATCAAAATGTACAGGATATTGCCAGTTGAAGGATATAACCACGAAACTTACTTTCACTGAAAATTTGTACCTACCAGAATTTTCCTGTTTTTTTTTTTCTGACAGTAATTTGACCTGCAGTTTGCTCTTAGAATCGAATGATTGAGTAGACTGTGAAACTGAGCTGACTGGTCTCTTGAGCACCACTTCTTAGCTGGACTGTCCAGTGTGGCTGTGTTAAGGAGTGTGGTAAGCTAGAGCAAAGGCAAGGGCTCTGTATACAAGTAGATTCCAGGATACTTTGTGGTATCTTTTGAGCTAGTTACATTTTTCCATCTTCTTTTCCGCTGCTGTGTTCGTCAGGACTTACTTGATAGTGCCACAAATACTGTGCTTTAAGACAGTGATCAAATGTCATTTCTACGTAGTGATCTTGGAGAGTAAGCTCCTCTAGGGCATGGCGGGATGAACAATAATGAAGATGTTGCAGATATCCTGGGTTATTTTTGAGTTCCTGGCTTATTGTATGTAGGATCACATGCATGAGCTTGATTTCCTAAAGGCATGCGAAATTCAAGGAAAGTGTTCTGAAAATTCTGTTCAGCTAGATGTGAGAGACATGTCACATCCTCAGCTTGATACCCAAATGCTGTAAATAGTGTTGGTACTAGCTGCGTTGCATGCTTTGTTTCAGGACTGTTCTCATCTGGTTTTCTTGTGCTAGGTATGATTATGGAGGTAAGGTGACTCAAAAACAGTCTGTAACTAATATCTAGCTTATAGATGTTTTTCTGAATGATAAAAATTAAACTGTCTGGCTCATTTCTTCCTTTAGGAAGTCTGCTACCACTCTTGGTGAGTGAGGGAAGCAGCTGCCTGTACTGATTCCTTATTAGAGAATGTATTGGAGTAGCGGAAAAAGCCTCAAACATTGCAATGTTCCAATTCTTTTAAAGTCAAAAATAATGTTGAAAATACTTGTGTCAAGGTGGTGTAACACCTGTCAGACACATAAGGCACAGCAGAGTTATTTAAAGGAGTATGACATTTTTTGGAGGAGGTTTGGGGCCTCCTGATATTTGGGTGATGTTATGGTTGGGGGCTGTTGCAGGGTTGTAAGCAAGGGTTAGCATTACATGTAAGCTATTAAGATATGTTATGGATGCTTCTAGATGAACTTTGATTTTTCTCTTGAAGTTAAGGCTTACTGAACTTTGATTTTTCTCTTGAAGTTAAGGCTTACCTGGACTGAGAAATTATAGGGAGTTAACCAGTGTTAAACAGTGGTATTTAGGTGCAGAGGTCTGTTATGTTCAGTAGAATGATCTTGGTCATTACTTCTTCCTGCAAACATCTCCCTCTAAAAAAATAAGAAGCACCTCAACCAACCAAACAAAAGTCTTCCTCCCCAGAACAAATGAAAAATTGGAAGGAAAGAATATCTTGTTTGTGTATTTTCTTACTGCACTTGTCAACTGTTCCTGGAATGCATGCTGCTTACCCTCTATATGATGTTTAAGGAATTTAAAACTACTTAGTTTGAAGATCAGCATCTTGAAGGATTAACAGTGTTCTTGTCCAGTAATGGTAATACTGAATGATTTTCTAGTGCTAGATCCTTAATTCATTCTGGCACTGCTGTTAGTTTTGTTTAGCTGTAGAATGGCAGTAGATACTGTAATGGTACTGTAGATATAGTATGAGTTGCCTGGTACGTGCAGTATTGGCACATTACGTACAGTTACAGGACAATAAAAAAGTCTTTGTAGTTTGTCAGCAACTATCTGAAACACGAGTAAGAGTCACAAACCCTGTCTCTTCTGTAGTTGTGTTACAGCCTAGTAAGACTTGATATCTGTGGGGTATTGGTGGAGACCTAGTGGCAATTTAATGACTGCTGTGGTGGTGATGTTGTTATTTATGTATATATTTATCTTCTGCATCCTCAGGTGATGTTACAGCTCAGGTGTCGCTTCAGCCTGCGCTGAAGTTCAACGGTGGGGGTCATATCAATCATACCATCTTCTGGACAAATCTTTCTCCCAGTGGAGGAGGAGAGCCTAAAGGTTAGTGCTTGTTATGAGTGTTCATTGACTCAGTTTTGACTGACCAGTAGAACTGATGATCTTTCTTCTCTTTGGAAGTTTAAATCTTCATTTTTCTGAGTTAATTTGCCTTTCTGTATGACAACTGCCATAGTTCTGAGGAATTCAGAGTCTTGTGGATCTAAGTGAAAAGCTAACTGTGTTCTAATTACATTTAATTTTTAAAGATGATTATATATCCATTGCAAAATGCTTTACTATTGCTACATGTTGTCCTTTTCACTTTCGTAAGAGAAAGTACTTATCCAGAACTGTGCTAATTGGCATCATATTTGCATACTCAGTTCACAGAAAAGGATGAAATATGCTGCAGACTTCCCAGCCTAGTGAATGGATGTAAGCTCCTTTTTCAGTTAGGGATAGTTTGGTGGTTAAAACCTAAAGGATAAAATCTCATTGGGAGGATAGAGGAATGGTAATCTACAGGTGATTTGCAATTAAAGGCAATGGACCTATAAAACAGGTCTAACGAAGGCTGATGTGTTAAACTTGAGGATTCTCAAATGAGACACATATACTCATCTGTAAACTGTTCTGCTTCAGATGCATGAAATATTGGAAGCTGAAACTTCAGCTAGTAGTTCTGTCTGTTTCTAGCAGAGTTAGAAGAGTTAGAGTTCTAACAGAAATAAAGAATGTAGAATTCTCCAGCTTTGTCCTGTATGTCCTATTGATAGCACCACGACTATGTCTTTGATAACAGCATGTTTGACTGCTGTTTTGATTTCTTTCCTGTCTGCTGTCTGGAGCAGGTTGGGACAGTATCGCTCATGATGCATCTGTTCTGTCTAGAGAGTTCCATCAGAGCCCAAATACATCTGCATCTCTTTTCTTCTATTTCCAGGTGGCATCTGGAAATCAAAATATGTTAAATATGTGATATTTAGTGATGTTTGTGGTGTTGTTTTTTTTTAAAGGAGAATTGATGGAAGCCATCAAACGTGACTTTGGTTCCTTCGCAAACTTCAAGGAAAAACTAACAGCTGTATCAGTTGGTGTTCAAGGATCAGGCTGGGGGTGGCTTGGCTATAATAAGGAGCAGGGACGTCTGCAGATAGCAGCGTGTGCAAATCAAGACCCTTTGCAAGGAACAACAGGTCAGGTTTCTTTCTTCCTTCTCTGCTTTTTGTAGATTTCAGAGGGGATGTATGAGATGCGAGAAGGTTTTTATGAGGAAATGTCTGGAAAATTGAGTATCACTTCTAGCAGAAGCAAAGAACAGTTGCAGTTGTTTGTAAAGCAGGACTTAGAAATTCTGTTTTGTACTAGGTTTTGCTAGCAGTCTGTCTAATCAAAAGGGAAATAGATGGGGGGTATATTTTGAAAGAGCATTGGACGTTAAATTTAATTTAGGTTCCTTTGGACTGTTTCTGAGTAATGGGCATAGCCTGCCTGTCAGAGTGTTGGGAAAATCAAGTCTCTTACCTCTACATTATTTTCTCATGAGAAGCTGTTAATGGATCTGTTGGTGTAAATGAGACACCAAGAGAGGGGAAGATGTGTATAATATCCCTTGTTATGAAACAGGCTAAGTATAAAACAGAACACTTACAGTGTGCTTCTTTACTGTTGATAGATAGTGATGAATGACAGAATAAGGTTTGGATGGGGGATAACACTTATGGCTAGATAAGCAGCTTATTACTGGCTGAATTAACTTCTGAAGATATGTTTGTTTGCTTATTGAGATATTGCAGTGATGAAGACAGCTTGGACACACTCACAGAGGAAAGAGCTAATCCCCAGTGAGAATTCTGTTGTGATGGCTGTTGTTCAAATCCTGTTACAGATGTCTTTAAAATACGTTCTGTGTAATGCACAGAGAATGACAGAGAATATCATGTGTTTTCCTTGTTTGAACTTTTACAGTGATCTGTGCACTACTTATCAGTGGGGGAAAAAATAAAAAAGAGCAGTTTTAGTATTGAGACAGATTATAATGTGATAAATTTTACCCTCTCCCACATGTTGAAAACTCCCTACTAAAAATTTAACTAGAAAGATGTTCTAGCACAAAAAGAAGGAAAGCAATGAAACAATGAAGCAAAAAGTTAAGACTTTGCAGATGAAGCATTTTTTCACAGACTTTAAAGATGTTATCCTCCTTTTTTACAGGTCTCATTCCATTGCTGGGAATCGATGTATGGGAACATGCCTATTATCTTCAGTATAAAAATGTTCGACCTGATTATTTGAAAGCTATCTGGAATGTGATCAACTGGGAGAATGTATCTTCACGATATGCGTCTTGCAAAAAGTAGAGTGGAATTCTTGCACAGACTACAAATATGGCACCACTTCTACTTTGGTTTCACTCTTGTCATAGTTTCTGTGGCATACAAATGAATTACTCTAATACAGAAAACACTTAGTTCATTCAACAAAAGCATTTCATAATCAAGCAACGTGTCTGCTTGTCTAATCCTATGGAAAGTGTTTGCTTAGGTTTTTGAAGCTTTAAACTGTTATGTGACAAAGGGGAGAAGTAATCTGTTACATCGCATATAGAAACATAGCTCACTTTGCTGAAGCTTAATGAGGTAATGGATTTCTTTGTTGCACTTAAATACCTAAGTGGAAACGTACGCTTTGTGTTACTACGAACAAATAAAAGAATCTTATGGAGCCATCTATAACGGACTCTTTTATGGTAGCAGCTGCTCTGGTTACTAGATTTGAAAAGGGTTGGGGAAGGGAAGTGTTTTTTGCTATTTGTTGTGTTACAAGCAATGGAACTTTCTTAGAAATCAAGAAGATAAATGAAGCAGAAAATAGACATTGCGGTGCCTGGCTGACTTTGATCTTCAGTCATCCCTACCCTTTCCTGGGTTACTTGTATGAGATCTTTATGTGGTGTAGCAGTATAATAGCTCTTGAAATGTCATCTTGGGCAAGTGGTTATAGTACTAATCAGACTAAATTGTTTATATAGGGACTGAATAATATCATGTGGTACCTGTTTCGTAATAGTTATTTGAATATGTCCTAAAACTACTAGCTCTAGAGACTGATTACATGCATCTACAAGTATAAACTGTCATTCCATAGCAGTGGCCCTGAAGCAGTAGATTATGAACTTAGTACTTCGTTCCCATCTCAAGTGTTGTCTGGTATTACAGAAGCATTCTCAGGAGGTCATCAGAAGTACAAGAAGTTGGTGTGTTTGGGTTGCTTTGTTAATTCTGTTGCAGGTAGTTCAGATAGAATGCTACTGAATGTATGTAGTACCTTGTGTATGAATTTTCTTTGAGCATTTCCAGAATGCTCCTTTAAATTAAGGATGGATTATCAGAGAAACAAGAAATATGTTTGCATTACCAGACTACTAGGCTCCTGTTTTGAAGTATCGTGTAAAGTTAAAGTTGGAGATCTTAATAAAAATAAAAATAAAAATCATCATCAGTTGATGGTGGGAGAGAAACTGCTACCACAGTCTTCAGTCTCAAACCAAAACTCTGAATGTCCAGTGTAAATTGGAGTGTGTTGCACATGACGGCTTATTTTACAGTTAAAATGTTTGAGGGGTTTTTTTTGTCCTACTTGGGATATTCTCTAGACCTAATTCTCATCTCAGATATGCAGCTTGAGCTGCTTAAATCTGTATTGTCTCATATATTATTTAAAACATATTTGTCATAGCTTTCATATCCTTCTCATTGTGAACAGTGATAAAGGAAAGTAGCTCTGCTGGTAATCAGTCTGACAGCTTTGACTTGCATTAAAAACAACAACAACAAACAAAAAACTCCAAAACAAACAAAAAAGGCAAACTGTTGGAGTCCGTACTCATACTGTCCCAATTCCACTGGAAGTCTGGAGGGCTGGTGTGGAAGTCTTTATCATGAATTATGCATGGTGTTTCTTCTTAGCAAGCCTCAATCTCCAGGAGTAAAGTCTAGCACCACACTTGTCCTCTGGTGGATACTTCCACATAGAAAGGATTACACTTTCAGGAGTCACTTCTATTAAATGAAGCTACATCTTTATTTACTGGGATGTGGAGTTTATTCCTTACTTAGTGTTTGGATCTGTGTCTTTATTTCCTTCTAAGCACTTGAGAATGCTTCAAGTAATTCATCCCATAATAATCCCGATAGATTACCACTGAGGCAATTCCTTTTTTAATATTGTTGCAGAAATGCCTAATATTGCTGACAACTTGGGGAAGAAAGAAACAGCGTTTACGTTAGCTTGTAGATTCTGTGTATTAGTCAGCAGCTACCTATAGATATAAAGCTTAATTTAAGCAAGTTGATTGCTGAATGGGTTGATACATGAGTTATGCAGTTGTGTTTTGGATTGGGGTTTTTTTTTGCTTTTTTTTTCTGCTATTGAGTTGGCATCTGGATTAGTAAGTGTTGATAGTTAGGTTTCAGTTGTTAATCTTCTGCTTACTGTGGTCCTGCAGAGAAATTGGATTGGGTGACATTTTTCTAGATGAAGTACAGCAACTTCAGATGAGAAGAGAATCCTTTATTTCTTACTTTCCAGAAGTATGTTCAAGATATGGATGAGGTATGTTGTGTTTACAATGGAATCTACTCAAAGTTGAAGGAAACAACAATTTTCTTCTGCTATTGAGACTACATAGTGTGGTGAAATACCACATAGCAAAGAGATCCAAGAAGCTTTCCTAGAAGTAAATGCTGAGGCAATGCTTTGGTAACAAGAGCCATAATGCACATAATGGGTATCAGATTGGTACTGTGTGCTTTTGAAGAGCAAAGATGGATGTGCCTGCATGCTGATGGCCTAGGAGGGAACATTTAAGCTGTGCAGGAAGTCTGCATTATCTTCAGGCCACGAGGATGCAAACCACGGAGATCTCCTCAAGCAGGCCCAGCTCTTGCTCAGTCTCTGAAGCCTGGCACATACTGGTAAGGCTCAGTTTGTGCTGTGCACCTGGTTAAGAACACTTCTCTTGCTTACAGTCAGCTGGTGAGGTTGTCTGGATGCCTTTGAGTGCAGGGAACTTGAAAGCTGTATACAAACTGGAATAAGAAAATTGAGCCGATGAAGGCAAATGCTATGAACTGTGAAGCAATGAAATTGATTCAGTGCCTGTTCTACTAAATAATTAAAAAGGACTGGTGGTGTGTGTGTCTGCCTTGTGAAGGAAGGGCTTGATAGTAGGAAGTAGCTTTGGAAGCAAGCAGGCATGTCCCTACGTGAGCTGAGGAACAGGAAGGTAGACAATGACAGCCAATCTCAGGTGCCATATCTGAAGGGACAAGTCTGAGATGGGTTACTCAAGATCTAAACTGCTAATGTGATTTGTTTCACCTAGAACTTCCTGGGCAAGTGCAGGAGGAGTGTGTCTGTAAGTGCCATCGTAAGGGATGTGCCTGTGAGCTGGCACAGACTTAGACATATTGAAAACTACTCACAGAAGACACAACTATCTTTTTGTTTTATTGACAATAATTTAGTTTCCTTTAGCATAGCAAAATAAATTTAAAACGCTGCTGTGCCCTTCTGCTTACATTTGAACAGTCCTAGTGCAGTGACCTCGCAGTACTTAGTCGTTATGATTGCACAGAGGAAGACTTCTGTTTGTAGTCATGTCTAATGCTGAACAGGTAATGTAGTGGTACCTTCATAGGCTTAACGCGCCTTTTTATTGTACCTTCTGCTTGCAGAGTTGGAACCGTTCCTATCGTGGATAACCAGAGCCGTGCACTCGCCGCTAGGTGGGGGTGCGTGTCTACTTCATTAGGTTTTCTCAGCCGTCTTTCCGAGAGGCAGATAGATAGAGGAGCGCGGGAGGGGAACTGTTTGGGCTGCTGCTTCCTCGTTGTAAATAGCCAGGGTGACTGTTGTCTCTGAAGCTGTCAGTAAGCAGTATGTGGGGAGGAGGCAGTGCTGCTGTAGAGAAGATGGTTTAATAAATACGGGCAAATGTAGGTCTTCCTCTAACTAGAAACAGGCACACAGAGCCTAAGGAGAGATGCTACTAGTTAAAGTAAAGATGTTTCTAAGATTTCCACCTGGTTGCCTCATCATGCTCTAGCTTTGTCTGTGTGGGGATGTGCGTTGTCTGTGACATCCTGAGCAGTCTTTCAAACCCAGAGATTTGACAGCAGGGAGTGAAGTCTCTTTCGTTGATGTAATTAAGACAAGGTTGCAAAGAACTCAGCAGGCTACGAGGTTTCACAGTTACAGCTGTGTTGCCTTGCAGAGTGGTTGCTGCTCTGCAGAAACTCCAGCTTTTCACTGGATCTTTTTACCTGGAGAGATGAATACACTGACAGATCAGCAAACTTCCTGCCCTGGGTCCCCCTTGGGACCTGCAGAGCTGCTGGTTTCCAGCGTATCCTTACAGCACCACAGAGAAATTTTTGAGATAAATTTAAAAGTTTTCATGCTGTTGCAGAGACTGTCATTGCCATGGTGGAACCTGAGTGTGTTGGAGGTCTGGAAACTAGGAGGTATAGAGAAAGAACATCTGTTAATGTAAGAGTGGGGATTTGAAGGTAATCCTGCAATTCTGAGAAAAGCTAATTCATACTATTAGACTATTTGGCTTCAGCAGGAATGGTAGTATTGCCGTTTCTGTTATAGCTCTAGAAATTCGGACCTGAAGTAGCTAAAAGGAAGGGCTCCTGGTTTGCAGAAGTTTTGAAATTTGGCTATGGTCAATACTGGCCAGAATAAAAAAACTTGTCTGTATTTCCAGGAATCCAGAAGCAACCCAGGCCCTACAGCTGCCAGAGAAGTCTGATGTTTCTGTCTGTCCCAGCAGCTGTCATGGGCTTCGAGCCTCAGACTTTTCTGAAGGTCTTTCAAGTAGAACTACTTCAAACAAAGTTTTGGGACTCACCAAGGCTGCATCCCTCTCCCACTGTATCTGATATCTGTATTTTGACTGAATGTTTCACTGGGCTATTACTAGCCACTCTCATCCCTCAAGCAGAATTCTGCTGAGGAAGATGTGTAGGGAGGAGGGGAAATGGAGGCTCTCTCATCACTAAACTATTTTTGTCTTCTCCCTCCCGTAAAAGATGCACACAGACCTGGCTAATGGGTCAGTCTGGCTGAAGAGAACTTGACACTTGGGTCCTTGGAGTGTTGTAGTTCATTTCCAAAGCTGCTGAGACAAACCTGAAGTATGTCAGAAACTGTGTACTCTCTTATTCAGCCTGGATTACCCCACTTCCACTTAAGATTTCAGGCTATTTCAAAGGACCTTGGACCTGATTACGATGTTGTATTGATGTTTTCAAGGAAGAAATGCTCATGAGGTTTCTACCTATTAATGTTTCTTACAAAAGAACAAGGATCACAAAACCAAAACTTTCACCTTGGTTTTGGTGGAGGAATGGAGGAGTATTATTTCTCACAGCTAAGTGTAGGGTTGATGCCTATTTGCATAACTAAATGAGATGAGAACAATAAACTGGAATTAGCCTGTCTGAGGGTCAAAAACTCCAGAGGGAGTTCTTTCCTTGTCTATATGGGACCCAGGTCGATTAAAAGCAGTTCAAAGCTGGAACTGCTGCTTTTCTGTATTATCTAGCTGGGAATTGGAGTTGTTCCTGGAGTTGTAGTAGTTAAGTGGTTGTTGTTGTCCATCTGTTGTTACTCACTGCTGTTCCAATTGCATTCTCTGCAGCTGTTTTAGGGCTGTACAATGCACACTGTGTGTGACAGGCAAAGCCATGCTTTTCATGGGTGAAAGTACACGATATTAATTGGAACTGAATGATTTTCTTCCAAATGTGCTTGTCGGACATAGATGCTGGGATGGATACAGGTGTGAGCTGGCAGTGAGGCTTCAGTATTGAATGTGGCCATTGAAAGTAACATCTGCACCTTCTGGTTCTGGACCTGACTTGCCCAGATTTTTCTCCAGTGAGCTATGATTTCAGCTTCACTAGAAAGAATTGTGCTTCTGTGGCCTCAAGTGAAGTATTCCAGGAGCTGCTGGGATATAGGACTGTGGTATCAAAGCTTTCCTTTGCCTGAGCCCTTTGCATCAGAAGATGTGGATGTGTCAACAGTGTTGTGATCTTCCCCTCTGTGTTTGTTACTCTAAATTGCACAGAGCTCACTGTAAGTTTTGAATGGGCAACAGAAGCAAAGCTCTCCTTAGCCAACTGGGAATTTGACCTCAAATGCTGTATCCTGGAGCGTGTTTGGGGCCGGCTGTAGGAGAATGCTGTAGGCTGGGTCTCTGGGCAAGTCCCAGTGTGGAGGCAGTGATGCAGGGAAGTCCTCCTCATCTGGCTGCTGCTCACTTGGAACTTGTTGCAGACCTCAAGCTGGACATGACACGTGAAAATCCCAACTATGCTACCCAGTTATGGATCCTTGCAGATTACAGATTTGAAGGGGCTAATGTGTATGTGCCTAAAGATGTCTTTATAAGCTTATCTGTGTGCATTGTTCTGTTAACCACTACTAGGTGTTTAGAGAAAAAATGTCAGAAAAAACAGCTGATTGCAACTTACTCTTGCAATCCAACAGATTCACAATCTGCACAGTGAGGGTGATGGAGCACTGGCACGTGCTGCCCAGAGAGGTGGTGGAGTCTCCTTGTAGAGACCTGCCTGGACGCCTACCTGTGCAATTTGGTCTAGGGAGCTGCTTTGGCAGAGGGGGTTGGACTGGATGATCTCTAGGGGTCCCTTCCAACCCCTACAATTCTGTGATTGTGCGAACATCTGCCTGCCAAACTCAAGAGGCAGTGTAATCCCTGCTCATGTGGTTTTTGTACTTTGATTTCCCACTAAGACCAAGTGCTGGAGAGGATCTCACCCCTCTGTGGCAGAGCGCAAGCTGATAGTGTATTGGTAGGACAGAGGGCATCTATAGTTGGACCTTGTTTACATCCCAGCATTTCCAGATTAATCAGAGGGGCAGTATATATGTATTGTTCTTGTATTGCTTCATTACTGAAGCCTTGGACTTAGGAAGCTATTGCTTGGGCTGGAACTGCTTTTGCAGTTACTCAGATGGGTTGTAGAGGTGAAATGCTGGTTCTGTGCATTCATGTGTCTCAATAAATGAGGACCAGTGGGTATACTGGTCAGGTCAGGCAAGATTTCCACTCTTCACTACAGTCATTTCCAGATGGGGCTCTAGTTATGAATGGTTTTCCTGTTAGCCACTGAACTGATTTCTGAGAAATAAGTGTTTTGTTTTCTTCCCACTACAGTGAAATGAGACCTCATGCCTTCTCTTGAGTTATTTCTGGATGACAGCACCATTCATTGAAGAAGCTTCGAGGTGAGAGCTGTAGCTTCACTTCTCTCTCTGGGTGGTAGGCTGTTAGGACATTCCTTTAAAAAATGCAGAACAGTAGTGAATTCTTCTGCTGCTTAAGTGGACCTAATGTGCCTCTGCTACCGGAGTACTCTACCTGGTCATCCGAGTAGCATTTTGAAGGTGATAAAATCTGAGTTTCTGTGGACAAAATTTCGGAAATGTTTGTTAGCAGTCAGACAGATATGATTCTCCACAGCCTATGCCTGAGCTACTCACCTAAAAGGTATGATGTGGGTTTCAAAAAAATACTGCAGGCAGTATCCTGACTACTCAATGGAAGCTGCGTGCCCACAACATGGTCTCATTCTACTAATTTAGTCTTATGTCCTCTTTCTGGCTCCAACTGCTTGATGTCTTTGGATGAATTGGCAAGACATTTTGAATCAGTCAACATCTGATATTCAGTAAATAAGTTATGTGCTTCCCCTAGTCTTGCCCAGAGCATTTTCCAGCTCCATAAAACTCTTTTCTGTTGGTTTGAAAGGGAAACAGGAATGAAGTACATTTTTTAACTCAGTCATAGAATGTGTAATGGCAGCTGAACAAGAACTCTGATTTAGTGATTTTCATCAGAATAAAATTTAGACTTCTTCATCTACAGATATTTAGACTGCAGAGTGGGCGTTGTTGGTCTTCATTTTTTTCCCTTCCCCAAAATAATTTACAATGAATTAGTTCATCTCATGTCAGCATGGCCATCTCGGTGGCAGTTGGCAGTGATGCTTGGGTTGTACTAGATTGAGTACAAAACTAAACATAGTGGCAAGTAGGAATCAGCAGTCTGAAAAACAATGGAAAAAAGAGGAAGAAACTTCTTGGAACACTGCAGGTCAAGATGAGAGAACTATTGGAAACTTACTACATTGGTATTTTATGTTAATATTTTTCAGGGAAAAACAGACTATAGGCTAAAAATTGGCATAATTTTCAAGAAAAAAACCCAACAACACAGTGACTGGGATGAGTGAATGGATTCCACCCTCAGCTAGTTTGCTGATGATATGAAGTTGAGAGGAGTGGCTGACAGACCAAAAGTCTGTGCTGCCATTCAGTGAGAGCTGGACAGACTGGAGAGTTGGGCAGTGAGGAGCCTGATGAGGTTGAACAAGAACAAGCGTAGAGTCCTACACAGGGGAAGGAATAACTGCATGCAGCAGTAGAGGCTGGGTCTGATCTGTTGGAGAGGAACTAGGTAGAGAAGGACTTGGGTGTCCTAGTGGTCAACAGGTTGGCCATGAGCCAATAGGGTGCCCTTTGTGGCCAAGAAGACCAATGGTATCCTGGGGTGCATTTAAAAAAAAGTGTGGCCAGCAGATTGAGAAAGGTGATCCTCCCCCTCTACTCTGCCCTCATGAGGACTGTGTTCAGTTCTGGGCTCACCATTTCAAGAAAGACAGGGAACTGCTGGAAGGAGTCCAGCAGAAGGCCACAAAGATGATTGAGGGGTCTTGGAGCATCTCCCTTAAGAGAAAATGTTGAGAGACCATCTAGCTGCTGAGACTGGAGAAGACTGAGAGGTTTTATCAATGCTTCTAAGTATGTAATGGGTGGGAGTCAAGTGGGTAGGACCAGGCTTTTTTTGGTGGTACCCAGTGACAGGACAAGGGGCAAAAGGCACCAACTAGAACACGAGAAATTCCATCTGCCCATAAGGAAAATATTTTTCTTTGTGGGTGACAGAGCATTGAAACTAGCTGCCCAGGGAGGTTATGTAGTCTCCTCTGGATATACTCAGAAACTTGCCTGGATGCTTTCCTGTACCCCCTACTTTAGCAGACTGCATACCCAGACGTCCCTTCCAACCCTTGTGACTCTGTGAAAACAATCTCAACGTCTCATGGAGAAATGATTGAAAGAGACAGAGGGGAGAGATCCTTGGTTTTGACTTTTTTATAAATAGAGTAGTTCAGTTGGAAAGGACAACTAGTCCAACTGGCTGATGACTTCAGAACTAACCAAAAGTTAAAGCATATTATTGAGCGCATTGTCCAAATATCTCCTGACCACAGCACCCTGTTGTGTTTGTAGAAAGAAAATTATTTAATCATCTATTACCAGTAACTTTATGATGGAAGATTCAAAGCTGCTCACAGAAGACCAACATCTACCCAAAACAGCCCGTCCATCTCCTTTGACCTTATCTGTCAAGCAGCAGAGACCAGAAAAACTGCACTGTTCCTGCTAAATCATGTCTGATTTGTGTGTGTAGTTAGAGAAAGCATGAATACCCTGAGTAATGTTTTGTGCAGTTGAACTGGGAATTGAAAGAGACCTTAGGGGCTCCATCCAGGAGGACACCAATCTATGAATGAATGATAATGCTGGATTAGAACAGCTATGAGTGAATGGGGTATGAGCTTTTCTTTCATTGCAATTTAACAAATTAAATTTAAGAAAGTTAATTTGGTGAAATGTTCTGCTTAAACATTTACTGCTGGGGCTGCTGTAGTGTCTAGAAGATCATTCCCCAAATTATTGGCCTGAGTGAAATTTATATTAAAAGAAGACTCCTTGTAAGTAGAGCCCAGAGACCATTCTTTGGCTTTGCATAGGACAGATGATACTGTCTGCTTACTTTTCCTAAAGCACAACCATAAATACTACTGTAGTAATGTGAGATCATAATAAAATCTGAGGTTGCTTTTGCTGTAAGGGATGCTTTGTCAGAAGAAGCTTGAATGTGTTCTCTGATTAGGAGATCTAGTTCATCTTTTTGAGATTACCTTGCTAATATATTGGCTACAGCTGAAGTATTTTTACACATACGAACAAAAGTTTACACCTGCTGTTTAGAAGAGGGTATATAAATGTATATAGGATACATGAATTCCTCAAAAATAGACATGACCTCTGTTCTCAGAACAACAACTAATCCCCAGTTAAATCACGCTGATGTAATACATTTTTTTTTCCAGTAGGCTGAGGAGTTTGGAAAGGAAACTCTCATGGGAAAACTAAAAACCTATGGTACTAATGTGGAGAGAGGATTCATATTGCTAAGAAGTTGAATTATTTGTGGTGAACTGTGGGCTTTTCTGTAAACAAACAAATATAGAACCCCAACAAGTAATTAATGTCTTCACAAGCCAGTTTCATGTTGCCATGCCTTGCTTTTTTAACCTCAGATGCCAAAAGTCATATCCTGTATGGTCTCTCACTGATTCCATGGACATGAACACCACCCAAGGGTGAGATTTTTCTTGCTGCTAGTCTATGAGCCTGCTTTAGTTTTCCAATGTCCCTTTGTGATTGTCATCTTGGTGCTTCGAATCTCCTTGTCGTGCCTTCACCAGTGCTGTGAGAGTGAGAACATCCACTAGTGATGCTTAATACTCTTGTTTACTCACCACAGCATCCCATGAGCTCTGCAAAGAATCTCAGGCTGTTGTTTTCTGGAGAATGGAGGTTAAGAGAAGTGGTGTACTAGAGAGAGCTCAAAAATAGTTCCTGGTGATTATGTTGCAACTTCAGAGAAGTCTGAAGTGAAAAGCCTCATGTCAGAAACAAACCCTCTAAAACCACAAACTCAATACCTAACAAAAAAATCCCGCCATGGCTGTGGAGGGATGGCTGGCATGTTTTTTCTTCTCTCTGCAGAGAAAGTGTATTGCTGTTTGGAGAGGAGGTGTACCTGAGGAGGTGTACATGTCTCTCCTTCTACTGCAGAACATGGAGCTTGGGATACAAGGAGTCAGAAGGGAGCTCTTTTCACACCTTTTAGAGATTTTATGCTAAACAATTCTTTTGAGTCCATGGAAAAGCTGAAGGCACTGCTCTTTTGACTGATGACTGCACAGAAATCTGTGGAGAAGCATCCTGCTGTTGTGCAAGATGGGCTCCATCCTGAGAACCACCTTCTGCAAATCTGGGATACTGTTGTTGCAGCATGTGACTTTTCTCATTGGTTCCTGGGAATAAGCCTACCTTGTTATGTGTGACCATGCCACCTCTTTTGGAGCCTTTCAGGATACTTTCCCACCCAGCTTCTGTTGTGCTGGTAGTCGTTAAATCAGGGTGGTAGCTGATCAGCCATGCCCTTTAAGAACAGTACTTAGTATAATATTACCTTTTTGGCCAATGTTTTTTTAATGTACTATACTGCTTTTCTTTTAATAGCTGTAACTGTTGGAAGAAAAATGCAAAAGTAAAAATGAAACAAACTGGAAAACTGGGAAGTGTAAACTTAAATCATCAGCCTATGTGAAGTTATGCAGTGGTGTGGTTTTCAGTAATAAACCTTCCGTGAAGGGCTGAGATATCTTTTTTTCAGTAGTAAGAAAGTCAAGTGACAAGTCCAAAACGAAAAGAGAAGAAAATCACACTCCCATATGAATTGCCAAGTGAGCACATAATAGCTGCACTTATTTTATTAGCCTTCTGACCTTTCCTTTCTCTGATGAGGTTTCTTTTTCCTATTAGCTCTACTAGGACGTCTACTGAGATGGCAACAAAACAAACACTGTTATTGTTGGCTAATTCATCTTTTCTCTGTGCAGGGATCACAGACATGGAGGCCCATGAGCTGATGCCTGCCTTGTAGCATACACGAGAACCACCCTATGCCCATGGGGTACTGGGAAGAACACAGCTGTGTTGGGGGCAGCACATCCATGCTCTCACAGCAATTCAAGTCGTGCTTGGAGCCTGCAAGCAGTTTCCTTGCCTCCAATGGAGCAGTGTCATTTTGTTCAATACCAGACATATATTTTTGCACAGATATGGTATTTCTTCTTTGCTTTTTTAGCAGCTGCTTCGCAACACCATATTCTCTGGAAATGATTAGCACCAGACCACGTGGGAAGGGCTTGGTACTTCCAGTCCCCACTGTTTCTGGGGAAGACTGGTTTGCTGCAAAGTGTTGCTGGAAAGATGGGTATGTTAACTGTGGCAACACTTGCCCAAAGTCCTGAGTTTGGTGTCCTTAATTTACTGATCAGTGTAACCAACTGCTCAGCATCAGTGGGACTGAGTGCTTCAACACTTTCTACCAAGCAGCAGTAAGGGTTGGCTGTCGCGCTGCCACGGAGCGAGACTATGGAATTTTTGGACTTATATGGAAATCTGAGGAAACTTCAGAAATAATTCTGGAATATGCCCAGCAGACTGCATGGTAACAGAGGAGCTGGCTGAAGAATTTATAGCTGTGGAGAGAGAATAATAATCTTTTTTCTAAAGAAATGTTGACCCAGGGAAAGGAAAAAACAACTCAGAATGTTAATGTAGAATCTGTTGATTTTTTTTTTTATTTTTATTTTTTCTGGTGGGTGACTTATGTGGGACCTATACCCATAAATCACAAATAACACAAACACAGCTGCAATTAACCAGAAACATTTAGACAGAATTTGGGGTGAGGATCACTCCAGCTTTCTATAATGCCAAGACTGCAGTGCCATGTTGTTCTAATGTCAGTCACTTCCAGCAGATAAGGTTGCATATAAACCACAACCCATCTGCAATTTCAGAAGGGCCAAACCAACCCCTTTAGCAATGACTAAATTGCTACTTCTTGAATCTAAGTGGCAGCATGATAAATGTAACCCATTTGATGTTAACTCCAGGGAAGCGTAGCCAATTTTTCTTTAGTTTAGCCTAAGGGAAAAAGCATATTAAATCTTTGCACGTTGACGTTTAAAGTCTTTTCAGAACAATATCACACCATTTTAGAATTTAAGATTGAATCAGTTACTGTTATACATTTACTTTGTTAAATTACTTTGTTCTATTAATTCATTTCCAGACTCTTTCACCATTCAGGAACCTTAGTTACTTGCCATGATCCATAGTACTAGACACTCTTAAACACACAGAGCCCCAATAGTTGAAAGAATAGTTAAGAACATCTTTGTCTGTTTTTTCTTTCTTTTCCATGTGTCTGATCCAGGCTCGTTATCAGGGTTCCCATGGACCACTTTAGCACAATAACATTGGTGTGAACAAGTAGCATCCTGTTCTGTTTTAGCCTCCTAGGCGCTGTTCTTACAACGCAAGGAGCTATGCACAGATACTCCTGCAAAATCCCAGTTTGAAGACAGAGAAGATTACAATTGCTCACCCGTTTCTGAAGTGTGAGTTAGACCCAGGTAATATCTTTAGTTATGTTGATTGGCTCAGCTAGAAATATTTGAGTGAGCGTAGCAAAACATTCTATGTTTTCATAGTGGTTGTTGGTCTCTTGCTATTTTTTCAGCAGTCAAGAGAGTAAGAGTCAAAGAAGTTCCTACCCAATGGATTCATAGCATCACATTTAATAACACTGAAGCAAATAGTGTGCATTGCCTTAACGATTCCTTCCAGTTTAATAGCTGGACCACCTCTGTATTTTTCAAATAACTGAGATTGTAAAGTTTTCTGCTGTTTAACTAGATTGTTTCTGGTGTCAGTTAATGTCGTGTTTTATTGAGTCAATGTACTGGTTTCCCGCCAGTCGTATTTCATGTTTTACAGACAAGTCATCTCTATAGGGTACTATTAGAAAATATTTTATAACGTCTCATGTCTATTTGCAAACCACAAACAGTCTCTCTGGTAAAAACAGAATGCATTCAATTATCTTAATTTTTACTAATTTCACTTTTCTCTGAAAAATCCCTTCTGATGTGGAAAATGCAGCTGTGGAGGAGGAAGCCAAGAGCAGCCCAGAGAGAAAACATCAGTGTTGTCAGAGTGGTGGGAGCCGTGGCAGGGCAGGAGGAGAGCCAGGCTGACAGCACAGGAAGGGCTCTGTGCTCCAGCTGGGACCTTCACAGCTCCACCAGTCCCTGCAGCACTGAGGCGGTTAACCTGGGGAGGCTGAGGCTGTCCCATCTGCAGGTGACAAGGGCACAGATGGAGGTGTACCAGCCCTTGCTGGTGGTTTTGGCGTGGTCTTGTGTGACAACTCCACGGCAGCAAATACTGAGGAGTGAGTTAAGCAAAGCAGTGACAACAAAAACCATGCTGCTGTCCACTTTCTCTTCTATAGAGATGTGGACTGGCACAGCCCTGTGCTTTGGGATCTGCCCAGAAGGTTCTTATTGCTTTCCTTTCTGGAGAAAAAGGGTAGAACAAGCAGGCTAACCCAGGAAAGCTGATTGTCTTGCCTTTGGGGTATACATGGCTTGTAATCTTGGGAGGTTGGTTAACATCAACCTCTGTTAATGAGAGGGGCTGTCCTCAGCTTGGACCTCCATTTGGGATGCCAGATCTTGACCAACTTCTTCAGCCCCCTTTAATAGAAGGCAGCTGCTCCAAAGACTTTATTTTGAAGGTTCAAAATTCTTACTATGTTTTTTTTCAATATATTTTCCACACGATTTTGTTTTAAATCCTGCATGTGGCCCTGTGGCCAAAAGACTTCTTCAACTCTGCAAGCATGTGAATGTGAAATAAACCCCACAAGGTAAAAGCTCTGAATCATGTGAGAAGTTGAATCGTTATGTTGGAAGCAGGGACTGACAAGTGTAAAGAACAAAGCTGAGCACATTCTCTCACTGCAAGGTGGTAAATATGTGCTGGTTATAATTCCTATTTATACTTGTATTCCAAAACTACCAAAAATCAAAACCTAAGATGGCTCTTTTCTTCACACAGTGGAATAAAGCGCTCATCCCACCCTGGGCATGGATGCCCAGGCAAAAGAAGAAAGGAAAAAAAAAGGAAGCAGCTGGTAAGACAACAAATTGATAAACAATAAATAACTCCGTTGATCAAACTTGCTACAAAATGCATCTATGGGAATATAAGAGCTGCCAAGTGGGTCAGGACAGAGATTCACCCCTCCTGACTATCTGTGTCCTGCCATCCCTGGTACTGGATGCGAAGGGATGTTTCTCCATTCTCCAGCAGCTTGTATCTGAGCCAGGAAGGAGTGCCTCTGTATTATCTCTTGATGTGTTTTTTGTATGTGAATTCTCCTGGAAAGAGTCCAACAGAGGGCCACAAAGATGATAAAGGGCCTGGAGCACCTCTCTTATGAGGAAGGGCTGAGAGACCTGGGTCTGTTCAGCCTTGAAAAAAAACGACTCAGAGGGGATCTGATCCACGTCTGTAAATATCTAAGGAGTGGGAGGCAAAGGGATGAGGCTGGACTCTTCTCAGCAGTGTGTGGTGATAGGATGAGGGGAAACGGCCACAAACTGAAGCACAGGAATTTCCACACAAATGTGCATGGGAACTCCTTCCCAGCACAGTGACAGAGCAGTGGCACAGCTGCACAGAGAGGTGGTGGAGTCTCCTTCTCTGGAGACGTTCCAGACCCGCCTGGACGCCTACCTGTGCAACCTGGGCTAGGGAGCTGCTCTGGCAGGGGGTTGGACTCCGTGATCTCTGGAGGTCCCTTCCAATTCTGTGATTCTGTGAATTTATAAAGCTACATCTTAAACCCAAATAGACTTCTATACCTGCAGTATCTTGTGCTGAACATATTTGAAATGGGAAGAAACTAATGCTGGGTTCTCATGACATGAACAAAACTGAAGGTTTTATCTGCCCTTCTACCACAGTCAGCAGTCTTACTTACAGATTTTTTTTTTTTGTAACAAGATGATGCAAATGACTTGAGATTAAATATTTAGTAGTTATAAACATAACATATGCTAGGCTTTTGATACATAGGGTCTGCAGCTATGTCTGCCTTCTGAGGTTCCCATATACCCAAAGAGCCATGACACCTAGTGCAGTGTTTTTCACACCTTATTTCTGTGTGGTTATTTCTCCATCTGGAATCCTTTATTCACAGCAACTACTCTTCCAGGTTCCTGTTTCTTTTTACTTTGCTCTATTTCCTTTGGGGTTTCTTTCCACTCTGGGGAAGAGAAGTGGGTATGGAGATGATATTGCAGTGTGAGAGAGTGCATGCTGTCAGAGCAAGCAGCTGCTGTCATCAGCTTCTCTGGTTTTGTTAGGGCTCCGGTACTTGTCCTTAGCTGCCTTCATCCAGAAAAATCCCTGAGTAACAGCAGGACCCAGCATTCATCCCTTGCTGCACAGGTGGCATGCCAGCCAGGCTGTGCCCTGTCTTTATCTGTTACTCAGAATGCAAAGTGTAAAGACACTGAAGGCAAAAGCTTGTGTTCTTTCCTAGGGAAGCTTAAATCTGCTGCTGCCACTGTCTGCCTACAGGTCATAAACCAAATACAATTAAATGCACAAGACAGGGCAAGTCACTGCTTCCTACTGGGTGTCCTCTTGCTTTGTTTACTAGGGCAGTGAGGAAGTAGCTTATTTGTCAATAAAAGGAGAGAAACCCATCCCTCAACTCCCCTGAAGTGAAAGAACCAAAGAAAGCAGAAAGGAAGCAAGCAAACACAGAAAGACAGGTCTTGTGACCTATTAGGTCTCTTGTTTGCAGTAGGAATTACTCTGTTATAAACATAAATTTGAGCACATAATTGAGCTTTACTTACAAATCCATTGCCAGTGATTACAGGCAGAGTGCCTTGTAAGACAGTGCCTACAGCCCCGTGTTGGTGTGGTCCGGGGGGCCTCAGGGAGGGGGACAGTCTCAACAGTCGCCACAGTATTTTCTGTGAGCAGCTCTGTAGCTAGAAACAGATGCTCCATGCTGCAGTTCATGCAGCAAAGTAATGTAAAAAACACTACAAAGATACCCATCAAAACATTATTTGCTAGAGGGAGGGGAGGGAAGAGGGGAGCAGAGGAGAGAGGAAAGTGTTGGATTTATTCATGAATCTTGGAAACAAAAAGGCCACCACCATTTTTATGGAGGCAGCTTTTGAAGCCTTATGACGTTTCACAGCTGCTGTAAGAAAGTGCAGTCGAAAGGGGAGGATTCTTGCCCTTCCAAGTGAAGGCGCTCTGCCAACTCCCGTCATCAGCATAGGAACATGCCATTAATGTTCTCTGGGTAGGGTGTATGTAACCACTCACTGGAAATCCACTGCCTTTTGGGGTGAGGGTGTCATGATCTCTAGACCAAGGTTGGAGGAAGTCTTTGAATGTCACATACTGCAGCCCCACTATTGACACGGCACTAAGGTTAAGTGAAATCTGCCACACCACTGCGTGTAGTCATAGTCTGCTTTTATATCATCTGGCACCAGTGGGACCAGCTTTGCTACCTTCATATCCCTCAGCTTTCTGCCGTGTGGCTGATGCATTCTGTTACACAGGCAGCACCTGCAACCACCTGGTGGTAGGAGAAGTGATGCTGGGGCAGGGGCACACGGCCACCTTGATTTGTCACTCCCCCCACTGTTAGGACAGGTGATCTAACAGCCTGGAGTAGATGTCTACATTGCAGACAGTAAAACTGGATGAAATGACACCCGTGGTTTGTCAGACTTTTCTAACCACGTGTGTTAGACTCGCAGGGCTTTTATAAGGAATGAAAGTTGAGATCTTCATCTAATCCAGATGCTTGCAGGAGTGGGGACTTCATTAAATACTTAGTATCAGCAACTCATGATACAATTGCAAAAGTTGGCAGCGCTGAATTTCTGTTCGCCAGCGTTTTTAGACGCCAGAGTATGCAGTGAACAGTGGCAAGGATTGCAATTTTCCCCTCCATTTTAGAAATGGTTGTAACTCTTTGTAATATCCCCGGGACCCACCTGCTGACATTCTTAGGTAACGTTTTCTGACTGATTGCTTTATACAAGCACTTAACAGCTCTCGCTGGGCAAGTTCTAGTTTACTAATGACAAATTCAGAGCAGAAAGCAGATATCAGTGCCCACAAAAGAAAAACAAAAGCCAAATTGTATGTAATTTACAATAAGATGATGTAGTTAGCTCTGTTTAACATATGTTAGCGATGAGGGCAGTGGTGTTAGGTTTAATTGAATCCAGAAAAATGATGAAGATTAGTCCCTCTAGAATTATTGCTGGTGAATCTCCAGGAAGATTTGCAAGTGTTTTAATAGATTGAAGACAAATGGAAAATAATAATAATAATAAAAATTAAAATAAAAAAAAAAAGGAAGGAAGGAAGGAATGAAGGAAGGAAGGAAGGAAAATAAACTTTGTTTTCTTCTTGTTATCACACAGATTCTATTTTCAACCCCCCATGGCCCTCTAGGATGCTGCACTGAACCAGCATCTTCACCTTTGATGGTAAAAGTAGCTGCAGAGTTGGCTCCAGCTTTGTTCAGCTATGAGCTGAGGATCCTAGAGGCAGAACATTTGTTAAAGTTGAGCTAAAAAGACAGTAAGATAGCTCTCATAAGCAATTTTCTTTCAAGGATCCCCCACTGGAGGTGAGTATAGACTTATCTCCTCCTGGTGGGGATTAAACTGCAGTTACACCCTCACAACTGCTGTGAACTGATGTGAGCTGCCCAGAACAAACAGCAGAGCAAAGCAGATTGCCGCCCAATGCATATGCGTGGTCCTGTGTCTACAGAATTAGCCAAAATTCCCAGTGCAATGGCTACAACAGTTCTGTGCTTTTTGCAAGTTCAAATGAATGGTCCCTGCCCTGAGAACACGGGCAGCACATAGCTAGTACTGATCAGTACTTCCTCCCAGCTTGGTATCATCTGCAAACTTACTGAGGGTGCACTCAATCCCCTTGTGCAGATGATCAGCAAAGATATTAAACAGGGCCAGCCTCAGTACTGGCCCTGGGGGAACACTGCTCATGTCAAAGATTCTCTGTACATTCAAAGCCATGCTTGGCAATCAGGAGAAAGCTGCTTATCCTGAAGGAAAGAAAGAAAGAAAATCAATTACAAGGGTACTTTTGAGGCATATATATTACATCATCCATATACTGGCTTTAATTACTACCTCTGTGTCAAGTACCAGAGGCAGTTTACCTTCACTTGCAACTACTTCAGTACTGCTTTCCATTAATCTGGATCTGACAACATATGAATTTCTGTTGCTCTCACCCTTATTTGAAACCCAAATTATTTTTTGAATAATTTGCTTGGAATCAAAAATCCATTCCTATAGCCAGGGCTCTGTGATCCTCATGGAATATCCCTTCCAGTTTGGGATATTCTATGATTCTACGGAAAACAAAACAAAGCAATGCTTTTACAGTGCTGCAATCATATTTCTCATCCACAGGAGAAAACCTGAAGTGACATTTTTGCTTATGGAATAGCTGGACCTCAGGAAGATATAAGGAAAGGGAGCTGTAAGGGAGCATTAAGAAAATCAAACAAAATGTCATCAGTGTCAGAATCTCTGCAGAAATAGGGATTTTTCTTGAGATGCATCATGCAGAATGGGAAAGAAATCTTAAGAATCTTGTAAAGGCACAATGGGAATCTGGATTGGAAAAGGCAGTAGAGGAAGAGGAAGTTCTTGTTGCTGAAAAAAAGGCACTTTTGGCTTGGAAGAATTGAGCCAAATAAAGATGAAAAATAAAAATAATAAAAAAGACAGAATAAAGAAAGACAGCATGTATTAAAGTTTAACTCAAAAAGAACAGCAAAAGGATGTGGCATGTACCCAGCAGAAAAGATGCTGAAGAAAGAAGCAAGGTGACCAAGTGGAGGAGCTACAAGTGGAAGTTCAGGAGTAGCTATGTCTGGGTGCTTGCTGCAAGTGGGCTTTGGCACAGAGGAGAAAACAGTTTGTTAGGCTGCAAGAACCTAATAACCAGAATCCTGAAACTGGGCTGGTGCAGCGAGAGACAGGGTGGGGATCTGTTTTCCAACAATGTGCACATGCTAAGAAGCAGAGTGCCTTCAGCAGACCAAAGAAGCATTTCTCTGCTAAAGCAGAGGTGCTTCTCTGCTATAGACTGAGCAACCCACTTGACCATAACATAATACAGAATGCTGTATTATCCAAAGCAAAGGAATGAACGCCCCTCCTCAAGCTTTTTGCTGAGAAATGGGAGGTCACTGAGGGGCCAGGCACTGGTGATGAGATCAAGGAAGAGATTTTAAGAAATAGCAGATGGTGACATATTTTAAAAAGGTTATAAAAAGGGGAATCCTGAGGGCAGATGTTTTCTCAAAGACATCGGAACAAAGCACTGCAACGACTAGGAAGTATGTGGAAAATGTGTGGCTGTTAGAAGATGGCAGCAGCCACATGGTTCAGATTAACGGCAATGAGTGCAAAGACAAAGTGCAGCAGCAGGTGGGTCCAGCCTCAGCAGAGCCACAGCTGTGCAACAGGTCCTGAATCCCCTATTCAATTTACAGTGATGGAACCACCTGGAAAGGTGACTTCAGACATCACTCTTCATCTTAAATGTTAAATTCTACAACAATCTCTGCTTTATGCCTTTTTATTATTATTATTTTTATTTGAAGGGATAAGAAGGCCTGGAAAGAGAATAGCCAAGGGAAAAAACTGGCCAAAACAATGTACATGAGAGACTTTGGAAACAAAAGAGCATGAGCCTGTGAATGTATAGATCTGTCCTACAGGCACAAGCTGTGTAATGGGTGCAGCCCCAGTCTCTGTTGTAGAAAAGCCAACAGTGCTGGCTACCATCTGAAAGGATGCAACCACTTGGGATTACCAGGCTGTCAGTATAAGCTGTTTTGGCAAGCCCAGCACTGCCCTGTGGTTTGGGCAACAGGAGCTGAAGTAGGGCAGGTTCCTGAGGAGTGTTAGACTCATTTAGCTTGGCTCCTGCTCAGCAAGATCTGTTTTATTAGTTTTCCTCTTTGTACAGTGAAATTTTATGCTTCATTTTTACTGTATAGGAATTATCTGCACATTTTGGACAGAATGCTTGAAAAAAACTTACTTCTGTTGCTCCAAAGCATAAGAATATTAAAAAAAAAGCCTCTTAGCTCCAGTGCTGAAAACGTGGCATTTGTGCACAGATGTCGTCCTCTCCAGAGACACTCTGGCAAGGGGAGGTCAAAAAGCAACAGGACTTCTAGGGCTTTCTTCTTGCAATGCAGTGAACAGGACCTGCTTTTTCTGAATCATTCTCTATTAACAGAATACGACTCATCATTAACATTTGGCCAGTAACATTTTTTATTGGGTTGTCTGAAGCTTGGCTAGAAGTTTAGGCAGGCACTGAACTTATGTGTTTCTAAGCAAACATTACAGAACTTTAAAAGTCATCAAAATTTAACATCTATTTGAGGGTGAAAAATAAATTTTCAATAAAACATTTGAATATCAACGTATGTCAGCTGTACAATTAACTTTTTTATAAGTCAGTGCCAGAATCATAGAACCAAAGAATACCCCAAGTTGGAAGATACCCACGAGGATCATCAAGTCCAACTTCTGGCTCCACAGAGAACCACTCAAAATTCAAACTCTGTATGTGAGAGTTGAGAGTGTTGTCCGAATGCTTGGTGCTGTGCCCACTCCTTTGGGGAAGCTGTTCCATGCCCACTGCCCTCTGATGAGGAACCTGTCCCTAACCCCCAGCTGCCCCTCCCCTGGCACAGCTCCATGCCATTCCCTCAGGCCCTGTCACTGCCACAGAGAGCAGAGCTCAGTGCTGCCCCTCTACACCCTGTGAGGAGCTGCAGAATCTGGTACCTGCTCTTCTTAAACTTCATGCTTTTGGTGACTGCCCAAGCCCTACAGTTTGTTAAGATTTCTTTGCGAGGCTCTCTACCCTTGAGGGAGTCAACAGCTCCTCTCAGTTTTGGGTCATTCACAAACTTGGATACAGGACTCTAAAGTATACTAAGCCACTGATGAAAATGTTGCAGTGAGATGGCCCTGAAATGGAGCCCTGGGGTGCAACACTAGAGACTGGCTGCCAAGCTGATGCCATTTACTGTGAACCCATCAGCCAATTGTTCACCTACCATGTTTTGTTTTTGCCTAGCTATAAACCAGACATTTTGTCCATAAGAATACTGTGGGAACAGTTTTGAAATCACTGCTGAAGTCCAAAGTTAACATCAACTGGCTTCCCTTGGTCAACTTGGGCAGCCTTGTCATCAAAGGAGATTAAGCTTGTTAAACTGGACTTGTCCCTTGTAAACTCATGCTGGCTGTGACCAACGATTGCATTGTCATTCAGGTATTTTTCAGTAACTCCCAGAATGAGTTCCCAATAATACCCAAAATGTGGAATTATACATTTTTTGACTTACATGTATCCCTAGCTGCTGAAGCGTGAACTCGGAAACATCAGCATGAACATCAAGAAATCATGATATGAAACTCTGAAGTACTGTTACATGCCTGCCCCACCTGTCTCCCCTCAGAATAAAGTGCACTTGTTACATTCAAACTGTTGTCTTTTCAACCTTATAGTTTAACTGCATTCAACATGTGCCTTTATTGTATGCCTGCTGCTCCTTAAGAATAATCTCTATAACCTTCTGCATTTATTGCACTGTCTACTGAGAGCTTTGTCAGGCCCTTTCAGGTAAGTCTCACAGGGTGTCCATTGGTTCTCAGCAATATTTTTCAACTCATTTTTCCCTCTACCTCCCTAGCTCTTTAGAGATTTATGCTGCAGTGACAACAGTGGTGTTTTCACATCTCTATCCAACATCTGCAGATACCACATTAATGATGTTCTCTAAAGGGGTTTTGTTCCTGCCTTTTAACAGCATCACAGATGAAGACATGGAACATCAGCATCAAATGGATTAAAATCATCCCTGGCAACTGGTCTGTAACATTCTGACTTACCTAAGAGTTTATTATATTTCATTGTTACCAACAACAAATTCTTCCCTAGCTCACAGAGAAACCATAAAATAAGGGAAAGCTTTCTACCGGTTGGTTAGCTGCAGGGAATGGATAATTTAATGAGAAAAGTTGAGGTCAGTGCACTGCAATCAGGAGCACAGCTGGAAGCCTTTGCCTGTTGTTTAAATCAAGAAGCTGGCAGCTATCTCCTACTCACTGAGCAGGATGGTGGCTGCAGGAAGAGGCAAAAGCTCTGCCAGTGGAGACACAATGGAGCTGAGAGCAAGGAGAAGGGAAAAGTTGGACTAAAACCATGGCTCCCAGGATGCTGCTATTCTTTTGTTTTACCTCTGGCAGGTTTGTGCTCACTGAGAAAAGCTTGCAGCTTTTGACTGGGTCTTGCACTTGTCACTTGAGCTCCTCTAAGGACATGTCAAACTCTTGTCTCTGCTGGGCTCTCTGAGCAGCCCTTCTACAGGAGGAGGCAGAGGCACAACACTTCTTACAGATATTTCTGTTTATTTCATTAGAGAAAAATTCACCTCTGGACAAATGTGTTTTCAAGCTGATGCTATGGTAATGACTTAGGAAGTTAGCAGAATTGGCATGTTCATACTTCACACAAAACCTCTGAATATTTCAGTGTTCTTCCACTGAAGGAGGAAAACCCAGCCAGCCACCTCAACCTACAGCCTGGAAAATTATCATTCACCTCCTTAATAGATAATGCAATTTGTGCCAAAGTCTTTGCATACTCATCCTTAAACAGCATCCCATGGGAGACAGCAAGTGCTTTAAGAATAAGAACTATTTAGTGGTGGATTTGCCATCATGAGGAGATAGATCTTTTCCATATATGTACATATATATAGCTATGTTTATGTATCTATTTTACATACGCAGATGATTTCTTTGTGACCAACTGCATTGGCTCATTCATACAGCTCTACAGCTGACCTGTAAGGTCTACAGGGAACTGTCTTCAGGCAATATTACAGACATCCCACCCTACCCACACATTAAATGTTTTATTTCAGACAGTTAAAAAAGCAAAGGAAACAAACAGCTTAAAACAAAACACCCAAGAAGGCAGCAGTGGTCACCCACTTTTTCCCCATGGATCCAGATCCATGACTACTTGTGTTCTTTGAGCCATCTACTCTTACAGTGTCCATATGAGAGACATTTTGCACCTGAATGCTTCTACACTGTCCTCCAACAGCATTCACTCTTTAAAAAGATGTGCTGAAAGCCATCAGCTCCAATAGTATTCAAAATTGTCACAGAAAGAAGTATTTGGCCTCAGGCACACGTAGACAGAAAGGCACAATTGCATCTTTAAACTCAAGCATGAGAGTTTTTCTTCTTTTTAAATTTAAGTGAAGCAGTTAAATGAGTCACAGGTTCTCTTATATTTAGCTTCCCTGATTAAAATACATGAGATAAAATGTGGGTGCAAGGTGTCTCACTGATCCCAGCTTGGTATGTAGGGAAGGAAGGAAAGCTGACTAACTATATTGCTCACAGCAGCTACATGAAAAGCAGGATTACACTCCTCTTAGGGCTTTGTATGCCACCAAGATCTCATCACAATGTCCAGCATAAACAAAAATCACTAGGTTGAACTCTGGCTCTACTGCATTCAGTCAGGTCAGGGACAATTGCCAGGTGCTGGGGACAGGATCTGAGCTTCCCCTGGTGAAGATGTCTGAGACATGGTGCAGTAAACGATAGAGGGAATGTGCAGTCACTCCTTCATGAGCAGCCACTGCCACACAGACGTTCAGCAAAGGCCCCCAAGCAGGCATTCACTTGAACCTGGAAAAACAAGGTTACCTATGATGGTGAGCCAGAGATAAGGACAAGCTCAACAGCCTGCTCCAACCCAACACAACCATGCCTGCTGTTGTTCCATTCAAAATTATATTCACAACCGCTCACGAATCAAAGCAAACCATTCTTACACCGAAATTTTATGATACATAGTTTTTCTTTCCTAATACTCTGTATGTTCTCATTCATTCTTCTCTTTTGCTTTGATCATAGACTTGAAAGAGGGTAGAGAATCATTCTGTCATGTGTTTGCATAACACCTTAACAAGCTGAGCACTGGTCTGTGCCTAGAATTTCTAGGCACTGGCTTGATATAAATAAATACTAGTAATCAATACCTCTGAAAAAGACCACAAGGCAGTAAGTTTGATGTTCACATAAACATCCCAAGTAAGAAATAACAGAGCTTCAGTTCTCACAGCTGAGGGAATGTCAGATACACTATTTGAGAGTCACCAACAATAACAGCCTAAACAGTAACAGATACTGTGATTCATATCATAAACACCATATGCCTGCTAAGAACATAGCTTTGGAAATCCACTGACACCAGATGAGATAAGGGGTGAGGTACAGGGGAAGAGGTTGCTGCAGCAGAACACATGCAGAAAACCCAAACAGCTTCAGCATCTTGCTCCTCACCAACTCATGCTCATGCACAGCCTGTCACGTGGATGAGAGGCCAGCTCAGGATGGATGCGAGCAACACAGCAAAAGCCAAGTGATACACCTGCTTTTTCTATTTGTCTCATTCGTGCTCTTACCACTTTATCAGTTCCACAGGAGATGGAGAACAGTTTATCTACTGTTTGTGCCTGGTGAGGTTAACAGGCAAGTGAGAGGGTACAGAATAAGCCAGACAGTGCTTGGAGGAGTTAGACCTGGCAACTACTGCTGCAAAGTCAACTTTCTTTCATGCAAATGCCATTTACTCTGTTGGTAGCCACATCAAATTTAACATCAGTAGCCCCTAAATGGCACAAGCAGCTCTTCATCAGCTTCTTAAACACAAACACACCTTCAAGCTTAAGTACTTTGTATGACAACAGTAATGTGATGGAAAGTACAGCAATAGTAGCAAGGTGGTACAATCTTAGGCTGCTGCAAATGAGAACAAGCCCAAATCAGCAGCCATAGACACAGAAACAAAGGAAAAATAACTGCTTACATTTGGAAGACCTCAGGTAGGCAGGAATCTCCAGCAAGATACTCTTATGTTCACTGCCAACCCTTAAATGAGGTCTGAGAAGGGGTGGATACTGGCTCCACTCCTTCTGATCACTCAGGTGCCGCGCACCTGAGCTCCCCTGGGTTGGGTCTGCCTTTCCACCAGGTATTCCATCACTGTTTAAAGCTGTGACTTAGCATTTGTGCTGCAGCACCTTTATCCGTGACTGGGTTAGCATGTATTGTGAATGAGGGGTCAGTAAAACCAGATCTGTTTATCTGGAGAGTGTAGGAATGGAAATGGTGGGTGAGCTCAGCCCCACAGGACTAGCAGCAGGGGCTAGGTTTTAGGCATGAAAGATTTGGGCTTCCTGCCCATCTTTTGACATTCATTGACAGCACTACATTGACCTCATGCCCGCAACTGTCTCCTGGACTTCACAGCTGCTTTAGCAAACTCCAGACTCTTAGTAGATGTCCATAAGTCACCAGTGTGGGGTACCAAAGCAGACAGGTAGAGCACTGACCATGGGTTCCCACACTGAACTTGTTCCAATTAAAAGTCCCAATATTGTGCTATATGATTTTTCTTTCAGGCTCTCTTTTTGCTGGTCTGGAAGTACCTTTGTCTCCACAGGTGTTCCAAACATGGTTTCCTCTCATGCTGATATGAGCAAGTTTCCTTCAAACCACCTTCATGAATGTCAGCCTGAGCTCTGCCAGGACCAATGCTGTGATCCACTAGGAGCTCCTGTCCTCATAAGTCAAATGCCAGTTTGCATTTTCTGGTTTTATATAAGTATAAATGCACTTTCAATATCACATACAATAAAAAGCCATGCTTCTTTCCCTGGGAATTCATTATTCCTTAAGCACACACAAAGCCCATAAAGCTTCTTGGGATTTCATTCTTGGCAAAGGATACCATCCATATTTTAATATATAGTGATCTTAGGATCCTATGAGATATTTATATGGAAGAATGATTTATACATGAACTGTTCATCTTTACAATGAGTCCTCTAAGACTAATATTCTTCTCTGTCAGCTGTGGAAGAGAGTAACAGCATGCTCTGGATATACACAGAATCTGAATGAAGAACTGATTTTGAGCACCTGCAAGGCTAGTAAATATTTAGTCGATCACTTAATTTAATATATTAATGAGCTCCAATAAGCATGGAAATGTAGCAGTAGTTACTTTGGACTTGATGGACTTGTCTCTCACTGGTATCCTTTCAAAATCCTATCACCATTGCTTTCCAGTATAGGATTACAAGGAACTTGGCTCCTCTGTGCTTTCTCATGTCAAACGTACTGTAGCCTCCATAAAGCAGAGGACCTGACCAGACCTTCCTAATTAAAACTTCAGTGGTTCTGACTGCACTTCTCACCCCAGGATCCCTTTCCACTGCATTTTCCCCAGGGGAGATAAAGATGCTGCCAGCAGAAGCATCTCATCTCCTGCATGCCCCTGCCCCAGTGCCCATGGTCCTGGCTGCACCACAGTGAGGAGCCTGAAGACTCTTGCATCTCATGCAATGCCTTGCACACCACAGCCTTGCAAGCTAGAAATGAAATTGCCTCTAGACAAGCATTTCTCTAGCCTGGACTAAGACTACAAGGAAGGATTTGTCAGTTTATCTGAGAAAGCAGCTTCTGGGATGGCTCCATGAGCATCTGTGACACCAAGAGCAGGGAGCAGAGTTAGTAGCTCTGCTTTGCAGGTTCCTTGGCCTCTTCCCAGACTGACAAAGACCCACAGCATATCATATCCTTCCAGATGGGACAACAGAGGGCTGTCCTATTGGTAATTTTAGTATGTCAATAAGCTAAGGCCTATGTATGCTGGGCCATATCTGAGCCATATGGAATCTGGAGTCTTGTAATATCTTGTATGTAGAGTGCCTGAAAGCAAGACAAGAGGGATCTCAGCAAGCTGCAAGGAGCTGTGTACATGCTGGAAGGCTTGGGAGCCCCGGCATTTCCTGGAGAAGTTTCCTGTGATGAGTACATGGGGAAGGAGATTAAGCAGGTCTCCTTGGTTGGTTTCCTTCAGATCCTCCAAAGACAGCTCTTCTGCACTTGGCAGGGGGCCTCAGGCAGCAGAGATGGAGTTGGGCACAGCTCTGACACCAATTTCAATTCAAAAAATGCATGTTATTATTATTATTATTTTTACTGCAGAAAAGTATTTATGGAATGTCAGGGACTGTGGGTCCAAACTGTGCCCCAAATAACTGCCTGCTTCCTCCTGGGACAGTGATTTTGATGGGGTGGGTGCTTTATGCTAGGAACTCAGTAAGATGTCATTTCTTATCTTATCTTCATCACATTTCTTTGGGCGTGTTTGAGGTCTCCCAGCTGACCATTTTTGCACTTATATGAAAAACAATTTTCTATTTCTATTAACTTTCTAGTCAGTCTGAGTTAATACACTGTGAGAGACAATAATGTGTTTCTGAGTGGTACGTTTTAATGTAATGGTCGACTGCTCTTTGTCTTTGGACAAATCTTGATACTGCAGTGTCTGGTGAGACTGAAATACTTAAATACAAGTTACTTACTAGTGGACACTTATTTTTTTTGTCATACATGAATTATTCTATCCTGCTCTATTGCTGCAATTACGTGAAATCAGCCCATTTCATTTTCTTGAAAATTCAAGGCTGACACTTCCATTCCTATCATGCTTAACTGGACATGATAGATACTTGCTCATTGATGATTTTAGCAGAGCTGAAGGCTCAATTCTTCAGCAACCTTTTTTTATGTGAAGGAATTGAGAAGTTACATGGGACTAGTTTCACAAAATTTGCAAGAGGTGCCCCTTCAAGACAAAGTTTCCTTACAGCAAATGTAACAGAATTTTGGTGAAGGTATATTCCAACCCACATATTAAGACTTAGGAGTTTTATAGATTTGTATAAACAAGGTCTAATATCCTTTGTGGTGACCTGCAGGTTACTGCCTATGAAATAATAGGGGGTCTCCCATTATTCCTCTACCAAAGTTTGATCCAGAGTATCATAGATTTGGCTGAGAGTGTGGAAAGCTGGAGATTTAACAGAAGGTGATATTGTACATCTGCACTGATTTCTAGCTTACTTCTGAGTGCAAAAAAGCATGTTTTAGGCAGGGATGCTCTCTGTACATTTCAGTGCCCATGTCTGCATGTAAGGAATGGTTGGATTATGGCCAAATCCAATCCCTGGATCACCCTATTCACTTTGTGCATGGCTCTTCCCATTAGGGACATGTCTGAAAGGATCTTCCAGGATTATGAGTTTGCCTTTGTCCAGTTGAGGAGCCTGAGGTGACCAAGGGGAAAACAGAAGACCCTTCTGCTACTTGTAGACCACACAGAAATCTTCACACCGAACTTCACCTGCAGACTTGCTATATCAGTGCACTTGGACAGATGTGAGAAACGCAGCAAAAGCCAAATGATACACCTGTTCTTTCTATCTGTCTCACCCATGCTCTGTCATTTTGCCAGTTTTGCAGGAGATGGAAAACAGGTTATCTACTGTGTGTGCCTGTGGAGGGTAACAGGCAAGATACTGACTTATTTACATTTAGCAGATCTTTGCTGGCATGTGTCACTAACACTTCCAGAAATGACTGACATCTTGGATAGCAGGCTTTTAAAAGTGGTCAGAGAGATTTAGGAACATAAGTCAATCTAAAAGAGGTTTCAGAATCCCAGTGCTCAATTCCAGCTGTACTGGTATGTAGAAGAGAAGGCCAAAGATCTGGTTTTGATCTAAATAACTCCATGTACTGAGCTTACGATAAAGGACACTTGCTGCTTGTGGTCATGGTAAACTCCTACTATGATTGTTGGCATTGTCAGAAATTGTGAAAATTGTCGGTACTGTCAGAAGCACCATGTCTGTTCCCCAGGTTTTCTGGTGTGAGATCATCACATCTTGTCAAGCCTCGAAGTTAAGGGCAGCTAGTGGTCACTAGGGACTGCAATTTTCAGGTTCCAGCAAAAAATTGTCTCTTTGCTCCCATGAACTCTCTTTTCTAAATGAATGACTTCTTTGTGTAGATTTCTTGAATATCTCGGCCTTTGGGAAATTATGATACCATTACCTCATCCTTCTATCTTCCATTCTAATGCTTCTTCTCTCCTAGTGTTTTTCCTACAGTAATGCCTGCTTTAAAGTAGTTATGGTAGAAAAAAAAATCTCTCATGGGAAACACATTTAGAAGATGGGATTTCACATATATAAAATTCAGACTACTAAACCCTTGGAATGCAGGACTCCCTAGGAAAAAATGAGCTACAGAAAATGAGTTTTCTTCCAGCTCTTGTAAGGTCTGCTGCAACCTTTGGAAATCTGCAGACTGCTCCGTGGATGACCAGTTAACTGCAAAAAATTCCAAGAAAGCTTGCAGTCAAAATTCCAGGCTTTTCTGAAAGGACCGAATAAAAAGCATCTGTCTGAGCTAATGCATAATCTCTTTTGATCTGAGTTCAGATATGAGGTTTTACAGTGGTTTATGTCAATCAGGGTATGAAACTATCATAACATGCAGATGATACTAAATTTGTTACAACAAAGTCAATAGCATATAATGATTTTACTCAATGGGGCTGCAGCAAGAGCCATCCAAATATTTTTAGCACGTATTAGGGAACAGACATCAGGGTGGATCCCTTCTTTGCTATGCGTTTACTTCTGCTTTTGTAACTTCGAGGCAAAAGTGAATAACTTTGTCCTCTTGCAGAACAATTATTATAATATCAATAATATAACCCAAGAATCTTTAAGTCAGATATTCTTGTACCAGTCTGATGTAAATAGCCATTGATATCAACACTAGTCTTGAATAAACCATACAGACTTTATCTTGTAAAGTTTTTGCTCTCTCTGCATCTGAGATGCTCTGAAGAAGTAACAAAGGTGTTAACCTCACAGCAGGTATAAACCGACATTGCACTATTAACTTCATGGAATCTGGTGCCTTAGAGGGATGTCAGGTGGTGAGATGTACCGTGGCTCTAACAGAAGTTGGTCAGTCGTTCTCCTGGGGATTAAATGTGTCATACTAATACAATTTTTTGTTGAGCCCCTAGGTAGCTCTGATCCATGTTGCTGGTGGCAGCCTCCACACCACACCACAGCCACCCAAGCCTGGTGCTGGGAGTTCTTATCCTCATCTCAGGTCTGCCACAAGCTTATGTGGCTAGTGTCAAGACCCACTTAGAGACTAACACAATCAGGGGCTGCTTCCATTATCAGTGTGTACAGTTCCCATTGTTAGTGATAAACAAAATCTAGAGCTTCTCATCGCATAATGCTTATTCTATATTCTATATTCCTCTGCAATGCTGTGGAGAATAAATTATTTCTGTTTTGATTTTGGCTTGCTGTGAAAAAACAGAGTGCTTTTGGTTTAGAAGGAATACTTCATCTTCTGTTTTCTTTAATCATTAACATCAGAATTAAGTCTCCAAGCAGGCTGTTTTTTGTTAACCCCAGCACTTCCTTCCTTCTCTTTCATGTGTGCTGGTGACTCACCAAGGGCAGCAGCACAGTGAAGGTGAGTTACAGGGTTGTTCATAATATGTATTGGAGAATTTCTAAACACATCCTTCCATTTGCAAATGATCAGCTGAGATGCAGACCCCTTCCTTACAAAATAAAATAAAAATAAATCCCACATGAGTTTTACATTTCTATCTTCTCCAAAAAAAAAAAAAAAAAAGAGCCTTTGAAGAGATATGTTATTCAGGGCTGCCTATAGGCATATGCAGAGCTTGACCTTTTGCTGCATGTTGACTGTCCTCATCCTTTTCCCTGTTGATTTTCAGGTATTTCTAGTCACCGTTGTATCTTTGTTATGCTGTCCCTGAGATATTCTATTGCTTCCACTCCAACCAGTCTGGCATACACAATCTTTTTTTCTCACACTCTTGCTGTTCCTTCCAAACATTCTTTTCAAGTAGTCCTCTGTTCTTAGCGGCAGTCAGAAACAAAGCCACAAGTTCTGGGCTTGGTTGAAAAACTCTACCACAGCTGTTCTGGGTGGGGCTGGAAGCCAGTGACCTTTTTCAGTGAAATAAGTGTTGAAGTTCTGAAGTAACATTTTCTGTTGCATCTTAATTGTTCAACCCAGGCAGACTTGCACTTAAGTTCAAACAGCTAACATCTGATGTTTTCCTCTCCTCATGTCTACATTTGAGGGTAATGATCTGCTTCACTATATTGTATCACAGTTTTGGAAGTGTTCCTTTGGTTGTTGAATTATATCTACTCCAGCTGAAAGCAACCAGTTCTGTAAGCGTTCTTATCAAATGTTTACCTAGATCAGACTCTATTTGAAACCTACATGGCTGTCCCACATCTTGTCTCACAAATGGTCAAGAGACTCCTGACACTTGAAGTTCTACCAGTTCTACTCACTAGGGTCTTTGTGCTACAGTTGCTCTTTCTTTCAACAAGTCTTCCTGAATTCATTCTGATTGATGCATTTTTAGAGAGCAACTGCATGTATTCAAACTTGTTTTTCTCTTCATTCCATGTAGAATAATTTCTCCAGTCACTTTATCTCCGTGGTAGTCTTTCTTTGCATTGCTGCAATTTCATGTATTTCTTTTAGAGTAGGGGTAACCAAAATTGTCCGCAGCATTACAGATGGACTACCATAGAGCTTTTGTGTAATCTCATTGACTCATGGGAAATATTTGATTCATCTTATGATCATGACTGCCTTTTTTGTAGATCCATGACATTTATGGCTTGACATCACTCTAAGTAATACACTGAAGTCTTTCTTCTCAGCTTCAAACAAATTATCTCCTGGGCAATCACAGATATCCCTCCTATTAGATACGAAGCATAGTTCAATTTCTGTTGCTCCAGACTTCAAGATCATCTAGTTTTCCCAAATGATATTGCAGTCCTCCCTTGGCAGTTTTTTTTCTATGCTGTGTTAGCGGCAAATTTCATTAACATATGATGAACTGTAGTTAAATCATACAGACCATTGCTAAAGTGCTACCATAAAATCCAATACTTTCTGCTGGAAGAACTCCACTAATAATCTCCCATCGGTGCAACCGTTCCCTTTATGTGGAGTCTGCTCTCTGTTTTTAGCCAATGTACTGTTTCTTGTAATAATTTCCCCAAGCAATATATCCCCAAGAAAATGTTCTACTGATGGGTCTACCATTTTCTAAAAGTATTGTATCCCCAAAATCATATCATCCCTACTAAATGCATTTTTTGTTTTGTTCCCTTTTCCTCTTGTCACTGTACATTTAATTATTTTGACTTCACCACTTTCCAGCTGCAAATACTATCTTTTCCAGAATTTGGGGAGAAGGAATGTATGTTCAGTCTACATTTACTGCAATATCTTCTTTCAAATTTACTTACACTGTAGTTTAGGGCAACAGCTCTTTACTTCTATCACTGTTCTTAACCATTGCAGCTATGTTCCCATATTCAAGATGACCACTTCTAGCCAAAGCTCAGATCTTGGTCCTTGTATAAATTATCCTTCAATTCAACCTTCTTCATGCTGCCCACTGGAGTCCCTCTTGCATCCTTCTACTCTTTCTATATGTGATAGAAAACTTTCTTCATTTCTAAGTTTTTGCCTTTTTAATGTCAATAGCTGTACTCCTTGAATTCTTAATCAGAAGCTTCTTTGTTAACTACTTCTTTCCCATTCCCTATATCCTTCAAGCACTTCATCTGTTTAGATGCAGCCCTTGTGTATGAGATGTATATAAGATATTTTTGTTATCTGAAATAAAAGCTGGAATTAGTTGTTCCACCTGTGATAAAAGCTCTTCTAACAGATGTCTAGAGTAATTTGCATTTGGATGAATTTTGCAAAAGCGAAGTGTCACTCCTGTTTTTGTGCCTGTTCACACTAATTTTAACTTGTTTCTTAGTGTAATGATGGCATGTAAATGAAATAAATATCAGTTAAGGATAGCTTTATTGAACTGATTGACCATGTGCAAATCAGATAATGAAATTAATCTGATTTTATAGTAGACAATGAGGATGCAGGAAGAATGCAGATTTCAGTTCATGGTCCTTTGCTAACAAGAGACATAATATCTCAACTATTTTGGCAAATGCTGTTATTTTTGCATATTAGAATGATCTAATCCTAAAGTCGGACTGTCTTTGCAAAGTGTTGCTTGTATCTGTTTAGTTTTGCACAGCTTTTATCTTAGTGTGTTTTCTTGATTCTAGAAGAAGCAATAAAAATAAAATCATTCTACACTGCACAGCCTTCCAGGCCTGGTAATGACCTGTGGTGTCCAGCGTGGTTGGAGCCCATGGCAGGTTGATTATATAAACCATAACAGAGCCCAAGCCATCTGTGTCACATTTTCATGTCATTTTCAGAGCTGGCAGCTCCAGAGTCTCCAGGAAGTTCTCCACAAGCTGAGCTGGCAGCTGGAAAGGAGTATGGGGGCACCCAGATTGGGCCTCCACCAGCAGATAGCATTACCATCTTCTCAGTGTCTGCTGCCTCACTGAAGGCACCAGATGTGTGGGGACACAGTGGCTCTCCTTGCTTCTGAGAGGCAGCAGCAGATTCCACCAGTGTGCCGGGTACAGGCAACCCTGAAGGCTCCTACTAATCTTGGGTTACAGTGGTTTGAAACACTGCTTCCGTCTGCATCTCTCATCACTATACTTTAGCCTCAAATTGATTCTGAATATGAAGAGGGGAAAAAAAAGAAGTGTCTGACTGGCAACTGTGCTAAGTATCACACCTCAAGGATGGGATTTCTGTGGGGAAAAAGCCCCCAGATGAGACTTATTCCTGCATATTAACCTTAGCTAATGTAAGCAATCTTCTTTTTAAGTCCTCTCAAGTATGATACCTTTTAATTTACTTCAGGTCACACAAGAGACAAAGTACTTTGAAATGTAGACAAAGGCCACAGGATTGTTTCCACTGAGAGGACCAGAATGTGTAGGATTGCATCTGAAGGATGGCACAGAACCAAGCAGTGTGGTGTAATTGAACGTACTAGCCTGCAAGAACAAACATGAGCACAAACTCCCCCCTTCAGGAGAAGAAGCCCATGGGAGGAGGTAGAGATCTGATGAAATTCCAATCCTACTGAAGTGGGTGGAAATTTTGCCATTAATTCTTCAAGAGGGGACTTTTCCCTGCAGACCTGTAAGGAATTTTTTTTTAATTGGATGGTAAAGTGTGATGGGAAATATGGTAATATGATGGGGAACATTTGGTGCTTGGATAAATGAACCATAGATATTGCATCTGTTAAATTGTGTTTCACCAAAGGGCCTCTTCTCCAGTAAGGAGAGAGAAATGTATGAAGGAGCAAAAAGAGCCCATTTCCTGCCCAGTTAGCTGTGACTTATGCCAAGAAAGCCACAATGCTGCACTAGCGCTTGTGGCTCTTCTTCAAAGGCTTCAGTTCAAACAATCAGAGCTGATGAGGATTGCCCCTAATGTGCTCTTTTGTTTTCTAACATAGCCTTGTTGGAAAATATGATGTTACAATATTGGCCTGTCAGTTGGTCTGTCATTTTTGGTTTGCCTCTTCTGTTGTAACATGATACTGGTTTTTCTCATCAGCCTTAGAACAGGATACAAAATGCTGACTTCCTCCCAAACCTTTGGATTCCATTGGGATCTCCTCTTCGCTGGCCTGCTTACATTTGAGGCTTCCTTCCAGGTAGTTTTTGGCATCCTCTGTAGAGCTGCACCTCTGGTTTATCGGTAAGCATTTCTCTTGCAGCCTTCACTGGATATCTGACTTCCTCACAAACATAAGTAGTCATTTCACAATAGCCTTGTTAGAAAAGGAGGAATTATCACTTTTACTTGGATTACAAATGCATGGGCTTTCATAGTGACCACAAACATACAGCTGCCAAAAACTGATAGACTTTCCCGTGGGGAATACATTGTGTTCTTGTCCAGAGGAGATGAATCTTTCCTGAGCTGGTGGAGGTTCCTCTGCTGACATGGGGTGCAGCAGAAGTTACTGAGGTCCATCCCTGGAGAAGTGCAGTCACTAATTTCAGTGACTGCTGAAAAAGGATATTCCCTCATTTTGGCTGGCAAGCGTGTGGGGTCGGTTTAATAAACTACAAGGAATTTTTTTTTTAATTAAAAGAAGGAAGGGATATGTTCAGTTTGTAAACACAAATGCAAACACATTTGGTAACTAGGCAGTTTGGCAAGTATTCTGCTTATGAAGGACAAAGTTTGCTGTTAGGCTTTGGAATAAAAGCATGTGGCAGTAGACTGAACATTTGTCATTGAGTGATTTCATTTTCTGTGCTAAAGTAGTCTACCCAGCACAGAGAATGATATTTTTAAAAAGTTAGACGTGCCAAAGGGAAAAGTTAATCCCTCAGACAAAGAATAACATACTGATTAGACTTCTTACTTTGAGCTATATGAATATGCATTTAGATCATGCTGGTTTTAACATTTCAAGACCTGGATGCAGCTCCTAACAAATATCAGCTCCTAAGAATGTTAAAAATGCTTTTATTTTTAAAGAAAATAAACATTTTTTTCTGTACTTTTATGGCTAACATCTTTTAATATTAAAATTCAAATATAAAAAACACTGAAATAATTGATGGACATTGATACTGTACGTTTACATATTACATTTTGTCTGTGTGTGTGTGTGTGTGTGTATGGATACTGAAAATAGGTTAAGTGATTACTGACTTTGTTTTCAGAAAATGCCAGCATCAGATTCCTATTAACACATTGTGTCAGCATTGGACAGCTCTGCCTAAAATCAGCCTGCCATTGTGAGATGCAGAACTGAAGGGACACCATCAAAGTTTAAAGTACAGTTTTACCTCACAGATGTGTTCTGAAGAAGGTACCCTGTAAGATGTGACTAGAGGAAGAAATGCAGAAATAGGAGAAAGATGATTTTTCTTGACACAGCTTGGCTGCAAAGACATTGTACTTCTGTTGGTTGCCAGTGTGTGGAGGTTGAAGGATGTTTCCACATCTGAGGCAGTTAAACTCTCCTTTTTATGTCATCGTTTTTTCCCTTTGCTACTCTAAAACAAAGTGAACCCCATTGATTTCTAAACGTTTAAAAGGATTTCATCAAGGAGTTGCTCTGTTCACTAAATGTCTTTATTTATTCAAGTCTAATTCATAGGCTACTGACATTTTCTTGTTTTTCTATTTCTAGGAAAGAAATGGGGCTTTAAACTGAGACCTTTACTATGCCTTAACTGATCAGAAATATTGTTTATGCTGTAAATCTCTTAATCTCCTGACAGTATGTTATATCATTAATGGCATATCTTTATAGTCTGATTTTCTGGTTCCTGCATAGCATTTAAGAATGATTTTTCTGATGGCTAGATTTGTGGGCATCCAGGGGCAGAGATTTATGCAGCTCTGAGAAAGACACTTCTAAGGAAACCAGACTTTATATCTCCATAGGCATATTGGCTCGAGGGGTTGTGAATCTTTCCTATACATTATAACTCAAGGCTGAACAACTGTTACATAACTTAATGGTACAGAACCTGAAATGGGAGTGTTCATGTCCTGACCAAACATAAGTCACTTTTATGAATTTGAATTTATTTTTGCTCTGCAGCAGCTGACTGCTTGGCATTAGCTGGGGGCATCTAGGATCTGACTTCTGCCCCTAGTTAGATTTCTGCATCACTGCACCACTGACCCTGAGTCCAGCGTCCCACCTTATATCTCCTCTCCTGGCTCACCACTGGCTGCTTACTGAGTGTGGATGAGAGTAATTCAGTGAGCATTTTCTGATCTGCGGTGGAACTTTGGGACACATCTGTTATAAACAAGAAGAGTTTCTAAACCACTTGCAAATTTTTGGAAAATTTTACTCTTGTTCTTGCAGATTGGTAAATATCTGCTTCCAAAAAGCAATGTATTTACTGACTCAAAACCCAGAGAACAGAAGCTTTAAAAGCAAAGGAAGAGCTCCAGCATTCCCTAATCCAGTGGGTTTGGTGTATGCCAGCAGTCATGTGTAATTGTCCTCAAAGGGACACATGCATCACTGCTGCGAGCTCCCTCAGAAAACTTCCCTCATCAAATCCTGCTCTCAGAGTCTCCCCAGCAACCTCCTCCCACATGTGGCAGTGCACGGAGGTAACTTGTCAGAACTCGGTTGGTTGTCTGTGCTCAGAAGATAATGAAGAGGATAAAGTGGGTTTTACTTATTCCTTCTGATTTAATACTTACTGTGTCAGCACTGCTTTCATTTAGTATACTTATATTGGAAAAATGGGGGCTTTTGTTGTAAGATTTACTTCTTAGCAATGAAAAACTTGATATAAACCATAGTTCAAGTAGTCTGTCATTTTGCAACAGACCAGCTTTAAATCTAGCGCTGGCAGAGAGCACAGACTCTGTGTGTAGTATAGATTTGGACCCATTTTCACAGGAACATGGGGGCAGAAAGTTTTACTGCTGGAATGCTGTAAAATCCCTTGAGTGGCCATCTGTCTTCCCCACACAGGCACCGTGAGGAGGACGTGGGCACATGAGCACACACGGAACAAGCAGAGTAGGATCTTGCAGCAGATCAGCTTTCTGATAAGCAATTTAATGACCCTTTCAAACTTGAAGAGATTTTTTCTCTGATCTTGGTAGGTTAACTCCCTCCAAACTCTTCTAATGCCTTTGATCTTGCTTGTGACACAGGACTGCCCCTGTCCTGCAGAAGGGGCAGCATCTGCTGCCTCAAGACCAAACTATCTACAGGGTCAAAAGAGATCTCTCTGGTCAAATGTATCTTCAGGATAGGGACTGACTTTGCTACTATTGCTTCATCCTATCTAATCTTTTCTTCCTCAATTTTTGTTTGTTTGTTTGTTTGTTTACACTTTTTATTCAATTATCTTCTCTGATTACTTTTCTCTCCACTCATCACTTTGCATTTTTCTCTCTCCTTTTTTCTCATTTTTCCTGTCAGTTTTCCATTATGTTTTCCTTTTCTTTGCCTTTCTCATCCACTGCCTTCTCTCAGGTTATTTCTTTGCTCTCTATTTGATTCCTTTTGTCTAGCTTTTTCTGCTCATCAGACACATTACAACAGCGAGGAGCAGCTCACAGAGGCAGGACCAGCTTGGATACATCCCAGCAAGAGCACCTGCTGCCCAGAATGTAGAGCAGAGATGCCTTGAGATGTTTTTGGTTTCGAGCATGTGATAAAGATAGGGAGGGAGGGGAGCATTTTTCAATAGACCTGCTCACTTTGCACATATGGCACAGCCATGGGAGGCAGCAGCAGAAGGACAAGCTCTGAATGCATGGTGAAAGGAAATCCAGGGAGGAGGTACAGCTTTGCAATGCAAGACAGCAAGCCAAGGAAAAATCTTTGAGAGTAGGGCAGAGCTCTATGCTGTGCCTGTCAGGCCCAGCATGATGAGGTTTGACTTTCTATATGTGAAGGAAGCAAATGCTGAGCATGGTCCTGCTCCTGACCAAACTCTGCATTCTGGGTATATTTTTCAGGAGAATATTTCCTGGCTTGTTAACCGTGATTCTCTTTGATAGGATGGGAATGGGCATCCACTGAACATGTGCAGAAGTGCTGAGCAGCATGTGTGAGCAGTGACAAGGAACTACGATTAAAGGAAAACTCATAGAGGCGGAGTTGGGGGCTGAGTTAAAAGACAGTGTAAACAAAATCATCCACCAGATGCAAGGCTTTTCTGAATGAACATTAGCATCAACAGCAGTTGTGATGCACACTGCTGACTGTGGTTGTTTCTGGGTCCCCACAAGCCATCAGCCATATGACATGGTTTGTGCACTGCTGGTGGTACTTATATCTGTTCAGAAACTCTGATTCTGACTTTCCTCTTCCTCTCAGAGAACAATTTTGTGGAAGAGTCTATAACACTCTGTGATGAAGATGAGGGGTGGCCTGAGGTGTACCAGGAGTTTATATGTTAAGTTACTTAGTGTGGGAAGGGGAAAGAGGATGCTGGGGCTTGGCTCCTGGCTTCTACTAAGTAAGATGGAGCAGCACAGAAAGGCTGTTGGAGGGAGGCCACTGGCGATGCTGGGCTCCAAGGAGAGCTTTCATATGTGTGAGTAAAGGAGAGTGGGGGGATGTCCAGAGAACTGCTGTGCAACAGCATGTTTAGGCTAATCCCACGTTGCTAAGAAGCCCTACACATGTTTGGTATTGACTCCTGCTACTCTGCAGTCCTTCCTCAGGTGGCCACCCCCTCCTCCCAGCAAAGTCCATCTGTTTGGCCATGAATCTCATGACTTCTGGCTCTGTTAAGATGCAGCATGTCACGAAACCCCTGAGTGTGCCTTTCTCAGCCTCGATGAGACTCCAAGCCCAGCACTCTAGCACTGATGAACATCTCCAGCTGTTTCTTGACAAGCAACTCATGCCTGAGTCAGAACCCTTTACAGCTCTGTCCTGAGGGGTGTGCTGGACGTGGGCAGGGAGATTTCTCTGGCTCTTGAACTTATTCTTCTGAGGAGAGCTTTTAGTCATGTCCAAAGCAGCTCTCCAGGGCAGACATCCCTTTGAGCTGAGGAAATGCAGGTCTGCTGGACACCACTAAGTCAGCCAGCACCTCTGGAATGTTCCTGAGATCCCTTAAATCCCAGCCTCGTGCTGAACCTCCTGAGGTGTTCTCCTAGCACAGTAAGCACCTATCTGTCTGGAGTTGTCCTGTGGAAAGTGGCACTCAGCAAGAGCTGAGGTCTGCAGTTGAGTCCATGTCTGGTCTTTCCTGCCCAGGGTTGTCTCTATGGTGCAGTTCCTGCCTCACTGACAGTGGTGTGCACCATAGGGAATATGTGCATGAAGCCTTTCTAGCTGGGGTTGCTTTTAGAAGAGGGTATCCCAAAATGCTGATCCACACAACCATTACCTGGGGTGCCAATGTGGCTGCACCCCACAGAGCCACCAGTTCAGATGCAGGCAGCAGCAAGTCCCAAATGTGCCCTTTCTGCCACAGTGCAGGGAACTGTTCCCTGGTGCCACAATGTCTGGGAACTCCCATGCCATGGGCTCTGAGGCTGGTTCAGCCAGAGCCTCTTTGAAACTGGGGAAGACCCTGCAAAGATCTGAGCTATCACACCTCCATCCTGCCCTAGCCTGAGGGACAACATGATTTTGCCACTGAGGAGGCTCAAAGGAAGGAATTCTGGTGCAGCAGCCAGGGCCTTGGCCAGGCTATGGGCAATGTGCATGCTGTAGTGCAGAGACATGGTATCATTTCTTCATGAGTAGCTGGGGAGAACTCCTGGCCTGGCATGAGAATTTTATTACCAGTCAGGGTGAACAGCAGCACTTCGCAGAGACATGGCCTGCAGAGTGTGGGGAAAGGCAGTGCAGGACATCTCCTCTTTCTGTGTTCACAGGGAGTAGTCAATGTGGATGCCACCTCAGTGAGAAGAAGCTCTTCAGCATCATGGCAAGAAGACACTGTAAGTTATCTGAGTGGCCCAAGGAGAACTTGGTTCTTGTCTTCAGGGCTCTGCTACTGGAAAGGATGTTCCCAAGATGACCTGCTTTCCCTTAAATGTCACATTTGCCAAATGTAGATATCAGCCCTTCAGGACTAAGTTGTTATGTGTGAACTATCCTCTAAAACAACAACGTAGTTAAGAAAAGATAGGACTAATGTTTCCTATACAATGTCAGCCAATCTTGATACCTTTATAGCATTTTCTCTGTCTTAGAATCTCTTCACTGTCTCCAACTTCACATTTCTTTTAGTAGAATCTTCTACCTCTCTCCCGTTTTTCTGCCAGCTCCAGTCCTTTACTATTCCTGCCGCTTCTACTGAGCCTCCCTGAAGTTGTTAGCTCCCAAGAACAGAGGCTGCAGGCTGTGTTCTTTAGACTACAGGGGCTGTGGCTGGGGCTGTCAGAAAAGTGAAGGCATTTCTCAGTTAATCTGACGGTTTCAGTTATTACCTTCCAGGGATATGAATTCACAGAATATCACAGCAACAGGTCTGTGATATTTTCATGAGGCAGAACTGCTTTTCAGGCTGTTACCTTTTGCTGGCATGGTAATTTTTTTGTGGACATGACACAGGATGTGTAATGCTGTGGGGTTTTCAGCTGAAGTCACAGTCAGCAAATAGAAAGCTCTGAGTTATGATCATACGATGCCATAAACTGCCCTCCAGGTTGAGGGAGGCTGGCTGGTCAGAACCTGTGCAGATGGCTTTAAAATATCACGGAATGAGTTTTGTTTGGAACAACTCTGAAGACCTCTTCTGGCTTTTCTGGAAATCTCGGCTCCAAGCTTCTAATGTCAGCCAAAAATATGTAAAATGAGCATTAGACAGGTTGGCACTTCAGGCAAAGTTTAGAAACCATGGTTATAAATGTAACCTGACCGAGTAAACAAAACTACTTCTTCACATGATTGTATACCACCCCTTTTGTGCTAAAGAAAGAAGAAACAGGCTGTGAGTTAGCTCAGTGACATACTTCCAGATCCAGATCCATTTTGTGAAGTGCCTATAATCACAATTCCTGAGTAGTTGCTATGACATCTGAGTCAGCAAGTTTGTTCCAATAAGTGCGTTGCTGGCTGAAAATAAAGAGTAAATGCGGAATTACTTTATCCAGACAGCGACAAACTGTTGGGTGAAACAAGCTAGCTCAGAAAATTATTGTTTATTGATAGGGATTGGTAGGGATGGTTTTCTTTTGATTGGCAGAATGCCCATCTCCACTTATTAGAATTATTACAGAGGTGCATCAGAGCTAAAGAGAGATAATGTTCTGCATGCCTGGCTAACAGTTTGATGACATGGGTGGGATGCTCAGACAAGCTATTGTATAATAAATAACAGGTTTTGTTTTTTAGCAGAACTTACTGTTTTCTACTCAGAGAAAGGAGATACTATGCCTTCTGAATATTCAGAACTGCATCAGTTTAGGATAAAATCCTGGTGAGATTTTCCAGGTTTCCTGCTATCTGAGCCAAATCTTTCCACAGATGTGACTGTAGGTTAGACAGACCTGCAGAGTTTTGAGGATTCAGTTTAGAACCAAAACTTGAAGGGAAAGCTGGGAATTATGGGTGAATCTGCTGCCTCTCTTGAATCCCAGAGAAACAGGTATTTTTGGTTTGCATTTGGCTCAGCATCTATGCAGCTGGCATTCTGGAAGACCACATATGAAGCAAAACAAACCAGTCAAATTAATCATCATGCCATTTTACTTGTTGTTGATTTGTAAGGAGAAGAAAGCACTGATCATATTTCACCTACTTGCCTTTTGCAAGTTTCCCACAATACAGGTAACGTGTTTTATGCTTTATATTCTGCATTGTTTAGCAGCAGCCTCATGAGTTCCTTTTCAGGTGTACAGGTCTTTGTTCTACCTTGGAGGTCTCTCATGTGGGTGCTCTGGAATTTTTGCCTCTATTCTTCTCAGCTACTTAAAGCTTTTTGGCCAGGAATTTGGAAGAAGAAACTAGCTACAGGAAACACTCAAGACATGATGGTTCAAAGTAAAACAATCCCCTGCTGTTTGCCTCCAGCAGCTGTCTCTGATGTACCTGCCTGTACCTCTGGCCCTCAGCCACCACCCACCTCCCAGCCATTCCTCTCCTGCTTCTCCTCCACCAGTTTCCCATCACCTGTAGAAAAGACTGGAGTTCCCCTCAAAGTTGCTATGCTATTTTTGAGGCTAGTTTCCTCCTTTGTGATTATGCCATGACCTCGGAAAGAACAGCCTCTATATGCATAGCTAAGATGCTTTTTCTCCCACTACAGATCTTCTTGTGTGAGCACCAGCGAGCTGCTCGTGCCTCCTTCTGTCTCCTGATCACACCAAACCTCTGTCCCACAGCCCAGTCTAAAAGCAAGCTCCCCGGCTGTGTGCAAAGGGCTGAGCAGCCACTGAGGCATCCCTGAACCGCTCCTAGAGCTGGAACAGCTCAGGATCTGTTGGCCTATCAATAGCAGTCCTCACATGTGTCATTACACAACCATATAATATTGCTCGTTAAATCACTTGTTGACATGAATTTGATTTTCAGCTCATTTACGATACTAGCTCTGCTGAAAGAAAATTTGATTTAATTATTACCGTAAGTTCTTTCCACAAAATATTATGCGTTATTTTGAAATGCCTGGCTGTGATATAACTTTAACATTTTTGTAAGCCTCTAGTGAAACAGTGTGAGATTGTCCTTATCCTTCCTTCTCATTGTCAAATGAATCAAAGCAAACACATCTCTGCAAATTTTAAATAAATTTCCCCTTCAACTTTTGCATAAATCTTATGATACAATTCAAGTAAAACTAAGTTGATATATTTTTTACAAGTTCCTAGGCATAACGTGGTTTTATTTGTAGATCAGAATGTGCTGAAATGATTGAGATTCACATAGCTTAGGCAGGTCCCACCACATTCCTGCTCTTGCTGCAGCCTTGGAATCTGGGACCTTTTATCAAACACGTAACGAGTCTGGCAAACATGGGATATCTTCCTTGGGGGCCGCAGCTGGACGTGCTCTCCTTGGCCTGTGTTCCCAACTGAGAGGAGCTGCAAATTGGCTGGCCCCAGAAGCACTGTGCCCAAGGCCATATCCCAAAGCACAGCAGAAACAGGGATCCCTGGTCAGCTCTAGACCTCATGGTCGTTGCTCTAGGAACAAACTTTTTTAGACTGGTGTTGTAGAAAGTGGGAAAAGTGCGTTCCTCAACAGCCTCTCCTCAGACAGATTCAGCCTATGGAGAGAGGAGAGCCCCTACACTGCATACACTGTGTTTTGGTAATGCAATAATCCTACACCTCTGAAATACCTTTATTATTTTTTTCCTCAGAATAATGATCTCATGTTTCTGAATGGCAGACCTATTGCTGTAGACCCTAAGCACTTGCGGTCATTAATCTTTTTTTACCCGGCTGCAATGGTGGTGAGGTCTGTGTCTGTTTCTCCATGTTAATTCAAACAGAAGAGATGAGATCTCTGTGGTAGAAATTGTTTTTCCTTGATACCTAGAATATTTGGGCCAGATGTCAAAAAAGAAGTGAAAGATCCTACAGTTCCCTAAAGGGCTCCAATACCACTTCTATGGGAGAGGCAGAAGCAGAGCCAATTAATCCCTGTATCCGAAACAGAGTATCTACTTTGGCAGTGGATAAGACCTTTAAGGGTCCCTGCTCTGGGCTGAGAAAAAGCTGTGCAAAAACACTGTCATTGCAATATGAAGGTCCATCCTGAGGAGCCAGCCCAAGGAATTTGAGTGCCTGTCCCCAGCAGGCCTGGGGGCTGGAACCAGTGCAGCCATATCCATGTGGCTTTTCTGGACCCTGGCCATGGGCTGGTAAACTCTCAGCAGAATGCTGGGTCAACATAATGAGCATGGCATCATGCAGCAATGTGCTGACTTCAGCTAGAATTGAGCTTATTTTAATAAAAACCCTCAGGATGCTCAATTACAGATGCATCCCCCTCCTCCTTTTGAAGCAAAGCAGCCCAGTGGCATGTAAACTGGAGGAGCGGAGAACTGTCAGGGTGCTGACCCTGCTCCTGAAGATGTTCCACGATAGCACACACACATCCAGCCCGGCTGGAGCTACTGACTTCTTTGAAATGACAATTTGTTCTTTGCTTTGTATATTTTCCAGATGTTACCTGCTGGCTTCAGGCAGAGGGGAAAAAATAATGTGAAGAAACTATTTTAGTAATTTGCCTGAAAAGCCAGGTGCCTCTCCAAGCAGCTTGAACTACTTTCAAAAACTTCAGTAGGAAGAGAGTGGGGATTTCACCACAGGCAACTGTAAAATAGAGCAACCAGCTACCAGAATGTCTTGAGAAAGAGTGTTTTGCCCTCAGACTGAAACATACCCTTAAAGAGCCTGAAAACATTATAAAACATGGAAAAAATATGTCCATGTAATATGCAGTAGTGTCATAATTTCCCCTATTAACACACATTAAAACAGAGCAAAATGATGGCACTACATTTTAGTGAGCCTGTTTTTAGGAAGGTGATCCTCATACTTCTTGCGCAGTCTCTTATATTCATTAGTTAGGCAAAAAGAGATGTAAAATAGCATCTTTCTTGTTGGTGCCTAAAGAAACAGAGTTCGGTTCCTGGCAACTGTAAATTAATCCCATTGCTTCCTGGAAGTCTGTCAGACTGATGGGACTTTTTTCTTCTTTTTTGAGTCAGGAAATATGCTATTTTGAGAGAAGAATATCCTTGCATTCTTGGCGCCCTTTTTTGCTGGCTTGGAGTGCAGAGAATCAAGGCAGGTTTAGGTATTTTTGAGTAAATGCAGAAAAGATTGAGGGGAATATTTTCCTCCTAGGATTAAGGTATACACCAACATTCCCTCCCATCCTGTCCCCAGGCACTACTGTATTAAACAGTCTTGCAGTGGTGCATGAGTTTTAGAGAGAAATCACTGCAAAAATGAACTATTAATACATGTATTTCTATATTTCTTTGCTTACCTCTTCAAGAAGTACTTCATGAAGCCAATTAACTTTTTTCAAACAATTAAAAATAGTTTATCAGTGGAAATCAGTGCCTTTCTTAAAATCTCAGTGTTCATGTCTTCCAAAGAAACAGCAGCCATGAATCCTTGGTTTGTTTTTTGAATTTCAGCAGATAAGGACTATTTTCTGGTTTTGCTCTTTCTCTTCACTCTCTCCCACACTTTTTTTTTTTTCTTGACAATGGAGAGAGAAAGAAAAGGTGGAGAAACAGCAAAACGTGAACCATTATGAACATGAAAAAGCACAAAAGCAGGTTATATCTATCTATCTATCTATCTATCTATCTATCTATCTATCTATCTATCTATCTATCTATGCATCCAGGACTGGGGCCCCAACTCAAGAAAGACCCAGAGCTCTTGGACCTGTTCCAAGAGGAGGGCCACTAAAAAGATCAGAGGGTTGGAGAACCTCTCCTATGAAGGAAGGTTGAGGGAACTGGACTTGTTTAGCTTGGAGAAGAGAATGGTCTGGGGAGACCTCACTGTGGCCTTCCAGTACCCAAAGGGTGCATATAAACAGGAGGGGGAATGACTGTTTTCATAGGTTGATAGTGACAGGACAAGGGAGAATGATTTTAAACTAAGACAGGGGAGATTTATGTTAGATGATGGGGGAAGTTTTCGCTCAGAGGGTGATGATGCACTGGAACATGTCCCATCCCTGGAGGCATTCAAGGCAAAGCTGAATGTGGCTCTGGGCAGCCTGGTCTAGTGGTTGGTGACTCTGCCCATGGCAGAGGGGTTGAAACTAGATGATTTTTGAGGTCCTTTTCAACTTAGGCCGTTTTATGACTCTATGATTCTATGATCTATCTATCTCAACCACATTCAATGATCTGCAGATAAGCAAAGACTAACAATTCTGACACTCCTGGGTAGCCACTCCCATTCTTTTTAGTCCTGCACAAAGGAAGGAAACCAAAATCATAACTATTTTGGATGACATGTTCCACTCATCTTTTACTTTATCTCGCTACTGGACAACTGGCATTGCTGCTGAGGTGTTTGTCATGGGCAGTACACTGTGTGACAACCCATGGACATGTCATTGTGGCTCATTGTATGGACAGCATGGCTGACCCAGTGTTTGCTCCTGAGAAAGGCTTCTGCCCTCTTCCTTTACTACAGCCCTTTCTCTGCCTGTGTAAAACATTTCACCTCATCAAACATTGATATTCCCATTGCCTCTCTGCATCCTCCTGTCCATCCTTCTAGCTCTGCTGCAGGAGCTGGCAAGGCAGGAATGGCATGTCAGAACCTGACTTTTTATCTCAAGGAAAATCTCACCAAAGTAAGGCTGGATAGTGCTGGACGAGCCACTTGCAATTTGGGTTCCACTTGAGCATGCATTTCTCTATGCAATTTTACCATTACAGCCAATTCTTGGTGTACAACTAGAGATGACCAAGAAATTAGACTGTCTGGGTTTAGAACTTGTGTATAACCAGCCCAGGAACAGCAACCATACATCTGCTACTAAACCTACCAAGTTCACTGCATCAAAGACTATTTTCAGATTCAGACCTAGACTATGATCTAGTTTTGTACATAAATCCTGGAAAAAAAAATCCCAGTCCTTGGCAGTTTAACCTTTTGTTTCAGTTCAATAAATATCTCCTTTCAGCACACTGTAGATTTGCAAACATTGATTCACATCCTCCTGCCATCAGTGAATAATCTGGCAGACAGCTCTGCTCCTGCCCTTCCTCCCTGACAGAGCAGACTTTAAGCAAAACACCAAAGCACTGGGTACAGATCATTTAGAGAATTCTTAATCAACCAGTGATAACTTCTTCTTGTGAAGCCAAAGCTGCATTCTGTGCTATACTGTAGGGTTTTCAGGAAGCTTGTTATCTGAGTGGAACAAATGCAGTCTGGCCCATTACATTTTCCTGGAAATTTTTGAAATTTTTGTGAACTTAGTAAAAAAAAAAAAAGTCAGGTTTAATATATTCAGTATTGTTCCTTCTGTAATTTTTCTGGGATTTATTTCCTTTGCCATTTGTATTCACTCTCCTCCTTTACACAAGATGCTTAGGGACATTTTGTAATTCAACATAAGATAATGTTCTGTTTCCTCCTTGCAGAGATAATGAACTTCAGCTGACTGTGCTGGGGAATATTTGGTACATACAGGGGGGAGGCTCTGTATTGCAGTGAGGAGAGGGTAGAGAACAAACTTGCCTTCATGTGTACTGGCACAGACTGGGTCGATTCTGTTCTTATATCATTAACAGAGCTGGAAGGACATTGTTTGACTATATCTGCACAAGCATATGCAACAGCTTCTCTGTGTCTGCAGTCTCGTAGGAGTTCATCTCTGCATTGTCATAGTCTTTCCTACTTACAGTCTACTTTCTGAAGGCACATCTCACCCATAACTTTCAAACTTCTCTTGATTTCTTGACACTTCCTCAGAAGCTCAAGTGGGCCTGGAGATGAATGCCAGGGTCACAAATTTCCATACTCTGAGCTATAACTACTGTATGATGTAGCTGCGTCCAAGGTCTTACCCACGTCCATCAAAAAAGCATGTAAACAACTTCTTGCTGCATTAATTTGAAGAGCACTCTAGCACTGGGCTCGTCTGGTACTGACAAACAAGTTCATGATTCCTGGTGTAAGGGTAGTGATGGCCAGTTCACATTCACTGGAACATCTTACATTTTTTCCTCCCTCTGTTATTTTTTTTACACTATTATTACATTTACAGACAACAACAATGTTCATTTTCAGCCTTTGCTTACTTCTGGTTGAAAAGCCAAACTCATCTATTCTTCAGATGGCCTTACCATATCCCCATGGTCAGCACCTGCTGTACTTTCACTTCATCTATTACGTAGTGGGTATATGGGAGCTCCTTTGAGAATGATGGGATTGGATTCAGACCCTTCCAGAATCAAAGCAGGGAAGTGCCTGACATCTGGCATGGTCTCAAGTGAGCATGGGTCATGTACTCATCATGAAGATGAATGCACTGACTTTCACGCTGCAAACACCCTCTCTGTGATAAGGTTGGAAAGAAGTGTCCTTCCTGATTAATTCAAGAGAGCCATTGAGTAGGAATGAAAGAAACCAGTGAAAAAAAAACAGGGATAGTAGCTTGACTGAACTATCTGAAAGCAAGAAATGAAAAAAAATATTTTCACTGCAGTTAAAACCACAAAATTTCCTGATGTTGTATATGACTTTGTAAAAAATATTTTTCTGTGATCATCATAACAAAAAAGCATGGAATTGAAAAACCATCTTGAACAGAAAACATGTTTTAGCATCTTTTGGTCACAACAAAGTGTGGTGGGAAAATGCAGTCTGAAAGTAGTAAATTGACAGGTAAATAGGTCAAACTTGAATATTTTTTGTAATTTTTTACTTTGCAGTAGGTCCATAAATTAAAGTACCCTTTGCCTTTCTCTATTGTTAATTTAATTGTAAGTAGGAGACAAAAAGCTGACAGAAATGCAAAATGTTAACAAACAATATCTATGTTGAACATACCCATTCAACTATGTACTCAGATAAATAGGACATTCATAAATCATACAAAACAGACAGACTTGTGCAGATCGAATACATTCCATGCTAGGGTGAGAAGGTTAAACTTGCAAATAATCCCCAAACCTGGGTTTTTACCTTGGGAGAAATTTAAGAGCTGAACAGGTAGATTATGTCATTCTTTCTTTCTTAAAGATAGCCAACATCATGAACTGACATTGAATCCAACTAGTCTGTCACTACTGATGACCAATCTCTATCCTACATGGAAGAAAAATGAAAGATCATAGGAGTCCCACTGCTGGATCACCATGTGATCCAGGGGAGGGGTTGTGTTAAGTCTCTGCTGCAAAGGAAGCATCTCAGCTAATAGTGATCTGAACCCAGATGCAGTCATGAGAACAATTCTCCCCAGATTCCTGGCATTCTCATTTACCCTCCTATAGGCATTGCTTGAACCTTCCACAGTACTGTCCATGATGAAGGTATCACAATATCACCAGGTATGATAACACTCAGAAACATCTTGGACGTGGGATAAGTGGCATCCAAAAGACTGCTAGATGCCAGTGGGGCAGTGGCAAGCCACTAACAGTTGCTTCCCAGATTATATCTGATTATAGACATTAGGCAGTTTGTGAAGTACACTGAAGGCAGGGAAACTTCTCCATAATTTTCTAGGCTTAGGCCTTTTATCTGGCTTCCTTTCAGAGACCTTAATATGCAGCAGCATTGCTGAGGAAAAGAAGGCATGCATTTAGCACCATCCTAGCTCTGGTAACAAGGAGATGAGATAGAGGTGCAGGTACTGTGAGAATGGATGCTGCTAAGTACAACAAAACTTGCAAAAAGTTGCAAAAGGTGGTATCAACAGTGTGCAGATTAATCTTACTATCATAAATACCATGAAAATACCAACAACCAATTTCAGTATTGCATGCATTTAAGTTCACTGTCTTCTGGTAGCCTGGTATGACTATGGCTGTAGTGACACTTCCTTGTGAGAATAGACTTGTAAGTGCCTGTTACTCTCTTGCCTAGTATTCCCCTGGAAACAAACTCCCCAAACAAAGTACAAGTAAATAAAATACTCAAAAAGTGATGTTGTGTGCCTTCAGCCAAAGCAAAAGTGAGGAAACACTGACTTTTAAGAAAACTTCCACTAACGGAAAAGCCAAACTCCCACTAATTCCAAAAGAATTTGATGTCTTTCGTGTAAGTCACAATAATAAATGAGGGAGTATATAAGATTCAAGATGTGGTGAAATATCATGATGTGGTCTGAAGACTGATAGGGTCCAGGTTTTCCATGGGTAAAATGAAGGCAGCTGTAAGTGACCAAATGAAACTGGCACAGTAAACTGCAGCACTTGGCAGAGACGCCAGCTGTTTCCCTGCTGTGTGTAGAGCAGAATGAGGACTGTATTCTATGTCTGCAGAAGTCCTGAAAACCTACCATTGAATTTGCAGTACATTATACTAGAGCCTTCCAGCACTGTTTATCTCATTAGCCAGAGATACAGCATCTATGTCTTTTTCAGCTGAAGCAAATCATATTAGTGATATATTCACATAGATACTAAAAAAAAAAAAAAGAGTAATCCATGTCTGACCTCTTTCAGTACTTCTTCTTGCTAGGTAGCTGCAAATTTCTGCTACAGAGCTGACAGATATTATCGTGATGCAATGTTTTTCTTTGGATTTTTACAAAAGGTCTTGGCTTTGATCAGTAGTTGCTGTTTTGGTAGTGGTGAACCAATCCACCATGGCTCTACTTTCAGATAAACTCTGCACATACTTGTGTCTCCACCATGATTTATAGTGCTGAACTTTCCAGCCCACAATGGCAGGTGATAAAGGTTATCCCAGCTACCAGAAAGAAATCTGCCCTGCAACAGATGTGAGGTGTTTACGTAGCAATCACAGACTTTCAGATCAAGTCCATACTCTGAACAGAAGCAAGGATGCCAGCTTTTGTTCTCTGGATTTAATTTCATGAGTACATTTCCGTGAGCCATTTGCCAAGATCTCTGAACAAAGAATTTGACCAAGAAGCCAAAACCAAAATTTGTTCAAAAAGAAAAGAGCATCCATTTCTGTCTTTCACTATCAGTGTGTTGGAGCTATCTGAATGTGCTTTCCAACTTGCATTAGTGGGCATTCAGACCAGCTGCCTACTGTTCACAGATCTTCTTAGAATATAAAGATTCATCTGAAATGACCCAACCTGGTAACAACAGCTGGTACTTTTTTTGTGTAGCAGAACAAAATGTCCTGTGATGTGAGGCAGATAAATGATAAAGCTGAATGCCTCTCTGTGTAAAATCCTGCATAACTGCAGCAGTGAAAGGCTGCAAGACCCTTAGCCAAAGGTATGGACTGTATTTGACATTCACTGGTGCCAAGACAATGTTGTCATGTCAGCCATGCAGTGGATGCAGAGCAGTGGATGGGCCCAGATGAAACCTGCAGCCTGTGCACATCCACTTAGATACTTAGATAATGCTGTCAAATCAGAGAGCCTCTTCCAGTCCTTTGATTCTTTGCCACATTCAGTAGTCCTGTGGGTTGACACCTCTGAGCCAACTACATGCTTGTTGTGTGGAACCCAAATAACCTCTTTCGGGGGAGCTTTTGAGGTACAATTTAAAAATAGCTCAGTACTAAACTTTTTGCCTTGGCATGACTATTCCTATAAGATCTCTGCTTGAGACCTGCTCTATCCCTGTTTGTCCCCAACATGGGGGGGGAAATTATGAAATCTCAGTTTCTCAGAGCCCAAAACCACAATGCTAAAATGCTGAAGCAGCAAAGAGAATCCTATAGCTCCCTTTTAAAGCCTCAAGTCCTCTTCTAAAATATGCTATTGTAAAATAAGAAGATATCCATTCATTTTGGTTCAAGTCTGTACCTTTACTGTAGATGGATAGAAGATTTAAACACAAGGAAAGAAAATTACTGCAGAGCTTTTTTTTTTTTTTTTGCCAGGGCAGAGAGAGAAAAAAGAGAAGCCAACAAATGATTAATCTTTTGTTTCTTGATGGTTCAAGTATCCATTCATGTATGAGTCATATGTCTAAATATTCAAGGTCACCAGTGACCTCGTCTTGGACAGCTTTGCAAAATTTCTCCCTAGCTGAAGTGTCTAGATGCACTAAATCCTCTTATCTTTCTGGGCTTTCCCAGATCTATGCTTTTCTTTTGATCTCTGGGGACAAGTGACATATTATATATAAAAAAAAAGAAAGCATTCTTCTTCCTGTTGTGGTTTCCATTGTCCTTATGATTTACCTGTCTTTTCTACGCATTTTTGCTGGGTAGAACATAAATTGTATTTTATGTGGAAATGAAGTATTCAAATAAAGTGCACTCCTAGCCTTAACAAGTTTCATAGAAACCTTATTTTGAATCAAACTGATAGAGATGATAGCAGTTACAGAATGACATTTATAGAACCATTAATGGCCAAAGTTACTCCACAAAACAGGAATAAGCAAATATTCACTGGTTAATTTAACTGGGCAGGAGGCATCTGAGACAGTACCCACTCATTGCTCTACATCTCTGGCCTCTGGAAGTTCAACATCTAGAACATTAAAAAATACTACAAGACTAAAACATGTTAAATGAATAAATAAATAAAAAGTGGCTATATTTTAAATTCTCTGCTAACTAATTTTTTAGGTTGTGCTATTTGCACATCCACACCTTTGAGTGATCCACAGTGATATTTGCTCTAAACTGTCTGAGTTAAGATGAGAGCAAGATTTAGGAACTTGTTCCTACAGATGTTCACAAGGTTAGGTGAAGGAACTGCTAGAGTTATGGTCAGGAATCAAAGCTATTCAAGCATTTACTGATCATATTTTAATTCTTCATAAAATAAATTACAAGTATAAGAAATTAGACATGTGAGAAGTATGTATTTGACTATGTGAGTGCTAAGTAGTACAGCAGTGCAAATAGGAACTTGATAGTCAAGGAGAGGAATATAAAGAACTTTATAGATTTCCACAGAAAGCAGTTAACACCTAATGGACATATGAGCTCTCTGCAGTCTCAGTATACCAGTATGTATCCTATGCCTTGGTTCTGACTCTGTTCCTTACTGCTTTTATTACCCCATTTTTATTTATTTATTTATCTACAGCAATTATACCATTCATTTCCACGGATTTACATTCAGTTTAGATTTTTATTAAGCAACATATTTAATCATTACTACAGAACAGGAGATGAAGCTGGTGAGGGGTGTGTAAGGACTAACAATTCTTGAATTAAAAATAACTAACAATAGAATGTTGTACAGAAAGCAGGAAAACCCACAGCTTGTCTTGTACTGGCATCTAATTACACAAGTGTAATTGTGTAATTATGTATTCCACAGGAGTTAATTTTTCAGCTTTGCTCAGTGTGGGTGAGGTCTTCACTGGAGTACTGTGTCAGCTTTGGGGCCATGCACTTGATGAAAAATGGAGATTCATTGGAGAGGAGCCAGAAGAGACAAACAAGAATAATGAGAAAGTTGGAAAACATGATCTATGAGAAAAGGTTCAAGGAACTGCTTTTTAAACATTTCTTTTTGTCTAGAAGAAAAAGCTTCTTGAGATGAGACATGATGAAAGACTTTCAGTACTTTTAAGCATTACTGGTAAAGACAATGATGAATTATGCCATAAAGAATATGGAGAAAATGAGTTTAGTTTTTGTCAAAAGTTAGACATTAGAAAAACATCTCCTACTGTTAGGAAAATCCAGAACTGGAGAAAAACACCCAGGGTTGGTCTTATTATTGGAGTTTTTAAGGATGAAACAGACACAAATTTGATAGAAGAGCCAAGTGCATGGCATGGGCAAGGTGCTCTCCTGATATCCATTACAGCCCTGTGTTTCTGTGATTTATGGTCTCAGTGAGACAGAGCTCCACTGATCCCTCAGATTACAATCACCTAGACATCAAAGGCTTCATCCGGGAAGATTCACTGGCTGGCCAAGTGCCGAACAGCTTTCCATTCTGGGAGGAGAAAGTATCTCTACAATGGACAGTTTGCTGCCTTGCTCATTAGTTGAAATGTGTCTGCAGCAGCATGGTAAGAAAGCTGGAAGTTTCTGTAGAGGTTTTACCAAGGATATTTGAATGAACCCAGGAAGCACCAGGAGCTGATTGACTGCCCTTTGCACAGTGTTTCTGCACTGTTCTGCATCGTTCTTGCCAGTGCCTTGGTGTTGGAAAATCCTTCAAGAGCAGTGTTCAAGTGGAAGAAAGATGCTCAAGGGTCAGAAGGGCAGCCAAAAGATAAAAGCTGAGGTTTAGGTAAAAACGGGTGTGGAGAAAGAGTTGTCCAAGGAAAAAAAAATGAAAACATGAGCACACCAAACTTCTCAAGGCTTTATTTCCTATGAAGAGAAGTCAGCCTTCAGAGTCCCTGTGTGCACATAACCAGGACAGGATTGCTGTGTTGGTGTTCATGTTTCCTCCTTCCAGGGTCCACAAGGTCAAGCGATTAGAGAAGAAGGGCTCTCAGTTCCAATTTTCACTCAGATGTCTTCTCCACTGTTTTTGTATGAATTCTGTTACTGGTGATCTGCCTTGGACTTTCAAGAAGATCATTTTTTCTGCTATATGCAATTCTATTTGCCGTGTGTCATCAGATACAGCACTGACTGCTGACCTTGGCCTTACACAGTTGTCCTGCCCTCATCTGTCAGCAATGGTCCCAGGCACTTCAAGCTCAGCTGGTGCGAGCTATGAAGTGGTCACAGAAGAGTGATGATGCAGAAGTAAGGACTGAAATTGAAGATAGCAAACGTTAGTTATCTGTAAGAGATGTACTGCCACAATGATGATAGAGATACCACCATCCTGTAAAACATACAGCAGATAAATGTAGTAAAGAGTTGTTTCTAGTTAATAAGTTTTCCTTAGAATTTCTTTTCTCTTGATGTTTCCTTTGATCAGTGCTGCAATCTGAAATCCCGTTTGGCCACTGGAGGGCAATCCAAACTCTTTAGCACAAATATTTCCAATTTACCATTTGTCAAGTCACAGTATCTAACTGTGGCTCTCCCTCTCTGTACCCTTGCACACACAGACCACCAACAGGCTTGTACCTGTGAAATTTTATTACCACAGAAAGCCTTTCCAGCAAAATGCCGTACCAAATCAAAGCCATACCGAATCAAGCTCCTTCTCTGCTATGATTTATAGAATCATAGAAGTGCTGAGGTTGGAAAAGACCTTCAAGATCATGAAGTCCAACCACAACCAAACCATACTACCCTAACTCTTAACAACCCACTGCTAAATCATGTCTCTGAACACCACATCCAAATAGTTTTTAAACACATTCAGGCATGGTTACACAATCACCTCCCTGGAGAGCTTATTCCAGTGTTTAACGACACTTCCTGTAAAGAAGTTCTTCCCTATATCCAGCTTAACACTCTGCTGGTGCATCTTGAGCTTGAGGCCATTTCTCCTTGTCCTGTCACAAGTCAGAAGAGACCATCCCCACTCTCACTGCATTCACCTTTCAGGTCATCTCCTATTTAGTCCTGTAGGGAATGTTTAACCTTAGCAGATATGCTCCATGGTCCATAGGATGTATACATAGCCATCAGTCATAGGCATTTAACCATGCCAAGCACAGAAATGACGAGTTGCATAGAGGTGGATTTCATTCTGTTGTATTTTGCAGGTGGTATGTTATACAGGACTGACAACTTTTAACTTGGGAAGACATCTAGACACTTCAGAGAAAAGCACTCTTCACTCAGTACAACACAAGACACCCTGCCATCTGTCTACCTATAAGATTAGGAGTGTCCCTGCTCCTGCCTAAAATTGCAGGGTCAACCAATAAGAATAAGGGACAAAAACATTTCACTTTGTGTATTCTAAATTTGAGGATGACCATCTTTTTACTTCAGGTTATGCCATTCTGGGTCAAAAACAGGGACCCAAACATCTTGTATCTGGTTCAGAATAGTAACGTGAGGTGTTTTTTCTCTAGTTTCAAGGTCTAATGAAAGTTTGAGTGTAACTGGAAGATTTTCAGCAATTCCTTAGCAGCCTTCAGTCTTCCACTGAGCAAATTCTTTCTTTCTCCTACAATTCCCATGAGACTGGGCACAATAAAAGCCTCACCAGCTGTGGCTGCCTCTCAGAAAACCTGCCACCCAGAGAAGTCAAATATCGTCTTCACGAAGGGAGAATGTCAGCACACAAAATACCTCCTGACCTTAACTTTACAATCACAAAGCTACAAGAAACCTTGTCCAATACTCAAGCCCAGTGTCCCAGGCAACGTGCATCACTGTGGTGTTTCAGCAGCTCCCCATCCCACTGGCTTTGGCAGAGCTCATCCATAGGCACATAATCTTTCCATCCATTCTGCAGACTGTATGGTACCTAGCCCACTCCTCCGAAGTCCTGCAGGAAGTGGGAAACTCTGGGGTGGGCACTGCTGCACACGTGTGTCCATACCCTGGGTTTGCAAAGCCCATCAATGTGCACTGATCATTCTCTTGCGCCATTACCTATGAAACCTGCACTCTTCGGTCTCAGCTGGCTTTTCAGGTTAAAGGTAGACGTGTGAACTAGAAAGACCCCGTCTAACAGTATAAGATGGGTTTCATGGGCTTAATAGTCAAATTGGTCACCAGAAAGAAATTGGAGAGGGGAAATCTAAAATAAATGCATTCAAATGAAAGCAAGCAGTACACTCACAATTCTGTATCCAAGTTAAACACTTTTTTAAATGAGAGTGCGAAATTAATATGAAGGGCAAGGGTGTAATAGAAAATGAAAAATAATTAAATGTATGCGACCACTCAGGTGTTCTTAGCCAGCAGGTGTGATCTAGGATATTGCCTCAGAGGCTCTCCCTGTTTTTTTGTTAACTGCACTCCATGGGCTGGTCTCTGACCTGGCATGCTTTCTGTGGCACAGTACTATGTAACTCTAATTCAATTTGGGCACAATTTTGACTCCTGTCTTTCTTCTGTGTTCAGTGGGAAGAAGATCAGGTGGTCTATTTTTGCAATGGTTTATTTTTTCAAAGCATCTTGAGTGTCTGTAGTAGTCAGTGGTTCACATTGCAATGCAGGTCATAAGACATCCTTGAACACTTTGTCACCCTGTAATTTCTTCTTGTCTCTTCTGCAGTGTTTCCAGAATAATTCCCTGCCTCATTCTACAGAGGGAGTTCAGGACAGATCAGTTAAGTCCTTGGGTCTATTCCTTTACAGTTACTGGCAACTGCCCCCAGATGCTGGTGCAGAAGAGTTCACACAGTATTTGTTTCCTAAACCCCATATATCAAAAGCATTTACTGATACCCTTAACAAGCATACTAAATTTAGCTTAAAAGATCAAAGGCCCCAAAACTGCACAATGTACATCAGGAAGAGGGAAGGAGATAAAGCATAGAGGTCATGGATGTTTTAGGTTTCTGAATACCAGAACATATCTTTGGAGAAAAGCTGATTTTAGAAAACATATGTTGCCACAAAGAAATCCAACTGCTGTCTCCTAACTTACCCTTCTACTCCCCTAACCCCATGTGAGCAACACATGCACCAAGGTTTGTAGGTTTTTAGTACCTAGGAGCACAAACTGTGTACACCCTAATAGCTCATCTCTGGTACATCACTGAATGACAAAAACTTATTTCTGAAGATAAATATTAGGAAGCACAGTGAAAAAAAGGTCTTTCCTTATCCCTACAGACCTCTATCAAAAGCCTGAAATGTAATAATACCATATCAGCTGGCTTCAACATATTTTGAAGTCCTTCTACTTCAAGCACCTAGATCTACGGAACTGAAATGCCCAGCAAGCACAGCCCATTTAACCTTGTACTTCAGGTACCTCCTGTGTCTTGCTTTGGGATGGCTGCAGGACTGTATTTCTGAGTGCTTGGGAGAAGAATATCTCCTCAGGTCTCTGCAGATACCTCTCTCCAGGCTCCTCTCTCCAGGCTCATTTCTGTATGTGCTGTGCAGGCAGCCCCACTGCAGCAAGGCATTTGTCCCAGCACCAGGACAGTCTGTGGAATGCCAAGAAGTTCGTTTCCTCTCTTGGGAGGCTGTTGTATGGGCACCTCATCTCTTAGCAGCCTGCCTCGTGGTTTCTGGAGAGCTTCTAAACACCCAGCTTCAACCTCAGCCCACAGGAGAGGCAAGGCTGGAGCTTTCAGGCTCCTATGGCACAGTTCCCAGTCAGTCTAGGTGGTGGTGAACTGGCAGAATGCAAGCCACAGGGCCTGGGCTTCAAGCTGTCCAAGTCACTTGAGTAGTTCACATCTTCCTAGCTCCCCTAGAAGTCACCAGGTGGGATATGCAGGGTCTGGAAGTTCCGGAAATACAGACTGCTGGCTCCCATAGCAGCTAGCAAGCCACACCAACATTCTGTTTGCCCATTCTGGGGCTGCTCTCTTCATAAGCACATTGGTGACAGCTTAGTGCCCAGCCTGTACAAAGCATTGCTTCTGTCATAAACAGGATCTCTTAAACTCCTTTTTCTATGCTAAAAATAATCCTGTATGTAGGACACTCTGCCTAATGGTTGGTAGCCCTACCTATGGCAGAGGGCTGGAACTGGATGATCTTTAAGGTCCCTTTCAACTTAAGCCATTTTGATTCTATGATTGATTCTATGATTCTGAGGTATAGGATAAAATTATAAAATTATAAAATTTTACAGCCCTTCCTTTAGTTTTTCCTTTTGAACTCATAAGAACAACAACAAGTTTTTCTATAGATAAGACATGACATGTAAAATCTCCTGGGAAGTGGGAAAGGAAAAGAAATTCAGACACAAAAAGCTGTTTTAAATGAGATTCAGGAAGGGGCTATGCATTTTCCATCATCCAGGCTTTAAGGGGACTGGGACACAAAACAAAATCCAAGCCAAATACTGAGAGCAATGTAACCAATGAAACAATGGGAAAGTTATTTAGCAACATACACAGCTCTGGAACAGCCACGGTGTAAGTTATGCACGCACACCAAATGTATTTTGGACTGCTGGTGCCAGAGTTCTCATCTAACCCTCTGAAAAGAACTCAGATGCAGCATGCTTACATTTCTCTCTCCACAACAGCTTGTGAGGTAATCACTGCAAAGGAATATACACTCATTTGTTTCAAATAGCCACTCGTGCAAAACAGCTTGGGCTCCGTGATGCTAACCAGATGCTCTCTAGCAACGCCACATGCAAGGTGCACGGCACTGCTCCTACATACATTCCCAGAGTAGCATGAGCTGCTCCACTGTGCTCTGTCCTGGGCACCCCGGACTGCTCCACGCTTCATCTTTCTGCTAAGCATCGCCTCTCCTGAAATGACACATGCAGGACCATTTCTGCCACACCAGAGACATTCTGGTCTTTCTCTCTCTTAGAAGGGATGCCCTTTCTTTCTGGTAAAATGAAGCTATTACTGACTGACACACTGGATGCATTGGGCTTCCCTTTGACCCAAGGCCTCTCTTCACACCAGGATTCTCCCTGGACTGAAATCTTGTTGCAACTAGAAGAGATGCTGCCAATCTTGCTAAAGCTTGCTTGCTCTCCTCTGGCCCTCTGAGGATGGTTTGGCTGAAAGCTGATGTAAAACTCACTTTGAAGGCTGAATTCATAAGGAATGATCAAATTCAGGGGAACAACCAAACTGAAGGGCCCGTGTTCTCTGCCATCATGCAGAAGTGTCTCACAAACTTGTGTGAGGGATTTAAAGCAGCCCACATTTCTGCTTGGATTGTTTCCTTGGCAATGTTAGAAGAATATTTCATTTGTTTGTGATGGATCTACACATAGAAGAATGCTGACAAAAAGCACTGATTTTCCTGTGTTTTTTCCGCCCCATGTCTAGGAAGAGAAGAGCTTCAGTATTTTCCTTCCAGTTTCCTTTCCAGTAAAGCCTTGGGAAGACTCTGTAATCCTGAGCCTGGAGAGCAGTGGAGTACACAGCATCATCCAGCACAGAGCATGCCATGGGGGCATCCTGCATCCCCACAGCTGGATGGGAGCAGTAGGAGCACTGTGTTTCCTCTGTATGATAACATTCCTCCTCCTTTTCAGCAGGATTATATCTGCACTTGCCACCCAGAGCCTGCTGGCTCCCACAGGGAAGTCCTTAGCATAACTTGCTGTTTCTGTTACAGAAAGCAAAGGATTCAAGATGTATTTTTCAGAATTGAATTTTTTTCTTTCAGGAATATTATGGAATCATAGAATCCTTAGAGTTGGAAAGGATCTTTAACAGTCCTCTAGTCCAACTCCCCTGCAATGAACAGGGACACCCACATCTAGATCAAATTTCCCAGGGCCTGATCCAGCCTTGCCTTGAAAGTCTCTAGGGACAGGGCATCAACCACATCTCTGGCAATCTGTTCCAGTGCCTAACCACCCTCACTATATAAGACTTTTTCCTTATATCCAACCTATATCTACCCTATTTGAGCTTGAAACCATTTCCTGTTGTTTTATCACAACAGACTCTACTAAAGAGTCTGTCTGACTGTCCCAAAGCAGCCATTAGAACTGCCCTCCTCAGCACTGTAGTGAGAAAGCATGTGGTTTAGGTGAGGAGATGACATTTTCCCATATCTAATCACTGTCAAAATTGAGGGGGTTTCCTCTTATTCCATTGTTTTAATTGTACAAGGTTATGAAAATCATGTGGCTGGCTCGCACAGATGTGAGCTCAGAGTACACTGAGTAATGAATCGTTGCTGAGTGCTGAGCCTGCCAGGCGAGGTTGACATTGAAGAGACACAAACCTCTCTTTTTTGAGTTTTCTGGGCCAAGAACAAGGTCTTCTTCCAACGAAGTCTTGATTCCTCCTGCATTTTTAGAGTGCTGTTACTGGACAAGCAAGTCAGAATAACTGAGAAATCCTGTTAGGCTGAAATCAGTTTGACCAAAATGGAAGGAGAGAAGCAGGAATCCTGGACCAGGGTCCTGCCAGAGAAGCACACACCTTGGCATGCGTTTGAACTTGCTCAGTATTTTGACTCCTACTCTGCAACTCTGGGAACTGTCTAGTTGGCTTTATTTTAAAAGAAACTGGAAAGAGGAATGCACTCCAAAAGTCATGAAGAGGTGTGAGGAGCCAGCTTGTCCCAGAAGGTTGATTTTGGACACTGAGTCCAAGAAGTCATGTTTAGGCTTGCCTGGGCCTGGTTAGACTTGCTGGTACTTCAGGATCAGCCTCTGTCACAAACCCTGTTGCATTTTAATTGTTTCAGAGGCAGACTGTTAGAGGACACAGTTAGCCACACAATGTTCTACCACTACTTGTCATTTACTGGGTCACACCAAGCAACCTCAGAATGTCCGTATCATGCTCATCCCCAAATCCTTCTCTGAAACTCAATGGGAGCTCCACAGTTTTGGTTTGTACCATATTTGCCATTATTACTACAATTAACTGAGACTATTGACCAGCCACAAAAATGGAAATAATGCAAGCAAATGTGCATATGATGTATTCCATGGGCTAAATGTGAGCAAGTTTAAGCTTAACAGACATGGAGAATAGATGCTGTGTGTGTTTTCGTGATGGGGTTTGCTTTTGCCCATCAGTGAATTTGAGGGAGAGCAGTAGGGCAAGTTATGTAAATGCTGGCATATTAATGCCTTTGTGGTAGGTACCAGAGGGCTGCACTGCCATCCAGAAGGATCTCAGCAGGCTAGGGAGTGGGACAGGGGATCCCTCACCACATTCAATAAAGAGAAATGTAATGCATTACAAGGAGCATCACCATCAGCTTGAGGGAGGTGATCCCTGCCCTCTGCTCAGACTGGTGAGACTTCTGCAGTGCTGGGTACAGGGATGAGTGAGGCTGGGAAAGCTGGGAGTGTTCAGAACACAGAAGAGATTCAGGGGCTCCTATCAATGCTGTCACTGCAGCTACATAAGAGCTGCCACAGACAAGTTGGAGATGACATTCACAAAACACACAGCATGGGAAATATAGGCATTCATGTCAGCTGGGGATTTGGTTTTGGAGTTTACTGGAAGCAACAGCACAAGACAAAAGTCACAATAAAAAGAGTATTGCTGTTGGAAGCCATATCTGGGGTGGACTTCTTCCCAATCACTGAACATGAAACAAACAGCTGAAGGAAAATCATTGCATTCTCGTGGCACTTCAAGTGGAATTATAGAACAGTAGAATCATTGGGGTTGGAACAGACCACTAAGATCATCTAGTCCAACCATCAACCCATCACCACCATAAAATAGTTAAACTCTGGAGGAAAAGTATCCTTAACTTGGAGGTGGAATAGTGACCTGGAAATAGAAGTTCTAGGGGTGGATAAATCAGATCTTTTCTTGGTGTCTTTCCTTTCTCAAACCCATTTGGATAACAAATGAAGAGAAGGCAAGGTTGTCTTAGGACATGGGACAAACTGACTCATCTTGGAAGATGGCTTCCAAGTTTTTTAATGGTTCTGAGAAAGCAGATACCTGGAGGACAGGGACACATGAGGCAGTCAAATACAGGAACAATTTCCTTACTGTGAGAGTCTTAAGAGCTCTGAATATTTATCACAACTAAACAACAAGAAAAACAACCTGAAAACAGCTTGCCTGCTAATTCCTCCTTGGGAAGAAAACCCAGGGCGTTGAAGAGTGATTTAATCTTGTTGAACTAACAGGAATCAAAGGCTAGAGAACGTAAGCAGATGAATTCAAACAACATAAGGCCCAAGGGGAAAGGCAGCCACGGGAGATGTTCTCCCTGTTTCCTCCTTGAAGCCACATCTCCTCTATGCAACTGAAGAAAGTACAGATGGAGGGGAAGAGTACCTGGCCCCGACAAAGTGTTGGGATGAGATGTGCCTCAGGCAGGTGTCTCTCACCATGGCATTCCCCCCTCCCTGACTCTCTCCACAGAGACCAACCTCCCCTTTCAACTGAGGAGCCATCACCACCAAGAGCAGACACTCCTCTTAACAAACACCCAACTGCATGGCCCAAAACAAGGTGAATGCACATAGCTACTCTACTGACCAGGCTGAGTGAGCTGGATAGTTTGGTAGGTCCTGCAGGAACCTTGGGTAGTGTGCGTGCATTGACTCTACAGCCCTTCATTAATTAGGAATGTTTCAGTACACTGTTTTTACACATGGATCTACTCTGATGTGCATCTGGCAATTAGTTTACTCCCAAGAATGTGAAGTAATTTTTGGCATCTAAATCTAAGGCGTGAGATTCTGTTTTTTAACTCTTTGCTACCTCTGGATGTTCATACAGCACAGGATGCTGCACAAGAAATGGCTCTCCCTCTGCTCAAGCAGTTGCTGCACAGATAAGATTCAGGGACATGTGGGAATGAGTGGCTTACTTGTTACTATTGGAAAGGCTTTCACTATAATGAATGTCAGAACTCAACAAATCACTTCAATGTAAGGCTTTTGCTATTTTTAAGTAGGCAGGGGAGCACTCTGGAAAAGCATAGACGGATTTGGCTGTTACCTTACTGGTTATTAACATTTTGTATTATATTTTTCATATATTTTCTTAGGAAAGGAATTTTTTACTTCTGAAATCTTTGTTTATGCTAGCTTTGGCTGAAGGACCAAGTACCATCTAAAAATGCTTTATTGCAGATTTCTGTGTTGAAATCCAAAAACATTTAATCAGACAAAGATAAATGTTTTACATAACTTGAATCAGCATTTATTACTTTAAATCCCATGATCTAACTCTCCCAGGATGCACAGGTTTTCTATTGCAGAGGATAATGTGTAACTGGGTGATGTGCACAAGAACGTTTTGGCAGCAGAAGGAATATTGTGAATCCTTAAATGTTTGAGATCACATGCATCCATGTGTACACACAGACAGCTGGATAATTTTCCTATGCAAAAAGAGTAAAGAAGGGGAAACACTGATGAGCAGATGGTTTGGGTGTCAGTTTTATGTTCTCCTTATGGCTGTTAAAATAATGCTGCAAAGAGAACCTGGACATAATATGACGTCAGTGGAGCTGATAAGCAGTGGAAAGAAAATACATTAATATTTTTATTATTACTCATACTAGGCACAAGATAAAAATGGTACACACTGTTAGTCATTTAGTTCTGAAGTCTGAGCTTCTTAAGGAATGAGAACTGAGTAACAAGTGTTCCAGACGCTTGCTGCTGCAGGTTGTATGCCATAACTTACAGAGTGTGGCATTTTCTCTGTTCCTCCTTTTCCCACATGGGATAACTCACTGCTACTGGGTTGTCACCTAAAACGTGCCTGCAATGTGAAACGGAAATCATGCTTAGAGGTAGATAATCCATCTTCTCAGAACAAAAACTAGAGATCAGAGGTGTTGTCTGTCTGTGGCTCTTCCTTTAATCCTTGGGGATGACCTTTGTTCTGTGAGAGATGCTACATCTAGCACATGGATAAGTGCAGAGACCTTCAAGTTCTCACTCCTACCCATAGGAACACGGGCAGAGAGACAAAAAGGAAGAGAAAAAAAAATACAGTTATTTTCTGCAATCCCCCCCTTCACACAGCAGTTTTGTAATTCCTGATAGAACCCAAAAGACATAAAATCATGCAGTCCTGATAAGGTGGTATTTGGTACCTTTTTAAACTTGGATGCATAGTGAGGTACTGAGCTCTGGGGAATCACACTCTCTTCTTAGTGTGATTTCTTGCATCATTCGCTTTCCTTATCTTCTTATGTGCTCTAATATTGACTTCTGGTCAATTCACCACTTAGAAAAGAGCACTGCAGCCCTGGTGTGGATCCATGTTTGAATGGCAACTGGAGGTACTCTCTGCCTCTGACAAGGTTACATGAGACTGACTGGGACAAGATGATAAAGGGCAAAACTCACTAATCTCCTCCACTGACTGTTAAAGTTCCATTTAACACTGTTACAGGACTCCTACAGGACCCCAAAGCCCTGGTGATGAAGCCATGTCCTTACAGTTGCAGTCTAATGTCTGGGAGTTAATCTTATGAAGTTGCACCCTGTCTAGGAATCATCACTACCCCTACAGACTTTAGACTGGAGCACTGGGCGTGCCCCTTTGAGTCTTTCAAGCTGCAGCAGAAAGCAGCTTTTCTTTTCTGATCATCTGAACTTTTTGAAAGTAATGGGCATTCATTTTTTCTCTCTTTTCTTTCTCTTGTTTTCAGGCTAAGACTGGAAAGCAGTCTGGCTTTCCTGCATCTTCTCAAGCCTCTGGCCTCCCTGCATCTGACCTGGAAATGAGCAATGACCCTGAGCAAGCCCATTTGTTTGAGCTAACAGTTTGCTAGGACACCTGGCTTCTCCCAGAGAAACTGGGAGGATCCAGCATGAATAAACAAGCTGAGTCATCTACATACTCACTGAGAGCAGACTCCCAACCCCATCACTCTCCCCTTGCACTGGAGAGAGAGGGTTGTTGTGAGGAGGAGCTCATGTTTACCACTATTTATGCATGTGCATAAGAGGCAGTCAGTACAGCAATGTGGCTGCATGTGCCAGGTTGGGGTTTGAGGTTTGTTCTCACACAGGTGCAGCAAAACAACTCTGATGTGTGAGTCCCTCCAGTCCACATCTGCTGGATACAAAGCCGCTTTGCTAGCTTCAAAATGGAGATACAGCTGTCCTCATTCTTGCACTGTCCAACATGTCACTTTACCCTTGCCTGATCCCTTCAGCCAGGTACAGCTCAGCCTTATTCCTCTACTTCAATTTTCCTCTCTCAGTGTTTGCCTTTTACCTCTTTTCCTCCTGTTCAGACAGGGTCTGGCTGCCTCCCAAGTCCTCCTGTGGCTCTCAGACACCTACTATAACAGAGATGCTCATAGGATTCTGTTACTTCTGTGGGCCTTTACCAATACTTTCGTGTGGTGTAGACCATCAAGACCCACCCAGGGGAACCTGCATCCTTTTGGTGAAGCCACAGGAGTGGTACAGCTCAGCCTTGAGGATGATGCACAAACATCTTCAATGTCACTGAGAAGGGGGCTCTGAAAGTAAGGGAAGCTGTGGTTGCTGGAGGTGGTGTTTTGTCAGGAACCCCAGCTTGTGTTGCCATTCCTGGTGGGATAACTGTGGAGAAGGAGAAAAACAAATGAACAGACTCCAGTGTGCCTAGTCTTCTGGAATGGACTGGAGCAACTGATTGCTCACCTGCTGGTCATCAAGGACTCTCTAGGGTGGAAGCAATGCAGCTGGAGGCTGTGCATCTGCATAAATTTTACGAATTCATGTCATGACTCCTACATGTTATCCTTATCCATTATGGGAATGGGAGTTACCTCTCGAGTAACCATCTGGAGCTCAACAGCAGTGTTGCTATGAAAAATAAGTACATAGTGCAAAAGTTGACCTCTAATAAATTGCTTCCTACTTTTCATACCATTGATAAATGCTCTCAGTATGTCCATCAGGCTGAAAAATAAGCCAGGATTCTGTCTTAACTGTACTAAATCATGAAGTACCTGTCACTCCCACTCTGTTGTGGTGGTTGTTTTGTCAACAGTCTGTAAAGCTTTTACATTGGTAGTGATCCAAGGCTGTGTACCTGTAACTTAGAGGAAGAGACAGCAGGCCTAAAAATGTCAGTTGAAAAATGTTCAGCCTCTTAGCTATGTGTGTTTTGGATGCTGCATGCTCCTTTGCTGTGCTGGCTTTGTAAATTCTGGGACAGAAAAGCACACCATGATGCACTGGAAATGCACAGTCTACAAGCTCTTGGAAGTGACCCTGGGCTGCTGGAGCTACTTTTCAACCTATGGCCAAGGTATGCTGTAGTCTCAGACTACCCCAGCCCTGTAGCATCTCCAGGACAATGTCCATGGAACTGGACACTGCCAAGGAAAGGAAGGACTGAGCCTAAAGGCCAAGAAGCTCCCAATGCTGGTGTCTGCACATCGTACATCTGTGTTGGCTTTTCTTTGGGTAAAAGGTTCCTTTCTGCTTCCTGATCACATCTGAGTCACCCTGGGGTGACAAGTGAGGTGAGAACAAGAAGACAAAACACAAACACAACCTTATGAGGCTTTTGAAACAAGATGTAGTCAGCATAGTTTTCCTGGAATCCCTGGGAACTTAGTGCTGTGATTTTACCCACCTCTACACTCACATTTTTTCCATTATTGCACAAATAACATAGTGAGTGACTACAAAAAGGAAAACTGAACAGTGCAGAACATCAAGTTCCAGGAAAGTATATGCTTAATCCATGTTCATGTGAAGCACCATGAAAGCAAAGTGATGGTGTATGCTCTGTTTTACTGACTGAGAAAAAGAAAAAAGTATACATACATTTTTCAATTATTTTATTCTTTTTGGAGCATTTCTGACACTGGAATTACTGTTGTTCATTGGACAGTTATGCCAAATTTGGAAGCAGATCACACCTATGTGTCTAGAGGGACAATGTTGTGTTAGATTGGCTTCAATCCACTCACTTAGAAACCTACCCAGAAAATCTGTGAACTTGCCTCTGTGTTTCTTATCATGAGCAATGTGTGGGCTTTTATGGGACTGGCCTTGGTAGTAAAGCACAGCAGGTGTGTGTGCTTACAGAACTGAGAACTCTATAGAGAACCCACCTATTTTTGCAAAAAACAAAGAAAATTTATATTTAAGGGAACTGAAAACAGTGCTGTATAAAGGCAGCCAAAGCAGAGAGATTTTAGATTGTTTTTGTTAAGTTTTATGATTGTTCCAGTAGTCTTATTGAAACTATTATCAAAATCATGGCAAACCCTTCTGCTTCAGAAAAATAAGAATGGCTTGTTGAAGTGGCAACGCTTTCAGCACTGGTGTTTGTGGAGCCCTTGGACTAAATTCAGCACCAGTCAGGGGCTTCCTGCAAACAAGTGCTTGTTGTTGGGATATGTGGGAGTGGAGACGAAGCTGGGTAGCTAGAGCCTGGCTTATGGAAACACAACCATGACTAGCTGTTCACACACCCACTCACTCTGTAGCCAACAAATAAATTCCCTTAATAACTAAACCCTGAATGTACGTGATCTTTGTTGGCTTAAATTTCACTTCTGCCATAACAATATTCCTGTCAGTGGAGTTGATGGAGTTGTTCATCGGGACACTTGTGTTTATCCTTGATGCCTTTCCCTTAGCTTTGTGTTTAGGTTTTTCTAATGTCTCTTTTTAGCTGTTGCCCTCTGGCACACACTTATTCCTCAGGAAACAATAGGCCCCTTGTCCTGAGAAGGACCTCACTGTCACCCACAAGCTCTGTAAGCAGTGTGTTTATACAGCATTTTGGACTTTACATAGTGGTTTGGGAAATGCATAGGTATTCAGATGATTGTTCTTAGAACCGCGTATGTGGTGGTGTGCAAATATTTGAGGTGCACAACATGTGTAACAGATAAAATTTATTTTCTATTATTCCTATCTGTTACTCCTAACCAGAAAGGCCCTCAGCCTGAGTCTCAGCTGGTGGTGGTGCTGACATCCGCTCTAAGCTTGTTGGGGCTGCCAGTGGATGCCACATGCATGGGAGAAGAGCCCAGAGCCTGCCCACAGGTGGCACGCAGCCTGTGGCTGCTGCTGGCTGTGCCCAGGCTCTGAGGTCTAGGCCTGGCCACTTCTCACATTTCCATGTCCAGGCCTGGCCAACTCTCATGCCAGTGCCTGGGGCTATGCTTTGGTCATGGAGGCAAGGGGTAAATGTATAAACCAGTTAAAATATTTGCTCTGATATAGGCTGGAGGTGTTAAAAGTGAATCCTTAAGTAGTTGTTAATATGCTTCCTTGCCCTTACCCAAGGGAGAACCATTTATTATAAAACAAAATGGAATGCTTTCTGTGGAACCTGCTACCTGTTCTCCCTGGTGAGCAACAGCAACAGCTCAGATATCCATGTCAGGGGCACATGCTCATAGGAAATCTCCAGTTGTCCTAATGGAGTTTCTGGTCTACCACACTAATTTTGCCACTAGCTTTTTACAACAGTGCACTATCTACACTATCTAGTCAAACTAGCCCCTTTAGACCATATGGCCCATGTGTTTGTTTAATTTGCTAATGCCAAGAGTGTCCTAAAAATATCCACTCAAGTTTCTATGCATAGGTGGGTTGTTTTTTTTTTTGTTTTTTTAAGACTCATCATTTTTTTGTATCATCTTTCAAAGAAGCTGCAAAGGGTCTGGCACTCAGACAGCAAACCTGTGCAACAGATTAGGTGGTCAACTCATGTTACACCTGGTGGAGAGAATAATAGCACTAAAGGCAAAGTAACTACATGAAAGAATATGTTGCTTTCTATTTGATGGCCTCTCATGGTCTTTAACTTCATCTGTTCAGCAGATATTGAACAGCCACTGTACTCTTTCATACTTCTGAGAAAGGTGTTTGCTCTGCATGCATTTGTTCCAGCATCCAGCACTTGAGATGTATTTAATAATTGAAGCCCTTCTGCCTTCAGAGTTACTAAAAAAGGAGTCTCCTTAAGAAGCCAAAATTTGAGAAAGATTCCCCCAAATCAGTTTCTGTAAATGAATATTTTGACTAGAAATAAACTTAAGTTTTGCTCCTGAACGCTTCTTTCACACTTGAACATCTGCTAAATGTAAATTCTTTTGCAGTCACAATTGACCATATTTCTCAAATCAAGGCTTGAAATGACAAAGGTTATTTGCAAGAAATGTTTTAGTTCCCATTAATTACTTTGATATATTATAGCTTCTTCAGAGAGAGACAGATTTGTCTGTCTCTTGAAGTAAAATTATGTATGGAGAATATTAAATGCTGTTTTTTTTTAACTGACTTTTCCTACAACTGGTCAAATGAAAAATATTGTCTGGAAAGATGCAACACTGATGCCATTTGGAACAAGGTGCACTACACTCTTCTTTACTGTGACTCAGACATTAGGTCTTTAGAAAAAAATTTACTTTTTTCTTCTTTTCATTTGGTGATGAAAAACAAGGCACTGAAAATGAACATTCTATAGAAACAGAAACATTTCCTCTATGAGAGAAAAAAGAAACAAATGAAAAAAAGCCAAGGACTCCTTGACCCATAATTTTCCATAGTGTGCTACTACAGGAATTAAAATGAATGCTAGCAGATGAGGAGTGGAAAACTTTGCTGCTGCTGCTAACACTGAGGTGATGTTGCTGTACTTAAATGCAAAAGGAAGGACCATTTCCATTTTATTCAGTATCGCCTGCACTTCTCAGATTTGTCCCCAATGCATCTACATGAGTTTGGTCATTTTTTTTGGTCATCAATCAAATAAAGAACTAGGAAATACTCTTTCTGTACTCTTCCATCTCTCCAAGTCCTTTGGCATGTGTTTGTTTCTGCAGACCAGTACATATCTGTACAACCAAGATCGACACATAGTATTTGAACAATAGGTAAAAAACTTCTTGTCAGGCTGGTGTTCAATAAGTCTCTGTTCAGTAAGATACTTACACGCCTATTTAAATCCATCAGTGAAGCACTGAGCCGTGAGCTTAATGACATTCACATGCTTAGTTCCATTAGCTTTAATGGTGTTTAAATCCACACTGAAAAACAGATGCACACTTCAGGATTTTCAGAAGAGTAATGGCTTACCTGGGAAATCAGAAGCCTAGGGACTAGGGCTGACCTGGTCACCAGGTAGTTTGTCTTCTGTAAGTAGAAATGATCCATGACTGCTAACATGGAAGGGGTGGTGGTCAATCCCACACAGCAAACAGATGTACATGGAATGGAGTGGGTGGGACACTGAGCAATCTGCTTTAGAGATCTGTGTTGGGTGAATTTCTGGGTGGAGACCTTATTTGAAATTGAAATTGAGGCAAAGGCATTACTGGGAACCACTTGGCACTTTTCCCAATAATGTTGCTTGAAAGGCTCTGCTGTTAACTACAAACTTCTTCAGTTCAAATCTAGACTGAGAAGTTTTTCAGGATATCAAAATACACTATCTCAAGCAAGAATAAATTTGTTTTTGGAGAAGGTTAGGAAACGCCTCTTGCACCCTGAGGGTAGCAATCTTCCCTGAGTGCTGATGGACATCTACAGAGGCAATGGAGTTTTGCCCTTTTTCAGTAGCTGAGTATGTGGCCTAAGGGGAATTGGATGGATGCACATAACATGCAAAGAAGGAAGGGGAAGGGTTTTCCATGCAAAAGGAACCTTACTTTTACCAAATTTTCAATTAAGAACAAAAGGGGGTGGAAAATAGACAGATGAGGGGAAATTGCCCACTGATTGCAAATACAAATGGAGAGTCCAAAGAAAACAGACTTTTCAAGAGTGCTATGGAGAGGTTACCATAAAGTTTCTCTTCACCTTTTGACCCATCCTGTGACTCACTCCAAGATAACACTGAGCAGAGGATAGTCATATGGGAAACTAAGTAAAGGCAGTTCTTCACAGAGATAAATAAACACTGTACCCAAGGGGAATTAGAGAAATATAAATTTGATCTCGCTTCCCCTTTATATATATATCCTTATATTATAATATCCTTTATTTTTGTGTTTCTGGGCATTGGTACTTGAAATACTGTGGAATAAAACCCAACCCTAGCCCTGAGCTCAGAACCTAGTAAGTAAAATGAAGTAAAGAGTTACAGATTATAACAATAGCCCTCTGCCCTTCGCCACCTACAGGAGCTCATTGTCTGTGCAACCATCTTATCTCCAATTGGGTTCCAACAAGCAGCAATCAACTTCTACAGAAAGATTCCCATGATCTGCAAGTGAGTTTATAGTGGGCCAACTGAAATTAGTGGCAAACTTCTGTCAGTGTCTGGGATGGGATCCATCCCATATTCTGCTGCTGACGCGAGAACCTTTGTGTTGAGTGATTGCACAGGAGAGCCACTGAGCTAACAATACCCTATGCTCATATTAGGGTTTACAGAAGTCACACAGAACTTTGAATGGCACAGCAGAGCAGAGCTAAAACTGACTACTTTCCAGGTGGGTTTTGAGGACACATATTGTACTAGAAAATCTGCACTTATTTCCAGTTCCTAAAGAGTGAACATGCATAAAACCATTGTGACCCTCCAAGAAGCTGAAGTGATGATTGTGATTGGATAGCCCTAATTTAGTCACAGCCTACAGAATAAACATGCATGTTAAAATGTCTTGAGCTGTTGCTGACATGCGTTTGGCTAGATTTTTATTTATCTATTGGACTTCAATGCACCATTTTGGTAATGATAATAATATTTCTGTCTCTGAGGGGAAAAAAAAAAATTGCCTGATAACTGACAGCCCAGCTTTCCAGTGACTGTCACCAAGCCTACCCCATTATGGGAAGGGAGGGAATATGCACAGCTGAATGCTATGAATATAAGCCATGAGGAAATGGTGAGGCTTACTACATAAAAGTATTTTTGGAACACCACTTCCGTATAAAGTATCTGTGATAATGAACGCAAACAAAAGAACCAGCTAGTAAATGCAAGCAGATGGTATTTCCAGATGCTCCCAGTAGTTTCTCTAACACAGAGTCACAGTAGTCAGCCCACTGTAACTATGCTGCCAATTGAGGAATGGGTGACATATAAAGATAAGAAATGATCTGAGCTTATTTTTAGCAATGCTCATTTTCTCTTACAAAATCTTTAATTTTATCTGTGCTAACACTATCATTCTACTAATTTTATTTCCATTTATTTGGAGAGTCTTCTACTTTTTCTCACAATAAAATTGGCATTTATCACCTTGGAAAGAGGAACTGTAGGAGTAAGAGCCCACCAATTCAAATCTAAATGACTTCTCTTCCATCACCTCTCCTCATTTCCAACCCCTTGCATATATCCTCATCAGAACCCCTCAGAAGCCTGGGGATGGCATCTTAAGTGGCATTAACTGACAGATGAGCAAGTGTTTTATTTTCAAAAAAATTTTGCCATTTCAAAGCCAAATGACAGACAAGATTTTAAAAACCTCTTCCGTCTCTAAAGGTTCTTGCATTCTGGTTTTGGCAGGAGAGGAACAAGATAGAGTGTCCTCCCCAGACCTAATGGGGCAATCTCATCCTTATTGCATCTCCCACAGCAGGTGTTTAATTTATCACAATGAATTGCTGGAATGTCATGGTCAAGGCTGGCTCTTTGATATGTAAAAGTGAAACAGAACCCAACCGAAATACCACAAACCCAAAGGAAACAGATTGTGTTTTGCTGACAAAAGCCTGACAGTTACAAGCTAAGGCCCCATTTCCCCCACAGGCTATCAAAGAGTAACTTGATCAAGACATATGAGATAAATGTAGATGACAGTCCTGCTGGGACTGGAAACGTGCCTCCAGCAGTGGCAGCAGTGTGTATGTTTGTGAAGGGAATTACAAGGGTCTTACTCGATGTCTGGAGGTGCAGGTTTCTGCTTCAAACAGCTGCTATGAGCTAGTGTGAACATGCTTGGCCCTTGCTGTCCCAGTCACTAACAGTGGTGAGAAACTGGGACCTCCCTACAGACAAAGTCTCACGCAGTGCAGTGAGAATAACTCTGCTTTGTGAAAACCTGAGAGGCTTTAAATGCCTTTTGTAGGAAAAAAAAAAAGCTGAAAACACAAGTCTGTTTGAAACTTCTAATAAAAAAACTATCAGAGAGCAGAAAACATTTTACTGTGTGATTGCTATCCTTACCAGAACCCCAAGAAGTGGGATCTGGTCTGCTCCAAGTTTCTGTCTGCTCTAGCTTATGTGGTAATTATCAGGCTATTCTGGGGTTACAGCATTCCTCCAGCAAAAATTACATCCTGCACTCAAGATGAGGTTGATCAGTGCCAACATATATCCGCAGAGCAGTTTGGTTGTTAATGAAATGGCATTTTCGACTAAAAAAGGTGTTTTGTTGTTGTCTTTTGAAAAGTATTTCCTTTGTTCAGGTGCTTTTGCACTGCCTCCAAATGTCTATGGTACCAAGTGGTTTGCTAGCATTCAAATGCTCTACATTTTCTGTTCAATATCTGAAAAAAAAAGTGCTTAAAACTTGTGAAACATAAGGCAAAGCCTGTTCTTGTAGTCAGGTAAACCTATAGTAGAGACATGGTTTGAAAATTTTAATGACATTTTTTTTTATTTTATATCTAGATACTGACTTGATGTTGAAAACATTTTGCAAAGATAAAGTGTTTGCAAAAGTATTGTTGATGGGATAACTCCTTAGGCACTGAGATAAAAGAGAATGATATGGAGATAGAAGCTATGATTGTGTTCTGGAAAGCATTTGGTTTTCTTCCTAGTCTGGGTCGAAAACAGCTTTACGCTCCTGTGTACATTTGTCACATAGCAGCATTATTTATTGCTGAATTTGATAACACAGGCCAGGTGTTCTGTTCTTAGCAAATCCTTGAGAAATCTTTGGAACAGACTACAAAAAGGAGTGTCAGAGCCCACATAAACCTCCTTAAAGCCCTCATCTTCAGGTTAGTTACAATTAATTTTATGCCAGCTATGACTCTCTTTTTTGGGTGCCACAGGCATTTTCTCTGATGTCAGAGGTGCCTCAAAGTTTTTATGTGGCTTTCAGCACTTGCAAGGCTGTGGGATTCCTTGGCTTAGGTTCTATTTCAGCTGACACTAACAGCAAGGAAATGGCCATCAGCATTGCTGCTTAGGTTGTTGCCATTATGCATTTCTTTCAGCAATCCCAGAAAATGCTCAATAGTGCTGTTCTGCACACATGCCACTTCTCTGATGGAATTTCTCTGATCATCCCATCTGGAAAGCCAGGAAGTCAGATTGTAGAGGTTCAAGATCCCAAGACCACTCTCCCCTCATCCAAAGTACAAAAGGAGGGTGAAGGGGTTGTGTGTCAGTCCCCACTACATTCCTGTGCTGCTGCAGAGCTCTCACATTCAGGATGAGAAGATGGGTTTTGGGAGAGGAAGAGTGCTCCCTCATGTGAGACTGCAGGGAATGGAGTCATCCACAGCAGGGTCATGGCGTCTTTATTCACATGTAGGATGATGCTCACCTGTAGACTTACCAGTTTGGGAAATCTGAAACCTTTGTCACTGATACAACATGAGCATTTCCTAGCTCTATAGTCTACTTGCAAGGTCATTTCAGTCTAGTTTAGGAGCAGTGAAATTCAGAATAATGACAGCAGCTACCTTATGTTAATCAGTATGTGATTTATAGAAATACATGCTTTTTAGAATTTGTGCCTTCTCTACTGGAGAGGAAGATGTCTCCATAGACCTGCTTCAGAGATCCAGAGAGAACAGTGTTCTTTTCACAAATGTTATTATTTAAAATTCACCATGAAAGAAAAAGCAAATGGTCTGTATTTTGCAGCACATACACTGCAATTCCAGGTAGTAGGAGCTTTTCTCCACAATGAAATTAGAAAAGTTTATAATTCTTTTCATACACAACGTACTATCTCTCACATAGGGGATTTCATTGTGTATGAAATGTATGCAAATGTCAGCTGCTTAAGGCACACAGTTCAAGTAGGTATAATCTGTCATTTTCCACAACATTTATTACAGTGATAATTTGAGTAGAACCCAGGTGTTAAGGGGAAGAAATCCCTCCTCTTCTGTAGACAGCACTCTCTTACCCTCGGGTAGAAAAAATCTTTTCAAAGTGATTCCCAGGTATTCATTTCCTCAGCCTGTAATTAGATTTCCTAATCTTTCTCGATTCAGAGTCATGGTCCTTTACAATTTTATAGCTGGCTGTGTGTCTGAGTTCTGGAAGTATGGATGATCAAACCAAAAATGTACCCCCACTCCAGGCTTCGCTGATACCATCTCACAGCTTTGTTGCTGTCATTGTTTGTAGTGCATTCTAGTTATGGAAAAGTGATGATAGCTCAGTCACATTCTCTTTTGCAGAGGTTCATCTGAAGTGGAGAGTAATCATTTGAGAATTTTTGCCATTTCAGAAGTCTTTGTCAGGAGTCCCTAAAACAAGGAAATATTTTTTTCTTGTCCTTCTTCCAAAATCTCCATCATATTCATACTTCTTATGAGTGGGCACTGCCTGTGCACAAACAATAGATGTAGCCAGAGTGAAGGGGAACAGAAACCCACAGCAGGGATAGGTGTCTTCCTAGCCAGTGTCACATCCTCTGAGGGATGGTGCCCACTGATTAGAAATAAAAAGTAGAACTATGTTTTTTGTCCTTCAAAAGGATCGGAGAACTACTGTGCAAGCTGCAGTTCAGTGGGTGGAGATCTGCATGACTACAGCAATTCCTCCAGCAGAAATTTGGAATTCCATTGACCAGTGACACACCAGATTGCAGGTACTGTATGCATCATGGGGGTGTCCAGCTGGCCACTAGAATTACTTCAGTGTAGTAACCCAGACCACCCAACAAGGGGTGGGAGCCATTCTCTCAGATCCACCATCTCGTGGAGTCTCTCTGAAGCCAGGTACTCAGAATCTCCATAGAGGAAGGTCACCTCTGCTCCCAAACATGGCTCCCTGTTTCCCACGCACCTACTGTGGGGTAGATGCACTGATAGGCTACAGGCCCTGAATTGTGCTCCAGGGAAAAGGCATTTCCAAAGCCCACATCAACTTTGTGGAAAGTCTTCATGGCATGATCTGGGGCTGCTCTGGTCCACCCTAGTGTGACCGAGGTGTAGGGAACCTGCTTTGGCAGGGGGTTGGACTCAATCTCTAGAGGTCCTTTCCAACCCCTATGATTCTGTGATTCTGTGATTCTAGTGAATGCTAGCAGGTCCAAGAGCATACCCATGACCTGCTGATGTTTGACCATGCTTGAGCTCCCCCTCATGTGGGCACTGGGCAGGATGGAGGGAGGAGAAAGTGAGAGCTCTCCAGGGGACATGCTGAAAGCAGGGATGGTGTTACAGACACTGTCCAGTCCTTGGCACCCGCTGCAGTGACAAAGCCTGGGGAAAGCCTGAGTAAGTGTTAGAGGCTGGCTTCTGCCTCCATCTATACAGCAGATGCATTCTCAGCCCACCTAGCTCACAGAGAGATGTACTAATGGATTTGGACTTGTCCCAGAAGGACAAGGGCTGTAAACCTCCCCTTCCTACAGAGAGCTTTATATCTTCTGTAGCTTTTTGACGAAGGTGCATGTTTGTTTTTTCAAGGATACAGTTGATACTCTAAAGGAAGTGGTACCCCAAACAGATATGAAATTTTAGGATATTTTTTTTCCTAAAGAAAGTAAGTATGGTGGGATAGCATTTTTGGGCCTTCAGTGACATGCTGTAGTGTGTGAAAATGCCTCTGTGGGAAAGCAGACTCCATCTGAGGACAGCTGGATGTACTGGGGGCATCCTGAGTGCCCTAAGCATGTTTGACTGCCTTCCCTTTAATCTCTGATCATTAGGAACTTTTCTTTCACCCTTCCAAGATATAACTTCTGACTCTTGCCTGTGTAACAAGACGGAAGACAACAGATAAACCTTGTGAAACTCCAGGTGTAACATACTGAAGACAAAGTAGAAATCACAACATGTTCCACTTAAAAAACAAATCTAAGGTATAAAATGTTATTGTCGGTACAAAGTCTTACTAAGTAGTGCAAAGGCACAAATGATCTTTCATTCTTACAAGTGGTCTGAGAATTCAAAAGACTCTGGGATAGTATTTATGTCAGATAAGACATTTTCATTTACACTGAGAAATGGACATTCGGGAAAGCATACTTTGTTGGGTTGGTATTATTTCCAGTACATGCAGCACATTTATCTTTGGACAGCAAGACCCCAGGAATGTTGTAAAACAGTCTGTCATGGACCCATTTGTGTTAATGTGTCATTGTCACAGAGAAATGTTCAAAAGCTGCTGTCAAAACTTGTGATTGTTCAAGCAATAGGCAGATGTGGAAAATGGAGTGTGTCCTTTCTCACACACTTTTTCCAGAACACCTGATCTCTCTGCTCTCTTGCTCTCCCTGAGCAAGACTCTCAACTTGGAACTCATGAGCATCTCCGACCCACCAAGCATAACAAACTTAAGGCATCTTTGCATGAGGTTGTAGCTTCCTAATGTTTCACTCCTGAAGAATATTTTTATAACCCCACATTACTGCACGTCAAAGTTTTCTTACAGAACTAGCTCTAGTCTTCCTTCAAAGTGAACACTGAGCAATCCTGATATGAAATCTGTACATCCCATGTTACAAGAAGTGCTAGTGCAGTAACTAATGGTCTAAAAATCCCTTACAGTTACCGACATTAACATGCAACCTACAATACTTGCCAAGACAAACATGAAGTATCAGAGGCCGAGCAATTTGTTATCACCATTTTTAAATTATCTTGTTACCATAAACTGAAACATGTTTCCATGTTGTCTCTGGAAGAATACAGTTTTCTGTTATTTGACCCCTGCTATATTAAATAGAGGTGGGATAACATCTGATTTTGAATGATGTCTGAGCAAGGGACTGGGGATTTGAGAATGGTTAAAAAATATGTATATTGAATGAATGTATATAAATACATTTTCCAGAGTTTTATGTTTTTAACTGATTTCCAGGTTTTCTGTCTTTAATACATACTTGCATTTTGTTGTAATTCTCCCTATGAGATCATCTGCATTTGAACCAAAGTACTGAAATGTCTTTTGACCAAGATGACTATTTTTGAGATAGATTTACAGAGTATATTGGCAGAAGCATGTTCTTAACTTTGGTTTTGGCACAGTAGCACTTTCATCAAGAGGAAAGATGGAGAAAAGTTTCCACACCAGTATTGGCAAAAGTTGTCAGTGTGCTATGAGAGAACCACAGCCAAAGCTTCTCCTCCTAAGGGGTAGGAGCTCTGCTTCATGCAGAGCTTTGGAGGTTGCCTGGCTCCGTGTTTTTGTGCTGGAGGGTGACTTGGTCCCCACTTCCTAAAACAAGGCATTTGAAAATGGACTATTTTGACTGTGTAGGCTCCTCTGGTCAGGAGCTCGAATGGGCTGACCAGAGGGGTGATGGAGTCACCATCCCTAGCGGTGTTCAAGAAACATTTAGATGTTGTATTAAGGGACATGGTTCAGTGGGAAATATTGGTGGTAAGTGAATGGTTGGACGGGATGATATTGGAGGTCTTTTCCAACCCTGGTGATTCCATGATTCTATGATCTCTACATCACTATAGACTATGCCTTTCTCTTTCCATAAAAATATTATGCAGCAATAAGTTCATGCATTTGAGGGGCTGTACTACCTCACCTGTACCATTATACTTTAAAATATGCTGGAAAGTGTTCTGCTGGGTGTGTTATGCTGGTGTGAAGTGAGCTGCACTACAGGCTGCTCTACCTTTTAGATAGACATGGAAATAGCTGTTACAAGCAGCTCAGCACAGCAAGTACTGCTGTTCAATACACATATTAATGCAAACCAGCTTTTCTTGTCAGAAACACTCAGGAATCAGTCCCTATCAGGATAGGTTTAAGGCTTATGAGGCAAAGGAGAGATTTATTCAGAGGTGATGTGAAAGAGTGCTGTGGCACCTTTTTCTCTCTGGCCCAGAGCTGCCCAGAGACTAAAATGGCTCCCAGCACTAACAGGAGGAAATGGTATACCTCTGCTGACACATTTGCCATCTCCCATATCTTTATGCAGAGGGAGAAGCCCCTCAATCTATGTTTGGAAAGGGCAAGAGTAGATGTCTCAAACTGATTTCAAAAGGTATTTATTGGTTAGGTGCTACTTTTGTGATTCATTTACTCATTACCTTAAATAAATCCTATCATATGGGTTATATGTATGTCATCTTAGCTTCAGTGTATTTCAAAATCCTATACTAACCTGTGTATGGATTGAAAAGAAAGTACTTTGAGTAGTAATTTCTCTCCAGGCTATTCAAGATGGAAAAAAATGTTATGTGAAAATATTTCTCTCTTTGTATGTTGTCTTCTGTTGATACAGAAGACTAAAATTTGGAGCACTGTGTGCGAAGACATACATGCCAACAATTGCCATTCACATAAGAACAGATTTCCCTGAGCTCCACCCCTGAGACACGTCTCACTCTTCAATTATATGAGGAAATATGCACCTCACACAGCACTGCATGATGGATAAAGAAGAGGCACAGGTTGTCCCAAATGCTGCAGTTCTGGAGGTAGGTACTGATCAGTGAGTGGAAATCCACAAGTGCAGCTGCAAGACCCTGAGGAGACACAGGCAGAGAAGAGTTACAAGAGTGAACCTAATTCTGTACCCTCTGGAAGGTGATGAGCCCAAATAGAGGTGACCACGAGAAAGGAGTGATTTAAGGAACTGGTGGAGTGGAAGTCCTGATGTTACAAAGTATGGGCAGACAGGCAGTTAAAATCTGGAAGAAGCAGTAGAGGAGCAAGTGGCCTGTAAAGGATGCTGCCTTCCTCCAGAAGGGCTGGAGCTGTCAGGTCAGCCAGTATGCTCAAGATTCCGATCTCCCAAATGATGAGATTTGATCTTGTGCTTGTGAGGGCTTAGTACTGAATAACAAGGGAAAAATGGGCCAGAAATATTTAGCTTTATTAACTCTTATGAAAACATGCAACACAGGCTGATATTCATTCTCACTGCTTGGAAACATTGAACAAAACTTCTTTAACTTAGACAACATCTCCACTTCTGAGGAATTCTGTGACAAGAAGAATCATTCTCTTGGTCTCACAAGACCAGGGCCTAGCTCTCTTGTACTGCTCTAATAAAGCCAAGTCCTATAGTTCATTTTTTTTCTATTAGCTCTGTTCCAAAAGGATACTGCTTGTGTAGCAGATACAGATGGGTTCAGACGTATCAGTCCCAACTGTTGTGCATAACAGGAAAGAGAACGGAGAGATCAGCAATCACTGCCAGGAAAGTTCCTACAGAAGAAAATCTTGGTGCTGGTACCATTGGGAACCCACTACAATGAGAAAATAGGGTGATTTCTGTGCAAGAGAAAGGAGTGGAGAAATATTTGTATATACCTCAAAACCTAGTTTTAAATTTTGATCCACGGGGTATTCCCCACATAAGCAATTCTTATGGTGTGAAAAAACACAGGATTAGGGCAACTACCATAGATACTGTGGATGACTGCAGCAGTCCCTGGGGTTACATGATGGCTATTGCAGTATAGCCTTCAAGGACTAAGATATATCTAAGTGGCTATGTCCAAACTCGAGGCAACAGAGATGCTCTCATGTGACAGAGCAACAGAGCTGAAATTAATTTTACCAGCTTCTTAAAGGCAAGCTTTCTGTGCCCTTTTTACAAAACAGATGAAAAATGGGAGCGTGTCACAGAAATTTGGTACAATATGTTAAAGCAGAAGAGGCCAGGCGCAGATGTTCTTGCAGAACTGGGGCCTCAGGTAAATGCAGAGTTTTCATTGATATTGCTCATCAAAGAAACATTGTCCACAGCTGGATAAAGGGTTTTAATGAGATCAGACAGGATTACAATCAGTTATTTACAGGCAGAGCTGCTGAAATCTCTACTGATCTGGCTTGTTTAGGGAACAATGTTTTAAAGCTTTGAACTGTTATCTGTTCAATCAAGTATCTACTTGTTCATTTGTATCTCTACAGCGACCATGGCAAACCTCAGAGATGTGGAGATCTTTCCAGATTAGCAGCTTCAAGTGAGATTTCTTCCTTTCTGCTGTGCTTTATTCTTCTTTAGCTTAGTGGCATCACATCTTACGGAATCAGTCTTGTCAAAACTGAACATTCTTGTCTTGTTCCAACAAATACGTAGCACAGCCATTCTCTTGCCATTTTGTCAATTCTAGTCCTGGTATCAGTATAAAATGAAAACTAAAAACTGTAGTTACACATTCCTTTTTGTTAGAAGAAATCACCAGAAAGTTTACTCTAAGGGTTCTTGAAATGGTTCAAGAGAAATTGAGTCTGTTTCTTGACTGAAGTGTTCAGCACTTAACTAGGAAAAGATATTAGGAAGAACTCTGCCACATTATGGACAGTTGTATGGGAACTGTTGAATCACGGCCTGAAACCACTGATCACCTGAGGCAAGCACTGAGTCAGCCGCAGGGGCACAGGTGAAGGCAATTCACTTGTGTCACTGGAAGGGGTGGAGTCTGACTCCACCTCTCCCAGACCCCATTGAAGGGCTGACCAGCACTCGGGAAGGATCTCTTTCTGGAGGTTGGTCCTTTGAAGTTTCCTACTGTGAGCCTGGGATACGGGTGAGCATTTTTCTTTATTTTGGTTGTCTCCATCATGATAATCTTTCTAACTATACCATCTGTAAAATATCTTGGCTGCAATACTATTTGACATTATTCGTTCTGTTAGCCGTACAACCATGAAGCAGATAGAACAGATTTCCTGGTGAGCCCGTATATTTTTCCATCAATGTAGGAAGAAGTTACACAAGAAGCAGTCAGTGATTACACAGTTCTTCCTACTCAAGGGTAGGGTAATGGAGTGGATGGTCATTCTGTTCTCTGTCTGCAAGAGGACAAATGTTCAGCCAGAAACAAACAGGACAGCAATTTCATGTGTTGTTCTCATCAATGATCTCATTGCTGTAAAGGTCTTGAATAATCAAGAGGATTATTTAAATGACTGTTAAACATAACTTTAAAGTAGCTGAGCTAAGTCAGTAAGTATTCGTTAAAGGTTGCTAGTTGCACTTGGTGTGATTAAATCCTCAGGGACACTTTGCTCACATGCTTAATTAGGCATCCTAGACGCTAAAGAGGCTTTTGAGTGTGTTGAGTTGAAAATCATGCAGTATGGAGAGGTTAGGAGAGCACTAGGGCCATTTTTTATAGAATAAGCCTAAAGTTTATGTAAGTGGCCAGCTAGTCTGAGGGAGCAATTCATCAGGTTTTCTCTTTGCCTCTCTCCTATATCCTTATGCGAGGGGAAAAAAATAATAAAGCTGATGTGATCCAGATGGGTTGAGCAGACAACACAGATTATCCCTTTGGATGCTGTTTGGCTGTTTTTACTTCTTGGTCAAAAAATCAACTGGCACACCCTATCATATGTGGAAAAGAAGGCAAATGTATGTAGGGCAGTTATATTTGAACATTTTTTCCTGAAACAAATACGTGCACAGTAGGTGACCTTTGTAGGTAAATGTGATGCTTAAATATTAACAATGACATCCAAAAAAATAAAGCTTTGTGGGTTGCTATTATATATGAGGTATAAAAAGATAGCTTTTAAAATATTAATGGATAGCTTATTTTCCGTTTTCTTTGTTCAGCCTTTCAATCAAAATTATGCACAGTCCAAGAAGGCCGCTTGCCTAAAAGAATCTTTGTGTGCAGATATCACGTGGCCACACACTTAAGATTTTATCTTGCTTTATTTGCTATTTAAGCTGCTTTTTGGAACCAAATGTTTTTTCTTATATCACCTCTAAGAAAATATCACCTCTAAGAAATGTTGATCAACTAGAAAGACAGACATTCCTTTTTTATTATTTATACATAGAAAAAAGTTATGCCTTTAACTTAGGGTCAGGAAACCAGCTTTGACTATTCCTGCTGAAGCAAACCATATTTTAGCTACTGAAATTTGTTAAAATGTCAATCAAATAATAAAATTGTATAATGATGTGCAACAATTAATCTGTTGTCTACTTCACAAAGGCTGGTTTAGACTGTTGGACCATCAGCCGACAAACCTCTGTGGATTTCATTGGAGCTTCAGCATTTCACAGCAGCAAGGGAGCTGGTGGAATATGTACCATGTTGAAGAAACCCATCAAACAGTTTGTGACTCTTTATGAAGGCCTGCCTTGCAATGAGTTAAACCTTGAGAACCTGAGGTTCTTCAGCATTTCTTGAGTAGGTGCGTTTGTCTCCAAGTCCACACCACATAACATTGCTGGGTGTGAGCAGAGAGGTTTCTCCACTCCTCCTGGAAGCCTGCCTCAATGGACTGTAGGAAAATTAATTTATGGACAGCTCTAGTTGAACACTGTGAGCAGTGGCTAACTGAACAGTACATGCAAGGGCTCTGGAGACATACATAGCACTGTGGAGCTAAGATGTTTTCCCCAGGGAAGGGCCTGGTTGGTACAGCTGAGCACCATCAACTTGCATAGCCATTAGGTATGTCTTCAGAGTTCAGAAGTTGTGCAGCCCTGAGCAGTATCCAGCGCCTCATATGAGCAAGAAGGGACTATCAAGTCTTAAACAAATTTCTTATTTTTAGCACGTGAACTGAAATGCAGTTAACATATATATGGAGGTGCTAACTACATGGAAACTCACTTAGCTCTGTTGGACTCACTGCAGCCCAGCTTATAGCATACTGCCTTCTGAGCAGTCAGATAGGAGGGGAAACAGTACATCACTGACACTGTTACCAGTTAATGCTATAACTTATCTAGCATTGGTATCATGCACTGGTTGTGTCTCCCTGCCTGCATGCTCAGTGGGCTTTGAAGGAGTATTGCTGAGAAAAGGGACCAATGTGGTGATTTTGTTTAAAATAAGCCTGCTGGCAAGAACTGATCTTTCCCTCTCATTTGTCTTTCAGCTGGAGGGAACCATGCCAGCCAGTATGTTGTAGATGATTCAGATCCTGGCAGGAAAAAATCAATATCAAAAGGCAAGTTTTGGGTGGGAAGGAAAAGCTTTGAATCAAACATGCTCTTTATTCTTTTTATTGGGTGCCAAGAGTTCTGAGTGATCTGAGTGGAAGCTGTAAGCACTTGAAACCCTCTCCTCAGAAGGTTGTTCAGACCTCCCTCTAAACTTTGCAATAGGATGGGTGAGAGCCTCGTCACCTCCATTCTATACCTAAAAACTGATTACCTAAACCCAAGTCAGTCACCTCAAGTCTATTGGGGAGAAAAACCTTTCTGCCTTAAAATATCTGGATGCCTGTTTCTCTTCACTGGCTACAGGAAGAGGCCTCGGTGCCTTCATCAGTCTCATACCTCTGAACTTTTTAATGCCTGAAATTAATATGAAAATTCACTAATCAAATTCTGAAAGAGAAATATGAGTAAACATACTGGGTGACATCCAGAGTTCACCTAGGCAGATGGACTATTGTGTGCCTCTCTTCAATCGTAGGTAATTGGAAAGGACACAGAAATAGGGGAAGACTACCGAATAATTTCAGGCATTGGTAATTTCTTATTCAGGGACTTCATCCCATCAGGATCCTCAGTCAGTTTTTTTTTTTGTTTGTTTGTTTGTTTTTTTGAGAAGTTAAAACCAGCAATAGCCTGCTCAAGACAGAAACTTTTTCATTCCAACTCTGCTTTCAAAGATCTATACGCAACATCAATTCAGAGGCCCGTGAACAGCTTTGTGTACTCCCTGAAAACAATCTGCTGGAAATACCTGGGTTCATGAACATCTGAGTATTGTCTAATTCAATGGAGACACACTGTGAAGACCTTCTTGTGTAGGTTCAGATGTAAGCTAGTCAATGGTGTTGAGTTCTGCGTTTAGGATTGCCTAAACCTTATGTTCCCTTCTGCACCCCATCTGGCCCACCTATGCAACTCTGTCAGGGTGTGGGTCTTCTGTAGGTTTGGTGTTCAATCTATGATCCATCCAGAGGGACCTGGACAGGCTGGACAAGTGGGTCTGTGTGAATCAAATGAGGTTGCATTGCAGGCACCCAGTGCTTTCTTCTCTTTGTTGAATATGATGCTTTAATGACAGTGTTAAAGCCCCATTTCTCCTTTTGACTCCTTTATTTTTAAGATTAATTAGGAAATGAAGATAAGTTGTTTGAAGAAGAAAAAAAAAGCACAAACTGAAAGATGTGTAGCAAAAAAGGCTCCAAATAGTTATGTGATTGATCACTGTGCTAGCACCTCTTTGTCTACAGTGGTATGAAGCAAGTCCCACAGATTTGAGTGCATCTACGACAAGCTAAAGAGCAAGGGAAAAGTAAGCACGCTTTACAGCCACTAATTTGACTTCAGTAGACTCAGCTTCTCACTGTCTGCCCAAAAAACAGTAGCTTGTCTTTGCAAGCTTTCTTTCCTTTGATTGGACTTATGCTCATTTTAATTTCTGAGCCTTTCCATCACCTTGTTCTAAGGTGTGGGGCAAGTAGACACTCCTTGTCACAGAAAGGATCACTGGTGATATGTGCAGAGCAGATGGGTGAAGGGGTCAGGCCTCAGCTTTCTCCCCCAGGCAGCTGTGTTGGAGTCCAAAGTAGGGGATGCCCATGTGTCTTGTGCCCTTCTAAAAGGCACTAAACACTTGAAACTGGCTCCAAGTGGGAGCAATTTCTCAGTTATTCCTCACCTTCTGAGACACACTTGAGAATAAATACATGTTTTTATTAAAACTTAGAAACTACATTCTCAGTTCTCAGATATCTAAAGGACAACTGTGCTGCTAGTTTCAGTTATTTGAACCATCACCATTCCATATGTTTAGATAAAAGGGTGAAGATGTTCCTCTTGTTATCTGCAAGAGTCAGTAGTGGAAACATAAGGGGTTTGCTTGTTAGAGCTCCTTAAATTTAAGTTCAAAGCCAGCTGTGGGCTTTATTTTTATTTATTCTTGGAATTCTTCTCTTCACCTACCTTTTTTTTTTTCCTTCCGCTTCTTCTTTTGAAGGTTCTAAAGTCTGTTTTATTGGTTGGGATCTAGAATCCACATTTCTTTGTTGGATGGCATTTCTTCAAGCTGCCACTGTACTCAAGAGGATCATTCAGTGGAAGAGAGCATGTCCTGACACAGAAGGTAATATGTCAAGTTTCCATTAAGAATTGCCAGAGTAGCACAAGCTGACTCTCTATTTATCTGTCAGAGCTTCCCTTTTGTAAGCTGAGGATGTTTATGTGCATCAAATATATGCATATATCATAAGGATTCAGACATCTGCTGTGGAAAACACAAGTACATTGAAAGCAGACCCAATATGTTCAGTTTTCATATCATCCAAGAGTCCTCAAAACAATGACCTGTGTGCAACAGTCTTCCCCAATATCTAGACTTGATGTCTGGAACTGAGTAGTTGATCCACCATGATCATTCCAACATACTTATTCATTAGTCTCCATTGAACTAAAACCAACAGTTCTTTAGTTTCACACAGGCTTGCTCATCTGGAGCTCTTCCTCATCTTGTTTAAGTCTTCTTGCCAAGAGTCATGGGGAAAACTGTTAAGAGTCCAAAAAATTATCCCAAAACAAAAACAATCTTTTATTTCCCACATTCCAAATCCCCCCAGAAGACCCAGCTAGCCAACCAAAAACATTTGTAAAATTGTCATTACAAAATAAAACAAACCATGTTAATTTTCCATTTTTGGTCCTTCATAAGTAGGAAGATCAGAGTGAGGGGTAGAGGTGAGGCAGCATAGGGAGTATCTACACACAGAGGGAAGAATGGGGGGGAATGTAGGTCATATGTCTGGAAACATTTTCTCTCTCTTCCAGTGAGAGATGTGTAAAAGAGGCCCTTCTAAAACAGAGAGCAGCAGGAGGGTTTCATCTGTGAAGGGCCTTCTCCAATGTGACGCTGGTGGAATGCAGGGTTCTCCATGTGTGGGCTGACTGCCTTCCCACACCTGACCTTTCCAGGTAGAATGCATCAGTGGGGTTCTCAGAGCTCAGGTGAAGCAGGGGACAGCAGCCATAATGGCAGCATGGCATTTAGTGGCACACTGCATGGATGGCGACAGTGTTGCTCTCTTTGGCCTTGCTTCGTGCAGCTGTGATGGCTGTGCTATCAGCCCTACCAAAACTGAGCTCATCTGGAGTGTCTGTACTTCTTTTAGCCAGAGGTACTGGGAAGCCCAACTCAGCCAGCATGGCTGGTACTGAGCTGGAAATCATGCCAGCAGTAACACTAAACTCTGTGCTGCCCAGCCCTATGAGCACATCTGCACCTCTGTCTCTAGAGCCCTCCCTGCCTTTCAGGATGTCAATTGCCAAAATGCAGTACTAATCCCAGGTGGCTCCATGCAGACAGAGCTCATAGAGCCAAGGCAGACACACCAGTGGAGGATGCAATGCAGACACTGCTCACCAGCAGTCCAGGGAATAGCCCAAACCCAGACAAAAGAAAGCAAAACCAGAGTTGGAGAATCTGGATGGACTCCAGATGTCCCACGGCCACTGCATAATGCTCCCAACAAGGACTGCATCAAAAGCAGAACAGCAGCCCTTCTCTCCTTGCATAACACTGAGCAGACTGCACTGATTCCTTTGCAGGAGCTAGCTGAAGGCAGATCCCAGTGACCAAAAGCAACAAACCCAAGCAAGCACAGCGCTTACTACTTCTGATTATGGGGTCTTCATGTTCATTGATAGAGTGAGGGTAGGATCCATCTCACCTAACAGCTGAGCTTGTAGGTCAGGCTGCATTTACACCTTGAGAAAAGGACATCATTTAGCTTCTAAAAAAGAATATTCACTCTGTGCAAATGTATAGTAGAGCAGGATGAAACCAGCTACAGAAGTCCAGCTTTTCAGATCTTTTTTTTTTTCCTCTAAAAAACTGAATTGCAATTTGCACATATTGATCCACATTACACTGGATCCAGTTGCTCCATTTTCAGCCTGCATAGATTCCAAGTCGAGGAAATTAGTTACAACATCGCAGTCCAACATACACAACCTTTGCTCTTTCTTATTCTCAGCCACTTCAGATTTTATAGGCTATTATTTCAAACTCTATGCAGAGGGGAGCAGGAAAATGGGTGCCATTTCAAGTACACAAGATCAGAATAGCAATAGCAGAAACCTCTTGCAGACCGTATTATTGTCTACAACTAGATGCATATTTTTCTTAATTGAAGAGGACTGTTTATAAATAAGAAATCTCTGCTTATGTGTGATCTCCAAAAAAAAAAAAAAAAAGATTAAAGGATTATAAAGTTATTTACCAGATGTTTAATAGATGCTACATAGCTAGGATCTCCTCTCCTTCTTCTCTCTCACTTAAAAGCATGTTTGAATTCCTCAGCTTCAGCTGCTAGCCTACAAAGAAATCTCAAAGAACTGAATCCCCTTTACAATCCACCTACCTTCTCTACACATGCATTATCTTCTGAACATAGATAGCTACTATAGTAATCATGAAGTGCACTTGGAGATTAATTATTTTTAAAAAACACATCTTGTTAAAATTGTACAGTAAATATTTGTGGAAGAGGTTTACATTCTTATTTTTCCAAGTATAAATAAATGGGGTCAAAAAAAGCTATTGCATTAGCAACTGGCAAGCTGCACAGTTAATCCATTTTGTTTCCATAACTGCAGAGCTCAGAGGGCAAGGACAGGCACCAGGCACTGACAGGCTTCCCTCTCAAATTGTTGTGATCTCACGTGCAAAATGCATACCCGCAGATATAACCTTTGTGAAAGTTACACTTTGCTAACAGGCCTTGCCTGATCTCCTGAGTAAAGATAAGGACTGTACTGGGGCTTAATGTGCACATTCTGCACCCTGTTCCTCTTCTCCATAGAGTTGCATGGGATCACACAGAACGACTTGAGTTCCAACCCCCTGCCATGGGCAGGGCTGCCACCCACCAGATGCCACCCACCAGGCTGCCCAGGGCCCCATCCAACCCAGCAATGAACGCTTCCAGAGATGAAGTATCCACAACCTTGCTGGGCAACCTGTTCCAAGCACCTCACCAGCCTCTGAGAAAGTAATTTCTCCCTAACATCTAACCTAAATCTCCCTCATTTTAGATTAAAGCCATTTCCCCCTTATCCTATCACCATTAGACCATGTAGAAAGACAGGCCCCTTCTTGCTGGTAATCTCCCTTCAAGTACTGGAAGGCTATAACAACATCTCCCCAGAGTCTTCACTTCTCATAACTAAACAAGCCCAGTTCCCTCAACCTTTCTTCATAGGAGAGGTGCTCCAGCCCTCTGATAATCTTTATTGCTTCCTCTGGACTCACTCCAACAACTCCACATCCTTCCTTCACCATAGCCCTAGGCCTGGACACAGTGCTTAAGTATCCCCATCTGGAGTAAAGGGCAAATCACACTGAAGTCATTATTGACAAGGACAGCCCAGTATCTCCTCAGTACTTTTGTACCTTCTAACCACCTCTGAGCTCTGTGTTTTGTCCATTTAAGCTCCATTCTCCAAACTAAAATAATTTAGATAAAGTGAAGGAAGAATGCTATATATCTGAACACCTGGCATACTGCACAGAACAACAGTGTCCAACTTAATTTTAAGTCAGGCTGCTGGTAATGAAGTTAATTAGCCAGTCTGATATGGCAAGACCATAGATAAATGGTCAGAGCAGCACACATAAAAGTATTGATGGAGAACAATGTCAGGGTTTGGTTTAGTATTTGATATTTGCCATAGTAATAAAGACAAACTGAAAATAGTTTTGAAACCTCAGCTTCTCCCTGTGTGCTGTGAGAGGACAGATGGCTGAGTCTATCTCTCCAGGCCTAAAGCTATCACGAGTGTCTGGATGACAGCACACATCCTGCTGCAATGCAACAGCCTGCAGCATCAGAGCTGTAAGAAGTCTTGCCATCGTCCTATTGCTAGGCAGTCCTTTCCTCTGCTAGAGAAGCACTCCTTCTAGCAGCTGGCACCTGATGATTCCAGTCTGTAATCCTAACCACGCAGATTAACAATGTCTGTAGACCAGAATTTTAAATTCCCAAATCCATCCCAAAGTCTGGCATCTCCAGGGCTTTATTTGTTCACACTGGTTTATTTAGATCTGCTGCTATAGAAGCAAACGCAAACCTTGTTCTCACCTGAGATCACACTGCACATCCACCAAAGCACAAAAGCTTTCAAGCAGTCATGCCAACATGAGCAAAATCCATCCTACTAGCCTGGACAAAACCAGAAAAATTTTATATGTTCAGTTTAGAAAGTAGTTGTCTGAATTCTTAGTTCTATATCTCAGTTGGAATACAGAAACAGAAAACCCAAGATGATTTCCCTAGGTTTTTCAATGTGCTTAGGTTCCTCTAGTCCATTAATAAACCAATTCAACAACACTCCAAAATCTTGTCCATGATTTCTCTCTCTTCAAAGCCAAACATTTCCATATAATTTTTCTGGGTTATATTTTATTAGAATAAATCCTCAGGGTATCTCTGAGGACCTCACCTTATTTCTCTTCCTACTGACTGATCTACTCAGACTTTTCAGACTTGATTGGCTTATATCTGAGAATGCAAATAAAATGCACTCCAGCTTGCTTGCACTGAGTTCCTTTTATTGTGATAATAATTCTCTGGAATGTGATTTCCTTTTTTCTTCCTTACCTTCTTTCCTAGGAAGCCAATTTAAACCATTTTTCTTGACTTCCTTTTTTCAAGTTTTTATTGGCTTTATAATGTATTTCAAAAGCCACATATCCAGGCATGTTTGTGGCAGTGCTGTTCTTATAGACCTTACCCATTACATATTAACATAGCAGATCACCAAACTGGCACTGGGAAGACTTTTAAAAAATATATATATATTTTCACCCTTTTGTCAGTTTATGGTTTCACAGGTTCATTGCAGATTTTAACTCAGCAAGTGTTTGCTGTACTAGTTCTGGCATGGAAAGTTCAGGAAAAAAAAACATTCCAGTGAGACTTCAAGCCAAAGCAGCAGAAATATTGCACATGGTTTTCATTCCTTAGAGCTTTCATGTTCACACCCAAGGGCTCTTGCAAGAACAATTGTCTTTGAAATTGACAAGTTTCTTCAAGTTTGGTCTTAAAAATTAGATACCATTTCACCTCTAAAGTGAGAAAAATCTATTTCAACATCAGATCTATGGTACTGGTGGATTCACTAGCTATTACTTTCTCTGGAAAAGGAAGCCATGCCTAACTTCGGCTAGTTTGAAAACCATGAAGAACACTTTTCATATGTATTGCACATGTTTTTATGCTGTGGAGAATTTCAAGGATCCTCAGGCAGACCAATTACAGCAGTGTCCCTGGAAAAATGGCAGGAAGGAAATAATTATTTTGTCAGATTAAAAGGGTAATATATGCGTTATGATAGAAATAATTCTTTGCAGCTTAATGCCCTCTTAACCAACACCATACTTCAGCTCTTTTAGCTGATAAGGCATTTATAGCTAGGCTTCCTTTTGCCTACCCTCACTGGTACCATCTCATAGAAAAACAATCTAGTCATGTATTATGTACAGGACTTCACATCATCCCATCAGTAAAAACAAAAATAAATAAATAAAAATGACCTCAACTAAGTTCTGCTACATTCTCACATCTAGCATCAAAAGATTCCTGCAGGAATTTCATTTATATGATACTTTCTTTGTAAGTATCCACTCACACAAATACTTATGTCTTGCAAAGGATTGAGTTTGAACCAAAAAAAGTGATAGTGACCACTATTTATTTTCATATCTTTCAGAGTTCTCACCAACAAGATAAATAGAGTGGATTTACTCTGTTCCTGTGGATTTTTACATAATAGCTAAGTGTAAAACACATACACACCCACCCATACACTCTAAAACTGTCTACTCTTTTGGCTCTCTACTGTCCTAACACAGGTAATGAAGCAAGTATGGTGAAAAAGCTCACAAGCCGTGGCATGATCTGACACCTTGCATAGACACTATAGGCTGCAAGGACCCCATGCTGCAATGCTGTGCAACTTCCACATACCACCATGGTCAGAGGGTAAAAACCTCCTAGAATTTAACAATAGCCTCACAGATCTCTAAGTACTGCATAATGCAATGGAAAGTATAGTATATATGTATAGTATATATATATATATATATATAGACATATATAGTATATATGTCTAACACTGCAGTACAAGTGACCACTCAACACTAATAAAAGCACTGTTAACAATGATAAGTTTCTCGAGAGTAAGACAGTGAATATAATAAAAATTCAAATGCTGATTTGAGCAAATGTTACACTTGCACGTAAGCACTGTTTTGTTAAGGTGCTGGAAATTCTTCTCAAGCTTAATGCTATTGAAATCCTAAGTGGCCACATAAACCAAAGGCTGACCAATTAAATACCATTTATCAGCAGACTTTCAAGAACCATTATTATTTCCTGTATTCCTGACAAATATAAAAAATATCGCCTGACTCAGAGTGATACTTACGTTCAAAGCACCACATTAGACTTCCACAGTGATGAAAATCAACTTTGTCTCTATTTCTTCAATATTCAGAAAGGGTCCCTGAAAATCTGCTCTTTCCTGAACATTATAAAGATTTTTTATTTTTCCCTAAATTATTGCTTTAGATAGATAAAGACTCCTATCTTTCTTTTAACCTTCCTTAATTCTGTATGCCTTACAACATTTCTGACTATTAATTCCAATAATATGTCTGTTTTTTTCTGCAACTATCTGACACTGTTGATTCAGTATATCACCATGTGATAGACATGTCTAATCCCCAGGTCTTCTTCTAAAGACCTACAATCTTGCCAAAATACTCAATCTTGTACTGAACCAGACAATTTTTTCCAATCCAAACATGGCACTTAGCACTTTGTTTGCTGAGTTTTTCTCACATCATTTCAGACCTCTGCTTCAGCTTGTCAAGATCATTTTAAACTCTCACCCTCTCTTTAAGCATTTCGGAAATTTGGCAGCAAATCCTATTTAATAAGCATATTTTTTATTTTATACTTACTGAAGCAGTGACTAGTGCTGAAAAGGCAAAAAGGACCAGCACGAACAAGGAGATGTTACAAAGGAAGGAAAAGTGAATGCATACCCACCCCTGAGGATCTAGACTCACAGGGAAAGAACTCCAGAAGTAAGGATCTCCAACAAGAGATACCTCCTCAGTGGAAGTCAGCCCTTAAATGAGGGCCTTCAGCTGTGCCTCCAGGGCTGACCGAGTTTTTCCTTCAGGTGCGCAGGCAGTGGTTCAGGCTGACTCAGCAGTCCCCCAAGCAAGTGCTGTCACAGTGAGAGATAAACCCAGTACCCAACTTCCAGTGTAATGCTGCCTCTGTAGTAGCTACTCTTTTATTCAGTTTTCTATCCACTTTGTTCCTCCTTCTCAAATTCTCTTATAAGGATAATTTGCAAAATATCAGGATAAAACTTTCCAAAGTAAAGATGCATTATATCTTTGCTTCTCCCCCATTCATCCTTGATGAGATGGGATGGAATTATTTGCCACTGAGTTATTGAGTTAATTGTTCTTCAGCACTTTGTATCTTCTAGGAATCCCAACATAAACTATTTGACGACTTTCTGATCTTACTCTGGATAACTAAAATTATACTGTTCAGTTTGTCATTCCCTCAGTCTTGTTTATCCCCTCCTCTAAGGGAAGGTCACTATCTCTTCTTCAGCCTCCAGGAGCATGGATTGTCTCTTTCAGGCTATGTAAGCTTGGTATATCTCTGTCTTGCCGCGTGGATTTCTCCAGGTCAGGTCCATGGCCTTGTGCACAACATAGTCATTGTTGAGATTCCCCTTGCCACTTGGAAGACTACACATGGTGCTAGATTTATTCTTGCCCTGGATGCTGTAGTCCCACTCCTATATAGGACCCAGCTCCAGAAGATGAAAGATATAATACCCCAAATATAGCAAAATATACATGGAGATGGCAGCCAGACTATAATGATAATTTATGAACTTGTGGTCCATTTTAATTTCTTTCCTTCAGGTTAAATATATATATATATATATATTCTGATATTGAATTTTCTTTCAAGTCATAATACTCCTGCGCTCCTATTAGCAAGTCTAAGGTGTTTCAAGTGTTTCTGCATGTATCAACATCTCATTCATTTCCCTGCCTTGCAGACTGTATAGAAAAGAGCTTTCCTCTCATTTTCTTTAAACTAATTATCCTTCTCAAATATCATCTTTGTAACAAGGCTGAAGTATTGCCTTCATTGCAATCATGCTTTCAATTTTATTTTTTTCATCTTGAAAATCAGCCCTCCTGGTGTTCTGAGCATCACATACTGTTTGTTCCCATCTGCCTCTTCTTTTGTCTATTCATCACAGCCACATCCTTGCTGTGGGGTTCAGCAGACTATTGGTCACCAGCAGCTTCATATACCATGTACTGGCAGACAGTGCAAGGGAATTTCCATCTTGCAAAAACTGAACTGGCTTTTTACTGAGACAAAAGTTTCTGGAGTTGCTATGATCAAGCTAACACTCTGAGCAAGTACATGCAAGCTGTCTTCCTTGTTTCCCTATAAAATAACCCCATCTTGTCCTACCCTTGAAGATTCCATGCAAGCTGTTTTGTTCAAGAATGATGGAGTCCAGAAACCTCGGTGTAAATGCCTGGGGAAGTCTGGGGAAGCCTCAATTTGCTGTTCTCTGATTTGAACCAGCTCCTCTCGTGTCCTGTTCCGTGTATTGGTCTGTGGAGATGGTTTAGAGTGCATAATGACCGGAGACAGTCCTAATGAATCACATTATTTGCTGTAGAAACACTTGATGGCTATACAGACAGCTATAAAGGAAGAGTGTGTATTTGGTGCCTAAGTAAATAGCCCTCTTAAATGTTTCACTCAATTCCTTGGGCAGCTCAGGCTCAGCAGTGAGCAGTTTTACAGCCACTTCATAAGGGAGGAGGACGGGAAACAGTAATTAAACTATCTCCTTTTGGCAGCCCAGCTCCTGTCACTCAGTCTAATGGGGAAGTCTGGTGCCAAGCAGGAAGGCGCACTCGGCGTACAGGATGGGAAGCACTCCCTGAGGATGGCCAGTCTCCAAAAATACCTTCTGAGGACAGACTGTACCTGAGATCTGTTCAGTCCTACTTCTCAACTCCCTGCCCAGCTGGGGAGGAAGCAGGTGCTGCAGCTGTAAAAAGGATGAAGGTCTCTAACATACGTGCATACTCCTAGCTGTCCGGGCAAGAGCTTTGTACAGCTACATTTTTGTCCTGGCTCTCCAATCTCACAATTATTTTATACCAGTTGCAATACATCCAGCCTCACTGTTTTGCCTGGGGAGCATTTCTCTCAGGGAGCCATGGGCAAGCTGAAAAATGTTGATCAGTTTTCCAACTGCTGGTGTTCCACTCACACTATCCAAGCTGCCGACAGCCTGCTCTTGAATTGGCCAGGCCCCTGGTTCTGGGTCATAGCTGTGTTTCAGTGGCTGCACAAACTGGTAGGCATGGAGATGTTTGACTGGGAACTGATGGAGCCAGCTCTCTGCACAGACTGCTGCTGGGCCTTTCTAGGGATGCAGGTCAGCAGCACTTTAACAGGATTTGGCTGAAGGCTGTTTGAGCCTGAGATGGTAACCGACATCCATTGTGGTAATGCTGACAGCCTTTCCACAGGAATTTCTGCTCAGACTTTCCTTCATTCACTGTTTCTGCCTGGGAAGCTTAGGCTTTTGTCTTCACCCAGAAGTACTTGGGGAGCAGAGGCTTCAGCATTACCCACTCAGTGAGTTACCCATTAAATCAGAACTACTGCAGCTCTTGTGGAGGAGTTTGACCCCTTTCAGTACCAGTTCTTCCACTGATATGTGGCTTATCTGAGACTGCTGTGCAGCCAAGCTTTGTACCCAGAAATAGTCGGTTAGGTTCATTTATCTGACTTATTTTGAAATCCATTTTCAAAAATACTATGTGGGATTGTTTTTCTTTTCCTTGCCTCCAGGTTTTTGAGCCTTCAAGATTGTTTTACTGGTCTGCATTATTTTGGATCATTTTCTAAAGGAGATCAAGGCCAGCATTCCTCTCTGCCATGGGACTGCATATTGAAGAAATGTCATTGGATACTGCACTAAAGCCGTGACTGCTCTTTCTGCTTCCTACATTCATTTTCCACTGTGGAGTTGAGAGAAATGCTTGTGGAAGTCTATCTGTGTTCTTCTAGTCACCTGAGACCTCTGATATTTGTCATCATTAGTGCAGTAGAAAATCTGAATAAAGATGGCACAAAGGAAAATCTTTATTCTGAGCTTGGCACCCCAGCTAAACTACCTAATTTATTGCATCTGGCCTGCCTACAAAAACACAAGACAAAAACATTTCCAGCATTTCAGTAACAAACTTATCCAAAAAGCACCAGCTAGTTCTTTCTTTATGAGACATTAGCTTGCTCATGACTATTCCAACACACCCTATCATTCCAACAATTTGTAAAGCCTGGTCAACACCCCTGATTCCCGAATGACTTCTGCTTTAATCCTCTTAGAGCAGGAATGCTGGCTTTATTTCTTGGCTCCAGTCACAGACTCTGTGGTTTTAGGGATATTTGAGTACCAATATTGGTTTTCTCTTTAACTGTTTATGCTTTTCCAAGGCTGCAAATGCAGTTAAACTGCCATTGAATGCAATATTTTTCAAATCTGTCTTACTCATTACAGTATGAGATACTAGCTGAAAGTATAATCTGTATTAGAAGCCTGCATTTCTTCTGGTATTGGGTAATGGAACATGCTGAAGATATTTCCATGTTGCCAAAAACAACAATAAAATGAAGAGACAGCGTGTCGCATTTCCCTTATAGACAGATCCAGCTGTTCTCAAGTGCCTGGAAAATCACAAGGGTGAGCAGCCACAATAGTTAGTTCATCCACACTACTCATTTGGCTGCCAGAATCAGCTGATCTGAACCTTCAGTAGCTACATTTTATAGGCAGTGCCCGTAACTGTCTTGAGAGTGCAGACTTTTTCTCCCATCTAACCTGAGTTTCTCTTGCATGAAAACAGAGACAAGAAGGAATAGGCATCCACTCATTTTGTCCCAGGCTGGCAGTTGCCTATGGGCAGCTCCAGATAGAATTGTCTTTTTATTTTCCTGATGAAGAACAACACATGGTGGACTGAGATTTGCTTGAGCCCTGAGATGCAAGAAGTCAAGTAGTGTGTGTGTGCTCTTCGTACCCCTGTGAGAGGACAGCAAAGTTTATATTATGCAATTTCTTCAAGGCATATCTAAGTCTGCAATTGAGATTGGTGTTCTCATCTCTGACCTCAGTTTGAGGCTTAACCTGTACCTAGAATGACATTTCTCTCTGGGGACAGACTTTTCAAAATGCTTTTATGTCAAAGATTTACATGAATTGTGGCAGCACAAATAAACCAAAGAGTCCTTCTGTGCTCCTACACCAAGTCTCTTTTCAGTGATATTTTTTGTCTTACAGTGATTTTGCAGTCATTTAACGCCCTGATGCCTACCCTGGCTGAGTGATCTAACCTGAGCAGAGCAAGTGGTGTAGCCTGCTTTGACCCAGAGAGGGTCTCATTAGGGCAAATCTTCTGCGAAGAGGCACAAGGTGAGGATACTCCTTCTTAAACTCAGTACTTACTTAGCAACCAGCTCTGAATTGCCTTGATATGACAGATCTGTATGATATCAGTAGCATTATTTTGGATGTGCTGCACTTCTACACTCATATGATTTTCCTTCTTTCTTAAGTTCTAAGAGACTTCACCAAGAAGCTATCAAAAGCAGGAAGGGTCAAGAAAAATCTCATACTTGCCACACTCTTGAGTAAAGATGAAGCTGGACAAATTCAAGCATAGTTACCAGCAGCACATTAAGGAAAGGCATATGTGTTGGAGCTTTTTAAAAGAAACTAGTTCTTCATTTAGATTCAATTAGAGTTGGAAATCGATTCAGACTAAACATTTCAGTTATGAATATAGTGCCTTAATGCCAAAAATTGCTTGTAAACAGACCATGACTTCTCCTGAAAAACTTACTATTAGCTGCATGTTTTCCACCAGTAAACATCTGTCTGTGACTGGCTCTCAAGCTGTTCACCAAAACTATTTGTTCACATATTTGAGCTACATGATTAGTTAGTATAAGCCATATTGTGTTGCTTGTCTTTTCAGACACATCTAGATGTCTACAGAAGCAGCTTCGGCACAATTCTTATTGAAAATTCTGCATGTATGTGATCATTCACCACTCTTGCAGCAAATGCTGTCAAAAAATAGATCTATCCCTTTTCTCTTCAGATTAGTGACTGTAATATTTACAAAAATAAATGAGTCACAATACATTTAAGGATTAAACAAAATATTTGCAGAATTCTTCACTCAGTTCTGGTTTCTGCTTAATTTACCATACCTTTGTCAACAAACATGCTGCCTGTCATTTAAGGGCTTTGACTAATCGATCTTGTATTGAAAGCTTTTATGAAGCATACACTTGCCTTTCTGGCCCTTTCAAGGGCCACAAGCAGAAGTGAAGGAGCTTGATTACAAAGTCATTATGGTCTCAAAGTGTGAGTGAGCCCCAGCTATGTTTAAGAAATTGTGCTATACATTTCAGTAAAGTGTTATGTAATTATCATCCTTTCTGGCTTGTTTTTTTCTTCAAGAAGATCTAATCTGCTTTTGTAGTACAAGGTCAGCCTTTATTGTCAGTGTAAGTAGACTTGCTTTCAACAATTATAAGTAAAATATGTAATTTTACAGTCTGAAGGCAAGAAAGCATTTCCCTAAATAGAAGCACTGAAACCAAATGCTGGAGAAAAGATAAAGGAGTTTTCAAAAGCCTTATCTCTCTGTCACTCTTCTCATGTTGAGATGTGATGCAATTCAGGAAGGAACTGAGATAGAACCAGTTCAAGTATTTTTGAAAACCTCACTCAGATTTTTATAGTGTTATTTTATATTGTTCCAGTTTACCCACAAACATAGAATCATAGAATCATTAAGGTTGGAAAAGACCTCTAAGATCATCTAGTCCAACCATCCACCTACCACCCATATTACCCACTAAGTCCTGTTCCTTAGCACTACATCCACATATTCCTAGAACACCTCCAGGGACAGTGATTCAACCACCTCCCTGGGGCAACACATTTCAGTGCATGATGACTCTTTTGGAGAAGGAATTTTTTGTAATGTACAACCTGAATCTCTCCTGGTGCAACTTGAGGCCATTTTGTCTTGTCCTGTCACTGGTTACCTGAGAGAAGAGACTCACCAAAACCTCTTTATGGCAACCATAAAAGTTTCAGTACCTCATGACCTACAAAACAAACTGTTGAACATTGTTAAATACTGCCTTTAAGGACTATGTAAGTTTCATGTTAAAATCTACTGTCCTAGTTACCCAGACTTCTTTAAACACTGACTTTTTTTGACTTACATACAGTGCTACTAAGTCCTGCAAATATTCAAATAGGACTTCTGGATGGTTTTCTTGGCTTTCTTCACTTCAGGTTCCTAGAATTTCCAGTACCGCAGGCTTGGATTTCTCTGTCCTTGTAAGTCTGTGTTCTGAAAACAAGAGTTTTATTTGGTTTTTAGGGGACAGAACTGTGCCCATTCTAACCCACAAAGCTAATAGGACAGTTAATAATGAGTAAGTGAAGAACTTGGCCCAGAATCTGCCAATTTGACAAGTTGTTTTGGGAAGAAGGTAGCTTATGTTTAAAGATATTGTTAGCAGAATCACAGAGAGGCAGGAACCTCCCACTACAGTTATTCCAGAAAATTCATATGTCAATGTTCGAGTATAAATTGTGTCTCCAACTTCTTTAAAACTAAGTAAGGAGTGTCCACTAGTAAATTTTCTACTTGAAGTATTAGCAGTTTTATTTTGGAACTTTTCATTTCAGTGATTCTGTGAGAAAGAGCCTGGGTCAGTTTACATCAGAAGATGTACAATTATGAAGCAAACCTTGGCAAACTTTGCTGAGACAAGTTTAGTAGTCTCCAATAGCAGACCTTGACACTTTGCTTAGGGACATTTTTTATCTATTTTATTTTATTTTTATTTTACTTTATTTTATTTTATTTTATTTTTTTTTTTTTTTTTTTTTTTTTTTTTTTTTTTTTTTTTTTTTTTGTCTAAGTCTCCATCCCATTCTCTCCACACCCATGACGGTAGTGGGCTGAGTCATTCTGAGAAGTCTGGATGTAAATTATTAGAAGTTTCTGTTCTTCATCTTCTGAAAGCTTTGCCAAGGAGCTGGCAGCCTGAAAAACCTAGCAAAGTCAGGGCCAAATCAAAGGCCATACAGCCATTTAAATTTGCTGCCTAAGCTCAGCAAACTGCAAGTGTCAGGGAGTATTTTCCACCTAGAAGCCCACAGCAGTCCAAACTGCCTCTGGCAGAGAGCCCAGTGAGTATGAAAAACAGGGAAATTATGAGGACCAAGATATCTTTATGTCGTATGGGATAATAAATCATTACAGGTCACTTACAACTTTTCAGGGCTGGAGTGGGAGAACAGTCCCCACAAGTCTGGGGTGTTTCAAGGGGCACTGGGCTGAGTGGGCAAGAGGCAGTAGCCTAGCCCCTAGCGGTTCTGCTGTTTCTCAGCCTTGTGCTCTACCATCTTAGGGACTATGAGCAAGCCAAGCCTCCCCATTGCACAAGATGTACACTGAAATGGCTTTTGTGGTGAGCTGGGTAAATATGCTGTGCTGGAGTAACTCAGAGCACATGTCATCTGTGGCACTGAAAACTGTGTTTACTGAGATATGTTGTCCAAACCAGCATCCTTCTGGAGAGAAGACCCTGGTTTGGAAGGACATTTGCAGTAAGCTTGGGATATCACACAAGAATGTGTCATGATATTCTCTGATCTTCTCTTGAAGTGATGAAGCAGCCAGGCTCTGGTTTATATTAATTTTGTGGTGCATGCATCACTCTGTCCCCTCCTGCCCTTTTGACAGGTGTTTCACCAGCATCCGTGGTTTTAGCCACAGAGCACTCAGACCCCTTCATCGAAAGACAGCAAATTCTCCTGTGCTCTTTAAATAACTCAGGCATCAGCATGGTGTCCATGGTGCTTAGGCTGTTAACAAAGCAATTAATACAGCTTAAAACAAGAGTGAAGAGTTAAAAACCATCAGCAAGATATTATCAAGACCTGACTGCCTCCAACTTATCTAGTTTCTTCCACTGCAGGGATAATTCTCCTGGAGAATAATGGAGAAGCTTGAGTTCTTGTCATTGTCTAGTCCAAATTTCTTATGTGAAACCAATCAAAACTGTCCTTGTGGAACTACTCGCACATGGATGTTTAAACACATGCAAGCAAGTTATCTGTGTCATGTTGTCCACCTCAGCAGAAATATCCTGCAAAATCCAGAGGTCTGCTCCATACCTTTATCTTATGTACAGTTTGAATCTGAGGACAGAGAAAATTCCTGTAAAACTTATTCACAAGACAGGAAGACAGGAGAGAACAGTCACCAAAACGAATTATTTTAATAAATCAGAGAGGTGGTGTTCTATCTTCTTTTTGTTTTGTTTTCAAATAGCTGTTTGACATTTCTCTATAATATTCATGTATATTTCTAGGCTGACTATTTTCCTTTTTTTACTTGTAGCACTTCCTTTTTTTACTTGCAGCACTTCTCATTCCTCTTTTACCAGTTTACTTCATAGATGAAAGCGGAAGACAGGAAAAAATTTGCAACAAAGAAAGTTACAGATCAATATGAGGGAAGACTGTGAATTCTGGGATGGGAAAATATTGCTTTCAGTGAAGGACAGATTATGGACTACCTTCTACAAGTGTCTCTGAAGAGCAGATTTGACAAGCGTCTTTCAGATCTGGTCTCAAAGTTCTGAACCAGATGTGACTGAAGACTCTTCCAGCCCTGTGTTCCTATGATCAACTTCAGGAGACATCTCTTGAAGATCACGAGCTATAAAATTTATAAAATGTATAGCTAGGTTTTGTTGTAAAATATAACATTTCCAGACTGTCCTCAATTATAGGCAGACAAGTCATATCGCATCTGCACTTCTGAATTCTTCACACAATCCTCCTATCACATCTGCTTGTGGAGAGCCACACTGCAGATTACAGCCCTTATGAGAGCCCTGCTGGGACAACCCAGTCAACACCAGCTGCAGGAGTTGGGAACTAATTAGCCCCAAACCAAATGCTACAAATAGCATGATTTCTTGCATGCAACATGGTGCCTGGCTAAGTTAAGTATTTTCAAATTATGTGCTACACTCTGGGAGAATGGTGTTTCCTGGGCATATTCAAGTTAAGTATATTCACGGTGAAAGAAAACAGCTTTTAGAAGCCATAAAAATTTCTGTATTCCTACAATAAACAAGAAACTCAGTTATGCTTTAGAATCTTATGGATCTGTGGAGAAAAAACAACTCTATCCTAGCTGAAACTAAGACAGCAGTTTAGATCCTAAAATCCTCTGGTTTTCTCCATTAGCAAGATTCTCAAGAGGCCTTTCAAAAATGAGAACAAACTGACTGAAGGAAAGCATATCAGGTCAATCTCACTTGTTAAAAATAAATTTTCCCTAGAAAATGGAAAGTCTCAAATAATCCTACACAGTCCATTTTGGTATATGAGGATACTTGTTCATTCATTCATGCTTAAGTTTTTCAAATAAACAAAAAGTTTGGCAGCAACCTAAAATGATCTAATTTGATGGAATTTCTTTCCTGGTCTGCCAGCACAACTCTTCATAATGCCTATCTCTCCAGGGATGTGCCTGAGACTGACTGGATGTGTCAAGGGACTTGTTAGAAAGTGGCAAGACATCATCATGTCTAGTTCTCAGCTCAATGCTGAGGATGGGCTTCCATAGCTGCTGCTGACTGGAGCCACACCAAAGATGCAGAAGGAATGGTTTTCAGGAGACAGCATGGGATGTGTCAATCTTCCAGTGTTAACTAAGCTGTTGTTGTAGGTACTAACACAGCTTCTTGGCAAACATGGTCAGCATGAATTGGTTGTGGTGCCACAGGCATACCCTGCCTCTTGAGACTGCAGCAGTGCCTCTGCTCCTGCCCAGCCAGTGCCCTCCAGCAATGGAGTTGGTGGTTCCTGTGCACTGTTTGTCATCCACTTACCTAAATTCTGGGAGTCCCACGCACTTATCTCCACCAGACTCTGAGATTTTTTGCAAGATGGCACCAAAAAGGGCACTTAGAAGAAAAGCTGAACCCTGTGTCCTGGACAGGAGTGTAAGTTGTACAGCTTTCTTTTGAAACAACTGCCATTTGCCTTTTCCTTTCTCTCTGCATAAGGTCAGCAAGGGATTATCACCAAAGGAAAGCATTTCTAATATCCATCTAAGCCACCTTCAGCACGCCTTTATGTTCCACCCCAGCTGCACCCTTTCCCTCTGTTATCTTTCTGGTATCGGCAAATGGAAATGTTTAGAGATGACTGTGACTGGACCTGATACAGAAGCTGGCTTATTTTATCTGGGCTGCTCTAATTCTGTGGTTCGATGCTGGCAGCCAGCCGGAGAGACAGAAAATGAGCATTATTATTTCCAAATGAATCCCCAAGAGTGCATTCAATTAGAGAGGTTGTTTTTTGACCTTTTGCAGGCTTCATTAAAACCCCTATCACTTCTCCAGAAAAAACAATTTTGAAAACAGATGGGAGTAAATGAAAAATTTATGCTTGCAATGCCACGTGGCTGAAAATGAGTAGTCTTGAACAATCTCTGCTGTGTACCATAATGTACAATTAAAAGGACATGTATGAAGCCTTCATACTCTGAAGTGCAAAGATTTGCCTATAACCTACTGGGAAGAGCCTCACAATAGACAATAACATACACTCTATTAATGGAGCTAGTATGGAGTTTTGCATGTGGATCATAAAGTGACTCAGAAGCTGGGAGCTTGTGGAGGCTGGTATTAATCAGTATGTAATGATACAGAGCAGGAAAAAATAGGGGAAATTATTACTTCTTAGAAACAGATTTTTAAAACACATAGAAAAACTCTAAGAAAAAACAACAACAACCAGGAAATAGGTTTGGGAAAGACCCAAGAAAGTTATCTCAGGTGCCTAAACTAAGAAATGCTAGAGAGATGGGATAGTTGTCAGGTCAGTAGTGCAGGACAGTGTTCAGAAGAGGTGACATTACTCATAAAAATTAAACATTGCTTAATGGGCACATGTGGTCCTGTGTTATTTTTAGCCCTTATGTGACTCTGCCTAATTCCCTTTTGGATCCAGACTAGAAGTCCTTCTTATACCTGGAAGAATTGTCCATTTAGTGGAGCTGGAATTTCTTTTTGGAGCTGCTCTGTCCACATGCACAATGCGATGTGCTATGTCTGCTGCATGCTTGGTAATGCTCTCCTGGTTTAATCACAACAAGCTGCTGCCCCAAAAGTGAGCTACAGCCCATCTTACTTCCTTACTTGGAGCAGTTTAAATGGGAAATAAAGATTGGAATTCCTTTAATTCATTTTATCTGTATCTCCATCATGTGCTCTATTCAGTGTTCTCACGCAGTGTTTGTAAAAAAGACTGTGGCAGGAAGGATTAAGGTACCCATGTACCAGCTCTGCAGACAAAGCTTTTCACTCAGCTACTTGAAATGTGAATGAGTGAAAATGATCACAGTCCGTTGCACTTCAGATGACTGTAGCAGAGCTTTAGGTGTCAGGGCAGGACCAAAATACAGTGTTATTCTTTGCTGAAGTCAGAGCAATCATATTAGGTGAATACTGTGCAGAGTAGGGCTGCCAAGTCTTGCTGAGCAAGCCCAGAAGTTCAGCACAGCATTGCATAACAATACTTGGTTGTCCATCTATCTTCAAAAAGCAGTTTGGCCTTTGGCCACAAAACAAGCGTGCTGGTGCTTTTGTCATTAAGTTCACTCCATGTATACCCTCTGTCACTGATCCTTGCCATTTATTTTAGTACAGTCACAGGGAGTGACCTGAGTGTTCAGCATCACAATTTACTAACAGTTCATTGGTATTTTCTCCAAAATTATTCCTATCCCTCTGTCCTACAGAAATTCTTGCTGATATCTGTGCCCCTGGTCAGCACTCACACGATGCAGAGTGGTGACACCGCTTCACCCCAGGTGACAGGGCTCTGCACCATGCTGCTGGGGACTGCGAGTGCCCAGGTAGGTGAATCACTCCTGGCCTGCTGGGGGAAAGGGAAGAGTTTGTCCAGTCTGCAAAGTGAGCATATGTGTAACTGTATGGAGAACATATGAATCAATTTCCTTATACCCAGCTGCTTACTTTGTTTCTCTGGAAATATACTTTAAGAATCATTACTGTCCATATGATGGGCAGCAGTATGGATAAAATGAGCTTAGTCTGGAATAAGATTAAAAGGGGTTATTTTACTATGCCAGTGGCAGTCTGTTTATGCTGGGTAAGAAGCATTTAACAATTCTGTTGTCACAACCAATGTTTGGTCATGCAGGCACATGACTTCTGACATTTGCAGCCGTGTATATGACTAAATGTCAATTCTAAATATAAAGAAATAAATCAAAGATCATGCTTTCCTATGGAAAAAGACAGCTCTTAACACTGGTATTTTTAAAGATATTTATTTAGTGTGTGAACATCTGAAAATTATACCCTGACCTATGACATTTTTTTACAATTAATCCTAGTTCTTCTTGACTGAGAATGACAGGGAAGAAGGAAGGAGGAGTATCTGAACCTGCTTCTGCCAAGCTGACACTCACAAAATTAGGCTTATTATGCTCATAATAATTTCCTGCTACAACTTAATATCACCCTGTAGTCTATCTATTAAAAGGAAATAAACAACAATAACAAACATAAGGTTATAATTTATAACATCAGTGAAATCTGCTCCTCTGGAGATGCCACAAGCATGAGCTTCCTTCCCTAGCTCTGCAAGTGCTCAGAGACTCTCTGCATCCCCTATCTGGCTGCACTCTGCTGACAAACCAGGAGTGTGTTGCAGTGCCGTCAGCCCCATGTAGCTCATTGCCAGAAGAAGGCAGCAAGGGAGAGCCAGCCAAAGCCAACAAGGTCCTCCACACTGGGGAAGAGGTGCTCTATGCTGTGCCCCAACCTAGGTTCCCAAGAGGTTCCTTAGCAAGAGTGCCTCTGCTCCTATGGGTTTGCTGCAAGGAGGAAAATCTGCAGCTGGAAAGAGCAGCTCTAGAAAGAGACCCTTGCTGTCCTGGAGGTATCCATTGCTAGACTTTTTTTGCAACTCTTTGCAGCATATGCCTTGTGAATCAGAAACCATCTAGCAGGCAGGAAATTTGAAGTGAAGAATCAGAATATGCAGCAAGGATTTAGATTAGAGGATGCTGGGCCAGTATTAAAATTGTCACTTCTAAGTGACTCCCCATCCTGTCTCCATTTCTTTTCAGAGCAACGTTTTACACTTTTAAAAAGGGCACAAGAAGGAAGCTATTTGCTGTTACTTGGAATTAGCAATTTAAAGAGGGAGAAGATTGAAGGAGTTTCCAGAGAGAATGTGAATTGCTGAGATTCAATTCTCCTTTGCTGCAGGGAGCTCCCATTGAGGCAGGCAATCTCCCTGCACCCTTGGCTGAAGCTGTTTCTAGCACCTCACTCTTTTGTAGGTTTTAGAAACCCTATCCCAGTTTCTTCTCTTTCAGGAAAGCATGTGTAACCAGCAGAGATCCAAAGTTACTTAAGCATCATATAAAGAAGAGAAAAGCTTTTTTTCTGTGCATCTAGCCATCCTGCTTCTGTTTACATTGGCCAAGACTTTAGGGGAATACCTAAAAACTGAGGTTTTTAAATGCACAAAGTCCAACATGAGCAACATAAAGTAATTAACACTTCATGCCAGTGTTCTCCCTCTACATGCTTCTTCCATGTGATCCAGAAGCTTTGAGACAACTGATGTAATTGATTTTTTTATACAGATGACAGGTTACATGGCAATGATATTGCACTCTTTATTAAATCCCTGAAGCTGGCCTATTGCTTGCTGTTAATTCATTTAGTGACTCTTGTCTTGAACTGAAACAGATGGAATTAGCACAAATCTGGTTGTTAAGGTTCAGCACTTGGCAAACAAAAGTGCTTTGTTGCTAGGAAAGCAATTTCTAACAGTACATTTTTAAAATAGAAATTAATGCCTTACTCTTTGCTTGTGTGATCCAGTGTCATGTGCCTCTAGAATTCATTTCTCTTCTTGGAGCAAAAAATTCCACTCCTCAAGTCCAAACTTTCTCGTCTGCTTGGGAGCTATGAGCATATAGTACACAGGAAAAAGTAAGGCTTATCCAGAAACAAGTTACTTCTCAGCGTTAAGAGCTGGATATTGTCTTCACATTGAAGCACCTCTGTAAAATAAGCAGCTTTTGTTAGTGAGGAATCCAGGCCCATGTCTCGAATCCATGGGATTCTTACTGGAATAATTACTGGCCCATAATCAAATGTGGCCAACATACCATTCTTGCGTGGAGAAGCGGAAGAAGTCATGTTACTGTACACAGGGACATTTGGAAAATGACCATGAAGCAGGCACAGATCAAATCTAGTTATGCTGTGCACAACGAAGTTGATGACAGGCCATGATGGAGGCAGGACTGTACTCTGAGTGCACTAGCTATGCTCAGAAGAGATCAGGCTGCATTGGCACCATTTTGGGTAGCACATCCATGCCAAGGGCCTGCATCTGACTGCCCCAGAAGTGGGTGCTTCAGCTCCATGGCAGGAGCAGTACCCTGCTGCTGGCATATGCCCCAGGGTGGGATGGCAGCTAGCAGCAGCTGGGAGAGGTGAGGGAGAGTCACAGGGGAAGCCAAGGGAAGGGTGAGTTGTGTAGACTTGTGCGGGAGTGTGAGGGGAAGTCTGGAGCCAGAGAGGGGGAGCAGAAGGAGAAGAAAATTGCAATGAAGACTCCTTAGGATAAGAGAAGGTGCCTGAGAAAGGGGGTCAGTTTGGCAAGCAATATAAAGAGCCTTTATTTTCCTATCCAATTACTGGCTGCTTTTACAGTCCAAAATTAACTACTGTAGTCCAAAACAATTACAGGCTTCATTAAAACCATGGGAAAATGAGCTGTCAGACCGAAGAGCTGTCAGGCCTTTCATCTATGGAGAGAGTGAGAGGCTGCAGACTGCTGTGAGCCACACTAAAGGCAGCCTCAACAAAGGAGCAGGGCTTTCCTCTGGAAATGGGACAGTGTGCATGCTGGAATGGCAAAGCCAGGAGGACTTGTGCCCAAAGTAGGCTGCAGCTCAAGCTCCAATAGCCACCAAGTAGGCAGGTTTGGGAACAGCTGTGTAGGCAGGCACTGCTGCTGCTCCTTGGCCCTTTGGGGATGGGGCTCCCATGTGCTCTAGCAACACCTGGCAAAGCCATGTTACATAGCCTGCATGTATACATGGCACTCCTCATTAAAACCATCCTCCAGATGCTCTGATTTTCTTCAGCTTTACAATATCTCTGGCTGGGCAATGACAGGCATCTAAAGAGACGCATTTCAGCCTACAAGAACAGCTTTATGTAACTTGAGAGCGTGGAGGGGATGTGAAGACGGCACACTCTGCACAAAGAATAACTGAGATAGATGGCTTATCACACTGAAATGAGCATGCCATTGTTCAGCTGGTTTCACATCAGCCAGATGAATGGCTTGCACCTGCCAGATGAAGTGCTGGACAGTGTATGCTCAGTATAACACTTGCAGTTGCCATGGCATGGAAGACTCCTTGCAATCAATTCCATCTCCTTCTTCTTCCAAGTGTTAAACTTACATACTTCCTCTTCTCTGGGACATGAAATAGAATTTGAAGAATACTTAATGCTTAAAAAATTTGTGCAGTTGTGTTCTATTTAAGACAGCAGTTTTACATGGAAAATGTGTTGTTTTTTCCAAATTGTTAACTTCTCACAGCTCTGCTTGCCAGTTGTAGATCCTCACTTTCAAGCAATTGATGAGCCTCAGCATCTGTTTTTCTGGGCATCCAGGCCTTTTGCAGATTCTTTCAAAGCAAAAGCCATGAAATATTAATTCCACAAATTGATTGGCTATCTTCCAGATTTGGAGTCAATTAGTGAAATAGGCCTTCAATGTATTGTTGACAAAATATTGCAAGAAGAGTATTTAGAGGACTTGTTCATTCACTGTAAAGCTAATACAACCATCTCTCACGCTAACCTGAGCAACAGAGGACTCCCAGGAGCCAGCATGGGAGTGGAGAAGTCAGTCTTCCCAATAAATGGCAAGTTCAGAAACCAGTTTTGAATATGGCTAAGCCTAGCTGCTCTTTATGTCTGAGTTACAACACAGTCTCCTTATGTTGAAAACAGACCAAACATTTAAGAAGGAAAAAAGTGCATGCAAAATCTCTGGTTAAAACTAATAGTATTTTTTCAGCTAGCAACATCAGACCCCTGTGCTTTTTAGACAATAAGAAGAGTATTCAGCAGATGTCTGTGAATCTAGCCAAAGTTTTGTGACAGATTGCCACTTCTTTGCTATACAGCCAAGTTTTGTCCATGGAACATTTCAATAGTATTGCTTTCAGTATTCAGTGACTCTCACAAAGGAAAGAGTGCACCTTATCCATCACAGCTAATAACCAGGTAAGCAGTAGAGCCCAGACAGAGAGTAGGCCTTTTGCAAAGCCTCTCTGAAGGAGGGCTTATCGTTTCTTATGGATAGATGAGTTTTAAGTTTTCCCAAGTGATGCACAGAGCGACACATTTTTATCACTGCTGAAGTGATGTGGAGAAAATGCCTTTCTTTTCATGCTAATTGACAAGCCTGGGAAAGAAAAGTGTGGCTGGCACAACATGATAACCGAATGTGTTGCCAGTGACTGCAAAGTGGCTTTCATTGTATCTTTTGCTGTATTAGAGTTGTCTGCACATTCTGGGCCACTGTCATTTTAGGGACACAAGGAACTGGAAACTTTTATGTTGGAAACGGAGTCAACCCCAAGGTCTGTCACAACTCTACTCTCTTCCCCATGCACATCCTCCCTGAGAAAGCCAAGGAGAACAGATCACTTTCTTGGAACTTGTTGGTACAGCACCCATGTGCCCATGGCATAAACCCATCAAGCCCTTACCCAGTAAAGCAAACCCACACTGAAACAGGAAACGAGCAGGAATGAATTACGACTGTTTTCAGTGTATCTATCCCTTGGTCCAAACACAAGTCCATTAATCAAGATCTTTGTTTTCCCTTTTTTTCCTTTTTCATCAAGTTAGTCCTCCACAGACATTTTTCTCTCTCAGTTTTTCCCCCCTTTAATCATGCTGGTGACAACAGCCCTCAGATAAATGTGTTCACAGACCAGAGCGGGGTTGGTATCTGGAGATCCTCCCCACTGTAGACAATAGTATGACTTCACACACTGGCAACGCAGTAGCCAGCAAGGAGTTGCCAATGGGTGTTGTGTTGCAGGTGGTGGCCAGGCAGCTCCCGCCTCACTCCTGGCACCCACAGAGACCTCAGACCAGCAGGAGATGGAGACACAGCATGCTCCCAAGGAGTAGAGCCCCAGTGGCAGGTGGGGAAATAGATTGTGATTGTGTGTTTACTCTACTTAATGTGGGAGGACTCTGGGCAGGCCCAGGTGCACACAGCAGGACCACCCAATTCTATCCTCCAGTTTTCAGACTTGGAGATAGAAAGTTGTTTTATAAAGGGCTTCCTTACAACTTTGTAAACAGGAGAAGTTCCCAGATCTACTTCATCATTTCTCTGCTGCTGCACAGACTGAAGACAGTGATGGTACCTTTATCTTGCACCCTGCTTTTCTAAGGCACACACTCATTTTTGTAGTATCTTATTTTTGTATCTGAAGGGCTGGAGTTTGAAGAGCCCATTGCGCAACTGTGCTTGGGTAAAATGCATGTTTTAACAGATATCACAGAAATGCAGAAGACAAAGGATAGTAAATTATCAGTGAATCGTGTCACAGTGTACTCTTTCTAGTACTAGTTCTAATGCTGCATGTGCTGTGTGGGAACAGAAGATAGCAGAAAACAAAAATTCCCTGCAGATGTTTAATAAGAAGAAGGCCAAATCTGAGATGCAGCTTTACATGTCCCTCTCTACTTCCGTTACAAGCTTTTAAGTAACAAGAGAAACATATGTGGTTCCACCTGATAAACTTCAGCTTGTTGTAGGACTTTAAAATGGTCACCACTGCACTGTAGAGGGACAGAACAAACACAATTAACTGGGGCGTTATAAAAGAGATGTTTTTCTGCTCTGTTTTCCCACAGGAAAGTTGCTGCACATGGGGAATAAGGAAAAGCTGAAACTGTGCGCAAACAGATGAAGAAATAAATCCAAGGGAAACAGGTGCTTGGAATCAAATAACTTTACACAGGACTGTGTGGTTTTTGACAGCACTGCCACCCACCAATGTGCAGAATCATCAGCTCCACCCACGAGGTCAGCCAACACTGTTAACAAGTAGTTTCACTATTAGGAACACAGAGCTCTCATGTAGAAGAGATCAGATCCCAGTGTGAAAATCCTCGACAGCATGCTGTGATCAAAGTGACTATCTATATAAAAATGTGCATGATTCCAAATTGTTGTACATATCAGCAAATTATAGACACCCTACTGATACTCTTTTTCTGGTGCCCTTGGGTCAAAATTTAATTTATAGTTCAAAAGATCACTGCCGTTTCCAGTCTGATCTCCTCCAAGTTTTATTTCCGTATGAAAAAAAAACCCAAAACCAAAAACAATTAAGGTGAAAAGTATGTCCACATAACTGCGGGAGTGATCCCTGCAGTAAGGAACTTGTCTTCTGTGCCTTTGCATCCTTTATTTACAACACTTTCTGGGACCTCAGACTTCAGTGTGAGGTCCCCCAGGAAGCTTTGCACAGAAAGGAGTAATGTTACGTACACATACTAGCAAACGTACTCTACATCAGTTGCATCAACTTCTTCCTAAAAGCACGGGGAAAGAAGCTGATGTGGACGATGTTTACCCCGCAGCCCATAGGGAAGCTGAGATGTCTCTGCTGGCCTCACCCTACCCAAGTCAGGCATCTGCTAAGCAGCCTGCTGGGGAACTTTGTGCTGCAATGGCTGTCCTGTTTCTGGTAGTTGGATCACCTTGTTCAAGACAGGTTTATCTGTGCTATTCTGTGGTCTGTGGTGTAGATGTTTCCCTGGAAATCCAATTTCCCAAATAAGTAGGACAAAACTGAAAGCCAAATTTCTGGAACCCTCTCCTAGCTATATTTAGTTCTGCATTAGCTTTGCAAAAACTCAACTGAAACTTCAATCACACACCAGCATCCCCCTAAAGGAAAGAAAGAAAACAAAGACAGAAGCTATCCTTCAGAATTTCTGTTCCATTCAAGGTTTTAGCAGGGCTAGGTCTTGCTTGTGAAATATATCAGACAGCCAGTGGGGTGGTGCAATCAATAGCAAGATATATATATATATATTTCCCTCAGCATTAGTTTCCTGTTCTCCTTTCATGTGAAAGGCTACCTGGACCAAGAACAGTGCCTGGTTGGCCTTCTATGCCTTTCCACATAATTATAAAACATAATGAGACCAGAAACTGTTCAGGGAAGATTTTTATCAACCAAAACTAAGGGTTTACTGTGGAGGGCCTCCAACATAAATTTCCTTTTTCTCACCACAATTTTATATGGGATTAAAATCATATTCATCAGCCCTTTTGTAAATGTTTTTCACTGACATTACAACTGCCCATGTCTGATGTTTTCACTTAAAAAATCTCTTGTTAAACATCTTGATCAATTACCAAGCATAAAAATTTCCCCATGATTCCATCTGTGTTGTAAGAAGGGGTATATTTTAGCAAGCTCTGGAAATTTCTGTTTACCGTAGCCATCTGTTTGACATAGCTCTCTCAAATTTGAGTCATAGTGGTTTGTTTGCTTCTTCCTTGGTTGGCAGTCTGGCCATAACCGAGGCTTCTTTGTTCATTACCCCATTGGTGCACGTGGGGACTAACAGTGCTTGTACAGATGGGTGAAAAATCAGGGTTTGGAAAGAATGAAAGAAGAGTAAAGGTCCATTGAAGACTGCAGTACCCTGTGCAGCCCTTGTGCAACAGACGGTTCACATATAAGGAGATTTCCCTACCTGATTCATCTCGTGAAAATGATCCCCTGCAGACTGTCCCCTCAACATGGGGAATAGTATGTTGCTTCTGGAGAACAAGAATCCTAGAAATGATTCTGTAATGGTTGCAAATGTTACAACAGTGAGTGAATGGCATATACATACACACTGGCCCTCTGTCCCCTCAACTTTGCTTCACTCCAGTACCCCAAAGTTATTGTGGGAATTTGCACATGCACCCTCTAATACCCTGTACAGGGTCTAACCAGTCTAACCTGCTAGTTTCCCCCACTATCTACCAAATACATGTAGGGCTTGTCATTTCAGAGCTTCTCTCTCCACACATGACAGGTAAGAAAACTCTTAAATAAAGGGTTTTACCTTACCTAAATAATAAGCTGTTGTTGGTTTCAAAATCTCCCAAAACACATTGAAAAAGTGTTTAAAGAGGAGATATTGTTTTATCTCTGTGCAAGGAGTAGGGTGGGTAATCTCCACAAATAGAGTGAGCCCCAGTCATCACACTATCCACTATTTAAAATCCAGAAGTTCACAATATACACTTATCTATCATGTAGGGCGCATCTATCACATATTCATGAGATTACTGTGATTACAAGGCTACACAAATATATTTGAATCTTCTGTGCTTGTGCAGAAGGTCTCCACTCTCTTTGGTGATCATTTGGGGAGATGTCCCCATGCTTGTTTTGTCCATATACAGGCACAGGTTTTCTAAGGACACCTGGTTTCCACCTTGTTTGCACTGATTGGTTTCTGTTTCAGACTTGAGCCCCCATTTAGAGGATGTTGCTCTTATTATAGAAGCCTTGTGGTTAGGAAGGACACCTATCATAGATAAGAAATATGTACCTTAATTAGACAAAATATCAAATCTTCAAGGACATTGCTCTAATTATCTTGTGCAGAACTACACTTGGAAATCATAAGCACCAAAAATGGCAAGTAATTTTTTTTCAGACAACAAAGTAACACTGAGCTCAGTATTTTGTACCTGGCTTAAATCTGAGACCTAAATTAAATCAAGCTGAGAGTTTAAGGCCTGACCCAGCATTCATGGCCTCTGTGTCTCATCCCACTCAGTGGGTTGTGAGCCAGATGAATCTTAGGAATCCCACTGAATAGCTCCAGGGGTCACCAAAGCAACAGGTTCAGACTATGAGCCAAAGGAAGAATACAGGACAGGATTTCCAACAACAAAACGACTACTTTGAGGCAAAATCAGGCAATTTTTCAGATTTAGTAAGCAAGTACTTTAAGACAAATATAGGCGATGGCTACTTGAAGAAGAGTGAATAGAAAAAAATCTAGAAGAAAGAGGAGAGAAACAGAGGCTGAGCTTTAGAGATAAAAGATACTTCATCATTCCTGCCTGGATCCACCATTGCCTGCCATCTGTGATCTGTCAATGGTGGGTCAACAAAGGCAAACGTGTGTGTTCACTCTTACATATTCTAGTTGGTCCAAGACGGCCCTTTGAGGTGACACCCCACTTATGTCTAGGAGATTTGGGAGTATTTGACAAAGATATTTGATAATCATGCACCTCTCCTCCTTTTTCTGAGGTTTATCTGCTGTGAGCAGCCATGAGAAGAAGGTAAGATAAACAGTCTATTGCTCTGCCTTTGCAGAGTGATGTTCTGTAGACCTTACAGCTTCCAACTTGAGTCCTTAGGGCTCCATGCTTTCATTCACAGATACTAATTAAGGCTAGCTGACAGTCGTTAAGGAAAGCTCCATTCTATCTAGTTGTTTGAGTCAACAAGTTGCAACAAGTTCATTGTAAGGCTCGACAGCCTCACTACACAATCCCACAGTGCTCTTATAAGGTGTTAAGATCCCATAAGAGCTAAATCCTGGCATGAAAGAGTTTTGCACTGTGGAAAAGAGAGCATGAACTCATCTAGTACAGTGATGCACTTCTCTGAATGAATAACAGCTTAAACAGATTTCCAGGGTAATTCTAACAGTTTACCTTCCATACATTGGATTGAATACACAGAAATCCAATTACTACATCAGTTGCCACCACACTGTTTCCTCCTGCCACAAGCACTGCAATTCCTCCTGTTCACAGTATTGTGCCAACAGGTAACACATTTATTCTATCATCTCTTCCAGACCTAGGCAAACTCTTGCTGGTCCTTGAAACGCTATCCCCAAAGCCAGTGATGAACATCTGTATTTAATGGCTAGGAAGGAAGATTTCCATTAGTCAAGCCAGTTCTGTTTCTTGACAGCTCATGCCAAGAATCAGCTTTGCAGTAAGTAGGTTTATGATTGATTCTGACTTGCTGCATGCTGAAGACTGGGCCATAGCTTAACTGCCATCGTCTCCTACAATGGCTTTTGCAGTCAGGCTTCAGTCTGACTTGCCTCTTGCCAAGAAGTCCTCTTAGTGGCTCACCCTTTTAAAGGAGAGCAAGCAGCAATATATTCAGACCAGTGCTGTCTGACATGCATGTTTTCTGGTCTGCTGGCAATTCTGGTACTTCAGGACATGTTTTCACCCTGAAATGCACCAGAAGTGCCTCATTCTTGTAAGAGGAAACCTCAAGAAAAGAAAAAGAAATGCAGTGCTTGGGACACTTAGAAATTTTAGAGTTTTATGCCTCCTTTCTGGGACTCTGTCCTCCTGTGACTGAGAGTCGTTTCATTCCTCCTGTCTTTGGATGCTTCAGGCCAGTAACACACAGCAAGCAGAGCAGTTCCTCATGCATAGCAATGAGATGCACTGTCATGACCAGTTTATTCCATTGATGTTTGGACAAAACAGTAATTAGAATAAAATGCAATGGGACAAGATCTCCAAATCTATGAGTGGTTTATTGTTTACTGGCACTGTATATACCGATGTGAGCTCAAATTGTTGACCATTAGATGTAAACTAGGGTGGAAAAATGCCTAGGGATGTTACAAGAGCAGTTCGAAAGCAATGAAGAAAGTTGTAATGATTTTGTGTGGTCATAAACAGCCCAGAACTGAGCAGGACTCCTCCGTGCTATATATAATCACCTTCTCAAGGAGAAATAATTTTGGCTTTCACTTCTTTTCAGATACTTTGTGTAGATACTTTCCTTCTCTGTGGACTCAGAATCCTTCAGTACTTTGTGTCAGTTTTCCAAACACTTGTTATATGAAAATAGTAAATATTTTTAATCTTTGAATATGAATCTCAAAAGGCATGGAGCAAACAAACAGCTGGAGAATGTATCATGAACATCTGCATGTATAGGTTCAGACATCATGAAAGAGGCCAAAGGCAAATGCAAACCAGGCCCAGCTCCTGCTCTGGCCTAGGGACCAGCTCTGGATCCAGCACTTGGCATCCAGCAAGCGGTGTGTCTTCAAACAGGATATTGGACAGCAAACTGGAAACTGAGGTCAAACAAGACCTCCTGCAGACTGATTTGAAACCATCACATGTTGTTATGGCCCTGTACCCCCTATCAACATCCTGCTAGCCAGCAAAACTAGGTTCTACCAAATGGAAAAGGGTTAAAAGTAGATGTAAGATCCTTTGTGTTCTACCCATTCTCATTGCTGGCTATACTGGATCTAGCACAGTTCAAAACAAGGCAGGCAGCCTTTAGATTGCTGTCATTTGTCTGTGATAGCTTTTGACCCTTCAGGCTGTTTTCCAAACTCTGTTGGGGTACAGGCACCCCATAGCCCTGTACTCTCTGCCCCACACCATATGTCTCACTGTTTTTAACCACTGTAGTCTTTACAAGCTTATAACAAGTGAAGCTTTGGATGTAGTGTGACAGGAATAAACCCTGTGTGGCCTTAAGACAGCTACTGTTCCCTACTGTCCTGCAACTTTGAATGTCTGAGAAAAATCTGCCTTTCTTTCTCTTTTTTTCTGTTCTCCTTTCTGCCCTGTAAAGCTGAAAGCCAGGTGGAGGGTAGCAAAAAAATGATGTCCCAGCTGTGAAACTGGGCTAGAAATGCTCATCTGATTCACAGTGTGCCGCTAGGGCAGTATTTATCTTCTCCCTTTCCAAGCAGACCCAGAGCCTGAGGTCATTAAAGATGCCTGACATGAACAATGAAGGCACCCAGAGAGCATGGGTTTGTCACTGTCCTCTCCATCCCAGTAACCAGCTCCTCATTGCTGTGTCCCAACTCAGGCTTCTACAGTGGAAGTGGCAATGGTGCACATGGACCTCAAGGACTTATCACACTGCGGAGCAGGAAATGTAGGAGGTAGTTCTCATACTGGCTAGCTACAGATCTGTTTAAGTCTTCATGTCCTGGCTTGTTTTTTCTCCAAGGCTCCTGCTCATTCTCCAGTTGGTTGGAGCAACTCAGGAGAAGTTGACCACACTCTGAACAGTCAAAAACTTCACTTGAAGTCTTCATATTCATCAGTGTCCTGTTTCTTGGAGCACAGGAGTAGAAAGAACACAAAGATCTGCATTTTCTACTGGCAGAAGCAATGGGGATGATGTTTTCTGGATGCAGAAATATTTATTAGATCTCATCCCTCTTTGGCTGATTTTATTTTTTCCCATTAACTAGCAGAGATAGGCTTAGCCCTTTGAGCATTGAAATGCCTGTAATCAAGATTATTGTTATTACTATTTTTATTATTATTAATGAAATAGTAATAAACACCTCTGAGCCAGAATCTCTTCATGGGATACACTGTCATTTTTGTCCTCATCCTTTCAGAAGGGCAGAATATTGTAATAGTGATTGGGCAGACTCTCCTTGCTTTCCCAGTCACAGAACTTTCCCTATTTAACATGCTATCCTCTCAAACTAATCTTTTTTTTTTCTTTGTGTGTGTGTAAAAAAAATATTCCTTTGACTGATGGCATAACTCAGTCTCCATCAAAATTAAAGCCACAGATTCCCCATAGCAGCCAAAACCACTGAGCAAGGGAGTCTGGCTTGGAAGGATTTAGAGGAGAGACATTTTGGGAACTCAGGTGTGAGATGCCTGGAAGGTGCTCATACTGTGGTGCAACTCAGCTGAGGGCCTTCTGGCTGTCATAAGTTGTGCTCCAGAGAGGAAGAGCTAGAGAATCATTGTTTCTGACAGGCAAGTCAATAAAACTGAAATTTGTTAGTTTTACATATCAGTTTAAGACACAATCCTAAAGCCAAGGTGTCTCATCTTGTGACAAGTTCAAAAAATATTTCACTAAAATCTGTTAGATGTCCGCTTTTCCCCAAGAATTAAGGTCCTTTCCACACATGAAGAGGTCCATACTTTCCACACTCTCTTGCTAGTTTTTCCCCACATTATGAAATAGCCAGCCAACATGAACAGAACATGCAGAGAGCGCCCATCTCCTTACCAGGTGCATATCTGGTTCATGTCTGAAAGGGACAGGAGGCAGCACCTGTCTTTTGAGAAGGACTGGTTTGGTCAGAAGCAAACTGGGATAGGTCAGTCCTGAAATGAGTCTATTGAGGACCGTAAGTACCTCCAGTTGACTCAGCTGACAAGTACAGGCATGTACACATGGCTTTAAGTCAAAAACTCTCTTGCATGTACCTTCTACATGGAGTGGGAGACAGCTCAGGTGCGAGTGCAGGTCCTCAGGGACTCTGCAGGAGCAGGCAGTAGCAGCCTGGCCCCAGCACTATGCCATGGGCAGAGTCCCCACCACTCTCTGCCTTTGATCACCCCTATGTTGCACTGAGGAGCCATTGGTGCACAAAGCTCCTGCACCCGTGCAGTGTCCCACAGCCAAGAGGAAAGTTTGGGTATAGCTGGAATATTTGGCCACTCTGATGTGCCAAGAATTTACTTTCTAACATTTTTAATGTCATTTCAGTTTGAAAGGTTTGGGAAGTCATTTCAGAAGAAGAAAAAAAGTATTTGGAAACATTTTTAAAAGGTCAAAATCAAAATAAATGTTTGGAAAATAAAAAAATCTGCTCACCCAGTCTGAAATGTTCATTTCCTTTGGATTTGCTGTGCATATTTTTTTTTTTTTTCCAGGGCTTCAACATTTCTTCTGTTCTGGTCAGAAAAGAATGTCAGATTCTGACAGTTCCTGTGGGGCAGAAGGAACCTCTCCCACTCTGCCCTTCTGTGTATGCAATGTTCATATGAGAAATGGGCCCTTGAATTGTACACCAGCTGAGCAATTTGCTTCCAAAAGGAAACCACCACCAGAGTAGAAAAAGATGTTGAGAACAAAAGTTATTGTTTAATGCGATAAAGGAAATCAGTGTTGAAAACAGCTTCCACTGCATGCCATCTCCTACAGCTCTGTCATCTGGAAACAAAGAGCCCACTCTCTCTCTTCCGCAGACTTGACTTAAAGCTTATCTTTCTCTTGGTTGTGTGTCACTTCAATTCTATGAATTTTATGCTCCCTGCAGTCTCTCTGACTTTGCTTGGCAGGTCCACGGGCAGGATATTTTTGTTACACATTTTCCAAAGCACAGTGGGCTACTGCTCCCTGATGCAGGCACTATACCAGTACAGATAATAAATAAAGAGGACCGTGCCAAGCTATACAACAGTTAGAACTTTGAAGTTTTCTTTCTTTTCTGTTTTTCTCATTGCAATTTTAATATAGCCATTGAGAAGTCAATATATTTCACCCTTGCTGCTCACTAAATATTCTCTGATCAGCAGAGATGTAGAGATGTTGAACACGCTTAAAGCAAGAACGAGAAACTGTTTGCCAAACAGATGTAGAACATTATTACTAATTTCTTGTTTTTCATCATTCCTCCTCAGTCAAAGAAAAAAAAAAAACAATTGAAGTCTGAAACTAGAAACAAACCTTACGGCATTTGGATTCTAAAGTAAAAGAGAAATGCGGAATCGGCCACCATCCTCCCATTTGTCCTTTAGCCTTCTTGTGTTTGTTGTCCTTGGTGTTATTTTTAAAGCATTTCTACCTCAGAGGTTATCTTTCGACAAGAAGGGATTTCTGAGGTGTTAGTGGTGCCCTCTCCATAACCCAGTGAAGGGAGTAGGCTGAGAAGGCTGTGATATCTCTGAGTATCCCACATAGGGATGTCAGTAAGTACAGGCTCAATTAACCTAAATGCAACAAAGCCAGGACAAATGCTGTTTTCCCCCTATAATGCAGGTTTCCAAATTCCCAGCAATGCTCCTCACACACTTGTGATGTCACCATGCATATTTTCAGAACTCCTGATTTTCCTTATCTTACAAGTCTTCTAAATCCATACCCAGTGTGATAGGGTTTCAGAGCTGCAACAAATGTTTGGCATTCCTAGAAGGAAGGATCTCATGTGCTGACACTGACACATCAGAGGGTGTTCAAAACGTGTGAACTCAAAATGATAAACATAGAGCTCTTTGTGCTTTGCCAGCCCCTTGCACCCCTAGTCATTCATGTTGGATTGTCAAACTCTGATGTCCAAGAAGCAAAAAATGGACTGAAGAGAAATCAGCTTTGGCTTTTCAGTGACTTCACAGCAGCTGCTGAGAGGCCATGCCCATTTTAGCTCACAATTCCTAATCTGCTGCCTGAGCTCTCCTCAAGTGTGGGAAAGGGGCTGAGGGCAAGGTGCCCCAGCTGGACCATATTCACCATGTGATCTGCATTGCTGTAGGCCTGGTTCAGGATCAGACCCTGATCTCTCCCTGAGTTCAGTTTTGTAACCAATTGAAAGTTTTGTGGCTGCACACTCCTCCCTCAGTTGATGCTAAAGGTGAGCAGTGCTCTGAGGTGAAACCTTGTTCAGCTAAAGGTGAAGAAAAATCTACTAACTTCACTACTTTAAGGCTTTAACCCTCATTTCTGTGTTCCAAGTATTTATATCGTCTTCTAAATAAGTAAAGGGTCTCCAGCCAAGAGACAAACAGCTCTAAGGTCTCAAAGTGGATCAGAAGCTCCCTCAAAAGCCGTGCACTTGCCCAGGGATGCTGCAAGAGGTTCTGCAAACAGCAGCACAACAAGAAGCCAGAGGAGGCTGCCAGAGATGGAGGTGGTTTGGGAGGAGGTTAGAGGAAGATGAGGTGAAGACTTTTCTCTAAACTGTGTGAAAGTTCATCTGGAAAGTGGGTGAAAGTTGAGGGCTGTGCTGCTTTTATCCAAGCCAGATTTCCTAACTTCTCTCTCCATGTGCAGAATTATTTTTCAGTTACTATTTCCTTTCTTCCCTTTTGCTGCTTGCAGTTATCCTGAAGGACATTCAGCTATTTTCAAAACTTTGAGCTTCATTGCCAAGGTGGGTTTTGGGAAAGGCCACAGCCTTACTTTCATCCACAAGCAGTGTGGCACAGTTAGAGCAGATCTCTGGAGTGAGCTGGTGCTGAGGACCCAGCCTCACCCATACAGATGCTGAGGGTTCCTTTCAGTCAGTCCCAGCCTGGCCAGTTGCCCATTAGGTGGCATGCACCAGGAATGGTGTTGGGCAGAACCTCTCCCCATAGGCTTGCCCAGCTGAAGCTTCTGCAGAACAAACCTCAATGGGTTGTACCTGGGGAAGGCACAATCACTTTGTGATTTTGTGTAAATTGCAGCAATTAGACAGCCCTCTCTAAGGTTAAGGACTAGCTAAACTTGTTCTGACTTCTCTTCCATGTGCTTGCTGCCTCCTTGTCCAAGAGTGGATTCTCAACACTGAGTAGAGTTCAAAACATTCAGCTTGAATTACCAAAGCCTTTTACTAGAGCTGTCAAGACATAACTCCTGGGCTTAAGCTGGAAATGTGTTGAATAGGAAATAAGTATTCCATGTTCTGATCCTACAAATGCCCATGAGTCATTAAATCTAAGAAAGCTGCTCGTGCACATAACCATTTGCAGAACTAGGTCCCCAAAAAGGATCTTCATGGTAATGATCAATAAATAATGGATAGAGGTCCAGTGTAGAAATTTGGATGCTTATTATACACTTATGTAAACCTTTTGAATTGACATCACTTGGCTGCAAATATGCAGCCTAAGACAACAGAAAGTGTTGTAGCACTTCTACTATTAGTCAGACCCCTGAAGAGCAGAGAGCATCACGGAGAAGAAAAAACACTGGAAATGAAACAAACCAAACTTTGCTGAAATAGCAATAAAAGCTTGTTGCAGATGGAAATAATATGATATATTACCAGAAATGATTAACCTTTCCAGGTCCATCGCAGTCAACACTTTGGCATGTTTGTAACTTGAATACTCTCATCTGAAACTGAACATGTCACCGCTCTGGCTCCTGAGCGCAGTCATGCTGCTTCCAGTGTCGTACTGGCTGGTGGCATCTGTCCTACCATGCTTCCAGGACACTGTGGCAGCTGATCGGCAGCTGGTGCATGTGTTTCACAGTCAGAACCATGACCATAGGTACAAAGCATATAAGGAAGAAATCACAGGTCTAAATAGGCAGTTCAGCTTAATGAAGGGATACAGTATTTTTCTTCAACTCTCACTGACTTCATACAGCCAGCATTTCACCCTAAGTCTGTATTTCCTTATCACTTTCCCAGTGCAATTTTGGATACAGCTACATCATGATGAAGAACTCTGTAATCTTGCATCTGGAGATGGGACCCCTCACAAGGGAGCATATTTGTCCCTCAGAGCAGCGCAGTTGAGGAATCCCGGAAGAGTGATACAGCTCCCTTAAGTGCCAGAAATTTCATAGACTTTGTCATGTGCATTGACCATATGGATGTAGGAAAGTTGAAAAGAAGTTAAAGATCCAGTCTGAGAGCACTATGTCTGGTGCCCACAGGGAGGAAGTGCCTGCCCAGCAGCCTCTTCATGGATTTTGCTGTATGGATAAGATAAATGTTCTGTTTCCTTTACTTTCATCCTTTGAAGTTTGGTGGTTAGTAGTTTAAAAATTTATTGGTTTTTGTGGCTTGACATATTTTACTTATTTTTAAAACTGGTTTCTACATCCCTCTGTTGCCCCCCTCCTCAACTCATGAGAGGAAACAAAACACAAGTACTGAAGGCTATTTAGTCTGATGCTCTCATGTCTACCAGGATAAAGTTAGTGACTCATTTAAGCGTGAGCAGAGTCTGCCCAATGACAATAAAGAAGGCCAGAGACACCACCACTGCCTGAGCAGAAGCACTGCCAGCAGAATGAGGGAAGTAACTACTCCTACTCAACACTCAGTAGCCCACATCCAGAATACTGTGTCCAGTTTTGGATGGCCCAGTGTAAGAAAGTGATCAATAATCTGAAGAATTTTCAGTGGAGGGTTACAAGTATAACCAGGACTGAAGTGATTGCTTTATGAGAAGAGGTTTAGGGGCTGGGATTTTTCAGCCTTCAGAACAGACAATTTTGGGGAGAAAGAGGATGGAGACAAGCTTTATACAGTGGTGGATGATAGGAGAATAAGAGACATCAGGCATAAGTTGAAATAAAAGTGATTCAAGTTGGATGTATGGAGAAGCCCTTTCACCCTTCAGAGAGTCAGGCAAGGAAAGAAATTGCCCAGAGAGGCTGTGGAGTTTCTTCCCTTGGGAGTTTTCAAGATCAGACTGGGCAGCCTGCTCTGACCTCAGCATGCTCCTACCTCGAGCACATGGCTGGGTTAGAGACCTCCTGAGGTCTCTACCAGTCTGAATTTTCCTGTGATTCTATGACAAGGGAAGCCTGGTATTTTGAGAGATTCCCCAAGGCAAGCCTGACCGCTGAACCTTCTGTGAGCTGCTCATCACCTGTTATATCCAAAGTAAAAAGAGAACATAGTGCATTGTGTCAAGGACTGACAGGGTGACAGATAGACATATTGCTAAGGCTTGGACACAAGTGGAGGAGCCCTTCTCTTCATGTCTATGCAAAGTTTGTACATTAAAGCAATGTCTATTTCAGGTGTAGCAGCAAAACTTTTATCACTAGTGACTATTTGGGGGGGGGGCATTCTGAATTGGGTTGGGTAATTAATAATTAATTATTAATTAAGACATCAATTGTTCTACAACCAACATCAGTGATAATGACTTAAAAGAAATATTATCTTCCAGTATCCCTTCATTGGGATGTTTTTGGAAATAGTTAGCTATTAAGACATTAGAGATTCACAGACATTATAGATCTTAAAAGGTATCTTATATTGCCCACTACTTGGTAATTAAATAAAAAATTAAAACATTTGGTCCAGACACATTGATACATAATAATCTCTTAGACTGATTTACTAACTCTACCATAGAGTTTCTTTTTACTACTTGTAGTTTTATTAAATTCCTGGCACTGAAGCAAAGGAGAATAATAATAATAGCTGGTAACTGTTAGTATCCAATTTAATTTCGTTCTGCCTATTGTAAACTCATCCAAAAGTGTCTCCTTTAGAATTTCTGGTGGTCTTTTTTAATTCCATCCAGTGCATTACACTACTAGCTGTGGCTAATGTGGAGATAGAAGTACATACAAGGATAGAGAGAAGTATGGTATGGAAGTCTAAGAGTCAGGAACAGAATTATGTACATATTGTAAGGATTTATAGATGAGGAAACAGTGACATTAATTTTAGAGGAGAGACTGGCCTCACTTGACTTTTTAAGGTATTTAAGAGAGCCAGCTGTAACTCTCCTTGGGACACTTTCATGACGTTTTTTTCCAGTTCATATAAGATGCCAAAGCAGTTCTTCTGTTGGTTGCACTGTGATATTTCCAGGATCCTTGAATTTATGAAACACAAAGTTTAGACATTCTAGCAAGAAAATGATATCTGATAACACTGCCAAAGCTGTGTCCTGTACTGTCCAGCAACATATGGAGGACTAGTGACAGAAATATGATCATGTTCGTACTGACAAGTCAACAGAAAGGGTGAAATGTCCCCACCACTACTTTTTTGTTTGTTGGTTGGTTTGTTTCTGTTCTCTGCAGTCATATAGATATCCTAGGTATAAAGCAAGTTGTCTTCTGTTCTGACCTCCGGAAATGCCAGGAACTGCTAGGAGGTGATTTACCTGGGTTTATGACAGACTGTTGTGATGCGCTCAGCCCTGTACTAGTTCATCCCTAGAGGAGGACCCTGGCTCTGCAGCTGGTAACTTGCTCTATCAGCCAGTAGAAATGACACCTTGCTTTGCAGAGAACTTTCTGTGGGCTCAGTCAAAACTGGTGCTTGGTGCATTACTGACAGCTTGAAACTATCATGAACAGAAGGTGGGGAAAATTTTTTTGTTTGTTTTTTGTTTTTGCTTTTATTTATTTTTTATTTTTCCCCACATCTGATGGTGTTAATAAGAAAATTGAATTGCCTCTGTAGTTCCCACTGGAGTCTGTATCAAGTATAATGCTCTTTCATGGAAATATTCCTCACCTCTGCCCTGAAGGAAACATCACATTTCAAAAGTATACGTGTATTCAGGTAGCTCAGCATTTTGCTATCAGAGGATGCTACCTTCAGATCAGATCTTTTGTATCTAGTGGATTCCTAGTGAGACTTACGATGGATGAGAATGTTGGGCTCTTCAGGAGGTCTCTGCACCGCATGACACTCCAAAGGGTTTACTGTTGTCCTTCAAAGTGCCAAATGGTATTTAATGTGGGTCTACATTTCAATGGTATTCTAGCTTCTGTATTATATCCATGAAGTGGAAAATGTACAATAGTAGTAGAACCTATAAACCTCAGAAAATCTACCCTTGCTTCCAGGAGCTAACAGAGATCTTAGTAGGATGTCTTACTTGCAAAGAGAAGTAACGGGGCTTGAAAAGCACAGGATTAGAGCTGCCCAGTACCAGCTGGTGCAGCTGGCCATAGTCTGGATAACAAACATAGGAATCTGCCTTGAACGTTCTGGCTCTGTTAGATCTTCTGTCTTTTCACTCTCAAACCTTTCTTGTCCTTCATAGGCTTGAGAAAACTCTTCTAAGTGTGGATGAGGGAGCAATACTCCAGAACTTACAGTACCAGGTTCTGTGTATTTTGGAATGCCTTTTCAGCAGAAGTGGAACCACTGAAACTCTGAGCCAAACTGATGATTTTTCATTGCTCGAGGGCTTTCTGAGCCTGCCCCCATTGGAAATGGCAAGGCTTAGGAATGTAACTTTTAAAATTTATTTTCAGTTCAAAACTTCCAAACACTTTTCCAGTGCTCTTTGGGAAAAAAAAAAAAAAAGACACTTCCGTTCTTAAAGCTTTACTAGTAGTGGGGAAAAAGGAATGAATATTGGCATATAAATAATGTGTGAATTACAACAAGGGTAAATTTAAATTAAGTGTTTTTTTTAATTTTCAACTCACTGTACTTTTGTCCTTTTTTTTTTTAGCTCAGCAGAACATTTAGCCAGCTCAGATGTTTCCTCAGGGACCCATAAAAGCTCTACAGCCCAGAGCAAGCCCCATAAAATAAGTAAAATCTCCCAGTGTAACGTTCTGCCTCCCTCCCACTCAGCAATTAACTCTTCTTCCTCTCACTTACATACAAGTCAGCTTCCCACACAGTTAATGCCAAGTTTTCTGCTACTTATTTTTCACACCAACCTCAGGAGAAGGGGAAGGGATTTGTAACCACCCTCTCCTTGGACTATTCTGGGTCCTTCTCATCTTCAGGTCTCTCTTGGGACATCTGCAGTCTGATACTGGCTTGTCTTGATTTCTCAGCCATAGGACACTCAAATCTACATCCTTTCAACAACTTCGCAGATAAGAACATGTCCTACCCAACCTATGTGCTCTCATCCCCCTGATTACCACCTATGCTACTTATTTAGAAAGAATTAAACACTTCAGTTCCTGAAATCAAAATTCAGGTGAAAGTCTTGGCGTTCATTTGGCAGAACTTTAGCCTAGCTCCAGGAACAAAGAAAGGTTATAGTAAAACTCCATGGTCTCAGATAACTCACACATTTCCCTGTGACTTAGCCCCAAATCTTTTCTAGCTCCCATTCATCCTTTGCTCTTGATGACAGACCTGCAGCACCTCTCTTTGAACACACACATTAGCCTTGTTAATCATATTTTTGCCGCTGGAGGATGAGGAATGATTTATGCTCTACATTTCACTTTCCCACAATTATAATTGCTTAGTGACTGAGTTTGTTTGCTCAGAAAAAATACAGTGCAGTTTATTTTAAAGACCATATGCAAGAGCAAAGTATAAAATGCTGGTAACTGTGCAGCACTTACAAGATAGAGTTCCCCCTTTAGCATGTTCATATGAAGTATTCATCACATAACATCATAAAAAATATTTGACACTGACTAATTGTTCTCAGAAACAGCAAAGTCTCTTCAGTAGCTGGCTTCCAGCCCCTCTACAGCTGGCTAGCTACTGCTGGTTTTACAGGGACAAACTGGATGAGTAAATGCATGTGTCTGAATGTGGCCTATTCTACACTCAGTATAAAAATCTAAAAGCTTTGGAAGACAAATCTTTGAAATCTTTGAAAAGAATCAAGACATGTTCAGATGTGGATGCACCATTTCTTGAGATACTGTCTGGAGTTCAAGACCAGGTTAAGCATCCCATGTTGAGATAACCAACACATGGAATATCCACACAACAAGGGAGCCAAATGTGAATCTGGCACCGTTCATCAGCTTCTCTGTGGTTGTTCCAGACATTAAAATCTCAGTTTCCCACCTAAGTGGAAGAATTGTGATTCATTTGGATTTGAGTGTCTCCATCTAACCATATCTGTGCATTCTGCCATGTATTATTTCCTGCTAGATCTACTCAGATCTTGAGGAAGAATCACTTCACAGTTCATCATCATAAGGCACAAAAGAATATAACAGTAGCCAAATAAACATTTCTCATGAAATAGGACAAGGCATTGATAATGTGCATGAAGAGAAGGCACGAGAACATTTGCTGTGTGAGTAGAACAGAGTCCTAGAGTCAGTAAGAACTGGAGGAAATAGCTTATGTGGGGAGGCTTTGCATCCACTTACATGGCAGCATTCATTCTTTCTAAAATGCAGATTTTCTTGTGGTCACTTCTAAACCTAAAAATAATGAGTCTCTGAGATGAAGCACAGCAGAGGCATCTCCACTGATGCACCATGCTGGCATACTGACATGGCTGCTCTGCATTACTGGCAGCACATGGAGGCAGAAACTGCAATTTGAACCCAATACAGTCATTTAGTTTATTGCATTTGTAAACAGTTTGTTGTTCAATTTTGTACACCAATTCAAACTCAAGACCACTAAATGTTCCTCTCCTGAGGCTGACAGCTGATGCGAGACCATAATTCCAATGCATTTCTGAGGCAACCAACTACTCCTATTTAATGCCCTATTTTAACAGGAAACCTCAGATTTCAGAAGGCGTATTTTGCATTTTCAGGAAGTGAAAACATCTTCTGCTATCACCTAGGGAAAGATGTGGGGATTATGAAGCTCCTCTTTCCCTGTGTCTGTTAGCAGATGGCTGACCTACACCCCGTGTCTCTAGGAGCCTATGATTCTGGCTGTTAGTTGAGTTCCTGCTGAAGGAATACAGATGCGTGTGTGCAAAACATGCAGATCCTGTACCAGAGATATTTCAGGCTCAATGGCAATTACAAAAACAAAAGGTTGTGGAAAAGACATGAGAAGATTAGAAACAAGATCCAATGTGAAGCAGTTTTGCTTGTAACTGGACTTTGTAAACAATGCACCAGCCTCCCAGAAGAGATGAGACTTAAAGGAACCCATGGACAGATTTTGATCCACTCTGAAGGATCCCCAGAGTCACTGAATCTAGCCCTGTGAAGCGTCTTAAAGTGGTGAAAATTCTAGATGATCCTTTTTATACTTGCCTAATTGCGTAAAGCAACATTAAGACAGATCTGCAGAAATACATGTGGTGAATCTTGTGGTAAACGCTGGAAAATGGCTGACCAGTTGAGATATGGACAGTTCAAAGAAGCTCTGACCTAACCTGGATCATCTCAGTGCCAAAAGCAAGAGTGAAAACTGGGTATCAGAAATCTCACTGTTTCCTACCAGAGGAAGATTTCCCATCACCTTGGAAGTCATGTCATGCTTTTCAGAAAGACCAGTTCTGAGCCTTTGCAGACAGAGTAGTAGAGTATCTGTCAGGGGACCTGGTGGGCTGCATGGATGCTCTGTGTAGTTTACTAGTAGGCAGTTTTGAAAAGTAAACATTCAGAGCCAGAAAGTACTAAAAAAATAAAAATAAAAAATTGCAGAGATAAAAATAACCCATTGACTTCATAACTTAGAATTAACAGACACATCTTCATTCCAAATAGTTATCTGATTGTCAGGTTATGCTGCCTGAAACCAGTACTGACACTTTTATTCACTGTGTAGGTTGCGCTTTTCTCTCCTTCAAGGGGCAGAAATGGTAACATTCACAGCTTGGACCCATTTTCTCTTGTTTGTTCACTGCTGATTAACAGTGTAAACTGAATAGGATCTCTGCTGACTTGTATTTATATACTCTATTGTTTGGTTAGAGAAAAAAACACATGCACATCTACCCTTCGCAGCCTGTGGACCGCTCTTATCCATGTGCTGGTGCCTTTAGGCAGCTCTGCCTGTAAGGGTGTCCATATCACATGGGCTTGGGTTCTGATCCTGCCCTACCATGAAGGACAGGACTGTCAGCATACGCCTGTGGAGGCCTGGAGGGACAAGGGGTGCAGCTCTGCAGATGTCCTCTTCCTTTCTGAAAGCTGTCTCAACCAGAAAGCAGGGGAACCAGGACCTTCTGAGAAGCCATTTGGAACCGCCCCTTCCTTCCTCACCACAGCCTATCCAGGAATGCCAGCCTTTCAAGGCTGGACAAAGCACTCCTCACCTGGTCTGATGGCACACACAGCCTGGTGGAAGGAGCTGACCTGATGGTGTGTGATCAGAGCCCGCGGGCCTGCTTGATGAAATGTTGAAAGCAATTCACTGAGCAGAAACACTATTGCAATTATATTCCAGAAGAATTTGAAAGTACATTTTCCCTCCTAGAAATGTTCAGTGATGTTTTTGCTTCTACTGCAAGATAAACCGGTTCTTGCTTCCCACAGAACTTCAGGGCAAAATCACAGAGCCGGCAATTTCAAGAGCAGTATCTCCTGAGAAAGCACAGCAGGAGGGCATTGTCTATTTGCACTTTGTCTGGTTCTACTTATAACCTTCCAATCCTGCAGATGTAACAGACCATAAATTTTGTGAGGAACGGGCAGTCTTTCTAAAATGTTGTTTCTAAGGGCTGGGAATGGACTTTGCTGCACCTGAATCAAAACTGGGCTCCTGTTAATACTGTTTTCTGGCTGTGCATGTGAAACGCTGAATGTACATGCCGTCTGCACTGCTGCCACTCGTCTCTGTTGCAGGGAGCTGCTAGAAAGTCTGGCCAAATAGCATCTCCTGCCATCTAGAGGCTTACTGCACACGTGTGAGGGTATCACCAACACTCATGTGTCACCTGCTCCCCAGAGGCAGCTGTGAGCTTGCACAGATCGTATTTGGAGAAACGTGCAGGAACAACTCACAGTGAGAAGCCAAGCTCAGAAATTCTTCACAGGAGTCCAGAAGACTTCTCTCTTTTCTTTTGTTCTCTCACAGCCTTCCTTACAAGTGCTTACTTCCTTTTCTGTGAGCCACTTTGCAACTTACATTTAGAAAAAATCCATCAACAAAAAATGTTTCTTTTTTTCTTTGTTGTGTTTTGAATAGCATTCATTTCCAAAAAGAAAAGTATGACATTATGGTCTTGTAGACAGATTTAAAGGTGCTGATTTCCCATAGCAAGGGAATATTTTCTAGCACATCTCTATGGAATGACAAATTCAATGACAATTATGAAAATCTTCAGGTTTGGAGTTCCCTTCACCTCTCTGGGCTGCTGCTCCTGTGCCTGATCACACCCATATTAAAAACAGTTTCCGAAAACTTCACCAAACTGCCCCATGTTGCAGTTTGTTTCTATTGTGCTCCCTCCTTTCACAGTGTGCCTCTGAAAAAAAGTGTGGATCCATCTTCTTTACAGCCTCATTAGGATGTTGGAGATACCAGTTAGATCCACCTCACTGCCATAGCTTCCCTCCCCAGGACCAAATAACTGAAGCACTCAGCATCTCCTGTACATCTTGTGCATATTCTGCTCTGAGTCCTTCCCACCATGGCCATCCTTTTCACCAACAGCTGCACTGAAGTGGGCACAGTGATGTGGTACAAGTCCTGTGGGAGTATTCCCAGCTTTATGAGACATGAAAGTATGATGATAAAGGAAGCTGAAATACAAGGCATGGCTTTGTTTTCAAATGTTGCTAGCTCTGATCTCTCAGGCAGGCTGGCTGCTCTCCAGGGGTGGGATTTTTCAGACAATTGCTGATGCCAGCCTCATCTCAGGAGGAAGCAGAGTCACACTGCTACAGCACTGACCTCATTCCCTTCTCTTTACCTCATTCTCTTCTGGTGGAGGAAGGCAGTTTTTCACAAGGATCTGTATCTGCCAGGCTGCAAAAAAGGACATGGGCTTTGGGGATAGGAAACCATGAAATTTCTTGTAGGGAGAAACCACAAGGAGCATTCTACATTGTTCTGTGGGCTGGGTTACCTCCTGCCAGGGCCTTCAATTATCTTTCCAAGTGACGCCCAATGCTTCCTTCATCACCAAAGAGCTCTTCCTGGGTCTGCATGCTGGGCTTTGGCTGCCCCCAAGAACTCTTGGCATTTCTCACATGCTGACAATTGTTCCTGCTGCCTTCGAGGCAAAAATGCCAATTCTCACAAAAAATATGGTGCAGCGAGCAAAGATTAGCATCTGGAACTGACCAGGGTCAGACAATGCTTCAAGCAACTTCTCTGCCTCTCTCTTCCTCCCCACCCCTTCTCCCGCTGTGTTTTTCTCCCTTTATTTGCTAGCTCTATAGAATTCCCTACCAGGCAGGGCCCTCACATCCCTCCACCCTGGAGTGACTTGGACAAGAGACAGTGCCGGAAAAATCTGTGTATTCCCCTACAAGGATCCTCCCTCTTTTCCATTCCATTCCCTCAAGGATTGCTCAGAGGAGAAGACAGGGTTGGTGCAACACCACTCGGAGCCTGTGAAGGGACATGGTATTCACCAGTCTGACGCCAAGGGTTTGGAGACCAGACACAAATGTGAATTTGCCAGCGGGAGGGGCATGGGAGGAGAGATGGAGGGAAAGACCTACCCCTCTTTCTTTAGCAACATCTACAGCAGTGCAATGTTCCCTTTTAGATAGTGCAGTCACAAAGCTGCACAGATATTTTGATAACATAAGGTTTTACCTGGCACATGGGCACACTGTTTGTCCTACTGCTTGTTCTGTGAAGCAGCAGACCAGTGTATCATGGGGACAGTGGGGAAAGGAGGCAGCAAAAGGGAGGATGGCTTCCTGGGATCAGGGCAGTGCCAGAGCCTGAGAAAGAGGATTGGAAGAGAAGTGGCTTTCCTGACTCATGCCTTCAGTTTCCTCTTTCTGATTCCACCACCTTGTAGATAAACAATGAGCACTGTTCAGAAATAGTATCGTCCAGATACAGTATTGTCTCTTCAGAGAACTACCTATTATCACAGTAATGTGCTACCTTGTTCATGGGGTAAATGTGTTGATCAGATCAATTCACACAGGTGACTTATCCTTACTCTAGATGGAGGGAACATATTGCATGCTACAACTACCTGAAGGAAGGTTTTGGTAGGCCAGGCGTTGGCCTCTTCTCACATGTAACTAGCAACAGGACTAGAGGGAATGTCCTCTAGTTGTGCCCAGGGAGATTCAGGTTGGATGTCAGGAAATATTTATTTTCCAAAAGATTAGTCTGGTGCTTTAACAGGCTGGTGGTGGAGTTATAGTCCCTCGAAGTGTTCAAGAAACATTCAGATGTTGTACTAAGGGTCACGGTTTAGTGGAAAATATTGGTGATAGGTGAATGGTTGGACTGAATGGCCTTAGAAATCTTTTCCAACCTTGGTGATTATATGATACCATTGCATCTCAGGTGTTTTTCTCTTGTGTCCTGCTGCTGATTTGGTGCTGGTTGGCTTAGCCTCATCGAAAATTTACACTGGAGACTAAAAACAGGCAATGTCCTCCACCCCTTCTCCCCAGCACTTCCCAACTATTCCTCAGCTGAGACCGTGGGAAAAAATTATACTCCGAGCTATTCACTCTGAATGGGACTGCCCAATTCAACCCCTGAATAACAATCCCTGAATAGGGTTACCCCACCTCAGGGGTATTTCCAGCAGGAGATGGAGGAAACAGATCTCTGTATATGAGGAAATCAAAACCTACCCACGGTCTTCAAGAGTAAAAATACAGAATGCATTGACCGTAGAAGGTAATATTGATCTTCAAAGAGTAAGCCAGACGATGACTGGTGAAACCAGGCACTGCTCTTCCAAGTCAGTGGCAGAAGCCCTGTTCATCACTCATAATGAAGACTGGGCTCCAGGCCAAGCTATGATTTTGATTTAATAATGGAAAAACTATGTTTTATTATGGGATGTCTGCCCTAGAATCATGACAAGTCACTGAATAAATTATAGTGGAATAGATCTCTGCAGTACTTATATTCAATCCGTTGTTCACAAGGATCCCAAGTCCTCTTCAGCAAAGCTGCTCCCTAGAAATTAAGTCTCAGCCTGTATTGCTGCAAGGAAATACTCCATCTCACACTCCGGACTTCATTTCCCTTCGCTGAACTTCAAGACACTCCTGTCAGCTCATTTCTCCAGTCTGCCAAGGTCTGTCGGAACAGCAACTGCCTCCAATGTGTCATCCGCTTCCCAACCCCAGTTTAGTATCAGCTGCAAGCTTGCTGATGGTGCATGCCTTCCCATCATCCAAGTCATTAGACAGTACTGCTCCCAGTACTGGACTCAATAAGTCATTTGGACTTACTGATGTCAACCCTTTGAGTTCAGTCCCTTGAAAAAAGTCAATACCTCTTCTCCTAATGAAGACTTCAAAGAAGTGAGTAAATTGTCACATATTCAGGTTGCTTGACACAGATGACCAAAAAGGATGGAATAGAAATGGAACAATGTATCATAGGTTTATTAGGGGAAGAAGGTGTTTTCCAAGACCAAAAATTTGGCACTGTATAGAAGCAAAATCTGAGAACAATTAAAATATTAAAACTCATTTCACCTTGAAAAATAAAATGTTCTCTAATCACTTTGGTTCCTCTTCTCCCCGTACAATTTACAAAAAGTACTCAAAGGAACTCAAAAGGTGTTAGTGCTATGGTAAATGTAAGTTGGAAGGAGACCTGGGCTGTCAGAATAGCGGAGACTTACTAATATAAACAAAGGAATTGAAGTGTTACAAGGAAATGTTAAGACTACAAAAGTTACTTAGTAAACAGTTAGTGCTAGATTGCCCAGGAGTACCTAAATCTTACATTATTAGAAGCCTACAAATTATAGCTTTCAGCCGTGTCAGCTTTAGCTTTCTGATCTGGATGGAAGAGATTATAAGCATTTTAAAGGAAGTGCATCCCAATTTGTCTTAGGATGGATCAAAGTCAGAGGAGTTTCCTGCTATTTGAATCTTGTAATAGCTTGGTGGCTTTGGCTTCCTTTTGGAAGACAAATAAGTTAAGAGCAGTTTTCCATTTGCAAGTTACCTGTCCCATGCCACCACAGAGTGAAGTGAAACATAAGGAAGGAGCAAAGAAATAAATAATACACTCATTTGATGAAAATTGATTGAAGAAAGGTTGCACTAAACCTGTCCGTATCTCAACCTACAAGCTTATAGTATTTCCCTCCCATGTTATTGAGGAGGTAGAATGAGAGTGGTGTGGTGAAGCTTAGCTACTTAATGGCGTTAGACCACCACACTGTATGGGACAGAAAGTTTAATTGATGGTGATAAACTGCTGGATAAATGTTTCCACTGGAACATATGTTGCCACTCTAATATGGACAGAGCAGTAGATTCCTCTTGAACATTCAGTCCATAGGTTACCAAGGCAATGGGACACAGGTGTCTAATCAATAATCCATATGTCAGATCAAGAGTACTCACAAGAAGAATATAGCTCTTTCCTTGGTTAATATATTGTGCATAGTAGTATTTCAAAGAATTAACAGCACCTTTTACATAAAAATTCCAAATATATTTATCTAGTGAACAAGAAAATCTCAGCATCTCTAAGCAATACTTCTGCAGATGTACAGTACTGTATTTATATAGATATACATAGATATATATATATATCAAAGTGAATTTACACTGTGACCTGGTGATTAGACCAGCAGCGAGTGAACCCACAAGAACCCACAGAGTAAGTCTTCAGGAAAACAGATTGCCTTTGGCGAGCGGCCATCTATGAGACATGACTGCATAGGGAAGCCCTGGCAGCACCCGCTGCTGGCAACGAAGGACAGTTTAGCATTCCATTCAGCAAGCACAGCATGCTTAAGTCATTCCTGCAAGATATAAGAAACTTCCACATTTTCATGGCTAACACAGTTCTAGTTTTCACAGGTCACGCGTGTTGCAACCACCTCTCTCTGCCTTAATAATCCAGAGGAGGAAGGTAGTACACCAAACCTAGATCCTGTCCATGCTTCCAAGTGGAAGTCAAGCAGTACCAGAGATTTAGAGATTTAGGCTTGTGAAGTCAGGACCACATCTGGTTTCGCAGGGGTTTCTTGAGCAGATGGTCTTCACTGGTGTGCTTAATTTCTGTTTGCTTTTCTTTTTTTTTTTTTCTTTTCTGACTCAGCTGCTCACAGTCCTCTGGTAGAAATCATTTAAAAAGCATAGTCATCCTGTCCTGCCTAAAATGGGAAAGCAGACTGCTACCATTTTCCTGGGATGGGCACACCACACTCATACCAGCCCACGTAGTAGTAGGGTGTAGTATATCCAATGCGTCCAAATGATACAGGCTCCTGGCGGTACTGGCGATAATATCCTATAGGGAAAAAGACAGAAATCTAACAAAAGTGACAGACACAGTGGGAGTCAATCCTACAGTCCAAATGAAAGCATACAAGCTGTCTGCTAGTGAGTTTTATCAAAAGGATATTTGTTAGTCCTAGTATTTGGCCTAGGTCTTACTTGAATGATTTAACTCTGGTCTTTTATATTTCCTGTAGTTTTGATTGGTTTTACTGCTCAAAATCTTTTCAGCTATTGTGTAATGCTGTGGTCTGCCAAAGAGCTTCTGCATTTCACTCCAAAGGTGGCTATATTTCAGCAGCTTTTATGAAGTTTGCAGATTAGTTTAAATATGTGAAGTACTCTGGGGCAAAAAATACCATCAGATCATATTATCTCATCGGGCTCAAGAGACTACCAATAAACATCAGCTTTTCACAAAATAAAAAGGTATCATTTCATGCAGTAAATACAAAGTTAAGGCTTTTCTGCCCATCTGGTAGTCTTCTTCATCCATAGAAAGAATGCAACTGCTTAATGCATTAGGAGAGGCTCAGCATTCTTCTCTGCATAGCTTGTGCACTGGAATATCTGAAACACTGATATGTTGGGCCAAAAACATAATTCCTGTGCGCTCTTTATCTCTGTCCCCTAGACCTAGTGATACATCATTCCTCATTTTCCTACTGAACAGAGAAATGCAATACTTCTCAGGAATATATAAACATCAGTGACCAGTTCAATTTCTTCCTGGTAACATCACTATGAAGAGAATATCAACAAATAGCATGGAAAACATTAAAGCCAGCTGAATAATTTATATCAACCGATTCTTTTAAAAGATTGGCTGAATGTCATGATTGAGTTTTCTTTTGTGGAGTAAGCCATCAGCCTGTTGGCTGTGTTAGTTGAGCAGTGTCTCAGAAGAGCTCCTTCAAAGTGACAATTTTGACTTGGAAAGAAGTTTTACCAGGCCAGAATAAAAGTGCTGCAGTCTGACCTAGACACAATCCTGTGTATTTTGTACTGAATGAATTGTTCAGAAACCACTTGCAGAGTAGACTGTTGAGCTGTAGCTGTCCTTTGTGTCAAGTGGAAGAGTTTCTGCTCTTGGATTCAATAAAGCTGGTCTTAAAAATGGGGAGAAAGATTTTATAAGCGTATACAATGTCTTTCTTCCTTCCTGTTTTTACACTTTGTTCATGTAAAATTATTTGTATGATGTGCCCTTCTTTCTCTTTCTTCCTGTGCCTGCTTCCTACCCCTTAACCCTATAGATAGAGTGACAGGCACTTGACCAGTATCTCTCTCCCACATCGCCATACCTCTGATAGTGGGCAGGGCTTCAATGTACGACTGAGGTCCCGTTCTTCCATCGAGGTGTGAATCCACAAACTGGCAATGGTCTTCACCCCTTCCCCAGCTATCCCCAATGCTATAGAAGGTATCTGAAGAGTAAAAGACACATTATTTGATTCAGCATTATTTTTGTTTGAGATGCTCTTCTACCACTTGGGAAACAGATGTGAAAGATAGCAGGAAATATATTACAGTTAAAAACACATCACCACCCATGAACAAACAGTGGCTGAAAAGAGAGAAAATACCACTTTCACATTACAGAAATAGAAATCATGGAAAAGATAAATGTTTTATAACTCAGTAAGGAACATTCCCCGTTTTTCAAGTTTATAGACATTGTACCACAGATGATAGGTACAGAGAATTTCATTGCAATACACGAAACACAATTGCATAATCTGCAAAGCCATTGAGACTGCAGAATCACAGAATGGCCCAAGTTGGAAGGGACCTCAAGGACCATGAATCTCCAACCCCCCTACCACAGGCAGGGCCACCAACCACTCTGTTTAATACTAGACCAGGCTGCCCAGAGCCCTATCCAATCTGGCCTTGAACACCTCTAGGGACAGGGCATCCACAACCAATCTGGGCAGCCCGTCCCAGCACCTCACCACTCTAAGAACTTCCCCCCTGACATCCAAATGACTGCAGTACCCCAGATCAACCACATGGAAAGTTTTGTTCATTATCCCTCAGCAAATACATCCATACAGGAACTACTGTTAACCCATGGGAGTACCGCTCCTCAACCTCTGTGATACCAGTCTTTCCTCCTCCGTTCCCATCTGGATCTGCTTCAGAGATCTCAAGGGCACATTGTTCTGTTTAGCCATGTGCAACCAGTGATCACCTGTCCACGGGGCAGGTATGGATCTTCCCAGGAAGATGTGTGGGGAGCAGTACACTGCTTTCAAGGGACAAAGCACAATGTCCCCCTCAGGGTAAAAATGTGCATATGTTTTTCAAGTGAAAATTTCTGCTCTGTCTCAAGAGTTCTGCCTGAAATGCTATTGTAGGAAGAAAATGCGGAGGGGCAAGGCAGCCTGGCTATCATACTGAACCTTCTTGAGAAGACTCCCAGATAACCACCACACAAGACTCAGCAAGAAGTTAAGAAGGTGAGAAGGTGGCAATGACATCAAGTAATCATATAGCAGGAAGATTATCTCAGTGCCTACCTTTCAGGTCATCACTGAGGTAAATCTTATACCTTAAGGAGTTACAAAGAACCACTCCTACAAACTTGCGATACCACGTTCGCTTCACGTACTGTTTGCCACTGCAATCTGAATAGGTGGGGTCATACTTGAAAGTGAATGGGATCCAGATAGGCTCACCACCTTGGAGGAAAAAAAATCAACATTACGGACAGACATTAGCAGTTTTAAGTAAAAACTCACTGAATTTATTAAGAGACTTCTGTACCTAGTGATACTTAGTTTCTTTTCTAAAAAAGGCTGATGGTAGTTCTGACAGTGACACTGCCTAAATAAATACAGCCATCTGCACTTTAACCCAATGTAGAAAGCTTATCTCTTTTGGTAAGCAGATGTTCAAAACTCTATGCTGGCTAACAACTTGTGATGTGAAGTAAAGTCTTTTCTTGCTATTTTGTTACAAAGATGAAATGAGAAACCTACTTTTATATTTTGTGTTCTCATATTACATCAAAACAGAGGGGGTTCCAATAAAAGACAAGTGAGTTGCTTTGCGGAGAATTCTGCCCAAAGCACTAAGGACTAAAGAGCACAACGAAGTAACACTGCTTAGTGCTTACTACCAAGCAATGAAAGCTGTCATACCAGGCAGAAGATGGTCCCAGATCAAGCTCATAATCTAACAAAAATTTAAAGTGTTTATTTTCAAAGATAAAAGAGTATGGTGCCCTAAAACTAACACTGTGAACTATTTCTCTCTCCTGCATAAAACTGCAACTCCAACTATCTGTTAGCATGCTTCTAACATGTATGTTCTAACTGTTTTTCACAAATATTATGCACCCAATGCAAAAAAAAAAAAAAAAAAAAAAAAAAAAAGGAAAAAGACTTACCAGGTGGTCTGACAATAAGGAGGGGATTATCTAAAAGAATGAAATAAATACAAAGGGAATCTTAGTATTTTAATCCAGATCTTATTTTATAATACAAAATGTACAGTATCTCTCAAGAAAACAAAGGTGAAGAGTAATTGCCATTAATTATGCTGTGAATGTGGGATTTATGCCTCACTAATTTGCAGAGCTAAGCAGTGTAAGTAACACATGCAGGTCCAACTTCCAAAGGAGAAAGTAACCAACCTTTTGCATGGAAACCTTAGTCTCACACATTCATCATGTTAATTAGCACTGTTGTATAGTGGTATTCATTAACATGTGAAATTTATCATTTTAACTTCTCATATCACAGTGATTGATTTTCAAGAGCCACCTGGACAGTGCCGGGAGCTCTGTCCAACACATCAGGAGCTTCTGCTAGCTTGAAATACTTTCTTTTTTAACTTAAGGAGGATGGAGTAGGTGTGGAATAAGGATGACATACCAACAGTATCTAATGAGTGAACTTCTTCATATTCACCACAATGCCACTTCTGTTGTATCTTAACTGGCCCATATTATACACGAAGTACCCGAAGAAAAAGTATGGTGCATATATACTGATGAGGAAAATAAACTCTAGGGAGTATTTACAGTTTGATGAAAGAAAACAATCGATTTCTTTTCTCCAGTACATTATTGAGGGTAAGATGTGGTATTTTCAGTAAGCTACTTGATCCAACGATAGCATTCTTTATGGAATACTCTCATCAGCGGAAATCTTCCAATTGTGCTCAAACAGCACTCAGAACCAGCAGTTTCTCTCTTTTCTGGTCCATTAGGTAACTGTAACTATACCATTTGGCTTCAGTTTTAGCAACTGCTTTTGTATTTGTGCCAGCTGGAAAGCCATCTTTGGCCATGTGACAAGGATCAGTGCTGCAAATAAAACTTCATTTAACAAGTTAATCCATCAAAATTAAAGATCATAAGGTGGCTGGAAAAACTGTTTTTTGGTTGAAAAAACTGGGCAATTCAGAACTGCGTACTGGTAGTTAGCTGATCAGCAAAACTCCCCACAAGATACAGCATGCTGTATTTGCCCAGTGCCAGACCTCTTTGGATTTATAATTGAGCTTCTCTTACTCCTATAAAAAGAACTCAATAATGTTACACAGGACCATTCACTTCTCTTGCACTTTTGTCTCCCTTCTGTGTAGACTTTCTTTCCGTTGGTTCTTAACCGCTCTTCTGAGGTGAGCACTACAGGTGGAAGCTAAATGACCAACTGTAAAGATTACATAAGCCCCATGCTGTCAAAAGGGCAAAATTCATAAGAGACAACTGACCTATTGCTCAAGCAAAGATTAAAGAATTCGCCCTTTATTTATTCAGTGGAATCATTGGCCTTTGGCTCAACAGAAGAAGAAATGGGTAAAAATAGCTCACTTAACACACTATTTTTAGAAGAGGATGTTACTTTTGAGCACACTATTAGCCCTGTAAAAGAGAAGCATGCTTTGTCAAGAAAAAGAACAGAGAACTTCACCCAATTCATGGAACAATTGTTTCCTATATTTCTTCCAGAGACAGCCACTCCCAACTGCTCAGCTGTTCACAATTAGGAAACCAATTTACCAAATGTTTGGTCAATCTATCAATGACATTAAACTTCCCCATTGCTTCTGTATTTTGGAACATCAGTAGTCTTTTGTATTTTAAATTTAACTTCCTGTTCCCCTGAAACTTATATGTCACATATTTTTACAGCAGTGTTATGACTGCAAATTATTTTCCTAGCTTTACTGAAAACAAGTAATTAACCTAAAAAAAAAGTCTTGAAGTAGTGATTTCAGGATAATCACCATTATTACTATATTTATTTCAGTAACTGCCCTCCCACATCTTTTATTATGCATTCAGTTTTGTGATGAAAAGTAAAAACAGAACGTACCAGATTCTGTGATAAATGAGACTGAAGAGCTAACAGGTCCATAACCAAAGGGATTCTTTGCTTGGACTTTAAAATAATACCTGAAACACAATGAGAAGAAAAATAAGATTAAGCCATTGATTCTACTGCAAATTAGAAATAGAGTAAATTAGAGTAAATTAGAAATAATATTAAAATTAGGAGATAATCCACACAATTCCAGGGAGTTTGGGTGACCTTTCTATTACATCGCAGAATTGTAGAATGGGGTTGGGTTGGAAGAAACATTAAAGACCATCCAGTTCCAACCCCCTGCCATGGGCAGGGCTGATACCCTCTGGACAAGGCTGCCCAGGGCCCCATCCAACCTGGCCTTAGGCACATCCAGGGATGGGGCATCCACAACCTCTTTGGACAATCTGTTCCAGCACATCACCACTCTCTGAGTAAAGTATTTCTTCTAACATCTAACCTGAATTTCCCCTCTTTTAGTTTAACACCAATCCCCCTTGTCCTATCACTATCTTCCTGTATAACAAGTTTATTTCCCTCCTGTTAGCAATCTCCTTTTATAAACAAGACTTTGGCCTTGGATACTCAGCCAGTCTATGAGTTGGGTGTTACATACAAATTTCATCTTTTTCTAATTCTCATTTATTTTTATCATCCTTACAATTACGCCCACTTTATAAAAAACAAGGTGACAAAGAATCAAATTCTGATCTCAGGAACCTTTATCCAGATTAGTTCCCAGGAAAGCAGTGGTATAAGCTGCAAACTAAAAATGTATGAGATTTACACGAGATCAGAAGCTAAGCTTTTGACCTTTCAGCACAAACTCTAGCAGCATCAAGTTTATTTAAATCACATGCTTAAATTAAAGCACATGACTAGCCACTAGAAGTCCATTCTTTGCTTGACAGAAACAAAATTATTATTCTGACTCAGGGGGAAGAATGTGTAAGCATATTTTCATTTCATTTCCAAATATCATGATTTTTATTTGCTGCCAACCCCGACATTTATTTTTATGTTTTTACCCAGTCCAGCAGAAACAAACAAGAATGGAAGATTACTGTAAAAATTTCCAGCACAACATTTTTTAAGTGCCTGTGTTTAGGATTCCCTTTCTTGTGTGCTTGCTCAACTCCAGTCTTGTAAATAAACTAGGGAAAATAAATAAATAAATATAAAAATCTCTGTAATATCCACACAGCCTAGAGCTAGCTTTTCATCTAAAAGCAGACATCTTTAAAACTACATTGTGTGATCCACAATATTGGGCAAGCACTTACAGGGATGGGTGCCACCAAGCATTGACGGGCAACGTCTCATGCAAGTGGCATGTCTGATGCTAGTGAAAGTGAGCTCTATGAAAAGCGTCAGCCTGCTCATGGTGACAGAGCTCTACCCATCCTGCACAGAAACCTTTTATCACTGCTGTGCTTGAATGGCGCAGCAGCAGAGTGGAGTGGGTTAAGAGAAAGCTTCATAGCAAATGTGGTCTGCCATCCCCTGGAAGCTTCTGCCACCTGCCATAGTCTGCATACAAACTATAGACGCCATCTACATCAGAAGCTTTACTCCCCTTCCTTCACTTCTGTGCACTAGAAATGGCAATAGTTCCTGCAGTGTAGGAGCATAACATGCGGCTTAATGACGAGAAAGATGCTCATGCTCTCCAAGCTAGCAGGCAGCAAGCAAATTAAACACCATCCAATTGCAGGAACCTTGCAGTTTCTAGTCTTCCACTGAGTTTTTACCACATGCACTTTCCTGTACCACGCGTCTGTTCCACAAAGACTTGGCCTCAGAGCAGAGCTGGGATGGCTGCTGAGAGGAACCTCTCCATTCAAAGCACTGGTTCAGAACACACAAAACTATTAGCACTGATAAAGTGGAAAGGACCCTGTTGAGCCAGCCCTGTGGCAAAGGTGGATCTCTTTTTTCATTAAAAAGAATGCTTTTTTTTTATTGTGTGCAGCAAACTCTAGATCAAACTGATCCCTATGAAAAGACTGAAAAGTTGTGCCAATAACATCCAGTTCTTCAGCAGGATGGTTGTCATGTGAGCAGAGGTTTGCTGTGGAGTAAGTGGGCAGCAGGAGTGAGAGCATTCAACATTCCTGACACAAAGGGCACACGGTTTTCTTTTAAAAGACAAACACACTGTGACAAAATGAAACCACATTAAATAGTGAAATTTAGCAAGGCTGTGTTTTTTTGATCATTCCTAGCATAATCCTGGCTAAAGTCCTGTCCTGTGGTTTCAGCTGTTGGCCTTGATTTCCTGACAACAGCTTGTGAGTGTTCAGTGTGGTTGGGGAAAGAGGACAGGGAGGCAAAATCCTCCTGTGCACCCCTGTACTTTGGCCCTCAAGCAGAGCATGCAGCTGAGGACTGCTTCCATTCCCAAGGGACCCTCACACCAGGGACCATGGTCCATTCATACCTCCTTCACTACTCACACTGGGGCAGGGAACACTGGGTGGGCATGAGGCTGCTCACATGGATGGGATGCAGGCAATGCTTCCTCTGAAATGGTGGCAATGCAGCAGCCAGCTCTTGGTTTTACTGCTTTAGAAAAGCAGGATATAATGTTTGCTAGCCAGAAAGTGCAAGCCTTTTGATACCCTTATTTAATGTGTATTAATATTAGGGTGAAAACACTTCTATTAGATATATTGGTGCCACAATCCACATTTAAAATAGGAGTAAGCATCCCACAAATCTCCTACACAAAATGCATCTACACATAAGCAGAGAAAAGCATGCAGCTTTGTATTCAATGCTCAATGCAGTATCTGATTACCTAACTAATCAGGGCAATTGTACTCTCAGGCATCCTACTGTGCACATAAAAAGCCTACCCAAGGTACATGATTTGTGGGGTAGCCTGATTCACTGTCTGGAAAAACAGTGATGAAGTTATGAGTACGTTTCTCTTCACTAAATTGGAAAATTAGTTTCTAAGCCTTTAAATATACAGGAAGCCTTTCATAGTGCCAAAAAGAAAGCCAGGACTCATGACATGCTGACCTGTGATTTAAGCATAGACTGTGCTATGCTTGCTGTATTAAGCAAATCAATAAAATAATGAAGTTGGGATATATTTATTTTTCAGACATGACAAATAAGAAAGAAATTGCCAAAGCCTTTCTAGGCCAGGCATCTGACATTTTCATTAGTCAGAATCTTATTTGCATTAAGGTTGGTGGATTTGCCAAGAAGTCTCAAAATCATTATAACTCAACTGTTCTTCATCACATAAATACACAAAGAAAAACTGTAGTGTGGAAGTTGATTGTGCTTTTATTACACTTTGCTCAGCCAGACTTGTAATAAATTGTTACCAATAGGCATATAAGAGTCTCCACTGAAACAGATGCAATACTGTTTGTTTTTAAACACAGACACGAAACACTTTTTTTCCTAAAATTAACCTCCTTTGAGATTTCATATACCACCATCTACTGACATGTAAAGAAGATATTTAATAAATGCAGCAGAGCAATGAATGTGTGATATTTATGTTCATTTACACTATCAGACTATTCCTATCACCATACCTGTCACTTGGAGCAAAATGATTTTGACTTAATTCCAAGTGTCTCCTTCCTGCTGGAAATTAATTGCTGGCACTTGTAGCGACAAAGGGAGATCATCACTCAGCAGAACAGTTAGGGAAGCAGCTGTTGCTAGGAAGATTAATCATTAACAAATCACTTCCCAGGTCCCACCAGCAATAGCCTGAGATGATGGGGCATGTAGGCTGTACCATGTGCATGCCCTCTGCCTTACCAGGGATGACCTCAACGCCACGGCTGCATGTTAGTGAGGGGTTAAGGAGGGACTGCAGCTTCTGATACCCCCTCAGCACTGGAGGAATGGGATGGCGGCTGTGCAGAGGCAATGTGGGTAACAGGGCCTGCTCCTAGCAGGGAGGAAATGGCGCTTGCACCTGACCTGACTGCTAGGAGGAGACCTACGTGGGTGCTGCCTCCAACAGAAAATGGCTCAGCGCCAAATATATCATGAGTATTTATAATAAACGTAATAATTCACTAGAGTGGTGCTGGAAGAGAGGTTTACTGCATAGCTGTGGTCAGGTAGGTAAGCATCAATAGGTCTACTGCTTGCTTGAGAGGAGGGTTTCATCCACATCTTACCTCTTTCGTGCTGCTTTCTGGTGACACAGAGCAGCCAGTTGTGGATGATGCTTCATTTAATGGAGATAGAAAAGGAAACAAATTTTTGGCCCATTTGGCCCTTAGAGCCAGAAAGTCAGAACCTCCTTTGACATGCTCTGCACAACACTAGAAGTGGTAGCAGACACTCTGGGGTCAAAACAACCCCGAAGGGAACAGAAACCAGAAAGGGAAGGTTTGGAGATATGGCAGCAAAAGAGCTTGTTGGAAAGCGTAGTGCTATCTAACTCCTACTGTAAGGCACTGCCACAGCTTTCACGTAGAAAGGCAGGGAAAAGCCTAGCCACATTGAAGAAGGAGTTGGAAATGCTTACGAAGAGAATTATGTGATTGCAAGAGATCAGATTTAGTGGTCAAGAGGATGCTCTCCAGCCCTTTTCATTGCCTTTCTGTGAAGGCTAAGAATTAAGCTTAGGGAAGGGACATTGTCAAGACTTTAAAGATTTAAGGTTTGAAGTAATTTTAGCATCTACATTCCTGTATCATGAGGAAGCAACTCCTGTACCCACCAAAGCTCACCAGCATTTTGCAAATGGAAAAATTTCCACTTCTCAACTGGAGGCTAGGCCAGGCTTCCAAAGAAAATTTATCATATGGGCTAAATTTAGACTTCAGTTTTGTTTGTAAAACCTAAATACCAGGCAGACATTTTCCAGGACATGCTGACAGCTTCAAGTCTTCTCTGGAACTGACTTCTGACACAATATCAACCCCTTTCTGGTATACTGTGCATGCTACAGATTGTACCGCCAATAACCCCACAAGGAACACCCACCACTCAGCATTACTTGCATACAGCAATCTGACTTAATCAGAGATTTCTCACACTATACATTCCTAAGGCAAATATAGAATTTTTAGACCAACTTCAGATACCACACCATGTTTTCTTAATTAGAATGGGGTTCTTTCCCAGTGATTAGGGAGTTATTTTTAAGACTACAAATATGCAATCAATTCAGCCTGTGGATGTGGAGAATGTGAATGAGATTGGCTGATACACACAAATTTTCTGTTGTAAAGAACCCTCCTTCACCACCACAGACCCCACACAACGCCTCTCTTTCTTTCACAGTGCATACAACAGAGGCCAATGGATTACACTGTTCTTCAGAATTAACAAATGGATTTTGTTTCAATCTCTCTACTTTGAAAGAGTCTTCATGTTGAACAAAGAAGTCAGTAGATTTCTGGAAATGCAAAGACCTTGTTGTTCCTACCAAAATTCATTCCATTACTGTGATCTTCTGAAACCTGGAGTTCACATACATCTCAGCAGACCTATCACTGGTTGGCAGCTCAATTCCTACTGATTCCTCTGCTCAGAGCATGGCCAAGGCTCCATGGGATTTTCACTGCAATTGCACTGCCTGGTGACTGAAAACCCTTGAGGTTTTGGGCACAATAAAGCAGACATATAGTAGACATTTTATACTGTCCTTGGGGCAGCAGGAGGCTTGACTGAAAGACATTTAGAGGATGAGAAGCTGGGGCTAGAAGGTGGAAAGGGCAGAGAAACAAATGATGGAAGAGCCTTCACAGAGGAAGCTGGGGCACAGGGGCAAGTGCCTTTCTGGCCTGCACAAGGTAGAGTGAGAGTTGGGGAGTGGAGGAGAAGCTGATGAAGAGGAAGAGGGGATGTAAAGGAGTCTGGGTTGTGGAAGCAGAAACTGGTACTAGAGGCAAGAAGGAAGAGGTTTAGGGAATTGATATCCTCAGGGAACAAAGACATACACACAAAGGCAAGAGGGTCTGCATCTGCTTCTCTCACTGACTAGGAACAGAGTTTAGGTAATCTTAAATGTCTTCTGTCTTGTTCTAACAGGCGAAATCCAGAGGTAAACAGTGCCCCACACCTTCCTCAATATTTTCATAACAATGATATTTTATAATAGGGACGCTAGCAGATGCAAAACATCCAGATGCAGTTCTCTGCTGTACAAATAATCCTGCCCTAATGCACCATGCACAACTCATAAAAGACTTAAGAGGTCTAGATTAATAATCCTTAGTATAGGTGTAACACGTTTAAGCAATTTAGATAAATTTTTATTTCTTGAACACATTCCTGCAGCAGTCAACAGGAACATGGCAAACTCTTCATCAGTGCATTTCACAGCTAGTTCCTGCTCAGCATTACTCTATCACTGACAAGGAATTCTGCACCTTAATATTGTCCTTGGGAGCTATGATAAGATTGACAATAGCTGGGCAAAATTTCTCTATAAAGCACAGTGCCATGGTCAGAAAAAATATGGCAAGTCAACTTTGAGACCAAAATACTACACTGAATTTACTTTTCCTAAATTATTTAATTAATTATATGTTCAGATAGCTCTTCTGTGCTTTCTAGGTTGAGGTTTATGGTTTTATCAATTAACCAGACTCTTGAATGATGTGAGAAGTTATACAACAGTTAAAACAAGTGAGATTACTCTCAACTGCTTTTAACACTCATCCACAAATCATTTAGGAAAGAAAAGATCCTTCAAAGAACAGTGTGTCTCTCTTCTGTGTTACTGTGGCACAGTTTTTGTGTGCCTGTTCTAAGAGTCACTGGTCTGATTTATACCTTCTCATCAAGTAAGGCATGCTAGTCACCAGGTTCAATCCCAGTGCATCTCCCAACACTATCAAAAACATAAGCTGCACATGACACCAGTGCTTACAAGACTGTAGTCCTCATAAAGAGCCATCATCTAGCAAACAGCAACAACAGAAGTCTTTCAGACTTGGAATCTGAGAGAACAGTATTGAAAGACACTGAGTATCTGCCAAAATCAGTAATTTTAACATATTCCCTCTGCACCCATTCACTTCCCACCCAATCACCATAAAATATTCCAACATCACGCACAGCATGCATTCTTGTTTTGAGACTTCAGTGAGATTTTATGCAAGATAAAAAGCTACAGCTCATCCCAAACTGACTTCTGAGCAAGTCTCATTGCCACTTTATACCATGAAGTCTCCACTATTGGCACAACTGATGTGAGCAGACAGCAAAAACACCCACAGAGCGTTGGCACCTCTTCCCACCACCCTCTAACTACTAAATCTTGGGTATGCTGGTATGTCAGAATAGCCACATCACATTACAACAAAAGTACACGTTAATATCTCTTCCCACAAAATTTGATTCAATTATGCATATGACTAGAACATAAAGTTTTTAAATGAAATTTTCTCTTATTGATAAGCATTTTTAAATACACAACACATACTTTGTACAGACAGTCATCTACTCTAGGATTAACATGGTAAATGTATCATATAAACAGCAGTGAGATTTATAAAACCATTTTCTGACAAACAGAATGATTAAAATCTAGATCAGGCATAGGCATTTATACTAAGGCCAAGAAAAAAAATGATTGTAAATCGCCAAATTTGTTTTACTCCCCTTCCAGAACTGAAAAGAATGGATCAATTCCTTACCGTGTGTTTGGCTTCAGGTTCTCAATTGGCAGATGAGTAGTACCTGCAGTCCTGGTTGACCACTTGTTTTTTAAAAAGTCATCGTAGGATGCACTGTAAACCAGATAGCCTATAAAAAGGAAAGACAAAGAGTTGAGAGGATTTTAAACTGAAGTGTTATCCCAAACCTTAGGTGTCATGCTAAATTTCATGAATTAAAAGGAACGTAAGCATCTTTGAATTTGTGAGTTGATGCCTAGGTCTCCTGGAACATCCCAGACTACAGAAATGTCCTGTCATTAGCCAATAATGACAGTGCATTGTATTATAGGATGGTACCAATACACAATTACTGATTTAAAAGACACCAAAACCAAAAAGATGACAGAGTCATCCCCTTTGCTACTTTAGGTTAGACACTGGCTATGCAGAAACTAATATATTTAGAGATGCATAAATTATATATTCACCTCAACACCGTAATGTCACATTTATTTGTTTATCTTTAGGCAAACTATGCTCTGTGAGGTACTGGATCTACAGTCTTGAAGAACGCAGTGCTGTAGACAGACACCAAATGCGCTGTTCAGTTGCAGCCCAATCCCTTAGAAACCTTTACCACTGTTTTGGCTCTGCTAGTTCCCATCCCTTTGCTACTGCTGTCATCCACAGAGGTGGAAGCAACAAAGCAGTGGCCCTTTCCATGGCTTACTTCAGATTTTTTGGGCCTACTGGCAAATGGGCTTTATTTTTCTTCTAAAAATATTTTGGTCATTTATTCCAGTGATTTTTAACAAATTTTGAGATTTACTTTTGAAGTCAGTGCTTTTCTGAGGCTCTTAAAAGATCTGAAACTGCCTTAGCTCAGAGCAGACTGAACATTAATGTGAAAGATGCTCCAAAGGCAAATCTGGGAAGTGCCTACAGTGGTGCTGAGTGCTACCCAGGGGCAGAAGTAGTCAGTCAAATTAAGTGCTATCACAGACACTGCACTGGTGAGAAATAATGTCTTCACAACTGCTGGCACAAAAGCAGAACTGATATCTGAAATATCTGGACCAGCACTAGAAGGTAAATCTGGCACTGAAGGATGACAAAAGGACCTTTCTCATCCCTAAGAAAGCAGCTCATCTCCCTCAGAGAACTGTAATAGAGAGAGAATTTCATGAGCAGTTGGCTCAGTTTGATAAAAATGGTAAAAGGAGAAAAGCCCAGCCTACCCATGTGCTGGGGATACCAGCTCTGCAGTACCTGTTACCATGTCTCCTTGAGCAGGCTTGTCCCAGTCCACGATGACAAAGGAGTGACAGCCTTCCACTGCCACCACGGTGATGTTGTGAGGGGCTTTGAGGGGACGTGTGTCTTTCTCTTTAAGGTCATTAGGGATGATCTCATCAAGGCTTTCCACTTGGAAGTGCTCCAGAGCCTCTGTCAAGGAGCAGGGAGCTGCTGGATCTTTATTTAGATAGGTCACGTAAGGTGCTGGAATGGACAGGGAAGGGTGGCATTTAGCACTTTGTAGACTTCACAGAGTAACATACAAGCTGATGATAACCACGTGATTCCTACAGCTCTGAGCAATAGACAGGGACCTCTGTGGCTTAAGCCACTTGGGATCACACCAGGACTTCCTGTGTTTCAGGTTATGCCCACTGCTTTCTCTTTTTAGTGGGCACGAAATGAGTAGAGCCTGGCTCTCTCTCCTTTACTGTCATCATCAGCTATTTATGCACATTGGCAAGGTTCCCCTTGGTTTTCTCTTCTTCATGTTCAAGAGCCCCAGCTCTCCTCAACTCCTCTTCATACATCAGGCATTCCAAACCCTTTATCACTTTCATTTGCCCTAGCAGCTTCCTACATTTCTGCCTGGGCAATTCTAGCTGTCCAGTCCGTTCATAATTCTTTGTAATTTAAGGTGACAGTTCCTGAACTGGTCTCAGCCAAGTTGCGTGGACTTCCTCACGCTATGGCAGTAAACCTGAACTAAAGGAACAACATAAAAAACAAAAACAAAAAAATACCATGGCAGAGGAAATGATTGGTGCTGCTTGTGCTCTCCTTTAGCCTTTCCTTAGCTTATGCTCCTCAGACCAGACTCTTGCACTTTACCAAAGGAATTTAGAAATGAAAGCTAAGATTTTGGTGGTCTTCAGGTAAGCAAACAGCGTTCAAATGCCATCAGCTTTGGATTATGGCCTTGCCCTTGCTTGGCAGACAGGAATCTTCTTGTGAATGTTATCTCATTCCATACAGAAATCATCTCCATGAGGGAGGTGTGCAAGAAACCATTTACTGGTCTTTGTAATCAGAAACCACTGCAGCAACAGAGCATGGTTCCTGCTCAATTTGATTCATAAACAGGGGAAAGTGAGATGCCCATATTCAGGGGTACCCCACACACGCACAACTGTACCCAATTACCTAAAGAGAGGAGGTCCATTTTTACTGCAAGAGGCAGAAGAGAGTAGTCTGGCTACAAGACCCTCTGCACGCTACCTACAGCTGCTCTGGGTTGTTGGGTGGAAACATCACACGCATTCTCGGCATTTTACATGTGGGAACAGATCCCTGCCAGGGCCTTTGATCAATATCTAAGAGTTTACCAGGTCCTGCACAAACATTCTGAAACTACGCTGAAACAACAAATGAGCAAGAATAATAACTCCAAAGCAACGCATGAACACTTAAACAAAGCAGTTAACACAGTGGTCCCCTGGGTATTAAGGGACTGGGAGTAATGAGTTTCCACCTTTCAGAGACACAACCTGTAATTTCTATTTTTAGAATCTTTATACTGACTGGAATTGCACTTTGGCTCAGTAAATAGATTAGACCACCTTGTTATTTATTTAAATGTCACAATAACATTCAAAGTAAGGACTATAACACTTGCCTTCTGAAATGTTTACTCAGTTGCAAATGAAATGGTAATGTTTTTTCCATAGTGCCTTTAAATGCTCATAAACTAACGTTTCTTGGTTTACCTTATTAGATTTCATGCCCTTAGGGATTTTTTCCAGATCTTGCAATGAAGCTATTTTTAGCCCCTCTAGCTAAATGAATCAAGAAGCACTGTCAGTGAAAGAGCTGAACAGAAACATCATGAGATTGTTTGGACAGCAAAACTGAAGATGCAGTGGAAAAAGCCTTAGCAAATATAAAAACAAATATTTCACTCCAGCAGCAGAGCTGCACTGTAAGCCACGTGAAACCTGCAGATGTTGGAATGGAAGGCAAGACATGAATCAAAGATGACTCTCCATCCCCTTGAACTCACATCTGAAATGCCAGGCAAGCTAACACATAACCTGACCTCAGTTCAAAGTCCAGACATTTGCAAATGTCTACCAGGGATCTAGCAATCTTCCTGGAGGCTGAAATACAATGACCTAGCACCTCAAAATCCCTCCAGTCTGATCTCAAGCTGCTTCTCTGACACAGAAGCAGAGCAGCGATGCCTATCTACACACTTGAATGGCTCACATATGCTGGAGCAATACTCATACCTCATGCCAGCATACTGTGGGTTCATTCCCTATGCTTCTACAGAAGAAAGAAATAGCAAAACCAAATTTATGCCTGCAGGTTTTACTTTTTGGAAAGTTCATATCCAAAATACCATTCATTTCTTGACTTTCCTGAAGCACACCTTTGACATACATGGTGAAATCATAGGCGTTACATGAGGCAGTGAAAAGAGCTAAGTCCTCCAGAGGATGACTCACATCTATGTGAGACTTGCACTGCCTGAACTAATGGTGTGAAATTGAAGTGATGCAGTTGAGCTTATTAGAGCACCAAAGTAGACACACTTATTTTCTCAGTGACTTTAAGTAAACTGAATGTGATGCAGGATATGAAGCAGAATACTTACATTATAAGAGTAGAGAAAGGTTTGCATTGCTTCAACAGTACTGGTGCGAGTCCACATGTAGATGTGAAAACATGAGCAAAGTACTACTGTTTAGGTTTCCCTGGTGACAGTCCTTACAAGGACCCCACTGTTGGTCATATTCATGCAATAGCCTTTGCTTAACGGCTTATCTTCCGACAAGAATTACTTGCAGCACTAGCAGCAAGCTATGTAATACAAAGGATATCCTTACCAGTGAACCGTTTCTTCCCAGCAATGTCATACTCTGATACAGGGCCGGTACCAACAACACTAGTCTCTGGATAGACAATTTCTGATTCTGTTGTTGTAGTCGTAGTGACAGTGGTGGTGGTCGGTAGCAAAGTGCTCTCGAAAAACTCATAATCTTCAAAGGAAACATAACATAAAAATGTTAGTCTGTTTTCACATCATTTTGGCTTAAATATGAGAAGGAAAACATTTCTGTGACCAGAGACAGTCCCAAAGAAGTGCTGCTGATCCTACTACAGCTACTGTACATTCTTTATGGGCCTCGAAGTCAGTCAATCACACTTCAGTCTTGCAAGGGTTTCCACTAAACTGATGGACAGCAAGCACAAAGCCTTAGAAAACGAATGCCACTGCTGACTGGGACCTCATTCACACAGGTAAAAAGAGTGACAATGAACAAATGTATATCCTATATTCTACATTTCTATATAATCTATATTCTGAATGTGTCTTATCTGCCATCTCCCTTACCACCCCTAAAAGAAGACTCCACAGTAACTGAATCTATCCACAGCCTTCAAATGCCAAAGGAGGGAAATAAAAGAGTAGAAAATATAACTCTTTAAGCAACCTCTGTGTTACTTATCTAAAATCTTAGAGCTGATTCACACTGATCTTAAAACCCTCCTGTAACTAACTGACATGGTGTCTTTGTACTTGCCATTTGTGGTCCCATTAAAGGAAAACAAATTGGCACATACAAACCTCCTCACATTCAGTCTTCCTTGATATCCAGTCCCATTAAATTCAGAGCTCTTTGAAAAGCCATCATGCTACAAGACTGACTGAAAGGAAAGAAGCATTTGACATCCCTGCCATATCGTCATATGGGCTATGAAAACTCATCTGATTACTTGGATTGCTTTTCCCCAAAATTGCTGATGTCTTCTGTAGGTGACCTGCCCCTATAAGGAGCCTCAGCAAAAGACCTGCATGCTCAGGATGTAAAGAACATAGACGGTAGGGCTTGTGCAGTTTTCAGTCCATTTTCTCCTCCGCAAATTCTAAATGCCAGCCTCAGTATGAGGCTACTAGAATAATAAGCACAAAACTCTCAGGCATTTTTCTCTCAGCTGCTGCACCCTCTTTCTCAGAGCTTATTTTGGTTGGTTGGTTGGTTTGACTTATATTCCCAGCACCACATCCACAAAGAAAAACTTTTTTTATTCTAAAGCCACAAATTCTACTACAAAGCCAATACTAAAAGCTTTGAGTTCAGCAAAGGCCTGTATTTATCTGCTTTAATATGTGGGTGTAGGAGGTGGAATCTGAGAAATAAAAGAAGCAGAACATCAGAAATCAGTGGTGGTGTACAGTGAATACTATTCCCAGTAATTTATTATTTGTTTTCCTACTAGAAACCTATAATTAAACGCCAGGACTTGAAGCTTCCTCGTTACCTAACTTTTGCGTGTCCTGACTTACAGCACCAAAATGGCATGAATATAACTGCAAAAACATTTCCCTCTTCTCCTTTTATCTGTTTTCAAATTTCTTTAATTTAAATTCTACAAGGATTCGGCAGACTAATTACTTTATATCTAGGTGATCTCATTCAGAATGAGAATGTTTTATAGTCTAAATGCAGACTAAACATACAAAAAAGACAAGAAAATATTCATAATGCTGGGTTTGTAATTCATTGGCACACTAGTGCTAAAAACACGTTTCCAAGACTCAGACAGTACTTTGATTTTCTATTTTAAAACAATTCAGTGATTTTGGACTAGATGTTGTACCAGAGAATGTCTAGCAGTGAGTGCATGAACCAGTTCTGAATGTAATTTATTTCCAGAATAGGCTCCTGTTATATTGCAGACAGAAAAGGACCCTCGTGTCCAGAAACAGCTGCACTTACACCACTGTTCTTCACATATGATGCAAGACTATGGAAAGATTTTCCATTCCAGCTCATCAATGCTTGCTTAAGCTTCTGCGTATGTGCATTAATCAGTCATGCAAACTCAATTTCAAAGAAAGAAAAAAATGCAATCCAAAACATGTCATTTGCAATAGATACTTATGGTTAAACTGTACCATCATCGTATATCACATATGCCTCTGGAGTTGCTGTCACTTCTGAATCCAGTCCTGAGAATGTATCTACTGAAAGAAAAAAAAAATGTTGTAACAACTCAGTGGTCTCATCTTCACACTCCTATAAAAATATTAAAATAAAGTTTTAAATTAAAATCTTTATCTGGTTGATTTACAAAGAAATAAGACAACTGCCAAGCTTGCTGGATAACACAATGACAGTCCGTTCTGCATATTTCATGTTTAGAATAACAGATGAGTAGCTAACCACAACAGCTAGGAGTTTTGCTGGAGAAAAATAGTTTGAGAGCTGTAACAAAAAAATAAGAGTAATACACTTTCCAGGGGCTCTGCACTGGGCCCCAGGGCTCTTGGAGCAAAGGCAGATTATCTACAACCACATAACACTCACATCAGAACAATATTTTATAGTCTCGAGCGTAGCATATATAAGAAATTTATATTAAAAGAAAAAAGAAAGAAAAATTCAAAGCAATTCAAATAAACTGAAAAGTTCCATTTAAATATCTTTTGCAAGGTATGAAAAAACAAGCAATCCACAAATGGCTATCACTGAAGTCTGAAATGCATGGATTTGTACAATGATGCAATTGGTGCTGGGTCTCCCAGTGTCCAGCACCCAGATCCAGAAGACTGAATGCCCATTGCATAATTGGGGCACATGCATGCAGTCCTGAAGTCCTGCACTGACTTAATCCAAAAGAAATTGAAATTGTTCACAGAGATTGCCCCAAGATACAGACAAAAGCACGGCAAGTAAAGATGACTGGGAGGTGCACATCAAAACCCCCCAGTTCAACCCGAAGGCTAATGCAAATGCTTCTAAATTGCCACTCATGTAAATCATCTTAATCTCTTTGCAGAGCAGGTATGTAGCACCTGATACACCAACTGCCAGGTAACTCATCTTGTGAATTCTGAAGGCTACCCAGCGTGCTTGGAGAAATTTCTCCACGATATTGTAAGTACAAAAAGCTCAGATCAACCATGGAAAACAATGCAAAAATATCAGAAGTGTGGTGCTGAAACCCACAGCAGGTAAAATCAGAAGTCTTCAGCTGAACACTGAGGTTGAGGGGAGGGCAGTGTGCAAATAGAAGAGACAGTCAGCAAAGACCTCCGGGTAACTATGCTGAATTTGGAGTTTGTGTATTACTTGACATGAGAGAAAGAAATGTGATTTTCACCAGGTCAGTACTATGAAGACTGGAAATTTTCAACTCCCAGTAATAAAACTACGAATTTGAATGATACATATTGTATTGCTTTTTTAAAATTTAGAACCAACAATTATTGTAAAAGACCATTTTCTTTTCTACTATGTGAAGTTTCTTTTAAAAATGAATAACACAGCAGTAATTTCAACTCCAAACTAAGCTATGAAAACACAGGAAATTGGTTAATTCTTGCCAGACTTTCACACCAATTCTGACATTTTCTAAGAGTACATTTAGGCTACATTTAGTACATTACAGAAGATCAGCCCCTTGAGAGCCACTTTGACAGTCTAGATTTTCTGCAGAATTATGCAGATCTTCTCACCACACTGGTATCAGCCAGTATCAGAACAGTAATGCACACTGTTCTCTTTGACCCCATCAGAGTCATCAGGAGGCTCAGATGTGCTAGAAATTTGAAGTCTATTGTAGGTAGATTTCAACTCATTCAGTCCTATTAAATGCTCAGCCTTTGTTTATATAGAATCCAGCATAAATGAATAGATTGTATTTTCAATTTTTATATCTGTGCAGACTCTTCTGTTTCACTTTCTGTGTTTTGTGAGCACTAGCAATGGCATGAAGAAGATGGGGTTGTCCCCAGAAGACCTGTTATTATCATTTTCTCCACATATACCAGCTGTGTTTCCCCAGCTTGCTCTAAGCACCCTTGTTGCATCTTTTCAGTTAACCCTGCCCGTAACAAGTAATGCTATCTCATTTCCCATGGTCTTTTGCCATCTGTGAAAACTGCTCAAGCGCCAATTGATTTTATCACACAAAGCAAGTGACTGAGGCTCCACTTTTAATCTGTGTGAGATCACCAAAAAATCTAACTGATTTCACTGTCAAACCACTCCAGCAGAGTCAATCCCCTTCCTGAAAGTTCAAGACTGCTGAATCAAGTGAAATGCTGGTAATATATTCTGTTGGGTTAAGCAAAATTTCTGCCAGAGAGTAAGAGAATTTGCCAAAGCTTAAGTAGAACACGTGGTGGTGTTTTTTGGCACTTGCAGCCTCTGACTGTTTTAGGAGTAAAGCTCTCAGAAACAAAATATCAAGCTTTGGAATAATAACCATTTCACTAAATGAACTGGAGCATTTTCCAGATGCAGATTAAAATGAAAGACAAAATTAAAATATGATTTGGAAACCTTCAATGGAGAACAGTATGAAATGTTTTGATAATTTAAGCAGTAGTTGTTTATCCCTCTCAAAACAGACATTGCACTTGTTAAACAAACAAACAGCAATTGTTAAGTAATTACTATCTTCATGCTTTCTTTCCTCTGTGGAACAGGCAGGTTGTTTCACTGCATTCATTAATTGTTGAAGTAGGACACCAGGATGAACAGGGAAAAAAAACAGATGGAAGAAAATCCTAATAACCACTCTTCAGGCAAACTTTCATACTTGTTAGGTAGGAAGCAATGCTGCTCAAGTTATGTAACAGTAAGGAGTAGAAATCCAGTACCATCTTGTAATTGTACACCTCAATGCATTTGCAGACTTATTGTTGAAAGGCCAGACAGTTTAGGAGTGACTTTGAGAGTCATTCTCACTGAACACACAACGTGCACAAAAACAGTTTCTCGTTCATGGCTCTGACAAAGTTCAACACATCATCACGCTACCTGGTGTACGTTGAGGGTTTTATTTTGCTTTCTACCATGCATGATGTTTTTACATGTTCCTAAAAATCACAAGAAAATTCCTTAATCCACACTTCTCCTAAATCTTTCCTAAAAATAATACTCCAGAGCTTTTTATTTGGAGCTTGTTCCCGGATTTAGAACAGACATGCTTCATGAAATGTTATTATTCTTATACATTTTCAGAAGTCATTCAGGTATCAAACAGCACAGGTGGTGGGAATGGGAGAGACAGTACCAAAAATACAGTCCCATTCAGGAAACTTTGAAAATATCACGCTGACCACGTACAGAAATATTTATAACACATTCATAACTAAATATAAAAGCAGTGAAAGTACCAAAGGGAAAATTAAAAATCTTCAAAGAAACATTTAATGACATAGACAACCATGGGGCTAAATATAACACTAATGTTTATCTGACAAATTATTGTAATTCCATCTGCTTAAGGCAATAACGTCTCTACCTTATTACTTACCCAATGAAACTGGTAAGAAATTTTTTTGTCTTCTCAGATCATTTCCAAAGCTGCCATCTTCACACTCACTACTATTTGCTGATGCCACATCTTTCCATATCTTCTGTACTCTTCAATGTGACAGTTCAAATTCTCAGGCAATGGTTACATAACCTACTTGTATATCTACTTCAGCTTCAGAGACACAGGTGTACGAGGAAAAGGTAAACAGGCGTAGTTACCCATTGAAACTAGCTACTCCAGATGGCAGATGTCTGACTACCAATTCTTTCTTTAGGTTATAGCCATGCTTCTGCTGCCCCTGGGTAGACTGAGCTGGAGTCTACCTGTAAGTGGAAAGAATAAGGACTGCCATGGTGGTCCTTGATCCAGTTTTGTAAAATAAGTAGCTAACTGATTTTCAATGCAACATTCAAGCGATGAAAGGATAAAACCTGATAGGAACAAGCTCAGAAGACTTGTGAGAAGACTGGATTCAACAAAAGGTGAGGATTTTCCTGAAATCAATATATTTCTGTGATAAGCTTCAGCTCAGGGGAAAACTGACATTTCCTAGTAAAAAAATATAAAACATTTAATATGCAAACCCTTCTGTAGCTCCTCTAATCTCAGCTCCTTATCTTATCATGAGGACCACAACCTTCAGAAGTAGATTCTTTTCTGCTTTATGTTTATCCAAGCATGCTGTACAAAAAGCACAACCAAACAATTTCCAACAGTAAAAAAAGAAGTTACCTTCTGCATTGCACTCTGGCAGGCCATCAAACCCTAACAGCAACTTGCCCTCGTCATCATACTGTGCATAGGTACCCGGAGGACAGGTAGGGGGTGGTTTCTCAGTGGGAAGTTCAGTTGTAGTTGGTTCGGGAGTGGTAGTTGTAGCAGTTGTTGTGGTGGTTGTAGTTGTAGTAGTAGGTGTTGTAGTTGTTGGAGGTGTTGTTGTAGTAGTAGTAGAAGGAGTCGTTGTTTTCTTAATCATTTCAAGACCAATTAGAGGTTTTCCTCCAAGGCTTATTATTGGTTTATCTTGTGCACTTGCTACAGGCTTGCTAAATCTGCCATGTCCAAACAAAGGTAATCCATCAGGACTCACCATTGGGGCACCCTTTTCGTCTAGGAGAGAACAAAGGCAAAATATTTCATTTATTATAATCACAGGTTTCCTGCAGGCACTGAATCTGCACTTAAGATAAATATTCAGATTAAGTGATATCAAACCAGCAGTGTTTTCACAAATCATACACAGGGCTTTTCGCTATTTGTAGTCAGTGTCAGAAAACAAACAAACAAAAAACCATTACATATACATGACTGGTACAGTTCAAGTAGGGGAATAATTATTTCTATGTACAGAAATAAACAAACAAGTTATCAATCTCTATTCTGGCTCAGTTCTGCAGTCCCTTCTAATGCTCATACATGTGGGAAAGACTTGGATGATTCTTGATGCATCATACTCAAGAACCCTGCATTGTGCCCTCATGCATCCCCAGATCCTGAGATGCGCTGACTGATGGTGACCTGAAGTACAGTAATCCCAAATGGCTTGCACAAGACCTAGGAATGCTTGGAGCCCTGAATGGCTCAAAGATTTGTACCATGTGCACAAAAACTTTGTATTTTTCTGTATGTATTTTTGTATTTTTTCCTGTATTTTTTCTTGTATTTTGTATGTATTTTTTCTGTAAAATGGAAGCTGCAACTTACCAACAATTGTACGTCCATCCCCTCCTAATTTCACTCGAAGTGGGTTGCCTTGGGAATCTTGGAGGTATTTTCCTTCAACATTTAGCACTAGTCCTCGGTCAAGATCTACAATCTAAAAGGAACAGATGGGACTCAAATTTAGCTAACATAAGAGAATATGAAATGAAATTTCACAGCAGCAGAAATCCTGGGGAAATTCAGATGTTAAGTGTGATGAAGAACATGTACAACACCTTCAGACAGACTTGGAAGTGAGTATAGGAATCACTGAAAAATTACTGCTGAAGAAGGCCCCAGGAGCTAGGCTCCAGAGTTGCACAAGCACCAAATATGTATTGGCTTCTGTAGTGCTGGCATGTACAGGAGCAACTCCCTTGACTTGTTGCACTGAGTTGCTTGGGCTGCACTACTCCTAAAGCAGATTAATGTAATGCTTATCTGAGTGTGACCCCAAGTCCTTTTAAAAGCAGTACTTAAAAGCATACCCACTAATCAAAAAAAGAGAAAAATTAAACTAGTTAATTTAGATTGAAATAGCAGTGAAAACAAAGTAACTAAGATTTTAAGTGAGGTAGGAGACTGAAGAAAAGCCTGTCTCATAAAACAAATCTGCCTGAGAGTCTGGACTGAATTTAAGAGGTTACTTCAAATCCAGTCCTCATTGCTGTTTCAGCCCAAAACAGCTGAACTGTGTGCTGTTTTAACCTGAGTTAATATACACTGTGCCACAGAACACAAAAATACAAAAGCTGCTAGCTGCTGAGAAAGAACTGGGAAGAGGATAAGAGCAGCACATTCAAGCTGGCAAGGAAAAACTTGAATTTGGTGTTGCAGAAAAGACTGCAGCAGGAGGAAAGTAAATCACGAGATCAGGCCGCCTGCTGTTGCAGTCTCTGGAGGCCTCCAGGCACCAGATGATGACAGACTATTTCTCTTGCTTTACAAAATATTTAGAAGGTTCTGCATATAGCAATGTCCTCCTCTGCTGCAGCAGGGACAGATGCCCCACAGTCTCCCTAGCACCTCTCTGGCCCACTTTCTGAAGTCTATCTAAAGGGTCTTGGACTTGCTTTTCAAAATGCCTCCCTTGAATGTGAGTTACCTGGTGCAATTCTCTGTGCTCCTCTAATACAATCAAGAAGATTGAAATGGCCATAAAATAATTGGTATTATGCCCCTTCTTTTACTTGTATCATGTAGTGTTCTACTGTATGAGCAGCTCTACTGACACCACTGAAGCTGGTCAGAGCCTTACCCTACTCAGTGTTCGAACAGCCACACATGAAACACTATTTTCTTCGCTACACTGGTTGGTTATAAACTGACTGGAAAGGTAAAAGGCAAGCATTTAGGCATCTAGCAGGACTTGCCATTAATGGTGCCAAGTTCTTCTGAAAGTACCACTAGAAATCTGACTGAAACACAGAACAGTAAAAAGTATAACTTCGAGGCCTGTCACCCCAGGAAAATACTGTGACATACTTGTTTTTACAGCACCATGCCATTTATGGAGCAACTTCTCATGCTGACAGTCTTGTTCATGAGCTTCTCCCAGGAGCATGAATTTGGAAGAAGCATCATCACAGTGCCCATCTTTCATGGGAACTATGTTGGACAATTACTATTCACATTGTGCAGCAGTGTCCTGAGTCACTGGGGAGCACAAATTCCACTGACAGTGAGGAAAAATATTTCGCTAAGCCTATGGGAGTAACACTGTAGTTAAGCATTCAGGGTTTTAAATTAGATATTTGAAATGTTTGAATAATGAAATGGAGTATTTATCTTTAGATTTTAATTAAACAGTGGAATTACATCATTAAACATGACCTCATTTTACAGCTTCTTTGACTAGGGACAGTGTTTCTTCTCTTTTCTCAGTGAAAAAGTAAAACAAAAGGCCAAAGCATCTCGAATGTGCAGAGGTCACCCTACCCACTTTGTTCCTTGAGGGCCATTGATTACTCTCTGTCCACTTGGTTTTCCATTATTACCAGCTAATATTTTTCCATTTCCATTCTTCGTTGTAAGATTAGGTCGGCCATTGTAACCTGAAATACATAAGAAAATACACTGGTTAGACAAAAACTGTGCATACTACAAACCACAAAAAGCAAAGGTCTTCAAAACCTCTTATGAATATATGGTTACATGCAAATCCCGTATAGGTGTTTTACTGGTAAAGGCTCTAAGAAGACTCCTACTAGCAACCCTTAACTTTGTTAAACAGATGCATATATTCCAGACTTCCTCATTATGATACATCTCAGAATCTGTAATCAATATTCAAACAGTAAGCAGCTGAACCAACATGTAACATCACTGCTGGATCTCAGAAGCCATAACAGACCTAATTCAACAGCATGTTTGGGCTGCCATGCATTGCAGCAGAGATGGAAACACAGCCATTAAGATATTCTTGAACTTTGTAAATATCTGGGAAGTGTAGTGAGAGAATGTATCATTATTAAACAGAACAACTTTCCTAATCTGAAGTCCCAGAAATCATTATGGATAATTGGACCCTTTGCAGATCAGACTGCAGGACCAAAGGCCTAGAGCACATCACACAGATCAGACAACGTCCTCAAAAACAGGGCTCCCTGAAAACATCTGAAATAACTATGTTATACCGAACAACTTAGTTTGCTTTCTGATAGAGAACTTTTCATCTAATTGTTGATCTTATGAAAACCTCAATTCAGCAACAGTACTAGAACAAAGACAAGATACCTTGTCTATAAGGAGGTCTAACAAACTGCCGCTGGGAAGGGCTCCGTAGCCTGGAGTTCAATAGTCGTTGGCGAGGGGACAAAGTGGAAGAGGAAACTGCTGGAGGAACAGTGTGTGTGGTTGTAGATTGAGAAGAATGTGGCCAGATGAAGCTTGGTTTAGATGGGGTATGTTTGTTAGAAGAATGAATAATCCGTGATGCTACAGCAGAGCTGCCTGGTGATTCAGGAGAAGAAATTTTTAATGTTGGAGTTCCTTCCTTCTCTTCCTCTTCAGATCTCAGTTTGTGAGGTAGAAGACTGTCCATAGATTTCCTCTTATTGCTAGTAGTGTCATCATATGTTTTTTTATTATCTCTAGAAAGAGAAGGGGACCACTTTGCTGCCAAAGATGTAGGTTTCTCTTCCACCTCTTTCTGACCATACTCACTGCTATCATCATTCTCTTCATCAGAAACTGACTGACGAGATTTAGAAGAGGATGAAGAAGGAACTTTTCGAGGAAGTGCAGTTTGGGACATTTTAGATGGTAACAGGTCATATTTTTTCTCTGTATGGGACACTATTCTTGTAGCAGCCCTTGACTGACTAGGTAATGAGGGATGAGTTTGTCTTGACATGGATGACAACTTTGAATTATACTGGTTGTCTTTTACTTTACCACTGGCAGAACTGGAGTCAGGCTGAGTAAGCTTTGATTTGTAAGAAGGTACCTGAGAACCTGGCTGCTGTTGCTTTGAGAGAGATGAACTTGAGCTTCCCTGAGAGAAAGATGTAGGCAATCCCCTAGAAGTGGACAACTCCTTAGGAAACATAGAGTGGCTGCTGGCTCGGTCACTGTCTTCTGTTACATCCTCATCATCATCTTCCTGCAATTCTTCATTACTCTGGGATGAAACAGGAGATGGCAGCCGCCGGCCCCTGGAATGAAGTAAGGAAGGACTGGTTTGTACCTTCTGCAGAGGTTCTGAGGGGAAGGTCTTATGGGTTTTTTGTGATGGAAGATGAGAAGAGAATGTCTTTTTAGGCAAAGACACACTTGGATGACTTGGGTCCACCTCATGAGTTACAACAGACTGCCGATTCGATGGTAAACCCAGGAGACCAGACTCTGTTGTTTTAGAAGGCACTTTCACCAGCAAAGGATCTGGCCTTTCTTCCACATTGCCAGAAAGATCATTATTTTTGGCAGGCAGAGAATGGGTAGAGGCTTTAGGAGAAGGCACATTAGAGTTACTTTGCCTCAGTTGCTTTGTTTCATTATCTGAGTACTTTGGAACAGATGAGGCAGAAGAGCGTTGTGCAGAGGATGGTGACAGTGCTGATGGCTCACGTTTCTCTGTGCTACTCTGTCGTGACAACTCTGATGTGCGAGTTCGAACAGGGGTCCCCCCTGAGGCAAGAACAGGATGGATGGTCCGACTGGAGGACAAGGGTCTAACAATCCTCCTGTGATCCTGGGCTTTTGGTAATGCCGTTGGAGCTTCTTCTGATGAATCATGATCCTCTGTCACTTCAGTAGATTGGAGATCGAGTTCCAGCTCTCCTGTCCTTCTGGAAGGTAACTGAGATTTATTCAGAACACCTCCTCGAGTCAAGACTTTATTCTTATATTCAGAAAGAAGATTCTTTTTATCCCCAGCACCAGGTGAATGAACAGATGACTGCTTAGAGGAAAGTGACACCTGCCCTTGTGAAGAAATAGAGGATCTCTGAGAAGGAGATGAACCAGCATTCACAGGTTTTTTAGCCTCTGAATTGTCTTGAACCTTTGTTTGTTGCTGAGCAACTGAATCCTCATTACGATCTGAAAAAAAAAAAAATGATTGTGTTTATTCGTAGCAATAGCAGAACAAAATACAAGAAGAGAAACCAGTCAGGTAGCAAGAACAAGACTACTTAAGAGATGGTGAGATGGTATTTATCTCTGTACTAATCCACTTCTGTGGATTTTTCATAACTCACGTAAAACTACAAGCAATTAAAATAAAAAATCTAAAAGTGAGGACTGCAACATTCAGTCAGCAGAATCGTACCATTAGCAGAACTCAGTCATGTTTACAACAGTATGCTGCATTGTTCTGTCTGAGGCAGGATACATTTTTAGTTTAGAACTCAGTAAATCCCCACAACAGCACCTCTTTGGCAAGGAGGCAGACCAGTTTAGCTGACTTTAAAGAGCAGGAGTTGTAAGGAACAGTGCAACTGTTTAGTATAGTTTTACTTGGCCTTTGCATAGCAAGAGCACATGTATTCCTGCAGCATACCAGGGAATAGAGTATGGTGTGCCCTTATTTAAAATGTTACAATGTCCATAACGTCACATGTTACAGAGCAATGAATGCTTATCTTCAAGTATCTCTGGACAATGTGATGATGAAAAGAGTTAGCAAAAAGAGTGTTGAAGAAGTAAAATCCCATGGGTTAGATGAAGGGTGTGCAGGAGAAGCTAAGAAAAGTCACAGAGTAAACACAAGTGGAACCAAGGCAAGTAGAGACAGACTAAGCAATTAGTGAGTGGCTTGGTGCTTACCTGCTGGTATGGCAACACTGAAGGCTTTAGACTGAGGACCGGGTCCCCTCCTGTTTGCTGCACGAATTTTGAAAATATAGCGTTCCCCAGCCTGCAGACCATCTATTATGGCTGATGTTGTAGCTCCAGAGTAGGTGATGGACTTTGCTCCAAAAGGCTTGAGAGCAGGGGCGTATGAAAGAATGTATTCTGAAATGATTTGGCAGACGGTTGGAAGGAGGAAACTGAAAACAGTCCTGTTTCCAGCGGACAGACTGTATGGGTAGGATGAATTAGAACGTGCATTACTAAAATTAATACACTAGCAATGCACGCCGAGTCAATAGCTGGAGTACAAAGACATGATATATCTATAGATAGATAAGTTAAATAAATATTTGTTCATCTTAATAGAAAGATAAAAACGAATCATTTCAATGACTTAATGACTGAGATGACTTAAGAAATTTGCCTTGCTCTCATCTTTCAGATTAGGATTGCACATGTACCCTACTAGTTTTCTGTAGAAAGGGATAATTGTGGGCACGAAGAGGAGCTTAGCCACATGCAGGTTTCCTTGTCTTTTGCCTTGGTCTGTAAGAAGCCATATAAACTCCACGTGAATAAATGAAAAACTCTAGAAGCATAACACTACTAAGAACATGGAAATTATTCTTTTTTAATCTAAAAATGAGACTGCATTAATTGCATTAAGAAATAATCCAAGCACATGACGTCAAAACCAAGAAAAAAAGTCATCAGTATGGAAGCATATTTGCTGCCGAGACAAAACAAACACCACACGGTATCAGAAGGCATCGTGAACTTTGATTTAGACTTTTGTTTGTTTGTTTGTTTTGGAATGCAGAGGAAACATTTTAATTACAGAAACACTGGCGTTACTCCTGGTAGCTTTCAAATGGCTACCAGAGGGCAGTTCTTTAATATGTGGTATAAATACGTAAAAGGGAAAGAAATGACTATGAAGTGCTAATTCAGTGGTTTCACTTAGCCAGTGTAAATATCATGTATGCTGCTTATTTAGTTTAAATATAAGGTTTCTCTTGTAATACTTCATACCCAAGCAAAATGTAATGATATATCAAGTGCATATAAGTGTTCAGACCTTCCATCTGGTTGAATCATCTAAAGATCAGCAGACCAATTTGGAAGAAGGCTTACAGGCTGCTCAAAATTAGGAGCAGATTTTAAATTTCAGATAATGTCCCTGCATGATCTTACTTCAAGAAATAGTAATTCTTAGACAGAATTTCAGTTCTACTGAAGTAATTGGCAAAATTCCTTCTGACTTCAAAGAGGAAAGAATTCCAACACTGCCTTGAAGAATGCATACAGTAGATCTTTTACAGGGTCACAGTACACTTCCCTCCAGGATTGGGACTTTTTAAACTCTGAGATGCTACAGTGCTGATAAGACACTTCCAGAAACTTGTGTAACTGGAGAACACAATCTCATCAATCATGAGGAATGAGGGCAGCCAAAAATCCTGCCTATTTCTTTTTGGAGATAAAAAGGGGGAAAAAAATCCAAGAAAGCTTTTTTATTTTTATTTTTTTAAAACATTCTATGCAAGTAATGCTACTGACAAATGAGCTTTCCACCCTCATATGGCAATGCTACACTGCACAAGTTTTACTTGTGAAATCTGCTGAAATCTCTATTTGTGCTTGCTTTATAAGCAGAGGCTTCCCTTCCACAATAAGCCAGAAATTAAACAGTACAATCTCACTCATTTTCTTGTCAGCCACTCAACTCTTCCTTAACTTTTATTTACGTATTTATTTGTTTGTTTTTGTTGCCTAACTGTTACAAATCTATTGGGAAACATCCTTCCTGAGCTCCATTTCAACCTGCTTAATGATGAAGAGGTAAGAATACATATGTGCTTTGTGATATCCTGGGGACAAGTTGATGGCTTCCCAGCTGTGCAGAAGCTGAATCTGGGCTGGAAACAAGGAAACCTTGCTTGGGTGTGAGCCACTAACAAACCAAGTAGTCCCAGGCACAGTAAGCAGTTTCAGCTTGCTGTAGTGCGGCAGTCTGCTTTTGAGAAGATTAGATCCTTTCCAGAGTTACAAACTGAGAGTGATGACTTACCTTTGACTTTTCCTTCACTCTCTGGGAGAGCATCCCAGGATGCTGCTACAGAGGTTGGCTTACCCTTCAATGGCCAAACATCTAAATTTTCAGGTGCACTTGTAGGAGCTGTAAAACAGAGAGACATAGAAAAGGCAATTAAGAAAGCATGACCCACATGGTGTATGCTTTTTGCTCCTTCTTCCCATAGCAGAAACGCCTATATGCTCATTTCAAAGACAAATACAAAGTACATACAGAGCTCAAGTCCACACATGCCCATTTACATCTCTGCATAAGGCTGATACATCCAAAGGAAGAGACAAGTCCAAGCTGCTGTGCTGTTTCCCAGTCATACCCAAACCACCTCTCCCACTCCCTTCTCACTGCAGCAGCACCAGAACCTTTCTATACACACCTGCCTCCGGGGTTCGCTGAAAAACAGACACGCTCCATTTGCCTTCCTTTTCTCCATCCATGATTTGGACTGCAAACTCATACATGGTGTCTGGTGCCAAGTTCTCCACCAGTGCCCGTCGGTTGGACACCTGCTTGTAGTCCCACCTTGCTGATTCTCCTTTTTCCCGATAACGAACATTGTACTGTCTGGGATTAGATACAGGAAAACAAAAGTTCAAACACAAAGCACATCAGCAGAGCAAAAACAACAGCCTCCAAGGTCCCAGCCCCATGCTGCTGCATAGCCCCATCCCACGGTGGTTTCTCTGCTTATTTTTTTCTCCAAATGGTGAAGCACTCCCTACCAGCCACTATCACAGAGTTACTCAAGCTCCTGTACCCAAAGCTAAACTGTTCCTATTACCAACTGTTAAATAAATGCAGAAGGAATCAGTACTGCACTGTCAGCATTTCACCTCTACTATCTATTCAGAAAAGGACACGTGGGCTGACTACCTGTTTGCTGCAACCTTCTGCTTCTCATACTGTGGGTCCGTCCAAGCAACGAGCACAGACTGAGAGGACATCACTCGAACAGTTATGTCCTGAACCACCTCCACCTCTTCCTCCTCTTAAATTAGAAAAAATGGCACATCAATAACAAGAATAGTTGAGAACTCATTAAATCAAATTAAAAAAGAACTCAGTAATTTATGCTATAATAGACAGACCACATGGTTGTATAGCAAAGACAACAATACTGGAAAAGCACACGTATTTGATTAGAGGACTTGAGTACTCATATATTTCACAGTCATTTAATATTTTGCTCACACAAGCAGCTACAAAGCACATTTCACTTCTTCCAAATGGGTTTTTAGTACAGATGGTTCTCAGACAATACAAGATTTTCCAGTGTAAACAAACTCACCTCTACAGTGGTGAAGAGGTCTTATCTACTACTCAAAAGTGGCTTAGAGGACCTAATTGCAAAGAACACACATTTTTCACCACCTCTCATGATGGCAGCATCTCATAAACAAGCCACAGAAGTGGAAACCTCTGCCTTTCTCCTAAAAGTGGTTGCTTGCAATGGGAGCATGTGAAAGGAGAAAGCAAGCATGAGAAGTTGGTGGAAGCACCTCCACAAAGAATATGCAAGTTCTGACAAAGGTATTTTCCAACAAATACTTGAAACAAATCCATCCACCCTACACTGTTCCAATCTCCTGTGACTGCTGACTGGAAATCAACCCTGCAGAAAACAAGGCAGAAGTGTGACAAAAAGGCATCCAGTTGTGGAGGTGCTGGCTTCAATTTAATCAAGTCTTCACATGCAGTTACTGCAGTCTGTAAGGTCTGCCAATAGCTGCAGCAGAGGAGATTAAAAACAATAAAGAAAAAACAGCAAAAACTCAACCATATTGTAATATTCTGTTATTTTATTAATACTGCGTGAGTCAGAGGAGCAGAGACAACCATGAAGCTCTTTAAAACCCACACAGAAAAACCTACCTCAGGCACTTGCAGTCGAAAAACAGAAAGCTATCTTAATTCATTCAAATGTCTCCAAGAATCAATAGTTGATGTAAAAGAAACATACCTATGACTTTCCTTTTAGTTAAGGATGACCTATAGACAGGTTGACTGCGTCCTTGGGTACTCCGTGATGGCAAAGAAACCACATGAACTGATTCAGAGGCTGTATGTGGAGGGAAAAAACAGTCTCTTCTGTAAACTTGTATTTGTAAACAACAACAACAAAAAAAAACCAAAAAACTTCAGTCTTTACAGGTAGAAACACATTTCATTATTTCTTAAGATACAAAAGGATCAGTAATTTATTTTGATTCATTCATTATTGTTATTCACATAATATTTCATAAGTTTCACAGCGCATATGGTAAGAACAATAAAGATGGTTCTAGAAGTGGGAAAGGAAATTATTAACATGAAAAAAACACCTTACAAGATTTCTGTATTCTAGGTTTGAGCTCTTCTCCTGATCATTTGATTATTCAAAAAATATTTGTCCTCCATCTTGAAAAAAGTGAAGTTTAAAAGCAATAAAAACAAGATACTTGAAATCACATTATATAGAATTTCTCATCAAGATGCACTATAATATTGAATATCCACCAAAACTGTGGCTAAAAAGAAACGATAAAACAAAACAAAACCCCACAATATCTAATACCTAGAGACAACCTCATCCTGAAGAAACTTAGAGTACAGATGAAAGTATAAGAAACAGAAGCAGCAGCAGCAAACACAGCAGCCAGGCACTATAGGGAAACCAGAAGAGTACTGGATTGCCAACACAACATTAGCACAGACGTGGAACCACTGTCAGCTACAGTGAGTCTCTTTCCAGAGCTGTTCTCAGAAGAAAGATGAAAAAAGATGAAAAGTGAAGAGAAGGGATGAGAATAGTTAGGAGATCCCTGCTAGGAAAGGCTGTGAAACCCTGGAATAACTGATAAAGGGTGACCTAGAAGTTCTCTCTCTTTGGATAGACCAAGATAAGTATGTTCTTTTTGTACAAAGCCTACAAAATAAAAGAGGAAATAGATATTTAGTTTACAACGCCAGGAATTCTGGCAGCCATGTGTGATTTTTGAACTATCCCCAGCCTTGTAATCCATGACCAGACTGTCTGTGGGATAAGCTTCCAATATACAGGAGAGATTAAGAAGTTTAACCTTGAGCAAATGCATCTGAACAGCTGAAACTTCCAGGAAGAAGGTCAAAGTAAGAGCCATTAGTGCAGACCTTGAGCCCACTCAATGTAGAAGAGCTCACCGAACAGACAGGTAAGAGAAGAATTACATAACCTACACCAAAAAAAAATCTTCTGCCTCTGGAGAAACAAAACTGCTGCAAACCCCATGATTACAGCAAGCTAGAAGTCCTCCAAGTGCATATGAACTAATGAAGGAGAGCAAATCATTATAGTATGGAGGGACAGGACAGGAAGCACAGCAAAGGCCAAAACCTGACTGTCTCAGGAGCCCACAGTGAATAGGACCTCCCTAGGGAACTGCTGAGAACATGGGCACATGAAGGTAACAATCCAGCATGGAGATCATGGAACCGTTCTACTGGTAAACATGAATACATTTAATTAGGGTTAGCTTTTTATCCACTGGTCTGAAATAATGCAGGGGCACAATTTTTAAGAAGAGGAGAAGAACCAATGGATTTGAGAGGTGCCCCACCACGTGCAAAGAGACTGTGAACTATGCCTCTTCTTCTCTGTCCTCCCTCTACTATTAATATGGGTAACTTGCACACGGTCTCTCTTTGATGCTGCATCACATTGTACTATACTTTCCAGCTTGGTAATCACATTTTCATGTAACACCAAATACACTTACAGCAAATGTTTTCATTTATAAGAGGAAATCATTCTGATGGCTACAATAATGTGATCGATGGCCACGTAGAAGCAACAAGCATTTACAGAAGATGGCTTTTTGCCTGGAGAGCAGCCTTGCCAGATATAGAAAGAGAAACCAAAGACACAGAACAAATCGATGGGGTAACTGCCAAGGGCAGTCTGGCAGCAGGTCTCACTTAGGTGTTATCATAGAAATCCGGCTTACCAAGTTTTCTTGCTTCCTGGCTTTGCCGTTCTTGCGGCAGTGGGACATAGCTCATCCTTCGGCTGCTCTCTCCATACCCACGGATCTGTGATCTGCTGCGTGGACTCCTGAAGCCTGCTCCATAAGGTGGCCTCCACCGAAAAGAAAACCTGCCATCTGGAGCCTGGGCACGAGCTCTCAGAGGTCTGCTTGGCATGTCCTTCTCTTCAAAAAACAAGCAAACACACAAAAAACCCCACCACAGTTATTATGAAGCATGTGACATATATAGCAGCCCACATACACCTGTTGCAAGCACACCTTAACTGACATCAGAACAAATAATTTAATTTTACAGTTTCTTAATTTTGCTATAAAACCCAACTGCAGAAAGAAGCTTTCCTAGCAGGATGCTCAATACTCTACAATGCCTTTTCTCAGGCATTCAGACAGGGTGGTGCAGGACACCCAAAGTGAAAACACACTGTAGTACAAGAACTGCTGCCAGAAACTAGGATTGTCTTGCAGCCTTCCTGTTTAATCTTTCCCCATTTTTTATAAATCTCCTTTCCATAGTTGAGGCACACAAGAACATTATTTTTCTGGCAAGTGCTAAAGGTCAGCATATAACAAAGCACAGAACAATTTCACTATTTTTAAACTTTACTGTAGAAAACAACCTACATTAAAAGCAGGTACTCCTCTCCTAAATCCCTCACTAATGTTTCTGCTCACTGACAGCCTCACATTTAACAGGTCTGTTCTACAAATGCCTCTGCTCTTGACTTCACAAACTCCCATGTCATGACACTTGGGCATTCTGCACTGTAAGAGCAACTCATGCAAGCCATTTGTCAAGTTAGCAGTACTCTTTTAAGAAGCAGCATTAAAACAAAGATTTCCCAAACATCTAGTTTGCCTGTTCTCAAACCCTCTCACTCACTGGCTAAGCCAGTGCTATTGCAACTATGGAAGTGTCCGAAGAACAAGAGCCTGGGACAGTACCAGCTGCAGAGACCTGGGTAGACATCAGTGCATGGAAGTACCCCCTTCCAGAGCAGCAGTGAGATCCTCTTTCCAGCACCAGCTTGGTAGTTCCTACTTATTTCCATTTAAATTATGTTACTCGAACTATGTATTAATGCCCCCATGTCCTCACATACACCCAAAGCAGATTCTGTGTAATGTTCCTGTTCAGTGACGCATCTAAACCACACTTTTCACTGGTCTTGATCTGCTGACAAAGTTGCATCTTCTCACACTCTACCAATAAACTTTATCCTATTAACTTATCCTTTGGAAAGAACCACAGTGACTCCCAGAGCTGTCTGCAGACCTCTCTTTGAGACCTCAAAGAAATGCAAGGTTTCAGTGCTAAACAGGTATATAACACACACAGAGAACAGCACACTCCAAGGGAACTCTGCTATTGCACTAGAACACTGGGCAACAGTTCAGCATGATAAACTCTTATTTCAAAGTTTCAGCACCTACAGGAAGACAAGAACATCATTTTAAACACACAGACTTAGCTGTGCCTCCCTGGTGGCTGCTGCTCACCAGTCCACCAAAACGAAGCAGCTATAAACACAGATTAATCAGCCAATTAAATCAGTACAGTAAAGAGAATTTCTTTCATGAGGCTCTCCATTCACTTTTCAAGGAATATTCAGTCCCATGCTGTCAAACACCTGCTTCCACAGAGTCTCTTCTTGCTCTCCTGAGCAGTTGCTGAGCACAGATTTCAGAAGATCAGCAGTCACTGATCATGCAGACAGAAGCCTTTATTCACAGATCACCGTGGGGAAACAAAAGAAAGCAAAACACAAGCTGGAAGGAAGCCTCAGAGGTCTCCTCTCTGACACTCTCCTCAAAGCCAGACCACCTCTGACACTGAGCAAGGCCAGCTCAGTCTTCAAAACCCACACGGACAGGGTTCATGTAGTCTTCCTGGGGGCTGGCTCCTGTGATGCACCAGCTGCCCAGAGGGAAAGTTTTCCCAAATGTCCTACACAAACCTGCCAAACTGCAACTTGTGGCTGTTCCTAGCAGCCTGAAAAAAACAACCTGACAACCCCAAGGAGCAGCTTTCTTGTAGCCCAGGTTCAAGCAATAGTTAGCTGCTGTGAGCTATCCCCTCACCCTGCTCTTGGCCAGCCAGACAAGCCCCTCTCCCACAGCCTCTCCCAACAGCCCAAGTGCAGCTGGCAGCCACAACCTCCTCATATCTCAACATCCCTCCTGAGCCCCATCCTTAGAGAGCCATTGAAGCCCAGGCTGGGGGCCTGGGCAGCCTGATCTGGTAGGTGGCAGCAACTGCTGGAGCATTATGATCTTTAAGGTCCCTCCCTTCTAACCTAAGCCATTCAATGATGTTAAAAACTGGGTCCCATTGGACAGCAGGACAACAGACGCCTTTGTGGCTGCCCATCCCTGTCCAGATTTCCTCTCAGCAGTTCTGAACACTGTTGAGCACTGAGAGCCTGCTGATGCAGGGAGCAGGGAGGGACACTGCAGCCCATCAGCTCTGCTTCACCAGCTGAAGCTGAAGCCATGGCTTCCAACTGGAATCAAAACAGAGAACTGTAAGTGACAAAGGATACAAAAGAAACCATCCTAGCCAGAAAGCCATATGGCAAGAGTTCAATTTAAAACAAATGTGGCCTTAAGCAAAGAGAATTTTACCGGTATTGATGCTGAGTGAAGGACATCAGCTGAGATTTTAAAACCTATACTTCCTTAAGGATTAAGTTACTTTCCTCGCTGTAGCACATTTACTGCCTGTTGTTTCTATTTTGCTAGTTAGCTTCACTTTTATTTATCTTTTCTCATTACAGTTTGACCAACAGGAAAGCATCCAGGATAGCTCTGATGATAAGCGTGGAACCACCAAAAACAGTATTTTTATATGAAGCATGCTCCCAGCTAGGCAAGAAAGTTCTCTCTCAATAAGAACAAAGAGCAGTTTAATTAAACACCAGGTAGGAGAAAGAAAGAAATACAGTGCAGCATTCAAAGTAATTCAGTTCCTAAGGTAGTGATTGCTGTGGGGAGCCTGAACTCAGGAACAATGGTCTTGAACAGCTCACAGTTCATGAAAAAAGAAAGGTCAAAGCACTACAAAGGACAAATTCCAATACCTTCTTCTGTCACTGGGATCCCATTCATAGCACAATCAAGTGCTAGATGTGCACATGGAAATGGCAAGACTTGGATTTATGTATGCAGTTTGTTTATTTGCCTTTCTGGGCTAAAGAAAACAAAAGAAAGCAAAACCTCCTGAAAAAAAATCAAGGCATTATTTTCAGTCGGACTGTGAAGAAAAGAGGCTGAAATGATGAAGAACCAGGTAAGTAACTACTTTATGACAACTGTATTAAATATTATAGTAATACTAAAGGCAACATGGAAATATGAATACAAATGGAAATTTGATGTAATCTAGGAAAAAAGCAGTGCTGAAATTGAAAAAAAAAGTACAAGAGAGAAGTACAAGACAGAAATGAGGGATGGACAACCACAAAGTGGATCCACTGGAGTGATGCTGGGTTTCATCTACTTTCAACTGGCCTTTGTACAAATTCTTCAGCTTCTTCCAAACAGATTAACGTGACAGTAAGAACTGCCTTACCTATGCACAAAAGTCCAACATGTACGTAAGTACATGTACTCAACAACAAGTAATCCTGACAGGAATCTCTCTTTTACAATAGTCTAAACATAGACAAGTTGCTTGAATTCTCAGTAGAAGATAACTCCGAAAGACACAAAGACTTCAGATCAGTGTGAAAACTGAACAGCTGACAGATATGACAGTCCCTGTGACTTCTCCTATGAGACACAGTAGATCTGACATTTATACAAGCACACAAGTCTGCAGTTATTGTTCCCCAGTTAATACCTACTCTGGCACACTAGGAATTCAACTGGATTTCAGCAAACTCAATAGGAATTCAAATGGATTTCAGCAAACTCTTGATGAGGTTCCAAAACCGTAGCAATGAAAAGACACACTGAAAACACATTCACTCCCAATCATTTTTTTCTAATAATTTTTGGGATTGACTACCAAGTGATTGACTGAACTGAAAACTTATACTTGGCCACCTCCCCAGTAGTTGCACCTAGAAGTATGATGAGGCTTTTTGCCTGAAAACTGGTTAAACAGTTTTGTGGATCTCCATTCTGTGCAAACTACAAAGGTCAACTACAGACCATCTTCAGACCTCTTCAAAAGTGCTCTCTGCAATCAAACCAAAATCAAGTCCTTTCCCACATTAAGGACAATTAGAAGGAGTGACTCCCCCCTCTGCTCTCTTCAGCACAGAAATCCAACATTACCTACAGCTGCAGGAATTTGTATATTGCATCTTAGACCCAAAAATGCAGGGCTGATTAAAGCCCTGGTACTGACATATCATAGTTGAAACATCCACTAGTATTGCCAATGTTTCTGTGTGTGTCAGGAGTATGGGAGAACGTTTTATAAATGATGTAAGCCTAAAGTTTGAGGTCTAAGCTGAGGATAAAACATCCTCTAAACAACCACACAAGAAGGTAGCTTGCACTTGCCAAATCACACAGATTCTTCAGAAGGCCTCATCAATTATTGAGCAATGGAAAAACAGATTAGCTCCAGATGAAAAGGAGAGTACTGACCCTTAGTAATCAATCTGTAACTGTGGGGAAAAAACATCCTAAGCAATTCAAGCCTATTAGAATATGAATGTAAAAAGTAGCTGAAATCTGAAGCCACCAAAAAAATAGAAAAAATTATAAAAAAATTCAGGCACTGTTAACTTACCACCACAAGTCTAAGTGTGAAATGTTTGCTTTTGCCCTTCACAGTCAGCAAGAACTTTTCGGCATTTTCCTTCCATATGTCATCACTTTCAGGCCTGGAAAACTGGACCTATAAAATGTGTTCCACTGCAGAGAGAACACGTATTTGGCAGAGATGGTAGACAACATTCATATAGTCTGTAAACATCTACCAATCTTTTCATTCCACGCAGAAGATTGGGAGGCTAAGCACAGTGTCCCAAACTAGCAGACTAACAGACTGAAAAGAGACACTGATTGGTGATAATGAGCTCATCAGAAAGTGATCAAATGCACCTATTAGCGAAGGCCAAAAATGCCAGCTGGGAAGGAAATCCTGACATGGACTGCTCTGCTAAAAATCATCATGTCTACTCTGTAACAGTAAGCTGGTGAATTTTTTTTATAAAGACAGAAATATATTCAATATGTTAGGTTTTCAGATAAGACTGACTGACTCCATACCCTGTATTTGAGACCTTTTACCAAAAAATAAAAAAATAAGGACGACTAAATAAAATGTGCCAAACTGCTTACTTTGTTCACCCTCCTGAAAGAGTGGATCCTTGTCTCAGGAAGTTCTTAACTGCTCCCTGAGCACAATCAATTGTCCTCCGAGATAATAACATTGCACCACTGCCAAACTGCAAGAGCTATCCAGTTTCAGAGCTAAGCAATTCAGTTTACGAAAACTCTACAGCATCTCTTCCCAGGACCCACCACCAAGGCTAGAAAAATACATTATCTCAACCAGCAACAGTTAACTACATCTCTGAGATAATTCTTTAGGCTATAACACTATTGTATACCATGCACTCTCTTAAGCATTTGAGCCCTGCCATGGTGGAGGAGGAGACAAATATACCAGCTGTACATGTACCAAAGAAAACAACAGAAAACAAACAGAAAAGAGAGGCACTATATTTTTATTCTTCAGTTGGCAACGCAAAAATTAATTCCACTTGTGAGGCAAGACACTTTGTAAAACATCAGCACTCTGTAGCTTGTTATATCAACCTCCTCTAAATGCAACTGCTGAAAAATGTACATTTGGTGATGCTTAAGTTTGATGCTTGTGGCAAATGCAGCCACAGAAGGCACCAGGAAAGCCAAAGAGTGTTCATGCAACAAGGCCTGTATCACAGCCAGACCTCTGCCAGGAAAAGAGTTTATTGTTTTCAAAAATACTTCGCAACATGATCTCCTGTCATTTCTTCATGCCCGCAATGGGTCTTGTTTTCCACACAGCTCTCCATAGTCCTCCAGCAGGTAAACCACTTAATACACTGGTTTTAAGGGTTGGGACAATTTGGATAAACCATTCCATTTTTCCATCCAATTTGAAATAGACTATGAATCTGAAAAAGGAGAAAGCAAACCTTCAGTAGCAGAGCCAAACATCTAACGTTCTGCAATTCTTTGTGCAGCTCAAGGCTTTCTATCCAGCAGCAAAAGAAAAGCCACACTTTACCATCACTGAGAGGCACCATGGAAAGCACACAACTACCTTCCACATTCAGCAATCCACGCAGGGGTGGCTGCTTTGTTCCCTGCTTTCACATACTCAGTGTTACTTATCTTCATACAGCTATCCCAAAGCCACATCAGCAGAAAAGTAAAGACAGAGAACGGACAAAATAACACAGGAAGATATTTGATTTCTACCCAAAAATTAATGCACTGTGTCACTTTGGCAAAATACTAATGGATTTCTCCTTTTTTTTTTTTTTTTTTAGCTGATAGCTTGATCCAAGGTTCATTGAGAAAATGGGAGCAATTCCACTAGTTTCATCGAGGGCTGGACTTGGGCCATCCTGTGAGGAGTTCACTCCTCAAAGATATTTCCTGCAGTTGGTGAGCCAGCAGTGCTGATGTGGCCCTCTGAATTGAGATTCTTTGCCTGCTCCAGCTGCACAAGACCCTGTCCTTGACTTACTTCAGCTTGGCTACATCACAGAGCATGGCACTAACTCTAGCAAGGCACTTCATAGCACTGAGGCACTTAATATACAGAAAAGTGGAAGTATCTAATTAGAGAAAGTAGGAATGAAATGGGAGCCCAAGTCCAGCCTCAGGCTTACCAGGAGTAGGCACTGTCAACCTTGACCCTATGTGGACCGATTATTCCTCAGATCTCTCCCTGGCAATAAGCCGATCAGTTGAAGTAGCAGAGGCAAGTGACACACAAATCCTTGTTTCTTACAGAAAATCCATTTAACACATTTCCACACACTTAGGTTTGCCCATGGGGAGCAGGGACTGGAACACTTCAGTTCCTGTAAAGCACAACAGTAAGTGTGCCATAATTCACCAGGCTCCAGCAAGGAGCTTTGGACAGAGGACCGGTATCCAATGCTAATGTTTGATTTATGCAGAGCTATTCATTATACATCCACAGAAGAGTTACCTGGCACCCAGGAGACATTCCTTAAATTAACAGCATTAACAGAAGTTTCCAGGGCTCCCTCCGAAGATCCATCTGAATGCCAAGTAGAGCAAAACTACAGCAATTTGCAAACTCAACAACATACTTGTATGTGTTTAACAGGCAAATTACAACTTAAGAACAACAGATAGCAAGTTACTGAAGGCTTCAGATTCTTCTGTATGCAGGTTTCCTTCTGTCCCAGTGCCCTTCAAAGGAAGCCCATCAAGCCTGGGTCACCCTCCACTCTCACATTTGATGCTGCTGGACACCTTAATTTGAGGAGACTCTAGTGTCCAAATCACCAAGGCCAACTTCCACTGTTAAAATCCCAAAATCCTGCATGGGTTGCAAAAGCAAACTACAGCCCTGCCTTGGTCTGCAGGAGCTCATCTGGCATGTTGTTCACCACCCTGACACCAGATAGGGCCACTTCCTCAGCATCCCCAGGAGCAAGGGCTGGGGGAGCAGAGGGAGGGTCTGTAAGGAAAGGGGAATACGTGCACACACCCCCCACATTGTATACAGAGCAGAGATGTTTAAGAGAATAAGAAGCACTTCTACCATCAGCACAGGAAAGCAAAGGGGCCACAAGTTTATTTCAAAATACTTTTCATTTTGGATCCTCTTTCCACATCCTGACCATTAGGTCTATTCATCGGTCCATTCACTTACGTGAGCAATTACATTCAGTCATAAATAGTCTGTGTCCAGCTCTGCAAGCTTCACATCTCCCTTATCAAAAAGATGCACAACAGTGAGACACTCTCTTCTTGGCTCTCCATCAGTAAGTTTGTAAGAAAAGGCAGAAGATCTGTGAGTGGCACAGCAATGTGGGATACCATGACATCCACACAGATGACATATTCATTCCTACTTTTTCCAAGGAATACAAAATGACAGATGTACATATTTTCACTATGGTAGCATCCACCAGCAAAAATAATTCCAAATGCTGTTCCAGACTATGAGAAAGAGCCAAGTCCATAAATCATATTATCAGTTTAACATTTATTCTGAGCTGACTTCTTACTGAACCAACCAACCACATAAGCAGACTTTCACAAGTTCTGCTGTAAGAGCTGTGCTAAGTCATTCTGATACAGGATGAAGATTCAATGCTCCCAGTTCCTCTGGGACAGACTTCAGCAATGCTGTGCTGATAAAACTGCAACTTTAAATGGAGTTCCCTGAATTTAAAGCTTTAACACTAACACTCATGAAAAATGAGGTAAACGTGTAATAATAAATACATTCTAGTAGCGTGTGCTTGCAAGTTTAACATTTCCCTGCGGTTATATATACGTGGATATAAATTCCAGGTACATCTATACGATGCGCTGACAAAATCTATACTACACATTGGAAGATTAAAAAAGACATCAAAGTAAAGATGAAATGAAGAATACTATGCAAAGGAGCAGCAGCATCATTGCTCCCATACTGACCAAAGTAACAACATAAAGCCATAAAAAAAACCAACAGTGTAATTCTAGCTGTATTGGTTGGAGATTATTCTAATCCGCAGTGCAATAAAGCCTTTCTGCTGTAAGAACAGTGTTCCACAGCCAGTCATTATGTTTTAAGAAGGATATGGGCCCACCAAAGAAACTCAAAGGAGAATTAGAAAGATGTTAAGAGAACTAAAACATGTGACCACAGAGCTAGAAGAAAGGAGGAACATCATAGTGCCTGGGACTGAGGCATTAAGCGCTGTCTCTGAAAATGAAGGGTCAAATTACAGCTGGAATTCTCATGAGAAACACTCGCAAAATGTCTGCAAGGGGTACTTCCTATTGAACATCAGTATTTTCTGAAGAATGTTCTGTAGTCCTCTATTCCATAGAATACCCTATTACTTAATTTTTTTTTTAGTCAGTGCAATGTATTCAAGAAGGCAATTTTGTTTTTTTTTTAACATGCAAAAATATGTTTCCTTCTCAGCTGCTTGATTCCCTATTATCTACTGATAACAAGATATTTATTCACAGATAAATAGGTAGGTCTGACCAGACAGCTTGAACCACCGTCAAAGAAGATGGAGAAGCTTCTGCCATCTGGAGCATACCCTTTGGGAAGGGACTGCCCACAAAGACCCCAAGACAAAACCAATGATAAATCAAGCACAGAAACACAGGGATGGATTAAAGCTCACTTCTGATTACACAAAGAATGACAACTACAAAAGGCACTGACAACATCTCACAACCAACCAACATGGGAATGGTGTAAAAACACAGCTTTTGGAACACTAACAAACACTTAAAAGTATCTCTCTTTGAATTCTTTGATTCAAAACTTCATCCAAAGCTCTTTGGTGGTCATCAAGGTGAGACCTTGGTATCACACCGTACCCAGCTTATTTTGTAAGCTACTCCCTCTCTGGAGGGAGAGGAGGCAGCAAGTCATTGCTTCTTCCCATTCGTGGTGAAGATAATAAATAAATAAATAAGAACCTCACTCTAACCATCCAGCAAAGCTGAGCAGGAGGGCCCTGGGCTCTCTTGGCTGCATGGCTCAGACCCCAGGGCTCCCTGCTGCAACCCACACAAAGCACGCTGCCTGGGCTCCAGAGCATATGGTTTACATCAAGCCACTGTTTCAGCTCCTGGAGAACTATGGCAACTGCTTGACTCAGCAGCAATTTCTGGGAGTATAAAACATGAAACCCATTTCAATACCAGGTCTACTGAACACTTCCAGGTGCTGAGCAGGAGATGGAGATGGATATAGCACAGACTATAAAATCAGGTACAATACATAGAACTGTAACCCATCTACAGTAAAATCTTCAATTGCAAAGAGAAAACAGAGCAACATTGAGAGAATAATGTATGTAATAAAAACTTTAATTATTCTCAACTCCCTAATAAACAATAAATGGAGAAAGCTGAACATTTGGCAGAACCATTTCAGAAGTGTTTTTAAAACCAGCTACTTCAAAAGCAGTACCAGAAAGTGGCTTTTAAATCCACCTCTTGAGTCATTTCTTTGTCTACATGCACCTTCTCCACCTGCTGCTTAACTCACATTGGTATTACTCTGTTCTCCATGCTAGAACCTTCCTTTCTAAGTTCAATTACAGATTCTCTTCAATGCATCTTTTGTCACTATAATATTATTAGCTTGCTTACATTTGAAGTTCTTCATTTGGCAAATGTAATCTTTATTTCTAGTACATCATTCTCCTTTATATGGCTCAACTGTATCAGTTAGAAGCACTACCTGAATGACTGAGAAGGTAAGGATTCCTTTTCCCACACAGGACAGAGCCACAAATTCAACATCAACTGTTCTTTGAGAGTCTGGTGAACCATCCCAGGGGAAGAGTACATCTCTAATAGGTGTTACCATCAACAGAATTAGGCTTACGGCCTTGAGGTTTTTGATTGCAATTAAATTTCAGATCTCTAATAGCTAAGTTTCAATTGTATATGCAAGTATCCTTTTAATCTTTTTTTTTTTTTTTTTTTTTTTTTTTACCAACTTAGTTTTAACTTTTCTCAGGCTTTAAAAGAGAAGCAGGTAAGAAGGCTCTGGCCTCTGTGTTACTCCAAGTTTGACTCAATGTTCCCTGGCCTCAGGGAGGGAAATGCTCCTTTATCACACCTTTCACAGGAAATTAGGTTTGCAAAAGTGGAACTCGCTGATTTAAAGACAAGCTGTCAGTGGACCTGATAAAGCCATCAATCCCATCTAATTCCCCCAAGCACATCCCTTCAGTTGCCCGTCCTTCCAAAGGAGGGAATTTGGTGCTTCTCCTCTGCCATGCACTTGAGGTTTCCTAGTGCTGACCCTGTGCTGCTCTGCAGGACTCCTGGCTGTGTCAGCTGTGGGCTCTGATGGCTCACAGACCCAAAAAAATGGGCAAGAAATTCACACTTCCAGGCTTCAGTGTACATCCAACTGCAGAAAGAGCACAAACATCAACTTACAACATCTTAAGCTCTGAGATAAATCAGAGCCTAAGGGTGCTTGCTCTAAGTGGTGAGGTCTGAATTTAATCTGATAGCAATCAAAAACATGTCAGAAGCAAAAAATAAAGATAATAGAGTTTGTTTTCCTCTAGATAATCCTTTCACAAGCTGTTTCCTAGCTCTGATCAGAAATTCAATGACAGTCAGGAGACCTGCTAGAGAAAATCAGAACACAAATCCACATAAAGCTATTTATGCCATGGCAGGACACTGTCTGGAACAAAAAAAGGCTGCTTCAAAGCTTGTGTCATCCACTGTGGATGCAACTCTAGTCTCCACATTATTTACACACGGTGGTTTTCATATTCACATTCCTCTTTCACTCAATTTTGAGTGACAATTCTCTGGTCAACCCATTCCAGCACCTCAACACTCTCTGACATAACCTAAATCTTCCCTCTTATATCTTAATGCCATTCTCCCTTGTCCTGTCACTCACTGTGTAAAAAGTTGGTTCCCCTCCTGCTTGGACTCTCCCTTCAAGTACTGTAAGGCTGCAATGCGGTGTCTCTAAAGCCTTCTCTTTCCCAAGCTAAACAAGCCTAACACGCTCAACCTTTCTTCACAGATGTGCTCCTTTGACTACCTTCGTAACCATCTTTCAGACCCACTCCAACAGCTCCACATCCCTCCTATACTGGGGGCTGCAGGTCTGAACACAGTACTCCAGATGGAGCCTCACAAGGACAGAGTAGAGGGGACAGTCACCTTTGTCTTCCTGTTGGCCACTCCTCTGCTGATACCACCCAGGGTACTTTTGGCCTTCTAGATTGCATTAGCACACTGCTAGCTCATGTCTAGATTTTCATCCATCAAGACCTCTAAGTTCTTCTCTGCAGGGTCGTTCTTAATGAGTTCTTCACAGAATCATAGAATGGTTTGAGTTGGAAGGGATCTTCAAGATAATCTATTTCCAACCCCTCTGCTGTTGTCAGGGACACCTCCCACTAGACCATATGCTCAAAGCCCCATCCAGCCTGGCCTTGAATGCCTCCATGGTGGGAGCATCCAAAACATCTCTGGGAAACCTGTTCCAGTGTCTCATCACCCTCACACAGTAAAGAATTTCTTCCTAATATCTAGTCTAAATCTACCCTCTTCCAGTTTAAAGTCATTTCCCTCCATTCTGTCACTACATGTTCATACAAAAAGTCACTCCCAAGCTTTCCTGTAGGTCCCCTTCAGGTAATGAAAGGCTGCTACAAGGTCCCCCTTGAGCCTTTTCTTCTCCATGCACTCCCCAGTTCTCTCAGTCTGTTCCCATAGGGAAGGTGCTCCAGCCCACTGATCATCTTCACGGCCCTCCACTGGACCAGCTCCAACAGCTCCATATCCTTCCAGTGTTGGGGTCCCCAGGACTGGCTGCAGTACTCCAGGTGGAGTCTCACAAGAGCAGAGCAGAGGGCCAGAATCACCTCCCTCAATCTGCTGGACATGCTTCTCTTGATGCAAGCCAGGATATTGTTGACCTTCTGGGCTGCAAACACACTGCTAGCTCATGTTGAGCCTTTCATCAATCAACATCGCCAAATCCTTCTCCTCAGGGCTGCTCTCAAGCCATTCTCCACCCAGACTGTATCTGTGCTTGGGATTGCCCTGACCCAGATGCAGAGCCTTGCACTTGGCCTTTGAACTTCATGAAGTTGGCATGAAGCCACCTCTCAAGGTCCCTCTGGATGGCATCCCTTCCTCTAGGATGTTGACTGCACCATTCAGCTTGGTGTCATCTGCAAACTTGCTAAGGGTGCACTCAAACCCACTGCCCAGTATGCCTACAAAGATGTTAAACAGCACTGGGACCAGCACCAGTCCCTGAGGAATGCCTCTCGTCACCAGTCTCCACTTGGACACTGAGCCATTCTTCTCTCAGTCTGTACACATACCTGGGATTGCCTCAACCCAAGCACAACACCTTGCACTTGGCCTTATTAAATTTCATTAGATTCCCCTGTGCCCAATTTTCAAGTATATGTAGGTCCCTCTGGATGACGTCCCTCCCTGCTATTGTGTTAACTGCATCACTCAGTTTGGTGTAATCAGCAAACATGCTGAGGGTACATTCCATCCCACTGTCATTAATAAAAATACTGAAGAGCACTGGTCCCAAGATGGACCCCTGGGGTACGCCACTCATGACCAGGCTCCATCTGGACACAGAGCCGTTAACAACTCTATGGCTACAACCATCAAAAACTCTGCCAGGAATTGGCACAGAGGTAACAATTCTAGAATAACACAGATGCTCTCTCCAGCACTGATGCCTGCATGATGCTGTTCTGCCCAATCTGGACCTATGTCTGGGCATCACTTCATCACACCTTGTCCACAAGTTCTTATCCCCGTCTGCAGGTGAGCCAGCCTCTTCCCCTGCAGTGGGCCTCCAATACCTGCAGACCAGGTAACAAAAGAGAGAGCTCATTGTTCCTGGGCTGTCAAGCATTCCCTCCCCATCCCATGTCCCAGCAGTTAGCTTTGAAGTGGGTTGGCAAGGAACGTAAGTCAGAGCTTGAGCATGTACTTTTGTGAGCCAAACCCCCATCCTGCTGCCTGCAGTCATGGCCATCGATCTCCAAGCAGGAAAACACACCTATGAAAATTGCACTGCTCATTAAGAGGCCAACTAAACCACAGAAGCGTCCTTGTGTTGTGCACCTGGATCATTTCTTATGAACTCAGATCCCTATTCCATTGCTCTGTTTTCACATTAGTGCAGTTTATTAAAATCACTGGCACATTACTGAGGCAGTGGAGTGAAGAACATGGCCCTGCTCCTTCAAAGGTTGAAGGAAACACTGTACATAATTATCCCGATGGGAGATATGGACAAGGCTTATGGAAACTCACAGCAGGAGGTACAGTCCTCTGTCCACACCAGCTTTCACTCCAGCCCTGCCAAACAGTGGTTACTCACACACAGAAAGCACGAGACTTTATACCCTTAATATTACCCTTATTACTCACTTTTTATGCCTAGTTTCATTCAATGCAATACACCCATTCAAACACCTAATTTTCTTCCAAACTTTCCTCAAGTCTTGGCTGCTAGGATATTTTATGGCAGATCGACAAAGCACAAGATGAATACTGCACTTCTTGGTACTGGTTTGGGATGTTGTGTTAAGCGGGAATTGATGCCTCTCAGCTACATTCAGTGCTATATGTCATCATTTAAAACTTTTGAAGAAAGAGTTCGTCTTAGGTACCTTAACATCCACTAAATGGATTACCCTACTCACTTGCAGAAACAGTACCAAGTGCTAACTGAGCCGTAACTAGCCAAAAATTCATAGCTTCAGCTGTTCTTCAGGTACCTTAACCACAATTTTGAGCCCCCACCAAAAAATGAATAAATAAAAAAGGTCAGTGAGACACTTCTGAAGCAAAGATTAATTTTGGACCCAAAGTCTCATCAATTTGGGTGCTGTGGCTCTGATTTTGTCTCCTTTCTTTATGTATAACACCAAAATTGCCCTCCCTAAGTGCTCTGGAGAACTTGCATACGGAAGGGCTGGTTTACTCCTTTCTCTAAAGCCACCTCAATATATGCTAAACCTGCTTCTTTACCCTGTAAAGTAGCATAGATTTTTTTAATCTACCAGAGATTCACATGTTTATGTAAAGTTTTTCCATTCCATCTCTAGTTGAAGTGCACGTTTAACTTTCCACTCAAAACTGCCAAAAATTCCTCAGGCTCACAAAGTCAGAAAGTAGGAATTTAAACTTCACCATGCACTGAAGGAAAATAAGTTAAAACTCTCCATATATTTTTCACATTACAAACCTTTCATAAATCAGAAAAGTTTGAGTTTCCCAAAGCACATGTTTACTAAGAACAAAACACTGGCTCTGCACTAATCTCTGCTCCTTATTAGAAGCCTTTAGAGATTTCTTCAAAAAGATTTGAAAAAGTACATCCTAAAATAACACAATCAAACTTGCTTCTTCCTATTCAAAAAAGAAATGAAAATAAAAAGCATTAAAACATTACTTAATGACCTGTAATATACAAGTGGTCACAATTCACATCTTGAATTAATACCAGCTCTGATTCTTCTAAACAACTTTAATACACGTTGTTTACTGTAAAAGATCTTTCAAAAAAAATACATGCACAGGTCTGTACCCTGAAAAAGGAAGCTGGCTGCACATACTCCAAATCTCCCAAAGTTCAAAACTCATAGATACTGGAAAAAATTACAGAGTAATATTACCATTGTCTTTTCAGAACTCTACACTAGGTTGGACTCAGACAACAAATGGATATGCATAGATTTTTCTTGGTGATAAACAACCTTCCTATTTCCTTTCATTTTTATAAAGAAAACACCATCAGTCAAATCCAAAGTAATGCCTTCATGCAATGCCCAGGGTTGTACTCCGCATTACTCTATATCCAGTCCTATAACATCTGAGCATATATGACAGAGGTAAATGGCAACAGACCCCTGCAGTCACATCAGTTACAGACTGGGGTCTGCCAACTATTAGCTGGGGAGGATCAGCAAAGATTTTACCCAATTAAAACCCTTTGAAAAAAGCTGAATGTAGCTTTTTTCAAAAAAAATTTCTGAATGAAAAGACACACATCTCTGCAGGTTTGTGAAAGAGAATCCACTGACATCCATAGTCTAAACCAAGGGAGATATCTACAACTCTATACACACAGGTTCCTGCAAAACTATTTGTAGACTGGTACATTATCAGTCAGCACAACCTGCAGCCCGCTGTTATTAATTCACCTGTTTCTGAGCGGCCAACATGGGAGATTTGGTAAGAAGGGTAGAGGGAAAGGGGTAACTGGTGCTATGAAGAAAAGAGAGATAAAGAACTGAAGATACATTTTTTTCTTGACACAAACGCCCTTCAAAACAATCTTTTTTTTTTTGTATTTGCTTTCATAATGAAGAAAGTCCTCTCCATTCATTGCAGTAATCACCACCAATAGGTCTGCCAGCCAGCATCAGCTGTTTTCTATTACCAGGACAGGGAGCTGTAACAGTGTCACTGCATCCTAAGCACAGCTATGCTGTGGCTCTGTCACAATGTCCAGCAAGATCTTGCCTCCAGCACAATTTCCTACCATTGTCCTCAGCATAACAGTCACTGGCCACGCTGACTGGAAGGGAAGTAGGGCAGATGTTGGCTTTTAGGATACTACAGCAGTACATATGGGGGTTTGAGACTTTCCAAAGACATGGGGAGTTTTAAATATTCCAGAAGATAATTGATCATAGAGTTCTGCACCATCAACTGTCTTTTATATACTTGGAGTCAGATTATATCTATTCAGTCATAGTAAGTCTATCCTGCTGCATGTACCAGCATTAACTTCAGGGAATCTACTAACAGAGTAACTATCAATATGCACATGCAAATGTAGAAGAATCTGCTCTTCTCTCCCAGTTTCTGTTTGCAAACTTCAACTACGGTCTTCAAGGAGTACTACAGTAATTGCTGGTTAAATAAAATCACCGAGGCAGGACAATCTTACCCATGATTCTGAGAAAGAAAGACTAAATAAAAGGAGTAAGGAAGAGAGAAAAGAACAAGTGAGGTTAGAAAACTCAGAAAAAGAAAAAAGGTAATTAAAGCTGCTCTTACCTCAGTGTCAAGATGGAAAACAAGAATCCCTGCCCAGTCCATAGCAGAGGACTTGCAATTAGGAAAAAGGAAGAAGTATTTCACTGCATCTCGATAACGTGAAGAAGCAGTGCAATTGCTCATTTAGCATTGTCACCAGGATCAGATTTGGCATAGGCCTGGCACAGGTCCAGCGAGAACACAACTCTGTGCGGACAAAATTACAATAACAGAACAACCAGCTCAATAGCAAGAAACCCAACAAACCAGCCCTCTTGTTTATACTATTACCAGTGCTTTTATTACCACTGTTATTTGTGTCAAAAAATACACTGGATTAGTGAAATATAAACCCAAGTCAATCCTTTTGGTTTTGATCTTGAATTTTTTTTCTTTGTGTGTTGTGTTGTTTTTTTTTGTTTTGTTTTATTTTTAAAGCATACAATGGTGCAGCACTCTAAAGTCAATTCTCAGCTTGAGAGTCCTAAAAGCTTACTCCTTTCCTACCTGTGCCAGCACCAAGCAGAGCTCACAGGAGTGCAAGGGTCATCCTTGTGCCTGGTACCATCTGCACACAAATAAAGGTAAATACCAGGCCCAGAGATCTTGCTTTGAAAAGCAGCTCTTGAAATCCAGCTTGGATGAGCACAGCCCAGGCTCCTCTCTGACTGCTGGTGGATGGCCCTCTGATGCTGAGCTGGAACCAGCACAGCTCAGAGACAAAAATGTTTTCAAATATCAGAATGCGCATGAGGCATTGCCTGCTGCTTGTAAACTGTGAACATCCCCTCATGAACACTAGCCGGTTCCCAGAATGAGCTCCTGCTGAAAACCAACCCAAAAGTTCCATATCAACAACACGTACCACCACTGGGCTTTGACTGAACCTGCACAGCATGCAAGGTGCTGTTCAGCATAGGCAGCCTGGATCTTGAAGTTCTGTACTGAGGAAGCAGCTCTGCAGGTACAACAAAGACAGAACTCAACCTCCAGTCCCTCTAACCAAGGCTGCTCCCTACTGGCAAGGCAACAAAGTTTGCACTGCTCTATAAATAGTTGAAGCAATTTGCTACAGTCTCCTGGATTGGCCACCTGCTATCATTCAAAAGCACAAACATTCTGTTAAAGAAGTGAAGCTCCCTGAAAACACAATTTTCACAGCCCAAAAATACTTAAAAGCTCCTGCAGACAATTTGAAGTTTTAATATCTGTCCTCTCCATTTTTACAGGGAACACTTGTAGAAATTATAAGTTTAAAAGGTAAGCAAATAAAAATAAAACCTAAAACTATTTACACAGCACAAACAGATTCAGACATATATTCTGGAGGCCCCTCTTGCTCTAAGAGCCAAATGGGTCCTTTATCATTGCCAAAAATCTTGCAAACTCTACGGCTTTAATGGGGGCTCTCACATTTCCATTGGAGTCTGTTTCCACCACCTTTATTGCAATTATTGCAGCATGCTCTGTGTGACACTGGCCTTAGGAAAAAGTCTTCCTTCTCCCCAAGCAACAGGTTGAATGGTGGCAATGTGCTAACACGACTCACTCCCTGCTTCAGGCATCCTGTCTTTCAGAAACACTATGCTACTCAGCTACTCTGATGCTTGTCCTCACCAGAACCGGAAGTCCTTCAAATGTCTGAGCTCTCACTCCAGCACTCTTCACTGCACTGACATTCTTACTTCTGGATGCTCAGAAACAAGCCCATGGTTTGTGTATGACTGCCTATCAAGATGTTTGTACAAACAATGCAACTGTGTTGCCCACCTGCAGCAAAAAAAAAAAAAAAAAAAACAAACCAATAAAAATCTTCACCCTTTTTACCAAAAAGTCCTGATGGAAGCCTAGCCCAGAGCCATCTTCACACCCAGGATATTCTCTGCACTAGGGACAATTACCCCCAAATAAGTCTAAATCACATAGCATCTCCAGGAGGTGACAATCCTGAGTCCTGATGGGAAAAAAGAGACAACATCACAAAAACTATTAGAATGTAAGTATTACTACCAATACTGAACCTTCTCTTTGTGCAAAAAATCATCCTTTTTTTCTTCTTTGTTTTAAAATGTATGCTCAGGAGACCTCCCCTCTCCTTTAGGCAAATCAGCTGAGCCCAAACAGACAAGTTCCCTGCAGCGCTCCCAATAAGGCCATTTCTAGATGGTGCCAGCTCTCAAAATAAGCTCACTCTTTAAGATCCGCACAAATCTCCCACTATTCTGAGATATCAACACACTCTGCTCTCCACATACCTTTGCTCAGGACACCCATATTTATCACATACCCTAATTTAGATACTGCTTTTCTGCTTCCCTCCTGTCCTCTCTGACCACAGACCAGTAAGACTCTCCTAAACACAGCCACCCGAAAATCTCTTTCCACACCCAACCAAGCAAGTAAGCTGGACTCATTCATTCATTTCACTGTGTACAATCTTTTCCTTGTATTATCCTCTATCAGTATGCTCCCCTTCCACTGCTGGTCCTGGAAAAATACTTTTTTTTCTCTTTTACTCCCTCGTCCTGATACTAATATGGGCATTGCTTCCTTCAGCCTTAATGGGGAGCATGGAAACTGTACTCTCCTGGAAGCTCTCTCAGTGCACAGCTGTGCAGACACTGCGATGTCTAGGGCAGCCTTCCTGTGCCAGCACAGTGTGGGACAGCCCCTTGTCATCACCCCAGGAAGAGACGTGAGAAGTACAAAGCCATTTCTCCTTTAGTTTTGCTATAGTGTTGATTTAAAATCTATTCCCACTTCTCCTAGGTTTCACATTCATTCCCATCTACCTCACACCATTAGCTCAGCCACCCTGATGTTAGTCAGGAAGAGCTATCACCTAATGCATGCCATACCCACCTCATCCTTGACGTGGCATATCCCAGGGCTGCCTTGCGTGATGGCAGCCAGGAGAAGCAAACAGCAGGAGCCCAGAGCTCTGCCATGGGCAACACTGCACTGCAAACAAAACACTACATTGCTTCGCACAGCTAATGAGAATATTTGGCTTCCTAAGATTGTTTTAAAGTTCACACTTTCTAGGTTTTCACTGCTGTAGCTGTGCAGCCACAGAAGAGCCTATTTTTTTCCATTGCATTTCATTTTCTTTTCTTTTCTGGGGGAACTGACCCATTTCTTCAAGTGGTGGATGCCTTCCAGGACCTCCTTGGCAGACCACCACAGTGGTGAAGACATTCGGGTCTTCACACCACAGATACCAAGGGCAGCTCTTCCTCTCTCCTCTGGTACATTCATACACCCTGTAACTGAGGACTGTAGCATCACCAAGATTTCTAAGATACTACAATACCATTGGCATCTAGATCGACAAAGTTATCCCACTCACAAACCAAACAAATTAAGGAGCTCAGAAATGAACAAAAAGCAGGAATTAAGAAACAGTCCCAAGCAGAACTTAACATTTACTGATTGAAATAAATGGAAATGGGAGGTCTGGGCAACTCTTGCATTTTCAGGCTCTCCCAATCTGCACTCAGAGTCTCTTCCAACAGAAAACACGAGCTGATCACTAAGCTGAATTTATTCAACCACACCTCTGTGTGGTACAGCTGGATCCTCAGATGTCAGAGACAGACACCATGCCACAAGAGTTTATGGACTCACTTAAGCAAAATAATATGCACTTAATCATAATGTGTATTTAATCACAGAATCATAATATCATTTGAGTTGGAAGAGACCATTAAATGTCATCTAGTCTGACTTCCCTGCAATGAACAGGGAAACCTACAGTTTGATTAGGTTTCTCAGAGCCCTCTCCAGCTAACCCTGAGCATCTCCAAGGACATGGCTTCCACATCTTTGGGAAAACTGTTCCAGTGCTTCACCACCCTCATTGTAAAAGAAAAACTTCTTCCTTATATCCAAACTCAATCTCCCCTCTTCTACTTAGAATCCATTTCCCCTTTGTCCTACCACAACAGGCACTGCTAAAGAGTCCCTCCCCTTATTTCTTACACCTCCCTTTAGACACTGAAAGGCTGCTAATAGGTCCCCCCAGAGCCTTTTCTTCATGCTGAACAGCCCCAGCTCTCTCAGCCCATCTTCGTAGGGGAGGTGTACCGAACCTTGGATCATTTTTGCGGCCCTCCTCTGGAGGTACTCTAACAGGTCCACGTCTCTCCTGTTCTGAGGACTCCGCATCTGGACACTTCTGGAGGCAGGCCTCACCAACACAGAGCAGAGGGGCAGGATCCCCTCCCTCGACCTGCTGTCCATGCTGCTTCTGATGCAGGCCAGGATCCAGCTGGCTTTCTGGGCTGTGAGGGGACACTGCTGGCTCATGTCCAGCTTCCCATTTACCAGTACCCCCAAGTCCTGTGCTAAATCCTTTCACCTCCCAGCTTGTATTGGTAGTGGGCATTGCCATGACCCAGGCACAAGACCTTGCACTTGGTTTTGTTAAACACTGTGAGATTCATCTAGGCTCACTCTTCAAGCCTGCCTAGATTCCTCTGGCTAGCATCATTGTGTTGACTGTACTACATAGATTGGTTTCATCCACAGACTAGCTGAGGGCGTACTCAATCCCAACGTCAGTGCCACTGATAAAGACATTAAATAGTACTGGTCCCAGGACTGATCACTGATGGACACCACTCGTCACTCATCTCCATCCAGACACTGAGCCATTGACCACCACTTTCTGGATACAGTCTTGCAACCAGTTCCTTATCTTTCAGCTATGCCTAGGACCAGCACTTCAGCAGATAAGCAGGTGTACAAGCACTGAGTAAATCACAGCACCAAACAGAGGGAGACTACAGCAGCAACAAGAATAATAATTTGCTTCCTGAGCCACAGAGGGGAAACCTGAGCTCCTGCACTATTGTCCTCCAAGAAGGGTTCCAAACAGAAGAGACCAGAAGGCTGAGGCTGGACATCACTCAGGCACCAGGTCTTCAGAACTGGAAAAGCGGAGCTGAGGAAAGATGAGATATCACACTGAAAGTCTGTCTCTGACATGAATGGAAGCAACTCTGCTGTTCTCCAGCCCTCTGCCCCTGCAGTAAGATCCCAGACACTTAGCAAATATGTGTATTAAAAACACATGCAGAACAAAATCACATTAAAGCCTCTGTCCACCTGAGCCACATGGAGCCTTTCTATCACTGCCGTTTGCTCTTTAATTGTTTATAATACATTTACTTTGGGAGACCACAAACACCAAGCTGATGGCACAGCTCTGAGAGAAACTGAGGCAAAGCTTGTCTGATGCCGATCACGGCACAGCAAACACATAACCAAGAGCACCTACTCCTGTGAGCGCTGAGAGCCCTCTGCCAAGCTGGCTTCAAGCCACTGATGGCCCCTCTGTGCTTGAGCTGAAGGGCCATCTGCAAAGGATCCAGCACTAAAAACCCCACACAAATACGTCATCAAACTCAGCACAGCTTCAAAAGGTGGCAAATACATTCAGACTATGTGGAAGTGCAGCTCGGTTGTTCATGTAGGTCATGATGTTGGTACTGTGATGTATTTCAGTGGGTCTGCAATGTGAAGCAAGACGTTATCCAGCAGGAATAGCAGCATTAAAATCCAGCTTTCCATCTACCTGGATGGAGGGATGGAGCACTCCCTTACAGAACACCCAGACAAATTATGTTGACTATGCAGTTTCTCTTACTTCTGTCTTTTTTTCCTCCTTCTTTTTTGATACAAACGAATGGGAAAACCAACATTCCAGCTCCAGCAATTCCGTACTTTCTTCCAAACAAGAATTTCAGCCAAAAGTATTGCAGCCAACTATACAGTAAACATGACGACAAATAGTCATTGAAGAGTTGCCTTTACTTTACAGCAGACATGTATATTAAGAATGACTGACTCCTCCACTGGAAAAGTAATCAGTATAATGCCAAAAGAATACAACAGTCAGAAAGATTTGCTGGAACAGGGACTGATGCGAGATGCCCAAAAGGACTTGATGAGTAACAGTGAAATAGCTATGATGGAACGATGAAGTAGGAACACACTCCATAGCCCTCGAAGGGTAATTCACTATTTAATGAAGGGCTGATTTGATGATCAAGTTACCTCAATGAATAGAGGTGATGTAAAATGCTCACTTCTCCAGACCCCATTCTAACAGGTTCATAAGTAACTTGGATGCACATTTTAGGTTTCCTTCCAGAGCAAGAAACTTGGATTAACTTCCTCATAGCCCTATTTCAGTATTTCATCTGTGGTAATCAATCATAATCCATGAGTTTAGGAAAAGCTCTTTACTTAGGACATACAATGTGTACGTGACTAGGGTTACTCCTTCACCTTTCTTAATTTCCCCACTACTTAGGGCTGTCTGCTCCCAGCATAGACCAACTCTGCCAAACACAAGTCATGCACCAAAACAGAGAACAGAGCCACACACACAAACTGATTGCAGGGACACTGCAGGTTGTGCAGGCTCCTTTACCACAAAGGCTTGGAGTAACAGGAAATCCACGGCCAACAGGCTTCCCACAGGCTCTGGCTTTTACAGATCATTTCCCTTCATTTGTGGTAGCTGCTTATGCCCTGCTGCCACCACACAAGCACTGAAGAACCCTTGCCACAGTTGTTATCCCCATAATGAGTTGCAGGACTGTCCTGAGCTGTAACAAGCAGTACAAAATGTGCTTGAGCTTGGACATACATTTGCAGAAGCTCTGAGGAGCAGCAGAGAGAGGGCTCAATGTTACATCCCTGAGAGCAGACCCTGGAAGCCAGGGAAGAGGAACTGAAGTTGGCTGAGCTGTGAGCATCAGAGAGCCAGCAGCTGCCTGCCATGGGAGAGAGGGATATAGGAAGAGAAGTCCACAGAGATACATGTACCCAGAGAGAAATGAACCCACAGAATGCAGAGGTGGAGGGTGCTTGAATGCCATCACAGGTCCTGCTGGGGACACAGCAGTAATCACCACAACCTCCCCAGTCTCCAGGCTGCCAACACCACACAACGAAGGAGTCACCAAGAAAACACCTTTGATATTGTCCTTGATAGCAGCAGAGTGCTTAGGCACATGGCCCACGTTATTATAGACTTCTCTCAATTGCACGCAGGAAATCTGACACTCCCCAGGTGCCTGTTTGTCTCCAGAGCACCTGGGTCCCACAGTCCTACTACAGGGTCCTGCCAACAAGCACTGCAGCTGGGAATAAATCAGGGCTGGGATCAGAGCTTCAAGGAGTTCAGACAGACACGCAGTCACTGCAAAACCCCTCTAGTGCATACACAGGCTGTGGAGTTGCAGGCTAAGCTGCCAGCCCTCTAGATCCCAAATATTCAAGGGTGTGGATTAAAGCTTAAGAACGTGTGTCCCTGAGACCCAGAGAACAGACAGGAAAGCAAAACATCTCAGCCCTTCTCAATTTTAAATCCTGGGCTTTCTAAGCCACTGTCTTGATCTTGGCAGTGCTTATCTTGGCACTGCAGCCTGCGAACATTCAACACAAGCTGCAGGCTTTCTGAGCCAACAGCACAGACAGACTATAGCAAATACATAGACAAAAATGTAAACCTGAGATCAGCAGCTTCACACTGGTCATGCACAGCGGACAATCTCCCAGGCTGCCTCCTGTTGCTTCAGGAGTCCCACTTCTCCTTTCCAGCCCTGAAGACATGAGCCACCCCCCTCCTCAGGGGAGTAAAAGCACTTGGTGGTGTAACATATCAGCAAAACAGCTGCTGCTTTACAGCACTGAAAGCAGAAGAAACAAATGGGATTTTCAGGGAGGGAACTGCATCAGCCACCAGCTGAAAGTGCACACCGCCTGGTGGCAGCACATCCACATGCCACCTCAGCCGCACTCCTGTCCTCAGTGACGGTAACACTAGGTGACACTGGGACCAGCTGCCAGCCTGAGAAACCATAGCTCCAGAACACCTGGTAAGCATACCGCTCTGCTTCAGTGTCTGAAGACAGCAGAGCACCTGCAGGCAGTTCTGCACCACTTGGAGCAGACACGAATTCCAGCCTCAGTTATTCAGGAGCTTAGAAGCCATGTTTACCACTTCAGTGCCCTGCATGAGAAATGCTAACATCACTCAGGCACTGCACGTATATGGGGGAAAGGAGGACTTGTCTATATGAATGCACTCAGTACATAGAATCATAGAATGGAATCACAGAATGGCCTGGGTTGAAAAGGACCTCGAAGATCATCTAGTTTCAATCTCCCTGTCATGGCCAGCGCTGCCAATCACCAGACCAGGCTGCCTAGAGCCACATCAGGTCACACAGACAGGATTCCATTCCTCCCACTGCCACAATGTACACCATGTCTTCTTTTGAGCTGTGACCTACGCCTTCCCCATAGCCCAGCTTCTGCAAGTTTCTTCTTAACCACACATCCAGACAGCCAAGGTCCTTGTGCAGTCTGCAGGGCTGGAATTACATGCTTAAATAGCACAAGGGTTTTCACACCTCTGCACACCCAGCAGCCGGTACAGAGCTACACAGTTAAGACCATTAGAGCACCATTTTAAGTAGCTGAGAAGATACATTACAGAATTGTAGGGGTTGGAAGGGACCTCTAGAGATCACGGAGTCCAACCCCCTGCCAAAGCAGCTCCCTAGCCCAGGTTGCACAGGTAGGCGTCCAGGCGGGCCTGGAACGTCTCCAGAGAAGGAGACTCCACCACCTCTCTGTGCAGCTGTGCCACTGCTCTGTCACTGCGCCCTGAAGAAGTTCCCATGCACATTTGTGCAGAACTTCCTATGCTTCAGTTTGTGACCATTTCCCCTCGTCCTATCGCCACAAACTGCTGAGAAGAGTCCGCCCTCGTCCCCTTGCCTCCCGCTCCTTTGATACTTATAGACCTATCTATATTACATAGAATCAGCTGAAGTGGAAAGTTCCCTTGAAGGCTCCACAGCTCTCTCTGTGCATGTCACATAGCGTGGACAAGGAGGGAGCACGAGAGCTGGCTCTGCTGTCAGTAAGGCTCTCATTCTGAGCTCAGCTTTGTAACGTTCCTCCAAGTTTTTTTTCCCCATCCACGGACGGTGCTTCAGTGCTCTTCGTATGAGAGCAGCCAAGGAAGGGTTGCTCCCGCGGGAGGGCAGCTTTCCATGCGTCTGTCAGTAGGAGCTCGGCACCCTTCCACCCGCGGGACTCGGCAGCAGGCAGCGACGGTCCCTGTGCAGCGCACAGCCGCATCTCCCGCAGCCCTGCTCCGGCACAACACCCCGCTCTGCCGCCTCCTTGGCCCGAGCGGCTGCCCCAGTTCGACTGAGGCGACAGTGCAAGGCCAGAGCTCACCAGGGAAAGCCTTTTCTTTCTTTCCAGACAAAAAACACAGGGCTCCTTCTCTCCCTTCGCCACGGTTCCCCCTCGCTGAGCTCAGACAGCCTCCCCGTCCCCCACGCACAACTCTAGGCGAAATCTCGCAGACGCGGAGTGAATTTGGGACCGGTTACTTCAGCAGGGGAGCACCAAGGCAAGGGAAAGGGAACAGAACCGCTTCAGACGTTGCGGTTGCGGTCAGACGAGCAGCTGGCTGCCTCTATCCCGAGCAGTGGCACTTCTCACTAACATCGCCCGTGCAAACCAACTACCCTCTTCATCCCCTTCTTCTGACGTTTAGGAGACCCGTGGCCGGGCTCTCCTCCCGAAAGGATGCTCGGCGCGGGGCCGCCCCTTCGCGCAGTTACGGGACGGCGGGAACGCGCCCGGGCTGGGAGCGAGAGGGACGCGGAGCGGCGACAGGTGCGGCCCCACGCGGGACACGGTCCCGCTCGCTCCGGGGCCGCCCCCGCGTGCTGCCTACCTGCGGCGGCGGGGAGCAGCGCGGCGAGCAGCAGCAGCATCGGCAGCAGCGCGGCCCGGGGCTGCGGCGGGGCCGCGGGGACCGCCGCCATGGGACCGGGGAGCGGCGGGGAGCGGAGCTGCCGCCCGCCCGGCGTCCGTCTCCGCGGGGCTACCCCGCTCCTTCCTGCGCGCCCCACCGTCTCCTCCTCCCGGGCTGCCGGGACACTGCAGCGGGGCGGCCCTGCGGAGGCGGGCTCCTGCCCTCCGCCCCCCGCCGGCCCCGGCCCTCGGTCCGTCCCCTCCCGCCCTGGGGAGTGAGGGCTGCCCGGCACCTCCTTCTTCCATCTACAGGCTGTGCCGACACCCGCCCTGAGTGCAGCTGTAGCGAGTGCGAGACTGCGGGCACCGCTCTGCCAAACCGCACCTGCGCTTCTGCTGCTCGGTGTACCGCTCCAGGGCCCCTCGCTGCTCGCAGCCCTTGCCCATGGGAGCGCAGCGCTGAGGTCTAAGCTGTCGAGAGCAGTACTCAGTTCCCCTTAAGCCCAAGGTGCCAGAAATTAAGTGCAGACAGCGGTCCGTGGTTTTATGGCAGAACACTGCGGGCTGTACGCTCTGGTGATGCTACACTGCTATATTGGGGGCGGTGCCCACTCATCCTTGCTGGGTTTGTGACAATACCCCCCGAAGAACCGCAGCAGTGTTTGTTTCCCAGCAAAGTGACTCCTCTGCCCTGATGGGCGCCTGGGGGCTGGCTGAGGTGGATGCGGCCATGGGGCTGTAGCTGAAAAGTGAGCTGGAGATCCAGGCTGTGGCAGCAAGGCACAGCAGTACTGACTAACTAAGGGAGCTGGTCCCAACCCTCAGCTGTAGGAGTCTTCAGAAAAACACCTTTCAACACTTCTGGAGTATTTCCTCCAGAACCTTACTGCTATGACATAGAAAAGACTTTTAGAAGCAAAGCTGCCCACCGAGGAGGAAAGGAGCCTCCAGATGGTGGGATTCAGGCAGCTAGAGCTAAGGATCAAGTACCACCTCCCATCCAAATCTCAGAGTCTGGGATCTCAGCATTGGAAAAGTCCAAATCCTGCCTGAGATCTGTAACAAAAACATTTGATTGTGAAAGTTTGGTTGGACAGGGCAGCCATCTGGGAGTTGTACCTGCTTTGCATCTGTCCCAATGGAAGTGTCCTCCCAACCCACCTGCGTGTGCCATACTCCAGAAAGGTCTTTCACTTAAAAGGCAGAATTCCATCAAGACTGTGAATAACTCATGAATCAAGCAGGGTGCCACATTCTCATGAGTAGGGACTTGTTCCCATGGTAATGTGGAATTTGTTTTTCTGCAGTAAAGGCACTTGCTGTAATTATCCATTAGCCCAGCTGACTTCTGGTATTAACATATAGCCCAGACCAAGACAAGGAATATTTGGGATTGCTCTCTTCTTTATGCAAACATTTCTCTTCCAAGCTATGTGCAGCCAGGCAAATTATCACTGAAAGTCCCAGAGCAGAGAAAATGAAGCACTGGGAGCCTGCTTTCTGGATTTTTGAAAACTCACTGGAGCAGATCCTTCACTGGCAGAGCTTAGCTTCTAACAGAGCTTCTTGTCTCATCTCCTTTGATCCCCTTTTGCACTTCACTAATTATGAGGTAATGAGAAAGCTTTGTGCATTTGGCAAACAAATTTCTTCACTGCTGACTTTTCAGAACATTTGTCATCATCTTGCAGCCTCTAGGGCAATCCCCCAGGTTCACTGAGGCGGGTTTATAAGCAGAAGACAGACAGGGGCACATTAAAGATGAACTTTAGTAAGCAAAATTTGCCTAGATATTTACTGAAAACCTCAAGGGTTCTGGGCAACTTATCTCCTGTGCAATCCAGAAGATGGACTTGGACACAGCCGAGCAGGCTTCAGCCCCAGCACTGGTGTGGATATGGAGGTGGCAGTGTGGGCTGCAGGATGGGCAGCTGGCTTCCACACAAGATGCAGTCTTATCTTTGGATGCAAGTGAAAACACTGCAGCTTTTCATGAATGACAGCAATGTTTCCTTTGCTTACACACATAAAATTAGGACTGCTATATTAAAGGAATTAGAATAACTAATGCTTTTCATCACAGCATTGAGAAAATTGTTTGAGACCTGCAAGAAGTCCAAGAATTACATGTACAGATTAAGCCTAAACATCTATTTCACTTCAAGATGAATAGAAAACTAATGTTAATCACATAATGCTTTTGAGTTGAAGTGTACGCTTCTGTTTGAGGCCAGCAGCCCTCAGCAGAGAGAAACAGGATGGAAGAGAGCCAGGTATTGCCTTCCAGCTATATAACACTCCTGTGAGCACCTGGTAACCACCCCCTTCCCTGCAGATCGTTCTCCTTCAGTATCAGAGTACACACAGGTGTTAGAAGCACAGGCAGCTGCTTCTCATAAAATGCATTTTGTGCTCATCTTGTATCAGAACTCTGAAAAAGAAGGCAATGTAGAATATATTCTTGTTAGGAATGGCTCACTAGCAGTAATAATTCATTGGCTGAACTTTGTCTCTCCTGGTGATCAATGTTTACAAATAGTTTCTTAAGGTGTTTGTTAATTATATCCGTTTATATGTTCACTTACATTTGTATGCCCCCCACCAAATCCAAAAGAAAGATTCTCATTGTTTTAATAATGAAATGATTCTAGACCACCTTCATGAGGCTTGTAGATACATTTAAGAAGAAAAGCTGTCAAAAGAACTGAAAAGTAAAATGTTAAAGTGAAGCAACTGGTGGAATGTCAGCGTAGTCTGGGTTCCTGTGCCCATCTGGTAGACTCATTTAAGCAGAGATGAAAGAAGAGGTGGTTGTGTCACACAGTGTCTGCACGTGGACACACAGCAAGCATGGATTTTCAAACAGCAGTAGAGCTGGTGTTTTGTGCTTTTTGAGTTGTTTGTGTCTGAAATCAGTCTTTTCAATGCTGTTCTGATCACAGAAACGCTGATGTTTTGATGCAGGTCCCAAATGCCTGGCACTGCTGCTGCTGCTTTGCTCTGTTTGGCATCCCCTCCTTCCTGCGGGGCCATATGAAGGCAGCTGGGCCTCCAGCCCTGCAGCACTAAATAGAATGACCCAAGGTGTGCCTGTCTCCCCCATGCAAACATGCATTCCATGCAAGCACACATTGGTCCAGAAAGCCAGACCCACAAAAAAAGGCTTATGAGGCCACCACCATTGAGGCCAGCCAGCCAGGAGCATGTTCATAAGTTCATAAGTTCATAAGGTTGGAAAGGACCTATAAGATCATCTAGTCCAACCATCCTCCTATCACTATCTCTACCCAACTACTAAATTAAGTCCTTAAGCACCTCATCTAAACGCTTCTTGAACAGCGCTAGGGATGGTGCCTCAACCACCTCCCTAGGCAGGCCATTCCAGTGCCTGACCACTCTTTCAGAAAGTGTTGGTGGAGGCTGAGTAGACCACACAAAGCACAGCAGGTCAAGATGACTGAGGGGTCATGACTGCATTCAGGACAATGGTTTTATGGTCAGAGTTCAGTGGGAGATGAGGAAGGTGCTGTGCTTGGTCTTGCCTCCATTGCGTCACAGGCCTGAACCACCCTGCAGCAGTGAGGCCAAGGGCTGCAGCAGCTTCTGACTCTGCCCTGATTCTTCTCTTGCTTTCCTGAAGCACCTTCCTGCAGCATCTCCTTTTTAGCTTTTTCTTCTGGGGAAAAAAAAGATCCAAAAAGTGTGTCTCTGTAGTTGATCTGAACAAATTCCAATTTACTATTGACAAAAAAACTGAAAAATTAGTTATTATCATAGGCCCAACCCAAACTTCAGTCATGGATCTGAAATAACTCTGCCTTCAGTGTATATCCTGAAGTTCATTATATCAGTCTATTTATTCTAAGGTTCTTTCATTTGGTCTTTTTTATCAGTCCGCCTAAGGAGACATGTCTCAGTCACTACTGCTGCTGCCCCCAAATCCTAATTCTCCTCCTCCCAGTGCTCTGTCTGCACAGAGACTTATTATCCAACACTGTGAGAGTAGGTAGTGGTAAGAGCTCCTCTCTATTAAACAGCTTCTGCTCCTAGAATAAATGATTTCCTTTGAGTGTTTACGGATATGGAGATAGCACTGTATTATTCTAAAATGTGATCTGTCATAACAGTGAACATAATGATGACATGATTCCCCATTCCTCATCTCTTGGCGATTTTCTTTATGAGTCTGCGTTGATGTAATTCAACCATACAGAGTTGTAATCTTTACTACTTCACCAGACACCTTTCAGCCCTACCAATAGTCAGCAGTAAAATAGCAGAATATCAGAAATCTGATTCTGAAAGTGTTTGCAAAATTTATGCTTAAAGCCTCAAGAACATGTTTCCTTTGCTCTAGCAAGGTTTCACAAAACCCAAGCCTAGCTCTGGGACTGACAGCTTAACCAAAAATGAGGTGGGTAGATGCAGCAAGCCCTAAACTTTATCACATGTGAGTGTTGCTGTTGTCTGCCTGGAGCATACAATGCTCAGAAGTATAGGACCTCTGCCAGTGTGATGCCTGGAGAGGAATGTTCACACCTTGGGGACTAACAGGAGAAAAACTCACTCACTTGAAATCCAATAACAGGCACCATGAGAAAGCCAAGCTTGTCTAACTGGGTTTAAGGTTTCAACTGCTGAAACTAACAGTCAGCACAAAGAAGTATTGAGTCCTGTAAGTATCATCTTGGCAAGCAGCAGCCTAACAAAAAATGTGTCACCTTGGCCACTCTTACTGTGGGTTCTTCCAAATTAAACACAATGGTAGTTGCTGCTAAAATGAAGAAAAATGTCTTGTACTTCTGCACTGAGCCCTCAGCAACAGAAGATCATTTAACTGGAGTGGCATACTGAGTTTCAAAGCTGTGGTTCCTGCATGGCTTTCATATCTCCACAATGAAGCTGGTGGTGATGCTGAGACACCTGAAAAAAAAAATTAAAAAAAAAAAAACAAAACTGAAGGAGAGACAGAATTTAGGGCTCTACACAAAACCCCAATTTTAGCCACTTTGACAAAATAAACTGGTTTCCATCACAGCTCCAAGGGAGCTCCCCCTAAGTCATACAGAAGGAGTTATGCACTCTGCCAGAAATTCGGAGCACTGAGGACACAGAAGGGGCTGTCCATATTCACCCCCCTTTTCAGGGCCAGAATCTCAGAGGAAGCCAGCCCAGGGGCAGGGATCTCCACTCTTGTGAAGAATGGGCTTTCTCCAGGCTTGGAACTCATGGGGATTGTTCTCTCCATCTCTTTAGACTACATATTTGTAGGGATTGTGTGAAGATCGGCGATGCTTCATGAAACTGAAAGTCTCAGAGGAGTTATCTCTCAACTCTCATAAATGTCTGCAGGACCCATGTAAATTCTGTTAATTTAGCAATTTGTTCATACTCATTTTCCCTAACTGTCTCCCTCCACCCAATCAGGAAACAAGCAACAGGCCCACTCCTGATAGGCACCCTCTAAGAAATACATTTTCCTAAAACTCTGGAGTACAACCCCCCTTTTTCACATCAGTGCCAGACACAACTTCTGATTAATTACATGGATGGAAAAACCTTTTTCTAAGTTAACAGCTCTTCCCAAAAATATGATGTTCTCCTCCCTCCCCCTCAAAAAGAAAATCCTGACATTGTATGTATTTTCAATTCAAGGTTTCCTGAAGAGCTTTGCATCATGCCACATGGTAACCATAAAGAAAAATGGATGATTCAGACCTAATAAACACACTAACCCACATGCAGCAGGGTTTGTTATCTCTAGTTTTAAAGGGGGATCCTGATTAAGGCTTCCATGCAGTTTGTGCATGGGACTTAGTCATCGCGCCCCTGATTCTTCACACAATTCAGGCAAATCTTCTGCAGCACTAAGATGCTTGTGCTTTCCTTCATTCTTCAGAAAGAGTCCCCCTGGGCAAGAAGTAAGGAGCTCCATTGCCTAAATGTGTCAGTCTAGCGACTGGAAACAATGCTGCTATTGCATAAGTCAATCCCCCAAACATTGATGAGTTGTGCCCAGTTTCTTCATGAATGGTCTCTCTGTCACCAGGGCCATGAGGAAGGCCAGATCCCCACTCCAAGCCCTAGCTACCACCCTGCAATAGCTGGATATTTCCACTACAGTGCTGGGCAGCAAGCAGTGTTGTTGTTCAGCTGTTAGAGCTCAGCACCAATTAAGGTTTCCATGGCCAAGAGGTTGTCCTCCCGGCTGGATCCACAGCTGGGAGGGCAGCACATCCCACAGGCACAGCTGGAGCTGTGGGATGGGCTGGAGAATGCTTCCACAGGTTCCAGCTGTGCCCATGACTCAGGAAGAAGAGGGATGCTTGGCTGGCATGTGAAGTTCTCTGAGCTAAGTGGAGACAGCCCTGCTGCTACTGCCTTTGGAGAAAGATATTCCTAACAAACAATATCTCTGCATGATTTAAAGGGCTGGTTTGGAAACCGAGCGTAGGGCCACTGTGGCAAAACTCTTCTGCAGTATTTATCTTATTCAGGGTGCTTTATCTTTCAGCTTTGCTAGGATGAAATTCTTTCTCTGCTTCAGGGACCAAGTACTTTTATTAAGATTCCTGGCCTGGGAGTGTGGACTACAGACTATTGATATCCAGGTACTGTAAAGGGAGTTGGAGTTCAGCTTGGCAACAGGAGCCAGTGATAACATTGCTGTTGCAGGCAGCTTGAGTCCAAGCAGCATTTTCAGAAGTTCTTCCCCAGCTGCACCCACTGCCCTTGTCTTCTACAGCTCTGTGGTTTTATCACATCTCATTTTTCATTTGCATAGTCTAATTTTTTCACTTCTCAATTTTCATCAATCTTCCTCAGACTATATTGTATCACTGTTTCCTTCTACTTCTTCCTTTTCTCCCTTACAGTGTTCTCAGCAATCAAGTCTAGTCCTCTGTCCCAGGGAGACAGAAGCTGCTGGACTTTTCATGGTAACTGATTCCAGTACCTGCCCATTCTTCCTCACCCTGTTCCCATAATCACCACTCATCCAATGCTTCTTCCTATCGCGGCACTGCTGTCCCCTGACAACCTTTCAGTGTTCTCTCTTGAGCTCTGACTTTCCCTTACTTCATTGCCTCCTAACTCACCAACTCTCACCTTGACACTGCTGCCCATTTGATTACCAGGCATCCTTGCCCTTTTCCTTTGATTTGCCCTGTATCTGCATGTTTCAGACTCCATGAAAAAAAACCTCCCTTTGTCACGGACTACTTTGCTGTTGGTCTGCTGTGATGATGACATCTACTTTAGCACTGCCTCCTGTGTTTGTCAGGTCAGTAAAAGATTTCACTAGGTCCCCTCAGTCCTTTACACTAAAGGAGTGCTTCTACCTCTGAATAAAACTGCTTCTTTGTCTCAGTTTCCTTCACCTTCTGTAGTCTCTCTAAAATCTTCCTTAACTCACATCATTTCACAGCTCTCCTCCTTCCCGGTTGTATAGCACTCCCTTCAGAGTGCTACTCTAAATCATTTTCTCTCCATTTCTACCCTCTGTCTTCCCAGCACCTACTCGCTCCATCTCATCAAATAGTAGCTCCTCTTTTCATTTTTCAGACTCTTTTCTAGGTGAACACTTTTAGCCTCTATCATTCCTGAGACTTTGACATCTCCTTGCTTTATTCCATGTAGAACTTCTGCATGTGAAAATTTGCTGTTAAGGGCTGATCCCCGTGTAACCCTCATCTCTTAAAGAAGGGACTCAGCTCTCTGTTTTCTCACCCTGTCTAAGCAGAATGACTCCTATTCCTTCCCACCCCCAGCACCAGCTTGGAAAATGAAGTTGTACCGTGGCCAGTGAAGTGAAACTGGCTTGATAACAACAGCTATGTCATCCTCACCTTGATGGAGAATAGCTATACAAATGGATGGAGGTGGGATTTAAGCAATCTCCAAAACATTAAATACTTCCAGGTAATCTAAATTACTTCTGCATGCATCCAAGCTTAATAAAAGAAAGACCACATCATGGTTGACGCTTAGCAGTTTCTGGTGCCCAGCTATTTTACGTCTTTTTCTTTTCTGCCTGTAGGCACTTCTTGGCAGAGTTTGTCTCATTTCTCCTGCTGTACAACAGCCAGAAGAACACAACCTCACTCTCAGTGGGGCTCTGGCAGCACTGAAGTAGATGGCAGTGCTCCATTCAAGCAGCACTGCAAAGGCAATCGGCTTGAATTTTCTGGTAGGAGGTGAAGAGACTGCCTGAAGGGAAACTGCTGTTGCAAGTGGGATGCAAAACTCAGTATTTCCTCATACTTTGAATGTTTGGCACAGAAGTTAGGAAAATGAAGGACAATCAACTTTTTTCTAGGGAAATAGATACAAAGATAATTTTGATGGAAATTCTTTTTATAGACCTATTTCCCCCATGAGAATGCTGGCAACCAAATGTATTCTAAAAGCAAAGAAAAATGCTTAATTTGTCCTCTGCTGCCAGACAGGAACACTGCATTTCAGATTTGTCTCAAGAACTTCCTGAGCAAGTGAGTTTGACGTGTTAACCTCTCTCTTAGTTGTGGTTAACTTCTGCTAAGTGCCAGTTCTGCTAGGAGTTTATTGATTGCTTTTCAGGCTGAAGAACAGAGGAATGTTTTGAATATCCATTGGGACTTCACATTTAAACAACCACACACTAATTTTTATGGAGATAAGACTATTGTAGATCAGACCTTTTGAAATAAAATGTGCAGAAAACAATTTCTCATGTCTTTTTCATGAGAGGACAGTGAAGCATTGATTCTGATTCAATTCATTGAATTTCACCTCACCTGGCTTTTACTGTCTTAAGTGAATGGTCAATGAATGATGAAGACCAGAAGAACTAGATCTTTTAATCAATTTTGCCAGTACCTAGATGGTTAACCAAAGGAATCTATTGCATTCAATGCTAAGATGATTGCCAGTGGGTCCATTAGAGCCAAACATTTTTCACAGTGTTTCTAAATGGAAGTGGTGAGAATTCAGATGTGGGACAAACAGGAACTATGAAAACTAGTACTAGAGGTGCTAAAAGTCTCTAAGAGGTCAATCAAATATAAAGGTATGACCTCTTGTTCAGTGAATCCTTCAGCTGGAGTTCACTGCTGCTCAAATGAGTAGTGCAGGGAGCAATCACTGTACACTGGCTCTATTCTTTATTCTCTTGCCTAGGTTCTGTCTTTGGCCATTGCCAAAAAACAGACACTAGTCTAAGTGAAAATAGTGTGTGATTCAAACCAGACTCTTCTGTGGCTGTAATGCAAGTTGCAGGTAAGCAGAGCAGCTGCTCTGGTCACCCAGTTTCAGTAGAAAGTAGTCTGTTGTTAATATACAGCTAGGGAAAGAATCAGTGCCTCATCTCACCTGTGTCCTCCAGGAAGACTGTCTAGATGAACTTGCACCAAAAATATCTGAATCCAGATTGCATCTTTCTGGCTTGTAAAGAGGATCATGAACAAAGGCTATTCTGACACAACCCCTTCATAATCCAGAGAGGGAAGCTTTCACAGAATGGCATGGGTTGAAAAGAACCTCAGAGCTCACCTAGTTTCAACCCTCCTGCCATGGGCAGGGTTGGCAACCAGAGCCACATCCAGCCTTGCCATGAATGCTTCCAGGGATGTGGTATCCACAACCTCTCTGGGCAGCCTGTTCCAGTGCATCACCACCCTTTAAGTGAAAAACTTCTTCCTAATATCTAACCTAAATCTCGATGGTCTTTGTTTAAAACTATTGCCCCTTATCCTATCCTCCTTTCCTTCCCCCCCAACTACCACTGAAGAAAGCTGAGGGAGATGCTCTGGCTTTAATCAAGTACTGATCAGGATGAAGTCTTGGTCCTAAGCACATATATAAAGCAGCTAGCTGAAGATTGCCAACTTCCAAGCTACCTACCTAAGCATGATCTAACATGAACATTAATATATTTAATCAGCACTCTGTATCTAAGGAGAAACACTGAGAAAGCCCCTTCTTACACAGACTGTTGCTGTGCAGCATCTTAGTAACAGGTCACTGTAGATATCCTCACCCATCCTCTGTTGCTCTGTGACAGCCCCACGGAGAACTGATTCACATTCAATATCTGAGACATTTATCCCTGAGGCACTGTGGGGTATGGATCTCTGCTATCCAACCGACTTTCCACTGCTGCAGTGTGATTGAGGTTGAGGAGTTAATGAGCTCTTCCCACTGCTAGCCAGCAGCCAAGTACCAAACAGGGTTTTCTTGAGAGTTGATGTGACACCAAGATTCCAAGAAACATGCAAACTATAACATCAGAATTGGCCATGTAGGGATCAGGCCAACCAGTTGCTGATCCACAGATACACAGTGTGCCCAGTGCCTGCTAACATGGACACAAACATGAGGCAAACCTCCTCTCATTCCATTCATTAGTTTCCCAGTAAACCTGAAGAATATTGGTAATATCTCCAGCAACACAATTATTTGTGCTCTTGGTACAAAGATTCTGAACTTCGATATATCGTGGGGGATATTTTTGCTTAATTAGATTGTGCTGGGATTAGACAAACTGGGACTATTTGAGACCTCTGAGTCTGAGGTTTTATGGTCCAGTGAACTGATGATCCAGAAGGATTTCCTCTGCAAAACAGGGAGAGGACAGATTTCAAGCCCTCAAATCCAAAGGACTTTGTGAATTCTAGTACACTTACAAGACATTAAGCCCCACCTTCTGGTGAATGTCTCAATAGCAGGATGAGATACAGCTCTAGGTTAAATAAAAAAAATAAAAAAGGGAATTTTTACAGGGCAATAGTATTCAAGTAATAAAATGCTTTAAGTATACTTACAGTATTTTAGTAAATACACCAATTTCCACCAAAATGTCAACAAGAAAGTTTTAAAAACCATCACAGTGTTTTATTTCAAGAGGTTTTAATGTGTTACATTCCATGTTCATCACTTGGTATAAACTGTCATGCTATAAAATAAACATTATGTTTCAACTATTCTTAATCAAAACAATTTGGAATGCCCTGCTGCACAAAACCTTTCAGTATTTTGATTTTTCATTTTGTTAAAGCGAATAAAAATACACATTGAAATGTTACAGTTTCTCTGAGGACAGGGAATGCTTTCCAGGCAACGCCCCAGAGCCTTAAAGTCTCACACTGCTCACTGTCAACCACTTCTCTTTTCTGCATACTGCAACAGATGCAGCCCCAACAGATGTTACTGATGTGTGTTCCCTGGCTCATCAGTAAACAACTTGTGAACATCAGTGAAGTGATCTTCCTCCACAGGACTCAGAAAGGGGCTGTGCATACTGTGTACTGGGAAGAAAGGGGAGGAAAAGCAGGAACTGTGGCAGCTCTTTTTCACATTATAGCAAATGAATATTTTAAGAACGGATTGGAATCTGAAAGCAGACATTAATATAGCAGGGTTTTCCTATAGGTGCACAGGTCAAAAAAGGAGAAATCACAATGGGAGAGTATTCTTTCCAGTAGGCACAACAATCTTAATGTGTTATATCAGCTAGTTGTAAAATCAGAGTAAAAAACAGCATGACAAGAACTATGGTTGTGCTGACTGCAGTGCTGATCCTTGTCCTTTTCAAGTTTGGTTTCTGGCACATGCTTGTTCCTGGCACATCCAATAAGTTGCTGCAGAATTCTTAAAGAAAGTGAAGGGGGTTGTTTGTAGGCTCTTCACATCCACAGAACATCCACACAGTGTGAAATGACAAACAAAGCCGCATCCTTGGGAACAACATGTTTTCACGAGTCACAGTGTCTAGAAAACAGACTTGCCAAGACAAATCAGTCTTCCTTCGGTTAGCAAGAGAAAGATAAATATCTGAGGTATGCCAAGATGATTTTGGAAGCAGTAGCACTTAAAAATATATTATCCAACTGTTAGCCAGGTCTGTGTATAGTGTACGCATATATATACAGTGTCAGTTCATCATGAGTTTTTTTTAGCTGCTGCCCAAAGGCCCAGGGCTCTCTTTTTTAATGCTGCAAGAGATAAAATAATGCAAGTTAGACTGTCTGTTTCAAAGAGCAATTTGGATGCTTTTTTGGAAGGTAGGAGAAGGGCTGGATCCTGTGGGATGTTGGGCCTGTCTTTCATTACAGCACTCAGGCTGCGGGCTGCATGGCCTGGTGCCATGGAAATAAGCTTTGCCCTCATCACTCCTCTCCTTCTCTGATTGCTCCCTCTCCCAGCCATAGCAGACCCATGTTGATGGGAAATATTCCCTTCTGGCTAATCAGCCTCAGTGGTTCCTATGCTGACATCTTCTAACTGCTTGGATCTCAGGAGAAGGCCATCTTTCTCTGTAAAATCATGCTTTCCTTGCTGTAGAAGCTGGGAGTTGTGGGCAAATCAGTCATGACTTGGGAGGAGCTGACAGATGGTCTTGCTGTCATGGAATCTGCATTTAGCTCTGTGGGACTGGGGGCCTGACCGGAGGATTGGGGATGATCTACAGGGACACCACAAACACAAAAAGCAATTGGAGCTGCACATTGTTCTTCAAGTGACTATAGAGAAAAATTCAGCTCTGGAGAGTTTCCAGCCCAATTCTGTGATACTCATGCATGAATATCTCAAAACATATATATAGAATTCATCTGGAACTGCAGTCTTCCCCATATTATTCCTCTGGGCATCTGATACAAACCAGTTGCTTACTGACAGACCAAAGTAGAGCAATTAGTCATAGGCTAATGGGCTTGGCCAAATATTTTTTTTTCTCTTCTAACATCATTGATAGACAGAAGCAGATTTATCAGCACCAGGAGCTGTTGCTAGGCTGAGACATCAAGCAGTAGCATAACACTGCTAGTGCTTGGAATGCTATGCTAACTGTCTGCTAAGAGAAAAAATGAGATGAAAAACACAGGCAAAAAACAGAGTAAGAGAAGGAGTTACATGAGAATTGTCCCTAGTTAAAGCAGAAAGAAGGAAATGTGGAGAAAAAACAGTCAGTCATTTGACTTACCTGATGTACCCTATAGTACCTCAGCAGAAGGCAAATCAGAGAGGGCACAGCTGGCAGGGGGAGGAAATAGGCCAGCAAAGGTTGCAGCTGCCCTCTGAAGTGCAAAGTTCTTCCCAACTGCAAAAATTTTCAATCTTAACCATGGTCTTCCAGGTGCCACAGACTGGGACTCAACAGCAGGATACAAGACTTCCATAAGCAGGAATGGGAGGCCAGAGAAAGACCTAACCCAGAGAGATTACGAGGACTTGCAACTCTCTCTAGAATTCAGTGGGAAGCTCCAGATGAGATGTTCAAAGCTGAGTAAGATCCAGGTCCAGATGCCCAATAGATTGAATACCCAAGTGACCTGCCCAGGTGGGAAGTCCTAGCCTGAAAGTAAACAGAGTGTTGCAGGGCCAGACTGTGGCCCTGCATTGCTCCATGTCTTGACATTCCTCCAAGTCAGTCATCCTGTGCTGCTGCTGGGATACCACAGGCCTTGTTGCTTTCTGTGGCTCGCTTAATGAACATATGGATCGTTTCTTTCCCTTAAAGCCTCGTCATAAACAACTGGTCAGAAAATACTGGGAATGCAATCACAAAGCAGAGTCTGGAGGGAGCTATCTGCCAAAGGGCTCACTCTAGCTCTCCCAGGTCATCCCAGGACAGCTGCCGATAGCTCTGCAGCACAACAAGTTAAATTGCTCACAGATTTGTCTGCACATAACTGCTTCAGAACCAATTGCTTAGAAGGAAAATATTTTAACAAGCAGTGAAAAGCAGCATACAGCTCCTCAAACAACAGACTTTAATGCCACTTGTGTGAAGGCATTCTGCATCTACTCAGCAACACCACAAAGCCCTGCTGTGGGTGCAAGCCTCTTTCCCAAGATGTGGACAGTCCTGTCACACTCTCAGGGCAGCCTGTGGAGGTACAGCCCCATAGGTCCAGCCCATGATGCCTCAACAGAGCCCACTTCTAAGCCCCACACTTTGAACGGCATCCCAAAGCCACTGCTAAGTAGCTGAAGGGGAGGCCAGGAGTTTAGCCATTGTCATTGTGGTAATCCCCGAATGAATACTAACAGTGGTCTAAAAGGGTGACAGGTACCCTTGACCATTTCATGTATAAAGCACTGAATCTACATACTGCCACCCAAGATGTCCAGATAGGAACTGAGTTAAGCAAGTAGCATCCTGTCAGCAGTAAACAGAAAGCACAGGTCTACTCTTCTCCATTCATTATCATCATATATCCACTTTTTTCAGTGTTTATTTGTTCTGATAGAATACAAAATAAGAATGCTACAGAGTTCAGAAAATCTTGCCCCAGACTCAGCGCAGCCCAAGGCCAATCATCAGCTTTATCTGCAATCACAAGAGCGCATCAGGGAGTCATGCTGTCATGCCAAGACAGCAGGAAGTTAGTTTGCTTTTCATAAACCTGATGCTTTACAGACTTAACAGAAAGAAACAATACTAAAGAAGCACATTTCCCTCTAGTTCTTATGTCTTTTACTAGAATATAGATTGAATAAGAGCCTATTCTCAAACATTAACATGAAGACTGAAAAAGTAAGAGGCAAGAAGAACCAGATTCTGTCTTTGACATGTTCCTCCTTGTTTGATTGTGTTTCATGTTCTAGTCATTCTTCAAATTTTAGTTCAGATAGCTACAGCCTGAATGTTTTACATACAACATTGTCTTGGCAGGAGTGTTGCCAGCACCACCACCAGATGCAAATGCTACAGAAATGAGACACCTCAGAAAACTGAACCTAGGGATCTGTTATCTGTTCATACCCTTACATCTGAGTTAGCTCTCAGCATAATTTTAGAAAGGAAGAGCCATAGTATTGTAAAGGTTAGAGAAGACCTCCAAGGTCAACTAGTCCAACTGTCCATCTATAGCCAGTATCTCCCCACTAAACCTTAGTACAACATAAAAATGTTTTTTGAGCACCTCCAGGGGAGGTGGCTCAATCATCTTACTGTTCCAGTGCCTGACCACTCTTAGAAGAATTTTTTCCTAATATCCAACTTGAAAGAAGTGTCAGGTCAGACAGAAGTATCTGTTACAGAGCACAGACTGACAGACATGGCCTCCCACATGGCTGCTGCAGACAAGAGCTGCCAACTAGACAGACAGACAGAGGTGACCAGACATATTGTTGCTGAGGAAGCTTTCATGTCACATTTCTTCTCAGTTAGAAGAACCAGATCCAACAGGAACAGAGGAACTTGCAATGGAGTTACAAGTCAAGGATGTATCAAGACATCAGTAAGTGGAGATCAACAGCCTAGGCATAGGAAGCAGTAAAGTCTTTAAAAGCACTGTAACCTGACTGTGCTAAGGGATAAGCTTTAATAATATGCCTAAACAATAAACTTCAATAAAGCATGTTTGCAAGTGATGACACTGTCATGCTGCCATGCTATTAGATTTGGAAGATGTTACTGTAACAAGCCACACTGACACTGATGAAAGACAGCTATGTCCTTCAACACAATCCTTGAAAGCTGGATGATTTTTACAATACAAAACCATATTAACCCCGTGTTAGAAAGACATGAGAGGCATTGAGAGAACCCCTATAATCTTAACAACTGCCTTGATGCTTGTCAGATCAAACAAAGGATTCTATTTTTCTCAATATGAAAGATTTCCCTCCCATTCACATCAGCCTCTACTCCCCCAGAAAAGTGGACTGGTGTAGGGTGAACGGGGTTGCTTAATTTCCTTCCATGACTTTTCATTCCATTTAGGAAGATAGTAACTAAAGTCACCATTTCCCTAACATTACATGTTCCTCCAGGAAGTTTTGTCTGAATAGTAACATTAAGAGGAATATTTAAAGATCGGGTCCATGCTATCTCTGGAAAAGGTGGAATAGGAAAAAAAGATGCTTAAAACGTAACTAATTTTATCTAGATACTGAACATGACATTGGGAGGTCACTGTTCTTGAAAAACTACATTTAACAATAGCACTTCCACTGCCTTTAGATAGCACTTCTTCATGAATGCTGTAGGTCAAACAGCAAGCACAAAAAGCATGATGCATACAAAAACTGTAGGGATTAACCCTAGTTGCTGATATATACTAGGAAAATTGTTAGAGTGAAAACAAAAAACAAACAAATAAAAACAAATTTGAGTTTTATGCTGAATATAACTAAAGTGAAAAGTGACCTCGGTTGGATTGTGTGCAGGAAATAACTCACTAGTGCAATTGTTTCACTGTGCAAGTGCTAACTAAGGCACTGCTGGCATTCCAATGCATCAGAACAAAAAAGTACTCAAATATACAGCTATAGTACTGAACTAGGTTTTCCATATTGCTCTTTTTACCTATTCAGAATAAAAGGTATAATGTATGTTCTGAACCTTAGAACTGTCCCATAGGAAAAAGCTCAGTATTTCCCTATTGCTCTCTTCCAATATCTGAAAGGTGCTTACAGTGAGAGCGGGGTTGGTCGCTTCTCACTGGTGACAGGTGACAGGGCAAGGGGAAATGGTTGCACAAGAAGGGGAAAAGTTGCACCGGGGTAGGTTTAGGTTGGATACCAGGGAACACTTCTTTACAGAAAGGCTTGTTAAGCACTGGAATAGGCTCCCCAGGCAGGTGGTTGAGTCACCATCTCTGAATGCGTTTAAGAACTATTTGGATGTGGTGCTCAGGGATATGATTTAGCAGAGGGTTGTTAAGAGTTAGGGTAGTATGGTTAGATTGTGGTTGGACTCGATGATCTTTAAGGTCTTTTCCAACCCGAGTGATTCAGTGATTCGATGATTCTGCCTACTGCTAAGTTTTAGCAATTTTTTTAAGTATCCATCCATTTCTTTCAAAGGAACTTTGCAAGATAACACGCAATTCTATTTATTTCTAGTAATAGCATGTTGAACAACACTATCATTTGCTGCCCCCCAGTGTCATAAAAAAGAAAAACCACTTATGTTGGAAATCAGAAATGCAGAAATTGAGTAAACTGGCAAGATCTCCTAATTTCCAGAATGACTCAGTAATCCTCACATTTCTACCTAGTATATAAGGTGGGCACGTTACCAAGAAAATGGTAACAAACAGAATTAAAAGCAAAGGTAGTAGTGCACTTCTATTTTAATGTTCTCTATATCGAGTATATCCCTTTTATTAGTAAAATGAACTCTCTCAGCTCAAAGCTTTGCATCCTTCTTCTGTAAGAGTCAAACTTGACTCTCCCCTTGAATAATCCATAACTAAAGCACTGTGAGCAAGCCTTTCTCCTCCACTTACACCTGCCATCCTCAGTTTATTCAGAAATCTTACGTAAGTCATTTTGGTATTGTATTCTTAGCTCATTCATGATTAAATATGTAACATTCGATTTTTTAATTAAAAGTATCAATAGAATAGTATGTATACATTCTACTCCACAGAGAACTTAGGAAAGTGGGATAGCTGGCAGAACACGAGCAGATGAAATTCCTTTGTGCCAAATACAATGCACATCTACATTAGAAACAAATTATATTTCTCACATTTCATTTTATCTGACATTAAGCTACATAAATTCAGGAAATTGAGATGGAGATCACAGTGGAAAACCAAATTAAAGGCAGACTGCTTGGACAGAAGAACAAAGGCAAAACATTAAGCCATTTAATAGATCAACAGCATCCTTCATCTCCAAATTGGGATTGAGGTGAAAAACAAGTGCATCCCAAAGGGCTTGGTAGATTACTATGTTCTTTACACTTCTACAATATCAAAATGAGAAAGAGTTCACTGTCTTCACTGAATGGTTTTGAAAATGCTACGAGACTGAGGAAGTGTCAAAAGTTAGAAACGTACTTTTCACTTTCTCCCAGTTGTATCCAAGTCCGACCGGAATCCTTAGGAATACTAACTACACTTCAGGATTCTGCAGTTCCTAAGACAGTGTTTGTAATGTTTCACAATCAGAACTTAGTATAGCTTCTTTAAAATCTTTTCCCAACCACACTAAGAGGCACACATGCTTAAGTGAGATCCTAGTGAGCATACACAGCAGAACCTGCAAGCAGGTTAACTCATCACATAACTCAGACTTTTCTCAGAAGGCAGTTCTGATTATATCAAAAGAGGCCATGCAGGAGGGAGGTGTACAGCTCCACCCACGTGGCCTACCCTTGTGGCTCACATTTCATATATTCTGTGAGTACTGAGTATCTGTGGATGGAGCTGTTACTAGTTTAGACTACAAAAAACTGCCTTGAAAATTTCCTTCTCCTTTTTTGCAGGATTGAGTGGCATAGTTTATGATTTTCTATCCATGAAAGATATTCATTATTTGTTTTAATAAAATATTGCAAATTTGTTTTCCAATCTGTAAAATAATTCCTCCATGCTCTCAGTGTATCCTTAGACACTGCACTGAGGCTCAAGTTCCTGGCTTCTTCCTCCCCAAAACTCCCAAAAAGAAAGTATAAGGGTAAGAATGTACAAGTAACTGCAATATATGCACAGCAAGAGAAACAGGAATAGCAGCTTTCCAAGAGGGATTCCCTCAGGCCACCTTTTTCCATTGAGCATACTGCCCATTCATACGGGGAAAAGGCAAGTTCCTAAGCTTTGCTTTGGAACAGACTTTCATTAAAAATAGCAACAAGGAAACTTGCTTGAGTTATACTCGATTTTTGCAAAACTGTATTGCATGTCTACTTTTAAGTATCTCATTCAAGGAAAATTTTTCAGCGATGTTCCATAGCTGCTAAGGAACTGATTCTCTTCACACATACTGAGTGCTTGCACACATATTTCAAGCTGTTCTGCTACACAAACTTTAAATCTCTTCAACAAATACCAATTTTAAACATGAATTGCACTAAAAGTGCAAAAGAGATTTTAAAAATTTACTTCTACATATTAATTTCTTGAAAACTGCTGCATTCCCCCACAAATCTGTGAAGTTACATTTATTTAGGATCATTTCATCTTTACCTTCATTGTATATGCAACAAAAAAGCTATTTCTAAGTTCTTCAGATGGATATCGTGGCTTGAATGTGACCTCAGGACCTGTTCTTCCTTTACTCCAGTATTTTGAACAGCTTAGTTTTATAAGACTCAGTACAGAGTATGAGGTATTTATTGCTCAGTCTTGAGATCACCAGCTTCAAAAATGCCCTTAGTAAACTTGCATACAGCCTTTTTGTTTTACTCTGAGGTTTCTTTCCTATCAGAAATCAAAATCTACTATTACTGCTATAAGGGAAAGCCTAATTTAGGTGACAAACCTAATATCCATTTTGTTTGCAGTCTGAATATAACTAAACCGAAAGACAGCTCATGTGGATTTCCAGGCATTTTACTTTGAAGTAGTAATAATTTTTTTTTTCCTTGCAGGAAGGAAAGAAACATTGAGAAGACATCTGGCAAAGTGGTTTCTTTTCTCTTTTGCTTCCAAATCACCCCTATTTACAGGGCCTAACCCCACATTCATACTCACTTGCACAGTGAATCATGGAAACATTTTTAAATTGCTAGATGGCTACAAACATAAGTGAAAAAGAAGCTAAGGTGGAATAGAGACAATAAAAATTTGGAAGATGCAACACACAGGGTAAAGAAGATTAAGCATAGGTTCATAAGGTTGGAAAGGACCTACAAGATCATCTAGTCCAACCATACTCCTATCACTATCCCTACCCAACTACTAAATCAAATCCCTTAGCACCTCATCTAAGCGCTTCTTGAACAGCGCTAGGGATGGTGCCTCAACCACCTCCCTAGGCAGGCCATTCCAGTGCCTGACCACTCTTTCAGAAAAGAAATGCTTCCTCAGGTCTAATCTAAATCTTCCCCGGTGCAACTTGTGGCCATTCCCTCTCGTCCTGTCATTATTTATCAGGGAGAAGAGGCCTACCCCCTCCTCACCACAACCCCCCTTCAGGAAGTGGTAGAGTGCAATAAGGTCTCCTCTGAGCCTCCTCTTCTCCAGACTAAACAATCCCAGCTCCCTCAGCCGCTCCTCATAAGACTTGTGTTCCAGACCCCTCACCAGTTTTGTTGCCCTTCTCTGAACACGCATGAAACAGTATGTGAAGAAAAGTCATTCTGGAGTTTCAGGGCCCTTAAGCAACTGATTTGTGTTTTAATCAGAGATCACTCTATTCAGGAAATGTCCTGATCAAACAAATCAAACCCTTTCAGTGCCAACGGGCTTCCTCCTCTCCAACACACAGTGCTGGTGACAAGTACCAGTCAGCAGGGAAGGTGATTCCATACAATCTGTTAACCATCCAGTTACACTGAAAAACTTATACATCAGTATTCCCTTTAAAACGAGAAGCAGATTACTACGCAAAACGTTAGAAATGCCCAGTAGGTTTTATTTCCCATTAAAAAAAAACAAACAAACACCGAGGGCCAAACCAAGAGAAACGCAACTGTCCAAGAGCGGGCGTTTTGTAGAGCTTCCTTCCCCCTGCAGCACCCTTAGGCAAACAGAAGACGCTGGACACGAGAATCGGGGTGACTCCGTCCATGTGTCCGCGGGGTCACAGCGGGGCTGAGGCCGGTGCCGGCGGGCAGAGCTCCGAGCTAGGACTCGTCGGGCTTGTCAGCGGGCGGCCCGCAGGGCTGCAGCATCTTCTCCATGAGGTTGAAGCGGACGCGCGCCTTGCTCTCATTCTCGGCGATGGCGAAGTAGTTGAGCAGATCGAAATGGCCCATGTAGGAGCAGTACGAGTCGCGGTGCTGGTTCACCAGCCACTCCCACTTGGTGGTGTCGGCGTGGCCCGTCCCGATGTACTTGGACTGGAGGTGCTCGAGCTGGCTGTGGATGGTGTAGCGGTCCGTCATCGCGCCGACAGTCAAGCCCAATGGCGGCCGGAAGTGACGTAACAGCTTTTCCGCTCTCCCTGGGCCGAAAGCGGAAAGGATTTCATTGACTTCCTCGGACAGGACGGGCATATCGCAGTGCGCATGCGCGCCTGGAAAAGCATGCCGGGAGATGTAGTCCTGGGCAGGGCAGCGCTGTGTTGCGCTGCCACTGAACGGAGGGCTTCGCGTCGGGGGCTTCGGGGGCGTCCGAGCCGCGTTGGGGAACGGGATCGCGGCGGGAGGGACCCACAGCCCTGCCAGCGCTCGGCTACGGGGCGAAGCGACTGTCTAAACACCTGCACCGTTAGGGGCACCCTCGGAGACTGCTGTCAGTCTCCCTGAGATCGGTATACAATACGAAATGAAATCACTTATTATTAATTACTCGGAGCCATCTAGTAGTGAGCCAGGTGATGGTTATGACTGCAGGCCAATGTCTGTACACAGAAAAGCAGAAAGCTGTGCTTTGGGGACCTGGTGTTCCCAAGGCAGGCACAGGGCTGTGTCTACTGGCAGCCAGCAGCAAAGCCTTGCTCTATAGGCTAAAGCCTCAAGTTAATTGCTAAAGGAAAAACACAGTCCAAGCATTATAAATGCTGCTGAATTTACCCACGTGAGGTTCTGGTGATCCTAGCACAAGCTACCTAGATCTGTGTAAGTTATGGAGATAATAGGAGAAAATCTTCTTTGAAAGAGTGGAGAGACAGTGGCACAAGCTGCGCAGGGAGGCAGTGGGGTCACCATCCCTGGAGGTGTTCAAGAAACATTTAGATGTTGTACTGAGGAACGTGGTTTAGTGGGAAATATTGGCGATAGGTGAATGGTTGGACTGGATGGTCTTAGAGGTCTTTTCCAACCTCGGTGATTCTGTAGCTCTATAATGGGGCTTTGGGAACAAAACTAGAACATCTCCATTTTATCAGGAAAGACCAGAAAGCAAAATTAATGGAGTGTTTCCTAAAGCTCATGTTTGCCTATCTCTGTACAGATTATGTCTTATTTTGCTTTTAAACAAGTGACACAGGAAACCTCACTCTGGAGGAAGAGAGCTCTAACAAAAATAGCCACGAGATGTTAACACTTTGTCATTAGCCCTTTGCTTAAAGGGCAGCACAGCACTTCTGTGGTAACTCCATTACAGGAGCTCTTTGTTGAGAAATGCTAAAAAAGTGCATTGAATTTGAGGGTCCCCCGAAAGAAATATTTTGGTAAGGGTAATTTAGTTACAGTTAGCTGAGTAAAGGTACTATATATCCCATCCTATTTCCTTTATGTGAAGCAGAGCTCCTACTTTTCCCCAGGCAGACTTCACAGCTGAGCAGGTTCAAGGGATACAATTAAGCCAAAATTAAATGTTACTGTTGGAAAAGATTTTTCTTTTTCTTTTGCTGTTGCAGGTAATATTTCATGTGGATATTAAACTCATGAGCAGATATAAAAATCATAATTTATAATTTCTATCACCTATCTAACTTGTTCAAAGTTGAGATTGAAATAAATTCTATTATTCATTAGATAAGTAGTCTTTCTTCTCTAGCTCTCTTCAAGAGAGCTGTTTAAAAATTCATGTTAGATTTAAAAAGCCTGGAACAATACATGCTTTCATATGGGAGTGCTGACTTCAACTACTTGCTTTAAAATAGGAAAGTCATGTAGCCAGAAGTTTTCTGATAGGACACTTGTAAGTTATTTCTTGCTTTCCTTGTAAATGCTATGTAGTCCAAAGAAATCCACGGAAATCTAATCCAGATGATTCAAGGCCCCTTCTTTAAAAGTAAGCATCTTATAAAGCCAAGGCCATGGAAAGCAGTGTCAAAGCAATAAAGCAATATCCTAAACTGTCTATACCTATTGTTGCAATGAACTAAATGAGGACTATAATTTTTGTTTTGCTTTGCTTCTGTGAGGATCTGTAGAGTCATTATCTAGGCTTACTTAGCAGGAAGCAGTTTCACACAGCTGGATACAGCAATTGCATTCTGTAGCTGCTTCCATAAAGACCAAGAAAAAAAAGAAAAAGAAAAAAAATTAAAACACCACTGCTGCAGAAAAAAGGCAGAGGTATCCCACTTTTGGAACTTAGAAAAAGCTGTCTGTGATTTATATATTTTAAAAATCCAGGCCAAAGACAATCAGGAAGGAAACTCATTGGTCAAACAAATAAGAAGTGAAGTATATTCTTAGACTGTGTCAGGTAAGAGAGGCTGCAAGTTGGTTTTATTTTCTTGAAGAAAAAATAATGTCAAACGTGTAAAATTACATTTTTGGGGGAAATCACATGAAGCGCTTGAGATACTGTCTACAGTTGAGAGACTGAGTGATTGATCAGAGAGGTAATCTAAGGAAACTGTTTCAGAAGGCTACAGCAAGCTTTCTACTATTAGTGGCCTCTTGTTTCAACCCAGAATTGTTTGTACATGACTGTTGTTTATAGTTCATTTCATAATGTCTTCCTTCTCGCTCAGCCTTCCAACCTTAGTCCTACAAGTGGTACAGTTTAACATGGTGAGCAACTCAGAGATTGCATACATAGTTATTGAGAGTAGGGTGAATAGGGATGACCTCGATAAGGGAAAAGCCAAAAAGGTTTATTTTACTAGAATAAACATCACTGAGATGCTTGAGAGCCACCTGTTTTGCGGTGAAGGAATGCTGATATATAGAAGGGCATGGAAAACCATACTTAGAATGTGGGAAAACATTTGTTTCTTTTTAACGTTGTATCTTTATAAGGAGTGGGACTGTATGAAGAACATAACTATTTGGTAGTTGTTCAGAGACAACACAATGACATATAGGTTTGACCTCTGTAGTTTTCAAATTGCCACCTCAAGAACTATAAGCTAGCACGTGTATTGATTAAAATAATCCTTTTTTTTTTTTTAATAGAAAGATGCTCAGGAGCTTAACCATCTCTTGCAGGACTTTATAGGAGCAGCAGCTGTGTTAAACAAAAGAAACGTTAGACTTTTAGTTAAAAAATATGTATATATCCTGGAAGGGAAGTTTAAACCTGAATTTTTCATCAAGCTTGAAAATGGGACAGATTAAGACATTGAACTCTGGGAAAATATGCACAAAAATGTCACTGTGTATTTGATAAAAAACAACTCTGTGAATACAAGACAAGCTAACCAGAACCAAGGAGAAAAAAATAGGTTAAATTATTAGTCAGTAGGCAAGGAACAAATATTTATAAGCAATTCTCCTAATTCAATGATCATCTAAAAAGAGATGTGTGTGCATGCACAGATGTGGAGTTATAAAGAGAGAATTATTACTGAGTTCTAATGTGCTTGTGTGGTTGGCATTTCTGAATAATTCAGCATTCACAGAATCACAGAATTGTAGGGGTTGAAAGGGACCTCTAGAGATCATCGAGCCCAACCATCCACCAAAGCAGGCTCCCTAGCCCAGGTTGCTTGAAAGGCTTGAAAGTTTTCATACTGAATTCTATTAAATATAATTATAAAAATATTTTGTATTTGTCTGGGCCCCTGTTGGAGTGTTAATAAATACTTAAGAGTTCTAAACAACAGAAGCTTACCTATGGAAATCTCAGAAAGGCATTGGTTTTAAAGCTGAAATGGTCTTTTTGGCGATAAAAGCCGTATCAATAGAAGCCAAGTTTGAAATGCTCTGGAATCCAGGAGCACGTCAGGAGTGAAATGGCCGCTGGGTGTCAGAGCTGTACCTGCAGCAACCGTGTACCCACAGCACGGGAGCTGTAGATGAGGCAGATGCGCCAGCAGAGGGTGATAGTGACTGTCCCCTTCAAGGTATTACCGGGTTTTCACATTTCCTTCAGGCTCTTTGGGTGAAAGAGTAAAGACACAGTTGCCCCTCCGAAAAGGGGGGAAGGATTACTCTGAAAGATAAATGCAACAAATGCCCACACAGGTGATGAAATGAAGACAAGGATGTCATAATCTTTTTGAGAAATTCCTCTATTTTTCACTGTATTGATTTATCATACAAACTCAATTTCAGAGCAAAAAAGTTGTTTGAAGTTATGTTGGACTAGAAGGAATGAAGATTTCTTGTGATAGAAATTAAGTAAAGTCGATAAATTAACATATTTATGTGGGAAATGACATTTATTTTGAAATATGTTGCTTCCACTGTAACAGGATTCTTAAATCCTTACTTGCAGAGGCCACATTACAAATTAGCAATGTTAGGCTGCAGAAATTATCAGACACGGGTTGCATGTTCTTTTAGTATGCTTTTTTTTTCTCAGATTTCCTGTGTCATTACGTACACTGTGAAATCCTTTCAGTAGTGTATACAGTTTGTCAAGCGTTGTCACAGCCTACAAACATAAACGGCCTCAGGAAATGCTTCTTTTGGCCACGTAACAGGTGGAAGATCTTTTCACTGTTTTTTCTCAGAGGTCCCGTGAAAAACCTGTTTCATAAGCACGCATCTTTCTTCACCTTGTCTTGCGTAAGCTCCTGTAATTTATTCCCCTCGCTGTCATAACTGTAGTTCTGCTCTAGATACAAAAATAATGCCTTAATGCTGTGGCCACTTGCAGGCTTTGGGACTGATCCTGAGATGGGGGAAATGCAGTCACTGGAAGCACAGTTGAATTTTAAACATTCCCTTCTAGGCCTAACACTAGAAAATGTGTTTTGCTATTGCTTTGAAAGCATGAATTTACAGTCTAGATATCCCCAAATATCTGAAAGCTGCTTTTAGGGTTGTGCTGCTAATTCTTAGCCAAGAAGAACAGGAAATAAGCAATAGGAAAAGAAGCAATACCGTGTCTCCTGCCATTCAAGCACGCACTTAAACTGAGCGTCAGTGTTCTGGAGAAGGAAACCATATTTCAGATCAGCCTGCAACATTTAATTCTTTAGTCAGATACAAAATTCACTGCTGAAAAATCATCTTGTCCTGAAGTTCAGGAGAAGCAGCATTTAGTACTGGGCAGCACCATGCTCAGTCTTTGATATGGTGTGTCAAGAACTGGGACAGGAGGCTTTTGTACTGAGTGGTTTGCAACTTGCTGGAAGTTAAATTAAGGAATGAAAGTCCTAAACTTCTTATAGTGCCAATTTCAGAACTTCCAGGTAATTTTTGTTTTGTTTTCATTACATTGTATCCTGACACAAAACTCCATGAAGTATTTCTGAAATAATATGTTCTAGAGCACACTGCTGATACAATGTAAAAGACTTGATCAAATGACCTGATGCTGCATGAAACCCTTCGCAGTCAAACTGAGCAGGTCTGTGACCTGCCTTCAGGGTCCCTGCCTGGGAGCAGAGCAGCTTAACAGAGTGCTGAGGGTCTGCCTAGCAGCTTCAGCACTCCATTGCTTGAGTGTTAGCATGTCACTGTACTGCATACATCTGATTGCCTTAGGTCTGCTCTACAGTTCAATTAGCTGAATTTAGAAGTTAGAAGCCATTTCCTAGTATTGTGTAGGAGCACCCTGAAAGTACAGTCACAGTACCATAGCACAGTGCTTACAGGTGGGACTCTGAAATACTGCGAGCTGATTAATGTGGAGCACCACTACCAGGAGCGCACCCGGGCTCTGGGACAGGCAGCAATTGTTTGCTATCTTAGAGGGAATATTTATTATCCAAAGCCATTACTTGAGAACATAAAAATCCTCCCACTAATATGAGCCTGCTTCAGGCTGATAATAGAGCTTAGTTTGTGTCAGGTGAATTGAAATTGCCTGTGTCCATATGCATTTTTGTAGTGAGGAAGGATTGTTCTTTCCATGCATTTTGAAATAAAATGAATGGATAATAGTAAATGCAACAAAACTAGAAAAGACTGCAAGACTATCCAAGATGCAGCTGTACTCTGACCAAATTTTTCTATGCCTTTGCTTCATTCACTCCACATGAATTGTCACAGCTCAGGCAATTAATAATTGTGTTCAATAAGGTATGCAAGAATAGAAATGATGAAAGACAAATCTTTAAATATGCCTTAGAGAAGATACCAGATATTCATATGAGCTTAAATTAGAAGAAATTGATTTGACCATTGGGCTCTGTGTATCATGTTACTATCTTCCAATATGCAAGGTAGAGTTAAAGACACAGGAGATGATTTTCCTTTTCTAAGTTTGACTCTCGAAGTTGATCAGTGCAGCTCTTATTTTTTTATTTACCACGTAAATATTGTGTTTTAAATACACTGATTTCTTAAAAGTGTTCTCTGCTAAGAAGCCTGTCTGTAATTAGGTTTTTTTCCCACTCCAGCTCCCCCCTGCACACATGCACACATTTCACCTCTCTCTCTGGAGTAAGCATGGAGAACATCAGTGTCATAAACCTTGTCTCGACAGAACTCCAGCATGTGCAAAGGGCAAAGCTCATCTGCTAGTGCACAGCTAAGAGTCACTAAGAGTAAAAATAACAGCAGGAGAAGTGTGGAGACAATGGCATCAGGCAGTCGTCCACTCATCTGTCTGTAGCTGGCAGTACTATTTCATGCTAAGAAATGCCATTCTGTGGGTTGCTCATGCAGCAGACAGCAAAGGAGAGGGGGAGCAGTAGTGGCTGTTTAGGAAATTAATTCTATTACAGAAGAAAGAATTTGACTGTTCCTTCCTTGTATCTCTAGGAAGAGTCAAGCCAGTAACTGTCAGCTAACCACTTGTTTCTCTATTTCCTCACATGAAAGAAGAAATGGGCATGACCCTCTTGCATTTAGTACAAAAGCATAGCTTCAGTTGTCACTAATAATGCAATGCAATACATTCTGCTTTCAGCTTTATCAAAGTATTGCTTTTAATTAAATTTAAGGCATATAGCCATGAAAAAACACACATGTTCAAAGAACATAAGATAAATATCCTCCTCACAGGTTTATTTCCTGAGAATATCTTGTTTTTCAGAAGCTGAACAGCTTGGAATGCACCAGACCCTGAGAATACAAAAAAAGTAAATTCAGATTGTTAAGACTTGGCAAGAAAAAAAAAACACTGAAAGGAAGAGAGCTGTAATCAAGATTGGGCAAGATTCATAATGTATGGTGATAGCCATCGCACCCATGCATTTTGGCATGTGATTTAAGAGCATGAGAGAGAACTGTTGATTTTGGAAAGCAAACATATGCAAGGAGTGCAGCAGAAAGATTTTATCTGTTTTAGAAGTAGTCATTCTCTACTCCTCAGCATCATGCAGATTGAGAAACCTTGAACTGGACAAAATCCAAACATCTGCTGAGCAAAGTATTGTCAAACACAGGCCCTCAGAAGTCAGCTGAACCTGGAAACTTTTAAGTGAGCTTTTAAAACTGTAGGGGACTATTTTGATGTTGGTTTGTGGTTTGTTTGTTTGTTTGTTTGTTTGCTTGCTTGCTTTGTTTTGTTGTTTTGTTTTCTTGCACTTTTAGATTCTATGTTTCATCTAGTTCGTATTTGCTTTTCTCTGTATGTATTAGAAAGTGTTCATTTACATGATGTTTGAAAGTACATATTTTTAGAGAATTAAAGCCAGACTTTTCATGTATTCAAGTGACTGCAGGGGCAGAAGCTCTAAGAAAAGTGTCAGTCATTGTGAAAGCTGTCAGCACTGGGGGTATGATCTGGGACTCAACAGAACATGCATCCATCATACAGAGGACAGCTGATATAGCTCTCAGAGCAGTCATGAGGAACAGGCATTCTGACACTCACATACTGCAGGTACTCCATCCACCTGTGTATTGAAACTCATTTTTGATGTCTTGGAAAAGCCACTTGTGTGAAATTATAACTTTTGCAACCGTAAGTCTCTGATCCCTTTTCCCTATCTCCTTCAGCCTCTCATAGCTTGACTATGAAGTCCTCTTCCGCAAGACATTCTCACAGTGTTTGCACTGCAATTCACCCACTTGGGCCTCATTCACAGCCTTGTTGTGGGATTATTATAACAACTAATGTAGCTGCTGGTGAAGTTTGCCTCTGGGGCATGAGTGTAAAGATACCTTTTTTTGAACAAGAGTAATTGTATATATATATTCCTTACAGGTAGAGAGGGGGAAGTGCAATCTACGCACTTTGTTCTTTGCTTTCATCTCCAAATAAAGCCTAACTTTCTCTCACTAGGCATTAAGGATTAATTAGATATTTCAAATGTGAAGATGACTGGTAACAGTCATTCATACCCAGCACCTCAAAAAAAATAAAATCTGAGAGGTAAGGATAGATTGGTAAGGAAAGATTGTTAACTTAGATGTGCCAATAAAAATGTAATCCCTCCGAGATGAGGATGGGGAAGCAGTTCCCATGCCAAAGTGTGTATGTGTTTGTGACTGCCTTTAACTGCCATGATAATTCAATCCATGTGACAATAAAGCATAGGAAATTATTTCCAACCCTTAAAAAAAAGTTAAAGATAATGAAGCAATTCATTCTAGACTACAATAGCAATTACAAGAAGTTTCCTGTTGATTTTTATGGACAAGGGATGAACCCGCACCAGTAGAAACAGAAAATGCTATGGGAAAAGAGAATCTAATCTCTTTCTTTTAGTACAGGACTGTGAACACCACTCAGTGTAATCCCATGACAGCTTTTTATTCCCTCTTGCAGTTAGTTTCTTGTGTGAAGATGAGCTGAACATTATTCTGCATTAAAAATGTATTTATTCCATTTCACATAGGTAAGAACATGCAGAATAAAGGCTAAATTTATCACGGTAGGAAGGGCTGCAGGATGCATTGGTCTCCTCAGTGGAGAAGAGCTGTGGAGATGCTGAGTCACAAACTCATCTGCGTAATTGGAAGGTTGAAACTAGTTTGTTGAGTGACTCAATTCGCCATTTGATACCAGACTCATTCCCACATGCACACACACCTGTATTTTGGAATAGCAAAGACAGGTAATTGCAGTTTGAATCATTTCAGTAGCACCCATGGAATGTCTCCTTCAGAAATGCTCTTCAGTTCTATTTCTGTTCCATAATCCCTGGTGTCCAGCTAAGCACTTACTACTCATTCCCAGGGAAGTAAATCTGTGTTTTCCTTTACATCTAAAACCAATCAATGCTAGTTTCCCCACTGATCCTCAAGTACAGTTTAAAGGAAATAAAATCTTCTATGCATGTGTAATATTCAGAAACAGTGGCATAGAAATCATAAGCTAAACATTTTCTTGCAGATAAACGTATTTATTTCTACTGCATTGAGGGAGGAGAAAAAGTTGGCCTTTCAGCTCAGACCTGACACTCAAGAGGAATTAGAAAGCACTTTGCATTGAGAGATTGTTTGTCCAATGTTCTGTCAACCAAAGGAACAAAAACATGTAACTGTGCTTTAAGAGAAAGTGAGGTATACATCTAGAGAAAAAATAGTGTTGAGGACAGACATCTACTTTACAGATGTCACTGTTTCCTTTATAAAACGTATTAAGAAGTGTAATAGTCTTTCATCTGGGATCTTTATTGTGTCCTACAAGCACTAACTCTTGATAGCTGCACTAAGAAAGAAAAATAAAGCTAGAGCAATGGAACAGTCTAGAAGCTGACACAAACCACAGTGACACTGCCTGCCAGGCGTGACATGGCAGCAAGGCAGGGCTCTTGTAGGCCTTCATGTGTTCAGCACCCTGATGAGGCCCACTGCTCCATGCACATCTCCTGACTCAGTACATTGCACCTAGGTGAGACTCATTTATAACTGCAGTGGTTTGTTTGGGGTAGGTTAGCCCTTTGGAAAATTTCATTGTCAGTTAAATTTCTTGTTTCCTCCCACGTTCTTGAGCGGAGTCTGCTGAGCCCACACTTGCGCTGACACATTTCTCACCCTGCTCACACTGCAAGCTGAGCTCCTCTGAGATCCACATGTTGATTTATTTGCATGAACAGTCCTGGGTTCAGTGCCACTGAGCTCTGTCACCTTTACAGCAAATCTGATAACTGTCACTGTCTTACTCAAATCAAAACAAAACTCTGCTGGGATGGGCTGAGGAGCAGGGCGCATCTGAGTATGCTTTCAAAGTGCTACTACCAATGTGCTCCACACAAACAACACCTTGCATGGGTAGGCTCTTAGCAGAGCACCATCTCAAGAGAAAGGTCACACTCTTCAACATGTTTCTTAGTTTTCTCCTGAAAGTTGTTCACAGCTTGTGAAAGAACTAACTTGAGGCTTAAAGGGGCCTTTGATAGAAGCTCTTTTCTAAGGAATGAAGGTACTTTGGTATAAAATATCTATGATAGATGAGTGGAAGCAAGGGTCTTGGATTGTTGCCCCATCTCTGGGTGTGATCCCATCCTTCTCAAGGCTTGGGGCACTATGGATCAGCCCCCAGGTAGGTGGGACAGTCACTAGTCTGGTCATGATTGGCTCTGTGCAAGTACCTGAATTTCAGGTGATAGTTTGGGCTTGTTTCAAGGATCTGGAAGGCATTTCATCAAAAATATATGTTGGAACTGCCAAAGCCACATATTTAAATGCCAGAGCATTTAAATAATTAATTTCAGCTTGCTTTCTGGTTCTTGTCTTAAGGGCTTTGACTAGATGACATGCACAGTCTCTTCACTCACCTGGGCACAATTACTGTGTTTTCATTCTTCTTTGTACCAGTATAAGTGCAGGCAATGACCTATCTTCCATCTCACATCTGTATTTTTTTATATATTGGGCCTGATTCTGACCCTTTTGATGGTCAAACTTCCACTGCCTTCACTGAAAGAGGAATTAGGCAATTAGTTGCTACTGGCACAGGTTTCTTATTGAGTAAGACACAGTATTTTCTATGCCAACTGCATAGTATTTTTATCTAAGAAATTATTAAGAAAGAAGGAGAAAAATTACTGTATGAAGGCATAAGCCTGATGGGAAGAATATCTCTACAAGAAAATGGCAGAGATGTGAAAAGACACGTAATCTTTTTGCGAAAGGAGAAGACTAGCACTTGGGGGAATTTGGATGCAACTTCCACTTAGATTAAGGTTTTCTCAACTCCTGCAGGCATTCTGATGCTTTCTGTGATTTCTTTCCCATCTATAATATACGAGTAACCATATACATAGAAGTATTTTTAAAGTAATTGCTTGCAAATTGCTTTAGATAGCATGAAGTGGAACATAGTTAAAAAATGCAGTGCAATATTTGTTATCACATTAATTGAAAATCAAGTTTAGTCCATCAGCTTAATTTGTCACCAATATCACATGCATGGCAAGGCTTCTAAGATTATTTAGCAATCACCTTGCAAGTGAAAGTGTTACATTCAAGAACTGGCATGTCTATCTCCTTTCATCTTCAGAGAATAAGGATTTGAAAATTCCCACGTAGTATAGGTTTGAAGGCTGATGGGCATATTACCCTGTGTGTCAGATAAACTGGAGAGTGATTGTTTGCACCTGTTCAATCTGTCTTTAGGACTTGTAATGTACAGGAAACACCTGTTAAACTTTTAAGCTACCTGCTAATATTCTTTGACGGTGACATGGACAGCTTGGATACACCTCAGCCATTTTGCAACATATGCTGCCAGGCCACCATTTTATGTCTTGCACTGATAGACAGAGGGCAGAGAGGTTGCTCTACTCAGACACCTCAGCAAAGACAGAATTGCTCTCAAAGAAGGCTATGAACTGTTAAACTGCAGATACATATGATCAGCACAATAAACTTATGGAAAATAAGATCAATAGATTGGTAACTGAGTTTAAAATCAGATGTATGTATGTTGCAGTGAGAATGCTGACTAATGACTGTGCTGTACCAGCTCACTAACCTGTCTGAACCAACATTCATGCAGTAGTAGGCACTAGAATTTGTCTGTCTGTAAGTTATTAAATGCATCTGTGTTAGGCTGTAAGTCACAAAGTTTGTGACTCTTCGCTGGATTTGTAAAGCTCATTCAGATCACCTTCATACTGGGAGTCCCCAAGCTGCTGACTGCCTCATGAAAGAAGCGAGTGAGCAAGAACTCTTCCTAAACCTGCAGCAGACACTCTGGGTCATGTAGCTCCATCGCAATAGGGAAGGTTATTTATCTGCTTGCTCTTTCTCAAGAGTAAGCAAAATGTAGGACACCAAAAAGACCATTACTAAAGCAGAGCCGTGTAGGTAAGGAAATGACATTAAGAAAACTGTATATTACAAGGTATCTGGAGATGGAAATGTAGGGAGTTTGTCTTCTCTGTGCATCTTTTGGCTCTCCATATCTGCTGCTAGAAGATTTAAAGGAGGGAGGCTACAGGGCAGGTGGCCTGGATGCCTGGAGAAATGAAAGGGGAGAAAAAGCCTCTAAAGAAGGATTATCTTCCATGTAATTAATTTAAGTGTCAGTACACCTGCAGATACGGCAAGATTGCAAATACCACTTGGAAAATTTTCTTGTCATAGAAAAGAAACATTTGTCATCAGAAATTTATGTGTCTATCTCCCGTCATCTTCACATAGTGAGCACATAAAATTTGATATGCAGGTATTTGGTGTGTTATTTGGAATGGAAATGAAGTATAGATTTGCTCCTCTGCATGTACACAGAGTACTGACTACTGGTGAACTTTAAATAAATTTGCTGTTGGGTATTTCAGGAGATTAATTGTGTTTATGTGATGCTGAATGCTTTTGTTAAGTTATAGTTCATTTTAGGTCCACAACAAATTAGTATTACAGCAATTGTAGATGATACACAGTTAATACTAAACGTGAACAGTATTGTCAACTATTGTTTATGGAGGATCTTCTCTTGCTTTCTTTCCCTTACTGTGTTGTAAAAGATTTATTCTGTATGATGGAAAACATATTTCACATTTTTCTTATCAATACATGTCTAGCACTGCCATTATTATCTATCAGCTTTGCCATAAAACCAACGGTCATGCAGTATAATGGCAGTATCATTTTCTGTGTATATTCCTTTTCAGTGTACTTCTGTTAGGTAAATGTCTGTTGATCTCGGACAAGAAGAGTTTATTTTATTAGGCAATACACAAATGTGTATTAGATGATATATCGTCTCATAATTTATTTTTTTTCAGTAAAAGGATTTGTGAACTCACTTCTTGGGATTAAAATTACATCTTCCTGAACTGTATGAAGTTACTATATCTTGCAATCTAGTAGAAATAACAGATTTTATGTAATTTCTCAAAACCTTACAGTGTTATTGTAACTGTTTCTTGGCTCAAAATGATATATGTGCTTAAAACAATATATGCACTCTTAAACTTTTATTTGAATTTTGGAGAACTGACTTTGCCTATCTGAGGCCTTAGTCTTATATTTTAATGTATTTTAATATTCTATGTTTTTATAAACATTTAAGTACATCTTAACACATTTTAATAAGATGTAGAAAATAAAATTCGAGAAGTAATACCATCCATCAACCATCTCCACTTAAAGTCAGCTCTCTACATAAGGAAAAATTATTTTTATGACAAGTTTAGTGAAGCTCTGGAACAAGTTACCCAGAGAGGTGGTGGATGGCCTGTTCCTGGAGACATTCGTGGTCAGGCTGGATAGGGCTCTGAACAACCTGATGGAGCAGTCGGTGTTCCTGTTCACTGCAGGGGACTTAGAGTAGATGGCCTTTAAAGGTCCCTTCCAACTCAAACAATTATATGATACCTGAATCATTCCTACCAGATGTTTTCCTAGCTTAAGAAAGTTCCACAGCTCAATGTAGGTGAAACTACAAGGAAAGAATAAGGATGGAATATGTATGCACAGCACAGTCCTTTTCTGCTGTGGTAACACAACCTATACAGAGATGCTACTTGTAAGGCACATATGTAAGTATATAACATGCTTTCCAGACCATATAATTCTCTAGGTCGACACACTGGAACAAAGGCTCTGTGCTCTGGTTTTGATTCATCTGTTGGGACTTCCCCATTCATTTACTCACTCAGCTATGAACTGAGCCAACAAAAAAGCTAGCGTGTCCAATGCTTTCAAAGATCTGGAAGTTAAAGGGTATATGTAACAATGCCAATGTCCAGACCTATCCTGATGCTGATGTGCACAGTTAATAAACTAGAAACTAATAGTTGCATTCTAGTAAGCTATAACCACATGCTTTGGCTGCTGCACAATCCTTCCTACCTGTGATGCTTCCTGAGCTCAGAGCCAGGTGGGAGGCCGGCAGGAGCTGACAGCCATGCAAGACCCCAGCAGATTTGGTCAGGTTTCTTCTTTCTGGAAGCTCCAACCAAGGCAGATACATCTATCAAAAGTGGTAGCTCACAAACATAAATAAATAAAAAGCTGTCATTAAGCTGCCTTTCTGCCATACCCACCTTCATGTATAGATGCCATTTATAAACAGAGATACTTCCTGACTGGAGATAAGTGAATCTACAAGTGCTGGTGGCATTTGTGTAAGTATTTATAGTTGTTTGGTGCCCACAGTAAAGTTTGCATTTCTTACCTGTAAGACTTGATAACAAGTGCATCCTGGAAACCTGAAATACTTGCAACAGTCTACAGACAGGTCTGAAAGATAAAATATATGCCTTCACTTTTCTCAGATAGGTTTTGCAGGTTCTCTGACAAATACCTCTGTATCTTGACACACATCATTAATTTTTAACTTTTCCCAGCTAAAACACTACCCTGTAAAATATAACCGTACAAATGACTTTGTTTCATTCCATGGAGATCTGTCATGACATTGCTGTGTCACATATAACTTGCTTATAGACTCTCCACTGGGTGAGACCTTTAGACAGCAACTTGTGCTGTGAAATGTATTGCCCTCGGGCTGTGTATTCCAAGCTAGAGAAAATCCCAAGTGATTCTTCCCTCACCTTCAGCTCACCAAAAAGCACATTTTCATCTTAGATCTGTCACACACAGCTACCATGCTAACCTTGGGTTGACTTGCTGCAGAGCATTTAGATCTAGCCACAAAGCCATTTGTGCAGCATGCTTTCAGAGCCTGCATGGTGAAGAAGCACAGTACACCATCTCTGGAGGAATATGGTTATCTTGTTGAAAAGCACTGGCAGCAGGGGTTAGGTGAACCAGGCCACGTAAAACCAAGGAGTTCTAACACAGAGGTGTTCAATTTCATTGAAACATGTTAGTTGTAAGAAAAGAATGTATTTTCTGACTAATTATTTGAAAAGGATGCTCCATACAAACTACATATGTTTTCATTTTCTGATGGCTCCTTGTGAAGGTTTCTTTAGTCTTTACCACACTCTTACCAGGCTCTCAGCCCCTGGCTGTCCCTAACCCCCCAGGTACTTCTCCCTTCACTCTCAATTTACAGCCTGCCTATCCTCTGATCGGAGAACACTGTTGAAAGGAAAATGAGGAAGTACATTTTGGCAATGGGAACCTGCCCTAGATCCTGATATTACCCAAATCTGAGCTCCTGCTACCTGCTTCCCATCCAGGCTTTTCAGTCAGTCCTGTCACAAAGACTTCTGAGCCTCTGCCCTGCCAGACAACAGAGTGCTCCCTCTGTTGCTGAACCTGCTGTTAATTGAAGGGTAAGTGTAGAGAAGATACCTCATTCCCCTCTGATAACAGGTGTCAGAACGTGTCTTTATGGAACACAGAAACAGCTAGGAAACACTTTTCACTAGGCCAACGGTTGTGATAGGATCGTTGAAATGCTGAGTATGTAGGACTATACCCTTGTGTTCAAAAGCCATGGCAGCAGAATAGACAGCCAGTGGTTTACTTGATAACAACCCAAGCCTTCAGCTTGTGGAAATCAGTTTTGCTCCATTGGTTTCAGTTAACAATTTTTTTTTATGTCCACCATGTGAAAATATTTTAAGTATGCTCATTTATCAATTACTAGCTCAATAATTAAGATTCCATCACCTCCAGAGTCAACACAAGAGCCAGGGCTATTCCCCTTCTGTCCAATCTGGCATTTAATAGAATCTTAATTAGATTTGCAGCTCTTTAAGCACTTGTGTACGTGCAACTAACCTTCAGAGCCATGCATGAGAGTGAAGCTGTGGTTCGCAAGGAATTCAGGGACATTAAGCCCAGGGCTGGCTCCACTTGCCTTGCTGGCGTAACTGGAAATAATGTTAACTCCTTTCCTAAAGAACAAAGAGAAATAGCCCTGTCATGGGCTGTCCTACACCTCTGAGAGCACCTCTGTCTGCACAGCTTTCAGCAGCCCCTCCTTTTCTAACATTTTTCTTCATTCCCAGTCAAGGGGAGAAAAGGAGAGTTAGAAGAAAAACAGCTGCAGGGCTCAATGCTGTTCTTCGCTATCCCTCGCAAATCCAAACAACACTATGAACTTCAGCAAAGAATTAAGCTGGATTTAGCTAGCTAGTAGAAGGCCTTGACTTCTGAATTCTTGTCAGCAGCCCATTCCTCATACAAGTGAGCAGGATCTCACTGAGTCACTAACGTTTAGTGAAGAAGCTGTTCTGTGAGATCCCCTGCTTTTGCCAGAGGCTGCAAGGACAGTGAAGGCTCAGCAGAGGAGTGCTTGAGCATCATCACTTCGAAGTGGGAGTGCTGCAGCTGGAGACTCCTGAGTGAAGACATATAATGCGACTTCCTAGCATCACTCTAAGCCTTCCTGCACTCATCTTGGAAGCTGTCAACTCATTTGATTTTGGGTCCGCTTAACAATCCATGAGGTTGGAAAGAGAAGAGTTGGCATTAATATCAAGTTATCTGTCCAGGACCATGAAGCAGTAATTCAGTTAATCCACAACGTGCGAGGTTGCACCAGACTTAATTCTAGCTTAAAAGAGGCTTGTTTGGATTATCCAGAAAAGTAAAAATAAATGTTAGGTGTCTGAGAACGGGTTCTGTGATGCAGAACTGAACAGGCAGCAATGAGCTCTATTTTTAGCTAAAAAAAATGTCACAAGTATACATTATTAATCAACGTTAACTCCGTAACAGCTAGCAAGGCTACTTGTCCCCAGAGATACTGTCTGTTGTGCTGCCCAACCCCTATTTAAGAAACAATAGGTATCACTACAGTAGTCAGTTCTGCCTTTAGCTATGTGATCAGAGTTATTTTCCTTTCACATTTTCACAGAATGTCTCTAGTTTAATAGCATGAAGTGGAGAAAAAAAACAAAACAAAACATACTTTGTTACTTTTGTAGCTTTGCAAATAATGTCTATCAGGATTTGGAGAAAAATAAATTGATAAGGCTGAAAACTCTCAGTCTTGTTTATGGGTTTAATCACTTTGTTTAATCACTTTCATTATTTCAAACATTACAGAAATGAGCATAATAAATGCTCGTAATAATAACATTCACAAGAAATGAGCATTAAAAGTTTTTCTCATGACACAGTCTTTACATGTGACATACCTGGTTATGTTCCTCTTAACCTTTTTAAGTTGCACCAGGGGAGGTTGAGGTTGGACATTAGGGAAAAAATTCTTCTTATGAAGAGTGGTGAGGCAGTGGCATAGGCTGCCCAGGGAGGTGGTGGAGTCACCGTCCCTAGAGGTGATGAAGAACTGTGTGGATGTGGCAGTGAGGGACATGGTCAGTGGGATGGTGCGGATGGGTGGACAGTTGAACTGATGATCTTAGTGGTGTTTTCCAACCTTAATGAGTCTGTGATTCTATGATCCATGCAAAGCAGACTGTGTCTATGCCCACCACGCAGTTATATTAACATTCAGCTTCATTTTCAGCTCTGTCTGTATTCAGTCCCAGCATCCTGGAGTTCAAGACTCCACATGGAAAGAACCAAGGAGTGCAGTCTTAGGTGTTTCGCCTTATCCCTCAGGCAGATGGTCCTCGCCGCAGCACTGCGTGGACCTCGCCTCCTCTCTCACACAGAACGGCAGCAGAGGTTCGATGCGTGCACCCAGTAGCCATTCCGGCACGGCATCTCCGCGCCCACGTCCGAAGCGCTCAGGAAGGGGCCGGCGGTACCCAGGGCGCCGGCTGCCAGGCAGGGCCACCCCGCGCTCGCCCATTTCCCGTACAGCTCCGCCCCCCGCAGCCGATGGGCGGTGAGCCGGGCCGCGGGCGGGGCGTTCCGCCGGCACCGGCGCTGGCCTCGACGGCGCGGACTCTCCCACGGTGCTTGAGGCTGCGGGAGCGGCGCGTCCGGTGCGGGAGGTGAGTGCTGGGACGGCATCTTCCGCGCTGGTCCTCGGCGTCGCCGTCAGCGCTGAGTGCCGCTCGAAAAAGGGTCCGCGGGGTGCGAAGAGTGCCGTGCGGTTTGGCTTCGCGTGAGCCGCGAGGGAAGCGTGAGGTCGGCAGCAAGGGAGTGGGCTGTAGGTGCGGTTCCGTTTATAGCCGTGGTCACCTGGAAGGGGCAGAGAGCATCGCTTGGTTTCTGGCAGCGCATGGAGGTGCTTGCCTTCGTAAGGTAACAGCTTGTAACCTCTTCTCCTTGCGCATCCCCGAGGCCAGGTCTGTGAGCTGGGCGGGAGTTAGCGCTCTTTGATTGCTTCCTATTAAGCTGGCCTTAGTTTCTTGTCCTGCCGAGGAGCGCTGCTGTAGTGTGTGTGTCTGAGATAGCAGCGGGAGGAAATGACAGGGAAAGTATCGCTGACCTACAGTGATGCTTCTTGTTCCTGGGGTATTTTTGGAATCTCTTTTTTTAATTATTTTTTTTAAGCTGCCAGGGACCCAAATGGAAATGCTTTTTAAGATGAGAATGCCACTTGGATGCTGGCTTCCTGTTAATGGTGTCACTTGCTGTTAAAACAGTTTTTCTATGGGAGTGGTGGGACTACAAGAGGAGCACAAGTTAATTCAAAAGAACGGACAGAAGCTTTAACAGAGCAGAGAAAAACAGGGCAGAACGCCTCCTTGCAAAAGGATGCTTTAGACGCCTAGCACTTCTGAAGACCTTCTCTTGCCTCTTTTTTCTCGCTGCCTCTGTTGTATCACCACTGCTCTGAAACTGTCATTGCATGCTAAAGTAGAGGACAATTAAATATGGTGTTTTGGCTGAGGCTAAAGCCACATGTTAACTTCTGTTGTCGTAAGAGATCTTTATCCAGAAAATAAACATGATAAAGAAGATCTCTCAACATGTTAAAATGCCACTGCATACTGCTCCACAGTCTTGCAGATTTGGGGTGGTGCAGGGTTAGGCTCAGTATCTGACACCTTGTGTTGTGCGGTGCATACTGTTTTTGGAGAGGGAAGCAAGAGAGCGCCTTCTGTGAGGAAAGACACGATGCTAACATAACTAACCTAGATCTGCTCCAAAGAAGAGATGCTCAGTGATAACAGAAAGAGATTCTGGGTGGAGGATCCACTAGGACTTCCCTGGCTGCAAGGGAGCTGGCTGACCATGGACAAGTAGGGCCACGGAGAGATTTTAAGGCATGGCTCAGTCCATTCTGGGGCAGCAGACCAGTGTCTCCAGAGCAGGCCTGTAGGGTGGTCCTGTTGGTGACCTCTGAGGACGAGGGCTCCGTGGTGTTCCTGTGGAGAACTGATCCTGTTTTATCGTATCACAGCTAGTTCTGTGTAACTCACATGTAATCAAATGGAACAAAAAAACATTTATTTTTTATGAACTCCTTTTGTACATTAGTGTGGTGTGTTTAGGCCCCATCCCTTGAGGGACTGAAAGCCCCAGGGCCTGATCTGGTAGGTGGCAGCCCTGCCTGTGGCTGGGGATTGGAACTGAATGGGCTTTAATCTACCATCCAACCCAAGCCATTCTGTGATTTCTATCTGTTTTTTTTTTGTAAAGAACAAACTTATGTTCTCCTCTTCGTTCAAGCTTGTGGTTTCTAAAGCATTTGGAGATGCTATTCAGTACCCTGTGACTTTCCTAGCTTGGTAATGGGTGCTGGATACAGTATTCCAACCAAGGCCTTACTGATAACAAGCAGGGTACAACTGGTGCTTCCTATGCCACCTCTCATACAAGTCACATATGTTCTGTTTTGTTTTTACAGTGGCTTTATACTGTGAACTTGCATTATAGCTTGTAATCTACCGTAATGCCGCTGATACTTTCTTGCTTTTAACCCACATGTTCCCTATTTTCTATTTGTGCAAATAATTTGTTCTAAAAGTGCCATCCTCTGAATTTCCTTTAATTTTTCGTAGATCTGCTATGACTTGCCAGGCTTATCCTGCATTCTAAATGTTTCCCCTCTGCCACCAAATGCTTGGCTCTGCCCCCTCCAAGTTCAGTGTTGTCTGGAGGCTGTGAAGGCTCATTATCCAAGTTGCTAATTGAAATTACGGGTAACCTCTTAGACTGACAGAAGGCCATCATAATGTTGGCATATTTGAAAACAGTTATGACAGAAGATAACTACCAAACATGAAGGTGCCTGAACAAATACAGCCTCCCTTATAAGTCAGGTGAAATATTTGATTCCTCTCTCATCCTTGCAGTGCAGAGGTGACAAGACATGGTGCAGAAATATGTGAGGTAATGCTAATTTAATTTAACCTGATACTTTTACCTCAGCCTCAGGTGCCGTCTCACCATACTGATACAGCCTTGCAGAGAAGCCATTTCTGGGGGTGCAGCTCCGGGCCTGCCCCTGGCCATGCCCATGCTCTGTGGCTGTGCCACGCAGCTGGGGAGCCAGCAATGTGGTTCAGCTTCTGCCTTTTTGTTCTGCTGTTTTGATAGCTTCTGCTGATTGTGTCACCATCCTGCTATCTCATCTAGCCTTCTGCACACAGTGCTCAGTGCTTCTCATCTAGGCCCTGCTTCAGTAGTTAATCACAGTGTATCACGGGACCTGACTTTGTGAGGCTGATCATGTGTGCAGCTTCTGCTCTATCTGCTGGGCAGTAAACAGGGAAGCAAGTCTAACTGATGTGGTGTAAGATTATTCTTGATAAACTTGTATCAATAAAAGATGGGGAAAGATTCCCTGAGTTCTGGTGGCACCATATTCCCAATTACATCTGTACCTTGTCTCAGTGTCTCTGGTACTTTGAAGAGGCCTGTGAACACCCATAGGTGGTATGTGGTGACTGCTGTACTGCTGACTAGCATGTCCTGGGGTTGAGACTTTGCCTGTGCACGTGTGTGTGAGCACGTGTTTCCTGGCTGAACCTCTCTGGTCCAGTCACAGGGGTGTAGGTTTTGTAGGAGGACCCAGAACTCAGCTTCCTGTACTGGCCCGTGTGAGCAAATACCAATATGACACCCCATATGAAATGTAAAGGGATTTTTTTTCCTTTTTAAGTAGAACAGTTGATCTCGGATTGTAACTCTGTACTTTAAGCTCTAAATATGCATATATTAAAAAATAAAATAAAATGCTGTTGTGCAAATTTAAATGCTTCTAGAACACTTTGCTTCTGACTGATATCACATGCAGATGCCAGCCTAATGTCTTAATTGTGTCTAAATACCATTTGGTAGTAGCAGTGGTAGTTATGTACAGCCTGTACCCAGTTATTCTGCTGGACAGACCTGTGTCAGGCCTGCTGAGGTGATTCACCAGAGCAGGATTCACCTGTGGCACTCAGTGATGGCATCACGCAGATTTCCACATACCGTGACTCAACATGGTACTCAGCTGCAGTAATTGGCAGGAATGCATGGATGGCCATCTCACTGTTTTATGTTTCTGTATGACTATGTGCGAAGGCTGGGGAAGTATAGTCCGTATTCCCTTTCCCCATCCTGTTTTAACTGAAGACTTGGGCTTTGCCTATCACAGGAAGAAAGGGCATGCTGCAGTAGTTAGTCTGTAACATACTACATGAGAAGTACACAAAGGAGAACAAAAGTGGGATTTTTTCACTCCTCTGTGATAAAATACATTCTTATGTCCATGCAGCTGCCTGTAGTAGCACTGAATTTTCAGAAAGCCAGGCATGCTCTCAGCTCTGAGGCAGTAAGGGTTCCAGCTGTACAGTGTTTCAGAACCTGCAGCTGATAACCATAGGGTTCATAAAGTCCTTGGGAAAAAGCAGCAGCTAAATTTGGGATGTACGTTATACTTGCTTGTTTTCATTCCAGTCACATATAGGAGCGTGATGACTGTACACGTGAAGACTATTATTTTTTTTAATGGGCCATGTCATGAACATGGAGAAACTTTTTTGTCTACATGTCTGGTTGTGGAGGATTGGCATAGGCCCCACACGACAAGACAAAAACAAAGCTAGTTGCAATTGTAAAGCAGTGGTACTTGTGAGGAAAAATGCTCAGAGAAGATAGTGAGAATCCATCTTACTGTCTGTGCAGGTCAGAAGACTTGTCAGTGGTGATCCATAGCTTCCCAGCAAAAGTGTAGGCAGCCCAATAAATAGTAACAGCAGATGCCAGGATAATGTTTAATTACCATGTAAGCTGTGTAGTAGTAATGTAAAACTAAAGATTTTTTTCTTTTGCAGCCTCTTCATAAATATATGAAAAATCATGTGCATGTAATGTGTACAGCAGCTTCTCTTGTGCCTGGAAAACCTTATAACCAGTCTCTGGTAAGTACTAAAATAGTTAATGCTGCTGAATAATCTGTGAAGCAGGAGACGCGCTAGATCCTTGGATTTATAATATGCTCTGGTGCAAAAACTGAGAGTTACTTTGCTTAATACTGTAGGAGAAACCTGGGTAAGTCAAAGAAGCTCAAAAGCTATCAGCAGTCAAGCAATTATGTCTCATTACTTTGAGTTAGAGGAAACAACCTATTTGAATGTATGTGGTTTTTCTCCCCCCCCGTGCCTTTCTAAATAGCCTTTATGGTATGAAAGAAAGCAAGGTAGACATGGAGATTCAGATAACTGTAAATAGTCTGCAGACAATGAGTCCTCCATGTTTCTCTGAATGTAGCAGCTTGCAAACAGAAGTCAATGCTCTGTGTAAGGTTTGGAAAAAAAACGTTCCTAAGACACCTGCGGTTTCATGCACTCTTGCTTGTGTGACTGGAAGTAGGATGGGGGTGTTTGCTGCAAACAGGCGTTGACTACAGTATATGAAGTTGTTTTGTCTAATATTCTCTGGATACATTTTCAACTTTGTGATGAATTTGTGCAGCTTTATAGCTGGTGTTCTGTATTACTTTCAATCCTGAATGCACTTGGTGTATTTTAAAACACTGCCGAATACAAGGAACACTGGAGAAAATAACTTCCTTTCAGTGAGGCTACAAAAAGATTTCAGCATGCTGATCTCCATAGTGTTTGTTAATATTGGAGAAGGAGATACAGATGAAATCTTAAAACAGTTCCAGAAGGCATGGTACCTTAACCACTAGGTTATGATTTTTTGGTCTTCTGTCAAGCTTGCACAGATGAGGAGCAAGAAAAAGAGAAGCCTGCCATTCCACCAGTTAGGCATCATGGAATTAGGTCTGGAAATATGGCTTGCATTATGGAATTAGGTCTGGAAATATGGCTTGCATTATGCTCTGATTCAATTAGAAACTTTCTCTTTTTTTTTTTTTTTTGGATAGTGGAAATCCTATTGCAAACAATAGTCTGTTTTCCAAGTTAATATTATCTAACCTATTATTGGAAAACAGATACCAGACAAAATGATTGAATCTGCTCTAAAACAGAAATATAATTATTAAATATGACACTCCAACTCTCATTTGCATTTACTATAAATTATTCAGATTTTTGTGTAGCAGCAGCACATTATTTTCCTCACAGTTGAGTATAGAGGACTCTGGAAGTCGTAGCATCATAGAATTGCTCAGGTTGGAAAAGACCCTCAAGATCATAAAGTCAAACCTCAACCTAAGCATACTACCCTAAATCTAACAACCCAGCATTGAGTCCCATCTGTGAGCATTACATCCAGACAAAATTGCATCAGTACTGTGTGGTCCATAAAAAGTATAGAAAGTCAATGGAATGTGCTGATATAAAAGTGGCTATAAAATAATTCTGCTTAGGAGCAGAGTTGTTCACCACTTGTTTCTTGGGTCACATCTGTTGTGTTTCACACAAGCAGTAGCACATGGCATTCAGGGGTAGGGTACCAGGCCAGTTGAGCCATGGGGACTCATACTGAAGCACTTAGTGACTTTTAGCTTCTGAGGGAGTGAAGAACTGTAGGTAGAAATGGTATTAAATGACTTATTTTGGATTATCTGTTGTTCCTCAAGTAGGCCACTTCAACTGAACTAAGACTTTCATCTTCTAAGGTCTTACTCAAGGATGAAACAATTACTGACTAGACTTTTGTTAAGCTACAAACCACTTCTAGCTAGCAGCTGCCTTTTGGGAATGATGTAAAAAGCAAAAATACACACTGGCTTCCTTCCCAGCTGCTTGTGATGCAAATGTAGATGCTGTGCTGAACCTGCTGGTTTATTTCACTCCTTCTCACCAAACTCAGTGATGTGGACATACAAATGTTAACACTGAGACAAATAAGTGTGCAACTTGTTTGCTTTTATATATTACTCTCCAGCCTTTCTTATTTCTACTTAGATAACAGGATGGAAAACATTAGCACAGTAGTGGAAATACATGCTCGTAGTGCTGCTTTGCATAACACGCTCTTACAGCCAACATTTGTTACTGCAAATAGCTTATTTTATCAGGTATTTTATGCTACCAGTCATTCAGGACTTCTTGTCTGTACACGGGGCTTTTGGGAAGCAGTTTTCTGCAGCTTTTAACTTTCAGAGTGGATATCCTTTTCTGAAATCCCATGTCATGCAGTCTTATTGCAACAGAATAGCTTGCAACTTTCTTGTGCATCATGGGAAAGTTAGTCATAGTGATTAACACCAAGAAGCAGCGTGCTAGCATGAAGAGGTGAATGCTGAATATATCCCCTACTGACTCTGCTTGGTGGGTATTTGGCTTCAAAGCTGTAACCTTTGTGCTCATTACCTGGCTTGTATTTCCTGTGTGTGTATGTTTGGGTGTACACACCATGATGGGTTGCAGAAGGAACTTGATTTTAACAGACAGATTTATCTACCCCAAAAATACAGACAGGAAGGTAGATGTTGCAGTTTGAATATATGCACAGTATTTTAAAATAAAATCAAACCAGCAGCACATCTATTAGAGCACGTATTTGTAGAATGAAGGTATTTATATACAGGGTGCCTGGTGTCTTGATACTATAATGTGTTGAACATATCTTAAATAAAGTTGTGCAAGTCGTAGGATATATTTATCCCACATTCAAATTATCAGACTTTAGACCTGAGGCTGTGTAATAGAACAAATTATACTGGAGGGAACTTCTGGACGTCTTCTAACCCAGCGACCTTCAAACCACATGCAGGTAGATCAGGTAGCTGAAGGTGCCGTCCAGGATGCACATTCCAGAATTTCTTTTGCCATTTATTCCAGTATTCATGAGTCTGTGTTTGTTTGGTGTTACCTGTTTTCTTTTCTCTATTTTCTGGTTCCCACTTTGGTCTGCTGCCCCTGGTGTTGTACACCTCATGTCTGGTAGGTGCTGGCAGTAGTTAGGATCTCCCCTGAGCTTTCTATTTTCCAGGCTGAACAGCCCCAATTTTCCTGGACTCCCCTGACACAACAGGGGCTCTGGCACCGCAGGCCAACTTGGTGGCCTCCCTGGGACTCACTCCATGGTGTCTGTATCTCTTGCAATATACAGCATTCCAGATACAGACTCTCCGATGTCAGATGGGGGGATGAATCACTTCCCTCGACCTGTTTTGCTGTTCATGCCCACAATGCTGTTGGAGACCTGTGCCACAAGGGTGCAGAGCTGATTTATGTTCAAGTTGATGTCTACCAGGACCCCAAAGTCAGAGGGATCTGGATAGGCTGAACAGCTGGGCTGAGGTCAATGGGATGAGGTTCAATAACGCTAAGTGCCGGGTCCTGCACTTTGGCCACAATAACCCCATGCAATGCTATAGGCTTGGGGCAGAATGGCTTGAAGAATGTAGAGAGGAAAAGGACCTGGGGGTGTTGGTTGATGCTCGGCTCAACATGAGCCGGCAGTGTGCCCAGGTGGCCAAGAAGGCCAACAGCATCCTGGCCTGTATTAGAAATAGTGTAGCCAGCAGGAGCAGGGAGGTGATCATCTCCCTGTACTCAGCTCTGGTACGGCCGCACCTCGAGTACTGTGTTCAGTTTTGGGCCCCTCACTACAAGAAGGACATTGAGGCCCTGGAGCGTGTTCAGAGAAGGGCAACAAAACTGGTGAGGGGTCTGGAGCACAAGTCTTATGAGGAGCGGCTGAGGGAGCTGGGATTGTTCAGTCTGGAGAAGAGGAGGCTCAGAGGAGACCTTATTGCACTCTACCACTTCCTGAAGGGGGGTTGTGGTGAGGAGGGGGTAGGCCTCTTCTCCCTGATAAATAATGACAGGACGAGAGGGAATGGCCACAAGTTGCGCCGGGGAAGATTTAGATTAGACCTGAGGAAGCATTTTTTCTCTGAAAGAGTGGTCAGGCACTGGAATGACCTGCCTAGGGAGGTGGTTGAGGCACCATCCCTAGCGCTGTTCAAGAAGCATTTAGATGAGGTGCTAAGGGATCTGATTTAGTAGCTTAGTGGGTAGGGATGGTGATAGGAGGATGGTTAGACTAGATGATCTTGTAGGTCCTTTTCAATCTAATGTATCTATGAATCTATGCAAGTTCTCTTTGCAGAGATGCTTCCTAGCCAGAGAGGCTCAGTTTCTCCTGCTGCATGGGGCTTTATATAAAGGAAGAGATTGCTGCAGCTATCCCTAACAAATAGTAATGTACTGTATGTCACGTTAACATATGTGTTTAAATTACAAACAGTGCTATCAACATGTAAGTAAATGTAACTAAACTTTCCTGAGTAACAACAGGAACAGAGGTCAACTTTTTTAAACACTGGTCCATTTTACAAATGACTGGTCCCCTCTGCTCTCCCTTTTTTCTTTGTTTGTTTGTTTCAGTTCTTTTTTGTCACTTCTGTCACTGATACTATCAAAAGAATGGTTGGAAGTTACTAGCATCTCTTGGGAAGATGTGTTTCCCCTTTGTTTGAAATGGGGAAGACTTCTGTAATGCCACTGCATTTGAGTTTGTTTTTCGTTGTGAGAATCTCCTATATTAGCCTTTCTTACCCTTTTTTACTCCCCTTGCCAAGACCATTTCCAGCTGGGCCTTGGCCTCCTGACTCGAACCCTACACAGCCTATCAGCATACCTATAGTCTTGGGTAACCTGTCCACGCTTCTACTGCCTGTGCATTTTCTTCTTGCTCTCCATATTGACTAGCAGGTCCTGGTTCAGCCATGCTAATCTCTTGCCTTTCTTTCCTGACTTCCTATGCTTGAGGATGGAGAGCTCCTGTGCCCTGGGGAAAGCTTCCTTAAAGATCTGCCAGTTCTGCTGAATCCCTTGTCCTTCAGGACAGATTCCCAGGGATTTTGTTGATTAACTCTGTGAAAAGCTCTAGTCTTTCAGAGCTAAGCACTGAGAAACTGGAAATCCTCATGATGAAGATTGCCTACAAAACTTTAATTTGATCCCTCTGTTCATATTTAGAATTGGATTCTACTGGATCACAGAGATCGTAGAGGAAGCTGCATGTGTCTTTGGAGATGAACATCTCATGAATGGCCTAGATCCATGTGTTTGTTCACCAATGTCCAGCTTGTTACTTTGGGATCTTACATGGTCAAGTCCCTGAGACCAGCAGCAGTGGCTAAAGTCAGGAGCTGACTTCCAAATTTACAAGGTACAGAGCAATGTGCTTTGAGTGTCTTAAGTTGGCATTGTAACTCATCAAGAGTGATGCTGTTGTCCATAATCACTCTATGCTGAAATCTGTGTCTGTGGATGGGCTGTTAGAAGTGCCCTCCCCAAAGGACTATGAGGAGTGTGTGGAGCATTCTGGGGATATCACAGGAGAAAACTCTGAGGAAATGCGCTGTATTAACACAGTAAATGAGATATCTGACCGTGAGCTGAATGATGAGTATTACATTTTATGTTGCAGAACATTTTCTTCAGCACACACAGATTGTAGACAGACTTGGTGGAAGTGATAGGATGTAGGCCAGTGTTTAATTCCGTGATTGTTCTGTGTATGGGCAACATTACAGTGCAATCTGAGGCTATACTTGGGAGCTCTTTGCTCTTATTTTGTTGCTTCACTTTTTAACTTTTTATGTGTGTTGTATTAAATAAACAAAAACAAACAAACAATACTTTTATGGATATGCTGCAGAATTAATATCCATATACATTTATTACAGCATTAGTAATTTTCATGCTATGAATTACTGTGTTTCTACTTTTCCATTTGTTCTTATTGTTGCTTTATCTAACGCTTTAGAATACTAGTGAATAAGAAAGACAAATTGCAGAGTGCACCCTTGAGGGTAGAGGAAGGAAGTGTAGACCTATTCCTGCAAAGTTATCACATTATTGTGCAAGGGTTCTTACTCAATGTAGTTCTCTGTTTAAATGTACTTTCCCCAGTCTTGGCCTAGAACTCTTGCTTAAGTTTTGAACAAACAAAAAGCAGTTATTACTCATACCAAACTCATGATGTCTGTGCATACTGGAGAGCATCTCTGGATTAAAATCATTGGTAGATGCCTACATTCCTTGAAGTTTGGAAGAACACAGCATAGTGGCTAGTAGATATAACTGTTCTTATTTTTCCAGAGAAGCTCAACCCCTTTATTAAGCCCAAAAATAAAGAAGTATTAATTGTTGAGCCACTTCTAAGGCTGCTGTGGAGATTTCTTTAGGAAGTCTGCTGAGATTTAGTTTTCCTCAAGTTGAAGGACCATTCCTGTAAGCATGGGGGCAGTGTAAGCCTGCACACACATGATGTGCAGAAGTGAGATGCCATCTGCATAAAATAGATGATCACTTTAAGGTTTGGGCATAAAAAATATTGTTTCCAAATGTAGATGTTAAAACACCAAATAAATAAATCGCTGAGCACAACACATGGCGGTTCAAGGATCGGGCTAAAAGTGGGAGGACTCTAGGGAAGCCATTAACAGTCAGGAATGCTGTCAGACTAGCAGTGTGTGACTGCTTTTCAGACCCACATCTACATTTCAGGTGAAAAGCTCAGAAACAATTCGTTACTAGAAGAGATCTAAATAATCCCGAGCCATTGCAAGATGGCTCTTTTTTCCTTTTCCACCACGCTGTCTAGAGAACATTCCAATAACCATTTCCAGACATGGACAGTAGATATTCTAGCTACACTGACTGTAGGTAATCTTGGCCATGCAGTTTTCAAGTCAAGCAAACTAGTCATTAAAGCTGCCCTATGCAATTTTGTTTTCACTGTAGGTGGGGATTTTTCATCTCAGTGTTGTGGCGTGAGGTGTAGGTCTTGGTTTTGTTATTGCTGTGGGAGGTGGTGGAAAACCTTTGATATCTGAAAGCTTTCTCCCTATAATTGAATTACATCTATGAGGCTTCTGGTTTAAATTCAAACAGTTGTTACATATGTAGATTCCCGACTGAAAGCTCATTTTTCATCATATTCTTGGACTTGTTTTTTGTTTCATATTGCTTGGAACAATTAGTTTAGGTTGAAAAACTTTTTTTCACCAGTGTACATGAGATTCTAATCAGAACACTTCTGGATATCAGTGTGTACTCACTGAGCTGAAGAGTCTGTGTCTGCGATGGAATCTTCCTTCTCCTCCCCAACATCTTTAACATATCTAGCAATCCCAAGAAATTGGCTGTAAAACATAAGTCTTAATTCACATTGGATTTAGGCTTGTTATCCTAAGTATGTTCACGTGGGAGTAACTGATAAACATACAAAGGGATGTGTCCAGAGCAGTTAATGTGTTTATAAATGATCGTGAAGGTATTCTAATTCCTGGAAAAAATAAAGATGATTCCTCTAGACACAGAGATCTGGCAATGTCATGCTTGTTATCACTTCTTAATTTGGTTCTCTTTCTTATTAATTTAAATGATGTCATGGGAGATACAGTTTTTGTGATGGGAAATTTTCAGCTTCCTGCTTGCTGTAATACTTAGTACAGGGCTCTCAATGAAGCTTTCAGTCTTACTTTTAGCAAATATTTTAGCTCTAGAATTTCAAATGAATAGGAAATTTACAGGAGATTTATGTCTTGTTATCGCTTAACTAGTCTATACAGATTACTCATTCTGCATCTGTTGTAGAGAAATTTACAGCTAAATTTAGGTCTGAGGCAAAAGAACAGATCCTGACCTGTAACAACAGTGTTACTTTATCCTATCTGTAAGGTGTTTCCATCATACAAAAATAAGTAAGACTTAGTTAGTTGGTTTTACTTAGAAAATTGAACTATTGCTGTGTTTTTTTTATGCCTGGTGCACTATGATTAACAACAGCATCTGAAGACCCTATGTTATATATATGCGTATGCATATATATACACATATATATCTTGCTGCTTTTTACACCTCCTTTCTTTCCCAACAATATTGATTAAAGCTGTATACTTTCCTGAGAGGCTTTTGCTCTTCCAGGAAAAGCAAGCTTAGAATGATAGAGGACCTGCAGTATTTTGGTTTATCTTTAATGTATCATTAGTTATGAACTTGTAAAGCAATACTTTACTTACTGTAAATTTTTTTCTTTACTTTTCCTCTGTTATACAGGCAGAATGAAAGACCGGCTAAATGAGATGCGTGAACTTGCCAGGTTGCACAACCAAGAGTTTTCTTATAGTGAGGATGATGAAAATTCACCCCGTGACATTCTCCTTTATGAGACTGATTATGCCTTGGAAACTCTTCACAAGGACATAGAGAACATCCGGACTGAAAACAACCTCCTAAAAGAGGATGTCAAGCGTCTAAGAAAGCAAAACAGCCGCTTCCTTACTTCCATGCGTCGTCTTAGTAGCATTAAACGGGATACTAATGGTATTGCCAGAGACATCAAGGCCCGTGGAGAAAGCATCCACAGGAAACTCCAAATAATGAGAGATTTCTGCGAAGATGCAATAACAAAATATGGGGTTATGTCTGTCATTGCCAGGGTAGCAAAGAACCATTATGTTGACCTCATGCATGCCTTCCAGGAAGCTATGTTTGAGTACAATGCAACAGAAATGAACCAACGGGAGAACTGCAAGATCCGAATTCAGCGTCAGCTAGAAATCATGGGCAAAGATGTTTCTAGCAACCAGATTGAGGAGATGATTGAGCAAGGCAGGTGGGATGTCTTCTCTGAGAATCTCTTGACGGATGTGAAGGGAGCTCGGTCAGCCTTGAATGAGATAGAGACACGTCACAAGGAGTTGGTGAAATTAGAAGGTCGTATCAAGGAGGTTCACGAGCTCTTTCTGCAGGTGGCTCTGCTGGTGGAAGAACAGTCAGACACCTTTGACGTCATTGAGATAAACGTGCAAAACGTTGAGGACTACGTAGGAGAATCCAAAGAGCAAATAAAAAGAGCTTTAGAGTACAGAAGAAAACACCCACTCATGACAATCCTCTGCTGCTGCTTTTCGTTTTGCAGAAGGTGACTATCCTGAAGATATCATGGACCAACATGAATGTTTTCAAAATCAGATATTCTTTTCAATGATTTTTCTTTAATGACAAACCCTGTAAGTGTTGGAGCTATTGCACAGTTTGTTTTGTTTGGTAACGTGTTCCTAAATGTGCTGAAAAATCGTTCTATTTGTGGCCTGCTAGAAGTATTGATAAAACTATTTTCCACTATTTTTAATTGAAACTCACTCTCTTGTTGTAACTAGAGGTGCAAGTACTCAGAAGATCTCCGTGCAATGGTACTTGTTCCAGTCAAGAAAGAGGAATGAAGGATAGGCTGATAACAGCCTAGGGAAAATGACAAATTTCAAGTTTATTTAGTTCTTATTAGTCAAAGTGGTCTGCAGGCAGTGCATGTCTGTGGTGACACAATACACCACAGAATCAGGAGGTTGGAATTCCAACTAGTTTGGAGCCTACTTGATGCAAATACTTGAAGAGACTTTTGCTCTGCTTGTGCGACAAAGTACTGAGCCTGTAACCAGGAGCAGGATGCAAAACTAGTTTGTGTTTCAACTTTATTTTTATCTGTCACTGATCTTAACAGAAGTAAGCTGCACCTTAAAGCATAATAGGCACGTTTTCTCTGTTTGTGTTCAGGTAATTGTTTTTCTCCATCGTGAGTACCCATAACTGCAACATGGAAGCATCACACTGACTCTTTTTGAGTTATTGAAAGTCTTTATTTAAAAACTGCCACGCTTTTAGGTTTCAAATATGTGTTTCTGCCAATTGACATATAAGACAGCAAAAGAGATGTGTGCAGTGGCCCTCTGTAGAAGCATCCATAAGAAAGACGACAGCTGGGAGACAAAGAAAGCATTTTAGACTCCTGTGCTGGTGTTATACACACAAGCAGTTTTAGTTGCAGGACTACCCTGTCAACAGACTCTTAATAAGCACTCGTTTAAATCTGGAAATTTTATATATATTTTTAATAGCATGAAGGATTAAATTTATTAACATTGAGTTTTACTGGTTTACTGGATTTTCTCTCAGCATCTCTGAGGAAAGAAAAAGTCAGGTGTATTCTTCAGTGCACCTGAAGGATAAACAACATTTTAATGTCATTTCAGTGCCCTTTTCAAGCTTAAAAATAATCTTTCCTTTTATGTAAGAGAAGTCTGCCCATAGTTGGTTTGACAGATGAGGAGAGAATAGAACATTTGCAGCCCTGGAAACCACTGAGCATTGTCAGAGAAAGATGTATTCATAAGGTCTGGGGAGTGATTGTAGCTCCTACTTCTGTAAGTTTTCCAACTGGAATATTTCTAGGTGGCTTCCTGTTACACTGTGATCTGTTGGTATCCTTTGAATTAATGCAGGACATTTTTTCAGTGACTTCTTTTTTTAAATTCTTGTAATATTTATAGTTATTTTAACAAACACATTTAAACATTTCAAGTATTTTGTATTTAGAATTTTTGCCTAAATGTGCATAACCATCTTCCCTCACCGATCGCAGTGAAACTTCCCTTCTTAACTTTTGCACACTAATTTTTTATGTTAAAAGATTACCCGAACATTTCGTGCTATTTATATTGATATATTACAAAACAGCAAAAGAAATTCAGCTTCCAAGCTTTCACATCCTTGTGGGAAATGCTTCTTTGCCAGATAGGCTTTTTACACAAATAGAAGCTAAACAGAATTTTCAGAAACAGGAAGTCTCTTTAGCTGAAGTGCCTGTCTGTAGTAACATGGAAGCGTGAAGAACACTGCTCTTCTAAACTAGAAGAAATTTTGATATTTGGTGATGTCTTGATGATATCAGTGTTACCCTGAGACTCTCCCAACCCAAAATTCAAACTTGAAGTGGGAGAAAAAAACCTCCGTGGGTATTGACATTAAAGTCAATGGAATTGTGTTTGTAGAGAAATATCCTAAAGTGCCAACGGTCAGAACGTGGATGTAAATCAATGGGAATTAAAAAACATATTTCATTTTGTCTGCATATTCTTAGTACTTAACAGTGCTTTTGATAAAAAATATGTACCTGCTTGTTGTTGGTTTCTTTTTTGCACACGTGTATGTGTCCACAAAGGCAATAAAATATTTAATAAGAAAAACTGAAAATGCAGAGTGTTGTGCATCGAGTCAACAGCTCTGAATAGTTGCTTACATAGTCTAAGTTTAGTTTAAAAGCTTCTGGACTAAACTGTAAATTAGTGAAAGAAGACTAATGTCTAAAAGAACGTCCTCAGAATATTTGTTGCCACAGTAAATCAAATACATTGCATACTGAGATAGACTTATCATAATTTTTCCTATAAAAAACACGAAGTATGAGCTTCGTACATTCTAAGATGATTCTCTATTGCAAGAAAAAATAGAAATTTATTCTGACAGTTCAGAACTATCTTGATGATTTTGTTATTAGAAATGCAAAGCTTATATTCAGATCCTCAGTCTGATTTGAGGCAAAGCAGAAGAGAGTAAAAACATGAGGAAAAAGCTAATTAGAGTCCTTGACTTGACTTAAAGCTGTTGCTGTGGGGAAGAAACTACGAATCATTGAAATCCACTTAGTCCCCATAAAACTATTTCTCAGTTGCATTGTGAATTAGAAACATTTGAAAAGCTATTCCCAGTAACTAAAGAAATCATCTTCCTTTCAAACTTGTTCATTGCTTAATACTAAGGTTTTTGGTTTTTGTTGTTTTTTCTTTTTTTTTTTCCTGTTATGTAAGAACTCCATGAATTTGCACAGTAACAGCCAAACAGGCTTCTGAAAAAAAAAAAAATAGATTACACTACAGTTGCAAAGAATAATGCCACACAGGATGAGTGGAAGAAGATGATAAAAGTAAAGGCCTGATGCTGTTAACATACTACTAAATGAAGCTGCAGAATGGATGACTTCAAGCTTGCTAAGGAGAGCTGCCTTCTCAAAGTCAACACAGCTCCTATGGTGATGCAAGTAGTATAGCCTATGGATTTTTTTTTTTTCTTTACAAGATGTGAAAAACCTTATAGCTGGGTCTGAGGAGGTTGCAGTAAAAAGTGAGATGGGTCACTTTAGCTATTAGGGTTACTGGTATTTTTTGTTTCAGATCTTTCTGAGGAGCAAAGAGGATTGACAGCCAGGTTTCCATTGTTCTTTCTTAAAATGAAAGAGATAATTGTATAAATATGAAAGAAAAAAAATCCCTATTGCAAAATATAATGTATGGTAAACAACACTGAACTTCTTGTTTCCATTTCATCTCAGGGCGTTTTAAAATTTTGTCTTATTTTATTTTGAAACACAATTTTAGAGACACAGAGAAGCCTGTTACCCCAATGAGAAGGTCTACAGATGCACTTGTGTACTTGAGCAGGCATCTCTCTAGCGTCTTGGGAGAAACTTCTGGAAGTAAAGTCATAGAACTTAGTTTAATATACAGGTTTTTTTTATTTATTCTATTAAGAGGAGAGAACCTGAGGGTGAGCTTAATATCTGAACTGCTGTTTTTATAATCCAAATTTGTAGAGGCCAGTCTTCATCAAGAATTATTGAAATCACACCCTTAGCTGTATTTTCTAATTTCTTGAGAACAAAACAGGAGTTTTGAGCCATGGCAGATGTTTGAAATAACAGCTCTGAAAAAGAGCTATGAGCTACACATGGTTGTGTTTGTGTCTCTATAACACCACACGTGATTAAAGCAGGAAGCTGTCTTTTAATAGATACTGTATGTGATTACAGTTCATTTATTTCAGAAGTAATGTGATTATCATGTGAAGCCATCATATTTGTTTCTCTGATATGTAAGAACAGGTTTATCTTCTTGCATATTTTTACAGCGCTTTCCTAATAGCTGAGTTGAAGCCTATAATGGTCACTGGACAGATACAGTTCTGCTATCATACCTCACCTTATGAGGGTGCTGCGTTTCTTTGCCCCTTGGTCAGTACCATGGCAGGACCACCCTACCTGTTTATCCAACCACTGCTTCTTCCAAATTCCTAATGATCAGGATCCTATAACCTCCCTGGTAACGCATTCGCAGCTGTAATTTTTGTTGTTGCTAGAAAGCTTTTCTTGGCTCTGGTTTAAGAATCTCTTAAGTAAAACAGGGCACATTGCAGCCTATTCTCTTTGTAGCAAGTTTCCTTCACCAATGCATCCCTCCACTTTTCAGTTATCTCCAGGATGCCACGTGCCTTGACAGGAAGCTGAGAAATGACCTTGGCCTGGTCCATAAGATACCTTTTCCAGTGCAGCTGCTTCCTGAAGAGCTTCTGAGCTGCAAAGCAGAATCTGTTCTGACAGAGGATGCTTCTAGGTGTGTATTAGTGTAGCTGGCCATCAAAGCGCAGCCTGACACATTAAGAGAATCAGGATCCTCTTCCTCTTGACCAAGGAAGAGGAGCATGCACAAAGCCTTCACAGGAAAAACTAACATTTTACTTTGTCTCTCAGAAATAATTTCACACATGAGCAGGAAAGAAAATGATGATGCTTCTTAAAGGCATTTGCAGGGGTGCACCACCACATTGAATGTAGAACACCACTGGCAAATAGTGTAGCATGGTAAATGACAGTCAAGGCGCTGTTCTTTCATCAGTGGACATCGGAGCATGAATTATAAAATTAAGGATAAAGAGGCTGTGTGTTAGCATGTCCTATATCCCTGAAGGCTGACAACAACACGACCAGGTCGTCTATTTTCCAGAGGAAAAGTAAGCATGGCAAGAGCAGGAGCGTGGGGGAAGGACAGACGCAGGGCACGCCGCCAACCCTTCCCAAGCCGGGAAGGGCAGCAGTTCCCAGTCCCGCCTTCCCCGCTTCCCCCTTCCGCTCAGGCCCCGGCGCCCGCCAGAGGCACGCGGCGGAGGGGTGGGGCAGGCGCCCGGTCCCGGCTGGGCGAGGAGGGCAGGCCCGAGGCGGGGACGGGCCGCCGTCACCTCCCCGCACCGCAGGTCCCGTAGCAGCCGAACGGGGCCGCCCGCGCGCTCCGCGCTGCGCGTTCTGCGCCCTTCGGCGCTGGAAATGAAGGCGGGAGGGAGCACGGCGGGGGGGGGGGGCTCGGCGGCAGCCCGAAGGTCGGCGGGGTGCGGGAGCGAGCGGGTGAGCGGCCTTGTATGTAGGAACGTCTGCGGGCGGCTCCTGTATGTGCACCAGGATGGCCGAGTGGTTAAGGCGTTGGACTTAAGATCCAATGGACGTATGTCCGCGTGGGTTCGAACCCCACTCCTGGTAAGTGGTGAATTTTTTTTCCGGAGCGTCACGAATTTGCCGAGGAGGGCGCGGGCCGAAGCGGAAGCGTGTCCTGGTGGCGGGCGGCGAGCGGCGCCACGTGCGGGCACTCGGAGCCGGCCGGGCCTGCGGGAGCCGCGCTCAGCTCGGCTCGGCCGGCATCAACGCACCGCTGCGGCTGCTTTATCTTTTATCCTACGTTTAGTTTTGTCTTTTAAACCCTGTAACCTCAGCGCTTCAGCTTAAACTTGGCCTCACAGCTTATTTTTGTAGTGTTTATTTTTATTTTTTTTTTATTTTTAAACTCAGTTCTATTTACTCATCATTCCAGACGGCGTTTTTTGTTTCGACAGGAAAGGATCTGTGCATCCCGGGCTCTGCAAGGGTGGGAAACACAAACCCAGCACCGACGGACACGCTCTGAGTTATGCCCGGCGCGTTGCCCCCATCACATGAACTCAGGTACGTGTCGGTGTTCGCAGCCATCCGCTCTGTGTCACTGCAGCTGAAAAAATGCTTCTGAAGTGGCCCAGCTGAGCTCTCATGTTTGATTGTTTTAACTATTTCACCGTTCCTGCAATTAAATTGTAAATGTGAAACAGCGCCTTCTAGAGCTGCTCATTAAAAGCAGTACTGTTGGGTTCAAATGTTTTGTTAAGTAAACTTTCATTCCTGTTGCTCATTCAGAAACAAATGAGTAAAAATGGGCCTGTATTTGAATGCACGTTTTACTTGCAATATTGCAGCAGAAAATGACTGCCCTTGAAAACCCACAGCTTTGCATACAAATGGAGTAATTCTGCTGGGGCCTGTATGTACAAACAGCAGATGCACTGTAAATGTTTGGGATGCAGTTGAGATGAAAAGTCCTGACTGTGTCAGCCATGGGATGGGTTAGTGGCCTGCTGTTCAACATCCTAAGAAAGAAAAAAGAAAGTTTTTATTTTTATTTTTTACAAGAGCACTAATCACTCAAAAAAAAACCAAAAAAAAAACAAAAAAAAACAAACACAAAACCAACCAACTCTTTTCACATTAAAATGATACAGAAGACAGAGTTCCAGGTTGCAAATTCTGCTACAGGCCTAGTGCTTCCTATAAGAGATTTCTTTTGCAGGGGGCTTTGCTTTGTCCAATGGTGAAACTGTTCCCTGCTTTCTGCCATGACTTGCTGGAACATGCCAATCAGGGATTCTCCAGCCTTTCCTTTTGTCATGAAATACCCATACAGTCTACTGACAGCAAACGTGTCCCAATCTCTTCCTTCATTTTTCCATGAAGACAGGCATAATCTGCTCATTTGTTGGTCTCTGTTTAACGTGAAATGACAGAATGGTGTAATGTGAATATGCCTTTCAGCTCCGGAGCTGACCATGATTCTCATTTAAGGCTTTTATTTTATCAAGCAAGTAGTTTTCTTTCTTTGTTCTCCTTCATTAGTTTCCATGTTAAAAATTCATGAATCATTGGTTCTGGCCTTTGCAGTTTGACAGTCTTACGTGCTCTGGCCTTTAGTTAAACAGGTACTGGTTTTGGTTGGATTCCATTCTGTGAATGATTTGCCTTTCTATAAAGGTCATAATCTATAGGATGCTTGCATCATTTTATGAAGAAATTGGAAAATGTATAGTGGCTAATGCTAGAATCTGGAATAAGAAAAGAGCTTCTTATGAGTACAGTTGAGTGCTACTCTACAGAACTGCGTACTTGGCCACTGCGTATTTGCTGTCAGGTGAGGAACTGGTAGGTCAAAACAGATTTTTTGCAAGCAGTCATTCATTTTCACGTTCCTCATTTTGTGGTAACCAACTTGAGAACCTCAGTCTTGATTTGCAGAAATGCAAATCATGAGCACAGGTGAAACCAACCGTCATCTGTATTTTAAGCATTCTCTGAAAAAAATGCATGCTATATGTCTCTAAGTGAGCAGTCAAGTTACTGGTGTTATTGGACATTGATCTTCCCATACCTCAGTTTTCCATTGTGTAAAGTAAACATAACAGAAATTAACCATCTACGAAATGGTTCGCTCTGAAGTATCATTTTTTTGTGAAGAGAGTTCAGACTCTTCAATAATCCAGTTATGTTAGAAAAGCCCATGAATGGAATATCAGTTAATTCAGAAAATAACATGAAATAAATAAGGCTTGGAACCACACTTTGTGCTGTGAAGTATGGAAAAACTGGTTAACCAACAAGCTCAACATGATGTGTGTTGAACAAAGTGGGAGTTTTATAGCCATAATTTTAAGTGAAAATTATCTCTTCCTTCATAAACAGGAGACCAAATCAGTAAGAAGGCAACCTGCTGGTGAAATAGAATTGAGATTGTTTCAATGTCGTTTGTTCCATTTTAAAAATGTGAAGCAGCTGTCACTTTCTTCGCTTACATTTAGGAGTGTATCCTTTGTTAATTCAGTTGAACCATTTTCCATCATTCTTGGTGACCAAAACCTCAAGGAAGAGGATATAAAAAAGCTCTGAAGTTCTTGGTCTGCTGTATAATGCTGTAAAAGCATGCTAACATGCCTTCTTCTGGAAGTTTTCATTGCATCAAGATACTCTGAATGAATGGATTCTTTGTCAGGGAGGAGCTTTCGTCTGAAGACCAGAGAATATTTATAAATTGTAGTGGAGGTGATCTTACGTCTACAATTTGAAAAATGCCTTCATTCTCTAATGATTTTAGGAAGTGATTGCACTCTCCAGGTTTCTTCATTTGTTTGATTGTTTTTCCTTCAGACCTCATATGAAGAACACGCTGGAGCTCCTCTAGTTCAGCTCCCAGCACTGAGCAGGGTCAGTTCATGTATGTTGTATTTTGCCCAGTTGAATATCTCCAAGAACTGAGACTTTCTGGGCAACCTGTGTTAGTGTTTGACCACCCATTTAAATAAAACAGGAAAGTTTTCTTATGCATTAAAAAAAAAGATAAGTATTTTCTTGTGTTTAAAGCATTTTCTTATGCAGAAGCTTAACTCAAACTTAAAGATCCTTGATCTGCCTGCTTGCAAACTTCATGTGATTGTGTGTTTTCTCAGTGCTTAGATTTCTGTTCCTAAACTCCCCAAGGTAAAGTGAAGGAGCTGCACATGGCACCACAGGTGCTAGGACACACAGTGGATACATGGGTTTGCTGCCATGTGCATTTTACTGAGAGCTCTATTGAATGAAAAAAAAAAAACCAACAGTACAAAACCCTGCAAAGATCTAAGCATGTGCTTAGTTTTAGGTCCTGAAAGCAATTCTTCACATAATTTTTTTTTCATCAAGAGAAGTGAATTATTCTGTTGGCATGTTTGTACAGATCACTTCCTATAAGAAGTGAACACTTGAGTTGGCTTTATCCTATGTATCAGAAGACCTTTCTGGTGACACAATTCAACTTTGTCATCTGCACAGTTAGGTTACTGTGATTCAGTGTGAGTTCTTCAAAGTGGTGTCACAGCTGTAGTATTAATAAGCTGTGTCTGTCTGCTGAGTTGAGGGAAGGTGATACAGCTGATAGCTCTCACCTTCACCCTGTGCAATTTTCTTTACTATATTCAGAACACAAATAATTGTTGTATTTAAGTATTTTGACTTCTTCTGTCATAGTATTTTGATTTTTTTTGTGGTTTTATGGGTTGCTTTGCTATGAGAATAGCTGGTTTATTGATAAAATGTATGTTTAATTTTTATTCAGTTAATTTCATAGCCATGGCTTGCACATTGTGTATTTTGATAGCACAGTCACAATGCAAGATATATCTATGGCAGATAACAAATCTTACGGTGTTCTGTAACTGAAAAGACATGCCCGACCTGTTGTACTGCATTCATGCAGATGACCTGCCCCAAAACACACCTGACACATCAGTAGAGATTGCTGAAAGAAACTGGATTCAGGTTTTTTTGTTTGGTTTGTTATTTATTATTATGTCTGCCTGTCCAGCCCCCACAAACAAAATATTTTTCTACAGAAACAAAAGAATGATCGGATAAGGTAAGAATGCCATGGTATGAATGCATGAGCCAGATTTCTGTGAAAGGAGAAAGTAGTTAATGCCTCCCAGTGTATAAAACATAAAAACGCTGTGCATAGATAAAGTCAGTTTTCTGTAGAAAAGAATTAGGGTGAGAACTCAGCCATTTACACGTGAAGGAGGAGTGGGGTGGAATTGAGCATCTCAGAACTGTAATCAACTTCTTTTTGAGCTTTTTATTGTGGTTAGAAAAATTTTTCCTATACCTGCTTCTATTATTTTTCTTGGTAAGTTGTCTCAAAGAGGGATTTAAGTAGAGTTTCAGAGCGCACTTATTTTAGGTTGAGGTCTGCACAGAATGTGTTAGCAGATATTAATGTGCATGGTGGTGGTACGCACATCCCCAAAAAGCTGCCTGTGCAGGTTCTCTTGAGCCAGTTCAAGAACATGGACATCTGCGAGTGCTTTGCAGGCTTGTCTTCATAACCAAGAATTGAACCTTAATTTTAACGTTAACTATCAGAATGCTGATGGTTGTTTTTTTTTAAACCAGAATTGCTATATTAAGATACTGTCAGACTGGGCTATCTATACTTTGTAATGTACTTTGCATTGTTCCTTTTATCTACTGTTGCCGTTAACAATGTTGGTGTTACTGCTTCCCACGTTGTAAGTACGTTCTGGTGTAATTAAAGTGTTTGGCTTCCTTTGCAGATAATATCTCTGGAGGGAGACACTGGGAACTAACCAAGGAGTTACTGGCTGCTGTTTATCTGTAAACCAGTACTTCTGGAAGTATATTCCTGAAACAGCATCTCTGACCACCCCTATGTATCCAGGTACCTGCTCTGGTACGTGTGCATAAGTCATTACTTTGCCTAAAATAACACTGTATTTTTTTCAGCAACTTCTTTTTGTAGCCATTTGTGTGTGGAAGCAATTTGAAGACTTGTACATCATTCATATGAATATCCATTTGAAAATATAACTCAGTCAATTCTTAACCAGATAGCTGACTTCCCACAGGGAGATACTCATGTCGGGCACTTTGAGGATAGACCTTATTAGCTCTGCTGCTGCAGCCAGCATTTATGGATATAAACTCATGAACACTAATCCTGTGACAGTCTGTGTAAGCAGATTGTTTATCACTGAAGTTTTGAACAGGCACAGAGGCCTGTTTATATAATGAAAGTTGTGGTGTCGGCACAATAAGTTACACACTTAAAATTACTGTGCCTCAGCCTCATCTCCCCCTGTTGATCTTCAAGCATGCACAACATGAAATAGAAAATGTAAGTAGCTCCAGCAAAATTCCATTATGGCCTTTAAGGAGTATAGGATTTGGCAGAGTTTGTGTGCAAAAACAGGATTACAATGTTTTCTCTATCTCACAGAGATGTCTAAGAGGCATTAGTATTATGAGATGCAAAGAGACATAAGTCTGTATGGAAAAACAAAAAATACGCATAAGTAGTTAGACTGCAGAAAAAGAAGAGCCATAGGGTGTTAACTCTTCGGAAAGCCCTTATCCCATACCACTAGGTCATTTAAATAATGAATTTTTGGGAATTTGTTGAGTTGCAGAGACTAGAGTGGCTGTAACTTTGTGTAAGTGAGAAAGGAAATACAACTATTAATCTTGAGGGTTTAAAAACTAAAGGCCCAGTTAGCATTAATGAGGTTGAGCTGGATGACTTGGAAAAAACACTTGGATTCTTTCCTCTATGTTATACCCAGAAGCCCAGATGCAATTCAGGTGACTCTCTGCATGATATGTCAGGCCATGAACATGCAAACAAATTCATCTTCTGTGCCACTTGTCTGTCTTTCAGTGCTTGATTTATCCTTTCTGATATGTTGTACTAAATCCCAGATTTAGTCTGTGGGTGCAGACAATTCCCAAAAGGAATGAAGTGCCTTTCAGGCAGCAGTGCTGCCCCTTTCATGGATACAGCTGCTTCTGATGCAGAAGGGCCAGAGGAGCTGGGCAGTGGCCAGCAGGCTGAGTTACATGACTCCTCACTTTAGCTCAGTTGCCAAACCATTGCACTGCTTCTCTGTTAGGTGGCAGAAGTGTGTTTCTCTCGGGGTATTGACTAAAGAAACAAATTCCGTGGTGTGGCTACCACATCTGAGGTGGGTTAGTGAAGGTTAGTGAGAGGTGCAATTAAAATGAGTTCCCTGTTTCTTATATGATTATCTTGCCACACTCATTTCACTCCTTTTATGCTAATCTACCCTTCTTTTTGCCCACAGAAGTTTCTGATGGTCCAGCAGTTTTCTGGTCAGAGTGAATGTCCCCACAAAGCTGGGGGGGAGCGGGTTGGGGGGGGGGCCAGCAGGGCCCTAGTCATTAGTAGAAATTATCATCCAGCTTTTAGCCTTACTGGCCAATTTGTACTTTCTAGTTCCTTCATGGGAGAAGGGAGTGTGATTTGCAGTGGGAATCTGTTGCCTGCATAATTGCTTGTGATTTAGGCTTCTATGGTCACAATTCAGGGGGGCTGATGGCTGCCTGTGCATTAAGAATATTGGCACAAAGTCTGGGAAACGTGCACGGCTTCGGGCGTATCCTCCATTACATGGAACCAGAGGGCAGCCCTGGGGCACAGCAAACCAGTCAGACTCCACTAGAAGTGAAACTGTTTATGGAAGTCGGCTGTTTTCTCTTGCGATTTGGGTACGTTGTCTCTTGTTCACCCAGGCTCTGAGCTCTTATCACTTTGCAGTTAAATATAGCTTTCCCAGGTTTCCAGATCAACTGTTTTCCCAGAGGAGTGTCTGTTCCTGGCATGTAGCTCTCTTACATCATACCAATAACTATCTCAATCACTGAGAGTTGGTGGCTTGTGGTAGATGACCAGGAGCTTTAAAGATGGCTGACTACCACCCCCATCAGACTGAGGTTGTGGCATTCTGGTTCCGGTCATCCTGCCTCCTAGTTTCTTCCTCCCTTGCCATAATCCACAGAGGAGGTTTGCCTTCTGTACAGTCTGAGGTAGGTGGTAGTAGGGTTCATGGAAACAAGTGCACACCCAGCAGGTGTTTTGTCATGGCTTGTGACACCTACCTGGATCCAGTTCTCATATGCTTAATTGGCAGGGACAGTGCCTCAGTGCACGTGACAAAGCTGTCAAAATCAAGTGTTGTTTTTGTACCTTAGTCAAATAAGCTTTCTGTAACTTAGTCAAATACTGTACTTGAAGGAAAATCTTCTCAGGACTCTTGACTGAATGATATCCATAGATGGCATCTTAAATACAGATACATAGCACTTCTTTAACTTCATAGTTGATATATAATTAATATAATAGTAATTAATTATGTGATATAACTACAATGAGAAACACCTTTCTTGCATGCTTTTCTTTATAAAAAGCTTGATTCCATATGATTTAGTCCTCAAACCAAGCCTCATATTTGCATAACTTTTTGAGTCATTCAAAGCTGCAGTACGCTTGCACATCTGTTACTGCAAGTGTGCCATGCCTAGTGATGTTTTGCAGAACTCTTTAGTTCTGTTATTCTCACTTCAGGCTAGAGAGATGAAAGGTCTGGTGTTTTTAGGGATTTGGCACTTTCAGATAAAACATGGTGCACTCCATGCATGTCCAGTCTCTAAAGATAAGGAGAGAGGAATAGGGTAGAAGCCTGCTAGCTCCTTGGAAAGGATAGTCAGGATGTAATTTGCATAAGTACTGTGCATTGTAATGGCTTTCATTCTTCAGTTTACCTTTGTTTTTGTTTTCTACTTGCAATAAAGCCTTTTTCACTTTTCTTTTTTCCTTTTTTTGGTATTGATTGTGTGAACATTTGATGCCCGCTGTGTGAAGATTTTGTCATTAAAACAATTGCTTCTCAGCATTTCAATTGTTCGGGCAGAGTCCTACAAATGATTATAGCTTTTGGGACTTCCAACTGATGTTATTTTAACATATGGTAACAGTATTTGATAGTTTCCTCTGGGAATCCCACCCACTGTGTTAGCTGCAAACAGCCATATGAAGAATGCTGTTCTCATGTTTTAAACACTTGTAATGCTGTCCCACCCAATGTAACCTCAATTTGAGAATGACTTCTAATCCATGAAATAAGTAGTGGAGCTGTATGTTACTGTCTCTCTGATTTAAATGCATTTCTTCCAAGTAAGTTAGCACGGAGCTTCCTCAGTTTTACTCTTAATAAAAATACAATTGTGTAATTATAAAAAAAGAAGACAAGTGCTCCATCTGCTTTATTAAAGAAATGTACCACTGAGTTGCTTCTAAAGGAGGGTGTAGAATTATCTTAGTTCAATTGAGTAAAATACAGAGTATGACAGGATACATTTTCCTAAGTGAAACAGAAAATTGGCTTACGTTAGGTAAAACATTAATGGCAGTTTCATTAAAATGAAATCTTAATGCTGAAGTTCTATCTGTGCTGTAATTTAAGACTAGAAATCTTTCTAGAAATTCAGCCCATGCTGCTATAATGCAGGACTGTTTTAAAACAGAAGCAATTTCATCATGGCATGTGCATGGTTTGCAAAATTCAGAAGTGTCCCAGGTTATCCCATCTTGATAATATAAGAATTTTTTTATTTGATGAGAATCTTTGGATGATTTCTTCTGTAATGCTTTTCCCCCTCATTTCCATACTGCTGCTGCTAGCATTTTGTACCAGATGCTGTTCTGTCATGAAAGCAACTGCTTCTTGATTTTTTTTTTTTTGGTGCCTGAAAACTTATCTACCTTTTCTGAGTTTATTAGTTGGTTCAGTAAAATCTATTTCCAATCTCTTCATATCTCATTATGCTTTTCAAGTTGGATGTTAAGAGAAATTTCTTCTCAGAAGGAGTGGTGAGTAGTTAGAACAGACAGCCCAGGGAGGTGGTAGAATCACCATCCCTGGAAGTGTTCAAGAAATGCATAGATGTGGCTCTGAGAGACATGGGGAAGGCATGGTGGTGATGGCTGATGGTTGAACTAGATGGTCTTGGAGGGCTTTGTCAACCTTAATGATTCTATGATCCTTTCCACTTGTTCCATTGTGCAGTTTAATGGTTGAGTGAGTTTAAATGGAGGCCAAAGCAGGTGATGCTTTTTCCTTCTATGCCCTTGGCATCACTCTCCCACTGCTGCTGTCAGTACTGAAGCAGTTTGCTTAGAAGTCAGTTGAACAGCTGTGCTGGAGAAGCAGACCCAGTGGAAACACACAGGTGAGAAGAGAGAGAGCATCTAATTGTCTGGCAGCTGCTGTCTGGCTCAGCCATGACATGGAGCTGCTTGTCTGGATGCCTGCCTGGCCTTGCAAGGTGCCAGCACTTTGGCTCTACAAATCCAAAGCAATCGAGTTGTTGAGGAACTGTGTGGATTACAAAGGCCATAAAAGGTGAATATTGTCTGAAGATAAAGCTTCCACCGTCAAGGGAGTCAGGGCTTTTAAGTTTCCAAGGAAGATTAAATGATTCAGAAAGCAGACTCTTGAGAGGATGCATTGCAACATATGTTTTCTGGAAAAAAAAAAAAAAAGACTCCCCTGGAGCTCCCTTGCAATCTTCAGACTTCCCCAGACTAAACCTAAGGACTAACCTTCCTGTAAATAAAGAGGGAGCAGGCTCTGAAGGCCATCAAGGCCTCTGTTTGTGCTGGTGTGGGAGGGAAGGAGCTGTGGGTGCCAGCAGGAACACCACACTGCCAGCTGGTTTGGCTTTCCTGTACCCTGCAGCTGAGGGAGGCCAGCAAGGTTACTGGGATGTCTGACACATACAGAGCCTGATGTAGGCTTTCTCCCAGATTGCTTTCTGCCTGTCCTGGTGTGGGAAGGTTTCCAGCTGAAATGCTTGATGGAAAATTCCTGCTAAGGAAGAAAAAGCAGAGGCTTAACCCTGGTAAAAACCTTAATGGTGGACTGGGGTGAAACCTGCTAAAGCTGAGACTTGGAGTGGTGCCATCCCACTTTACCTGTGCTGTGTGAGGGATGTGCAGATGCTTCTGCTGTTATCAGGCTGCAGGGTGGTGATGCAGGGATCTTTGCTGGTTGTTCCTTTCTTACTTCACCAAATGATCAGAAGAAAATCTAAGCTCAGCACCAAAGCCAAGCTAAGCAAGGAGCTTTGGGAGGGGAGGCCCTGTGAGGAAAATGCAGAGAGCAACTAAATCACCACCCACTGAAATACTCTTCAGATAAAGTTGTGTTGTTTAATTATAAAGCTCACGTTGAAATGATGTAATCCTGAATGTGTATGGGGGAGAGCACCCAAAAATTATTACCTTAATTATTAGTGACAGCTTTGGCTGAATTTGAAAGTGTATCCTAAAGGCAAAAAGCAATCCTTGGGTTTACAGGATTTCTACATCAGCTCTAGGACTTGCAGGCATTCTCAGTCATTGCTGAAAAGGTTTTGTTTTCCTTCGTTTTTCATCTTCTAATTTGGTAATGATCCTTCCCTGTTGCTAGTGCTCCCGTGCTCTGTTTATTGGTTGTTGTTCCTAAAAAAATAAATATCCGAGCTTAGATTTTCGTGGGAAAAACATGTAGAGCAGAGAAACAGAGGAAGGCCTTCTGGATGATCTGTGGCAAATGTTACAAACAAGGCCAACAGCTATTTAAAAGAACTGTTCAACTGGTTGATTTGTAAAGAAAATAGTGGAGGCCAAAGAAGCTCTTACCTGCTCTGTTGTGAGTCTTGGGATATTCTGCCCATGGTATTTATCCCCCTACTGCATGCTTTATCTTCTGCTGGCCTCCTGGAGGATTTTATCACACACTGCTTATTTCACTCTGTTGCCCTGAGATGCCGGTGCAGTTTTGCACGTGGAATGCGTTATAAATAAATCATCCGTTTTCACAAAGCAATCATTTGCTCTTTGAGGTGAACAGAATATTTTAATGGCATATAAATTCAGAATCATGAATTTTAGAAGTTGGGTTTGTAGTTTTGATCTGCTGTTGTTTGCATTTATGTCCAGGCAGGTACAAAGAGGAAGCCTGGCTGACGGGCAACTGTAGCAGAGACGCAGGAGATACTGGGAAGTGAGCTGCTGGTGAGTCTGGTTGTCTGTCTATCTCCTAGCCTCCAGAGGTCATTCCCGCTCCTGTAGGGGTTGGCAGGCACTGCTGGAGGAAGCTCACTTAAAGCCCCTCTGCATCAGTTAGCTGTTGGTTTGGCAGGCTCTGGCTACCTCATAGCATCCATTTGGGGGCCAGGGACATTCCTAACTGGGGAATTTTAATTTAGTTCTGTGTTGCATTGACACATAATTGAGGCTTCACTGGTTATTTTTGGCAAAGAAGACCCCTTTGGGCTCAGCGCCGCATGGAAAAGGCATCCAGGCATTTGTCTCTCTTTTTAAGACAGGACATCCAGGAGCAGTCACACACCTCATTCCACACTCAAAATAGCATAGCTCTTTCTATGGAAAAGTAAACTCCCAGTTCCTGAGGGAAGAAACAGTGCTGAATAGTGCTATGTAGACTTCAGTACCATGCTCACGACAGTGAGGGCATGCTTCAAGGGACTGTAAGGACAAGGTGGGGCTGAACTCATAGGGCTTCCTGCTGAGAACTGGGCTGTTGCAATTGGTAACCCCAGTGAAATTCTTCCACAGACGTTTGCGTCCAGAGCACACTGTAGACTCCCTTCAAACATTTTTTTCTTCCTTCTGCACCTCCCTGCTTTGCACCCCTTGTCCAGATGATTTCTGTTCTGTGCTGGCTAAGTGCTGCCAGCTGATGATTGCTACTTCAGGGCAAGGGCAGATGGTTTTATATTTCATAATGAATGTTTCACAAGATTTGCTGTTTCTTTTTTCTCAGGTATCTTTACTAATTGTACAATTTTCTTTATTGTTTTCTTTTTTATTGTGTTCACAGCCTCCTATTTCAGACTACATTAAAACTCCGAAGCTCCCAGACTCAGGTGCATTTGTATTTTAAATGGCACATTTGTCCTGGCAGTAGCTACATTTGCTGGCTGAGGTGGGCAGTTTTGCAACACCAGCTGCCCCAGCCCAGACTCACTCTCTCAGGATAAGGGACTTTGCTGCTCTGTGTTTACATTTTGTCTCACACAACAGCAGCTCGTCCTGGCAGAGCCCTTTGGTACTACTGTGCTATAAATAATCTGGCTCTGGTGTATCTTGTAAATGTTTTTAAGATTTGTCTGTAAGTACTACAAGTGTAAGTGCTTGGGTATTATGTTACAATTATGTTATAATGGCATAGTATAGTGGGCCCTGTAGGAAAAATCTTGGTCTAACGTGCTTGGAAAATGCTTTGAATGAATCCTTATTCTCTGAGGTACAAAGTTATTCCCTTCAAAGTAGCATTGTTCCCTTCTTGAGCACTTGGCCTCTGCCTGCCTCCTCCAGTTAGATAGATCAGTGATGCATTAAGGTTTTCTGTTGTTCCCTCATTTTCTTTTGACAGAAACTCCAAAAAAGGCTTTTTTCAGAGTAGGAAAATTGTTTAAATCATCTTTGTATTCAGTTTTGTGGTCTCTTTCTTCGTTTCAGTGATTAGGGACTTGGCAAGGCTGGGCTTCTTTTTTGATTTGGAAGATAGCTTTGGTTTGGAACATCCCAAAATAAACGATGTCCAAAAGTTTCCTCTTTGTCTGCTGTGATTTCAAAGCAATTTTCATGGCTCCGTTCAGGACTGCCTAATAGAAGAAAATGCAACAATAATTACTGCCTGCAGAGATTCTAACACAGCAGTTATTTAAGTAGGGTCTGACAAACATCTCTTAGAAGCACTCCCGCTCCATGAAGAACTGCAGACTTTGAGCCAGACCCTTCTGCTGGAACTGACTGCACAGCTCCTGCCGCACTCAAGCGTGCAGAGCATGGGAAGAGCTGGTGCTCCTCAGAGCTGTGAGGCTCACACCCATCATCATTGCCCCAAGTGCACCCTGAGTGGCACGGCTTCTGCAGATCACGCCATGCACTCCTAATGTCATAAATCAGCGTGTTTGTCCTGCTGCAAAACCCACAGCGCTCACTAGGTTCAGATCTCAGTCTTAAACTGCTGACTGGAGAAGCTGTAACTACTTTTGGTGGTCGCTGACTTTACTCATGACAGCTTTTCTTGGAACAAGTGTTAAAGTGTGAAGCGGTGCAGAGCAAGGTGACACAGGCAGCACAGGGATCTGTGCGTGCACTTTGTCCAATGCCATGGCGTGCAGAGCACATGCCAGCTCGGGTGTTTTGAAAATATGGTGCCAGTGATAATTGTGTGAACCCAGAGTTAGCCCCAAAGTGGGGCTTTCTGTAGGGCCCTGTGGTGTGTCTGCATTGGCAGGCATGGCACATCCTAGTCAGACTTCATGCTGTCCATCCGTGCCCTGGAGGCCAAATCTGCGAACATCTGTTCAGGGCTGTGGGAGCAGCTACACAGCTTCTGGTCCGCAGCTGGAGAGATCAATGCCAAGGAATTTCTAGGCTGGCTCTTGTCCACCTTGGTAACCACCCGTGTCCTTGCATGATTCAGGAGGGTAAAAGCTATGGTCTATGAAGCACAGTCTGTGCAAGAAGATTCACAGAACAGTAAAGTTAAACTTTTTATGTTTTCTAAGAATAAATTTCATCTTCTTCTACTGCCTGCCTTGGAAATAAAAAGATATCCCAACACCCTGTCCTCACTTCCACGAGTTTCTGCAGCGTGGTGAGCGCTTTCATTTTGGAAATGTTTCCAAGCTGTCTGACTACTGTATGATTTAATTGAAATACAAATGCTGCTATGATGGAAGATGTTACTGGTGAGCTAAGAGTGAACCAAGTTACTACAGGAATGAGGCAAGTTCCCCAAGTTTGTGTGTTGTATTAACACAGGTGCCCTGCTTCCTATTGTAACCACTAACTGATAAATGCTGGAGTTATCAAAGCCTTATGTGTTTATTCATTTAGCCACTAAACACACCTGTGCTGACACACAGAACCACTCTTCAAAGGAGGAAGAAGCATCACAAAATAAATAAAAATAGCCAGGAGTGAAAGAAAAAAATAGCCAGGAGACAATTTGTACTTGACAATTTGTGATTTTGACTCACAACGTTCACCTGCCCTTGCACACTGGCAGAATGATGTTGACCAAAGGTTTCTGTCTTTTGATGATGGTGGTTTTCTGCTCCATCTTAAGAGTTATGTTGGGAGGGTAAATTGATGACTGCAATTGTTCATTAATGCACTCTTGTTTAATGTACTTTTAGGGTTGTATTCTTCAGAACAATGATAAATTACAATAGCTGCAATTAATGTCTCTGCAGTTAAAAGGATGTCAGCGTTTCTATTAATGCAGGGTAATTTTGGGGGGTTTTATAATAAAAGCTATTAAAAATGGCTGAAACTTAAGATACAAAGTCCCAGTGTACTTTTTTGCACACAGCATTCCCTTGATTCTAATCTAATCAATAGATGTATCCAATCTAATGAGGTAAAAATAGAATTGAGAGAACCTTCTGAAGATTCACATCCCAACTTGTGGATATGGAAATACAGGTAGATGAATGATGCAGGGACAACCAGAAGGAAACATGGTGAAGGCGATGGGCGCTTTTCTAGAAGGGCACTCAACCCCCAGCCTGTTCTGTTCGTTGGGCTGTGGGCCCACCCACCTTGCTTTCTGTACCAGCTGCTTTCTGACGCGCTCCTCCTGACACCTGGTTTGCTGTCTGTGGCAAAACAGTTCTGAATTTCATCAACATGCGTGAGTGGGTGCTGCTGGATGGGGTGCTATAAGGAAGTGAGATGGGGCCGTGTCTGCAGCATCTCCCATGCAAAGACAGGAGTCAAGTGCCTTCCTCACTGCAGCTGGAAGTGAGGCAGTGGGGCCAGGCTTGCTGCTGTGGGGCTTGGGAGAGAGGTGGATGGCCAGGGCCACTCCACGTCTGTGTCCCTGGCATCCTCTGGTAACAGCGGTGAGAAGGAGCAGCGGAAAAAGTGACGGAACAAAAATACATTAAATATTAACAAGATGGGTGATGTAGAGGAGCTCTGAGGGAGCTAATACACAAAGGCAGCCGAGCTTCAACTAAAAATAAGCAACCTAATGATAAAATCGGGTCCTCGACTGAGCAAGTGAGGGTAGGAAATGCTGTGCCCGCCTTTAAAAAAGCGGTAGGCATGATTTTCAATATTTCAGATAATCAGTTGAACAATATAGAGATCCTCAGGCACTTAGATTACAGCAAAAGAAAGGAGAAGAAACAAGCTACGTGTGGCTCTCAGTATACTCACTTTTGCGAAAGGTACTGCCAGAGGTGTCAGATAGGACCAACCCAAGCTTTTGTTAAAACCTGAATATTTCCTCACAGAGGAAATGTACAGAGAGAATTTCTAATTAATATGCTTTTTTTTTCTTTTTTTTCTCTGGTTTTTCCTTCAGAGGAGAGTTAATGCAGTCAGGGGGGACTTGCTCTGAGCGGTTGATGTGACACAGAAGCACCAAGGAGCTGTTACATCAATTAGGATGCAAGTTTTGCTAGAAATGTATGGGTTATATGGGGAGGGACATAAGGGACAGTCTCCTGACAGAGCAGAGCAGTTTGTTATCTCCTCTCTTCCCAAATATAGAACAGTTTTCTGAGATTATGACTAAACATTGATGAATGCATTATTATAGTGGTCAGTTTCCAGGTGATGAGATACAAAGAATTCTTGGTTATAGCAATCCTATACAGGTATGGGTGTTTTCCAAAAATAGAAATGCTGAGAGCAAAGACAAAGAGCCAAGGCAAGGTGTACTCAGTCTCGCGACTCTTGTTTCCATGCATTATGGAATGAGGTGTTATTTGCTTTCTGGTCAGAGTTCAAGGACTCCACATCTCAGCACGTTTCTTCTCAGTTTCTTTTTCTGCATTCCACTTGTCTTTGCCTTAATGTTGTTGGAGGGCTTCGGAGGCTTTTCCTTTATTTTCCTAATTTATTCTGCATTATGCAGAAAGGTAAACTCACAATGCACGGGATATTGATGGCCTGCAGCAACCAGGACGTTTGTAGATGAATGTTGGTTTTAGAAATATGACCCAGTGGGGATATTGCTGTTAGACATTAAATGCGTGCTAGTCATTATTTTCTAATTTCTCTAAGCACCGGAATACAAAATTAGAGAGACCTAACGTGTGCACGTGTACAGAGTATTAAAGTTATATCTATTTTTTCTATCTTTTTTCTTTGTTTCCTCGATGGTCTTTGCGCTTAAAGACCCGAATAGAAGAGGTCCTCAACGCCGCCGTGGCAGTCACGGCGGCAGAGCCCGGCGCCGCCTCCCAGGTGCGGCCGGGGAGGTGCCGGGGGCGGGGCCGCTCCGACCACGCCGTGCCGCGCCCGCCCCGCGGGAGCCCCGGCCTGGGGGCCGCGGGGGCCGGGGGAGGAGCCGCGTCCCGCCCCGCCCCGCCCCGTCCCGGCCGTGTCCCGCGGCGGGCGCCGCCCCGCCCCTCGGAGCGAGCCCTGGGCGCTCTCCCGCAGCCGCCGCGTCGCCCGGCTAACAAAGGGGGCCGGGGGAGGAGCCGCGCGGCCCGGTGGCTCGCAGGAAAGTTGTGGCTTCGGCGGCGCCGCGGGACGGGGGGAGCCGCGCGGAGGAAAGCGGGGCCGCTCCCGCAGCCGCGTCCGAGCGGTGAGAGGCGGCGGGGCGGAAGGCGCGGAGAGGGGCAGGACGGGGCCAAGTTCGTTCCCGGCTTCCCGCCGGACGAGGGGCCGGGGCGGGGAGCGCCGGGGCGGGCTGGCTTCCTGCCGCTTGCCCCCGGGCTGGAGCGGGGCGTCGGGCCGCCCCCGGCACCCCCTTCCGGGCCGGGTCGCGGCGGGGGTGTGGCGGCCGCGTCACGCCTCCTCTTTGCTCGTCCCCAGGTGCTGAGTCGCGACCCATGCGGGCCCCCGGGCGGGGGGTTTAGCGGCGCGGCGGCAGCGGAGCCGCATCGCGGCGGCATGGCCCGCGTCGTCCCGGCCGAGGAGGGGGCGGCCGCGCCGCACGGAGAGTTCGGAGACATCATCAAGTCCCGCTCCGGTAAGCGCCGCGACGTCTGCGCGTGTCCGCGGGGTCCTGCGGCTGTCCCGCCGTTGAGTGGCTGGAGTTGCGCGTCTCTCTCCCGCTTGTTTTCTATTTATTTTTATTATTGTTATTAATTTTTTTAACTCGTTTGTTTGTTTGGGATCCACCTCTCGCATTGTAATTACCTCTGCTTTTGTAAATAACCGTGTGCTTACAGTGTTCTTATGCAACCCGCCGTTGGCAGCTCTTGTATTCATCCCCGCACGGAGCAGCGATGCCATAGAGCGCACCGCGGTGCTGCCCGGGCTGTAAACCCGTGCTTTTCGCTCTCCACGTAAAGCAGCCATCTGACGCTCCCGGCTCGGGCGCTTCCTCCGGCAGATATGAAGGTTAACGAGGAATGTGCGTCGTTTTGGTACATCTTAGTCTTTCTGAGGCTCAGCATCCTCGTGTCAGCAGTGGAGGCTCAGTAGGTTCGGAAGGGTGTTGCTTACGCTTTGGCGGAGAGCTGCATGTGTCCAATTTCTGGCTGCCCACGGCTTTAACATTGAAGACTTTTCCTTCTTAAGCACCATGTGCCACCCGTGTCAGAGGAAGAGTTTTCTTTGATACATGTAACTTATATAATGTGCTTTCTTAAAAAAGAAAGGAAGTTCCATACATGAGGAAAACATAACTCCTCCGCTGACTGTGACTTGATCTGTCAGATGGAGCGTGTGTGCATTTGAATCTGGATCACCGTGGTGCTTGCATAGACAGTTCCCAGGTGTTTCTTTTACAAGAGCTGTGGTGGATGGAGTCTGCCTTTGCCAAAAGTGCAGTTTAGGAAACAAACACTTGTGGTTTGGAGTCTTGAGTGCTGTGGTGCTCGCATACATTTTCTTATGTTACCTTTAAAGCTTTGGACGTGACTTTTACTTGACTAACCTGTCAGTGCTCTGGGTTGGGGATGGCATGCAAACAGTTCATGTGTAGCATGAACATGTGTAACACATACTGTGTATCCAGAGGTACATCTGAGGAAGCACAGCTGTGTTTGAGGTTTTTCCTCGGATGCGCAGATTGTGACTGCTGTTTTAGTGTGGGCAGCTGACTGTAGCTCTCCCACTGAAATCACTGTTACTTTTCTCTCTCAATGAGAAAGTCATGTACGTTCTGAGACTTGGAAGGCTAATGGATCTGTGTGCTATGCTAAAATTGTGAGCAGAGATTGCTCTTAAATAATTGATCTTTTAAAAAACGATGCTCTGGCTTGGATCTGAATGAGTGATCTTGTGAAGCTAATCACTGTACAGCGTGGCTGGGTCTCAACCTTTCCAATCAAGTGAACCCACGGGAGGAATTCCCTAATGAAAGGGCTGAAGTTCACTCCAGTACCCATGGCAGCAAGTTAAAGGCCAGCTGTCAGGACTGGGGAAAATATTACTGTCTGTGCTTCCATTTTTCACAGCTACATGGAAAGGAGAGAGTTTTTCCTTTTAAAGTGTCAATATGAGCAGAGTTGTTTATTGCTGGACTGGTTTCTCCAGCATGGAATGGCCTTCACAGTGTGACAGGAAAACAGTAGGAGAGTTACCTTGTAACTTGCTGCTATTTGAGGTGTCCAGTCTGCCTCTGTTTTGAGGGCACAGAGGGCTGAGCCAGCCAAGGTTTATGGTCTCTGCATTATTTTCCTTTTCCAATAGGAAATGAGTGGTGTTCTGTTCTTGGAGGTGTTCAAGAAACATGTAGAGGTGGCAGTGAGGGACATGAGTTAGTGGGCATGGTGGTGATGGGTCAGTGGCTGGGCTTGATAGTCATAGCAGTCTTTGCCAACTTTAACGATTCTGCAGTTCTGTAAGATCATAACCAGTGATGTGGACCATATCTAGGAACAAATGGAGAGTGCATGCAGATATGCATTTAATTTGTTATAATTTGGAGGAAAAAAAAATCATTTGCAATGGAAGTGTTTTCCAGACATAGGCCTTTAACTGGTAAGAATGTTTATAATTACTTACATGTAAGTGTAAACTTTAGCAACCTATTGGACACAAAATGTTGTTGTATTTTGTAGTTGTAGCTTTAGTTGTCTTGTGTAGGGGAACTATAAAAGTTCTAAAGATGGCAGGAATGCAGCAGTAGTTTATTGAAAGCCTGAATGTGGGTCTAACACTGTTCTTGTGAGAATGCAGTTAAGACTTGTGGAGTTGTGCTGCTGCCCTGCACTGCGTGGTGCCTATCTGCACCCGTTCTTAGGAGAGGAACTGGCTGAGAGACTTCTTTCTTAATGACTTGTCGTGGGAAAGCTGCCAACAGATCGCAAGAGGAATAGAAGATGGCTGCAGCAAATCGTAATTTTTCTATAGAGCAATCAAAATAAATTAACAGGGGGTTGGGGTTTTAAGTATATCACTTGTGCAATCTTGTATCACAGGATTTCACAGATGGAAAAAGTGACATTGCGGGTATCTAATTCATGCCCGAACAGAGGATGGAGGGGGGAAAAAAGCATCTGAACAGCGATTCTTGTACATTTTTGATTATGTTGAAAATACTCTCTCCTTCAGCATTCTGCAAGAAAACTTGTGGGAGTGCTATGTGCTGTAACTGTTGTAAGTGACAAATGCTTGACTATGGAAGGGAAAAGTGTTGGGCTTGTCCAGTGATCTCACTTTTGTGATTTGTGATGCTAAGGAAAGAGAATAAGACTTTTCTTGTCCTGTTAGCCTTTGTTTTCTGCCCTGGATGTGGCTGTCCTTTGACCAGATGGTTTCAGTGCAGTAGATACAGGCTGGTTTTGATGAGACATCTTCTGCGCTTAGAATAGACTGTGGCAGCAACTAAAGCTGCCTCTAAAATAACTGTGTTGCTGTGGATTACCAAGGGGAGGTTGCCTCATGTTTGCCTCCCTTCCTGGAAGCCCAGAGCTGGAGACTCATTGGCAGGCTGCTTGCTCCTGGGTGGCTTTGCTGGGTTTGTAAGTTGGATATTTAGCATGTATGTAATCTGTGCTATGCCTGTGCCTCTGTATGGCTGCTTGCTGTGGAAAAGCAGTTTTTCTGTTCTGCTTCCCTGTGTTATGAAGTCATATGTACAAAGCCAGTTTGTTTCTTCAGACAGTGTCTTGTGCAAATAGGTGATCTTCCCTCTGCTTTTGGAAAGGAGTGCTGATTGCCTTGCAGTGGTGAAAGCAGTGCTGTCATTACCATGCTTGAAGAACAGGTGAATCTTTGCTATGATTAATTATGGAAAAAAGAAGAACTTGCTTAAAATCTGTCGTGGTAGTTTGGATTGGCAATATGTAATTAAACAGTAAGACATGACAGGAAAAACATTTCTGGAAGATTACTGTATACCGCTGGTGAATTTAAATATACGAGTTCCTGTCTAAATGGAGAGGAACTTAATTCTCCTCATCTACCTTACATTTTTAATTACATTTAATACATTTTGTTGAAAGACTGCTTTAAGAAACTTAATTTTGTAGTTCCTGAGCAACTCTCCTGAGAAGTACTGCTGTTTGTCCTCATGAAGTGATGGCTGTAGCCTCACTGCCCTGGAACACTGCTTTGATTCTGGAGGCAGTTCCTTCAGTCTGGCCCCATGCAGCTGTTTCTCTGTCACTTTGGTTCCATCAGTGTGAGATGGCTGCAGGCATGCCCTTAGGATCTCTGTCTGGTGTGCACAGGATGGGCACAGCTGGTTTTGCATTATGTGATCTTTTCAGGGGTGTTTGTACAAGGCATGTGCTAGTGAGGTGACACAGATGAATGGCAAACTCACAACTCCTTATTTCTAGCTGCTGAAGTGGAGTTGTCTAAAATAAACTTCAAGGTTGCTTCAGGCTGGCTCCTTTCTGTCAGCTATAGCTGCCTTGTCCTGTGTGGACAGATTGGGTACTGCGATGAAGACAGTTCTAGGGTGATGCTATAGCTTTAGCAAAATGGCAAATATATATATACCAGACTAGTTTTCTCTAGTCCCTTGATTGGTAGCTGAAGAAATAACATATGCTGTACCATGTGCTTGAAGCATGACTTTGCCTTGGAATAGAAAGCAAGGCTCCTCAGGGAAAGAAAGAAAAACTCAAACCATAAAAGCAGCCCATTGATTTCTGTGCACTCTGCCGGGAAATGAAGAAATAACCTTGAGCAGGAGCTGCTGCGTGAGGCACTCACTGCCTGTTGTAGTTTGAATCCCTCTGAAGGGGTTGCAGTGAGGAAAAGTGTCTGCTACTGTGATGGACCTTTGCTTCCAAGGATGCCTTGGGGAAGGGATGGACAGGCAGCAGGAAACCAGGAGACCTGCAGTATTCCTCCCCTCAGCCCTGGGGACTGATGAAGAGGGAAGAATCTCAAGAATAAGGAAAATAATGTGTGTATATGTAAATGAACGGCTGAAGTTCACAACATCAGCTAGTTTAACAAAGATTGAGCCATATCTCCATAATGGCTTGTCATTTTCTTGCCTATCCTTGGATGTTTGTCCTGACAGGGTCACCTCTATGTGATGTCTTTTGTGAGCAGGAAAGAGTAAGGTAGTATTTCTGTTAATGACTTCAGCATGTGTTCGAAGAACATTTGGACGTTGTGTTGAGGGACATGGTTTACTGAGAACTATTTGTGATGGGTGGATGGTTGGACTGGGTGATTCTGTGGGTCTTTTCCAACCTTGGTGATTCTATGTGGAGAAGTGAGGGGTATGGACTGGCATATGTAATTCAGCATTTGTGTGGCAGTGCGTGGAGAAAGCAATGAAGGTGTACTCCAAGTGAGCTGGTTTTGTTTTGGGACAGTGCAGCTGCTCTGCTGGTAGGTAGCTGTGTAGATTAGTGTGCTCAGAGCCTGCAGAATTTGCTGTTTTTGTGATGCTGTGTCTTTCCTCTGAAGAAAAATTCTCCATGAGAATCCCACAGCTGTTCACACCAGTCTTGGGAGCAGAGATGCTTGTAGCCCAAAGTTGGGGAGAGCTGCATCTAGTTTGGATGACTTAATAACAGCCTGAAGAATGAATAATATAGGGTTTAAACGTGGTGAGGTGGGAGGAAGGAGTTTTCATTGTCTGACTTCTTATTGTGTCGATGAAAGATTAAGTTTTAGTGTTCGTAGTTTGTCAGAAGTATGCTTTATGTCCTCCTCCCCTCTCTCAAGTTTCTGGAACTAAATGAGGAAGTGAGCTGAGCTATAATTTCCAAAAGTGACAGTGTATGTTCAGAAGAAAACCGGGACTTTGAAGATAGTGACAAAAATAGCAAGCTAAGTAAATAGGAGATCTCTCTGGCAATTTTGTATTTGACAGAAAGCAACAATACAGTTCTGTTGCAAGCTGTAGTTTTGGGAGTGAAGCAAAAGTTGACTGCCTTGTAGATAGATGCAGCTGCAAAGTTGGTGGAACATCTGTTATCAAAGGAGTCAGAAATCACTATTTATTTATTAGGATGTGACATTTTGGGCCTTTTTCTTTGAAGAGACTCCCAGAACATCTCATGGTCTCTTTGGAGTGAGAGAGTGAGAGGAACAGCTTATTTTGATCATGGGAATTGAGCTGTGCCATGTCAGGAGTGCTGCCAGGAGGTGGCTGGCTGCAGCAGGGAGCGTGCAGGCAGTTGTGGTTCCTCCTGCCCGGTTCTCATGGTGCCTGCAAGCAGAACTGAGGCTGTCTGAGTGCATCCAGGCTGTGTGTTGCCTCTGACCATCAGGCTTGGGCAGGAACCCCAGTGATGCAGTGGGCCTTGCTTATTAGCACTGTCCAGTCTCATCTGTAGATTTCTCTTGAAATTTAAATGCACCATTCCTGTCAAAATGAAGCTTTCTCTGGTGGTCTGTCTGCTTTTTGGGAGTGGGTGTTTCTCACTAAGTGTAGTGAAGCACTGCTGAGTCTTCAGCTGGTGGAAACTGGGATGGCTCCCTGTTTTGGTAGAGGTGCAACTTATATCTCAGAAATACTGTATGGGCATTATTAGGAAAAGATGTGGCTAAGTGTCAGAGATTAGATGTGTTTTCATAGCATTACTTCACTGGTTAATTTTAGGGAGTGGGCAGCCAAGAATTATTGGTAACAAAGGTCCCTTCTGGACTTTGGCACCTTTTCTTCTTGCCTGGTGGAAAACAGAATTATTATGCACCATCCAAGAAGTATTTCCCAATCTCTTGTAGAAGAATTCAACATCTTTATGGACTGTCACTGGCTTATGCATTTAGCTATGGAGAAACATGCACTTAAGCCATAAACCAGCATTCTTTGATGGGTCTGTGTAATTCATTTCACAAGTAACTCCAGTTAATTCTTTTGTACTCTGCTTTTATTATCTAGCATCAAATGTCGTTTTTGCTCTGTTCCCAATTTAGATCATGGCAGAGGACCAAAGGTGGAATATGCTCCTGACATACAATGTTACAAAGTATTGATTGGAGAAAGTAGTGTGATCTGTAAATTCTGAAGTGCTTTGCTAGATTTTTTTTATCGTTATTGAATCACCACAGTATCCTGGGTGGACAAAGAATACTCTGTGTATGAATAACAAATGGAAAAGATTTATTTGAAAAATTATGGGATCAAGCTTAGTATAGGGCAGAGCCTTTCGGTATCTGTGTTAATTTAATTGTTACATTATAAAATATGATTACACTAAGAGCACAAGTAAAGAAGTATTTTAATGCTAATAGAGCAAGACCTTACCATTCCTTCTTTCTAGGCTTTAACTTCTGTTATGACTTAATAATGAACAACAGCTATCATCAGCATAAATAATTTCCAAAGAGAGTTCATTGCTCTCACTCTCTTCTGGTTTCCACACATACATCTTGTTCTTGGGTGAGGCTTCTTGTAAAGCTTCATGGGAATGCATTTTGTTGATTTGCTGCCTCTTGAGAAAAGACTTTGTGGAAGCTCAAAGGCTGGTAGTTTTTTTTTTCTGAATATAGTTTTGCTCTCTAGATGTGTAATCCTTCTGTTTTGGATGCTTTTCCCATGTGTTTGGGAATGTTTCTTTTGGACTTGGCTGTAGTGCTCACTTTAGAGCTTCCTGGTTTATTTTACTCAGCAATTTTGAAATATAATTTTAGTCTATTTTTAAGTAATTTAATGCACTGATATAAGGTGACGTTAACACAATGAATAATACCAAATGGTATTATAGCCACGATATTTTATAGATGGTGTAGTTAAACAGATTATTGTGATGGAAAAGAGACAATTGAAATAAAGGGGGGGGGGAAATGCTCACCCATGTCCTAGACTGGCAATAGGAAACTCTGAAGGAGTGATCTCCAACAAGAGATCCTTCTCTAGTGGTGGTCAGCCCTTAAATGGAGTCTGGGAGAGGTGGAGTCAGACTGCACCCTTCTGATCACACAGGTACATTGCCTTCACCTGTGCCCCTGTGGCTGACTCAGCTTGCCTCAGGTGATTAATCAGTGGTTCAGGCCGTGATTCAACAGTTCCCATACAACTGATCATTAGGAAGAGAGTTTATTAAATGTAATTTGAGAGTTGTAAGTCACAGTACAGATGTGAAATGTTCACTCTGGCCTTCCTGAGAAATGCATGCATGTTTTATGGTCTGTGTAGTATAGTGTGTCTGGTGGGGCCTCAGGTAAGAGCTGTGCCCAGGGAGAGGCAGATAAGGACACAGTGTGCTCCTGACATGTTGAGTGCAAGAGCAGACTCTCCAGGCTGCTGCAAGTTCCCCTTGACTTAGGTCCATAGCACCATTGCATCCACAGGCTTCTGTGCTTCTTCCTTCTGACTGGTGCATCAGAAGAGAATGCATTTCATGCAGTTCCTCTGTAACATTTTTATTTTTATTTTATTTTTTACAATTTGAGCACTACTGTTCGAACATCAAGATAAATGGTCCTTTTTCCTTAGATTAGGTGGAAACAACTAAAAAAGAAAAATAACCCAGACAAATGCTGTTCTGGATTCACTGTCCATTTGAGAATTTATTAAAGCTGTGAAGCATGCTGCAGCTTCTGGAAGGTCTTGTTGCTATCTTGGTAAGAGAAATCAAATGTTGAAGGTTGTATTGATGTGGAAGTGAGTTCTGTACTGGACTGTACAACCAGTCAAAATTGAACAGAGTAAAGAGAAGGAGCATTCCCATTTGAGCTCTCACCTTTGCAAATGTTGTACCACTTTGGGTTTGTTCCTTTTTAGGTTTCAACTGCCTTAAAAAAAATAAATTGAAGTTCACTTTTGCTCTACCCTCTGAACATTAACTGAAAGTTCATTCTCAGTTACAGGAAAAAAAAGCAGTGAAGGAATGGAGAATCTTTGATTTCCATGACTTCACTGTGATGCTTTACAGGTGTGCTGTGGATGCTGGGCTCTTTTCCTAGTGATCTGTGCTACTGCTTTACTAAGCCCCTTATTGCTCTACTAAGCCCTCTTCATCTATCCTCAGGTGTAATGTTGAGTTTTGCAGCTTTAACAACTGTAGTCCAGTTCTAGTGAGACTGCTTCAGGTGCCAGGATACTTCATGATACTTTTTCTTCTGTTTGTGGTGCAGCATATTTCCATGTGGATGCTTTTCTCTGTACTATCTGATCTGGAGAAAACTAGATCTAACAAAACTTCCAGGGCTGTTAAGGTGTCAGGGAGGAGCAACTACTGTGTCACTTGAGTTGTTACTGCTGTCCTACAGCAGTGCTTCTAAGTGACACCTTTTCAGAGCTGGACAAAGTGCTTTTTTTGTGCCAGAAGGATTAGTACACTGTCTACATCTCTGTTCCACGTTCATGTGCATGGCAGGGGGAGTGTGAGGTCCTGCCACAAGACCTCTGGACTGATTTCTCAGCAACTATTTTTGTAGCGCTTCTGAAATGTTTTCATTCATTCTGTAATGGAGTTAAGTGGTTCCAAAACTCAGGAAACTTGAAGTTAGCAATTCTGTATGAATTGTATGTTTTTATTTGTTTGCTTTAAGAGGAGAAATAACTTCCATAGTAGGTCATGAAGGCTATTTGTTTTTCCTACTCTTTCTGGGGAAAAAAAATAAATATCCTGATTCTTGGATGCTTTTTCTCTACCTGTGAACTGCTGGAGGTTTTCTGTCACTGTGTGACAACAACCTACTCTTCTCATTAGACAGTATGAAAAACTTAAGCATCGTAGCTACCATCTTTAAACAGTGTTTACATACTGGCAGTATTGTGTGTGTTCATCTCCGTGAAGAAAGCAGTCATAACCTACATTTATTTTTAATTAAAAAAATAAATTGATCCTAACTTTAAGTCTCTCAAATTCTTTTCTTTGAAAGATCTCTTAATTTTAAGCCATGCACACAGCATGGTTAGGGTGTGACAGAGCTCTTTGCATGTCATGAGGTACCCTAATTGAGAAGAAAGGAACCAGGGTTAATCTTTAAACAGTTTTATTTCCCTTATGTGAGGAGATGGAATGGTTTGCTGCTGCTGTCATGAAATGGGTGGTTTTGGGGGGGATGATCTCTCCCAGATTGTCTGTGGTCAAAATGAAGTATGTGTTCTGTTCCCTCTCAGAGAAACTAAACTTTATGCTAGACATGCAGAGGGAAAAGTGAGGTTCTGTTGTCTGGCCATGCTGAGTCATGTAGCAGGATGGTCTCGGTGGCAGTGCATGCTGTCTTTGTGTTGCATGCTGTAAGACAGCCTCCAGAATAGATGGGCTCAATTAGAAGAACATGTGTTGTACAGAAGCAAACTTTTCCCACCCATCTTCTATGATCACTAGTAGTGAAGCTTAGACACTGATGCTTTTCAATTTTAGGCTCAGTGTTAACAATTATAAAGTACAATAGGCCTCTCTCTGCCCAAGTATCTAAACCTGCCTTTCTGTGTGTATCTGGCTGGGCTGGCACGATCAATATTTGAAAGATGTGTTCTGGAGTAACTGGAGTTAAGATATCCTGAATCTGATGTGATGCAGTCTGTTTTATTAAGGCCAGGTGTTAGCTGCATAGGAGCCAGGAGCTGGGTGGTTCATGTGAAAGGTGATGATGGCACAGAATGGTCAGCTGAGCTAATTTCCAGCAAGGGCATTTTGTAGTTGTTTGTGGCCTGATTTAGTACCAGTTGTCTCTCCAGATGGTTGGTGATGGAATGAATAATATTTAAAAATAGATGTCCTGTTGAATTCCGAGTATGAGAGAGATGATTTTTGGACATGACACACAGTTAAAAATAATTACCTAAAATAAATATCTCCAAACTTTGCTTTTTGAAAATCGTAACTTCCATTCTTCTCAGCAGTTGCTCTTTTTGTGTATGCTCTCCCCTAAAGTAATAGCTTCATGTTTTTTCCTTTTGGCTGGAGGAAGGCTGCTGTGACTGAGGCTGTGTCTGCTGCATGATGTATGTGGAGAAGACCAAAAGATCTGGAGAGGCACTTTTCCATACTGTCCTCAACCCTATATGAGCAAAGGGTGGGAGGATGGACTAGATGGCACTGGGTCCTGCTGCTCTGGAAGTCTGTTCACCTGTGGCTGTAGCAGGGCTGTGCCTGCGGATATCCCTGCTCCTGCATTCTAGGTACTATCTCTTCTGCAGTGTGAATAGAAAACAGCTCAATGAGCAAGTCTAAAAATCCAGTGAATTGGATGGAGGAGGTCATGATACAGCTTTCATGCTACACTCTACTACCTCTCTCTCACCTCCCTGATTCAGAAAGCATGTGCAGGGAGGAGACAAAGAATTTACCTGCTGTTCCAGTTGTCTTCATGGGAGATAACTGGTGAAGATTGAGTTACTTTACTGAGATGCTGCTATGAATGTTTGTACAGAGAAAACTTGGTGCAGAATGAGCTGATGGTTACTATGTAGGCCTAGACTAGAAAACATTTCAGGTACCTAGTGAGAAATCATGGACCTGGTGCTTCCAGAGCCATGAGTAGCTATCTTCAGAGACCCGGAGTGTTCTAAGGCGTTGTCCTCAAAACTTAATTAAACAGCTATTGTTTAGTCCTGAAGTTTGCTACCAGTTTATTATAGTATCATTACAGAAATAATGAGGGAGTTTTGTCATGGCTGAAGCCTGGTGCAGTGTCCATATTCCTGTGTCATCTCAAGGGCCACAGCTGTCAGGGATGATGACAAACATGCAGGTGTTATTTTTTCCAAAATAGTTACAGGAGGGTGGGGGGAGTTTGGGGTGGTGCCCATCTTTCCTGTAATTGCCTCTTAATTAGAGCCCTCGTGTTGACTTGTCACTCTTGAAATGCCAGTCCAAATTTTCAAGTGGTTTCCAGCCACTGACCATTGCCTTAAGCACCAGGCAGGAGTGCAGGGTGAGTTGTGGTTTGTTCTCCTTGTGTTGCACAGTGAGAATGGGCCAGAGAGGATGTAAGAGGGTTGAGAGCATTCAGTGTGTTTCTTATGAAGTCAAGCACAAGATTCAGACATGTTCTGGGGGAAGTTTTTGTATATATTTTTGCACTAGAGATGTACTGCTTGATGATTGTGTCTGAGACTTAAAGCCAGAAGAGGATTTAACGAGCTTGCCCATCTGCTGAAGCTTACATTGAGACCTCTGTACCAGAATTTGGTGCTGAAAGTTGCTCATCTAAGCTGAAGAGCAGGCTTGCAGCAAGCCTTGATATTTTTCCCAGGAGAAAGGCATTGCAAGGTCATTAATCAAGAGCTAGAGAAAAGGATCATTGGTCTCCCTTCCCCTCCCAAAAATAAAACAACCCAAACAAACCCTTGTGTTGCTGGCATTAGCAACCATCTGGTCACTGCTGTAGTTGGTGGCTGCAGAAGAACTTAGCATTACCACGATAAACAGCCCTTGTATTGCAGGGTGGCTGGCCTGCATGCAGGGACAGTTCTGGTAATAGAAACACAATGCAGAGGTAAAAAAAAAAAAAAGGGGGGTTGTTGTTGTAGTCACTTGCCCTGTATAAGATGACAATTCTGAAGTTTATATTAGTGTCACACTTCAAATAAATGAAAAGCCTAGAAAGGAGAGGACCTTAGGTTTATACACCACATAACTTTAGATACTTTTGACAAAAAGTAGAGTCTGTGTTTGACCTGAAGAAACATGGGAGATATGTTTGGAGAATTGTTGGGTTTGCCTGATGCTGGCCAGTGAGTGTTTAGCTATGGTGCTGCATATTGCAGAGCTTGCTAACTTGAGGAGGGGAGTTGTAGCATGGAGCTGACAGGTGTGCTCCTAGTTGGACTGTGCAGGATTATCCTGGTTAAATGCCTCCTGAGGTTGCTGTTGTTTGGGGCTGCTAAATTCCCACAGGAATTGTGTGCTAGGGTGCGATGCATGTCAGTGCAGCTGAGAAGGTCCCAGCCTTGCAGAAGAATGTGTGAGTGAAACATCTGCTCCAGGGTGCTCTCCCATTGTGGCTATTCCTGATTCTTGCTGCTATGTCAGTGTTCTCTTGGAACGCTTGTTTTTTGCTTGGTCATTTGATGCTACACCCAAAATGAGGGGTTACTGGGTTAGATCAGGGCCAACTCTAGCATATGATCCTTTTTTTCGAAGGCAGAATGCTTTTTCTTCAGGAGAAAATGGGATGGAAGAAGTACGTAGAATACCCAGTGGATCCTGTTGTTTTTAGCTTTATAAAAATATAGTTCAATCCCATGTGGTGTTTTTTTTTATTTTAGGCCAAAGTGTCACATGGGATGTGGTGGTCTGCTCATCTATGGGCTGGACGTAATACCTTTGGAACTGAGAAAACTAGCATGGGAGAAATGAAGGGTCCTAGAAACCTTAACCTATTTTACACATCAGATTTGCTTTTGTTCTTCATCACCTTCCAATATTAGGTTCAAGAAATTCTGGGCCATTGCATTCATCCTTAATGGATTCAAGTTTAAGTGATAAATTTTGAGATGAAGCCTGTACTTGACAGTGAACTAATACAAATATATTGAACAGACCCTTGGAGGAGATAAAAGCCACTGCATATTGTACCACTGGAGCTGACTAGGAAGGTGTATGAGTAATTTACACCATGTGATCTATTTTCGTAGAAGTTTTGGTTTTAACATGATTTGGACAGAAAAAATGTCCATATCTTGGAATTTCCTGCCAACTGTTGCCTGGGAAGTTCTAGTGCATCCTTTGCTCTGTAGTGCTGTCAGGGAAGGGGAGCATGAATCATTAGCCAGGCAATGATGATGAACTGTATGTAATACCCAGGTAGAAGGATTAACTGCTGAGAAATGTTTTGCTGGTTTATTTATTTTCCAGTCTGCTTCTTGCCACCTTTTATTAGAGGATCTTATTTTGGCCTTCCTTTCTTTGGTTTTAAGTTGTAGTCATGTGGTCATATAATAAAAAGACTTAAAAGTGGAGCTCCATTTTTTTGCCTGGGGAAAGAAGAAAAGGGTGAAAGAATATGAATTTTTGTGATGGAATGCATGGCTGAAAGCTGCTAACATACTGTAGTGGTCATCTGAATTAACAACTTAGGTGGCCTGCAACTGGTGCAGCCTGTAAGTGAAAGTGTTCTGCATAATTTGTGTGGGAATGGGAAGGAGGAGAGAAATTGTGCAATGTTGCGTCTTTGTTTCGTAAAACTTTTCTTATTATTTTCTTCTTATTATTTTTTATATTATTATTCCTATGTCTACTAAACTGATGCTTTTTTCCCCCTTTGTATCAAAAATGCACTCAATTGTTTTTTTCCTTCATGGGGTTGGAAGATGGAGGGCAGAAAAAGGAGTTTTGTTCTTCCCAAGACATTATATCTGCCTGGTATTCCCATTTGCAGTAAGGCTCCTTTCATGCTGTTCCAGCACTCTGTAAGGGTCTTAACTTGCTATCCTTTTAGGAGCCTCTTGTGCTGCCAGAAAAATGTAAAGAGGCTGTAGACTTTCAGGGCTCAGCTCTCATCTACGGCACAATGAAGAGAAGGAAATAATGCAGTCTTGGCTGTCCAGAATTTAGCATTGCCAAAAGGTTATTGGCTGACAGAGTAGATGAATTGTGATGATCACGACTTACGTTACTGACAGTCTTTAAAAACATTTGAATTAATTATATTTGATATTAGTGAGAATCTGTGGCTGTTGTGATAGATTTTAATCTGCATCTGTTATCTGGAGTGCAATGTTGTAAGTGAAGAAATAAAATGTGTGTGAATTATGTGACTCTATATCTTCTTTGTACCTCCCTATTATTGCATACTTAGATAACATCTTTTCTTTTAAAAATTTTTCATCTTCTTTTTGGATTAAGAAGTGGAACGCTGCTGCAGTTTGGAATCTGCAAGGTATCATGAAAGCTTTTTTTTAAAGTCTGTCAAATTGTGAAACCTAATTTCAGTGAGAATGTACAGTTTTCTCCTGCTGTAAAAGGTGGCTGTAACTTAAAAATATTATAAAACCTATTTGTCGGACTGATTTCCTCCACAATTGTTTAATTAATGCACAAAAGAAGAACAAAGAATTTTTGGTTAAATTTCAAATAATGCAGCCTTAAGCAAAGGGGGTAAGATAGGATTTTATGGCATAAAAAAATCCTTCTATACAGTGACTTTAAGACTTACTCTAACCTTCCTTTGCAGAATTCAGAATGACAAGAATAGGGCTGAAAGCCTGGGTAGGTCAGCCAGGTCACATCTCTGAAAGTCAGCCAGCTCATAACAAATAATAATCTGCTGTTTATTTAAATAAATGTGTAACCTACTGCTATACAATCCCAGCGTGTGTTTTTAAAAAGAGTAGTGCCATTTTTTTCCAAGTAAGAGGAAGCATCTTTAATTGCATCTCTATAATAAAAGGTTGTGCATTAAAACAAGGTGTGTGGTTTTTCTCTGCTGAAAACTAAACAAAAGCTGATCTGGTGATTGCAATTTCTTTTTCATAATAAGCAGAACTAGTTAAGCAAGTCCTTTCAGCTTTAAGGAGCTTCCTAAAAACCCTATTTCAGATTTCCTTCTGTAAAATAACTAAATTCAATATGAATAACCACATATTTAATTTTGAAAAAGATAATTTACTTTAAATTCCCATGTAAGTAAGAATATATATGCACGAACGACTAATTTCACCTAGCTGTACACTATATATACTATATTGTGTATATATGTATATAATACCTCCTTGGCCCTGAGTTCTTTCGTTGTTTTTTTCTTCAAAAATGACATATGCCTCTTCACTGTGGATGAAAAAATGTGGAAATAAAAACCCCACGAACACCTGATCTTACATTTTTCCTTTATGCTTAACCCAGTTTTAGACTCAATGTTAGTACGAAACAAGCCTATCTGTTCCCAAACTTATTTTAATTTTGCTTTGCTGGGTATATAGTTCTTGACCTGGTAATCAGCTGTGGAGGATGCAGATGGCTATCTTTAGCCTTTTTGAGCTTCTACGTTTAGCTGTGATGTGATACTCTAAGGTCTCAGGATAATCTTCTGGTAGTTTTGTTAGTTAAGGAATGCTTGCTGTACAGAGTGGTTGCCATTTCCTCTGTCCCTCTGTAAATATGCATATGGAATTTCATTCTGACAGGAGTTGTTCACGTCTGCTTTTGATTTGTTGTTGGGTAAAAGTCTGTAAGCAGCAGCTTACTTTGTTCCAAATGGAGTTTTATATATGCTCCATCTGCAAGGAAAATTGGATGTTCCTGCTTTAGTCAAGATAGCTAAATAACTTGGCATAAGAGTGCCCTGGGCTGGCCAAAATGCTTTTTATTGGTGGCTTCTCCACCCATTTCAGTGGAACTTTGCTGAATTCTCAGAAAAATTCTTACAACCTGACTATTTCCATTCCAGGGACGAGCGTTAGTGCACTGAGCAAAGTGTGGATGTGGCCGTGTAGCTATAGAACCACATGTACAGCAGTTACTCATGAATATATTTGAATATTTATATGGTGAATGAGCACCATGGTGTCACAGAGCTTTGGCAGAAGTCTTTTTAAGGATCTTGCAAGCTGCTCCATGCAAAGTTTGTGGTTTCTTTGTAAAAGTGCAAAAGAAACAAAGAAAAAAAGGCACAGATGTGCTGAATAAGGATGTCTGGAGTTGAATCTGGCTGTGTTTGATTCTGTAAATGCATCTTGTGTTATGGATTGTCATTTATTCTGTCAGATCTTCAGTTTTGAACTGCTTACGCAAGGGAAAAGCTTTGTACCTTCTCCAGTGGATATCTACGTTTCACTGAAATTCAAGCAGTTGTGCTGTAGACTCTCTTTAAAATAAAAAGCATTCACTAAAGGTTTCTGTGATATTAATGGGCTGGAGAAGGGAAGATCCTCTCTTTCCAGTTCAAGTGAAATTCTTCATTTCATGGAGACATTTGAGGAGCGCTCGCTTCCTTTCCCTAATTTTTTTCAAGCTGATTTTCTTCTTCAAATGGCCTTGTTCTCCTGTGGCATCCTGCCCAGACTGAGGGGAGCCTGCACAAGAGGTAAGGGGAAGCTCACTTCCAAGAATAAAACTTGGCCAATCTAGAAGAGCAATGGAGATATAAAAGTCAGGAGACAAGGGTTGGCCATAAAAAAAAAAAAAGTTCAAATCACACTTCACCCCTTGAGGCTGTATGCAGTGTGAACGTGGACTATTCGGCATGTGATTGAGGTGGGAAGGCAGGGCTAAGGTCAGCCAACTGTAGGCAGTTAAAATTCAGGACAGAAGGATAGGATGTTATACCCACTGCCAATCTTTCCTTCATTAACCAGACCTATGTAAATGAAACCTGGTCTGTTTAAAATTTAACCTTAACTGATTGAGTCTTCTAGTTTGGAAGGATCAGTGTTGATGCATAAAAATGGAGAGTGGATGGAAGTGCTTGAAATGCTTCTGAAAACTCTTCCAGTTTAAGAGAAAAGAACAACTGGAAAAAAGAAAAGCACTTTCTAAAAGCACTTTCTACACCTGAATATTAAGTGTAGTATGCTGTTGTATCCGGCCGGTACTGGATGGACAGTGCAACTGACTGATATGAACTGTGTGCTTCTCTGTTTAAAGCACCTATTAATGAGTTTGGATCCACTTTCTAATTTTAGGAGCCCTCTCATTTTCCTAACAGTTAAACCTGATCTATATACTGAATTTTGATATGGCTGCATTTGTTCATTTGTTTGCCCTTCTTTCATCCCACTCTCTCTTTTTTCCCTTTTTAATTTATCAGCAGAAATAATAGAATGTAGCACTAAAGCAACTGAAACTTTTCCATGTGTAGTTTTCCTGAACTTGGTTTGTAGTTGGTGGAACTTTTTGAACCACTGAATTACATTTGAAAACCTTCTGGTTCCAGTTGGATGCAATCTGTCAGTGTAACGGATTGCTTGCAGTAGTTTGCTTCTTACCAATCTGTCTTTGGTTCCTTAAGTGAATGACCCACTGTACTTTATAGGATAAACTTTTTTGTGACTGTCTTCTTCAACCTATGCAGCTCTTAATGTCAGGGCCTTCTTATCAAGATGGTTATGCTGGTAAGGAAGACTGTACTTCAGAGTGCACGTGGAGCTGAAATTTGAAGTGCTGAAGAACTCTTTGTGGTATCATCATAGTTTTGGAGCACTATCACACTTGCTCATTTTCAAGGAGCTGGTTTCTTTGGAGATGAGGCCTCCTTATACTGCTGAAAAGTGTTTCTTTCCTTTAGCAATTGGAAAGGAAAGCTATAAAATCAGTTACCACTGTGCTTTCAGTCACAGACTTTGAGCTTGACAGATGCATATGATGTTCAGGTTATTTGCGACTCAGATCTGCATCTTTGTCCAGGAAATATTGATGACATCCAGGAAGATCAGCCTTTACCTTTAACGCTGCAGCCTTGTTTCATTTAAGAAAACAAACAAGTCATAAAAAAGCAAACAAAAAAGCTTACCACAGCTTCCTGCTCCTTTCTCTTACCACTGCAAATGTGGAGTAGGCCTTCCATAATGGGAAGAAGACAGAGGTTTTAAATTTGTTAAGAATGTAATCCTTTAGTAACTTTAGTTTCACTCCTTATAGTAACACTCCTGAAAGGAGTGGCACATCTAGAAAGCTGCTGTTGTGCCCTTCCCCTGCCCGGAAACAAATGGTAAAATAACAAAAAATGTGTTTACACATCTTTGTTCTGGAGATTTCTTTGTGATGTGTAAAATGCCAACCCAATCACAGAATCAGAGACTGTTTTCATGTAATGGGGCCTGAAGCAGTGGCATTTTTTTGATCATCGTTGTAGTGTGTTTAAAGGTGAGGGAGTTTGTGTATATATAGGCTTTGTGTGCATGTGTATGTACATTCATATGGCCCTTCTAGGAATTATTTGGGAATAGTGAAATTCCTGAGCAATTGCATTCCTTAGAAGTTGAGAGTCATCATATGACAGTGTGTGGATCTGAGATTTTTGTCAGAAGTCTGTAACAGAGTGTTTCCAGTTCTCTGCTTGGGCAGTTCTGTTGGACAGACAAAGAATCAACCTCATTAGGTGTGAGTTCTTGTCGCCTGTCTGTCCACAGATACCTGGCAGCTTGTGGCATATCCAGCTTTTTTTTTCTCCCCTTCTGCCTCAGTTGTCCCTGGCTTGTGGGGGTGAACAGGAGACACCCAGGAGTCTGAAGCACACGTGCTGCCGCTCTGACACAGCTGGAGCAGACCAAGGGGTTAGCAGCCAAGGTGCAGCAAAGGCTCCTGTAGTGGGGATACAGGGTATGGGACTGATGAAACTCTTGTATGATAGCAGCATATGCAGTCCTGAGGTCCTTTTTTTTTTTTTTTGTAGGACCTACCTTTGGTCTAGTGTGTTAGCTTGCTATCTCCTTTCTTTTCAGTGCTCTTTCTTACTTGCAAGTGTGCAAATTGTGACTGAACTGCTCAACTGAATGAGCATAGATGAGGGCTGGTTTCATGGGCTAGGGCTGGAAAATGCTAGCTTTGTTCTTAGCAGGAAATCACTTGCTGCTGGGACCATGTGCTGTGCTGTGGTGGCCGTGCCAGGTGTGTACCTGAAAGGTTGTCTTTGTAAAAATTGAATGCTGGCTCAGCGTTTAAGCATCGTGGATAGAACTTGCTATTGGTTCCTGTTTGTACGATGTTGTACATTACCACCTCTCATGTGCACCCAGCTTTTTAAACAAGGGAACTGTTTTATGATTTTTTTCTTCCGTTTCCTGCATGTGTTCTTCATAAATCTTAGCCAGAGGTTTCACAATCACTTGCTAATGCAAACACGCGACATACAGTTGCTGTAGTCTGCCTAGCTTATGCTTTTGTAATGGATTTTATTTATGAACTCAGGGAATTTATATATGTGGTGATTGCTCCTGTCTCCTCCTCCCTTGTCTATCACTTGCTGCCAGTTGGACTGCTCGGTGCCAGAAAGGAAGAACTGGCTGCAGGGCTGAGCTCAGCTGTGCTTTACTGGAAGGCACTGGGAGCCTAGTGGCAGTGCTCTGGAAGATCTTTTGGTGAAGGTGATCTCTGCAGTGCATGCTTTGTAGCCTGCACTATGTAAAATGAATTTGGGTTATGGCAAAACTGTTTTGGAGAGCATCTGCTCAAGCTGACTGCTTGGAACACTTCTGCTGCATTTGTATGAAGTTGTTGTGGATGAGATCACTACTTTCTACTTACTGTGCTCGCAGAGCTCTTCCAACATCATTCCAATGTGTAGGTCTTTTTTGGTCAATAAAGAACTCTTCGGCGTGGGCTTAATATCCATCTTTTTTTTTATAGATAGCGAAGAATCCCTGTTGCAGCTAATATGTATAGCAGTAGTGATAGAATTACTGTGGTTTTATACTACTGCCAGCATGATGCAACGAGTGCTTCCAGGGCAGCAGAAATTGAAACGAATGAAATGGAAGCTTCTTTAGTCTTACAGCAGTTTTAGTCATGCAATTTTATTAAAGAGACTGATATATATATATATATATATATATAAATAAATATTAATCTTCAGAAAAAAGTTTGGCTCGAGCTGTGAAGCTCGGTGTTTTCCCCATGTAGTTTTTGTTAGCAGTAGACAGGGTTGGAAGACCGTCTGCTTAATTTCTACCTCTCAAGCCCTGTGTGGCTTTGACAGTGCTGCAGCTTGAACCTTCTTGCTCCCTGTCAGAAATAGACTATGACCATGACTTGTACCTCTCAAACCTTGGCTATCCTGTGACAGAAAGTGGAATTCAGATGAAGGAAAGATGTCTGAATAAACACTGTTTTCTGCTCACAGGGTCTGTTTTGTGTTTCATTCTTGGTCTCTGTGGTGTGTGTGGGCCATAGGATTGGCCATGACTCAGAGATGGCATGTTGGGACTCCCTTTCTGATGTCACTGCTGTTCTAGTGTGACTTCCAAGCAGACTTCCTTATAGGAGCAGTGGTTTTTATCATATGCAGCCTTTTTGGAAGCAGGCTTTTGATGAGGTTGGTTTGCTGAAGCAGTGGAACAAATGTCAGGCCAACTTACATTAGTAGTGCCCTTGGTGGTTTTGGCTGGAACTGATTGTTGAGGGTGTGGGAAACTGGATGGCCATCATAGCAACTGAGAAGATCTCTGAATGTTTCCATGTTAGTCATACTGGAATGGGAGGTGCAACGTTGCTTGTGTAATAGGGCCTGATGGTCACATGGGAGTGAGGAGAGTCAATGAACTCTCTTGTAATTTGCTTTGTGAGCTGATTTTTTTTTTAATGTCAGTGAGGTGGCTTACTGTATTTTTGCAGAGTTTTATTTTTAACTGAGTGTATGGAGGCAAGTGGTAAGAAGGGTGATGGTAGATGGGGATTGTTAGTTGGATGTAAAGGATTTGGAGTCAAAACAGATTTCTTAAGCTGTGGAGTAATGCATCTCTTGGTGACTCTTCGTGGTCATTTGACTGCATCTACCCCAGATCTGCTTTTCAGTGACCTTTGACCTTGCATATACTCAGTAGCAGAAGTTTTACTATGGTAGCTAGTGCTGTGGTGTTAATACAAAAAAGGAAAAAAAAATGAATTACACTTGCACAGAATTCTATTTCTAATTTACCACAGGCCTAGCCAAACTTCTAAGTTAATGTGCTCATCTTGCAAAATAAGCTCTTAAAGTCTTTATCATGGAGATGTCTGTTTATCCATGTTTAGGAGTACTGTATACAGTGGGAGGATTGGTTTATTTTCCTGCCTCCTCCTGTGGCTGATCTGAAGTACTTTACTGATAGGAAGTGATATTGAGACAAACTTGTGTAACAAGGAGTGGAATACGTCAGAGCTAACAGCGATTTTAAAATGCAATGCAAAAAAGCATCTACAAGCAGATCCAAGAAAACAACAAGAAAAAGTTTAATTCTGTAATTGTGATATAAATTAAAAAAAAGCAGCAATGAAATTTTACAGTGCTTCATTTATGTAACTGTCTTAAATGATACGTAAACAGTATAAAAGTTTATATGAGAGTATATGTGGATACTACAGTTAAAATTACATTACATAATGAACACTGATGTCAGATTGAATTTAGGCATGGTACAGAAGTACTCAAATCTTGGGTGAGCTGAAGGCAGAAAAAGAGACCGGGAGGGCTGCATGCTTGTATGCCAGTTGCAACTCACCAGCATAATTACAGCTTGCCTTGGTGTTCTGTTTTTTCTCTCCTTAAGATTAGTAGAACTCCAATATAGAAAGAGAGACGGAAGACTGCTGAACGTGCACCTTTAAACAACCTTAATGCAACTTGACTCACTAATAGCTTTGTTGGTTCAATGCGACTGTTGCCCATGTGTTGACAGTCTGTCAGAGAAAAAGGAGAACTGCTTTTTAGCAGCACCCTGTTGCCTCTCAGGAATGAGTTAAGGTAGTAATGAAATAAACTTATGAGAACACCTCCCCAGTGATTGCTAGAAGCAGCAAGAGCAATTAGGATTGAAGGAAAGACTAGACAAAGTAAAGAATAAATTAGCAGCTGTGTTGTGCTGCTCAGAGTACTTTACTTGTCATGCTGTGGAGATTGTGGTGTTAGGAATTCCCATCAGCTGAGTGGAATGAGGATCCCGAGCTCAAGAGGTGGTGTGTGGTATTTCGGAACTGTAATTTCATCCACTTTGGTGTAAAACCTTTCATCAGTTACTCATGTGTTGCGTACTCGTGAACTCATAATTATAAGTACAAATATACTTGCTACCTACGTACTTCAAAGTGCATTAAAGCTTTGTGTAGAATTTCCTTTTCTCTGAATTTTAGAGCTTCAGCTTTACTTCCACAGGAACATTTTAATGTAAAGTTTTATTTTACTTGTTGTAAGGCTGTTCTGGTAAACACCATATGGCTTCATGACAAATGCTGCAAACTGGACTAGAGAGAGGGAATGAATTAGCAGAAATGATGATGTTCAGACAATTAAAAATGTTTGCTTGCTTACACTTCAAGTTTAAGGTGTGATGTGTCACAAAATGATGGATAATACTGTCCATATATAGCATATGCATCTTTTTCAGCCGTCAGAGTAGTTTAAATCCAGGTGAACTTACATTTTTTACATTACATTTTTATGAGAGTGTTGTGTTGCATCTCAGTAATTCTGAAGCAGAAATCATTTCAGGGCTTCATTTTTCAGGACTGGGAATGTGTGTGGTTTGCATGAGTGTCTTGTACAGGAGGGCTTCATGAGACTTACGGTATCTTTGTCTGTGTTTCACTTTTTGCATGTGATGTAATCTTTAAATTCAGCTAATTCTTGTTCCTGATCGTGACACAAACCATACTGGTGATCGCAGTAGCAGTGTCTCAGCATCATTATACTTGTGAAAGGTAGAAGAATTCTTGAGACTGATAGTGAGTGATGTCAGGCTCACTCCTGCATGGTAGTGCTGACTTTGCTTAGGAGTTTACTGGGAATTTTATTATGATTACTTAGTGGGTGGTGGCATGTGGAGAATAAAAGAATGCAATCCTTCTGTCCAGTGAAGCTTTGGTAATTACTCCTCCACACACTTGAGCTTGGATAACTGAGCCCAGTGTTTTCCATCTGACCTGACATAAGGCTGCAAAAGATACACACAAAGAGCTTGCTAGTAGTCCTTGAAAACAAGCGAGAGTAAACACAGCCTTTTGCTGGCTTGCAGAATTGAATCCTTTATTGTCTAGTAGCTGCTTCCCACCACGTTTCTGCAGTTGGTGCACTGTGCCTGAGCTTTTCCTAGTTCGTGAGGTTTCAGCTGGCCTGGCTGTCATGCACTGTGGGATGGGCTGATCTTTGACCTGCTTGGGAACTGGGGTGAGAGGCTTGAGATGATGCACTGTGCTTGGAAAGGGTGTGTGCCTGTCCTCAGTGCTGCTGGTTCTCTGCCTGTGGCTTTGTGTGCACAGTAACTTTTTGGAAGTCTTGTTTTGTTTTGTTTCCCCTCCAGGTAACTACTTCATGTGCATTGTTTCCACTCTCTTCTCCTTTCCTAGGGTATCCAGAAACAATATGCTTAACTGAAGAGCTGCCCCACGGGAGCTTCAGTTCTGTTCTCTTTGGAGATGAGGCAGTCTGGCTTTTGCTGCTTTTTTTGCTCCCGTCTGACCTTGTGGCCAGGTATTGTGGCATGGCACTGTGACTGTATGATGGCCCTCCATGAAGTGACCTTGGTCATGGGCTAGCTTAAGAAGTCATTACTTGGCAGATTCCAGTAGGTTCACTGTTTAATAAAGGATGTGGTTTCACCTCAGTTTTTCTTGCAGCTGTAGTTGTATGAAGGAGGGGAAAAAGAAGGCCATGCATTTTAATGGTCCTTTTAATGATGCACTTATTGTATCTGACAAGTTCAGTGCAGCAGCATTTTATTATACAATTTTTGTACTGTGTTATACCAAGCAAAATGTTTGGTGCCGAGTTATCTATTGAAGTGTACTCTCTGGCCTTGTTGCAGTTTTGGCAACCTTATACACAGTGATTTGTGGTTAGTAGTTGTTAAAAGGGAGATCAGTGGCTAAGGCTCTGAGTTGGTGTCTAAGCTTTTAGCAGTGAGTGGCTTTTACTAGGGAAAATTAGCAAGAGGTACAGTAAACTTGCAGTTAACTGGAGGCTTTAGAGAGGTTTGAGCTGGAACATGCATTGTGTGTGGTGGTGTGCTTTTGTGGTAAAGGAGTCTTTCATGAAAGGAAAGCCTTATGTTTTGTTCTGTGTAGTTGTGCCAGCTCCTTTGTACCCAGCACTGCCTTCCTGAGCTGAGTTGGCATGCTATTTTTTTCCTTGTCTTTCTTCTGACTCTGATAAAGTCAGTGCTGTTTTGGAAAGAGATGCTTCTGCTGAGGCTTTGTCAGGGGACAGGTTTATCTTCTGGGGAGAGGAGATCTTTACAGTACTCCTGCTAGGAACTCGTAGTGGCTTTCTGCAGTACCCTTGTTTCCAGGCTAATGAGACTCTGTCCACAGTGTTGCCACTGTAGAAGTCCCAAGCACTTAGGTAAAGGTGCTGCAATGGGCAGAACAGCTCTGCAAAATGCTGTCCTTTGCTCAGCGTGGCTTTGCTTTTCAGAAGAGAGTGAATAAAGTACATGTTTCGAAGAGAGAGGGAAGTAGACTGTGTGGGAGAAATTTAATGCTAATTTTACAAAGACTGGTAATAAATGTGTACTTTTGATAGCTCAGCAGCAATAGAAAAATAAATATTATGTGTTCTAAATGGTATGATTGAAAAGTTAATGTCCAGCAGGGCACTGTTTGATCACTCAAGTGTCCTTGAAGGGCGTAAAATTGAAACCAGAACCAACCTTAGTGATGTTTGATGGTGCAGTTACCCATGGCACTTTGTTAACTGCCATCCCCTCAGTCATCACTGTAAGCATACTGCTGTGGAAATGTGCCTCGGATAAATTTTAACTCAGTCATCTCCTTTCCTTTTTCCCAGCAGTAGGAGATCAAGGAATGTGGGTATGCTTTCAGGATGGAGGCAGCATTAGCTGATGGAGCCTTCCTTAGCTGAGGCCCAAAGGCCTTGGCAAGCTGAGGGCCATGTGCTTGTTCTTGCTTCAGAAGGGCTTCTTCCTCCACCTCCCTTCTCTTCTGCCCGGAGGCTGAACCCACCATCTCAGCACAGCCTTGCCTGCCTTCCTGGGGAGAGCTTGCTCATGTTTATGGAATGGTTCAGTTGGAAGGAACATTCAGGAATCATGGTCCAACTGCCTGACCACCTCAGAGCTAACCAGAAGGTCTTAAAGCATGGTACCGAGAGCATTGTCTGAATGCCTCTTGAACACTGGCAGACATGGAACAGCTCTTGACTTAGTAAGGTCTGCTGCTGTTTGGAGTGCGTGTACATATATAGTGTGCATACTGTATGTATGTTGCACCTTTTGCTTTCAGCCACTTGCCCCATCCCAGAGTGTGGAACCCGAAGTTAGAAGCTGGTTGGTACTGCTGCTGTAGCTACTACAGAGGAGAGGAGTTGGCTCCTTCAGCATGGGTCCTGTCTCCTCTGTACATCAGCCTGTAGGCTTCAGAGTACTTCTTTGCTCTCACACTGTTGGTGGGACTGCTCTGCAAGTATGCACTATTGATGTGCACCTTGGCCAGCATTTGTTCTCAGAAAACCATTTAACTGAAGCAGATGAGAATGGGATACCCGTGGATTTCTACTCAAAATAAAATCAACTTGCATTAACTGCGGTTAAGAATAAAATCTTACAGGTTTGTCATTCCTCCAGCCTACATTTTCTATGTAGATTGGAAAGAATGTATCAAAAGACACTTTCTGAAGAAAAATCCCTATGAAATTCAGTTTTGAAATGTTTCTGTTTTGGAGGCGGAAACTGGCATTTACAAAAAGAGTGACTATTCTGTGCAAGGACAAGGCTCCTACTGAAATACGTGTTGTACCTCAGTCAGTGTACAAGTGCTGAGCTGTGTGTCTGTGTGGCATGGGTTGTGATTCCTTTTGTAAAGGTGCCTACAAATAGGAAGAAACCTTTTTTTTTTTTTTTTCAGCAGGAGTGCTTAGCATTTTGAATGTGAAGCAAAATGCAGAAGGTACCTGTGCCTCCTGTTGAGCTGCTCTGGCTCCTCTGGTGCTGCTGGAAACTGGTGGCTCAGGGTACTTTGTGGAAGGGTGGTGCTGGTTGTGTTTCCCAGGTATGACTGCAATGTAATCAAATCTGAGCTACTAAAGTGCTACAGAAGTTTGCCTAGAATTTACATTTTAACTGCTCTGTTCAGTGTCTGTATGAGAGGAAAAAGATGATGATTTCCTCTTTTCCAAGTCAAAGCATTCAGGGCTCTTGAAAGGCTCCCAGAACCAGATGGCAAGGAAGAAGTGGAAACCAATCTCACTGCACATGATTTTATTGCTTAAAGGGTATTTTTATAACTAAAGGATGTTACCCTCTGCTCCAGTTAATGATTGCAACTTTAATTTTACTTCGAACCTTGCGCTGGTATTGTTCGGATGGGATAGATAAGTGGTCTTAGGTATTTCTTAGTTCATCTTCAAATGAATGGATGCAGTTATTATTTTTATTCTTCTTCTTTCCTCTTTTGTGGTGTGCTTTCTCTCTTCTCATTTCCTGCGTAGTACTTTGTGTAGGAAATATGACATTCAGGCCTTCTCTTAAGATCTGAGTTGCCCTCTAAGCTGCTGTCTTGAAAACTGTTTAAGTGTTGTGTTGAGTCAAGCCTTGTTCTCCATGATTTGTAATACATGGGTAAGCATAAAAGCGTGTGATTTCTACTGATTAGGCATTTTTACTTAGGCCTAACTCTACTTTTTGCTTCTTATTGCTGTTTCAGCTGGTCTGTTTGGTTGGTCATTTTTATCTTACAAGATAAGAAGACTAGGCAGGCAGCCATCTGCTGTTGAACTATAATAGAGTTGGTGGTATGTACAAAATTTGATTACTGCTGTCAACACCGATGTGAGTAAAAGAGAGTACATACTTCAGGCAGGGAGCTGCTAAATAAATGGCCTATTGAATTCAGTAGTAGTAGGAATAGACCTTCCAATGAATGAAGTGCTTGTGGATAGTGTGTGCAAGTGTGTAGAACTCTTGAGTGTATTTTTTTGAAATAATCTCTTTTGCCTTCTTCAATTGCTTTCCCCCAGGGCTCCCATTTCTTTCTTGCTTATCGGTTCTTGTGGTTAATGCACAGACTTTACACCTCGTATTTCAGATTTTGGCAGAGGCCATAGCCTCGCTTTCTAAAATTCAGCATAAAAAAAAAAAAGAATTCCTGAATCTTAACTTCTTTGTTAAGTTGACAGTTCTGCTACTTGTGCCTGGTGGATGAGGTCTTAATTTGGGTATGGTCTTGTGAGGAGAGAGACAGGGACAGTCTGCAGTAGTGAGATGATGCATTGGATTGATGGGAGGGAGGGCTGTCCTAGGGAACGTGGGGCTGTTGGTAATGCTTCTGGCATGCATGCATGGCTGGCTGCAAATTGTTATATACTTGGTAGAATTGGTAGTATTTCTGTCTTGTGCATTTTAAGTATATTATAAAGTTTAAATTTGTATTTGCTATGGAAAAATAAATTATTTTTGGTTTGTCTCTAAAATACAAATCCTAGATGTAAAATAACATTTTCGTGGTTATTCTTGCTTGCGTGTTCCATGGGAACGTTTGGACACAAAAGCCTGATTTAGCTCCATGAATGTATGATTGTCTTTATTCATGGAAACAGAACTCTTTTTGTATGTATTTTTCAGTCTCCAACTTTGAGGAATTCTTAGAATTGGAGGTAAAGGGGAAAAAAAAAAAGTGCCCCACAAAACAAAGCAAGATTGATTCCTGTAAATAAAGATGAAAGGTTTTCCTTTTATGTATTTTCTTTCCCTGTCCCCCTGTAGTGTCTTTCGGGTATGTGATACAGTAAACTGTCACGCAAGCTGCTTATGTGAACTGTTCTTATTGTGTAATACACCAATACAGGCAAATCAAATAGCATCTGCTTTCCTGCTGGAGAAACCAATTCAGTAGCTCCTCTCCGAATGTGATACGTGTGCTTCTGTGTTACGCTTAGTTCTTCCCTTGCATTACTTTTTTTCTGCTGCTGGAATCCTGTACAGCTCAATATCCTAACGTGTAGTTTGGAATGGCATGTCATTCAAAGCTACAGAATTAAAAGTCCTCTGATTATAAAATCGACAACAGGATGTTGAAGGTTGAGGGACTAGATTCCCCTTCTGTACTGATGGTAAATGTAGTTAAAAGTCCCATTGTAAAATAAATCTTGTGTGATAGCCTTACTGTATTAATCTCCTGTTTTGCTTCTTTGGAATTACCAGACAGTGGAACCTGCATACCTAATCAAAGTATGTGATTTCTTTCTTTTTTTTTTTTTTTTTTTACCTTGGTGCTCTTTTTGCTTTTGTGCTGAAGACTTGTGCCAAATTTATTTTGCACCCTTTTGAATACCGTTGAATGATGTGACTGCTCACCTTGCAGCTTGGTTGTGGTTTCATGTTTTATCAAGTGTGTGGAAAAAGTGCTAAGGTAATATTGCAAGTTGTTTGTAAAGTAAATGCTAAAATTTTCAGGATTCTTAAATATTCCATTTGTCCAGTCAGTTTGATTTGAACAGAAAAAGACAGTTGCCACCTTCTTTCCTGTTTTCTGAACGTAGGCTGAAACCTGCCAGTGCTTGAAAGCTTGAGTGTTCTTCTGTTTTTATAAGGAGCAGCAAAGCAGTAAGTTTGCTTGTTTTTGAAGAGGAAGAGCTTTAATTTGGTTGAAACCTGTTACTTTCTTATGCAGGTTTTTTTTTTATTTTAAAGGTTTGTTTCCTGTTTGATTTGTCAGTCTCCGTGTAACTGAACGTGTCAAACCCTCTGAGGAAAACCAATGCTTCCCTCCCCCTCAGGTCCCGGCATGCTGTTCTTGTTGTGGGTATTAGTGTGCGCTTCCTCTCCATCTTCACTTTCCTGTTATTCAAAGAGCAAGCTTGATCATGAGTGTTCAAACAGACAAAAAAATTGCATGGAAAAAGTACAAGGTTGCTGTGCTGCAGGACCCTGCCATACAGAGCTGTTACCCTCCGCTAGGTAAGAGTGTGCTTAAATGTGTTTTCGATGCTGTAGTGGGTAAAAGCATCAGCCACATGGGTCTGTTCTTGTCTTCTGTACAAGCTGCTTTTACTGACTTTGTTCAGGTTTGCTGGTTGTAGCAGGAGTAGATTGTCAAAGGCATGGCAGAAAGCAGTTCAAGGAAAAGACTTTTTTATCTGTTTTGGTTTTGGGTGCTGCTCTGCTGCAAGCACTGACAGCCATGGCTGTTCAACAGCTACTGCTTCAGGACCTGCTCCTTAATGCTTGTCACAGCTTTTCCTTTCATGTATGAAATGCTATTTCTTCAGCCAATTCAGTTCTTCCTACTTGAAAGACTTAGTACCTGCACTTTTCTTAAGCTATATGTTATGATGATTTCAGTATTGATATTATTCTGTGTGGTTCTGCTTAATGAGTATTGTGGGACTTTTGATGCTACATACTTAAAACGGTTCCTTCAACCCTGAGGCTTTTTTTCTTTTAATTTTGATGGTATCTCGAGGGAAAAATATTTTGTGTAGCGTGGAAGGAATATTTTTTGGGCAAGGATGCCAAAGAGGAGAAGAAATTGGGAGTGTTTCCCTTTCCTTTTCTTTTGGCCATCCTGTCCCACCCATCCCTACTGAAATTTCACAGGTTAACTATTGCATTATTCTGTAACTAGGCTGACATGGTAGAAGTGAATTTGGGGATTCCTAATACTCGAGAGCATGCATTTTAGAGGCAGTAGTTGTCAGATGAGGGCTGATTATTTTCTGAATTGATGTCAGGACTACGCAGTTGTAGAACTGACCAACCCACAGAGACAACAGTCAATTTCATTTGACTTGAATTTGGACACGACATATGTAGCTGTACAAAAGCTGGAGTCTGAACTTTTTTATGGCAAAAAAAGAAAGGCTTCTTGACACATAGTGTGAAAATGGCTAATTTTAAATAAATAAAATGATGGGCTGAGGCTCTGGTCTTACGTGAGCTGGCTTTTATAACAATGAAGCGTGTTTGGATTTATGCCAGTTGAGCTGAGATCAGAAACTTTTCCTTTATGGCTCAATCTGAACTGTTAGAACTGTCGAAAATATTGAGAAAGCTCTGTAAATTGAGCAGAGTTGCTTTCCACAGTGACTCTGGAGAACTTGTTACATTGCAGGTCAGATACCTGGAGTTTTTCAGAGTCTGCATGTATTCATCCTGTTAAGGAGGTTCAATTTCAGTTGATTTCTTTTGTATGCAGATAAGAGGGATGTTTTTGTGCGTGTTTCATTTCTTTGATGCTGCCTGTCCTGACTGGGGCTAGGCTGGTGTGTGAAACTGTCAGTGTTAAGGACAACTACTTTGCTGATGTGCAAGAAATTTCTTGTACTACAATGTAGTGGACTTCTCATGAAGTGTAGGGCTGTAGACTTGCTTTCTGGGAGACTGATACACTCAAATTCACTATTGTCTGTTCGCTCTTAAATACTTTTTCTACTGTGTATTTGGAGGCTTTGACAGATTTGTGACTTCAGACAATTGAGAAATTACCAGAGAAGAAGAAAGCAAAAATCTCAAATGAAGGTAGGAGGAGAGAGGCATGGAAGCAAAGAGTAGAGAAGAAAAAACTGAAAGTGAAAGGTGAAATCTCAGTGCAGGGTCAAGAAGCAATCTTTCTCCAAATAAAAGACTGAATTTTTAAATTCAGCACTAGAAGAGTGTGGGGGGAAATAAAGGGTAAAAAAAAAAATTGTCGTTGGTGGTGTAATTGTTTCTTCTTCACACTCATCAGCATTCACGTAAATCCAGAATGTAAATAACAAGATGTTTAGAGAAGTTTATGAAGCACCTTGTGTGCAGGCAACTCTTTGGCCAGAAGGTTTAGAGGTTATTTATTAGCTTGTAAATTTTGCAGTGTTGGCAGAGGTGCAGCTCTGGTCTTATTGGTTTGTTTGTTCAAATGCTATGCATTTCCTGAACTGCAAGAAACACAGCTGTGTGAGCACTGGTGGGGGCTGGGAGCAGGGAGATAGGAGCTCGTATTGGAAGAAATGTGCAAATGTAAATGAGTTATTTCAGGTGAAGCCTCACTGGATGAAAGTTTTCTGTCCTCTGAAGCCTGAACACCATAGGAAGAAGGTGGAGGGAGGTTGTCTCCTCCCCCCCCCCCCAACCTGACATACATAAGTGACTTTCATTTCTCTGAGCAGTCTTGAATCTGCTTGTGGTTTCTTGGTTGCACAACCAGTATTAACAACTTCCTACTGTTCTCCTGTCCCCTTGTTTATGTACGCATCGCTTACCTGAACTGAGATTGTCGTGAGCCCATCTTTGCATGGGATTGACTTGCTTTATAATGGAATTTGTCAAAACCTGAAATACTTGTGATGTGGACTCTTATTTGTGAAGTAGTGTTAAATGCTTTGAAAAACAGTGCAGGAAAGCCTATAGTGAAAACTGAAGTGTCAGCTCTTTGAAATCAGTGTGTTATGTTGGAGTTGGAGACATACTAAGTATCAATTTAGGTAATGTAGTAGGGTGTCCTTATTTATGTATTAAGGTTCGATCCCCTAAAAACCTGGAAAGCTCTCAGATCAGTGCTGAGTGCGGTAGCACTTGTGGTGCCCAGCTGTGGCCTGAGCTGGATCTACATCTGAGGGGGCATGAGCACAGCTCTCCTGGTCTTTGGTGTTCCATGCAATGGCAAAGGATTTATATTCTTTCAGGGAAAACTTCTGAAACTGTTCCAGGAAAGCTATTGGGCTACACTGTATTCATATTTATATATACATACTCTACCTAGCAGTGTTTTCTGTTGCTTGTCTTTTAAAATTATTTCTTCCTACCTTAATTACCTAATTATTAGGTGGATGTTACCCTGCCACCTGAAGGGAGATTCCTTGCCCCATATTAAGGAGGTAGAAAAAGTTGCTGGCTATATGAAGCCTTCTAAATGGGATCACCCTGTGTCACAGCTTCCAAAAAATGCCAGCTCTTGAGACCAGTATAGCACTTTGCATTAATTGAATAACTCTTGTTACTCCTTGTCCATAAAGTTGTGAACAGAAGTAAAAGAGATCAGTTTACACCTTGTGTGATTTAATGGTTGTTCAGTACTCCCCACTATCTTTTATAAGAGTTTAACAATAGCTCCACAGTGCTTAGGGGTATTCTTTTGCATTGTTTTGTTTTTAATCTTGCATTTAGCTTCTCTTAACGGTTGGGTATCCCTTCTTGCTCCCATAGCTTCCCTTTGGAAATCCTGGGAATGCTAGATTATGAATTAATAGCTTCCTGTCAGGTGGGGAAGGGATTTATCTGTGTTCTCACAACATACATACACTGATAGCAGCTTGAAATTGTTCTATCATGAGGCCATAAGCTGCTACAATAGTAAAAATAATATTTACTGTATTGCTCATGTTACTGTGAGCAGTTGTAAAGCCCTGGGTCTGTTAGTTTGCTTAGCAGAGTTATGCTGAAGGATCAGATTTGTTTCATTTAAAACAACTCTGGCTCTTGAACACATGGAAACTGTATATTTCTTTCTTGGCAACAGACAATGCTGAATGTGTTCTGAAATACAGTTTAGCTTTAGATGAAGCACACAAGAACAGTTAGTTTTCATATTACAGAGTTATATTTTAAATTTCCACATGAACTACTTTTAAGGATTCTTTTTAAGCTCTCGTCTTCTTAAATATGTTGAATTACTGCATGCGTATATACACTGAAAAGCTGGATAACATTTTTTGTTTTCCTGTAACCCAGTCACTTCTCCAAGCCATGGGGGTGTTTTTTGCAGTTGGATGAAGTCTGTGCCCCTTGCATTGTCGGATGCAGCAGTGGCCGTGACTCACTCTTGCCGTATGGAGAAAATGTTCTTTCTTGCTGGTGAATAATCTGATGTTGGTTCACTTTTATGTTTTCACTGAAATGTTCTGACCCTTAACTGGAGGGCTCCGTATGCTTCCTGTTCTGGTCCCTTATGAATAGGCAGGAATTGGCAAGAATATGCTCTGTTATGTGACCTAATTTGTGCGGCGTCTGGGTGGAGTGCATTGTGATCGTCACTGAGCGGGTGGCTGAGAAAGCGAGCCGGAGCAGTTCCCTCACTGACCCTTCCAGCAGAGAAATGTGCACTTGTTTTACAGAGGCAGAGGAATTGTGATCTGCCACTGGTTATGCTCCGAGATTAAACATATCTGAGTATCCAGAAGAACTGCAAAAAGAGCCAGTTAGAAGGCTCTCTCAGAAACAGAGGGGTGGTGGCTGAGCCTGTGCAGTGTGAAGCAACAGCCCGCAGCTTTCCCTTCTACCCTGACTAAGCCTGGCACGGAGCAGCGCTCACTGATGACTTCATGTAGTGTTTGGCATTCACTATCATCTATGTGGATTACGGCAGGAGGGTTATAGCTGTCTTTTGCTAATTGTGGATTTCATAACGAGCCTATGAAATCTTTTTTTTTTATTGCTATAAAATAATATTCAGGCTTGGTTAGCTGTTCTGGGTGTGATTAACTGGAAATTAGGGCCTGAGATGTGCTAATTTACAGTGTGTAGATGCAATGTTGATTTATGCTTGGAATGCAAAGTGGGCTGGGCACATACTGGAACTATGACCATCTTAGCAAAAGATCACATTTTCCATTGTCCTAGTAAACTATCTAAATGGGGAAAATGTGGAGTTTTTAGCTAAGGCTGACTTCGTAAGGAGACAAGTGTGTGTGGGATGATTTGGCTGGTTCTGTCCTCGTGTGTTCCCACTTGTGTTGGTGGCTGGCTTGAGCCTGGCATTTTGGTGGGTCCAAGTCTGAGCTGTGTGTCCATCCTCACATCAGTGCTTCAAAGTTACCATCCTTGGATGGAAAGAAAATCATGCTGTGTTTCAGGGCTTGCTAGAGCAGAGCCTGTACTATCACTTATTTCATTTTCCTTCAGATGTACTGTTCTGGTACAGAAAAGGGGAAAGATATCACTCAATTGCTTGAAGCTTCAGATTCTTTTAAAAGGTCCTTAGCTGGTTTAGTATGCTGCAACACAAAATACTTTTAAAGTGATTCACAAAACACACTGTGCAGACTACTGAAATGATTTTTTGCCCCAAGCTATAGTTAAACTAATATTTACTTGGCCTATGTGACCGAAGGAAAATATTCTTTTCCACTGCAGTTTTCAAGGTAGCAAGGTGATAATAAAGTCTGTACTTTCTGAAAGGACAAGTCCTCCCCCCTCCCCACCCCCCAAAAAAAATATATCTGATAAAACTGTATTATAACTGATAGCAACAGTCTCTATGCAAATGTAAGATATACCACTTCATAAAATGTTAAATGCTGCTTCTCCATTTCTAACCCAGAAAGCAAATAAATAAGATTGAGGTCTTTCTAGTAGCTGAAATAAAAACCTGGAATTGAATATTTCAAGATAAATCTGTGTAACTAAGTAACATTCATTTTATTTTTTTCTGATGTTTTGTTGTGGAAGTCTTTTTTTTTTTACCAATAACTTGCTGTGAATTCTTTAGTAGTTTTCCTATCAGTGAATATGTTTTAAGATTCATTTTGCCTATGACGAATCAAGACTCAAAATTATACTTTGCAAAAAAAAAAAAAAAAAGGAAAATACTGTCAGTTGATGTCTCACCATCATTCCTGTATCTATTTTTTTAATCTCATGTCAGTGTTTCTTATCTAATCTACAAGGAATAAATAGCTTTTGGGCAGGGGGGTGGGAGGAAGTTCCCAGTAGGCATTGGGACGCTCACAGATAACTATCTTGAAGGGACATGTCTTTTCTTTTGCAATTATGACTAAGATTTGCTGGTTTATTAAAAGTGAGAGAAAATGTTATTGATACACTTAAACTTGAATGATGACTCGCTGACAGTGTACTTTGTTTGATGGTTAAATAGAAGTGGGTTTATTTATTTATTTTTTTAACTCCCCGTCTGTAGACATAGCTGATTGAGGCAAAGTTAATGTTAGCATCAAGGGTTGCAGGTAACCAAACCAATCAAACCAATTGCGGTATCTCTCCTATGGCTTTAGGTGTCTGATGTGATTTCATTGCTGTGTTTGATATTATCTTGGGGAGAACAAAAAGCTATTTCCTTTCCAGTATACAGCCTTCTATTGGAAATGTATTAATTTTTTTGAGTAACTTATCCAAGATTTTCCCCAAGTGTCTTTTGCTGTTTTTGCAATGGAAAGAGAAACAAAAACACTGCAGGTGAACCACAATACGTAGTTCTTCAGTGATGTTTCACTTTGGCAACAGATGAATATCAGAAAACAGTGATGTTTAAATTTGTTAGCATCAAATGATTTATATGGATGATAAGTGCATTACAGGATTGTGCATTCTTTTGTGTGTAGAACGTCCATCTTGTCTCTGTGGGGTATTTTTCTGAAATTTCTTAGCAATAAAAATAGCTTCAGGAGTGATATTCTCAAGAGTTGAGCTGGAATTATTTTATGGCTAGGTAAACTGTGTTATGCTGTCTTATCTGAAATTCTTCCTTGAGCTATCGAAAAACATTTTTCTGTATGAAGAACAGAAAGGATTCCTTATGGCAGTTGATAATGTCTTTTTTTTTTTAAATGCAAACAGCTTTGTTGTTCAGCCTCTGTGCTGGGTTGACCTGGCTGGCTGTCAGGTGCCCTCCCCCTCCTCAGCAGGACTAAGGGAGGAAAAAGGAAAAAAGAAAAAAAAAGAAAGGAAAAAAGATAGAAAAGCTTGTGAGTTGAAATATGGGCATGGAGTTTGCTTGCCAGTTACTACTGAGGGCAAAGCAGACTTGACTTGAGGAAAAGTATTTTCATTAGCAGTAAAACAAATTAAGAGTTGGATAGTGAGAAACAAAACTTAGAACACCTCTCTATACCTTACTCCTTCTTGCTGGACTCATCTTTTACTGCACTTCTTTCTTCCTGACTGCACTACCCTTTGAACAGTGCAGGGTGATGGGGATGGGGATGTGATCAGTTCACAGCAGCTCCTCTCTGTTGCTCCTTCTTTCCTTACTATAGTTTCCTGCTCCAGCAGGCATTTTTTTCCATGGGATGCAGTCCTTCAGGGCATATACATTATGTTCCCTGTGGGGAGTCTTTACGCAGGGGGACCGCATCTTCTACCAGTCTTCTGCATGGACTGCAGGGGAGCTTCCACTTGGTGTTTAGAGCACCTCCAGCCCTCCTTCTGCACTGACCTTGGTGTCCATAAGGCTGTTTCTCTCTCATTTTTCACTCCTTTGTGTGCCTTGCAGTTTGTCCTCTCTTAAGTGTGTTTCCCAGGTTCTGGGCTGAGCAATGCCCAGTGCAGGTCAGCCTGGCCAATCCTTGCAGAGGAGCTCAGCAGCCCCCTGCCAGCTCCTGGGTACTTGTACTCCAGGCCAACATACTTTTTTGCTCTAGGGATTGCTTGTGTGTGTAGAGGACATAAATGTTACATGGATTTAAGCCCTGACAGCTTGTTCTACTGTGATGTGGGTCCACTGCAGATTTTCCTCATAATAAGTACAGGGGAAAAAAACAAAAAAAAAAACTTTTCTGGACATGCAGTCTGCTGGCGTACCAGGTAATGATAGCTGTGCACCTTCGAGGTAGATGAGAGCTCTCCTGGCAATTGCATCTTTTTTACATTTCATTGGCAAGTGGTATTCTTTTTAATGTATGCTTTCCAAGAAGCCTCAGCTGTGGTGCACAGATGAAACCCAATGTTACCCTCCAAAAGAGACCCAAATGTTTGCAAATTACAGTGTAAATATTAAATAAATGCAGAGACATACATAACTCCTAAACTTTTATTGCAGACCACTTTCAAGATTGCAAGTAAAGCAGACATCTTGAGTAGGAGCTGAACAATACATGAATAGAAATGTAGGGAGTGTGAGTCCCAGGGCAGTGTCTTTAAGCAGTGCCTGAGTCAGGTGTGTCCAGATGAAGTAAAGCAGGAATCGCCTTTATGGCTTCAGGTATAGCTCATGTGCAGCACAAAACAGAAATCATATTTTATGTTGCTGCTTTTGTAGGCTCTTAATTTTGATGTAGAGTATATAGGAAGGTTGAGTGTGCATGTGGAATGCTTTTTATGTCCACTTTTGAGTGGCTGACTTCCTGTTTAAAAGCAACTTTGGGTTGAGAGAAACTGAATTTGTAAGCAGACTGCACTCGTATGGTGTATCTTGATAGTAAAGTTTTTAGGGGTTTGTCTTTTAATATGTTATGGAAATTTGAAGATCAGTGGGAATGAAAAAGCCTGTATATTTAGATTGTCTTTAAATAGGGTTGTTTTTTCGTTATGAGAAAAGCTAGCTTTTCTTGACAGGCGTGTGCAGCCAACCCTTAACAAGTGCATGAGCTTAAAACTGTTATCTGAAAAATTCCAGATAGTAAAAAAAAAAAAAAAAAAAAAAAAAAGTTTTAAATATAAATAATTAAAATACTATTTGTTAAAATATTTATATTTATAAATATAAAAATAGTTTTGAAAAAAAATAGATTGGAAAATAATTCAAAATATTATTCAACAAATACGTTAATACTGGTGGAAGAAAAATTTAGCTGATTGCTTAGTGTTTTCATGTACCTTCCTCAATAGTATATGATTCTAAAAAACAACAAAAACTGAACCTTTTTAGAGAGGGAAACAGACTTGTGTTAGATATTTGGCAGTCTTCGAGATAGTGGTGATCAGCTGCTAAGCAGGTGTACTGTTATGCTGTACTGTGTTTAATCATTGTATTATCATTTTTCATGGCCTCAAATGAAGTAGCCTGCAGGAGCAGTAGGACTGGTTTACATCCAAGGATATACAGGACAAGCAGATGCTTTCCAGTGCTCTTGCTGGTGTCTTGTGGCATGCCTTACACCTTCTCCCTGCCCTCTCTCTGGTCCCTATTGCGGTGTGCACAATATTATGAGCTCTGAAGCTGGCCCTGTCCAGGGCGATACGGGATGAGTCAGGCCACAGTGACAGAACTTCTGTATTCATATGATAGTGTTGTCCTAGCAAATATTCTTGAACGTTATGCACAGCAGTCTTCGCTGGCAAATAATTAGCTATTGTTTTGACTTTGTTAAAGCACTCTTTATCTTTAAGATGGGAGACATTTGGCTAGCCTAACAAAATGCACTGTAGCTATTCAAAATAAAAGGCAAGTGTATTCATTTGTGCACACAAATTGTTGGCATCCAGAGAATCTTAGGAAAATAAATATTCTTCAGCAGATCTGTAGTTTAGCATGCAGTCCTTCCTTGTCCATGTATCCCAATTCAATTACAAATTGGATATTGCAATATGAATAAATTCTTCATAACGTAGTCCACAGGAGCACATCAGAGTTGTAGCTAGTGTTGGTAGAAGTTCTTGTAAAATGGCTCAGCCTAGAAAGCAATGGGTTTTGAGGGAAAAGATTTACTGTTTTAGCAGTAACTCATGAAATCTTTTGAAACAACTAGATCATCCGAACGACTTGTTTTATTATTGATTGCTTTACAGTGGAAAAATACTCTATTTTTCCCTCCTTCCCTATGTAGTATAGCCTGGCAGCTGGAGTTCTTTATCTTCTAATGCTCCCTTACTGATCCCAAATTACACTGTGCATTTGTAGGGCTGAAGGGTTGTAGTTGGCCTTCATTGCTGTTCCTTTCTTTCTGTAGCAGTATAAAGACTTCAGGAATAAAAAAGAAGCATTGTAACATGAATAGAAGAAGTAGAACAATGCAACTCTGATTATAGACAACGGTAGAGCTTCTGAGCTTTTATTTATTTAGCCTTTGGTGAGTTGTTATTTTTTTTATTGTACGCTTATCTACTTATCTCTGCAGGACTACGGAGAAGCCTCTTGCATATGGAAGACTGTAATTAAATGCATCAAAATTCAAACTGGTGTCACATCTTGAGAAGGCAGTACTTAGTTGCACTAATTATTTTGAGAGCAAAATTCTTGCTTTATATTCCTTTTCTTGAATCTTAGAGGTCTCCTCTTTGACGTCCTGGTGATCCTTACTTTTCAGTCTTTTCATTCACTCTGTTTTTCACTTGTCATCTAAAACATTTGGGAGTTGTTTATCTGAATAAACAGAAGTTTGCAGAAGTGTTCTACTGCAGCCAGTCATGCCAGTCCATAGCTGAGCTGTGTAATTTTGAGGGGGAATGATAGCAGCATTTAATAACGTAACTGTACAACAAGGGGTAGTCTGTATTGCTTCTGATCACTTGATTTACAATTCAGGAGAGAATTTTAGTTTGGAAACATTATGAACAGTGATGATGTTTCTTGAGCTGTTTGAGCAAATAGCAGGTGGGTCACTATTCAAAGGGCCATTGGTCCTGCTCTGCCAACTCACAGTCTGAATGTGTAGTTGCAGGAATTCCTTCCTAGCTGCTTTTAGGTGATAAGCTTCATGAGTATCTGGGTCTTTTAAACGATTCTGCTCCAGCCCCAGGCTGGTCGTATCTGTCAGCAGAGGAAATATGAGCAGCATACTGCAGCCTGCTCTGTGATGTTTCAGACAGCTGTGTGCAAGAGTTCACGTGCTCATTATGACTGTTCAACAGCTTTGCTTGTGTGCTATGGTTAACAAAATAGTTCAACTTTCAAGAGTACCTTAGCAAAGCAGTAGTGTGGAAAATCAAAAGTGGTGGGTGGCACTCAATTATGGATCTTCAGATGTGAAGATCCGCTTTGTGGTATGCTAGTTATATTGTGTTGCAGGCAAACTGTGTGTAGGCTTGTTTTTTAACAAAAGAACAAAATCATGAAAACAAATAATGAACAAAAAACTCCAAACATGTTTGATTATGTGATTGCTTTTTGGACTGTTTTCTGAAGTAACAAACAGCTGAAGAAAAATCTTAGGCTGTTTAGTTTTAAGGCATTCAAAGCTTTCAGCTGTATTCGTACTATAATACTTAAGGTAATGTGATAAAGTGGAACAATTCAAGAGAGCTGTGTGGGTGAAAAATGGAATCTAACTAAATTTTAGTCTTGGTAACACTGCTAAGTGTCATAAATCCTTGGCAATCACCAAGTAGCCAGATATTCTTACTGCTGTGCTTTGTAGTTTGTCATAGGTTAGATGCATCATTTTGTTGGGACTTTGAAATTTGAAAATCTTAAATGTCTGTGAAGTTAATTTGTTACAGTAGCTTTCTCATTCAGAGAAGTGTAAATACGTGTTAAATGGAAGCAGTTGAATAGAAAGTCTATCTTTTCCTCATTCGAAAGCCACATAGAAGTGATTCTCCTTTGGTAAAGAGCCTATCCTTTTGTGTGCTGCTGAGATTGTATGCCTGCTTTTTCCATGTCCTCTCCCTCTCTTATTTGCCCCTTCACCTCTGTATGAATAAACATTAATCCAAACCCTTGACGGCCTGCTCAAATGTGATCTGGCTTTGCTTCATCACTGCTGTTAGTTTCTCAGGAGTGCACCCATGGTCATGTCTGATAGGCCTGGCCTTTAGCTCCACGAAGGTGTGCAACTCCTGTTGTTTTAGCAATGCTTATTCCATGCATTTCTGAAGGGAAGTTTTCTGCAGATATATATATATATTTTTCCCCTGGTATTATTTGTTTGTAGTAAGAAATTATATTTGTTGCTACTTGCAGATAATGTTTTTTTTTTTTTTGGGGGGGGGAGGGTGGAGTGAGGGTGGTGATGGTATGAAAGATTCTGAAGAAATTCTTCCTTGCATTCTGTGGGTCAGCAGTGGTGATGCAGTCTTGGCTTCTTTTCAGGTTTTAAGTACTGATCTTGTTTTTAATCCAGTGTTACAGTGGAAAAACATAAATAATTTTATTGATTAAAATATCTCAGGTGAAACACTCTGAATTTCAAGATAAAGTTTTGAATTGAGCAAATTACCATTTTATGTTGCATCGTTGTCAGCTACAGAAGTTGCATTGTGTATTTGTTTTCTACTCTGGTGTAGAGCCTCCCTTTCTCCCTGGCAGTAAGAGTTAATCTACCGTGAAGTTGTGTTCTTCCCCTCAAAATAAATGAATGAAGCCAGAAAAAAGCTCTTTTTCCTTGACATGGGTTTGGCTGTATAAGATATTTGTAATAACTGATGTCCACGTGTGTTTTCCATAAACCAAACTAATGTATTGGTGCTACCAAAACTTAGCCATGTATGTCAGTGCTTAGGTGCTGGCTTATGCCCATTGGTGGTTTAAAAAGTGTTTCTTCCTATGTTTACAGCTAGTTCTCATTACAGAGGTCATTTGAAGGTAGAAGTTCTTGTAGAAGTAATTCCTTCTTTAGGAAAATTTCTAGGTAGAGTTAGAACATATGTTTTTAGAAGGTCTTGACTGCTATTACCAAAGTAGTCTCATAATTTGGCAGTTTGAACATTGAAATTGGTGCAATGGCACTGTTTATTCTACTTGCATATCTTCAAACCATGTGCTCTGATTCACTATTCCTCTTGAATTTGGGCGAGATGCTCAAGGGACTACTGTGCTCCTGGAAGCGCTCTGCTGCCTTCAGCTTGGTGTGATCCCTGTGGTAGTATCCACAGGTTGATGCCATATGCTTGCTCTTCCATAATTAAAACTTCAGCAGTGCTTCCTCTAATATGCCTTACTTCTCAGTGGTTTGCATTTCTTTATCCATAAATTATAACCACCATTCTGTGGACTCTTAATTCCACAAGCTTATCTCCCAGCTTTTTAAGCTCATTTGTATTGGTGTCCTCATTTGTCTTGCTTTCACTGGTCTTTACTGTCATTAATTTTGGTACTCAGGCTGCAAGCTTCAGCCTTGCTGAGGCGAGGGAACCCTGTGCTGCAGTAATCTTTGTCAATGGGTGAAGGAGAGAGCTGGGGATGCAGATCTCTGGAGCTGGGTCTGCTTGGCAGTTGTCTCTAGGTGAAGTCTGAATCCTGAGCCTGGATGGTACAGGTCTGCTTAACAGCCATGAAGGTGTGCAAAACCCTTCTGGAAAATGCACCCAGAAGAGGGTTATGCCTGTAAGCATAACTGGTCTATTGGAGTTGTTGCTGGAGGCAGTAGTAATAATCTGATTTGTAATTGCCTGCTCTCATTAGGTGAGTTTGCTTTCCGTGTAGTCTGTTTCTAGGTAGGTGAAACATCTATTTCAAATTTTATGTGCTCTAACAAAACCTTTCGATGACAGTGCTCAAAATCCACATTATTACAGGTTTCAACACAGTCCTAAAAGTTGGCCATTAAAATAATAAAGGCACAGAGTTTAGGACTAAGTACACATAATCCTTTACTTAAACAGCTGGCTACTAGTTTCTTGGCTCAGGTTCTACCAAAGCCTGACAAACTTTGAGCTTAGGTTGCTCAGTTCATGTGTTCCTGAGTCTTCTCCAGTTTTAGGTACCCTATTTGGAGTGGTATGTCCTGCAGGAACTTTCTGAAATGAAATGAGAAATTTCACGTGGGGTCACACTGATGATCACTGCTTTGTTTGTATAAGTGCTATTATGCATTCCGATATTCATCCTGTAATTGTTAAACAATTCATGTACTTCCAAAGCAGTTAATCAGGGAGGGGCTCAACTTAGGGGGGTAATTAATAACTAAGCTAGGTGTGGAAACCAGAGTGCAATTGGATGCAGAACTAAAAGTTCCTCAACCTTCTGCTGAGCTGATCAAACAACAGATTTGCCAGAAGCCATAAGAAAGGACCATTCATAATTGTGCACTCTACTTCATCTTCTGTTCTTTCCTCATTAAGACGTCTCACTAAATATGTAAATTGGATGAGACACCTTTAACTGAGGTGCTTCTTTTTTTCTGAAGCAAGAATAGTAACTTCCCAAGCAAACCGTTGAAAGCTCTGCTTTAGATCATGTTTTCTGCACAAAGATTTCCTAATCCTCATTGACGCAATATCGCTTTTTCTTTGTTAAGCAAAAGAAAGTAGTTTAGAAATGAAATAATTTATCTCAAAACACAGACATGCTTTTTTGCTTCTTCTTTCTCACTAGTAGTGGTAACAGAACAGAACACTGCATCCATTTTTTATAGATAATGTAAGTATAGGAACGGCTCTACTTATGGTCCTGGTTTCTGTAGTGAACTTGCTGCAGTATTTTAGGAGCAGATATGAGGGAATACTTGGTGTGGCTTGCTCTGACATACTTTGGATTTTGATTCTTCACTCACCCTATTCATTCTTTTTATTTGTTTCTCCTTTAAGTTTAGAGCACCACTAGGGCAAATAGATTTTATGGGCTTCCTCTAAGCCTTCTACATTTCAGGTTTCCTCTTAGTAATTACAAAGGTTAATAGGCTGAGGTAAATAATTTACAGGCATCAGCATGATTCTGTTCCTTGACAAAATAATGGAATAGCTAATGAAGCTCAGGCTTAAAAGATCTGAAGGCAAGTAGAGGAAGAAAGTATAAATTGTTTTATTTTTTGCAACATCGAAGTTCAACTTTGTTGCTGATGTCAGTGTGGAGCAGGTTGAGTTAAGGAATACATTATATTTGGAGATTGTTTCCTCTCTGTATTCTGTCTTCAAACATTACTTGCACTGAGGATTAGTAGGAGTAATAGGGGTTGGTGCAAGTCCAGGTTGTGAAGCTACGGATAAATTGTTACAAGCTAAATGCAGAAGAATGTAGAATCTTTCACTTACTCCTGCAGTTTAATGACACTGTAAAGGAGCAGCTTTCCAGCAAGTAGCTTGATGGGCTTTAAGGTAGATGCTGGCAGGTTTATGGAAGAAGGTTGTGCAGCATGCTTGGCAGTAGCAGAAGCAATTCTCAGTCACTGGGGAGCTTTATTTCTTGCTTTCTTTTCATTCTTTACCACAAACACATTGTGTGTTCGTGGACATGTTCCCCTCTTCTCAGCACTGGTGAGACCACACCTACAGTGCTAAGTCCAGTTCTGGACTCCCCAGTATAAAAGAGGTATGGATATACTGGAGAGAATCCAGCAAGGGACCCCAGAGCTGATGAAGTGACTGCAACATCTCTTCTGTTGGCTTTTTTCCCTGTTTGAAATGTGTAGATGTCTTTTCTGTTGCCTGGTGTGTGTGTGTGTATGTGCTGCCAGAACCTGGTGTGTGGAAAAAGTGGCTCGGTACTTGCAGAGAGAGCAGGAAAAGCTGTTTGACCTAGAGAGGTTTAGAACAGGAATGATGAAGGGCTGTGGTGGTAGGAGATTTTGGTAGGGAGAGATGGGTGGAAAAGCCTGGGAAAATAATTGATTACTCTGAAGAGAAGGGTGTGACAAGACAGAATAGAAAAGGAGAGGAATTGGAAATTGCAGCCTTTGAGATCAGAAAAAGGATAGGAAAATGTCTGGTTTAAGAGCACTGGGTTAAAAGACTCTTCACTTGGAGAGAATAGAAGGTCCCCTGTTTTAAACAAGAATTTCGCAGAGTGCTTTTGTCCTTACCTGCCTGTAAAAGAAAAGAACATAATCTGTCCAGCTGTTTTTTTGTGGGTTTTTTTTTTTTTTTTTGTCATCTGAAGCTTACAGCAAGTCAGCCTTCTTGGCTTGGCACAGATGATATGGGTCCAGGGCAGAGCTCCAGGACTGTGAAGAGCAATACATGGAGTATATTGCAACTCTGATAATATTTCTGAGAAGTTGTCTATGGGATATTTCTGTAATTCCTGCTGCCACATCAGAGCAGTTTTTTTTTTTCCCCCAGTCAATTATTAAAAAAAGTTTTGAAAAAAATTGTTATTATGTGCAAGATTGTTATTCTATTCTAAGGAAGCTTGTCATAGGGTATGACATAAATGGAAAATGACATTAAGTCTTTTGTACCATGACCATTGTTTCCTGAAGAAGTTAAAAAAGGTTGTTTGGTATGTCGATCCATTCTGAAACTGCTGTAAGTAGCAGAGAGATCTGCATGTATACAGTTTACGGCTTGGTTTCCTCCTCTGCCCTGGCAGTATTGTTTGACTGGATTTGTGTAGGGTATTTAACATCAGTCATGTGTCCACTGCCTTCTGGTATGCAGATGGATCTTTTGTGGGAATGGCTCCTGTGTTATGCGGGAGATTGCACTAGATGTTCACAATGATCCTTATGACCTTATATCCTGTGAATCACCTCCGCAAATGCAAGTGAACCTAATAATAGTTCTAATTTGGACAGAGAAGAAAGAGCAGATGGCTAACATGAACTTGTAGAAAGCAATTCTATTTTCTCTGTAACCACTCAGAAATGCGAAGACCTAATTCGTGTTCATAATAAAATGAGCTGCATTAAATGTAGTTTGTATTCACTGCCTTTTTATTTATGCCTTTTGATTTACTGCATCTCTTTCAGTGCCGTCCTGTTTGCTTAGAAGTATCTCAGTTGTCAGATTTTGGTCAGGAGTTATCCCCCTTTCTCTCTTCTTTCATGTGCCAGCCGTGCTGGCCAGGATCATATAATCATAGAATGGCTCAAGTTGGAAGGGACCCCAAGGGTCATCAAGTTCCAGCAGCCCTACCACAGGTAGGGTTGCCAACCGCTAGATCAAGTACTTGATCAGATGGCCCAGGGCCCCATCCAACCTGCCCTTAAATACCTCCACGGATGGGACATCCGCAGCCTGTTCCAGCACCTCACCGCTCTTAGTAAAAAAAACAAACTGCCCCCTGCCGTCTCATCTGAATCTCCTCTCATTCAGTTTAAAACCACTCCCACTTGCCCTATCACTGTCTACTCTCATAAAAAGTTGATTTCCCTCATGTTCATAAACTCCCTTTAAATATTGGAAGGCTGCAGTGTGGTCTCCCCTCAACCTTCTTTTTAACATGCTGAACAAGCTGAGTTCCTTCAGCCTGATTTCCAGGAGAGATGGTTCGGCCCTTGGATCATCTTTGTGCCTCTCCTCTGGACCCTTCCAAAAGCTCCACATATTTCCTGTGTTGGGAGCCTCCAGACCTGGATGCAGTACTCCAGATAGGGCCTCATGAAGGCTGAGTAGAGGGGAACAGTCACCTCCCTCTCCCTGTTGTCTACTTCTAATGGAATTTCTAATGGCTTTCTGGGTTCCAAGTGCTCACTGCTGGCTCATCTTAAGTTTTTCATCAACTGGGACACACCTAAGTCCTTCTCAGCATGGCTACTGTCAGGGAGTTATTTTTCCCAGTTTGTATACATACCTGGCGTTACCTCGACCCAAGTGCATAACTTTGCACTTTGCTTTGTTGAACCTCATAAGGTTCACAGAGGCCAACCTTTTGAGCTTATCACGGTCCCTTTGGATGACATCCCTTTCTTCTGCTGTATCTACCACACTGTTCAGCTTGGTATTGTGAGCGAACTTGCTGAGGGTGTACTCAACCCCTTCATCTATTTCATTGCTGAAGATATGAAGGAGTACTGGACCCAAGGTGGACCCCTGCGGGGCACCAATTATTACCAGACATGGAACCACTGACTACAACCTCCTGCCTGCTACCTTCCAACCAGTTGCTTATCTGCCAAATATTTCACCTTCACATCCAAATCTCACCAAGTTAGAGATAAGGATGTGGTTAGGGACCATATCAAAGGCCTTGCAGATGTCCAGGTAGATGGCATCAGTTGCCTTCTGTGCCATCAGTTTGAATCTTGAAGAGATAAGAGGAACTTCGTCTTTCTGTCTCTATGGGTAAAGCTTGTCCTAAGATACCTATGGGGCACATATTAACCAAGGCAATTACTCTCATTATTAAGATTTTTGGGATACCTTTATTTTAGTCTTTTTTTTTTCCCTGCAGCGCTTTTTGCTGGTAGCTGAAACCCTTTGCACTGATATGTGATTCACTCTAGCAAATTGCCAGGAGAAAATTTAGTGACCTTGTTTGAAAATGTTAAGTTTGTAGTGGAAACTTTTATAGCTTCTAATTCAGATGTATGATCACTGGCAGTTTGTGAAATTTGTATCATACCCAAAGACATTGCAGTACAGTCCTCCCCTGGGAGCTGGTGATGGTTATCTTGACTGAAAGTTATGGATCTGTTGGACTGAAATGGGGAGCCTGCTATTGGAGAGCTCTGCCTAAATGATCAGGAATTTTCTTTTGTGAGCAATGTTTGCTGTCACCGAAGTGTCTCCGTTTTCTCAGTTGTAGCTGGCTTACCACAGTCAGCATGTGTGACTTGCCAAAGCTGTGGCAGCTTGGGGCTGATCCTTGAGGCCTGGTTTGGAAGGGAGTAGGCCTAAAATGTGTGCCTTCCACTCTCCAGCCCTTTCCACCTACACCCTGCCCTCCTGTCACTCTCTTTTGTCCCAGTGAGAATGGGGAGCTGTCATGCGTGCTCCAGAACAGCCCTATGTAAGTACTGGGGATGCTTTGCCTGGGACCCTTGGTTCTTCAGTATCATCACATGGAAGCAGTCAGGTGGCTGGCTGGTGAGCGTGGGAGTTAGAAAAGGCCTGTGGTGTGGTGTTGCAGCATTATTTCTGTCTGAGAGCTTTGTGCTCCCTTTAAATACCATTCCAATGTGCTGAGACCATCAGTGTGGAGTGTTGGATTGTTTTTGCTGGGAGGTATGGGAACAGCTATTTTAATATTGCTTCAGCTGTGAGGATTCCTTCTTCTTAGTTATCAGTTGCTGGGGAATTTTTTTTATTGTGAAGTAAATCCAATTTAGCTTATACTCACAGCACACTTGAGTGAAAACCACAGGGGTTCCTCATTACTACTCTGTGGTGCTTTGTTTCAGATGGTGTTTGGGAAACACCAGGGAGTGAGGTGTGAGGTTATTTTGATCTGTTTTTCTTTTACTAGTGCTTATTTCATAGTTTGGTCTATACAGAGAATTTATGATTTGGGCAACTGCGTTTTGTTGCTGTAGGCAGGTGCCATTACTCTCTTCTGTTAGAGGAACCCTTGCTAAAACTGGGTTCTTGCCCAACTGCTGACATTCAACGTGAGAGAAGGAATGAAGGAAACCACTGTGCTGGCCACTGATTGTGGGGCTGAAGATGTGATGGAAAGGCAGAAGCTTACAGAGTGAATACTTCATTTTTGCAGCCATTTATTTTCTTACAGTGGTGCAACAGAAGGGGATCCGCACAACAACCCTAATTTTTTTTTATTTTTTAATTAAAAAAAAAAAAAACACAAAAAACAAATCAGACCATCAACAACATAAGAAAGAGCTGCTAATTAAGCTTAGTCTGTGTTAATGAAGTCAGGGCCCAGTATACACTGATGAGTGTTAAAGAAGCCATGTGGTTGTGAACTCCAGTGCTTTGTAGTTTGCTCAGCTTTTCATCTCTTGCTAGTGGGGATGAAAACCACTCTGGTTTCCAGCTTCACATTTCAGTGTTTATTTTTGTGTCTTTAAATGTGAGTTAGTCTGAGTTGATATGATGAAAGAATGGTTACTTTCAAGATTGTTTTTCAGTCCAAAAAATCCTGTGCGCAAGAATAGAAGCACCTATTCCCTCTGCTAATGTGAGGCTGTCAAGATGTGCTAGTCCTGGGTGGGGCAGTGCCTGGGATAGATACTCTTGCCTGCCTAGAGGCGTAGGCAAAGGGATGTTTCTAACTTTGTTACATTCCTAGTGCCTTAATGGAAACCCACAGGCTAATTCCTTCTTTTATTTCTAAATTCCTTCACTGCACTTAAGTGAGAACTTAAATAAAGAGGCGAGAAAGGCAAACTTAAGTCTTAAAATGTGAGCTGACTACTGGCAGCTTGTGTTGAACTGATTAGTAAGTAAAATGCTGAATTTCTCCTGTTTGTCTGTTTGCTTCTCCAGGGCACTTCCATTCTAGTGCTGCTCTGCCAGCTACTTTGGGTGTGATAACTTTTGTCTTTCAAAAACTGAATAGCGCAGTTCTGTCATGTAAGCATGTAATGCGTTTTGGGGAAATAAGGGAGGTGGCTCTCAGTATGAAGCTGAGGTTAAATAAAGGGCAAACAGCAATCCAGTGACGTTTTTGTTTTTTACCTCCCTATTTTTAGTTCATTTGGATTCCTTTTTGCTCCTGAACATGGTTGTAAGGTAATAGTTTGAACCTGAACTGTACTTCCAAAGTGTCTCGGTAGAATCAAGGTACAATGCTTAGAGCGGAGGAGGTACATAAGACTGTAAACATGACTTCAGCTGGTGATCAACTGCCAGTTCTCATGAGCCATTTGTTTTGGGAGTACCCCAGTTGTGTAGATGTGCATGTCCTATAACAGAAGCCAACATTCAGATAGGAGGCTTTTCCCTTCTGTTGTCATCACAAGAGTTTAATTGTGTGTGTGTTGGTTTCTTTTTACTTCCTCTTAAAGGAACAAGTTGTTCTGACATCAGCTGTTAAAAGCCCATTAAGTGACTGGAGGGCATGCAGAGCCATATTTTTCAGAGGAAACAATCGGTATGATGGTGAAGTAAAAGTTGGCCCACGCTCTGTCCTTTGCTGCTATGCAGTTCTATTCAGTGTGAGGGTGTATGGCAGTGTGAAAGGAAACAAGTGTTTTAGCAACTTGGTAAATTTGTTTCGCACTCAGCTACAACTCACTGACATTTTTAATGTCTCGTGTGAAAACTGGTGTGTAGTACCATGTGTTTCAGTGACTGGTAATATAGCTTTTTGGCTGAATGTTGCTTATTTGTTATCTGAATCATAATGTTGGCCTTCAGGGATTAACTTTACGGACTCATAGGAATCTAAAGAAAATCAATTTGAGGGATAAAATAACTTGTCGCTGCTGTTAACAAAGCAGCAGTATTTTGGTTGCAGATTGTTTTCCAGTGATTTATAGCAGAAGGCTTGACATCACCCTAGATATAATGGCCAATTACAAAAATCCTAGTTTTAGAGGCTTTTATAAAGCAAATATGGAAGTGTAGTCTAAGTGGGAAGGCATCTCCAGTTGGTTTTATTGCTGAGCAGAATGCTTTGGAGAGACAAAAGTAGTGAGGACTCTCGTTCTTTGCTCAACTAGAAAGGACACTCTGAGAGATGAGGTTTATGAATCTGTATCACTTCTGCCTCTGTTGCAGATCAAGTTACTTTGTGTCATTGGGATTTTTGTTTGTTTCTCTCTCTTTCCCTGGGAAACTTTTTTTGAAATGAGAGAAAAGGGGCTGGATTTTTAGTAGATGTCCCATATGCTACTGCAATGCACAGTATAAGCACTAAAATTGAAGAGAGCCTTAAGTTTGTAAGCCAGGGCTGGGGGACTGGTACTGCAGCAGTGTGGCCTGACCAGCTGGATCTGGTATAATGCTGGAGAGTGGAAGAGTCTGTGTGTATGTTCTGGGAGGAGGGTTCACTCGGAGAAAGACAGAAGTTACTGAATGATATTTAAAAAGAGATTGAATTTTAAAGCTCAATGTATTCAGTACAGATAGTACTTGCAGTTAGTGTGAATGGGAAGCTTTATCAGTAGATGAATAGAATTTTGGATTGGATCTTGTACAAGGCTAACTTTCTGGTCTACCAATATCAATACAGTCTGTTTCCATCTCAAAGGAAAAGAAAAAAGCCTACAAAGTGGGGAAAAAAAGTCAAAATATTTGGTATATCTCAAGTTTGAATCTTGATTCTAACAGTCTCTTATGAGGTGAGTGCTTGGCATGGAACATCTCTATAATTACAGCTGACTCCCAGATGACATCCTTAAAAAGGAGACATCTCCCTGCTAAGCTGCAGGCTGCAGCTCCTCCCTGTGCTTTAACCTGTAGATTCTCTCCTGTCCTTCCTCCTCATCTTGCTGGGTCCCGGGCTGAGGTATGCTGATCCTGCACCAGTAGATGCCTGCCTGGCTGCCCAACCCTTTCACACATGGGTTAGTGACAGTTCACTCACCTTGTTTGTGATTCAGCTGCAAAACCAAGCTGGGGGTAGGTAGGCAGGCACGTGAGTGCTTCTAGGGCTGTCCTGGCACATTTGTTGCACTGTTGAAGGAGGCTATTAGCTGCATCACAAACTTCACTAAAGACCTCGGTGGCTTATGGAGTAATGCATCAGGGCTAAGAAGTGGTGACAAAGTGTTGATGAAAAGACTGTGGTTTTGTAAGCTGCTGCTCTTCACCAGCTGGGAAGCTTGTGATTTTGATATGTATGTCATTGTCCATCCCAGTGCTGGCGAGTGCTGTGAAGCTGAGCTTAAAAAGGAGGCACAGTGGTTTCTGTCAGAGCTGAAACTATACCAAAGCTTTGTGTAGGCTTCAACAGATAAAGATACCTCTGCTATTGAGTTTGGGTGCTGTTTAGTATTACCTGTTTTTAACAAGCTAAGATGAAGAGCAATACATTCTCACTCATGGCTTTCTTATTGTCTCTCTCCAGATGAACACAATGATGTACAGAAAAAGACGTTTACAAAATGGATAAATGCTCGGTTTTCCAAGGTAACATCAGTTTGAAAATACTTCTTTATTCTATTTGATTCATTGCTTAGAATGCTATTGGTTAAGAATACTTTGCACTTTTGTAGAATGTGTCTAGTAAAACGTGTCAAAATATTTAATGAAAGCGTACATCTGCTAGACAAATCAGTGTTTATTTCTTCATTTTCACCACATACATAAGCATTTCCCACAAAACAAAAATACTGCATGCCTTGTTTAAAAGCTCACTATGACAGATTCTATTTGTTGTTGTTAAAATACACTGTTGTCTGCATAGTGGTGTCTGGTCTTTAGTCATCTTTAAACAGTTTATTTTTGCATGCAGCTTTCTGAGTGTATTAAAGTAGATTCTGAGCAGCAGTCATCGTGTTTACTCTGTGCTGCTGAGTCAGCTTTGCTCATCTAAAATGCTCTGCAAACCTCCAGCTGAGGCCACCTGGTGTTGCCACTTTAAGTATTGACTGTGAAATTCTGTATAATTCCTTGCTCTTTCTGAATTTTCTCTGGCTCTTATGCTGTACATTTCTTGTTTTAATTCTCTGTATTGACTTGAGAGTTCCTGAGGTTCTTGTTTTATATTTTGGGATGAGAAGGGAAGTGGTAGTTGCTTTAGGATGCTATTTAAAGCCCACTTTTTATGCCATTCTGCTAATAGTGAAAAATGACGCATTGCCCAGGAGTGCTGTGCCTGTGGGAAGTTGCCCTGGTTTACAGTTTGGGTGTGCAGAGGAGCCTGGGTTATGATCAGAGAAGAACCATGGTTTTTTTTTTTTTCCCATTTTTCTTCTCTCTAGCCAGTATGGTGCTGGGTGGAATAAGGATAACTGCTAGTTATCCTGCTTTGAAAAGGGCCTCATGTGAAATCCCAAAAGTCAATGCATGAGTAGAAGGAATGTTTTGGTGCCTTTGAAATACAGCAGTGTGACAGTGCTATGGCAGTGAATGGTTGCCTCTGATATCAGAGCTATGGTCAGCTAAAAGAATGTTTTACCTTCCTTCCGAGCTTCCTATGCAATCAGACACCGGGCAGTGCAAAGTTTCTGCCCTCAGCTGATTCCTTTTGGCCTAGGTTAGTTTTGGCTGGAAGCTGATATCCTGTACTCTTTATCCAAGGCATGCATGTCTAGCTTCCTCTTTAGGGGAGCAGTCTGTACACATAACTGATTGTTCTTGATTCTGCCTTTACTGCTGAAGCAGAAGGGCATTTCTGGGGGAGCAGTTGGGTAGGGCAGGATTGTGTAAGGTGTGAAAACTTGGTAGGAAAAGAAGGCCTATTTTTAGAGGCTTACCTTGTCATAACGATGGCATGGTCTTAGAAATGATGGTGATGACAAGGAGGTGTTATTTGGCTTGTTGGTAGAGATTATGGACACAGCATTCTATGGAAATAAATACAATTGTTTCCAGTCTTTATATACCCATGAATATATTATATGAAAAGGCTTTTCCATTTATGTTATGTATTCATACAAATCCTGCTTGCTCTCTGGCAGGAAATTCTAGGTGTCATGGTCAGATACTAGTTGTGTTTGAAATAACTTGGTAACTTAATGGCCCATTAAAATATCCCTAGCTATGCAAGCCATGTTAATAATTAAAGAGATTTATATTTAAGGACATACTCCAGACTAGCACACATCTAATTCAAACTTGAGCATGTCCACTTTGCCATGTCAGGATCCGGACTTAGGAAGATTCACAAAGTGCTGTATTCAGATTGCAAGGAAATTGCAGATGTGAAACAGAAATCTCCTCAAAGAGCCTAGTTTCAACTGTACTTTGAAAATGGACAGAGATTGATCACATTGTTACTGAAGCTTTTTGCATTGTTTATAATTTCTTTAAAGTGAACTAGGCTGAGTGAGCTGCTTTGTAGGACTGAGAGATTTTTGGAGGCTGGGTGAATGTATTTGACTTGCGTGTCAGGAAATGAAACATTGACTGAGAAATATATGCTATTGCAAAGTTCACTCTAAGAATGTTAACTGTCCTTCCACATTAACTATATTATAGTGCCCCTTCATCTAGATGTGTAAATAAAAACAAGTAACTGAGGCTCTGCAGCCTGTTTTTATAACTGGGATTTTTGTATGCCATTGTGTAAAGTACTCAAGATTGCTAAACTTGATTAAAGCAATTCAGTATAGATTTAGGAAGGATCTAGAAAGGGAGACATATCTCTCCCTTTTTCTCATCAGAGGATAGGTAGGTGAAGGAGACACATAAGGCTCAACCGTGCTATAAGACACTGATAGCTGCTTTGGGCACCTATCCCACAAAATGCAAGTTCTTGCTCTATTTTAGAGTACACTGACTTGTTTTGTGCCCATTTAGATCTTAAATGCTTCTTACTTGAAATTTCTTTTGTAATGAAGGGACAGGTAATTTAAAGCAGATAGAGAATTAAAGACAATGAATGTGCTCAGCCAAACCTCAGTGCTTGCTGTAGGAATCTGCACTTCAGAAGAGCAATGTAATAGAACTCACAAGCTTGTGATAGTTACGTAGCATGAATATTTTGTATAATTTTAAACAAAATTAGCTGTTTTGTAAATTATAGTTACTATAAAATTGTTAGATAATCTATTTCACAAAGCTTTAACCAATACAGATTTGATTTTGAAAGAAATGTTTACGTAGAAACAGAGTGGCTTGGGTTGGAAGAGACCCCAAGGTTCATCAAGTTCCAGCGCCTCTACTGGAGGCAGGGTTGCCAACCGCTAGATCAAGTACTTGATCAGATGGCCCAGGGCCCCATCCAACCTTAAACACCTCCACGGATGGGACATCCACAACCTGTTCCAGCACCTCACTACTCTCGATAAAAAAAATCTCCCCCCTGCCATCTCATCTGAATCTCCACTCCTTCAGTTTAAAACCACTCCCACTTGCCCTATCACTGTCTGCTCTTGTAGAAAGTTGATTTCCCTCATGTTCATATACTGGAAATATAAATACTAGAAGGCCACAGTGTGGTCTCCCCTCAACCTTGTCTTTAACATGCTTCCAGGAGAGATGGTCCAGCCCTTGGATCATCTTTGTGCCTCTACTCTGGACCCTTCCAAAAGCTCCACATATTTCCTGTGTTGGGGGCTCCAGACTTGGACACAAGTCCATGATCTCATCTAACAATTCCTTAAAACAACCTGTGCTTTGCTCTCCTGAAGTTCAGGGTCCTTACTCCACTCTTTGCCAGGCCCATGCTGCTTGAGGTCACAAACTCAAGCAGGGCATGGTCACTGCAATCCAGGCTGCCTTTGATCTTAATATCATTAGCAATCAAAAGTGATTTTTTTCTCCCATGAAATGAAACTCTTTCCTCCAACCAGCCCTACTAACCGATGCAGATTGCAGCTTGCCTGACACATGGGTACAGCCGGAGCCTCAAAGGCCGGGTAATCCACAGCTCCTCAGTCAATGCCCCTAGGCTATAAAACACTCAAAAAAGTGAGGAATCTCACTTTAATACCTCGACCATGAAGTCATTGCTTGTTCCTACTCACTTCTTTCAGTACCATTCTCAGAAGTAGATTAAAAGGTTGCTCTTTTTAGTGTCACTGGAGACCTTCTGGCTAAAGGTAGAGTTGGAATCTATTTCCACAGAATAGATTTCTGCTCTGTCATCTGTAACACCAGTCTTTTCCTTTTTGCAATATTCACCTACGTTTAATAAATGCTTTAATAAGGCAGGACCTCTGGATCTTCCTCTTCACAGCAGTAATTTGCTCCTTGAGCCGATCTGGTCTGTGTGCAGAATAAGTCCAGGAGAAGGTAGAGAAATCGTTTAATAATGCACATGCATACAGTATTTGCTGCACATAAGTAGTGCGAGTGAACAGAGACTGTTGTGGAAAACTCTATAAGTGTACTAGATTTCATAGGCACATTGAGTCAGCAATAAGTACTTTACACCCTGCAAGCACAGGCATTCTGCCCTGTTTCTTTACAGCTCCTATTTACATTACCCTGTTCTTTTCTCCTTACTACCACAGCCTCCTGTGTTTGAAGGCCTGACTGCCCAGCAAATTCTGGCAAATCTGGAACTTTTAATCACACTGCCTATTCTGTTCTCACTTCTTTGTCACTTAGTTATATATCCAGTGAGACCCAGTTTTTCTTGACAAAGGTGCAGACGTGATCTGTCTTTCCTTCCTTTTTCCATCTTCCACTTGACATCTCCTCATCTTCTCATCCCTTACAGGATTTGATTCTTGCATTGTTGATAATGTTTTTGCATCTTTTGCCCTGTTTTGCCCTTTTTATCTCCTGGCAAAGAGTCAGTCTCTGATGGCTTTCGTGTTCCTATTTTCCAAGGTATTATTTCCCAAGTTTGCTTTCAGACTGTTTTTTTTTTTTTTGTTCCTCTCCTGCTGTTCCTGAACTTGGCAGGTAGGAGCCACAGTCAGTGCAAGAAACATGATGCCCTATATCTTAATTTAGATCCATGGAGTCGGATCTGTCTCAGCTTGTCGGAACTTTGCAATGTCACTCTAGAGGAAGTTCACTCATCCTGTATGGGCAAATTGAGACCTTTTCCCAAGGAATCTTATCTTCCATTTCATCTGGGAAATTCTTTCTCAGGGATGGCAAAAACACTATTGTTAAGAAAGTTGTGTTCTGCTGGAAGAACACTAAACCCCTGGTGATGTTTATAGTATATATATGTATGTGTAACATACGTATATGAGAAGGGCACTGATTTTTCCTTTTTCTTTCTCAAGTTGTGAGTGCAAATGAACATTCTTGGACCTAGGACTTGCTAACATTCACAGAGACAGATCTCTCAAGCTTACAGCATTGTAAGCTCTCTCCTGCTCTGTGATTTTTCCAGAATTTAGGGTTAAAGAGCAAAGAGGAAGCTAATGAGAGGAGACAGCATCATCCAGTGCAGCTTCAGTGAAGCCTGCAAGGAGGCAAATGTTTGGTATAGGGCTTCTGTGTGTGTATGTCCTGGGCTCTAGTACGTCCCCTCTCCTAGATAAGTACCTAATAAAACAGAGAAGGTGGCAGTGTACAGGTGATCTTGAACTTAAGTGCTTAGTGATAAGATGGATTTTGTGTGTCTTTAAAATTAACACATTCCCTCCTCTACTAGGAATTAATTCTTGTGAATACTGCAACGTCTTACCTAACTTTCTAAGTGGTATGCTGTATAAATATTTTCCAGCATTTTTGCTTTTTAATTTTCTTCTGTTCTCCAAGGATGATTTTGCTACGCAATAAGCATCTGACTCCATACTTATGAAGACATATTGTTGCTCTACTGCTGCCTCTTAGCAAATGTGATAAATCTTTTTAAAGACAGAAGTATGCCTATTCAAGGCAATTAATTTCACGTGACCTGGAAAACCTGAAGTCAAAGATCTTTTGGAAGGGATTTTTTTTGAGCAGTAAAATTCTGGAGTTAAGTATGTGAGAAGATAGATCAAAAAGATTGATTAGGCAATTTAGTCTGTCCTGGTAAATGTGACCTAAGATGGTCTGTAGTTCTCTTTCCAGTTGAGTCTTTGTGGTACCAGCGAGGAAATACTTGCCTGCTTGTAAAATAATCCACATTCTGCCCATTCCTACTGTTTTCTAATGCTCAATTAAACTGTAAGATGTAGCTTCACTCAAAAAGGTTAGCCAAGTTTTATTTAAAAAACAGAAAAGAAGAAAGAGAATTTGTCTACCTGAGAGACAACGTGAGTGGAAAAGAATTGGTGTTTGTATGAGCTGACAAAAAGCCTTGAAACATTTATTTGGTGCACTTTTGTTTCTTATGTGGATTATTACTTGACCTCTTCTCAGAGGGAGGCAGTGGCAATGCAGGAAATTATTTTTCTCTTCTAATAGGCTCTGAAATGTGATAAGGATAGTGAGGCAATAATAAATTCATCTCTTTTGCATTTAGATACAGCATGAGAATGGCTGTTTTTCAGCCTTTCTTGTAACTACTGTTGGCCTCTGCTCTACTAAGAGTGTGGAGTCAGCATCACCCTTGCTGGACTTAAAAGCTTACGATGGTGATATGGACTGTAACTGCTGATTTTAGTTAATGCTCTGGACTTTGAATTAGAGTTTGACTATAATTCATGGTCTCAGTTACTATCTCAGTTGTTGCAGTGTTTGTCTGTTCATCTTCAGGCATGACAGCTGAATCTGGTGTAGGTACTGAAGTGAAGTTGTTCCTTTATCTGGTCAGCAGGACTCTTTTTTTTTTTTTTTAAAGGATCCAAGTTACCATGCTGAAGTTTAAGTACAGGTTCATGTTAGTTCTGTTACGTTAAACATATATTAATGTAAGGTAATATAAATGCATTACTAGTAACTCTGGGACATAGGGAAAATACTCAGTTACTGATGACTTGTTTGTTTTGCTGGCTTCCTGTGTCTGATATTTCCTCTTTTTAATGTGTTGTCAACCAAGTATCTCAGGTGTCCTGTGTAATGAGCTGTCTTTAGGTTTTCAATTCCTTAAGTGATAGGTCTTAATTTTTTTTCTTGTTAGTCTGCAGTAGCTATTTAGTATTTTTTTTAGGTCTTAATTTTTTTTCTTGTTAGTATGCAGTAGCTATTTAAGTAGCTATTTAGTTGCTTTTAATTACTTTAGTGATATTTAATTCTGTCTGTAAGGTGTTTTCCTCCTGCAACTGTAAATTCTTATTTTATATTCAGTACTAGTTCTGTATACTGATTACACTTGGACATATTCAGCAAAGAAGTACCAAGGGGAATGGAGTGTACTCAAATTACATCTGCCAGGTTGCAGCACATCTAATAGTTACATCTGCACTTCCGTAGCTCCTCTGTGTCAGTGGCAGGAAAATGGAAAGAAATATTACTTTTTAATGATAATAAAGTTATATAACCAATGCTTGTGGTCTCAAATTAGAAATTGACAGGATTTAGCAGTTCTTATTTGTTGACATGATTGTTTACTTTCTTCATTGACCTTTTTGCTTTCTGAATTTTCCCACGTTGAATTCCCATGTACTGGTCACATGCTGTAGCAGCACTGGACATTTTTAGTCTGTATTAGTCATAATAAAGTATAGTTCTTACTCCTTGTGTTGTTTGTAACTGAGTTGAAACTGAGTAAGTGGTGTCCATGAATTTCCTGGGAATGTCTGAACGTGACCAGTGGTTCATGTTGTTCATTAAGCACTAAACTTATTCAGGGTTTCTCAACATAAAAAGGGGAAAGGGTCTTTGCAACTCTACTGCTATCTACTAAATACTTATCTGTTAGTTACAAACAAACAAAAGCATCAGTGCAAACAACAACTAAATAAATCTAACATCATGCAAAGTCATTGAAGCTCTGCATGGTTTTTATTCCACAGACTGCAATTCTGATGGCTGATCTTTGTGCTGTCCAGTAGCATTGAATGATTCTTTAGGAAAAGATAAATAAAATCTGTACCAGATTTTTATCTTTATAGCTTCCTTTATTTTTGGGGAGCGCTTTTTGGCAAAGGGAAGGAATCATTTCTGCACAGTCATGTTGACAGGCCTAAATGATCTTTCCTTGCATCTCCCTCACACAGCAATTAATCCCAGATGCATGTAAGGATGTGAGCCCGTCTTAGAGCTTATCGAGGTAGAGAGGCTTGAAGATGGCCAGCAGGCATGTAAGGACTGCTGCTGTCAGGATGAGGTCACTGGTTGCTCCTGCCCAGGTGGGGTGTGGCTCTCTTGCTAGAATGTGCAAAGCTGATGCCTGTGCTGATTTGGTCTTGCTCCTTATGGCCCTTGCCTTTCTCCAATTCAGAGGTCACTAAGAAGAGGCAGCTGCTGCCTGAGACTTAGAATTGTAGAATCATTTAGTTTGGAAAAGACCTTTAAGATCATCAAGTCCAACTGTCAGCATAACAGTACCAAGTGCACCACTAAACCGTGTCAATAAGCTCCATGTCCACATGTTTCTTTAGTATTTCCGAGGATAGGCTTCCCTGAGCAGCTCATTTCAATGTCTAACCACCCTGTCTGTGAATAAATTCTTCCTGATACCCAGTTTTAACTTCCTGACACAACTTGAGGCTATTTCTTCACATCCTATCACTTGACACCTGAGAAAAGAGGCTGATATCCTGCTCAATGTAGCCTCCTCTCAGATAGCTTCTCTCCTCTCCAAGTTTGCGAATCAGCATTAAATCCACTTTCTGATGTAGACAGCAGAAGTTCTTTCTGTGCCCTCCTTGCCTTACGTTATGGCAAGGGCTGGCACCGGCAGTGCTGTCCAAAATCAATGTAAGAAGGGTGGGCTGTTTCTGATCCTTGCTTGTGAATCCTCTGGTGGATAAAACACAAATGTTGCCATGTTGCTGAGGTTATAGCAGACCTTTTTTTTGAGATTACCTGCAGTCATTAGTTCTTTCTCTTTCCTTCCTATTGCTCTGCCTGCCTTTCTTCTCCCTCTCTCCGTCTTTCTCTTATGCCAGTCCCTATTGGAGTGAATCAGCGACTTTCCTGCTGCCAGCTGAAAGCATTTGGGAACCGACTTGGCCTTTTCTTAAGTCTGTTAATTATGTTCTTTTGTCTATCTTACGAAGCCCTTTTCTCTATTGTAGAAACTGTGCCTGCAGCTCTGCTGGCAAAGCGCTTTCAGGCTGTGAGAAGTTTTTGCCAATTTCATTTATTTATTTATTTTTGCTGTCACAGAAAGGGAAAAACTACCTTCTGTTCACTGATACAAGTGTTCAGTGAGGGGGATGTGAATGTTTTACACCCTATACTGGCACAGTTCTTCTGGTACACTCTGTGTCCCTGCCTGTCCTTTATACTATCTTGGTAGTGTAATCGGGGCCCTGTTTTGTCTTTGAGAAAGGACTCTTTATCTGCCTTGTGTTTGTATAGTGCTTAGCTGGCCCTTAAGTACTTACCAAAGCAACCGTGACTAGCAATTTGCCCTTGCTTGAGGGCTTAGTATGGTTTATCACTGTCAGTCTTATAATGCACATACTTGCATTTCTTCATCTATTATGTTTGGTGATGGACTGCTGCTACTCACGGAATGCTGGAGGAGGGTGAACTGTGTTCTGCTTGTGTCATCTTGAAGTAGAAAGCGAATAAAATACTGTCAGTTCTGAAAAGGCAAAATTTAGATTGGCTTAGCATATTGTGGACTCTGCAAGAGGATGCTTTTTTATCTTTCTCAAATATGTATATTTATGTGTGTGTCAGTGCATATCTGCATGTAGACTTTTTTCAGGAGGACAGATTTCTTTCTGGAGATGAGATGTGTGGGTGTGGGAAGAACTGATGGGGGAATCAACCTGCAGAGCCCCAGGGCCTTACCTGCAGGGTGGGAGAGGACTTCTGCCTGTCCCTTCTGCCTGAGCTCTGGTGGCTGCAGCACACCAGCACAGAGCTGTCCTTGAGGCTGCATACTTTGCCACAGTATGACTTGAGGCAGTGCCCAGTGGGCTGTGGTGACTTCATGTTGGTGGGCAGCTCAGCTCCACCACACTGTTCTTTAGTTTCCCCCCTCAAAAGAACAGGGAGAAAACACAATCTAAAAAGAAAGCTTACGTGCTGAGGTAAAAACAGGAAGGTCACTCACCAATTATCATCCTGAGCAAAACAGACACAGTGCAGGGAGATGATTATAGTTTATTGTCAACTACTTACAGACTGGAGTATGGAGAACTAAAGGTGAGTTAAAAACACCTTTCTCCTACCATCCATCCTGTTCTAACCTCCTCCCTGAGCAGTGCAGGGGAATGGGAGTTGTGGTCAGTCCATAACACTTTGTCATCTGCATCTTCAAGGTTATGCTCTTCCCCTGCCCCACTGCAAGCTGCTTCCTATGGACTGCAGCTCCATCCCTGGGTTCTCCATGGGCTGCAGCTCCTTTCAGGCCTCATCTGTGCTGCACCGTGGGCTCCTCCATGGCTGTGCATGGAGATGTGCTCTACATGGTGCCCATGGGTTGTAGGGAGCAGTCTGCTCCCCTGTGGGCCTCTCCTGGGCTACAGGAAGCTGCTGCTCTCTTCCTGAGCACCTCCTGCGCTGATCTTGGGGCCTGCATGACTGTTTCTCTCACATTCTTACTCCTCTCTCCCAGTTGCTGTTCTGCAGCCTTTTTTTAACGTTTCTTAAACGTGCTCTCACAGAGATGGGACCAGTATTGCTCACTGGCCCACCTTTTTGATCTGGCTGGAACTGACCCTTAACCAGCTTGGAGCAGCTTGTAGACTCTGCTTGCAGAAACCTTTGCAGTTTTTTCTCCCCCCACCTTTATCAAAACACTGTTGCAGAGACAAAACACATGGGGCAACTGGGGTGATGGTGTGTCATAGCCAGTGCTCAAAGTGTTCCTGGCCCCATTGGAACCTGGTTTGGATCTTTGACTAGACAGGTCAAACTAGGCAGGTTAGGGGTCTTGTGTTGTGGCCCCTATCTGCTACTGCGCTGCCCCAGCAGCATCCCAGCTGTGTGGTAGGCCCCACAGTCTGAGGTGCAGCTGTACGTCTATGATCGCAGTGCCTGGCCTGCCTTAGGGCAGGCTGGTGCCTGGGCAGAGGAGGACTCTTTCTTCTGTCAGCATTGCCCCAGAGTCATTCCTTGTCTTCCCTTGGGAAATGGATGTATGGAAGCATCTGTGTGATGGTAGCAATGTGGGCTGGCTTTGTACCCTGGTGGACAGGCTGCAGCCACCTGGGGGAATACTGCTACTAGATGCCTGTGTGTCTCTCAGGTGCACCCATGGGAAGCCAGGGAAGCAAATTTCTGGCTTTGATGATGGCTGTTCTTCAGTGGAGGTGGTGATGGGCAATGGGTGGGTACTGCTGCCCCTCCTTGCCAACCTGTGTGCTTTACAGTTTCCTGTGAACTGAATTCCTTCCTGGAGAGCACTTTGATATGCTAAACCCATTAAATAAGAGGCTTTTAATGTTGCTCTGTCTCCATTATGGGAATAGCTGATACTTTAATAAGGAAGGAGTAGTTTGGATTGCAGAAATAATTTAATATTCTTTTGTTTTCTCTCTAAACGGACAGAATTATGTGGTACTTTGAGGGCCAATGAAATGAAAAATTCTCTTGAGAAAGCAAATCTGCATTATTTCTGCTATTGCAGCAGGGTGCGATGCATGGGGCTGGGATGTACCATGACCTGTTGAAATGAAGGGCTGCATGCTTTCAGCATCTTTGGTGCACTGTATTAAATGATGCATCTTTCTGCTTTTTCAGCAGTTTTTTAAGTTTACTTTTTCAAACTTCTAGTTCTATGGCAATGAACTTATTGAGGATATATAGCTATAGCATTCTCAGTTTTGAAGTTTTCAATCTGGGTGTTACATGTATGTACATTTCTTTAATTGTTTAATGGTCTGTTATGTGAGAAGGTGCCTAGTTTATGTGTCTGTGTGCAGAGCCTGGCTTTGACGGCTGTCAGTATGTAGCTGGAATAATTCAAATGCTTTCTGTAATTTTAAGTATACTAGTAGTTGTTCAGAAAGCTTCTTGCCAAGGGGAAGAAATCCATAGGCGCTTGCAGTGGAACATGTCTGAATTCCTCTGCCTTGTATTGTATGTGCTGTGCTTCCATGCTGCCTGCTTGTGATAGGCTGTGCACAGCTACTTTATGGCTAATGGGCATCTGCTATTACAGCTAGTGTTTGAATGGTATTACATCCAGCCAGACCTCTGCTAGCTCCTGTCTCTCCTGAAAAGCAAACCATTTCTCCATGCCCTTACCAACAGACTTAGAGTATCTTCTGTGTGGTGATGCAAACCAAATCTAAATCAGCTGTCTTGTCCTTGTGAATCTTCTCCTCCCATTACATACCGCAAACTACATGAGAGGTTTTTTGTCCTGCAGCTCCAGCATGCCTTAAAGGTTTAGTCAGGTTGCTATGAGAAGCAAAGCATCTGAGAAGTGCATGCACTAGGATGAAAGTTTTGTGCTCTAGAAAGGGTATGGCTGAGCTTAGGCAGTATGTAATGACAAAACATTATCAAATGCTGGGGTTTAGTGAATGCTCCTACTAGCTGTGTATCTTTCTACATCCTTTATCTAAGCGTGTGTGAATGTGTACACACACACTTTCAGGCAAGACTTGTGAAAGTAATTAGAAATAAATTTGTCAGGAAAACTCATTTTGGGTCTGATTTACCATTAGAAAGAGGCCAGTGTCTGTGTGTTTTAACTAAATGGCCTTACTTATATGCTTATCCTTTTTTGCCGTTAGGTCAGCTGGCTGAAACTGAGTGAGTGAGATGTGTTTCTGTACAGGAAACTGAAATGTGGCACTACAGCTACTCAATCTCTGATATTGTGTGCATAGTTCTAGTTCTATCTAGTTTCTACTATCAAACCCAATACAACTTGACATTTAAGGAAAGCTCGAATGACTTTTTGAAGAAAACAGATATTTTGTCAGAAAATGGGATTGAGTTGGTGGTTGTCTTTTTTTTTTTCTTTTTTCAAATTACTAATGGACATCAAGGCAGAAGGAGGAGAGTGAAGGTACAGAAGATTTATGTCAGCTAATTCACATCAGATGGATTTTTAGCACCTTTTTTTCTGAATAGCAATGTTACAAAACAAAGCAATAGAAAAAAACCTATATTAGAGTCTTAGATTTTTTTTTTTTTTAAGAAAGTATTTATTTCAAATTGACTTTTCAAGGGGACAATGATAGCAGCAGCTTAATTGATCTCCTGGCAGCCAGCAAAAGAGTAGTAAAGGGAAAATGCACTTAATGACATGGTCAGCAGCTGTCTTAATCCCCCCTCACTCTGAAAGAATTTGTCCCAATAGATTCTTTCTGAAAAGCCTCAGTTACCTCTTCCTCTACATATAGTTAGACCAAAACATTCTTTCACAAATAATTCCTCATATATGCCACGTTGTATTTTTAGCCATTTTTGCATTTGTCTAGTGTTTGCCAGGACATGCTCATTTTCGGTATTAAGCTGCTGATGGAAAAAAGACAGGGATATCTTCCTGATCACTATCATAGTCCTGTGGTTTTTATCTACTACATTCAGTAACAAATAAGTGCATTAACAGATAAAAAAGAAAAAAAAATGTCCTTTTCAGGAGTGTACTGCTTAAATTATGTTTTTATTACCACGTTTGTTTGTTCTGCAGAGTGGGACGCCCCCAGTCAAGGACATGTTCACAGATCTAAAAGATGGAAGGAAGCTTTTGGACCTTTTAGAAGGTCTGACAGGGAAACCTCTGGTAAGAGAAACGTGTATGAGTTGTATTTCTGTTGAGAACAAAACAAACTGTTCTGTGATTGTTTTTTGCTTGTTTGTTTTAATAAATATTTCTACCATGAAATCTGACTTAATGTCTACAGTTCTAGTGAATTTCCTCACAGCTCTACTGGTAGGATATATAGAGTTAGTTGGAAACCATTTGTGTAACTTGCATTTAAGAGTTAGCATGCTGTTTAGCAAAGCAAATAAAAGCCAGTGATATTGTTCATGCAGTAAATATTTTTAATAGAGGTCTTCAGAGGTCTCTTTGCTGTTGATTCAGAAGAGTGAACTACTTCTAACATTCTCTTGAAGGATCCCTTAAATAAATGAGGAAGAAAGAAAGACAACATTTAGAAGGCAAAACAAAAATGTACATCTCCATTGGAAAAATCTTTTGTGATCTGAGGAGTTTGAAAAGGCTGAAAAATTACACAAGTTTTGTTTAGATTTGAGAACATGCTTTTGAGGCTGAGAACTCTTAGCTGTTAACACTGAGTCAGAGAAATGAGGTGAAACTTGTGCCATTACATGGGACTAACCTCTTGATTTAACTTTTTATAGAGATCTCAAGTTGGTTTATTGCTCTTAACAGGAAATCTTCAGCCATTTAAATTTTTTACCTTTGAAGTTTGCCTTTTATTTTTTTGAACTCAAGCATTTAACTACTAAGTACTTAAAATGACTTAGGGTCTGATTTGAAGTCTGTTGAAGTCAATAGGAATTTCTTGGTTTCTAATTCAGCTGATTACTGTATTCCACGTTCAGCTCCCAACTCTTGCAGTTTGGTGATGTTCTATTGCAGGAATTGAATTGTGGTGATTAAAAACAAATGGAGTGGTAGATACTGTCAAGAGTTGCAGTATTTTTTTTCTTCTGATTTAAAGAGAAGAGAAAGGTCGGGAAGCATAACTTCTTCCCAGAGTGCGAAGATTTAGCACAGCTTTGGTGCCAGAAGACTGAATTGCTGCTTGTTCCCTCTTGGGAGCAAAAAAAATTCCAGCTACTCTGGCAAACATTCAAAACCCTCAGATTTTCCCTCAGAACTCTCATTTTGCTGTGCGTAATTTTGCAGATGCTGGAAATAAGGATTGTAGCTTAAGATGAAGTGAAATATACTTAAAATCCAAGGCTTGTATTGTGCCTTAGATGGAGGAATTTGGTTCTGGCAGGTTTTCATCGTGATGATTATTTTGAAATTATTGTGGGTGAACATTTTTTTTCTATTAAAAAAAAGTCATGAAAAAAGAAAGATACATTTTTCTATTGCACACTCACTTATATTGCTTTGATCAGCTAAATTTGTTCTGATACAGATTGTCAATCTTTTTCAGCCTAAAGAACGAGGTTCCACAAGAGTACATGCCTTAAATAATGTCAATCGAGTACTACAAGTGTTGCATCAAAACAATGTAAGCATGCTTTTCCACAACCCTTTTTTATATACTGTTTAGTTTATTCCTGTGCGAATGTGAGTTCAAAATGCAGATAATAAAGATTGTAGCACTTAAAATGAGAATTCAACAGGATAGGTAAATTGTTCTCAGTTTTCTTCATCCAGTGTTATTTCAATGTCTGGCAACTTTGTGAAATCCTAAAATGCCAATTTAATCCTAGTATAACTAAGCTCTGTTGGTATTACTATGATGTGTTCTGCTCTGTAAAGAAAGCTGACTTGTAACCCTGCAATGCATAACTCATGAGCATGACAGGACAAATAGCTAATTTTCAGTGAAGATTCATGACTTGTGCAAAAGTCTCTGAGGTTATGACAGGTACTCTGTCTCTGTATTTTCATGTCCTGCTCTCAAAATCCATGGAGATCTTTCCAGTGACATGTCAACTCTGTCATATCTTTCCTGAGTGTTCCTGCCTTTCAACTTTGTTAATTGATCAGGAGAAGCAAACAGAAAATTCCAGCCACTCATCTTTAAGAAAAATGGGAATAATAGCTGTTTGCTTTATTTTAATTTTAATTTTTATTCTTGCTGACTGGAAGCTAGTAGTTCTATAGCAAAGTAATTTTATTTTTCCCCAGTTAACAATTCCTGATAAGCATAGTTGTCTATAATTAGAATTTCTATTTGTGTATATCAAGGCACTGAAATAGTTTAATAACAACATTCTGGCAAAGAAATTCATCTAGTGAAAAAGGCACTGATATATTTGTGTAAACTGCTGATTGAAGGGTTACATGAACATGCTATCTAATACTGCAATTTCCATTCCACATTCATAAACTAGTGTCAAATTTCTAGGAAGCAGCCAAGTTTTAGTGGTGGGTTGTTTGTTTTCCTTCTTTGAGGTACTGTAAATATTGATTTTTTTTTTGTAAGGATAAATAATAGATCTTTCCTGCTTGAAATTAATTTAATTTATGAATATAATAAATGATACGGTATTGAGTTACAATAATTAATTAGTTCTTCCATAAGCTAATGTTTCCAGAAGTAAACAGATGGTATTAGTTATCTGAAAGTTACTGAGGTCAGGTATGATTTATACCTACTGCTTAGCTTCATTAGAAGGTGTCTGTGTTTAACGTGAAGGGAAAACCAGGAAGCAGTTGCCTTCTGTGATCTGTGACTTTGTGGCCTGTACGGTTTTTATAACTTTGAAAACAAAGTCAGGAGATTTTTCAAATCTATATTGTGAAGAACAGGCAAGCCTAGAGATGTAGGTGTTTAAATGATGGGATTAAATGATGTTTAAATGATTGGGATTTCATATATCTGATGAGCAGACTGACGCTATGTAATGAATTCCAACTTCTTTTTGATTTATAGACCTTTTTTTTTATTTTAAAGCAAGCAAAAGGAAAAAAAACACCACCTAAATCATTATATATAGCCAATATCTATCTTTTTTCAGTAGTATTAGAAGTCTACTGTTAGCATTGTTTTATTGGTTGACTTCACTCAAGTCTTAGTTGTCCATTAACCATTTAGTGAATTGCTGGCTGTGTGCTGAAAAACATTGGTTTAATAAATAAGTCATTAAAATATAAAATTGGGTGTATGGTTTCTTTCATGTTTGGTGTAGGTTGCAAGGGAAATACAGTGCTTACCATAATAATTATGCTTGTGATTAGTAAAAAAGTGAAGTTTTTTTTGTTACCAATTCTCAGGAATGTTTCTCTTCTGTCCAGTTGAAAAAAAGGTTTTGTCATACAAGTGTTTTATTTTTGTGCCCTTCTCATTTAGTCTTTCTGCTCCTTGTGTTCTTCAGTGCTCCAGATTAAACTGTGTAATGGTGTGCACTGATGGCACTTCTGGTGTGTCCAATTTGCATTTGCCTCAAGAAAGTATATCACCAATATTTATAAAGAGGACTCTGTTAAAATCTGCTGTGAAAACTGGGAGAGGTCAATCAAAAAATCCAAGAACCCTGAAGCATAATTTGTGGTTCTTCTCAGAAGCATAATTTGTGGTTAATCTCAGAAGCAAAGTTTGGGTTTGATTTCACTAAGTAGGATGCCTATGGGGGAAAAAAATTGTGTAGATGGTATCTGAAAAAAAATATTCACAGAAAGCCATTGTATTCTTGCATTCTAGTTATGTCTTACAAAATAAAATGAAACTGACAGCAAGAGGGTGGGCTCAGTTGCTGTCCTCTAATTGGCCATGGTGTTGAATTGCTACCTAGCTCCTTGGTCTGAGTTTTGTTGGAATGAACAGTGCTGTTTCCAGATACAGCTCTTTGGTTAGTGTAAACTGGGAACTGGATAGCACAACTTCGTTCTGGGGCCAGGATGAGAAAGGGAGAGAAAAGCTTCACCACAGAGTTGACATAAGTGTTATTTGCTTCTGGTGCTGGAGAATGAGGCCCCAGTCTCTACACTGTATGGGAACGTGTTTCAGCATCTGCTGTATGGAGGTATTTTTTTCCTCTGCTGAAGTGAACTGTAACTAGCCCTGTTTCCATAGGCTGTGGTGGTGATTAACGCAATGTGCCCTCTTACATTCCTCCAAAAGATGGAGGTTGGTGCTTCTTTGCATTGACTGAATGGAAAGGAGGAGCCTGGATTCAGATTCTAAAGAAGTAGTGTCTGGTAGCGTGCTCTAAGCTCCTCTTCTCCTGATTTGTGGGTACTGAACGCCTTGTTGAACATCTTGTTTCTGCCTTGACTTTTTGTCTCCTTGTGTAAACTTGTCCCAATTGGATGCTGATTCATACAAAGCTTTAACAAATGTCGTTTGATAGAGTTGATCTGACCTTTCCAGGTGGAGCTGGTGAATATTGGAGGAACTGACATTGTTGATGGAAATCACAAGCTGACACTGGGGCTGCTGTGGAGCATTATCTTGCATTGGCAGGTGAGGAGGATGTTATGAGATCTATTCTCTTCCAGGAATCATGTGCATCTAATCTTCTGGGATTTTCACAAACCTTTCTGGAGTTTTGGCAGTATAAAAAAAATAAAGAGAGAAGCTTCTATTCTATTCTAGGCTGTATCTGTAAAGACAGGCCACTGTTTGGTTTCTGACCTCTGTCTGTTGGCTGCCTCCTGCCATGTGTATTCTCATATGTGCTCTGTTGTACTTGCTCAGTTCTGTACCTAGGGCTGTTAATTTCAGGGACTTTTTGTGCTAAAACATTGTTTATATTTCCTCCTCAAGACTTAAGCACTTATGTTTGCAAGTGTTTTTTTGCTATCTTGGTAACTGTGTTGAGCTTGCATCTTTTATGCTGCTCTGGAGGTTTGTTTCTCAGCGTCATAGATTGAATTGCTCCCTGTTTATCCACATACCTGAAAGGATCACTGGATTCACTTGGAGGGACTTCAGCGGATGCTTGTGCATAGCACATCAAACAGCACACTTCCTGTGTTGGCTGAACAGTTATCCTGTTCTTGCCAAAAGCCTCTGCAAAGCTGTATTTTTGGGGTTTGTTTACTCTTGGAACCCCAGTGCAAGGCATTTAGAAATATTATACTTCATGGTGAGTGCTGGCAGCACTGAGGAGTGGGGGAGGGCTGTAATGCAGGAGTAACTTGTCATTTATTACATGGTGCTTTACTGGTACTTGTAATCAGTAGAGAGTAAAGATGGCCTGAAGGCTCCTATTCTTACCTCTCATATAAGGAGCTATGTTTGACTCAGCTTTTCATGAAAAAGAGCCTTTCCTGTTTTGTAAAGTAGCTTGGTTCAAAAGTTTTGTAAGAAGAAGCAGAGAACATGTCTGTAAGGTGTAGGTGCTGCTGTCTTGCAGGTGAAGGATGTCATGAAGAATATCATGTCAGATTTGCAGCAGACCAACAGTGAGAAAATCCTGTTGAGTTGGGTTCGGCAGTCCTCAAGACCTTATAGTCAAGTCAATGTTCTGAACTTTACAACGAGCTGGGCAGATGGACTTGCTTTTAATGCTGTCATCCACAGACACAAGTAAGTGACACAGTTCTTCCCTTACCTATTGAAGTAAGATGGCCTTTTTCCCCTATGTCTTTGTGCTTGTAGTCTTCTGGCCTGTCTCAGTGGTTTATTTTTTGTTGTAGTAACAATAACAATGCATAGATATTGCCAGAGCCTTGCCAAAAACAGAGCCAAAGCAGCAGTGCAACCCTCACAGTTCTCACATGTGCACTCACTATGTGGATTTACCTTCCACAGGGGTATACACAGCATGTGCTGAGTGGCTATATATATGATCTGTATCAATTATGTTGCTTCCTCTTGCATTTTTGTTCGTTTTATCTTTCCTCCCATGCAATGGGAAAAATTCCTCTTGCAGTTTGCTGTGTCATTTCAGTGAGAAAGTACAGAAGCTTCAGGATGAAGAAATGAGAAAGATGGGCTTTGTAACTCTTTTTCGTTTTGAATATATGCTACTTGACAGACTATATTAAACACTTTCAGGAGAGCAACTTTTTTGCATTTATTGTTGAATAGAAGAATGAAAGGAGAATAAAGTAGTTTTTTTCTTTGTACTTTATAAAGAATGGTGTTAAAACATCTTGTGTTCTTTCTGATTTTGGGAGCTTACAGAAATCTTAATTTTACAGCCTGCTACAACACTTGCATACCTGTGTACGTGATCTATCTGCTTCTGGGCAACTTAAATGAACTCACTTCTTCTTTTGCATGGATTGACTGTTCTTTAACATAAATAACTATTTCAACACTGTAGTGCTAATATGATATTATCTCCTGCCCACCAGGTAGCTGTCATAGTAAATACTTCATATGTGCTGGGTGTAAATATTCTGGGTGTAGGTAAAGTGTTCACAAAGTCTGTGTTTACTTTGAGCCTGCTGTTCCCTGCTTTTCACCCTGTGCTGATTGAGCTAAAATAGGCTTGCTGCTTTCAGCCTGAACCTGATCTGATGTACCTGAGTGTCTTCAGGAACTGACTGGTGCATGGATGCAGGCTGTACACAGGGAGCATCTGCCCCACACCGAGGGCTTCTGAAAGTTTACAAGGGCTGTTTTGGAAAGAAAGAGAAGTACTAACAGAAGTCTCTGGAGTTTATAGTGTTGAAGTGTTAACAAGGTGTGATCATACAGGTGGTTTTCTTGTCAGTGTAATTGACCACAGAGGCATAGCTCTGCTAGTGAACATAAAGCTTTGTGTTAGAGCACCAGCTTTAGACACAAGTGAGACTCACTTTCCTCAGAACCAATACTGAGAAGTACAGAGGTATTAAAATCAGCTTTAGGCTATTTGTGGTCCTTATGCCCTGTGACTTTCTGCTTGGGCTTTCTGAGATCTGAAATCTGTGAGCTCTGCACTTTCCAAAGCACCGCTATGTAGCAGAAGCCCCCATGAAACCTTAGCATGACTGTGCTTTCCCCTGGCTTTGGAAAACTTCTCATTGTTACCTGTCTCTCTGCTGTTCTCTCCGAGCTTTGTATTTCCACTTCTGGGAACCTGGAAGGCTCAGAATTCTTAACACCCTAAGTCTTACAGCAAAGCACCATTTTCCCCACACTTCTAAGAAGTCTCTAAATCTAGTGGCCTTTGAAGAAGAGAACCAGTAAAAGACCCTTGCAAGGAACAAAGGGATTGAGGGATGTTGCAGAATTGGTAGGACTACAAAGCTTTTAGCTTACCTGGATCAGCACTGCCTCCCTGCTTAAGGAATATTTTCAATATTGTGTTTTTTATTTAGTTTTGTTCTCAGACACTTAGTATATAGGGGAATTTTTGTGGTTCCTATTAAGAGGTTTAATAGCTCACTTTTCTCTTTATGCCTATGAACAATCACTTGTAGTTCTAACTCTGTTGTAATGTTTAATAACTTTGTAACACAGTACTTCAGTTATATGAGATAATAGGACATAAAACATTTTACTGTGTTAGTCTCTTTTGTTTCCTGGTATTAGCCAAGTTCTTCTTTGACTTGAATTCTGTTCTTTGGTACAGGGTGTTTTTGTTTGTTTTGTTTTGTTTTGTTTTTTTGTTTTCGTTTTTTTTGCTCCTGGGTCAGTATCTGGGGTGCATTTTATTAAAATTTGTGTTACCATGGCAGTAGGAAGGTTACTGCATATCCAATACATGCATTTCAAAGAGTTTTTCAAAGTAAAAGTCTTTTCTAAAACTTTGTGAATCTGTGTGGCTTCTTGCATTGAAGTACGGAATTCCATCAGCATGTATTAGGATCTTTATATACTGGACCCCCTGCCCCAGCTTTTCTTCTGGCTTTTTGCTCCTCAGACCCTGCTGGTTTTATGACTTTCATACTTTTACTAAGCATGATGACTCAACAGATTTTAAAAGAATACTCTCAGATCAATTTATAACTGAAATATGAATTCAGAGAACTGAAGGCAAGCCCATCTCATCCTCTCTAGTTTCTGTAGAATGCAGGATCAATAGCAGTATTTTGATGAGAAGCCACTGTACAAAGGAATGTCAAGTATTTTAATGGTTCACAGCTTTATTGATGTGCTGCTGCAGCACTAGGCTGTTCATGCCCTGTGGGTATAGATAGCAGTGAGATGGGACTCTTTGCTGATCGTTTTTCTCTACTCCATACTCTCTTTATCCCTTAGATCTGCTGGTATGTTTTTGGGTATGCAACTGAGCCGGAGATTTGGCTTGGTTCATGCTAATGCAAGGTGAAGGGTGTTGGGAGGCTGGCGCTGTGAATTTATCTGCTCTTTGGTCTAATGCATAACGTGGTTCTCATGAGTAGTTTGGATTTTTTTTAAAGCAGGGAAAAAGGCCATGTGGAATGGCAGGTTAGCAAGTGTGGGGACTCCTGCTCCTCATCTCGGTGGTCACTGAGCTACATTACAAGTTTCAGTGAGGCTCTAGAAACAGAGTAGAGTGACTCTTGATTACGTGGCAGAGCCTGACACGAAAACCAGGTAGTGGGTATAACATTGTAAAGAGAAAAAAATGAAGAAAGTTGGTTCCAGAACAAATTATAAACACAGAATTTCCTTATTTTCTTGTAATTAGCATTTAATCTCTAGTTACACTTAATTAGTATATATACGAATGAGAGGTGGATACTGCTGTGAACGTGTGGTCACTGACTTTATTTGTGGTGGCCAGTTTGTCACCAATAATATTTTTGTATTTGTGTGCATATACACTAGAATTTGTATTCTGTATGTTTGTTCACATTTATATTACTTATGTAGCTACCTCTGCATCCATAACTTAAAATTCTGAATGGTATGGATTTTTAAATTTAAATGCATTTTACCGTTCTTTTTTTTTTTCTGTTTTGTCTTTTACTTTCAGACCTGAATTCTTCAGCTGGGACAAAGTTATAACTATGTCTCCAATTGAGAGATTGGAGCACGCTTTCAACATAGCCAAAAACCACCTGGGAATCGAGAAACTGCTGGATCCTGAAGGTGCAAGATAGTTATTCAGCTTGAATTGAAGCTCTTTGAGCTCTTCGGAAAGAAAATGCTTATATAGTCATTTATTATTACTATACATTTCAGCAATTTTGTGCAGTGATATTTTCTTTCAATCCCTCAAATCTGAGGTTAAAAGTATGTAAATTGTAGGGTAAGAGCGTGCTTCTGCATGTGTGTTTCAGCTTCTTGAATGTTAGGGTTCAGATTGGCTTCAGAGATAGCATACAGGAAGATAAACAAAAGCCAGGTAACAATTTTTATTTTATGGAGGGCTTCTATTGCAGATGTGCTTTGCTGATGAAGTAGAGCATTTTGTAGAATGGAATAGCTCAAGAGCTTGTAATCTTTTATTGTTTGTTATGTACACTGCATATAACAGTAGCTGTCAATGCTGTGAGTACTTACTGTGAATGCTTCTCAGGAAACTTGTATGGCCCTTTCTTAAAACCCTGAGCTGTCACTCTGCTTTGAAGTGAGTCTCCGAAGATCCATTCTGTATGACAAACTCTCACCACCACCACATCTATCTTATCTAATCAACTTTTCTACTCATTCAGCTTTGAAAATAAACTCATAACCCCAGGTGTATGTGAACCAGAGTCTGTAAAACTTTTCCATATGAAAAACAAACAGATGAACTGACCTATGCTGAGAGTGAGGATAGAACTCGAGTGGAAGTGTGTTTTTGCAGGGTTTTGTTCCTGATTTGCTTTTCTGCTTGGGACATACTCAAGAATGTTTCCAAAGCTGTTTTTATTCCTCAGTAACTTCAGCTTTGGGCCCTTTAAAGAGGTCATGCCTTTTAATATAAATCCACTGCAAATGTAGAAAATTATTTTTATTTCATTTTTTCCTTAGTACTTTGTGTTTCCAACATCCATGGAAACCTGGACTTTTAACCAAAAGCATATTAAAGGATAATTAACAGGGGAAGCTGCACTTTGCTCTGTGCGTGAAATATTACTGTCTTAACTGTATTCTATGTAATGATGTAGAAAAGCAGTTTCCTTATTAGTCTCCCATCCCTTTCTTTTTTTTTTTAATACAGATGTTGCTGTACCACTTCCAGACAAAAAGTCCATTATCATGTATTTAACATCTTTGTTTGAGGTCCTTCCTAAGCAAGTCACCATGGAAGACATTCGGGAAGTGGAGACCCTTCCAAGGAGATTCAAGCAGGAATGTGAAGATGGAGAATTCAACTTGAAGCAGGTGTGTTTGTTATCTGTTTGTTATCGAAGCCTGGATGCATCTCTTTGTCAGGCTTGTCAGTTCCCTGGAACATTCTTTCTATCTTATTCAACATAATTGGGAAATAAAAAAAAATCATACCATATTATTGATTGGCTTTGTTGACTTCATTTTCCTTTTTCTTTTCTATTTCCTGTACATGTTCCTTTCCACTGAGGCAGAAAGTTACATCTACGTTATGTGTCTTTTGTCTGTTTATTTTCCTTATTTATCTTGTGAAGTTGGAGGGAGTAGCCTGAAGTCTGTAATAGAGTTAGCAGCAGGGCTACTAGTGGTGGTGGGATATGGTGGGTATTTATTTCTGTGAGAGGTCCACTGCCCTGTTAAATAAGTAAAATTAAAGATTTCTATCCAGATTCTTTATATTGAAATGGAAATTCATTAGTGGTAACTGTTGGCCCTTCTAATTAGAAATATTCCTAACAATTAGTTTTACAATTTTGTAAAGGGTTGAAAGGAATCTTAGTTGTTCTTAGTATGATTTGAGAAAGTATCTTTTCAGTTTTTTGAAGATGTCACTTTTCTTTTGTCTGCCTAGGCTGTAGCACTTGATGAAGAGCAGAGCAGTTCTAGAGCAGAGACTCCCAGCACAGTGACAGAGGTGGACATGGACTTGGATAGCTACCAGGTTGCTCTGGAAGAAGTCCTCACATGGTTGTTGTCAGCTGAAGATGCATTTCGGGAACAGGAGGAAATATCTGGTGATGTTGAAGAAGTCAAAGAGCAATTTTCCACCCATGAAGTAAGCAGTAAGCTTTTCTTAAGTTATTTCATAGTTGTTTTTTTGTTTGTTTGTTTGTTTTTTGTGTCTGTGTGAATGTGTAGGGGCTGCAGAGCTTCAGTTTTCTAGTCATCAAAAAACTGTGTCTGTTTCTTTTGTCTTGGTGAGTTAAAAACACCTGTAACTGTTTGCTTTTTTCTTTTTTAATTTACAAATAATTGTTCATCTGACAGTAAAATAGCTCTTCTTAGAAGAAACTTGCAGTATAACAGGTTTGGAAACTTTTTTTTTTAATTGGTTTTCTGTTTCTGGTTCAGTGTTGTTATTGAATTTTTGGGTTGGAGAAGGCCATCTAATTCCAACACGTCTGCCACTGACAGGGACGCCTTCTACTAGACCAGGTTACCTGGAGCCTCATATAATGTGATCTTTAACACTTCCAGGGATGGGGCATTCACAGCTTCTATGGGCAGCATGTTCTAGTTCCTTATTTGCAGTATCCATGTTACAAAAACAGTCTAACCCAGCCTGATGCTCATTTCTCTGCCAACTTCTGAAAAGCTTGGTCAGCCCAGTGTTGTCTGCTGTGAAACTGATAATCATTTCAGTTTTAATTCAGTGGTCTCTCTGTCTTGATTAGTATAGTTTTCTAGAATTGTGTTTTCTTCTGAATTCTTGATTTTTTTATTTTGTAAATTACTTTGTTTTGGTTCTGTTCAAAGTCAGAACAAATGTTCCAATGTTGCTAAAAGATTGAAGTGTCATGTTAGATGTTTTCTAAAGTATCAGTGTACTGTATACAACTTAGTCTAAAAAACTATTATATATCAATATGAACTTTTTAGAACAGAAGAAAGGTCTTCTGGATTTTCATTAAGTATATGAATTTTAGTTAATAACTTTTAGAGTTAACTTGCTTGTGGTACAGTTCAGATTTTGTGCTGTTGATCATAGATTAGTTGTTGAGTTCTTGGAGCATTTGTACAAAGACTGTGCAAGCAGAGACTCCTGATTGTAGCTCACAGATCAGTGATGTGCTTGCTTGTACTGTTTTCCAGGCTTTTATGATGGAACTGACTGCGCACCAAAGCAGTGTGGGTAGTGTCCTGCAGGCTGGGAACCAGCTGGTGGCACAGGGAAATCTGTCACCTGAAGAGGAGTTTGAGATCCAGGAACAAATGCTGCTGCTGAACTCCCGCTGGGAGGAGCTCAGGGTGGAGAGCATGGACAGGCAGTCCCGGTGAGTCATACCTTGCAACCTCTCCTAAAGCTACAGGACTGGCTTCTGTTCAGTACTGCAGCTCAGTGGAATTGGTTTTCATCTACTTTGTAAGATTCCCAAACTGAAAAGATAATTCTGAAGTCCATCCTCTTCATACTTTCCAACATAAACAGAGGAAATGGATATAATGTTTCTTGGATTCTTAAGTAAGAGTATTTTAAGACCTTATGTAAGTGTACCGGACTAAATATATGATATCTACATGCAGTAGTTATATAAATGCTTTTTTCAATATTTTCAATAGTTTAATTTCCTGAATAAAAGGTACAGTAGATGTATGTAGCTTTATGTGTTTCCAGAGTTAAAGAGCAGTTATTAGAATGTTTTCCCACCAGCACATTATCAAGCTCAGAGGTATGCATCTGCATCAAGGAAGAAACAGATTGCAACTCTCAGCAGTGGTTCTGGTAGCAGCAAAAGTCTTATGAGGAGCGGCTGAGGGAGCTGGGATTGTTTAGTCTGGAGAAGAGGAGGCTCAGAGGAGACCTTATTGCACTCTACCACTTCCTGAAGGGGGGTTGTGGTGAGGAGGGGGTAGGCCTCTTCTCCCTGATAAGTAATGACAGGACGAGAGGGAATGGCCACAAGTTGCGCCAGGGAAGATTTAGATTAGACCTCAGGAAGCATTTCTTTTCTGAAAGAGTGGTCAGGCACTGGAATGGCCTGCCTAGGGAGGTGGTTGAGGCACCATCCCTAGCGCTGTTCAAGAAGCGTTTAGATGAGGTGCTAAAGAACTTAATTTAGTAGTTGGGTAGAGATAGTGATAGGAGGATGGTTGGACTAGATGATCTTATAGGTCCTTTCCAACCTTATGAACTTATGAACTTATGAACTTATGAAATTGCAGTTTCAAAAAACAGTCTGTGGTATAAATTGCATAATTCACTATTATTTGATGATACCTAAGTAGTTTATGAATGGCTGTGTGTCTTTTCTTTGGTAAACAGAACTTAGTCTGTCTCCCTGGGAGGTCTGTTTCTGAAATAGCTCTGCCTGTACTTCTCTGCAGCCTGCATGACATGCTGATGGAGCTACAGAAGAAGCAGTTGCAGCAGCTGTCCGACTGGCTGACAGTTACAGAAGAACGCATTCAGAAGATGGAGTCTCAGCTCTTAGCTGATGATTTAGAGGGCCTTCAAAAACAACTAGAAGAACACAAAGTGAGCCTTTGTAGTATGTATAGAAAAAGTATAGATTGGAAGGTTTCCTTAGCTGAGGACCTTTCTAGAGGATGAGAATGAGACAGGAAGGAGTTGAACATTCTGGAACACTTCAGCAGTGATGAATATAGCAGAAAGTTATAGTGTTATCTCTGCTTCATGAAGGAAATGGGACCTTTCCAGGTGAACTGTTGGTATAAGGGACAGTATGAAATGCACTGTAGATAACAAGACATTTAACGACTGTCAAGCGTTGCGAAGGCATATTTGAGATCTGCCACTTAAAATAGTACCTGGAGTATTGTGTCCAGTTTTGGGCTCCCTGGTACAAAAAAGACTGAGATCTCCTGGAAAGAGTCCAGCAGAGGGCTACAAAGATGATAAAGGGCGTGGAACGCCTCCCTTATGAGGAGAGGCTGAGAGACCTGGGTCTGTCCAGCCTTGAAAAAGGAAAGCTCAGAGGGGATCTGATCCACATCTATAAATATCTAAGGAGCGGGCAGCAAAGGGATGAGGCTGGACTCTTCTCTGCAGTGTGTGGTGATAAGACAAGGGGAAATGGCCACAAACTGAGACATAGGAAGCTTCTGCACAAATGTGTGTGGGAACTCCTTCACAGTGCAGTGACGGAGCAGTGGCACAGCTGCACAGAGAGGTGGTGGAGTCTCCTTCTCTGGAGACGTTCCAGACCCGCCTGGACGCCTACCTGTGCTACCTGGGCTAGGGAGCTGCTTGGGCAGGGGGTTGGACTCCATGATCTCTGAAGGTCCCTTCCAGCCCCTACAATTCTGTGATTCTGTGATAATGTGGGAGTCAAAAGTATTGGGAATGGCCTCTCAGTTCTAGTCTCTGCTATTACAGAGATTGCATCCTGGAGAAGTGTATAGATACCACTCTCTGCGTGCAGTGGTTTTGAATTGTTTTGATTCTCAATTAAATTTCTGGATGAGAGTCTAGCCTTTCTAGTCTGCAGTGGTTTTTTGAGATATGGCCTTTTAATATTTGTCATGCTTGCAACTTTGGTTTTTGCAGTCAGTGCTGAGGTTTGACCTCTCTGACTTGGGGCATACCTCGTTGGGCAAGAACTGCTAAGTGTTCTTATTCTATGTAATTTCTTGTCCCACACTTGCATTGTTTGCTTTTGTCTTCAAAGGCTGGAGAGCTCGAGACTTATTGATCATACAGTATGTTAACATTTTTTCTGGGATAAAGTGATATTTACAGTAGTTTGAAGGCATATGGATGTTGCAGTTATTTGGGAGGTAGGCTTTACCCAGAAGCTTAGCTGCCAGAATTTGTATGAATATTTAAATGTACAGATTATTTTAAACTAATTGGAATGGTACATTTTTTGTAGTTGCTAGGTATCAGTTTTTGTCTGTTGTATTTGATACTTAGGTTTTGAGAAATGTCAACTATTACATGTTCATAGTGGTTTTTCCATTTGAAAAATGTTTTATTAAAAAAACCCTGATGTTAAGCAAGTATCAAAGGGTAAGTTCTCTTATCTATATCAGTAGATATATAGAAATTCAATGCAAGAATGAAGCATACTTTCAAAAACATTTATTTGTTTTCCTCTATTTTAACTAAAGGATTTTAGATGATTTTCTAGCAGTCTTGCTGAATATTTGAAGTTTTTAATCAGTGATGTTTTTTGTAGAGCTTACAAAGTGACCTAGAGGCAGAACAAGTGAAGGTGAACTCTCTAACGCACATGGTTGTCATCGTTGATGAAAGCAGTGGGGAGAGTGCAACAGCTATTCTGGAGGAACAATTGCAGGTAAGGTGTTAGTGGCTCTTATATTTATTTTTTTCTTTTAATTGCAAGCATTTAAACTATTTGCATATCATTGCTTATCAACATTTTTGTGCTTAAAGACAATTTGTCCTAGATAGCAATTTTAAGTAATACGTTTTTAAATGTAAAATTAATGAAAAGAATTATTACTTTCTTGTCATAAAACTTGTGAAAGGTATGTGACTTTCAGACCAAATTCCTGACAAGCCAAGCTGCTTGCATCCCCGGTGACTTAAGCACTTTTATGATGTATCTTTTCAACAGTTTCACTAAAATGGAAAATGCCCAGTGCAATTATTCATTTCATAGAAGTGATTTTCATCAGAGAGTCATAACTTGATGGAAAAATCCATAAACACATGAACAGAATTTATGTAGGAAATATTGAATAAATTATTTTCCTGTTGTTTTTTTTTTTTTTCCTTTGAGTTAGGCTGTATCCCTGGTAAAGCATAGGGAGAAAAGAAAGAAGGATTGATTAAAATGGAATTCATGAGATTTTAATTGCTCCTTTTTAGGTCAGTCATATAGCTCCCTAAATTCAGTGAATGCTCTTGAAATGGTTAAGCTTAAGCTTTGCGCAGTACAACAGTGGCAGCTCATGGCAGTGATATAATTACTGTATAGAAAGAGGTTACTGTGAAGAAAACATTTTTCTGAATATGTGACTTTTGGTTTTCCTTGTGAGGCTTGATTCATGAATGTTTCCTACTTTTGTAGAAACTGGGTGAGAGGTGGACTGCAGTTTGTCATTGGACTGAGGAAAGAAGAGTCAAATTGCAAGAAATTCACCTTTTATGGCAGGAGCTGTTGGAAGAGCAGGTGAGCTCTGTGGTTGCTCATGGTGGTTTTTGATTTTTTTCTATTTTATTTATTATTTCTTAAAGTATCTCTTAGTAGAGCTCAACAGCTCTCAGAAAATAGCTGTAAAGAACTAGAACTTTGATTACTGTTTGGATTCCCAATATTTCTTGAATAGTACAGTACAAGTATTTATGCAACTTTTAGCAAGAAAATGTATGCTTCCTTATAAAACAATTTTGAAGGTAGCTTTTTGATATTCTTGTGGATTTAATACTTCTGAAAGCTCTATTGCTTTATATTCATCTATGTCAATGAGTTCTACAAATAAGAAAAATTAGAATCACTACACTCTGAATCTTTGTCAAAATCATAATTATAGAATGGTTAGAAGGGGCCTTATAGATAATCTTCTTCCAAACCTCCTTCCATGGGTGGGGACAACTTCCACTAGATCAAGTTGTTCAGAGCCTCATCCCTCCTCCAGGGATGGGGCATGTGCAGCTTCTCTGGACAGCATGTTCCAGTGCATCAGCACCCTTATTGTAATGATTTTCTTCCTCATATCTAATCTAAAGCTACTCTCTTTTAGTTTAAAATCATTACTCCTTTCACTGTCATTGCAGGTTCTTGTTAAAATTTACTCTCCAGCTTTCTTAGGGGCTCATTTTTAAGTATTTGAAGGCCTCAGTGAGGTCTCCCTGGAACCTTCTGTTATCCAGGCTCAACAACCCCAGCTCTCTACGCCTGTCTTTGTAGGGGAGGTACTCTGTGGTCCTCCTCTGGACTTACTCCATTAGGCCCTTGTACTTATGGTGCAGGACCCAGACTGGAATGCAGTACACTAGGTGGAGTCTTATGGGAGCATAGTAGAAGGGGACAATCGCTTCCCTTGGCCTACTGGCCATGCTTGTTTGGATGCAGCCTGGGATATGGTTGACATCCTGGAATTAAAATGCACTGACAGCTTGTGTTGAACTTCCCTAGTGAGACCACGTCTGGATTACTGTGTCTGGTTCTGGTCTTCTCAGTTCAAGAAAGACAGGGAACTTCTGTAGTCAATCTATCTGAGGGCCACTAAGATTATTAGGGGAAACCTGGACTATCCCTCTTATGAGAAAAAGCTGAGAAACCTGGCACTATTCAGCCTGGAGAAGAAAAGACAGAGGGGGATATTACTAATGCTTGTAATTATCTAATGGGTGAGAGTCAAGTGGATAGGACCGGGCTCCTTTTGGAGCTGCCCAGCAACAGAAGGGGCAATAAGCACGAACTGGAACACAGGTCAGTATGGTGAAACATGCAGCTTGTGTCAGTTTGCTGAGTCTAGGCAAACAGTTTTAACTGTGAAGGAGATGGCATTGTGAGTTTTCTCTTGCTCTGATATTGTGCATTGTGGGTGGACCTTGAATACTATTCAAACATGAATTAGCTGTTATCATACAAAAAAACCCACAATAATAACTACTACACGTTTTTGGCTGTGTTAGTCAGATTCGCCTGCCTACTGCTAGAGCTTGTTTTGGGAATTAGCTTAAAAATATTTGATGGCATTTCCTTTGAAGTTTTTACTTAAGTTGTTTTGTTCTCTTGAATAATGGCATTTATCACTGTAAAACATTGTTTAAGCTCTGCAGTACGCAGTGTGTTTGGACACTTAAAAGAAGTCAAACTGTGCTGATATAGTTGTTGCTGTTGCTATCAGTTACAGCCTGGTTTCTTTGACTGATATTTTGTCTGCATTTTGTAGGTTGCCTTTGTGTTTTTCACTTGCCCCTCCCATGTCTACAGTAATATTGCTAACCCAAAAATGCAACTCATATGATTCTTGTTAATATAGATGCAAGGTTCAAATTCTGGTTTATCCACTACCACATTACTATATATTTCTTACTTTAAGATACTGTCTTAAGATATGTGTGTGTATATTTAGAAAATTGTGTGCTAATGTTTTCTGGTACCTTTTGAGCAAGGTAATACACTAAACTGAGAAATAAGGAATCCCAAAAAAGCTTTTCTCTTTATGTCAAGGTACAAACGTCAAGTGCTGTTTTGATGACTCTTTTTCTCTCCTCTTCCAACCTGATTTGTTATACATGGAAAAATAGCCACTTATTGACTGTTATAAAACTGTTGAGTGTGTCAGCTTCTTTTGGACTTAATTGGCTCTCAGATTTCTTCTTTTCATTTTTTAAATGGCATGTAATTATGTTGCTTTGAAAAAATGAAAAACGTTCCATTCTTGTTTAATGTAGAATGTCAGATAACAAATAATCAGCAAGTAGAAATTCATTTTAGCTGTTTTAGGTCAGCCTATGTTTACATTCATTTTTCTAGTTTGTACAACACATTTATTACTATCAGGTTTGACTTACAGATTTCTATTAAGTAACAAACAGTGTAAATTTGAAACTGATTTAAACAGCTGGATAACAGAGAAGTACCTAAAACGTTTAGGGACTGTTATTTCTCCATGTCATTCAACCATGTGGAGAGAGGAATGGCTTCGATGCTTAAGCCTTTTTGTGTCTGCCTAGAAATATTTTGGAAACCATATTGTCAAGTCAACACATTTCTTACCACTCAGGAAACAAATTCTTCAATCAGTGCCAAATATTTCTCAGTGCTGTGATAATTATATTTCAGTTTCTTAAAGAGAGTAATCTTTGACTGCTGATTTAGCAGAACTTAATTGTATACGCTGAAGGGTTTTTAAGCTCCCCTGTTATGCATAAAATAAGTTGGCTGGGATGGCAGCTTGATTTTTCCATAGAGAGGGTATGTGGTGTTCTCCCAGCCCTTACAGTGTTTCCACCACTACAATATTTGCAGTCTTGTACATTTTGCACATTGTTCTACACTGGCAATGAAAAACTACCTTAACCCTTTGGCCCAGTAGTTGCTGTAGTCACTTCTAGGCCAAAGCTAGACCGAGGAGTTAGTGTCTCTTGTGAAGTGTCATTTTATTTTTTTCAAACACGGAGGAGTAACAGTGTGCAACTGAGCTTCACTGAGGAAAAAGCTGCATATTGATGTCTATGGTGATAGCTGTGTGGTGGTGGCAAAATAATACAAAATGTATAAAATCCTTCCTGCTATGTGATGCTGGGTTACTGCTGGAGTTTCTGTAGGAGTGCTGTGTGACTAGATTGAGTCCAGGAGAGATTTCCTAGAAAAATTTAAAAACTGGCTTTGCCTTGATTTAGCATTCTCCAGAACAGACTGCGCCACCTTTCAGGAGTTAATGAGATAGTGTTTAAAGCTATTTTGCAACTGGAAGTAGGTATAATAAACAGGGTGGTAACTAATAAACATTAGAGTCTGTGACTGTCTGGGCTAAAAAAGCACTGAATTAACAATGTAGCTTCTGTGAGAAAAATGTTTGTAATGGCTAGTTTTGAATCACAGAGGAAGAAGGGTGGAAAATGAAAGCAAGCCTACATGCAGTTTTGCTACATTTATTTCCAGTACTTATAAATCCTGCTTTATAGTGGATATTTTGTTTATATGAATAACTTGGAAAGTGTGCATTCTCTGATTGAACTGAATATCTTTTGCTGAATATAATTTATTAATTTTCCAGTTTGATATTTTTTGCCCTCCCTTTATGTATAGTATTTTGGTTAATGTGAACTGCAATTGTAAGAATTTTAGAAGTGTGTTTGAAGTGTAAAGACCTTAAAGAAGAAATTGTCAATAGCTGTTTGACAAACTTGGCATGTTCTTTTGATATTTTCCTTATAATCTGCAGTGCTTACTGAAAGCTTGGTTAACTGAGAAAGAAGATGCCCTAAGTAAGGTCCAGACAAGCAACTTCAGAGACCAAATAGATCTGAGTGTGAATGTTCGAAAACTAGCAGTGAGTATTGGTATCCTGGGTTGATCCTTTCAAATCTGAATTTCAGTGAATGGCAGGTTACCAGTTCGACTCCAGTAGGAATTGTGAATGCATTGTATCTTTGGAAGCCAGACTTACAATCTGTCCTTGCCAGATTCTTTCACTTGAATTTTAATAATCTGCATACAGCTTTCTTCATGGTCATTCTAGGTTGATGTGACCTACTCTGGAACAGCAATCCTGTTTTTAGAATGTTTTCGAGTGTTGCAATCCACCGTATTTTCCAAGTTATGATGTGTGTTTGTTTGTTTTAAAACATTGATACAGCTTATACTTAAAATAGTCCTTTGTAACTGTAACTTGTGAGCTATAGCAGTTTGAAAGCGTTTTCAGGGATTTGCTTTTCTTAAGTGTATGTTAGTGTTTTGTTGCACAAGAGTCCTATGATACATCTGGCTCAGGAAGTACATTGTTTTCATGGAATTAAAGGCTAAGAGGTGGCAGAATACCAACTGTTACATTTTGATATTTTCGTTTAACCTCAGATTTTGAAAGAGGACATGGGTATGAAACGGCAGACACTAGACCAACTGAATGAGCTAGGTCAGGATGTGGCCCAAATACTTGGGAGTAGCAGAGCATCCAATCAAATTGACCATGATCAAGAGGAACTAACTCAGAGGTGGGACAGTTTGGTTCAGAAGCTAGAGGATTACTCTAACCAGGTACTTATTTGTGCTCTATATTTTTTCTGCTAAGGCATGTATGCAAACTTTAGTGATACTATAATCAAAAGTGTCAAGGTGAGTTCTTGTCATCTAGCTAGACGTCAGTGAATTCTCTTTCACGTGACTTTTATCTGCAGAAAAGTAGTCTGGATTTTTTGGTGTTTTTTGCTTTCAAAACAAATTGTTAGCCCGACTAGTACCATTGCTCCTTTCTCAGAAAGATTAAGCATCATAAAGCAGGCTTGCTGTGTATTTTCTACCATTACAAGTACATTTTCATAAGAATTCTAGAACTGGATTAAATCTCATACTAAAAGAAAGCAAAGACAAAACCCAAATCTCAAAACATATAGATAAATGGGAGTCATAGAATCATTTATGCTCTGTGAGTGAAATTTCTCATCTACCTAAATCAGAGCAGTTGTTTGTTTGATAAGTAAGGATGATAGCCAAGCTGGACTGTTAATTGTTTATTTTAGCATTTTGAGTGCTTGCTAGTATTTTAATTAGACAGAACTCCTTTTGGCTTCTGTGAGAATTTTGTTTTAACAGTTTTATGACTCATTTGATTTTTTAAAGTGATACTGAAAGGTTATTATGGTGATGGCTGTTTAGTATGTAGTGAATGAGTTGTGTGATCTATGAGTAGGGGTCCATTTCAACCTTACTTGTCTCTTGCTTTTGAATCAGTGCAGTGCAGAGTGCTAAATCTTGTGCTTCATTCCCCCCAAATATCAAGTACATGCTTAGCTAGAACTTAGAGAATAATTCCCATGAGACATAACATATGGAAGAATGTGGAAGGATTCTACTGACTTGAGTGAGTTTTTATGTTAGTTTTTAGATCACCTATTCTGTGTGTGTGCTCTAAGCTACATGCTTTATTTTGTGAAGAATGTATATTGGATACAGAATTGTTTGTTAATAAACACAAAGGACCTTTATTTTTTCTATAAATGAACCAAGCCATTGCGGAAGAAATATACAAGTAACGGGTTGTGTCGATTTAAATTCACTTGTGCTGGCATGAAATTCTCACTGAACTGAGAATTTTGGTGCATAACTCTCATCTGTAAAATGAGAAAAATGATATTTTCCTAGGGAGTGCTTTGGCATCTATGATAACAACAATTCATGAGTTGAAAGCTAAGTGTGATCACTTGTAGGAGTGAATGAAAGGGCTTTTATGACTGATGAGTAAAAGGAACTGAATGAGCAAATTACAGTTTGCATTAGAAAATGGTATTTAACTCTTTCTGCTAAATCATTTTGTATAGGTAACTCAAGCTGTAGGAAGTGTGGGGATATCACAGATTTCACAGAAGACTTCTGCAGAAACAGTGTCATTGAAAGAAAAGGTGGTGGTAAAAGAATCCAGGCAGGAATCACCTCCACCACCACCCCCAAAGAAAAGGCAAATCCCAGTGGATAATGAAGCAAAGAGAAAGTAAGTATATCTCATGGGCAGGGGAAGATGGTAGTGATATAATGCATAAGTTCGTTTTCCTTGGGTCTTGGGTTTTGAATCTTCTTTTATGCAAATTAGGAATATTTAAGCTGCAGTTGTGAAGTTGTGTGTGGGGAGTGGGGAGTTTTTAAAGAAACATAAAGCCTGCAGCTTCCATTAATTTCAGAAGAAAGTAGAGATGGTGTTTTTTGGTGTTTTTTTTTTTTGTTGTTTGTTTGTTTCTTTTCAAAAAAGCAAGCTGTAAGTTCTTTGTACCTCTGCTCCTTTGCTGAAAGACAGAACTCATTTTATTTACTTTCTTTTGGAAAAACATCTTTGCATCGTGGCATAAGAAGTGTAGTGAAAGGACCAAGTGTTTTGATTTGTTGTGTATTCTGGTCTCCGTAACATGTATGGGTGAAGCTATTAAAAACAAGCAAACAAAACAGAAAACCTGTTCAGTCTCCCTGGTACTTAGCAATAGACAAAACATTACAGTGATGTCTCCTTTTCACAAGCATATCTAGAGAGACTGATTTTTTTTTTTTTTGCTTCTATTTTTAATAGTGTGTTGCAGTGCTTTCATTAAATAGCATTTAAACTAAAGGAATTGTTTTGAAGTTGAATGAAGGTAAATGCTGCATACTCATCATTTAGCTGTTTGTGTTTGTCTTAAAAAATAAATATTTTTTTTATTGGTGGTGTTATTCCTTTAAACTTTTGGCATGTTTTCTAGGGAGGTAATAAGAGAGCCACATCAAGAGTAAACAGTTTGATACTGTCCCTAATACACTTTAAGCTTTCCTCTGATGCTTTTTCCTGATCCTGATTACATACATTGAAACAACAAATAGCCAGCAACTGGAATTTTGCAAGCTTTCCCACAAAAACTTTGAGTGGCTGGACAATAAGTTCTGCATCTATTCTGTGACTGTTATTCCACATTAGGATTTGTATCATGTTAAGTCATACCATTGTAGTAAGATCTAGTGATCTGTAGAGTCTCTGCTTAGTCCTTCTCTCAAACTGTTTACAGTATTGGTAAATTTGGGAGGGTATTTCTGTGGTAGTGATGGTCGTGATTGACTTAAGTTATAAGTTACGATGCTTTGAAGTTTTAGGCATGAGAAAGTTATATCAGTTTCAGCTGTAGTGAAAAATCTTAAGAGATGAGGTAAGCGTTCAGAAAAAAAATTCCATATTCATTACCATGAATACTTAAACTACTAGCTTTTTCTTCAGACTAAATAGCACTGCAGCCTCTTCAAAAACCTAGAATGTATAGAACTTTAAGACTTCTGATTTTGAAGACAGTTGATGGAATAGGAAAAAAATGGACCAAACCATAATTGTCTAACCTTTTAAACCAGGTTTGATGCTGAAAGTGCTGAGCTGTTGAGCTGGATTTCAAAATCAAAAGCTGCCATTCAGGCCACAGACATCAAGGAGTACAAGAAGATGAGAGAGACTTCAAGTGTGAAAGAAAAGTTAAAGGTAAAATGAGGAGAGTTTTTTCCAGTGAATAATATATTTTGTTCCTTTAAGCTGACTGTCAGCTTGAGATGTGACAAGATCCACATGATTCATGGGGTTAATGTCCTTTTGTTAAATACTTCCAAGCTGGTCAGACATGAAAATGTGACCAACTAGACACAGGCTTTTGTTGGTACTGGGCCACACAATCCAAAGAAAATTTTAAAAGCATGTGTCACTAATGCTTGCTCTAGAATTGAGATAAATCACATCTTTGAGATTAGTATCTTTTCCACAAAGCAGTTTATTTTGGCTTCATGCTTCATGGTTGGTGGTGGACTTGATACCCACTCAGGGTCCGAAGTGTTCTGTTATGTTTCCAAGGTTTGGACACATTGTTGATTGGTATATTTTAAAGAAAACAGTGATAGTTAACAGCTGAAGTGCATTACTGCTGGTTTGCAAGATAAGATACACAGTTCTACAATAACTTGTGGGAACCACGAAATAATCATTTTATCTGTTTTTTTTTTCCGTTTCAGGAATGTGTGCTTGCCTTTTTTGATCCTATAGCCTGCTTTGCTAATGAAGGCTTACTGGAACTTTAGCAGGATCCAGGCCTAGTTTTGAAATCAAAGTCAATGCTTAAAATTGTCTATAAGGAGACTCCTTTTCAGTGCACTAGTGGAAAATGGTGCCAGTAGGAATGTTCTGTTGGAAATAAAAACCAAAACAGTCCTCCCCTATAGTTAATATAGCTTTATAGGAGCTGGTAACCATTTATAAAATAGGCTCCAAGATGAACACCATATTCCCATGAGCAACACTGTTTTTAAATGATTGGGCACACTAAGTGGATAGGACAATGTTTTTTTGTTCCCAACTGTGCAAATGAGTTCACGCTGCTTGAAAATTTACTATTGGAAGTCTAAAAAGGAGAAATTATCTTTGACATTAGTTTCAAAAGAATTTTATGTCTGAGGGAAGAACTTATTCCTCTAAAAAATTCTTTGTAGTTTCATAGCATTTTCCTTGTTCTGTCTTTTTCATGGAGTCTGAAGCTTTAAAGCTTAGTGCATTGGAGCCCTAGGTATGTTGTAGTTTTTGCTGGAATTCTAGGTAGCAGGTTGCTTTTAGTTCTTGCTGGAAAATTCCCAGTAGACAGTGTAGAGGTGAGGGAATATTCAAGATTTTCACACAGGTTCCCATCAAATAATTTTCTTCTTAGCAGAATTGTCATTTTCTAACTGGTGTCTACAACCCTTTTGACAATGTATTATTCTTGGTGTCATTTGTACTCATCATTTTGCTTGCTTAATACTTGACTGTATTTGTTGAGCTGTGTTTGTTTTACAAGCGAACAGAACCAACATCCCTATTGGAAGGTGCTGGTATTCACTTCGGGCAGTAGAGGGAAAATAACATTCTAGGTGAAAAACAAACAAACAACAGAACAACACTCCCTGAAACTATTCTTTTGGGGTTCAATTTGTAGGTGATAGAAAAAGAGAAGGTTGAAAAAAGCCAAAAGCTAGATGATCTGAAACGAAGTGGACATATTCTTTTGGATCAAATGGGAAAAGGTAAAAGACTTGAAGGTTTTTCTGTTTTGTGATTTAACTGGGTGATTTACTGGGAAGTAATACCGAAGTATATATTGTCTCCACTTAAGCCTTGCAAGATATTCCTTTCCTCTCCCTCCCCCCTTTATTTCCTTCAGAGACATTGGTCATTGTTACTGTTAATGGCAACAAATCACATCAATTGCTAGTAAAGCTTATAGACAAGCTTTGTTATTGTTATTTTAAAGCATGCGTACTCATTTGCGACCTTTTAAGGGTAATTTTATTGATGCAGAAGTAATTTCTTAATAACTTGCATTTGCATACTTCTCGGGAGATTTAAAATAAAACTGTGTGAAAATCTTAAGTGTGATATTTTGAAATATAACTGTCTTGAAGTGGAAATCTTGAAACCATATTTAAGTTGGATGAATGGGTGTATATGTCTTTCTATTCATAGTTTTCTCTATTTTTGTAAAAACTTGTCAGGGTGTTTTGATCATACAGTCAGAATTTATAGTTCAAAGGCAAGAGAAAAGCCTTACATGCTTGAGAAAATGATTGATTGACAATTGAAATACTTATCCCTAGAAAAACTGTGGATAGCTGAATCTTCAAGGCTTGCCAAAATCTTGTTTCATAATATGACTAAACTTCATCAGCACAGTGTGACTTTCTCCACAAAAGAGCTGTTCAGATAACCAAGATACGATCTTTTAGGTCTGCTGTGCATTTGACTGTTGATGAGCTTTCTGTAACCGGTTGTATTCAGATTGGGTGACTGGATGGTATCACTGTTTTGTGTCCTTATTTCCAACTGCCACACTTTTCAACTGTCACACTTTCTCCCAGCCAGTTCATTTGCTAGGATGCCTGAACATCCTAAGCATCTCCAGTCCTCCTTTCTTCCTTGATGCAGGTGAAGTTGTATAAAATACTTGTCATTGCCTGAACACTGATGGTCTTGAGGCCACGGATTTGATGCCGAGTTTGGATTATTAAAAACTTGTGGCTCTGTCTAGTTTTTAAACATTGACAAAGATCTTCCCCTCCTCACTCTTCTCTTAACTCCCTCCAACTGTGATAGGTTGTGGCTAAATAGCCAGTATTTGTTGATAATACTAAAAAGTACATAGTTGAAAAATTGGATTGTATCAGTGAAAAGGAAGATGCAGAAAACTGTGTCCTAATGTTTGCTACCTTAAAGTTACGTATCTCTAGAAAATAAGGTTTATATAACCAATCCACATTCCCCAGCATTGTTAGGTCTGCTAGTGTGTTTTGTTCAGCTTGGAATTACAGCCTTTCTTTCCAAAACCAGGCCCAGCTGTACTTGCATATGGGCACATCTGTATGCATCCATTTCTGGCTGTACAGGCTGTGCCATACTAGCAGTGACTGATCATTGCATACTTTCGTTACGGGACTGGTTGCAGCTGCTGTGCTTTTGTTTTGTAGATGTGCCAAGTGTATGGACAGTGTGTGAAGCACAGTGGGAGGATCTATGGAGCAGAGCATTCCAATTCCTCTGTAGAAGCTGGCTAGTTTCCCCAGAATGAAATACTGGGCTGTATTTGTGCTGAAACAGTACAGAAAATTGACCCCTCTATATGAATCTCCTTGTACTCCTGTCCAAATGACAGAACTGATAAGTTCAGATGACCCAAATATGCCTCATATAAAGAAGTGTATTTTGATACAAAATCAACATCAAAAGTGTGCAATGACAAGAACATATTGTTGAACACACATTGGACTGAAATTTCTTCAGCAAAATTGCCACTTGCTTTTGGCACTTGAGGAAATAAAAGAATATGGAATGTATGTGGATAGGAAGACTTTTCACTCATGGTACTGCATCCTCAACTAATGCATTGATTTACCAGAAAGATGGTGAAGCAAATGCTTCATGGAATAACTGAGTGGGAAATTACTTTTTGATATTGCTAATCATATTACCTAGTTATTAATCATATATGTGTGCACTGTGACATTGTCAACAGCTGTTCCCAGTTATAAACGAATTGATAAACCAACATGTAGGCAAATTAGAATGGTGAAGAGAGTTGTGATAGTTTGAGAGTCAGTACATTTCCAAGTGTTCAGTTTTTAGCAAAAAAAGCAAAATGGAATATTTTACTTACATGTCCTCTCACTTAGATTGTGGAAATCAGAAGTCAGAACACTGTTAAGTAATACATTTTAAGGATTGTTGACCTGGAAGTAAAGCTTTGAGCACGTTAATGCACCTACCTGTATCTGAAGAGATGAATGGTTAAAGCCTTGTTAAGCAAAATTAGTTGCAGTTAATCAACAGTAATTTATATCATCTGTTTAGAGGGACTTCCTGCAGTGGATTTAAAGAACGTGATGGAGAAAATATTGTCAGGATGGAAAGAAGTGGTTCAGCATCTAGAAGAACTGGCCAAAAAGATAAAGTACCAGGAAGATATTAATGCATACTTTAAAGAAATGAATGAGCTTGAGAAGATTATAGTTGAAAAGGAGGGCTGGCTTAAAAATGATTCTTCAACATCCCAGCCCTCAGCAGTCCTGAAAGATTTGTGTCAGGTAAGTCTAGCAAAACTTGTTGCTTTTGATTGGAAGCTGTCAGATGGAGCACAAAAATACCCTAGAAATTCCCCCAGAGCATCCTCAATAAGGTAACTTAGATTTTCTGAGAGGCACTGGATCTGACTGGAACATTTTGGTACCTGTGTTGTTTAGGAGTGCTTTAACATCATTGCCCTAATAATGTAGATAAGCTTTTACATTAGCTTACACCTTTGTGTTAACAAGGTGTGATTTGATTCTGTTTTTAATTTCTCACAGAGGGAGTTAACTTACCTTGTAAGCTTGAGTCCACGATTGGAACACCTGAAAGCTGCCTGCAAGGGGCTCACATCTCAGCCCATGCCTCCAGACTTCGTTCAGGAGAGCTTGAATGGTTTTCTTGATCGCTTCAAGTTGACTTGCCAGAAACTAGAGGAACGTCACCGGCAGCTGAAGGAAGGTAAATATTCTTTTACATAAATCCTCTCAATTCTCATGTTATGTTATAACATTCTCATGTTATACTTTTCTTTTGAGTAATACCTTTCGGATTTCACTGTAAACAGTCTGCTCTCAGAGCATGGGAAATGGTTTCAAACTAAAAGAGAGGGAGATTTAGATTGGATATAAGGAAAAGGTCATTTGAAGTAATGGTAATGAAGTGTAGGAACAGGCTGTGCAGAGAGGTGGTAGATGCCCTGTGCTTGGCAACATTCACGGTCAGATTGAGCTGGGCTCTGAGCAACCTGATGGAGCTGTAGGTTCATTGCAAGGCAGTTGGACCAGATGGCCTTTAAGGGTCCCTTCCTACTCAACCAATTCTATGGTTACTGAAAATGGAAGTTTGAAATACTTTCAGAAAGCTATTTGGTAGAAGGAAAGATAGTGCAGGTAACGTAAGATTGAAGGTCACAAAACCAAAAATATAAACAAAGCCTTTCACTATCATCCTATTCTAAAGATTTCCAGACTTTTTTTTTTTTAACCGGTTCTACTAGTTTTTGGATAAGACTGACAAAATCTTCATATTCACCTGAAAGAATATTTATATTATCTCCTCTCTGCACATATAAACTTTATTGTTCCCTGGTGTTAAGTCATTATGCAAGGATGTAGCATTCCTGGAACTACATTTAATAGATCAGCAAAACAATAATTAAAGTGAATAATATCGTTTGAAAAGTTGCTTGCGTCTGTCACTAACATAAATAAATAATACTAGAAATTAAAAATGGAAGATTAAGGAAACCTTTTAAAATCTAAATGTGAGAGTGGAGTTTATTTTTCTTTTTTTCACAGCTTGTTTGAACTTGTGAGTCATACACAATCCCCTTTGTAACAGTGGTATTTCAAATCATTTGGAATTTGGCTTGCTTTTCAAGGCATGTTCTGCTTGGGTTTTTGTTACATTAAAAAATTAATTGTGTGAGCAGTAAAACCATGATGCTGACTTCATAGCACAAAATAGATCTCTCTGTTATATTCTACAAGTTAATATGAAGAACACAGAACTATAAGCAGTTTTTTCTATTTTTTTTTTTTGAGAAATTGGAGGAAGCGTTTTGTTAATGGCCCCAGGTGGAAGAGCATTTACTTGGTGTGTAGTAAAAATAGACTCAAGTAGTAAATTAGTAGGCCATTTATACAGTGAGTTGCACAAGGCCTTAATACTTCAGTTATATCAATGCAGAAAACTGTATGAATAATATATATCTGTCATGGTTGAATTACAGGGTATACATTAATTCTTACTGTGAGGGGTAATTATTTTGATTATTATGAGTTGGTTCTTATACAATACCAATAAAACGGTAATCTTTTATGACTGCAATACTCTTTTTCATGCCACACATAATTTGAGGCAACATTAGTGTATTTAAGCCAATTGTTACTCAGTAAAGAAAAGTCATTTATCTTGGTATGCCACCTTTATATTTGTGTATATGTATATTTTTCCTAATGGCTGATTTTCTCTGGATTGCCCATGGTTAAAGAACAGAGGGAAAGGGTTTGTTTACAGTATAGCTTGAATTGCTGCAAGTTGAAAGAATTTCCAGAGCCATGTAATGGGGAGGAACAGCTAGTATAGCAACCAAGGATCTGTGAACTTGTCAGGCTTTCTTACTGACACGAGTCTTATTTTTTAATGATTGTTAGTTAAGTGTCTGAAAAGTCTTTGTTTGTGTGGTGCTCAGTACCATCAATGCTGGCAGCTTTTTTTTTGTGTGTTTGTATTTGTGTGTATGAATATGTGTTTAAGTTGAAGAGATTTAAGTGTGCAAAAGCCCAAGTATTACTGATTTTCCCCCTCTCCAAGTGATTTAGGTGCTTAATTACATAAAATGGAATAGAACTTTATATAAGAATATATTTATTTTTTAGAAAGGAAAAAAATGTTGCCATTAGCAGACCTTCAGCTCTTGGAGTGTCTCAGCAGGATTCAGTATCTCTCATGATTTCTCTTTTTAATGAATACGCTAATTCACATCTCTTACAGTTTCGATCTTGTGTTTATGTTCTTTCCTTGTGTTTGTATTAATCTCTGACAATAACAGAGACAGAAAGCCTGCCTAGCCAGGACTTCTTAGGTTCTCTGCAGAGGCTGAAGGATGTGCTGAGTGAAGTGGAGTGCAAACAGCAGGCAATTGCGAGTGGGCTGAGCGACCCTAGTAAGGTTGAGAAAGCCTTGCAGCAGACCAAGGTAATCTTTATCTTTTTTACCTACTTAAAAGTCCCAAAGTGCCAAAGAGGGTGTCAGGGCCCCAGGCGTGTCCCCCTTCATAGGAGTTTGGTTGGCTGAATTTGGAGCTGAGGTGGCTGATCCAAGGCTGGCTACTTCATGACTCCTGCAAGTGCTGGATGTAGCCAAGCTGGACTTTGAATGCCTTTCTGGTGAAAAAGGAGCACCTGGACAACAATTTCATTCAGTTTTATATTACCGGGATATTTTGAGAGGGTAACTGTACTCCAGCGGTCTCCAAATTTCAAAGGAAAAAAAGTGTTTTTGATAAATAAGAGTAATTGATATGCAAATTCAGTGCAGTAGAAATAGAATTTTTGTTTCCTGTTATAAACATCCAAAGTATATGGAAATCTATGGATGCCAGTTACTTTATAAATACTAGGGCTGTAGTGGGAGAAGGAGTCTTGTATCTCCAGTACTGCTTTTTTTTTTAAACACAAACAAACAAAAAGAAATCAAACGAACTCACATACATCCCACTCCTTCCCCTCTCAGTGCTTTTGTAGAATAATGCTGAATTCAGAAATACGTTTTCTTTTTCCGTATGGTAAAATGAAGATGGCTGCATGTAATTCTGGAGAAGCTCTCAAATTCCAGTTACTGGGTGTGGGGTAGGCCATGTCTTTCTCTCCTCTGTTTGGCAGAGAGTAATCCTTTTTTAATGTATTTTTTGAGAACACAATAAACAAGGGTGTTTGATGTTTCTTCTGTATTTTTTAAAGCTGGCAGAGATATTTTTGGTCCATACGCTGGCTGAATTGCAATGACATTTAGCCTTTGGGGATTTGTCATTTCCTTTTTGTCTCTGGATCCCTCCTTCCTGTTGTCTTCAGTGACTAATTAACCTGAGAGGACACAGTATATCAGTGTGGGTCTTTAGGGATTGTTATGTGAGATCAGAGCAAACATGGATAATGCACTGCCTGAAGGCCTGGGATTGAGCAGCTCCCTCTTCTTCACCATGGCAGGCACTGATAAATTTTTTAGGAATAGACTTGAGCAGGGGATTGACTCAGTCTGTGTCTCTGTGCCATGTTGCACAAAAGGCTCTGGTTTTCAAAAGTATGCATCTCTGTTCCCGATCTCATCACTGCATTATTAGCTATCCTTTTTGAGGAAATGATACATTTTGTGTTGCTTCTTCCTTGTAAAGAAAAGTAAGGATGAAAGCATAAACATATCAAAAAAAAGATTCTTTCTCATCACACTGCGTTAAAAATGTATGTGCATACTTTCCACCTGTATCTGTTTTAAACCTTATACTGCAAGCAAATGTATGTGTATTTGTTCCTTCCTTCTCATTGCAGACTGTTTGTGAGACACTGGAAGCCCAGAAACCCAAGGTAGATAAACTTGCTGAAGAAACAAAGGCTTTGGAGAAACAGTCTTCTGATAGAACGAAGGTCTACATGCAACAGTTCAGGCATGTGCAAGGTCACTGGGACAAGCTAAGGCTCAAGACTTCCAAAGATGTTAAACTACTGGAAGAAATTATATCCAAGTTGAGATTATTTGAGGTAAAATGAAAGGATTTTTTTGTTACACAACTCAGTTGTTACAGAGGCCATTCTTTTTTATACTCTTACATTCAGATGGTGCTGACTGGGAAGTGAAATGGTTGTGGAGCAGGACACAGCAAGTGTATTGTAGATGAGTAATGTATGGTTTTCAACATGTGTAGTATATTATCTGCTAATAACACTATTTTGCACTTAAAATTGGAATTCATTTTCTTCCAGTACCAGAAGAAAAGATTATACCAAAGTGGGGAGTAGGTCAGCTATATTGCTGAAGGCCTGATCCCACCAGGGGCTGGGCACCCTCTGTTGTGGTTGGTGTCAGATGCCCAACACTTCACTAGGCTGACATTTAAAACTGAAATTACATACTTGCTCTAGGAGGCCTGTTCCTTCATGTTTAATTTCTGTCAACAATAATACATAATTAGTACAGACTGTTAAAAAGCAAGTGAAGAAAATATTTAGGTACAGTGAGTTTTCCAGTTCCAACAGAGCAGGAGCTTTAATAAGTGCCCAATTATAGACTTATGCATGTATACTGAAATCTGCATTAATGTGGTCAGGTAATTGACTTGTATGATGTTGCACTCAGAGTTGGACAATCTGTTGGTGATTATGGCTGGAAAGAGTAAAAACCTCAAAGCATTTTTTTAAACCACAAATGTGGAAAAAAACAGTCATAGTAGAAGTAATGTGTTCTAACTAAAATTAAAAGCAGAATGCAAAACCACGCTCATGAAAAACTATAAGTGGAGAGAAGAATGAAGGGAGAAGCTTGCTCTTGCTCATAAAGTGTTATTCACTAATAATTTTGTTGAGGACTTAAGATGCCTTTCATTTTACTGCTGAGCTCCTAGAATGGGCTGCAGAGAGAAGGAAAAGCATAGTAGTTCAGTCTAGCCTAGCATGCTTGTAAATGAACTCCACAAACCAACCTGTGCATGGTAGGTAGAGCTGCAGCTTTTCAGAAGAAAAGTGCTTTTCTTTTTTGTAGTATTTTTATGTTATTGTTAGGATGTATTACTTGAACCATCAAAATAAAAGCCTGTTCTTTAAACATGTTCATGAATGCATGCACATTTGCACATACTTTTGAAAGAACTCCTTCTTTTAGTCTGTTTTCTTTAGAATCCATCCTTCTGTAGCTGTAGCTATCTGCTGCACCCTGAAGCTGAGGAGGAGCCACTGGTCAGTGGGATCTGCCTTGTGATCTGCCAGAATGGTCTGGCTTGTTGTAGTGGATCCTAAAAGAAATGATCTTTTACAGACTTAGCCAGGTCCTTGGTGGTTGTTCATGAGCAAACGTCTTGTCCTTAATTTTTCTCCTTACTCTTAGGTACATATTTAGGTCAATGTGTTGTTCTCTTCTCCCTCTTTCTGCTTACACTTATTAGTTGTTTAGGATGACAGAGTAAATACTATACATGTGACCATTTCTTAGTCTCATTTGTGCAACATCTTCCAATCAGTCTTGCTCATCAAATTATTGTAGCTTTCCAGTTGTCTTGATTTATCTGTAGCTGCACTGAGCTAGGTCTACTTACTTAAAAGTGTATGTTTTCTTCTTGTGGAGCAGATATTGAATGAATTACTGGAGCTGTAATACCAGAGACACAAAAATAACTTGATTGATAATGACTGGGTACTCGTTAACAGATGAAGTTTCTGACTATGAAAGGGGAAAAAATAAAAGAGGGAGGGTTAAAAATGGAATATGTGGATGGCAAGCCGTGGAGAACATGTGGTTATTTACAACTGTGCACAAGTGTTTGTTTATGTTTAATGCTTCCTTTTTTCATAATTCACTTCTAAAAATGAGACATTCTACAGCAGCACTCCTCACATTTATGTTTTTGAAAAGAAAATATAAGTAGACAAATGAACATGGCTTAAAATGCCCTCGTTAGTCAGATGAACAAGTCAGTGGCAGATCGGTCTGTAGGACCTACTTCTCAGATGTCATTTCTGCAGTTTCTGGTGTGATAGAGCTCCCCCAGGCTGACAGCGTGTGCATTGGTGACATGATCTCTTTCTGTGCTTTTTAGTTTTGCTGTGATATTGTCTGTAATAGTCATTTGAAGGAAAAAGTAGATGAGACTCCCTTGGTCAATTACTTCTTGTATTTGCTAGAAAACTTTTGTTCTGTCTCTAATAACATGTGGTTTGTTTGCTGTGCTTTTGATTAAGTATTACCTTCAGTTCTTCTAAATCTACTCCATAGCTGTACATAATGTGACTTTTCTCTGGAGTCCAAAAGCTGATATTCAGCACATTATCTTCCTTGCTGGAATAAATTTTAGAGATCAATCCATTGTTTTAGTTTACTTCTAACAATTGGGAGCTCTTACTCATCCACGGCCTACACTGGGTGTTTGAGCATTGGTAATTACTTACCTGTGCAGTTCAGGAGCATTTGCTTTGTTGAATTTCTGTATATTTTTCTTGTGATTTAGCAAGATATTTAAATGTGTGTCTAGCTTTGTGAGTAATCCCATTTAATTTAGTTTAGCCACTTATTATCTTTAGCTAGCTATGCATATCTTTCTGTAAGCAAGATAAGCTAAGTGTAAGCTAAAATGCCTTGTCAAATGGCAACTCTTTGTAATTATGTGTGTGTATATATAGGCGTGGATATTTTTAAACTGTGGTTCACTGTTAGAGCCTCCTGGGGTCTGATTCTGGAAAATGTTCAGGCTAATGAACTCCACAGAATTCCTTCAAAAAGGAAGAGGCTTGAGGACAGTGTCATAACTTTGACCTCTAATGGTAGTATTGTCCTAAGTCTAATGGGTTTTCTTTAGTTCTGACTTTTGATCTTGAAAGATGTGTGCATTTTCTTCCTTGTGATGTGTAGAATAGAAGATGATGATGATGAATTTTGACTTGGCTTCTCCAGTAACAGTGGTCTGTTGTGACAAATGAGTCAAAATGGAAAGATACCGTCTATTAAAAAAAACAAACAACTATATTGTTTTAAAAATGGTAATCATATAAAGTTTCATATATACATAAAAATGGTAATCATATAAAGTTTGTTGTGGTTTTGTTTGTAAGGGTGGTAGTTAACATTCACAATTGTGTGGGAGGGTGATGGCAACCTTTCTGTCCCACTTTACCCAGAATATAAGGCAACTGCTAAATTTTAGGTCAGGTGATTACAATTCTGTATTTATAATTTTATTTCTGTGCCTTGCTTTATTGAGTATATACTGTAACTACCATTGGCCTCACCAGCTGGAGTTTTTCAGTATTTAGACTAATCCTGTGCAGCATTTTCTTTTCATGCCTGTGTTTCTCTTCAGGGCTTTCCCTGCATAACTTCAACCTCTCAAGTGTGTTTACTATTACACTCTCCTCATCTTCTCTCAAAGATATCTATAGGGGCTGTATTTCCTCCTTTAAGTGCAGCAGACTCTTCAAAAGACTGTGATGAAAATGACTGTATGTAGCTTATAGTGTGAAGAAAAGGCTATTTCAATCCTTCCACCAGGTCCTTCATGTGAAGGGTAGCTACATTACTTCTTGAAGCCATGCATTTCTCTTTAGTTTATCCAATGTTTCTGTGTGACAGCCAGGACTAGTACAGTGCCAATTAAACCATGAGTGCAGGAATATAGCTATTAGGAATTATGTTTTCACATTAAGAATGGAGAAATTAAAGGAAGAAAATAATAGAAATGACGTCATGCAAAATCTGATAAAATTCTTGTGCATTCTGAAACAGTCTTTCAGCACTGATGAAACACATCTGCCATATGCTTACAGCATTATCAACTCTTTGTTACTGTGTTTGATTTAGACTAATTCAAAAATTGTTCAGAAATGGATGGATGGTGTAAAAGGTTTTTTACTGACAGAAAAGGCTGCTCAAGGAGATGCTGAAGGACTTCAAAGACAGCTTGACCAGTGCACAGTGAGTTCTGTTTTCCTTAGGAATCTTTTGAAATTATATGCTTACCATCTCTTCTTCGTTATTTTGCTACTATTGTTGCCTGTGGTATATTATGCAAAGTGATCTATCTTCAGGAAAAGTTTTAATTGCTTTCTTATGTGTATAGCTGTAATGCTTCATACATTTCAGAGGTCTATACTATGTTTAAAAATACTTATCCATGATTTACATTAAGTCTTCCATAAAAATGTTTACATTTTTCTCAGGTTTATTAGACACAATTTGAATCTACGAGTGAAAAGTACTCTCTGCATAAAACTTTCAAGGATGTTAAAAATTATTTTTAAATTTTAAAAATAATTAAAGCAAATATGTCTGATTAAACTTATATGGTTTAGTAATTGTATGTGCTTTGCAAGAAAGATTCCTTCCTAGCTGTTGCCAGATAAGGATCACAGTTAAGTAGAATGTCATCTGACAATAAAGTGATTACAGTGTAACTTCCAAAGTTAGTGTCTGGGGAAAGAATATACATCTGATTTTGTTTTTAATTAAACTTTCTATGAAGTAATTAAATACTGCAAAATCATTTGTACTCTATAAATTCATTTTATATTTTCTATGTGTGTTTAGATTTTTGTTAATGAAATGGAGAAGATTGAGCCATCACTAAAAGAAATGAAAGAACTAGAGTCAGCTTTAAGAAGTCAGTCTATTGCAGGTGTAAATACTTGGGCAAAATCTAGGCTAGTAGACTGCCAGACACAGTGGGAGAAACTGAGCAAACAGGTGAGTTCTTCATGTGTTGCTGGTGCTTACTAGTTTCTGCATCTGTTAATTTGCACTTGGTCAGATTGCCTAGGGCCTTAAACACCTCCAGAGATGGGGTACCCACAGCCTCCCTGGGCATCCTGTTCCAGCACCTCACCACTCTCTCAAAAAAAATAAAAAACTTCCCCTGACATCTCATCTACCTTTGTTAGTTTAAAACCATTTCCCCTTGTCCTGTCACTATCTACCCATGTAAAAAGTTGATTTCCCTCACATTTATTAACGCCCTTTAATTATTGGAGAGACACAATGAGGTCTCTCCATAGCCTTCTCTTTTCCAAGCTGAACAAGCTGAATTCCTTCAGCCTGTTTTCACAGGAGGGGTGCTCCAGCTCTTGCATCATCATCATGGTCCTCTTCTGGACCCTTGATAATATATTTTTGACCCTTTGACAAATATGCTTGTTCTGCTATCAAAATGGCTGAAATTCAACATGGTGCAGTAAATCCTTCTCAAGTACAAATGTGCTAGGGAATCCCTATGCAACAGTAGTTTTGTTTAAATATGTGCATTTCTTGGTATTTTAAGAGTTCATTGTGTTTCTTTCAGTTTAATTATTTATATATAAAAATGAAAGCATTTACTTTGTCTCATACTGCTTTACCTCTTCTCAGAGAGGAAAAAAAAAAAATCTGACCTTCTTCTCTTGTCCCTGAAATTTAGAATATTATTTTGACCTTGAGTAATTTCAGCCTCCTACCGGGCAGCTTTGAAAAATAAAAGGTTATAAATAGACTGCCACTTCAGTCTGGAGTATGTGGATGTTTCTTTTGGATGGAAGCTTTCTGCTTTCTACAGAAACATTTTTATTTTGTCACAGTGCCTGACAAGGAAAACCTTGATGAAGCTTGAACCTTTTTCCAGACTGGCCCAGCTGTAGTACAAAAGTGTGAGGCCTGATAGTGTCTAAATGTTCTGTATAAAGGTATACCTAACTATATGATATCTGTGAGCAGAAGAGTGTTCTCTTCACCTCATCTCCCCTCCCTGGCCTATCTGACTATTTTCCTACTAATTGTCACCAGTTTACATACAATAAGGAAAAAAATATATTTTTTCCCTTCCTTACCTGTAGATTTTGTTGATATGCTAAAAGTGATGTGGATGGGAGGGGAGGATGGACAGCAGTTGTGGTAAATGCAGTATTCTTTTGCTAATTAAAAACACCTGAAAAATGCTTTGGTAGAAAGTGTTTTAACAGAAACCTGTGTTTTTTCACATACGCAAGGGCATTTAAGTACCAAAACTGCTGTTTCTTTCTTCACCTTGAATTCTAGATCATTAGTCAGAAAAATCGCCTGTCTGAAAGTCAGGAAAAAGCTGTAAATCTGAAGAAGGATTTGGCAGAGATGCAAGAATGGATGACCCAGGCTGAAGAGGAATATTTGGAGAAAGATTTTGAATACAAGTCCCCTGAAGAATTAGAGAACGCAGTGGAGGAAATGAAGGTCAGGAATATCAGGTCATTGTACAGAGCTGATGAAAGGGAAACAAAACTTAATGGTTTCTAGGGACTGGACTTTTGTGGAATAATCTGTATGTAAAGGAGCTCAGGTCATGAGAAGATTAGTGCTGTTTTTCAGCTTTCCTTTATGGAAATTTTTGTTTTAAAGCATGAACTATAAAAGCAGATGTTGTATTTGACCAAGAAGTGTGGGGATTTAATAATGAGTAGTAGCACACAGAACCTTCTAAGCCAGGAGGGCTTGCAATGTATAGAGCATTAAATCCCGAGAATATGACACCTCATTACAGAAGTAACTAAAGGAAGACAGTGTGATATTCTATCTGTTTAAATTAGCTGTTTTAAAATCATATTCTTCTGCTTCCAGCTGTTGGACTTCAATTTCTTGTCCCATGCTAGAGTAACTTTGCATTTAGAAAAGCAGTTCTAAACAGCTTTGTAATATAGGTTATCTTGTGTTCCTCATCCATTGCAAATAGTAATGCTGATCCCTCTAATTTTGGAACTATTGACAAAAAATGAAGAGAAGGATTTATTTTTGTCTCAATATAAATTATCATCTGAATGGGTAATTTTTTTGAATTGTATGTGCACAGCAAACAGTAATTCTATTTTTAAACAATTCAGTAGGAGTTCAGGTGTGTCTTGACAAATATTTTGAGTTATTCACTACACTGTTACTCTGAGCAGAAAATAAGGGTGTTTTTTTCACTCCTTACAAGTGTTTTGACAAATCTAGTTGAAGTTCTGAAATGTTCTTTTTGAAGGGGTTTTCTTGAAGCAGTTTTTAACAAGTGTTTTAATATATTTGTGTCCTTTGAAGTTGTTCGAGATTTCAAAGCCTGACAGCCTGCTGGACACATGCCAAGAAAAAAAAAAGAATGTTTTCTTATAATTGGGAAATCTGATTGACTTTTAGCATATTAACCTCTGTCAAATCCAGATTATATTCTATGCTTTTTAATTGGGCAGATATGTCAGTGAGCCTGTAACAGTTCTGTATCCTCTTATATTTGCATTGAGAGTGTTATTGTGGGTCTGCCTCTAGTACTGAGGAAGAGCACTCTCTGTGTATTTGACCAAGGAGCATTTTTTACATAAGGTTTTGAAAAACTCTTCAGCTTGCCTAATTGTGCTCTTATTTGGATGAAGCTCCCACTATTTTGAGGGAGTACATTTTAAATGATGTGAGGTAGGTTTTGTTAATCCCACCATAAAGTAGAACATTACAAATTTCTATCCTTTGCCCTTTCATTAACTGGAACTTCTTTTCTGATTGCCTTACGTTTACAACAATATGTCCAACATTAATGCTGTCGTATATAAGGCTCGGTGGTTTATAGCAGAATTTAGTATGTCAGAGGTACTTCAATTAGATAAAATGATCCTTGAAACATGAAAAGAAAAAACTAAGGAAAATTTCTATTCCTAGATCCTTCTAGTTGTTTCCACATTGTCCAGTCCAGGTCTGTCTCTTACCTTTCAGCTATCCTGCTTCCTAAATACTGATTAGGGCAAAATTCAACAGCCAATAATGTAATCTTAGTAGCGATATTTTCTTGTGCTCAGACTTGAGAAGCTTTTGACAGCTACACTTACGGTGTTAAACTTTTGGTAGTTGTTTTTGAGTGGTTAATAGCCAAATGGATGGCAATTGAATTGTGTAACATGATTTTTTGGGCAGAGAGCAAAGGAGGATGTGCTACAGAAGGAGGTGCGAGTGAAAATTCTCAAGGATAACATCAAGATGTTGGCCACTAAAGTGCCATCTGGAGGTCAGGAGCTGGCAACTGAGCTGAATGTTGTGCTGGAAAACTACCAGCTCCTGTGTAATAGGATCCGGGGGAAATGCCACACTTTAGAGGTAAGACTAACAGATCTCAAACAAAACTCGGCTAGGTGACATGAAGAATGGAGAAGGATGCTAAATATGTCTAGTTGCTTTTAAAATCTGTACCGTAATCAGCACTTTTGCAAATAGGTAGCAAAGCCCTGAGACATTACCTGTCTGTCTTTCTTCAGAAATGACAGAAAGAAACTTCTGGATGATTAGTACAAGTTGATGATGGTTTGCATGCATCCTACATTTCAGGAGAAGGAGGGGGTAGACTTCATTACGTTCTCAAATTGTTACAAGTATCTGGATGTCTGATATTTTAGCTTGAGTTTTGAGACTTTTCTATGTGTTTTGCATTTTTCATTTTGTTATGCTTCTTTTTCAATTTACAGTAGAATGCTCTGTCTTTGAATGTGTTCTACTTGACTAATTTGGGGAGGTATCTGAGAAATGCAATTTCTTCAAGCCTATTGACAGGTCTAATTTCAAGGCTAATTTCAGTTTTTTTCTGTTGATTCTAGGAGGTGTGGTCCTGTTGGATTGAGTTGCTTCAGTATCTTGATTTAGAAACAGCTTGGCTAAACACTCTAGAAGAAAGAGTGCAAATGACAGAAAATCTGTCTGATAAGTTGGATGTTGTCAATGATGCTCTTGAGGTATTGTTGTCATTCTGTTGTACTGGTGACTTTTCAGATAGCTACATTTGAAAGAACATAAATTCTTCTCTTTACTAGAATATTGATCTGTGTGTTGATTCTTCCTGTTAAATTGAATTTGGAATGTATATTTGAATGATTTTGAAAATTGAATTTGACACTGAATTTGGAATGTATATTATTATACCAACAGCTTCCACCCTCCAAAAAAAGATGTTTTTTTTGTTTATAACAGTTCTGACAATCTTGATACCATGCAGAGATGAAATTTCATGCTTTCCTATCCTCTGTAAATTAATTCCTTCCAGCACTACTGTGTGAATTGTTGCTGAATAGGTGAGAAGTGCTGAGAAGTTTAGTTATCTAAAACAAAACTACTACTCTATTTGCTTTGTGCCATCGTGGATTAAGCCATAATTTATTCATTTTTACACTTTTTAACTTGAGAATACTCAACTTCTTTGCATGTGGCCAGATTTCTACCTCTGAAAGTTCAGAATTACTCGATGCGTTGACTTTACAACTTTTTCTGCTAATTAGTCTCTGGAATCCATCCTGCGTCATCCAGCTGATAATCGAACCCAGATTCGGGAGCTTGGGCAGACACTGATTGATGGAGGGATTCTTGATGATATCATCAGTGAAAAATTGGAGGCTTTCAATGCCCGCTATGAGGAACTGAGTCATTTGGTAAGAATTTAGGGGCTAGGTTTGTCAGCACAGGGGGCTGAATTCTTAGCTGAATTCATGAAACTTCAACACAGGAAAAGAGGAAAAAATTCATAATGTCAACAGCTTTCAATTTGGAATAATACCCTACGAGCAGAATACAGTTTTTCACCTGGTACCAGTCGTGCTCTGTCTTGCACATTTGCATTCCAATTTTCCCCCAGCCCACTCTGTGTTTTCCTAGATAACTTTCATTAAAAAGAAAAAAAAAGTCAATTACAATCTCAGGAGTGTCAGTTCAATAAAGTTCAATAACTGAGGTTAATGTTCCCTTCCTACTGTCATAAATAGTGGTGTACTGCTCACTAGCAGTAGTAAAAATGAATAGAGACATTTTCACTCTTTGAAAGTGCTAGGAAGAAGTTACAGCATAATAAGGGAACAGAAGGAAAACATTCTTTCCGTTTTTCATATTTTACCTTACCCCTTTCCTCTTTTCATACTTGTCTTATCTGTTCTAGGTTTTCTAGGTAGAAGATGTCTAGCAGTATTTCAGGTTGCATAAATTTGTTGAGTGTTATGGTAGCACAGACCCCAGCCAGACTGTAGGATTGGAGATGTTTTTTTTTTTAATTTATTTCCTGCTTCTATCAAAGTATAGTCACAGAGAAAATTTTGGTTCATCCTCATTACAGTGAGCAATGTGAATGCATTTGCATAAGCTAGGAGTTACGAACTTTCATTTAAGTTAGCATTTACTACTATTTTGTAGCACTTCACTGCCATATGAAAGCTATCAACTTTTGTATCTGCAGTGCTGATGTGAAGTGTTAACTACTTCCTGTCTCAGTGTGTGTGCTAGTAATGGGGATTTTGTGCACCCACTGGCTAGCAATTGGATGAACTTAAAAGTTTAGCTGTTTAAGAGGAAGAGGGGACAATGAAAGGAAGGAAATGTGAACCCCCACTTTCACTCTTGAACAGGGAGGCATTATTTACTGTTTTGAAGGAAAGGTTTGCACATCAAACAACACTAAGTTATAGCATATCACAATGTCCCTGACTCCCAGTGACTAAGTAAATTGTGAAATGCCTATTTTAACAGCCTACTCACCTCCTGGAGGTGACAGGAGAGACTTGTTTTCACCGTCTTGTATCTAGCAGCATTATTTATCAGTTAATGATATCAATAACATGTTTTAAGACAGTTCTCCTGGCGTAGGAATTCTAGGGTCTTCCCCACCTTGTTTTGAGAACAGAACAACTGCTCTCTCATGTTGTACTTTTCTTTCCTGTTAAGGCGGTGAACCGACAGATTGCCTTGGAACAGCAGCTTCAGACCATGCGAGAAACTGACCACATGCTGCAGGTCTTGCAGGAAAACTTAGCAGAGCTGGATAGACAGTTGACGTCTTACCTGACTGATAGGGTAGATGCCTTTCAGATGCCACAGGAGGCCCAGGTATTCTACTACAGCTCTCTAATACCAAACAGTTTGATAGGTCTGGTGATAGCACTCATAGTAGACTTACTAATTCATGCAGGTTTCATTTCATTCCTGTGCTGATGTACTAATTGACAGGTTTTGTGATCTCAATTGCTTTCCTATTTTAAGAATGTTTTAAAGAATAATAATGTTAATATTTTTCAATTTAGCTAGCTGTGACCAAAACCATCCTTAAAATCACAGAATCATAATAAAATGTTTCCCTTTAAAATAAATCTGATATCCTTTAACTTCACAAACTGGATTTACTCTGGAGGATATTAAATAGCTAGCAAGCTCTTCTTTCCCTCTCTTCAAGATATGTTGTAACATTTTTTCCCTGTTTTTATATGGTAGAAAATTCAAGCTGAAATTGCAGCTCATGAGGCCACTTTAGAGGAGCTCAAGAAAAGTCCTCGCTCTTTCCCTCCTGCTTCTCCTGAATGCCGGTCTCCCCGAGGTGGAACTCAGCTGGATGTTTTGCAGGTAAAAATATCAGAATCACACTAGGCATTTTAATTTGCAGAGGTTCTGGTTTCAAATAGCATACTGCTGTTGTCAGTCTGTAATTTGCTTGGTGAGGTCAACCAAATCTCAAAAGTTAATAGCATATGGTTCTACATGCTTTCATTAGAAAACAAATAGCACTGGATTAATTGAATAAGAAATCTGAAATCCTATAATTATCATGGGAGAGGTACTGAAAATAAGAAAGTCATTGCATTTTAGTAGAATTGATATCTTAAAAATGTGTTGAAAGAGGATTAGAGCTCTTCTGCACCACATGTGGAGATTAGAAGTAGGTGATGGAATTTGGCTTGGGAAATGGTGTTAACATGTATCCTGAGTTGTGGTGGCATGAGAGATGGATTAGACTAAGGGAGATGCTTTAAGTATTGTTATCAAAGTGCAGATGCTCGTTTAGATCGATCTCTTAACATAATTTTCATTAAAACAGAGAAAACTCCGTGAAGTGTCTACGAAGTATCAGCTTTTTCAGAAACCAGCCAATTTTGAGCAGCGCATGTTGGATTGCAAGCGCGTGTTGGAAAGTGTAAAGGTGGAGCTTCATGTCTTGGATGTGAAGGATACCGACCCAGATGTCATCCAAACTCATCTGGACAAGTGCATGGTAAGCATAGTGTTCTTAAGTTATGTTTGGAGTTGTTTCTTTCAAGTGTGATTCTTCTATCCTAATCTTTCCCCAGAAGGAAATTTTGCTTCAAGTCCTGAGGGAAGAAAATAGCGTTATAATTTTTTTTACTGAATATCAACAGAAAATTGAAAAGAAAAACACTGCAATTCCTATGAATTAAGTATAAACAGATGAGTTGATATGTAAAAAAAAAAAAAAAGTAAAAATAAAACAAACCAAAACAAAAAACCCTGCCTGACCAATGGGAAACATGACTCCAGGCAGGATTACTTGGTTCTTTGTATTTGTTCTGTTTAAATAAATTTACTAACGGTCAAGCACAGATCGCAGTAGTAGATTTTTGATTTGGGTTATGTTTTGGAGTAAGCTCTGCTGAGCTATTGGGATAAAATTTGCTTCTGTAAAAATTAAAACTAGAATAAAATGTGGGACATCAGGAGTTTGAAATCTGCTTGGTAGATATTTTTGCATTGCCCAGTGTTACTTTGATTTGCTTTTAATCCACAGCTCTGAGTTTAAGTGTGCCTAGTGAAGTAGTCTGAAGATTTGAACTAGAAGTTAATCACTAGTGTGTATTTTTGTGCTTTAGAAACTCTATAAAACCCTCAGTGAAGTAAAATTGGAGATTGAAACTGTCATCAAGACAGGAAGGCAAATTGTACAAAAGCAACAGACAGATAATCCCAAAGGAATGGATGAACAACTGACAGCATTGAAATTTCTTTACAATGACCTGGGGGCACAGGTAAGAAAACTAAATCTGTGTATGACCATTTATCCGCATATAAATTATTTTTATTGTTTTGATGTCAGATGGCATTATAAGCTTTTGATTTTGCAGCTGATAGTGCACGAGCCATTTGATACTGCATGAACTATTTGCTACATCCAGAATTAATCGGTTGAGAGAATGGAAGATTACAGACGCACCAACGGCATTATATGAGTCATACTAATAAAAGAAAGAATTCCACTGCAATTTCACACTTACTGTTTTGTTTGTTCCCTAACCCTCAGTCTTTCCTACCTCTGGCATCACGTATGAGAACATGGCAAATTGTCATCCAAAAGCAGCTTGCAAGCAGAGCCAACCTACCTAGTTTCACCTATGGGAATGGCACTTGTGAAGTCCTTCCCTCTAGTAAATGTAGAGCTTTGGTACATCCGTGATTGACAAATGCCTCATAGGAGATGGCCAGGCTGGACAGAGCTCTGAGCAACCTCATCTAGCTGTATGTGTCCCTGTTCATTGCAGGAGAGTTGAACTAGATGACCTTCAAGGGTCCCTTCCAACTCAGATGATTCTGTGATTCTGTAATCCATCTAAGATTTGCCTGAAGGGTGATATAAAAAAGGCACATACAATTGCTTTCTAAGAACTTCATTAAATATTATTTTGGGTAAATTTTGTAGTAGCTTTTATGTTCAGAAATGACTAAATGTTTGGGAGGGTGGTGGGGGGCGAAATCAAGAATTTTTCTCCTGCCTAAATTAAGACAGAAGTCCAAGCGAAATCAGGCTTATTCAGAATGAAACTATGTTAGTGCCCAGATAACAGCATTGTAGTTTCTTGAAATAGGTCTTTTATAAAGTTAAGAATGTTCAAGAGGGTGTGGATTTTAAAGTAACCTGTACGCCTACAGCTCATACCATATGAAGTCAAGAAATTAGGGAAGTGCAGTCAGTCAGGGATATTTGCAATATAGGGTTACAATCCTGTTTGTATCTCTGAATTTACATTTTTTTTTTACATCTTCAAGGAGTATATTATTTCGTATTAATACATGCAAATGCTAAATTGAGACTGAGAGAAGTTTTTGAAATGTCACTTTAATCTGTCTTCCATGGTTGGATTTGTTCTCAAGCGTTAAAGTTTGACCAGACAAATTGTGTAGTCAGTGTAAAATGGAAGGAATTACACTGCAGCTAACATCAAATTTCACGTTTATTTTATAGAGCTGTTTTCAAGGGTAGACTAGATTTCCTGTGAAACTTTTTTTGGCTTTCTGCTGTCATGTCCACCCCAAAATACTGGATTCTGTGTTGTTTCTTTTTCAGTTAAAAACCATAATTAATTTAATTTAAATTTTGACTTGGTGATTATTAGCTACAAGTAAGTGATAAGCATGTTTCTTTTAAATGTATCTTAATTGAAAATTATTCAGGTTTATATTTTCTGCTTTGTGTAGTAAGGTGCAGATGTTTATAATCAGTATTTGTGTGCAGAGTCCTTCATAACACAGGAAGACAGCTATAAAATGAAAAGATTTGAATTCAAGTGGATATCTTAGTTGACAAACCCTTCAGTTTTTTTTTTTTATCTTTAAAATCCTTGTTTTTCATTTTTTCGTAGGTTACGGAAGGAAAACAAGATCTTGAAAGAGCATCCCAGCTGGCACGCAAAATGAAGAAAGAGTCTGCCTCTTTGTCAGAGTGGCTGGCTACCACTGAGGCAGAGTTAGTGCAGAAGTCTGCTTCAGAGAGCTTGCTTTCTGACCTGGATTCAGAAATCGCCTGGGCTAAAGTGAGCATGCTTTAAAAATTTGTGGGATAAATTAATGTGTTCAACATTATAGCATCCAACATTATGTGGAAGTGACTGAATTTAAATCCCTGTAATTTGTTCCTGTGTCTTTTACATGATGAAGTTCTTGTAGATTTGATTGGCTGCATGTCAAATCTTGTAGATTTCATTGGCTAACTAAATCTGATCTGTTTCATCTCGGGCATCTTGACTCAAACTGAAATAGCCAGTGAAATATTATGATATTGCTACATAGTTGATATTAATAGATATCTAAGTGACTTACTGTGTCACTAACATGATTCATAGGTATATGTTTGTAATTGTCAGAAAATACAATTTTGGATTGAGTAAAATATCTTATTAGGAGAGCACATTGAAAACTCATTTATGTTTTTAATGAGAAGTTGTGTTTGTAACTTTTCATTGAAACAGCTCGGTCTTAAACAGTGTGCCTTTAAAAACCAAAAAGCTCCAGTATCTCCTTATTTTCTTTTTCATCCATAAATGGCAACTTTTCAGAAGGAGAAGAATGCCTTCTAATTATTCTGTCGAAAATGATTTTCTCACTTCCACAAGTTTGGAATCTTGTGTGTGTGATAGTTGGAGTTAGCAACAAATGTCAGTTCTTATCTTTCCACTCTTCGGTTTGTCACCTTTTCCTCTTGGAATAGATCTGTGTGGAATCTTTACATTCCAAAGCCTGCAAAATTAGAAAAGCATCTAGTCATAACCTCTTCTCACAATTTTGACTCAGAATTAACAGCCGTTAGTACTACACTTCTAATGTAGGAATATCTCTAAGATTTCTCTCCAAATAAGCATGTTAAATTGTTACTAAAGTAAACTAATTACTAAAGTAAATTTACTATACCTTTCTAAGCAATTAAGATAATTCATGAGCTGTTACTGTGTACCACCAGGAGGATAAACCCCTTGTGTTGCATGAAAAATAGTCTTTTCTGACTTAGCTTTTTTGGAGGCGATTTTAGAATGTATGTGGTAATATGAATGCTTGTTTCTTTCCCGAAGGTAATAAACTGAAATCATTCAGCTCACAGGTAATAAGATTTTCAAGAAGGTCCAGACAGTATTTTCAATTAACTGCATTATTTCACTTGCTGTAGACTGAGAAAGAACTTTCTAAATAGCCAGATGTTATCAGTAATAATTGGAGATATTGTGTGGCAAGAGATGTTTCTTTCCTCATGGAACCATACACCTAATATTCAGGAGATGACACATAATTTAGTTCTTATGCCTGACTCCCTTGCCCTTGTGGTTGGAGCTAGTTTGCAGCGTGCTATGTGTGAATGGCTCTTCTTGTTTCAGAATGTGCTGAGAGAGCTGGAAAGGAGGAAAGCTGATCTGAAGAGCATTACAGAAAGCTGCACCACGCTCCAGGCTCTAGTGGAAGGAAGTGAGACTTCCCTGGAGGAGAAGCTCTGTGTTCTTAATGCTGGCTGGAGCAGAGTTCGGACCTGGACTGAAGACTGGTGTGATACCTTGCTGGTAAGTTTCATGTGACAAGCATTTAAAGCAGTTCTACCTCTGTGCCCTCAGAGCAGTTGCCATCACTTTCTGTGAGCTTCTGTGGTGCATCATACTTTTAAAGGAATGTAGAGTACATTTCTAGTTACTATATGAATTAAGAGATGATTATTGAGGACTTTTCCAATAAGGAAGAACTATTTTGCAAGTGTTTGAACGTACATTGGCATTGGTACCACGTACTTAGTAGAAATGGGTGATCTTCAGTAGATAAGAGATGAAAATGCAGAATCTGGATGTGAGAGTGAATTTGTATAAATATCTCAGGCAGTTAACTTGACTTACGTGGGAATAATTTGCTTTAGTTTTGAGAATAAAACTGTTGGTTTAGTTTTATTTTTGTCTTTTATTTTTTCTTGAATCAGTTCTAGGACTCAATTCCGTGCTCTAACTTTCCAGACTTTGTGGTATGGCTATCTTTTTCACAGAAAATGCTTAGTGAACACTTTTCACATATACGTTGTTTTCATGCCTTCTTTGTATTTCCTTTTTTCTCTCCCTTTAATGTCTTCACATTACATTTTAATCTTTTGTCTTTATTTACTCCTAGTCCCTCTTGCCAATTAATGTGTTTTATCACCTTCTCTTCACCAGTAGTGCTAGCCCTTTGTCTCCTTGTTACTTAGTTCTTTACTGCTCCCACCTATTTTCTACTATTCCTACTACCTTAGTGCATAGAATAAGTCACTTCCAAAATAATCCTGAAAGGTAGCATCTACCATCTCATATAGCCTGAGCGAGTTAAGGGGCATAAAAGCATCAGAAAACAACTAGTGGCTTTGCTCTTTACCTTACCATAGCTGATTCTGCCAAATACATAATAAATGACAAACAAAAGCACGTTACAGAAGTGTTGTGTTTCATAACATGTTAACGAGAGTCCAGAAGTTGGAACTTATATTAATATTTTCTGTGTATCTTTCTATAAGCTCATGAATTTAATATAGTAAGTAGAAAACTAGAACTTCAGTAAAATAATAATCAGTAAAATGTGAAAACTTGTAATTATTATAATTGATAGGTTTTGCTGTAATGCCCTTTCAGTTAAAAATAAAACAAGGAAAACCAACCACATGTACTGTTGTGTATCTGCTAGCAATAACTTGTTCTCTCTTTGATTAAGAGATGTTGTGGTTTGGCTGCAATATTGTAATATACTGTTTGTTGAGGGAAAACTCACCTGAGTTTGTCTATTTCTATTTCTCTTAGAAACAATAATATATAAATTTATGAAATGAAAATTGCAATCTTGTGATTACCTTACTGAAGGTAAAAAGTGCAATCAGATTTTTGCTGCTTATCTCCATGACGTATCCACAACAGTTTTTATTTCAGTGTTGCACTTAGTTCTCAGAATTATATGGAGTGGCTGTTTTTTCCTGCTTTATTTCTTTATTTTTGTTTCTATTTTCATTGATGCATCCTTTTCATATTTTTCCAGAATCATCAGAGCCAGCTGGAAATCTTTGATGAAAATGTTGCCCACATAAGTACTTGGCTGTATCAGGCTGAAGCCCTGCTGGATGAGATTGAGCCAGCAAGCAAAAAGGAGGAAACTGTGAAGGTAGGAAACATTACAGTTTAAGGAGGAAGATGTCAAATTATCAGTTTTTGATTCTAAATGAAGTCTGCTGCCTTATTTGCTTAATACTCCTTCATTTTCCAACTGTAAACCTTTGCTTTTTCTTTTGCTCAGCGATTAACATCTGAATTGGACGATGTTAGTCTGCGAGTGGATAACGTGCGTGATCAGGCTGTCATCCTAATGAATGGTCGTGGGGTGTCATGCCGGGAGCTTGTTGAACCAAAGCTGGCAGAACTGAACCGTAACTTTGAGAAGGTTTCTCAGCACATCAAAAGTGCCAAGGTGAGGGGAATGCCACAAAATGCTTATTTTGGGTGTCATAATAAAGACAAATAACTTTAGGGAATTGATCAGATCTTTGTTAAAGAGGTGCCTATCTGCTTCTGATTCTCTTCTAAGCATAGATCTTGGCATGAAATTACCCAAAAGTGTATTTATTTATGTAAAATGTTGCAGATGCTTGTTGGACAAGATCGACTCCCTGTCATGTCGGAGCCCCACGAAGTCAGAGTGGCTTTTCCAGACCTGGAAAAATTTGAGAGTGACCTACAGAATATGTTGAAACTTGTGGAAAAGCACCAGGAGCTGAGTGAGGAAGATGAAAAGGTTTGTGAGCAATGGGAGAATTAAACAATGGGCTAAATCCTTTTCTTTTTTCTCCTCACATTATATTTCCTCTGACTACTGGGGGAATTCTGAGAAAATCTTTTTAGTGCAGGAATCAAAAATAAAAGGAGTTGCTAGGCTTTTGGAGACATGGCATGATTTTCCCATATTTTTCCTAGCTGATGCCTCTTCTTGTATAGTCTGTATTTTCATGATGGTTTTATATAATCTGATCCAGGTAGTGAACTTTGTGCATCTTTTCTTGTTTTTCTACTTAAACTTATAAGGCTGGCTTACTGTGAAAGTAATAGAGTGGAAAATGTGTGTGTGTTTTTTTTAACTTCCTTTTTCTTTTCTTCCTTTGTAATTGTCTATACTTAGCTGGACCAAGAAAGAGCTCAGATTGAGGAGGTTTTACAGAGAGGAGGACAGCTGTTACAGCAGCCTATGGAAGACAATAAGAGAGAGAAGATACGCATGCAGCTGGTGCTTCTGCAGACAAAGTACAATAATGTACAGGTATGATTACAATAGTTAATGGAGTTGAAGCTCATTTATGCTGAGTTCCCTTTAGTATCCCACTTACTGTCTGGTTATAACCTTTTTCAATATGTAACAGTGTCTCCAGAAGAGTTAAATGTGTGTGCACTCAGTCTGATTCTTTGAAGGTTTTGAGGAAGTGGTTTTGTTTTTTCCTTTTCAGTGTCACAGAGGGCTGCCCTGTATGTATTTGCACAGATGGGTGCAGACAACTGGGTGTTTACTTCACTACTTGTCCCTCCTGGCCCTCCAGCAATGGGTTACCTCCGCCACAGGGCTGGGTTAAGAGTGGCAACATTGACACTTGTATGCAAAGATATTCAAATGTATTCATGGAGTTCTTGTTCAGAGAAGTTGTAGTGAATGAGAATCTGACCCCAGATTTCTTCTGTTTCTACAGTGGGTATTATCAGCAATTACTGACTCTAGTATATAGTTGTGCTTTCATACGCTATATTTAAAATTTTTTTTTGCATAGGAGAAAGGGGATCTATATTTCTGTTCCTTTCAACTCACCTGCTCAAATCATATTTGAGTTTGTAAAATGACATACAGCTCAGATGAGATGTAGCAGGATAAGACCCTTCGGCTGACTTTGATACAGTCTATGCAGATAAATGGAATATATACCTATTCGTAAAAAATTAAATGGCTTCTACTGTTGTATATTTCTGGAGGAGGTCAAGTCTGGACAAACTGATCTAGTGATTGGCAGCCCTACGCATGGCAAAGGAGGATGGAGCTTGATAATCTTCCAACCCAAGCCGTTCTGTGATTCAATTGTACGATCCTGTATTTTGGAATTTTTCTTCATCAGATGAATCTGTAGAATAGTTTTGTTTTTCAAATAAATAAGACCTATCCTGTTCATTATTTCCCTCTTCTCATATATTTTTTTTCCCTGAACTCTGAACTGTAGGAGGGCAGGTCATTTCAGAGGAGACAAGTGGTGGAACTCTCTCCAGTGTTTTCTCAGTATAAGAAGGACCATGATAATCTAATGAAGTGGCTGGATGAGGCTGAACGCCGTCTACCAGGGCTGCAGGGAATGGAAGATGAACAGAAGCTGCAGGTAAACGAGGCTTTTTTTCTTAGAACAAACAGAACGAGGGCTACATTATGGATGAGCTTCAGAGATTGATGTATTAGGGCTTATGACTGTTCTCTTGATAATTTCTTGGGAAGAAGTGTTTTCAAAATAACAGGTTTCATTTTTCATTAGAAAATGATCTGCCTATATCCCAACCACCGTTTTCTACGTAGCAGTCATAGGTCCAATATTTCTCAGCCACCAGGCTCAAATTTTAAAGCAGTTAAATCAAGATAGTTTCTCTTGTCGATCTTGCATATGAGGATTATGCTTAGCTGTTTTTTCTGGATCAATTAGCTTGACTCAGTCTAGTTGGTGTATATGTGATAAAAGCCTGTTTTGAAGCTTAAACTACATGCAATGATAGCAGTATTGTAGCTACTAAAATGCTACCCTTCACTGCCTCAGACTCTAGGGAGTGAGAAGTGCCCTTGTGTGATTAATATTGCTGTAAACAATAAAGCTTTTAGAAAATGACAAAGTTTGAAGTATGTCTGATGAGAAGAGTTGTGTGCCACAGTGCGTGCAAGTGAGTCTTGACAAACACTTTAACAAGTGATTTAATAGGATGTCAGGGTCTGATAAAATTATCTTCCCAAAAAACTGTATTTCTTCGTTATTGAGGGTACAGATACTTTCAGTGTGTTTTATTTTGTCTTTATTATTATTTCTTCTTTTCATCCTTCAAACCATTGTGACTGCATGGTAATTACTTTAATATTTTTGGCAATAACCGTCAGGAACCTTGTGAAGCAGTAAGTAATTTCTTGGACAAGCTTGGGGGCTAGGCAATCTGTCAAGTACTTCTCAGTTTCTGCATATGAACCTTCATTATTAAAACCAATCAATCTCTTTTTGACTGCTGTGTAAGTTTTTAACTGCACCAATTAACTTAAAGGCAGAGGTAAAATGCTCTGGTTCCCTTTGAGACTCATAACTGTGAACTTGTAATGTGGTGCTCTTTATTCACAGGCATAGAGCAATGTGGCTTCAGCTGCCTATGATGGGTGTAGACCTGTGGTAGGCAAACTATTGTCCTTGCTTCTGCAGGCTTTAGAAGTGAACCTTCTGACTTGCTTCTCTGTATGAAGAATTGAATCATAAGCCTCCCATGCAGAGCTAGGCAGCAGAAATGGCCTTAAGAGTCTGCTTGCCTGGCTGGTTGCTCTGTTGGGTCCCCAGTGGACACTGCTGCCGAGTTACTGTGGTATTTGCATGTGAGCTGCTTAGGACCTGACATATGCAGTGGAATTTATTTGAAGTAAAACCGTGTGATTCATTTTTGCTTGACCATCTCTGCTTTCTGAGTGAATCAATTCCTGTACTGAAAAGGGAACAAACATGCACCTAGATGTTCTCCTCCAGTGTGAGTAATCCTGTCATGCCACAGGCTGGACTTCTTGAGCCCTGTTGGTCCCACTAGTGGTTGACTGATCTTTTCTAAGGAAGATCCTTTGCTTTCAATAAAGTCTTTGTATTTAGGGATATACTGTAGCTAATCCTTGGCATTTCTGGATAGAGGAAATTCCTTCATCTTGGTATTGGGGTGCTGAATGCAGAAGGTCATATAACTACAGATTACAAGAGGTATTACAATAGACTGTGGATGAAGAAATGCATCTTTGCTCAGATTTACTGACTCCCACATGTAATTTTTATTCGGACAGTGTCTGTTGGGCTTTCAGATGAGGGCCAGAGCAGTTTTTGTTACTGCTTAGAGACTGAAGCTGTTGCTTTTATTTCCTTGCGTCTTCAGCCTTCTGGTATCTTAGTGATAAGTAAGGCAGCTTGCCACAGTTTAATTTTTTGTCATTTACTCTCTCTCCTCTGCTTCACTAATTGATCGTGAACACTTGCCAGGAAGGATGTGCCTTGAGGTTGCCACTTCTTATTTTGATCTTACAAATTTTATTTATTTATTTATTTTTATTTTTTAATTTTTAAATCAGGACTGTGCTGTTTTTGAAGGGAAGCATAGTGTTCCCCTAAAAGATCATTCCTTTAGGTGAACACAGTCGCTTCAGAATTTCATTGGTATCAGCAGAGAAGGAATTCTGATATTAAAATTCCTTAAGAGCAACACCTTTCCTGATTGTTACCATCTTACTTGTGCTTGATCCCATACCTCCCTTGATGTATCCAGGAGGCCTTAGACTAGGAGTATCATAGAGCATCACAAAGTTGATAAAGGGCCTGGAGCATCTCCCTTATAAGGAATGGCTGCGTAGCCTTGTATGTCTCTTCAGCCTGGAGAAAAGAGGACTTTGGAGGGGATTTGATTAATAATGTTTATGAATATTTAAAGGGAGGTGGAAGACAAATGGATGAGGCCAGGCTCTTATCAGTGGTGTGTAGTGATAGGACAAGGAGCAGTTGCCCAAAACTTGAACATAAGATGTTCCATACAGTCATGCAGAAGAACTTTTTTATGGTAGGAGTGACAGAGCACTGAAACAGGTTGCCCAGAGAGGTTGTGGAGTCTCCTTTTCTGTGGATATTTACAACTACATAGACACCTACCTGTGTGACCTATTGTAGGAAACCTGTCTTATCAGGGAGTTGGACTCGATGATCTCTTGAGGTCCTTTCCAACCCCTGTGATTCTGTAACTACTGCATGGCAACTTGCTTCTCAGCCGTGAGCTCAAATGAACAGAAGGGTCTGTATTAAATTAGATGCTGCGTCGACACCTCACCTTCAAGTGAGGGAGTTGCAGAGAGCAGAAAAGCCCACATCAGAAGTTTGTAGGGATGCTGTGTGTTTCCTTGAACTCCTTCTTTTCTGACCTTGTTTTAGTATTTATTGAATTGTTCTATTCGAACTTAGCTGTAAATGAGGAAAAAGAAAAAATAAACATTAAATTGCAAAACTAATTAGTTGACTAAAGTTCCTGAGATAGTTTTCTGGGCTTTAGAAAGCTGTTCTGAATTTAAAATGATCGTTTTGCAAATGGTGAGTGAATTTGGTGCCTCATGCACCGTATTGTTTCTCAGGCTGAAACACAGATAAGTATTATTTCAATAATAAAGAAAACATATTTGCTTGCCTATTGTGTTTTTTATCAGGGAAGTTTTGGTTTACTTAAACGTGAACTGGTAGCTATGTTGTCAACAATCTATTGTTTACTGACTTCACCAAGTAGCATAGAAAAAAACATGGTTGTGTGAGTTTAGCATTGGAAAACTTCCTGAAAAGGTTATGAATTATTTTTGCTGAGAGAAGGCACGAGGATGAGTTAAGAAGTGTGCATTTTTTGATTGAAAGAGTATTTACTTGCTAAGGAGATAAATAATATATGGTGATCTGAGATTAGACTGAGTAAACACTTGATTATTACTTCCACATTATATTTTATGTCAATCTCTTGGTTAGTATTTTCAAAAATCCACTTTGGAAGCAAGTCGAAATATCACCTTGAGTAGAATCTTTGTTAGATTTTATTTAAGAATATGTTTAAGTGTAAAAGAGGAAAAGAAAAGAAATCCAATCTGAAATCCAATCTTCAATCCTCTCTTGTTTATAGAATGTATACTTGTAACTTTATTTTTCTTAATATTTTGAGAGAGAAGATTTAACAATTGTGTTCTGTCACCGCTGAAATGAAAACACAAAAGAGCAATTGTCATCCTGTCAAATCTCTTCCTAAATAATTTTTAACTTACAGCTTTTTGAGTTTACCTAAGAAAATAGTTTGTGTGTTTCAAAATTAAAATACCAACATCTTTAAAACTTAGATGTTTGCACTGCCTGAGATGCAGTTATGTCAAATTTTTGCTTTTCTGGTATTCCTTTTTTTTTAATACTTAATGCTGTAGTTTAGAAGCTGCTAGTCTGTATGGCAGAGAATAGCAGAACACTTAGTTATACAACAAGTGTTTACAACACTTACATATGTTCACCCTTAAAGGAAGGGCTGTGAAGGAAGGAAACATCTTAGTGATGAGAGACAGCTGCAGGAGATGTACTCTGAAGGAGCAGCACCAGGAGGAGTTCACTGCCATGCAGAGAAGCAGCAACCTGGCCCTGAATGAGGCTGCTTGGGATGCAGAAGGTTGCACTGTATGGCAGCAAGTAGAATGCTGGGACACTGAAAAAAAAAAAGCATCCTGATGCTTTTCAGATCATCACATCTCATGTTACTGAGTAAAATTTGCTTCCAGTTGTAAAAATTTTGTCTAATTTCTGTGGAACTGGAGGCCTCCTCTTCCACATAAGAATCACACTGCTGACAAAGCCTCTGGTGTCTACTCCAAATTTCAGCCATGGAAGCTGGCAAATGTGCGTACAACACATCAAGAAAATGTTTCTTTGGGGAGCATTGAGAGTCATGGTACTAGATTTATTGCTAAAACATATATAATAGCTTATAGCTTCTGCTGTGCCACTTACTTGCTGTAGTGTTATGGAAGCAAGCAAAAGTAATGTTGATTATTTTATGGTATTTGAGTTTGTTGGTCTATTTCAGTAAACTAACAGTTTGTGTATTTATGAGTCCTGTTTCTTTGATATACAATGAATGACTGAAAACATACCGTACTTAGTGATAAAGTTCTTGTGAAAGCGCACCTGTGTCCTCAGTACTGATAGGGTAATTGCTGTGTGCATTTATGTATGTCTTGTTGAGAATTCTATTTCATTGAGTACTAAGCTGTGACTTAGTTGCTTGAATTCTTCAGTACTTGGAGGTGGGTGTACCTTTTCAATGCTGATTTTAAAGAATGGGGCTCTTTTCAGAGATGGTGATGGAATTATATTGGACAGGAAACCTTTTCAGCAAGAAACTGCCTTCAGTCTTAGGAATATCTGCTTTGCTCGGCTACCTTTGCCAGGTGTGGCCATGTGTAGCTTCTTACAGCTGGTTTCCTCGCACTTCACATCAAGGTTGTGGTTTGTAATTCAAGAAAATGCTGCACACACTTACTGTTCTTACTTTGCAATCTGCTAACGGTATTTGGCTAGATGGCCTGGTCTTATAACCAGAGTGGATAGCAGTTGCCAGCTTCTCGAGGAGTTAGTACAACTTATTACCACAAAATTAATATTGTATTACTGGTAAAGCATCAATTTATTTAAATATAGTTGGGAAATATGGATGGGGATGCTTGCTGAGGAGAATCTGGAGAGAAGATGAATCTGCTTCAGTAAACTGGTATCTTATGGGAATTCTTGATGAGTTTATGAAGTTTATGTACTGAAAGGCTGAGAGTCAAGATGAGAGATGCAACAGCAATGCCCTTCCCCCTCCCCAGAGTTTTAATAAAGAAGAATACAGTTTTATTGTGAAGCATGGTATCTACTGTTTTGTAATTTATTTTTTCAATAAGTAGTTTTCTGCAGGATTTGGAGCTTTCTGAAATGACATGACTTGGCTATAAAAGCCTTTGTCTTTTAATTAAGAGGTTTTAATTCTGAATATAATCTGTTGACTTGTGACTTTTTTCCTTAAAATTTCTTGCACTGTGAAATAGTACTTTTGTACTTCTAGGCAGTTGCTGTCCAGCAGAGGTTAAAAAGCCACTTTGCTGCTGGGATGAGGACTCTGCCTTTTTCAGCTGAATACATGGTTGAAATCAACAAGGTCTTGCTTGCCATGGCTGATGTTGAGCTGTTGCTGAATGCACCTGAGCTAAATACTGGCATCTATGAGGATTTTTCAACTCAGGAAGATGCACTGAAGGTACTACATATCTAAACATTCAGAGGGAAGGAGAATTGGAGGGGTTAGCAGCATTCATGACATAAGTGTGGATTTGTTTAAAAACAAAGCTACTGCTCTGAGAAATATAGTGTGACCCTTTACCTCAGGAACACATGAGATATATAAAACATTTCATCCTCTTCTTAGAAAAAAAGTTGCTATGGCTGATCTTATCTATAAACTGCTGATAGCTATTATTGTAGGTACTGTTTTGGAATAACATATTGAGGACATAAATTTTTGTCTTTTTCCCTGCTCATGTTCATTTTACTGATGGCTTATGTTGTTATTGTTATTGTACTTGTAGAATGTAAAAGATATTTTGGATAAACTTGGGGAACAGATTGCGGTCATACATGAGAAGCAGCCTGATGTTATACTGGAAGCAACTGGGCCTGAAGCAGTACAAATAGGTGATGCACTCACCCAGCTGAATGCAGAATGGGACAGAATTAATAGAATGTACAATGATCGTAAGTGGTAAGTTGAAAGTGCCTGGTGTTCATGGTTAAGTGGTGCACATTTTATGCCTTGTCAGACATTTGTAAAACAATTCTGTCCATGTCTGACGTTGAAAATAAAGATAAAAATTGTTGGTGTTGTTGTCTAAGCAGAGACTTCAGGAAGTTCTGATCCACTGCATCAGGGAAGCATTAGGATTTCTAAAGCATCATCGGGCACTGTTGTTTCACTGTGTTTTAATTTGAGAATAGTGTTTCCAGCTGGGTATTGCTTTCTGTGTTTTTGCTGTCTGCCAATGGTCCCCTCTCACATTTGGATACAACTGTTCCGGAATCTGGTACCTGTCATTACTGATTATTCCTGTAGCTATATTGTTGTCTTCATAAGCCTAAGTCACACTGAGCTCTTAGATATGCCTTCCCCCCCCCCTCCCTATAACTTAATTTAAAAGCTTTAACTAATAATATCTTTCTATAAGTATCAGTAAAATTTCATTTAGTGTTAAAATTTCATTTCACTTAAGTAGCCAGGGTTAACTGGAAACCTAATCTTACCATTGAAAAAGATAATTGTGTCAAAGAGTAACCGCAGTGTTTATGATTAGCAGGCAAAACGCAATAATTCACCTTCTCAGTTAGCTCACTGAATACAAATTACTTTTCAACTTCATAACGTTTGTAAAGCTTTGCATTTTAATGAGGATATTATTAAGCACAATTTTCATGCAAAAAAGATTGCTGGACTAGGAATTTAAGCTAAAATGGGATGCAACTTCCGGAATATATTAAGTGCTACAATTCTAATGGGGTAATGTATTTTAATTAATGAAGACAATTTTAGTACTGTATGTTGGTGTTTGTATTTCTTAACTCTTTTATTACTGAGATTTTTTTTAACCAAATGTTTATCCAATCTTGTCCTAAGTATAAGAAAGAGAACAAAAATAATCCATCTCCTTAGTAATCTCTGGCTTTTCTATTTGTAGGGTGTGTGTAGATTTTGACAGGATAGTAGAAACAGCATCTGAAATGCTTGGAAAAAAACTGATTAGTTTTCCGAGCTAGTAATGATTTTCCTGATTGAGTTCCAACTAAGTAGTTAAACCTTGGGTAAAAGCTCTAATGTAGCCAAGGACAAGTAGAATTCAGTTGCACTTACAAAGCCTTTAAGCACTCAGCTGAATCTGATTGTCTTGGTTTGACTTAAACACACATAAATTAAAATGTATTTGGGTTTTCCATATGTGATTTTTTATTTTATATGTATATATACACAAAGGTTCAACAACATGTGTGGTGTTGCTTGTAACAATGCTGGCTTGCTTGTTCTGCTTCTTCTGACATAAACTTTCCACCAGAGTTAAAAGTACTGGTGATTTTGGAACAAGCTGTGTCTTGGAAGTATGTGCCTTCCTATGGAGGAAGCCTGTCATAGCCATATCTTGGTGGTATACTTACAGGACTTTTGTACTTATACCTTTCAGCCCAGGCATTCTGTGTACTGAAACAGTAGCAAGTGCTGCATTTACCTCAAAACTGTAGTGAAACCACAGCTTGATGCTTAGAATACTGTGTAACTGTAGGCTGGGAACTGAAACAGTGGAAACTTTCAGTGTTGTAAAGGTCTTAAATTGTAAATTCGGAAAAAAATTCATGGCTCAGAAATTTTCATTTTGAAGGAAGCCATTAAAATATTCGTTCAAACTATTTTAAATGCTTAGAATATATCTTCACATTAAAACTGAAATGAGATACTATCATGTGAGAAATAAAAGGAGAATGTGATCTGGGGTCGGTCTACAGGTTGAACCAGTGTTTTGCCATGGGGTGTATACAAGAAAGTACACCTTTAAGATGATCTAGTTCCACTCATCTTGCTATAGGCCAGAGTGCCTCCCTGTAGACCAGGTTGCTCAAAGCCCCACCCAGCCTGGCCTTGAGAGCTTCCAGGGGGAGGGCACTTACAACCTCTCTGGGCAAGTTGTTCCAGTGTCTCACCACCCTCATTAGGAATTTTGGCCTAATGTCTATTCTCAGTCTACCCTTGTCCAGTCTAAAGCCATTTCTCCTTGTCCTGTTACTGCCTGCCCTTATAGAAAGTCCTTCACCAACATTCCTATAGGTCCTTTTCAGGTACTGGAGGGCTCCTAAGTGCTGTTTGTCTCAAGTCCTGTGTCCTTGGAGACATTTGTCAACTTTGTTTTGTAATGGTACCATTTTTTTTAGCAATCAACCAGTTGAAGTTTTTCTCTATACCTTTTGACATGCCTTTCTTACTTAACATTCATAGACCCTTTTTAGTGACTTTGTTAGCATTGTAGAACTCTAAATTAAAAACAACTTTCTCACTGTGGTAATTCAGTCTTTTTCCTTACTTGAAAATGTTGCCCTTTAAGCTTAGCTTCACAGTAGTTTGAGACTGTAAAGATTGAAATAATAGCAAAATGCATGATAAATTACTGTGTGATTAAACTATAGAATTACTTGCACAAGTGTCTGGTAATACGGTCACTTCTGTGTAGTCAAAATCACTTTCATTTATTAAATTCTGGCACCAACACCACATGGTTTATGAATTAAAAAAATAATTTAAGCAATTAATCATATTTGATATTTTATATTGTCTGATGTCTGAACTGTTTTACAGCAAAAAAAAAAAAAAAAAGGTTCTGCTGGCCAATTTGATGCAGCTAATCAATCTTTATTTTTCTGAGTGATAGAAACAAAAGTGTGCTTCGCACTGCCCTTTTTTTGCTTCAGCTGGAAGTTATGCTCTTGGCTTTTACCAGTTATTACCATGTCAGGAAGCTTTCAGTACCAGGACTTGATCGTCCAGGCTACGTGCTCTTATTTTCTTGTTTTGCAAGTTAAGTTGTACGGAATTCTTAAATATCACTAGAGCATTAATTTTAGTCTTTTCATTGAAATAGTTGGATAATTTTTCAACACATTGTTTTTACAGTTCCTTTGATAGAGCAATCGAAGCGTGGAGGCAGTTCCACTGTGATCTCAATGACCTCTCCCAGTGGATAACGGAAGCTGAAGGGTTATTAGCTGATACCCGTGGTCCAGATGACAGCCTGGATCTGCAGACAGCTGGGCTACATCAGCAGGTATGTACAATACATGCTGTAATGGGACAAGCTAGGAAATCTATTTTTTTGTCTAAAATTGTAGTTTTTTTATGTGAATCGTGTATGCGTTTAATATGAGACTGCCATTGTGTATCTTCCATTTGTAGTTTAAAGTGATTCCTGGAAATCGGAATTCATGCTTGTAGCACTATGACTTCTGTCCTGAATAGTTTTCACTTAATTTGGTAATTCAGATACTGACATCATTTCTTCTAGAAAATGAGAAGATTTCAATTATGCCTTAGATTGTATTGTTCAAGTATTCAATTCTACGGTTTAATTACCTGATATTTTTCTGGATTCTCATTATAGAATAACAGACTCTTCTGTTTAGCCAAGCTACTCTGCTTCTTGCTGAAAAAGAGGAAAACACTGCTTTAAGGGTCCGATTTTCTTTCTCTTCTGTGTAAGGAGTGGTTATCCAAGTGTTATCCTAACACATAGTTACAGCTTGAAGCTTTTTTTCTTTGCCATCTCCCATCTTTCTTGAATTATCTTGCTTCTGTTCTGATTGCAGAGAAATTTCTCCTAATATTGTAAACTTGCTGTAGTTGTAAGGGATGTTTGGATTTTTGATCCTGACATCTGACTTCAGTTTCATGGATTTGCTGTGGTATTTGGAGGGCAAAGATGTAATGATCTTAGCTAAAATAGGATTCAGTTACGGAAATAGGGTCATGATTTACAAGAAGAAATAGTTTAGAAAGCAAGAAAGTCATACTATCTGTTGGGAGTACTGGAAAGGAATTATCAGTGAGCATGAATTCTAGCACTGATGATTTGAATGAATTATTGTGATCCTAGGTAGTATTCAGAAGCGTATTCTTTATCATTGTCTCTTTTTTATGACACTTTAGAAAATTAAACCAGTTTTTTTTAACAGTCTTAAATCAACAGCATCCAACTTTAAGTAAGATGGCTTCAAGTGCCTATTTTAGTAAAACAATATGCACTCGTTATTATATTGTGCACATTATGAACGATTGATCAAAGTTGTCTCAGGTCAGTAATAACATTCTGTGTGTCTTTTGTTTCTGACAGGAACTTGAAGAAGGAGTACACAGCCATCAGAGCAGTGTTTTGGCACTGAACAGAACTGGGGAAGGGATCATACAGAAACTCTCTGCTACAGATGGGGGTTTCCTGCAGGAGAAGCTGGCAGGACTGAATAGGCGCTGGAAGGCAATCACTGCTGAGGTCATGGATAGACAGCAGAGGTAACAAGTTATTCAGGAATTTGGATATCTGACCAGTTGTGGTGAAGAAAATCTCATTTAGCATTTATCTCTGTGAAGGATACTGTATTGTATTGCTCTGATTAGTCTAAACTGTCATTTATCACAGTTTTCCTGACATTTGGACCTCTTTAAAAAAAAAAAAAAAAAAAAAAACCCTGTCCCCTATAACTTTGATTTTTCTTGTTTTTTCAGAATTATTTCATTGCTAAGCCAGACCCCTTTTTGGGCAGGAGCACTCTTTTGGCTGAGGCAAAACTGAAAGTACCCTAGCTTGATTTCTTTTTTTGCAGTGTCAAAGATATGCTAATTGAAACAATTGTATTGTGGAAGTTAAGAGCAGTACTTCAAAACAAAAGCTGTAGTCTGTGTTTGCAGCCATTTAGTATCACTGACTAGGTATTTTCAGAACAAACCAAAATCCCTTGTGAAGGAGCCTTAAATTTCCTTCAAAAGTTTGAAGTGTGAAATATTCTAAGATAAATACATGAATTTTCAGTGTGTCTGAGGATACAAGGTTTCCTCCTCTGTTTCTTAATACTAGAGAAAGCTGTGAACTTAAGGCTTGAAAATGTCTAGCATGTCACATTTGCTGCAGAAGTGCAGGTGGATGTTTTGTTTTCCTTTTTAAGGCTAAAGGGAGAGAATCAGCAGCTGATAGATTACAGAAAAAAGCTTGATGAACTGCGTTGCTGGTTGGAAAATGCAGAAAATGCTCTGGACACGAGATTTACATTCAACCATGAAGAAAATTTACGAGAATTACAGGCAAGCTCCTTTAGTTATGTGTATGTGTGCAGGTATATGTTTAATTCAAAGTATCAGAATATGACTTTTGGAGGAGGATATTTTCACAGTGTAAATAGACAAAGAAAAATGATGGTTTTATGAGAGTTCTTGGTCAAAGAATGCTCACTTAAACAAGCAAGAAAGAAGCATCTTGTAATGAAATCAGGTTGAGTTGATAATGGTCATCTAGGCAGAAGATGATGGCTGTTTCAGAAAGTGACAAGTATATATACTACTGATAGAATTTGTAAATGGAATTTTCCTTGGGATAATACCCACAGGTCTACTTTATAATTGTGAAGACGTTAGCAAATAGTCATTAAGTTTAAAAGGGCGTTTTAAGAATGGACAGGTGGATGTGTAAGCAATGTTGTCTTGTTCATTGGGCAGCTTTAATACTTTGTTGCATGCTTAAGACTGTATTTAATCTGGTGTCTAAACTAGTAAAGGTTTTGCTTAGATGCATATATACTTGTTATTTTCCTGTTTATTTTGTGTTTGGCTTGGACAGCAAAATAGTTCTGGGATGTGTGAAAGAGAATGTCTCTGGAATGCTATAAAGAATGGGAAGAATGGTTAATCCAATAATCATATTTAAAGACTTTTTTAAAATAACAATTAAGAAATCTACTGCTAGATCAAAGTAGAAAGTCTTGAAGTTGCAACAAGTGTGTATAAGTACTGTGAAGCAGTTGCTGTTGTACTTGCCTATACAAGTTCAGTCTCTTTGAAATCTGTTAGGTATAGCTTCTGACTGGTTAGCGTGCAAGTTGAATTTTTCTTGTCAACTCTTGAAGTGAAAGGTAGAACGGGATTATGTCTGTATGTGGGTGGGGTGTCTGTGTGTAATATAAGCAGTATTTGCTAGAGAAGCACTGGCAGGGAACTAAATACTGTATTTGGACCTATTGCAGCAGGAACAACATTTGCAATTATGATTGTGCTCATTAAGGGAAGTGAATTTCAGGTACTAGTAAGATAACTGGGCTGCTCAGGACGGTAAAAAAAACTCAGAGCTTTCCTTGTTTTGTATAGTCAACAATGAGAGGGAGAGATGATGAGAAGAAATAGGATAACACGGGAGAGATTTGTTGTTTAAGACTGCTACTGGGGACATGGGAATAACAGATGTTAACTGATTGGTCAGGAGCAAAAACAAAGCAAACTTTTTTTTTTAGTAGATGCTTGGAAATTTAGTAAAAGTACTATTTGGTATTTTGCTAATTCTAACCAGTTGCCCTGTTCTGTCAACTACGTTTGTCCTGAGCTTCTGTCCCTTTCATGTGCATATCTCATAGTAACGTGTTATAAATATTAGAGTGGATGAACACAGTGCACACTGGCTAATGTCATTTGTTTGTTCTGGTGCTTTAAAGACAAAACTTATCATTCCTGCTTCATAGTTTTTCTTGGTCTGTGGGCATATGATAGCACAGTTATGTTTAAGTGAATGGGAACTGCACCCAAGCATAACCTTCTTTTTGCAGGATCTGACCTGTACTTTCATCTTAAAGATAAAAGAAGATGGTGGGAGGTTAATCAAAATTGAATTGTAAGGTTGTGTTTAGTTTTTAACTATCTTTAGAGCACGTATCATTAAGAATGAAGTATCTTGTGACAATGTGTCCTTCATCCTGGCTCATGTCAGGAGTGAGCCCTTATTTTTTAGATTATTTCTAAAACTAAGGCAGGTTATAATTTTGATTAAAAGAGTGTTGACTTTTGGATACACATCGTACATCTAGAGGTGGTCAAACAGAAGCGTCTTGTGAGGTCAGAATTGATGCGAGTGATACAAGGCTTTGTAGGCACCCTGAGTATTATATTTGCAACTTTGTGTGTGTTTTCCAGTTAATAATAAATGTTTATCTTTGAATATTTGTTTCAATAATTTCTACACATTAGAACAAACAAAAAACAACAAAAAGCTTCTTCTGTTACATATTTCAAAGGAAATTTCTAAAGATTAGAGCAGAAGGTTTCCTCTTGTTGTTTAACATTTCTGCGTTTGACTTCAGTCCAGAACTTCTGTCCCTTTTAGGTCTTAAGTGAAGAGATGGAAGTACAGGGAGACAAACTGGAATGGTTGAACAGAACTGAACCTGAAGTTATTCTGGATAAAAACGTTGATATTCAGGAAAAAAACAAGCTTTCTGATAGCCTGCAGTCTCTCAATATGAGATGGAAGAAGGTGTGTATTTCTTCAGTGTTTTTAGCTGTAGTTTAAAATATAGTGGTGTATTCAGAGTAATAGTTTTCCTTTTTCCATGCATCTATGATGTCTAAAATGTCTTGGAAGATGTGTTTGTTGAGGGACCTTCTCCAAGGCATGAATCTATGTCTGCATGAAAGTCCTGGTAGACATTATTCCATCAGAATGGGTTGATTAGTTTACTTTTTTTGCTTTCCTTTTTTTTTTTTTTTTGCATTGGCTTTCTTTCAAACTGCTGAATCAAAATATTTAGTCATAGAATTATAGAATGTTTTGAGTAGAAATGGTTCATGAGAGGATCATCTAGTTTCAACCCCCCGATGGGTAGCTATACTTGTGCAAGTTGCCAAACTGATCTCGAACACTTCCTGGGGTGGGGTATCCACAGGTCCTCTGGGTAACTGTTCCAGTGCATCACCACTCCTGTAGCAAATAATTTTGTCCTCTTATCTAGTCTAAAGCTACGCTCATCCAATTTAAAATCGTTACCGCTTGCTCTATCACTATCCGCCTTGATAGAGAGTCTCTTCCTATCTTTTTTGTAAGCTCCCTTTAAGTTCTGGAAGGCTACTGTGTTGGTTTTCTTTTTTTAATTAATTTTTAAATTAATTACCTATTGCCTTATTTTTTTGTCACTGATGACCACAAATCGTCAATGTTCCTTTGAAGTGTGCTCAATCAATAAAAATAAATTTATTTCTCTCCAAGGGTAAGGTAAGATGTGGAAGGCTTTGAAAAAACAAATACTTGCACACCTTTTGGCATTTGTATTGTTTTTAAATGGCACTTTGAAAAACTTCATTGCAATATGAAGGATACCAGTATAGCAAGCGTAATGTAAAATATTGTGTGTACTCTAATACATGAACTTTTGCTATGAATGTTGATGTACTCATTGCTTTTATTTGTCTCTGCTGGGCTGCAGGTGTTCAGAGAAGTGCCTGACAGAGTGAGACAACTGGAGGCTTTTGTTGGGCAGCCTCACCTTGTTGCACAGGGAAAGCCTTCTGGTGAGTAGTAGTGAGCTTAACTGTATTGAGCTTAGTACTGTTTGTAATCAAAAAGCCAAATCACAGCCAAACACAACTTCTGGAGAGAATCCTACTGTTCAGCTCATTCCTGCTTCTTTACAGTATCAGATTGTACTGATAGAAAAGATGGGGCTGAGCTACTGGGTGCCTGTCCCTTTTTTAGGGCAGCTATGTGTTGCCAGCTCTGTGAAGCCTCAGTTAGTTACTTGACTTAATTCTGCTTAAGTGTATTCTTAGTTAAGAATGGGAAAACCTTTCTGCCAAATAATGCAGAAGTGAGAAAGGAAATTTCAGATCTTTATCTTAATAATTGTTTTGTATGCTTAGAGTTCACCTGCCTTTTACATCTAAGAGGGCTTAACTTCATTCCATTTAATGTTAATGCCATTTTTTTTTTCAGTTGTATAGTATTATAGGTGATGCATGGGCTCTTTGTCATGCAATGAGATAATAACATCAAAACCAAAAATCATTGCATTGTGGTGTCTTAGTCTTAGATTATTGGGGTTAAAAAGCCTCAAATGCAGATCTTGCTGTGATGTTTTTTTTTTTTTTTTTTTAAGATGCTCTTGTGTATTCATAGAAACTACCAAAAAAAAAAACCCAATAAGTCATTCTCCAAATTGTATGTGTAGCCATGATTTTTTTCTTTAATGAAAACACCAAACTCTTTCAGATGTCCAAAAGGTGGTGCTAGTATCTTCTTCATTGGAAATTCCTGTTCAGACGCAGCACACTTTGGAACTGTCTGCACCTGCTGATCTGGATAAAACTACAACTGAGCTGGCTGAATGGTTGGTATTGATTAACCAGATGCTCAAGTCGAGCATAGTCACCGTGGGAAATGCTGAAGAGATCAACCGGACTATTGCACGAATGAAAGTATGTGTTTTAGTGAAGCCTAGTGGTCTGGAAAATTAGGAAACATAATTTCTTTACTAAACATACACTGCTAAAAATGTATTAAAAAAAAAAAAAGCAACTGAGATCAAAAACACACAAAACAACTGCAATAAATGCTTAACCTGCAAACTACACTTCATAATCTGTTGATATTATGCTCCTCTCCCTTGTACTATTTCCTCTTAATTCCTTGTCTTCCTTCATGAGCATAGATGTGAGAATGGTGCTGGTATTTTCTTTTTTTTCTTTTTTAATTTAAACAAAGCATATAGAGAATAAATGCAAATGGCTTTAGTGATAATATATAGATAACTTAGGCTGAAGCCTTTGGAGCAGTTTCAGCAGCCCATCAATGGAGGCTGACCTTTATGACCCACTTTGTAGTGATTTTTTAATGAATTTTGTTATGTTATAACTAGTCTTAACTGGTTTCCAGAGACACATTAAAGTAATTATAGGTTGTAATGCAAATGCTCATGATGTAAATACTTTTCTGTTGATAGCTTATGCTATGCTGAGTTGTGACAAAGGGTGGCATTTGTGAGATATGCTCTGTCATTAAGGTTCCTTGCATTTGACTTGATATCATGAGTACACGCTGCAGGTTAAAGAAATGCTGAACTGTTTCTGTGGATATCTAACATCATTTGGTATTTGATAAAATAAATATGGAAATGCTTTCTTTTAACTGTATAATGCTTACAATATGAGGTTCTGGTACATAGCTGTAGTGAAAAGAATTATGGTGTTTTGTCTGCAGTCCATGCTCACTGTTCTTCCACCTTTACCCATCTCCCTGTAAATGTGTACACTTGTGTGTGTCTACATAAAGATCAGAGCTTGGTAAGAAGGAAGTAAGTTACAGGAGAGAGAAGAACAGGTACTGGAAAATACTTCCCAATGACTGGTTGTAACAGTGATTTGTGCAGGTTAGCCTCCACATCTGGATTTTCACTTGTATTTCAGAATACTTTTGCATTTTAAAGCAGCACTATAATGCTGTGACAGCTCAAGGGTTGTAAATACTGATGAAGCAGCCATCTGTCTCTGGAGACATAGATGTTCAGTTTTATGTATAAGTAATGCAGAAATTCTTAAGTAAATTCTGTTTTTTGTACCTAAAAATCATATCCTAATTCTCAACAGATAACGAAGGCAGATTTGGACCAGAGGCACCCTCAGCTTGATTCCGTTTTTACATTGGCTCAAAATTTGAAAAATAAAACTTCCAGTTCAGACATTAGAACAGTGATTACAGAAAAGTGTAAGTTCCTCCATTCTGTGTTTTCAAATATAGTGTTTCCATGACAGTAAATCTTCATATCTTTCTCTCAAACTCTTGACTTTTAACCTAGCTGAAGTTATCTTCCTTGAGTAAACTGAAAATTAGCATTTACATGGGTTTCACTATAGCAGTCTAATGAAAATTCTTGGAAGAAAGATTGATGTTTATTTTCTTGACTGTCTGTTTTGCTGAGATTTTAAAATATCTTACGGAAAAACTTGAGTTACTTGTCAGACACAGATCCAGAGATAAGGGTTTTTATTATTTATACAAAGAAACTTCTGATATTTTTTTATTTTTGCTGAAACTACAATACACTGGACAGTTAGCAAAAAGCATGAATGTGTTGCCTTGGAAGACTATCTTTTGAAATTGTTGACAGAGAATTAGAGCTTTTAAGTCATTCATATGTAGTTTAAAAATACTTTGAAAATTTCTTTTACTGGTACTTACGGAAGGAAAATGCAACTGACACAATTAGAAACCAAAGGACATCATATTCTTTGAACTCTAGAGGCTTTGCCAATTGCTAAGATTAGAAAATTAATGCAGCAGGAAATACAGAAGAGGGAATCTATGGAACAATGGAAAGATACATTTTGCCATCTTTCTCTTCAAAGTACTTTGGTAGTAGGATAGTAGCTATTGTAGTTCAGTGGAGTCAGTCAGCAAGAGGAGATCTGGTCAGTTGCAAAGCATCCTTCACAAAGGTGACAGAGAATAAAGGAACTGTATTTTGAAAACTTATGTTGAGTTCCCTGATAGTTGTTCTCACTAACGATGGAAGTAGGGAACCTGTGTATGTTGCCATGAATGAAACTTCCAGTAGATACCCTGCATGTGTGAAGATTTTGCTCCTTTGAAGGTGACATTTGTAAAGAAAATGATTTCTGTTATAAGGGCTTGGTAGTAGTTTGCTCATTTTTCAAGAGAAGATCAGCACTGCTTTGTACATCTCATTCTTTAAATGCTCAGAAGAATATACAGTCTTCCTATGAAAGTGTGCAAATCTGCTAAGTGTTGTTAGATGAAGCCTAATTACTCAAATAGCTAGGAGCACAGAAGAAGTGAAGTTTCTTTTAGCAGTAAGTGCATAGGTGCAGGAAATAAAAAATGACACATAATCAGGCTTTCTTTCCCATTTTTGAACCCACAGGCAGATCATTGAGGCCTCAAAAAATTTTACTGTTTATCTGTCAGAGTGAAGAGAAAAGGAAATAAGTCTGTAGCAAATAATTGTACTGGGGGCTCTTGAGTGGAAAGAAGTTTCAGTCTAGACAGATAACAAGTTTAACCTGTCCGTTCATAGGGAAAAATCTCTAACATGTATTCAAGATATTATTAACAATTGAATATAACTCTATAGAAGCATCAACTATGTATCAATTTCAACTCAGTTGCTGTTGTAGACAGTTGTTTCATGGGGGTATTTTTCATTCCAGCTTTGTGGGGGGGGAATCTAAAAGCAGAGGAGACTTTTCTGTACAGTTCAGTAGCCAGCATGCAGTGTTATACTCTTTTAATTCCTGCTGTTTTTGCTTTTGCATATACATTTGCTGTTGGAGTTAGTGTTTTCTTCTGAGGTCTCATTCAATGCATTCAGTGACCTATATCATGTCAGAAAATTATAGTCACTCTGGCAAAGGCGCTTCATTGCCAGTCTGAGATCTCTGTGAAGCTGAACAGAAGATTATTGAATGTACTTTTGAAGATACCCTCCCAGGCAGATCAAGCAAAATAACTTTGGATGTTCATAAAAGATATATAAAACAAAACACAAAATAACAGTACAACCTGCAAAGGGTAAAGTTCACTTATATTGTTTTAGCTTAAACAAAAGCCTTGATGTTTTTTGCTTCATGAAGTATTAAGGCATCTTCATGGAAGATTAAAGCAACCTGAGTATCAACTATGTTGCTTTTCTAATAAAGTAAAATTACATACATTACTGGTAAGGTAATTATCTTGGGGATGTTGCTTATTGCCTACCTGCTGGTGCTGAGAACACAGATATTTTCAAGAAAACCAGCTTAGATTTTTTTTTTTTACTTTTTTGTTTGCTTGTTTTTATTTGCTCTTTAGTTCAAATGATACAACGTTTGCTACTGTCATGACAGGTAATAGGGAAGACCTATTTTTACCTCTATAGACTCACAGGGAGTATACCTTTTTATTGATCTGTAAGTATAAAGAAAAGAGTATGATGCTGTTTCTTTCTGTCAGGCAGACTTAGTACTTTTCTTGATGCTGTTTTTTTTGCTCTAGGCTTCTGTTGTGTTTTCTTTTTCATTCTTTGTTTATTAAAGGTTAAAGCTTGTTTATTGATTGTCTTAAGTAACTTTATTTATTGAGAGAGGAGTGTGATATTTGAAGGAAATGGGGTGAAATCGATAACTTCTCTGTTGTATAATCTATGCAAGCCTGTAGAAACCTGTGGTGGAGTGAAAGTGCTAAAGCATATTGTTACTGGAACATTCCCTCCTTAGCTGAAGTTACAGTGCAGGTGCTACTACACTGCTTTCATTGTGCAGAGTGGTCAGTAAACTTTAGTTCACATTGTAAGTGCACAAATAGGACTTGCTGGCACAGCCTTCAGCCTGTCCTGGTGCTCCCTGAGAACCCTGCTGGTGGCATTTCTGCTGTGGCATTTCTGCTGTGCAGCTGTGGCAGATCTACCTCCCATGTATGTGTTCATAATAAGCAATGGGTAATGATTTGGAGTCTTCCAGAAATAGTAGTTGTTACCTGTATGCTGACCTGCTTAAACAAGAGGCAGTCAGACACCTTCCTTTTGTTTACTTGCATGGACATATAAATGACTTGAGGAACTAAAATATGGAATACTGAAGGGACTGTGTTTGAAAATGAGTTACATTATTGCCTCTTGTCCTGAGGCGTAAGTGGTAGTTAGGGCTACTTGATTGATTGCCTCAGTTTTTTTCATTTTTTTAATGTCCTATCCAGTGGAAAAAGTAAAGAACCAATGGGATAACACCCAGCATGGTGTGGAGGTGCGGCAGCAGCAGCTGAAGTACATGCTGTCAGACAGCATACAGTGGGATGAGCAGAGGAAGGAAATGGAGCATCTCATGGAGCAGTGCGAGATCCGTCTGCGTATGCTTCAGCAGGCCCCAAAGGAGATGCTTGTCAAACAGATTTCAGATAACAAGGTAAGACCGTCTGCAGTTGCCTTCTTGGTCTCTGTTGTGTTATTGGGTTCGTTTGATATCCTAATGTAAGATTTAATTGTAAGGTTGATGCGGTGGTTCTGTGATTTTGAGCACTCAATGTTCTAAATCACTTTCCTCTTTTTTCATCAGCCTTCCTGAAAATTATTTTTGAGAAAGAAACAGGTGGCATGAACACTTGTGTGCCTTCCTACAAGTGTGGCTGAAAAGAGCATAGTTATAATCCAATGAAAGAAGCTCTGGAAAAAGTCAGAACCTTGCATTGATAAAAGTTTAATAATGCAACCACAGCACGTAGTATGTATCATTCTGCAGAAATCTATTAACAGTAGTAATCCAGACATGGGATAATTTCAAATAAATGTGTTCCAAGTTTCACTTCTGATAGATACAAAACATATTCCATCTTGTTTTTTTCTTAATTCCACGTGTTCTTGCTTTTTATATTGCAGTGAATGTAGTGTGATAATAAGTCTGATGTCCTTCGTTGTGGTGGCTATTTGAAAAAGGACAATATTAGGAAGCTGTAGGAAGCTCAAAATATGAACTAAAAAGAATAATTGTTGAGGAGGGGCTCTTACCAGTATGGAGCTTAGAACAGGCTTTAGTAGACTTATTAAAAAAAACATGTGTATGGATATTCACTGACATTTAGTGCAGGGAGGTGGCTAGGTATGGAAAGAAGCAGAGAGTTTATTGATAAGAATTTCTTGCTGAGCCATAGCTATTTCAGAAAGCAGTAAAATTGTCTGCTCTTCATTGTCTTTCCTTTGTGAAGAGGAAATTGGAAATGGGCTTTTAGGCCTACCTTTTTGCTTTCTTAAGTGAAAATAGTCATGCGCCCACACATAGAGTACAGATATACATATATAATTGATTTATAAATGAAATAGAGTTTTGGAAATAATCCTGAGTTCAAAACTCTGTAAGGTCAAAGTACATTAGAACACGCCGGTTGTATCACTGTTAGCATAACTTAAATTTGTTCACGCTGCTAAAAACAGAACTTTTACTTCTGTTGTCAGTAAAACACACAGGAGAGCTTTTCTAGTTCGTAGTGGTTATAGCAATATCATTTTTCTCACTTGTGTTTTGGTTGATTGTCAGGATGTTTATTATCTAATAGATTTTCCTTTTGAAGGGAACTTTTATTCCGTAAGAGAATTACGTGCATTTGTGCTTTCTTTTTTTTTTTTTTTTTTTTAAGCATAAAGAGGGTTTTATAATGATAATTGCATAATATAAAAAGCAGTCTTATTTTGATTTTGCTCTGATGTCTCATTTTGGAATTCCTTTTTAGCTGTTAGTGCACGATTTGCATAGAGGAGACATCACAGTAGCTGCATTCAATGATCTTTCTAATAAACTTCTTCGAGAGTATCGTGATGATGACACAAGGAGAGTGAAGGAAACCACTGACCAAATGAACACTTGCTGGGTTAATCTGAATCAAAGGTAATTAGTCCCAAGGTTTCACTATATATAGCTTTCTGTTTTAAACTTGTATCTTGTGTTTATTACTTATACCTATTTCAGTCTATTCTCTGCAGCCTTAACTTTACTGCAGCATTTAGCTCTGCTGTGGTGGTTTAATCCGTTGCGTGGAGCTGAATTTTGATGATAGAAATTCTCACAGATTACTATGGAAGGCTTTTAAGTATTTAAAAAACAAGTAATTAATAATAAAGGTACTTATCTCATGGTTGCTCTCAGCTTTGCTTATGGCTATTTTTTCTCTAAAGGTCTTTGAGCAATTCTTCCTGTTCAGTGTTTTTGCTGTGCTTTATATATACATAGTTTGTTACTGTGCTTCCTCTTTATAAAGACTGTAAATATTCATCTCTGCTTTTCAACATGTCAGTTTATTTAAGGCCTTTCATCTAACAGAAACTTTTCCTGAATGGAGCTGTGCTTTGAGTTTCTGAATGCAATGTCTGACGCTCCCATCTAGAAAGCGTTTTAATCTGTAGGAGCTGAGATTTGAAACATCTTTGTACTCATCCTATTCATCAGTTGCAAATAAGTATTCCAAACTAGATGCTGAAAATAGATTGCGTGTATTGTCCTATCTATAATATATATTTTTGTGTGCAAAATAATGTAATTGCTGCAAAAGGTCTTCAGCATTTTGTGGATGATCATCATTAGCCTAATGTCTGACTCAGTGGCGGCAGCTTTAAAAGCCGATGTGCTTTGCAGTTAGGACAGAAGAGAGAGCTGATCCTATCGCTATGGGAATGGGGTAAATGACAACCAATTTCTGTATGTATGCATGAATGTACGTGCATGCAGGAAGGGAAACTGCTTTTTTTTTTTAATGACTCGTGAGTTAATTGAAAAACAGCCTTAGATAGTAAAGCCTCTAAAGTTGAGTGATATGTCCTGGGGAATGAGAGGAAGAGAACTTTACAGTGGTAAGCTGTTGGTTTCATAGGTAACTAAGGAAGAGGAATATAATGTCTTGTTATCCTTCCTTGGAGGAAAATGTTATCTTTGTAGTTTTCTGCTTTTGATGTCACAAAGAGTTTTATACAACTGGCTTCCTGGTTATTTCCATTGAGAGATGAGATTCAGAATAGGTGAAACTTTGTATGTCTCGTTCTGTGTGATCATTTGAGAGAAAATAAAAGCTTGTTGATCTTTAAGTGTTTTAGAGACATCTAAGATAGGGTTTTCAAACAACTAAAATATTTCATAATTGATCTAATGTAGGTATCTTCTTTTCATGGTTCTTCAGGTAAACATCCAGTAGACAGAGGGAATGACTTGAGCATATAACAAAACTTCTGCAGCTTTTTACTTTCTGAACTAGATTGTAGTGATGAGGTCACCATCTGAAATGACCGTTCCTGACCATTCATTTGAATTGAGCCTGCAGCATGTTCCTCCCACCTTTTCTTGGAGTAAACTAGTATTTTTTTCCCCAAAAATGTCATTAACTTCATCTGAGTATGTCACGATGACATCTGGGAATAGAGATGTAATTAGTGGGTGACAAGAGAACTCCTTGTTGCATTAGCAGTACCAATAGATTACAGCTCTGTGGTGGTCTCATTCAAATTCAAACATTGCAGAGTTTTACCTAGAGCTAACATAAAACTACCCACCTGTGTCAGAGCAGGTGATCAGAAAGAAGAGCTCCTGACTGGAAGCTCTAGTTATTTTTGTATTTGCTTAGAGTATGGAATAGTAAGCACCTTGTGTTCTATTGTGTGTAACTGAAGCTTCACAATTATCATTGGGGCTGCTGTGCTGCAGCCTTACGAAGATGAATATCTGCTTCGTTTCTTGGCAGAATGTACAGGAGATTTTGGGAAATCAGTGGATAGCCAGAGCATGCTCACTGTAACCCTGTGGAGTAGAGCAGAATTAAAAGGAGTGTGTGTGCAATATTCCCCTTTTTCAGGGGAATGAAGGTTTTTATCTTTGCCTTTAAATACAATAAACAAAAATACTAGTGAACCTTGAGTGCTGAGGATAACTTAGTATGAGATATCTCAGGACAGACAGAAATTGTGCCTGCAGCATAATGTCCTATTGCTTCTATAAGCAAAGATCTGTGTTTGCAGCATAATGCTTTAAAATCTGGCTGTAGCTGTGCATGGAGGTTGCAGAAGAGGGTCCTTATTAGCATTACTTGGGATAATTAGTCCTGAATGTCATCAAGAGTACTATTGGAAAGGCTTGTCATGAAACACAAAGTTAAAAGGAAGGATAGTGGTGTTAAAAACCTGAGGCTTGCTCACCTTGACATTGTTTAAACTGACTATTCTGTCCAGTGGCTATTTATTTTTATTTCAGTATGAAACTGTAGTGGTTCTGTGTCATCCTGCTGCTTCAGTATTAGACTATAGTTGCTATCTAAACTATCTCAGGTGTTCTTCCCTGATTTTCCTTTCATCACACACTTATGTAAGTTGTGTATTTTTAGTGTAAATCTGAAAAAGGTAATTGTGTGGAACCAAGATCTGGAGCAGTGCCATGAAAGCTTAAATGCTACAGGTATGACTTCTTTTTCTTGGACACTGCTAATAGAATCTACTTAAACATTCTTCACTACCACCAAATTAAGTGAAATTAGCTTCAGTTCTGTAGAATTCTGTGGGTTCTCTTTACATTTAGTTCTTGCCTACTGGAAAGACTGTTTTTCTGAGACTGTTCTGATCATATTAGAATTGAGAATCCGAATCATCTTTTTAGCATAGTTAATCTCCAATACTGAATTATTCTCTTTTACATTTGAAGCTTTTATTAGAGTGAAAATGGAAGTGTTTGGGTCTACTCTGTAAGGCTGTTGTTCACTACTGCTATGTAGGTCCTTTTTAAAAGCTACCATGTAATCTTAGAACATTAATTGTAAATCTGTTAATTTATGCCACTGGGTTTCTTGCTTAGTGTAGGGAATGATTTTCTGCGTTAATTCGAATATCATGACAGCATTGTTTCTTTAATAGGATTTCATTCTTCACTTCAATTTCAACCAAGCAGAAAACTTAGAGAAATTAGAACTTTGAGCTGAAGATTACATTCTTCAATGTTGTCTCAGTTCCCATCTAGAACATCAGTACTTAGGCTTAGAGATCTGGGTCACTTAGTATTTTATCCTCTGGGCCTTTTCTCTTCCTTTGAAGGTCACCTTTATTATCAGCCTGTTCTTGTTGTCACTCTTGTTCTGCCACCTTTGGCCTTCACCCCCTGCTAGGGAAGAAAATCCCTGCAGAGCGAGAGGCTTTTGAAGTCAGAGCTCGTAAGTGGTTTTACTTTACACTTTTCCTCACAGTTCCTTGGTGTGCTCTAATTTTTGAGCTGATGCTTTTTATTTTTTCTTGACAATATGCTGGTCAAACATTTAGTCATCCCTAATTTATTTATTTATTTATTTATTTTTGTCAAGAGGAGGCAAGGCAAGCCAAAGCCTTATCTCTGAATGAAGGCTTCTTGTCATGCTACTCATTTGCCAGTAGACAAAACTTGGAGAGGCACAAAGTCAGGAGCGGGCCACAGAATCTCATTTTGAATAAAGCAGTTATTAACAAATGATATAAGATCTAACCTCCTAACATTAGGGTTGTAACTCTATCTTACTGCAAGTATTTTCTAGAAAATTCTGTTGTTTATGCTACTGTTTGGGAATGTGAGCCTGGCAAAGTCAGGGTTGAGTCAGATGCTCTTAGTGCCCTTGAAGGAAAGTAATATTTCCTTGCATCTGTCTTTCCTGATGTGCTGGAAAACTGGAGTACCTGCTTTGAAACAACTTCTCACACTTCAATTATCTCTGTTAATCAGAGCTCTTGAAATTGCAGACTACAACAGTTTTCGATCTGAGTTTTTTTTTAATGACAAGGAAGCAATTCAGTTTCCAGAAGCATAATCTGATCGACACTCAGGAGATCTACTCAAGTTGCATTCCAGAAATCTAATCTAAAGGTTTTGAATCAGTTCCTTGTATCTTATATCTGTTTACAAACAAAACCTTCTCTTTGTACAAGTGGAGATCTTTTTGACTGGTTCAAAATCTGAACTGTATTCTGATTCTGCCAGTTGTCTTTTATTTAAAGATATTGACAGACAGACTGTTATAACTGTAATGTATTACTCTGAGTGATAAAGCCCACAGTTTTGTCTTTCAAAAGAAAGAATCTGGTATATGAGTTTTCAAATCTCAGCCGTATAATTCTTGCAGGAGATACAAATTGAGAGAAATATTTCTGCTTACTATAGAAGAAGCAAGTTCTCCCAAGACCTCAGTGTTTTGACTCCATACAATTTTTGTCGATGAAGAAAAGCATTCATACATTTCACACATGGGAATAACTTCTGCTATTAAGAATAGCATAAGGCTGTGATGACAATACTCAGAAAGAAGATTCTTCTGATTCTTCCACATGCATTCTTTAGAAGCACTGTGAAATACATAAGTTTGGAACATCTGTTGATAACTAAAGATATAATAATCAGAGAAACAGTGGTATAAATAATGATAAAACAAGCCAACACAGGTGTATAGTTTCTTAATAAAGTAAAATTTCACATAATCTTTTTATAGTTTCATTATGATGTGAGTAATCCTGAAGGGAATATTCTGACGCTTGCTGTCTTGTTTTCAGGGCTGTTGATAGGCAGAATATTTTGGAGACAGAGCTGAAGACAGTACAGGTCTCATGCAAGGATTTGGAAAGCTTCCTCAAGTGGCTTCAAGAGGCAGAGACAACAATTAATGTTCTTGCAGATGCATCTTGGCGTGAGAACACAGCTCAGGACAGTGCCTCTGTAAGGGAACTCAGAAAACAGGTGCAGGTAAGAAACTACTGTTTTTTGCACTTTCTCTCAACAAATGTTATAAAGGAAAGCTAGTTTCACCCAGTGGAGAGTGGAGATGTACAGCCTATTTGAACATATTTAAAAACAGTATCTTAGAATTCAAGATTGGGACGGAATCAGATATATTCCCTAGGATTCAAAATGTGTATTTTATGGGCATCAGTGTCACTTAGTGCTCTTAAACCTCCTTGAATGGTGACTGTATTCAAGAAGTGTAGGAAGGATGGAGAGAACCTGAGTTGAATCTTTGTTAAGGGAATAATGTTTGGTGGGAAAACAGGAATGTTTCTTAAAATTAATACATTTGTGGCTATGGTAGGAAAAAGCTGAGCACCACTGTATTTTGTATTTCTATGGTGCATGAATTTCCTTTGTTGTTCTGTTTAACAGATTTAAATGCTTTGATGTGTTATAATTCTCCTGAAAATTTTAATGCATTTTTTCCTTCAATTAATTTACCTTATTTAATATGGTTATTTTGACATGCACGAAACTAGGAGGCTACATCAGCTCTCAAATCTTGTGCTCTGAGTTTGGAGCCATATATTCTGTGGTCGTAATTCATGGTGTTTGAATAAGATTCTGCTATCAGTAGGGCTCTAATCTGAACATATCTGTGTTGAATTTAAATGAAACAAGGCTATTTAAAGTATCTGATAGCAAATTACTCACTGTGATTATGAAGAAAAGAATAATTTATCGTGGTGGCTTGTGCCTGTGAAAGATGATGTATCAGTCAGTGATATTTCTCTGATTATGGTCAGCTAACTCCTCTGTAGAAATGTGTTTCTCTGATATCAAGAAAAAACTGTTATTTTGCAATTTACTACTGTTGGTTTTATGGAGCTGCAAAGCATGTTGGTAAGGGAAGATTGTTTGGACTTGGTTAAAACTGCTGTAGAAATGCTATGTGAGGGTAGAATGGCCGGTCAAAACTACCAGCTACGTGGGGAGGTCTGTAATGAGCTCTTTATCGCATCCGTTGTCCTGGCTGTAACCATTGAGAGGGCAGGTATAGGTCTGGCTATGGCCTCTCCTTGTATGGTATCTCTTTAGCTGAAATGATCTGTCTTGTCCTATGACCGCTTGCTCTTATACTCAGTGTAGATGCAGTAAAATCACTTGAATTACCTTGCTTTCCGTAATACTTTCAGCTACTAAAGTAGTGATAAATTGTAGGTGAAGTATATGCTGAAAACAGACAAAATACGATGGTTTATTTTATATTACTGTGTCATATATTTTCAAAATAACATCATCAGTATTGGACAAGGGAGATGGAGTTGTCTTCCATTACATTTTAGGAATGACTTGTTAGGTTGCAGCTCAGGTCATTCTGCACTGGACTCAGTGATATGGGGACTATTGAAGCCACCTTCTGACTTCCACTGTGACATTTGAGGTTAGGCTTTCCTTTCAGGTTGCTGCTGGGACACCCCAGTCTGCATCAGATGCTGTATCCACTATCTTTAGCAGCCACCTGAAAAAAGGTTTATACCCAATTGGAGGCAAGGTGCAAAAAGTGAACTAAGAAACGGGAGCAACTCTGGGACAGTAGGGGTGAAGACCTGTGCCTACAGATGTGAAAGTGTTCAGAAATAACTGTCTTGTTTTATTGTAAATGGACTGTGTTTGGTCTCCTGTTTGAGTTAAGCTTGTATGTTAGCTGGCAAGTTAACAAAAGGCAAAACTGTAAGAAGAGAGCAGGTGTAGGCTGTGGTTGTTGTTTCATGTAAATGAGGTTTGAGCTCCTGCATACTTAATTTCTGAATGTTTTAATGTTTTGGGACCTGTCCTGCTGCATGTTACTTCCAAAAAATTTATTGGCAGTGTAATAGTTAAAGATTATAGGCTGGAGCTGTATTTATGGTGGTAGAGGAGGATAGATGTAAGCCAGAAGTGAGACAGTACAGGGGAGTAGTTCAATGAGCGGTGGAGATGAGGGGAAAAGACTGAATTTGATGTGAAGGATACAGATAGTAAGATTTCTAAATATGGGATGGGAACAGTTTTTGAATCTGTCCTGTATGAAGAACCTGTGTGCCTGGCACTCATCCTGTCATCTGCAAAGTGCCTAAGAGGCATGCCAGCTTATAAGGCACCAGCATTGGAGCTGTGAAGTATCTTAGGATCACATGAACTTGTCAGGGTTGATGCTAACTTTAGCTAGTGCCTCTGTACCATTCTCATTGATGTTCTTGAAATGTGTATGTTCATGTGGCAATATGTATGTTAAATAGTGTGATCACTTGTTTTAGGGTCCTCAGATTCCAAATCTAGTCAGAAATGCAATACACTGAAATGTGATATGCCTTGATCTTACAGTAACATTAAGTAAAAGCATTTAACTTAGGAGTGAACAGATTAATTACATTTAGATCTGAATTGCATTTAGATTTATGTTATTTAACTGAAGCTAAAGATAAGAATTATCGTGTTCTTTGTATTGTGTGATATGTTTAGTTCTTCTCATGGAAGTAGTGGTTTACATGTTCTGTAGAGTGATCTAACTTGTCAAAAATGTTAAATATGATTTTTACATTTTTTAGTATTTCTCATTCCATCATTCCCTTGTCCTCCTATCTGTCAGGAAGGATTTACGTTACAGATCTGTGAACAATCCCAAGAGAAGGGAAAGATGGTCAAAACCCCAGGCTGAGAATACACATAATGACTTCTTGTTTTTTTTGATACCTGTTGGCATAATTTACTCTGGAGGATACATTTTCATTAATTGAATTTTTTTTAATTTTAGAGTGTATATCAGACTTGATATTTCATTTATTTGCCTGTTTGGACCTTGTTTGGTAGAAGCTGTGTCAATCTAATCAATTTGTGATGAATACTTCATTCCTGATGAAACTATACTTTCTAGATAGTCTTGAGAAGACTATATCAGTTTTCACTGATACTGTATAGTATCTAATCTGTATTGAGACAGCTACTGTTTACTTCTTGTTTTACCACCTGCAGTGTTGTTGGTGGCCTTCCTGAATGTTTGTTACATCAGTCCCTTTAATACAGTTTGAAGTAGATTGAATGTATCACCCTTGGAAGGAACGAGAAATAGCTGTCTCTAGTAATGCAGCACTGCCACACTTAGGGGTACATTGGCTGTATTGCCTTGAGAGTGTCTTGCTGGTAACTAAGCACTTCATGCTTTTTGAATGTTTTGCTGTCATCCTTAGATGACTTAACTAATTCTGCTTTGTCATGGATAAACATTGAAATGCTGTCAGCTATTTGGATTCAGGGATGGCTAGGAAAGAAGTGGTTGCACAACCCTACACTTTCACTTTGCCAAAACCCTTGTTTCTTAACCTAATAAGTCATTTAGGGAAAGACTTAAATTGGAATGGTTTTTCGGAGCTCTTTCCTAGTTTCTGTTGTGAGTGAGAAATCTTTGAAATCACTTTGACTAAATTAGTGTTGAGCTTTTGTAGCAGAGAGGTTTACCCCCTGTAGTTTTTCCTTTTGTATTTGGTAATGTCGTTTTGAGAAGCACCCGTGTGATTTATTAGTCTTTAGCATGTAGCTGATATAATTAGAGCAGGTATCCCTCTGCTTCTCTCTGAAGATTTATAGCACAGTCTGTTATTCACTCACTACAGCTCTGCCAGAGCTGCGTTCAGTCTGAGAGCGAGAGCATCCTTTGCCAGAGTGAGGGAGCAAACGCTCAGTCTGCCGATTGAAAGCAGCTTCTGAAGGAGAGCATCCGTAGTGACACACTGAAGCTGTCTTCCTGAAGGAATTTCTTTCTTGTTTCTGCAGCTTTTGTGCTTAAATTAATAACCTTTTGTGGCTATTTAGTGTACTCTTAAGTGGTGGCAGATACTCATCTGCTTAAGTTTGTTTACTCTCTGCACGGGCAGAGCTGAGCAATACTAGACAAATCTGTGAAGATTTTTTTTTCTTACATTTGCTTCTCGGGGTTATTTTGAGAGAGAAACTTATGCTGTATCAACCTGCTTTGCCTTTGAAGCCTGTAAAGCCTGTAGCTCTCAAAAGCAATCCTGGAAGAGAGCATGCTCAGAAAGCTGGCAAATCATTGTCCAGTGACCGGGAGGAAATGATAGTTGCTCTTCATTTATAATGCAAATTCTGAGGTGTCTTCAGAAGTGTGGCAAACTTAAAATGATGGCTGTGGTGAGAACATCTCTGCAGAAAGTTGTGGTGTTGTTGCATCGTTTACAAAGGATGGCAGTTTCTTCTCCACGTTACCAGAAGCTGTGTAAGGTAAGAAATGCAAGATCTGAGTCCTGAGAATATCTAATCCTAACTTTTATCATTCGTTGTTGTTGTTTGTTTTTGTTTTGGGGTTTTTTTTTTTTTTTTTGAGATAAAAAGAAAAAAGAACGGGATGAATGGGAAAAGTATCTAAGCTACATAGCATATTTTAAAGCCTGTTCATATGCATGTTTTGTTAAAAGAATGGTTACAAATAAACGCTTGTCAATTAAGAATACATTCCAAAAAAAGAAGTGCTATATTACCATTTAAGTGTCTGGACAGAAACCATTACCATTCAGTTGCCTTCTGTAAAATACATGCTGCTACATCTGCTTTTCTAAAGGAGTTGGTGAATTCTTGATAAATGCAGTACTTTAACTCCTAGGTACCCATTATGTGGAAGAACTGCATTACATAATAAAACCCAGTGTATTTGGTTTTGAGCTTAATGAAACTTCCAGTCAGGAATAAGTTCAGCAGACTAATACACAGCCATTTTCACATCACTTGCCAGCATTTACGGAGTACTTTCAGAAATCAGGAAAAAAAAAAAAGTTGCATGAAAAGCATGTTGACACAGACTGCCACCGGTATGGGTATTTTTGCTGTTAACTGCTTTGGGGGCTGACTGTTTCAGTTTCCACCAAGAATATTTTACTGTTTAATTGTTTTTGCTGAGAATGCAGTAGTTGAGACTTTCTCAGTACTGTGGTAACAGTGTATGCTACCTAGTAAACAAAGCTTTACAGGTTAATCACTACTCAGATGAAATTATATGTTTCAAAGTAGGGTATACAAGGTTGATGAGCTAATAACACCACTATGTCAGTTCCTGCATGGAGGGGTCATACTGTTGGACTTAAATGCAAAGGTCCTGCTCCATAACTTTGGCGAAATATAAAATCGGAGAGTTCTTCATCTGTGACTGATATTAACCATATATGAAGTGTATCTGGCTGCCTTTCAACTTGATTTTTTACTCTCACTACTTGTGATACTTCCACAAAAAAGAAACCTCAGGCGTCTTTAAAGTGCACCTAAGTTTATATACAAGGAGCGGACCAAAGAGTGTGATCATGCTCAGGAGCCTGATTCTTGTTCCAAGCAAAGCTACTATAACTCTTCATGCTTACTTCAATCCAAAACACAGTTTATGAACAACGTGTGTTAAGAGAGGTACAAAAATCTCATACAGTAAAAAAGATCTTACCTTTAGGATCAAACTTGAAAGTAAGAACATAATGTAACATGGTATTTATTGCATAACAGTCAAATTTGTAGTGTATGGGGAAAAGCAAATCATTTTCACGTGGGTCTTTCAATGTGTTTCTGTTTACAAAGCTTTAGAGGTGCATCTTCATTATGAAGAATCTTCATTTATGAAGAATTGTGTACATACAAACTACTGTTTCCTAAATGAGTAGTTTCCTAATGTGAAGGCTTAGATTTTGGGTGGCTTTTAATAAAGACTAGAAAAGTTCTTTAAACCTGATTGGATGCATTTTTGTATATAAGCTTGTTAATAGCAATTTTTGCCAAACAAGAACTATTTAATGATCCTTGCAGTAATCATTATTTGCTAATTGAGTGATAACCTAGTAAACTGTTAGAGACCTAATCTGATAAGTTTAAACCTACCCAAGGGGTAGAAAAATCTTCTCAAATTGTTGCTAATGTATATTTTCTGATTGAGAATCCATGCAGTGATGGAGATTTTTTTTTTTTTTTTTTTGTAACTTAAAATTAGGCTTTGTTTTTAACTTGCTGTTGTTTTCTCTTGTGCATGTGTTTCTGAAAGTTGAATTGTTGCCCATGGTCCGCCCATGGAGTTAAATCAGATACTGAATGAGGGAAAACTTTTACAATCCCAGTCACTTCCAGCAGGTGTCAATGTAAGGCAATGATATATGTGAATGATGGAAATGTTAATGCTTAGATGTGAAAATGACGTGGAAATTACAAATTAAAAACAGCTCTGTCAGTGGGCTGGTAAGGATCTCTGATAGCAATCTGTATATTTCTATTTTTGATATTTCACTAGTTTTTCCGTACCCTGTAAATTCTCGTGGGTACACAAAATAGTTCAGTTCTGCCTTTATTTACTACATAGGATGTGAATTATTGCTTCATAAACTAGCATCTAAATGTTTGATGCTGTGCCCTCTGAAGTTTAACTGCATTGCAATGAGATAAACATTTAAAAAGTGGCAATGAAATATTTAAGGCATACCCTTGAAGCTGGTGTTTATCTATTTTTAAGCACACTATTTATGAAAGAATAAACAAAGCTTTATTATTAAACTACTGAGGAGATTTGAAATTGTTCCTTTTATTAGCAGATTCATGTAGTAGTAACTGTTGGCAGTCATAGTCTTCATTTTGCAAATTTGTTAAAAGCAGGAACAGAAACAAACGTTTCAGTGTGATACCATTATAGCATTACTGAAAACATCCAAGGTTTAGGATATTTCTTTTTTTGGTGCTTCTTTCTTTCACTAACACCTTTATAGCAGGGTAAGTTTGGGCAGATGTAGCTTCTTTTCACTGGTGTTGTGCTTTGATTCCTTTTACATTCATTCTTCCAGTGGCTTATTTGTACATTTGGCAGCCTGTTGTCAGGACAGTGTGTAACACTGTATGCTTTATTGTGAGCTGCTTTGTCTTGTAAAGGTTTGGTGCTCAAAAGAAACAACCAGAAGAATGTTTTGTGGGGATTGTCATCCACTCTGTTCTTGCAAATGCATGATTGTTCCCTAAGGAATATCTCCTGTTAGGTATATCCAAACAGCTTGGACAAGAATGAATTTAAATTTTTTACTGGGAACAGAAAATTTCATGGTAAGGGAAAATCAATATATCTTTTCTGGGAGAACAGAATATTACATATGAAAGTCAAGTAAGAGATTGAGAAGCTTTCTCGATTTTGCCTGACTAAAGTGAAAGAATAGTATTTATCTGTCAGACAGGTAAATGATTAACTTGAAATCTGTATCTTGTTGGTGGAGATTGACTGTGGAATTTTTGAAATTTGCTGCTGACATTGGAGCATTCTTCTGCTGGAGGGAAAGACTGAAATATAGCTGGTAGCTAGGTATTTTCTTATTCCTGCTGTACAGCAACTTCCTGAGAACAAATAAGTATTTCCAACCTCAAAACCACCAAAAAAACAAAGCCCAACTGAAAATACCTTCCTAGTAAGGTGCTTGAAATCTCAAACTGGCATGTGAGCCTTCATTCTTGAAGGAGCAGAAAGTGAGTTAGGTGAATTACTGACTTCCTGAAGTGTAAAAAGAAAGTGTTCACAGATACATATTTTAAAGGATTTTTTTAAACGAATAGCTATTTTAGAATGCAATTGTCATACTTTCTGCTGTTTCTTTTTTTTATGGCTGGCGTTATATTTATAAAGCCACAGACGGTTCAAAGTAGCGTATGTTGAGGTCAGCCAGATTCCTCTTGCTGTGACAGTAGTGATTGCTTTCCAAAAGATACTTAATGTTGAATTTTTTGAGTTGTAGCAAATGTTCTGTTCATACGAAATCTTAAATGTGAGGGTCATGAGAGATAAGGAGATCTAATAAGCAAAACAAAACAATAAAAAAAACAACACCAAACCAAACAAAAAATACCGTAACAAGCCCTCAACACACACCTTGAAGAGCTCTGCTGAGAAGTGGGAAAGCTGATCTTGTTTCCACTGAAGTTAACTAAATTTTCAAATATTTGCATGTCTTCAATTTGATTTAGAAAATAAATCAGACCTTTGATCACATTCATATATGAAATACAGGTAACCAAGCATGGATGAGGAAGAGAATTGAAAACAAAATTAATCTTGGTTGTATGTCCTGAACTAGGATACTGAATAAAAGATGTATGGTGATAAGAAATTGAAGCAGTGACCCTGTAGATGGTTTTTTATTTTGAGAAGGTTAAATCTGGAGTGTTTGGTGTTCTTTTAATCTACTGTATGGCATTCTAGAAGGAAAGAGGCCTGAATTAAGGGGAAACTTGGTAATAGTGACTGTTGCCTACTGAAATATGATGAGGTTAAAAATGTACCAGTAAGAAGAGTTTACTATTTTGAAACATGATTGAATAAATATAATGGTCAGCATCTGATGAGCTTAGGTTTATCTTTTTTTTTTTTTTTTGGAGAACAGTTAAGAGGTGTATATGGTAACTACTTGACCTCCAAACACCCATACCTTGTCTGTGTTGGAAACAATGACGTGGAAAAACTGACATCTCTTGTGATTTCACAAGATAACATACGTGTAGGAGTGAGATGAGACTTGACTTTCTGTATGGCAGTCAGAACATGAGGCTAATAAAGAGTTTAAAGTGCAGTGAGACAGGCTGCTGCCTTTGCTGATAAACTGACCAAAAGCACTAAAGTGCCTTATCATTTGGAGAAGTGTGGATATGCCAAGAATGCATATAAGTGAATGATCATTTAAAATTAATGAGATGGACATAATTTCTTTTGTGATATGGATTAGAAGTTGGAAAGCTGAAAATTGGTGATAGAATGCTTGAAATTAGGGACATCTGAAGTTCTGAGAGTTGAAGGTTGTTATGTTACTGGCAATTATTACAAAATAATTACAGTAACTACAGAAGGAATGGAAGACCGAATGGAGAAGCTTTAACAGCTTTTAAAACTGACATAGATGAAGACTGAAAATGAGTATCTAGGAAATCTGATTTTGTTGTACAATACTCAAGGAATTACAGCAAGGATGTGTTATTTTTAACTGCAGCATGGAGAGAAAAGGGGAAAAAATCTTTTTGTAAAAATGGAAAGGTAGGACTTAGTTTGGAGAAGGACATAGAGAAATATTAATATTGTGTATTACCATTTAATGTCATTCACGGAAAAATACTGCTTTGAATAAGTTATTTGGGCTGAAAAATAGATTGAAGTAGTATATAGAAGGCTGCTATTCATTGGCAGAAGTATTTGATATAATTGTGAACTAACTTTTTTACAGGCTGTTAACAATTTAATGGCAGTAATAGTAGAAGTATTTTGATGCTGTACTGGAAGACCTTTAAACTTCAGTGCATCTGGCAAAAGATTTAAAATTTTAAATCAAAAGAAGTTCAAGTTGAAAATACAAATACTGTCACAGAAATATTAAAGTTATTTCTTTGTTGGGGTCAGCTGTTAACATGTTGTGGATTAGTTCCCTTCAGAGTTTCAGAGAGTCTGAATATTCTGACATTTTGTTTAACTAAAAAGACGTGAGGTCCTGAGAGCCCTTGCTCCTCCTGAGGACTGGAGAAATTACTCTGAAGCAGTCTGTCCAATGAGGCTGTGGTATTTCCATTTCCAGAGATATTCAAATCCACGGCAGATGAGGTTTTGAGCATCCAGAGTGAGCTTTGTAATTGGCTTCTGCCATTGGCGGAGGTCTGTGACCTCCAGAGGTCTTCCAGCTTGTGGTTTTCTGTGAGGCTCTGTGCTAGTCCCTTATTATCTTACGTGTGAAGACTAAAATAGTCAGAACTGTAGTGCAGCAGTTCTCAGCTGTGACTGCTGCCTACTTCCTGTCAAAAAAAAAAAAAACTTCACATCCTTGTCTCACACAAAAGGTTCTTATTGCTCTGCTGAATTCTGATCCAAATTTGTCTGCTGTGAATGTGTTCTACAGTTACTGCATGCCTATATTTGAGGGAGAATCCTTTTGCAGTGATTTAACTACAGTGGGAGCAATGTTATGCAGTTGGTGCTTATCTGGACTTTGTCATTATAACAAGAAGGTATTTTAAGAAAATGGAAAACTTGCTGAAGTCTAACCTGCCCCCCTCTTTTTCCAATACTTTTACATTATCAGGTGTCATTTTCAGTTCCTCTAAAGAGGAGACCATGCCACTATCGCCCCTTTCACAGAAAAGTTGTGTACGTCTTGAGTGATGAGGCTGACTGAAATGTAACTGCTTTGTTTTGCCATTTGCCTAATTGTGATCAGTGCCAAGTGAAACTGCATATTGAATGCATACTTTCCTGTAATTTTTTTAACAGGAGGCTGTGCTTTGCTGTACTCCTTGAGGATATAAAGCTTTTGTAGAAATGAACAAGGAGTAACAAAATGAGAAAGGACATGAAGCTTCATAAATTCTTTATTTTTTAACTACTGGACCAAGCATTTCTGTTTGCAAGCAGAGTGTAGCTTAACAGGAGATAGAGATGATGGGTTCTTGGATATAACTTTTTATGTGGTATCATTTTTTCATAGTATTTTGGAAGGAAGAAAAGGAGGATATTTCAGGAGAGCCTTTTAGAATCTTACACTTAAAGACAAGTTTGAATTTTTATCTGAAAATATGTTGAGATTGGAAATGAATATAAAATATGGGGAATTTTTATTAAGGCACGAATGTGGGATTAATGGGAAAATTGACTTCCATGAACTTCATGTGTTTACAAGGAGGTGGATCAATATTTGATATATGAGACCATCTTACCATAGTATTTAACCACAGCACTCTTTGATTGTTGCCATTTTTCATGGAACAACCTTTTTCCTCTTTCCCTTAGGGCTCAGCTACTGTGCCAAATTCTTGAAATCCGTAAGCAGTAAATGCTTAAACCAGCACCGTGCTTCACCATTTCCTGTATTAACTGACCATCTTTCTGGTCTTCTACCTCATGCAGATCACTTCAGCATATTTTTGTTAAAACTGCATTCACTACGTAGCTTGGAAAATAGTACTGTTAGGATCTGGCCTGTAGCTGCTGGTCTTCAGTGACACTGAAAGATCTGAATTCCTTTTTGTCTCCCTGCCCATATTTAATCCAAACAGGGTGCCACGAGACCATGTTCCTAAGTAGCCCTAGAAGTTTGCTATTTCATTGCCATTGCTTAGTTTCATGTGGCTTGGTGATGTTTTCATGCTGGGCATTCTTGATTTACTTTGCTGCAGTGCATTCTGCTTTGAAGTAACTTATACAGTCCTGTGTGGCTGTGTAATTGAATGTGGGTGGAAGGTGTCAGTGGCATTCCTGATAATTGATGTCCTGTGTTGTGCTACTGAAAGCGATTCCTCATAGTGGTAGCGGAACTATATTTCCTGGTTTCTTCTGTTGTGTGGTAAGTGCTGCAAATGAAGGAACAAACTGAAATGCTGCTGATGCTATAGATGTTCCTCGGTTGCTGATGAGTCCTGTATTTGTGGGCACAGTGTTGTGCTGGCTCTGCACTGGCGTTTAAAATTTCTGACCTGAAGAGATCGTCTGGGGGGAGGTGGAGACTTTTCAATTCCTGGCATTTCTGCTAAGACTGCTGACCAATTAGTGCTAATTGTGCTGGGTTGTGTGATGTGGTCCTGGAACAGTCATCTGAGGTCACTGCTCTCTGTCACCTGCCTTCTTTGGACTCAGTTTGAGCTATGCTTTTTTCTTTCTCATTCTTTTTCTTTTAAGGAAGAATTCATTATTAACCCTGAGATAATCAGGCACCCTTCAAGTATGATTTTGAATGTTCCATTTTAAATACTGTAAATCACTTGGTTAATATTATCTCTTATTGCTTGCTACAGAGAGAAACATTAATTTGCTGCAAGTTTGGACACTATAAACTAGTTGAAACAAAAATTTCCCCTCATTCTATTAATGAAAGTCTTCAGAATTTGAATGAATGGTCCCAACTTCTTTGTTTGAATTCATTTGTGATTCTTAGGGTGAAGACTTAGTAAAAGTTACAGATGACACAAAATATCCCCCCTCCCACCTTTTTTAATGCTTTTTTTATTAGCAAGCACAAGCCTTCAAGCCTTTCTTTTCTGGGAAAATGGGGCCAGAATGAGGAAAGAAAAGCCTCTCAGTGGAATTAAGCTTTTATTGGTAGGCGTTTACATTGGGAGCTAACAGCATTTCATCAGGTCTTTTCACTTTATATAGCTCAGTGCAATGATAGATTAGCTCTGAAATTTCTTCTTCTAGCCCTCAGTAAGATGACTACAGTTTTAAACTGTTCAGCTGTTATTTGTATGCAAATGAGTTAGCCAGATATCTGGATTACGGCAAGCCTGCCATCCTTTATAATGGAGGGCAACATTGTTTCCTTAATGTAAGGATACTTTTAAGTGAAAATTGGGAAGGTAATTGAGAGGTTTTTGTAGAGAAATTTGGATTTGAACGTGACCTTCCATGAGCCATTCTTCGTGGCAGTGTGACAAAATGCTTAAATAGCTTTAGTTACAATCCTTTTTTTTTTTAAATGCTTGTTCTGCCTAAAACCCCTCTTTGCTACACAATGGAGTTCTGTGTTAAGCTGTGCAGCTCAACTTCATATATAAATAGTACTGCATCTTTGCAGCAATCTCTTTTAAGAGAAAATAAATAATAAGGCCTTGAGCAATATATCATGTTACGATATTTTTTTGGTCTGTTTATAATAAAGCAGGACATCAGAAAGTTACTGAACAGTGAAAAGATTCAGTAACTGGAAATGAGTAGCAATGGTATCAAGTTCTTATACCTCTCAAGTACTAAGGGATGCGCGAAGCACAGCAGCTTTGTCTTAGAGGAAAATGAGGACATTTCTTTTCCTTTCCTCCTTTGTTGAGGAATGGTAACGATCCCTTTCACTGAAAGCAGCCAGCACTCTGACAGCCAAAACCAGATTGCTGATACATATTTTCACAGTATCACAGGAGTTGGAAGTGTCCTTAAGAGATCGAGTCCAACCCCGCTGCTAAAGCAGGTTCCCTACAGCAGATCGCACAGATGGGTGTGGATATTTGTCTTCAAGATCTCCATAGATGGAAGCTTCCCAGCCTCTCTGGACAACCTGTTCCAGTGCTCTGTTACCCTTACATTAAAGCTTTTCCACGAGTTAGTACAGGACTTCCTGTGTAGGAGTTTTAGGCCATTACTCTTTATCCTATCTCTGCACATCACTGAGAAGAGCCTGGCCTCATCCATTTGCTTCCCACCTCCACTTTAGATACTTATAAACATTCATCAGATCCCCTCTCAGTCTGCAAGCGTTACTGACTATCTTTCTATACTTCAGGAGTGCTTTTCCTTTTCTGAAGCAGCCTCATATTAAAGGTTCCCCCTAAAAGTTGTTTTCAGTTGTGGATTATGATAGATTCAGTAAGGGAAAAGTGTCAGGAGGGACAACGTTGCTAATAGCTTGTTTTCACTTTGACATTGCTGGTAAGTAGTGGTAATATGAGAATAGAACTGTAGCCTGCTTGCAGAATATGTTTGCTAATTGAGCTTGTCTGTGGCTACTGACCTGTTGCTGTGGCATCAAAGACGATATTCATTTGGGAGCATTAGTTGTTGTTGGTACACACACTGATCTGCCCATGGTTGCAACGATCAGTCGCAATTTTCAGTGGAAAGATGTTTTTCTGTGGTTAAAGAGGAACTATTTTTTCCAATATGTTTTTGTGTAATGAGCCTCTGTTTTTTTGGTTAATAGATTGTCTGTTCACAGTAGAAGTAATATGAAAGAAAGTTAAGTTGGAAGCTCCATGGAACAAGTAAACAATGGAATATATGAAAACTAGTGGAAGATGGCTTTGACTGATGTTTGACACCTCAAAAGAAAGCTGAATTTAGGAATAAAACAGAGTTATGCTACAGTTTAAGAATACTCTGCTGTGCATTGGGTTAAGCATGCTAATCTTTGAATATTCAAGGTTTCTAATCAAAATTTGAGGAAGCATTGAAGATTTTTTTAGAGAGGCAGACTTATTAGGTCTAGTACATTGTTGAGGTATGAGTTCCCTGGAGGTTCAAATTGGTTGCACTAAAACTTAATGATTGTTATTCTAAAGAAAGGAGTTAGAGTGAACAAAAAAGGAACAGCTGCAAATGAAAAGGAGTAAAACTCTAATTACTATATTTTGCATATTTAATACAGCTGGGCTGCCAGCATGCTCACTGTAAGTATCTTCTGTTATCACCAGGTAAGAGCTACTAGAAAGTATGTGAGTCAAAGTGCAGGCAACATACAGATGCTCTTTGAAATGGCAAGTAAGGACTAGTTTGAAAATAGAAGTGCTTGAATGTGATAGAATTTTTAGATTGCAAAAGGAGAGGAATCACACATACACAAAAAAAAAAAACAACCCAAAAAAACCCAAACACTCTTGTGGAAAACCAATAAAGTAACAATAAAGCCACAGCTGTAAATAAAGCTAATTGAAAAATAGGTTTTGTACACAGAAGTGATGTATTATGATATATATATCATACATACTATTATATTGAAACTTGGATTAAAGTACAAAGGAGTACTTTGTATACATGTATCTATTTTTTCTTGTATGAAAACAAGAGAAAGGATGCTTAATTGGTGGTTTTTGTAATATTCTCTAAATGGCAGATCTGGAGCAGAACACAACAGGTTTTTAAATAGAACCTGAGGTACAAGAAAGCTTTAAACCACCTTTTCCATGCTTTAGTCCAATTGCATTGGGCTTGTGAAAGAGGAGCTGTGATTTAGATCATCTCAGAATGCCCAGGGGAAAAAGCTAAGTATGGTCACTTGTCTTGTTTAGCTTTTTAAAATTTGATTATAAAGTATGTTTACATTTTATGGCTGGGATACCATCTTTGCATGAGGTAACTCTTTGGTAATGGTATTTGTGTAGTAAGGGACAGAAAAATAAAATGAAATTAAGACACTTTAGAAAGAAAAGCAGCTAGCTTAGGATTGTATGGATGGGATGAGTTTCCTTTTTTATTTTTATTTTTCTCACTTTATTGTGTTTTCCTGGGATGGTTTTTGAAGTTAGAATAAAAATGCTGTTAAATCAAAAGCTAGCAGTCACTCATTAGTGTACTTGGAGCATTAATGCTTCAGTGCGTAAGGGATCCGGGAACTTTTGCAGACAAAGCAACTAGTGTGAATGAAACTATTGGGAAGGCAAAAAGAAATAGCACAACTAGGCACTGAACTACATTGCGGTGGAACTGTCCATTTTGTTCTTCTGATGCAACATTTTGTTAGATGCTCTGAGGAGGAAAAAAATATCTTTTTTTCCACTGGACAAAGCTTCAGAGTCTTTGTATTGCATAAATACGTTTAGTATCTCTGTGATTAGAGTTAAGGATCAGTCGGAATTTGTAATTGCTCTAAAATGTCTCAGTTCAGAGAGCAAATGAACCATGCTGCCTCATCAAATGCTGATGTTTGTGTTGACTATTTTTTTTAACCTCTCCTTTTCTTCACCCCCCTTACCTCCTTCATGTCCCTAGGAGTTCCATAAACACAAAAAGGGCACATTTCTCAAACAGGCCCTACTCAGACTTGTTTAGTTAACTGTTTCTGATTTGTCTGCTTTAAATAGCAAGGCTTGTCTGGGTTTGCACAAAGAGAAAACTGAAAGGTTCTGCATCTGTGGTAAATCTGTGCAGATACACAGGCTGCCACCACCTCCATGTGTGCATAATTTGCTTTTGGTAAGAGTAAGTACAGTTCAGTTCCTTTCAGTGGAAGAAAGCAAAACAAAAAAAAGTGAGTAAAGTACCTTTCTATTTGATAGTCTGGCTAATTTTAATTTACAATATAATGAAATATAATTTGATCACAGCTGTAGGAATTCTGAAGAGCTACTGTAATTACTTTCCTGGTTACTTTCCTGCATATAGGTTTGAAATCTATTTTTACACATGCTCCAAGAGAAAATGATGACTGCTCCTTCCCTTTTCTGACCTTTTCCTGTCCCTGTCACCTTTGAAATTGCCTGCTTGGCAAGCATGCCAGCTCCAGGTCACCCAGTCTTTAGTTTTAGGCCTTGTGGTCCTGCTTTCATTGATTTTGCACATTATTTATTTCTCAGTGTAGAAAGGAAAAAGAGTGGCAAATCAAATTCTGTGGCTGTGGTGAACATTCTTGTAAGGAGCCACCTGTGGCATGATATTTGGCATATATAAAAAATAAATAAAAAAAATTCTTGCTTCCAGTATGTGCTTTCGACATGGAAGGACTGCTGCTGCCTGCACGTGGATTTCCTGCTCATAGTTCATGAAATGATGAAGGGTCTCCATATTGCAACAGCAAGATGAGATGCTGGTAGATGTTCCCTGGGGACACACTGTAATTCCAAAGTAAATGTCTGTCTATACCTAGCAGCAGCCAAACCTGCAGGAAATTTTCCCAGCTTATCCACTAGCTTCTCCCTGAGAGAGAATTAAAAAGCAGATTTAATTTTTTTTTTCTACTGCCTGTCTTTAAGTGAAAATGTTAAATACATTCAAGGGCAAGCCAGTATTTCAAGTCAAAATGTTAAATGCATAATTCAAGGGTAAGCCAGTCTTCTAACACCTGTTGCTACACAGCTCATGGGCATCTATCCAAGTGCCCACTGCTCTCTGGTCGAGTCACCTGAACCAGCCCTGCTGGCTGCTCTCATCCCTTGGGTCTCTAACTGGAGAGGAGTTCAAAAGAGATTCAGTTAACAATGAACCATGTTTACAACTTACAGAAGGGAGAGGATGCTGCATGGGAAGAAATGAAGTAAAATGGTGTACTTTTTTATCTGCTTACAGTTGGTTATAGGCCAGTTTTCTTCATGTAATGTGATGGTCATAGTTACAGAACTTTAAATTCTTGCTGTAGAGACAAAGCCAAAAATTAAATACAGTGGCAGTAGTCAGGCAGTAAGTTTTACTGTTTCTGTAAAAACATCACTTCAGTTTCATGTTTTCCCTGGTGTGATGAAAGCAAGAGGAGAATGGAGAGGGAAAAAAAAAAAAAAAAAGAAAGATAAGAACACAATTAATTTCACCTAACTTAATGGAGATTTGATATCTTAAGCAGGTATCCTTGATGTCAGCTGTACTGTTCCACTACTCCATTCTTTCCTTCACTTTCTCTATTACTTTAGCTGTAGCCTTTCTTTCTCATCCCCAGAGCAGCCATTTCTTGTACTATTGTCAACCAACAGTGACAAAAATGCTCTTTCCTATGAAGGATGAATCTTACTTGTAAACTCAGTGAGATCAAGTTTTAAATGCTCCTTATCTAAGGTTATGTAGTATGCTGGGAAATTCAGTTTGTAATTTCAGTTATATCAGTCCCTCCAAATGACAGTTTGAACACTAAGGCAAGGTTTTCTATTTGTAGTGCACTAATCATTGCTATTTGTGGGTATTTCATCTATTAATTTCCCTCAGTTAAGAGACCAGGTTGTGAGTGAATACTTTTTGGAAATTCTTCCTTAGGCTGTGAAAATGTTTTTTGTCTTCTACCTCCATGCCTCTCCCTGCTCCCCTTGAAAAAAAAAATCACCTCCCAACATGTGTTACCTGTATTACAACACAGATATGTCTAAAACATGGGTCCTTTGCCAAATCTTTCTTATAACTTTTCTCTGGAAGCATGGAAACTCAATTCTTCATATCTGTCCTAGACAGTGGATAAGCTTCTGTTTTAAGAAAACCTGCTGGGCCTACTAAAGAAATGGGTTTTATTAATATCAGCACTTATTATTTTCAGTATAACGTGTTGAGTTGAGATGTTTTTAGCCACGAAAAAAAAAAATCTACAAAATTGTCACCTGGCAGTCAGTAGTGAATGTACTGCAGTGCTGTGTACAGAGAGTGTCTACAGAGATCAGCTTTCCCAGGTTTTCTCTGCAGGAGGGCAGCACAAGAACTTGCATGTGATTCACTTAGTGAGGCAAGATGAAGCCCTCTTCCCTCCTTTTTGCTATTTCACTACTATTGCTTCCTAGCTGATGTGATACAGATGGAAGCTCAGTCATGAACACAAACTAGGATGAAACATTTTGTTGCTTTGTCTTTCTGGGAAGCCAGCTAGATTTTTCTGGTTACAAAAGTATCATGGTTTCAAAGTAGTGTGGTAGCCTTTATCTTCTGTTGTTCCTATCCTCTGGTTTTACTGAATTATTGTGCGACTCCTCAAAGTGAATGCCACAAGAGTTTTTCCTGTGGCACCACTGATAAATTACTTCCCTGGGGACTGGGCTGTATATAAAGTATTAAAAGGTATCATGCCTGTGAGATTGCAGTGGAGCTGTGCACAGAAAGCAGAGCTTATTCCTTATCCTCTTCTGTGTCAAGTTACTTCTGTAGGTATGTAAATGGGATCAGCTACCTATTTCAGTCTGAAAAAATGGATTTGGTTGAAAATGAGAGGCATAGTACTGTAGAGGTATGTGATATGACTGTACCCAAAAGGGCCTTCAAAGTTGCAAATGGAATTCAGCAATATTTCTTCCTAAGAACGTCTGTTCCTGATGATAGGCAAATATATGCTAAGTCTGCTACTGGAGTTTAGAAATGGATATAAGAAATAGTGTGCTTGCAATACTGCCTTCAGAATTTTCTTTGGAATTTTCAGTGTATCAAATATGTTTTTCTGTTAAGGTGCAACCCTTTTTCTGCACATGAAAAAAGGAACAAGCTATGTATGCATGTAAGAGTTGTGTGATGCAGTAAGTGGCAATAGAGATGCACAGGTTTAGATTTGAAATGAGTCTGGCTCTTGAAGATATTTTCTCTATGTTTGTGGAATCTACAGTTTTACTACTCATGAGTTTATTACAGAAAGATCTAGTGGGCATTTGAGATGATGGTGAGTATTAATAATTTGGATGGTAGTAAAGAGTAGTGATAAAAGAGCATGTAGAAATTACATTAGTTACCACCTGATTTCTTAGCCCAACGTTCAGATCATCTGTAGCTATGCCACTTCTTAAGGATATTTGGTCTGTTGTTAGCCGAGGGCAGAATTTTACAGCTGGATTTAAGCCCAGGTGACTCAGGTTTTTCATATCTTCACTATTACAGCTTTTTGTTATTGGTATTAAATGCTGACGAAATGAGATTAAGTGAAATCTCCATTATAACAGAGAAATGTATCAAACTACTTAATGTTGCTCCCTGATTATAAATACAAGTATTCACAGCCCAGCATGAAAGTTGACCTGTATGTGTTGGAAAACCATGGCAACTTCTCCCTTCTCAGTTCTTTTCAGGCAAATCATTTCTGCTGTCTTTAGGATTCTTTGCTACTGGTTTAAATAGTTCATGAATCTCACTGCCCGTAACTTGAAGCTGTTTGCGTGCTCAGCAGAATGAAAGGATTCTTCTGATGCTGATGCTTTTCCCTCTGTTCCGATTTACATTGTTGGCTTGTATTCAGTGAGACACAATGGTGCAACACCCAGCTCTTTCCTTACAGTATCACTCTCTTGTTCATAATTTCTGAGTTACATTTGTGTTGATTATTGTTAGTCCATTACAGTGCTGGATATTGTTCTCAGAGGCATGCCTACTTTCTGTTTTCCTAGACTAGTTCCTCAAATTGTCAAGATTTTATATTATACTAAAAAATACTACTATCTTTTCTCCAGATGGTCTGTAGCTTTACATTATTTGTAAAAATCAGTAAGTCGACTGATGAAAATATTCATATGGTCTGGTCTCTTGGCAGGTCCTTGTACAATCTTTATTTATGCAAACCTTGATGGTGAACTGCTCATTACTACGTTTAATTTTTCAGCTAGGTATGCTTGAGTCTGGGACTGTCTTGTAAGACTTTTGACACTCTGTGAAGTCCAAATGAATGACATTTACTACCACTCCCATATTCCCAAAGCTTGTTATCCTGTCAGTGAAATAAATTGCTAGTCTGACATGATTGATTCTTTACAAACCTTGTTGGCTGTTGTCGATTTTCTTGTTATGTTTAAGGCGCTTAAGATGTGCTTACTATTTTCTTGTAGAAATTGAAGGAAAGCTTATAGACTGTAAATTCCTCAGTTCCTAGTTATTCCTTAAGTTAAAGAACTGTGTTAGCGTTTTCCTGTACCCTTCTGTTGGTACTCAGCTGCTAATAGCGCCGATACATAGTGACTGCTATTTAAGTAGTTTTTTTGGTCAAATTTTATCAAGTGTGCCTAACATGAAGAAGTCAAACTTACCTAATTACTCTTTGACCTGTTCTTGTGGGTTGTAGCTCAAGTTTTTACTACTTTAACTCTGATTTTCTTTCTTTCATATCTTTCATTGTTTCTTTTTCAGCATAATTGTTCTCATAAAGTACTGTAGCTTTAGCACCTGGGTATAACATTTTAACATTACTGGTTTTTAAATATTCTGTGTATGGACCAACCTCTGTGCCATTTACAACCTCCCTTAGTTTTTCTCAGAGAAATATATACATGTTATGCCTCCTTTATTTATTTTTTAATTTAGAGTTAATTCTGCTGAAGTTTGGTTGCTGCTGGTGGCTATCTAGTCTTATACTGGCTTTGGTCTTGCTTTTTCAGCCCAGTTTCAGCTCTTCATAGCTGTGTGCCTCCTTTCTGTGTGCATTGTAGCCTGCCTTCATGCTCACCTGCAGCCCTGCTCTGCGCAATGCTCAGCCTGTGGGAACTCTCAGCTGCGTGTTCCTGGCTGTGAGGAGAGTGCAGGTGTCTGGGCAAGGGCAGCAGATGTGCTGAGTCCAAGGCTCAAACCATGGAGTATAGCCAACAGCAAAAAGCTGTTGGAGTCCTTCTGTTGGCATTTGTTCCTCATGTCTGTTTCGTTTCCCTTGTTGTTCTGTGTGTTTGTCTGATTTTTTTTCGCTCCTTAATTGGTAGATGGATGCTTAGTGTCTCACCACATTTTATGCAGTGCTTTTGTTTTCTGTTCCTCCTCCCACACGTTCACTTCTGTAGCTGTTCATAACGCTCATTTGTGTCCTTTGCATTCTCATCAGGAGATGACATTTAGCAGGCTTGAGATAAACCTTTTTTTTCCAATCTGAGGCAGAGTTGTCATCTTCTGCCTACCTTACCGATTTGCCTTGTTGAGTTATTGGCATCTGTTAATTTAAAATTTTGGTTTGTGATTTCATGGTTCAAAAGTTCAAGCAACAGTATCAGTCCAATATGAGAAGCTTAAGAACTATTTACCCCTTTTATCAATTTAAGTTCCCTAGTTAATACACAAAGGGTTAATTTGTTATGTCAGTTTCAAATAATGGTATCTGTTTTTAGCAATTCTTTTGGAACTTCTTGGTGGGAAAAAACAAATCTTAGATGTGTTTATCTTAAAAATCAGCTCTCTGGTAAATGCATGGCATGTTTACCATTCAAATAGATGTAGGTGACTTCTGTTTGACATGTTGCATGTTTACTCTGGGGTCAGTATTTAGCATGCAATTAATGCTATTTACATTTGTTTATGATCATTCTTCCTCCCCTGGCATAGGGATTTATATTTGTATAGCCTCAATAAAGGATAATAAATTATCCAAGTCTTTCAGAAGTTACGGTTGAGTTGTTCCATAAATTAAAAGCTTTTTCCCAAACAGTTCACTTAAAAACATTAATCTTAACTAACTTTGCTTCTTCCACCACTTACATAAATTTGAGTCATAATGGAGCAGCCTTTTTTCTGAGAAACAGTGGGCTAACAGTCACCAAGTATCACTGGTGTCTAAACAAGTGTTAGGATTCTCATTCCTGCTATATCATGAAACATAATAATTTAAAATATGAGTGGAGTGATACTGCTTTGGATTGAATTGTTTGTCAACAAAACAACAACAACAAAAAAACAAAAGTATTGGTAATGTTATAGTTATTAAAAATGCTAGACTTTGGAAGATAATTTTTCCTAAAACTTGTGAAAGCCATTGTTCAAAATACAAAAATATATTGTTGTTGTTGTTTTTTAATAAGTGTATTATGTATATAGCACAGGTCTTTATATACACAGCTTGGTTTTATTAAGAAGTAACATTAAAGGACAAAAGAAAAGTGATCCAGTGTCTAATTGTATTATAAAGCTCTTCTGTATTGTTTAAGCTGTAGCAGTATACAGTGCTTTTAAAAAAACAAAACCACCACAATTCTGAAGAGTTACTGAACTGAATTTTTATTATTTAAGTACACTATTTTTTGCTGCTTTCATGTTTGAGAACAAAGCCTCTGCAAAGTAATGAGGAGGAAATATGATACAAATACCAACTTGTCTTGATTGATGTTACCTTTCATCTTGTGGTCTGCTTGCTTCTTTTTCTGCATTGGAATGCAGGAAAATCTGTGGAGAAACATCAGCTGTGAAATAACAGCTGTCTCCCTGGCAGAGGAAGTCAGGTGAGTAGGTGTAAGTAAGGTGATACAGGTGAGTTAAGCAGAGGAGACTAGCTAGTGATGACCATGGTACGATGAGGAAGCCAACTTGATTAAGAACCTCTTTAAACAATGTTAAGATCACAGCAGGCAGGGGCTTACTGAATATAAGTGTTCCTATGCTCATTTAATGTCTACGATAAGCAATGATTTTGTCCCATACATTATTCTCATGTTGTGTTGTGCACTGAAAAGGTTTTTTTATTAATAATTCTTTTTTTCTCTGCTTGTCCTCTTTATTCTAATAGTCTACCATTTTTTATGTAATGTTGTAGACCCGAGGTTTTGGTTGTGGCACTTCATAATGAAGCAGAATGTTCCGAAGGAAATGGTTCCATTTGATAAGCAATGGACAGAGGAGCTCACTCAAGCTTCTTTGTGTGTGTATTTAGTTTATAAAAGCTGAATGTGAAATCTGTCACTGTAATATTTATCTGCTAGGCTGGGAAAAAAAACGTATTCTTCCTTGTTCCTGAATGGTTTTTCTAATGAGTTATCCCCAGTAGTATCTTGTCATGCCTGTAATGAGTAGGACTTATTTATGTTTAAATATCAACCATACCAGAACTGAAAACAGATGGCTATATGATTGGGGAAAATATCAACTGTCATAGCTGCTCTGGCTGCCCCCCAAGTAGTGTAGTTCAGTAGCATCAGCAAGTTCTGATCCCCAGAACTGCCTGATGCTGCTCCTGCAGTAGAGTGGGGTCAGGCTCAGGTCTTGGGAAGAGAGCGATATGGGATTCTCATCCATCCCTTATTTTCCAACAATCTTTACTTCTTGTCTGTTAAAAGCTAATTTGTTAGTATAGCAGCTTTTAGAAGTGTGTTAGCTCTGGCAGAGAACAGAGTTTGCATGAAATTAAGGTTGCTCCTAAGACTTAAATAAAATGCTTCCTAGTTCTCTTATATAATTTCTAGCTCTCAATTTTTTTTTCTAGGTAAATGCTTATCTTTTAGCAAACGTGCGTTGGCTGCTGCATGTGGTTAAGAACAAAGTTTCTGGTTTGAGGTATTAAGTGCAATACTATCTTTAAAATCAAAAGCATTATTTACTTTTTTTTCTGCTAAAAATCACATTTACTAAACAGCCTGGTAATTATTTGAGTCACAAGACATACATCAAAATGAATGGGAGAAATGTAATCTCTGGTCAGTGTGGGTCAATGGAATGTTTGGGAATCTGCCAGCTTCAAGGTGAAACTTTATTGCTCATTTTTTTACTGCAAGCTTAATTACTAGCTAAAGAGAAATATTTGGTCTCTGTGTGCTTCTGAGAGTGAAAAACATACAAGTTTTAAGTGATGTGTTTAAGGTTGAAATAGTTACAGTGACCTACATAAAGGAGAAATGTGTCTGGTTTGTAAGCACTGTGTCTTGGCAGAAATTTCTGGTCTTAGTGATTACCTTCCCATTTGAACGAAGGTTTGTAGTGTTTTGTCAGGTAAGCAAATTGATTTTTGACCCTTTAAGTGTAATTAAACTTTTAAAACAACATGCCAAATTAAGTACTTGTTAAGAGACAAGTGAAAACAGAGTTACTAGAGATGAGAACTCTGATGGCAAGTGTGTGTGATGGTGCCTAAAATGCCTAACACTTGAATCATCAGTTCTATGCTCAAAGCATAGAATATCAGTATATTGCAGAGAATATCAGTAGTATCAGTTGTTTGTGTGCTGAACTCTGCCACAAGGAAATGAAAGCAATGGTTCATCTTGTTATATCTATACTTTGTCTATTACATATCAGTGTTTAAAAGTAAATAAAATTAATTCGCTATGCCAATGAACCATTTTTTGTTAGTCTCCATTAAACTGTAGTCACTTCTCTTTCTGAAAAATTCTCAGTAGTAGAGATGTCTCCAAGGTCATGGGTGCATCAGTGCATCAGCATTATGTTTTTAAATTGAGGTGCTTCCAGTTCTTTTTCCCCTCTTGTCTACTGTCAAGTTGTTAACTTGCCTTGGTTCTGAGTTTGAATAGGACCTACTCAATGCCAAATTGCTTCTCCTAAGAGTTCTTAAAGATAAGGAGCTGTTAGCAGTAAGGTGTATTTTTCTACATCTTTTATGGATCTATTAGAAGACCTTATTCCTGAACTCTTTCTTCAAACTTAAGTGATAACACCATAGTTATCGCGCATTTTTGACATTGTGTTTCTTTCTCAGCTATCTGTTCTCTTGGGCCACCCAGGAACTTTTACTGCTGCTGCTTCAGCTGTCTTTGAAAGGACAAGGCTGGCACAAGAAACTTGTCAATGAGTTGCACCATTTCATAATCATTCAGCCTAGAGAAGACTGAGAGGAGATCTTATCAAAGCTTAGTAATATCTAATGGTCAGGAGTCAAGTGGGCAGGGTCAGGCTCTTATCAGTGGTAGCCAGAAACATGTCAGAGACAGCAGGCACGGACGGAGCACAGGAAGTTCCATCTGCATATGTGGGGAAACGCCTTTACTTCGAAGGTGACAGAGCTGCCTGGAGAGGTTGTGAAGTCTCCTTTTCTGGAGATATTCAAAACCCGCCTGCTCACTTTCTTGTGCAGCCTGCTGTAGGGAACCTGTTTTAACAGTGGGTTGGACTCGAATGATCACCAAAGGTCCCTTCTTTGTCCCACATGATTCTGTGACCAGGATCATGAAGTGATTGTGGATACCTTCCTTCTTGCAATGTTTCCATTGTGTGTAGACACGTAACTGTGGCTCAGTATCTTACCATGCCGTTACAGATTGGCTGATGTAGTTAAGGATTGTTAGCAACCTTTTTGTATTGAATGGTGTTGCAAACTACAATATTTAGAATTTCTGTAGTAGGTTCAAGTGCTGCGGATGTGCTTTGGGAAGCTTGTCAAGAGTCCCGATCTTTCTGGAGACTAGACTTGTGGAGGAAGCCATGATACTTTTTGAGAAAATATGAATGGGCTTATAAAACCAGCTGGCTATTTTTTATCATTATGCTTATGTAAAGTAGCTTTTTAATCTGTCCAGGAGTGTTTGTGAGCATATTTTGAGGGGATACTTGAGAGGGAAACCTTGACTTTGCATGGAAGATGGTCACTCTAGCCTACTTCAGCCCACTGTGTTGTTAACAATCTCTTTTGCCCAATCTAACTCCAGCTCAAATATGCGCTATACCATAACCTCAGTAAGTGGGTCTTGCAGGACAGCTGTGCCAGGCCAGTCAGCAGTAACCTTCAGGAAGCCTCTGCTAAGCAGTATGCTGTCCAGCAATGAGCTTGTGCAACAGATTCTTGCACTTGAGGCTTTGATATTCCTAGGGGACGCATCTTGTGCAACTGCAACCATGTGTCCATGGGGTGAACTGGATGAGGAAGTCAGGAAGCTGAGATGGCATAGAGCTGATAATGGTGAGCCGTAATTTAATGACTGGTATAATTTTTTCATTGCTATTAAATATTATTACAGACTGTGATGGGCTTATTTTTGAATAATTCTCTTCTTTTAAACTTTGGTGATGAATTGAATTAAGTGCACAATTAGAATACAGTTACAAATGAACACCTGTATGCCTCATCACATCAGTATGGTAAACCTTAGATATATGTTGGAACAAAGATAAGCAGCAAGGATTATGTCTCTCTGGAAAATTGAGTACCCAGACTGTCTGCGGGTTATTAAATGCTCTTTTCTGCCTAAATTATTCTCTGGTAGTTTGTTACCCCATAGCACGAAAACATTCTGAGCAATAAATGAGGGATTTTAAAGGAAAAGTGACTGAAGAAGAAGAGCGTGCTTTAAGTTGGCTGGAACTGCTGTAATGAGCTGGTATCAGCGACTCAACATATCTGCAGGCTGTCTTCTGCTTGTGGATTTTATTCACTGTCTTTTTTTAATTGTGATCTATCAGAAGCTCTGTGATGTTCTTTGGTGCATTCCACTCTGACACCAGCACAGTCTGAGAATTCCTCCCCTTTTTGAACCTAAACAAGACCTAATGTAAAACTGGGATATTTTTTTGTTTCTTCCTATTTTGGTGAGGGTTTTGAAACATGCATTTACAAAGATCTATGTACTCAAGAGTGGTGGTGTTTTTTTATTTGCAGACACATATATAAATGTGTGTGGATGTATTAATGCTGGGCAGCTGTCTTGAAAGAACCTTGTGGACTTTTAGTGGCCCTAACTGTGGAAAGTCACACAGTTCACTGCTGCTGAAGGTGTAATGCTTAATCTGTTGGATAAGCTAATCTATCATAGGATTGGATTCTTGTAAATATTGATTCTTTGCAAAAGAGAACAAAGTACAAAGGAGAAAACACAGAAAGCTAGAAATACAACAGGCATCCAAGACGCTATTTTCCATCAAATCAACAAACTGATGTTTAAACAAACCCGTATACTTTAATCCAGTTTCTGTTCTCTGTTGCCAATACTGTAATGTTCTTAATTATCTTAACGTAGCATTTATAAAGCATGATAAACATCTTATTTTACAGAAGTAGGAATTAGAATCTAAAGAACTTAGTATTTATCCAAGTAAGTTATAAATATAGTAAAAAAAATGATGAGAGAGTGTGATTAAAAAAAAAGAAAGTATGTATTTTTGGCAGTTTTTAAACTGTTATTGTTTTGAACAGTAGATTGAAAACAGTTGATGCTAGTACTAGAAAGCAACCAAATGTTAATAGGAAAGCTTAGTGCACCAGATGAGAAATCTCCAGGTATCCAGGCTGCAGGTTGGTGTGATGTATAAATAGGAGAGGGAGCAGAGTCTCCAAGTAGCATGTAAAAGTGCTTTGCAAAGAAAATTGAGACGTGGTCATGTTAGTTTGAGCAGTAGAAGAAAGCAACTATTTCTGGCTTGGCATATTGATTAGGAGATGCTGTAGGTAGGCTGGAAAGGAAGAGGTTTTGTAGTTAAGACAAAAAGGAAGCATGATGTAGGGTTGTTTTCTTGGAGTTGATGATGAGAAAATACACTTTATAAATAGCCTAGAAGGATGGAACAGTACTGATTTAAACCAAGTCATGGTGTAGTTGCAGATGACTGAGAAGATGATGAGACTGTTGCTTATGGAGGTAGAAATAAGGTGATTATTCATTATGAAAGTAGTTACTGCTTAAACTCCAGCAGTTGTAAGGAGTGTCAGCACAGGTGTTAAGGAATACTGTTTTGTTACGTAATACTAGTCTCAAGACTTTGTGCTTGAGAGAAGTAATGAAACTGTGTGGTACCTCACATTTTATTCCCTTTTTAAACATTCAACATCTTAGCTTCCTGTGCCGCTCCTAGTTTTCAGTCATTTTGTGGAAACTACAATACAATGAGCACAGTAACAGCATTTGAAAGAACAAATTCTCATCTATAAAACACTATTTTTCAACACAGTCACCACCGTTATCTGTGCATTTTCAGCAACAGTGAGCAAGGGCCTGCATGCTGCACTTGTGAGCATCCATGTGGCAGCCAGGAACATTGCTTGTCTTTCACATTGCTGTCACTGCTGAAATGCACCAATCGCTGCTTTGCTGTGCTCACGTTTGTTATTTGATCTCTGTCAATGTTCTGTAAGAGTTGATGAATGTCAGTGGGTGCCATTTTTTCTGTGTGAAGGAATTCAGTGACACCACTTTGCTTCATATGCACTTCCATGTCAGATGCCATTCTGTCAGTCTGCCCCTCTACTGCCATCTGTCACACAGCAACAAAATGTAATGGAATACTGGTGGGAAGGCTCAGCCTCTATTGCCATGCCACCACCATTTGCCTCTGATGTTGTGGGCTGACGTAATGAAACAGGCGGCTCTAATTTCAGAGCAGTCCACGTGTATATATACACACACACATATATATGTATTAAAACAACAACAAACAGACAGAAGCTAAATATATATGTTTATGTATACATGTTTCTGTAAGTAAAGCCACAACTTTTTCAACATTCTCTGGTTTTGTTCCATTTTTTTTTTTTTTTGTAATAAAGCACCATCTATTCATCTGGGAAAAAAAAATAATAATCGAGCCTTGTGTACTGACATCCATGAAGAAATTTGTGGTGTAGGCACTTATAAAGATAGCAAGAACTATTGTTACTGCAATTTTCTTCATTATTAACTGAATACTTTCTTTCCCATTTAAAAATGACTATGGGATTCAAGTGGCTAATTTGACAAGTATTGCAAAACTCACATGAAAATTAATGAGTTGTATGTAATTGCTGCACATACAAAGAATAACTTCGGTAGTGTGTGGTATTTTCTGTAGGTGAATGTATTATATTTGAATTCAGCAATGGAAGTTTAATGAGCTTCATCTTTTATACAAAGAACTTTGTACTTTGCCTGCTTTATCTGCTGAGCAGCAGAGTCATTGAAAAGTTCCACTAAGGAGGTGATGATGCTGAGAACTGTGAGACATTGGAGTGAGACACAGTGGTACAGCTGGGAATAAACAACTGGTCTGGTGTGGCTGTCTGTATCAGTGATCCATGAGGGACAGAAATGCCCTGTTGCAGAAGATCTCTCAAAGCAGGACTGTCCCTGCTTTTTGGTTCTGGTCAAGGAGCAAGCTTGGAGTACCCAAATGGACTGTCTTTCTGGATGAAACTAAATTGGAAGTTGTGGTCCCAGGGCAAATCCTTTGTGGTACTGATAGGAGCTCAGTCCACAGGACTGACTGAGAGCTAATCTGAAGTAATGAAACATGTCCCACATGGATATGTGGAATTTGCAATCTCACAGCTGTTGCATTGCAGTGATTCCTTATGGAACAGTGGTTCTAGGAATAGTTCTAAAGTTATGGCAGTCTGACAGAAGTGTTGCTGTTAGGACACTTATGGTAACCTCCAAGAATCCTGGAGTCTTACTATGGCAGGTGCTGTGTGGAAATTAAAAACGTGTTCCCTGCTTTGGCTAGCATAAGTTAGTAAAAGTAGGAGATGGGTGGACAAAGAGACCTGTGTCTGTGCTCAGACAGCAAGCTTCTCTTTTGTTGGAGGTGATAGATGTGAGATCATGAATGCCACATTCCATAGTGCTACAGTGGTATAGATCTGCTCCCCGAAACTTGAATACAAGCACTACTTCCCGACCTTGTGGGGAACAAAAGCACAAATTTGCTGAGAGCGTTTGTCTGAATATTCAGTGCAGAAATACTGACTTTTCCATGCCATTCGGATGCCTCTTTGTTTTAACTTTGCACTGCTGAAAGAGTAAGTTTGATGTAATTCTGAATATCAGCTTCACTTCTTTTTGGCTTTGTGGCTGAAGGAAGATGATAGTGATCTAAGGAATTACTCCTTTTGTTACTGAATGTGAAATTTCACTCCATATGCAAAATGGTTATTTGAAAAATGCTATTAACATCAAATACTCAAGTTACGAGATGCTACAGTTAAGGTTGCTTATATAACCCTAATTTCTCTATTCTTATGTTCATACATTGATTCAATCTGTGTTTCTAATATCTTTCCAGTCTTCCATCTTGCTTTGTTCAGTGTGCAGAAATCAGTACTTGTTTAATGAGCATTTCTTAGTGCTTTTCTTCCTCAACATTTGTGTGACCTCAGTCTTTTTTAGGTCATACTATTCAGATTGCAAACAGAGTTATTTGTTTGTTTGTTTGTTTTTACAGTACTTTTACAGTACAGTACTTTTTATGTGGCACTATGTTACCAAAGTGCTTTTCACATAGTAACAAATTTGTCTACTAAGCTGAGTGGTATGACTTTACCTTCTTTTTTCAGTTACAAAGAAATAAAGTAGAGAATCTGTATTCAGCAACTTTTGGATAATTAGTTTGAAATCTTCAGGATGTGTGGGGTTTTTTTTTGGTTGTTTTTTTTTGTTTTTTTTTCATGCTTACTTCTGTTGTAAGTGCTTACCATTACAAGGTATTTTGTCCGTGGAACTATTTTCATTGGCTTCATCTGCAGCTGCGATCTCTTGGCAGCTTGCAGGCTAATGTCTGGCATCTGAAGTCTGGCATGGGAATATGGGGAGCTTGCTTTTGTTTCTTTGGAAAAAATAAAAGCAAGCTCATGACAAACATTCTGCAGAATTTTTGTGACAGAGGTAGAAGTAGGCATAGATATGGAATCTTAACATTTAGGGTGTTGTCTGGGGACTTCAGAGTAACTCTCATGTCTTTTGCTGACATGAACCTGGCATGCATGCTAATTCTGGTCTTTAGTTCCAGGCTTTGCACAACATTTCATGTTTGTTCCTTTCTGCACATGTTGATCCTTTTTACCTTAACCTTCCCTGTCCCATTGCCTCCTGACATTTGTCCAGGATTCTTCATGTAGAATTTGCTGCTTCTCCTCATGGCTGCTCTGCAAGTCTAAGCCTTGCACCTGTGGCTTTCTCATTCGTCTACTTATCTTTCAGTTATGCTTTTCTCCTCTGTTATTCTCCTCCTTAACACTTCGAGGTCCTAGTCTCTCTTTAGATTCCTTATCCAGATTCCATTATCACCACCTGTTCTGTTATTCTGTCGCACTCATTTCCACACAGTGATCTGGCTTCCTGGATGCAGCATCTCCCCATCAGTTTCTTTTTTTCTGTTTTTACCAACCTTGCTTTCTTGAGCTGCCTACTTACTCAGCCTCACGTATGGGATCTGTCTTTCTTCTGAGTTGCTGAGTCAGACAACTTCTACCTAGCAAGCTAGTCCCAGAAGAGAGACACTGGAGTCTCTTGAGAGCATAGCAATGCTCTGTGATCTTAGTTCAGGTGTGTTGCACTGAGGCAGTGTCGACTCTATTTAGAAAGCCTGTGCCCTGGCTTGAAAAATATATGTTGTGGGAAGTAATTTGGAAGATTTTAGGCTGCTGAAACTGTAGCTTTTAATTGTTTGGACAAACTGGCTTTTATGCATACATTTATTTATTCATTTGCTTAAATCCCTAGAGAAATATGCAAATTCTGGTGCATTTGTTTGGTTGTTTTGGTGGTGTCAGAATAGGGCAGCTCCCAGTCCTGGAGCATGGTGCTGTAGTTATTTGAAGTACCATTTTTTAAATAAAGTGGAATCTTTTTTTCTGGTATCCTTATTAGGAGAAGGAAAGGGAAAAAGCAAGCATAAAAATAAGTACTTTTAGCTTGAATAGTTAAAGTTAGGTGGAATGAGTAAAGGTGAAAGTTTTACAGTGACTGTGAGTAATGTTAACAACAGTGTTGGTTTTATGACTTCTTATGTTAAAATATAATTGGGTAACTGTTCAGATATCAAAACTTGATGAAAACCTGGAGTCGGCTGCACTTCCAGGCTGGAGACTTGGTTCCAAAATTTGGGAAGAAAATATAGAACTTGAAGGAGCAGAAATGTATAGTTATTTCATCATTTATTTACATCATACAGGATTTTTCTACACTACAAATCTTACGTCTGTGTAGTCTCTGTGATATGATATTTCCTTTGCGCATACTTTCATGCTGAAATAGCAGAAGTATTGCAGCTCTGTAAAACAATGCTTTTTGTTTTGCTTTTAAAAATCATTTTATATTGGAAAAGTTTATTTGGCAGGCCATGTCATTTATTTGCTGCCTATTATCATTTGCTATGTTTTCAGTTCATTTGCGCTGAGCTTTAATAGACAACAGCTTTTATTTATATGTAGCAATATGAAGGTAAGTGACTAAATCAAGCACTGGAAAGATGAACTATGTTATGAAGACACTTACAGCTTATATTTCAAATACTTCCCTATGAAAATGTTTTTCTTTATTGCAGATTATATACTTTGCTATTTCTGAGCACCTTTTAAGTGGATATTTTCTGGAACAGCTTGAAGATGATGGCATACTGTAACACTTCTGTTAAAATAACAAATACATTTATAACTGTATAATATGAAATGCCTGTGGGAAATGTCTGATTACCTAAGTGGAATCGCAGTTTAAGTTATTCTTAAAGAAAATGCTGTTAAATTTTATCCATCACAATCAGTTCTTTTTGCATGGATGATATGCAGACTGTCTTGTGCCTATAGTGCTTAATATTTATCTTGATTATCTCCAAAAGTTTTAGCTTTTATTTCTGCTGAAGCGTGAAGCCTCTCCATTGTCATGTAGTCCTGGTAGAAATATAATTCTTCTTGCCTGGTCCTATTAGATAAGGCTTGCAGCAATTGTTCTAGGTGTCTTTTTAGAAATGTAGTTTCAGCACACCTGATAATGTTTCAGTTGAATAATTACCATTTTCTGTAAGGAAAGTGTGCTTATCTGTGCTTTGAAAAGAGTGGTAAGGTCTGTGGGGTTAGGGGTGGTGTGCCATTTGTTACTTTTGGTATCTCAAACCAAATTTCCACTGCAGTATGCACTAGCACCAAAGATCATATATACTGTTTCTGATATAGCACAAATACTGGAGATTAAAAAAAAAAACAGCAACCAAATTTGCTTGAATAAATGTGCTTACACTCTGAAATAGTAAACCACTTCAATCAGTAGTTTTGTTATTTAACTACAGGTTTGTTTTTTCAAGGGGGCAAAGCAAATGGTATTTTTTGTTTTAAAAACTCAAATGGACATATGTACTTTTTTGGCCTTCTGCCAGCTTAGCTTTTTTTCACCCACATAATTTTGCAAAGCAATAGTTCTTATAGTATTCTGTAGCAGCATTAACTGTTAGAGCCATCTCAACAAGGAGATGCAAGAGAAGAACGTAATGGATGGATTTTGCCCCTTTCTAGACTCTTTTGATTTAATTTTGCTACTTTTTATTTATTTCCAGTAGTATGTAAGAGATCCAGGCATAGAGTGAGACCCTAGAATTAAAGGAAGTTTTTTTACACATGAGTATACGGGGGAGGTAGGTAAACCTTGTACCATTTAGTACTGGCAGCTGGTCACTTACACAGGCATTCTCTTCGTTGGGTGAAAAAACTGGCTGGATGTCCAGGCCCAGTCAGTGCTGGTGAATTGAGTTAAACCCAGCAGATGATTTTGTGAGTGGTGTTTCTTGATGAGCTGGATGAAGGGACTGACTTAACCCTCAGTAAATCTGCAGATGATACTAAGTTGGGAGGAAGTGCTTATCTGCTTGAAGATAGGAAGGCCCTGCAGTGGGCTGAGGCCAGCAGAGTGAAGTTCAGCGAGCCCAAGCACTGGGTCCTGCACTTTGGCCGTAACAACCCCAGGCAATGCTACAGGCTTGAGGCAGAGTGGCAGAAAGACTGGGGAGGAAAAGGATGTGTGGGGGTGTTGGTTGACAGCTCTCTGAAAATGAGCCAGCAGTGTGCTCAGGTGGCCAAGAAGGCCAATGGCATCTTGGTTTGTGTCAGAAATAGTGCTGTCTGCAGGATCAGGGAAGAGATCTTCCCCCTGTACTTAACTCTGGAGAGGCTGCACCTTGAGTACTGTGTTCAGGCCCTTCACTACAAGAAAGACACAGAGGCCTTGGTGCATACCCAGAGAAGGGGAGTGAAAGAAGTGGAGGATCTGGAGCACAAGTTGTATGGGGGGCAGCTGAAGGAACTGGGATTGTTAGTCTCGAGAAGAGAAGGCTCAGGGGAGACCTTATTGCTCTCTACAACTCCACTGTAGAGGTTGGCCTCTTTTCCCAGGTAACTAGTGATAGGACTAGAGGGAATGGCTTTAAGTTACACCTGGGGTGGTTCAGGTTGGATATTAGGAAATATTTATTGTCAGAAAGAGAGAGAAGGCATTGGAACAGGCTCAGCTGGGGACGTGCTGAGTTGCCATCTCTGGAGGTGTTCAAAAAACACAGATGTGGCACTGAGAAGCATGGTTTAGTGGACTTGATGCTATGGCCTCAAGTTGTACCAGGAGAGGTTCAAGTTGGGTATAAGGAAAAAACTTCTTTACAGAAAGGATTGTTAAGCAGTGGAATAGGCTCCCCAGCGAGGTGGTTGTGTCACCATCCCTGAATGTGCTTAAAAACTATTGGATGTGGTGCTCAGGTGGTTTAGCAGAGGGTTGTTAGAGTTAGGGTAGTACGGTTAGGTTGAGGTTGGACTTGATGATCTTGAAGGTCTTTTCCAACCTGAGCAATTCTGTGATTCTATGATCTTTTCCAGCCTTAATGAGTCTATTTTATTAAGTCAACAAGTAAGAGAGGTTAATTCAGGTATTTCTGCCTGAGAGCATGTAAGCAGGACTGCTGTCTGGGAAGGCATACAGGAATGCAGCTGCTGCTGGGCTTGGAGAGTGAGGAGCAGCAGTGTTCCCTGTGGCACCATCTTCTTGCAGCTGCTATGAGATGTGTTCCTGAGCAGATGACATAGACGACCAAAAAGGGGCTAGTGCTTCTATTGCAAATGCTTCTTCGGAATGAAATGTTCAGACTGAAGCTTATTTTGCAGGTGCAATAGCATCTCATGAACTGCTTGACTTTAATTTAAGGTGCTCCTTCTCTCTCTTTACCCCCCAGGTAGATGTTGGTAAAAAATACAAAAACATAAAGTTCATTTAAACTTCTCATTTTAAACTAGCTTCCAGAGCTGACTCAAACTGAAATTTGAATAAAAGCAGTTTTAATTTATCTACCTACTAAGTAAAATATGTAGTAATGTGGCTACTATAGTGAAGTGTTTATGGAAGGATTTTCATGCAAATCTTATCAGGCATTACTGAACTATTACTTGTTGCATACAGCGTTTGTCTGTATAACCAACTGTGAAGAGGTGGTAAATGTTATTACAGCTTTTCAAAAAGGTCTTCAGTGTCCTGGAAATTAAAGACCAGCAAATCTGATCTACACACCAACAGAACTGCTGAAAAATATAGAAAGGAAGAAAATTAGTAGAAAACAAAGGAATGTTACATATTGAGAAAGGCACGAGTATTTTGAGAATGTTATGCCTCAAAAATCAGAATTCTTTAAGAAGTCAGAAACCTACTACATATAAAAAATCTTTTGATGAATTTTTTTATGTAAAAAAGAAACAACAACACTATTGTTAAAATGAAGCTATGATTTAAATGAAGAGCAACAAACAGTAAGTGTCATAGAGCCAGAGGAAATGTGTTTCAGATTCGATTTCTAGATGATCTTCTATGGTTCAGTCTGTTAGTAAATGATTTGTGAAGGTATGGAGGGTGGAATTTTGCTGTGTAGTGCTGGTACAAATGTATTAAAAATGACAAAACTAAAATGGACTGAGAAGAGTTGCAGTGCTTTCTAAAATTATTAAAATGGCTTATGGAAGATTGTGTCAGGAGAAACAGCACTAATTATACATGAATGGTAATGAGCTCTTAATTGACAACAGCAGAAAAAAGATCTTCAGGGTTATTCTGGGTTTGAATTTAGTGTCGATTCAGACACTGAGTTGTCTAAATTAAAATAGTATTTAAGAAAAGCAAAGACAATTTAATTAATTGCTGCTAATAAAAGAAGAGAGAACAAAATGGAAAGCATTATTTATGCTACCACATGTCCTTGATAAATCTTGTTAAATCTTGATAGTGTGTGACTTTCTTTTCACCTCATCCTCAAAAGGATGTGGTTCAACTACAAAAGATACTGAGAAAGGCAAGCAGAACAATCAAATATCCTGGTTGGGTTTTGAATAGGATGGAAGTAAATAAATTATGACTCTCAGTCAGGGAAACCATGCACCCTCATTCATCTCACTCAGATCTATGAACTCTTTGAATAGTAGGGAGAGGATAAAGAGGGAATGATTTGTTCCCTGTGTCTTCTAACATGAGAATGAGAAGGTATCTAATGAGACAGCAAGTTATTAACTAAGAGGAAGTACCTTGTCATATGCCAGATAATTAAATTGTAGAACTCATTTCTGCAAGTCAATGCAGTGGCCAAAAGTAAAAGGTGTCTTGAAGTGTTTGGACCATGGCAAAAATGAAGTTCATTAGGGCTGTTTTGGTTGTGTCTGATCCATGTTGCTCCCTTGCTCAGTAACAGTTGTGAATAGTGGAAAAGGAGGGATTATCTGCTATGTTGCAGACTTGAACTGCAACTGCTCTCCAGTTACATTCTAAGCTGCATGTCCCATTCGTCACCTTGAAGAAAAAGGAGATGTTCAATCACCCTTTCTGCCTTTATGTAGAAGCAGAAGCAAAAAGTGGTCTCCTTCATACTCATAAATGTGTCAGCCCTTCAGTGTGCAAAGCAGGAGGGAAAAGCGTTGGAGTGATTCAATCAAGCATCTGGTTGACCTGTCCAGATTTTCTGTTCTGCTATTAATTCTTCCATTGGGTAATACAGCCCTCTTCTCAGAATGTCCTACTTTGGTCCTCTTGACATGCAAGGTATGGTTTCTGCTCCAGACTACTTTATGCCTTGAAATAGTAATTGGTGAAACTGGAGTCATTTAGATTTTTTGTTTTTGATTGTTGTTTTTTTTCTCTGTATTTTTAAGCAAGGAAGTTACTTCTGTCCTCTAAAGAAAATGTGTTTCAGTTGACATCTGTGAACTAACCACCAGTTAGAAGTTTAAGATAGAAGGGAAGGAGAGAGAATTTCCAAGGATCTGGAAATGCATTTATAGCATATACATATAAAATAAAGTAAAAAACTTGAATGAAGTTAAGCTCAAAAGCTAACAGAAATTTTGTGAAGTTGCCCAGCTGCTGGCTTTTGTTGGGGTGACGTTTGTTTGCATCTCTCCCTGTTCCCTCTGTGCCATGCACATTACTATATCAAGCACAGGAATTTCCAAGCCCTCAATTGTTAGGTGGAAGTCAGCCTGGTATCTGTTGGTCTCAGAGGGCTTTTTGTTGCAGAGAGGGGGAGATTGCCTGCCTGAACTGATATTTTCTGTTAATCTCTTCCTAATTGGGTTTTCTGCTTCAGCTCAGTGCTGCCAGAACCAGTGTGAGCTTCAGAGCATTTGCACTTTCCCTCTGGGATCATGTTATTAAGCAATAATCTGTTTTTTATTTAAAAAGTGCAGGAAAAAAATGTAAAGGGACCAAAGTACACCCTAAAAGCCCTTGCATCTAAAGACTGTTAAGCATTCGTTTGACTCATGAGTTTTGAATCCTTCGTAGTACTTGACATTTGCAACCCCATATACTAACCTCTTCCCTTGATCTGCTGGAAATCAAAAGTGAAATTGTGGTTGGTAAAAGAGAGTTTTAAGACCAAGTTCTGGAAATGTCATTGCGCTCCCATATAGTTTATATGGATTGCATTCTGTATCTTCTGTGCTTTCAGTAAGCTATCTTCTGACTCCTCTGAGAGAAACGAAGCAATGATTACTGTCACGGGAATTTTCTACCTATTGTTTTCTTTGTCTTGGTAGTTCAGACCCAGGAACTCATTTTTAATGAACAAAAATTCTTCTGATAATGCTCCTATTACAGTTCAGTGCAGGAAGAATGTAGATTTTTAATGCCTCATTTTTCTAAACAGCAGTTATAGTACTTGGCAAAGATACTGCTCTGGGAAGAAATAATGCAAATTAAGTAGATAAACTAAATGGAAGCTTTACCTTGGACAGTACCAGCATGTAAATGACATAGCCAACTTTATTTTGGCTTTATGAGGAAACACAGGAATGTTTTTGATATGCCTTCAACTGCAAACTGAAGTCATGCATTCTACGTCTGCCAGAAAATTCCCAAATGCCACGGAAAGTGGAGATTTGACTTTAAGAGCTACTAAGAGTGCCAAGTATACTGACATACCCTGTACAGTAGGTTCTTTCTTTCAGCTGCTTAGAATAGCTTCTTGGTGAAATAGTATAACTTTTTTTTTTAACAGTTTGCTCAGTAGTTTATTCCCACCACTCCCATCAGAAGACTGCTAGGATCCAGTTCCTCTGATATTTAGAACCTTGGATGATCGGTGAACCATAATCTCACACATAGCTATCAGAAAGGAGGAAGCACTAGGAGAGGATAATTCAAATTTGGTATTTGGGAGCTCAGATTAACTGTTATGGGTTGCCCTTGGAATGATTGATTGTGTTTCCATGGATTAAATAAATAGGCTATTGTTTTATGTTTCCACTGCAAATCCCTTTGTTCTAGACCAAACGTATTAATGGCAGTTTTGTGGAATTAATGAGAGCAGAGCACGGTTCCAAACAGGATTATTATTTGAAATAAAGAACATAAAAATTGGCAGGATTTAAACTTGGAAAATGAAATAGTTTTTGTCTAAAATATAACTGCTAAGACATACTCCTTATTTTAGATTAATGAAATACTTAAAGGAAGTAAGAGATGAATCAAAAGTTAATGAGGAGGAGATCAGCCAAAGAGAAAATTATTTGGCTTGTTAATGGTGATTAGGAAGCTTCATCCAGGGGACAAATTTGGGATGATATAAAGGAGTAATACAGGACATGGCCCAAAAAGCTGTCCACTAATTAAAACACTTTGAGACACTTTGAGACTAGATGACTTGAAGACCTTAGCAGTGTCTTGTGCAAGTTTTGTATGCTGGAGGACCATTAGTTAACTTATGTTATAAACTGGATTTTTTAATTGAAAATGTCAGATGAAGATCAGGTTGTTTTAACTGATCACACAGTGGTATGTCTCCAGTGTGATGCAGCTAATGTGACTACTCTGTTCAAAGATTCATCAATGAATTAAAAACTGGGAATGTTTTATAACTTAGCTAGATACCGGTATGACATTTTTCACCTGTACATAATTTCAACCTCCCATGTCAAATGATTAGACTAAGTGCAATATAAAAAAGTGTTAAAAGGCATGTGGAAGAATGAACAACTCACTTTATGAAATCCTGCTTTAATGTAATGTAAGAGGACAAAAAAAAAAAAAAAAAAGATATAAAAACATTGGTGGTAAGAGGCTTCACAAGTGTTTTTTTGTCTATTGTTGTTTTCCCAAAATACTTCTGGATGTTTCTGGGGAAGGGTTGAGACTCATAATGTGTGTGCTCTTACTTCTTTAGTTTAAGACCCAATGCTGACTTTGAATGAGATAGTGTGAGCTGAAATAGGAGAGACATGCGTTTGTTTACTGACTTGTGTTCCTTATACCAAATCGGATGGTTTTTTTGCTAACAACTTTCCCAGAAGTAATGGGAGAAATGTTATGAAAAGAAATGTCAAGGAAGAGAAAACTGTGTTACTAATGAGATTTATTAATGTGAAAATATACTGCAAATCAGTTTTAGATTAAATAATTGTTTTAATGGACTGAAATTCTGTCACTTTAGACAATTTGTTCTGAGAAAATAGTGTGTCATTGAGTTAAATATGTTTATATACTTAAATCTGTGTGCTTTGTTGTGACAAAGTTCTTTTGTATTAACCTGAGAGGAGCCTAGTACTTGCTCTTTTGCAGCAGTATGAATTTGTGATGTAAATGAAATATTCCAGTTTAACTTAAAAGTATTTAAATTTAGTATAGTAGCCAGTTTTTCTCAATACATATGTAAGCTACATAAAAAAAAATCTTTAAATTCAAATTAAATATGGAAATATATAAGTAGCTTTCTTTAACACTTAGAAAATTTATGTATGCATTTCTTAATTATACGTGTCACCATCCTTTTTTTTTCCTAGAGACACTGATTTGATAAACCACAAATACCTCTACTACAAACTTAATACCGATACTGAAGGTTGCGTTTTTGTGGAATACTTCTCTCGTAATCTAACTTCATATTGAGTTCTCCAAATTCCTTTAATGCAGTAGATAATTAATATGGGTGGGACATAGAGTCCAGAAAAGGGACCACTGGAGGAATTAAGCACCTATCACTCCAGCGCAGTTCATTTGCTGTGTTTAGCAGGAAGAATATTAATGTTACGATTCCAGCTACAGTGGCAACAGTTCTTGTGGTTGGCAGTGAAACAAAGATTTGTCCTTCAAACTCTGCAAGGGTGTCACACAGACACAACAAAAAAAAAAAAAAAAAGAAAAAAAAAAGGAAGAAAAGAGTTGAATGTTTAATTACTGCAGCTAGAAATTGCATATCTTGTGCTGAAGGCTCCCAAATTATTAAGTGTTATCAACTGATATTAATCATCCTTGCTAGACTGTGACAATCACTATAAATAGACTCATGATTCTTGCAGGGTTTTTCTCTAATTTTCTTTCTGAATATATTGGGAACTGATGAGGAAATGGTGGTCTACATCAGGGAGAATAATGGGAGAACAACAATGTCTTTTATACTTTGCCAGTAGTGAGCCTCTGAATGGAACGTGTATATTCTTCTTTCTCTTATTTGTTATTTTGAAAAATATTTTAAAATGTTTTTATTTGAAAATGTTGACAAATGTAAACTTAGCATTCAGAAAAATGGAGTCACAACAATATTTCTCTTTATGTTGGTTAGCGCCTTTGTGTGATTTCAGTCAAGTCAGTGTCTGTTGAGATTGGTTCAGGTATTTTTAAGATGTGGATTCTTACACAAAGCTTCCTGTAATGTAAGTCTATTGAAAAGGCATACCAAAGATTGATGTGTATAAATAAAGGATGGCTCCATTTGGCTGGCTGGGTTTAAAAGTAAGTAGAGCCTTATATGATCATTAGCATCTTAATATTTTCCTTTGTGCTATCTTGTACTTAATGGAGTCCACTAACCATAAAATCTTGTAACCCCATTTGTGGAAGACTTATTCCATGGAAATTATTTGGCTACTGCATTCTGGTCTACTTCCTTAATATTCAGTCAGTTTTTTTATATCAACATTCCAAGGATCTATGCCTACTCACTTGATAGTTGACTGCTCAGTGCTCTTCCCAAGAAGATGGAGCTTACATTTGTTTAAAGCCATGACAGCTGTTTGAGTGCATTTCCCCTTAGGAATTTCATAGTGAACCAGCCATATTATAGCAGTTGAGCTCCTTGGTAGTGAGGTGGTTGCTAAAGTCCCAGTGATAAAAGCCCCCTGACCCCAGAAACCCTCTTCTGTTAGGTTCTTCAGTGATCCTTCTCCTGAGGCCTGCGATGATTGATCATTGCCATTGTCTTCTGTAGCAAATGGCTTGTGAGTGTGAGCAGGTGGCAGCTACAGTTAAGCTCTTCTACAAGTTTGGCTGAACTCAAGTGCTCTCTGTACTGAATAAAATCTTGTGACTGCCATGTGACACTGTACACTTTTTCTTTCTGTTTTTAAATTTTAAGTTATTTCACAGTGAAGAACATTTTAAAGGAATACACATTCCTGCATTATTTTCACTACATCTAAATTGAAATAATACTGAATAGACTTTGCCAAGGATTTTAAGTCATCAGTGATAGATCGGGGTGTTTATTCATATCTAAATTGTTTGCCAAATTGAATTTTCTTTCATGTGATGGTATAGGCCAAATGAATCACCAAGGGTTGCGCTGTGCATAGTGTTTTCATTATAGAAACTCATGTAAATGTCTCATTCTGCAGACAGTTATTAATGCTGCTATAATCTAGAGGTCTGCATTGTGTAATGAAACAGATGCTTAATGGATGGTGTATTAATCAGAACTCTCCAAGGGCTAGTTTAGATGTTACTTGCCTTTGTTTTGATTTTCATTAGGAAGCTGATTGCATGCGTCAGTCAACATTGTGAAACAATGCTCTAAATCTTGTGGGGGAAAGCAGCAGATATATATTTTTAGGAACGTACTATCTGAGTACAGGAATTCTGCATGTTGCAGAGTATTTTACCTCTTCTGAAAGTTGATTTTGGGGGGCAACATTGATGTGTGCTTATTGGTAGAGTAAAGACTGGTAAGCCTTATTTTTGTTTAACTAAATTGACTCTGATAGTTGGTTTAAAATTTTTCTTATATGTCTGAGAGAAAGAAGAGGGTGATTAAAATGTCTGCTCCTGTAATGGAAGATATACGTATTAATTCATTAAAGCAGCCATATCAGAGTTCTTTTTTTTTTTTTTTTTTTGGAAATTCTTACTGTCCATGTATTTTTAATTAAAGTGTCTTAGTTTCGTTATCTGAAATACAAAACTAGTAACTGGCGAAGGTCATGAAGATAATTAATTTTTCCCATTTTTATATATTCCTTATATAAGATCAGAAATAAGGCAGTAACAGGGGCTTTCCTTGGACAAAAATGGGAACTGCCCATCGCCTTCAATGCCCTTTAAAAAGGAAAGGATGGATTTGAATTCTTATGAAGAAACTTTAAAAAAACCATCTTGTATCCCACATGACCATGTTTTTTGAGGGATTGGAGGACTTGCACAGCAGTGAAGTACACCAGAAATCTGTTGTGAATGAGGCTGTTGATTTTTTTATTATTATTATTTTTAAAATTTTTGATATGCGTCGGTACAGCTGTGGTGCCAAACTTGTCTGAAAGATACATGTGTGTAGATGGATGGTGATGTAAGTGTACATGTATCCTTAAAGAAGTAACAAGGAAGGAAGGGATTTCGTGCGTAGGCTGTGCATGGGCTGATGCATAGACTGCTGCTGTGTTATTGGCAGCAATTCTGTTACTGAAGACTTGTAGTATTCAAGTGACAGTGTATCTGATAACACATATAAAGTACTTGCTTTATTTATACCTCTAAAGATTTTGGACTGTCATTTTAAGCCCTCCTGTTCTTAACACCACCTTTCGTATCCAGCTCTCATGGGCATCCATTATGACCCAAAATGCACCCACACAGCAAAGCTTGGTTCATGCATAACAAACACACACATCTGCAGGGGGGTTGGACTTAGATGACCTCTAGAGGTCCCTTCCAAACCCTACAGTTCTGTGATTCTGTGAACACCATGTAGATCTAGATCACAAACATACTTGCTTGCTCAGTATGTTTGGATATAATTTAATTAGAATGAATTACTATTTAAAAACTTGTATTTCTTCAGCCAAGTGTTCTGGAAAAAATCAACATTAACCGTTTTATAAAAGGAGGATCATCTGTTTTCACTTCTAAAAGAACCAATAAAGCTTTAATCTGTATTTTCAATTCACATGGATTTCTTAGATATCTAATGTAAGATATACTAACTGCTGCTAGTTCTGATTTCTACTAACATTTTCATATCAGCTAATCTTGAAGGGAGGAGTGTGTGTAGTTACTCATGTGAGGTGAGTAAAATAATCCCCCTTCATGTCCATCAGGATAATTGTTTAAATATATGTATATACATATATTTTTTTTCCTGTAGAAATGAGAAATTAATTTGGAGTTGATGAATTATTTTCACTGAAACTGAACTCTAATTATGCTTTTGTGTAAAGAACTGCTGCAATATAAGTTGCTTGGAATATGAGTGGAAGTGGCAAGGCAACTAATTTACAGTTGAGTAAGCTGTAGCTGTGTACTTTTTTGGAAGTATGTCATTATATAGCTTGAAACTTCACAAATTTCTGTGTGCCCCTGGTTTTACAAAATGAGCAATTTATTTTCATGTCTTCATCATTGAAAAAAAGAGACTTTGGGCAGATTTGCCAAGATTTTGATAGTGTTCTTTTTAATTGACTTTACGGTATGTTGTTTTGTAAAATAACGTGTTTTTCAAATGGCAATTTCCATGGCATTTCATTTGTTAATTGCTTCCATGTCCGTACTCATAAAGTGCAGCATTTTCTGTAATAAACAATTTTACAGCAGTTCCTATGAGTGTACTGCAAGGAGAGGAAGATGACAGAAAATTTAACTGAAAGGGTTTCGCCCTTAATTTTTTGTTTGAAGTGTTTTCAATCCATAGTGTATTTAATATGCCCTGGTAAAAGTTTTTCCTTAAACTACAGAATACAAAGTGATGCAGAAAACTTATCTTACTCTGAGTCATTACAAACTGCAAATTGAAAGAGGAGCATAGAGGGAAATCTTTCCTCATCAATGATCTGAGCAGGGTAACTTGGCTTTGATTTCTGCCCTGCCAGGAGCGAGAGGTAACCTGCAGAGGTCTCTTCCACTGTAAAGGGAATGGTATTTATAAACAGGAGGTAGATAAACTTTTTACACTGGCAAATAGTGAGAAAACACGAGGAATGATTTTGAACTAAAAGAGGGGAGATCTAGATTATGCAGAAATTATTTACTATTAGAGTGGTGAGGCACTGAAGCAGGTTGTCCAGAGAAGCTGTGGATGCCCCAACCCTGGATGCATTCAAGGCCAGCTTAGATGGGGCCCTGGGCAGCTTGATGTGGTGGATGGCAGCCCTGCCCGTGGCAGGAGGTGGATGGATCTAGGTGTTTGTTAAGGTACACCATTCTGTGATTCTGTGACTTGTTTCCAGCCCAGGGAGTGTCAAACATGTAAAAGACAGATTGTGTTCATTCCTAAAAGAAAGGTTAGCTTTAGAGCTATCACTGCCCCTGCCCTCTCATCTTTGAATGCACATTGTACAGAGGAATTTGTATGACATTTCAGGTATATTGATGGTTAAATTTGTGGTTTTGTTGCTCTTTTTTAAGGCTTACTGGCTGTGTACTAAAGTAACACAAACTGTTGTAGATGTCTATTTTCTCCCTTTTTTCGTCTCCTTTAATACATGATTATTTTTCTAAAGCGCTGGTTGAGTATGTACTTAGAGACAAATCTTTGATGTGTTAAATGAAAGCTGTTTTGAAATCTAGTCCATTCTGTATATTTTTTTCTGTTTAGCAGAGCAGTAGGATCCTGGTAGGATAATCACTACTGTCCTGCAAGGCAGAACAGAAGTGAATGTCTGAAACTCCTTCAGCAAGGTCTGACTCATAGACCTTGCTGAAGGAGACAAAAGAAATGGTTACTGGAACCCTGATTTGGTTTGTTGTGGGTGACCCAAAATACTCCTTCACGCTTCTAAAAACGGTATGATCTGCAGATCTTTTATGCAGTGTATGATACAGAAACAAGCCCCACTTTCAGAGAAAGGAAGCAGTCTTGGTAAAACTAAGTGTGAGCATGTGTGATGAGTGCAAACAGCCTCTTCTGTGTGTGACGACGTGTTAGAAAATAGTGAAGGCCTGCAGAAAAAGCTTGAACAAAAATAAGTCCAAACATTTAACTTATTTTGAAGTATTCTACAATTCATTGTTTGTGATTACTACTGATAGTATTTTCTGAAGTAAAATGTTAGGAAGTGCTTATTAGATAGGAATTTTACTTAGTTCAGAAAAAAGGAGCAGCATGTTACACACTGAGATCTTTTACATGAGATGTGTATGTTCTTTTTAAAGTGTAAATTGACAATTGAAAGTAAAATATAACAACAAATTGTAGCTTCAGTTCATTGCAATTCCATATCTCTGATATTTGTTTACGTTATCTCCCTTTCTGCCCTTCTTTAGGGTGGAGAATGTTAACATTAAAAAAACAAAACCAAGAAACACTGTACGAACACAAAGGAAAAACCCATGTAAAATGCCACATCAAATACCTTTCTATCACTGATGGCATTAACGAAAGTGAAAACTAAGCATGCTGCCTGAGCCTGTAGAACTGAACAGATGGGGCTAGAAGATTGGAAGGGCTTTCCCTCTCGCTTTTTGTCTGTTTCTCACAGAAGACTGCGATACTGCTGCTCTCTGAGATGGGGTGGGTGTGCTGAGGAATTCCTTGTGGGAAGCCAACTGCGATGAGGGAGAATGGGGCATCAGAAGTGAAGGCTGAGAAGGAGGAAACCAACTGAGCAGAGAACAATTTAGTGCTAAATAGCATTAACACTTTATTTAGTGATCTGCTTCATATAAAATACTGCATAATTCAGAAGACATTAGACGCGTGCTGCACTAAGGCCATACTTCGCATCTGGAAGCCTTGTATTGCAATTGTGGGAATTATGGGGATTAAAAGTATTTCCTGGTTTTAAGATGTGTCTATAAGATGCTGATGTTAATTCTTTATTGGAATGTATATCATAGTCTAAATGTTAGAAATCTTATATGTATTTTTAAATGGGAAGAGAAGCAACAAAAAAAAATCTTTATATGCTGAATATGTTAACTATTTTATATGTGGACAAGAACTGAGCAGTTCAAATACTGTGTTCATTTAGCTGCACTCTCACGTGTGGAATGTGAGTTTGGAGAATGCTGTGTTGTAAGTAGCTTATTAGCTTCAGAAGATTGATCACGTTTCAAACAACGTGTGTTGTGTGGAATAATCTTCCAAAGCAGAAAGTATTTCTTTTATCACTGGCTAGGGAGACTGTGTATTTTATGTTCTAAAAGAGGTCTTTTCTTTTAATATTATTCATAAGTTCATGCATGGAATTTCCTTAGTGACAAGGAACAATAGTTTTTATTCAGTTTTTAGAGGCATTAAGAATATTCAGAATGTTCTTTTCCTTCTCATCTGCAGAGCCAGTTTTGTTCCACAAGTGTTGTGTTTCTACATTAGCTCTTGACACTTCTGTTACTGCTTTGATCCACAGTGTGACTGTCTGGGTCTGCCAATGCAGATGCTTGTTGCCTCCACTGTATGTCTTGCATTAGCACTAACATTTTTCTCCCTTTGTTGACAGAGTAATTGTAGCTCCAAATGGCATTCCTCTTCTGCTTCTCTCAATTAGTGATTTATAGGAATGCAAAGCATTCACTCTTAACAGTAAGTTGTACCTTACTGCTTTGATCTTGGGCAACTTTTTTGCTGTCACTAAATAGGACCATTAGACACTTTACAAGTGCTAAGGGTGAGAGGAGGGCAGGAAGCAGTGTCCAGAGTTGGGCAAGACTTCTGAGCCCCCAGTGCTCTGTGCTGGGGCTAGGAAGGGAAAATTTCTGAAGTGACTATGTAAGAGCAGCAGCATATTTTTTCCTTCTACTTCCAGTCATTTTGATAATTCGTTTTTGTAACCTAATCCTAACACAATAACTTAAGTTCTAGTGGTTTGAAGTGTAGCATTTTGAGCATTTCCAGAGAAGGAGACTCAACAACCTCTCTGGGAAGTTCTTTTTCATTTTCATTTTGTTCCTTTCAGTCTCTTAATTCCTACAGTCCAGTGCTGGCTCTTCCGAAAATAGCTTATCAATATGTGAGAAAGAGGCTTTTCTGTGCACTTCTGTTACATGCAAGTGATAGATACCTGAGATGTTGGTGCCCTGTAAGGCACAGTTTTCATGTAAGCGGTTTGATTGTAGAATGCAGCTCAATTAAATAATTAATTTAATTTGTTTTTAAAACTTAAAAGAAAACTTCCAGGGTTTTACATGGTATTATGAATGTGTGTACCACTGTAATGACTTATAGTGCGGAGTCTGACTGCTGTCATTTCCTCTTTTTGATGGGAAATGTAGACGTGGAATTTGTATGAAATAATTTGGGAAGCCACTACTTGTATCAGTCAGACTGAACAGAGACTGTTATTGTTTGGTTGGGAATTATTAGGTAAAAGTGTTTTTCTCTGGATTAATTTAAATTACTGTTGTTCTCTTTAACTTTTTTTGTTTGTTTGTTTTTGTTTATTACTTTTCAACAGAAATTGTAGACTCATTGATGGACATCCTGAGCTATTTTGTGCTTTCGTTTTCCTGTTATAACTCATTAAACATCAGAACACACTTCTTTTTCTGGATAAGTGGAACAACAATCTCCAGAAATTGTCTTGTGATACTGTAGCCTTGACCCAGTTGCATCTTTTCTTCCTATATTGATCTATCTCATCCCTGTCCATTGTGCCCTGCTTTCAGCAGCTCAAAGTGATGAAGCTTTTAGGCGTTGTTTTAGCCAGATGGCATTGCAAGGAAACACTAAGTCTGTTTGGATGCAGTCTTCCCAGTTTTGATCCAAACATGACTTGAATCATTAGTTTCTAAAGAGACATTTGTATTCTAGCATGAGATCAATAACGTTCCCCAAATTCTGCTGGGTCTCTCTTCCAGGGTCATCAATCACTGTGGCTAAACAAGGAGAAGGGCAGCCAAGGAAACTGTTGTCAATGGCTGTTGCACATAACAATTATATGTCAGGGTAACTGAGACTATGAAAAGTAAAGGCTTAAGCAGAAGCCAGTAAGAGAAGCAGATGCTTCTCATTTCATTAGTAATTCAGAGCTTAAGTGGACTAATTTGTCTGTGCCATCTCCATGTCCTTCTGTTAATACCTGTTCCGCTGTCAGAAGACAACATCTCCTGAACTTTGACTCACTTAATTCTCAAATGAAGCTTACATTTAATGTGCTGCATAGCTTTACTGTATTCTACCACCAAAAATTTGCACTCTTGGAAGAATAGTTGGAAACTTGTCAATGTTAAGTAATATTTTCCTTTTTTTTTTTTTTTAATATTTCCTTCTTTTTCATTTGTAACTTATGATGCTTCAGATTAACATGTTACTGTTTTCACTTTGAAAATTCAGGCTAATTAGTGAAAAACACAGAAAGTTACACTCCTCCTCCAGTCTATTTTAACAGGTATTTTTGCAATACTAGTATTATTTGCTCACAGGAGTAGTTCTCAAATTGAGCTTTCTACATAACATGGTTACACAACTCTTCCTCCTCAAAATGTGCATTTCTTTGTTTTTGTTTGAGTTGTAAAGACCCATGGGTTCATTCCATACTTCAGATTGGGAAGCAGATACGTGAAATGCAAGTCCAGTGTCTGGTATGAGTTGTTTTTGTTTGGGTTTTTTTTTTCTTCCTATAGATTAATGCAATTATTAGAATAAACACAGCTTTTATATTGAAAGTTATTTTTTCTAGTTAAGTTTAATGTTTTTCATACTCGTCCTATCCTTCTTCATTCCAGAGAGAACATCTGCACAGATTCCCAGTGAGTGCATCCCTCTTTCAGTGAGCCTGGCAGCTGCTGTTTTCTCAAAAGGGGATGGATGGTTGCTGGAGGCTGTTCATGAGTGGTTGCTGTAGGAAAAGCTTTTTCAACTTCTCTCATGGGATTAACCCATCATTCGTGTTCTTACAGCGTCAACTAATTGACGCTGTCCCTAATTCAGTCCAACTAACTGAACAGAATTGGGTTGGATGTCTTTTGGCATTTCAAGTGTTCACAGGAAAGCTTTGCATAGCTCAGAGGAAAATTTACACTTTTTTTGTAGCTTAGAAGTTGATTCAAAATGGACTAATTTGACCCAAATGCACAGATACACCTAAGAGAGTGCACTGGTATTCTTAGGGGAGAAAGAGATGAATAAAAGCTTTAAGTTTAGCCAACAGAAATGAATAGAGAAGCATTTTTAATGTGATATATGTTTTTAGGTGGGCGGTGCTTGATTTCATGAGTTTCTAGCATCTTACTGTGTATTTTTAAATTCTATTTATTTTCAAGTTGATTTTTTTTAGATATCTTACTAAAAGGAAGATCAATTGGGGAATTCCTTTTAATAAGGCCATGTAAAGCTGCAGTCAGCAACCAGCGTTGAGCGTGTTACTGCCATTAGCCTAATAGGCGTGGATACACCTACTCAAATTACTAAATTCAGTCTCTTACTGAAAGTAGTCTCATTAACTGATGCTTTGTGGAGAGAGAGAGAGAGGGAGCTGTGACTATAGTAAAACCTTCTGCAAGTAATTTAGAAAATGGCTTGTATTTTTTCTTTGTTAATTTCTCATGTAACCTTTGTATATGTAAATGCAAGTGCTACTCTTTCTAAAAATGGAAAATAAAATTATCAAATAAGTAAGAAATGGCTGTGAAAAAGGGAAGACTCTTCTCCCAGTTTAAACATGAAAATGAACCTATTCTTACTCACTTGAGCGGTGATTTCGACAGCAGATCTGCAGGTTCCAGCTTCTTTATTGAACGTAACTCAAGATGGTAGTAATTCTGAACAAGTACTAAATGGGGAAATAGCATTAAGGTGATTGCAAAGTAGTGTCCAAAAAAAAGTTTGATTAACTCAAATAACTTTCTTGTTTTTGACTGTACAGGTGTGTAACCTTTTTAGATTGGCTATTCTCTATATTTGAATAGTTTGCTTGATGAGGTGGCTTAGGGCAGTGAAAGATGCAAAACGCATCTTTGCCAACATGTTCATGTTCAATAGGACTGGTATAGATATATTGTGATTACACTAAAATATGCACAGAGTGATGATTCTTAACACTTTTAAATAAAAGGAAATGAATCTAGCAATGTTCAGAGATGCTTAAAAGTTCTTAGAATGACATACATGTCAGTGACCATTTATATCAGCTACTGATGCTACTCTGTGTCAGCATATGCTGCTTCCCTTTAATTTCTAGTGCACCTTAAAGATATTTTACTTATTTTCAGCATAGTAGAGTACAGTTATGGTACACCTGATTGCAAGGATTTTTTGCATCATATATTCAAGTATTCCATTTGAAATGCTAAAGAGGATTTAAAAAAAAAGTGTTTTTTTTTTATAGGAACAAAATAACTTTAAAATTTAAAAATTCAACTCTTAGCTCCAGGAACAAGAAGATGCACTTTGGGATTTTTTTTACCCATTATTATCTGTCTGGAAAACAGCACTATTTCAACTTGTGGTTTTTAAGTGACAAATACATAAGAGGTAAAATACTAAAAAATGATGAAACTAATATTAATCTTGTAAGACTGTTAATTGTCAGCAGAATTAACTTCAGCTAAAATAACATTTTTAACCAGGTAGGAACAATGAAACTAGTAATGCAAACTCGCAGGAGTAATTTAAAGATTTTGTTTAAATAAGGTGGTAATTTAACCTAAAGTTAAATGCTTTAGATGTTTATTTAAAACAGGTAAGACTATAACAGATACCACTTATCATCTGAATCCATAGGTTTTCAGAGTGGATTGAGTGTATTTTTTAATTCACAAATTGGAACAGTTACTTGATATTTTGCATATTTGAGTCCACTTGAAGGAAATGAATAATACAATAAGTATTTTACGGTTGATTTCTTATTCCTTCGATTTGGTGCAGGTATTTGCTAGGTTGATATACTTTTCAACAGGAATTAGATTTTCAATGGAAAGTACTGAACTCATCAAGCAAAACAACAGATGGTGCAGGACAGAGGTGATTTGATCATGTTTGTTATGAAGAGTAGTTGTTAATGACATAATTACATTTATAGGTTGAAGGTGTTGTAGTTGAATTTTATTACTTTCATATCTATTTGATCTACTTTTCCAGTTCTTATTGGTACCTTAAAACAAACTACTAGGTTGCAATTTTCCAGGGTTCAGTGCATCTACTTTTTGGTCATTAGCTTAGGTGATCTCAGTTCCTGTAGTCCAGTGATTTTGCAGTTGTTTCAACAGGTGTATTTCTTTTGTTTGTTTATATTTTAAAAAACTGAGATTCTCTGTTTTTATTAAAACTGCACTACTGAACACTGGCTTTTAAGGTAAATGTGCTTAATGTCAGGAACAGCCTGTGTGTTTCTAAGTATGCTCAGACCCTGTTGCAATCAGTCTTTCATTTGAAATGCAAGCATCAACTTTTGAAGGATATTTTTCATGTTACTGCTATTGTTCCCATAGATTTTTGCAAGTGCAGATTTTGATAGTCACTTAAGAAAAAAGATGAGTGGTATTTTTGTCAATACCAAATGTTTATCTGGGTACCACCAAATGCATCATTCCATCCAGAATATCAACAAATGGTGACATGGGATACATGGTGCTCATTGACTGAGGTTTGTGCAGCATGGGTGTGGTATTTGGACATGTTATTTTGATTGTGGCAGGACAACCATGTATCAGCATAACCATTTTTCCACCCTGAAAAAAAAAACAAACCAGCAGTTAAAATTATGTACTCAGTGGATATTGACTTATCCAGAGAGCCCTGACTGTTACTTTGCTGAACAGTGCCACATGGCACTTATAAATGTATTGCACCTAAATTAAATACAAAGGGAAATTGCAACAAGTTTTGGACTCTCTTGTCTTCTAAGGGTTGGGATAATAAGTGCTTAGGTTATTTATTTATTTTTTTCTTTTAAAGAGAATTTCCTTGTTGAAATGTGTAAATCTTAATGAACTACATGCCATTTGATAGGCTTTGCTGGTCTTTTCCCCTTAAAGTCTTTTTATTCTTGATATTAGAAAATCTTTGGGGACAGTTTTGCTTTCTTTATAATTCTTCTTAATATTTTTCAGGCATTCTGAAATGTAGTAAATAAACCTATGTTTTGAAAACAGAGTAAAATGTAGTAAATAAACCTAAATTTATTTGTTACTGAAGTCTTCCTGAATATCTTCTTCCCCCATCATCTTATTTAATAAAAATAGCAATAGCAGTGGTTCTTCCACCCACTGGTATAAGTGTTTTGCAGATGGTAATTAATACTGGTAGACAAATGTTTCTTGTTTGATATAGCAGTTGCCAGCTTTCAAGAACTCGAAAGAAAATATTGTCAAGCATTGAAAAAGCATGTGTCAATCAGAATTCTGTCTCCTTTCTAAATTATTTTCTGTATATTTTTTGTATATTTTCACCAAACACCTTGTTAAACTATATCCCATATTGATGTGGGTGTGTGGTGATTTATTTCTGTTTGAAGTGACAGAAATGTAAATTGTCAGATGAGCTTGTCTGGTGGACTGTTAAACTCATATCATCCCCTCTATCCCTTAGAGTTCATAAGAAATTGTAGGATAAAATGTTCCATAATTGTATGCTTTTCAGGCATTATTGCTTTCCAGCCTAAGAGCTGGTATGAGCACTGTTTTCCATCCCTGACAGTTGGAAGGTGTTGTTATTTTTAATTGCTTGTGTTTCAGCTGGTCTCAGATCAGTAAAGCTTTGCTCTGTTAAAGATTGTTAAAGAGATGTTAAGAAATAACTAGCATGAGTATAAGATCTTATGGAATCATAAAGATCCCTTATGTGCTTTATAAAATAATATATTTTTTTTCTAGAAATGATTCTGGTTCTCCATTCCTATTATCAGTTTCACTCATACTATTACAAGTGACAACAAATCCAGTTTAATTCTGGACTTGGCTGGTGACTGTATCATGTCTTGTGAGAGTAACGTGACTGTTGCCTCAGCACGCAATAGCTGTCTCTGGATACAGACGAGCCCTGTTGGGCTATTTTAATATCATGGGAGCAGTGGCAGTCTTGCTGTGTCCAGGTTGAACCTGAGATGAGTGATGGAAAAAGTCCTGTGCATAAAGGGCAAGGCAAAGAAAACTGAATCCTGTGTCACTATTGAATGGCTGCAGGAGCGTGAGCCGAACTCCCCTCATGGCTCAGGGAAGCTTGAGACAAATTTATCAGGAGCTGTGCATCACTGAGTCCGGTGCTCGCAGATCACCTTTGTTTCAAATGAGCTTGTCTGTAAATGAAATGAAACTTCATAAATTCCATTTTTGGCAGAATTAAGAGCTCATTGAGCCCATCAGAGCATGGAATTGCAAACTTGCTGCTGCAGGCACCAAGATATTTTTGCTCTTTCACTGAAAGATAGTCCTGTGGTTGCAGGTGACATTGCAGAGCAGAGCTGAATAAAGAACTGTCCCAGGCTCTGCTTTCCTTTCTCCTTTTCTTTCTGTTCAAGGTGATTTTTAAATGCCTTTTTGAGTATATTGTACAAAGGACAAGGCAGCAATTATTCCTTGTCAAATTTATGTTTACCTGATTATTTACATCAGCTGAAAGGGGCCAAAATCAATAGGAGTTCTTTTGCTCTTACAGTGGAACTTCATTTTATCCCTGTCAGAGACCTAATTTGCCTCAGCAATTGCTATTGTCAAAGTAGGGCACAGCCACTTTCCCTGAAGACCTTAGAGCAAAACTGCCAACGCTGTTCTCCTCCCTTCTGTGCCTAGACACACAGAAGATGCTTGTACAGAGAAAATGAACTTCAAAAATTTAAGACTTGTGAATTATTGCTTTGGTCCTCTGTAAGATAGCTTCTTCACAGAAGAGTTCTTGAAGCTCATATATTTGTGGCTCTTCTAAATCCCCCTTCTGAGAAATCAGGACTTTTCATGCTTTTGTTATTGGTCTTTCATTCATTCATTTATTTCTTTATTTTTTCCCCGTTACTTTCTAGAAGTGTGCATTAGATGTTAAGCATTACACAAACTGTGAGAAGGTCTGTTTTAAAGTTACCTTGCTGTTCTTGACAAAGCTGTTTGGTGAACACTGTGTGGACATGCTGCTGTTCACCAGCTCTGGTGTCATACAGTGGAGGCTGTCTGTGAGCATGCCTGACAGTGTGCCCCATCTATTGGACTTCTATTTTAAAATTACCAGTGGTGTTGACTGTTGCTTTTTAATGTGTAGTGGGCCTTGAACCACCTTGTGTAGTCGTAATTTCAATAGGTTTCTAATAGAAGCTCAGTGCTTCTTTGTTCAGGTTCAAATTCATGTGCTCATTCTGCTGAGATGACAGCAACCATCACAGTGCTTGGAACCCAAGGGAGCTGGGAGATCCAAAGGTATGGCTTTTACTAAGAGGAAAATGCACAGCTGCTTACAGGGGAGAGATTCCTTCAGTGCGTGTTTACTTGCAATAAGAGCAGTGAAAGCTTCTTTGTTTTTGGAAGTATCTGACACAATAAAAACAAGCATTTGTCATTTACTCTGGCTATAGAATGTCATTCTTTGATGGGCTTTATTTCCTTGCAGACAGGCTTTCACTTGCATTTGTTTTAGCTTTAGTTATACAAATACTAGGCTTTGCAGAGATACTTATTTTCTTTAAGGTCCACATCTCAAGGGGAGCTGCATGTACTCAGCACCCTTGACTTGATCCAAAGTTGTTTTTAACAAATCTGCTTCTTGCAAATCTCTTCCCTCTTAGCATACCCTCTTTTATTTATGGGTGGGAAGCATGGAAGAATGAAAAATGGCATGCACAAACACATGAATATTGTTTGTTGCTTGGTAGTTAGTAGGGAGAGTAAGACAGTAGTTTGTAATTGATCTGTGAGAATGGTTAGCCCAGGCTAGTATGTCTGGTTATCTATTATTTGCTTTTCAGAGAAAGAATGGCTCAGCAAGAAAGTCTAATTTCCATCTTACGTTAGTAAGCATAAGATCAATTTTGTTTGGTTCTTGTTGCTGCTGTTTTAAATTAATGAGAAAACAGTAACACAGATCAATATATTGGACAAGTTTCTTCAATTAACAGAGTGTATTTTTATAGGTGAATGTAGAACAGTCAAGTTATATGGTTAAGAAGGACTTTAGAGATAAATACAACTTGCATGTTTTCCTCATCTTTTCTTGCCTAGCAAGTTTAATAGCTATATTTTATTTAATGTGCTAAAGAGCTCTTCTTCAGCTGAATAAGTTTTGGCATCTTACATTTTCTCCTTGGCATTTCTTCATTTTGCACAACTTGCAGTGAGGTTACCTTATTCCATGTTGTGCCTTTCATGTTATCCTTTTTCCGTGCTGAGCCTTTCATGTTATACCCAGGTGGCTGATCAGACATTAACTTTTGAAGGGGTAACTCTTGCATTAGAAGAGTCCTTTTCTGATGGGGGAAGTGCATGCGTCTGAACACTTAGTCTTCTGCCTTCTTCCACAGTGATTCTCAGCAGTATGCCAGGAATAGGGGAAATGCAGTGGGCAAGGGTCTCTGCCCTCTACAGCTGTTTGGATTGGTGTATTGTTGCATGTGCTCCCTGTGGGTGCTGCCAGACAAACCTTACCGGTCCACTCAGTCCTCCCTATTGTCATTCTGTAGGAGGTCTGTTTTATCATGTGTTTATTCCACACAGGGACAAGCATGGTTGCCTTTGACCACCCTCACAACTTAATGGAAACTTTCTGTTCTGTCTTAGTTTTGTGTGTGCTTCCCTTCTGGTTTCTTCCGGCATAGGGACTTAAAAAGATGCAGTTCTGAAGAATCAAAAAACTGTCAAGAAGTTGCTTGTTAAAAGCCAATGTGAGTTGAGTCCTAAATACTGTAAGGAGAACCCAGTGTGTTTTGTCCTGGTGAAGTTGACTGTATCATTCTTTCTGCACGTCTATGTGAAAATCCTCTACTTCCTTCCTCCAGCACAAACTCCGGTGTTTCTGAATAGCAGGTGGAGAACTTGTCTTCAAATGGCATTTAAATGATAATAAAAGCATACAGTAATGCAATGGAAATCGAATTTCTGATCATCCTTAAACAAAGAAAGCTCTGCCTGAATGAATTTGGAAAACTTATTTGTTTCTTCTAGAGTAACAAGTAATAAAATGGGACTAGAGGAGCCTCGAGCATAGTGTATTTAAATAAGCTTCTTGTTCAAGTCAAAGCTTTAAGCTGCAGTTATGGATAATGCAGCTTACATTTTATTTCAAGAATAAAGATTATATTATCATAATTTCAATTGTAAATGCTCTTTACTTTTTGTCAACAGGACATTGATAAGATCTCTACGTGAGCCTCTTAGTTGACAAAATGGCACAGCGTGCAGAAAGATAATAAACTTTCCTCTGTGAGGAAATTTGGTTCAGCGCTTTAATAGCTGTTGTCAGATTGGGTATTTTAAAAGAAAACTGTGCTCGCAGCAGCAGCACTGAGAAACCCAGTGGCAGGTTCCAAGTCCCTCTGTGTGAGTGTGTTTTGAGTCTTTGGAAAGCTTCCTTCCTACATGGCTGTCTTCCCCTTTGAGTTCACCTGCTGGGCTCTCCTTACCTTGGTCAAAGGAGTCACGGTGCTGTCTGAGAGCATGGCAGCAGCAACACAGCACATCTGCAAGCTGGACAAGGCTGGCACTGGGGCTGGCAGAGATGGGAAGCACAGCCTGTTTTGACCTTTGTTCATCACTTTGGTTTTGAGCATATACAAGAAAATGATCCCAGATTTCCAGTTCCCTTTGTTCCTTCTCTCTTCTACCACTAAGATTATTTGCTCCACTTCTTAAGCCTTTTGTGAAAGTATCCTTTGAAACATTAATTACTGCCAATGGCATGTTGAGTGTGAAGATGCACTGACAACCTTCACTGTAGTTCTCCCATGATCCTGTAAATGGGTTTGAAATTCCCTGCAACACAGCTAATCCTAGCAACACAGCTAGAGGAGGAGATAGTTTTTGGGGGGAGGAAGAGAGGTGTCCTGACTTCAGAAGTGCCAAGGATGAAGGTCTAAAAACATTACAGACTTCATATTTGGCATCCAGCTGCTTTTCTGGGTTTTGCAGAGTAGTCTTTAGCCAGAAAATAAGTCTGTTAAGCTGATCGTGGTTATTGGAATAAGTTATCAAACAGAAAACTTAGTTTTAAACTAGGCATTAATCACCACTGCAGGCTCTGGGGTGGTTTTGGTTGTGTCTATAACCCTGCTGAGGTCTGAGGGAGGTGTCTCCTCACTGCAGTCAGGCCACTAAAAGCAGAGTTCAGCCCAGCACCTTCTTATCTCTCCTCACAAAAAAAAAAAAAAAGAAAAAAAAGAAAAAAAGAAGACTGAAGGGCTGTACAATATTCAGAAAGCTGAAAACAAATGGGAGGGAAAGAACCCTGAAAAATAGAAGCATTTTTGCAAGTTTAACACTTGTAGTAAACATGACTTTACTACTTGCAATTGCATATAGAACTTTGAAAGAAAGTAGGAAGGAGTGGTTCAGTGGTATGGTTCTGGAAGTTGCATTTAAATGAATGTTTCTTAGTGTGGCTTCATTCTCATTTCTTATTCTGGTAAATGCTGGAAGTAATCTTCAGGAATTGAATTATTGAACAATTTAAAAAATGAAAAATAATGAGGGAACAAAAAGGACAAAAAATGTGTCTAAAGTAAAGATTATACATTTGACACTCAGCCATTGCAATAGAGAACTCTTTTTTCTTTTTCTTTAGGAGATGCTAGAATAATCAGGGTGACATGAAAGGCTGCTTTTCACCTTTGTCCAGGTGCTTAAGAGCATATGATATTCCCTTGGAAACCCTTAGGTAACACTTGTAGAAGCATCAGTATGGGAATAAGGTTTAAAATCCAGCAGTATCTGACTCCCGTGATGCCTTCTGATAAGTGAAGTTGCATTTGCTGTACTTAAATGTTAAGGTTTTGTCTGCGGGAGGCTTGTCTGTGCTTCCAGTTTGTAGCTGTAGTGCTTTAGAACTGCTTTGTAAACTTATTTTCATTTAGAAGCAAAGGTATTTTTAATGGGATCAGAGCAACATGGATTCCATCCTTTTTTTCTTAACCCAGAATGTTGTATTACATTTTTTGCTCTTTGACTCGCTGATTAAAGCATATTAACTTACTTATGATTACATGTATGTATAAAAAGGTATGGTTAAAAGAACTGACATGCATTGGAAGTCTCTCTCATATTTCCTCCATGTGTTTGAGTTGCAGGCAATGAACATGTAAACGATTCTCCTCACTTTTTTGTCAGGTACAAAATAGAGTAATTTAATCTCTTAATAGCAATGAACATTTGTGGTCTTTGATTAAAACTTAGATTTTTTTTGAAAGTTTTTTTTTTATATTACCCCTACTACTTAATTATTTATTATTTATACACCTTAATGCCAGTTTAAAATAAAAAAAAAATGTACTGAGTATTCTTTGTCATGTGGAGATGGAGGTAAAGAAATTAGATACAACATAAAACAGACAATCTAGGAAAAATCCAAATATTAAAACAATTGAGAAACATAAAGCCCAGTGACTCCCAAAGCATCTGATTTTCTCCTCCTAATGCATAAAATAATTGAACTTCTGCTTGCTGGCTGTTGAGTACAGAAAAGATAAAGTCATATTTACTTTATTTGACTGTTTGTTACATTTAATTAAAAAAAAAAGGAGTACTAGTAGTTTGCCTTGTCTAACAATTGTAAGAACTATCTTTCTGCTGCTCACCAGTTAATTTCACTCTGCATTCAATGAGTCATTGGTGATTGTCATTAATTGGCTCTATTATACATATTTATGACTATTTACTTTGATGTTAATAAACCTGTCAGTTTCATCCATCTTCTAATTCTTTACTAACAGAGCATATTACTAATGCTATCTTCTTTTCTCTTACCTTTTTAACCTATCTATGAGATGCTGATGGGTAAAAAAATGAAAAATCAGGAGGTAATAACTGACCCAGAGAACATGTCTTGCAGTTTGAAGAGTGTCTTCGTTATATGCATGTTGAGGCTGTAAGATCACCTTCATGTTCTTGAGCTATTTCAACAAAATTGAAAAGTGAATTCCCTAGAAATTTCAAGATGTGTATCTTTCAGTCTCCTCTATCTTGAGATTGTATTGGAAGGGATTTTGCATACTGTCTGTAGAGCTTAATGCAGCAGTGTGCTTTATATGTGTAGCGCAGAATCCAACTCCAGGAACAGTTTGGAGTGAGGGCAACATTTTTTGTTGTTGGAAAAGAGCTTTTTGCAGAAAGAGTGAAACAAAGATGTCCAGGAGTTGCAAGCTTCTTTGTGACTAATTATGGGTTGGTAGTGCTTATTTGATTTTCTGGCCCATGATGATGCTGGATTTCTGTGTCCTAATTGCTTGATGTCTGCTTGATTAATGAAATTAAGCTTAACTATTTTCCTCATCAGTGAAACTATTATTGGCTTTAGTAGTAACCAGATGAGTTACTTTCTTTTTATGGGGCTTAATCCTGAAAGAGGATTTTTCTGAAATAAATACGAGGAATGTTCATCTAGCTACCATGTGTGTACAAGGGAGAGAGTATAGAATGAAAAATAAACTCAGACCTAGGTACTTGCTAGGAAGCTGATTAGTTGGTTGAAAATGCCTGCTATTTGACTTGTCTAATCTAAGTTTTTAAACTGTATTTCTCTGTACTCCTCAATAGCTATGCAGTCATTATTACATCCAAGTTCTTTTCAGGACAAAGTCAAGATGATGAGAGTCGGCTTCCAGAGCAGTCACTGGGAGCTTACTCCAGGGAGAAGATATGCCAAATGTGTTTAATAGGATAATGTTCAAAAAGGAGAAATCCAGCAGGTGTAAGCATACCGGTCCCAGTTCTGCCTCTTTTACAGCAGAACTGTTGTAGATATAGGGAAGAAGTATGCTGTGGAGCATGGATGCCTGGAGGCAATTATAAATTTAAAAATCATAATGCCTGTGGGGAAACCAGAGGGGTGGACAGATGAGTGGGGAAAAGAATTTGTGTAACTTTTAGAAGCCACGGTAAGCCTTCTTCCTTAGCTGCCATCTGCAGGGGGAAGGTGATTTCCTACCACTTCATTCCACATTTAGAAGTATCAAAGATGAAGGCTTTAAGCATCATCCATAGTATAGATATATGCTTTTTTTTTTTTATGGCTGTCACACTATAGCATTTTAAATTTGGTAAAAGCAGATTCATCTATAAATATGGGTATGCTGACTTCAAAGTCAAAAAGTTCAAATAAGACAAATTACTTATTTTATATTCTTTAAATGCAGTAGATTATCATAATGGTTATGCTAGAAATTCAAAATGCATTGGTTTTTTATGCACAAATGACTGGCCAGTATCCAAATATAGAATTAAATGTTCATGGCACAAAAGTTTACACATAAAGCAAATGTTTATGGCTAAGATTGGAGTTTGCAGGGGGTAGAGCTGGTCCGGTTGTCTGAAACTTTGTTTAATTACAAACAATTTTTAATTCTACCCGGTGTGATTATTGCAAGCAAGTACAGGTATTATGCTTGAAGAAGGAAGACCAGGAAGACAGGCAGTCTTAGAAGAAAAGAGACTTCTCTGTTTAACATTTTTTTACAGACTGTCATTCAACAGGAATATTTTATTCGGTCACCAGTAATATCTAGAGAATAACAACCTGTTGAGGAAATCCCTGCCTGACATGAAAGCCAGTCTTCCTCCATACTTCCTGCTTCTTCTCTCATTTTGTCAGTCAGGATCAGAATTAAAACCTTCATGTTCAATCCTCTCAGCAGAATTCAAGTCTCAGTCTCTTCTACAGTGAATTTTGCAGTGGCTCCATGCCTGGGATGCTTTAGTGGTACTTTGCTGCATGTTTTCCTTTAGCATCAGGTCTCTTTTCAGATACAGACCAAATATGGGATATTTCTGATATTTTCTGCTTTTAGGGATGGGTGCCTCTGGGAATTGCTAAGAAGTTGAAACAACTGAATTATATTTAGTTCCAAAAAGTAGGAATATTGTTGTTGGTTCATAAAGCTGAAAGCTCTGTATTGCCCGAACAAGTCAGAAATAAGAGGAGAAAATCATCAGCAAGTCCTTTACTACTCTTCCATGGCAGTGTATTGTTTCCTGTCCTCAAGAATACATTATCTTACCTGGGATTATAATACATTTCATTCTTGAGTTTTAACATTCTGTCTTGTACCTCATGTTTTGAGCAAGGCCACCACCTTTCTGTTCTTACCTAGTATGGGACTGTTACCAAATGCGGTGAATATTGCCCAGGGCTTGCCACTCTAAAAATGCTTTTCTGCAGCAAACTGATTCCCTTTACTCATTAAGGAAAGAAAGTCACCAGCGCAATGCTTTGGCTCTGTGCTCCAGGGATATTGCAAATCCTTTGAGGTAATTCATAATCAGCATTGCAATCACCACTGTAATAGATACCTAAATTAAGAGGAAATTTGAGCAGTTGTGTTTATGTGACTTTTATTCTGCTACTGCTTCTTTATTGTAGCAGCTCAATTGGTCCATCTGTCTTGACAAATTCTCAGTCCTTGGGGTGCTGTGTCAGTGGAGTGATCTGCCTTCTGGCAGAGGTTAGCAGCAGGGCAGTGCTGGAAGAGCCCTCCTTAGAAACTCATGCATTGGGCTTTGCTGATAGCAAGCTTGTGTTCAGGGAGGAACTTGCCTGGGATGTTAAATTGATAACATAAACGTTGATTGCCTGCAGAAGGGAGAAGGCAGCTCTCCTTCCTTTTCTGGTCAGGTTAACACCGTGCGTTTTGTAAGGCTGATGAAAATACCACAGTGCTTTTGAACAAGTTAATTTTTCGTGTTCCTGCCTGGAGGTGCATCTCTCGAGAGAAACCAGAGTGTATTGATTTGCTGTAACCACCTATTGACCTCTGCATCATTCACATCTAAGTCATACAAGAGGGGACAATATCCTTCTAATCTTTTTGTTGTTGTGAGTTATATAAAATATATGTATGCTCAGTGCATATACAACCTGTGTCATTCACTCTTAATGTTTTTACCTCTATTGATTTTTGCATTTTTCTTAGAGGAAAAAAAACTTTTTTCTTGTCCTTACTTTGTAAAATTGTGCTTGGCATGTCTGTTTTCTTGATGTTTGCATTGTATCTCAAGTATGAAGCTAATTCTTTATGGTATCTTTGAAGTAATTTTGTTTTGCAGAGAGATTATCTGTATTACTTTTATCCTTTCTGAAGTTGAGCTTCAGAGGCATAAGAGGTTCAGATCATTTCGGAGTTGATCAGATATTTTTTTCCATCCAGAAGCAGTGGAGTAATTTTTTTTCCTTTTCCTTTTCCTTGTCCAGTGTTGATTTCATTGATTCTCAAGATTCACGTATTTGCAGTTCCCTAGCACTGAGTTACTAGATTTACATATGATAAAAAAAATGGATTTGTTGCAAAAAGATTCTTTACTGTACTAAGATTTTAGGTGTACCATTCTACTATTGATTTTATCATTTTGTCATTAGTTCTTGGTAAATGAGGAAGCTCTTAAGCCTGGATCTGATGGATGTGCATTTCAGGGCAGAATTCATAAAAAACAATGGTGAGCAATCACATGATTGTATCTCTGTCTGCTGTGCTTTTTGTAATATGGATAAAAGAACTGTTCAGCTGATGGTCCTTGCATTTCACAGGCTGCCATTAGTAACATTACCGATGGATAGAAAGTACAATTAACTGTTCATACTATTATCCAGTTTTATGTTATTATTTCAGTTTTTTGAGATAATGCACCGAACTAGTTTAATATCAAAATGTAATAACACGTTCCCAAGTACATGATCATGTGCACCAATGCATCAAATGCATTAACAGTGCAGGGTTCAGCAGGCTTTGAAATTCCTGTTCGTGGAAAATGTATTACGGGAAAGACAATACCCAAGACAATAAATGTTTGGGGATCTGGGCAGGGTACTATGCTTAGTTTAATTAAAAGATATTCCCTATTGATGCTTTTTTATCACTGCTGATTAGTGTGATAGGAGTGAGCAGACTGACTTTACCCACTAATGGAGGTAAAACTGCACCGTTACATGCTTCCCCAGACACCTGGCCAGTGACAGGAACCTAGTTCAGGCACCGTATTAGTTGGTTCCTGCTAACACAGAGCTGCAGCTGCTCACTTGGTTGCTGCCATCATTAATGCATGGACTTTGGGTAAATCAGGGAGCTGACAGCCCCCCAGGATTGCTGATCACTTTGTGTCTGTAGGTTTTGTTTTGGGTTTGTTGTGTGATCTTTTCTAGATTGGAAAAAGTCTTTAACATGTTAAATTAAATAAAAGGTTCTTGCCTTTAGATAGGAATTGTAATTCTTCTGAGGCTTAATATATAGTTTTTATGGGATGTACAGAACACAGAAAAAAGTACATCAGAAACTGCAGCTCCATAGTGTACTAGCTGACTTAGTCACTGTCTGGGACATTCTGGGGGAAGTGTTGGCAAATAAATGTTTAACAAATGATGGTAGTAGGTGTGTAGCTGAGAACTTATACGACATTGAGCAATATGTGGGTAAAATAAGATCTGCAGTTGTTGCAGAATTAACTACTGCAGCATTCACAACTGGGCTTTTTGCTTCCATAAGCAGTGGGTTACATTTAGACAGCCTGACATTACCCATCAGCAAGGCAGCAGGATTCTTGTTCTCTGTTCTTTGCTTGGGAAACTTTTCTCTGTTTAGTTTGCAAGCACTTCTGCAGTTTGCAAAATGCACCCATGCAAATCATACAGGCATGCTGCAAAGTACAAATAAAATGAAAATCCTGCCACTGCCAGTAAACTTTTCAAGTTTAATTCTTAAAACTACGACCATACTAACTAGATCAGTATAATCCTCTAGATGAGAATAATGTTGAAGACAATTTTGTCATTAGTGACTTTACTGGCACTTCAAATGACAGTTCAGTGAATTAAAAAGAAAGTAGAAGTAGCACATGATTTCCATATGGTCATAGGAGTAACACTTGTACCAGATTTTGCTAAGGGTTGGATGGTTTGCTTCTAACTACAGATTTTCTTACTTGCTGGCAACTATTGCTGAGGCTTTTTTTCTTTTCCCTGGCAGTTGAGTAATATGTGGTTGTACGGAAAACATTAGTAGCTTAAATAGGCCTTCTCATGCACACACACTGTTTCGAGTGGGAATGCTTTAAAACGGAGTGATTTCCTAGTAGCCAGCCTCCAGGTGTCAGGTTTCCCACTGAAAGGCCAGCGAAGGCCTCATACAAAAACAATCTGCATATGGTGAGTCCTGGGTAACGAGGGAGCTGTGGAGGCTTTCTGGAGTGCCTTTTGCTTTTACAGCTTTTACAGTCTGTTTAGCGACAAAATAGGCACTCTTCCCTTTGATAGGAAGGGAGAGGGGTGAGCGAGGAGAGATGCATGAGGATTTGTGTTCCCAGGGCATTGCAGAGGTGGCTTTGCATTGGGGAGGCCTCGGGGAAGAGGGAGTGTGCTTGGCTATGAGCAGCACCAGGGTTGGTGGAAGGGAGGATGCTCATTAAAATAATAAACAAACGCTGGAAATAGATCACTGCACGGCTGCCAGAGCCACCAGGACCAAAGGAGGATATCCCCAGTGAAGGCTTTGGGGGTTTTAGTGTGATCCCTTGCTGGAGATGTTTTCTCTTGCTTTGATGTAATGAAGAATGTGATTTTTAAGCTTTTTTTTAATGGGCCTTAGCTGTTCTGTGGTGCAGCATCCCCCTGGCAAAGTGGAGCAGGTCAGTGGTGGAGGCTTGGAGGTGGTGTAGCCATTACCATCACAGTATCTTGCTGGGGACTGGCTGCAAGGAAGGCTGAGTGGAGTGAGGAGAAGTGGCCTCCTGCCAGGTCCTGAGCTGAAGCGTGCCTCATCTCAGTTCTTCTCTGAAGAGCCTGCTTCTGGTGCTTCCTATAAGCAGAAGTTTCTCTGGAGATCTTTTTTACTTGAGAGGAGCAACATGGAAGCAATTGATCCTCCTCCCTACTCCCTGCACTCACCAGCAGAGCTCAGCATGTGCTCAGCAGCTCTTGCTCAGGGTGACTGAGACCAAACATCAAGCCGTCAAGGCCTTCAAGGAAGCCCTTGGAGCTCACGCAGCATTTCTGAGGTGAGCTGAAGATAGTCCTGGCCCGGACGCCATTTCTAACTGACTCGCAGATCCCCGAGGCCCATGTGACCCGGCTGACCTCACAACGATCGTCACGTGACCCGGGGGGCTGTTACCATGGTACTCTGTAAACTTCCCCCGAGGGGAGTGTAGCCAGCAACTGCAGGTCAGCAACTTCCAGAGAGATTTGAGACAGATTAGGCTGAAAAAGAAACTTTGTAGAAGCTATAGATGTATCTTGGAAGACCGGCCAGGACAACGTAGGCTTCGAGGGATGTTTGATCATGATCGGCCTGAATTTCAGCTTATGTGAGCTGCTGATTAAATTTGAAAAGGTATGATATGCAAGGTTTCTTCATATACTTGGCTATGCCTTTGAAAAACATGTAGTAGAAAGGACAGATGCCTGTTTAACTTGGGAGTTTTTATGTTTTGCTGTTAAGGTCTTCATAGGACCCACCTGAGAAAATCTAATGCTTCTTTCTTTCCCATTCCAGGTTCTGCAGACTTAGTTTAGAGTGTTTGCTTTGACTGTAATCATCTTAACTTTTTTTAAAGGAAATGATAGAGAAATTTGGCCTTTGTGAAGCTGAGAGTAGAGGGGAGCTTTCCATGATGCTTGTGACCTTACTTCACCATTGACATAAAGTGCTCCATGAATTACTATTACAGTTGAATGTTATCATAGTGAAATAACATTTCATGATGGCTTTTATCAGTACAACAACATTCCATAAGTGTGACACTTATCTCATTTCATCTATTCTACTTTTATTCAGCTAGTTACCAGGAAGTTTGGTAGCAATGATGCTGAGAGGCAGGAGGCTTGGGTTTGTGGTGATGACATTGATTAGTGAGAGACACAAGGCTTCTCAGAAGCAGATTGCTTTCATTTAGTTGACAACACTTCTGATGAAACCTGGATCATACATTTGCAGCAATCTTCAGCTTGGCTTTACATATCTATCTATCTATATACATATGCACACGCATACACATATACATACACAGAAACAAATATATAAAAATAGTATACAGGCACACAATCTTCCTGAGGTCATGCAAGACTGAAGTCTTTACCAAAGTATGTGGTACTTCATTTACAGATTAAGATTAAAGAAGTTGTGATCACAAAGCCCAAGTGCAGATTACAAAGAATGATTCTGTGGCTTAAAGATCAAAATTTTTAGTGTAGTATTTTAATCAATTCAGCACTGACCACATGAACAATGGTTTAATGGATATTACTAATAGAACCTAGATGTTTCATAAAACAAAATCAAGTTACAGTTTGGGTTTGTTTTTTTTTTCCCTGTTTTGTGTTTGTTGTATTGATTTTGGTTTATTTCAGAATGGTGACAAACCTGTGCCTTCAGATTTTGTGTGCTTTTCTTTTTGTTTGTTTGTTTCATACAGAAACAAACTTTGGAGGTAATGAGACAGATACTGTTCAGTATCCACCAACATTACTTTTTTTTCCCAGAAGTAGCTGTAAATAACAGATGACAACATTTGTGACAATGTGGAACACTGTTGCTTCTCTTTCCCAGTCTCTCAGCTGGGTTTCTGTGTTCTCTTGTAGTTGATGTTCTTAACCTTTAAAGTCTAAGATGCATACTGGAGTCTTTGAGATCCTTCATGACATGGTAAAGACAGGAGTTTAGAAACCAGTGTTTCTGATCATTTTTTGGCTTATACAAACCTTGGCATTTGCAAATTCCATGTTCTCCCATGTGATTTGAGTCTTTGTTTTCAAAATTTGTCCTGTTTGTTTTTAAATTGATTTTTTTGTAGGAATTATCAATGAATGTGTAACTTACAGATCTCAAAGCTCCCATAGTTTCTCACTTTAACCTTACTGTGTCATTTTGGTGTCTTGTGGTTAAGTTTGTAAGGTGCTGTAGGAGGATGCTTTGTCATGGGAGAAGAAAGTTAACATTTTAATTGGTGAATTTCAATCTCAAATTCTAATCTGTGCTTATTGAGCAATTATTTTATTTTATTTTGAGCAAATTCCTTTCCTTCCCCCCACTTCATTTCTCGCTCTCACGATTCCCACACACCCATCCTGTTCTTTCTTATTAAGGACTTTTCTGCTAGGAGAAACACCATTATGACAGTGATCCTGGCTGCTTTTAACTTTCTGGATTTGTTAATACATGTTGTAAGGAGAGAATTATGAGTGCTGTTTGTGGTCATAATGCAAAATCCAGATGGCATTTGTAGAAGTTTGCATGTCACTCCCTATGCAAAAGCAGAGTTACATTACACTTGAGTGGGCGGCGCCTACTTGGCTTCACTCAGTCTCAATTAAATGACTACTGGAATTAGTATTAGTGGATTTATGATGCTCCTCAGATGTTCAGTCAGTACCATGTGATGGAGCCACACAGGTTGTCAAATGCGTGCTTGGCTTTCTCAGCACATAAGTGCATCAGTATTCTTGCAGTGAAATGAAATCTTACCCACACCACGTGATACCTGTTAAGGTATTATCTGTTAATTTAAGTAGAGGTTGAATCAGCTTTTTGGAAACTTGAAGCTGTTTTGCAAAGTTTTTTGTAGTACGAACATGTGAAATTAGATGTAAAAATATCCCAGAAAAGCTTTTTCCTTCAAGGTTTCTTTTTGCCCTGAAATATCTAACAGTTAGAGCAGCAATTGAGTTTCTGTTCTGTCTAAAGCCGATTACTTTTCTAAATTGCTTTGAACTTACACTCTAGTCACAATGGCTGTAGTGATAGGCAGTGTGGTCTCCATATGATGTCTTGGAGAGGTTTAATCGTCAATATATATGCTTCTGCCGCTGGTGGATTTATGGTAATGGCAGTTCTGCCCAAGGGTTCTGCATGTGTACTGCTCTTCTGAATGTGAATTCGTTACAAAATGATTGCTTGAAGGCAGACTGCCACTGCAGGCCACTGATACAGCAGATGGGATGAGCCTTTCTAAAGTTACAACTTCAGAATTCTTCTAAAACCGGAGGAGTGGCTCTGCATTAGATGAATGCCTGCATTCTTCGGAGACATGTTTTCCTTTTTTTTCAGTGTTCTTAACTCCTTTTGCGAGAGCATCCCTCTCTTGCACCCTCAACATTGCAAGGAACAGAGCAACAAAATTCCCATTTCTCCTTCTTAATGGACACTTTCATATGCGCATATCATGCCCTAATTCCTGCTCCTTCCTTAAGAGCTACTGCAAATAAAAAGCTCTGAGAGGAGCAAAGAATAAAGGGAACATCTGACACAGCAGTGTACCCAACTGCAGTTGGCAGCAGCAGGTAAAACATATTTGCTTCAATATACAGTCTGCTATTAAAAAAAAAAAAAAAAAAAAACCACATAAAAAATAATCCATTCCCCTGCCACTTGCTGTGACACCTCAATGAAAGATGTTCTGGCTGATGTCTGTGGCATACAGTTACGTCCTTTGGTTGGCACTGACGTTTTGCTTTCCAGCTGTTCCAGCTGGAAGAGTTTTCTGCAGATACTTTGAGCAGTCATCACTTTTAAAGGTCAGAAATAAAGGAGGTAAATGCAGCATTTCTGTAACTCTGTCTTTGCTGGCTTGTTCTCTGCCAGTGAAGGAAATGGACAGTCATTCTTGAGGGACTTTCCCTGTACCAGAACCAAGTCTGCTGTCCTGTTGTAGTCATGAACATGATTTGTATTGGATGGAAGAAGCACAAAACTGTCCTGACTGAATAGCCCAGGGGTCTCATTTTTAGGGGAAAATGCAGTTTCAAGCTATTTTTCATTTATGAGTAGTGAACTTCAGCCCTACCAGCTCCTCTTAAGATCTTCATGTAGTTCAAAAGCCACAGCAATTTGCTGTGTGTGTGTTCTGTGGCTTGTACATAGATGACTATTTTTAATACCTTATGTGCCCACAAATTTTGCTTTCAATTGAAAGGCTCTGAGCCTTTAAAGAGGGAGTGTTTTGCCTCTGTTAATGGTGATGTTCTAGTGAAGATGGTATAAACAAGTAAAATGAGAAAAAAATGTGAGTGGAATATACTTAAAACCCACAGGAGGTTTCAGAGTGAATTAGAAAGCCCCGTGGTCTTGTCATTCAGAAAAAAAGGTGCTGGAATGCCTGTTATCATGGGACTGCTGTACTTTCCAAAGGACAATTATTTCTACTGCTGTACTTTTGAAAGTATCAAAGTATCCCTGCTATTCTTGGGGGGGGAGGGGGGGAATATAAAGCTTGATAGCTGGTTAAACCTAAGGTTGGATTTGCATTGTTTGGATCTGTTTGAGACTGTCATGTGTTTTCTTCTACCCTGGGCAGGTTGATATTATGTGCCTTTGGGCTGTTGCAGTAGCTGCTTCAGCTGGAGTCAGCTACATCTTTGGGTCCTTTTCAGAATTGCCATCTATAATGTTACTGAGTCTCTGATGCCTTACTTGTATGTTCTTTGAGAAGATTCAGTTCTGTCATGTGTGTTAATGTGATATTTTGATTGAAACTGAAGCAGGAAGTGTAGGCTCCTTTTTACGGAGACAAAATTTAGAATTAGACCCAAGCATAAAATGAAGGCTTGAATCCTTGAGGTAAATCATTTGCTCTAAAGTGGCAAGAGGAAGAGAATAAAAAGAATCTAAGTTTCAGACTAGAGATGAGGGGATTTGGAATTCACCAGTCCTAACTGCAAAACACATGCAGCAGTTTGATCTTGTTTCTTAAGTGGAATTTAAATAAATTGGTAATCCTCTAATACCCTGTCTGGGTAAAGTAGATTGTCAGCCTTGTTATTTCTTCTATCTTTCGAAACTTGCACCTTGACTTATATATAGGATGAGCTGTATCCTCAGAGAGCTTTGTTTTAATTTTGGACAGTTCAACACTTGTGTGTGTAAATAGGTCTGCTGACCTCATACCAGTAAATTATCAAGCAGTTTAACAGGCACGTGCATATAAATATTTGCAGAGTAAACAAAATATTACGTTAAAGAATTGCTTCTTGACTTCAAAAAACTCAGTTGATAAAGCTCTGTAACAGCAGATTAAGAACTATAAACTTCTGGCTTAAAAATGTTTTCTCTATTTGCAGTGTATTTCCTTTGGTTGTTTCTTTTTACCTTTTTTTTTTCCTTGTTTTTGCACACCTAAGGAGAGAATTCTTGCCTGGATCTTCTCTGCTTCAGTGGGCTAAGACTGTTTCACAGTTGTGTGCCCCTCTTTTTGGCAAAAACAACATAAGTTCATTTCCTCTTCTCCTGCGTTCTGCAGTTCATTGCCCCTGTGACTCTGGTCTAGATAGGGGAGCTTGTGTGTGTATTTACAGGGAAGTGTTTATAATGCACTGAAAAACAGAGTTAATCCTAGTTAGAGCCTACGCAGTGCTAATCAACTTTTTTCATCCTCTGCCACAGTCAAAGATGAGAAATGTGGTGATTCAGTGACCAAGAAAAAGGCATGAGTAAGTTAACAGTGAATAGGGGAGGTTGCTATAATTGGTAGTGATCCTGGGACAAGGTGGGAGCCCATCCTTGTTAGTTCCAACAGAGGAAAATACTTGAAAGAAAAGAAGTCTTCAAGCTCTTTTTAATGTCACTGTTGGGAGTTGGTGAAGTTTAATGTCCATGTTTTGTCGATACCTGTCTTTTACTTCCTTACAGGACCTCCGTGTGCATACTTCTTTTCTTTTTCCCTTTCTCTTTTTGAGGGCTGTGTTACACTGGAGTTCCTTGACCTTAACATCAGTCCTGTTTGTTTGTTCATCAGCTGGCACTGCTTTTTCTTCATGCAAAATTGAAGCCAGAATAGTAGGGAAGCAAAGTTGATTCATTGAACTGAACGGTTATAACGTGACCATCATAGTTGAGACTCAGAGATGTAACAGCAGATTTACCATGCCTTAACAAGTGTAACACAGTGATTGGCAAATGCAAGAATAAAACCTATTTTGAATGAAGCATTAGTTTGAACTACTAAGCATGCATAGTTAAGTGTCCACTCAAACGTAACCAAAGCTAGAATGTTTTATGTCATTTCTCAGTAGTGTTTGAGTGAGTTTTATAATGATGGAATGGAAGTTTAAAGGTCAGTTGGTGATGTAACTTTAGAGAGGCATAGAAATGGATTTGATGTGGTTAGGCTTCTGCAGTACAGATTAGTGTGCTCTTAAAATTGACTCTTTTGTTTCCTGCTGTTTGGACTTTGCTGGTTTTCAGAGAGTCTCCTTGCATGTTGGAATTGTAAGGTCAGGAGCTGCAAATGTCTTCAGATACGGATCTGATTTGTTTAACTTATGACTGTGCTGTCTTGTGTTATTGATGGTGTTTTTTATCATCATGGATCAAAGACAGCAAAAATGTCTTTTTACCTGTCTTTTAATGAGGAAAATCAGAGTAAAGAATTCATCCAAAGTGGCATAGAGTAGCTCTATTAAGGAGCTGGAGCTTTACTTACACATCCCCGCCTGCTCGTCTATCTCCTTCTCACGTCTTTCACTCCCTGTCTCTCCCTCCCTACCTCCAGCTGCATCCTTACTTTTTTTCATTTTCTCTAACTAATGAAGGCTTTCACGTTGTCTTAGATTCATAGATATTTTTCCACTGCTTCCAGCCATTATAAAAGGCAGGATGGGGAGGTACAAGGATCCTCTCCTCTCATGCCTCTGGGAAGAGATGAAAAATACTGAGGATTTGTCTCCAGTTAAAAAAATAAAAATCTTTAAAGGATTTCAGTTACTGAATTACTTCCTTTGCCAAAGAAGTTAATATACATCTGCATCAGGTTTCTGTTACAGTCTGCTGGTTAATTCACTTGAGACAACTAGCATACCTGGCTTTCACACATTCACGTTTCCTAATGTACACATAGATGTACGGATGCTGGAAAGCATTGATAGTGAGATGTGAGATTTTGTCTGAAACCATTATAATGTGTTTTAAGTATACTACTGTGCTTGGTTAGATGGAGACATCTGTAATGTGTTTCTTGAGGCAGATGGTGAACAAAATTGTTTAATTTCAGATGGTAGGAGAAATAAGCTGAACTGAAATTGGAAGCACTTCTCTTTTCAGTATTTAGTACAAAAATCAGGTTATAATACACCCTGTTTATGTCTCTATGTGTTGTAGGACAAGGTATGCAATTGTAAAAACAGGATTGCAGTAGCTATAGTCATTTAGATGCAGTTTAGGGCCATCATTTTTAGTTTAAAACTTTCGTTGTTTATGGCTCCAAATGCTGTATAGAGTTCTATTTCCATTAGAATTTGAGTTTTATTCCATTGATCTGTGTAAAGTCTCTGCAATATTTGATTTCAAAGAAGAAAGAGACAGCACAGGTAAGGGTGCAGCTGTGTAACGTCTGAGCAGGAAAAGGTTTTCAGTACATTTGCACTTGTGGATGTACGTGGAAAACAAGAAACAATTACCTCCCTTAGTACAAAAAAGTGCAGAGAATGTATTGTTTATAGTTACAAATACTGTTTCAGAGTTGAGGATAACTTTCAGACTCCTTTTATCACACATTAAAAAGCTCAGCCTTTTATAGTGCTGTTAATAGACTTGCAGGTTTTCCTCTCTGCATCTCAAAGAAAGTCAGACTACGTGCTCTGTCCTAGTGGGTAAGAATACTAATGGGAATAAGCTCTCCTTTTATTTAGAGAACTAAGATGTCTGGACTTTTCTTGTTGATATTCCAGGACATCCAGGCAGAGATTGATGCCCACAATGACGTCTTTAAAAGCATTGATGGAAACAGACAGAAAATGGTGAAAGCCTTGGGAAACTCTGAGGAAGCTGCCCTCCTCCAGCACCGACTTGATGACATGAACCAGCGCTGGAATGACCTGAAGGTGAAGTCAGCTAACATCAGGTAAGTAATTAAACATCATGACATAAATGGAGCAGAGTTACAGCGTTCTAAAAGACTGGAGAAATTTGATCACAGCATTGAAGTGAAATCTCTGTCTTCTGTAATGCACCCCTGAGCACTAATATGAAGATTTGGCATACTGACTCACCATGCAGGCTTGTTTTTCTTTCTCCAGAGCTGTGCAGTGGTAACTTGCTAATCTGTGCTTCATTTTCCAAAACATGCTGAATCTTTCCTTATTTTAAATTCGTAGCAATGCCAATGAAGTCATTCTGTGATGCTACAATTATCTGAAGAGAAATCAGGGCTTTGTTTTTACCACTGAAGGGGATACTTTGATAGGATTTGCATCTTAAGTATCTTCATCTGTAATGACAGTAGATTTTTTGATTGCTGCTCTTCAATTAAGAAATATTTTAAAATACGTATTAGTCAATCCATTTACAATTTTTGACCCTATCAATGCCAAACTTGCTGTCTGTCCAAGTGTATTAATTGTAAAAATCTTTATTATATCATTTGAGAAGAAGATATTACCATATTCATTAATGTGAATAAAGCTCTCCATTAATTTTAATTACAAATAAAAGTTTTACTGGAGCTTTTAATCACCACTGCTTCCTTGTTGGTTACAGGAGACTGTTCTTTAATAGAATGGGAAAATGTTAAGCATTCATGTGAATTTTCTAAAAGACAGAAAAATGCACTGAGTTTTCAATTCAGGCACCAGAGTTTGGGAGAGCGAGATAGAAGGAGGAAAGGTGACATTTACTTCTCATCTCCACTTACCCCATCACCAGCTAGCTAAACAGTTAATTGGAACTGATGGGATTGGCTGGGTAGAAGCCAGTAGGCAGAGCTTGAACCAGAGGAACTGAAAAACATGGCTTGAAGGAATGCAGAGGCTGTAAGAGCTATTAAACTTGGGCTGTTATGAACTGTAATCACATATAGGTCAACGTGAGAGAGAGAATGAGAACAAAACATGATGATAAGTTAACAAGTTAGTCAGCAGCTGCAAGTTCTAGCAAGGGCAATCCAGTTGATTGGACTTTTCTGGTGTTTCATAATTTGGAGAGAAATCGGTAGCCAGTAGTGGCCTTCAACCAATACATAATGGCCAGTTGTTTAGTTCCAAGGTAGGGAAAGCAATTGCACAGTGAATACTCAAAAAAGGTAGATCGTTGTTCAGAAAAGTGGGTGTTCTGTGTTTTCTCTTTTGCGTAGGTATGGAACATGCATCTCTCTGAGCAGTATTAACGTTCGCACTGTGTACATTATTACTCTGCTAATATCTGCGATGCTGCAGGGCCACGTATCAGTGAACTACAAGTAGAAAGCAAGCAGGAAAGAGAATAGCAGAGCAAACAGAAATGAATTAACCTTTTGAATCTGTCTCCTCTGAAAGAAGTGTAGTATGTCTGAGTTGGTGTATTTTACCCTGTTCGACTGCAGTTACTATCTCCCTCAAGAATGATGAAAGCCTTTTCAGGGAAGTAACAGCACCTGAAACGAACATGAAATCAGTGTGTTGATCTGTCTGTTTGCCTTCAAATTCTATTTTCTTGGTGTGCCTTATTTCAAGGACAAATTAGAGAGCAAAACTATGGAGACATCTTGTGAGAACAAAATATAACTGTCTTATGGGGTAGGGCTGATGATTGGAAAATGTGATTTTTTTTTTTAAATGGGTTTTAATTTGAGATATTTCTTCTAAATTAAGGTGTATCTATAAGTTTTTTAAAATGTTTTCAGCTATTCTGATTACGATGATTTTAAATTGCTGAAAGTACATCTCTCTCTTAGGGATAGTGTGAGGCTTTCTGCATTGTTTCAGCCCACAGAGCTGATTGATGGTGCTCGTTGCTGCACTGACCTCAGTTCCCTGCTGCTGGAACTAAGGGGAGTTCCTCATTAAAAAAGCAGAACTCTTGTGACATATTTTTAAGTGCATGGAAATCAGTTTAAAACTGCACTTGTAGTGACTGAGACACCACCCTGAGAGGACTGTGCTTCTCCATTAAATTACTCATAAACTTGTTCATGCTTCTTTCTTTTTCTCTCTGTCATGTTGTGCTCCCAGGAGGAAAACGAAGTTGCATGTTTGCCTTTTGAAGCCAAATTCTTAAGAGACTGTTTTCTTCTTGGGTGGGAGGGGATCAGCACTGTGGGGAGGGCAGAGGTAAAAATATGGGAGAAACAGGGAAGGATTCTCTATATTTAGACCACCCACCAGATATTTTTATTCCATGTGTTCTTTTGTTGCTCAGCAGGAGAAGTGATACCTAAATAGCAGAAACAAAAGCTGAAGAGGTCTCCAGCTGGGGAAGAAGCCTCTCAGGGCCAACAAAAGGGAGGTTGTGTCCCAGTTGCTGCTCTTCTGCAAGTTCTTATCCAGCTTAAGCAGAGAGAACTTGTTATTTAAGATTGCTCTCTCTTGCCTTTTTTTTTTCTTTCAGTCTCAACCAACATTCCCATAGGAGTGTTTCTGATGGTGTCTGATGCTGTGATATATTTTTGCTCCAACCAGTACTCAGAATAAAACAGTTGTCTATAACCTGTATTTTTATTAGAGCGGATTTTAAGCCACCATTTGACCTAGCAGACTATTTACTGATAAAAGTACTAACTCAAAAACAAGAGCAGAAATCCTCCATGAACATGGGGAAGGCCCAGAAACAATCCAAAACTTCAGCATAGTTTACTGGCTCTAGATCTGGCTAAATACAGCATTAAACTTTACATTGAAATAGAAATTGGGGCATATTTAGGCTCATTTGTTCCTGTGTAGCGAGCGTTTGCTTTGAATAGGTTATACTGAACATATGGCTTCTTGCTCCTCCAGAGGATTGAATACTTGTGACTGCTTTCCAACTGCTACTTGCATGTTGCTTTTATGTTGAGTATTGCTTCTGATGAGATTAGAAGTGTAACAGGAAAAGTCTAGGCTGATGTGATGTTTTCCCATGTTTTTCTTAACTTCTAACATTTCCGGAGAGATGTTAGCTTGCTTTGTGTTTAGAGAGAGGGATTTTTATGCCCTGTTAGTGCAGTCTCTCTCTTCTCTTCCCCCTGACCCTTACTACTGTGCCCCAACAAGTTTAGCTGGTCCTGGACTTGGAAACTGTGTCTTAGTGATGTTTTGTACAGTCATTATATTTGAATGTACGTTGACACTCAGCAGTAGTAAATTGTGATGCATTTAATTTAGTATTGTATTCCACGTTTTTCATATTAATACCACATTATTTTTTCCACTACTAATATTGTTGCAGTGTTATGTTAAATTAAGGGGTCCACCCTTAAAGTGTCATTGAGCTAGAGACAGGGGTTTCTTTCTCCTTACAAAATTCCAAGCCATTTTATGTGCAGTAATTCTACTAAACTGAGCAGGAGCTTAGAGAATGCTGATTTTTAGAGATGGGAGCTGCTTAAAGGTACTAGATACAGTGCTAAGTCATGATGACTAGAGATTTCACTATCAGATGCACAAGAGACTATAGATTTAAACTTTTTAATTGCTAGAAATCCATGGAGATGCTTTATTTTGGTAAACAGTCTGACAGCAACGCTGTACATTCAGATGCAAGCCAACTTGGCAGTGTGTTTCCTCTGCCTGATTACTAGGGAGTGTTTCTTTGTTCACACTTAGAAAAGAGGGCTGGATCTGTTGAGTATGTAAGATGGGAGAGCAGTGTGTGTTCAGCACTTTCACAGCTTGATTTTCTGAGGGCATTTTTGGTGGGAAGTGAAGCTAGTTTTGGAAAGGAGAAAGTGAATGTATATGAATGTATATTGTATATGGACGACACCATGGTGTTGAGAGTGTGTGCAGCTGGGAGCTGCAGGTTGGATTCAGTATTGAGGGAAGGGTCTTGGTGATTACAACAGGAGAAAGCAGGAACAGTGATGAAGGAGAATTTTGCCAGTAGAGGAACACCAATAGTAGTGTTCATTTTTCCCCTTGTAGTGCTTTCCTAAATGGAATGAAGGAGAATAGCTTCCTCTTGCTAAATTTAGTTTATCCTTTAGAAGACAGGACTGTTTTCTGCACCGTCGCCGCCCCCCTCCCCCCCCCACATACACACACTCTTGGTTCCTTCAACATAGTGTCCCTGTGAGATCCCAGTGTACCAAACCCAAGTCTGCCTCAAAGTAAAGCTTGCAGATCATCACTTGATTCAATCCAATTGTTGTCATGTCAGTACCAAACATGCATTCCGATGCCATTTAAGAGGATAATACAGTAGAGGCCGGATGAATGTTTAAAGATGTGAATCAGAAAAAATAAGACAAAGCTGTGCAAAATAGAAAAGAGAAGACCCAGGAAACAGAATGGTAAAGTTCAGTTCACTCATCTGTCAGCAGCAGGGCACAAAGGTGCCGAGATAGTGTCAGACTACACTGCAAAAACTGAGCTCTCTCATTCTGTCACGTGCACGGGGAAATAAGTTGTTTACTGGTATAAACTAAGTACTTCTAGGTCTCAGATGAGTCCATAGCATAAAATGACTGGAATAAAAGAAAGGTTGCTGGCCCTTATCAAAGATTTCGTGCAGCTGTGAAGGCACTGCAGGAAGAAGCCATCAGGTCAATGTATTTTTGAATATGAGAGAAGGGGAGGATAATGTGCAATTTGGGGATTTTGTTGATTTAACTGGGTGGCAGATTTACTCTATATTAATTCTCTCATAATGCATCTACTGAAGGTGATGTATTAAATAATCTTTGCCACTAATGCATTCAGCAGCACAGCTAATTTACTGCTGATGACTGCTGGGAGAGTTTGTTGCTCTTGATGCTGGAGATCCAAGGTCTTGTTGTGAAAGTTCAGTTTGGTGGTGCCCTCACTGACAAAATGAGGCTTGAACTTAATGTGCTGCTATGGTGGAGCTACAAAGCAGGACAGAGGATTTAAAGGTTTATAAAGGTCATATGAAGTACATATTTGTCTGCGTTCCCCCATTTTTCACCTGCTTATAATGTTCTGCTGTGCAAAATGATTCCAGGTAGAACTGCCTTTTTTTGTGTTTTGTTTTGTTTGTTTCTTTTTAACATGTCAAAGGTCCTTAGAATTATTCAAATGCTCAACTGCTTAACAACAGAAAAAAAAAACTATTATAGATAGGTAATATCTATCTGATTATTTATAACAATTTCTTGGTTTTTGTTCCTTTCAGGATATTAAATATGCTTTTATGTTGTTTCATAGGGCTCACTTGGAGGCAAGTGCAGGAAAATGGAGCCCATTACTGACATCTCTGGAAGAGTTAATCAAATGGCTAAATACAAAAGATGAAGAACTGAAAAAGCAAAAGCCCATTGGAGGGGATGTTCCAACTTTACAGCAGCAGTATGATCACTGCAAAGTAAGTTGTATAACTTTTTATAGATAGATATGTTACTGTGAATAACAGAATGAGTCAAATTTGAATATAGGAGAAGTGATGCATGCTTGATCTCAGTGTTTAATTTCTTGGAAAAAAAGACAAGTGCTTTAGATCTCTACTCCGTTTACTTTGCCACTTTCTCAGTAAAGCATAAGTGAGGTAAGTTTTTCACAATTTTATTCAAAGGATTTCTGATGTGTATGTTCAGTCCAAACACACTCTTGGTCTCCTAGTGGTTAAGTATATTTTGTCAACAAAATACGTTACATCCACATATCTTACTTTATGTAAATTGTGTGTTGCTAACTCTAATTTGTAATCAAGTTAGTACGTATTTGCCATTGGACAAATTAATTGTAATAAAGCTGATTCCATTGTACTGTCATATTTATTCTTGTGAATGGTGTAGAGAGGGAAAGAGAACAAATGTGATTTTATATAGCTAACTGCGTAACAATTATGTTCTCCCCCACCAGTGCAATAGTGGTATGTTTTCTGCTGTGATATTTAATGAGGATAAAAACTGAATTAAAAAAAAGCAAACAGAAATGCAGAAAAATACTGTGAATAACTACAGAAAAAAGTAGTATGACATGAGCAGTACTTTTGAGACTTGACTACAAAATAGTCATGTCTAAGGAATATTTCAGGAAATCTGCATAAGGTTTCCCTTAATTTAGTCTTTTAAGATACTTATTAGCATAAACTCAGGATCTTTGTTTTTTGAGAGTTCATCTCTTCCTATTCATATCCACTTAAGTCATTATGCTATGTTTGTAGGCACATCTGCTGTGAATGTTTTATAATGATCAAATGATGGATTTCTAGTGCAGAATAGCAATAAAAGGCTGGAAGAGATCCAAATATGTTTTAAAGGCGGTCAAGGGGAGGTGATAGATCTCTACCAGTCATACTCTAAAGGCTTGTTTGTGTCTCTTGCTAGATTATAGTATATGAATGCTAATAACAAGTACTGCTCTAGTGTGTCTCATTTAAAGATGTCTATTTGATTTGTAAAAAGTGCTAGATTTTTTTATGTCATTTCAAAGAGAAAGACATAGGCACAAAGATGTGGGATAGCTTATTTGGGTCAATTTTGAACTGCAGAAGTGAGAAGGAAGGAAAACTTCTAGATTGTTTAATCCTTACATATAGCTTTAAAGAATGAGAATTATTTTATTATACATTGAGGTTAACTTAATATTCTGTGTATTCGGGAGCTCTTAAAGATTATTCTTTCATGTTTCAAAAAGACAGTCCACTTGTACTATCACAAAGAGTATTGGATATAGTTGCCATAGCCCAGTATTTAATAAGATCCCCTGCACAAAGATAGTCTGTCACTTTTTTTGTACACCTATGCAGGCAACAGGTCATTATTCAATTGCAGATCTATCTCAGGGGATAACTGCACTTCTACTTTTTTCTGGTAGTTATTCTTGTAGGAACAAAAAGATTCCTGTATTTCATGTGATAATACCGTGCCACACCAAGTAAGAACTAGTAATGTGTGGTATTTCACTTTCTGTTGAACTTGCTCATTGTTGTTACCAGATACAGGGAGCTGGACTGCAGCTGTCCATTGGTTTGATTCTGCATGGCAGAGATGCACACTGTTTCTGAACAGAAACACACTTAACACAGGTTCCACACTTAAGTGATAGTTTAACTACACCAAGGTAAAAAGCTGTGATTTTTTTTTTAGTGTGGAAAGTGGAAACTGAAGGAGAAAAAAAAAAAAGATCTCTTTGTAGGTCCTCCTTCCTCTTTCTCAGCATCATTTAACATCTGGTCAAGATGTGAAATAAAAATGTGTTACAGAATTTTTTTGCCTTTTCAAAATCTACTGAATTATTTGTAAAAATAACTTTGTGATTTCACTCAGTCATTCTGTTCCTTGAGTTGATGTCTTTTGCACTGCACTGAATTAAGATGCAGATTTCAGCACTTGTGTCCTGTGTTAAGACGAAACTTAATCAGATAAATATTGCAGATACGACTTGATTTCTCTCGCTCTCAAGGATTCTCCTTTTATTCTGTCTATCCAGGTGCTATGTTAAATGACACAATTCTTTGTCCACGCTTCTTAAGTATTAAGCCTCCTAGACCTTTCACGTTACCTGTGAGATTTACTTTTTATCAACCACATTTTTATAAACTCAGCTTCAGTAGCACTTGTCAGCTGGTGCCTCTCTGCAAACAGCTTGTGTGCCTCTGCTCTCCTATTTCCTTTATTTTCACATTTGATGGTTGTTTTGAAATTGTCCTTGTGCAAATTGAGCAGTTCAATACAACATTTTACTCCACTTCTCTGTGATCCTTTTGCTCTTATTTCCAGCTTGCTTACCTGATCTTGTCCTTGCAGGTACTTCAAAATGTAAGTGGCAAAATATTCAGTGGGCTCTTTAAAATGTGGGCCGTGATATTATCGTTTCCCATCCTTCATTTTTAGGATGCTCAGTATTTCTCAGCATTACTTTTTGCCCGTAGTTACTCAATAATTATTCTTATTAACCTACCATTTTTTCCTCTTAGTTACATGAAACTTTGTCTTTCTTACTTCAGCTTTCCCTATGTTGGCATCTCCCCCACTCACTGCTTGGCTTCAGTAGCATTAGATAAATAAGTACAGTATTATGAGACAGTTTGGGTTAGCTCACATTGTTTCTGGCTGCTAAAGTCTGTTTGAACAGGAGGAATTAAATGATTTGCAATTTGATTTTTAAACTTGTTTTTGTTTTTAATAGCAATCATTCCTCTATGCTTTAAAAATAAACATTACCCGAATCAATGTTGAATCAGATTTAGCTCGCATTTTCCAGCTGAACAGAAATCTTTCAGGGTGTGGCAAATATTTTTAAATTTTGTACTCATTTTTATGCTGTTCACATGGACTTGCATGACCCATAGCAGATCACAGTCTTATCACATACCAAATTCCAAGTGCAGTCAGACAGAGAGCACACATCCTGTCTGGGTCTGAGCTGTGCTCTTTTATCTTAGAGGAGGAAGACAGGACTCATTTCACTGAAGAACCTCAAACTTTCTGTTTTACTTATTTTCAGAATTTGTCTTTGAGAGTGGCCTGTGGTGACAGTCCCAAGAACAGTAGAAAAAGTCTGTTAGTGCTTAATATAAAAGTTTTGGGACAGTGTGTGGAAGTTGTAGATGATTTTTGAACTCAAGTGCTTCTGTATGAGGTGTACTTATAGCAGAGGCCGTATTCATGTTCTCAAAGTATAGAAAACTCAGCTGCAAAGGTGCCAACACAGGCAGTGACCTACAGGGAGTGGCTGCCTTTTCAGAGTTGATTATCAGTGTTTTCTCTGTAATTGCTGTTTCTCACTTCTGCTTATCCTTACCAGCTCATTTTTTTTCCTTTCATTATGTTATTTCACAGTCTTCCATGTGAATATTCACATAGGATTTTAAAATATGTGTTGCAAAACTGTTCTGATCAACTGCCAAAATAGATCTTGACAAAAAAAAACCAAAAAACAAATAATCAAATAAACAAAGAACCTCCCAAATAATCTTGTGTAGATATTTCATGCTGCTGAGAATGAAAATCTGCAGAAGTATTGTCGAAAGTCACTGTTTCAGCATTTGGCAATATCTAGACTCATGCATGTGTATGAGAGGAGGTGAAATTATTCCTGAATGAAAATTTAAAAGTGGTTTCTTCTTTTTTTCTCTCTTTTTTTATTTTTTTCAATGTAACACAGAGACTACCTAAATTACATAAAATATTGTGGCTTAGATTTTAGAGAGAGAACAGAAAATTTTAAACTAAGCAGAATTGGATGCCACACTTACATTAATCCTGTTGGCATCTGTGTGAATGAATAAATGTCTAGCTGATACTAATAGTATGTGCATCTTGAATCATAGAGATGCTTAACTTAGCTTTGTTCGGTTTCATAATGAATTCACCAAGGTTATTTGAATGTTTGAATGGTAATTTTACATGTATGGGTGGATCATTAATATTTCAGATACTCATTAAACTTTTGGGTTCCTCTCAGTGTTTCAAATTTTGTTTGTTAAAGCTGTCAAATACTCAGAGTTGAAAATATTTGTTTCATTTAGCTATTTCCTTTTCATCGAAATGACTAGTTAGTTGTTAGGCTAATTGGTTGAAAGAGCAAGTTACATTCTGTAGGGTTCTATCTATCTATTTTTTTGAGTCAACAAGCCCCTTGTAGACTCTGGCACGCCTGCCTGATTTAGGGGAATGGGATTATCCTTAAAGTGTTTCCTGCTTAATTATTCTAGATTTATTTTTTCTTGACTACTTTTCATATTAAAATTTGCTTTAATTATTTACAAAAGAAAATCATTATGATATCAATAGTGTCACATTCTATACTTTTAATTGTAGCCTAGGAAGGAACTGTATCACTTGGTTACACATCTCACATAAAACTTGAAGCACGCACAAAATCTGTGTGAGTAGAAGTGGTCAGCTATGCTGCTGCCATACTGATTTTTTGGCTGAGGTCGGAGCTGTGAGTGGATGAGAAGAATTAAGTAGCCTGTTGTTGAAAGAGGAGGATCGATAGACCCTTTTGCAACCTGGTCCAACAGACAAGGATATGAATAAAGTGGGAGCTTTAGCATTCTGTACCACACTACTGTGAAGCATCTCTTCAAAGTAAGGAGATATCTTTAATTGAGGCTGTCCTCTCTGAGGGGTGTTTAGAAATAAGAGGTGGAAGTTGTAGGTGGGAATACTTTGTTACAGTAAAGGAAGAGCATAGTCAATGCCTGAAGTTAAATGAGGGTTCTCAGATGGTCGTGACTTAAAGCCATTGCTCAACTAAGGATTTACTGGAATTGATTTTTGTGTTCTGTGAATGATTCAGGTGTGTATCGCTCTGCTCTCCTGGACTATTGTTCCAAGAGAATGATGTGTAAACAAAAGCATGTTGCAAAGAATGAAGTGTTAAATTAGGATGTCAGTGCAATTTATATTTCAACTTGAGCAAAAAAATATTGCTTCTAGCTGTATTTCAGCTTGTTCCCAAAAGTGCAGTTGTCTTCTGATAAGTCAGGAAAGTTGCAATGGATTAGTACTTAGAATAAGAAATAACAAAGGAACAAAATATCCAGTCACTAAAGCTGAGTAAAGCAAGATATCTTGCTATGGAAAAGCCATTAGGCAGTAGTTCTTTCAGTGCAGTAAACAAAATGTTCCTGTAATGTAGTCTTTTTAATACTTCTTTATATAGGTATATATTTATATCAATATGTGTATTTCATGTTGCTCTTTTAATGAGGATCTTGTTTCTTTTAATCAAAGAATCCTAAATAAAGTATAAACTTTAAAGACACTGCTGAGTCTTTTTCAAGCCACTAAATAAAGCCTATACTTCTTGAAGTATATCCTGTAATTGTATATCAAGGAAGGTATTTTAACTTTGCATAGAAGGAAAAGGTTGGTTAGAAATTAGGCTAAAATTGCAGAAACAGCAAAGTATCAGCATTTCCACTCCATTCATTGAAACTAAGATGTATCCTTTTCTCTTGGATTTTCTTTTCTCATTCCAAAACATCTCTCTGCTTCCATCGTTATTAGCAGTAGCCTTTGAATTACCTGAAACCTCAAAACAACTTGATGTAGTAGGACATATCAGATTATTTGTTTCTTTTCCTATGTCCTGGACTGCAAAACTGACTGGTAGTGTGGCCTGAGCTTTACACGTGAGCCATGTGCTTTGCCAGTGAAGGGCTGGAGCACCAAACGTAGTGGTCTCCCATTCTGCAGTTGTGTTGAGGCTTTGTTGTAGCTTGGGTACTGTCCTGCCAGCACGTGGCTAAATTGAGTGGGAACTGGCTCATACCTTACTTGTACAGAGAGTCTGAGGTGGATCATGATTGTCCTGACTCCTAATAATCTGTGTCAGAAAACAATATTGCCATCATGGTATTTGAAGGGATCACAATTTGATCCCTTCAGGAGTCAACCTTATTGTCCTTTTGACGATTGATTACAGGAATTAATGCAGAAATGCTACATTCTTTCACCTCTGACTCTTTCCTTATGCCATTTCTTTTATACACACTTAGTCATTTTGTTGTTTTTTCAGTTTTTCAATTATTTGACTTGAAGTCCTTGTTTCACTGGGGACGTTTACACTTAAGCACTTAAAATCTTTTTTCTAGACCAACAGTTCATCCATTACAGTGCATTTTCTTCAGAGATGCCAACAGAAGACAGTATTTACTGAGAATCTTTCCTTCTGGCCACTTGTCTGTTAATCTTCATCTCCCATCACCATCACTGGATGAAGACAAATGTATATTCTCAATATTATATCTATCCTCTGGTCCTCATATATTTTTGTTCCTGTTTCGTGTTAACTTCTCTAATTTCTTGTCAAATTTGATGATATTTTGTCTCTGCAACTGTCTGTGGCAAACAGACACCAAACATTTACCACCAATTGTGTGTAAACAAAGAACCAAAATCCTCCCCTCTCCCCAACAGTGCCAAAACCAAAATCATATCTCAGCTGAATTTCTTCTCATTAAAGTTTTAGTGGGCTTTGTGCTAGTGCTGTTGAATTTGATTTATAACAGTTCTTTACTCACTCTGTCCACTGTCTTCATGATTTGAAACCTTAGTCATCCCTCTTTTGAGCCTCTTCCACTCCTGAATGTTTTTAGTCTTTAACCATAAGAAAGCTGCTGTACTGCCATAACTCCCTCTGCTGTTCAGCTCTGTGTATTTTTCTGACTACACTATGTCCTGGAGGCTTGTCAACTAGTACTGCCTGTGTTACTTAGGATGTGATTGCTTCATAACAATGGCTTTTTACCCTGTTCTTCCAGATCACGCACAACACTTCATTAAATTTTATTTGCAATCAAGCAGATAATTTCAGAAGATAGTCAGACTCACAAGATCTATTTTTCTAAGCTGTAAATTCCATAAAAGTTTTCAGGGGCTCCAATGTAGTGTGTGCATTAAAAAAAAATTAAAAACAGATATTGTTTCAGTTGAATTTAAAAACACTAGTTATTACCTGAAACTTGAGGACATCGACAGATGAGCTCCCACTTCAGATCAGTGAAATAGGGGGTGGTACAGGGAAACAATAAAAGCCATCTCTCTGAGTGTGAATGTGTTTTTGCTGAAGTCTGTTTTTCCAAAGTCAGAGACGGGGTAGAAAAAAAATCATAACTTCTACCCCCCTCACCCCCCCAAAAAAAAAAAAAAAAAGAAAAAAAAAGAAAGCAACAAGATTGACACAGAAGCAGTAAAATTGTTTTCCAACCATAGAAAACCACTAGAAAGTTGGTCACTATGATACAGTGACCATTGCCATATTTGTTCAGGTGGTTTCATAATCTGCATTAGGTAGAACTGAAGACTGTTTGTCCTGTTCATTTCCTTTCTATACTGAAACTAGTTTGAGATCCTTTCTATACAACCACAGAGTTCTGTGGTTATATGGAAAGGATCTCCTTAGGTCTCATTTTTTCTGTGATCTGTTTGGATAAATTGAGCCAAGTAAGAAGAGGCATACCGTATTTAGTAAAGCTGTTCACTTGTCTTTCAGGGTATGGAATAGAGTTTGCAGGGATTACTCAGAATCTTTTAAGAACCTCTTTACATAACTGACTTTTCCATATGCAGTTCGTGTGTTAGAGACTTTTATCCTCTTTCATTGAGTTTCATCTCTATAATTGTTTTGGGTAAAATGGAACAAGTGTATTTGTTTATTCTTAAATATGCAATAAGAGAAACTCTAGTTGCATGAGAAACCCTTCGAAACTTTGATGCCTGTTGCAGGCATAGACTGCAAAGAGTCCCTTTTATTTTCTGTCAAGGATATTTTCATCTGGATCCTACTTCTTGTTGCTGCAGGCTGACTATTTAGAGGAGAAGAGTATTTATTCTATTTAACTCCTGAACTATTGGATCCTCAGTCCCTTGTTATTGCAGCCAGTAATCCACCTTAGGAATGTTAGCAGTAAATTGGAAAAATTGCAGTGCCATGGTAGCAGACCACTCTTTTTTTCTATTCAGATTCTTGAGATTAAATAATGGGTTTAGAAATGTATGTACAGAATAGGGAAGGATTTTGTATTTTTGTATTTTTCCATTTGTTTGGTTGCCTTTTGTTTGTTTGTTTTGAATGCATAAGAAATCTCTATCTCCTCAACTCTATCCAAATGTAAAATCTGCTTCTTCTATACAAATATATTCTTAATCTGGCTGATAATTGAACTTCTAGCCACTGTGAGCTGTTAATTGCATGAACAGGCATAGCCAAGAGTTAAGAGAGAATGTTTTAAAGATCTTATCTATATTACTGAGTTTTTTGCTCAAAAATCCTAATACAGTGAATAAAAATCTCAGAAGTCTTCTCCTTCTGAGGCAGCTGGTTTACTGGTTTACTTAAATGCTTGAAGGATTTCTAAGATCTAAAATCTAAACTCTTGATTAGTGAAAGGATTAAGCTCATGATTTTACACACATTAAAAATACATACTATTATTAAGTGGGATTCACTTGAAATGTAAATTACAAATTCTTGTAATAATGCAGATTTAAGTAACTCGTTAACAACCACTTCAGCATTATTGTTTCATTAAGGCAAATAGGTTAGCAAGAATTTAGAATTAGTAGTAATTGAAGAGAAAATAGTGAGTTTTAATGAACCTATTGGAACAAATGCATCATGTTCCAGTTAAATACTACTTTGGGTCATTGTCTTAAATTTTTTCGCAATAATAATTTGCACATTTTATGGCGCCATCTCCTTTATGAATGACGAACCTGTCCCAGAGGAGTCAGACTATGAGTTTGTGTGAAGATTCATAACCTTGCATGGATCATATTCTCGGCAGAGGAGAAATACTTTGGAATAAAAATGGCTAAAAATGTAAAAAGTTTGATACCATAAATGAAAGGAAAACTGTGAAAAACTGTTACCGTCAATTAAACGCTGGGCTGGTGGTGTAATTTTTATGTGATGACTGATGGTGTCTGGCAGTTATGCCCCGTGCATCCTCAGCTCATGATTTTCCATCTGGAGTTTTGAAGCCAAGGGCTGCTCTGCAGCGCTTCACGCTGATAGCAGTGCTGTGGTTTGTGTGTGTGCCTTCATGGCAGGTCTGTATGCTTTCAGGAGGCTCAGCACCTGAAATAGAAACAAGTTTCCTATGTTCTGGCAGAAAAGTAGATGTGGATTAATTTTTCTTTTTTTTTCCTGGCTACAGCTGTGTCTCAGTACCCTCTATACTGGAAGTAAAAGATATTACTGAGAAGTTGTAAGGTTGTAACTTAAATATTGTATTTTAAAAGTAATGCCTTCTTTGTGATTAATTTTCTTTTATAGTGATAGGTGCTTAGTAATTCTGGCAGCTTTTCAGTATGAATAAAAATGAATTAGAACTTGTAACAATATATAGTTCTTTTAATTGTGAGGATTTAGAAAGCTTTTAGGCTTGAGTCATTAAAACTTAGTGGTAGTGCTTAGCTTTCTTATATTGATCTGCTGATTCATTATGAACAGCACTTTTAAAATTTCATTTCTACATATTTTTCTAATTAAATACACAGAGAAAGTAGGTGATGTATATTCATCACAGGAATCTGAGAGTTCTATTTCAATATTTGAATGTTAATTCTGAGAGGAAATTTAACTCCAAACTACCGATTGATTTCAAGGTTAAGACAAAAAGTACAGCTGACAAGAGGTACTGATTGGGCTATTTGTCAAGAAGATCTGGAGCTAATTTACCCCCCAAAACAGAAAATATTGGTTTGTTTTGTTTTGTTTGTGATTGTAAAGCCTTGTGATGCTCTTCTGAGCTGTTGGAAGAAAAAGAAAGCTGAAGGACCTACCCAGGGCATTACATAGGTGGCTGTAGAGGACATTGCCAGCATGCTGGATATTTTAGGGAATCTTGAGGGAGTAGCACAAACTGGAGTCTGTCAAAGCTGCGCACTTGTTTGGAAATATAACAATGTTATTTGCAAATCATAACAAAGCTTGTAATTATTATTATTTTTTTGAGAGAGAAGAGAGAAAAACACAAACTAAGACAAGGCTAAGAATAGCTGCATGTTATGTGATAAAGTCCCTTATGTGCACCTCTAGCCTTGGAGGAATGAACGTTCTCATAATATAGTTGCTAGGTGTACTTAAATTGGTATTTGGTCCCAGGTTGGATCAGTTGTGCTTTTTCAGTCTCCTGGAATTCTAGGTGGGAAAATGTATAATTTATGCCTTTGTTTTGACATGGTTTCTCATAGCTGAGTTTCTGGAGTCTTATCAAAGCTGTTTGCCAGTTAGTACTGCTAACTTGCATTTAAAGATCAAGTGAAGTTTTTTCCTTAGGCAGATTTCTGAGCAATTTTTTTCCCTTTTGGCCAACAGATACTCTGCCATTGCTCTCTTCTGTGAGGGCCTTGCCCTGCATTCAGAAACTGCTTCTGGTCCCTGTGCTTCTCCTGTGGTTTGAGTTGATAAATGTAAATGTTTGATTCAGCACAAGAGGCTTAAGGAGGCATTTAGAAACCATAACGGAGTCCTTTTCAGCCTTACACAGTAGCTTCTTTTAGAGTGTGATCTGCATGTTCTGCTTTTCTTTTGTGACTGCTCCCTGATCCACAAAGCAACCAGTGCCTGTGAAAGTGTGCACCAGGGCCACACCACAGGCTTCTCACCAAGAGAAGTGCACAAGTGAGGACGGCGTACTGGAAGCACTGAAAGCATGGCAAACTTTCCAGTGGCAAGGCCCATCTGTAAAGCTCTATACTCCTGAAAGAGACATTTTAGAATAAACAGATTTTTAAGGTAGATGACATAGATACCAAATAGGTGAGTCCGTAGAATTCAAAAGCTGTCCTATGGATACGTTTGGCTTGTAATAATAAGGAAGTAAAATAAATAAAGAAATAAATAGATTGTAGAACAAACTTTTTTTTTAATTGTATTTGACTGACTGACTGACTTCAAAGTGGAAAGGGAAAGCTTATGATCAGGTGGTCATAGCCACTTCAGCAAAGCTGTAGTTGCATCTCGAATTTCTGATTACCAGATTGCAGCCTCAATGTTACACATATTTAAAACTAAACTACTTCTTTGGCAGTATCGAGGTGATCAGTGCAGGACATTTACAAATGTAAATTATCTGAAAAGGTGCTTATAAAGATGTGCATACCTAATTTATGTCCAATCTCCTGTGTCAAAGAAGAGCTGTGCTGAGAAACTGCACTGAAAGATAAACTGTTTTTTGAAATAATAAATATCCAAGTATCCAGAAATAATAAATATCCAACAAATGTCCTTATCACTTAAGAAAGAAAGTCCTACACTCTTCTGCAGCTTTTCTTCTGTGAGGGAGAAGTGCCCAGTTGTGTACTTCCCTTTCTTGCACAAAAGAAGGCAATAAATGGTTTTTAAAATTGAATCTCTGATTTTCAGCAGTTAGGTTTATTTTGTCATTCCATGAAGGTGAATTAATTCTGCAGCATTGGTTCACTTTGCATGGAGGTATTACGGGAACAAACCACAGCTTTTTTAACACCAGTGATGTGCAAATGATCTGCAGTATTCCCTGTCATACTGTATTTGTGATGCTCTGAGATGCTCATAGCTTGAATGTGGTGGACAGACATGAGCACAGAGGAGGTGATGTATATGGGCAGAGAGAGACGTGCAGAGGAGTCTGAAGCTACAAGGCAGTCATGCTTGGTTGAAGTCATTAATTTCCAATAGGTCAGCCTTATTTGGGGTGGTTTCCTTATGATTTTGTGCTCTTCTGTATCAGCATGCAGCCTTCTGACATTTCTGACTGCTAAGAGATTCTTAGCATGGTGAGCATAATTTAGCTCCAGTTACTCAAACCTTTTTACTCAAACCCTTTTTTCATCCAAGACTTTAATTTATGCTTCTCATGGTGATGGTGCAGCAGCCCTGACAGAAGGAAAAAGATATTCTTTTCAACACTGAATTTAAAATTGTGGAGTAAATTTACATGGAGGAATGGCAGTAAACACAACACAATATTTAAAAACAAGATAAAAATCACAGCATGTGAAAGCAAAGATATTTTTTGAACAGACTTCTTTAGCTGGAGAGAAAATGAAAGAGCAAATGCAGGGGAGAAGTGAATCATACTGCTTTATTCTGTCCTGGAAAATAATGATGCGGGTATATGATGGTGTGGGCTAAGAATCTATGCAGAGCAACTGAACACGCTTACCAGATTTTATTATACTTGTAAGTAAATGTGGGAAGATTCCTAAGAAAGCAATTACTTCTTTCCTGAGTTGCAAGCACTGAAGTCAGAACACTCCAGTACTATGTTCAGTCTAAATAAATAGATGAGATTCCTTCACTGCTTTAAAAATCTACATTTGTTGTGCATATTACAGTAAGGCTCTCTGGGGTAAATGATCGATGTATGGGTGCCTTGCAGCACTGCAGTTGCATATTTTACATTCAGGTTGTTATTTACTTCTTTGGGAAATATTACTGTAGATATGTCAGAATATTATTGATAGGATCCAGTAACCAGAAACAAAAATCTGCTTTTGGTATTAAGACATTAAAATGTGTTTACTTTCTGCATTTTATTTCTTGTTATTTCTGTTTTTCTTCATGCTTTTACTAGGTAACTTGTCATGTCATACAGCTTGCTTCTGAGTATTCAAGACTAAAAATAGCAATTAGCTTTTATATATTCCATGCTTCTTAGCAAAAAACAGTTTGATTTCATGTTCTCAGATTCTTAGGAAAATGATGATCTTTTTTTAAAAAAGAGATTTTGGTTTTACTACATGGAAAATTTGGCAGTTCTTTTGTCCAAATAGTTTTTAAAACAAAATAGAACAGCAACCAATTACCCAACTGAAAAAGTCTAACCTTGTCATACTGGAGAAAAAAGGTAGAGAAAGTAAATGAAGCGAATGAGCATAAGTAATAGAAATACTGTGATCTGTGTGTGCTTTCTGGGAGAAAGTACTTCTGTAGCAGACTTAACTGGATATTACCATGCTTCATGGAAGAAACCCTGCTAAGTACTTCTGTTTTCCAGTAATTAACCCCAGATTAGTGTCAGCTATATTAAAGGATTTCTTTCTCATAAATGGAAAACCACATTGTAATCTTCCAAAAAGTGGTCAATGATGATATTTGCAGCAAGCCTCTGTATTAACAAGATTAAGTTAAAATAATAAAATAACAAACTCAGTTGGTTAGTTAGAAGGGCATGACCTGTAACTGGGTGATTTAATGCAATTTGCATTGACATTTTTCAGTCAGGTTTACCCTGGGTTTTTTGTTTGTTTGTTTTTGATTAATATATGTATACTGAATCAAAATCACAGAAATATTTGTGTTGGAAGGGACCTTAAAGTCCATCCAGTTGCAACCCTGTGTTGTGGGCAGGGTTGCCAACCACAAGATCAGGCTGCCCAGGGGCCCTCCAACCTGGCCTTAAATACTTCCAAGTATGGGGCACCCTTAACTACTCAGGGAAGCCTGTTCCAGTGTCTCACTGTTCCAGCAATATTTTAGTTCTGGCTTCTTTTTGGTAGGGTTGACTGAAAGCAGACTTTTTTTTTCATGCACCTTTAGCTTCTCTTTTTGCTTATATGCTTAGTTTACTTTGCAGCTCCAGGTGGGCTTTCTGTTGCTTTTATGAGACGCTTTATGATCTGTTTGAAAATTCAGAGACTTAGCAAGGCTGTTGTGTTTCACAAGATTAGTTTGTAGAGGGAGGAGTGGATCTACTTGAGCAGTGCAGTTGTGTGTTGTTACCTGTTTGGACCTTCCCTGTTTGAGAAGGGATGAAAGCTTCCTCTTTAATCTGTTTGTTATTATTGTAGATGTGAGTCACAATGAGGGAAATCCCGCTGCTAAAGGGATTTACAACAAACAAGCAAACAGCTATTGAAAACAGTATTGTGATACCCACTGCATTGCTGTTGTGCAGCAGAATTTGAGGCTTTACAGTTGGGCCTTACTTTTTCGTAATACAATTGGCTTGTATGGATATGTGTCACGTTCTCCCCCATTTGTGTGTGTGTGTTCATTTACCTTCTGATGTCAATTAGAACAAGCTTAAGAAGTGTGCATCCAGAGGGAAACAGTCTTGTTGCCCTTAGAGTAATCCTTCTTCATATCTCTTGCAGATATGCCCAAACTATTTAAAGTAGTAATTTTATGAAGAGGAATACTTCCCATCTCAGACACCGCTTACTTTTTGCAGCAGTGGTTTGTCACAACCACTCTTTCATGCTGAGCAGATGTTGGAAGTATTAGCAGATGGCTGAAATGCAAACAAGTGATTCATGGACACCAAATATTTGAGAGGGAGCCAAAATCAGAGCTCCGGTATAATCTGTCAGGCCACAGTATCCAACTACGCAGTGTAAACTCTACGAAGGCTCACTGATCAGATAGGTTTGAAAGAAGAAAGCTGTGGCAAAGAAGTGGAGAATAAAAAGAAATTCTGGGGTGAAGTAGATCTTGGTGATGTAAAATAACTGAGAGAAGTGCTTGGAGTATTAGGGTGCATTTAATAAAAAACAAAAAATCATGAAAAGTTGGAAGGGGAGCTGTAAGCTCCAGACAGGACCACCCAAAAATCATATCATATATCTGAAAGCATTGTCCAGATGTTTCTTCAACTCTGGTAAGCTCGGTACCATGATCATTGCACTGGTGAGCTTGCTCCAGTGCCTGATCACCATCTGGTGAAGAACCTTTTTTTGAAATCTAACCTAATAGACCATGTTGCAAGCACAATTAGGAATTGTAGTTTTTTAGGGGAAAAAAAATTCTGAGTTATGGAGTCACTTAACCCTTCTTAGAGCATCATTTGGTTGACATAACTTCTGCAATAGGTACGGCCAAATAGGACTTAGTTCTAAGCCAGCGTAGTTTCTCTGCTGCTACCCATCCCTGACTCTGGTTGTCTGCTGCAAAGGGAAATTCCAGCAGCTGAAGTCAGTCTGTTTTTCCTTTTAATAATTATTCAGTTGTATGTCTAAGCTGGCCATGTCCAACCCACAGGCCACATATGCACGTATGCAAACATAAGCCTGGCTTATGCCCCTACTGTGGCTCTGCCCCACTGAGCGACACAGTCCTGGGAGAGCACCCATGGCTCAGCAGCAGCCAAATGTAAGTGCACTATTAATGCACAGGGGGTAGGGAGTGTGCAGTGCAGCACCAGCTCAACTTACAGCAAATAATTGTATGGATTTTGATTCATTGGCCAAAACCGTCCTGTAAATAAAAAAATACATAGCTGTGCTTTTTGTTTTGGTAAAGGAAACTGAGAACATGTTTCAAATTGTTCATTGCTAGCAAAAGTACATAGCTAATAGCGGTGACTGTGTTAAAAAACAGTGCTTTGCAGCTAAGAATTTGCTGTCAAATAATGTTATTGTTCTCTTTGTATCAGTTGTAGTTTTCATAGAAATAAATAGGATGCATTACCTTTTAAGTGACCTTTGTGTATGTGGCCCAAGACTCTTCACTCATTGCAACCCAGGCGAACCAAAAGGCTGTAGCTTCATAGTCTAAACGTTTCTGAAGAGAAAGCAGAGTGTCTGCTTTTAAGAAGGAGGAGTGATTAGCTTTGACAGGATTTCTCCTTCTGAAAGGATTTCTGTCATGCATGTGTATGTACATGCATACACAACTAAAACCAGAAGAGAAACACTGGTATTGTCAAACTGTAGCTGGTCTCTTGGATTTGCTTGCTGCTTCCCAAGTTTTAGCAGAGTTCTCATGCTAATGCTTCCTTCTGCAGAGGGAAATATTCATCCCCTTATGCATCTGTCAGACAGGAGATACTCATCTGAGGCTTTTTGCTGTGATCTCACTGTTCTGATTATTTATAATTCATAAACGATGTCATGAAATACAACCAATTCCTTCTGATGATAGCAATTCATCAGAAAGGGCCCTGATGTGTGCTTGCACTGAGGAGGCTAATGTTACAGGAAACCTTTCACGTACTTGAGACATTGGCTTGTTCTCAACAAAAGTGCTTCCTATCTTCATACATTGATTATTCATAGGGCTGCATGCAGTAATATTGCTTATGAGGGTCTGGAGTGTGCGCTGCATTTAATAACTCTTTCTCAGGACCTGCAGTGGTATAGGATGCACTGCTTAACAGTGAAGTAGCTTACAAGACCAAACACAATAGGTCTCATTGATGTTGAAGAAGTGCAGAGTAAACTTTAATCTCTCAGTAGGAACAAAAGGTGACTTGAGATTAAGACTCTTCTCTGAAGAACAAGAGTTCAGCATCCAACTTGTATAGTATGATTATCCCAGTCTGAAACCAGCATCTGATGGTCCATTAGCTCTGCCAGAGTGTCAGTGCTCAGAAGAAATACAGACTACACAACACAGGCTTGTCTGTTGCTGGCAAACAAAGAATTGGGAAGAATTTCTCTCTTGCATGTGAAGAAGTAGATGATTGCTGCTGCTGTACAGTGCAGGGAAATTGTGCAAGATGTTGTGGATGTAAGAGGTTTCTAGTACTAATAGAATATAAAAATGCTTTTATTCATACTTTGTTCCTCCTCTGTCATTCTCTTTGAGTATTTTGTGATATAAATTATCAGCAGAAGTTATACAAGTTGCTACCCATAAAGAGGAGATATAAATTTGATCGTCTGTCAATGTTTCCACTCTAGCCTCATTTGGGGTCTATATAATTAGGTAGTAAAACTTGTCCAAAGCTATGCTGTTAAGTTATGCATTGCAGATTTTCCCGTTTTGAAACTATTTGTAATTAACATTGACACCAATCTCCTTTGCTTCTTCAAGTAAGGTAAAACTTTAATGTAGATGGAGGAAGAAATTTAACTTCTGTTTTTTAGATAGGTATGTAAAACAGCTCCATTTGAAGTGGAACTTACTTTGATTATATATTGCTCCATCTTAAAGGTTGATTTTAGAGAGTATAATTTCTTAGAGTACCTTAGAAGTAGGTTAACTGCTGTGTATTGTTTGGCATTGTACAATGACGTTTGGCTGTGGAGGTTTGTTTGTCTTTTTTCTTGGCAGAGCGTGTGAAATGCTGTTGCATTTTTTGATTGATTTCTTAGTGTCAGTCTTTGTACAACAGCTTTGTATATGTTAAGATAAACGTTCTGCTTTATCCAAAAATTTCTTATAGCCTGTAGTGCAGAAGCCACTCACAGAGCCTGTGGGGAATAGGTGAAAAAAGAAGAAAGGGGAGAGATTAAGAAAAAGAAAAAAGGAACAAATAGAGAACGGTTATTTTTCTTCCTATCTCTCTCCCACCGGTCCCTCCTCCCCTTATTTCTGAACAAATGGCAGAAAGCCATCATTATTTCTTTTGACATCTATGTCTAAAATATGATGGTCGGTGAAACCTTTTTCTTTAAAGCAAGATTTAAATTAAAAATAAGTAATTAGTGATAACAACTGCTATTCAGTTAGTGGGGCAAGTTTGCTACTCTTGTATCCTAGAGAAATGATTGGCCTTTTTTATGATCCCCTGGATTACTTGTGGTGATAATGGATGTCAGTAAATTTTCCAAAAAGAAAAAGGCTGGATAAATTAGAATTTGGTTTTACAGTTTCTTGTGTATTTTGTTTCCACTTGGTCAGGCATTTTTGTGCGTGTGTGGTTTTCTTTTTCTTTTTCTTCTTTTTTTTTTTTTTAAGGACGGTGAGGCCCATTAAGCATCTACTTGTGTTTAAAACCGGCTCATTATTATGAGGCTCTGTTGGGCTTTCTAAAACCTTTGTATCTCACGTCAGATTTTAGATTACTTTTGCCATCCAGTGACTTGTAAAGGAGAGGCACTTATTGAAGACGACACCCCTGTCCTGCTCAAGTGATCAAGTCTGTGTAGCTGGCAGAAATTGATTTAACTTTAGATATGGTCCTGAAAAATGCCTAAATGTAAAAATAAATTATAATGTAATTGTAAAGTGATTGCTACATTACAACCCGTCATCCTTCTAGTGTGCTAACATTAGTCAATGACAAAGCAATATCGGAATGTCTAAAAAGTGTGCTTGGAAATGCATTGCTGTTTTTACTGCTTGTTTTTAAGTTTGTCAGGCTCTTTTAGAAATATATATCACTAGCATCTGTAAGACCACTCGTGAAGTAAAGAATAAGATGAGAAGTTTCCAGTGCCCATCAGGCACTGAATGTAGTTGGATAGTGGTTACGGTAGGACTCTCATATTCATATTTCATAATCGAACGATACTAAGGCACAGTGAATTATGTAACAGCTGCATATAAATATATATATATATATATGCTTGCATCATACAAAAAAAAAAAAAAAGAAACACAACAGAGAAAATATCTGTGGGCTGCAATTGAATTCCCCTTATTTGGATCTGATCTAAAATGGAGTATTTGGTCACCTCTTAAAAACAAGCGTATGTTAACATTGTAAGTGATACTTAACAATTTTAGTATGAACTGTGTACTCTCCAGGAAAAATTCAAACCAGAAGTTTTGTGCTCTTCTGCCCTACAAACCTAGTCCAGACTTTTCTTTAGATTTTAAATCAAAACCAAAACAAAACAAAAAAAACACCAAACCTCTAGTATTTCATGGTTGTTGAAACAGGATGGCTGCCATGTTTCCATAGTAAAGGTTGCTGGGATTACTTTTCTTTCATGAAAAGCACATTTTAGTCCTGTGCTGTAAAACTGAATATGTGCTTAGAAGCAACTCGGCACATGAGAATTGATTTTACTGTTTGCACTGTGATTATTTCTGTTGCGTAAAAATACACACTATTTCATGTCACCCAAAAAGTAGGAAGCTTCAAGAGCTTCTTTTTCTCTTGTTCTATCAGATTCTGCACTCTGACTTAGGCATTTTGCAGTCTGTGGGTTGCAGTCTGTATGGATTCCTATATTAAATCCTGATTAGATATACTAGGTGGATATTTTTGTAAAAAACCATTATTTCATAAAAAACCATTTCATACCATTATGAAAGAAAACCAGATTACAGGATTTATAAAGGCTCAGTATCATCATTGATAAGAGTAAGCTTAATCATAGAAGGAGACCTCTCAGTATAGAGAAGTGTGAAGTATGAGTTGAATATTAAAAAATGGCTTTCGTGAAATAGATGAAGAAGAAAAAACAGCAAAATGTGTACAAACTGTTTAGCAAATCATTCAAAATAAGTTTCCTTTTTTTTTATTTTTTTGTAAATCTGGAGAGGCTATAATTCTGAGAATTTGAAAAGATTGTTTAGTTAGGAATTTGTGTGTATGCAGAGATCTTAGTCTTTTCAGATTCCTTTTGTGTGAAGATCAATAATCATGGAACATAAATCATAGCATTCTCTAAAATCTGTCTTCAAGACAATGTCTTTGGCAACAGCTCAGGGTTTTAGAGTGCATTTTCCAATGTATTTGTAAATTATATGGTTGCAATAATCCCACACTTTCCAGTGTCAAACTGTTCAGGCTAGCCAAGGCTTGGTTATCAGTGACCTAGAAACACAAATAATAAAGTTTTCCCTTAATGGGCTAGGAAATAAAAACTCCAGTTACATAACATTATTGGTGCTGGAAGACATTAATGAACATCATTATGCCTTATTCTTTGTAACCTTTGCTCAATTAAGCAGTGTCTCCCTTCATCCCTAGTTGGATTTAGCTCTTGAAGCATCTCTAGGGAATGCAAGACTTGAAGCAGTTCTTCTTTGTCAAAAGACCAGAGAGGTTCTCGATAATGACTGACAAATCATTAACTGTATGAAAATCAGTTTTTATTTCTTTTTTTTTTCTTAAGAATAAGTGTAGCCCTGTACTCCTTAAGTCAATAAATGCTTTTAAATGTCCTTTTTGATGCAATCTGTATTAAAATAAAGCTTACCTCTGCTATTATGATAGTATCAGATTCTGTTCTATGCTCAAAGGAGTCTGTTCAATGTCTCTGTAAGGTTATTTTAAGTGAAAACTTTCCAAAAGGGCTTCAAAATGTAACTTTATTCTTTTAAAATGCTGTTAAAAGAAAATGAAGAAAATAGCCTTATGGATGTTGAACTACTTTTAACAACATCAGAAGGAAGTCAGTTACCCTTTCTTAACTGAGACATTAGCACATAAATACATAGATACAGTTTGAGATTGTCAATTTATTAGTTTTTTAGAAGTAATATTTCTGAAAGTTGGAAGAGTAGGTGATAAAGCACAGTTTCTATCCTCTGTCTTTTTGAATCTAAGCTGTTCTACTCTAGAACACTTTTTGAAGAGGCAGTTTTATATGCATATTTTAAGTAATGCCTATCTATGAGTGTATACACAGAGCAGGATGTTTTTTTTCAATGAATAGCAATGAACACATCGTCTCATTCGCAGACTGTTGTGGAAAGGGAAAGAGATAACAGTCTCAGCAAAGAAGTGCCCCTCTTTTTGGCCTGGAGCATAATTTTTAAGAAATCCAGGGGGAAGTCTAAAGTAAGCTAACATTTCTTAGCCTTCTGGTAGAAGATAACCTATGTTCATAGTCTAATTTTCTGTTTTGCCCAAATCTGTGCCTTTACACTCCTGCTGATTTTGTTTTTCTGTTTATGCATGCACCCTACCAGTTGCTGCTCTGTTTTACTGCTCTCTATCGCCACCACAGCAATAGTGGCAGTAAGTCACTAGTGAATAGGAAACACAAACGATTCAGGAAAATACAGTCTTCATTACTCACTTGTCTTTGGCCATTTCTAAGAAGCCTTTTGCAAGTGCTGTGGGATATACTTCCAGACTTGAAAGTTGAATTTTAGATTCTTCCATTTGAAAAAGTCAATCTGAAATAATTAAGATGTGTTTGTTACAAATCATCTTGAGTGAGATCACACAGCATGTATGGGACTTCTGGGGGAATCAGGCCAGCCAGTGTGAGTTCATGAAAGGCAGGTCCAGCTTTACCACCTGGATCTCCTTCTATGATCGAGTGACCCACCTGGTGGAGAGGGAAAGGGCTGTTGATGTAGTTTACCTAGACATCAGCAGAGACTTTGATGCTGTTTCCCACAGTATTCTCATGGAAGAAGCTGGAAGCCCATGGCTTGGGCACATACACTCTTAGCTGGGTAAAGAACTGGCTGGATGGCAGGACCCAGAGAGCGGTGGTGAATGGAGTTAGATCCAGCTGGCAACCGGCCATGAGTAGTCAGTACTGGGGCCTGTCCTCTTCAATATCTTTATTGATGACTTGGATGAGGGCATTGAGTGCACACTTAGTAAGTTTGGAGATGACACTGCGCTGGGAGGAAGAGTTGATCTAGCAAGGAGTAGGAAGGCCCTACAGAGGGCTGTGGGCAGGCTATTTTTACACTATGATCCTTTCCTTATTCTGATGTTGGTCACTGTTGTCACTGATTATCCAAACATGTTGAGCTAGTTCTCATCTATAGAGCCCTGTGTGCTGCATAAGTCTCTTGTGCATCTCCAGGTATTAATTGTCACATATTATGCATCATTTTTCTCTTTCCCAGTTTCTTACCGCATAGATAGGGTATGAAATAACAACAGGTAGAGGCATGGTAATATGCACCAGCTCAAATACTGTTCTTTATTTGAATGCATTTTTTATCAGCTGGAGCAGGTGCATTATAAAATATACTTTCTCATAGCGATGTGTCCAGAGACCAAATAAGTACCGCTGAAAATTTGTGCATATGTGTTATATTAAATACTGTCAGTCATGGAGGAGCAGCTTTTAAGCTTGCTACGTTTATTTTGTTTTACTTGTTGATTCTTTAACAGTGCAGACAGCTGGCAAGGACTCTATCACAACCTCGATTTCTGTGTGATCTGTGTAAACAATCTTGTCTCCAAGTTTCCTCAATTATCCTTCTTATTCCCTCCATCCTGCCATATGCCATGAATGATTTTTCTGTTTCATTTTTGGGTATAAAAAGTAACAGAAGCTTTGCATGCACCTGGTGCAGAGTAAGGATGACTAAGTAATTAAATACCACAGGAGCTGCTGATTGGCACATGAAGCTACAGTGTGATGAACAGATACAAGCCACAATAACATGCATCTTTACTTCCTTGAAGAAGTGCATAATGAGACCTGATTTAAATATGTTCTGTTTTTAAGAAATATCCCATGTGTTTTCTTTGAAATTAGCTTTGCCTTCATCTGTTGGAACTGTTAAGCTGGTCTGCTCCTAGAATTATTCTGTACAAGTCTGTACCATTCAAAACAGACAAACAAACAAAAAAAAGGCTGTAAATCAACCACATGTAATTATCGAAGCTGAATTAATATGCTTGAAATATGACTTTAAGTACAATTGAAGGAAATATGTACTTACAAGGTACACTGATTTGTGTAAAAATTCATGAATAGCAAAATTTTGCTAGCACTGTTATTTCTTAAATGTGGAAATGGCTTCTGCTACAAAGGATTCCTGACAGAATTCTAAGTAGGCCTTGATTTAGACAAGTTCTTCTCTGTAAATGGAAGCAATTAAGTCAGGTAAGTTGCAAATGTTACCTTGCAGGAGAAGTTTGTTTTTAAGTTAGAAATAATAAGCATCTGTATAATTGAGTGGACATTACCATGATATTACAGAGTAAATGACATGTAGTTTCTAAACTTATACTGTGAAGAGCTTATATTTCACAGTTAGTGAAAAAGGAACAAATCAAAATGAGAGTAAGTCAATGACTAAGAATTGTTACAAATCAGATGTATAATACTACTTTGATCCCTTCCATAAAGAAATCAGTGATAGATGGCAGAATCAGGTGTAGTGATTTCTTGGGTTATTCTGTCAGTCCGTAAATCTGCAGGATCATAGAATGAGAATTTGTGTAGTGTATAAGGATTTTCAAGTTACAAAAGCAGTTAGAAAACTGGGACAAAATTGTGTTTGCTGTACAGGAACAGAGCTTCACAGCACTCAGGCAGACCTTGTCGGAGTATTGGCCCCAGTAGTGAAGCTTTATAGGTTTGAAACAACAGGACCCACAAGTTCTTTCAGGCGAACAGACACTTCAGGATGTCTGTAGTCCAACTTTCTCCTCAAAGCTATGGTCAACAAGCTGCTTAGATGAGGATGCTGTACTCAATCAGATCAAATCAGCAAGGAAAACAGCTGTAGAAACCAGCTTTCGGATCCCTTCCAAAGCCTTCTCTTGTGTAGGCTTAACAAGCCCAGCTCTCACAGCCCGCCCTTGCAAGAACAAATGCTTGGTAAATGTGACTGGAAGGTCTAGGAGGCAATAATTTGTTTGCATAGACTTAGTGATGGAATTTTAAATAAAAGTTTAAAATTTCACTCTTTTTGTTCTGAACTGAGAGGTCTGTTGTAACTGTATTATCAGCATTTTCACTTTTTAAAAAAAAGTTATTGTTGCTTAGCATTTAGTTGAATTAGAATCACAGAGAAAATACTCCATTATGAAAAAATGTTTTACTTTCCTCTGTAAATGTTTTTGTTTGACAGTGTCATTAGTGAAACTATACATATATGAGGCAGTGCTGGTGATGTGAGAAAATGAAAGAATAATGGCAGGAATGCAGCAGTGTTTCTTTATTTCACTTGAGCTAAATGTGAGCAAATAAGAAATCAGAAACTAACCTAGGGAGGAATTCTGAGAAGCATTATTTGTCTTCAATAATCTAGCACTTTTGAGACAACTTTTTCAAGACACGGTATTGCTTGGAATGGATGAAATCTTAAAACGTCTAACCCTCAGTTTTAGGATTGGCTTTTCATTAAGGCATGCTAAAGTTTAGAATCCTATATTCCAGGAGCAGATGGATGATATCCATTGTTGCTGATATTGTTGGATACATGCAGAGCTTTTCATCTTGTAGACATTTGCTCTCTAGTGAAAAAGTTTAATGTGATGTTCTGTTGTTCCCCTGAAGTTTTCAACAGTGATTCTGAGAATCTTTGACTCAAAGGAGTCCTTTTCTTTTGGAACAACAACCAACAAATTATGCGAGAAAAGCTTGTGCAAGAAATCTGGAGAAAAAATAGTGTTAGTTCAGGTTTTCAAGACAGGAGAGCCTAAATTACTTCAGCCATCCAGAAGTCTCTTCATCTTGTACCCTGGACAGGAGAGTAACCTTAACACTTCCACCACATGGAGGACTTTGGAGAAAAGAAGCCTTTTCTTCTGTCTGCCCTTATTTTCCACTAGAAACTATTTTCTCTTGTCTGAAGTATTTGTCTATTCCAATGCTAAAATAAGCATTGATTTACTAATTATGTATTAAAAAAATGTTGATATTAAGCATAACATCAAAGTAATATTTAGATAATATTTCTTTCTTGATGGGAGAATGTAGTGTACATATAAATTGTAGAAAGCAATTTCTTTCTGGTTTAGATTGATTAATAGTTAAAAAACAAGAAAAAAAGGAGTGGAGGAAAATAGAAAATAATAACTGCTTACTGTTTTGTACAAGGATGGTTACACTTAACCCTGTAAAAAATAGAGAACAAAGCATCATGAAATTCATTTCCATTATAATGGAAGCATTGTAAAAAAAAAATGTTTTCTTCTTGCTGTATATAAGATTTAATTGTTTCTACGCATTAAGATTGAAGCGTTTCTGACTAACTTGAGAAGAATGTTTTCAGACTATATTGAATATATTCTCATCATAAAGCTGGTTACGTATTGTCCAAGTTTAAAGAATATTCCTGTCCATTGGGAGACAGAAATTAGAGTGTTTTCCAAGGAAGTCATTTTGCAGTTCTTTTTAGAAGTTGTGAAATTATCATCTGAACTTTCAGTAAATACAGTTTTTTTTCTATTAAAAAAAAAGAAAAAATATTTTGTAGCAATCTAGTATATATTAGCAGTCTTATGAATATCAGTAAAACCAAAAATTATTTTTGTTTAAAGTTCAGTGTAATAGTTTCAGTTCCTGTTAGATGAACATTTTAAAAACCTACCATTATCATCTTTCTTGTATTCACTCATTCAAGTTAATTCTGTAATAATAACCTTTGTAACCATAATTCATTTCTTGTCATTTCAATTTCATAAAATTTACATTTTATCTTGCAGTCTGAATCACTACACAAGTCCACTCAGATGTGAAAATAGGGAAAATGATATCGTATCTGTTGTTTATAAAATCAAGATAAAAATGATATTCTTCTTTCTCTTTGCAAAAGGCACTGCTACGTGAACTGAAGGATAAAGAGCAAACCATACTCAGTGCTGTGGACCAGGCAAGAGTTTTCCTTGCTGACCAACCAATTGAGGGACCTGAGGAACCAAGAAGGAGCTTACATTCAAAAACAGGTCAGAAAATATTATCTTCTTGTTGAGAATAGTCAGAAGGAAAGAAAAAGAACCTACTTGTTCCTAATATATATTTTATATTACAATTATTTGATTAAGCTTCAGAATTTTCCAGTCTACTTTCTAATTACTTTTTTTTCAATTATTTAGCCTTAAATTATTATTAAACTGCTTTTGTTGGATGTATTCAAGTTTTTAATGAAAGAGGAAAGATTTTTGCATTTCCTTCTCCAGTTTTTGATTTAAAACACATCATTGGTTCTGTTCATTTTCTTTCTCTTACTAGGTTAACGTATACATCTTGAATATAGTCAGAGGAGCAAATAAAAGATGCATGTTTTTACATCATTATTACTCAATTTCACCCCACAAATAGAAATGAATGTATTCTCTGATGTATCTCATTAGAAGTAAATGTCAGCTTTAGGAAGGCAATCATTACAGAGTCATAAAGATTCAAATCTTCTGATGAATCATTGCTAAGGAATGAAACAACGCACTCATGGAAGTGACATTTACTTAATATTTGTCAAGATATTTGTCTGTATCAGAGACCATCAAGAAGGTGATAATTTTTCCCCATTAGACCAATAATTCCCAAATTATTAAAAATGTACCAAATATTATCTCTGTAATTACAGAGAAAATATGTTGTAATCAAAGTGTATTTAAGTCAGAAATGTTTTTCAGACATCAGACACTTTATAATACAATCATATTTCTTTTAGTTACCTAAGAGTCATCTTGGAAAAAGGTAGTAGTCATTTACAAAAATATTAGTTGCAGTAAGGTGTGAATAATTTACTGTTCTGTGTAATTTACAAAAGTATAGTTACTTCTATGGCTATGGCTTTGTAGCTTCTGTCAGGAGTTGAGTTTTCTTCCTACGCATCATTAAATCTCCATAGCAAACTTTTCAGGTTTGTTCATTGGAAACAACTAATCTTTCCTATGTTGATAGTGTAACTTCTGTGCAAAATTTCATGTGTTTTCCTATTCCCTAATTCAGCCTTGTGCTTCAGTTTGAATATTGGCAATTAAAGCCTTTTTTCTCTCTGATGTAAGTTAGCTGCTGTGCTGTGTCTTACTCCTTGGTTTTTGAAATCCTGACTCTTGAAAGCATTCTGCTTGTCTCGCTAAGTTTACTTACAGTCTTATTTGATATATTGCATCTCTAGTGTTTTGTTTTAAACCACAATAAACTTCAGAGTTGAGAAATAGGAGAAGCTCACTTTATATTTGCTCATTCTGTTGAGAAAGTTTGAGATCACAGACTTTCGTCTCGAAGCCATTGAATTACCTGGCAGAAATTATGCCAGTGCACTAAACGTTACCAATGTCAAATGTTATTTCTCTAGCAGGGGCTGATATCAATGATCTAATCAGTGCCGAATGAAAGTACAAAAACAAACTTCAGATGATATGCATCATTTAAAGTAATTTTAAAACTATTACAGTTATTATTACTTTAAAATCCTATGAGCTACAGATGGCAGTGATAACAGAATAGCAGGAAAGTTGATGGGCTTGGTAAACTGTGTAACAGTAATGACCAACCTAACAGATGGTCTGCAAATGATATGTGAGTATCTTGTCTGCTCATCATATCTGAAATGAGATATGCTCAGGTTGAGAAGCTTCGTAGGTGTGGTTTGAACTTACTTTCCTTGTCCTTCCTCAAGCTCATTATTCCACACGTCCTTTTTTGGAGTGTATAGCAGTCTAGTCTTGGCTACCATCTCAATACCCACCTCACTGCTCATTCATTCCCATGCCTCAACTGGGTTAGGGGAGAAAACAGGGAGAACTCAGGCAAGAAAATTTGTGGGTCAAGTTGGAGATCGGTTCATTAAAAGCTACTGCTACAGCTAAAACAGGCTTGGTGAAAATAAACTATTTATAGCCACTTAAAATATTTAATTAGTGAGTCAGTAATGGGAAACAAATAGACAAACAATAAAGGAAGACCTTTCCTTTCCCCTTTCCTATTCTAAGTTTGACTCCTTCCTTCTCTGCTCCTGGACACAGAAACCACATACAGAACAGTTTTTCTGTAGATTAATAGACTTTCAGGCTAAAATGTATATTTGAATCCTCTGTTCTGATCTCTTTTTTTATAAAAAGATGTTAAATTTCACCCAAGACCGAGTGTAGTACTTTTTTTTTTCTTTTTTTTTTTTTTTCCTGACAAATAATAGCACCAGTCTCCAGAATGCTTCTCTTCTGGACTTCAGTGCATCCAGAGACATGCAATATTTCTTCAGAACAGTGATTTTTAGTGAAGGATTTGAGCTCAGGATTATTTGCTTTTAAAACATTTAATGCTTTGCTTTCTGTCAGCCTCTCAGTTGTGTTCTCTGCAATACATGAATGTTTGCTCATTAACATCAGTGAAGTACATTTAACATTGCTAAAGGTGAAGAGCATGGTTTTGGATTGTGAGCTGTACTGCAAATAGCAGAAGCTTTAATTCTGGGGGGAAGTTATAATAGTATTAATTGCAAAATCACTGTTTCTTGAATTTATCTTTTTTTTTTTTAAGCTAAAAACAGAAGTATCAAAGTCTGGGGTTAGCTAATCCAAAGAGGTTGTAAAGTATCCAGCCCCCCAGGATATATTACACATAGGAAATGATATATATGCATTGTTTGCTCCTTGTGTAAGAGTTCAGGGTACATTGGACTAGTTATCCCAGGATTATTTCAGTCTCGTTCTGCAGGTTTTTCTCATTAGTGATAAAGTTGCCAAGTGATTCTGCTGTGGCATCAGTTCAGACTCTCTTGCACATTATAATAAATTAAGATAATCTGGGTAGCCTTTTCACATCCTCTTGAAATGCATAATACAATCAAAATGTAATTGAAAAAAAATTTCCTTGTGAGAACATCTTTTACAGGTATTCATAATATTTAAAAATAAACTCTTATCACATCTTTTCTTCTCAGGCATCATCTTTGAAGGGTTCTCGATTCCTTAATAAATATGCACTACAAAAAGAAACTGAATCATTAACTAATTCAGACTTTGTATTAATTGTCTGACTTCACCTAATTTGCACTTGGGCTGTTAGGCAAAGAAATAATTCTGCCTAAGCATGAAGTAGTCAACAGTCTCTGAGAGGGCTTTTTTTTTTCCTTTTTGAAATAGAAATGGTAAAGATAATTTCAAGTAACCAAAGTTTTAAATTCGAAAGTATCCTAAATTTAAACAGTGTGAAAATACACAGCACAGACAGGCTCATTTGCAATTAGTGACCTTGATTTCAGTTTTGGTGTGACAGAGTGAGAGCCTAGGTTGTCTCTAAGACTTCTTTTTCTGTGTTCTGATGCTCAAGTAAAAATTTGCTTGCTCATACAGAGGCTTCTCCAGGGAGATTTGCACAGATGTTTTCATCAACAGAATATTGGATTACTGAGCATTACAGTTCTGACAGCACATCGTGTCCTTTTGGAAAGTATTCTCATTACCTGCTTGTGAATCTTATTGTAATTTATGTGCAACTTCTGCTCTCATTCAAATTATCAAATCTCATTCAAATCAAGTGTGTAAGGAATTGTTACTTCTAGACTTGTTCAGTCTTGGAAGCATTCTTTCCAAGACACTCTCTACTACAGACATGAAGCAGCTCTTGTGACAAAGAAATGCTCATTAAAATGTGTTTTTTTTCCACTAAAGAAGCATTTGTTTCCTGCTCAAGGTCAGCTGCTATCGTCCTTCCCTCATAAACTGAGGAATAGAGGCTTTCCCTGCTTCTGAGCAGCTGCTAAAGTGGATATAATGTAATAAGTAACAAAAGAAAAAGGGGGGAAAAAAGGAAAGCTGATTATTTGGAAGACTTTGTATCAAGTAAGGACAAAAGAGCTGCAAGTAATATGTAGTATTTTTTCACAACATAAAGGAAACGTGTTTGCCTGCCAGTTTGTGTAATGACAGATGGATGAAACAAATTTAGAACTCTTGGAGGAAAATTCCTTCTGTTAAACCATTTTTTATGAGACTAAGTTCACAATTCTGTGATTGGCTTTGCAACCAGTATCTTGAAGAATGCTCTCTTCTTGAAATAAGTAATGTGGTGCTCATTAATAAGTTGGGTTTTCATTATGAAAAGGATGGAGTCATGCAAGATGTATTTCTCTCTTAACTGAATAGAAGCTGAATGGCTTTATAGCTCATAAAAGCGTGTGTTTGGCTTTATTTCTCCAGTAAATGTCTTTTTAAGGCAACTTTACAAGCACTCAGAAGACTTTTATAAAATAAAGCAGTCTTGCAAGGCATTAATATTTTTCAAATAAAATAGGTGGCAGATTCTGTTGCACAATGACACTGATTTGATTAATGATCTTCCAAAAAATAAAAAAAATAAAAAAATATTTTTTTTCAGTTCTTTTGGGATACTTAAATCACCCCAGTCATTCTGGAATCTTTTCCCTCCCAGGTTATGACTGCCCTGTCATGAATAAAGCTGCCTTGTTGTACCTGTTCAGACAGGTAACATCAGGCCATTGTTCTTCTCTTTGATTTTCATTTGTAGCTATAGATTTTTTTTATTGGAGAAAGAATCAATTGTTGAATCTCTTGTGTCAGAACAATCATACTCAACCAAAATCTTTGTAAGATTTTCCACTCTTCTTAAAGCTTTCTGGATGTTCCTTGTGAAGTAACTTCATTTTAAATGACCTTTTAATCATGTAGCTTAGAAGTGCTAAGGCATTCTGTCATGATACTCTTCTATACCAAAGTGATAGTTTTTTACTATGATAACAGGTGAAGATGATGCCAATACATGATGTTGGATAAGAGTAGCAGATGAGAGCTTTGCGTATGTGCAACTTCTACTTGGTCTGGTTTCTTGTTATGGCGTCTCCCTGTATTCATAGTTGCACAATGCCAACCAAGGAGACTCCTTCATTGGGTCTGCAACTTTCCCTTTTCACCAAAGTTCTGTATTTCCTCTCCTTCTGTAAAGAGTTTTGTCTTCAGGTGCTTCTTTAGTCCTCATTTAAGGTCCTGCAGCTTTCTCTGGCAAGGCCTGGTTGTCCATTTGATAATACTCAACATTACTGCTAGGTAAAACTTGCCTCTGTGCTGCACCTTGTCTTGGCTTCAATTACACGTGGTCCCTTTGTCACTAGATTGTAGTTGACTGTTACTAATTCATCAATGAAATATTCATAACTGTCAGTAATTCCAAAAGTACTGCAAGTGATAAGTTCTTTGGTGTCTTTAAGAAAGCAATTGATAGCTTTTTTTTCCCCCGAAATAACTTTTATTTGAAAAAAGATTTGTTTGCTTAGAATTTAAGCTTTATTTCTTTTCCTAAAATCTCTTGCAAATCTTGGTGTAAATGTAATCTCAGAACTAAACTGTTCTATGATGTAGTGTATTTTGCTGTGAATTGCTGGAATTGAAGAGACAAGGTACAATTTACCACAGTCTGTCTCTGGTCTTCATCTTTATTCTGGTTGTCTGTTTTGCAAAGTGTAGTTTACTGCTGTGCCTCTCTATTCCATAGCTACATACATAATGCTGGCTTAATCTTCCTCTGAGTATATGTATGTCAGACCATCTCCTCCAATAACTGTCTCAACACAGCATCTAGTTAAATGATACAGGTTTTTGTCTATACTGTTCCTCTCCACATTCTGCTTCTGAAACATCCTCTTGCTATTGCAGTATCCCTAAGCCTGGCTAGCCTCTACCTTTGCAAGCAAAATACGCATTAGTGGTGCTCTTGCCTAGTTGCTTACAACACTCAGCAAGTCACTGTTATCTTAATTACCCTGAATGCTCAAAATATGATTTATTCCTCTCAGCTCTACTCTTTCTTGAAATACTTCTCAATTGTTTGAAAGAATGCATTCTGCAACCTACAGCTACTTATCTCTGTCTTTTTAGGGTATTTGCTCTTGTTAGACTTTGTCTCTTACTTTGCTTTTGTTACCGTTGGTGATAGTTCTTTTTTTAACTGACCAATTACTAGCAAGTTGCCTCATGCTACTGGGCAACTTAGTTGTTTGGTAGTATCCTATCCACCCCGCACAACCAAATAAAATGAAAAATGTGCACATCATGATCTTCTCTCAGATAGCATCAGGATTCAGTTGTTGAATACTCTTCTAATGCAAGCATGTTTGTAGTCTCTTCTTTCAAGACTAGTTTGGGCATCAAAGATTTTAAAAAAATGTGAACAAATACTTGGAATCTGTTGGCAGAAATTGCAGTTTTGATCCAAACAACTTCCTTTTACTTCAACATCTAGAAAAAAAATGCACATGCCTTTCTTAGCAACATATTGAATGTTTTGTCATGATTTATTTTGTATTAATTATTCATAGCGTACGTTTCAATACTGCAAGATAAGGAACCTTATTTTCATCACCAGAAGCACAGTGGTTGAACATTTGTAGCTAGAACAGTGCATTTACTTTGACATTCACCTAGCCTTTGAAGAGCAAAAATGTTGTCATTCCACTTCCCTTTTCCAATCACCCCCTCTCCCTAGGTGAGCAGCTCCAATTTTATATCAATTATTATGATACCTTTAAAGATAGTATATTAAAAATTGTGTCTCATTTGCCTTCTGACAAAAAAGCTGCTTTCATCTTTGTGTTATTATATATAATTTATTCATAGGCAGCACTTGAATTATAATTGCAAAAGATAATGTAATAAATGTTTTCTGAGGTCTTTTTGTAGGAGTGAATAGAAGGCCATTTGACTTCGTTTTGGAGTCTGCTATATCTCTTTCTCCTTTAGTTTCCTGCTGTTTCCTTCTTTACGTCAAATTTCCTTTGCTTATTTCTCTGCCTACAGAAACTGAAAGGTTGCTATGCAGAGGAGGAGTCTTCCAAGATTAGTTTAGTTTGCTTGTCATTACTGAAAAAACTCTTCCCTAGTGAAGGAATCTGCTACTCTTTTCAGTAAGGTCCATCCAAGCAGTGGTTGGTAGGACCTGTTGGGAATGAAAGACCCAGGAAATGTTCTCTTACAGATAGACTAGCTGCCTGGTTTGCAGAAATCATCTGTTGTGGTGAAGAGCTGTGCCACTGGCTGACTCAGTGCTTACTGTCAATAAGGATTAAAGCATGCCTGTAGTGAGAATTGCTGTCCTATGTTTTAAAGGCTAAACAGGGACTAGGGTTTAAATACAAGCAAATTACTCAAATAATTAGTGTCACCTCCCATAGCTACACCTGGACTCTGTGTGTATGACCACTTTGGTTTTGGTTATTCAGTTGCATCTTGGTACTCGGGATACTTTATTTTTTTCCTAGCAAATGAGAAGAGGAAAATCTTGTGAGATAGGGTGGAAGATGGTGGTAAGTGATCAAATAGCAAAGTGCTCTTGTTCTTTCTACATGAAACGGGCCTCAAATCCCTAATACAGTTTCCTGTAGGGAAGGAATGGTCTTTTATTAACTCCCCTATGCTTTCAACAAACTGGCTGCCTTTCCTTTGCTGATACTGTAATACGTGGAAGCCAGGAATAGTTTCTTATCATCTTATCAAGCTTTATTTTTCTCATCAAGAATGATGAAGGTTTACTTCAATTATGGAGAAATGACCTTTCTCCTACTTTGTACTTGCTGAAATAAATTATCAATTGACTCTAGGCTTAAGGACCTTGAGCGTACCTCTCAGAGGCACTCTAACAGGGCATGAATAAGAGAAGAAATAAACAGCACAGCTTTTCTTTGTCTCTGCAGAGGTGACTCCTGAGGACAAAGCCATGAGGATGGCCAAAACTGTGCGTAAGCAGTCATCAGAGGTAAAAGAGAAATGGGAGAACCTAAATGCCAGTGCCAGTATCTGGCAGAAGCAAGTAGACAAAGCATTAGAGAAACTGAAAGACTTGCAGTGTGCAATGGATGACCTCGATGCTGATTTGAAAGAAGCTGAAAATGTGAGGAACGGCTGGAAGCTTGTGGGAGACTTGCTCGTAGATTCATTATCAGATCACATCGAGAAAACTACAGTAAGTGTGGAATTCCTGGGGAATACTTAGCTTGTTAGACTCCTCCATTCTACCATCATGTGAAATAATGTATACACTGTGTATTTAAACTCATGTACAATTTAAACTGCTCTTTAAATACTAGAATTGAGTTTACAAGGAAAGTCCAGTACTGTGCCGCTTTCTGTCAGATGTGATTGCGTAAACATGAGGGAACAGCAAACAACAGAAGTGTATGAAAAATAACATTAAATGAAGAGTGTTGTATTCTAGGATTTAAATATCTTACACCTAGAAATACTGTCTAGCCCGCAGTTAGGCCACGGTTATGTTTGGAGCTTTGCCCAAGCACTGCTGAGTCTTCAAGCTGAGTCAGTTCCTTTTTTTTTCCTAACAGTTAGCTGTCAGATCTGTTTGGCAATCACATGTAGCCACCTTCTTAGAAATAACACCGAGAGCTCTTTTAGTCATATGAATGTATATATATGCATGGTTTTAATTTCTGCTTCTCAGTTTTCACAGACTTTATGTGCATTGTCTATTTTAGCTTGTGTGAGTGGAAATTTGCTTTTACTTTAGCTTGGCTTCTCTTAAGGATTACTTTAAAGGAAAGAACAAACATTACAGTGGAAAGTTATCATGGGCATAACAGTTCTTGCAATGAAGATTCCAGGCTGCTCGTGCAAGGCTCAAAGCATTGCTGCTTGTGATGGATAATAGTTGACCTTTGCTTAGATGTGTGGGTTGGGTAGGGACCCAGTAATGCAGAACACCTCAAAGAAGGAATACCTTTTGATAAAATTACCCAGGAAAGCTAACTCTAAACAGCATGATTCTTTGGTGAGTGCCTGTATTAGGAGGGATTCCAGAAGAACATGTTGGGTATGCTTTTTTTTTTTCAATCAATATAATAACAGCAGTATGATGCTATCTCAGGCAAACTTAGCCAGTATCACCAAGGTCCTGTTTCACAAACACACGTTTTTAGTTTTCAAGCTCAGGAAGGAATTTGAAAAAACATTAGAGGATCCTGGTATCATATTCTTGATAATCCATGACTTTAGTATCAGTAGCTGGTACTGGAAGAATGAAGAAACATGCCTTGTGAAATGTTCACTCAAAAACATTTTTTGTGTATACAGCAGCCTGTGGACTTACATAAAGTAATGTAGCCCTGTGTTAATTTCTAATGTATCAATGGAAGCATCTTCATTCTCTAAATTTTGTTGCTACTTTCAGGTTTAACAGAACCTAAAATCTTGAAAAAAAAAGGTAGTCAAAGCTGATTTACTTCCACTATGCATCTGATTTGGGGAGAATAATGCATCTTCTCCTCCTCCTCTTACATTTCAACATAGATAACAGAGCTACTGATGCTGAATAGTTCTTTAATCTCATGTTATGAAGTGATTTGTCATATTTCAATAGATTTTTCTATAAAAAAAGTAAAGAATGCATAGCTGTGTAAAAATTAAAATATCTGCTAAAGTTATAAGGGCCAGCTGACTGTCCAGAATCCAGACAATTCCTTTTTGCCAGTAGGTACCTTTTTTTCCTGGCCCTCATAAGAAAGGTTTTCAAGGGAAGTTAATAATTGAGTTGTCCAAAGAATCTCTTTCCAGTTGTTTTTGATTTGTTTCATGATGTTTAGTCAAGCTGATTATAGGATTGAACAATTAACTACTCACAGCAAGAATGAAATTTGATGCATCTTTTCAACTGTTAACTAAAGCTTGCATCAATTTTGTCTTAATGCTGTATTTAGTTCCGTTTGATTCAATGAACCTTTTTTCTTCTTTTTAATCATTGTAATAGTTTTACTCTACAGTTATAATCAGGTAAAGCATTGTACTCTTTTTTTTTTTATAAGGTACATTCCTTCATGCTTTGCTAATTCAGTAATAGTTTTTAAATTGAATTTTTGTCAGCTGCTCCATACTGGAAAACTGTTGTTTCTGAATATATTTTTTCTTAAGAGCTCTTGACAGTGACTGTACTGTGAAAGCTCGTGCTTTATCTTAGTCTATTTCTATTTGAAAAGTTCAAAAGCCATATGGCATCACTAATCACCTCATTGGAATTTAGGGGTGAAATTTGGATGGGGGCATTTGGGTAAATTTCATGCAGTTTGGTTTTTATTTCTCTCTAAAGAGGTCGGTAATCAATGTTGAAATGAGTGAACTTTCTTTGCTGGAGTATTCTAGAGTTGTGTACAGTTGATACATAACAGTTGTACATAAGATGCTGAATTGGGCAAGTCAGCACCCTGTTGAGCTTATTGTAACTTTTTTTTTCTTGCTGCTCAGATGTCCATTGAGCATAAATGTTGGCCTCTTACTTTTTTAGGCTTTTAGAGAAGAAATTGCTCCCATCAACTTGAAAGTTAAAACAGTGAATGATTTATCCAGTCAGTTGTCTCCACTCGACCTTTATCCATCACTGAAGATGTCTCATCAATTAGATGATCTCAATATGCGCTGGAAACTTTTGCAGGTATTCTTTGGGATGTGTGCAGTAGGAGTGGGAGTGTCGGGGATGCTCATCACCCTCTTCTGTTCTCTTAAAAGACGTATTATCACCCTTTATGTGTAATTACTGTCTTTAAGATGTTAGTTGAGTGATACAGAAGCAACAAGGGGAGTTCCCTTTCCTTCTGTGGCCTGACAACAACTTTTCCTTTCAGACTGTTTCAGTAGTTCACTCACTCAAGAGACTACATTCATCTCTGGAGGCTAGTGATTATTACATAGTTTTGAATGTGTCATAGCAGCCTTTTTACTTCATAAATCATTGTTACTGAAAGTGTGTGAATATTTATGTTGTGCTTCCAGATCATGAGAAAGCTGCTTTGTTTAGTTTTGACTGGGTTTTGTTTTTTTTTTTTTTTGCAGGGAATTTCACTTAAAATAACTTAAGTATTAGTAGAGCTATGACAAGACATGAGTTGTACCACATTTAGCATTATAAAACAGAACTGGATATACTGTGAGAGATTCATATTGTTTAGCTATGATTATCGGTGATTAAATGGTCTGAGAAACATAAATCAGTGTGCCTGATTACAATTCAAACTTGTGCAGTTTTGCACTGAATAGTTTAATGATGTTTCTTATATGAATTAAATTTCATTTAGTAATCTTTGTGCTTGCTGATCATACAATTATTTTTTTTTGGTAGTAAATAATTATTGTCAGTCTTCTGCTATTTATTTCTTTGCCTGACTCCGAAGGGTAATATGAAGTACCTGAAAGAATTGAGAGAGGGATCGGTAGGGCGTTACCTCTCTGTTTCAGAGCAGTAGAACAGAACTTCCTAACCCAGGCATTGGCTTCTGAGCTTGTAGTTCTGAATCTTCTCTCTCCTGCAGAGTTCATACGTGTTATGTATGAGCTTCCCTTTCCTAATATAATTTGACAAGGAAGTATCTTATCCTCCCTCAACCTGATTTAATAAGCAACTAAACTGCTGCTGGATGCAGTTTCAGTTAAACTGGGGTGGAGTCATCAGCCAAAATGGTTCTGTGCTGGAAAGGCATTGTAAGATCAGTACAGCCAAACTGAGTCCTGCTGACTACAGAAATACAGACAACAGAAAGGCTGGAGAGGAGGTCAGAAACTTCAGTGGTCAGCTATAGCTACAATGAATATACTTTTGTACATTACTGATCTACAGTACTCATAAAAGAAGACTTCAATCTTTGAAAGGCACTTAAGTAAATTAAGTACATTAAGTAAATATAAAATTAAAAAACTGATGTAGCCTTGAATACCTGGGTAGCAAGTAAGAGCTATTGCATGACAGCATCTTAAACTTATTTAACTAAAAATGTGTGCATGTCAGTGTTTATATTGTCATGGCCCTCGTGGTACAAAGTAAATTTTGTAAATACGTGTTTGTGCTCAGGTGTCTGTAGAGGATCGCCTTAAACAGCTGCAGGAGGCACACCGTGATTTTGGACCTGCATCACAGCACTTTCTGTCCAGTAAGTTCTTTGAATTAATTTATATGTTTTATATATGACTGCACAGGAGACTTTCTCAAAAACTGTCTGCTCGTTACGTGACTGCCCGGTGGGTTTCTCTCTGAACTGAGGCATGGGAATTTCCTCTTCCACTTTGTCATCTACCATTCTGTTTATTTCCAGGGGTGTTTCATCTTCACAGCTCTGCTGGCATACTCACTGGTGTGCTTTCCATAGGGGTTGCTGAAGTATCTTGCTGAGTTATAACTGCATCTTTCTTTGCTTTCTCCTCTGTCCTCTGTTTGCTAAAAGGTCTCACCTGTGGCTGCTGCAGAATCTTTGTGTTCATTACCTCATCTGATCATCCCCTGCTACCTCTGTCCTTGGCTTTGGTTCCACGCTTGCTGGGATGGCACAAGGGAAGTGCTGCTTGGGTTTTGCACTATTAGATGCTTCATGTCATAAATTCCTAGAAGTGCAAATAAAGGTGTGCAGAATGCAAACCTGAATCACTTCCTCTTGAGAAGTTATCTGTGAATCTTCTATTAAAAAAAAAAAAGAGATGTAAGCCCAAAAGCTCCCAGTGTTGCTAAAAGAAGACAAAAACAGATGCTTTACTCCCATATTCTCTGATCTATTTATTATATGTAGATCTGTTGTGATGTTGAGATCCTCAATAATTATCTGCCCTTCTAGCCTGTCTACCATCATCAGAGTTAATAGTACAAGTGCTAATTCAATTGGCTGTCTGTCTTTTAACTGATGACTTGTATAATAAAAATAAAACCATTGCGAGAAATTAACATAAAAATGAGCAGCTCTGTCCAGGAAATTTTCAGTTATGTGACTGTGTAGCTAAATAGTTAATGTCATTGAAAACAGTAAATAAATCTTGATTTCATCTTGAGGTATATGACTACTCTTACTTGTATTATGCTCTTACTTGAAATTGACAATTTTTCAGTAAACAACATGTTAAGCAAGTTTTGCTGTTTAAAAACGATTACAGCTGTAAGGCAAAATTAAGATTCTTTGAGTTACTTTTATCTTCTTAAAAATGACAGAACAAAACAATTTTGTGTTTGTTTGCTTGTTGTTTTGTTTTTTGCTATGCACACCTCATTAGGAATGCAGCCTAGTGTGTAGCCATGGTGGGTTTTGTAGAGCTCCCAGTCTCAGTTTTGTAACCTTGACCCCAACGTTAAAACTTGCTAAAAATAATCTAAATAGAAAGGTATCAGATTAGCCATTTGGGAGATTAGTTCTTCTAGTTTGTGTAATTTAAACCTATTAGGAAGCAACACAGAGATGTATTTTTTCCTACTCTAAATGGACTTCAGTTCTGTGTAGCTGTTAGGGCTGCTCAGCTCTCCTCATCTGGATCAGTGAAAAATTGTAGTTGACTGATCTAAGGAAAAAACAAAAAAAAAGAACCAAACAAGCAGTGAAAGAGTCTACGTGAAAAACAACGAAGCCTGCCGTGCAAGGTCGCTTGTTTTGTTTACTTTGGCCTGGATTGTTTCCCTCATTTGGCTTCTAGCATGCTACAACAAATAATTGCATTCGCAGGACCATGAGCAGTAAACTGCAATGGGAGCTGGGGGCAATAGAGTCTTGGAATTTCATAACTGGCTTTGTTGCTGGATTAAACTTTTGTAGTATGATGTCCAAGGAGACTATGCAGTGCCTTATCAGCATGCCTCAGCTTTGCTTAGGGCATCTTTTTTGGTCTCAAGGGGACATGGTGTTTATGCTGTGACAAAAGTCAAGGAAAAATTTCTAAAATGCATGTTGTCAGATACTGCAGAAAGCTATAGCCAACTATGACTGCCCTGCAAAGCCAAAGAGTATGCAGTTATCCATTTAAATTATTTGTTAAATTAAATAAAACAGAATCACAGAACCCCTTCCAGTAAAGAACAGGAAAGGCTTCTTAAAAATTCTGTTTCAAGAGCTTGAATAGTTAACAGAACTTAATACTTACAACTTCATATAAAGTCTGTTAAATGAAAGTCAGAGATAGTATCTTTAAAAGGAAAGCAATAAAAAAAATCATTAAACCTAGGAAAATGAAGGGTTTATCCTGACAGTTTGAAATAGTATGTGTTCTAAATCAAATTCTTCAAACCTTCTTAGCAACCATAAATGACTTCTATCTATTAGAAGCCAGTGGGGCTGCAGATTGAATAAAATAACCTCAGACAGGTAAAGCTAAGGTTATGATGCACTGCATGTGTCTCATTCAAACTTTTACCTATGAAGTTGCATTTTTGAATGAGAGAGCAGGATTTTACGTGTTCTGATCTGACTAGCAGCTATTTTAAGTTTGTCACCTACCTGTTACTCTCCTTGCGAGCCTCAACAGGAGACCATAGCTTTCCCTCAGATGACTTTCAACTAATTGGCTTCCAATTGCCATTTAATCAGTAATTTGTGCTGGCAAAACACCTGTTTCTACCTGTTCATCAGACTCCATCCCCTTCATCATGCAATTTCACTTGTGCTGGATAGTCTTGTTTCTCTACATACTACACCCACTACTGCTTACTACTGCCGCTGGACTTCTTGGAAGACCAAATTTGTGAGTTTATCCAGACCATCACTAGGAAAATGCTTTGGGATATTTTTTAATTATAAATTATTTGAGATTTACCCCTCCTGAAGTTTCCTGAAATAGAAGAACTGATATAAAGCAATATTAGGAGTCCACTACAATTTATACTCCCATCATTGGAATGCAGAATTTAATTGTTCCTCTTTTCAGTGTTTTTGATAGCATTTCTTTTCTGAAAGAGTGGTCAGGCACTGGGATGGCCTGCCTAGGGAGGTGGTTGAGGCACCATCCCTAGCGCTGTTCAAGAAGCGTTTAGATGAGGTGCTAAAGGACTTAATTTAGTAGTTGGGTAGAGATAGTGATAGGAGGATGGTTGGACTAGATGATCTTATAGGTCCTTTCCAACCTTATGAACTTATGAACTTATGAACTTATGATAGAGAAAGTAAGCTCCTTGCAAGTTAACTAATGATCCATACATTTTATGTGTCCTTAATGTAAACATAGGTGAAGAATTCTCAGAAACTGCTAGCAAAAAAAACCAAACAAACCAAAAACAACAAACCCAAACGTTATGCTGTTGTTTCCATCCTTTACAAGCTAATTTTTCTAAAATTTCACTTATGTTCTAAGATCCACTCCCCTCTGTTTTGTTTCTTCTACTTTTTCTTAGAAGAATGTGTAAACATACACAGAGCACTGGCTCTGCCCCCTCTGCACCCCAGACCCCCAGGTGCCTTCCCCCATCAAATCCCCATACACACACCCACAGAGCACTGGCTCTGTGTTCCCTAACAAATGTCCTGGGCCTTCCATTGTCCTTCTCAAAGCATCTTAGTGGTGTTCAGCCTTTAACTAAAGTTTGCCCTACTACTGAGTGCCAGAATCAATAAACTATTTTGTTCACTTCTCATCAAGAAACTGATTTTAGAAAAGAATGGAAGTTTCATTTTGCAGAGATCTGTGCAAGCACAGAAAACTGGCAATGCTTTTAGAAAAGTTGTTCCCAAATAGAGTATGACTAAGTCACTTATAATTAGCAGTTAAATTTATTAGGTTCTATAGTCCATGTATGTGTCAGTGCAGAATATCTATGGTCAGTCATAGCATGTATATAAAACCTATGCTACCTGTGGCCAGATTTTCATTCTGGTTAGCTGACATAATTAGTGTAGTAATACCTGATGTGTCATAGGTGCCAAACTGCAGCATTAAAAAATGAAACTGTAAAGCCGATGGCCTCCATCAACCTACCTGATGGGTTTGTTTGTTTTTTGTTTTCAACATTATCTACTGTTGTGGTTTAACCCAAGAGGTGGCTCAGCACCGCTCTGCTCACTTTCCCCCTTCTCACTCAGATGGGAGAGAGAATCGGGGGAAAAAAATGAAGTAGAATTAGCAGTTTGAGATAAAGCTGAGTTTTACTAAGATGGAGAAAAGGAAGATGGTAACAAAAGAAAATAGTCATAACAAAGATATATATTTATATGAATGTGTATTACAAGTGACTGCTGACCGATGCTCTGCTAACCCATGAGAAGCAGAAGGAAACCTGATGGAACTGTGTATTCATAAATATCTAAGTGGAGATGAGAGGCAAATGGATGAGTCCAGGCTCTTCTCACTGGCATGTAGTGATAGGACAAGGAGTAATGGCCTAAAACTTGTACATAGGAGGTTCCATGCTAGTGTGAGGAAGAATTTCTTTACCGTAGGGATGACAGAGCATTGGAACAGGTTGCCTGGGGAGGTTGTGGAATCTCCTTCCATGGAGATATTCAAGACCTGGTTGGATGCCTACCTGTGCAACCTGTTGTAGGGAACCTGCTTTAGGAGAGCGGTTGGATTCAATCTCTTGAGGTCCCTTCCAATTCCTGCAATTCTGTGATTCTGTGAACTTCTACCATTTTAAAAACTTTCTTTCCATGTGATGTTGTATGATGTGGAGTATCCCTTTGTCCAGTTTAAGTCAGCTGTCTTGATTCACAGGGGCTGAGAATATTTCTATGTGTATATATATTTCTTTGTGTATATATTAATATATTTCTATGTGCATATATATATATATATATATATATATATATATATGTAATTATACATATATTTAGCCTTTACTAAGTTTTTTTTTACTTACATCTTTCAAGTAATTAATTACCTCTTATTGCAAATATTATTTTCATCTTAAGATAGTAATAGACATTTCCTCTAATTTGTCCAGTGAAATAATGCTTTTATACAGCTCGAGTAATTTCCAAAATATTCTTCTTAGTTAATGTCTTTCAGTACGTTAACCTAGTGTTTTTTAACCTATAAGCCATGAAATGTTACATGGTCCAGGAAGAGATCACAACCCTTAAATTCTTCAGGGAACATCTGGCTGGGAAGAGGCTGAGGCCTGTCCCCTCTCTGCCAGCCTTTGGGGGATTATGGTCCTTGTTAAGGGTTGTGAGATAGAAGAGTTGTTATCAAATAGATTATTCAAAGAGAGATGAACTCAGAAGTAATCTGCAGCAAATGAAATAAATCAAGAGCTTTAATTACTTGAGATCCAAAGTGGGTCACAGCTGCATCTCATTTTACCAGGTTTTTAAACAGAGGTTTTAGTGCCTAGAAGTAGTCACTCTGTTTTAAAAGTACTTGTGTGTTGTTGGGTATAGATTCATCCCATTGTGATAATCTGCTATTCCTAGAAGTCTTTTAAATCTTCAATTCTTTATTGTGTTCAATGAGTTTCTTCTGTGGTAGAACCTTAATTAAACAGATGCCAGTCTGGTAGTTTCTATCAGGTCTTACATGTTCCTGAAGTTCTTCAATGCATATAGCCACTTTTAAGGTATACAGCAGGAGTCCTGCTGACCTGAACACTTTTTCCTATTTTATCTCTTAGATCTCTAGATAAGCAGAACTGTAGTTTCATGTATGATTTTTTGCCTTTTGCAACATGGTGCACAGAAGGCTTCTTTGTGTTATGGATGATATCTCTTGTCTTACCACACTTCCACAAATCCTGCTGTTCAGCAAGAATGGCAAAGACAGGTTTTCAAGCCTTTGTTGTCTGTACAGCATTAATCACTATTAATCTGTGTTGCAAATTAGAACTAAGGTTTATTATAAATAGGAATAAGGTTGATATTTCTCCTTTTTGTTCTGTTGTTGAGTATTAATTGTAGTAGTGGAGGCATTTATTTTCATAACTGAAGCTGATGATAGTTCTGTGGAGGTGGGAAAACCACTGTTTCCATTTTCTCTGGATGGGTAGCTTGCTTGTTCAGAATTTATTATCCTTCTTTGAAGTAGAATCACCTCATTTGTTTTATTTTCAGCTTGGCATCAAATAGATGCCTAAAATCATCTTGATAGATTAGAGTTGTTCGCTCCAGCTGATTTTCTAATTACTGGAAGTTATTTGGGAAATTATGGTTGTTCTCATTTAATTTATTGTAACTGTTTCAATTGTAAAATAAATAAATATAGTTGGATTTTTTGACAGTTGTTTTCTAATAATCACCTTCTTTTTATTTCCTCAGCCTCAGTACAGTTTCCATGGCAGAGATCTGTTTCACATAACAAAGTGCCCTATTATATCAAGTAAGTTTGCATTGTTTCTCTATCAGCTTTCCTTAAGCTATGAACCTATGAACCTATAAGCAAAACAGATTTAACACCATGACCTGATAGAAAAAAATATGTGGTAAGTAGTAACTAGAAATGTTAATAAGAGTCTCTATACTGTTATGCTGCACACGCTGTATGTTTTCATGTTTATTGTTTTGCATGCTGTATCATTTCTAAATACGTCAAAATAAAATCATTGACAAACCTTAACCAAAACCTCTTCTCAAACATGAGAAACAACAGAGGCACCCGAGTACAATATGGTTCAAACTAAGGACACCCTTATGTGTGTGACTCATTCAGAATATAAACTATAATGGCAAAATGCTAACTACATAATGTGTTAGGAGAATGGTGGTGACTAATTTTAGCGTAGCCCATTCTTAGTCTTGCACAAAAATACCTGCAGAAAGACATGTTTTGATCATCCTGGCATTTTACTTAACGTTCAGGAAGTATTTATGAAGCATAATGTTAGTGTAAATGTAAAATTAATGTAAATATAAAATTGTAGAAATATCATAGTTACCAAAGAAAATCATTAATTATTTGAAGACGGTAAAAAATAATAACTTTTGGAGTAATGGTGATTTTGATGTGTTTTCCTGAAAGTAGTAGAGCTAAACTTTGGATTTTTTTATTCCAGTGGCAATTATTTATGTACTGCTTGTCTGTACTTTAAAGGTCAAAGATTGCAGCTTTGAGAGAAAGATAGCTCTTTGCTGGAGAGGTAAATGAAAATTTAAGAAGATACAGTGAACAATAAGCCAGACCCAGAGTTGCTGTTTTTAAGTTGATTGGCATCTATGTTAAAATGTTATTGGTTTGAGATTTAAGTCTGTACGATAACACTGAATTGGTTTGGCACATAATTCATCCTAAAAGACTATCAGTGAGAACTTTATACTATTGCATATTTTCCCTGTCATAAATTTGAAAGCCATGTTTTGCACTTCCAATTATTTATGAGTTCTTGAGAGCTCTGAAAAAGAGGCAATGGTATATCTTTTTGTTTACCTATGTTGATCAAACCTGTTTTCATCACTACTGAGGCATGACAGGTTTTTTTTAAACTGTGATCTGAAGACAGGGCTTTTGGTTTTTTTTGGTTGGTTGGTTGGTTGGCTGTTGTGTTGTGGTTCTTTTTGTTTTGTTTTTTTTTTGCATGTGTGTGTGTTTTTTCTTTTATAAAGAATCTATAGTAGGTAACTGGAAAAAGTAAAAACTTGCTCGAAGATCCTTGAATGCTGTATATAAGGGTTTGCACCTCTGCTGGCAAGTTCTGCAGGCAGTGGCAAAGGTTGTGATCATGCTAGAGGAGAGAGGATTCTCCCTTAGCCACCCCTGGAAGAAGTTGGATGGAAATGCATCCCAACTTAAGGTAGCAATGCATGTGGAAAAATGTGGAAGTGATCACACTACAGCAATTCAAAGAAAACTTAAATTGTCAGACTATACAGAACAAGAAAAGTTCCCTTAAGCAGTATTAATTTGTGAAGGATGCTGTCTGTGGCTGAAAAACAAATCCCAGCATTTCTCAGAAAGTTGTTTTTGTTTTTGTGGGTTTGTTTGTTTTTTTTTTTTAATGATGTTGCAAGTGGCGCAAGACATTTGACGAAGGAGAAGACAAAATCTCTGATGGCCAAGGTATTCATAGAAGCAGAAACCACTGGTTTATTTCAAGGATGGTTTTGATGAAGTCAGAAGAATTAACTACTGTATCTTGAAGATAACTTTCCCAGTAGTCCAACCCCTATTTCAGCATTGTATATGCTGCTGAAGTAATACCTTGATACTTGTACCTTTAAAGAGTAGGATTGATTTATTTGAAAGAGCATGAGGAGGAATGCTGAATTTCAGTAGGTCTATAGTCTGACAAGCAGACTGACCTTGGCAGTTCCCATAATTTCTTGTTGTGTAGCAATCTAAACTTCAGTGTTGGCAGCAACAGCTCCTAGGTAAAGCACAGGGTGGTAGAAAATAAAATAGAAAAGAGGTGGTCCTGAACTTTGCTTTTGTACGATTGAGTGAGAGAGAAGAATAGTTAATATTATTTTAAAACTTTTGTCTATTCTCTGATTTCAGATATAAGAGAGAGGAAAACAATGGTGGCATCAAAACTTATTTAATTGAAGCAATTGAATGAGTGCTTATAATACAATTTAAGAGAGCAGTCAGCAGTATTTAATGGTAGTTGCTATTTTTTTCTGAAGGAGCAAACTGGGAAAAATGCAAGTGTCAACTTTTACTTAAAAAAGACTTATTTTTCTTATCTTTTTATTTTGTACTAATGTCTTGGAAACAGAAGGAAAATTATAATGCATCTCAGTAATTTATATTGTTTGAGATCAGTTATATTTAGCTTTTTGTGGTAAAAATTTCATGTTCAAGGAGAGAGTTAAAAGGTACCAGTTCCTCTTTTGAGAGCAAGAAAAACAGCAGGACAAGGAGAATAGAAGTTTGATTCAATGACTAGTGTCTGAAAACAGAATTTTTAAAAATTTATTTTGAAAGTCAAATGAATTATATTTGAAATCAGGTTAGTGTGCTTGTTAGTTTTTTTGTTTTTAAATTCTGGGTGGGAACATGCATTCTTCTTAATCAACCCAAAATTCGTATTTGTATTTCATTTTTGTTGCTTTTTTGTGAGTGTCCTTGAAAGAGAAATGATAACTATTTAGGAAGTGACACAATGGCAGATGATGATGTAGTGGTACCTCTGTTAAGATTAATGTTTTAAAAGAGTACTGTACTCTTTGCAGTTTTATTGCCTATGGAGAAGGTAGTTTGAAAAGAAATAGAGAACTGCAGCTGAGGAAGTAGGAGGGAGAACTTCAAGTAGCGTGAAACTGTAAGGGAAACATCAAAAGGATGCAAGATGTCTGTATTTTCAGATGAGAAGCTTTTATTCTTTTTGTTTCCTGATTCTGAATGTAAATTATTAGCCTGCTGCTGGGAGACTGAAAAGATAGTATACAAACTCCTCTACCCCATAAGTTCAAACACAGGTAGTTGGGGTTGGGCACATTTTGGAAAGGAGTTAGTCCTATGCTTGGATGGATTCATAATTCATTGAGATTGGGTTTATTAAGCTGTGTGTGCCCTGTAATATGGCAGGTATTCAGTTGAACTGAACTTATTCACTTGAATTGTTTTATTTTGTAAATCAAATTTGGCAATTGAATTTGCTTCTGCTGAGGTGATCTTATTTAGTACTGTTCTCCTCCTCGTTTGATTTTTTTTCCCTTAATTGGAGTTGGTAGATGTTTTTGTATTTTTTTAGTCTGAGTCTTCTCTGTAGCAGCAGAATTCAATCAGTGAAAACACAAATCTATAAAAACATTGAGTCTTTCATACATATTTGTAAGAGAATGAGACTAATAAGCAGTCTGGAAAAGGATACAGCACATAATGCATGGTACTTATGGTACACTTGCTCTTGCTAATGAAACTTAAGTTTGGACAAATGGTTGGCAAACATACCACTGAATGCATCTTTCATAGGGTGGTTTGCAAAGATTTCAGATTTAATAAGGAGTATTTTCTGGTATTTTTAATTTATAACAAGTTGAATTACACAAATAAGAAACTCTTAGGCTGTAACAGAAAACTACAAAAACAACCCTATGTAACATGGCCCTCCAATAAAAAGACTATGAAAAGAAGCAGAATAATAAAGTAGACACTATGTATGATCTTTAGACATCTTTGAGAAATACATGAGTCACTGAAAGGAATGTGTAGAAAACATGATTACCCTGGCAGTTCTTGCTGTTGTTCTTTTAACTGTAATTTAAGTGTGTTTTGGTTGTGTTCCTTTCAAGGCCAAAATTTATTAGATATTTGTACTGTGCAGAGGAAACAAAAGGAAAATGCAGAAAGGGTCACAGTGAGTTTAATCTCATGCAGAGCAGACCAATTTCTTGGTGTAATCATTAAACTGATCAATATCAAACACTGTAGTCACTCTGCTTACTTCTGCCATCCTGCAAAGGGGCTGGGATCATTGTCTTAAAAATTACATTTTATTGCCTCCTATATCATGTTCAGTTTTTTGTGGGGAAGGGATAAAATACTTTGTGCATCTAGAATTTTTTTTTTCAAGACTGTTCGAGAAATCTGTCTGGATGGTTGTTTTATGCCTGTACAGGGAAGAGGAGAATTAATGGAACAGAGAAATTTAACTTTTTTCTAACTCTAGTTGTAATCATAATTCCATTCTTAGATGTATTAAAAAGTACCTTCTTTAGAAGGGAGAATAAAATATAATTTTCAGAAAATGATGATACAAATTTTAGTTTTTGAGAGTTTCTTCAATTTCCAGTTTCTGTACTGGCCTTCATTTTCTATTAAGAGAATTGTAGTAGTACATTCTCTCTGGAGGGATTTCAAAATGTCTGCATTTAAATTGCTCCACTAACCTCTAAAATACATTACCCTTGAAACGCCTTATGCCAACTCTTCTTCACCATAAAAGAGTATTTTTGTAATGGGCATAAAAAAAAAAAAGATCAGGCTATGCACTGTCTGGCTAAAGTACCGTGATGTTTATGAAGTGTTGGGAGTATTGTTATCCCTTCTGAAATTTGGCAAGGACAGCAAAGTCAGAATTCTATGTGCTGCAGGTTCGTTAGTAATCAGTAAAGATTTCAGTTTATGTTTTGGGCAAATGGCTACAAGAGCAGAAAGCTTCTTAACAGGGATCCCAGCGTACTGTTTCAGTGTCTACTCTCATGTTGCTTGCCAGTGACAATCAACAGATGTATATAGTTTGTCCATGCTAAGTAATTGTACAAAAGGTTGCTTTCTCTATATTTTTCTTTATTGCAGAGAAAAAGCTAAAAAGAGTGAATTTATTTATTTCTTCTTCTAAGTTGATGAAGCAAATGGAGGTTGGCAGCTTTCTCCATTTGTTTTGATAAGACTCTTATTTCTAGATATCATAAATGAAATGCTGATCCTCTGTCATCTTATGATTTACAATCACCATGTGTTTTTAACAGGAATTATGTTTTCTAATTGTAATTAGAAAACAATGGATAAGAAGCAGATTGTAAGGGCAAATGTTTGACATTTAAGCTTCAGTTCATTAATATGCAGTTGTTGGTTTTTTTAAACTGGAATATTATAGCAATAATGTTTGGCTCTAGTTATTTAAATTTAAACAAACACATTTAGACTTTTGAAAATTACAGTGTTTTGCCTTATAATCTATTCATGAATGCATGCTTTGCTGGATTCCTTATATTGTGACACTGAGTTTCAGCAGAAGAGACCTGAAACACTCTTTTTCTGAATAACTCAGTCATCTGATACTAACTGAAAAATAACACTGGGTGAATTCTCTTGTGACTTAGCCAGTGAAACACTTGAAATTCTTTCCTGACTGATCCATCTCTCCATATATTACTTAGTTTGGATGACAAGTGGCACATCAGTGATCACCTACACAAAGGACTTTACTTTTGGGGAAGCCTATGCCATGAAAAATGAGCATATGAACATTTACATACCAGATTTAGATCATGAAGAAATAGTATTAACATTGTGGAATTTTAGGTATATCTAAATGAAACTAGACCTTTTATTTTGTTTGTGTGTGGTAATTGGATTATCCTGACAATATATTAAGTGATTTTGCAAATGATTCTAAAAAGCTGCTGAATGCTTGTGGTGTTCAAATGGTCATAAAATGGTGTTCTGACGGCAATAAAATGAATCTGATTTTTCTGTATCTTCCATATAAAAAAGGTTGGCCCTTCAGACTGAAATTTCTTAGGATGGTATAACTAAAAGAGTTATAGCTTATAACTTTGCAATTTGAGAAGCATCAGACTTTAAACCCTGAGACCCAGAGTATCAAGGTCGTGATCACAAAGATTTCCCTTGGTTTAATCAAGTCTGTTTTATCTCTTATCATCCAATATTGTAAAGACTCTAAGCAAAATTTTCAGTCCTTGATCTTCTACCTTTAGTAACACAAAAGCTACTGTATCTACAGCAGAGGAAGAAAGATCTTATTTCAAAGATATGCTGTGCAAACGAAATCACCAGAAAGCTCTGTGTTTTGCATGCCTTCTGTTTGGAGTGCTTAATAAAATGACTCCTTTGTCTGATAATTTTATTTGTAGCATAGAAAGATTATCTGCACATCCATTCTTTTCTTCAAGTTAAAATCAGTCTTTCTGCATTATTGAAATCCTTGCATATTATGAAATTGTGATCAAATAAAACTTTGTGTTAAGGAATGTCACTGTAGAGACTGATTCCAACCTTCCCCCTCAACCCCATTTTGGGTAGTCTTTCTTTGGTGTCTCAAAAATGAAGCCTGACTTCTGGAATATGTTTAGTGGAGGCATAGACCCTGTCCAGAGCAGTGGGATTGCTGATTCCTTTGATGCAAACATGCTTTTCAGTTTGCGATTCACTCTCTGCCAGCCCACTCCTCTTCTCTTTTGAATCCATGTATGAGATTACTGGGCTGCTGTGGATGACTTCTTTCTATCTGTTTTGGGATAAATCTGGCACAAACACCTTCATTTCATATAGTTATTTTGCTGCTCTCAGGTTCTGTCTCTTGGGTAATGTGCCTGGCTAAAGGGTTTCTCTCTTTGCATTTTCTGTTCCACTAGAGAAACTGAACTCCTGTCTCATCTCATATAATCCCACTGGCAAGTAGCTACCACAGGTGGCATACAAAATAACTGAATGATTAAGTTTTAAGATGATTTGATTTTGCTTGTTCACATGCATTGTTTATACTAATACTTTAGTATTTAAAATAGTGAAATATATTTTTGTACATAGATATATTTGTAAAGGATCTGTTACAGTACTGCTGTTTATTCTTGACAAAGTTTGAAAGGCTTGGAATGCCAGAAGCAAAATCACTTGTCTTGGACTTTCTTTTTTTCTCCCTCCTTTTTTTTCCTCTTGATCAAAGAAGTAGAGGTAAAGCAGTTTAATAAAGCTTTATTAAACCGGTCGCTTATTCGATTGATTACTGTGGATAGTTGTAGTGAATTTTATTAAGACACTGATTTTAAATGCTTAACACAATAATGATGGCATCCAATTTAACATGATAGTGCAGATATTTGGCAGCTTCAGGACTAGTTTTGAGATTATTTTACAGCCATTATATTACATTTCTGTTCCTGTTTACAGAACCAATATATCTTCTTTCTAGCGTAATGTAATTTTTTTATACTTGGGTTTGTGAGAGTACAGTACAGTCAGTTACCTTTACCTTGGCACTGCACCAAAACCAGATACATCCTTCTTTTTATGTTGGCTTCTTCATGATTTATTTTTGTGCCCCTGCTAGGGGAATAATTTTACAGCTACTTGTTTTCTGAAATGACTTTTCTGGACAAGGATAAACAAAATGCTGTTACAAAAATATCTTTCTAGACACTGCAAAAACAGTGATTTAGATACCGGTGTGCCTTGTCTTTGGAGTTCAGCATGTCAAGACCTTGAACACACACCGTTTAGAATTTGAATCCTTGAATGTGATTCCTGCAGTTTGATACTATCAAACTGAAAACAGTGAAAACTTATAGTTCAGGAAAGGAGGTCTACTTAGGCAGGTTTTAAATACATGATAAAAATCAGGATTCTGTTCAAGTGTAAGGATGAACTTCAGCCCTTTCCTGAATTTGGAACTCCTGCAAGTCAACCAACACCTTAACAGAAGATGTTAATTTTATTTCAAGTTGAATAAAACCCTCATGTTTAAATGTAGTCATGTGCAGGGCTTTTCCTTCCTTACAGTCATCTATAATAATACAACAAAGCAAATGAGGATTAGTACCTACTGAATTGATAAGAAATTCGTATTTAGATATGAACTTCCATGAAGATCACCTCACAAATTCATGATGGTGTGAATCTACTAGTGGGATCTGTGGCAGAGAGATTGGCCTAATAACAGAGAGAAGCTGACTGCAGAGGCCCTGACTAGACCCAAACCTGGGAAGGTAACCCTGTTGTGCAGATTGTACAATGGGTTTCAGATCCCTAGTGCAGAGGCACACTGCATGCACTTTCCAGTAATGTATCTCAGAATGGTGTAGTGTAAAGGAAGACTTTCGACAATTATTTTGTTTGGAGCCTGCCTCCACTTCACCGAACCTGTTCTTTCTCTGTAGCCTTTTGCATCAGGGGCCTTCTAGCCTCTGGTTTTGCACCACAGCATAAAAGGGTTCATTCTTCATTGGTTACCCAGTAGACCATGATAATCATCAATGATAAATTATTGGGGCACAGCTGTGTTTACAATGTGAAGATACATTCCACTGCATTTAATGGACTAGTGCCATTCAAAGTCACTATTTACAACAAAGTACCTCTGCATGTAAGAAAAATTTGTGAATTTTTAAATAGAAGCAAAGATTAAATAAGACATGTTCTGTTCTTGTTAATAATTAAGTCTGCTAACCCAGCATCATTTCTTTGTAAAATCTTTGTAAAACAACTTCTCAAATTAATTTTTTAACAAATGGTGGCTAATTGATGCTGCCTGTTGAATCTCAGTTCTGTGAGTGGTAGTGTAGAGCACGCCCCCTGAATTGGAATACTTACGGATTGAGCGTGAGATGAGTGATCAGATTTTCAATCAGATGTGATGCACGTAAAGTGTACAATTGTGTTTTCTGATACATGTGTTCAGTTAAGTAGTGGAGTCTGAAGTAAGACATGAATGCTTTTTATTTTTAAAATGTGCATTATGAGTAATTTCATTATGCTACTGCTGCAGGTATTTCTAAATTACTGATGCACTTCAGCTTTACATTTATTTGTGCTTCTGCTTCATATTTAGAATGAAAAGTTAAAGTTAAATATGGATGGCCTATTGTCTAATGTAACAGTTAAAGGCATTGAGGAGCTGAGTGTCACAGATCAGATTTTTTAGTAGGAGTCGATGGAGTTCTTCCCTTTTTAAAATCAAGTCAGAATATCTTTTTTTTTCTTTTTTTTCCTTTTGTCCTTTTCACGTGTGTATATACGTTGCCTGAAATTTTGATTGTTTCATTCCTTTGTAGTCATGAGACCCAGACAACCTGTTGGGATCATCCTAAAATGACTGACCTTTTCCAGTCATTAGGTGAGTGCATTTCTTAATCTGTCGTATGACATTCGTTCCATGAGTGAAAGCTTGAATTGATCTGTTGACCACATCTGAATTTCCATGAGCTGTGTGTATTTCTCACTTGAGGAGATGCACTTTGCACAAAAAGCACTGTCTTGCTCATGTCTGTAATGTTCATTATGAAAAATATTCTCTGACTCTATTCTTTAGTGCAGTATATTATTTCCGTTGAATTCATGTGGGATTTTTCATTGATGTGGGCTATCAGTCTGGAGTGAACTAATTTTTGTAATATATCAGAGTATCTATGCTATCATTAAAGGCTAGACCTTATTACAGTACAACCAGTTCCACATGCCTGTAAGGATAAAATACTTTTAAGTGTAGGTGAAAAAAAAAAAAGCAATTACTACACTCCTATTAGTTTGTAAAACAGAACTTACGGTTATCTGATTGCTCCTTTCAGAGCAGTATTAACAAAGTCATGGCATAGAAATAATGGGTTAAAGAGCCATTTGTTTTCCATTACTGTGACCTTTGCTGCCCTTTATATCATGTTTTAAGGTATTTGATAAATGTACTATATTTTAACACTTACGTGAAATCTACTCAACACTGTTTAATACATACATGAAACTGACATGTATATGTGTTACATCTGCCCAAGACAGTATCCAGATTTCTGGTGTGACAATCTAACATGAACACACTGGACTGCCAAAGCCATGAGGTGTTCTCAGCAGGTGGACTTTTCTTTACAATAACTTCTCCATTGTTTTTGTTTGTTTTGATATATGCTATTAATTCACTGCAGTGAAAATAAGGGATGTCAGGCTTTTTTTTTTAGTATGTTGCATTGTGAAAAATTACAGATGAAGGAGGGTTGTGAGCTCTTTTGAAGACCTCTCACATTTCTGTTCTGCTCTTTCAGCTGACTTGAACAACGTACGCTTCTCAGCCTACCGTACAGCCATCAAAATCCGACGACTGCAGAAAGCATTGTGCTGTGAGTTTGCCCTTTGAGACAGTTTCTATACAGTACTTGGAGAAGGGAGGGTCAGCTTATGCATCACATAACATTTAACACTTAACAAAGAACTACATGCATCCTTGACAAATTGTCAACCAATTAAATGACAGGAATTCCCAATAGTGAGCGTCATTGTCAAGAATAAATAAAATCAGTGACCAAAAAGGAGTGCAGAAGGTAAACTGAAGTAGTATGCCCACTGATAATATTTTAAGAAGTGACAGGAAGATAAAGATCGATTCTCTGCTTGTGGTATACTGTTCCTGATAAGAAATGTTACAACCTAGTCTGAAATGATTAAAGATAATATTCTGAACCTTGACTTAAAATGATGAATTTTACAATACTTTATAGAACTACATTCAATTTTCTGGAGTGTTTACTACTGAAAGATGTAACTTCGGTAATAAGCCTCTCAGAGAGAATATCTTTCTGGGTGAACTCCAGATGAAGAGGAGTGTAGGCCATTCTAAGTACAGAAGTGTAGAGTATGGCTTTGTATAGTTGGTTATGGATATTTGGTATTGCTGTACGTTTTACTCGCACACACAAAAAAGATACTATAGATACTATGATATTTAAGCTGCTGTGTGTTTATACTGAGGGTATAGGAAAAGACCTTCAAGATCGTCTCTCTGCTTATCAGTGAACAGGGCATACAGTATGTATCAACATGTACCTTAAATATATATATATATAAAATAAAAAATAAAAAGGGAAAAGGGAAGGGCAAGAAAACAAAGTAAAAATCTCCTTATATTTGCCACTCCCCAAGAAAGAAGATTCAAAAAAGAGACTGCACATGATGGATGCTAATCATGCTGCCTGTCCTTGACAGCAAAGAAAACAGCAAGAAATTTCCTTGTCACCCTACTTTATTTCACGCCTACATTTAGCCACTGCTATTGATTTAATCAGGCCTTAGTACATTCCTACTGCATTTTGGTGAATATTTTAATAAAAGGCAATAGTCTTTTAACTTAAGTAAATGCAGAAAACTAAGTCTAGTGGATTCCCAGAGTGCATGCATCTGAAGTTAGGATCCTGTAATTCCACAGACTACTTTCTAAATGTTCTGCTGAGCTTTGCAATACCATTATGATGTTCTTGTTGATTCGTTTTTTTCATTGATACATTGTACTAAAATGCTGTCAACTTCTTGCAGACGATGCTTTTTTCCCTGTTCTTGGCTAGTTATATACATTGTTTGCCACAATATGCACATAAAAAGTTGTTTCAGTGCTATGCTCAGACGTCTGTATCCATGCCTTTTTTCTTTTCTTTGTTTACCTGTTGTTAGTGGACCTGTTGGAACTGAACACAACAACTGAAATTTTCAAACAGCATAAGTTGAGGCAAAATGACCAGCTCATTGGTGTCCAGGATGTTATCAGCTGTCTTACTACCATCTACAGCGGACTTGAAGAGAAACACAATGATATGGTTAATGTTCCTCTCTGTGTAGACATGTGTCTTAACTGGCTACTCAACGTGTATGATAGGTAAGTGATAAGCTTCTGTTCATGGTGTGTATCAGGATTTAGTGTTGCATGCACTTACTATGTATGAAGACAGCATGTCATGTATCAAAAATGCTAGACTTCTAGGACTGTTATATAATTTTTTCTGAGTTACTTTCTGGAGGAAGAAGTGTTCATGATAGAAAAGTGTTTCAGCCTTAAGTTCTTTTTTGAAAAGTCATGCCTTTTGGTAATTTTGACACACTGATTAAAATGCAGTGGATTGAAATGAGAAATTGCAACAGTTCATAGTACAGACCAGTGCTTCTATACTTCAAAGATTTTTACAGTTTTATTTTAGTTACTGTGGCAGGGGACTGAATGAGTGGTGACAGTACATATGACCGTTTGCCATTTATATGGTGGCTGCTTGTTATGTTTCAGCATTCCGATATTTTTGTCTAATGTGACATTTCTGTTAATTAGACTCCTGTCATTACTTCTGGAATATTGGAGTGTGCATAAAGTCATGATTGGGACTTCTTTGGGCAAATATTTTTATTTTGTGGTTCTTTGTATTGTGGATGAATATACATTTCACTCATAGCGGTAGATCAGTGGTTTGCTCCACTTACAATGTTGGATATTTAGAATGAAAGACTTAATAAGGTCTGAGGATTTTTTTTTGTAGTTACTAGGGTTTTATTTTCAAACTGATCAATCATCCATTATTTTTTGGTTTACCTTTGCTTACTGACTTCAGTCAGAAATCAGTTGTTTAATCTGTTCATATTTAAAACATATATAGTAAGCAACAACCCATTCTCTTTCAGTAGTATTTCTCCCATTAGCCCTTAATTATTATGTTGAAATCATTAGTGTATTCTTCAAACTGATGAAAGGTTTTAATATTGCTTCAAACTTTGAAAAATCGAGGATGGAGGTTACCTCCTACAGTGCTTCTTGCTCCCCTGTCAAATCCATTCAAGAAAAAACAAATTGCTGAGAGAGAACAGGCACCGATTTTCAACTTTATTTTTTTTTTAATTGGCCTTTAGGAAAGATCTAATTTGTCTCTTGGCATTTCTGTTGTTTATTGCACTGGTGTTATACGTATACAATGTTTCAAATCATTAAACTGTCTACAAAAAGCATCTGTTAGTCGCATGCTATTAACCTGAGATTTAATTACAGATTCACAGATTGATGGTTAAGATAGGAAGTTCTTCAGGCTTACCTACAAATGTCTTTGGCCCTTAAAAAGAACCAGTTTATTTTTAGAAATAGTAGACAAGCCTGTTGTGTTCTGGTGTTTTCTGACACATCAGAATGATTCATCCTTCAAGCTGAGTAGAGGAGAGAAGCAGATTAAATTTACTTGGTGACTTTTGCTTCCTCAAGGACTCACAGGTTGTTTCAGAAAGCAACATTTGCCCTATAACCGTTTTGCAAACTTAAAGCACCTTGAGTCGATTAGTCCAGATAATATTTAAAATAAAATTAAAAATAAATACTTAGCCTTTTTCAGATGAGATTCGTGAAATAAAGAGGTTGATCAATTTAATCATGTGGGGAGGCCAATGTTTAAATAATCCAGAAGCAAGAGGCATTGGTTATTATTCTGGACTATGTACTGACAAGTTTTCTAAATTGTCCAATGAAAATGGACTGACAGCTTTCAGTATGGGATAACTTGACATCAGTTATTTCGGGTATTGTAAAGTCTGTCATGTATTATATGAGTATATATACTACATTGGGCAACTACTGTGGGCAATGGCTGATTATTTCAGTAATAATTTCCAATTAGGAAACTTCTGTATGCGTTGAGTTTTTGTTACCTATTGTTGTGCTAGTTTACCTAACAAATTAAAACATCATGTTGAGTTTATATCTCAGGCCTCTCCCAGCCAGATGTTTATATGCTCTTGCACTGGAACCCCTGGGAAGTGGGAGAAATGAAGAACATGGTTTCTGTTTCAGATATTCATGGACCTGTTGCCCCTGTTATCTGCTTTTCTTTCTCTCACTGCCTGCCTTGCCACTCCCCTTGTATTTCTGTGTCCACAAATTCTGCTATCTACTGAAATATGATACAGGATAAAAGCACTCCCTCTTTTAACATTGAGGCTATTTTTTTTGCTCACCTTTTTTTTTTTTTTTCATCATTTGCTTATGATATTGTAAGGTAGTAATAGTCATTTTTTGCAGAAAGTTCTTTAACATTCTCTGTAGTTGTGTTGGATCTCTGAAACAGCTGAGTGATTGGTCTGTCCTTGGATGGAGAGTCCAAAACATGCAACAAAGTTCATTATGCTCTCTTCGTTCTCTACCTGTGCAGCATGGTACCCACTGATGAGTATGATGTCTTTCCTCAGCCAAAGGCTGCAGTTATGTGATTTCCCCCTAAGCTAGTTCTTTCTGTGGTATGTGCCTTCAAGGCACTTTCTGTCCTACCATGCCTGGAAATGATGTGAAACTTCTTTTTTTTCCTTTTTAATGCTAATTTTGGCAGGTTTAAAACTTGAATTAATTCTGGATTCTCTGCCAGCTCCTGACAAGGAGTAGATGAAGGTGCAACAGGGAGATCATACCTGAGGCACACAGCCCAGAGCCTGCCAGAAACTTAAGTAAAGACAAAAGAATAATCCAGAAAAACAAGACTTCTTTATTTTCCTTCTTTCCATAGTCTCTCTGACCACTTTCTTTTCCTACTAAAAAGAAAGAGGGAAATAAAAAAAAAAATCTAGTTTGTTTCAGGGTTAAGAATGTCAGTGTTATAAGGTCAGTGAGTCCTTAAACTGGGGCAGAAGGGCTCAGATATATCCAGGGTGTTGAATGAGCTTTTGTAAACATTGAATGCTTGCTATTTTTACCTGAGGATAGATCAGAAGTCAGTAATGTGCCATTTTTATACTGCCTGTCATTGAACTGAGAATGGGCAACTTTACACCAGTTAATAGAGATATGATGTTTTAGTCTTAATCAGGATCAGAGTGAATAATATCTCTGCTGCTGAACTGGTCTTACCAATTGACTTTGTAATGACAAGCATATTTGTATGTCTTTAAAGTGTCTTTAAAGCATTCTGGCACTTAATTCTAAATATTTCAGTCATAATTTTTGTATGAATTCATGTTCTAAAGCTTCCTGAACCTTTCCATTCTAAGAGCTTGATTTGAGGTGTTTGTATACACAGCCCAACTAGATGGTTGTGGGAACCAGGGGGGCCTGGACAGGCTGGAGAAGTGGACCAATACAAAAGTCATAATGCTCAGTGAAGGGAAATGGCAAAGGGAAATCCCCATGACCCTTTACAGGCAGGAGGTCTACTGGCTGGAAAGCAGCTTTTTTTGTGGAAAAAATCTTCAGGGTCCTGTTGGAAACCAAGTTGGACATGAACTAACAAAATGTGCTTGTGACAAAGACCAACAGGCTCCCAGACTGCATTCACAATAGTGTTATCAGGAGGTAGATGACGATCCTGCACCTCTCAGCAAGGTGAGGCCACGTATGGAGAGCTGGATCCAGTTCTGAGCTTCCTAGTATAAGAGATCTGAGAATACTGGGTATAGTCTGGTGAAAGAACTGTGGAGATGATTAAGGGCTATGAACATCTGATGTACGATGAGATGCTGAGAGCTGCAACTGTTTAGCCTAGAGAAATGACGGAGGGGGGATCTCATCTGTGAGCGCAGATACCTGATGGGAGCAGAAGAGAGGGTAAAGCTGGGCTTTTTTCAGTTGTGCCCAGTGAAACAACAGGAGGCAATGGGCTCAAACTGAAACACAGGTAGTTCCACTTAAATATATAAGAAAAAGATTTTTCCATTGCAAGGGCGATCAAGCACAGTGCATGAGTTGTCCAGAGACTATTGTGGAATCTCCATCCTTGAAGTTCTTCAGTACCCAACTAAACAACATGGTCCTGAGCAACCTGCTCTAGCTGAGTGTACTCTGAGCAGAGAGCTGGACCAAATGACCTCCGGAGGTCCTTTATACACTCACTGATTTTGTGGCACTGTAAGCTGAGCAAACTTAATCATTGAATAAGAAGTATCAGTGCTACAAAGTCTGTAGATTTGGTGTGAGGTTTTTGTTGGTGATTTTCTTGTGTGCATGCTTTTTTTGCAGTTTGCTTTTTTTGTTAGGAATAAAACTTCACTGCTAATACTTAGCTATTTCCAAGAAAAAGATTGGGGGAAAATATGTTGCTCTTTAGAAAAATGTAGTATAGGCTTTTGAATTCCATTTATAGTTATTGAGGAAATGTTTTTTTTTTTTGCAAAGGAACTTTTAACCTGCTGAAACCTGGAGAGCTTTGAGGCCTCCATGTACATGCTCTTTAAGCTGCCTAGGTCTCCCGAGTTTCTACCTTTAATAAACAAATGCACAAATGGTCTAGTCAGTCCTTAATTAAAACAAACACAAGTGAATGTTCTGTGTGGTTTTCCTTTGAACACAAAGGTAAGACACAAACAACCACACTCAGGAAAGAACACTGAAAACATTATCAAAGTTGCAAAAAGAACCATTTATGAGTTAGGCTCTGCCAGAATGATGTCTTGTCTGTGATTGAAAGAGGTAATTTGAAGCTAAGCATGAATGTATAAAATAGGTGGCACTTTTACAACATTCTGGAAAATTGGGTCCTGGTTTTCAAGCTAGGCAGTAAAAGCAATGGGCCCTTTTGATTAATTTGGCAATAATTTCTCTGTACCTGTTTCAACGTGTGGAGTAGAGAAGACAATACTGTCTAGTCTCACAAGATTAGGGGATGGTTTTGAAGACAAATGTGTTAGTATTTGTAAGGTGGTTAAGTGATATACTGAAGAACCAGGAATAAATTAATAATCTCATATTCAGTGCAGCATTTGTGAAGTAAATCAGAAGAGCGTATGTTGAATGGAGAAGAAATGAAGGAATATCTAATAACCACTCCAGAAGTAATTAAAGGATAAATCATAATCCATCACAAAAGTGATCAAACTAATGTTTGGATTATATTAATTGCATTATTGTCTTACTTGCTGACTCATCTAACCTTAAATGCAGAATGCTATGTGCAAATATATACAGTTTAACTGCTGTTCTCATGGTCTGTTTGCTGTGTCTCAACTAAAGACAAATTGTATAGTGTTATAGTCTTTGGAAACAGGAATTACCAGATCTCTCACAGAATATGTTTCTTGCACTGATCTTGAACTTTAAAATTGTCCTTTTCCATGTACGCTGGTTTTATTATTTTAATATCTGTTTGAACAGTATTTATCTTGCAGGTTTTAACATCACTTGCTTTGACAGTCATTTGTCTGTTAAGTTTGCTTAAGATTTGACTTGTGCTTGTGTGGATTTCTTTTCACATTGAACAAGATGAGCCTGAGGTCATCTTCCTTAGAAAGAGTAACAAGTCCACATTATCTAATTACTGCATGTGGTTAGATGTGTGTTGGTTGGTGCACGTATATGTCAGAACATTTTAGACACAGAAGGAAAAAATAAAGTGGAAAAAATTCCTTTGATATGAAAATCTAGTTGCAGTTTGAAGTGCTTGTTTCATACTGGATTTCTTGCTGCATGCTCATAAGCTTTTTCTCCGTGCATATCATATTCTTGCATCATATTGTGAATGTTACAGAGCTAAATTTCTGCCTTTTTGAAGCCGTATGAATGTTTTGACATATAAACCATTTAGCTGTTTAGCTGAGTATTTGTAATGGAAGCACTGATGTGATGCTCAGTGTTAATTTCTTTTGAGATACAAATCAGAACTCACTGATGACTTTTCATTTTGAATAGACTCAAAATTGTACTGAAATGAAATAAACTATACTAAATTGTTGTATTTTTATAATTTCAGTGGCCGAACTGGAAAAATTCGAGTGCAGTCCCTGAAAATTGGCTTGATGTCTCTTTCTAAGGGCCTTCTGGAAGAGAAGTACAGATGTAAGAATGTATTTTATAAAATGCTTTTTTGTATATAATTTAGAGTTGTAAATAATAATAATGCGAATTGTTGCAAAATTTTCCTGTGCTTGTAACAAGACTGTTTCTTTATGAGTAAGTAAAAAAGAATTGTTGTTTTCATAATCATCTATGACAGTGGAGAAAGTAGGATCTATATTCTGACTGGAAAGTATTGATGTGAGTTATGCATTGTCATATGTGCTTTACAATTCTTCCAAAAGCAAAGGGAAATGTAGCAGTGCAGAAGCTAGAGAAGTGGTCTGTTTGACTAAGTTTGTTCAGCTCTTCTCTGATTTTTAACAAACAACAACAAATAACTTTTTCTTGCATTATTGAGAAAGATGATTTGAATTCTCAAGATAATTTTCCCATATGTGTGCTTACTGCCAGAATTGTTCAGTGAAAGTTTAAATTATATTGATTTAAGTAACCTTGCAAGTGTGAGAAATATTGAGTAGTTTGAAAATATTTGCTGAAAATATTTGACCAAAACAATTGCAGGAGTAGAAGAGAATCAATAAACTTTATGACAAAACTTCATGACAAATACAGAACAAGAGATTAAGCCTTATATAAGAGCATCACAGGTGACTGGCAGTTATATATTAGGCACGTAGTCTTAAAATTGCTTTTCATTGCAGTAGTCCCTTTAGACATTTGGAGAAACCATGTAAAATGTTTAGCAGCAGAAATTTCCATGTGCTTTTGCAGTTCTGCATCAATATCTACTTTCTTTTAAAAGTGTTTGTAGGTCATCTTGTAATCCTGGATTCAAAATTTCAGATGATGAAACAGCATTAGCTGTTTGTACTTTTGCTCAGTGCTTATGCAATGAGGCATATCTCTGCATCTGAAGTAGAGCCCTTACTAAGACTTTGTTTTTTAATTTCTTTGTCATTTGACGTATCAGTGAAGTAGTCCATAACTAAATGGTCTTGTGGGAATACCTTTGTTTAGTAATTCAGACAGTTCAGAAGGCAATTTGCCATTTGGTGCAGAATTGAAAGATTTTCTACAGCTCAGAAGTTAGGCTGTGGTTAATGTAACTATAGCCCTACCAAAAGATGGCTTTAAAAAAATAGTAATTCTTACTGAGATTAAACTCACTTTTAACTGCTGTCAGTAATCAATATGTATACTTACAGTTGCTTAGTATAGACACTGAAGCAAGATGTGGAATTGACCATACTATATTAGTTTTTCTGTCTTTGCTTTGTGTCTATAAGAAAAATAAAAACAGCAGCAGATTTGCAGATTTTTGAGAAGTCCAGGAAAATTAATGCAGAAAAAACCCCAGGACATTTTCATCCAAATGGTCATCAGCTTGAAAATACATATGAAACTGAACTAGTAGCATTGTCTTCCAGGGCAGAAAATTAATATTCAGTTAATGTATGCACTTTTTTGTTTTTGATCAGTGTGCCTGGCCTTGATATCTTCAGTGTATAATTAGCTTTATTGTTTCTTTCCTGATTAGCCATGGAATTGTCACAAAGTAAAATATCTCTTTAGCGTGAAAGAAATTTTGTGGAAAAAGAAATGAAATGGCAGTGTTGTGTGTGGTGTGATGGCATTTGGTGGGAATGCAGTCAGCATTTTGAGATCATCACGTGTCATAAATGGATCTTTGGTGTGACCTTTCTTGCTTATTTTGTTTTAATCATCTACTAATCATCCACTGCTGAGACAGATTTTCTTATATCTGATGAGTTGAGATTCTCTGGTGAAAAACATTGAGAATACTAATATTTTGAAGAAATAAAGGAAAAATCACTTGAAAGAAGAACAGGCCCCTAAATATGAGTCCTTTATATGAAATTTCTGTGTTCTGATTTTTCCTTCCTTGCATTAGTTCCTGACATTTGCCCATGCTTTTCTGCTGCATTTCTTCTAAGTATTTCTGAGTCTTTGGCAATCCCAGGATTCTCTGCGCAGTCATTGTAAAGTTGTGTTTGGAGTTCTTAAGCAGGGCATAGACCATGCTGACTGTGAATTAAATATTGTCATAATAGAAAACGCATTTCTTCTCAGAGTACCTGGCTGTAAAACAAGCAAGTTTCTTGTTTGAAAAAAAACCAACTTCTGGTTGGATCCTTCAATCGTTTGTAAACTGCTTACCCAGCTTTCTGCTCAGGTGTTTTCCGTCACAGCCTGCTCAGAGTTTAGGTTTTCAGGAATCAGCTTGAAGAAATGTAATTTCTAGACTGCTGAGATGTTTGGTTTCTGAAATAATATGATAAACAAGGAATGACAATTTCAATATATCAATAAAATTGACCTTCATCTTTCTCTCTTCCATTTTGAGAAAAATCAAACTTATGCACTTCTTTTCTTTTTCTAATATCAAGACTTCTGGGAGGAGGGTTTTTTATTTTTTATTTTTATTTTTTATCTTTTTAGCAGCCAGCATTAGTCACATTCACTTCCAGTATTTATTTTTTTTTGACTACACATTCATTTCCAATATAGGTGGATCTTTTTAATTCACCCATTTTAAAGGTTTTCTTTTTAAATCGAGCTTCTTTTAACTACACTGTACTGCAGAGTTGACATGAGAATGAATCTTTTATTAAAAAAATCCCAATTACTTCTGAAAAAACATTGAAGCCTCAATTAAAGAATGCCTAGTCTTGAAAGTGCTTAAAAGACATGCTTAATATCAAGCAGGCACCTGGGTGCTCCTATGAGTAAAAATAGACCTGTGAACATAATCAAGTTGTGGCGATCTGTTTACATCTCTGGTTGTAGAGCTAATGGTCCAGGGCCACAATTTTTCCATTTGTGAGGCTGATTACTTGATCTAGCTGTATTGATTTTATGCTGTGTTGGGTCCCCAAAACAAAGGGACATATGTGAGCTACCTATTGGAAATGATCTCTAGCCTTACATTGTTCTCACATCATACCTGGTATTTTGGGGAAAGAGTTAGTTGACTTCCATCAATGAACCCTTCTCCCGAGTCTGCCACTTTAGAGCTGCTTTTTGGATATCCTTTGCTGGTGTATGGCTTATGAGTTTCTGTAAGGATGTTGGCCAGACAGCAGGAACATTTTTGCTTTCTGTACCTTTGGTTGAACCTCTCATATCTGTCACTCCAGTAGCATTGAGGATTTGCAGGGGGGAGTATACCATTCATTAACTCCTTTGAACTTGGGTGGTCAGTGATATGGCACAGATACCAGTGTTAAGCTTTGGATTTGTTTGGTTTTTTTTTGTACTTGCTGATTTCCTCTTTGCATGAGCCCTAGTCAGTTGCTCTCCTTCTCTACCCTACCATGTAATTTTTCTTCTGTTTTTTAGCTCCCAGTCAACTGAAGCTTTAGGGCTAGGGAAAGAGTTTTGTCCTCCTCCCAGCTTCAGCAGTAAGCAAATTGCTCTTGTGGTGCCTGTCTCCACTGACACTGCCTGAGTAAAAAATCAAGCAGGTATTTTTTACCCTATAATTTTTCTGAACTGGACTCTTAAATATGGGAAAACTATTCCAACTGCAGCTGAAAGCCTGCAGCATGGCAGCGCTTGTTCTGTCAGTACTGTTGTCCATGAAGTTTGTCTTGCTTCTAGGTGCTGAAGATACTGGAACATCAGCTTGACTAGGCAGGAAAAAATATAAGAAACTCTTAAAAATTCATTCAGTCATCTGGATTTCTGTTTTGTGAAAATCCTTTCTTCTGCCTCAGTTCCTTTTCTGAGAGAAAAGACATGAACCATCTTTCTGAAGCATGCTGGCAAAGCTTGACAGTTACTCCAAATGAAGTGTAAAACATTTTATGGAGCATAATAAAACAGTTTCTCTTGAATGTTTCTGAACAAAGCTTTTCTGTTTCTCAGTCACAAGTGCAATCAGATTGAATTTTCAGATTTCTTTTCCTTCTAATCTGTTAACACTTGTTTGACTACGAAACGTGAAATAGAGGAATAGTACAAATTATTTTGTTTCCTTTAAACATCGTTTGGAGCTTTTAATGCAAACCTGTGACTAAGTGCAAATGGAGATTGTAAAAACCAGCTTGAATTGAACACCAAGAATTTCACTGATTCTTTTGTAACTTAGAGCATCCGTAGATTTTAAAACTATTTCTAAGAGATGAAGTCAGTGTTTAAGGTATTTCAGGAGAGATTAATCTTGTGATGAAAAAAGAATCTACATAACTTTTTGCGGATTGTTAGGAGTAATGAGGGGGTTTTTTTATCTTAAAGTTTTAACACTTGGAAATGTCAAAAAAGCACAATAATTTCTAGAGAAACTAAGAAATATTTTCTGTGCTGCACATAAGTCTATTAATTCAGTACTTTTCAGTGATTCTCAGGCAAGTACCTGCAGTTCTTTCTTCCCAGTAAGTGTCTGTGTCGGGAACAATCTACTTGATCAAATTTTTCTGTGGTATCAGCTTCCCAGAGCCCCATTTATGTTTCAGGGCTCATTATGTGCCTTAGGAAAGGGAATCGATAAAAGGAACGTGTGTGGAAACAAATATAGTTTTCTAGAAAGGAAACATGATTCCTGTCAAGCGCAAAAAGCTATTTCAGTTTTGTCATGTCTCTTACTTGGTCACATGGCTGGTTGTGGGTAGAGGAACTGTGATAATGTTATTTATTGGGAGCTACCATATGAAGCTGTATGGTTGAATTCATTTGGTCTGAGTCCTCCCATTTCTATGGTTACAGATCCAGAAAAAGTAGTCAAAGTAATCAAGATTTAGATGAGGGTACGCTGTTGGAAATGGGAGAGTGGTCATCTGTAGCTACACCTGAATGAAAGAAATGACAAACCTCAAGTTGTGGTTTTACAAAGTAAAAGGGACATAGATGAAAATGAAGTGAGCTGGTTCTTCTTGTTGTTGTTGCAGATCTCTTCAAGGAAGTGACAGGCCCCACAGAAATGTGCGACCAGAGACAGCTTGGCCTGCTGCTTCATGACGCCATCCAGATCCCCCGGCAGCTGGGCGAGGTGGCGGCTTTTGGTGGCAGCAACATTGAACCCAGCGTGCGCAGCTGCTTCCAGCAGGTGAGATAGCAAAAACTGCATAAGAAAAGCCTGTCCTGAGCAATATAAGGTCTACTTTTACCAGATGTAAAAATAGGAGGGGAACTTAAAAACTCAACTTGCCATTCATAGAATCACCAAGTTTGGAAAAGACCCAAAGGATCACCCAGTCCATCACCAATAGTTCTTACTTAAATAATGTCCCTCAACACAATGTCCAGACGTTCCTTGAACACCTCCAGGGTCAGTGACTCCACCACCATTAAACTTTTGGACAGAAACAAATACACTCCTGCAGCTGAACTATTAAAATTACCAGGAAGTTATTGTTAAAGTTAAGCTGTGAAAGAATGATTCATCATTTAGGAGACAATCAAATTACTTTCTAGCAAAGAATGTATAAATATTTGTGTTAATGACAGTATTAGCTGCTATGAATGTTGTTAAATTTTTTGCAGCAGCCATTTTACCTTGCTTCACATCGTTCAAATCTGATTCTGTAGGGACAATGTACTTTTACCTGCTGGAACCTAGGATGTGATCTCAGCACATCAAGAAAACGATGTTGATAGTAATTGCTGACCCTATGCAACATAAAATTATTTAGCATTGTTTTTCTGACAATAGAACTTGCAGTTGCATGAAATTTCAACCACAGTCGTTTCTATTTCATGAGCCTTTATGCAGCAGATCAGAATATAAAGCTGTCTTATGGCCTGCTGTTCAGATCTATACTACATACAGACAATTAATGAGGCTGCAAGGAGCTTCTGTCTGTTTAAAGAAGATGAGAAGAAAAAAGATATTGTCGCAATGGAACACAACCTAACTCAGGATTTGTCAGGGATGCCTAAGGCTCTGGCTGTGTGGTAGTGATATCTGTGCATCTGGAGTAGATTAATTCTGTGAAAGTGGGTGCTTTATGCATTGTCAGAAATTATGTGTGGATTAAAAAATCACTATATATAAAATTACTGATTCAAATATCTGCAGTTTTATTGAATGCAACAAATTAAATGTTAGAAATAACTTGTAATAAATTTTTCTGTTATCATTCTTTTATAGGCAGTTTTGCTTTCAACCTCTGCTCTGAAAATCCAGTTGTGCTTGCTTCTTTTAAAGCTATTAGTTTATTTAGCTTTTCAAATTCATTTCTGAACTGTGAAATGATTGGGATTGAGAGATTGTATGTAGAAATCTTGAATAATTTGCTCAATACATATCAAAGTTGTTTTAACCACTTAACAATGTAAAACTTCTCTAAGGTTTGAACGCTGTTTCAGACAAAAAGGGATGGTGCTTGACATATCTATCACTGGCCTCAAGTGGTTTGAGTCACACTAAAATGAATGATTAACTTGTTAGTGGCAGACTTTCTGTGGCAGACTTTCTGTAGCACAGAGGAGCACTCTTTTATGTTCCTCAAGGCATCTACCCCATCTCCCACACTGTTCATCTGTGAGTGAGGTACACTAGCAGGGTGATGTTTCAGTGTGTTTAATAGTATTGTGATGATACTAATGATCTAGATACATCTCTCATCTGACATAAATGCCTCAAGTTCTCGTCCTTATGAGGTATCATCTAAAGTACTAAATCCAGGCACGAAGGCTTGAGTTTAAGAAGCCTTGAGTTGCTTTTCATCATGTGTAACAATTTTAAGTATAGCTTTCATTTGAAATTGTGTTCTGTTACTCACCGTGAGCTCAGAAAGGCAATGTCTGTTCTTATTGCTGACAAATAGGATGAACATAATTCCTTTATAGCTATGTTCCTCTGTTAGTTACAACTTGAATGGTAACATGTTTATTCAATATTAAACAGTCGTGCTAATATTTTTGCTCTGCCGCATTCTTTCAGTGATTGCCTATAAAGTGACAGATTTATTTTTCTCTGTTTTTCTTTTAACATATTTATTTGCATATTTAACATGCTACCTGGAAAGAATACCATGGACTCAGAATGTGATTAAAATTTTTTCACGAGTCTCATGGCAGTTACTAGACCCTTAGAAGCAGTACTCGCTTTTAGCAGTGTGGCATCAATCTTAACTGACAAGACTGCCATATCTGAAATGCAGAAGATGCTTCCCTTTAGTGCTCTTTCTCTTTTTTAAGTCCTTCCAGTTCAAAGATGGCTTTATCATGGACTGCTCCATCTTTATTATTGCCTGTCTCCTCTATCACAGGTGATTAGTCATTTTTTCTTACTGGTTGTCTTATTTTCTGTTTGCATTTCAATCAAGACTGTTTCATGTATCCTTTAACTGGTTATTAATTAATCTGACATGGAATGGATTAACATAGGGCGTTTTTTGTTTTGGTTTTTTTGTTTTTTGTTTTTTTTTAATTGAATTCAAAGGAAAATTTGATTGTTGAGGCTTTTAAAGTTTTCTTTCTTTCTATTTTTATTATTTTAAATTTATAAATATATACTTTCCACAGAACCACAATAAGCCAGAAATTACTGTAAAGCAATTTATAGACTGGATGCGCTTAGAACCACAGTCTATGGTATGGCTACCAGTTCTACACCGCGTGGCAGCTGCAGAAACAGCAAAACATCAGGCCAAGTGCAACATCTGCAAAGAATGTCCAATTGTTGGCTTCAGGTAAGAGGAGGGAAGCTGGGTGCAGAGTTTCTCTGAAAGTGCCTGTTTTTTTTTAACATACAACAAGCGCAAATTCCGTGATTTTGTTTTCACCATTTCACCCATTATAAAATATGAACTGCTATCCCTGGTTAGACCACAGTGTGGGTCTCCCTGGAGGAGCTCCTGAAGGATTATGTTTCTGGCTCATCTAAACCCACTGGTAGATACCCAGCAGTCTTGTGACTGACAGATGCAGAATGGGCTGTCATTAGATGTTTTGTAACTGGTGGATTCAAGAAGTAGCAAATGGAAGTGTAAATGCACTCCGTGTGTTCTGTGAGCACAAGAGCAAAAGAAACTGATGAGTAAGAAAAATAAAAATCTGTGTCTTATGTGGAGCAGGAGGATTCATGGTAAATGGGCTAGCTGCCTCTGTCTCCTTCATAAACCCTGTGAAGCAGTCAGTCATGTCAGCCAGTACTGAACACCCTTCAGCAGCAGTCCTTCCTTGCTTGGCACATTTATTTGTTACTGTGATGAGTATTGCACAGTTCCTATCTTGAAGTACTGAACATAGTATAAATCTAGGCTGTTCAAAGGAAGCTGTGAATTCCCAAAGGAAAAATGATTCTATTGATATTCTCCTTGTTATTCTTCTGAATGTATTCTTTTACTGTAAACCATGCAGCTTCGAGTATTTTGTGTCCTTTGTCAGTACTGTTAATACCTACATATTGTCTGTGTATTGATTGCTCCAGAGTATAAAAGATGCAAAACGAATTAGGGGAGCAGAGCTAAACATAACTTCATTTTTCCAATATTGTGGTTAGGAAATTCAGGGTTTTATTTAGGAATGATAAATCAGTTTTATCTTTAAGTGATTCTAAGACTCTTCTTCAGATACTGAGGCAGATGAGTAATTTTTGTTCCCCATGCTTTCTCTTTCTCCTTGCTTCTGTTATGTTCGAAGATAGTAATACAAATCTTTTGGTCAGACTCATCCCACCTAGCTTTAGGCATGCAAACTTTAGTCAGTCTTATAAGACCTAGTGATTGTCTTCCTTCACTCTAAATATTGAGGTGTAAGTACTTCCAGAAGGTATTAATCTTATCAGAGTCTTTTTCCTGTCTTGTGGGAGATGAAAGATACATGTTTCTATTTTTCTTAATTAACACTTGTTGGAGTGTAGCTTGGCCAAGCTCCAGTTTGTGTCTTTTAGATTTAAGTTAGGGCTGATGCATCTTGTCAATATTGAAATATCTAGTGTGGAAAATGAGAATGTGGAGGCAGAAGAGAAGACAAAAGAATTACTCATTTTTAATCATTTCCATAATGATATTAGAGATCTGCAGCAAAAAAAAAAAAAGCATCTTAGCAGTAGGCTGATGCTGCCATTTAATGCATGAGCTCTTGAGTAAAAACTACAAGCTTTTGCTTCAACTTCCTTTAAAGTGAACCTTTGCATTTATAAACACTTATTGTCATGCAGATCAAAACATAAAACTCACCAGGGAAAAATGTGGATGGTTACTGCTCTCAGGAATCAATTTAATTTAAACTTAAACTATTCAGTTGCTATTTAATTTGCCTCACCTAGCTAATTTTAGTTTCAGAAAAATGATACAACCTCATCCAACAGCTGTACTATAAACACAGTAGTGGGTGGAGTCTGGAAATGAATCATTGCATAATCCAGTTTTGGCATAAAAATAAATAAAAAATATCATTCTCTTCTTGGCTATATTTAGTAAAAAGGATATTATATGCATTTTTTGCTTTGTTGCTTTGCTTGTGTGTATATATATATATGCTCTTAAAGAAAACCTGTCTAAATATATCAACTAAATGTTTAAACTTATTTGCATATTATTCTTAGAATTGACAATCTTCCAGGAGTTTCAGGTTTTGAAGATGAGTGCCTGGTGGTGCGCTATCTGTCCCTTCTAAGTGAAAATACACTCACTGTGTCGTTGCGTTACTGCTGCTGAAAAGCTGGTGACACCATGCCAAATAGTGATTTGCCTTGTGAGGCTTAGTAACTAACAAATATTATAATGGAACCTAAGAAGCTCTAATCACTTTCTTCTATGTCCCCGTAGGTACCGGAGCTTAAAACATTTCAACTATGATGTCTGTCAGAGCTGCTTCTTCTCTGGCCGTACAGCTAAGGGGCATAAATTGCATTACCCAATGGTGGAGTATTGTACACCGGTGAGTACCAATTTACTGCCCAATCCTAAGGGATTGTTTCCATGTTATTTGTAACCTAAATTATTTTTAACAGTCCTTTGGCACCTTGGTATTCTGCAAGGATTTCTTTTCCATCTGTCTTGAAGAGCCTGTCTTCTTACTCTTCTCTTTGAGAGTCATTAGGTGCTTTGCTAGTGCTGCTGATTTTTTCAGGCAATGATTAGAGTGGTCTACACTTAGTATCCACTTCAGAAATATTAACTGAGGGAACTTCATTTGTTTTGTAAAAATAAAACTGGAATATTGAATATAATTGCAGTGCTTGAGTGTGTGCACATACATGCACTCTTTTTAAGGATGAGAATGTCAGAAAAAAGGGACTCTATTTACTACTGCCATACCACATAGTAATGTTTAATATTCATAGAATCATAGAATATACTGAGTTGGAAGGAACCCAAAAGGATCATCTTAAAATATTTTTGAAGATTTGTGATCTTTGGTTTTGTGTTGAGTATAGGTTGCTTGTATTATGAAAACAAAGTTGGACAAATCCTGTTTTCTCTTGAGTAATTAATGTTTACAGAGTTATTTAAAAATCGATGTGTAGCTGGAAGAAGAAAAAGAACTAGATTTTTACAGTTTCTATCTGATAATAATTTGAGACTTTTGCTACCATTGGCTAACAAAAATTAATTTACAGTACAATATTTTACTGATGAAATACTCAAAATGTTTCTAAGTCCATGACACTGTTTTAAGTGTAGGATTGGGCACCACTTTTGTGTTGTTTTTTTGTTTGGTTGGTTTTTTTACCCTAATCTGTTAAGTTGTTCTGAAGAATTTTCTTTCAATCATGTATATAATTTAAACAGTGGTAAAAGTTCTGTATGCTTAGAACAACCTCAGATCAGAAATGACCCATTATATGAACAGAATTAAGATGTTGCTATTTAACTTGCATAATCAGTACCTACACACAGCTCATTTTAACTGTTATCTGAGTTGAGTCAGGATTGAAGAACTGATTTCACAAAAAGGATCTAGTGCTATTTATTATTGAATCATAGAATCTTTTTGGGTTGGAAGGGACCCATAAAGGTCATCTTGTCCAACTCCCATGCAAGCTAGATCATGTTGTTCAGATCCCTGTCCAGACACTGCTTCAAATCAGTCCTCAAAGATGACAGAACTAGGAAAAAAATCACCTTTATTTACTTTACCTTTTACTTTACTTCCTTATTGCTGTTTGTAGCAGTGTCCTGTGTGTTGCTGGTGTACTGATTTGTTGTTAAGCCTCTTTACAGGTTGAACTCAATTAATGCAATATAGTATTCAAGAACTTGCAAAATTGTTTGCAACATGATAGTATAATAGCTTCTGTATTTAAATGAAATGGACAAAAATTAGCATAGAGCTGAGTTTACACAATAAAAAAAAAATAAAAGTGGAGATACTGAGTATCAATGACTTCTTCCTTAGAATCCATTGTATTAAAATTCAAATAGTCTGATCAAATAGAGTGCATCCAGTCTGCTAAGGTTAGCACGTTTTTAGAACCTTTTCAACTTGATTCTAATGCAGTTGATGCTAAAATGTTATTTTTGTGGCCTGTGTTGCAAAGCAGACTATAAATACATGCTCTCATCAAACTGCCTAAATAAAATCTAGCTTTTCTCTTACTTAAATGTATTGATACAAATGCATTAATATCAAAAGTACTGGCAATAATTAGAAAAAACAAATGCTTAACTGCTTAATAAAGCTGACATTTTGAACTGGAGCTTAATCACAGATGGAGGGAAGACCTTTTAATTGCCTCCCAGTACGTTATTCAGTGTAGGGATTTGAAGGGATTTCTCAGAAGCTTTGCTAACTATATTTATTATAACTTGAAGAATGGCTTAAGGAATCTGTGTTCAAAATTTCAGGATAAGGCCAGATAGCTATGTACTGCTATTGGAGCCGAACTCATAATGCCCTTTAGTGTTCTCCCTAGTTTACAGTTTGGTTTTCTTGATGCTGAAACTACAAAAATTAGTGATAACTACTTTGGTTTTTTGTTGTTTTTTGTTTGTTTGTTTGTTTGTTTCCTGTAATTCAGGCTTTAGACTTGTAGAAAGGGAAAGAGAAGTGAAAATGCTGAATAAATCACACTTTACATAGTGCAAGTGCAAAGTTACTGTAGTTAGTTATTCCCATTTAAGTTAACTTTTTCTAAAAAAAAAAAAAAGTGAAGAGATTTCTGATGTAAAGTATTACATGGGAATATGTGAAAACAAATATTTGTGAGGTTTTTCTATAGTCAGAATCTAGAATCAGAAATACTTCTAAGTGCTTAGTTTTTTGGAACAGGAATTCACTCAGTAGTGATACTTTGGTTACATTAATGTGACTCTCTGTACCAATGACATCTTTTTCTTTCCAATAGATATTTACTGCATCAATTCTGAATTTAATTCATCAATATGCTGAAAACTTTATCACTGCAAGCTTTATTTCTGTTGAGATCCTGACCTCTGTGTCACTACACACACCTGGCACAGCCATTAATTTGGGGGGACTTCTTTTTGTAGCCTCTCTGCACAAAATGATAGCAGCAAAGGTTAACCTCTTCAACATCAATAAGTAGAAAATAGTAAAGATGAAATGGATTTGACACGTTGGCAGAGATAACTCTAAAATAGTTCTTGGCACATCTGAATACAGTTGGAATCAACTTGACTGAATTTCACTTCAGGACATATCTTACTCCTTCTTGGAGCTCTCTTTTGCATTGTCTTCCATTACCTTTTGCTTGCAAATGAACTACTGTAAGTTTTGAAAGATTGTGTAGGAGTGGGTCCTTAAAATAATTTAATGTCCAAAATAAATATTATCGTAATGACCGTGTTTTTAATGTTAGTTATTCTTGTTGGCAGTTTATTTTTGCAAGAGAAGTGAGCGTAATTGTATTACCCTGAAGAAGCTCAGAACAGGATAAGAAAGATGTCAGAAAATATTAGCAGAATTTTACTTTACCCTATAGTGAAAATTTTGCTTCAGGAGCTATAAAGCTTATCTGCAATAGTGCCTGTTAAGGCTCCTCCTCTAGGTAAGGCCTCCTAAAGCTTGATGGCTACTGACAGCCGGACAAGACAGTTACATTCCTGAGCATTAAGCAGCCTCACTGTTTTATAAGCAACTGACATAAGAAAGTCAGTGGTTTCATCTTGACAAGTTTATCAAAGCACCAAGGATGATACTTCACTGTTAACAAAACAGGGTTGTTCTATGGAGAAGATTAGAGAAAACAGCAAGAGTGGGCAAATCTGGGTATTATATATGCAGAACATTGCTCCCAGCTGCGGAGCACAGAGATTATTACACCTTTCCCTGAAAAAACAAACAGCTATCTTTGATATCAAGCAGCTGCTCAACATGGTTTCCTCTAAGTCTGTTCAATTGCTCAGCTAGTCAGCTTATAGTCAGCTTATATCAGCTAGTCTGCTACTCTTTTGCAACTTAACTTGTAAAATTCTGAGTTAAAAGAATTAGTCTTGAAATTACAGCTTGATTTCATAGCTCACAAAATTGGTAATCCCTCTTGGTGAAAAAGTGCTATGAAATGCCTCTATTTGAGAGTGGTCAGAGAAAGGTCATTTTCTTAGTGCTACACAATGCAAACAGCACTGATGCAGTAGTGTTAGAAACATAGTTATGTTTCTTGTGTCTTTTATAACCTATTTTGTTATGGTATCTTCACTCCTTCCTCTATCAAGGACCATGAGTTGCTATTTAAAAGTGTAGGTGCTTTGCTGAATAGGAGTGAATTTGTAAATTAAATATGTTTAAGTGATTGGAGAATTGGGTGCCTCTGTGTCAATTTAAAATATGTGTATGAGGGTTGCTCAAAAAGTAATGCCTCCTATTTTATTCTGTTGGCCCACAATGTCAGAGGCAGATGTTGATGGCATGGCAATAGAGGTTGAACCTTCCCACCAATATTCCATTACATTTTGTTGCCATGTGACAGATGGAAGCAGAGGGGCGGTCTGACAAATGATATCTGACATGGAAGTGCATATGAAGCAAAGCAGTGTCATTGAATTTCTCTATGCAGCAAAAAATGGCACCCATTGACATTCATAGACACTTACTGAATGTTTATGAAGGTAAAGCAGTGGATGTGAGCACAGTGAGGCAGTGGATGCTGCCTTTCAGTAGCGGTGGCAGTTGGTCACCTCTGCTAGTGCCAGTTTTTATGAGCACGGAGTACAGGCTCTTGTTCATGGCTGGTAAAAATACATAGCTAATGATGGTGACTGTGCTGAGAGCTAGTGTTTTGAAGCTGAGAATGTGCTCTATAAAATAGTGATATTGTGTTCTCTGTAACTGTTGTAGTTTTCAGGGAAATAAATAGGAAGCATTACTTCTGGAGTGATTGATATATGTGTGTATTATATATCAAGTGCAGTCTGGTTCATGGTGAAGAATCTACTTAATGTTACAGATTAGTAAAATATCAAGAAAAAGAATATGGAAATGTAAAAAAAGCTTTTTCTCTTAAAAAAATCTTAAAATTTACATCTGTTCATATATATATATATATATATATATACATATTATATATTCATATTTTAGAGCTCTCCTAACAGTTTTATTACATTCTTTGTACTTTTTCCCAGAGAAGATTTTTCCTATTACTAATACATGAAAAATATAATCGCATCTTTTTTCTTAACCTAATAGGAAAACTGTGCCTAGCATCTTTTGTGTTTTCTACTGCTTTCCATATAAATCCAAGAGTTTCTTAAACGTGTATTGGTTAACAAAGATTTTTTTTTCTAGTTTCATTTTGACTTATGACTCTATTTATTTCTGGCTGTGTACTGAAGAGTGTTAATGCCAGTTTGTCATTTATTTCATATATTTTCCTCGAGACATTAATGGAGTTTGTTAATAATTTATGTATGCCAGCCATAGATCTTATTCATTCTTTCCTAAACTTCACCATTTTTTAACAACTGAGGTTTTAAATTGGGGCTGAAAGAGAGTAGTCTTTTGCCTGAGAAGTTTTTGGTTTTTTCTTTGCTTTTTGAAGTACTTCTGTTATTACTTTAGTTTCGTGCAGTTGACCTATGTGGACCTAGGCCAAGATGTCATGATGTAAGGGTTGTACAAGTCACCTGTTGTTTTTAGTTTAGTAGATAGGTTTCACACAGCAGCTCCTGGCTATTCTTTTTCAGAAGATAAATGTTATAGCACCTCTCTTTTGGCATGGTTTTTGATTGGATTGTGTAATGTGGCTATGGGCAAAAACATACGATAAATGCTTCCAAAAGTTATGTCTTCACCCTGTGAATAAAAAAAGTTCTTCCAAATCTCAAATTTCACTGGTTAGTATTTGCCATCTTCATTCAGTGCATAGTCAAATGAGACTTTTCAAGGAACTGGGTCAGGCTGTTGTACCAAGCAAAGAGTACACCAGACGAAAAGTTTGGCAGCTCACTGCACATTTATTTCTGTAATGTGTAGGTAGTAAAATTTTCATTCATTGGCCTTGGGACAGTTACATCTGCTGGAGTTACTGTTGTGTGAGATGAAGCAGCCTTTTGGAGTTCACAGACATTATTTGGATGATTCCATGCTCATAGCAGATGCTTTCTGAGCCTGATTTTGTGAGCCCTCTCTGAATTTTACCTGTATTAAAATTTGGGTGTTCAAGCACTTCTTAGTCCCAAATGTGCTGATTTTGTTGCTACTCATTAAAGCCAGATGCCACAAACAATATCAGTTTGATTATTTACTGTTTTTGCTGCTACTCTGACCTGCATTACAGATTTTATACCTGCCTATATTACACACATTAAACATATTTCCATGTTCACATATGTATTTTAGGTTTCAATAGTAGAAAATTCAATTGAAGAAAAAAGTTTGTCTGACCTACTTCTAGGCCCTCTAATAAGTAATGGGAAAAAAATTTATAAAACTAGAATGCCCGTAACGCTTTTATTTTTTAACAGATATTCATTCACTTTGGCATCCTTTTATGATAACATACTTCTCCCTAAGCACATCTGCAGAAATACAGTCCACAGTTTGTTACAGGATTTGGGCTGCAGACTGTGGAAGGTATTGCAAACCTGCAGCTAATACGGGAGGTGAATGGCCACTTAAGTTGTTTTTTTATTGCAGTTGCAAAAAGAAACACTACTCCATGTGCTGGGGACCATTCTGTTTAAGTACTTGGTTTGGTCTGAAAACAGGAGTACTATAAGATCATACTGTATACTATTGTTTCTACCCACAGATGTCTGTTAACAGCCTTGTTTTCACCTTGTATTGTCTCTTTCACCTTGCCTGTCTGTTTTGCTTGTATTCTTGCATTTGAAGCAGCAATTGAGTAGCATTACCAAAACAGTGTTGTAATTACTGCTGTGATTATTTCTAATTAAACCAATCCTTAAAGCAGCTGTGTCAATTTAAATTCTGTTCTAAATTCCAGCTGTGGGAGTGAGATGGAGCTAAGCATTTATTGGTTTTGGAAAAAGCTGCATCAGTGAGGACCAGTAAAAAAAAAAAAAAAAAAGCTTCTGCGGGGAGTTTTTACTGGTTGTAGCTTGTAATTTTAGACTTGTAAAATCTTGGGGCTGATTTTCTTACCAGCCTTATAGTGTGGTAGTAAGGAGGATGCTGGCTCAGTCAGTAGGTTTGTTACTTCAGGTGCAGATACGCTTCTGACTGCCTCTGAACAGTGCCCATAGGATGGCTTTTATTTTGTCTGTAGCTATTTCTTGGCCCTGAAATGAAACAGATAATCATAAAAACCTGTGGGAAGAGTTCTGGAAAAGATCTGGAAGAGATCATTAAAAGCTTGCCTCTTGCAGGAGAGGATGGTTTAGCACTTAACTGCTTCTGTTCCAGTTCGGATATATAATAGCAGTCATTGAATATTTTGTAGCAATTTGTGATTCTGTGGGGCTGCATAAGCCGTGTAGTGTGTTGGTTTTGTTGTTCTTTTAAAGTGAAGCCATTCCTGTTAGCTGGTTTTCATTTTTCAGCAGAGCCACTACAAGACTTTCCTTTTTTTTCCTGTGAAGGTGTGTCACAAGATTGATATGCATGAGTATACTGTCAGAATTGCTTTCAGTGGCTGAGTATCCCCTTATATCTGGCAAACTGTGCTCTTTTGAGTTTTGTAAGACTGTTTGTAAATGCTTAGCTTGAACCTGTTATCATTTTTCTCTAATTTATAAAATAATTGGTAAATTTATTGTATTTGTTGCTAGGATTTTGAAGCCTCGCTGCTTGTTTTTTCTTTTTCTAATAGAAGAGAGCCTATAGATGCATTACCATTATTGGAGTGCTATATTTCACAGCACTGAAAAGGCAGTTTTAACATCACTAAGATTTTGAAGTTCTTCCTTATTTTAGGAGAGTAGCAGCTGTATTATTGTCAGTGCTATTTAGCAATGTTCAGTGTGATTTCCTTTAACTTTTTAAGACAACATCTGGAGAAGATGTACGAGACTTCACCAAGGTGCTGAAGAACAAGTTCCGGTCAAAGAAGTATTTTGCAAAACATCCACGTCTTGGCTACCTACCGGTGCAGACAGTTCTGGAGGGTGACAACCTGGAGACGTAAGCTTAATTATAGAGCAAGTGCTCTAGATTAGAATCACTAGCCTGTTCCGTTAAAAACAAAAAAGTGAAACCAAAGAAGTAACCAAGAGTGTGCACTCATTTGCATTATTCTTGCTTGAATTTTAAAAGTGCATGTTTTTATTTTGATTTCAGAAGTATTTTGCTATAGAGCCTCGTAGCAGTTAATTTTGGAGGGATCTTAATGGCTATTCTTTTTAAAAAAAACTTGTGTAGCTTTCATGAGACTGGACTTTTGGAACCTTCCTGCTTATATGGTTGTCTTTAAGTCCCTAGAGTTAGAAATCTCTGAGCTAATGAGATTCCTAAATTAGTCCTCCCTATACAGGAGGACTGCATCTCCCCACTGTTATTCACTGTGCTGACAGAAATACTCCACTTTATTTACTTAGGTGGTTGATCACTTGCAGCAAAGGAGACTCTTATATTAAAAAAATTTTAACAGGGCACCAGAAATGGTTTCATGAATTGACTCTCTGTGACATGTTGGAGTCTGTGGTTGCTACTGCATGTGTTGTCTAAACACTGCACCACTTAGTCACCACCAGCAGCCACTTGTGGAGCTTCAACATATGTTCCCTGCTTGTGTGCTAAAGCTCAGTGCACTTGCAGTGCACTTGTCTGTGCTCAATTTTATGACCACAGAGGATTGTGTGGTTTATTTACAGTAAACAAAACCCACTCATTATCTGTTTAAGAAACAGAAGGAAGTAATCTGAAAACTGGCATAAGTGATGGCCTGTGTTGTAAGCATAATGTACACACATGTTTTAATGTTGCTCATCAGGGCAGTCCTTTACTGGTATGTATTTAAAAACAAATATGTCACAAACAAAAGAAAGCAGAAGTTTGCCAATAGTGCCACGAATTTGAATATCAAAACTGTAATCGCAGGTCAGGGTAAAACTCTTTTGGCCTGTCATGTGGAAAATACACAGATAAATTTTCAGTACTATGCTGAGGAAATTACTGGTATGGGTTCTCCCTGCCTCGGGTGACAAAGCTCAGTAGTATGGTTCATGAAGAAAGTTAATCCTAAAACCATGACACTAAATGCTTGTCCAAGTGACAGATTATTATACAATATATGTTTAACTTAGATTAATTTTCTGTAGTAGAAAAACAAGCACTGATAATTTTGATACACAGTGGTGTATTTTGTTGTTGTTTCTATTCCCCAGTATGTTTTTGTAGGAGTATTTTCTGATTAGTTTAAAAGGAATGCTCCGATGCTTGAACAATATTTAAACAAATTGATTATGGTTTACAAAGTGATTGTATTGGAGCAATACTGTTTTAATATTTTTTAGAATTTGATTTTTAATGAAATGAAGTCTGTAAGTCAGTCTCCTGTCTTTCCACGATAATGCTGTAGTATCTGATACTGTCTCTTTTCAATGTCAGTTGTTGCTGATTCGAATAATGAGAGGGTTGTTGGTTAAAATATTGTGTTTCTCTAGCATTCTCTTGCTTAAATGGCTCCAAAGTTTGTTTCATAGTTTCTTTCTTCCTTTCTATCCCCCTTTTTTTTTTCTTTTTGGTTGTCTTCCTTACAGTCCTATCACTCTCATCAGTATGTGGCCAGAGCAATATGAGTGAGTATGCAGAATCCCTTTCTTCAGAAAGCTTGATAGACTATTTTACCCTAAGCTGAATTGCTGCTAATCTGATGTGCATGAGCTATGGAGCATGGCTGACCCAAAGCAACAACCCCCTCAGCAATATTGTGAATTTGTTTATTTGTCAACAGTCTAAATTACTTTAAAATAATTGTAACTATATCAATAATAGCTTTTGACACAAATAACTTTTTTTTTGTTTGTTTAAATAGCCCTTCCCAGTCTCCACAGCTATTTCATGATGACACGCACTCCAGGATAGAGCAGTATGCTACCAGGTAAGAAATGCACAGACTGTTTCTCACCAGTACACTGCATTTTGTGATTGATTCTTGCTGATTTTAATCTACTCTACTTGGCTGGACATTATTTATTAAAAAGATACAATTCTCTGTACTCAGAAGTAAGTCAAATGTTTTTATATCATCAGCTGCTGGATGCAGTCATATTAAATGTAAAATAGATACTTTAAATCTGTCAACTGTCATACAAAATGAAAACTTGCAGAATTACTGTGCGTTATTACTAAAATGGGCTGTTTTCCTGTTTTCCTTTTATTTTATTTTTAACTTTTGGGAATAGATTTAGCTTGTTGAATACATAGTTTTTCTCAGATGTACGTTAGAGCCAACTTTTCTTTTACTTCTGTGATAGGCTGACACTATTCATTGCCACTGACTTATAGCAGAGGATATATTAATTGCAGATGTTTTACATTTTGACCTTTATGGAGTCACCCAAGTCCTTTTAGGATAAAATGTTTATTTTCTTCAGTCCATCTCTGTGCTTCAGTGTTTCCCTGAGCTCTCTTGTGAAGGCTTGGAGCCAATGAGATTTAAGTACTAACCAGAGGGACTCTTTCTAAAAACAAGTAAAGACAGTCTGTTTTTAGGCAAGACAGAAATCGATTCATATTCCCATAGTAACTGACTTGGTTTTGCTTTGGGTGTATTTTCATTGTAATTGATCTACATGTCCTACAAACAAAATTAACTTTTTCTGCTTTTTGAATAAAAATTAAGAGCTTATGCTCAAATCACCTATTTGCTGCTGCAATCTTATTTGTGGGCATCACAAATAAAGATTATTAAAGTTTTTTAATGAACATCTATGTTACCCATCACATGATCTTTGTAGAAAGGGAAAAGTGGGGTGGAACTGATGCTGAACGATTGTCTATTGTCAGCCTCAACTCTTTTTTATCTTTTTTTCTCTCAACAAGCTGCATTTTCATTCTTCCATAAAAATACAGTATATTGTCAAAGTTGTAGCACTTGTCAATTAGTTGGAACACATCATTCATGTAAATCACCCAGTGTTTCTTTGGATCTGTGACTTCTCACTTGCTTTTATCAGTTGAAGTCTATGAATGAGTCTACTGTCTGTACAAGAACAAAGAATCTAGATCTCACTACAAAGATGTAAGAATTCTTTGTCTATGTCCTTTCTTCAGTCTGTATTGCCATAATGGCTTTCTATGTCCAGTTGAGCCTCTATATACCCCATTAAGAGTCAACGGAGAATCCCTAGTGCTGTGAACTCTTTTTCCTCTCCTCCTCCTCCATTCTGTTCTTGGTTAGATTTCTAAAGGTAGATTATTTACTGTTTAGAGCATTTTTAGGAAGCCCAATCTTGTCCTACTGTGTGCAGAAAATAGCAAAATAGCAAAAAAAAAAAAAAAAAAAAAAAAAAAAAAAGAAAACCAACAACAAATTCACCCAACCTAATTGTTCTACAAGTAAGCTATCTAAAAGTTTTCAAGGTATTTTTCCTCTAGTAATAAATTCTAAAAAATGAATACGTAACTCATTCTGTATCTTTCATAATTTTTGTTGTATGCTTTATAGGTGAATCTGGTACCATGAATATTTCACATATAAATTAGTAAATATTTTCATCATCCTGATCCTTTCATCTAAGCTTCTTTCAAGAAGTACTGTGTGGATGGAAAACAGGCCCATTAGCCACCTAGTGTAGGATTTCAGTGTTTTAAAATATTTGTTGAATAGTGTTCATAACCATAAATAGTTATCCATACCACAAGTGTAAATGGCAGTGAACCTTATATTTACATGATTGTCTTTTTATTAGAGGAGATAACTAGGGCTTTGTTAAAAAGTCTGTGTAGCAAAAACAGTGTATTGGGGTTAAAACTGTTTTGTCACTGTTTGAAGAGCATTTAAGTCTGATAACGGTTCTTATGGTTATGTTGTGTTTCAGCAAAAATCCTATGTACATATCTACAATCAGATGCCTTCTCTTTCTGTTCTGTATCACCTAGGGGTTGCTTCTAGCACCCTTTCTCAGCTTTCAGTTTGTCTCCCACCTAATATTTGGCATTTGGTATTTGGCAGCAATGGAGTTCCTTCCCTGTCTCCCTCTACTCTGCAATCAGGGCTGTCTCTTGGCTCCGCATACTATTCTAAGCAATCCTTCGCTAATTGGTTTGGATTTAAAACATGACAATAACAGTAGAATCTACCTTTGCCATGACAGTTTTACTGACTAAGAGATTCAGGAAAGGCTCTGCTTTCTGAAAAAATACTGTACCACCTTATATGACAAGGGGATATGAAAATCAATTTAAAAATCTAGCAATGTTTCATGGAAGTCTTAAAGATGCTGAGCTGAAAAGCATTACAAAGACTTGTAAGCACCTTGTTCATGCTTCTTGCTTGCTAGGAGCTAGAGCTGCTTGAGATAGCCCAGAGAAGAGAGAGATGGCTTGGTTGTCTTGAGTCACTTAGCAGCTTTTTTGCCCTTCAGGGGAGGGATTCTCCCTTTAGGACACAGCGTTTTACTGGTAGTCAGGGTGGGGCAAGATGATCAAGACAACTTCATTCTGTGCATGCTTTCACTGATGCTTCTCAACTCTGAGGAATACTAGCAATACTAGCAACTGGAGAGATGCAACATTTTACATTTCCTGCATTCTGGTACAAACTTCTCCTTCCTCACTGGTTGAGTACTCCAGGGGTTTACAGCCTATCCAACACTTCTGATTCCCTTAGCCAATGTGCCGCTCTTGTTTACTGCTTGATTAACCCCTCCCTATTCTCTTCCTTTTCTTGTTCAGTTTTGATCTATCATAGTATGCTGAGACAACCTCTTATAGTTACTCTCTGACTATTATAGAGACCGTGGAACCATTTTGTACCAGTACTTCCCCTGATGTTTCTCAAAAAATGAAGATCTTCTGTTTTGCAAGCAGGAACTTATCTTGTATCCAAGCTCCACAGAACCTCTTATCATCAGTAGATCTTACTGTTATGCAAAAACGACATTTCTTTTCCTACACTCCCACTTTTTTTTTCTTTTGTGGTGAGCAAATCTACACATTTATTCCTATTCATGTGTACCAAAATTGCTGTATCTGAGCTGTTTTCTATGCAGAAGTGGTCTTCTCAGTGCTTCTGTTGAAGTTGTTCAGCATAATCTCTGAAAGTCATGGTCTTTCCCTGCCTTTCAGGCTTGCACAGATGGAAAGGACCAATGGCTCCTTCCTCACAGACAGCAGTTCCACCACAGGAAGTGTGTAAGTAACTCTTTCTCATTCAGGCTGCTAGGAACTTTGGATATAGCTGTAGAATATAATCCCTTGTAAGTTGTAAAACAGAATTTAATTTAGCTCCAGTGGAAGCAGCAAATTAGTATGACCCCATGAAGACCTGCCTAAATTTCATTATTCCAAGAATCGGTTGTATAAATGAGTGATTCTTGTTTGGTGATGTAAGGCAACACTACATTTGTCAGCCACTCTACTTCAAAAATGAGGAAGTTTCATGTCTCTGGAAAAAAATCACAACTCTATTGTTTTTATTTTGTGTTCCTTTCCTACTTCTACCATAGTATAAAAGAAAACTTCTGTGTCGGAGTGGGCAATGGAGTGAGTCAGTAACTTTTGCTACCTCCCAGAACAGTTATATTTGTTGCAAAAAAAAATGATCAATACTGCAGGCTATACAGACAAGTGTTGTTACTTCCTGCTTAGATATTAGTTTACTGGCTACTGATTCATGTTTGTGCTTGGGGATACAAACGATTGTCCTTCATAATTTTATCAAAGCTATTTTCTTTTTTGACATTTTTATTATAAAATCCTTCATTAAAATGAATTGATGAACCTGAAAAGCACAGAACCCTGTGAATTACTGATGAATGAAGTACGACTTTTTTTGGTGATAAAATACATCAGTGTTTTAACCTCTCTGTATCTTCTGTTCTGTTAATGAAATCAGTGTAGTAGGACCCTGCCTCTTTATAGTTATTAGTGAATAGGTCACAGTTTTCCATAGTTTTCCTTTCCACAGAGTTTCCTGTAAAAATATTCTCTATTTTAAAAAGAGGGAGGAACATGATGAACTTGTATATCAAAATAGAAGAGAGACTTACAAATTTGGGTATCGGGCCTGTTGTCAGAGGAGAACTATTACACAAAGAAACATACGGAAGTTCAGATGCCAAAGGGGAGAAAAAGAAACTGTTTTATCCAGTGACACTATTTCTTTTGTGGATAACATAGCATATTTTTGTTAAGCTGCATGCAGAAGTACTCACAAAATTCTGAAGAACTTTCATTTAAAACTTGTAATTAGATTATTGTAGAAAATGGAATAAACGTTAACTCATAATGTTAGGATCCCAGTTTCGATTATAATTTGCCTACAGGGAGAACATTGGGAATCTAGGTTTATGGCTCAGCTCTATTTGTATTGTTAGACAGCTTGACATTAAAATATGTGTGCTGTAATCATTCTGTATAGATTGAATTAGAAGGAGCAATTTGAATCTTGGATATGTGTTTTTCAGCTCAGAGGCATCTGCAGTAAACCTAACCAAGAAAAATCACTTTTTCTTATTATATTCTTTTGAACCTTTAGGAGATTATTGATGATTTTAAAATCAAGTGCTGTCTTCATAATTGGAGTTATATTCTGCGATCTTCATCAGTCCCCAACAGTCTCAGGCTTAGTTCTCAACAATCTCAGGGCTTAGTGCGAACATGTAACAGACACAAAGTTGCACGTAGTTTTGGGAAAATACTGTTTTAGCCTTGTCAGGTTAGCAGGTTCATCAGCAGTAAGATTAACACACTTCATTCTTCAGAGGGTATGTGTAAGTGTCTTTCTTAACTGAAGAATAACCACCAAGGAAAACTAAGAAGACAAGATAGCTTCTGCTGTCAGTTACACATCATGAGGGTTCTTTACAGGAATGTTCTGCAATATAAAGAAAGCATTCTTCAATGAAAAGTCTCGTTTTTTTTATTAATCTCTTGTCTTGAATATCATTATGATATCCTAAAGCTCCTTCAGGTTTTCTGCACTCCACTCCACTCTGATGTGTGCATTCTACCGAAATAAGTGTTTTCCTAAAGTAGTAAATTATCTGTAGACAGCAATAAATAAACAAATAAATTTTCTGCTGTTGTATGTCCATTCCCTTAACAATAACAACAGCAACAAAAAAAATCTCATTTATTTTCTGAAATAACTGTAGAACAAAAATATTTTTTTCTAAGTGTGTGCATTAGACTGATGGAATGAGTTTTCTTTGCCTTTATAATTTCTGAAAAATAGTGTATATCTGTAAAGCAGACAGGACTTCTTATTAGCAGAAATGATGGCTTTTCAACGAAGAATGTTAAATGATATTCCTCATGGAAAGCTGTGACTCACAATTTGACAAATTACAGTGTAGGAAAATTAAAAAACAGAAGACGTTTTTAGAGAGATAGGAGAATGTTGTTCTCTTATTCCTGTAATGTATGAACTGTCCTAGCTAGCCTACACTGAAATTAATCGTGTTGAACATAATATGAATTTTTTGTGTATAAATGTGAATGTTTAATATGTTTTGTTTTGATTTGTTTGTTTTTTAATTAATGCCTTCAGTACTGGTCATCTAAGTGTCTGCAGTGCTGCTGATGGCACTTCACGGCCAACTGAAGATATTTAACTTGTTAAGGAGCTGTGCACTCAGGTGCAGGGGTAGGAGCAAGCAATGAACCACAGTGGTACTTTGAGGTGGCACTGCCACTCAATGTCTTATGATTCAAAATGGAGTACATAGCACCAAAATACTTTGACATGGTGTAAATAGTTAAAAGGCAGCTTCTCATAATGAGAAATTAGCTTCAGATCAAAGGTAAAGGCAAAAGCAGCATTTCAGTGTTCCTGCTTGAACCTTCTTTGAATATTTGTCATGACATCAGTAGGTCAAGGTATGCTTTATCTGGACGTGGTGCTTGATATGAAAAGAACATGACAGGAAAAATGAGGATAATGGAGGAAGGAGAATCACAAATATACTCATCTCTTACTATCTGAAATCTTAATCAGACAAAATAATACACTGATGAAAAGTGGCTGTCAGGAAATCTGAATTTTTCTCTCTACATCTTAGTCTTGATGAAAGCAAATGATGTGCAGTGTTTTGTCTCTTGCCCCCTTCATGCACGTTTTGGAATTGATCTGTTGAAAATACTTACTCAGAGAGAATAGGATATTTCAGATCCCATTTTCATTGTCTCTCCTTGTTTGGGTGCTCTTCTTGTTTGAGGTGTACTTCTCTCAAAATCGGCTCTCTGGGATGTTATTTTCACTACTTTCTTGTATGCTGGAATGCTGAAAAGGAACTGCAGTCTCTACTCTTGAAAGAATTCTGTGTACAGTTCTAGTTTTTCCTCAGAGTACACAGACTCCATAAGAGTAACCACCAAGACTAAGGAAATTATTTTGATATTGTGCTTTTTATATTGGTGGCTGAGTGTTATCTCTGACTAATTCAGATGAAGAAAGTCCTGGATTTCTCAAAATTGGAGTATTTCTGTGCCACGGAGTGCATCTCACTCCATTTTGATGCAGGATGTTGTGAAGCCCAGTGCTGGAACTCCTGTGCTACTAATGAACCTTCGTTACTAATGAGCCTTAACTACAGATGTGATTTTTGTTGGGCAGATTTAAAGCACTGGTTATTGAAACAGTAATTCTGCAAGACAGACTAGATGTGGAACGCATGGTAAAATTAAATTCTTATTTTTGAAGACTGTTTTTATCAGATTTACCTTACCATATGAAAAGGATTGTTATCATTTGCAAGATATGATGCCTTGAAAAAGAACAGTCAATATTCAGTCTGTCATATACAGACTGTGAGTTTTTAAGCTAATGAGAGAGGAAGAAAGTGAATTTTTTCTCTCTACTGAATAATTGAGAGTCAAAAAAAATAACATTATCTGGAATCCTTCTTGAAGGAGGATTGTATTTATCTGTTTTGGTCTCACCTGTTGGACACAATGAAGTGAAAAATATCTAAGAATTTCCACTGTAAATTCTTTCTTAAAAGTGGTTTATATCTCTTATTAAAAATGAGGTTACAGCTAATGTAAAATCTTGACAGATTTTAAGTTTTAATAAATTCAAATATAATAAATCCAACTTTGCAGCACACTGTTAAAAAGATCTATTTCAAATGACCTACATAGTTGCTTATGAAATGATTCACCATCTTAAAAAGTAGACAGTATCCTTCTGATACCTAATTAAAATAAGCAGACTAAACTACTTTATCAGATGAACCTTCCCTGACAACATCAACACTTTTGCACAAAAGAAGCCTGTAATGCAGTTATACTGTATCATTTAAATTAATATTTAAACAGTGTTTTGAAACCTGAGTGGTAGAACTTTGTTCCTTCTCTGTAGTCTGTTTTAACACTGTGCTGCTTTGCTTGCTGAAGGTGTTGCCATTAAGGTGCTACCACTTCCCTGGTTATTGCAGCTGTTTCAGTTTGCAGTGTGGGGCATCCCTCACATTTCACTGGACATGCAGTGTACTACCACAGCATGTAAAGCCCCAACAGAGGTTACATCACTTTGGAAAAAACTTAGTTATTATGAGTTGAGTTTTTGGTTTGTTTTGTTTTTACTAAAGTAGAAGTAAAGGATAGAAGTGCCGTAGCATTCTCATTGTCACATCAGAACATGGTTCAAACTTGATTAACTACACTTCTTATAGTTTTATTTATTTTTAAGGCATTTTAAGTAAATCATTTGCATTTGCAGTTCTCAGATTCTTGCTTTCACTGTTTCTTTCTGAACCACGAGCAGCATTGGTTCTCCATGCATACATTAAACTGCTGTTGTACACTACTGCTAATCAATCCTCTTTTTCGTGTGCACTGTACTTGTATTTTATTTTTAGAAACAATTCATAAAAATGTGAAAACAGTTTGCTGAGATACACATCTGCATTTATATTTTAAAATCTTGCAGGCTTATTTCCTACTCTTAGTCCTTTCACGTAAACAAGCAGAGGAAACCCTTCAGCTTGACAAAGTTGTTTGCTCGTGTAATAAATGTGTTATTGCTCTGTCTTAATCTGCATTGTTGTATTGTTCCAGAGAGGATGAGCACACCCTTATCCAGCAGTATTGTCAGACGCTGGGAGGAGAGTCACCTGTGAGTCAGCCTCAGAGTCCTGCACAAATACTCAAATCAGTGGAAAAGGAAGAGCGAGGAGAGTTGGAGCGCGTCATTGCTGACCTTGAGGAAGAACAAAGGTGTCTGATAAGTGTCCTGTTTAGTGCTTGAATTGTCACCTCATTGTTTGAGCTAAGTGTATATTGTTGGAGAAGATGAGAAGGGATGCATTATTTCAATGATTTCACAAAAGAAATAATCAGTCAAGGCATGTCATGCATGGCATAACTCTATTAGGCAGAAGGGGGTGGTTCTACAATAAAAGACCATAGGTTCACTTCTACTTCATTGTGCAGATTTTTTTTCATAAACTACATGTCAAACATTGTCTTTGCATGAGCTGCTAGTATTCTCTAGTAGAAGGTGATGATAACATAATTTGATTTAAGGATGTTTTTATTTTAAATAATTTACATCATCGTTCTTTGCTTCTCTTCAACCTACCAGGGGTCTGCAGACAGAATATGAGCAATTAAAAGAGCAGCGTCTTCGGAGAGGAATAAACCCTCTTGCATCACCTCCTGACTCCATTGTTTCACCTCAGCATGTTTCTGAAGATGCTGTGCTCATTGCTGAAGCTAAACTTCTAAGGCAGCATAAAGGCCGCCTGGAAGCAAGGATGCAAATATTGGAAGATCACAATAAACAATTGGAGTCTCAGCTTCACCGACTGCGTCAGCTACTTGAGCAGGTAAATGTATACTAATGTCCGTGTCTTTTCTGGCAGGTGACTTCTGCATGATGGATTTCTTGGTCGTGTGAAGGTATTGGGATTTTACTGTAATATTTTCACTGTTAGTTTCCCCTGTTGCACTCAGACATTTCTAGGGTGAAGAGGCATTTTTTCTGCCCTGTTATAAGCTACTGTGTATGTCAGATGAGCACAAAATGATTACAAGTGCTGGAGTGATCATGGTAACTTAGCGAACATACAAATAAGTGCAACATTTTTTTCCAAATTGAAACGCAGAGGGAAGAAAATATATACAATTTTCCAAGTAGTGGTACTAGTCACACCCTGTATCTGACTTCAGTTTTCCAGTCTTTCCTTAATTTATTTTGTTTTGTTGCTGTGGTCAGTCACTGAAACCTTTCTTGACGCAACAAAGACAGATTGCCGAAGATATCTCTAATATGCAAAGGAACAATTATTTTTCCATTTAGAAATCCAAGTATCCATGTATACACTGATAAACTACACCAAAAGGTGTTGCAATGGAGAGCCTTTTTGCAAATGCCAGTAGCTATTGACTGTAGATTTTGTTGGGGGAAGAAATGTTGATCATTTTCGAAGAGCAGACACATCCAGATGCAAAAAAATAAAATGGCAGGTTCTACAAGGTGTTGTTAGAGAAGTTAGCTTGTAGAATATTGTGTGTGGAAGCTTAAATTATGAAATAATCATTACCATTGGCTCAGAATTCAGCAAGGTAAATGATTTCTGCCTTCCTTGAACTGGATGATTGGTTGTATGTATTAGGGGATTTAACTAAGCTGGGAAGCAGGCTGCATAAAACAAGTATCAGTATGGTGTAAGTCCCTACTGTTGATGATACCCTTATTACAGTAATGAAGATTTTGTTGTTGTTATTCCCCTGGCTGATGATCATTTTTCTAGGTAGTCTTGGCACCATAGCATTAGGATGCATTTTTTCCAGTGACTTCCCTACCCCTCAAGCAGAATATGATTGTTGTTGCTGTCATTCTAACATATTCAATCAGTGTTCGAGTAGTTTACATATTTAACAGGGTAGATAATTGGTGCAGCTGTTGATAATCATTCATGAAGTGAGTACCTTGATAACTATTGCTGACACTAGGTGTTTTGGAGAAGAATTTAAAAGTTGTAAAGAAACTGCTGTAGAATAGAAACAGGGAAGTTCTGCCAGAACTACAGACGGTTTCAACTCAGTGCTTAAAGCATTAAAGTGTTCACCCTTTAATTTTTTTTCTAATGTGTCTGTAGATAATCTTATTGATATTATATTTTTGTAATCATTCAGTACCTGTATAGCATTCTTAACAAGATCTTGAGAATATCTGTATGTGTTGTGCTAGTGGGGGGTGGCTTTGAGAAGAGAGCAACATTTTCTTCTTAGCAGTTCTGCCTCTGAATTTTTTTGACTGTTCTGCAGCTTTTGGTTTCTGATAGGGTAAGGTGAAACAAAGAAGATCTTTTGTAACATTTCTGATTTGTTTAAGCCTCATTTGCTATACACTTACTCTTTTGCTTACTGTCCACAATCTCCCTCATCTGGGAAATCCTGCTAGGCTTCTGGTTGTTCCTTCTGCTCTTCCCAAAGATGTTTCTGTTTGTCACTTTCTAATGGAGTGTCTGGTACCAAGTCAAGCATTTAAGATTATCTGCATTATTAATTTTGAAGGATATATGTGATTTTTCAATATAGCTTTCTAAATACATTCTTACATTATGATTTTGTGTTCTTTTGACCTGCCACTAAGCAGTTTTTTTTATTTTTTTGCAAGCTATCTCCAAGGATGGTGAAGCTATTGCCCTGAAGGGGCTTCAGAAACTTAAATAATTCAAAATTTCAGAGTATGTTCTTTGGAATTTCTTTATGTCAACATCAATACTGTTTTGAGGCAGCTCTGAATCATGTTACTGCCCTCTTCAACTTTCTGGAAAAATGACTGCTCTTCAGCATGTTTGTTTTTCTGTCTAGGCTGTTCACAGTTTGTGAAAGTCTTTCCATCTCCCACTGCTTGGGAAAGACTGTTTCAGAATCCAGCTGGAGATCTAAGTTTATTTCTTTCCTTTGTTTTTGTTAACTGTCTAAATTACTTTTTAGTGCATGCAAAAAATCTCTTGTCTTGTTAATGAGATAGATAATTTGCATGAAAGATTATCTTAAGTCCAAATGTCAAAATACATAACAATGTGATTCCTCCAGTAATAATTATTGGTGTTAAAGGACACCACTGTTTGTCTCACAGCATTTTCTTTACTGTGATTGGCATTTCATGTTCTCTCTGTTTCTTTCTTCTGACAACACCAGATCCCTCCATTTCTTCTTCTCCACTCAGCCTCCTGACCATTATGTTTATAAAGTACCACTGAATCTAAAATACTAGGACCTCTTTGTCTAATCAATAGGGGTAGAAAATGAATGAAACTTAGAAACTCCTACAGTAACTTAGATCTGTATCAGTGCATTCAAAGACATTCTTTAGAGAGCACCTTTAGCAGAAAAGTGTTTGCATCCTCACTGCACATTTGCCTTCTTTAGATCACAATTTGGAGGTTAACATGCTATTTTTATTTTAGCAAGCCCAAAGGATTGGTAGCTGTCACACAGTGTTGTCATTTTGTCCACCTGATTGATTATAGGGCCAGAGAGGAAGGTGAAACAGAATTAGCTTGTGTCTGCTTTGATACCACCGCATTATGCTAATCATAAAGGAAAAAAGTCCATTTTCACTTTTATTTTATACAGCCCTTTTAGATACTACATGTACAAAGTAGAATTAAGATCTATTATGAAGGGCATTTAAAGTCTCATTTGATTTTTCTTTATCTGAACAACTGAATAGAGGTTTCATGCTGGATCTGATATTGAATTTAATGGAAGTTATCATCTGTCAATGAATGTACGATAAAACCAAAAGACAGCATATATAGGGGCTGCAGCTCCTTCTCCTGCTGAAAGCAGAGGAGCTTTAGCAATAGAGAAACGAAGAGGGCTTTGTGTTCTTTTTGTGGCTGAGAGAATAAGCCAGGAACAAGAAGGAACATATGCAATGAATTTGGAAAAGGAATTAGCCTGCTTCTGAGGTATTCTGTAGCTAAGATGTTTGGGGGGTGTTTGTTTAAACAATGACAACAACAGCAGAAGTCAGATGAATAGAAAGTATGACTTATCTGTACTTCTAGCTACAGTTCAGGCTTTTCCACAGGAAAGACACCAGTAGGAGTCACACAGAAGTAAGGCATTGTTGATCCAAATTGGTTAAAAAAAATATCTCCCTTGAGATCCTTTAAAACTGCAGTATTGCAGAGAGATTCCTCTTTCAGAATTTTCTGCACAACTTATTTTTCCATTTGTATCTTTATTTAGTTTTACATAACAAAAAATTTCACATCCCAGAAACTGAAGTGTTGAGTTTTGATTCCACAAGTTCTTGGTGCTCATTATATAGCCTTAGAAAAGAGACTTATGACATTTTTGTACCTCCAGTTCTTTCCCGTTAAAATTTGGGTTATCTCTTGTTAAAACTGTTAAATCATACAAATATGTGCAGCTATATCCTCAATTATTTTGCATTTAACTTCACTCAGTATCTGCTAATTAAGACCTTTCTTCCACTGACACAGCTCTTTCTTTGCTGCTCCAAACCCCACAGTCTGCTGAGCTGTATGGTCTTGACTTTGTAAGAAGAGGATTTGGGTTTTGTTTGGCTTTTCTTGATATTGTAGTCATTATAACTCAATACTGTCTAATGGAAATGAATTCATTAGACATTGGCCTCTGATTAGAAGGGAATGTGTTTAAAAAAAAAGTAAAATTCAACTGTGATGTTTCATTCTGACTGCTACAGCAGTATGTGATAGATCAATGTAAAGTATTCCAGTATGCATTGTTTGCTCTCAGTTAATCCAGTTAGAGTCTTCATGCTGTGTTGTTGCTTTTTTTTTTTTTTTGTCATTTGCAACAGCACTCAGGGACAGTAAATAACCTTCACTACTAATTTGTCATTTAAGTTTGTAGATGTCTTTTTTTCTATCCTAATTAATCCTGATTTTGCAATGTCTTGCTATCTCTAGTCTAGCCTTCCTGTTGCTGTACTGCAGTTTATTGTCAAGTCCAGCACTGATCTGCAACATCTGATGTACAGACTCAGATGTGAACAATCAAAATCATTTATTACAGGTTCTAACATCCCTTATATACATTCACAAGTTTCCTCTCTTAACTTTCCCACCCGCCTTTACGTGTCAACAAAACATTCCGCAAACAGTCCTTAACTGTGCATGCAGGTGCTTATGGAATTAGTCATGACTCATTCCTAGCCATGAACTCTTCCTCCAGTCAGGGTCATCATCATGCAACCATCACACAGCTTACTTGACTTAGTTTTTCCCTTCTTCTGGAGGTGTCCTTCATTTTCAGCCTTGCTTTCTCATGCCATTTATCTTGCTCCATGGATTCTGCTCTGACTAGTCTTTCTTGTATTCCCACACTAATCTTCCTCACTCCGTCATCTCTGCATCATTTATCTATGTTTACTGATCCAAGAGGAACAGAGATCCAGTCCAGGTACAAGTCTGAATTTTGGATAACTCAAATCCTCCCCGTCCATTTATTCATGTTGTGGACAAACACCTATTCTGCCTCTGAAGCTACCCTTGTTCTACACCGAATTAACCTGTAACCTTCAGAGAGTTTACTTCATCTCCTTAGCTCTGAAATCTTCTTCAACAGCGGTTGCTGTACAGAATTTTCTGGGATTAGTTACCCCCATCTTAGTGTATTTTAAATCACTGAATTCATTTTATCAAGACCCTGTAGCTGGGCTGAAGCCTTATACTGAATAGCAAATGACTTAAATACTCAGTAGGCATTCACTGCTCATACCAATGTCTTGACGGTAAAATCCTTGCCTGACTTGAGATCATTTCCATTTTTCTTTGTCTCCTAAGTGCAGAGCAGTCTCTCTTGATTTATTCTTTTAGTCAAATGTGGAAGTTGGTATTGTCATAGGAAAGAGAGATGAGATCGGGAAGAGAAAAACAGATTCGCTGAATACTCAAGGGAACATTTCCTTCTGTCTCACCATAGTGTGTGCAAGAAAAGGTATCTCTCATTGTCAAACAATTAGCAGTTTTTTGTTGAAGTTTTTTTTTTTTTTTTTAACTTACCTCAGAATTAAATGTTGCTGTGTACTTAATGAACTACCAAGGAGTAAAGTTGTGCACAAATGAGCTGTTGTGTCTATTCCTTCTGCAATGAGTCTTATCTTGTTCTAGATACTTTCTCAGTCTCAAAAAAAATCTTTAAAATAATTTTTGCATTACTTCTGTATCTACTTCTGACAGATCTAGATAAATAACCTGCTTTTTAAACTGTTCGGAAATAATTTGATGATACAGCCATTTCAGTGAAGATTATGTAATTGGCTCAGATATAAATGCTGTTAAACATGCTTCTGGCTTTTCAGAACAGTTGTTTTTGGAGCTTAAATATTGTATAACTCTTCTTCAGAGGATTTCTTGATTTCTTACAAAAATAAAAGAAGGGAAAGAGTTAGAAATGCCTCTGCAGGGTTCCTTCCAATATTTCTGATCTTTATAGTGAAGAAGTCTTATGATCTTTTCTTGTTTTGCATCCACATATATATACATAATCTCAAGCACACACGTGACTACAGAACTTTGATGTTTGATTCTTAAGCTCACTGTAGGAATCTAGAAAGACTTGCCTCGATAGTTTCAAAGTATGAGGACTCCTGTTCACAATTTTCTGGAAATTATGTAGTAAAATTTGGAGATTTTTGCCAATCTGGAGTTCTCCATACACTGGAGAAGCAGCAACAGCAGAAGTGGTGGGCACTGACTACTTTTTAGATTTAGCAGTTCTCCTGAATTTGGCATCTTTGTTCGGCTTGGTTGTGAAAGAAGTCAGTGAAATAATTTCTGGATGGAACTGACACTATTGATCATCATCAGTCACCTTAGGTAAAGCTTCTTAGCATGGATTAGCTGGCTGCCTTGTGTGTATGCATGTATGTATATGTACATACATACGTACCCAACCTCATTAATTAAACTGTGTAGTCTTTAGGTGTAGCTGTGCTGAGGGCCTTGTCCAGCTGCTTGGATTGTACTTAAATTGTGGTTCTATGTGACACCACTCATAGCTGAATATCGTTAGTTAAAACGACAACTGGAGGGTTATAAAAACTATGCTGAAGCCTGAATTTTTTTTTAATAGGCTATTCTGTTTTGTCTTCCTGATAGCTGTATAGACCTAAGCCAGCTTTGAATACTTTGAAGAGAAAGACGAGATAAAAAAAGAAAAGAAGCAGGGTGACCATATACAAGCTCACGCTTAGATTATGTTAGGTATAACTACCCTAAATGTGCTTTTCACTGTCTCCCATGTAGCCTGAGTCAGACTCCCAGGTTAATGGTGCCTCTCCCTGCACTTCACCCCAGCATTCAGCCCTTGTCTACCCACTTGATCAAGAGACGAGCTCACAGTTTCGTCAGACAGGTGAGTGTCTGGTCAGGTAACATGCTGTGTGAGTGTAGACAAATACTGAATGGTTTTGTTTGCATCTTTCTGAAATTTACCAACAAAAACACACAAAAAGAGTCTGATCTTTGTGATGGTACTGGGTGCAATGCTTATTACACCTGGAGTGCTGCTTCCCCTCACCTAAAAGCAGATGCAGTATCACAAGGATCTGAGTAATAGATGTCTGTCACAGTTTTTTTGGTCCTAGTTATTCTGAGCTACTGGGTTAATCTCCTCCCCCTCCCCCCCTCCTTTTTTACTCCATTGGAGTGAAATGGCCAACAGCTGTTTGTCCTGCAGTATGTGCATACAGCCAAGTAATCTGACAGATACAGGAACTAATGTCCAAATCCATATAATTGAAGCTTTCTGATTGCTGCTTTAAAAATTCTGTGTATGCCCTCCTTATTCTGGTGCTTTGACCCCACCCCTCAAAGGCTTTACATCTTTAGGAATTATTTAGTATTTAAAAGTACAGCCTTTTCACATCAGGGGATTTCTCACTTGAAAGATTATTTTAAATTCTCCAATAGCAAAACTCATTAATTCCACTGGCAATTAGCAAAAATAATTATGGACCACTGAATGTTCAAAAATAGGAGAAAAAAATAACAGATTTTTCTCAAACTAAGTGTAATTTCCTCCCTATTTTTCTTTTCAAGCCTTTGTTTTATAAATTTAAGAAAATTATGGTATTTCTGTGGAAAGCCAGAAAAATATTCTTTTGCATACTGAGAAGTTTTCATTCAGCATTGATGTGTGTTTTCATTATAATTTCTCTGAAAAAACATGGAACTTCTCTGAGTCTGATTTAATGCAGTGGTAGATTTACAAGCAATGCTGTCTAATTACACAGCCAGTTGTATTCCCTAAACATTCCATATGCTAATTTTGAGCAGCACTTAAGAAATATCACAGCGATGAGGATTTTAACACTAGTGAAATTGCTGGTGCATATTGAATAAATATTGCCTAAAAGAGGATTGTTTATTTATTTATTTTAAAATGTGTTGGCCCTGGAAGTTAGGTGACAAACACTCTGACACAAAAAGTAAAGAATGTAACTGAGCAATTATTGAGTGTACTCCCTCCATCTTGTTAACCTTTTACTTAATTTAACCATAAATTCTCATAAGCTGCTTCTGGTTGATAATTCCTTCCAGTTAAATTTTGGAAGCAATGGTTGAGCTTTAATAACATAATTTTTCATTCTGTGAATCAGTAATTTAACTTACATCTCCTCTCCCAAATCTGTCAGTTACCAGTGATAGTTGCTGCACATTAAGGTACACATGCTTCAGCAAATGGTTGTCGTTGAAATGTAAAGCAGCATTCAAATGGATGGTTGGGTGGGAATGCCTTTAAGAAAGTTATCTTCTTGTTTTATTTCCTTGTTACTAAATTAATTGGGTTTTTTTTGTTGTCATATTTGCAGATGACTTGTTAGTTCCACCTCATGATACCAACACAGATATGACAGATGTTATGGAGCAGATCAACAGCACATTTCCAGCTCGCTGCTGTAAGTGGAACAAAATACCTCTCAGACAGTAGCCATAAATGAGATGGTCTTTTGAAGAAAAACGTCATTTCCATGGTATTGACTAAGAAAAGATCTCTCTGATAAGATTTCTTGTCAATACATACAAGTTACAGAATTCTGTTCTTTATGGCTATTCAACATTCATTCACCCATATTTTTGAAGGAAAATAAAAAATATTCTTGTGATTTCACTATAAGAAAAGTCTGTTGCTTCATGTGGAATTTCTATTTGTCTGCTGCATAAGGGAAAGACACCTAGAAGTCCACTTCTTGCTGATGTAAAATCTATGAGAACCTAAGTGAACGTGAATTCAGAAATTCTGAGCACTGCTTATTTAACAGAAATTGAAAATAATGCAATAGGGTACAGTAGAGACCATAGCCAAGTGCTGATTCCCTGAACTAATTATTGGACAAGTTACTGAACTGATTGACTGTAGGGCAAATAACCCCCAAGAATGGCACTCAAGGAAAATAGTGCAGAAGATGGTATATTTTTGGTAGGCTTATGTAGATGGCATACAGACAACTACCAAGAAGGAAGTGGCTCACCTTTTATGATGGTTGAGGCACACCATTGACTCCACACAAGAGGGATCTCCAAGAAGAGATCCTTCCCTAGTGGTGGTCAGCCCTTAAATGGGGTCTGGGAGAGGTGGAGTCAGGCTCTACCCCTTCCAATCACACAGGTATATCACCTTCACCTGTGCCCCTGCAGCTGACTCAGTGCTCACCTCAGGTGACTAATCAGTGGTTCAGGCCGTGATTCAACAGCTCCCATACATTGACCAGAAGAAGTAACTGTTAATGCAGCACATAACGCTATTCCCTGCTTAAGTACATTGAAAGTTAGTATTTTATTCAGTGTCCGTTAAAGTAAAATCAAATAGCTTCATATGCATGGTTTTTATCAGCCAACATATGTTTCCACTGGCACTGTTCCTTGAACAGTGTCAATGCACTTGGAAGAATGAGTAGCAATCTTTCTGGTTCAATCAGTATTTCAGACAGACTGTTGTTTTTTTGGCAGGCATGAATTAAAGTGGCAACTTTCTTATTTGTCTTCTTTTTTTTAACCTGTGTACATACCTTTATCTTCTTCATCAGCTCTTCTGCTTTAGAGGAACAGTAGTGAAAGCTGATACATTCTTCCACTTCCAACAGTTCTTTACAATGAAATGTAATAATGATGGCTAGTTTTAAAAGGCACAAGTGAGAGGGAGGTGCTGATGCCCAGTCCTTTTGGAAACATCAGAGCTCTGCTCTATTCTATGCTATAAGCTCCATGAACCTTGTTAAAATAACCCTTTTATCTCTTGTGTATACATTGGCTGTGAAGAACTGCATCAAAGAAGATGTGCTTTGCACATTTTGAGAAAGCAAATTAGGATTTAACAAAAGTGGTTTTGATACAACTGACCCTTTATATTTTCAGTGAGTTCAGTAGTTCAGAGCCCATTGCTTTGTAAATTAAGGATTTGATTGTAAGGAGCATCTCTTCTTGAAGCCAACAGCTAGTGGAGCTACCTGGCACACCTCAGAGGTGTGTTGCGTCATAAGCAGAAAATACAAGCAAAGTACAGTTCTTGTTTTTGCAAATTAATTTCTGGCATGTAGAAGCAGTGTAACAGCAACTTGGGCATTTGGCCCAAGTGAGATTCCAACAGATTTGTCGAAATATTCCCTCACATTCATGTATCAGGGCAAACTTGATAATAATAAACTGTTCTCCACACTGGGAAATGGGGAAACAACCAAATATTCACAAAACAACACTGAAGATAGGGCAAGAGGAGACTGTAAGTTAAAGTTATAACACCACGCATGGGAACTTCTTCACAGTTCTGTGAATTCTTGAGGACCAAACCTTATGAGAAAAGGAATATCCAGTTATAGAAATCCTGGTAATTTTCAATTTTAAGTTATTTCAACCTGTGGTCTGTTGAACCCTGGGAGTCTGTGGACTAATTCCAAAGGATGCTCAAAAAGGTCATAGACGAGTTCATGTACTGTGCATGATTCTGTGCGGTTTCCCCACGCTGTTACATGATCTTTTTTTCTGAAGTTTAAATCAGGAGGAAGGAGTCATCTTGCTACAGATTGTACAGGACACTTCTCTAAAATGCATTAAAAGAAAGTTGGAGGAAAAAGGTTGTATTATACTACTAACCACAGGACATTCTTGGATCCTAATCCCTTGGGACCCTTCCCCTAAGAAATGGTTGCTATTGGCTTCTGCTGTTCTGATTGCATACAAAACATGCTGGGAGAGTTCTGCATAATTGAAGGGACAGTCACAATGCTTAGAGCTCTCCAGAAAGATGGATTTTCAAAACTTTGCCAGAATAACTTTGAAGTATCCAAGCAAGTGTACAGAAGGTGTCTCATTTTTAAATCTCTGTTAACAGCTGCATCACTGAAATAAATAAGCAAGCAACTTGCAAACCTGATGCACTAAAAGAAGTGGGGAGGAAGCTACTAACTCTTGAGATAAAGATTCCAGTTTCTCTATCTTGTTTCAGTTTTTGTTCTTAATTCGCAGCCTTTCATCCCTGCATGCATTTGTTGCTTTAGGTCTCTGACCAATCTACTTCCTTTCTGAATGAAATGTCTAAAATGTTACAGCTATTATTGCAATACAGATGATACCAGTATGATTCAGTGACATACCAAACTGCTCTAGTATAATTTTATTTTAACACAGATTTTTATAATACAGTGTTCATAGGTCTATGTACTCATAAATGGTGAAAAAGGAACAATATAATCTGTATTTATAATGCTGTAAATTTTTTACAAGAAAAAAATATGAAGAAAATTATGTACATATCATTGCAACACTTGTCTTTTTTTTTTTTAAGATAAAAGCTTTCTATTCTTGACAGTACATATTTTCCTGTTACTGTGTTGTTGTTTTTTGTTGGTTTTTTTTGTACTATCAAGATTCAGAATCATGTAAATTCCTAACTTTCTTTCTCTTTTTTTTATTTTTATTTGCAGCAAGTTTCACTGGCAGTCAACAGGTATGAAGCATTTTGATGTATTTGCATAGCTGTTGGAACAGAGTAATCAAGTGGGAAAATTCCATTAATTTGAAATGGCTAGTTCCTTATTTTCTCCTAGCAGGATATTTTGAAGCTAGACCACGTAACAGGAAATTTAGATTTCAGGATATGCCAGTTAATAGAAAATTCCTGCTGACTCAGACATTACCAAAGGTACAGTGATGTGCAGTTGTAGGGTGCTGACAGTAAGGAATCAGCTCACATCTATCAGCTAGTTAGTTTCAAGCCAGTCTCAGCTCTGCGAGATCAAAACTGGTTCTTGTAAAGAATCCATGTGTGCCTGTTCCCTGGTTCCCATAGCTCCGGTTCCAGATGGGTCTATGGATCAAGGGCTGTAGAGTAGCTTCAGTATTCAATTATGCTGCCTTCTCACAGTAGGCAACCTCTTCACAATCCCAAAGAAGATATTTGGCTACTTTCACAAAAATATGGAAATCAGTCTGATATTTAGGTACTTATATACTATATTACTCATACTGAGTATCTACGCAGTATGAACAGTCTAATTTTTCTTACAATTAGGAAAAATAGGAAAAAAATAAACCCACAGAAAACAATAAAGACACTTCTTACAGGCTTAGGTTCATATTGGAGTAAAATTGTGACTAATAAGAAACAACATAATCTTCTGTCATTGCAGAGTTCTTACTTCTTACAAAGTTTCATTGTTAAATAAGTCTAATAAATCACCACGGATCAGTATGTGTAAGGTGTCGGAAGGATGAAGTGATGGGCAAAGTTAATTACTTCCGTAATTTCTTCACCTTGCCCATTAATGCACATTTTGTAAGGTCACACCTCTCCCACATTAATATCTAAAAATTCAGAAATATTACTTGACCAAACACTTTCTTGGACTATAATATCTGGTGTAATAAGATTGCCCTTCCAAAGACTATCTCAGACTTCGGGTTTTAGTCTCTTAACGAGGTAAATTAGTGAATTAAAATAACATTTTTCAGCAGTCCTTCCTGTCAGCAGATGTAGCAAGCTCTTTCAGTGTAAGCAGTGATTAATATTAATCTTCCTGAAAAAACATTTGATCTTTTAGAAACAAAATGATTTCCCAGTGATCTCACACTTGAAATGCACTACTCTAGCACTGTTTGAGAAGGGTTATTTGTCTGTTTTGCAGTGAAAAGAATTATAGAATCATGAGATAGCTTGGGTTGGAAGGAACTTTAAAGATTACACGGTTGCAACCCCCTGCCATGGGCAGGGTTGCCAGCCACCAGCTCAGGCTGCCCGAGGCCCCATCCAACCTGGTTTTGACTGCCTCCAGAGATGGAGCACCCACAGCTTCCCTTGGCAGCCTGTGCTATTGCCTCACCACCTTCCAAGTAAAGAATTTATTTCCTAACATCTAATGTAAATCTCTTTTAGTTTAAAATCATTCCCCCTGAAACAGGAGCCCAGAAATAATATCACATTTCAGGGAGCTGTGTCCAAGCCCCAGTTGTGTGTGCTCTCCAATTTACCACTTAGGATTCAGATAGAACAGTAGTTTGTCTAAACATTTTTTCTATGGGTACATGGCAAGGAAAGCCTGTAAACTATATTTATTACTCTGTAGTCATAAAATCCTTTGAGCTTTACTCAGTAAGAATTTTAAGTACTGCAGCACAGTAAAATGAGGATTCTTTTTACTAGATGCCTGGGTGATTTGCTGAATCTTGTGACAATACATCTGAATTTTTAAAATACAGTTTTTCTGCAAAATTACATCTGAGTCCTTAAGTGAACCAAGTCCAGAGTATTTAGAGCTCTCTGCAGGGGACTGTGCATGTTAGTATGGCACTGCCATGGCTATTTCTCATCATTACAGGCAATGTGAAGTGCCCATTTGGACGTCCACCAGTGCTTCCTGACGTGCAGTACAGCCCTTTCCTACAAAACACCAATTGCGAGTTCCACTCCATCAGAAGTCTGCATGGGACCTTGGGACATGCTGTTTGCTTTGACCGCATGTTCTACTTGAAATACTAAAACACTGAATACCCAAAGATGCGGATATTGTTTTTATATTAAAGATTCTTTTTCTTCTTCCCTTTCTATGCAACTGTAAATTAATGAGCAGTGGAGTATTTGTCACTGATTTGTATAAATATACAGCCGCGGGAAGAGGGGCAGGGGCTTTATATATGTTCTTTTTGATAAAGTGAATTGCATAAGGAGTTTGGAGCAAAATGTTACATTTATACATTCCTTTCAGCTCTTTGCTTTTGCATTGTAAAATATCCTCAGTTATGTTATCATTCATTTAATATTCTGTTCTGATTATTTATATGCTAACTATCTGACCAGGCACACTTCAGAATTACCATTGATTTGTTTTCAGAATTGGCATATCAAGTTCTAATAATATACATTATTGTTACTGTTTATTTCAAATTTCCTTTAAGTTCAGCTACAGTATTTTAACCCCATTAAACAAGGTAAATTCTAATTTCAAGTCATAATAATTATCTTGCACCAAAATAATATTTTTAACATTCTTTTAGTTGATTCTAGCCAACACACTCCATTTGGAGGATTATTTTTTAAGCTTTACTCTACTTTGAATCAGGAAATAACTAAAAGAGGACTTAGATGGTAGTTTAAGTTGTTTTTAGCAAGGTCTCAGTGTAATCTTGCCCAACTTTGGAGACAAAGCTTTGTTGTTCCTTTGTGTACAAAGCTTGTTTCAAGTTTTGGACCTACAGTGTGTGAACTGAAGCTTATTTCTGTGAGATCCCCTTCTGTTTATTCAAACACACAAATCTTTTATCTGCCTCTTACAAATGAAGAGACAATTAGAAAGCCTTTTCCAATACTGTTGGTTATAAAACGTTTTCAAAGCTGCAGTGCTCTTAGATGTTATGTGGCATTGTAATCTTGCAACTCATCTATATTTTTGAGATCATTTATTTATGTAATTTTAAGTAGGGATAATTATGGGAAAGTTATGCGACTGATCAGCTGATTTCTAGATTTAACACAATCATCAGAGTTTTAATGCCTTCATGGAGTTTACAATGCTGCATGGACACGTGCTTTCATTTCAAGACATGCCTTTAATTGGTAAAACTGCATGCAGTATATATCATGTATAGTGGAGAGAATCTAAATCGTGTTGTTATTGATTATTACTGAAGAAAAAAAAAAGCCTCAAAATGGTATTGGAAGAGTTACAAATTCTGTACTGCTACCAAAAGATTCTAAAGGACATTAAAACAAAGTCAGGAATATCTAGTGCTTTTGAGGTGGTGCCAACTAGATTGTCCTGCACCCACAGTAAAGCTCCTGGAACACTGCTGCTTGAGGAGCGATTTGGGCACAGCATTGACCATGTTCTAGTGTTGGCTTTGGTGCCAATTCTTTCTGAACACTTTGACAAATTATTTAACCACTCTGCCTCTGTTTTCCCATCTGTAAAATGGGAATGACAGTACTTACCTCTCAAAGGTGTAGAGAGCTTAGTTAGTTAGTCTGAAAAGCCCTATTTAAATGCTAAGTATTATTCTTAAGTGGGTGGAGCACAACTGTCAAGGTGAGAAGAGAAGATGCTGGCTACTATTAATGCTTCATCTATTAAAAAAAAATAAAGTAGCATAGTTATTCTGAGAAGACAAACACATTTTACAGAAGAGGAAAGCCATGACCACCTTTCTACCTCAGACCTATCTTCATGAGTAGTATTGGAAATAGCTTTATATTCTGTTCTCTGCAAAGTACTTTGCTTTTATCAAGCTTACGTCATCCTCTAGGTAAAGAATCCTTAAAAATAGCCCCCACGTAAGTTTAAAAATAAAAAGTCTAAGTAGTGAATTTGGTGGCTTTTATTTTTGTTCTGAATATGAGGTTATGTGTAAAGTTGTTTTTCTGCCTGTGTTTGTATGCAGCCTTTGTCCTCTGCTGCCAAGTAAATGCTACTTCAAACACTACACTGTAACATTATTCCTCTGAAATAATAATAAATAAATGGAATATATTGCAGTAAGGTGAGAAAATATATGGATTTCCTTCAAGTTTTGAGATCTTCAGGGGTGACTCTTCTCATTAATACATGCTGTAAATTTAATTCTGAAGAGAACTAACTTTAGTCTAGCACTGTTGTGGTTGTCCATTTCTACATACTGGCATTTTGGAATGTGGTTTTCATTTATGCAAATGAGATAAAACAGTATTTTCTCCCATAAGTCTGTGTGTATCTTCTGAAGTTTTCCACCTTCAGTGATTTAGTCGGGAATCTTGTTCAGCTGCATGACACATTTTAAATACGATCAACAGAGAAGCACTGCTTTAATTTAAAAAGTGCTATGTATACATATTATGAAACAGCAGTAACTCATGAAGCTTTGTCAAATATTAGAACTGTTAATCAGTCTAAGTTTCAATGCCATTTAGTCAACATGTGCAGCTGATACACAGTACTAGTTATTTAGACATGATATGTAATTTCTAGCCCTATCATGTGCTAATTTGGGGTATTTCCATTAAGCTTTTGTCTATGAGTGTTAGAATTACTATGCTTAAGGGAGGAAAAAAAGAGAATTCCTTGAGGAGAAAGCACTTGTCTTGGTGGTGAGGAATTTTGAAGGGCATAAATATCTACGTAACTCCCCAAGGTTGGATTTAGACATCTCAAGGACCTAGTTTTTGTTTGTGTATGTTGAGGCATCTTTCCTTCTCAACTTAATGATCTCTAATAACACAAAATCTCATGATGTGTGACCCTTTAATACATTTTCTCTGCCATGTTTTAGTAGTACTGGATGTATTCAAAACTCATGTTATTTTTTTTTCTTTTTTTTTAGCTTAGGAATCTGGGGAAACAAAAAGACAAACAAAAAACCTGAAGTTTTCTTTGAAAATAGCTCCATACAGAATACTTTGAGTCATGTGATATTTTTCTCCATTCTCAACTATTTTCCGTTTGTCAGAAGTACTTCAGACTTCTTTGTCATGGCATTTTTATTACTGCATAGTGTTGCTACAGTGTAATTCTTAACTTATGTGTATATATTAATGAGTAATACACTGTAAAATGCTAGGGCAATTGGTGCTAATAATGACTGGGAAGAGTGTCACCTACTTGACCAGTGGAAGAACAGCTGAGGGGTAAGGACCAACTAAACACCTCTCAGAGGTGAGTAGAGAGGAACTAAAGCTGCAGTGTTTGTTAGAATAAACCTCACAATAAACATTTGTTAGAAATAAAAGGCTCATTTTCTAACCACTGACTGCATTAACTGCAGTGCTAACAGCTGGAGTTGGAGCAAGATGAGTCCTTTCTTCTCAAAATAAAATAAAATAGCCTCAAAAAAAACAACATTGTTGTTGATGGTCAGGCATGTATTCTTGTACTTCTATATGTGAACAAATTAATATGTTTTAAGTTACTGGGGGAAAAGGATCTTCAGAATGATGCAGTCTTTGCGTAAAAAAGAGTAAAAAGAAGAGTATGATGTGGACTAGATGGCCTTCAGAGATCATTTCCAATTCTTAAGTATTTTATGATTCTATGGTTGATTCTGTGATTGATATTCTTTGTATTCAGGCTGCTGTCTATGTTAGCATACTTGGAGAGATTGCCTAAGCCATGTTTTCTCTGATACGGGATTTTCTTTGCTATAAAAACGTGACCTATTCTCCTTTTCCTAAATGTAAATGTCCCTCAGTCAAAGGGTAAACAAAAATTATTTTTTCTAGATCTCATGAATGGAGAGTAGAATTCATTCACTTATTTCAAATGTAAAGGTAATTAAAATACAGCCAGCTATATTTGTTGTGTAATTGGCTGTTCTTGTTTTTTTAAAGTTACGTAGGAAATTGTGCTTAGTTTCACCTCATCTTTCCCACCTCAATTGCACTTGTAGCAAGGAGCTGTTTAGGTGAGAGTTGGAGAGGTGGGGAATGGGCAACTTTCCTTCCATGTGCTACTACAAGTACTGACTATATGTTATTTTTATCAAGGAAAAAAAAAGTGGTATTTTCAGGAGAAGAATTAAAGTTCCTCTATACAGAGTTCTCGATCTCAAATACATGCATATCCATCTAATTAAGTGAGATGCTTTCCTACACGGCTCAGCATGGATGCATTGCTTGACAGCATATTTGTTCAAATCTTCATTACAAAACACCTTTGAACTGAAGGTTCCTTTCAAATCTATTTGTTTCCACGGAAATATGTGATGGATGGATCTAATACAAATCCCACTGTATAGTCTCCCCATGTACTGAGAAGGGGAACTTCAAGTCTGAAACAGATTTTCTTGGCTGGTGCTATTCTCCCTTTCTGGACTGAGGCAAGCCCTTCCAGATGTTCAAGTGATACTATGTGAGCTACGTAAAATATGAGATTTCAGCTCTGCCAGGTTAGAGAAGCAGGATTCTGGATCAAGGCTTCTGTCCTCACAGGTAAAATGTGGGTTCTCGGAGATCAGTAACTGTTCCTTATGTTCGTCACAAAAAAGAACTTTCTTCCAGTGGTCAACAAAGATGAAATCTTCCTTGCCTTGCACATCTTTGGGAATCTATCTCCCCCCTTTAGCACCACTTACATATTCACAATGTTCCAGCAGAAACTGTGCTCTTTGCAGCTTCATGCTCTGCTTTAGAAAGAACAGCTGTAGGCAAGCACAGCAGCCTTTGCTGGAAGGGGAAAGGCAGGGGGCCGCTTCCAACTGCTGCAGTAATCCCTTACAATGAGACCTGCTCTGCTAGCGTGCCTATTAAAAGTGATAAACCAGGGAAGCTGAATAGGCTTCCTAGATGCCAGTATGTGTTAAGGATTAATGCCTAAATAGAAAATACAACAACAAAACCATATAGATGGGATCTGTCTCATCTCTTAGTCGTCGTCTCTGAAGCGTATTATTTACAGATGAACTACTGGCACTCCTGTTAGTCACTGTTTTTACAGTCAGGTAAGCACCTTGAAAATGCATTGGTTTTAGATGTTTACTAACTAATATTTAGCTTAGAGGAATGTACTTCAGAAATACTCATTTTATGGCAATAATGTAGCCTAGGGTATGTAGCTCAAAGAAAAATATGCCGGTATTAAATGTATACAAAGCAGTAGAGAGTCATTTTTTAGAATTTGTTATGAGCTAGAAGTGACTTGGTTATTTAAAAAAAAAAAAAAAAAACACAAGTATTGCAGCAACACTTCATCTGCATGTGGAATTCCTTTTGCCTCCCCAGTACCCGCTATGTCTTTATAACTGGGATATAAATACTTTGAAAAATTTCTAAAAATAATAATTATAGAATGAGATCCCTTACCAACAGTTTCAGAGTCTTAAGCTAGTTTTAAGAGAGTTAGGAAAAAAAAAAAGCCCCTTGGATGAGACGGATTATGTCCAGTCTCCTGAATTTTATATGGAAATAGGCAAACATTTGATCAAATACAGTAACTTTGTATGACTACAAGCCTGAAGAGTTGTAGTGTAACTGTCCCTCTGCAAAAATAGGTAGCAAAACCATTTTTCTTCACTAGTGATTGGATTTTGCATACTGAAGAGTCGGTTTTTATCATGAGCAATTCAGTGCAGTTGTGTTTCTCTGTATGAATTTGCAGTATGCTAATACTGCCTAACCCACATATGAAGTTTCACACATTAATGAATAAGAGAGTGGACAGAAGATACAACTCCAACTAAAGTAAGCCACATCACTCATCTGAATGCAAACAGAAGGAGGGAAAGTGTTCCCCAGATCCATCTTCTTAAAAGCAGGAGAGAAGTTTGCTTTCTTCAGTCTTCAGAATTCTTCCCCATCTGACATGACCTTTCGGAGATTATTGAGATTGGCTTTTCAATGACATCAGCAGGTTTGCTCAACACTCACTGGTACACACCCTCTCATCCCATAGACCTATGTATGTGCATTTTAATTTAACATTCCCTAATCTGATCCTTCTCAAGTGTTAAGGAGGGACATTTCCCTTGCTCTAGACTTCCCCTCGGTCCTCAGGGACCTGTGTTTCCTGTAATAGGATGGAAATATCAGTAAAGACAGAGATGAAGAGGAGATTCAGCACTTCAGACCTGTGTGTGCTTTGCCGCCCAGTCCATTTCTGCTATGGGCCCACATTTTCCCTGGTTCACCTGCACAACTCTTAGCAGTTCTTCCTTGTTTAGGAGTAGGAGGTCCACCAGAGTCTCTCACCAGTTCCTTGTTCATGTGTTAGGGAATAGCAGTCATGAAATTTTCCCCAGTTACCATCACTGAGCCACTGTACCATCCACACAGAGCAGAGAAAAATCCTTTTGCCACAAGAGGAGCAATAGATGAGTAGGGAAGGACGTTTTAAATGCAGATGCATGTGTTGGTTTTGCTTAATGCCTCTGAAGAGTATTTTGGCAGTTGCAAGGAGTCTAATGAATGGCTGTGACAAACAGACATGCACACAAAAAGAAAAACTGTTCAGATGTGGTTCTGGTTTCCCCAGCCCAAGCAGCCCCTCTGGAATGGAAAGTGTAGCTCTGACCTACTTGCTTTCAGCAAGCTGCAATTATAGCACCTATCAATTTTCTATAAAAATACAGATGTGAACAAACAGAAAACCTGAGTGGCTCAAACATGAGCAGAATAAGAATCTTACTCCCTTACCTAGGTCCCAGTTCCTGCCAAGATTTCCCAGGCTGAAAAGGAAAACTAGGTGAAATGGAAGTAGAACATCAAAATAACTGTTCACATTTTTTATTATGAAATATGGGTCAGCCTTTTCACACATTCAGAACATAACGTGGTATCTTTCTGTTCTACTGCCTTCACATTCATTTTTTCCCCCCCAGAATGTCTCCTTACTTGCTGTGGAAAATTAATGGTTGCCTTTATGAAAGATCAGTTTTAGTACTGAATTCTTGTTTGGTTTCTCACAGCACAGTTTCTACTGCCCTGTTGGTAGCAAGGGCCTGAGTCAGTTGTCCAAAAGCAGACGCAGCACTCTAGCCACAGTCTCCTCAAACACAAGGGAATGTTCATTTGCTTGATCTGCTGATTGCAGTTTGCTATCACAGTCCCTGTCTGCTGCTAGAGCTCATCATCTGAAGACAATAATCATGGCTCTACAGGAAAGGCAGAAAGAGATAGATGAGTTTGCTGACTTCTGGATTACCCACATGTAGGGGAACTGTTAGGTCATGGCTTGAAGTGGTGATTGAGCACCTGGTGAAGGAGTGTGGCTGGCCTAGGGAACACAGGCAAGTTGTTTGCACCTGTGTTCCCCTTGTGAACAAAAGGGGTGGTCCCAGAATAGAGCCATCCTGGACTCATTTAAGGGCCAGCCATCAAATGGGCAGCATCTCTTGGACCTAGGCTGCTTCTTGTAAAGGAGTGCTGTTCAGCTAGAGAGCCTTTTCATCAGCTGGGTGAGTTGATTCTTCTTTCTGTATGTGACTTACAGCCTACTTGTGAATATTTTGTCTGGTATTGCTAGGAACCTGTCAGAATTAATTTTGCTTCTTTGTGAGTAGGACACCACTTACTATAGACCCTTCTTTTGGAAAAGAAATTATTCTGATAATGATTTCCTTTCTTGTTATTGCAGACATGTTGGCCTTGTATTCTTACCATTCCCGGTACTTGTAATGCTATTTTTGAAAAGTGTGATTAGGAGATAAATACAGAAATATTTTTTCTTATGCTGCTTCCATGTGTCTGTGTTTCTTCTAGACTTGCTTTCCCAGGCACAGACTTACACATGTACACTCCTTCTAGTTGACTCCTATTGTTCATGTAGACCATCAGTATCTAAACATAGAAAAAGACCACCAAAAAACCAAACACATAGCTTTCTAATTAAAAATTCTGTAAGCTTGTCAAGGTTGTAAATCACTTTGTTATTTATAGCATCTCCTACGCCCTATAAATTACTACCAAGTGGAGGAGAAAAAAAATGGTACAATTTCTATTTATTTGCTCAAAGCAGCGCTCCCATTGAAAGCTTCTTGGAACGTGTATCCTAAATTAGGAACTTTTTGTGAATAATACAATGTCATTACACACAACTGAGTTATATTTCTTACAAGCTGATTACAAACACCCTTAAATGAGATCTCTTCATGACACTGCTGATTTTAGGGCTCTTTATGGTTCAATATAAACCAAAATAGGAAGGCATAATCATGCTTTTCAAAGCTATTCGGAAAGTGCATTAGCATACATACTGCAGCTTAAGCCCATCAGCTTTGTCTGCAGTCACTACATCTATTTGTTAGTTTTACTTAGTTGCAAAGGGGAGAGAAGTGATAAATTAAGATTATAGCATGTCTGTTACTGCAGAGATTGGATAAAGTATAGCATCTTATTTAATGTAGTAAACAGATTTAATGCTAAGAGGACTTTTTTAACTGTATTTTGCCTGAATAGCTGATGTAGACAGATGTCCAAGAAATTGTGTTGTTTTTTTTTTTGTTGTGTTTTTTTTTTTTAAGTTTCTGATAGTTGTAGTTACATTAGTTACATCTCTCAAACCATACATGAGATTAAATGATGTGATTCAAAGCTGTTGCAGCAGGTATAGGGGGAGGCATGAAGATGGTCACAGGGCTGGAGTGCCTCTTTTGGTGAAGAATGGTTGAGGGAGTTGGGCTTCTTGGAGAAGTCTCTGGGGAGACACTATTGCAGGTTATCAGTACTTGAAGGGAGTTTACAAGCAGGAGAGGGACTGAATTTGTATGCAGGTAGATAACAGTAGCACAAAGAGGAATGGATTTAAACTGAGAAAGGGGAGATTTAGGTTAGATATTAGGAAGAAATTCTTCACTCAAAGGGTGGTGAGGCACTGGAACGGGTTGTACAGAGACTGTGGGTGCCCCATCCCTGGAGACTTTCAAGGCCAGGTTGGCTGGGGCCCTGGGCAGCCTGAGCTGGTGGGTGACAGCCCTGCCTGTGGCAGAGGGCTGGAGCTAGATCTTTGTTGTCCCTTCCAACCCAAACCGTTTTGTGATTGAAGTTGCAACATTCCACACCTACTGACCTTCTCCTCCTAAGGCTACCTGAAGTGGCAAAGTAAAATGAGAAGTACTAATACTGTAACAAAGCATATTTAGAAGTTCAATCCTCTGGGCTGCCCTTCTTGTAAAATTCTCTCAAAGTAATTATTGTATCTGGCATCATTTCAGTTAGTTGATATGTAGCACAGACAACTATGTATAACAGGACAGTTATGCTGAAAGTAGTTTGACAGAATTATCTATGACAAATTAAAAAGTAACATGGCTGAACCCCAGCTGGCTACTAGGTCAACAGCCTCAGCATCTCAGTTGAGATGCACTCCCACAGGAGAAGCAGTGCCAGCCCCTCAGGGGCTCTCAACCCTATCCTCCCACTGGGCAGGGCAAAGGGAAGGGCTGCAGCCCAATGTGGGTTCCCCTGGCCCCAGATCAGGACCTCTTAATATTCTTTTGTTCAGCAACTCTTAGAAAGGAAAGTTGTATTTACCTGGTGGATATTAGCAGAGCAGGTAGGTAATTAAGAAATAATGACCTTAGAAATGTGCCCTTGTCTTAGTGCAGGAGAAAGAAAGGTAACTAGGGATTGAAGGAGAGTAATCATCCCACTGTTAAGCTCCAGGGAACCAAGCACCAAATAAGCATTCCTATCAAATCCAGTAAATAACTTGGCCAATTACCTATTCCCTCATCCCCATCAAAGTTGCGTGACTGAAGATTCCAATCAGTTACGTTCAGCCTTCAGCTTAGTGGTTAGAGCACTGCATTGACTTTGCATTAAAAATTTAATCATGAATTACTGCTTAGTGTCAACACAATCTGTGTTCAAGTCTTTGTGAGTGGTTATATGTAGGAAACACTCATTCTTTGATCACAAGCCATCTTTTATACATTCAGGCACAATGTCTGTCATGGACTGAACTGCACTTTTGGTTCTCAGCTGCCCTTGTGAGAAGATTGAGTTGGCAAACTGAACACGTGCTAATAGAGCATTATGTAAAATTACTTATGTTAGAATTATGGAACTATATATCAATGTGCACCAAGGAAGTTTTATTTTTTTTTCCCACAAATTTCCTTGCTTTTTTTCCTTCTTCCTATGGAGTCTGTCCTGTCTGTTTACTTGTGGGCACTAAAAACCTGCCATAGGTCACTGTTGATTTCCTATAACCCCATCATCTGAGGACTCTGGACTTCATGATTATGAATTTCTTTCTGAGATATTTATTTAACAACTACAGAACTTTACACAGAAGCATGACTGGAAGTTCCAAGAGTTATGTTGACAAGATGACTGCAGTGCCCAGAGCCTAAAGCTGTGATTCTACCTGTGCCAGAAGGCAGCTGATATCTGGAAACAGAAATTCATTACAGTTTCCTACACATTTGAACTTTTGCCTCTGGGCACAGACAAGAGTAGCTCATTATAGCCATAAAAAGGCACAAATCTCACAATCAGCCATGCAGTGGCTGACACACATTCCTCAGTTTATTTCAATTACAGGTCAGATCCCATTAATCACCTGAAGAGCTTTGCATTATGTCCGATCTTTTACAAAAACACCCCCTTTCCCAGAACAGGTGTATGTGACTCCAGACAGACAATGGGAGATTGAGGCAGCATTGCCTTTTTGCTTGGTTTCTCAAAAAAACTCAGCTACCAAAACACTTGGAAGAGTTTAAACAACCTAGTACAAACCCTGATTCCTTTTGTTCAACTTATCCCATCTTTAGTAGGAATGCTGCTCAGAGTCTGTTTATACATGTTATTCGTATACTCTTATACTGCAGATATTGAATGAAAGAGATCAAAATGACTGCCATACTTCCATCTATTTGGGAGATATTTTTAGTTTTCTTGCAATTATATATTGAGGTCCAGGGTTAGCCATCTATGTCAAAGTACTTACAGAATTCATCATGTATGTACGCCTAATTACTCTGCAAGGAACTAATTAGTGGCTTAACAAGGTAATTTAAGGAATAAATAACCATTCAGGTCAGCAGAAGGCTTTATCCTGTAAATAAGGCTTTGTACGCAGTTCAAAAGTAGTAAAGTATAACTTCATACTGTTCAATGAAGTGCTTCCTAGGAACAATCAGAGGCAACCCTTTCCCCGTTTACTTGTATCATTGCACTAAATTTCTAATACATGCCCTTTAGTTTACCCATCTAGCCTTATTAATGCAGCAAACACAATGCCTTTCATACCTCATCTCCCTTGCTCCTTATTGATGCATGGTCCTTGCCTTCACCAGAGAGGAGAATCTTAAACATCAACATATGGTGTAATAGTAGCAGATCCAAAATTACTGCTTACTGAAACCACAAGATTATCAGTATGACTTTCTTATATTCATTCTTTTTTTTTTTTTTTTTTTTGTGGAGTGTATAACTCTGGTTTATACTGGAGAGCTGCCGTTGGAGGGCAGCAACAGGGCTGTAAGTCAGCCCCACAGCTCTGATGGAAGGGATTCAAAGGTCTGCAAGATGGATGGCAATGTAGAAAGTCTTCATGAGCAGGAGAATGAAATAACTGAAATCCAACTGTAAACTGTATATTATCAATTTCAGGTACAGTATTATATTGATTGACATAAGATGTGCTAATCTGCAGTCCAGCACCTGCCTCAAGCAGTTTGGTTTCTAAAACACCACAACTAAAAGTACAATCCTTAGTTTACAGTTGAAGCAAGGACCCATGAAAAAGCTCTGAATGCTCTTAGGATATCTGTTAGCCTTGGGGAAAAAAAGAGCAGACCTACCTAATCCTATCAAACATGCAGTAACAGAAGAGTCAAGGTAATTCCTTCAGTGAGAAAGGTTAGGTTAATTAATATTATGTTTATCCCAGTACAGAGGGGAAAGTTTAAAAAATCAGCAATTTAAGAAATTGGAGCAGTATCCAGAAATTGTACATTGGTTGTGCTGGATAGTCCTATGAGGGAGAGGGGAATGAAGATATCTAAGTGTGGAGAGATGTGCAGGCAGTTGCTGCTCTTTCAAGTGAAAAGCAGTATCAGGACAAGAGTCTGGGGAAACCAGCTGCTTCTAACTTATTCATCTGAGGGCCACCTTTCCTTTTCACCTGAGCTCCACAGCCTCATGCAGCTGCTTGGCTTAAAAAATCACTTTCTGAATGATTCCAGACTCTGCAGAACTTAATGTCCTGCTTCCATCAAGTGCCCAAGGAGTAGTTTTAAACATAAGTTCCATTCAAGCACCTGAGATAGAAGCAACCTGCATATAGAGCTCATGTTTCCAAAGCTGTTACATTACCCCATTATAAGTTACAAGAATCACTACACTTCCCCATAGCAAGGCAAGTCTTTACAATCCACTTGATTAAAAATACTGCTAAGGGAAATGTTCATTAGTTTGCAACTCTGCTTTTCTCTTGGGTAAACCTAAGCTTGGGTACTGATTTACAGATTGCTTGATCTGTCAGATGTGAGCTGCAGCACACATTTAAACAGCGAGAGGTAACAAACTGTGGACTCAGAGAAGGCAACTCCTCACTCACTGCAGTGCAAACTGAGCAGTTCAGTGAAGAATGTGTTCTGCAGATGTCCACGTTGACAATGGAATGGAGCTGCAACTGTGAATAATAATGATATATGATCCATTGACTGTCATGGGAGGCTTGAGAGGGCTCAGACATGATCGCTACAGTAATGTAACTTAGATTCAGAGGCAGTCTTTTGGCATGAACACCCTTAGTTATTAGTATTCCCAGATGACTTCAGTTTCAGGACTGCCACTCTCAGAGGACAAATTACTCTTACCAAATCCTTATTCTAAGATACAGCATTTTTGGGGGGAGAAAAATGTGATATTCCCCAAACACATAATTTTTTTTATCAAATCCCAACCCTGTGTGTATAAATCCACCACAGTTTAATCTCAGCACAGGCTATTTATTTTCTTTCTACTACTGGCAAAGCCAAAAGCTAACGAATTTTTGCCTTGCAACAGCAGGTAATCTCTGGAGGCCTTAGTGAGATATCATCATCCACTTCTGTATCTCAATTCTACGTGAGGTCAAACAGCCACTCAGAGCAGGACCCTCTGTCTCCCAGTGAGTCTTACAAACCATTAGTGATGGTCTATGATCATAGAACTGTAGAAATATTTAAGATCATCTAGTCCAACCATCAACCTATCCCCACCATGCCCGGTCAGCATCTTGTCACTCCTTCACTTTGCACAGCTGAGAGTGGCTGAGTCTGGAAACTGAGGCCCTGGGCCAGCCAGGCCTGCACAGAGTACACTAACTTCAGCAGCTCTTGTATGCTAGCAGCATGGTCTTTGCTCTTTCCCTGCCAAATTGTTGTGTTCCTGGCACAAATTCACTGTTTTCTGGAGAAGTGATTGGTGCTGAATCACAGAATTGTAGGGGTTGGAAGAGACCTCTGAAGATGACCTATTTATTCCAGCCCCCTCCTAAAGCAGGTTCTCTACTAAGCGTTATACAGGAAAGCTTTCAGGCAGGTTTTGAGTAATTCCAGAGAAGGAGATGATCCAAACTGTTTGGGCAGCTTGTTCTAGGGCTCTGTCACCCTTCAAGTAAACAGTTTTTTTCCTCATGTCTCTGTGAAGCTTTCTGCATTCCAGTTTGTGCCCTCACTTTCAAGGAGCTTGGTGCTGGCTTTGCTTATCTGTTTTATTACCTATGATTTTCACTCTCCCCAAGGGTTGCTTAAAAATGCTTCTGTTGATGAGGGTACACAAAGAACATACAACTCACACTGAAGATAAAGGAGTTATGCCTCCTGGATTATGAATTTTAATACAGCAAGTCTAAGTTCCACTGATCTGGATTCACTGAGTGCAGCCTAATAAAGCAAAAACCACCACCTTGTGGGTATGAATGATACGTATATGATATGAAGGTACCATTTCATTTTATCAGCTGAAGTCTATAAATGTAAATTGTATGTTTATGCTTGTGAAGAAATGAATAAAAATCGCAGAATCTAAAGTTGTGAGATGCTCGTAACAGCTACCACCATGCAGGTTATATACATATATAATACACTGAAGAAAAATATTTGCATGATGGTATTTCCATGACTGTTATGGGGAGGGGGCTATTTAGAATTTCTTTTTACTGCTTCTTGAGTGACAGGGGCAGTGCAGAAGGACCTCAGCCATGACAAAAATGCAGTAATTAAGTGTCTTGAACAGGAAAAGTTGACCTTATGGGCTTTTCAAGAGCTAGAGAAAACCCCCTATAAAAGATCTAGGGTGAGTTCATGTCCTGGGATCTGATGAGCACTTGTAAAGAAGGAAAAAAAGGGACAGATATAGAATGAATTGATGTGGCATGACCACACACTCACAGACAGGGTGGCTACTGAACAGCAGAACCTCAGATGTGCAATTTAGGCCTTTCCAGAGCTGTAGATTAAAAAATGAAAACAGCCTTTCTTTTTCTGAAACATTATATAAATATTGGCATTTGGGATATATCTTTGTGCTAAGCGTGGCAAGCTGTTTCATGGCATCAAGTTGCCCTGCAGTATGAATGGAAGGGAATGTGCTGTGTATAATACCTGCTTCAACAAAAGTAATAAAGCAAAGTTAAGAAAGGAATACCACTCTCTGCTTTTCTCTATAAGCAAAGATTAATTCTGCATTAATTCTTTTCTCCTTAAAATAGAAAAAAAATTAAAAGATACACTTAGTTGGGTTGGATTGCTGTTCTGTATTAACAGCACACTTTTGAAGAATAAATATGTGAAGTCAAGACAGTAGTGTCATTTATAAACCTTGTTATTGACTGGTTTATAACATGGATGTAATAGACTCCTGTGTTAGACACTGTATTAGATATTGTGCTGAAATTTGGATAGAAGAACTCAGCTATGAGGTACTTTTTGATCATTTGAAAGAAAGCAAAGACAAAAAATGTCTTAACCTTCAAATTGCTCTTGATAAACATTCATTCTCTTCTGCTTTTTTGATTATTCTGATGTATGAGCAACGTGTTTGTATCCATTTTTCACATTCCTAAACTCTGGAATCTAGGAAAATGCTGGTTCCTAAAATGATCTGGTTTAGAAATACTATATTTAACAAAAAGATGGGAAAAAGAATTATACCTAAGTTGTGCATTTATAATGACAAAATCCTAAGCAGTGAGTGTGAATTTTTTATATGAAATTTTTATACTGATGGGTGGGCGAAACATGGTACAAATAATAGACAGTGTATCTCTGTGGCTGACCCAGATGTTGAATCCATCAACACAGAATGAACTGTGAGAAAATACTTTTAAAATTAGTTATATATGAAGGTTATTCTGTAATTCTGTTGTTCTGTTATCTTGATTATCTTTCACATAAATTATGGCTCTGCATGAGTCTCTTATGTGAAAGGGAGATAACCAGGGGGAGTGAAATGAATGAGCAGAACATGTACTGTTGAAATCAGTAAGCTGTTCAAATCGCCACTGCTGTCAGGTAAAGTGTAGTAGTGAATACTCTGATGATCTACCAGGTTGATGCAAATTGTAATTTGGGTATGATTAGGCTCTAAATGCTGGGTTTCTAAAACAGGCTACAAGTCAGATTGATAGCTAAATAAAACTATGAATATTTCTTCCTTAAATAGTGTTCACATAGATTATTTTGACTGAATGTGATTACTACAGAAGACTTGTGTAATTATCTCAAAAAGTAAAAAATAATGTAATTGTTCTTAAAGGAAGTCAAACATGAAAAATGCTCAGTGTAAGCTTCATTTTGGATGATTTTGTTCCAATTAATAGCATGCATTTAGAAAATATCTCCTCAAATTAAAATTGCCTTAGCTTCTCCATTCAACTCTAAAATATTTTCGCTGATAGCTTCGTTTCATATTTTAACTGATTGGAAAATTAACAGAAACTACAGCTCAGATTACACTGCAAAGCAATGACATCAAAAGAATTAAAATCTTAGAGCCCACGTGGTAGGTTTACTGAATTTTGAAGCTTGCCTTCTTACCTCTAGCATAACTGGTGCATTCAGAAGTTGAGTCTGGCCTTGTCTGATAGACAATTTTAGGAGCAGATCTAAGGCAGCTGTCTGGGACTGTCACAGAGCACATCGAAATTTGCAAAGCAGATCTTCATCTCAATATGTCCCATATTGAGCTCTATGACTTAAGAATATGTCATAGGCTCTACCAGGTGGCAGAAGCCATCAGCTCAGTCAGTGTCATGATGTAGTGATTAGAGTTGATGGTTTATCTGGGTTACAGCTCCAAATTCTGCCTTTATTTTCTTTCAATTTTCTCTCAAAAGAAGGATAGAGGCATATCTCCTTGATGGCCAACCTTGCACAGAGTCCGCACTGTGCTTATGCGTTGAAGTGTAGCCCACCTACCCATCTTTAGAAGCTCACTTATGGAGTAGGGTCAAAAATACATTAACTGGCAGCAATTAGAGGAAAAAACCAACTTGTCAACTCAGTGAGAGTGTGTTTAATGCAAGGCAGAGAAAAGTGCCTCCATTCCTCTTCTAGCCAACTGACTGTGGACTCATCTACTCTGGGATCATTTCAGAATTAAAATGTATAAGTCTTTATTTAGTACAAAAGGGGGAACTTCCTTGTATGCACCTGGAGTGTTCATGTAGGTAGCCATTTGAACAAGCATCCTTCAGTGCCAACAGAGAGACTGGCCAATCTCCAGCAAGACTGGAGGATGAATGATTCTACCCATACTGTTTGCACAGCAGCAGGCTTCTTCTTACACTGCCATCTCTCTGCACTTCCAGCACACAGGACATTTGAAATGTTGCATGAGTCAAAACATGTCTTCAATAGCACAGAACATTCTGAGAAGAGACCTGATCTGCTGCCACAGTGGCAGGGAATAAGTTGTGTGAAAGTAGGCCTTAGGCAGCTGGATATCCTTGGATCATTACCAAAAGGATATTGTGATGAGGGGGTAAAACATAGAATGTGTTGTAATCAAGATAGGCACCATAAGTATCACTGCATAATCTGTCTCACTATGGTTTTTCATGCAGCACTTTTTTTTCTCACTGCTCTGCTAATGGACCAGATTTCCAGAAGGTTGCAATTTTGAGTTGCTCTGAATTATCTGCAGTGCTACCTGAATTATCTGAAGTGAGAGCCCTTTCCCTACCTTATGAATTCACTCTGATATCCAACCCAACATATAACCTCTAACTTCTGATACACCTTCTTGTTCTGCAATTCATTCCCCACAGTAATCATCTGTAAGCGTACTTTGTAAGTGAGATGGAACCAGTATAATTTAGGGATGAATTTGGGTCTCTTAACAGCTGTGATAAAATAATAATTTTGTTTCATTAAGTGAAGAATGAATTTTAATTTGTATAACAGTCCTTTAATGAGTACACTAAAAATCATTCCTTAGTGTGGTTGCATTGCAACAGCTGATACCTCTATTTTTTGGAATTACCCAGAAAAATAAAGCTTTTGATCACTGCCCATCAACCTCATGCTAGTGGCTCATGGGGAAATGCAGAGAGTCTCACCAGAGATTTATCATAGTATTTTTCATAGTGGCCTAAATTTTCATATCCAAAAATAACTTCAAGAACAGACTAGTTAATAAGAAGAGTCAAGGTGAATTTTTCAGCTCAGATCTTTAATTGCTGGGCTTACAACTGAGAAGATTCCCAACAACAAACACTTATGGGTTGTATAGAATATGCTTGGTTCTGTATTTTCCTATTTTCCCACACTTTTTTTTATTTGTTTCAGAAAGTTACTGCAAAGCTTGCACTCTGCTTTAAAAAACAAACAAAAAAAAACCCACAACAGACTCAAGGCCCAATTGTCCAATTTCATTTCTCCCCTTACTCTCAACATATTTTATAACTCTTGAAGTCCTAAGGATCTTTTTAGTAGATACATTATTTTATAAGATTTAATCTCTAAACAACCCTAAACCATATTGAAACACTTTCACAGCTGAGTATCACAAATGACATATGCTGGGGCACAACCTTAATGAAGTGTTTCTTTATGACCTGTGCTGGGCCTAGAATGAACAGCAGGAAGTGAAAGTCAAACCCATTTTTACCAAAGGTTGTGATTAAGCATTGAAATACACTACAGCAGCAGAACCTGTTTTCCTTAGTCCTCTAATGAAAACTGGTGATATACATTGAATGGTGTTAGACAGTCTTATAGTCCTTCCTAATATCAAACTGGGTTTCTACCTGTCCAACTGCTGTGTCCTGTTTATCATTTGGAGAGCCCTAAAAGGTTTGTCCCATCTCTCCGTTGCCCTTAATTTTGCAGGTGAGTTTCAGTAGGCAGCAAACCATGGCTTGAAATGCTTCCTGCTGAAAAACAAATACAGCTTCTTGGCTCTGTCCCTGCAAGGCTGTAGGGAAAATTCCAACACAACTCTAACCAAACTTTGATTTTTCACTGGTTTTTGGTGTGTTAATATTTGATTGTAGCTGTGCCACCAGTGAGTGCAGAGGGAAGTTGTTGATGGAAAAGTTGACAGCTGTTTACTGCAAATCCTAATGGCGTGTCCTAGATTAGCAGAAAGGCTTGACGTGTTGATGTTTTAAGTCCCTTCTCATGAATGTTTCATCACTAGCAGAAATAAGTCTTTGTACGTCAATGATTTTCTACTTGATCCCTCTGATTTTCTTCCAAATTAAGTTATATTCTCACTTGCACTATTACCAAGATGCCAGATGCACAAAGCAGTTCAGGCATATCTGTGCGACTGTCACATCATGGCTTTTAAGGCACCCAGGTTTTGCAGAAACAAGTCATGAATACATGCTAGGTGAATTATCTCCAGCAGATAGACAGATGCACAGGGAAGACGTACAGGGAGTGAAGTGGATCCTGAAGGGACCCTTCAGAGAAGGCTTAGAAGAGCCAGCTCCTGGAGAGCAGCCCTGAACAGAAGGACTTGGGGGTCCTGGTGGATGAGAAGCTGGACTTGAGTCAGCAGTGAGCACTTCTGGGGCCAACTATATCCTGGGCTGCATTAAAAAAAGGATGGCCAGCAGGGAAAGGAGGTGGTTGTCACCCTCTGCTCAGCTGTTGTGAGGCCCCATCTGGAGTGCTCTATTCCAGGCCTGGAGGCCCCAGCATAAGAAAAATGCAGAGCTTTTGGAAAGGGTCCAGAGGAGGGTCACTAAAATGATCAGAGGGCTGTAGCACCTCTCCTATGAGGGAACAGTTGAGGGAACTAAGGTGGTTTAGCTTGGAGACAAGGACTCCAGGGAGACCTCACTGTGGCCTTCCAATACTTGAAGAGAGCATATAAACAGGAGGGGAGACGACTGTTTCCATGGTTTTATAGTGATAGGACAAGGGGGAATATGGGACTACAAGAAAGTATGTTTAGAGCAGAAGCTGTGGAGCAGGTTAAACAGCATGAGAAGGGATGGCTGAGAACCAAGGACACTCCAGAAGAAAAGGAAAACTTCGTCAAGTAAACTGTGTGATGGCAGACCCCAATTGGAGGAAGAGTGTGTGGCTTGGAACAACTCATGACCCTGTTTGGATAAGCGCCTGTATGCATGGTTATGGACTCTTCAGGGGAGTATTTTGTTGACATGTAAAGGGAGGTGGGAAAGTTACAAGAGAAGACTTTTGAAAGTATATAAGGGATGTTAAAACCTGTAATAAATTATTTGGATTGTCCACATCTGAGTCTGTGCCTTAGACACTGCAGTGGAATGGTTTTAAACTGAGACAAGGGAGATTTAGGTTAGATATTAGGAGGAAGTTTTTCACTCAGAGGGTGATGACACACTGGAACAGGTTACCCAGAGGTTGTGGATGCTCCATCCCTAGAGTAATTCATGGCAAGGCTGGATGTAGCTCTGGGCAGCCTGGTCTCACAGTTGGCAGTCCTGCCCATTGCAGGGGGGTTGAAACTAAATTATCTTTGTGGTCTTTTTCAACTCAGGCCATTCTATGATTCTATGACATTCATATGATCACCTATGTGAGCTTTACTTCCAGAGCTCTTGCATCACTGAAACTGACACGCTCTTTGGCTGTGGGCAGTTATCTCACTGTTTCTCTTGTACTGCTGAACTACACATCTGCCTGCTCCCAAATGGTAGGTGAGCCAAGAGCCGGGGTTGACTGGTTCTTTCAGCACTGGCCAAGCAGTGATTGTCCTGTAGGCACTCTCTGCTTCTCCCAGCTGAGAGGGATGAATCATGTATCTGGGGGGAAGGCTGACACATAGTGCATACAGACAAAGTAAGAAAGTAAACAGGTGGAGCAGTGAATATCGCAATGGAGAAATACATCCTCTCTCTTACTCTGTGAAGTTCACATCTAAGTTGGCAAAGCATGTGTGAAACTGCCCATAGATAAGTACAGCTCTATTTCTCAGCCTGAAATATAAATGAAAAATATGATGCTGAAAGGGTAAATTTCATTGAATCTTTTCTAATATCAAGACTGAATAAAGGCCATAAATAAGCATCCACAGTGAAGCCTTGCTCACATTTTCCCAGTTTATACATTCTGTACCAGCCAACCATAACTTCTCTTCGCATGGGACAGTACCCTTGGTACAACACTGACCAACCCATCTAGACAGCATTTCTGTAGATTGAGAGATCCTCTCTAGCTCAAGGTTTTAAGACTAGAGAAGGAAAGTTTCTGCAGTTTTCTTAGCTGTCATAGCAGCAGGTAATAGATAACTTTCGTGCCTGTGGGGCAGTCGGTACCCAACCCAGCCCGCAGGGTGGAAGAAGCTGCCTACTCATCTTTCAGAACAATGGAGACCAGAAGGAAAACAAGAAGTGATCTGGGGAGCCCGAAAGGAAAGGGATGGTATGTTTCACCATAGAAACTTTCTGTGGGGCAGGAATGAGAATGGGGGAAAATGAAAGATGTATGAGGAAGAGTGGTGACCCATTCAGCAACTGTCGCTCCTTCTTTCACTCTATGAAACAATAAAAAGCAGTGTGTGATCACATTTTCTTGTTTTATTATGCAAAGGCCACATGACAGCTCAGATTTCAATATTTGTTAGCTTCTGAGATCCTGATCATTGCAACTGAGCTGAAAAACCCTATGAAAATCTAATATTTTATCTGCTATACAGATAGACGTAAATATAGGCACATTTGGCCCAGTAATGACTGCCCAGTTGTGTGACACAGTGTTTTCCTAATATAACTTACTAATTACACATTAGAGATGAGAGTGAAACTTTATAAGTGCAGACACAAGCAAGAATGATACGTCTGACATTTTAACTTCTTGAACATCTTCTAATTCATAATTACCTACTTCTCTGTATCCATCCCTAGCTGAAATAACTTGGACAAAATGAGCCTGGATTTCACTCCTGATCTGAAACAGGAATAACCTGTGTGGACAAAAGGAGCACACGCAGACTGGTCCTGATGCTACTTGTACAAATTTTACATGGTCAGCCAAATGAGTTGCACCTTATCAACTGTGGGTGATAAGAAGTTGTCCAGTAACTTTAGTTTTCTAAAACACTGAGGAATTGCCCCTAGATGTTTTTGGTGGGGTAGTAAGTGAAAAGAAAGTAAGAAAATATGAACAAGCATAACTGAATTTGTTATGAGGAACTCAGTTGTGCAGTTGTGCCGCAATTCTCAGCTAGTTCATCTTTAAAATTGTAATTAGATTTTAATTACTGAAGCAGATGGAGCCCCTATGGTCCAAGTAATAGATGCAGCAGAAGTAATGTTGCTTGTACAGCTCACACTCAAACTCTAAAAACAGTGGAAAAACTTTTCTTCCATCTTGTCTCATTCTGGTGAATATGCAGGTGGCTGGTTATTGTAAGAACTCCCTGTATTAGTCTGAGTTTAAAGCTGCCTTAAGGAGTTCAGAGCAAGCACTGAACTTAGCCATTCATACATTGGATGAAAGTGTAGTACTGTGAATCTATTAGTGAATAAAAATCCCTTTTTTACCGTTATAACATTTTACTTTGCAGCAAATGGAGTTTCTTTAACTATTAAAACCTGTATGACTCAAAATGGATCTTTGCTACCCTGGTCTCCCAGCACTAAATTCAAAATCCACCCCCTGACTGTCCTGTGGAATGCAATAGGCATTTGATATTCCAAACATATTCAAAATTGCATTAATGACTCCCTCCAATTGATTCAATCAGAGTCATAAAGTATAATGGTTTATTTTGTAAAAGCAATAGTAAACATGAACACCTGCCTCATAAGTTCCAGGAGACTCTTTTAAAAAGAAACCTTCCTAATCATTCTGATGAGCTCAGAGAAGCCATTAAAACATCATTCCAGAGTTGCTCTTCAAACATTACAAAGACCTTTGCAAAGTTTTTTATTCGCTCTCTCCCTTGCACATCCATTGAAATCTTGGGACCAAATCCTCCTAGTGGAGCTGTGCCACAGAGTCAGCTGTAAGTTCTGTCCCCTCTCACAGCAGTCCAGGATGGTCATAAAGCCTCCTGGCTGAGCAGTTCTGTGTTGTAGGTCTGCTGTCTCATGCCAGGTCCTGGGCTACTTGTACATCAGTTCATGCCTGTCTTCCACTGCTATGAAAAGGAAAGAGTTCTTCGTCTGAGGAAATCTTGGTGAAGAACAGAAGGTAAAGGTTTCTAAGGTTCAGACCATGAGTACAATGGAGATGCAACTTTTCTTCTGGTCTGATTGTGCCCAGTTCTCCAGAGACACCCAAGTAGGTCTCCTATGCATATTTGTCATGCTGCTGCACCATTCCTTGGTTCAGAACTGGTACGATTTGCACCAGCTGAAAAGAGCTTGGAGACTGTTGCAAGGGGTATCCATGCCCTAAACAAAGCTTTGCAGGGCCCAGGTGCAGGTAGTCACCTGGAACATATGAATGTGATGAGCATCTGTGTTAACTTACAGAGGCAAGCTGCCTTGAGGGTTCTCCGCGGTTTCTAGAAGCTCCAGAATGTAGATACTCCAGAGTTATGAGCTGCCTAGTGTGTCTGAGTTTCTGACTGGGTTGTGTGGGAGTGGTGGTATTTACTGAACTCCGGGAGGGAAAGGGAAAGCTTTGTGGAAAAGCATTTCTGCTTGTCTGGAGCTTTGTTCCTCCTTCATTTTATTTATTTGGACAAGAAAAAGGGAGCGTAGCTGAGCAAAGGAGCATAAGAAGGGGCTCAGGGGCCTTGTATAGTATTTACTATCATTATAACATTGTGCTTCTGAGCCAAGTCTGAACTTTGCTAGGAAGGTGCAAAGGAGCATAGGACATCTCCATTAATGGCCATTCCACAAAGCTTGATGCTGTAAGTGTAAACAAGACTACCAGCTCAGGAACTACAGGATCATTTGCCATTTCTAGCTTCCATGTTGTAGGAGTAGCCATTTCCTAGTTAGTCCTGGTCAGTAGTCCCACAGCTGTCTCCTTGGCTGCACTCACATTCTCTGTATGTGAAGATCAATGCTGAGAGGTAAGGATGTCATAAATCTTAGCAGGGAGTTTCAATCCCTGTTCTATCCTCTGGATGTGGCAAAAACTAATCCTCATCTAAAATACTGCAAATTGTCACTTCATGCTGGGGGTTAACTAACAGTCTTATTGACATCCATTCTGCTCATAACATCTGTGGGATAAATTCTATCTACAGTTTTTTCTGTTGTTTCATCATCTGTGCTGATAATACTTAGGTCTGCTCAGAATGAAATAGGTGTTTCTGAAGATGCAAATCTTGAGTAGAGCACTCTGATTCTTATGTTAAATTTGGTGTATTGTGTTAATAGATCCTACACCTTTTTGTAAAAGAGTATTATTGGTTTTTTCTTTAAATGTGGAAGTAGACCAATATTTCTCATGGTTATGGAGAAGACAACGTGGGGGATAAGATGCGGGGTTTTGTAAAAAAAAAAAAAAAAAAAAAAAAAAAATTCAGGGAGAGCTGAATTCTTGTAGCCAAAAATATTCTGTCAAAATTAATCTTGGTAAATCTTCCCCTGGGAAAGTTTCATGTCCAGCTAGAATTTGAAAGATCTAAAGTTAACTCTTCTATAGTTTGAAGAGAATCCTAGTATTCACAGTTAATTTTTTTTGAAGTTATAATAATAAAAAAATTGTTTTGCTATACTTTCAGTAAGCCAGAAAAAGTACATGAGAAAAATGTCAGCTACACTTATACACCAGATTTAAAAAATAAAACTAAAAATAAAAATCAGACATTGCTTTAATAGTCAGTACATAATAGTTTTTATGTCCTGTTCATTTGGAAAGCTTTCATTTGCATAATTTGGTTATTGTAATCAGAATTACTAGATCTCATTAATGTCTTGGGACTGTGAGCAGAGCCACTGTAGGTTGAGCTATTTCTATGGAAGTGCAGTAGTAGCTTGTAGGGTCCTTGGAAAGATTCCAATTGGGAATATAAACTATTTCTAGGTATCTGTTTTAGAGCATCTAGTCCTATGCCAGTGCTGCGACATCTAAAGGTTTCTTTTTTTTTTTTAATGAGTGTTAGGATGCTTTTGTCATTTGAAGAAGGTAATTCTGGGCAGCCTTGGGGTAGAGGAAAGATTTAATTCTACCACTGAGGAATTCTGATAAATATCATTAAGATTAAAGAGATATAGTTGTGGTTTTTGAGACAGAGCAAACTTAATTATGATACCATAACCTGAGGGGGAAAGAATATATCAATTGAGAAGCCTAGGTGAATCTATTTTGAGATGAAGATGGCTGAAAGCATGAAATACTTTGTAGCCCTCTGAGTGGAATCCATTCACCTAGACCTATTCTTGATCTTGCACAAGTGCATGCTGACATAATCTTCCCCTAGATTTGTTTTCATTTTTTTCTTGGAAATATGAGTCCATAACAAATCTATCATTGGATTGGAGAGTCCTGATTAAGGACAGTGTACACAATAGGCTAATGAAAATCTGAAACTTTCAGAATGAATGGCACAGAAGGATCCTCTGATGTAAACCATTATGGGAGTAGTTGGTGAGGTTTGCTTTAGAAGATAGGTATGCACTCACATGATGATAGATATGGTTCACATGATGATCTGCGTTGGTGGTCTACATGGTTTCTTGATAGCAGTAAAATAAATATTTGCAGGGCATGGGATCAGATACTGCCAGTGATCATTCATATGATGTAATACTTAGCATGGCTGGACTTTCTCTTGTTCCAACTAAATTAACACTTCTCAGGCTATGCCTTCCTATTGACTAGGGAATTGCATGAAGCTGTGGGATTTCTCAGATTAACATGGAAGAGGTAGCCCTTTGAGCTGTAGGAGATGGAGTGAAAGGGAAATCAGCCCTGAGAATGAGCTGTGTTGTGCCACTTTTCCTCCAAAATAATGAAAGAAATATTACTCTTGTTTAATGTGCAACAATATGTTAAACCCACTGGTATGTCTCAGACTGGAAGTCTAGCTTTCTTCACTTTCTCAAAAATTTCTGAAAATACCCTTTCAAACTTTATAACAATGTCTTGGGGAAATGTAAGAAAATGTGCTTGCAAAATGTGATATTCCATTTGGTACTTGTATGAGAAGGACCACCTCTCCCCTCCTTTATTTCTTTTTAGTTAAAATCTTGTGTTTAACACCCTCCTCCTCCAAGTAAGCTTGTTTCTTTTTCTTTTTTTTTTTTTTAATTCCACCTCTGTATAGCTATAAAACAATAATATATGAAGTGAAATCTTAGTTTTGTAGAAGTCAATAGCAAATCTTCACTAGAGGGAGTAGGACTGGTTTTATGCTTTTCTCAGTTTGCACTGACTTCTGACGGGCTTGCCCCCAGCAGGAAACCTGACCTTGTTTGGAAACCAGCTTTGGGAAAAAAAGCTGTGATATGAATATAGTGTCAGAGCACAGTGAGGCTAGCTGTTCCCTGAAGGCAGATGATCCGGGAGCCAAAGTGACCCTGGTACAGGCCATGCCCTTACCCTTGGACACTACCCCCTGAGCATTCAATATGGGAGCAGAGCTAAGGCTGCCAGGGATACTCCAGGGAGTCTGGGCCAGGCCAAGGTGGGCCCTGATAAACTGTGTGAAATCAATTTATGGGTAGGAAGAGCCAGGAGAATAATTTAAATCATACATTGTCATGACATTTTATATGACACTTTACAGAATTATGCTTCTCTTTAAAATGGTTTAAAATCCATCTAGTTGGTCTTTACCTTGAAACAGTCATCTGCTACTTAGGTGATCAATATTACTGCATAATTATTTTGACATACATACTATGTAAAGTGACTTAACCTCACCCTCCTGTAGCAGCAAGTCTTGACATTCTTTTTTTGTTTGCTTCTTCACCTGGGAACAATTCTTTTTCTCTCTCTGTATGTTAGCATGTAGTAGATGCCAGGCTGTGATGAAGTTCTCTTCTGAGTGGCTCATATAGTTATGTAAATCTATTTCCTTTTTTCCTGGTTAAAAAAAAAAAATCCCAGCAATTCAGTTCCATGGTTTTTTTTTTTTTCATATTTATCTAAAACTACATAGATAGATTAAAATTTTACACAGAAGTCATCAAAGCTGTGGTGGCACAATTGTTGCTAAGGTTCATTAACTTTCTACTGCTCTGTATGGTTTTGAAGTCTGTGTTATCTTGAATTTTTACATGATCTAGGATTTGCAAAAATTGAACAAGAAAACTTGTGAGATTTTCTTACTGTTTTCTAGCAGTTCTCGATTTCAATGTGGAAGTGCTATGAGGCCAACCTGGCCTGTAATGACTGTATCAATTTCATTGTATTGTCACAATCTTCACAGAATTCTGTATTTGTCTGATATGTTTCTGTGGCTTCATCAGGACTGGGATATTACTGCATACCTTCAGAGCAAATGTTAACTTTCACATAGGCTTGTTATTATCAGCACCAGACTTTACATCTATACACTGTAAGTGTTGGATTCTGAAAAAAATCTTATTGCTATAAAAATGAGTGTGCAACATTGTGCATTTTAATCTTTCTAGAAAAGTAGTTCTATTTGCAAATAAAAATGGGCTTTTCTTTATTAATGGAGGATGCATGAGCAGAAAGTTAAAAAGAGTGATCTCTAAAACATATTCAGGTAAATATCCAGTGGAAGTTACTTAAATACATTCAAATTGGAGAGGCATAAAGAGACATACTGATTATTTAAAATTATTACAGCCACTGGATTTTTTATTTTTTAGAAATGGAAAAACTATCTTTGTTGACTTTGTTTTCTGATGGCAGCCTCCTCTCTTCATGTCTATACATTACAAAATATAATAGCTTTCCTATTATTTTATCACTGTAATTGAAATTTTCTCTTTTCTGTACAGTATTTTTAAAAACAAGGAACAATAAATGTAGATAAATCTTCAGTTTTTAAACTTGGTTTGGTCATTTGGCCTTTGAAGATAATCACTTGTGGATAAAATAGAAAAAAAGTATCATTGCCCTGAACTCCTACTCCTAATACAGAATTTTTCCATTTGGTTGAGTATTATTTCTCTTTAATTATGTTGTTCTGTGGATGCCATTATCAGTAGGGTTCTACTATAATTAATTTTTATCTGGAAACCATCAAAAAAGAGATAAAAATGTTGATAAGACTTTTTCATAGAACACAAAACATAACAGATGAGCAGATAGTGCTAATATATTTAAACACTGAATCCACAACCTTTGTCTGGGGCGAAAGAAGGTGACTCAGCATGCTAGTGTTTGCTTTACCTTTGTCATTCAAGCAAAATTTATCTGGCTCATTTGAGTTTAGATATCTACAGTCTGGCACGTGAAGTGCAAGAAACACTGTACTTCTAAATTGGTTGTTGATTACTAAATTGGATGATAGTTGCAAATATGACCTGAGTTAAATCCTTCTTAGACATGAAAATTAATTCAAGTAATAGCATCCATTATGAAAGCAATCTACAAATGCAGACATCTTGCTACTCTTGATGATTGACTAAGTTCCCTTAATAGAGGCTTCTTATCTCTCTCATACTAGTGTTGAATATGTTCCCTCAGTAGAGTTTCTCTGTCATAAAATCAAGTGAAAACACAGGAGGAGGAAGGGAAAGAAAAATAAAAGATTTGTGAAGTAACTTAGAAAATTCATAGACAGAAAAAGAATGTTCCTAGAGTAAGAGCTCTTCCCCACTTAAAATTTGAACAGAGATAATTTCTTCTTCACTATTATTGCTTTTTCATCTTTTTTTTTTTTTTTACATTTCAGTCCTTCAAAATATGTCCTTCTATAAACAAAACCAAAGAAGTGAGAATTCTTAAAATTTCATTTATTACATATTAATACTTAATTAAAACTTGCTAATAGGAAGCAGATTAACTGTGCCTTCCTGGAAACAAGTAGAAAGATATTATCCAAAATATACAAGTATCCTATTTCAACTAGCTCAGAGCTTTGGATATTCTAATTTCAGTGACTTTAGTGAGGAGTGTCAGAGTTTCCCCGCAGATTTTCCTGTTCTTATATGACACTTAGCTATACGACTGTTGGGACATATGTAACTGTTGTTGCTATGAGACTGATGGCAGCAGAGGGGTAGTATGACAAAATGGCATCTGACATGGAAGTGCAGATGATGCAAAAGCATAACATTGAATTCCTCCATGAGTTAAAAATGGCCCCCACAGATACTCACTGATGCATGCTGAACATTTATGGAGATCCATCACTGGATATTAGCACAATGAGGTGGTGGGTGGTGCATTTCAGCAGTGGCGTCAGCAAAATAAAAGATTGTTTGGAACAATGACAGATTTTGTAGGCAATGATGATATAACAGTATCTCTGAAACAGTGGGTCACCTCCACTGGTGCAGATTTTTACAAACATGGCATTCAGGCTCTTGTTCATCACTACCAAAAATTCATTGCTAATGGTGCTAATATGCTTAGAAATAGTGTTTTGTAACTGCAAATTTGTTTCATCAAATAGTGTTCCTGTACTCTTTGTATCTACTGTTATTTCCATGGGAATAAAGAGGAGCCATTATTTTCAGAGAGGCCTGCATACTCTGTTTGGCAAATGTTTAACTTGACTTTAGACATCAAAGCGTATAGTATATTCCAGGTCTCCTTAAATACTTTCTTTAGAAGAATATTCACTTCTGTGCATGAATAAATATAAGTATTTTGGATAATTCTGATAACATGGTGAGAGCAACAGGGGAGAAAATTGAATACAATGACTGTTGAGCTTGAAGACAGTATTTTCTGATTTTTACATTATTATTTTTTTTCCATTAAGAAGATGTGCTTGAAAGAAGCTTGTGGATTCAAGCTATACATTTCAGAGTACATTTTTCAGGAACTATAGTGCTGTGCTTAGACAGGTGGAATCAGATTTCAGCAGTCTGTTCCAAATTATCTTCTCTCCGGTAGACTGTGAGAGAAGAAAAGCAATGTGAAAACAAGCTGTAAGCAAACAAAACCCAGTAAATATCCATAAGAATGACAGGAATCATTTTATTAAGTGATTAGCAGACTTACGGACAGATGAGAGTTGAAATGCTGAGAAGCAACTTAAGATTTTATTCAAGGAACCAGACTCTCAACTGAAGATTAATTTTAGCCTTTGTACAACTAAATTTTCTAGAGATTTGAGCCCTGCTATATAAATCTTCAAGGAGTTCATCTCTTTCAGGGTAAGATGATGTCAGGACAGAAAAGAAAGCAGACTTGCTTCTGATTGAAAATAATTTTTGGGGCCAGTGGTTAAGACATGGCCTCTTTATTCCAGCTACTACTTGTGTGTGTCTGAAAACATCTAAGACACACCCAGTGCAATGCTGCTGACATACAACCCCAACTGTCAGGTGCAGCTTGATGATCATGAAACATGTTAGTATTTATAATTCTTAAAGGTATATGCCTAATTTATGACATGGTCCGCATTTATTAGTTGGTATAGTTTATAAAAAAAATGAGCTGGTCAGAATCTCAGTGTTAGTAGAATGCTAGGAACATACAACTGGACCTTGAAAGTGTCTATTTTCAAAGTAAGAGAAATAAACAAAATAAAGCTTCTGGAATGACTGTGGAAATGTGGTTCAAGCTTTATAAAAAGAAACGTGCATTTTACTGGCCAGAGACTAAGCTTGAATAGGGCAAATCCCAAAGTTATTTGAAAACATTACTGAAAGAAGAACTGGTGTTGACTTTAACTAATAGAAATATTTGTAGCAGTACTTGAACCAGAGCCACAGTGAGTAGCAGATGCTGGTGTGATCTCCAGACATTATAGACTAACAATAGGTTAAAATACTGGCTGTGTTCTACAGAAGCAATAATAAAAAATTGACTAAGTATCTTACTTTAATGTCAGTGACTCTATAGGCTCTCATATAGGGTCTGTTACTTTCTGAGTTGCACTTAGCACAAAGTATTGGTAAAGAAAATGAACAGGAATGGAAGCTTCTAACACTATTTCAACAAATAGACTGCAATGGAGGAGTAACTGGATGGTAAAGGTACAGGCAAAGCAATTTAAGAATTTTGAAGAAAATACTCAAAAATGTCTAACTCTGTTCTGCATCAGAGCAAAAGGTAGCAGCTGGCAGCTCCAACCAGAGCAGCCTGCAGTAAAGATTATAGATTCCCAAGTTAGACCTTAGAAAGTGAACTCTTGATTAAACATAAGCAAGATACTTCAGGAGCTGCTTGGCTGTGCCTTGACCTACTCTAGTGAATGAAAGATATAAATTCAGCAGGGTGAAGTAATGCTGGAGACACACAGACCCACTGGTCAAAAGGCAAGGGACATGCTGTTTTTCAAAGAGAATGACTATAAGTAGGTGTGCAAGCAACCTGCTCCCAAAGTCCATTGTTCTGATGGCCTTTTGCATATGCAGCTGCAGCTGGAACAGCTGAGTGCTCTGGGAGGTTACATGGCAAACAGAACTGTGGGTATTTGAAATCCTGCAGCTCTGGATAGATGAAGTTGCTGAAAGAAAAAAGATTTTTTTCAGGATTTTTAACAGCTTTATTGTTTAATACCTCTGTACAGACTTGTTTGCCACCCACCTGAAAAATTACTTTTTGGATTGCTGTCATGATGTTGTTGCCTTTTCTTTATGGCCATTTCTCTTATCCTTCCTCACCCCAGTTAAATACTTGATCTGTGTTGGAAAGTAGTTGTAAAAAAAACTTGCCTCAGTTCGCAAAGCTAAGGTTTATTTTCTTTGTGTCTTTCACTCTCTCCTACTCATTTCCTTTTCCTCTCCTGCTATTTCTTTTCTTCCCATGGCTGCCTTGTTCATGCTGGCTTTTGTTGCTCAGTAAACTTAAATATTAAATGAGAAATGGGGTTAAAATTATCTGTAATCTTACGCATGTCAATAATGATGAGATTTTTCAGTTCCTTCAGAAACGACAGTTTGTTAGTCTTGATTGCTAATGGCTGAAAGGCAAATAGATCAGCTTACAGGAAAGAAAATCACAAAAAAAAACCCAACCAAACAAACAAAAATAACAGAACTTGAAGAAACATTAATTCTGCAGCTAAAAATACTTGTATTTTTTATGTTGATTCTGTTGCCAAAAGCAGCAAGCCTGAACATCAACAAACAGGTGTGTTGGAGAAATTATACTGTCTGAGTAATCTGACATCTCAATATTTTCCCAATAGAATATTCAATGCCTTTTTACTTGTAGCAGTTGATTTATTTTCTGATGTAGCGCTATGATGACTCAGTGTTGTTTGCATGATCATTTTCACTTCTGTGAACCACAAGGATGGATAACAGAATGGGAATGAGAACCCTTTCCCTCTCACCCTAAGCAGTAAAATCCAAAATAGCAGCTCTTCCCAAAGGTTTGATGGGGCTGTGCAAAACTCCTTCCTTCCCTATCCATAAGCTTCATCCAGGAATAATGGTAGGCAAAATACTGCCAAACAACAATCCTGCCTCCAGTCATTGGGTTGTTAGTATTTTGTAAGTCTCCACAAACCTAGATGGCTATTAAAATACAGGGCAGTAGAGAATCAGACAGTAACTGTTCTATGGAAGAGAGAGTTATAACAAAGTCATCCAAGAATTTGGGTTGCCCAAGGATGCAGGTTTTGCCTATTAGTATAGCATCTCTAGCATGAAAGATTATTTTGCAAAACACACATTTCTAAGCAATAGCACAGAAAGCCCAGATTTCCAAGTCTGACTTGGATTTACCTACTAGATCCAAAATCCGGGAGCTAATTGGATCTGTTAGAGAAAGTCGAAGGAAATCAGAGTTAAAAAGGTTTTAGGAAGTTCTATTTTAGAAAAAAACTTCTGCTTTCTTAGGAAATGCAACTCTTTTTACATTTTTTTAGAGTCATTTTAATTGGAGTTAATTACCATACTAGTTTCTGTTGGTTGATCTGGATCTAACTGTGGGGTAGAAAAGGATGATGGCATTCAGAACCGAAGACTCTGTTGCTTTCTTAGTCATAGGATTTCTTAAGGTAAGAAGTACCTATTTGTGATGAAACACTGGCTATAAATTATAGGAAACAAATCCTAGTAAAGTGACTTACAATGACCTTTACTTCTTTATACATATTGTTTAGTCATTTAAAAATAACATTACACGGTGTTTCAGAACCTTTTAGTGTTTAGAACTTTCCTCTTTCCCTCAGTGTCCCTGAGCATTAAGTAAATGCATGTTAACTCAGAGATTTTTTTCTCTAAAGAATATGCCATTGCAGCATACTTGTTTGAATCATCTTCAGTAAGTAAAAAATAATAACCTTAAAGTTTTTCTCAGATGTGTAATTTGACTTCTGCTTGGCATCTGTGGTGTTGAAGACCAGGGCATTTTCAAAAAAGAAAATTAAGAAAAATACCATAAGAGAAAAAGGGAATCAAGTCTTTATCAGGGAAGACAAAATCTATAGGTAGAGTCTTTATCTACTTTCTGAGTATTTAAAACCTTGTCTCCCTTCACTAATCATTCCATCTGGTCCCATTAAAACCGCATCTCACTATCTCCCCCTACAAGCCTTTTTTTTTTTTAATATATATACATATTATAATTGCACTATTATGATTACAAAATTCGAAGGATGATTTAACAGCACTAGTTAAAACGTTCCTTAACTTTTATTTGTCATGTTCTGGAGGAGAAGGTAAAGTTTTTTTTTTTCCCCCAATAAATTTGAATATTACTACAAATATTTGTGCTGTGACTCCTTTCTAATTTCTATGAACAAATTAGCTTTGGATACAGCTTTTTCCTCACCTTTTCCTCCCTTTCCTTGGAAATATTCCTTTTCTGCACAATTCTTGTCTAGTAGCTAGGATATACTGTGTAGTGGAAAACAAGTTTGGGATTTACTACAATAAAAATAAAGACCGTAAGTACTTTGTTTTTGAGGAAAGGAAGTAGTTCGCTGGAAAGGTGATTTCTACTGATTAAATAACTAAAGATAATAAATCCTTTTTAAAGCCATCTAGTGATTCCAGAAAGACAGAAGAGATGGTCTCAGAGAGAATTTGTTTTCCAAATGAGAAAAGCATCACACTTGGGGGAAAAAATAGATGTATCCACATTGTACTTGATTTTCTGCAGAAGTCCGTAAAGAGAATGACTCACTGGAAAGTTGCATTACTAGATGGACAGATATACACTAAATTCTTTATATTCTAAAAAACATCACTTTTTCAAAAACAAGAGTTTTTGAGTATGCTATATATGAAAGAATATACTCCATGATGCTATCAATATTCTCAAGCTACTGTAAATGGGGGGGGTCTTAGATTCTGTGTCCCTCGTCAATGCCACATTAAGAGATATTGTCTACTTATGACTGGGCTGTGGAATTCCCAGGTCTCTGTTTGCAAATGCTTAGTGTAGCATTTTGAATTCTGCAAGTGTTTTCATTTCTAAGAATATCCATTGAGCAGAGAGTAGGTTGTTTGCAGGCTGCTCATTTTAATTGCCTGGTAAGTATTAGGTAAGGACATGTATATGGACATGAAATAATACTACCATAGTTCTACATCTAAAATGTTATTATTAAGGTTCCAAAAATAAGTATTAAAAATATGGATATATTTTGCTTAACGAAATTTCCATGAAATTTATTATTTTCCCTGTCAGAACTGATTTGGATATTTATGAAGTATGTTTGTTCATTGTTGAATAAAACTCAGTGTCAACATTAAACAGGAGTATTAGTGACTATTTCTATTTAAAATGCAGGATGCCAAGAGGGCCAGTCAAGGCTATTTTGGACCCTACTTTAGAAAATTGTGTAGCTTATTTTCCCACACAGATTTGGATCCAGTGATGTCATTCTGTAGTTATTTTCTACTAGAAGTTAAACCAGAAATTCAGTGATTTGCAGAGGAAGAACAAAGCCAAACTGTGAGGTATTACTGAGCTATATCTACCTACATAATTATTTGTGGTGCACATATTGAATAGAAGTTTTACTAAGTATGTCTAATTAAGAAATAAAAACAGACCTCTAGTTGCTGTTCTCCTCTGCTGAACTTCTGCATTGCATTGTTATCAAGTTGCTAACGTATAAAATCAAGTATATGCGCCCATTGACTCGAGATATCAAGCACAATGATGTATGTTACTGAACAGTCTGGTTCTTTTTATTTTCAACAGACAATTCAAGTAGCCAGCAGCACAGTGTATAGAGGGCTTGAGATGTGCAACAGAATCTAGAAACCAACCAACAATTTCTTAGAGTGAGATATTTAAATTTTAGTAAACCTTTCAGGGACAAGTTAGAAAATGTTAGGAAACAGTGTGAGGGCAAGTTTTAAAATTATTCTTTGTTTAGTAAGTGATTTACTGTGGCACTCATATTACGTGAGAAGTATTAGCAGGAAATTGCTGACATCTATTATCATAAAAGCAATAGTGGAAACGATTATCTCCTACTTGCCATAACCTGACAGTTTGTAATTATTAAGGTAACAATTAACTGCAGCTCTTAAATGTAATTAAAAAAAATGTAGTAATTGTAATCTTTTATTAGTAAAGCTACTTAACGTTACCTAAGGGAAAAATAAATAATGGAATACAGCATTAAGTTCCTTGGGACTTTCTGTTCTTCTTGTGTGTGCAAATATACAGAACTGCTTGTATAATTCATATAATGTACCTTAATTCCAGGCTTCTTTCTTAATGGTGTGGATTGACTTCACATGTGACTGCAAGAGTGGAAAAGTCATACAATGGGTTACAGTACTGTTCTTGGACAGAAGTAATGGGTGCTAAAGAACAGCAATGTGGTAAGGCACTACCCATGCTGAAAGTACTTACATAGGCAAAAGCACATGATTGGTCTCTATTGCTTTGTTCGGCACTGGTATGTTAAGGGTAAATAAATGAGAAAAGTTTCTAAATATTTAAGTAATGGGTTAAAAAAAAGATCAAATGCAAACAGGAAGGCTTCTATTCTTACTGTGCTCCATCAATTCTGAGTATTTCTGTTTTACTTTCTTTGCATATACTATTCGCACTAGTTTTTATCTGCTTTCTTTTGCATTTCCTGTTCCCTTTTTAAACTTTTTTTATCCATGACCAATAAACTGTACCTCTACAGATCTGTCTTTCCATGGAGATATATATATATATATAATATAAATATATAAATATTTATTTGTTCACTCAATTCTTTCATTTCCAGCCATTGGTTCCTTTTGCTCTAGTGGCTCTGCAATTTAAATAAGGTATAGTCTTGAAAAAGAGTAATATTCTAGTAAATTATTGAACTTTTTAAGGTTGCTTGCATTCAGTTGTTTTGCTTAGTGAAGTTAGACTCATAATTCAAAATTTCTACACCTTCATTAAAAGATTTTAGTTATGAATAAATTTCAGAAATTCACTTCTTCATCTATCATCGGTCATTTATGACAGTCTGTTAGCAATGAAATCAAGGACTTCTAGCCTCTGTACAATATAGCCCAGTGAGTCTGAAGTATCATAAACATAAAATGTAGAACTAGAAACAGATAAGGTGTCTACGCATTGAACAATGATACAACATCATTCTTTTTGCTAAAACTTCTTCTCCCTGTATTCAAGCAACAAGCTTAAGGTGGTAAGGGTAAGAACTCCACAGAAAAACCTTTGCAGTGGGCTTAAAGCCTTGACTTTTCAGCTGAATTGTATCCAGTGCTGAGACATCAGGTCAGCTAGATCCTCCCTGTAAAAAGCTGCAGTAGCAGGTACTGAATCAGAATTAATAGTTCTCAGAATACTAAGGCTTCTGCTAATAACCATCTTAGAGAATGTCTAATAGATCCTCTTTGCTCTCTGTGCAGAGGTAGTTGTTCAGAGCACCAGCACATACTTTACAATCTGCTCTAAGATATTTGCGTTGTCATATTTTGTTGGATATAAGAATTTTAGGTGCAGCTGTATTAATGCCGTGGTTGAGTTTTGTGCTCTGAGAATCAGCATTGTTGCCTGAGGTATGTTTAGTTTCATATGCTCCATGACCTTCACACTGTGAGCTCCATCCCTACCAGTGTCAACATTTTTCAAAGGATTTATAATGTTCCTATTTGTCATTGTTTGAACGTTTCCAGTCTCTTAAGAGGGAGAGGTCAAAGAACAGAGCGAGTGAGGCTGTTGCTTGGACACAAATGGTTGTTGCTTGGACACTGATAGCTCTTTTAAGAATAGCTTTGCTTACCACAGAATAGTACGAAGCCAATAATTCTCACCTTTTCTGACTTATTAAAAAAAAAATAGCCCGAAGCAAGCTTCAGCTAAAACTAGTCCAGAAATCATCCAAAGTTACAGTTGAGAGAATACAAGCAAATAGTACTGACATTTCTTTATAACTTCAGTTTTGATAAGTTAGCAAAGCAGAAGTACCAACTCTGAGGCTTAGAAATAGTCTGTCCTGAGAATGCCACTTATCAACTCTTTGGTTTTCAGGACAACTGAGCTGGTGTAAGTTAAACTGGAAGAAAGTTTGGTCACACTAACAGGGGTGTGATTTAGGAGCCTGCACTTTGGTATGACTTGAACTAAGGAATTTTCCACCCATTGCTACAAAATACGGAGAATACATTTGTGAATATGATCCCAAGAAGTTTCCCAGTATTGGAATACAAGTTAGCTATCTAAGCTCCCACTATAGTCACTGGAGATCCTGGTCTTAGGGTAGTTACAGTAATAGAGATTTACAGGGCTTTTTTGAGGTGTCTTAGTGTTTCTGAGCTGTCCACATAGTCAGGAATGAGGTGAGACCTATGAGATACCAGAGCTCTTCCATGTGGACGACTGGAGTGATTTAGGGCTTTGAAAATGTCACTTTGCATCTCTGTTAGAAGATTATTGTACTACTTCATATGTTCTGTATACTGAAGAGAAAGCTGAATTGCTCCCTGTTGACAGTTTTCATAACTACAACCCCTGAGTAGGTATTCTGGATATCCTAAAAGATATCAAAGATGTCCACCTTTAATCATCTGAACTGAGCCCTTGATCTCTATTATAATGGGATCTCAAACACGAACATGAGTTCAGGTGTTTTATTAATGAAACAAATGCTACTCAAGATGCCCAGTCACTGACCTTTCATGCTATAAAACATCTATATTTTATAGCAAAATAAAAGTATACATATAAGGTATGTATATATATAAAATAAAAGAATACAGGAATCTAAAAGAAGAGAATAAAAAAAGTCCTTCAGCAACGTCAAATTTCCATGAACAATATCAGGCAAATAAAACATTAATCTAAGGGATGTGGCTTGATATTAGTTGCAAACCCATTTATTCAGGTTTTAAAAGTGATGTGCTGCAGAGATATCATAACTTCACTCCTTAGTCTTTATTGAGATGGGCATAAACTTCTCACCCTGCAGTTATCTTAGGAAAGGGGAGTGTTTCAGAATGGTTTGGCAGTATCTTATTTACTTGTATCTCAAAATGGTTTGGCAGCAATGCACTAAACAAACAGTGGATGTGGGGTTTATGTTTCATCCTTTTTCTTCAGCCCAGCCAATGCTAATACTTTAAAGATACTTAATCAATTTCTTCTGTTTTACTTACCTCTTTTCTCTGAGACTTTATCCATCATTCTTCTCCGGTGTTAATTTCCTGCACTGTTGAGAAATGTAAGTGGAAAAATTTTGCTTGGTTGACCTGCTGTTACTGTATGTTCTGAGGGTTATGGGCATCCAACTCTCAACTCTCCCTCTTTATCTTCACCTTAATCATGAAATAACAAAAAGAGTCAATCCCTTTGTTCACACCCACAAGATCTGTGCTTAGTTCAAATTTTATCTGTTAAGAAATTATTTGTGCTTCTAAATGCCCTTATGCTCCTGCTGTCTTTACATGTATTGTCTTGTAGCAGGCAGACTCATAAGCTGTGTGTCAAACAGCTGTGTGTGTCTAAAATGGACAGCAAAACATGAAAGTCCTTAGCCCTGTTGATTATTTTGTTCTTCAGTGTATTTCTTCATTATCTCTTAATGTTTCAAATGTCTCAGCAGCTTTGTCTGTGACCTTCATTGGTATTTCATCTTACACACTCTTAGCCAATACCCCATCAACAGTACCAGCCTGGAGGGTTAGGTTTGGTCAAAAAGATGCTTTTCTTATCTTCTATTTGTGGAAAGTGCAGAGATCCAAACTATTTCTTTCACTTTGGTTTAGAGCTGAAGTAATGTTCTGGAAGTTATATAGGTTATATATTCATAACACTGATATATGGGGTACTCTGCTAGACTAAGAAATTCAGATGACGTTTTTCTGGCAGACCTCTCCAGTGCTATTAACAAAGGACGTGGGTCATTACTGATGTAACTGCTCTGCTACTTGAACAGAAAGGGTCAACAAACTGTTCCCCGAGGCTGCAGAATAATTACAGTGTTCTGAATTGTTTTTCTGCACTAAAAATCAACTCAGAGTTTTGTGCAAGTCTATAAAGGGGCAGTCTTTTTCTTCTTTTTTTCCTCTTCTGTCTTTCTGTTTCTCTCTCTCATTCTTTGCTGGAGTAAATATCCAGAGAAAAATTCTTCATATGCTTTCATATGCTTTCATATTCATATGCATATGGCACAAATCTGCAAAAATTTTACTAGAGACCAGATTATAGAAGCAAAATAGCTATTTCAGAAAGCCTCTACTTTCGTATTAGATATTTTAATATAACGGAGTATATATTGTAGCCATCTGTAATGTAGCCTATGTAATACATGAGAATATAACAAAATGCAGTTTTTGTTAGCTCAGGATGTCGCATACTTTATAATATGAAATAGAAAAAAAAACCAATGTATAAAAGTAATTCAGGTGCCTCATATAACTTCTGTGTTATACATAACAGGGAAAGTTATACAGTCTTGCACACATTACTTTATTTAACTTTATTGTGTGAACTAGTGTTTGACAATTCTGCCCAGGCAGGAGATTGGAACTGGATGATCTTCAGGGTCCTTTTGAAATCAGGTCATTCTGTGATTTTATATAAACATATATAAGAAAATATTCTAGTTGTCTAAGATCAAAGGCAACTTTAACAACAGGCGTGTTATGTAATTAAATTACTGTTTTTTAAAGATTTAAAAAAATCAGCCTTTACAAAGATACATAATTCCATAATGTGGAATTCATTTCCAGTACACAGTGATCATTTCTGTAGTGTATTAGAAGCAAGCAATTGTGTTTTATCACAAACTTCACATCAATACTTCATTTCCTTCTCCTCTACCAAGGCAGTAGCCACTCTCTCTTCCCACAGTACATACACTGTGATGAAGTATAGTCATTCATGTGACACAATATAGTAATCAGAAGTAAATTACACCCTTTTACACTGCCACTCCCAGTCACAATACCTAAAATGATGAGATAATTATTGTCATGGAAACGTTGGAAAAAAATAGAAGACTAGAAGACTCGTCATTGAACGAATGCTATAATCATTAATAGTAAATGCCATGTGAAATAACAGTTTTCTACTAAAGATTATCCTAAAGCTGTAGTGCAGACTCTAGATACCCTCAGTGAGCTGACTGCAAGTAGACTAAAAAAAAAAAGCATAAACTTGTCAAAATATTTTGTCCAGTAACAGTTTCTTTGCTGCATTTTGTATACTGTACATTTCCCACCATGAGTTTTCATTTACAGTCATACCTGAATATTTCTTCTGACTTCAAATTAAACTATCAAGCTTAGGCTGCTGGGCTTTATTATATGAGGACTGTTCCGAAAGTAATGCCTCCTATTTTATTATGTTGGCCTATGATCTCAAAGGAGAATGTAGGTGTTATGACAGTATAAGTTGATCCTTCCCACCAATATCCTGTAACATGTTGTTGCTGAGTGACAGATGTCAGCAGAGAGGCACTCTGACAAAATGGCATCTGATACAGAACTGCATAAACAGAAAAGGTATGTCGTTGAATTCCCTCATAAAGAAGAAATGGCACCCACAAACATTCATTGATGCTTGCTGAATGTTTATGAAGACCAAACAGTGGATGTGAGAATAGTGAGGCTACAGGTAGTACGCTTCAGAAGTGGTGACTGTGATAGATTTTTGAGAGTGCATCATGTGGGATTTTGTTCGTCCCTGGTGAAAATGCAACTGTGTTGAAGTGTTTTTTAGCTGACAACTTGTTTTATCAAATGTCATAATGCTCTTGGTGTCTGTTGTATTTTCCATGAAAATGAATAGGATGCGCTACTTTTGGAGGAAGCTACACGCATATCTGCTTGTTGCTAGTTTTCCCTTTCACCTTTTACCATCTCTCATGACCTCCTTGGTCCACTTGCCTCATTTGTTCCTTTGTTTTACTTGGTGGAGGGAGAATCGTTAGCATGGATATCCTTTACCTTGCTGTCATGTTCTCTTTGTCCTCAACAAGAAGCCAGCTTGTTTTCCAAAGACAAGAAAACCTCTTTCCTCTGTTTTTTTTCTATTTTTTTGCCCTGTCTTTTCAGTAAGTTTATTCTTTTCATTCAAGAGAGGATCAAATAAATACCTTGCAAAGAGCACCCATGAGAAAGGAAATATGCACGGAAGTGTGGATTTATCATACATTGGAAGATGGTCTACGTTTTTTTCTAGATGCTCAGCATTGCACTTGGCTGTTTCACTTAGTATTTCATTTCAGCTCTTCTATTTCAAAAAAAAAAAAAAAAAGAATGCTCATTTTTTGCTATATTTACTGCTTATCTATTAGCACAGAGCTTTATTTAAACTAATCTTTAAAAAATGGATCTACTTTTATGAGATTCAAATGGCTACAATAAGTTGTCACTTTTGTATGTTTTCTTTTTACAAGGGTAAAATGACTACAGAGGAAGAATTAATTCAATTCCATCACAGGGAATCCCTATTCTTTAAACATGCTTATCATATTTTGAAGGAAAAAAAACACTTTCTGAGGTTTCATTTTAAGCCTCTCATTTTGAAAAAGCAACTTCAACCAAAGAAACAGTATCATACTAGAAACAAAAGATACTAGAGCCCTTTTTCTTATTGCTGGCCCTTTGCTCAGGCAGACAGGAGGAGGTGAAGGAGTACAGTTAGCAGGGAAGAAAGAGATGATACTGGTTGATTTGGCTTGAGATAAGAAGGGCTTTCTGTGATGAATATGGTCACACTATAAATAAATCTGGAGCTCTGGCATATGCTTTTTCTTTGCTAGAGGTTCTCAACAAGAACTTCAGAAGTATGAATATCTGAAATCTTATCAAGTGAAATAGGGGAGAACAAGACAGAGCTGGGCAGCCATATGCATCCTCCAGACATCAGCAGATGTTGAGATCCTGAAATACCACAGTGACCAGAAGATGGTAATTCTTTGCAGTGGTAGTAAGTAAACTTTCCCTATGTGTCTCTGTTTTTTCTGAAGTAGAAGAATGAGATTCCACTTTGGTTCACATTAGAGCATAAGCTTAGAAATAAAGACCTCTCCTCCCCCTAACGTATACCCAAGTCAAATATTTAGAGTAACGCATATAAATGGTCATCTGTAAATCAGACTCTTGCTCAGAGGAAGGTGAGCCAGAGTCTTTGTAGCATTCATGAGAAGTGTTGCTTTGACTTTTTATTCTGCATGGACTAAAAATCTAAGTATCACTTTGCTCATGAACAATTCTATCTTCACAAATCAATTATGACACTATGCTGAGTGAAGCTGTGACCTAAGTGTCTACTTCTGTAAGGAGAACACTTTCTTTCCAGTTTTCCTCAACAATTTGCTTCATCAGAAGAAATGGATTTTTGTTCAAGTATGCCAAAAACCCACTCCTGTTGTTTTCCATTTGCATCTATCAAAACAAGCAAACAGACAAATTATAAAAGCGCTCAAAATGCTTATCTCGTATAGAAATTACCCATGTAAGTTACATCTGACGAATGTTTTGTGCACTATGTCCTCATTTGCTTCCAGTTGTCTCTATTTTTTTGCTTTTTAATGGTAATTCCCCAAGCTCCACGCTAGCCTGATAGCTACCTCTAATCTTTATAGCAATGGCTTTTAAAATATTCAAATGGAGCAATTTATTTTTAATAATCTATTAGTCTGAAACAGTTCAGGCAACATGCTTTATACTCTGGAGAAAATTCCTCCTTAATCCTCAGGGCAAAGTTGGATTTTTCATGCCAGTACTGTTTTGACAACCAAAATGTTTATTGAAAACAGGGAGAGAGCGCAAGCTGGGGGAATAGTATTAAAAACAGTGCCTCTCAAAGCATAATTTTTAAACAGAGTAGTACCAACACTAATTTTTAATTGCTTTGAACTCTCTAATCATTTGTATTTGGAAAGGTTAGTATGAGATTTTCTTAAACAAGAATTGCCTTCTTTATGTACACAAATAGATGTATTACATTAATTGCTCATGTACAGTTTCACTACACCAAATAAAAGGTGTTGGAAAGCTAGAACTCTGCCACTGGTCAGTGCTGCTTCTATCTGGAAGCTCCTAGAAGTTACATTCCACAATGTCATTAATGAAGATTTTGCTCTGAGAGCAAAATGAAAGTCTTAAGTATAAAGCAGTTTTTGAAGGCACTATGAGATTTAAGTTATGTCACCCAGAAAACTCTGGAATGAAGGCCTGTTTAGTTTGTCTCTCCTCTGTCTTTCAGTTATCCAGGTTATATTTCTTACATATTATTTACCTTACGCACTGAGACATTTCACTGGGCTTTAGCTTTGACAGTTCTGTATACTGTCTGCATGCCAGAACAAGATTTTCCATACTGTTCCTCTGTTCAACCAGCTTTCTGCAGCAGTTTGCTCACCTGTCTTCTGCCTTGCCTTGCTTTCCTGCAGAGAGACTGTCTGTTCTGGGTCCTGGTGATGCAGAAGGACCCCTTCCTTACAGCACTGCTGCTGTTCCTGTCCTGAATGTTTTGTATAAGGATTATATTTACCAGCCCTAAAAATGTACTTTGTCACCAGCAGACTGGGTTTTTAAAGATTTTTTCAATATTCTCAAATTTCTAGATTATTTCAGTTGTGAGATGGGAAGTTGCATGTCGAACCTTACTGCTTCTCTATCTGTTTTCTCTTGTTATAGTTTACTGTTAAAGCACTGAGTTTGATACTGCTTGCCAGTGACTGAATCTTTGGATAGGACAGCTGAGCTCTCTGTCTTCAGCATAGAAGATATGTTGAGTTCTATGCTGTTTTTGTGGTTAACTTTCCTTATTTATTTAGTCTGGAAGAGATCTTCTGAACAAAAACTCTGTATTTCTTCTACCTGTGGAAAATGGGGATCTTATTCACGATTATGGGGATCTTATTAATATTTATCTTAAGTGTGGGAAACAAAGGGACATGACCAACTTCTTTTCAGTGTTTATGGGGACAGGACAAGGCAAACTGGAGCATAGGAAATTCTGCACCAATATGCAAAAGATCTTATTCACATTGAGAGTGAAAGACCACAGGAACAGGCTGCCCAGGGAAGATGTGGAGTCTCCTTCTCTGTAGATATTCAAGACCAATCTGGATATAGACTGTGCAGCTTATTTAACAGGGAGCCTGCTTTGCAGGGGGGTTGGACTCAGTGATCTCTAGAGGTGCCTTCCAAACCCTACAATTCTGTGATTCTGTGATGAGAGTTGTTTTTCCAGTCAGGCTGAGAAAGGCCTTACTGCCTGTGGCACAACATCTTCAAAGTGGACTCACTTCCTCTTTAACAGCAGTTCCTCTGTGCAGGAGAAAATAGTGAGTATTGCCAAGTGACAATTGACATTGCATAAGTGACAGGAGAGAACTGAATGGGCACATCTACCTTCTGGCCATTCCAGACAGTCCAGTGTGAGAAATTTTCAAAACTTAAGTTTCTGGAAGCCATTTTGGAAGTAAAGCAAATGAGGTTTTTTGTTCTTCTATTCCACTCCTGCTATGTTCTCATGCCACCCCCATCATTTTGCTATTTCTAGAAGTTTCAATGCATACATCCTGTATGCTATGAATAGAAATGCTGTGCTGTGAGATTGCGTAAGCTTTCTGAAGTGAATTGTGCTAATTTCTTGTATGGAAAATAAAACATGGCTTGAGTATTTAGATTAATTCAGATAGAACTTAACAAGTTATGATATTCCACCACCTGTTTGGCTTTTCAAAATCTTTTCAAGATTCACAGAGATATAAGGAAAACCATTCATCAACTGAATAAGGAATTAAGCAGCAGCAATGTGATACGTATTTACATAAATAATATAAGAAATAGGCTAATGATTTCAATGTTGAGCTTTCCATAATTGTACTTGTGAAAAAAAAAAAAAAAAAGGAAAATAACTCAGGAAACTCAGAGTATTTGGGATGATGTTAATATTTTACTGAAGAAAATTGCAGCAAAATTTCCATAAGTGAAGAAAAAAAACCTTAAATTCCTGCTGATACATATGACCAATATAATAATTAAAACTGCTCAAAAGAAATATTTTACTTTCAGAGATTTTTTCTGTTAGATCTTTTCATGAGAAGATCTGTAATATAAAACATTAAACTTCTAAAAAATGTATATTATCCAGTTTCTTTATCATTTTCTTTTTGTAGAATTCAGGATTTCACTTTTAGTACAACTCTATGCACACAAAACATCACTTATAATAACTTTTAGTTTATAATAGTTTACAGGCAAGAATTTCTTACTCTAAAAGAAAAGTTTGCAGTTGTCAATTGCTTTTCTCTGGTGACAGCTGGAAAATGATTTAGAACACCTGTAGTTCTTACAGTAGCTAGCCAGAGCATTTTAAACTCACAAAGAAATACTTATTCCTTGTCTGAAGAATATAGAGAAGTTTTGAATGATTAAGAAACATGCAACTGTTGTCTTTTGGCTAAGAAATAATGTGTTTATTTTCTTGGAACAGAGGGAAAACAATGAATTGTTCATCTGGGTTTGTGTCACATAAACATAGGGGGACTAGGGAAGACATGAATAACCCATAAAAACTGTCCAAGTATGGATGAAATTAATTGTAATCGAGTGCCAGGAACAAATAAATTTTACCAGGAGTGAGGCATAGAAAGGGATATATTAAAAATAGCAAAATTATGCACTGTGAGAGAGCTGACATAGATGGGCAGATTATTTTTCATTGTAAAAACCAATTCTGACAGTCCCCTCTTTAAGTGTTTATGTGTCCACTGAGCATGTTCTTTACTTTGGCTTTTTCATCACCAAATTTATTGGTCAGTAACAGCTAGCATTCTACACTAATGTAGGAAAACAGTAAAAGGAAAACACTTCTGTAGTATTTTTTAATAGTTGGAATGAATTTGTTGTAGAACCCAATAGATAACAAAATGCCCTGCAGGCATTTAACCTATGCAGCTTCTCCTTTAAATTATCCTTCTAATTAGGTTCCTCAACTTCATCTAGCTCCAGTTTTTGAAGTAAAGTGCAATCATTGTGAATTTTTTTTAATCTTCCTTATTACACTGAATGTGCAAGTCTTATGATTGTAGTTCTACGTCACTGTGTAAAAGCATTGATCTCCAACATCACATCACTATTTTTACACAAAAATATGATCATGACAAGGACAGAGGACCACAGTATGATCTTCTCTGTGATAAAGGGCAGAATTAGAAAACAGAGCTAAGCAAACGTATTTCCAGAGTACTTTTTAGCTGTGGGGAAAGATACTCGGTGGCAGTTTATGTGTGTCCCATAGCTAAATAAAAAAAAAGTGTTTTATTGCAGATAGTTATCTCTTGTATCACACAGGTGTTTAGGTGATGTACTGAGGGACATGGTTTAATGGGGAAATATTGGTGGTAGGTGGATGGTTGGACTAGACGATCTTAGAGATCTTTTCCAACCTTCTGACTTCATGTTTCTAAGCTGCCATTTTACATTTTACATCCATTTTACATCACTATATTAATATTTTACCAAACAGAAGAAGACAACTCATACCTTTCTTGTAATAATTAATCGCCAATTAACTAAACAAATATATAAACTTATTATACTGAAACATGCCTTCCTTTAAATGAAATAATTGCATTAAGAAGTTACAGAATTTAACACGTGATTTTTTTACTCAAAGTGGGACCAATCAGTGAAAACCCTTTTTAAACCAATGAATAAAATGTCACTATGAAGATAATTTTGGAAGTCAGAAACTTAACACAAAGCTGGGAATTGTTAGAACACTGAAACAGTCCTCTCCATGTCTGTCAAGAACTGAAAGAGCAAATATTTTGGATACATGGAACTCTTAAAGCACAGGATATATGCTACCATCACAGAAATATCCAAATGTTACGAGTCTTTAATACAATTTTTTTTGGAAACAATATTGTAGGAAATATTCAAGTTTATTTTGCACCTAACTTCTCAGAGTGCTGGGACTCTCTTAATTTAAAAGACTATCACAGTTTGTCAAATTCAATACTGAGTGTTATACAAGAACTCACAGTCACCATGCATATTGCCATTACTGTTAACGTTCCTACAGCATTATGCTCATGAAAATTGTGAAACTGACATCTTACCCACAGAGCTCAATTAGATTTGTTTCTTGGAGAGGTGACGCTTCATTGCTTTTCTAGTTGTAAAGGATTCTTGTGCTAATAGAAATGAATTGTCAGTTGTCAAGAATTCTGTTATAAACAAAAGCAAAACTCTTAAGTCTCATCAGACCAAAATAGGGACTAGGCATTAGACTCTAGTAAGATACTGAAGAACTCTGTACTTGCTGCCACATGCTCAGACAATTCTTGCAATTACAGCAGTGCAGTGTGTTCAGTAGGGTGCTCATATTCCTCTTCTTAGCTAAAAGTACCTTTCTTCACAAGAGGCATGTATATTGTGCTGTTTATGTTGTCTATCTGAAAGCTTACTGGCATTTATGTTGCCAAATAACCATCTGCTGCCTCTTGATAGCCTGAGCTGGGCAGTCAGAGTGGCTGTAGAGCACACCAGTTGTGCTATGTGCCATAGAGGGACATCAGCCAGATTAAGTTGTTAATGGAAGAGCCACACGTAATTATTGTCTTTTTTCCTCTCTGGGATTTATTCTGAAAACATTTTTATGTTACCTGTGACAGTGGTCTGCATTGGAGTTTTGAAGATTTTTGGAATTAATATAAGAATTCCACTAAAATCAAAATTTGACAGAAATGCATTTTCTTTGAGAAAAAATCATTGAAAAAGTTACTTTTTCTTGTCAGTTTTTATTTCTTAAAAAATGACACTATTTTTTAAGGTGATGGCATAATCTTCATTTTCTAAATTTAAGTGAACCCTTTTGGGAAAAACATGCTGAAGAGGGATCCCACTCTGTCGAAGAAAACAAAGGCTTTGAGGATTAGGATAGACCTTCAAGGCTCATAAATCAAATTTCAGGTTTTTGTTTATATATTTTGGTCTTCCCATTTTTTGAGATCTCCCCATATCCCATTTTTCTGTTGAAAATTGAATAGAAACATAACAGAAGTGTTGTTCGTGTGTACTATGCTGTCTGTGTGAAAAACTGTATGATATTGACCGCTTAATTCTCAGATATATTTTCCCTGAGGTGAAGAAATTGCCATTCTATTCACCACTTACAGCTTACTATGGTAAGACAAGTGAACAACATCTTATTTACCTGTGTAAACAAGAGCATTCTTGTATTAACATCTACCTATTTTGGCTGAACACTCAGCAAGCGCTTTAGTGCATTTGAAAAAAAGACACGAGTTTTTATTTCTTCTTGTTGTTTTCTTCCTTCTCTATTTTGGAGTTCTATTGGGGAAAAATAGCAAAAACATGTAGACACTAGGAGTGTAGCTATTTCTGTGTGATAAGGATGTAGTAGAAGTTATTAGTAAAATATATTTTTACCTAAGTCTCCACAATCAGCTTTTCAGGTGTAGAAGATTTAGAAAAGAAAAACATGTAAACCTAATATGCCATACACACGTTTTTACTGAGATTTCATAATGTGTGAGAACATTTCAGATATTCTGTGCTTAATTAGGAGTGATATTTGCACTCATTGTTAGAGAATGTGATTAAATCATTTTTGAAGTCAACTACTTCTATTAGTTTATCCAGAATACAAAGAATGACAAGTACTATTTTCTAGACAAGACTGAAAGAAAAAGCTAAGTTTGTAAAAATGATCTATGATGGCTTAAGTTATATCTAACCTATATAAAACCCTTTCTGCTCCTCTTAAAAAGCAAGAATTTACCAGAAAAGTCATTTAAATTTTGCCTTATGTGGAGAAGACAGTTTCAGGGACTCTTGTCCTTGCTCGTGTGTGACTCAGATGATAAACTGCCAGTACAAGCCATCAGACTGGTGTCTAGCAAGAAGAAGAACTGTCCTTGTTCAGTACTTTTCACTTAAAAAGAAAAAAAAATGTATATAGTATATATTCATGTGTGTATATGTATGATTTCTAATGGAAGAGTGTTGGACAAGGGATCAGTAAGGAGAAATGAGGAAAAAAGGAAAATGCTCAGAGGCAGTTTAAGGCTCCCTTGCATTTCAGCCAAAATCATGAGTGCTAATGATAATGAGTTTTGGGATGTGAGAGGAGAAAAGATAATTTCCTTCATTCATCAATCTGGCTCTTTTAACTCAACTGTCCAGGTAGCATTCATCCTAAGTTTCCCAGAGGTTTGTGTGGCTATTGTAACATTGATAATGGTAGAGTCCACTACCTCTCATTAGGCAGCCTGAGGGGCACAGCATGAGGAAATTTGAAGTATGAATATTAGTAGTTCAAATATATGAATTTAATTCAGGCTGGTAAGTGCATAGACTTTCTGGAAAAGAGCCAGGAATTTCCATCCAGCACTTTGGCATCCATATTGAAATAATCAGGCAATCCTTCAGAGCTGCAGGGAGGTCCTCCCCATCTGTTGAAATGGAAATATTTTATAAACATCTCAGCTTTGAGAAATGCTGATGGTGGTATGGCCAGAGATCTCTGCCAGCTTTTCTAGAGGGCTGCTCTGCAGTGTCTTTCCAAAGCCTGTGGCCACAGGTACACCAGCTTAGAGGCACAGGCCTGATGGTTCAAGATACCGCAAGCACAGAAAGGGATAAAAGTTAAAATAGCACTTAGGATATAACATAAATAATAATGTTTTCTTTAACCATGAAAAATTTCACAGAAAGTTTGTGCTGGGAGGATAGTTCTAAATTGTCAGGGGAGCAAACTGTCTGACTGCACAAACCAGAGATGATTTAAACAGAAATAATCCCATCCTCGTCAATAACAGAAAAGCAGAAGAGCTTAGGCTGGGCAAAATAATTGTACAAAGGTGCCTAAGGCTTGTTCTGATGATATGAAGGATATTCTAAGAAGTTAACAATGAACAGCAATGGTCTTACCTATGTCCTGTGAAACTGAATATTTAACTGGTGTTATAATATGAAAATGAAAACTGAATTCTTTGGTAATGCTTTGGATGAATCTTTCTGTTCCTGGATGACAAAAGAACACTGCTGTGTGGATGGTTGTTTGCTTTGGCTGTGTTTTTTGTTCTCAGTCCATTTGCTGTTATTGTCCTTTTGCTGTTTATTTTGTATTCAAAGATGAACATTTATGATGAATGCTGACTGGTTGGGGAAAGGGGCTGAGTAGGCTTCTGCTTTCTCTAATTAGGCTGATGTAACTCTTTGTTTCATGACTTCTTTATTAGATGATGTGGCTAAAAATTTAGTTGCTATAATTAATTTTATTTTTACAAACTTATTTTAATGGATTATTTTATTATATTAATTTGAGCTTATTTTCAAGATAATAGTACTTCTATCTTGCTTTGGAGACTGTTTTAATTTATTTTTTTTTTCTGTCTGGAAGTTATTGGAAGTTTTTCAGTCACAATTCTAATGTTTTTTGTTCTTTGAACTTCATCAGTGTTTAAGAGGAGTGAGAATTCTACCTCAAATATCTCCACTGCAAAAGTATTTCTGTTTAGTATGATTTGTTTAGAATACATAATTAATACTTAGTGAAAACTTTCAACCTTAATTTGTCACTGTTCCTTCTAAAATATTGTGAATACTATTCTTAAATCTTTTCAAAGTAAAGACAGAAAAATTACACCAAAGTTATTTTTACATTTTTAAAGTAAAAACATCCTATCCACACAAGGCCAGTATTTAATCCTACAACTACGTATTTTTTGTCAAAAGCAGGATGTGAGCTATTTGCAGATAGGGAAGAGGCTGCTCTAAGTGCTAAGTAGATATGCAGAGGACAGACTGAAAGAATGGGTATCTACTTCTTCAGGACAATCTGCTACTCTTAGCAAGGAGGATACAGTTGGTAAAAGAAGCAATTTTAAAGCCCTTGGGAGTGGTCAAGAGTGATAAAACTCTTTCCAGGCCTGAGAGGGTCCTGGTTGGGCCAGGAGTATATGCAGCATGGTTGAATTCTGCTGATGCTGGTCAGATTCACAGCTGCTGTCATCTTTGTGATTCTTCAAAACTACCAATTGTTACTTTTCTTTGGAAAATATCTTGATGACACTGGGTGCCATAATGTACAAGTAAAGATCAGCATCAGAGACCATATGCTAAATAAATATGAAAAATACATTTGAAGTGAAAAAATTAAAAGTTAAACGCTTTGAAAAAAAAAATTGTCTGGTCTTGAAAAATTGAAGGGCAGTTTAATGGAGGTGTTAAAATCATCTCTCTGCATTTCAGTTCCTTGGCTACAGAAAGATGTGATTCATACTGCCTAGTTTCACAAGACAAGTTTATTCCAATCTATGAAGGTCTTCAGATATTATCAAGAGAGCATCACCCTGCTACCATCAGCAAATGCATGTGTAAACACTCATGGTGAGGTGTGCTAGCTCCTTGTAGTGCAGATGTGTGCTCTTATTAGGTACTCTGTTGGTACAAGAGGCAGAGGTACATGGGATAGATCCAATGTGTCCAAACTTGCTGATGGCACATGTGAGCATATGATTCAGTATGATCAATATGATGCAATGTAATAATAGATCTGATTTTTTTACCAAGTTATTTTATTGCAGAATTATGCACAATAAACATATTGTCAATAGAATTTAAACACTTCAAAAATAAATGCTTGTAAGTTTTGAAGAACTAGAATTAAAGTTTCTAATACAAGTAGAGAAAATCGTTTGAAACTGTGATTTGGATGGATTAATATTAAATATGCTTTTGCAGCAAAGTGTAATGCTCCAATTGGGCACAAAAATCAGTATGAATGTCACCTGAGTGTTAGTATCATTACGGCTCTATTACCTACCTATAAAGTGAATATGTTAATATGTTGGCTACCCTCAAAAAACATAATATTTATCCATGACTGTGACACATTTTAAATAACCTGTTTAATCTGTAAGAGACATCAACACAGAAATTAAACATTCTTCTGGTCTATCTAGCCTTAATTGATGTATGAAAAATAAGGCCAGAGGCTGTAATATGAGTAGCAGTGTTACATTGAATAACTCCTTATTCATTGAAGGAGACAGGAAACAATAAAATATGGTAATTTAATTAGGGCAACATCACAGTACAAATGTATCGGGGATGAAAGGGTTGGAAGGTTCTGCATAGTCTAACGTAATTGAGTAGTTTCTGCTTTTGAGTGTTTGACTTTGCAAGCTGTATATAGTTGTATAATGGTGGGAATTTTTATTGTACTTCTTTTTGCTCAAGATTCCAATCTACTACTTGTACTTTTCAAATTGCTCTCAACATCCGTTCTTGTGGCTTGTAGCTCCGGGGCCTGTGTAAGAACAGTTATGACACTGCCAACTGCACCTCAGCTCCTCCTGGACAGGAAGAATATGGTGAGTGCTCCAGTAGATAATTCAAGATGGTGAAAGTAATTGTGTTCTAAAAAAATACTGTAGGAATGGAATAAGAGGTACCATCAAACTTACGAGTCGATCTTTCTTATTGGATAGTAGGATTCTTTTTCAAAGAAACTCGGAAGGTTCTTTCTGAAAGAAACTAGCCAGTATCATCTTGACTACATTGGTGAATTGGTGAACATTATCACTTGCAGTAAAAAAGCAATCAAACAAAAATGAGAGTTCACAACCACGGCTGATGGTAAAAAGGGGAGACAGAAATAACATCTGTGTCTTTTCATCGCATCACAAATTTATCCAAACCAAGGGAATGACAAAAGCACGTATTATGGTAATTTTTGTTTTCAATAAGGCTTAAATTCATGAGAACAAATTCTTTGAATATAGCATGTTAATACTTACTGCCCTGATTAAAATCAAACTGAGCTGGATTGACTATCTGCCTTAAAATATACCCAGTGATTTAGTGGAGAATGGAACAAAAGTCCAGTTTACATAGAGAATGGTAAGAAGTGCAGCAGCATTTAAGATCTGTAACTCTAGAAATTGGAAATGAGACAAGACAAGAGTGTTGAGGAAGGAAGCAAATAAGGAAAAGTACAAGAGATGAAGCCATCTCCTGTCTATGTTTTTCAAAGATTTCTTTAAGGCATTGGCCTCAGCTCTATGATGCTCGTGCGACCACTGTGAAAAGGTCTGTTAGCCTGCCCGTGTGCCATGGCACTGACATCAGAACAAAACCTACTTGGGCTTTTTATCAAAAATTTCCCTCCTCTGATTTCTTATTCTTTATGTCTTACTGAAAATTTAAGTGGACATTGCTAGAGCATCTGCTGGCATTTGTCCACAACAGCAGTACTTTTGTGGATTAAGTTTGCTGAGAAACTACATCTATGAGCTTGTAGGTAACTTATCTATTTGTGGTAAATTGTTATTTCTCTAAGAAACTGCATTTACCATAATGGAGACTCCTGACAAATTATAGACTTCCCTGGACTCCATATGTCACCTTATCATCAGCTTTACTTTGAAAACCAGACAATTTCAATAATTAATCTCAGGAACTTCTGTTTATTTAAGGAAAATTCATGATCTGTTATTTTCATTACTGGCTAATTACCTGTCACTTTAAATCCAGTGACAATGAAGTAAAATGTCTGCCTGTGATTCAGTGGGATTTACACATAGTAATTATTTTTAAGCAGACCTAAATATAAGAGGGATTGGCCACTTTTGAAGCAGAATTTGAAGCTTAAAAAAAGCAACCAAGGCAGCACGTCCCAGAAAATTCATTAGATGATGTAGTAAGTTAAACCAGTACTAATATGGTGGAAAGATGACCTTAAAGAGACAGAGAGAGAGATGAAAACACTAGAATATTTCCATATGTGTGTCACTCAGAAAAGATAGCTGCCTATGAGAGCTTCAGCCTAGCTCACCATTCACTCCCCTTACAGTTTTGATACCTCCTACCCCTCCATGGGACGTGCCCAGGGAACCACACTGCAATAGAGGAAACGAAATTTCCTTTACCGTGGTCCTCCTCTGAGCTCCTGCAACCTCTGGGACTGAAGCTCAGTTCAACAGAAGTGATTCTTGTTGAGAAACTTGCTAATTTTAGCGGTTGTATTTCGCTCATTAAATATTGATTCCAACTCATGTTTTCTGGAGAGGCCACCCAGACGTGTCTATTCGTTTCTTGTCAGCTGCTTGTTGAGAGCCATGGGACTGCTGTAGGAGCGAAGAATGTCTCATTTGGCAAGTCCTTGGGTAATGTAAACTGTCTCATTTCAAGGTGACAGCTTTTTGTCTTCATTTTGTTTTTACTTGAAATCTAATCCCTGCTCACATTCTGCCAGTGGTTTATCATATCAGAGCCAAGTGAGAGTGAACAGCAGTATGAATTATTTTTTGTACAGTAATCATTCATAGGCACAAAGCTGCCATTAAATTCCCTGAGCACAACAATTTTGACAGCAGTCCTATCAGACTTACACTGTTTCATTGGTCTGATACGCAACAGTTTATGTTATTTCTAACTTTTTCTGTTTAGTTATCCTACTGCAAGCAGCCTTTGCAACCCTTCTGGCAGGAATCATGTCTATCTGGAACTCATTTCTCATTTCGTCATGCTGTTTATCCATATCAAGACCTTGCAAAATTGAAAGCTGCCAAGATGTTATTTCAGTGTTTAATATTTAGAATTTGGGAAAGTTTAGCACAGATCTATCTGACATAAACCCTCCTAGGCCATTCAAATTTCAGTGTGTTTTTGATTGATATGGTGTAGGGAAAAAGTCTACTCAGGATGAATATCTGTAGGTTGTGAATTCTCCAAGATGTCTTCTTCCTTATGTGTATCCTCCAGACAGATCAAGACTTCATCTGGCATTGGCAATGTCTTTCAACTGGATTTCCTTGCAGTGAAAAGCATAACATTTTTATTTCCCAGAACTATGAATGTTCTTGTGATCTATCTTTTTTCCTTGTATCTTGAAAGGGAAGAAATAAACACAGGATATTTTGCTTAATATCATATTCAAAACACCTTAAGGATGGATCATTTTCAGAAAAACAGATCACATTCAGTCTTATCTCTCAAAGAAGTTTAAAACTGATGCTCCTTTTGCATTCACTACCTTAACCTGATAAGTCACTACTGAATGTTTTAGAATTCAATCATTTTGCCTGTTCCCATTTGTAGTTACTTGTACTTGAGTGTCAAGACCATGTGTTAGGGTGATGCTCCCTCAAGGGAGATATGGGGCACTGTAAGAAGGACTGGAACAACTGCAGCACAGGTAGGTACCACTACTCTTTTACCTTGGGCTCAAAATGCAACTGATTTGTGCTAAGTTACATTTTAGAGAGAAGTTTTGCAGTGGAGCAGAGAATGGCAGTGTGTGTGTAATCATAGAATGGCTTGGGTTGGAAGGGAACCCAAGGATTGTCCAGTTCCAACCCTCCTGCCAGAGGCAGGGCCACCACCCCCAGATCTGATACTAGACCAGCTTGCCCAGGTCCCCTATCCAACCCGGTCTTAGACACCTCTAGGGATGGAGCATTCACAGCCACTCTGTTCTACTACTTGCCTCTGTAGTACTCCTCTGCTATAAGAGATTCCTTATTATTTTTTTCTTTTTCTGTGACATATTTCTTGTTTTGTTTTATCCAGATTTTTAGAAGATTTGAATTTATGTGTATGGGACTCAACAGCCATCTGTGCACTTGAGGAGGGCATTTGTCCACTAGCTCCAAATGACAAAAGTATAATCCTTTGCAAAGGGAAACTTTGCAGTATTAAAACTTTAAGTAGCAGCTAAAAATATGTGTGTCACCACGATAACACTGACACTACTGTAGGTGTGAAGGAATAAAAATTACAAACTGTCAAAATAGCATATAATATTCACAAGTAAATACAATTAGTATCTAGGTACATACTTAAAATTTGTGCAATATGTACTTACGACATACAGGGATAAGTTTCTGAATTCATTCTCTGAATTTATGGCTTTAAATGTATAACTGAGAAACTCTAACTCTTCGGTCACAGTGTCAGTCCTCTCACATCAGTCAGTGCTCTGTTCCCTGTAATGCTGTCAGCTGAGTGAAAGGCTTATGTGTGCATTACTCAAGCTTGTGGAGGGATTTCTGTGCATTCACTAACATGATTTGCTTGTTATTTGCATCATGTTATGTCTATTTTTTCTTGCATTGTCTGAAATTAATCTCCCTATCACAAAACCTCCCAAGTACCTCAGTTTCTTCAAGTTACTTTTGCCTCTGTCGGTGTTGTTAGCCAACTCTATGTACACAGGAGGGTGTATTTCCAGCCTTCTTTAAGAGTACAAGTTACTAGAGCATTCCTTATCACATGAAATACATCACTTGAAAAGATCACATAATTTTAAGTATGCTGCTGAAAAAGTCCAATGTTCTTTTATAAATATGGTAAAATTCACTCCAAGCTCCCATGGAGCTTCCCCTTTCACTGGCTTTTTGCAATAATTCTCATTCTCACACACTCTATGGCAATGTCTAATATGTTGTTTCATAAAATATATGCTGTGCTAATGGGACACCTTCCATGGATTTTGGTCCTCCTTTACAGAGGAAGGCAATAGCTGTGGACATAAACAGTTCCTAGGACAAATATTAGGAATTCTGCTCCTATTTGTATCAGGCATGCAAATATTATTTTTGTAGATATCTTTAAAAAGGCTAAGTAAATTCTCCCTTTATCTGCTGCTTTGTTGTTTTGCTTTTAATCCTTTTTCATCCTCATTCCTTCTTTCATAATAGGTAATGTCTTTCTTATATTTTGTGATTACAGGCTAGTTGGCAAACTCTGGATAAGTTATAGGTGACCAGTATCTCTCATTTTCCATTTCAGAGATTCCTAATTGACACTCAGGTTTACATTTCCATCCATGCAACCACAACTCCTTTCTATTTATTATTATTATTATTTTGCAGTTGCACTATTTATCACCCAGGAGCTCATTGGGATTTGAAAAACCTCCACAAAATTTATTTAATATGATCAGAACTTAGTTGTGTCAAGAATACTTAACAACCTTAATTATACATCTCTATGTATGTGAAAATGAGAAAAGTTTTATTCAGGAAGTGATGTAATGACATTTGATGTAATATTTCAAAGCAATTGTTACCTTAAGAAGAAAACTGTAGTCTGAGATGCATGCAATATCTTACAATACATTGAGATTATGTGTAGTTTGTTAAGTTTAATGTTCATGTGACATGCTTGCAGGATTATCCACCAGGTCCAAGTCAAAGACATACATACGTTTAGCTTCTGTTGAAACTACATTATTGATTTAACATTCCATTTTTCAGAGAATTCCTCATAATGGCAATTAGGATGGTAGATTTCAATACCTGTAGTAGTTAATCTTTAGACTAAACTACTCATCTTGGAAGTTAATTGAAAATCTAATCTCTCAGATGAGCAGAGTTGCGCCACATTGTGTTCTCATCTATTCCAGGCTGCAAATCGCTGAGCATGTTAGTGATGCTGACAGTATTGATATATTTGCAGTTTGGGATAATGGAACAGTTGGTTTACCTGGAAGGAGGCCAGTTGTTCATGATGTGGTGAATTCAGTGGCTGTAGTTGAAGTACTATGATCATTTGCATTCTTATGATAATAACTAACTTATCTTAATGTTATGGTTTTATGATTTTTGTTGTATTATTGATATTCCACATCATAACATCATGTGGTGTATTGGGAGTTAAACTCTTCTTTCGCCACCTCTTCTTTGCGTTCTAGGCGTGAGGATGCACGTTTCCATTTCTGGCCTTCCACCGGGGCAACCGACTTTGATACTGGTGCTTCCTTTGGCTGGTTAGGTGTGACTGGGAGTTTTTCCTCTTTGGTTCGAGCTTCAGTTTGGACACTCCCTCTCTCCAGAACAGTATATATACCTTGGTAAGCATAAGCCAAGCCTCAAATAAGCTGTTCCACCTCAGATCTTTCTGAGCCGCAACACCCCTTACTCAGATACAGGCCTAGCTCCTCAGGGTAGTAGCTAATGCTCTTGGGCTAGTGGTTAGGAGCCAGTGTTCTCACCTGCACGGCCGGGGTTTGATTCCGGGACAGAAATACCCAGAATGCAGCCGGAGCATTAACTCTTCAACTACTAATACACAACATGATGTTATGATGTGGAATATCAATAATACAACAAAAACTGGCTGCATTTTTTATTAAATCCAGTATTCACAAAACTTCTTTCCTTGTAGCCCTGCACTGTAAAATAGATTTCTTTTCAGGGAGAAGTGTACAAGTCCTGGCTAACACATCTCCATGTGAAATACTGGAGGGAAAAGAAAGAAGAAAATGAAAGGTGATTGTTTAGAAGCACAGGATGAGAAGAGGGGTCTGAGATTACTTCCAAGAAAAGCCATTCTAGTTGGTGTAGAAGTGTACTAGGAAGTAATTTGGAGAAATGTTGCAGTTCTTAGCAGCTCACTGATAAAATTTTACTTTTGCAGCAGCCTGGACAATTCTGCTACTTTGACTGAATCATTCCTTCCCAGATTTGTATATGTCTTCTGTCAAAATACAGTTCTAGATAGACCCAGGAGATGTCAACTTTCCATGTCATTTATATCTAATATTGAATTTCCTCCTGGGGCGTTACTGTAATACTAATAAACCTCATACAAAAACATTAGTTTCAATGACTAGATTCTCATACATAATTTTTAAGCACAAGTTTGCTATTTACAAATCTTCCATATCTAGAAATTAAGAGAGTTCACAGAGCCTGCAATCAAGAAATATCCAGTTAGAAGAAATGCTAGGGACCTGATTAATAATTAGTACACCAGGCAATTAGGGGATTGCAGTTTTAATAGAGTGGGATAGGAAAGAAAAAAAGGCAACCCTTAAAATGTATGGGAAGACAATCTCTTTGATATAAAATCATTCTAACATTAATCACAGGGAACAAAGTTGTCACTGGTTATGTAATCTAAAACTGATCTTTCTATTTCCTTTCAGTCACTGTGGAAGTGGAGCACGAAGCAGTCACTTTGGTTTCTTCATCAGCATTTTGAAAAGCCTGACTGAACTGAAGAGATATGGGACATTGTCTTTTATCTATATGCTAACAGGTATGGCTATGCTGTGCAGGTCTGTAAGCCTTCTTTGCAATATGTTTCCAAGTTTCTGCAAAAATTGTTCTCTGCATTTCCAACAATGCATTGTGTAGAGTTTCAAAGGGAGTATGAATATTTGCTGTGGATATATTGTCTACAGATTGCTTTCTGTATGCAAGTAGGGGAAGCTCATCATTCAAGTGCGTAAGCAATAGTTTTCAAACAACAGAAGGAGGGGAGAAGGAAAGAAAATATTAGAGGAAACAAGTATTTTTTCTTCTCATGTTTGTTGAGGTGATTTCTCCAGAGAAGAAAAGAGAAACATCTTTGACATCTTCTTTACCATATCTGTCTTTATTATAAAAAGAAAATGGATAAAAACAAGTTGAAATATTTCAAAAAATATATGCCCAGGCAGTAAATATTTTTCTGTCCCAAATGTCTGGGACAATGGGACAAATCTTTACACATGCACACATAGACACAGCCACACTGTATGGGAAATGCAAGCACACATCATTCATGTATACAGGAGAAGTGGCAAAGTTTACTAAGAAATTATGCCGTTGTCAGTTGAGAGGACCATATTTTGGTCATGGCTAACAGGATGGTCACTCTGTTTGATCATTACAATTATTTGATGATTTAAACATCTGCTTTTGCAGCACTGTCCAATGCAGTGGGGTTTGATTTGCAGCTGTGAATGTATTTTCTATTACAGTTATGGAAAGCTATACAGGGAACACACAGATCTTGTAAAAGAAGCTCATGGTGCACCCATCAGAGTGTTCATTAGTGCACAGAGAGAAGATGACCTGTTGGGGAATGACCTTGTAGCAGTGGTATACAATAGACAAAGATAGGCTTGATCAAAAGCAAGCAGTGACCTCAAACTGGTTTCTGTGTGTTCATCAAGTTCTTGTGCTCAATGCTGTATGCATTCAAGGAAAAAGGTGGACTTTCCATTTTCTTTTCAGTTTTCAACTCACAGATAATCCCACTCTTTCTCTTTCAATATGCTAGGTAGTCATTTGGCTAGAAAAATCCTGGAGTTTAGTGTACGTTGTTAATGAGATGGAAACATTGCAGCTCAGGAGAACAAGAGCACAGAAATTAGAGATCTTTTGGTATCTCTTCATTCAAACAGGCTTAACAGTGACTGTACTGAATTACTTCAGTGACCAATGGAACCAAAAAGGGCTACTTAACATTATCCTGACAGTGGCAGATGTGCCCTTCAAGGTTAACAGTAGAAACATTTTAATTCAAAATGTTTTAGTTCCCCCTCCATTGATTTTGTTATCTCTCTGTGAAATCACTAGTTGCCCTAATTGGCTGTTGAAATAATTAGTTGACTCCAACATTTGTTTGGACTTTTAATTAGGAATTCTCTTCCATCAGATACCATGCCAAAACAGATCCTCTTTTCGAAGGATATTTTCTGACTTTTTAATTTTCTTAAGAGCAGTTAACTCTTGAAAGCTGTAAAAAGACATCTCAATATTGTGTTGCCTAAACTTGCTTCCAAAACATTGGGAATGAACATTTAAAAATGTTCAACATGACTGAAAATAGGTAAAATAACATTTTCAATTAGCATCTATATGGCTTTCAAAGAGCTAAGATTTATCTGCTAGGAAGATATAATTTTCTTATCAATGATTTCTGAATTGGTATGTCCAATCTAATCAGAAGCTATGGTTGTTGGAAGTCAGTAATGAACTAGATTTTCAAAGTCTTACTTCAGCTGCTTTAAAGGTTCACCTGAATAGTCACAGACAATCATAAGTGATGAGTTTAAAACAAACCACAATGCTTCAAAAGGAAGGTTTCTGTACTTAGTGAATTAACATAGTTCAAAAAGTGGAATTTGCAACTCACTACTTATAGATTTGATATTTAATTCTCTGATTTTCTTCGTGTGTTCTTCTGCATTGTTATTCATTGTTGATCCTGTAAGTGACAGTAAGTGTAGAATCATAGAGGCATAGAATCATAAAATCATAAAATCACAGAATGGTCGGGGTTGAAGAAGACCCCAAAATAGAGTTTCACCCCTCTGCTGTGGGCAGGGTTGGCAACCACCAGACCAGGCTGCCCAGAGCCACAACCAACTTTGCCTTGAATGTTTCCAGGGATGGGCCATGCACAGCCTCTTTGGGCAACCTGTTCCATTGTGTCACCACCCTCTGAGTGAAAAAATGTCTGTCATGTAATTACACAGTACCTGACAGGATATTAATAAAACAAGTAGGAGAATACAGCTTACTGTAATTCCCAGTCAGATATGACATTAGACTAAAATAGCTGAATTACTACTGCTCTTTGTGATCTGCTGCAGGAGAATTCATTGTTCTCCATCCTCAAATACATAACTCCAAGGTGACTACCAAACTGACAGCCCTGAGGCATTGTGTCTGAACTGACTGGAAAGAAGGGCAACCCCAGCCATCATAGCCACAGTCTGTCTGTCAAGCACACAGAGCATCCCTGCCTACCATCGCATGGCAAGCAGACTTTCTGTGGGTTAGACACAAGAAAAGACAGGCACAACAAGAAGTGCAAAGCACAGTGAGATAGCATATTTGAATTAGAAAAATTTCTCTGATGTTACTCATCTTGTGAATGAATGAGAATGAAGAAAGAAAGTGAAATGTAATAATTTATGTGATGGGAAATTCTGTGGCAATATCAGGTTATTTGTTGCCATTTAATTACTTTTAAATTCTTCTCTCAAGTTACACGCGGACTGCTTTATTAATAAATAAATAAATAAATAAATAAATAAATAAATAAAGGAAGATGGTAGCTTGTGAAGTTAAAGTAAACAAGTATGTCCCCAGAGCAGCTTTGAAACTTCTAGGATGACTTCAGTTAAGACTTTCACCTTGTTCCAAAATTGTCACTCAAAGGAGACAACAAAATCCATGTAACTTGTATGGCTAAAATGTCAGAGGATTTCTAAAAGCATGTGCTCTGCTTGGGAGATCTCTCCTTGGCAACTGGGTCTAGATATATGAATTACAAGTATATGTCAGGTTGAGTAGAGAAAGAACCTTTTTACAGCTGGTTAGTCTGTGTGTGTGTCCAAGCAAACAAGATCTACAAAGAATCAACATGATCCCCAGAAACAGTATTTTGGTGGGTGCAGATAGCAGGGACAGTAAGGCCTTAGCACCACTTCTCCCTTTATTGGAGAAAAAATTCAGTTTGCTCTACACTTTTCTGGTGACTCATGAACATAGCAACAAGTGATGGGATGGTGCAGACAGATGATGCTTTTATTCCTTACTTGTGTTCTTTTTGTTCAGGAGTAGCACAATTCCCACTGATAGAAAAATACCTGGTAAAAAAAAAAGCATTAAAATGATAGCGTGATACAGGGCGACTTGTTAGCTTCATGCTCAGGGTTTGATAAAAGAAAATGTGCATTTTGTATCAACGATAAAGTCACTGAGGCATTTTTCTCACATTGTAAAATAAGTTCAAATCATGTTTTTCACAAGGCAAAATATTTTAAGCAGTTTCATTTACAAAAATAAGAGAGAAGGATTTTTATAGTAAGTTAAGCCCAAAATATTTTCTTGCCTATTTAATGATAAACATTTATATGAGTTTTCCCTCTGAAATATTTTGACTGCTTCAACATATATTGCTGCCTTATTTTTTTGTGACTTAACAGAAATCACATTACACTGTTAACATGAAAAAATGTCTGCCAGACTCTGTGTTGTGTGTCCTGATGTTCTTTAAATGTTGAATTACTTATGGATGAGCAAGAATAGCTTTCCTGTTTTCTCACTTTAGATGGCCAAACTCAAGGTCTCCCTTCTGTTCCAGATTTAAAAAGACATTAAAATTATTACCTGAACATTTGATTGACTTACAAAGGATCTTGGTAACCTGTAAAGCCAGTAAAACAACAACCAACCAACCAACCAAAGAAACAAAATATCCTCAAAAGACTGCTATGTATTCCTTTGAAGGTATTAATGTTGCCAGAAAAATAAATGCAATTTTGGAAACAAAGTAAAATATTCCTGTTAGAATCCAAGTTTCCCCACACCTAATGCTTTACAGTGTTGTTCTAAGATGTGTGCAGTATCTATGACAATAAGAGTCCAGCCTGAATGCCGTTGAAGGAAATCTATGAAAAATTGCTATAGAATTATTAATGAAAACTTTTTTTTTCAGCATTAGTCATACTCCGACTGTGAAAAATATGCAGTCTTGGACCTGTGAATGCAGAAGCAGCATTTTTTTTATAATGGTCCTTTCTGAATTAGAAACAGCTGTCACCGCTTCCCCATTCTTTCCATTAGTCATTGTTACTTAGATAATATGCTTTTCCTGTACACTCTGCTCATTTTTTGGAAAGAAAGCAAGCTAATTATGGTATTAAAATGCAATGAAAAGGAATTCTCATTTTCAATATCTTTTCTTTCTTATTTTTTCCCACTTTCTTTAATATAGTTGGTAGATAAACAATAGATGTCTAAGTGAGATGAAAGGTTCTTTGATCATTAATCATAATTTGACACATGTTCTAATGAGTACCTATTGAATTATGTCATATTTTATTTTGAATGAAGATTAAAATTAATAAATTCTACAAAATAAACTACACAACTGAAATTGCCTAATAAAATCACTGCTATGGAACTCACTGATTTTATGTATGTATGTAATAAATGGTTATAGACAGAGAGGGAAATGATGCAATGGAAAATCAGTATAGGGTGACTGCCACATAAGTAATGGTTTAAAATTACTAAGCATTCGCTATTGCAACTTACTATTATCATTTCTTGCTTGAAATAGTTCTTATAAATACAGATTAAAGATTTTTCCTTTTAGTTGAATGAGATACTTCATTTGTGTTAAATAAAAATGCATTCTTTTCTGTTTGTTCATGATTTTATTCTTTTAGCCTGTATTTTCTGCAAATGAATATCCTTCCACTCCTTCATTTACGTATAATATTTTATTCTGGGTAGATAGTGAAACATCTAATGGACTTATGCAGATATATAAATTTTGTCTTTTTGTGTAGAAATAGGTTAAAAAACAACCAACCAACCAACCAAAAAAACCAAAAACAAAAACAAAAAAACCTTATGACCAGGAAAAAAAAAAAAAAGGTCTGGAATAATTAGCATACATTTGGTGGTTAGACTTTCAATTACACATCTGTTTCCAAGTCTGAGAAATATACTTTCCTTCATCACTAACTTCTGATCCTATATTTTTCCTTATCTGAGTCTGTGAAGACAATGTCGCACCCTTTTTAAGAAGGGTAGAAAGGAAGACCCAGTGAACTACTGACCTGTCAGCCTCCCCTCCCCTCCCTCACTTGTGTCTCAAATTAATCGCTTTTTCTGTTATTTAAATAGCATTCTGTAACAGAAACATACAGAGTATTTTCTTTCTTTCTTCATTATTGAATATCTGGTATGGAGATAACAAAGAATATATTTTTTTCTCTTTCTCTCATCTGTTCCCCTTTTCTTTCTGAGATTGGCATAAAATGTATCTATCATAAAATGCACTGCTCCTTCTAGTTGGAAAGGGGCAAGATCTATTTGGTTTCTGGAGAAGTGTTATTTCCTGATCTGAGTATTTGCCTCCGAGATGTTCATCAGCAGATACTGCCAGATGACTAAAATGATTCTACCGTTTGGACTGCAGCTGCAGAGAAACAGAGGAGCATAAATCATACAATCAAATACTATATGGGCTTCTTCTTATTTACTGGGAAAAGCCCTGTCACCTCCAATAACCAATTGATGAATAAAAGCAAAAATAGGCCTTTCTTTATTTCTTGCATTTTTAGAATGAACTTGCCTCACCCATGTTTTCTTGTTTCACTTGTCAATATTCTATCAAATGAATTAACTGAGCAGCAGGTCTATGGATTTTAGAAGACTGATGTGTATTTACAGCAAACAAAAACCTCACAACAATCTGAACAAAGATCTGAAATAATCTCTTGTATTCAATATATAGCTCATACAATAGACAGTAAAAATTGAAAGTTCTGCTAGACTTAGATGTTAAAAAATCAGAATCTCCAAATATAAGAAGTTTAAAAACAAAAGGTAATATTAAGTTATTTCTAAATTGTCTGAGGATTTTCCAAATATTCAGCTCTGTTTGCAGCCAGGAGCAGAGATATTCGGGCTGTACTCCTGTTTTAAGTATTAGACCATATGTTGCAGCACTTACTAATTTGGCAACTACAGCTGTGTGGTGATCTAGAGCATGCAGCTCAGGCACTTAGATTTCTATAGATCTGTTTTCCATGCAGCAGCATCATGTGGGGAGTTTATTAACAGAAACCTAGCTAGTGACATTACTAGTGAGAAAGGCTAAATGCCAAGGTATGTTTGAATACCCTCCACTCCTAGCACTCAAGGAATCAAAGGAGAAAAAAATATGATTCCATTAATTTAGTTGCCATTTAAAAGACCATCATATTTTAATAGGAGGAAAGTAGATGGCAATATTTCCTCAGTCCTGAATGGGCTGAATTAGTATCTGCTCTCCTAACTGTCAGATTATGGGGTGTACAGATTACAGAGGGAACTGGCTGCTCTTCTGGTTGAAATTCCAACCACCCCGTACAGTGGACTTCAAGTATCCTCAACTAGGAGAGTTTCCATTCATCACAATTTGTACAACTAAACAATAAAGTACAAAGCCATTAAAGAGAGGAAAAAAAAAAAAGGAAATACAGAGTAATGGCTGGATCAGATATTTAGGATTCAGAAATCATTGTGGCTCTGCCTGAGCCCTAAGAGAAATGTATTTTATACTTGCTGAAGTTCTGTCCCATAAAGAAGGAAAAGGTTCCATGTAGGAGGTAACACGTTCAGGTACATCAGGATGTCCCTTTGTCTTACAGTGTGCTACCATAGCACAGGTGTTAGAGTAACCTATCCATCAAATGACACTGACATAACACTGCAGATGGTACAGTCTTACTCATCTTTTATCTTCATGTCTTTCACAGCCTTTCAAGAGTGCCAATGTGAAGGTTTATCTCTAAGAATAAGTCACTTTATTCAATTAAAGTGATAAGTAGTTTGTCTGTACTGAGGCAGAGAACGTACGCAGTACCATTTCAAACAGTGTCCTTGAAGAGTTTCATCACTCAGAACATATTGTTCCCTCTGCCCTGTAAAAGGAGCTGTCTCTGTATATGTCATTTTTTGGGCTGGAAGGTCATATTTTTGCTGGTATGATATTCAGGGCTTTCTGCAATCAGTGGAGTGTTGCAATGATACAAAGGCTATTGGATTCTTTTTTTTTTTTATCTTTCATCAAAATGAACATGATCAACTTTCTCTGCCCCTGGGTTAGCGGAGAGATAGAGAGATTAGCCATAGCAGCTGGCTGCAAAGTTAGTTTTAAGGATGAGCAATCAGAGCTATTGCTTGAGATAACAGGGCATAGTGGGGCCCCTGGGATCGTTATGCAACATTGTAAGCCACTGCAGAGTTAGAAAGTAGAAGTCTTTTTGCTTTAGTTCGTGTTTGGGTTTGAAAAAGCCTAGCACCATCTCTGACAGTGAAACTTCAGTATGTGCTCAGTATCTCACAGCAACAATTTCCATATTTATGAACATAAAGTTGTAGGTAGCCTCGTAGTACAAATCTAGACTGTCCTCCAGACACACAGATATAACAGGCTGGCTGAATTTAACCTTGTTCTATCAAAGGTTTGACGTTCCTCAAAAAGCTATGCATCTGATAACCATCACCTCCCTGTTTCCATAATATCTGAGTGGAATGGCACTTCACGATTGGGAACTTGCTGTTGTTTATTTATTGTCAGCGGGGTCATCTCCACTAGTGCAGAAAGGCAGCTAAAAAGGAGATTAAAAACATTGTCATGCTCAGAACTGTTCTTCATAAGATCTTTTTTTTCTTTTTTTCCAAGCTATAAGGTACAACAAAGGTGAATGTATGTCAAAGGAGAAACAGTACGATGCTATTGCTGGACTGCGCAAGCTTTTGACTAGAGATTAGCAGCAAATTAAAGAAAAGGCCAATATAAATGCAGGGAATGTGCTATTCAGAACTTGATCATTAGCTGTAATAGAAGAGAGTCCAGGTCCATCTTTTACAGTGATTATACTGAAGCGTGAGCTCAAACAGCAGACAGACTCTGTAATTGAAAAAAAAAAAACCTAACAGACAATACAATAGCTTCTCCTATCTCATCACATGGATATAAAACAGTGTATGCACTCAGATCCACCTTGTAAGCTTACTGCATACCTGAAGGCTGCAATTTTATCACAACAAACCTTCTATGTCATTATCATGCCAGAGTTCACAGACAATGCCATTCCAAGCATGTCCTCTCATCTCTGATATAAAAGCTTGAGGTAAACGCTGAATGTGAGTGTTAACAAAATCAAGAATGTTGAGATAATTACATTGTGATCATAAGATAAAGGAACTGTATTGTTTTTATGATCTTCTGGCTAACCTCTGACTGAAGACCATCAGCCCGAAGAAATGCATTCTCTCTAATTTATCATTGGCTTTCATTGCAGCTAAGCCCTATGTCATAGCTCAAATAGTTGGTAAAAACATTATGTATAGAACCACTCTCACAAAGATGCTTGTGTTAGTTTCTGCAGGAAAAATGGAGATGTTTTTCTTACTAATTTTGTATAATTAGCCCTTCTATATCTACACCTATAATATTTATATTCAGATGTCTATTGCTTTCAGTATGGTATATTATCTGTTCTAAACATTTGGAAACTCTGATGGTACGCATTACCCAGTGTTAACATTTATGTAGTCCATAAAAATGTCAAATAATAGTGTAATTGCCTATTACAGTTGGTCACCCATGCAGCAAAGCAAATGATGTAAACAATCTATCCTTCACCTAGTTTAAAGGAATGATCTGTAAAAATATTTTCATTACACTATACCCAGAAAGTCTAAATCCATAGTTCTGCCAATTCTGTTTGTTGTTGTTGTTGTTGTTTGTTTGTTTGTTTTTTGTGAATTCTAAGTTTTTTTTACCAGAGAATTCTGTTGCTGCTAATGCTTATTAAGCTCTAGGAATCAACTGCCAGAATCACCTAGAGGAAGCAAGTGAAGGTACCATACAAAACTAGGTAATGGAATAGCGAAAGCACTGATTACAATGGCAATGAAAAACCAAGCAAGATACTTTAAGATAATTAATTTAGAATATCTGTTTGTTTTCATTATCTATTATATTCTAATTAGCATCTGCTTTTTTTCCCCCTCCTCTCTCCTCTCTTTAAAATGACAGGTGAGTTTTGACTAATAATGAGTTCTTCATGTTGTTCTCCAGGGGAAACTTTGTGCTATGAAGTGAAGCCCAGTGGCAGTGCATTAAGCAGGCTCTGAGAGTGCTTGAATTCTGTCTCTGGCACTGAGTTAATCTTTGCATTTTCTCAGTCTTAGTCATTTCACTCAGCAAAGACCCCTTTGAGGCTTTCATTCTATTCCTGCCTCCTTCCAGATGGCAGCAGTCACTGCAGGAGCTTGGTGGCACTGAGTTTCTCCAGTATAACTCTATTTAGCTGAGTGTGAGAAAACATCATGTGGTGCCTTTGACAGTGCCAGATCTGTTACCTTTAAATCTTTAGTGAATCAGCAGACTAATGTAGTGAACTAAAGCAATTTGTATGGAATGGGAGTAATCTAAGGTACAAAATGGCAGCTGGGAATTTAACTTAATGGGAATAGATGGTTGTTGCTGGAGATCTTAATTCTTATTAGACAATATTCACTCTGTTTCCACTGTTGGTGCTTTTAAGCAAGGGAAAAAAAAAAGTTTAATGGAAATTATGTTTCTTACTGATTAGTGCAATGCTGAGAAATAAGTCTTAAACTTTTGTGCAGCGTGGGTCACTTTGTTAGGTCACACTTGCTGACCACCATCATTTCTCATTTGCAATAAATGGGATGCTTTTTCAGCTGTTCACATTTGTAAGGTCAGCTCAATCTATCCTTTGGGACATCTCTAGGCAACAGCAGTAACTGCCTATCTGGAAAGACAGTATCAAGAAAGTACCAGATACTCAAATATATTTTATACCTTTTATTATTACTTGTTATTATTATTTTTTGTTGATTTTTTTTTGTTGAATTTTGTCTTTCCTTAGGAAGGTAAGTGTCCAGCAGAGCTGGACAAGTGACCTTGCTCAGTTCCATGATGATCTTAAAGGCATCAGATCTGAAGAGTACATTCTTGCTGTAGTTCCTTAATCTGCCTCTTTCCACCCCTTAACATTCATTTGATTCTATTTTTATTAACAAAGTTTGATTAATCTCCTTGTTGACTTCTTTATCTTCTTCAAATGATGACCTACTTTTTCATCTCATTTGCTTCCCTTTGTCCTATCAAAATTCTATCCGATTTCTTCTCTGCTTTATAAACTTCCATAAATTGGAATAGTTTAACTCTATTATACAATTACTTCTCACTTAGATGTTTTATTTTTTTTCTGTATAAAACTATTTTTAACCTTTCTGTATGTCTCTGAAAATTCTTTTGGTATTTCCCTTATTTAAATCACAGAACAAAATACGCAAATCCTTGTTGGATAAATTTGGCACCTTTTAAATTTATTATAGCACTGTTGTTTTGTTGATGTTTAATTCCACTGAGAAAAACAGTAAAATGAGTGCTGCTGACAGTTCCAAAAAGTATGCTTTAAAGAGAGTTCACTAATGCTGGTCTATGGTACATTAGTATGGCCTCTTGTTTGAGGGACACTGAGCCTAAACTTTCCATTATCTTATGTAGTTGTCTACACCTATGTAAAGAGTACACAGAGAAATAGAGGATGAAGCTCCAGGGCTGGCTTCTCTGAGTTAAGAGTGTGTATAAAACCAGACCCACACTGCGCTGTTACTTCCCAATTGTTTTTATCTTGGCTATTACAATGTAACTGGTAACATAAAAATGTCTGAGACTAGTATGACTAAAACAAAAGTGAAAGGATTGTGATTACAACCACTTAATGATTTATTGGTGGTGGCTTATGACCACTGGGGTGCTGGAACTAAATGTTGTTTAAGTTCCCTTCCAACCCAATCATTCTATAATTCTACGATTCTATAAATTATGTTCCCAATGTTTTTGCCAGTGGTGAAGCTCACAAGAATGGCAGAACTGAAATGTTCATACAGCAAAAAAGATAGTTTTCCAGCTTGGGGACATGAGGAAGTATTTTTGTTTTTATTAAATCTCTGGTGAATCTTGTATTGCCTCATCGCTAAAAAAAAGTTTGAATACATTATAGAATTACATCTCTTGCACACTGACATGCCTGTAATAAATGGACAATAATGTTGTCCACTTGTCCCTGTCACTAAATAACTTCTAGTTTACAGGCAACTCTGTGCCTTCTACAGATGCACCTAGACAGCCAGACATACATTAAATTACACCATTTTCAAGTATTATAGGATGCAAAATAGCCCCAAACAAACTAATTTATATTGTTATCTTTCCTGTTTCTTCAGATGATGTCTTTGTCTTTTAAAAGGTCTGCAAAATATTCTGAATGTAATCAGTATCTGTTGAAGGGTTATCCTTGCACATCCGTTCAACATGGGTGAGGCAATCATCCAAGTAATCATTCTGACAGCATCTGTCAGTATGGACATTTTAAAGGACTTTGTTTCTTCTACTTCATCTTGAGGAGCTGAAAGGATTAATTATTTAATGCATATAGCAGACTTCACAGACTTGTAGCAACAATGTGTAAATAAATGACTTGGTGAACATATTTGCTTGTATCAGATCAGTCACTTAACTGTGACTCAGCATGGGTTTTGACACTGACAGCAAGAGCACTAAGGGGCCAAATTCTATAGCAGATAATTTGATGCTGCTCACACTGTCCTTTCATAAACACTACTTAAGTGAACATGCTGCAGTTTTCCTTCTGAATGTTTATAAGAGAAGTTAGATGGTGTAGAAAATATATTCTGTTAAAGATAAATTATGGTTTATGCATTTTCATATCAATCTTCAGGAGATGTACATATGTGCTTGCTCTCTCCTTTTTCCATACTAAGACGAGATGTGGCATAGATTATGCAAACATACATATTTTCTTTAACTAACTATATTTTTTTTATTTCAGTTAAATATGGGAACTGAGATTAATTTAGTCAACTGGAGCCCAGCCATATAAACACAAAATTAGAAGCTTTCTGCCTTAAATATCCTATTAGAGATAAATTTCAAAATATAGCTAGGTACCTAATGAATGACAATGACAGTCATGGAAGAATTTCAGAATACTTATGTACCTAAATCACACTATAATCAGCAGGAATTAAACATTGAGGCATTTTTGAAATCCCTTTCTGCCTAAGTCCTTATCTATCAAAATGTCTAGCCATCTTTGCATTTCTTTCCTAACACCCCGACTACATTTTAGGGAACTTGTACTAGGCATGCATAAAACACAACCTATACAGATTATTTTTACTGCTATCACGCATTCTAATCACTGAGAGAGGATAATCTGAATTTACAGTGTATTCTTACTCTGGAACCCCTCTGATGGTTTGAGAGATTCAGTGTTCTCATGTAAACAACAAGGCTTTATGTCCACCACAGACATTTTCCAAAGAAAGAATGTTGTTTCCTTCCTTATCCTACCAAGGTGAGCAGCTACATTGCCATTCTACAAGTTTCTCTGCTACACTGATAGATGGAAACAGGCTTTTTCTAACCAAGTTTTGACACAGCAGCATATAGTTGGAAAAGGAGCATACTTTCGGTCTAAGCTAGACTGAAAAAGGGATTACTATTTTTTTTTTAGGTAGGAGTAGGGGAGTTGTTATGTCATGGACTGAACTGATGATTCAGCACCTAATGAAAGGGGCACCTGGCCCAGAAAGCACATGTACAAGCAATACACCTGTGCTTTCCATATAACCAGAAGGAGGGGACCCAGGACCCATTCCACTCTGGGCTTATTTAAGGGTTTGCCTCCAACAGCTGACTATTTCCTGGTTGAAAGCTGCTTCCTGAGAAAGAGTGTTCCATAGCCAGAGGTCCTTATCATCATCTGGGTGAGTCAGATTTTTTTGAATGTATGATTGTTTGTGTTCCCAGTGATTTTTGCCTGGTATTGTAAAGAACTTGTCAGAAGTCAGTAGGCTAAGACTGTTAAGAAGCAAAATCACAAGCAAAATATCTCTGAATAAGATGATTTCAATGCGGGAAGGACTTTGGGCACTGTCTTCATTCTTTTTGTACCCTTTTGACATGGAATGTATTATCTTCTGATTTGCAACATGCTCCAGCCTATTTTTTTTTTCGTGTGTATTTATTTCAGAGGAGGGTACCTACCATAGTGAATTCTGGATAGGGAAAAGATTGTCCATGTAATTTTTCTTGGCCTGTTGCTGCTTTCTCTTTAATAGCCTGGTGAGGAGAGAGCTGGGTGGTGAATATTACTGGTTGAAAAGCCAACAATTCTTGAACAGTCATATGCAGACAGAAGAGGTTTCAGCAAGGGCAAAGGAGCTATTAATAGCCATCTAATAGGTTTCACATATGATCTTTGGAGCTCAGTTATCAGAAACCTTTGCAATTTATCGTTAATTGTTGTGCGCTGCTTCTGGCCTTCCTGCTGAAGATGAATCATCCAAAATGAGAATTTAAGATGTCAAAGGCTGTAGGAATAGGTACATATTTCAGACCTTTATCTCTTTTGCCTTGTATATGAAGTCATTGTTTACAGCTGAGCAGTATTAACAGATTAGCAGAGAGTGAGTATTTAATTGAGGAGCAGTATAAGGATCCAGCCTTTCTAATGTTTAGCTATATCTCTGACAACAATTGTTTGACAATGCTTAGAAAAGATGGATGTAGAAGATTGCAGGAGGCTTTTGAATTTCTTCCTCAGTCTGCTTATACACGTGAACAAGAGGCAAGACCCTGGAAAGGCCAGCTTTCCAGATAAAGAAGCACTTATTGCTTTGGTCAGGAGCTTGAAAGAGCTCCTTGTGGAGCAGAAAGCTTCCTTATTTTCACTTACTCATCTTGACAGCTGAAATGAACAATGTCTGTCTCCTTGAGTTAGCCTCTTCTCCTCCTCCACTTTGCACTGATATATTTTAGATTATCCATTCTGATCACAGAGGTCCTGCTTTGCTTTTCTGAGCACTTAATTTCCTGGCTTTATCTACTGACAGTAAGTGGTGTAACTTACGATTGTCCTCAGTGTTTTCATTAACATTCTCTTAGCGAGACTTTCCTGCACCTGTTTTACTGTTCCTCCTTTAATATTTTTCTGTGCTTCATTTTTAGTACTGAATGGTATGCTAGGCTTAGGTGGGATTACTTGGGTGGGACATATAAAACGCCAAAGTGTTGTTTTGTTATTTTCTTTAAACACTCTTCTAGGGAGATAAAAACCTGTACCATCATGCTATTTGTCTATGTAATATGCCTTTAGCTAAAAACTTATGAATCCACTGGTTATCATACTTGTCTGGTGGCTTTTGCAAAGATAGCTTGTAAGTTTCATTAAGTCAGAAAGAAAGGAAGAGGAAGAGAGAAGGATATGCTGTGCCTTCCCTGCTAGAAGGTTCCAGAGAATCCAAAGTGGTCATGAATGGAGTTGTAGGAAAGTAGGCTTCATTGCTTCAACTACTGTCAGATCTCCATTTCTCTATTTTAGATGCATCAGTGAGCACTAAAACAGTAAAAATAATAAAATGACTGAAATACCATAAGTGATGTGGGGCTTTGGTTATAAATATGCAATGTTTCTCTGATTCTTTTTTGTGCCATATATGGTCCATGTTTTGCAAATGAAGCAAAGGGGTTCAGAAGGGATTATGGTGCCACTAGCCAGCACCAACCCAAATACTGCAAAGATAAAGTGACATGGAGCTCTGGTAAGAAAGAAAGGGAGGGAGCCCAGATGTCCTCAGCCAGCAGTTCTGCCTCTTGACACTACAGATACCGTGTCAGGGCATACAAAGAAGACTGGTGAGTTATAGGAAGGTCAGAAACCTTTGAGGTTTGATCTTGGTTATAATTTACATAGCAGCAGTAAAAACAAGAATAAAAACAAAAAGACAGGAGCAGGAAGATTTAATTCAGCTGAAGATTTGTTGTCATAAAGAAAGGTGAACTGCTGAAAAAAGTAGGTGAGCTTTGATCTGGACAACTATGCTTTGTTTTTTTTCCTGGAACTAGATGGAGATATAAAGATTAGTATAAAACTGCTTTTCTTTGGTCTTCTGAAACAAAGCTTTGAAACAAACTGATCTGCTTTCACTTGCAAAGAATGGATTGGGCTTTGTTTGAAGTGGCCTGGATGGTGGTCTTCAGTTTACTTAGGGAAGGATTGAAAGCTGTGGCTGGTCTCAAACTGCAATGAATGCAACATTCCTATGGGAAGAAAGAACCTCTTTGGTTAACTTGTTTAGCTTCTAAGTTGTCATCTAAGGCAAGATCTTTTCTGCTAGAGGATGTAGAAGCTCAAAGGAAGACAAGACTTGTCTCCTTGCTTAAGATAAGGACAATTGAGTTCTACTAGCAATAAGGTGTATGAAAACATTTTGCCCTTTTTGAAGAGAGGGCAGGAACAACTCCACTGAGATTTTGACACATCAACTAGACATGTGTAAAGCTAAATTTCATATATTGAATTACGATTCCTGGATACTCACATCAAAACAGTTAGCTGATTATCTAGTGTTGGGTTTTTTTGGTTTATTTTACATGTAAGGCCAAAGACAGGATATAGTTGCTGATTTGTTCTACAGTTGATTCTGCAAATCAAGACCTGGCACACTTGTAACACTCATTTGAGGATTTCAAAGCAGTTGGTGAGATACTTCCTATAGATAAACTGATATACTTGACCCCTTCAAACAAAAATATGGTTCCCAAAGTTCATATCTCGTTCTACTTGTAATGTGGTCTTGTAGGTAACTTTCAGTTCTGGAGTTGGCAGACAGTGCAACCCGTTAGCACAACTTCTCTAGTTCTTTCTGGCAAGTCCTGACAACTGCTCCTATTCATTGTCCAACTCCTTCATGCTGTCTCTCACTTGAAGTGCATCAAAGCTATTGTTTAGGATCCTTTCTGCTTGCTTGCATATACATCATAAAGGAGATTAATTCTGATTCTGTGCCTTCAGCATCAGTGAAAAGATACTGGATACTGTTACCCTTCTGTAACACCCTCCATATTCCTGTTTGGTTATCAGTCTCACACATAAATTTTTGCTGGTAGTTAAGTTCAAGAGATCTCAGATTACTTAGTGTTGGTTCAGCACCCAGTATTTGTTGGTTTCATTTATTGATTTATTTTTAGCTGTAATAAGTAAAGGATAACTACTGCTCTGGAATTAGGACCTACAGCTTATTTTTCAGACAGCACAGGTTGGAGTACACAGCATAAAAATGCAAACACTGAGGACTTGTGAAGGAAGGATTTTTAGAGCTGCTTGTGTTTTAGTATTTCTCTCTGAAATGAGAAAAACAATATATTACCAAAATACCTGGTTTGTTACTGTCAGTAAATGCCTGGAGGTTTGTTCATGGAAAAGAATATCAGAAGTTTTCCAGGGCATACAGCAGAAGCCTTATTTTCTTCCTAGTCATTCAAATGGCTCCCACTCTATACCAATTTCTCATGGCCATGCACCGGTGAATTTCATGTTTACGTTTTGTTTCTTGCTCAGTATAAACTGAGAGCTGACGCGCTGTGGCAGCACAGCAGCAGTATTCTGGTAAGGTATGTTGTATGAGTTGGTCCTATGTGAATTCTTGATTTGTATTTCTCAAATTCCATAAGCCCAAGCTCCCAATGGCAACATATATACATCATGCATATTTCACCACTAATGTTCATTGGTAAGTTTAATGATGTAGCTTACCCATGTTTATTTAAACAGAATAGAGGCATGAGTTTGCTTGCTTTAATCTAAGCCACCTTCCTCTTGTATATGTCATTTGTTTGTGAATTTTGTTCTGTGTCAAGGGTAAAATATCTGTTGTCCATTGTTTCATTTTACTAGCATAAAACATTGATTCCACATAAAATATTGGGTATATTTTGCAGAAAAGAATAGTGGAGCTAGTGTTTTTGTTTTTTCTGTTATCTTCTGCTTCAGCTGATAAGGTTTCCCATATCATGCTAGGTTGTCAGAAAGTAAACAAAATAATTAGAGATGAACATTGAAAACTATTTGTCCTGAGATTTATAATGAAGTGTTTTAAAAGCAGCAAAAATACAGGGTAGTAACTAACAGGAGATATCACAAATGAGGATTTGATATCAGAGTTTCTCTTATACTTGAATCAGGCACTGCAGCAGTGCCTTTCACAAAGCATGTGAGAGGTACTAATCAGTACAACCCTTCTTGTCAGAAACTTTTTGAAAAATGCATGTGATCTTCTGGTCTGTGATGCTCAGATTCATTGGTGTGATCATACATGCCATAGTCTGTATGCATGTCATTAGTGAATATGATAAGCTAATCTTGTATGTATTTTTCACACTTCCAGGCAAGCTTGTTCTGACAATTCACGCATTATTTTGTTTTATGAATCGCATTTGTTTTATTTCTTGTAAAATATGAGGAGTTACTTTAACCTGGGAAAGAAAACCTACAAACTCAACAGGTAATATGGTAAACGGTGTGCATTTAAATTTTTTTTGTTTTTAAGACACAGTCCTCTATTCAGATAAAAGAAAAATACAGATTAAAAAAATGAGAAGATATTGAGGGGATGGAAGACATTTCATGTGTGAAGAGAGAGGCTATTTCTTCACTATGGAACACTAGACAGTGCTTTGCAACAGAATATTGCAGGTTGTTAGTTATCAATTACCAGAATATCTGCTGATAATCTTCCTTGCCATTCCTAGAGGAAGCAGTCACATATAAAGAAGTGGATTTGTTTCGTAAGTACTGATAGTTGCTACTGATCGTTCTTTCTGAAAGAAGAAAAAAACTTCTTAAATCAGAGGAGCAGTTAAATAGAAGGGGAATATATGAAAACATATATTAATGCAGCACTCTTCTTTTAGGAAGTGGAGCGCAAAGAGGATTCTGATTAGCTCATTTGGTGTATTTGAATATTTATCTGTGCAACTGAAACAGCAGAAAGGAAAAGAGTACATTCGTTTAACTATGCTGAATACCACACCTACATCAGCTATGCCAGAAATCAGTCATTTTAATCGGCTTGAGAAATATCCTGAATGAGAACACAGGTCTCTGAGGCAACTGTAGAGAGAAACTCTGTTATGTAGTGCCATAGGAAACAAAGATTCATTTACTTCACTAATGAGCATATTTCTCTAAGAAAAAAGTTGGTTTTAATTTTTATTATTAGATAATGGCATTGGTTGAATTATTCAAACTTCCCAAATGGTACTAACTAGTTACCAGGACCAACATCCCCCCCCTAAAAAAGGTGCTCACTGCATTTACTTTTTTTAATGGTTTTGATTTTACTCAAGGACATCTGCCTTAGAGTTGAGAAATAAGATATTTTAGGGCATTGAAGGATTTCTCCTTTTATGAGCATCTGGTCCAGTTTGTCATTTCATGTCCACACTTTTCACAATTATTTACTCTTCACTTTAAATTTTGTATAAAGAGTTAATTTATGTAATGCTTAAAAATCTGACAGAGTAATGAATAATACAGCATTTCTATAAATGCACTGTTCCTGGTAGAAAGGTGCAATATGTGATAATCTTTTGTTAGAGGGATGTCTTTGTTTGCAGAGACTTGCAAACTCCTCCAAAGTTTGGCAATGTAAAGTTTTGGACTTGTGAATACTTTCTTTCTAGCCCCAAGGATCATATTAGGGAGTCCTACAAAGGAATAGGGCTCACAGCATTGGGAGATAATTCAATTCTTTGCTGCTTCCTCCTGGTTATATCTGGAGGATTAGTTTTTTTGGTTCCTTCTTTTTACATTCTGACACTGGCAACATCTTGACCATGATTAGTTTTCCATTTCTTGTATTACCGAAAACATTCGTTGAATTTCTTTAATGAATATTTTACTAATGTCAAAAAGGAATACGAATTTTTTCCTTCTTAGCATTGTTATCTTTATTTCTCTCTTTAGAGGAATCTTCCTGAATATATTTAGAAAGTTAATGCCTGCTGTCTGTGTGAGTTTCATTATCAGATATCAATATGCATTAATAAGTACTGTGGCAAATCAATATACTCTTTCATGACAATACTTTTTATAGCAGTTGACTTCTCACCATGCTGGAGACAACCAATGTCATCTGCAGCTCCTTTCTTTCAATCCTTAGAAGTGAATTCCAGTTCACAGGGAGGTCTTAAAGTTAAATATTTTAGAGTTTACTGTATACAATTTGCAAGGACTGGGATGACTTCATTGATAAATAAAGGTGAGAAGGGGAGATTGAATTTCTGTTCTGTATCTTGATTAAAGCACTGGAAAACTCAGAGTATATTCTTATTAGCATAATTGTATGTTCTAGGGAGTATTGGCAACTGTATTTCAATCAAGTAATTTGCAAGATATTTAACAAAACTAGATTTGTACAAAGTGAATGGGTACCATTACTGGATAGATGAGGCAAAATTTACTTATTGAGGTGTTTATAGGAGAGAAAAATTAAACTACTGTGCAAATGACACTCTTGTTCCTGGGGCTGATGCAGCTTCCACAAGTTGTGAATAGTAACAGTTGGATAATGTTGTTAGTTTCCACACCCCGCCATCTCAGTATTCAAGAACTATATGGCTGCTCCAGATGTACTGCCATCTCCCCTTATTTTCTGTATAAATAAATAATTTTTCCTGGTCTTAAATATAATAAAGAAAAGAAACAAGCTGCAGTGAAAACAGTGCTGGTGACTAACTCAAGGAGAGGAGATAGGATATCTTCCCAAATACCACTGTTAGAGAGAGGAGAACATATAAACAAAACACTTTCTGCTGTCCTAAGTTATAGCTCAGACTGGTATAAACTGTAGAAAATGAGAAGTGATGAGGGTTTTGCTTATTTTAATCACTGGTGCTGTATACTCAAGGTAGTATATTACTGTCCCCAGTGTTTTAGTGATCCATAGAGTTAAATGGTCTTAATTGGTACTTCAAACTATTTCTAAGATCTGAAGAAGACCAGTAATAGTATTTTGGAAAATAAACACAACTAGAATTCTGCCTGAGGAGGTGGTAAAGCAGGATCAGTGGTCTGCTTGCAGCTATCTGGAAGGGAAAAAGAATGAGTACAATCTATACAACATCATGCCTTAAGGCAAAAGGAGAAGAAAAGAAGCAACGTGCTGAGGGAATTATTTGGGAAGATGCAGGAAGGAGAGCATGAGACAGAAGACAAGAGTAAAAGGAACATGAAAGATAAACAGAATGGCAGGCAAAATCAAAGATAAAAGAATGCAGTTATTTTTGTGAAAATAAACAGCCTTAAAGACAGCTGCAGATGAAACCCTTCTTCAAGCTGTTGCTGGAATTATTATTGAGTGAAAAAGCCCTATGACAATCCTAGGTGAACACATGCAATGATCTGTGTAAAGTGCTTTGAACCTCTTATACCTGAAATTCAGATGTGCAATTGGGAGATGTCTCTTCCTTTTTTTTTTTTATAGCTATCATATCCAAAAAGTCTTGTGAATATGATATGATTTCAATTATCCTGCTGTTAGCTCACTGTACTCCATCTACAGACTTGGCTTGGATGTTTTCTGCTATCACATCAATCTGTGTTGCAACATCAGCACAAGCTTTGAATAGTTCTGTTTGGCATTCTCAGAAGTTCTCAATATGGTCTATCAAGTACCTCTCCATCAAAATCAAACATAATTAGTTACTGGCATCCTTAGATTGGGTATAAATATAAGCTTGCCATTTTAAGCAATTGTTTGAGTATAATCTCCATAAAGGGTGCTCACTACAAGAGAAACATTCATAGCAATTCTCTGCACACGTAGTCCAAGCCATGACTTTGGGAAAGGGATTTGTCCTTAGTGGAACCCACCAAAAATGGCTTTTAAATGAAAGCAAAAATGCATAAATATTAATGCAATGCTTATCCTCCTAGGAAACCGTTTCATTCAAGATAATTTGTAGTGGTTAAGATCTAGATGCTTACTCTTTCTGTACTCCATAGAAAATGTACCCAAATATAACAGTAACCAATATTTCCACAAGAAAACCTCCTCACTTCCTCTGTGCGGTAAATAGAAGCAAAAAGTAGTTACTCTGTGGATTCCTCTCAAAATATAAAATTTTCCTTTTTTTTTCATTTCCTAATGTTTATCATCTTATTTCATTTCTATGATTAAATTACAATTTACTCTAATTCTTAAGGCATAAATTCTACATGGCTTAGAACTGAATTGGTGTGCTGTAATTAACAATGACTTTACTACGAGGTCAGTGTTCTATTTCCTGTGAGCTTTTATTCTTGAGAAAATTAATGCATATTTTATTTGAGTAGATAGTAGCTCTTATAGAATAGGAATCCATGCCAGAATGCACTTGTCTATATTCAAGAGCTTTAGATTCTCTTTGACAATTATTTAAATACACAACATATTAATAGCTACATCTGACAAGAATTATCTTGAAATTACTTTCATTTGAACAAGAACAGAATATGAGTGAAGAAAGCAGTTCTGCTTCATCCGAGCTGCAATCTGATGTTTCAAAACAGGATGAGAGATATTAAAGTCGAGCTTCATCCTTTTTTGGAAAGTGATCCTCTTTTGGACCTCGTTTTATTTTATGCACCTTTGAATTTGGAGCTGAACCTGTGCTTGTTGGAATATAATGAGCATACACTTGCACCAGAAGTTTGCTGGCAATATCTCTGCTGGAAGTCAAGCCTCTGATGAGAGATATCTCTGCCTTACAAATGTGTTAGACTTCACAGATGGTCTAACTACCTGGAATGGTTTCAGTCCCAGAGAGAAGAATGAATTGGAACAGGCACAATGCATCAGGTTCCCTGCATAGCTTCAACATACGATGTCAAGCCATGATGTCATAGGCACAAAAGTGTGAGATCTTTCAATACGCTGTATCTGAAGAAAGATATTAGTCCTACTATGCAAGCAAGGCTTTCGTCTCACAGAGAACCAACTTTCTTTGTGTGCCCCACTGCCTGAAATTCACATGGTTTTGAGGTGTATTAGAGTTTGTTTTCCTTCATCTCCAGGATTATTTAGGTACCTGTAACTGTAATTGCGTGCATATGCAGTCTCCAAACTGCAATGAAATATGAAGATATTTGAGACTTCATGTATTTTCAGTAACATTTTCATGGAGTTTAAAGAGTTTTAAACTTCATTATTTTCTGAAGTTTATGTCTTCAGTTACCAGATTTATCCCTGTCACTGAGGAGAGAAAACAAAGGTTAAGTTTCTGAATCTCAAAACAGATAGGAAATTAGTTTTGAACAAGTAATGTCACCTGTCTAGGAAAAGAGTGCACATTTAAATATTTGAAGATGCGATCCCCAAAACTGTGCAGCCCTTTTGTACAGGAAGTTGTGCTTTATGGAACAGACTGGGATAAAATAAACTGATATAAGATCTTAGAGGAAGGAAAGACTTCAGAAGGGGGGTTATTTAAGACTGATTTGAGGATCAGGCAACAGAGTTTCTAGCTGATCAAGGGAAGGAATTGTCTTCTCAGTTATGTGTGTGGTAATGCTGGTCTGCCACTTCATCCTTGCAGGTTGTTGTCCTTAAACCACCTTGTGGTGACTTTCATTTCAAGTGCAGCACTAGCTGTGAGACCATACTTTGAATATTACGTGTTTATGAAAGATTGTTAGCAGGTTGTCTGTGCTTTAAGACTGAGTTCTTTTGCAAACTTTTTTCAAGGTGACTTGTTTCCTATTAATATATACTTGCCTTTTCAGGCCCATGGACTGTTGCCTATCCTATTTCTGAAAGTACTATGTAGATTGCTGAGTCAGGGCACAAGAAGAGAAGCTTTGCCTCCCTAATAAATTAGCAGTAAATTACAGATTGAAAGGCCCTGTCATAGTCAACTAGACATGGCAAATGCTTGGCATTTGTTGCTGTTTTTATTTAAAAGTTATTAGTTTGTATAGTTTTTAAAGCAGTTTTTGTATGTACACATATCTATAGCCCTATATTCCCTGTGCAAGTGCGGAGAAGATGACTGATTGTGGATGCAATATTTATGCAGACAAGTAACAGATGTATAGTAGGTATTAATATATTTGTGAATATACAAAATAAAGTGGAAACTGGGTTGTTTGTTTTGTTAGAGGTGTAGATGGTGATGTGATGAAATGTAGGAATCATAGGGTCTAACTTAAACTACAAGTGTACCTTATTCAGAAGACAGAAAAAAACATCACCTATTTGTTCCCCTTCTTCAGGTTCCTGGTATCAGACAGAAAGAAAAAAAGGTTCATGTCAAAAAAGAAAGTGTGAGAAGGGTAATTCCAATTCTTGCATTCTCTCTAATTACACTGGCATCAAACAATACCAGAAATCTGAAATAATAAAGCTTATATTAATGATATTGCCAGCCCTGATGTTGAAGATAAAGACATTCAGATAATTTTCAAATAAAGTTGGTTACAATTTTATTTGAGCTATTAAGTCTTACAAGGCTCGTGAATTGCTTTATAATGATTATGATACTGTTATGGCTCTGCATGATCTTTTCAGACATGAGGTGCAATTGGTCAGTGCAGCTTGTAGATGCAAAGCTGTCAGGTTCTATGCTGAAATGAATATTAAAGTAATTCACGTGTCTTCTAGATGTAATCTTTGTCTTGTTTGACGGGTATTATAGGGGAGAAAAAAAAAAGAGAATGCAGTCAACTTTATAAATTACAAATAAGATGTTACAAGTCTGTGATGAAAGGATCACCCGACATATATGCTTTTATACTTTTAATTTTGTCCTGGACACATTCATTCTTGTTGCAGATCCACAATAGTTTTCAAAATGATTGAATCTCAGAAGCTGTTGATTTGGCTAGTATTCAATCTTCAGTACACTTAGGTCCCTGTTTAATAGTTTGCACACAGTCTAGGAATGACTTCAAAGCTTCTCTTCTCTCACAACTGATATTTTCAACTGCTACCAAACATTTATGCAGCATCGCAGCTACAGCTTGGCTTTGATTCTCTGATTTCCTTTGAACTAGATGCTTTCTCTCCTCTGTTTCCTCTAGCTAAATGCTGTGATAGCTCCTTGCTGTAGCAAGGGGCTCCAAGTTTCAGGTAACATGAGGAGTGGACAGACCCACAAGGGGGCACAGAAATGCTCATATTTGCTAGGGTGGGCTGTGGAAGAGCCCAGCGATGCTCATGTCTGAGTCCAGAGCACTGCTTTGTCTGCACCTTCACAGCTTTCTGAAATGAGTTTCTTAGCAGTTTTCTCCTGAGTTTTAGAGAAACAAGTAGGACTGTGTTGAATAATGTGTTGCTATTCTGAATCAAGTGAAAGATCTATTATTTATAGGCTTTTTTATAAGAACTTCAGTGATGTGCCCGAGATAATTATTTGAAAATATAGTCAATAAAAACAGACTGAAACCAACCACCACTCATCAAAATATGAGTAATTAAATAGATGACACCATGCAGATAAAGAACCTGGAAGAAAAATGTGTAGCTCTTTCTGAACTGCAGGTCTAATACAAAAAGACGCCAACATTATTCACGCATACATGTTTATATGTATTAACACACACTGCTTCAAAAGTAATGCCTCCTATTTTATCATGTTGGCTCACATCAGAAGTAGTTATCCATAGGATATTGGTGGTAGACATTGAACCTTCCTGCCGATGTTCCCTTACATTTTGTTGCCATTTGACAGAGGTGCAGTCTGACAGAATGGCATCTGACATGGAAGTGTGGATGAAGCAAAGGTGTGTAATTGAATTCCTCAAAGTAGAAAAAATGGCACCCAATGGCATTCATGGATGCTTGTTAAATGTTTATGGAGACCAAACATTGGATGTGAGAACAGCAAAGGTAGTGGGGGGTATATTTAAACAGCTGTGACAGGGATGTGAAAGACAAGCCATGATCTGATTTACATACACCGTGATGCTGATGAAGCTGAAGGTTTGAACTTGCAGCATCAGGCTAGAGAAGACAACCTTCCTATTGTAACTCAGTAATGCCAGGTCTCATACCAATTTCAAGACCATAGAGCTCGTTGCCAGTCTTGCTGGACTATCCTACCGTACCCACCATGCAGTCTGGATTTAGCATCTTCTGACTTTCCTCTGCTTGGGCTGATGAAAGATGGACTGAATGATCAACATTTTCCTAGCAGTGATACTGTCACAGCATCTCTGAAACAGTGGGTCACCTCCCTTAGTGTGTATCTTTTATGAGCACACCGTGCAGCCTTATATTCACCACTGGAAAAACTGCATAGCTTAATGGTGGTGAATACATTAGAAAACCTTGTTCTGTAGCTGAGAATTTCCTCTATCAAATAGTGTTTTTGTTCTCTATGTATCAGTTGTGGTTTCCGTGGAAATAGATAAGAAGCATTACTTTCAGAGTGACCAGAATATGAATATTAAAAAGAAATAAATGCTGAAGCCTTCAGCTATTGGCATTTAACCTCTAGACAGCAAAGGTAGCTTATCTACTGCTTCTCACTTCCATAGCCTTGTTAGATTTTGGCTGTCCTATGGTCCTCTGTCACCCTGAGATGATGAGAAACAGTCCTTTATGCCAATTATACCTTGATATAAGGTGGTACTAGTTTGGAGTAGTGACGTTATTTCATTTATGGAAATAAGTACATGAGGTAAAGAGCAAGGTCAAATTTGTCCTAAGAAGAAGCAGCATAGAAAAATAAAGACCACTCAGGCACTCCGTTATTTCTTCCTTTTTTTTTTTTCTTTTTCTGGGAGCAGCTTTCATGGCTACAGCTAGATGGTATTTAGAAAGAGAACTTAAATCTTTTATTTCCCCAGGAATTCCTGAAGAAGCATTATATTATGTTTCAAAGGAGTTCAACATGGTTAGGTTGTATCATTTTTCTGAACGTGCGAGGCTGTTTCTGCTTGGAATGTAGCATCTCTTTCAAGCTAACATGTTCAGTTTCTAGCTGTGATACTGCAAAAATACACTACTTCTCTTTCTAACTCTCTGCAAACATTTATCACAATAACACTAGCTGGGGGAGGGGTGGGATGGAGTGTGTTATTTATTTTGTGGTGGCAAGAAGCTTCTTCTTTTCCTCTATTAGAATATTCATTTCTAAGGTGATTATTTTCCATCTGAATGATCTTGAAGCTCGCCCTTTTGGGAAAGGCCAGCATGAGAGTATAGCATATATGAGAGTATAGGTGCATTGACTTTGCACTGGCTTTTGGTGGATAGGTAGATTTTTACCTTCTGCTTCAACTATTGATTTACAAAATGCATTTTTCAAATGTTGCAGAGCACTCAAGCCTAACAATGTGCACCTTATATTTTCTCTAAAACCCTGAGAGATCACTAAGGAATTACTAAATCATTCATCAGTGAGTGGTGTTTTCTTCACAAGGCAGCAGTGAGCCAGCACATCTTAGTAGTGGAGATGAGCTGCTATGCAGCAGCATGCACACAGTACCAGAGCTTTTGATAGAAACACCCCTACGCATCCCTTCCTTCTTCTTTCTGTTACTGTTACCAAGGACAAGTTTGCTTTTCCAAGCAACATAAGGCAAAGCACTGCCAAGATGAGGTCAGGTTAGCTTCTTTTCTTATGCCAATTTAACATTTCAACCTTCCTGCCACGGACAGGGGACATCTTCCACCAGATCAGGCTGCCCAGGACCCCATCCATCCTGACCTTCAGTGCTTGTAGGGATGGGGAATCCACAGCTTCTCTGGACAGCCTGTGCCTCACCAACTTCTGGGTAAAGAATTTCCTCCTAATATCTAGCCCAAATATACCCTCTCCCCCCCCCCCCCCCCCCCCCTCCCTTTCTACTGTCACTGTACTCCATGATAAAGAATCTCATCTTTTCAGTCTTGGAAGGCTGTTGTGAGGTCTTCTGTTGACTATGTAATCCCAGCTTTCTCAGCATTTACTTCATAGGACAGGTGCTCCAAGTTCTCTTGTAATCTTTCTGGCCTTGTTACAACAGGTTCAAAGTCCAAGTCTTCCTTACAGTTTTAGATTTAGAAACCATCAAGTGCCAATCAGGGATCCTTCCAATTTTCCTCATCACATTTATGAAACTCCAGAATAATGCTCTGGCTTCCTGGTTTCTCTCGATTTAACAATCTGTGTAACTGCTGTAACAGATTGTGTCAGTTAGAAACCACTTCCAGCTCCAGCGACCAAATACCTTGCAACAAGACAGCCCCCTCTAGCTGTGAAAAATGGAGTCATTTTGAATACAGACAGAAGAACGGAAGCACAAATAAAAAGGCTTGAAAAAGTATTCCAAGTGTTTTAATCCACTCGGTCTGTTACACAGTGCATAGGGACTTCTGTTCACAAATCCTGTTACCAAACCACTGGATTTGCGTATATAGTTCCCAAGGCACAGCTTTCAAAATTGTTCTCATTATGATTTTGCTCCATCAAAGCCAGTTCACAGTTTAAAAAAATTACTCGTGGAGATAAATCTTCTGGGAATATTGGTAGTGCTTTCCAACTTCGCAATCTTGTTTCAGAGAGCTACCTTGGAAGAGAGTTCTCTGACTTCTAAAACTCTTGCTTGAATCCTTTTCTGAGTAAGCACATTCTGTTTTATTTTTATTTTTTCTGTGCTCACATATTGCTTTTTGGAACTGGCCTGAATATATATTCAACTTCCTTGCATATATATTGATTGTTTAATATACATTTTTATTTTCCAAATTCTAAATCCAGTTTTCTTTGGAATTTATGAAACCTCTTCAAAAGCAAGTTTACCTAAAACTGTAATTTAATGTCAATAATGGCAAAATTCTGGGAGAGAATGTTTATCTTTAGTGAGAAAGAGGAAATAAAGTAACATCACTTTATTTTTTCACTGCCAGTAAATCAAACCTTATTTATATGTGCTACTTTCTTTAGTAAGAACAACTATGTTAAATATTTAAAATAATTTCTATGGCACCAACAATTCTTGTCTTTGAAATACTTACAGAACCATAGTATGCTTTGCAGTAATTTTCTAAATTAGTGAATTTCTGTCAACATAAGCAGACAGTTTTGTTTTTATAAGGAAGCCTTTAATTTTTTTGGATTTTCCTTTTACTTTTTTTCTTCTAAACACATCTATTTTAAAACCCTTCCAATTTGACTCGTGCTGGAGAAATTACTGATACTGGAAAAAAATAATCATTTTTAAAAGTTTCCTCTTTTAGTAAGTGAGCTTGCACAGAATTGAGACAGCAGGTTCTCTGAAGATATGAATAGTAGAGGAATAGCTGAATGAGTCCCTGGTATCCTATTAACGTGATCAACTGGAGTCAAAATTCACAAAGAGTTACTAAATCTCAGTGAATACTGGTGGAAAACAAGAAGAGGTACTGTATAAACAGAGAGTAGATCTTAGTTTTAGGTTATCTACTGATCTACTCTTATCTTCTAAGTAGGCATGTTAATACATCATTACTGACACCAGAGATGACCAAAAGAAAATAAAAATTGATGTTATCCAGGAATTTCTGCCCCTGAAGCAGTATCTAGGGGACTGTGCAGCTGCTCCAGCACGGACAACCAAGGGCTGAAACAGCCCATAGCCAGTTTCTTCCTTCTTGCAGTCCTGACTACATCTGTGGACACAGAGAAAAGTGGTTAACTTGTTACAGAGAGGATTTGAAGTGGCTTTTGGTGAACGTATGACTCTCACGGCTGTATTAGGATTGCTCTGAGCTGTTCCTAAGGCTTGAGTTTTGCTATAGGGCACTCACTTTTGTACTTGAATAGTCACAGGATAAGGGGCATTTTAAACAAATTAATGTTATAGACACAATATTAAATTTCAGCTAAAACAAACCCAAGGCAATTTTCAGAAAATAAGCTTGAGCAATGTGAGGTAAATAACTCCCAAGGATGGTACTTCACAACAAAATAGTATAGATGATGGTATATTTTAAGTAGTTCTATATAGATAGTCTATATAGATAGGATACAAACAATACAAAAGAGAAGATGGCTCACCTTCAGGATGTCAAGGCTTGCAGGGGACTCCATATGGGAGGAATCTCTGAGAAGAGAGAACCTCCCCTGGTGGTCAGCCCTTAAATGGGGTCTGGGAGAGGTGGAGCCAGGCTCCACCCCTTCCAATCACACAGGTATATCACCTTCACCTGTGGCCCCATGGCTGACTTGGTGCTCGCCTCAGGTGACCAATCAGTGGTTTAGGCCGTGATTCAGCAGTTCCCATACAAGCAGTAAATTGTAGGGGGATCTCATAAATGTAAATATAATCCCCAAGGCTTAACATGTGCTTATTTTCTCTCCTCTTTTTTTTTTTTTCTTCCATTTTATTTTGCTTCTTCAAGCAACAGTTCATGTGAAGCTTCACAGCATATCATAATTTTTTCTTCCAACAATTAAGTTATCTCTGCGTAATATATCTTGCAGAATGACAGCATGGAACAGATAACAGTACCTTGGAAGATGTAGTAATGGTGTGGTGCTTGAGGTTGGGAAGAAACTTTTATGAGTTTGCTTAACCTTTCAAATTAAACATGTTAAAGCTTGCTTGTGGGGAAGAAGACATGAATATTTAAATGACTGAATGTATTGCTCAGCCTATTCAGAGACCTATCATCAAAACCAGGGCATGCATCAGATGTTCTAGTGTTGATCATAATCTCTGAATTCACAGCTACCTGTGCCTGATCATAAATGCTAAAAAAAAATAAAAAAAAAAAAAGCAAAAAAAAAAAAACAACAACAACCACACAAAGTAAAAATAGATGCAGAGTTTTTTTGGTTTTTTTTTTGGTTTTTTTTTTTTGGTTTTTTTCTTTTTTTTGTTGTTATCAAAAACCCGTAAATATATTTAACCGGTTTTCTTGGCAGGGTTTTAAAAAGGCTTTCACGAGGGAAAGAAATGTCTCTGATAAAGAGAAACAGCAGTGAAGGTGACAGTATTTGGTGATCAAACAGACTACTTGATTCACACTGGAGTTACTGAATGATAAGAAGAGTTAATTCAAGATGTAGAACTTTTGCACTGTTCATTGTTTCCATGGAATAGAAAAAGCCAACTCATTCATGAGAACCAGTTCGTCAAAGAAAGTATAAATAACGAGGCTGAAAAGGAGGACTTTGGAGTTATATCTATTCCAAGTACAGAAGCATCACCTTGTTCTCATGGCTTCGTATATAACCAGTTTCTTGTTTGGCTCCTTCAGAAGATCCTTTTCCTTGAAAGATCAGAAGCAGAAAGAAATTCTGACATATTAAAAAACAAAAATAAAGAAAAAAAAATGAAGTCTTAGAATGTTTCCTCATATCTACAGCTCTTATCATTATTTTTTGGTTCCCAGATAATTCATTTCCAGTGTTGATTTTAGTTTCCCTTTGCAAAATATTTCTGAAGACAGATAGTTTCTTGGTTTCACCAATAAGTTTCACCAAAACTTATTTGGTGAAAATATTTTATACTTTTCATTGTACCACTTCTTCTGTTCTTGTAATAACTATTAAGGCCAAGAGGGAACCAGCTAGGACTGGGTTTTAAATTGGCTGGTCCCAAGCATGAGACTACATACCTAGAGAAATTTTGTTGAAAGCTAGGGCCAAGATGTGTGACAATTACGGCAATGGGTGGAGAAGAGGAAGATTAAACTTCAGACCTTCTTTATTTGATAACTACTTGCTCTTTATAAACCCCAGATTAACTCCCCACTAGGTACTGAATACTTCTTGCCTTATTCATAGGTTCATAGGTTAATTCACAGAATTACAGAATGATAAAATCATTAAGTTTGGAAACGCCCTTCAAGATCATTCAGTCCAACCATTCACCTATCATCAATATTTCCCACTAAACTATTTCCTTATTACAACATCTAAATGTTTCTTGAATGCCTCCAGAATCAGTGACTTCACTTCCCTGAGCAGCCCATTCCAGTGCCTCACTACTCTTTCGGAGAATTTTTTTCCTGATATCTGACCTGAATCTACCCTGGAACAACTTGAAGCCATTCCCTCTGGTATTATTGCTCATTACATGGGACCTTCAGATTGCAAAATGTCTTAGAATGTCTCTAGTTCAATCTCCAGTCCATAGAAGGATCAACAAGAACCTCATGTAGTCTGAGTTTGCAGTCAGGCCTTGAAAATCTAAGATTGGAAAATAGTGTGGATACTAGATCTTGTGGTTGAAATAAGTTACCCCAGATTTGCACCTTTCTGGTCTGAACAAGTATTTTATTTAGTTCTTCCTTACCCTTTGTATGTGTCTGTATGCATTGCCCTGCTACTTCCTTTTCAGCCTTTGTGTCCAGTCATTCAGAAGTCAGATACTTATCTGAGTTTGCTTTCTATCTTCTAAATGAAGTTTACATCCAATCTGCTGAAATGAGAGGTAGAGTTGACTTGATAGCAAGCAGTTACTGAGTGAAGAGAGCACTTGAAATGTTTGTTGACAAAAATGGCAGAATAATTTGTCTAGGGTGGAAGTGTCTTGGAAACAGATATAACACACAAGTGATATAGGTGTTATTATTTGCCTTGCAATAGTCATAGATTCTAGGCATTGGAAACAGTTTCTTATTTTGTGATGATTCTTTTTTACTAATAATCTGATTAGATATAAGAAGCAACAAAGAACTCTATTTTTTATGTCCCACGTTGTCCTATATGTTAGTGTAGGAATACATCAGCCTGAGAATCATGGTTATGAGATTCCACTTGTGTTACTGATGGGCATTTCCTCTATCCCACCATGCCTAGTGGCATTACCAAGTCAAAAAACAAAAACCAAAAAAAACCCTAAGACTGGGAGATAATACTTTAGAAAACAGTTGAGCTCAGAGGACTCCTGCATGACGGCATGCAATCTGGAGAAATTTAGATCTCATTTAGAACCTCAGATAATCTTATATATGTAAATTAAAAAGGCTCCCATATTACCACAGTCTTCCCTGAAGGCAAGCTGTAAGAAGGTCTTACGTAAGAACAACTATCTCAAAGATATAGTTGAGACATCTCCTTGACAGACTGATAGCTGAGAGATGCTGATAAATCACTTAGAGCTTGCTCATTCAGAGTAACAGTATTTGAGGGGCAATTTTTATGTTTTTCTTCATGAGCAACTGAATAGCTTGAGTCTAGATTGTACTAATCAAAAAATTATTTTATCTTTTTCTATGCTTGTGTTAATGGTAACTTCAGATAATCTGAAAAACTCTACAGCATTCTGCTGCTTTTAAATAGGGATACTGGAATACTTCAGGTAAATCAGATTCTTTTCATTTTTCCCCCCAAACTTTTTGCAAATGAAAGCCATAGGGTCTTTTTGTTGTTTTTGTTTTTAAACTGAGATTCAGAGTTATTTAAAATTGCAGCCAACACAGAAGGAAATATGCAGGCAGCTCCTTCAGGATTCTGTCACAGATAATAGGACAGCCAAGTTTTCCCAGCTGGCATGTAGTGTGTGCTCATCTTGAGGGGTGCCTGTCCTTTAGTAAAATGGGATGAAGAAGGTAAGGTTAACATGTCTGATAGCAGTAGAGATATACTGTACTTGTACTCTTCAGCTGCAGAAGCAGTGTTCTTTCTCAATGCTTGGAGCCTCTCCTAGGAGATTTGCAAGGGAAGGAAAAAATAAGCAAGAAGTGGGAAAATGAAACTAGCATAAGAGAGAAAATGTTATCATTAAGTAAGCTGAAGCACACATCACTCTTGTTTTTTAAAAGCATTCTTCTGAAGTGTCTGCCACTTGCAAACCAAGAAGTATGACTCATGTGTTTTCCTTCTTCTACTCTTGTTCCGTATGCAAATGAAACTGGGAAACATAAGTTGTCTGGAGTTACCTACATTAGGTTTTGGCAAGCATTTTTGGTGCTTCATTCCCTTGCTTATCAGCAAAACAAGACCTAATATTACTAGAGTCATCTTTTTTACCCCTGAAAGTTTCAAATGACTTGAAAAATCTTGCAACACTTAACTACTGTAGGAGCTAACTGGATATGGTTGCTGCTACAGTTCTACAGTTTAATCTGGTTTAAATCCTTCATCCTAACACTCCATTCTGCTGGATTCAGTGGTCCTTTATAGAAATGAAAGGACCTCTGTGACATTGACAGAGTCAGGAGGAATCTGTAGGAAACTCACGAATGCTGCTCTGTGAAAGGAAGCAACACCAGTCATGTGCCAGTTCCTAATCAAGATTTTTCAAAATTTGCAGTGTTCTTCCCCTTGTTTTTTCTTTCATTGTTCTACATGTCTAACACTGTGCCATTTTGTGTAACACTGTGAAACAACAGCCAAAAATGTTTTGTTTTGTTTTCCCTTTCTCCATTGCACAATGGACTCACTGCAGCAGATCTGATTTTCAGTTTACCCATGCAATATTTCTAGTAAGAGAATATTTATCTTTAGTAACTCCTTCTTTTCTTTGCTTTATTTATCTTCTCTCTCTCTCTTCCCTTCTTTCTTGCTGAATCCAAACCCAAGAGAAAAGCTTACCTTTCACTCCCAATTACTATCTTGAAAAGATAGTAAAATGATAAAATTCTGATACCAAAGAAACTCAGGGGATTAACATTAAATATTGTAGTGAATATGTTGAGAAGAAATTGCAATAAAAAAGAGCAAAACAAGCTTTAAAAATCTCAGTTGATCATGCAATATACATCCTTATTCCAATGAAAGTACTACTGAACATACACAAAAATAAAACTACTATTTTATTGTCACAAGATTTGTATGGATATTAGTGAGGCAGGGAATTCTAAATGAAATCTATTAATTATCTGGTGTTTCATTTGTGGAATAATAATAATAATTAATAGTTTACTTTTAATAATTAGTAGGATTATTGAATTAACTTGCAAGGTGCATTATTTTATTCCCTGCAGAGTGTTATTTACTGAAGTATTTATGTAGCTTTCATGTCCAAAATGGCCAAATTCTGAAATCTTTGTCTACTCCTTGCAAACTCATCTGCTTCTTCTCTGGATTCAAGTTCAACAGGTCACTTCTCATCATCTCACTGTACTCACAGAGCTTGCAGGGCAGGTGGCAAGTTGTGCTGTTGGTGGGTTTTTCAATTAATTCACAGCTGGGTGTTCTCTCCATGCTACCTGTTCCACAGCCAACGTTTGCTTACTCTCTTCTGGTCTTTCCTCATGAGGGTTTGCCAGGATGGAGGAATCAGGGAGCAGCAGGATATCCTACACATATCATTTCTGGAAGCTGGGGAACTAGGAGCACAAGAGTGTTACCTGTAAAGCTAAGTGGTGGACTCAGTAAATTCATAGCTACTTTTTTTCCATCCTACAAACTGCTTAAAGGTGTTGTACTGTTTTTGTAATGGAGAATTATAAGGGTAGATCATCTTAGGAAGGGAAAAGAGCCTTTATGTGAAGATCTGAGGAACTCATTTCCCAGTGGGCCAACTTTACGCAATGGGGATTTCATGTGGTAGGACACTATCACACATTTGATCACAGCTGGGAAAAAGAGAGGCAGAGATCCTGAACAGGAGTTGAGCTTTTTCCTCCTCATTTTTCATCTCCTGTTTCCTTGCTGTGTTTTCCCATCAGTTCCTTAAATAAAATCCACAGGATCTGAAAACTGGAGAAAAGCTTGGTATTTTACTGGATGAGGGAGATAGAAACAAAAGGGACTGAGCACAAACCCTTGTAACCTGACAGCTGTATGCCTGTAAAGTAGGCACATTTGTTGGGTTGCTAGTTCTTATTGCATGTTAAATGCTTGGGTAAGGGGTAACTTCAGGAAGGCTCTGTGCTAACATAAATAAATAAATCTAGGCAACAAACACTGAATAAACATTTACTATTTTTCCTACTTTTTTTTTCTACCTTTTCTGAAAGTCTCCCTGCAGACCTAAGAAAAGCTATTGTACATGATAGGAATGATGGGCTGCAAAATCAAAAATGGCAAACCTTTAAAATAGGTAGTTGACATATCTTAAACAAATGCATGCAATACTGATGTTACAGCAGTAATTATACAGTGCACATATATATATATATAATATTAAAAAGAAAACAAATTCTTCATTGCAGAGTAATAAGGCATAATTATAGATGGATAAATTCTCATGTTTACTACATATACTTTCACTATTTCTTTTACATTTAATTTTAAATACATCATTCATATGTATTAAACTTTCTGTTTTGTACTGCCCTGATTGGTATCCTCTAGTATTGACTCAAACACAGCAGGTCGCAACAGATTCTATGTTTACAGGAAAAACTGTTTCTGGGGCCTTCCTTCTTTTCAAGCTATAGAATTTGCTCCCTAAAGATGCATTTGCTAAAGGTACAAAACCAAAAAGGTACATTGCTCTATCTAGATCAACAAGAGTTTTAAGACTAATGTACTGTGGAAAAGTGAGGGTGAAAAAAAAGCATTTTAAGTTAATGGTGATAAAAATTCTCTTTTTGTCTGTTCTCTTTTGTTTTGAAATTACATTATATTCATGCAAGAAGCATCATAAGCAGACTGCAGAAACTGAACTGAAGTTGAGATGTTATATAGAAATATAAAATGTGAGGGATAGAACAATGGCAAAGTGCCCCGTAAATCTGTGTAGAATATCTATCACAGACCTGGAAAGCCTCTGGAAGCCGTAAGACATACTTCCTGGCTTGTAACTTGACTAAAACACTGCTGGAAGAAATCTGTTCTCAGATCTGAACAACAATTTGCTTCGTGCTGGTGCTGTGTGGTCATTGCACACAGTCCATCTGCTGACTCTCACTTTGGGTGCTGTGCACTGAGCTTGAGAGATATGATGGCTTTGCTAGGGAGATATGGGTACAAATATTCATGCATACAGTAACAGTGCAGGGAGTGCTGTATTTAATTCCTGCTAGAGCACGATAACCTGGAAGGGCAGGGATATGCTCTGGTGTATGTGTCACCATGACAGAGTAACTTGCTGATGGCATTATTTTGGAAATGCTGCTTATATCCATCTGCCTTTCTTTCTCTTTCTGCAGCATGACTATAAGGATACAGGCCATTTTTCAGAACAACGTCTGAAAAGTTTATATAAAGAACTCCTCTCTTTCCATACTAAGAATCTCTTGCTGTAAAGGATAACTATTCTAAGAGCGCTAATGTCCCCTATCTCTGTCTTGAATTTGGCTGTGCTGTTCAGTGTGAAGAGTTCATTAAAAATATATATTTAGCAATAATAGCAGTTTCTTATTAGCAGAAAAACACTGGGAAATAATTGCTGACCCCTGGGATCAGTTTCCTTTCTTTTACAGCCTAATCCTTCAGTCTTAATCAAGAAAAATTCATTTCGTAAATTTATCTCTGTGACTGAACAGCATTTCTGCGAGCAAGAGCCAGCAGATCTAGTCTCAAACCCTTTGAAAGAGCTGATCTGACTTGGCACTCTGCTTTTTTGTCATCTTAGCAGGGACTGTAATTGCAAGCAAAGCCTTTCTGGGACCATCTGACTTCTCTGTGCGAGGAAAATAGCTAAATCTGTTTTACTGAAAGCAGAATGATATCCTTTGGAGATTACTGAGCAGTATCATGTTTTTGACATTAGCTCTTCTCTTTTTCATCTGGGAAAGTAGCAACAACTGCAAATGCATGCAAAAGCCAGAAAAGGTTTTTTCTTTTCTTTTTATTTCACGAGGGACTGTAGAGTTTTCTTGCTGCACATATCTTGGTTTTGCATAGTAATCTCCATGACAAAGTGTGCTCGATTCTCATGTCAATGATGAAACTCTCACAGATTTTAGCTGGAACAGCATCAAACACTGTTTTGATGATAGTTCGAAAGAAAATACGTATTTTGCTATGTCTCATATATAATTACTTGGCCCCTTTCCATCAGAAATGGAAATCAGGCATGAAGACCTTGTGGAGTCTTAATTTATGATATCCCTCTTACTGTCAGAGGAATAAATTACGATGTTGAAGTCCAAAGGATGGTATTGTTACAATTTACAAACAGTCCTTTTGAAAGTAGAATACTGTTAATTCCACTGAAAGTATGTGACAAGTCATGAGAAATGGCATGAAGATAGTACCTGTCTGAACATCTGCCTTTGCATGTGTTTTCTACCTCTACCCTTTGTCTTCATAAACCATTGAATTATTGCTCTGTGCCTAATCCAGCCTTGGGGGAAATGTTCTAAATGCTGTGCCTGAGGAGCCAGAATCTGACACAGCTCAAATATGTTACCTAAATGTCAAATTGCATCTCCTGTTGTCGGACTTTTTTTTTTTCTTGTCATTCATCCCATTTCCTGCAGGGAGTCTAGCTTCAGCCTTAAGTACCAGAAGGAACATCTGCAAGTGCTCCATCACAGTAAAAGGCACCAGCCTGTAATTCACGTTTGCAAGGCAAGCAGTGTGCAGAAAGATTCCCTCTCCCTTTGCTGTGCTCACTCTATTTCAAAAGTTCTTATGTAGCTCAAAGAAGGAGATTAATTTATAGGTGAAGTGCATGTGCAAGTTATGGCAGCTTAATGTTTATTCTGGAAAACAGTTCCATGGGAACATCTAAACAATGCCTTTCATTCTCAAATTAGACTGCCAAGTGAAATCCTCATTATGCTACAAGCTCTATTAGCCTAATGAGTGTGAATGCTTTGCTCAAGTTTTTCCATACAGAGAATTCTTGAAAGGTGGTTAGCATGAGGAGAATAGATTTTACTAATTAGCACTAACTGGAAATACTGATTGTACGTTCCTTGATTTAGCAGGATGGCTGTATCACTGAAAGGTGAACAGTGATCACACTCATGGTCTGAGCAGTGCTTGGGGAAGGATGTTTGCTAACTCTGTTTCAGTGTTCTTATGCTAGAATAAAACTGACTTTTAAAAATTAGATTGATCTAGTCTAATTAATTTGATCATATTAGTTTAATCTAATTTAATCAAATTTGATAAAAAAAATGGATTAAGCATACAAACAATCTTGACAAAACTGTTCATGCAGAAAGTCAATGAAAAACATCTGCTCCAGAAAAATATGCTGGGTAGATAAGCTATTTGATATGGACAAGTGAGTATCAAGTGACTGGGTGGCTGCAGCACACTATCTCTGCAGTCACTGATGTGCACACACATTTAGACTCAACCTGCTGCAAGATGAAATCTGTTATCTTAGCCTACGGTAAAGGTGTTGTAAGGTCATACATTTTAGCTGCAGTCAGGGTAGTGGAGGGATGGCAAAATGCAAGTACTGTCTAGTAATATGATTTGACTGAAGATGAGCTGATTGCTGGCAATAATTATTAGAAATTCTCTGGCAACCACTGTGACATCTGCAGAACTGTTACAAGTTTTGTATTTGCCTTCATTTTTCCATAAACTAAAAGAAACTGTGAAGGTATGACAACACAGAGGATGGCCCTCTGAAATGAAGTAAATGGGAATTAAACAGGATTTCTCTGAACTTTTTGGTGGATAAGTGTCCTAGTTTCAGTTGGAATAGAGTTAGTTTTTTACAAAGTCTGGTATAGCTCCATGTTTTGGATTTAGAAGACAATGTTGATAAAATAACGATGCCTTAGTTGTAGCTGAGCTGTGCTGCATAGAGCAAAGGACTTTTCAATTTCTCATGCTACTTTTAGTGAGGAGCTGGGGGTGCACAAGGAGATGGCAGGGGACAGAACCAGGACAGCTGACCCAAAGGGATGTCCCATACCATATGGCATCATGGTGGGCAATAAAACAGGAAAGTTGGCTGGGAGGGCTGCTGCAGCTTGAGGACTGACTGAGTATTGGTTGGCATGTGGTGGAGAAATCATGTTGTGCATCACCTGTTTTGTATAAATAATAATAGTACAGTTACATAATGTATAATCATTCATTATTATTGCTGTTGTTATTATTAACTCTTCCTTTTCTGGTCTATTAAATGGTACTTATCTCAACCCAGGAATTTTATATTTCCTACTGCTGTTTTGATTGATATGTAAAACCTTCAGTTAAAGCATTTAGCAGGATTTCCTCCAACTTCCATGAAGAGACATCTTTTTGTTTCAAGATTAACTTTTTCACTATTGATCAAAAGAAATTCTCTAACCCCTGTAGTCTGAGTGAGAATTGTTGCAGCTAGGCTGACAGATTTAGCAAGATAAACAAAAGCACAACAGGATGCTATAGCAAGAGATTGCAAATAATAGTAACAGTCATCAGTAGGTAGCCTTTAATTCCGTTAAAGACGGCTTCCACCCTGACTGGATAAAAACATTCTACTTTCTGACTCTGTTTTATCCAAGTGTTCTGAAAGATGTTCTTGAGAGATTTTAGTGCTGTCAGCATTAGCTTTACTTCAGGGCTGTCCAAGCAAGAGTTAGAACAGGGGTCTGTAAAGCAACAAGTTCATACAAGGTCAAAGGAGACAAGTTAAAAAGAGATGCATTGCCTTTCTGAGGAGTTACTGAGAAAGGCTAGATATTATTTTAATTAGGTCAAGCACCTCAGGATCCTCCCATTATGTTCAAAGTATAGAAATTAGCTACAGTGGTAGACAACTTAAAGCATTTAAATTACTCTGTCTCAAATCTCTATCTCTTACACTTATCCCATCCTGCCTCATCACAGCTTCCTCATTCTGCGCTCAGGAGCAGTGTGTGATATCTTCCAAACCATGGTGGAGTGCTTTGTGCACAAAGTGAGTACAGCCCTACTAGCTAGGATTTCAGCACCTGAAGAGAAAAAGAAGTAGGTGGAAAAAACATAGGGTCATTTTTGTACTGCTTGGAGAACATTGGAGGGAAGAAGATAGGATTCTCTGTTTGCATATCTTAATAAGCAGCAGATTTGCAATAGACTTCAGTATGGCTACACTTAGCAGTGCAGTAACTTTGAAAGACAGACAACTTATCTATGGAGCTAAAAGCAGAGGAGTCAAGGGAGGGTGCTGCTGTGCTCAAGCTAAATTAAACAGCTGAGAAAGAAATGAGCCCTGGTGGAACTTGATGCTAATATAACTATTCTTCCACCCTGAGCTGATCTCTCTGCAGAGCACATTACTCAACATACTTTTATTAATCCTTAGAAGAGTCTTAAACATGGAGTTTGCTCAGTCAACTGGAATAATTAGGAGAGCAGATATCAAGGAAATGCATCTCTTCTAGTAGAACAAGAAGATGATGGTCTGATTGATGCTACATTAAGTACAACTTAAAGCTTCCCCTATGTACCTTACACAAAGCTGGTCTCATTCCTGAGTGCTGAATGATGTCCCCATAATAGTCATTCTTCTGGTGGGGTTCCGAAATTTGTATTTCTTTGCTGCTATCTGATAAAAGTTCTCTGGGAGCACTGCTGGGTAGATGGAGTGAGCTTAGAAATGGAGGAGGATAAACAGAATAAAGTACAAATAGGTAACAGATATGTTAAAGCAGTCTGGAGTTTCTGTTGCAAGTGAGTTGTGAAAATAGAAAGATCAGAAAACACAAGCTGTGGAACAGTAGGTCGATTTAGATGACTAGAGAACATTCAATTTTTTTGCTCAGATTTTAGCTTAGTTTAAGGTTCACTGGTATAATTATAGGCAATGAGAAGATAAGGCTTTTGTATCAGGATATTAGGAGACATTGTTTGAAAAAATGGGTAATCCTTCAATGAAGATTTACTTTACAATTTGGGATAGACTCTGTGTGTATGCAGAGTTAGAATTTGCATTAGAATTTATCTCTCCCTGTAGAACGTGTCATCCCTGTAATTATTAATTCCTCCAAAGCTCCATTAAATTATACAGTTTATGTGAATTGTCTGCTACATAATACAAAAAGTGCTTGAAATTTGAAGGAAATCAGTTTGCAAACACAGAAAAATTGAAAGCCAAAAATTATGTTTTGTAAATAAAAGCAGATTGCTACCTGAAAAGATGAGCTTTTACACCTGTCTGCAATGTAAGAAACACAAAAGGATAATTACTTGTGAAAGAGCTGGAATGTTGACAGACATGTTTTCCACTCCTAAATGGTCATAAAAGGTTACTTTAATCACTACAGAGGGAGGAACATGCTTTTAAAAACTTTTTAGTGTACATAATTTGTTCCTCTTGCTCGATCAGCACTACAAGATCACCAGAAACAAAAAGCATTTTGTGAATATGTAATTTAGTACTGTGATTCCCTTGGTACATGGTGGAAGTGTGGAGTTAGGCTTCAGTGAACATCTTTAAAACCACTTGATGGGGGCAATTCAGCTTTGTTAGAAACATTTCTTGAGGCACACCAATCACCAATCACCTACAGTATAACTACGGTATAAGTCGTTCTGTGTAACTACCACTCTGACCCCAGCTGAGAAATAATTGAATTTTAGTTTCAAAGTTACATTACAGCTTGGGTAACTGTCTTATAATTCTAAACAGGCTTAAATCATAATGTTAACAGTGAGCTGTAATGCAATTGTGCCCCCAGGAAAGGCTCTTCCATTCTGGTAGAGAAAGTGATTCTGGAATATAGAGAAAATCTTGAGAACTTCTGTAAACTTAGCAGTCAAATCCTCAACTAATGTAACAGAAAGATTGCTGTCTCTGAGGCTCTTGTTTCCCAACTGAGTTTGTTTACATGATGGCAATGGGAAGCTTTCTGTTCTGTATGTTTGTTTTCTTTTTTAAATTGGCTGTTGTTCTGTGAACTCTGAGTTCTATTTCTAACATGCATTGCTCACCTCTAAAGCCACCTCTACAGAGTATGATTCCTGTGACGGGGAGCTGGTATTTAATATCAGAACAAAATATTCAATATGCTCGAGTATGCTTTAGCAGTCATCCATATTGCTTGTGATACCGGTAGATAAAGACTTAAGAAAAAGTGCATTCTGCTCCTTGTGAACATAGTTCGGATACAGTATTGTAAGTACTCTACTGTTGGCTGTTTATATCACTAATTTGAAGAACTCTTAGTCTCTACGATGATGAAAGTAAAGGAATCTGAGTAGTGAGAGGTATTTCCTAAAAGATGACACATCCCAACAATGTTTTATTCTTAAATAAAAAAATATTTTTGCTGCAAAAGACCTTCTCCATCTGTGATTCTGTGTATTAAATGGGGAGGTTTGTGGCCCTGCTTATAGCAGGGGGGTTGGAGATTCATGATCCTTGAGGTCCCTTCCAACCCCGGCCATTCTGTGATTCTGAAAATAGAAAAATGAGAAGCTGCTGGTAAACACTTAAGATAATCTTTTCAAACTCCTGTTCTTTCACAGCATTATTCAAAATTCCATAATGTGCATAGCCTCTTGTTTACAACAGTGTTGATTATTACCTATTTTGGGAAATGATCAGTCAGCATCCATCATCACTCCCCTTTTGATTGGTTGTTCCTCCAGTGTGATCATTTTCCACCAAGCTTCTGCTCATTCCTTGTTTGTGATCATTCCCTCTTCTTTTTTCAGGGACATGTGGTTAGCTTTGCTTATGCTCCCAGATTTCCTGGACTTCTTGGACTACAGTTAACAAAAAGCTCTCTCAATATGTGATTAACTAGAATTTCGTCTGGTTTCAGCAGAGGAGCAGTTTTTCACTCAGATATATATCACACATGCTTCCTAAAACACATTTCCCAAACACTCTGGAGCTTACAGTTATCTTCTGTGCAACAGCAACAAGACATTTTGTGGTGTGTAAACATAAGAAGCTGATCCATACAGTCCAAGACAGAGCAAGAAAACTAGGAAGAATAGTATTAATTCCACTATATAAACTTTAATACTAATATTTTAGGCATATTTAAGTTATTTTTACTGTTGCAGAAGCATTTGAGAAGAATCTTCGTATAACAGTACCACTGAGATGCAGCAGATCTTTGGCTGCTTCTGGATCTTGTAATTTTGATGTCTCAAACCTCTGCATCAAAGTTTTATTAACAACAGGAGTTAGTAAACAAAAAATATTTCTTTCAGATGCACTGATGGAATTTAAGACTTGCGTCCAAATGATTTCTAATGTGCAACAGTCAAGATTAGCTCTCAATATTTCAGCATTCTGAACAAAATGATTTCCAGATCCACCACAGCAAATTGATAGCTATAATGATCATTTAGTATTTAGTGCCTAATTCAATTTAAAAATGCTGTCTTTTTGCTTCTACCAAATGGGTACTCACCTTACTCAGAATTCAGGTCAGCCTCAATCACTATTTCCCAAAACTCACAGCTATTTAAAAAAATCTTCCTCTTTAGAGGCTCATTAATATAATTTATGTATTATTTTTGAGCACCAGGCATTTTTTGGCACGGCACTAGGAGATGATTAAAGTACACAGACTTTTCCCAAACATTCCACTGTAGTTCAGCCAGAAACTATATATTTGGATGAGAATTTCTGTTTGAAATTCTGCAGCCTTTGCAATGTTGGATGCCATAGTTGTTAACAGACAAGATCTCTTAAATTAAGCATATAACCATATGGTCATTATTCACTGATGCAAGTTCCACCCGTAACAATGATCTCCATATACCTAGAATAGGAGGTCGTGTTATTTTTGTGTTATTTGCTATTTTTACATGATGTGTACGTAAGAGGAAGTGTGTGTAAGAGGAAATCCACAAAAATTCCATTTTTTGGTCCAGTTGTCAAGCAGCATTTTGTGCCCTGTAAATAAGAAGCAGATCTACACAGTCCAAGACAGAACAAGAAAATTGTGAGGAATAGTATTAATTCCACTGTACAAACATTAATGCTACTCTTATATGAAGCACTCCTTTGCCTTATTCTTCTGTCTAGCAGTAGTGACTTCATGCACCATAAATCAGACTTAATGACTCATGAATTAGCTGGCCTCCAAGTATACACTGACAGGATAGTAAAACAGTCCAGAGAAAAGTGCTTTCAGCCCCTATATGGCAAGTGCTGAGTCACAGCCTGAACCTCTGACTGAGCACCTGAAGGAAAGACCAAGTTAGCTCTGGGAGCACAGGTGAAGGCAATTCACCTGTGCATCTGGGAAGGGTGGAGGCTCAACCCCTCTTAAACCCCATTTAAGGGCTGACTGACACAGAGGAAGCAGATCTTTTCTCTGTGGAGCTTTCCCCTGAGAGCCTTGATCCTTGGAGATGGGTGAGCACTCTTTTTCTCTTCTTTTGTAACATCTACTTGATTGTGCTAGTTCTATTGCTGTTTTACTATTACAGCCATATACCAGAAAAGGAGTGCCTATCACCACCTCATAACATTGCTGATGACGACCTTCACTTTTTTCTTTCAGAGGTATTATTTTTTTTCTCTTTTTCATTGTGCCCTGGTTACGTTAAGTTAGTCATGTGGAAGGCTTAGAACCTGGACTTGTAAATTACGTTATGTGAAGTGAGGCAGAGCTTGTGCCAGATTTTAGCTTAGTTATGTTGCCATATACGTACTTCATGTTTTTCCTATTGTTACTGCTAGAGTAGCACAATTGATGCAGGCTGTACCCTTTATCCTTAATTTCCCCCTTCAAATAGTGCCACTTTCTAGGAATATGTCTTTTGTTATTGTTGTTCTCCTTCTAAAAAAAGTATTTCAGTAACAAAAGTAAAGAAATCTATGAGAGAACTAAGAAACTTATTCAAATCATGATTGACTTACTGGCTTTGAATAGAGATTATGCTGAAACTATGTTCTGAGTAATTACAGTTCTAGCAAATGTGAGAGGTTTTGAGGAGAGTTGTTATTAAGGACTTCCTGACAAAACTGTTTTTAAGTGACACAAGAACTTCCTCATTCCTATGTCACTGAAAATATGAGTGAAACTTATGAATGAAACTTATGTATAGCAGATCTGTATTTAAAACCCTGAGAACTTCAGAGTAAATGTTAAAACACAGAAATATGGAAAGATATAAAGGACTTTAATCTTCTCCCAATAATATAAACTATTTCTCCAAGAAGTGTAGAAATCTAAGAGTAGATCTTGTGGATGGGGGCAGAATAAAAGAAGAAACATTGTGGCTATTTATGGACAAACTTTAAGTCAGATGAGAGAGCATTTTTAAAATGCCAAAGGCTGCTGTTATTCAAAATCTCTAGGCAACTATCCCACTGAAAGTCAAACATGATCTAATAGTTCACTTAACTGGTGAAATGATTAAACAATTATAATGGGCTTTTCTGCACTGTGATACTTTTTTTTTTTTCCCAGAAAATATCTCTGTGGTAATTAAATCCTCAATAAAAGACACTGATTTGCATCACCTATGCTTTCCTTTTGATGTTCTTGTCCCTGTTGCATCTGTGCTGGTCTGGAGTCAGCCATCCTCCAGCTTGAGGCAGGTACTCTCTCTTATGTCCTTTAGTTGCTGACCCTAGGGCTCATTTGCCAACCGAGGCCACAGGGAGAGTAGGAGGAAGGTCTGTTCAGCTACTGCTTTTGTGTCCACTTACTCTTCCCAACTGAGTCCTACCTGCTAAACTGCTGAAATGATCAGTTAGCAGTGGGTTGCCCCTAAAAATTTCCTTTCTGGTTGCAGTCATAAAAATGGACACTTAAATTCAGTATATGTTGTATTCTGTGAGAGGGAAAGGAATATCTATGTCTCTGTCAAACTTGAGTTATACTGGAAAAAAATTATAGACCTGTGGTGTCATTTCATAAGTCAGACTAAGGAAGTGATATAATAAATACTTGTGCTCATCCTCTTTTGCTGATGCTGTTTTTCATTTTGATTAGTGAATTAAAAAGGCACATTTCTTAGTTCTTACCTTTAGGAAGGTTTTTTATTATACTGCTCCTATAAGTACATGAAAACAGTTCACAATAAACCAATATATATATTCAGAGTCTAGAACATTCATTTTCTCAAAGGAAACGATGTTGGTACTCTAAAGGGCTGAAAATATTCTACTGAACAATAAACAGCCTGTGGATCTTTAATAATGACAGGCTTGTTAATGTGTGAAATATCTCCTAACTTTTCTTCAGGATGTTTAAACTAATTAACTGCTAGGAATAAGATACTGATTTTCCTTTCAATATCACTAACATCATTCCATTGACTTTTCTGATATCTTTTCTGCTGTATACCAATGTGATCAATGCATTAAGCCCTAAGTCCATGCATAGCAGCTGGTCTTCAGGGTGTGATGGAAATAGTATTATCATCTAAACCTAAGTTTTGGATGATTGATAAGACTAACTATATCACCATAACAAAAATGTGCCCTAAATTGCATTCATGAAAAACTTGTTTCTTCCAATTGACAATTGGCAACTGTTTCTCAATTAAAATATGAAGCAAAACAAAAGACAGACATTATTAAGTAACAAAACTTGTATTTGTCTTTCCTTTTGTTCTATGCAGCAGCAAAAACTGATGGGACTGTACAGTGCCAGGACAAGAGGCAGTGAGCACAAACTGGAGCACAGGAGATTCTCTCTGAACACCAGGCAGTACTTCCCATTTCTGTGCTGTGTGGGTGACAGAGCACTGGCACAGGCTGCCCTGAGAGGCTGCATAGTCTCCATTGAGATCCTCAGAAGCCACGTGGACATGGGCAACCTGCTTTTCTGGGGATTGGACCAGATGGCCTCCAGACATCCCTTTCTATGTCAACCACTCTATAATGTTGTGGTACTGTGATGCACTACTCAAAATGGTGGTTGGTTTTGTGTGCTGTTTTAGCTCAGGAAGGGAAAATCTGTGCAAGGGAATTTTTCATTTTGTAGTCAAAATGAAAGACATAAGATAAGCATAGAGTTGTTCAAAAGATAAAGGAAAAAAGATAATTCTTTCAAGCTGTGAATCAAAAATATATAATTCCATCCAAAGTTCAGTTGAATTGTCTAAAGGAGCCTGCTACAGTTATACATAAAAATTCTCTAAGTGTAGCTTGGAATATTCTTTGATACAGAAATCCTAACTATTTGTTTTGATAAATGCGTAACTGTGCATCTGTTGTACAGCCACAAACCCTGAGGGCTGCTCTGCATGCAGTGCTTTAGGAAAGTGAAGTTATCTAGTTATCAAAGTACAGAGCTATAGAATAAATAATCATGGCAACGAAACTGGTGAGGGGTCTGGAGTACAAGTCTTATGAGGAGCAGCTGTGGGAGCTGGGATTGTCTGGAGAAAAGAAGTTTCAGAGGAGACCTTATTGCTCTCTACAACTACATGAACGGAGACCATGGTGAGGTGGGAGCTGGACTCTTCTCCCATGTGACTAGTGATAGGTCTAGAAGGAATGGCTTCCAGCTGTGCCAGAGAAGTTTCAAGTTGGATGTTAGGAAATACTTCTGTGAGAGAGTGGTTATGCACTGGAATGGGCTGCCCAGGGAGGTGGTGGAGTCCCTGGAGGTGTTCAAGAAATGTTCTGATGTTGTACTGTGGGAAGTGGTTTAATGAGAAATACTGGTGATAGGTGGACAGTAGGACTGGATGATCTTATAGGTCTTTTCCAACCTCAGTGATTCTATGATTCTAATTGCTGCTGAGATTTGTGATTCAAGTACAACATTACAGAATAGGGTCTTAACTGCTCTCACCAGTAAAAATTCAGTGAAATACTGAGAAGGATAGAAAGAGAAAGAAGATACTGATAATGGTATAAGCAATCAACTGAATAGAGTGTATGACAGGGGGAAAATACTGGAAATTGATACTGACAGTGTACCAAAACCTCTCAAGCTTCTGGCTTCCTAGTCCCTTCAGGTTTTCAGTGATGTTATCTTGGCTAAAGGATAAAACCAGACTGTAAATGCCCTTGAGTCATATGTAATTTGTGTAACTCAAGTTTGCGTAATGTTTGTTTGTGAATAGTTTCAGGACAGTGTATGGGATTAACTCATTTAAAACTGACTACAAGAAGCACACTTTTGATAATCATATGTTCCCTCCAGTCATGCTTGAATTTATCTTCCCAATTATCTTTATCAACAAACATTTCCAGATTGCTTCTGATTTCTGTTAAAATAATACTTGGTGCTAATCAAAACTGTGCATAACCTACTAATCATGCTGTTGTGATCATATGTCATGCTCCTAACTCTATGGAGATGGCAAGATTCAGGGAAAAACAAAACTTCAATTATACCATTATCTAATCCGGTATTTGTTGATGGGCTTATTACGTAAATTTCTAAAAGGGCAGGAAAAAGGATATATTTAAGAGAGTTGGACAGAAGTCAGCTGATAGTCCATATCTCTAGTCAGGTTTTTAAATACTTCTACATGAGAAAGGGTAGACAAGCACCATTAGTGAGATACATTCCAGTGTGCTATTCTAAGTAAGTAGTACTTAAGCAATTCATTTCAATTCACATGCAGAGAACCATTGCATGTAAATCTGAAACCATTAAATGCACAACTGTTTTGCAGCACTATAAATTAAAAAAAAAACCCTTCCTTTTCACTGAAAAATACTACTTACTATTCTGAATTTGCTCTTTTTTGTTTACTGAATTATTTCTTTATTAATTACTTCCATGATGATAGCACTTGTGCTCAGAGAAGTCTCAGTGATTTGTATATGTGATCACACACACTCTCCAACTCATAATCATCTTGCCTGAAATGTTACAGTGATAGTCAAGAGGGCAAAAAATAAATAACATTATTATTTTTACTCCTTGGCCTGGAAACGAAGATCTGGAGAGATCAGGGTTGTTAGAAGTTCTGCATTTCTTTGAGTAGAGGTAAGTAAAGTAGTAACAAACACAGAAGTCTATCTTCAGAAACACTTGCTTGAACATAGCAGAGACCTGGATGCAACAGGCTGCAGGGTGAGATCTTAGTTTGTCATATAATTACAGTCAAATTTACATCTTCTTTTAAAAGCATCTTGTAGAAGTTTGGCAAGCTGCAATGGATGGTTTGCTTATTGCTTTGAAATTTGTCAAATTGTGATTCTAGGAAAAAGGTAGAAATGCATATTTTAAGGTATAATAATTATGGGATTTATAAGGAAAATATGAAAAGGCCACTTCAAACCAATTTAAAATGATTGTGCGATGGCTGTCTCTCATCCTGGATTAAAAAAAATTATTTGAAATCAGACCAGGAAATGGGCAAGAACTGCCTATGTTTCCCTTTGGGTCTAAATTCCTCTGAAAATGCTTGGGTCTGGCCCTGAGTCTTTGTGTTGGCACAGCTTGTTTTGAAAGCCATCTCATAGAAAGATCAAATATCTTACTTCTTACAATAACCACCAGTGCAGTGAGCTCACAGAATAGAGGAATTTGTTCGTCAGATCTCTATTTCCAAAGGCTCCTAAGCTGCTTCATAACTGCTGTTGGCCATTAGTGCATTCAGACTCTGAGTTACTGGTATTCAGGGAAACGTGGAGGAGTGAGAATCTGCTTCAAATGCACTGACTGCCTTGTTAAATGGTGCAGAGATGGGATTCTAGCAATATTTACAACTCATAAACCTCAGACATAGCCATATGATGTTGTGCTCATGCCTTAGTTAGTGAAGAAGTAGATCTTTAGAATATCAGATGCTTCCACAGAAGGAGGTTCTTTCTCTTCCCTGTCCATGCAGGAAGACATCTCTGTAGTTCTAGTGGGTATGTCCTGTGGTGTCCTTATGGAAACAATTACCAGTATAAAATTACTAGCTAGATCTTTTCACATACTTCCCTCTATTTTGCTTAAGAGCCTGTTTAAGATTTATAGACTCAAGTAAGCAGCATTTACTATGTGCAGTAAGTACAAAGTTCAGTGCAGAACGTATGCCAATTTCTAGGAAAATAGTTATTAGATAATTTCACAAAGAGCTGAAAATTCAGGTTATTTTCCTGAAAAGAAGAACTGAGGAAGACAGCAAGAAGAATGAGAAGAGAGAGACACGTTCTCTGTGCGGATGGTGGTGAATGCAGATAAAAAAAATGATGTGTATGCAGTTCCCAGAAGTCATAGTGAATAGCTACAGGTAATCACAATAAAAAAGATGTTCACACAAAAGAATATACTGAATGTAGATAGTATTACTGTTAAATAAACTGTTGAATACATCTGTTTCTGAGTATGTTAGAAATTCTTGGGAAAAAAAAAAAAACCAACAACAGAAGTCTTATTCTTTGTCTCCAAAGTGTGGATGTACACTTCATCAGGATCCATCAGCCAATCTTAAAAATTAAGCCAAATCATGACACATAAGGCATTCTGAACAACTACTGAAGGAAAAGGAGTAAGAGATCTAAGATTTTATGAAAATAGCAGGTATGATTTTCCTGTAGCATATTAGGAGAAGCGGTATCTTCCACTCAAGAAGCTTATCTTAGCAGTGCTCTGGACACAGTCAAAAGCAGCACACGTAAGGAAAAGATGTTTGTCCCTCTTCCAGTTTTTTGCAGATACTCCTGCCTCACTCTGAAAGACTTTCCTACACCTAAATGCCTAACAGCAGAAAAAAAATTCAATAGCAGCCTCCTCCCATGACACCCTGAGGGAGTTCTTCTGGCTGGAATTAGCCCAATTTTTTGTCTGCTTTCTAAACAGTCTCGTGATCTTCTCCTGCCAAACAGCACTTCTTTCCTGCAAGGATCTCCTCTGCTCTAACACATTCCTCCATTGCTTCATATTGCATGCTGCTTTGTCCCTAGCTCCCCTGCCTTTTAACTTTTCTATTATGGTTTGTGTGTTTTTCTGTTATTGTGATTTTTTTTTTTGCTTAGCCTTCCATTCATATTCAACTTACTGTTTTTGAGCCTCAAGTCCTTTGCGTAATTCTGCTCCAGTCACCTTTGCCAACTGTGTTTAGAAATGTCAAGATCCTAACAGGGTTATATTTTATAGGTTGTTTTTTTGTACAGATGACTTAAAATAAGTTGCAAAATATGAGAGGGACAACATTTTCACAAATGCAAATAGGCAAATCAGAAAGGTTGTGCAAGGACCCAAAAATCTTCATTGCTTTGAGAAGCTGTAAATAATTCAGTACTTGACTTTCCTTAGTAGGTTCCTTTTCCAGAAAAAAAAATAACATCAGTATTATTTTAGCAATAATTTTATGCAATAACAGTTTTAAAATATCAATTTAGTATAATGCAATTTTAAGCAATAATTGCATTCCTACTGCAACAACACAAATAATTGTATTGTATTAATGCTAGAAAACATGGAAGTAATTTAGCTGATAAGCAGAACATAGGAGAAAGATGGTAAAGAAGTTCAGCTGTTAAACTGGGATTTGGGAAATCTGAGTCCAAATCATAAGTTTTTCGTGTGGTTCTGAGTGAATAACAGTGTTTCTCTGTCCTTCTATACACTACAGAAGAAATTGGGTGGTTTCATTTTCACATTGTAGTCATTCTTGAAACTCTTTGTTTGGTTTTGCTCTGTTCACTATGTAACCATATATGCCTATAGAAAAAGTGGCAATTTATTACTCTTTTCTGAATGCTAAACAGCATCCTGGTAACATTAATAAGACATGTTTTCAATACCTTTGTTTAACATATATTCTCTTTCACAGAGTATTTGTGTTTATGCATTCCTCCACAAATAATTACAGAAATATGTTACAATATCTGGTGAGATGGAGGAGGCCCAGGTTCCTACAGCCTAAGGAAAGCCAAAAGAGTGATTTAGATTTCTTTTGGCTTTAAGTGGGACTGCCAGTTATATAGTTAAGAAGAATGTTTTGTAAACATCATTTTCTGAATGAGTATTCATTTTACATTTCTGACTACCCTCATTATCTTTCCTCTTATAAAAATACAAAGGATGCGATGCACCGTAAAACACCTTAGGCATCACTTCCAGTCCTTGTCTATTTTGTATGAACATTTTGGCAAATCCTTTTGTTACTTCAAAGGGGCTTTGGAGGTCACATTTTGGTGACAACTCCATGCAGCCATTCCTAAGAGGCTATTGGCATTAGTCCAATACCTTGATTAAGGGACTTCAATTGGCTTGCACAATGTTTTGAGGAAGAAATAACTATCACAGAAGAGAAGATCAAGTTACAAACAATGTGTTCTCTTTGCTTCATTTTGAGAAACTTAAAAACAGCCATAAGTGTTAAAAAAATTTTAAAAAGCTTAAAAAAAGAAATTAAAAATCTTCCTCTAAGCTGCTAAATTGTGAGATTTTCCCTAAAAGAGAAATGGGAAAGCTTGAACATTTTCTTAAACTGAATTAAGGACAACTTCAATCATGATTTAATTCACAGCTTGTAAACCTGTTATGTGATGGAAAGTACTGCAACAATAATAGAGTAGCACAATCTTAGGCTGCAGCAAATTGAGAACAAGCCCAAATGCAGTAGCCACGGACACAGAAACAAAGAAAAAAATGCTTACCTTGAAAGGGCCTCCAGTAGGCAGCAATCTCCAGCGAGATACCCCTTGCCTCCACTACCAGCCCTTAAATGAGGTATGGGAAGGGGTGGATCCTGACTCCACCCCTTCCTGTCACTCGTGTATGCACCTGAGCTCCCCTGGTTTGGCTTGACCTTCCCATCACATGCTCCATCACTGTTTTAGGTTTTGACTTAGCATTTCTGCTACACACCACCCCTCCAGCATGAACCAATGATTGAGCAGGTTGAAGATAAGCTCTTTCCATTACAGTGATCCAGTATACCATGATACTTTGTACAATTTGCCCACCATGGTGTAGATCGACAAAATATAAGATAATTGATGATTGGTTCTTGGTTGAGGTTCATGTTGCTTTGTAGGCCAATATTCAATGCATCTTCTGGAGGCACACAATTGCTTGGAGCAGGGAAAGTTTGGCATGCATTCCATCAGTCCCTTATGGTCCACCACTGGATGTCACACTGATCTTACAGCAACACTGGAGCATCTTGACATCATTTTGCTCCTCCTGGTGATCCTGTGGATTCAAAGAGACACATGAAGAGTAGCATAGATGTTTCAGAGATATCAGAAGGGGTAGGTCTGCCCTCTACAACAAAATACAGGCTACATTCCTGTCCTGGGTCAACACTTCAGCTTGCACTGACCCAGCCATCTGTAACATATCCTTTGGCTCAATATCCAAGACTGCATAACTATATTGGATACCAAAGGGGGGAGTCCTGTTTTACCACAGGGACATGATTAAGGTCCCCTTAGCAATGAAAACTGGAGTGTTGACCATGATGTCTGCAGGCCATGCACTGGGGGGGACTACCAATCCCCCAGCCTCTAATAATCTCCCCCAAGGTGCAAGTAGGCCACACCACTTTGGTCCTACCTGCACCTTCCAAGGCCCTTCCATTTTATGGGTACCAGGTTCTAGATTCTCAGGGGCAAGGAGTGGAAGATTATTTTTAATTGCCAGTTTGAGGCCTTACCTGATTATTGGTGCCTGTAGTTTGGATCCTAAGCAGGGAGGCCTGTTTTGCCTTTACATCTTCAAAGCACTGGGTCTACCATCTCTAGGCCTTTAATTCAGGTCCCACAGGGTTTCACAGAGTCTCTTTGTCCACCCTTGCAGGGACTGAGAGGGTGTCTTCAGGGGAGCCTTAAGAATACTGTTTTAGCATTCAATAATGTCTGCTCCCATCAGATTATATGGCAGATGGAATCACCACTCATTTTCTTCTGCCCAGTGTTGTACCATTTTGCCAGAAAAATGAGTCCCTTGGTTGCTCTTGATGACTTGAGGTGCCCCATAGGCAGCCATCAACTTGGTGAGTACCTTGATGATATATGCCTGGTTTGCTCATGGCACTGGATAGGCCTGCATTAGTCCATTTGCTGTGTCAGAGCAGGTCAGGGCATATCCCACCCCCTCAGATCAAGGGAGAGGCCCAGTGTAATTGACCTGGCATTGCTGGAAAGGATTGTATCCTCTAGCAAGATGAGCTGTTGTTTTGGGCAATGGTCTTGGTCTCATCTTGAAGCAAGCACTGCAGTCTCTGCATGCCTTGATAATATCAGACAGTTAAGTGGGCAGCCCCCATGCTTTATAAGCTGCCCGTATTATCTTTTGTTCTGCATGTCACAGCTTCTGGCATAACCAGTGAGCTATGTTCTCAGATACTGAATCCTCAATCCATAGAATTCAAGCCAGTGTGTCAGTTTCATCCTTTTTTGGCAACTGTATAAGCTCACGGCCAGAAATATGGTCGATATGTACAGATCCGTGTTTAACTGTGTGCCACGTGTCTAACCACATACCTCTATCAGGCATGACTAGACAATTCCTGATTGTCCCACCATGCAACCCAAAGGGTGAGCCCCCAGTACACAGCCCAACTATCCGCGCAGATATTCAGGATGCTGTTACTAGGTTTTTTAGTTGTAACCCTCCACATGGCTTACAGTTCTGCCCATTATCTACTCTGACCAGCCCCTTCTTCAAGCCAGATTGCATAAGTGGAGGGATGGTATGCCACTGCTCACCACTTGCTCAGGCTACCCTTTCTAGACCCACCCATGTACTAGCTATCTTCAACAATGGGATATCTCTCTCCAGGAGACAGTGAGATACTCTCCTAAAATGCATCAACAACAAAGTATTTCTCTCCTGGCATTGAGGTACTCTACCACTATAACACAATGGAAAACATAGCAATAGTAGCAGGGCAGTAAAGCCCTACACTGCAGCAAGCAAGGATGTACTCAACGCAGCAGCCACAGAAGGGAGGGGAGAAAGAAAAACAAACAAACAAACAAACAAACAAACAAACCTTCCTACCTTTAGAAAACCTCATGTAGGCAGAGATCACCAGTGAGATACCATCATCTCCACTGCCAACCTTTAAATGAGGTCTGGAGTGGAATCAGGATCCACCCCTTCCTATCACTCTGGTGCAACTCATGCACCTGAGCTCCCCTGGGTCGGCCTTGCCTTCCCACCAGGTGTTCAATCACTGCTTCAGGCCATCACTTAGCATTTCCACTGCACAGCTATATAGTGTTACACATTTAGCAATGTGTAACATCAGTGCAACTCAACAGCAAAAAATAAAAATAAAAAAATAAGAAAAGAGTTCACACATTTAAGCAAGAAAAAAGTGCAAACAATTAATTTTCTCAATGCAGGAATGCTGGTAAATACAATTTAAATCTATGCAATCTTTTCTTGTTGACAGTGTGAGTGATTGGTAACAAAGCAAGATTTCTTCATAAAACAGTTCTCACTGCGGCATGAACAAATGGTTCTGTTCACAGAAAGACTGATAAAATAAAAACTAATTGACTGTTCTTGATAAATACCCATCAGTATGGAACGTTGCAAGGACTTTGAAGTGCATTCAACAAAGAAAATATGTCACAGTCTGAATCTGCCAGCCCAAAGAATGCCTCCTTAATTTTTAGCCACAGACACATTAACACAATGGGTAAAAACAGACATTTAAGTGACATGAAAAATTAGCTTTGTAGAGAGCAACTCTAGGCTACTTGCAATCACAAAATAAGAAAAAAATTAAAGGCAGCAATGACTTCCCCAAAGACTTTATAGATACTGAAGTCTTGCAACAATGTGCATTTTAATCACCATGTGTCATATTGCAAATCATGTCAGATTTTTGGGAAGCCCTTCATACAGCCTGACACCTCTTCAACAGCAGCAGAAGAGGCTGAGATGACTACAGTATGGGGGATGCATGGTCTGTCAGAGTTGCTGGTAGGAAATGAGGACAAATTCAGGCAAACGAGCACCCTAAGCAACCACTGCCAGAGATTTCTGATTGGAGGGGTTGTCCCTTGAGGTGCAATTTGCTATTTAAATCTGTCAAAAGCTTTCAATATGAAAGTTTAATTGCATCATTTGGAAAGATTTTTATGAAGAAAGATGAGCTTAGCTCAAGGATGTCCAGTTAATACAGCACTTTAGGTATCTACAACATCATGATATAAATGGCACTGAAAATGATGCAGGGACATATTTCTGTCTTTATTCCTTCCCTTTTCCATTATTTGACAATTTAGTCTATGGATAGAAAGTTTACGCTCCAGGCTTTCTGCCCTTTATGTCTTCTCACTGGTGTAACATTATGTACAGCATCCTCAAGTGCCTGGCACCCAGCCCCAGTTCTGGTAGGCACTGCTGCCCCTGCCACTCTCCCTCATCTCCTAGTTGCCTTGGGCTGCCTTTGGTGGGAACCAGGTACTCAGAAGTGGCAGAAGCAGGAAGATTAGGTAGGACAGATATAGAGGAAGTGCTTGGTCCCAGCGGGTCCCAGATGCCCCAGCACCATCTAGAAGAGCAGGGTACTGCACTCTCCTCCTGCCTACCGTGGTGTTATCACAAACCCCAGAGAGCCCTTCAGTGCATGCATATCCTTCCTACCTGCCCAACCCATACATTTACCTCAGCAGTCATAGGCACCCTCTCTGATTTAGTCATCACTGGCAAAGTTTGTGCTTGTCTCTGTCTCTCCCTAACACTATTCATTAAAGGGGAATTTAACCATAAACCAAAATTAATTGGCATGTAAAATGGTTTGAAAAATGCAGATTAGACCATTAGGTCATTTAAAATGCCATACATAGCGCAGCACAAAAATTTGGTAGGGAGTAGGGGTGATTATCTGCAGATGGCTGTGGGCTTGGGAACATCAAAAGTGAGAAAAGGGTGTTGCTCATAACTCCTGGACTGCCTATTTCCATGTTAATAAACAACTACTACAGTAATGCAATTTCTATTAGCACTCTTTGCTGTACTGTGGAGACTGTTAACACTGATATTTGCATAATCACAATGCTAGCACATGCTTATCTCTGCAGGGTCAATCTAAACCTTAATGTTTCCAAAGCTGGTAAACTCAAGCTGGTAGAGTAAATGGGGTTTACAGTGGTTGAGAAATGATGCCCATATTCAGGCTTTTATGGAGTGTTTTCATAAATATTAGCTTTAGTTAGATACCACTACAATTGATACTACACATTGCACAGTAGTTCAAGTGGACTGTGAGATGTGACTACATTTCATCATTTTGTTCATATCATTTGCTGTTCCTTTATGATCCAGCTAATGATAGGGCAAAGGGAAATGATTTCGAACTAAAAGAGGGAGATTTAGGATGGATAAAAGGAAGAAGTTCTATACAATAGGAGTGGTGAGGCACCAGAATATGTTGCCCAGGGAGGGAGGTAGTGGATGCCTCATCCTTGGAGACACTCAAGGTCAGGATGGACGGGGCTCTGAGGAACCTGACAGAGCTGTGGATGACCCTGTTCACTGCAGGAAAGTTGGACTACGTGGTCTTTAAGAGCCCCTTCCAATTCAAAAGACACCGTGACTCTATGAGTCAGGAAACACTGTATCTGCAGTGAATGCTACAATTATTAATCAGCTGTAAGATGATTGTATAGGAACGTGCACAGAGCCCAGTTAGGGAGCTATGCCATTCTTACAGTGCAGGAAAAGGAACTGTGAGCTATAACCAAATAGGACCAACCTCAGAAAACCAATTTGGATGTTGAACTGGTGGCAGAAGGAAACTGCCCATGTGGGAAAGTTTGGGTGTTTGGAGCTGAAAATATGATACGCTGGGAAGGCTGGACCTTCATTTCAGTACTGCTGGCATCTCTTACTTTTTTCTGGGCAGCTTTAACCCAGGAAACAATAAACCTTTCCAGCCCTATTCTATCCCTTTCATCTATAGGAGAGAGAGCTGTTGAATGGAGTGCCATGATCAGCAATATCAGGACAGGAACCCATGCCCAGCATAAAGAGGAAGACTTCTCTGGAGGAAGATCAGAAAGGAAATGTTGGCCCTCATAATCACCTTCTTGCAAGGAGAAGAAACAAGCAGCAGTCTCAGGTTTGACGGTGTCCTGTAAGCCAGACTACAGGCAGAGTAGACGCAGCTTACAGTAACACTCTGGATCCATACAAAGCCATATCTGATGCTGACAGAGGCTAGCATCTGAAGGCAAAAACAAACGAACAGATAAACAAAACAAAACCTGTTTTGATCCTAGGCAGGGGGATAAGGTGAAGATAATTCAAAAATGAGGCTTTTGTCTGTAAGGGATAATGTTTGCATTTCCTCCAAATAATAGCCCATACATTTTGCAAGCCAGTCACACAGTGAGATGGTTACCCAGGGTAAAATTCCCTGGAAGTGGTGCAACATAAGGTATCTTCAGGCATCAGTATTCACTGATATCTATGGGTATATCAAAACCTGAATGGACACAGTCATGGGCAACCTGCTGTAGCTGATCCTGCTTGAAAAGGGGAACTGGAGAAAAAGTTCTAAAGAGGACCTATCCTACCTCAGCCATTCTGGTTCTTAGTTTAGAAGCAGATTTAGGGCATAGTGATGAAATAGAAACTGTAACTTTTAGAAAGTTTGGAAAATGTTTCAAAAAACGAAGTAGACAATCTGCCAGATGGCCAGTAAGAAATTTCCACAGAGTGGATTTATGGCACCATTAGTTTGAAATCAGACATCTCCGTGTTCTGCTTTATTGAAAGTACCAGTTCTGCCATTAACTGTTCTACTAAAAGACAGATTACTTTCAGTGGCACAGAGCATATCAACTTCAAGTTCATTCCTAAAACTAGAAATTTGGATCGAAGCGAATATAAACCTCATGATTTTCATTTTCTTCTCAATCTGGGCAGGAGAATATCGTCAAACAGATGTTTTTACGTAAAACCTTTGAGGAGTTAGGATTGTAATAACTAGCATCCCTTTAAACAAGAAAATATTGTAAAGAAATAGTAGATTGTGCAGCTAAAAGAAGATATGTCAATTCATGATCAATATTAGTTACAAATGTACTTACAATTCATGCTTTCACTCCAAAGCATGCAATTACTATTTCTTTCTCCCAATAGCTTGCTATGTGATACCCATCACAATCACATACCTACACTGAGGTGAAATCAATCCAAGAGACCCCATACATATTTCAGGTTAGTTCGTATACTGTTCATAAGTTCATAAGTTCATAAGTTCATAAGTTCATAAGGTTGGAAAGGACCTATAAGATCATCTAGTCCAACCATCCTCCTATCACAATCTCTACCCAACTACTAAATTAAGTCCTTAAGCACCTCATCTAAACGCTTCTTGAACAGCGCTAGGGATGGTGCCTCAACCACCTCCCTAGGCAGGCCATTCCAGTGCCTGACCACTCTTTCAGAAAAGAATGCTTCCTGAGGTCTAATCTAAATCTTCCCTGGCGCAACTTGTGGCCATTCCCTCTCGTCCTGTCATTACTTATCAGGGAGAAGAGGCCTACCCCCTCCTCACCACAACCCCCCTTCAGGAAGTGGTAGAGTGCTATAAGGTCTCCTCTGAGCCTCCTCTTCTCCAGACTAAACAATCCCAGCTCCCTCAGCCGCTCCTCATAAGACTTGTGCTCCAGGCCCCTCACCAGTTTTGTTGCCCTTCTCTGAACACGCTCCAGGGCCTCAATGTCCTTCTTGTAGTGAGGGGCCCAAAACTGAACACAGTACTCGAGGTGCGGCCGTACCAGAGCTGAGTACAGGGGGATGATCACCTCCCTGATCCTGCTGGCTACACTATTTCTAATACAGGCCAGGATGCTGTTGGCCTTCTTAGCCACCTGTGCACACTGCCGGCTCATGTTGAGCCGAGCATCAACCAACACCCCCAGGTCCTTTTCCTCTCTACATTCTTCAAGCCATTCTGCCCCAAGCCTATAGCATTGCATGGGGTTATTGTGGCCAAAGTGCAGGACCCGGCACTTGGTCTTATTGAACCTCATCCCATTTTGCTCAGCCCAGCTGTTCAGCCTATCCAAATCCCTCTGAAGGGCCTCCCTACCCTCAGGCAGTTTGACACATCCTCCCAGCTTTGTGTCATCTGCAAACTTACTGAGGGTACACTCAATTCCCTCATCTAGGTCATCAATAAAGATATTAAACAAGATGGGCCCCAAAACTGACCCTTGGGGGACACCACTCGTTACAGGACGCCAGCTGGACTTAACTCCATTAACCACTACCCTCTGGGCACGGCCCTCCAGCCAGTTCTCCACCCAGAGAAGAGTGAACCTGTCCACACCACGGGCTGCCAGTTTCCTTAGGAGAATACTGTGGGAGACCGTGTCAAAGGCCTTGCTGAAGTCCAGGTAGACTACATCAACAGCCTTTCCCTCATCTACCTGTCTGGTCACCCAGTCATAGAAGGAGATGAGGTTGGACAAGCACGACCTGCCCCTGGTGAACCCGTGCTGGCTGGGTCTGATCCCTTTATTGCCATGCACGTGTCGTGTGATCTCCCTCAATATCATCTGTTCCATAACTTTCCCTGATACCGAGGTCAGGCTGACAGGCCTGTAGTTCCCCGGGTCTTCCTTACGGCCTTTCTTGAAGATGGGAGTCACATCGGCAAGCCTCCAATCTTGTGGGACCTCTCCAGATAACCAGGAATGCTGATAGATGGCAGAAAGTGGCTCGGCAATCACCTCTGCTAGCTCCCTCAGCACCCTTGGGTGGATCCCATCTGGCCCCATGGACTTGTGGCAGTTCAGATGGAGGAGAAGATCTCTGACCGTCTCTGCTTGAATCACAGGGGGTGCATTATGCACCCCGTCCCGGACTTCCAGGTCAGGGCAAGTACCATGTGGACAACTGTCCTGTCTATTAAAGACAGATGTGAAGAAGGCATTGAGAACCTCAGCCTTTTCCTTATCATCTGTGGTTATATTGCCTGCCTCGTTGAGTAAAGGAGGGAAATTTTCCTTAGTTTTTCTCCTGCTGTTAATATATTTGTAAAAGGGTTTCCTGTTCTCCTTTACAGCAGTAGCCAGCCTAATTTCAAGCTGGGCTTTAGCATTTCTAATTTTCTGCCTGCCTTCTGTTGTTACATTGTCATTCTATATTTTTTAACTGACATACGATTTACAAGTTTATTTTACTTCACAGGTCTTCTGTAAGTGTGTTTGCTTTAAATAGTTGGTACAAACCAGAGATAGTTCTGGAGTTCTTGTGTGTATTGGTGTGTGTCTTTTGATTTTTTTTAGTAATCCTTGCATCCATGCATTCAAATAAGTAAATACATTACATGAGAAAAATGTCAGTCTGAGCAGTGATAGTTTCTAAGTTTTTGGTGTGAAGTTAATCTTGGAGATCTCTGCAAAACCCATCAGCACACCACAAATTATTCAATGTTCTTTAGCTGCTTTATAGTCTTCCTATAAGACCCATCAGAAGACCGTTTCTCAAACAAATGATAACCAGAATTTTCCCCATTATGATTTATATTAAAACTTTAAACATATATATATAGAGAAAAGAGTAAATACAAATTAAAAGAACAAGAATATGAGGTCCCTCACAAATCTCATGACATAAGGTTTTTTCTTGATGTGAGAGCGCTAATTATCATGACTGCTCAACTCTGAGGCTCAATTAATGTTTGCAAAAGGCCTTAAAATCACTGATTGGAAGGCATCAAGGAGAAGCAAGTGGTTGCACAGGGCACTGTATCATAAAAGTTACAGTAATTTAAACTTAAACCTACAAATAAATGTTTAAAAGCAGTATTAATATTGTTCTTTTCACACCTATAACAATATTGCTATAGTTAACATAATACTATCCCAGGTTTTACTGAGTACAGGTTTTTAAAAGGAAGGAGCATCAAAATCCAGTAAATTGTCAATTTTTATCTCATTATATAGGCTCTCTGTCCCCATTGCTCAGAATTATTATTATTGCTGTCTAGCAGTAAATGAAGGTTCTGTTCAGCTTGCTGCCTGACAAGAAAAAGTCAATGCAATAGCATTTGTCAAAGGAAAATGAGATGCTACTAAATCCTTCGAGGCAACATTTGCCCTTGCCCTCTTCCCTATTCAAAGTGAATAAACAAACCTTTGAATGGAAGAAAGCATCTTCTGAAAAGTGAGATATTCAATTAGGGAAAACAAACAAACAAAAAAAAAAAACAAAAAGAAAAAAAGAAATAAGAGAAGAAGAAAGGAAAGAAGGAAAAAGGAAAGAAAAGAGGAAGAGATAAAGCAAGACCCTATTCTGTATTTAGAGAGTAGACAGATTTGATATTTTAGGAATAAAAGCACAGAACATCAGCAAATCATATTCAGGCACTACACATCACACTACATTAAAGAGAAAGAAAAGGGCTGTGAAAAAGAATTCTTTCTCTCCCTCAGATGTTTGCCCTTGCAGGAGTCAAAGAAATTCATACATAAGTATATATTTGGTCACTCGTATATTCTGATTGAATTTAAAAAATACATCAATTCATTAATTTATCTGCCATCCACTGCTCTATAGCAGTTTTGTCAGTAAAGTCTGAAATCTAAAGCCTAAGGATCCTATTTTACTCCTGCGTTGTTCCCAGCCTACAGATTAAGGAGAAATGCTCATTCTGATATGCACTTTTACTGTATTTCATTGTATTGGTCCTCTGGCTATGATAAGGTAAGTATTATCATTGGGAATATACCTAATATTGGAAAAATCAAAGTGAAATAGTCTTTTGTGTGTTTTAAGATTTTTCAGAGACTACAGAGACAAAAAAACAATTCCCCAGGATACAAGTTAAAGTAAGGATCGTGATTAAGAATTTAAGAATTTAAAATATAAAAAAAAAAGTAAAAAAATCAGAAAAGAACAAATTGGGACTATTCTGTTTTACAATAAGATTTTCTTCTCCAATAACATCAGTCCCAGTGATAGAATTAAGTTTAGGGACTGTAAAACAGAAAACTTCAACAATCCAATATACAGAATGGTTCTGCACACCCTGAAAAGATAGAAAATAGGTAATAAGATTTGGGTCGAGCCCTTCCATCATACATGTCTGCATGGAGTGTCTGTAGTTGAAGTTCAGAGCTGGAGTCAAGGTTCAGGCTTTGCAACCTGTAGCATAAGAAGCTGTATTTGTTTGTCTAGTTGTAGCCCTCAGCATTGCAAAGAATGCTCTCCTGTGCCAGCAGTATTCTTATACTACTCTATATTTGATTTCTACAGCATCATGGCTTGCTATAAAATAACAAATAATAAGAGAGTACGCTCAGGCATTGGCCTCCGAATCAGTCCTGTTGTTTATCAGCAGCTAGTCCACCCTTCCTTCACCTCCTCCAAATAACACTTTTCAAGTGAAATTTCATATATGATGTTAAAGATAACTTACTCCAGGGGTAAGTTCTCAAAGGCCAGGCTGGATGGGACAGCAAATCTATCTTTTCTCCAAAACCATTTCCTTAGACTCTGTACCCACTCCTGTTTTTATTCTTGAGCACTCAACACACGAATTCAGTTGTGGTTAAAAACAAACAAACAAAAAAAACAATACCTAAACCTCTGCCCTTTCTGTTTCTAATCTAGACAAAAGTGGCAATTCCTGAATAGAAGGCACATCACTATATGCAATCTCAACCTGAAGAAATTTTGCCACTAAAATCAGGTCTGCTTCATAATTCTCATTTTAGCCACAGGAAGCACCGACCATTTTGAAGGAAGAATCTTGGAGTAAAGTTCCTGAAAAGTCTGTCAAATTAGTATGAAAGCAATAGCTGTGTGAAGATATGATAACTTAGAGCAATTCAATGGTAAACCTGCCCTCAGAACAAAGATGTGACTACTTAAATTGCTCTGTAGGTTTATTACCCTAGGGCATCTCAAAAATCCCCCTAATCTCAATTTCAGCAAAATCCATCCTTGATCCAGCAAGTTCATTCTGAGATGTCCTGAAGGGTTGAAACAGGGAAGAGAAGTCTGCACTGAACAAATGTAATGGGAAAAAAAATAAAAACTGAAGTTATACCTCCAGTGAGTAATATAGATGGAGAATACCCTGAGGTTTCTTAGATGAAGGTTAATCCAAAACATGACCTTTTTAAATGCCCTAAAAGCTTTCACCTTAGAAAAAAAAAATTCCTGGCATTTGCCATACTAGGAACATTAAGAAATAGGAGAAATTCAGATATATAGATGCCATAGGTATTTTTCAGTATATAATCTCTTCTCTGCTTCTTGTAGATGAATGAAATATTGAAACACATAGGCACAACTGCAGCAAAACTACCTCAGTAGCACTAGCTACAAAAACAACACAATTCATAAATGCATTGTGTTCTTGAAATTACATGCACTTAAAATAAAAATTAAATATTTGGCAGTAAATCATCTGTGAAATCTCTCCTGAAATTCTTTTTTGTTTGACTACAAATTGCTTTCACTGTGCTTTAAATGGAAATTGTGCAGAGATATTTTTAGTCTGTTTGCCTTAAGAAAAATGAGACAGAAGCATCTTTCAGACAGTCATCCATCCCAGCAGCACACTTCTATTTTTTTATTCTGAAAATTCCTTTAGAGCCACAAATAGAGACTGTGTATCTAACTCAACACATCAATTCACTGTACAGCCTCTGATTTCAATATGAAGTAAGGGCCCATCTCTAACAAAATGTAGTGGTGGCAGAAGCAGGTGCTCAGGATTGACAAAGGATGCATTTTCCAGCCTCTTGGAAGTTAGTCTTAAAATGATACATTTATATAGTGGCTGAAATTATCGTGGGATTACTGTAGGCTAACAGTACAGTGTGTGAATAATGTTAGTTTTAACCTATTTCTGTTGTAATGAATCCAGCACCATGCTTAACATAGCAGAAGTGAAGATAAGGGCCAAGGGACTATGGAGGATGAAATACACAGATGCCTAGAACTCAGATTGCAGCTCTTCAGTATCAAAGCTGAGATACTTTAAAAGCAAAATGAAGGCTCTTCCATTGTCAGGTTCTGCTGACCAGAGATTTTGCAACTGAATAGAGCACTATGATGGTATAAGGCATTCATTTCAGCTCTTTGAGTATGGATTTCTCAATGTACTTGCAGGCATACATGTTCATGAATACAAATAGACATGCTAGTTCTGTTCATATGTTTCCAGAGCTGTATACTTTAACCCTCCATTGCTCTTACATGTGGCTAGATGGTTACCTAGGTTTGTGTATAAGCAGGAGGGCAAAAATGTCTATGCATATTCTCTACCATACAAGCAAAAGAAGCACATTTCTCTGATTTATAATAAGCTGAGCAGTCACTTTTGTACTGAAGAGTACTTATATTAAAACTTGAGAAATGCTGAGCAAGGTGTCTAACTTTCTTGACTGTTTTATGCATTATGAGAAAATCAAAACACCCACCTGCCTGCATGTCAGTGTGGCAAGCTCACTTCTGTTTCAGAATCAATAAAGGATTTGAGCACCTATCTCCAGATTTTTGAGAGACATTGGAAAAATCAAATCAACAAATTATACTTTTACTTCCTTTGTCCAAACTGTTTAGAAATTTTAAAGCTTTCATTACTGCAGCTACACTACCACATACATACTGGCATCTGTGGTCATCCAGCAGAGGACTCCCTGTTTTCAGTCACCATAGTGCCAAGGAAACTTCTACACTGCCCTTATGGGAAGCTCCCATTCCACTCTTCATCTCAGAGCAAGTGCACATTTGTGGGGTTCCCCCATGTGCCATTTACCTGGAGAAATAGCTGGTTGGCACGGACTGGAATTCTGAATGGTACTACAACAAATCTGAAGCAGCTGCTGAACACCACAGTGTCTCAACAAATAAGCAGACCTATCTCAATAGAACCTACCACACATACACACACAGCCATAATAACCTACTTAGTTACTCAGGAACATTCTTCTCACAGCTTTGCTTACTCCTCCTTTCCTGCTTTTCTTCTTACACTCTCTCCTGCTGCCTTCCTCCCCTGTTTCAGCACCACTTCCCACACTGTGATGCATTGTTGCTACCTCACTGTAATCTCCCTTGCGAATGTTTCTCACTTAAGACCTTGTTGCAAATCGTAAGTCATAAATTAAATTCTATGTTCACTGTCCTGTGAATTAAGTCAGTTTTCAAACTCTGCATAATTTCCAATCACTATAATTAAATGCATTTACAATGGAAATATTCCCACTGTATTACTAATTCAACATTTTTCCTTCCATCTTAAAACTACTATTTTAAGAGGCAGAATGCACGCAACTTTCATATAATTTATTCAAAAGTTAGCTTAAACTGAACTATTTTCCTGACAATGACAATCATCAGTTTCTCAGCAAATGAAATACTGGCTATGAAGTTGGCTAACATTTTCCATAGCGATATCAGATAGCTCTCTTGAAACTGTTTACTTTTCAGTTTATCCTGTTTGTATTCTCACTTTCTCAACTTTCTGCTCTGCGTAGAAGTTATTTTCTTTTAATACTGATATTAAGAGGAGACACATTGTCTTTCTAAATATTATCCCTTGAATTACTTTTCTATAAACGTGACAGATTTTGTCACATTTCAGCCAGTGCCTTCATTTTCTTCTGCCCTGTCCCACGTGTTTCTTTATCTGATCTTGTAACTGTTTAATACAAAACATGTATGGTCACGGGGAAGGGCAAGCATTCCTGTCTCCTTCATGTGAGACTCCTAGCCCTGAGGCTAGCAAAAATCCTCTCCTGAAGCCTCCAGGCTGCAGTTGCAAAGCTCACAGCCTAGCTGCAGAAGCATCCTGTCTTCAGCCAAAATAAACTTCCCCCCTACGTTTTGCCAGTCCACCACAATCAAATGTTTATTTATTGATTGATTTATTTTAAGACTTCAATCAGATGTAACTGGAACATTACTAAATCAGAAGACACCGTCATTGACAGTGATCTACAAGAGACTGATACACAACACAATTAAGCTCATTAGGGAGCAACCTGGGATGTTCCAAAAATTGTTCTTCAGTGTTTAATTGCATACAGCAAAGGAAAAAAACAACTGTTCAGTAAATCCAAGCACCTATTCTTTCCTGTTTATCAGTCTGCTTGCCATTTTACAGTGTCTTCTTCCAGGAAACCACCTTCTGTTCTTGCTCAAGCTCTCTTCCTCACTACAAAAGATCATTAGTTTTGAATATTATTCTGCAGAACAAAAAGATTTGATGTTGTCTTAAGTAGCTAAATCAAACAAAATAAAAACCTTTTGTCAGTCGTACCTTAAATGAAGAACTTATCTCACAGAGTCACGGCATGGCCTGGGTTGGCAGATACTTCAAGGATCATGAATTTCCAACCCCCCTGCCACAGGGAGGGCCACCAGGTTCCCCATTTAATAATAGACCAAGCTGTCCAGGGTCCCATCCAATCTGGCCTTGAACATCTCCAGGGACAGGGTATCCACAGCCTCTCTGGGTAGCCCATTCCATCACCCCACCACTCTCATTGTAAAGAACTTCCCCCTGACATCCAACCTAAATCTTCCTTCCCTCAACTTAAAACCATTTCCCCTTGTCCTTCTATTATCTATCCTTTCAAAGAGTTGACTCCCCTCCTGTTTCTAGGCTCACTTTAGGTAATGGAAGGCTGCAATTAGGTCACCCTGCAGCTTTCTTTTCTCCAGGCTGAACAAGCCCAGCTCCCTCAGCCTGTCTTTGTAGGGGAGATGCTCTATCACCCTGTTGATCTTTGTGGCTCTCCTCTGGACCCGCTCCAACAGCTCTCTGTCTTGTACTGGGGACTCCAGTCCTGAACACAATACTCCAGATGGGGCCTCACAAGAGCAGAATAGAGAGGGACAATCACCTTCCATGTACATGCTGGCCACCCCTTTCCTGATGGAGCCCAGCATATCATTTACTTTTTGAGCTTCAAGAGCACACTACTGACTCATGCTAAGTTTTTCATCCATCAGGCCCCCCCAGGTCCTTCTCTGCAAGGCTGCTCTCAAGGGCTGTTCCTTTCAGTCTATATAGATGCCTGGGGTTCCTCCAGACCAATTGCAGAACCTTGCACTTTGCCATGTTGAACCTCATTAGATTCACCCTACCTTTCAAGTCTGTTGAGGTCCCTCTGAAAGGCATCTCTTCCTTCCATCGTTTCAACTGCACCATTCAGCTTGGTGTCATCAGCCAACTTACTGAGGGAACACTCGATTCCATTGTCGATGTCATTGATAAAGATGTTAAAGAGCACCGGTCCCATCTCAAATGTTTCTAACCTGTATTAAAAAGGAACAATATTTTACTATATGGTAAAATGAGGAATTATGTAATTAATCATATTTATTTTTAAATCAAATGGAAAATTGTCCCATAATAATCATAAAGCAGGAAACAATTTGTAATTATAATAACTATAGAAAAAAATAGATGAAAAATTATACACAAGTTTCCAGTGGTGCATAAATCCAGTAGGCTGGGAATTTACTAATGCTATGGGAGACATTCATTAAAACTTTCATATGTCGTTATGAACGACTATAATTACTTTGAGAAGAGTGATATCTTATTACAGATAATTACACCCATATCAAGCAGCTTTAGGCTATTGGAATTTGCAAGAAGAACCCTGGGGGTGCTGGGCTTTGTACTCTGGTGGTACACAGGTTTCACCATGTGAGGACCTCCCAGCACAAGTCAGCTTGGCCTTGGGTTCTCACCACTGAAAAGAAACTGGTGGGAGGGTTTCTGATGACCATCACTTATGGCCACCAGTTTCTAGAGCATGCATTGGTGGTACATGAAAATCTGAAAAATCTGAATGGTAAACTTTTAAAACTGTGTGTGTTAGATAACAAAGTCAAATTATCTGCATGCATTTTCTTCAACTAATTATGTTTACAGGGAAAAAGATCTTCTAGAAGATGCTCACAAGGTATGTGACATCAATAAAACATACCTGGATGTGTATTATTAGGCTTCATGTCACACTGCCAGTCTCAGATATGATCCACTAGCGTTCTGATGCTAGCAACTTGGGCCTTCATAGAATCATAGAATTGCTCAGGTTGGAAAAGACCTCCAAGATGACCAAGTCCAACCACAACCTAACCATACTACCCTAACAACCCACTGCTAAATCATGTCTCCGAGCACCACATCCAGACAGTTTTTAAACACATTCAGGAATGATGACTCAATCACCTCCCTGGGGAGCCTATTCCAGTGCTTAACAGCCCCTCCTGTAAAGATGTTTTTTCCTTATATTCAACCTAAACATCCCCTGGATGTTTAACATGAAGCAACATGAAGCCAATAGAAATGCTTAATTACAGCCCTCAGGCAGTGGCTGAAATAACTGACAGTGCGCTGGTCAAAATATTGACTCAACAGTCTAATTAGGTAGGACTATAAAATAAACGAATGTGAATATCACAGTTCAAATGCATACTTATTTATTTATTTAAGTATCAGTTCATCAAGGTTGGCTGCAGACACTTCTCTTGATTTATTTCTGGAAAGGAAAATACTCAAGAGAGGTAGAGCTGAGTATCAGACTTTTTGGATCCTATCTCAAACTCAACTGACCACAACAAAAAATAAATGTATAAGCATAGCAGATTTAACTGTCCATGGAACTATCACAGCAGGACAGATTATGTGCTGTCAAATGTCACCCTCAGGAGTTCAATATTTCTGCTGCCACTGAGAGCTATGAAGGCTGTGACCTGCCAGAGGTACTTCTATGGGCAAGTAGTGAAGTGTTAAATTCTGGTGCTGAAAGACCTGCCCCCGAGGAACTTACTCCAATATATACAGAAAACATTTAGATTATATATAAGTCTACAGAACTATTCCCCTAGGAAGCTTGATTTGTATAAGTTTATGAAGTATTAAGAAATCCTCAGAGAAATTTTGTAAGAAACAATGCAAAATAGTCCTAGCGAGCAGAACTAGGAGGAGGGAAGGTACATTTTGTGTGTTTCCATTACAGCCCAATGGCTTCAGCTCATACAGCATAATATTGTGATTACTGCCATTTAATTATTTGCCGTATTATAACAACATAACTCTGAATAATATTTTGGCTTTACTGTTTTTCTTCAGTGTTCATCTAAACATGTAGTATTTCACCAGATTTAAATTCAGTGCTTTCTTTCCCATCTCTTAAAGGTAATCTTGCTTGTTTTTGCTTTTTTTCTACACTTAGCTCTGTAATATGTCTAAGGAAGTCATCAGAGGGCAGAGAAGTGTCAGATTTATCAATTCTAAAGTCACTGGATTCAAGGCATCTTGTATTTAATAAAATTACATTAAGAGTACAGAATACATCAACTAGGGAAGCATTCGTCTTGTGGAGAGTTAAATAGTGTGGGAATACAAGAAAGTATATTCAGAGGAGATGCTGTGGAGCAAGATAAACAGCATGAGAAAGGAAGACTGAGAACCAAGGACACTCCAGAACAAAAGGAAAACAAGTTCAAGTAAGCTGTGTGATGGCAGACCCTGATTGGAGGAAGAGTACGTGGCTTGGAACGACTCATGACCCTCACTGGATAAGCACCTGTACGCGCAGTTAAGGAGTGTTTGTGGAGTATTTTGTTGACAAGTAAAGGTGGGTGAGAAAGTTAAAAGAGAAAACCTGTGAATGTATATAAGGGATGTTAGAACCTGTAATAAACAATTTGGATTGTCCGTATCTGAGTTCGTGCCTCAGATGCTGTTCTTTGGAACTTGTTTTTTTCCTACTATTGAATGCAGAAAAAATATCAGAAAAAAAAAATGGATCATTGAAATTTTTGTGTCTTGTTGTACTTGCTAAGCCTTGCTGCCCACCTACCTGAAGTGAGAAATATCATCCCTAACCTTCTTGGGGATAGGATCTGACAACAGTTCAACTACATCACTATAAATTCACTGCCACTAAGAAGAAAAGCAGAAGTAATATGATTACACCAGTATGTCCAGGAAACGTTTTTTCTGCAGGATAATCACTGGGAGTAGTTTAATTCTACTTCTTGTATGTTTTTATTTGCCATCCACTTTGGATTATTTCCTGAACAAAAAATAAATAAATAAATAAAAATGTTCCCTGATAGATCTGTTGCAATGAGATGCCATTAGAGACCACTTCTTCCAGCACAGCTGACCAAAGCCTGGTTATTTCTCTAGAGCATATTAAAAATAATAAACGGAGGAAAATATATACAAAAAACCATAAAAGGACAGCATCATCTGAACTCTGATGTATTTTAGATAATTCTAAAGAAAGTATGTGTTTGACAAGATAATAAGATGGATGAAGAAGCAAACTAAAAAACAGCATGATACCAACAAACTGTGAAGGAAAAAGAAACCCACATTCAATTCTCTCTTTTACTGTATTGAGATTTCACTGAGATTGTGATCACAGGAAGACTACTGTTCTCCTGTCTGAGTACAATTAAAATTAATAAATTAAAAAACAGACAAACAAAAAACAAAACAAACCCAAACTGTATACCAAAGGAGAGCCAAAATGGATAATCAGATGAAGAGAAAAATTACCCCTGATTTCTCATTTCATTTGATTGCAGGATCCTGAAAGGAACTTTCTAGGAGCTACCAAGAATACATGCCACAGAAAGAATGAAAATGCCTTTGTTTCTTCTAACCTAAGTGTGTTGAAACATCTTGAAGAAAAAGTAAAAACAAAACACTTTCAATAAAATCAATTCAGTGAAAAAACAATTTATTTGCTTTGGCTAGCAAAATATTTGCTAATGGTTCCACTGAACCGACATACTCCCATGGAAAACTTAATGGTTGTCTGCTCATTCCCCTTTGCACCTCCTACTTACCCCCCTCCCTTCCTTCCCCTCCCCTCCTTTCCCCTCCAAAAGAGCAATACTTGGGCTTTGGAACTAAAACAGATCGGGAATAGTTGTAACAATTTTACAGTGTAGATGATGGAATGACAACCTCTAGGAACATTCCTGTTTCAGTGACTGGTATAGGCACAACCAAAATGTCCAAGGGTTGTTCACATTTAAACTCGATGTTCTGGAAAGGCAGGCTGCGCTTACTATAAGGTTGACATGCTGTGATAGGATATTAAAGGGAACTAATTCATCTGAGTTAAGCACATATCTGTTTCTTTTAGTAAACAGTCCCAGTGAACTAGTAATTCCATACAATCCCAATAATGACAAAATATTTGAATTACTCAGCATTACTCACTTCCTTCCAGAGAAACATGAAGTTTTTGAAAGCCATATTTTTTTTCCTAGTCCTATTTGAAATAATGAGATGAGACTTGTTCAGGTGATTTTTCTGGAGTAACACATTGTGGCATTCTAATATCCTGAAACTGTGAAAAATTACATTCTAACGTTCATCAGAGTCTTTACTAAGGTTCATCCAATTCATTTTAGATAGGCATCATTTAACTTGTTCTTCCTGTTATGTGATGTTTTGTTCTCCTCAAAAATTTAGTCTGATTCCCATCTGGTTACTGATTTCTTGGTGCATGGTTATATTAAAATCTTCTATCAAGCCTTTGTAAAAAAATGTTCTGTTGTTACACTTCTTCATAATTGAGATTCTTCCAATTTATTGAAGTCCTTCTGGTGCTAGTTTGATTAACATTGTGTTTAGGTGGGAGCTAGATTTAGACAAGTGAAATAAATCTGTCATTTTCATGAACAGCGAAAATAAATTTTGGGAATATCTGTCAAAAATAATCAATTATTTCCTTGGGTTTCAATCTGATACAGTGTCTGACATTTTTCTGGACCATCAAAGACACAAAATATTTCTATGCTAGTGATTTTTTATTTTTTTTTTAAGGAATTAGTTACTTCCTTTAAAGAATTCAGCAGAGGTGTTTTTGCAAATTTGTCACACAGTTGTCCATATCACAAAACTGTTATCTAAGCTTTTAAGTAAAGATATGGTCATCTGAAAAGGGGGGAAAAAAGATAACAACACCTTTTTCAAACGTTTGAGGGGTTTTTTTTGTTTTTTTTTGTTTTTTTTAATTCTTCCATGTCTGTTTCACGTTCAGTGACAGGTTCCTTTTTGTTTCCCAACTATTCCACCACATCAAAGAACTCTGAGAATGGCAAAGTAAATCTGCAGTGCCCAAAGGTGAGCACATCCCTCTGTATCTCATCTGACCTCTAGAAGTAACAGGCTGTTTCTATCAAATACCGCAATTCAGCTTTCCTTAACTGTAGCAGCCAGAACACTGATGGTCAGTGAGAAGGTCCAGATGTCTTGTTATGCCTATAAAACAGAAGAGACTGGACTGGTTTGTGCATAAGACAAAAATAAGATAAAATATAAAATATAAGATAAAATAAAAACATAAAGGAGAGAAAAAATAAAAAAGAAAGCTGTTGCCATTTTCCTTCATTTCATCTCTCTCCTTCATAGTTTCTCAGAATGCTCTGCAGGAGCAGCTGAGGAGTAGCTGGCAACAGAAATGTAACACATCAAGTGGGGAGTGAAAAGAGTTACCAGATATGTAAACAACCTGGTGTTTATATTTCTTGATATGTAAATATTGCTGTCCAGAAGTTCCAAACCTAGCAAAGGATAGTAATGAACACCTTCAACACTACATCACTAAATTAAATATGACATTAATAGGAACCATTTAATGCAGTTCGGCTCTGCTTTGATGGCCATTTTAATTAGATTGCTGCTGTGCTGAACTGAAAAGCTGCTGACAGCTTCAGAAAACTATGGCTTGCAATACAGAATCCCACATGGTGTTGCTGGATCCCAATTTGCATGTATAATTGATGAGGTACGTCTCTCTTTGGGCAGCTCTTACAGGACTGTAATTTGATTCAGATGTTAGGCAAATGCATGGGCATTCACCAGCAACTCCCTGGCCTATGATCTGAGTACTAAGGACTTTTTCTTTGATGGGTTCCAACAGTGGGACACAGCAACTGCTGTAAAAATTGCTCCCTTATTATGATGTTAATAGCTACTTGGTCTGTTGATTTAAATGTCAAATGTTTCTCACCACGTGTATGGACAAGAAGGTTAGATTAATTTTAATAGTAAGGAGGGGAAGTACTACAAATACCTCTCAACAGCAATCAAAATTTCAGCAGAACTAAAACCTTCCACAAGAAATGGTATCCCATGCCATTTGTTTGATCTCATATATAGGACATCGTCCCTTATGTAGCTTTGTAGAGAACTAAAGAAGTTAAAGTCCACCTTCCCTTGAGCTCCACAGGAAAAGAAGGAGAAAAATTAGTGCATGATAGAATCATAGACATCAAATACATCAAAAGGGAAAAACGCCATAACATCAGCATTTCATTATATGTCTTGTCACTAGCTGTTTAGAAATGCATACAGCTATTGCAGTTTAGCAAGCAATATTTGACTGTCAGAAAGTTCCATAGCCAGTTTTGCTCCAAAAATTGAGGCGTTAAACAGAATTTGCTACTGCCACCCTAAATTACTTGAAAGTTCTCATATTGTCAATCAGCTGACAGTGGCTTTTACTATAAGCCTCTCCAGTGCAACAAGTATAGTTTGAGGAATTCCATCTTTCTCCACACACACTTAGGAAAGCAAAGATCAGCTCAATAAAGAATAAGACTGAAAATAAAATGAGTTATTTTTGAGGGTTCTTTACATCTCCAGTGCAGTACCTTGTGCTTGTCATTCAGGTTCAGGAAGGGCTCATAGGAATTTGGAAACATAAGCCGTCCATGCAGGGAAAGAGTTACAAAACTATTCTAAATGCTGTTTCATTGAAAAGAATGATGGAAATACAGTACAATCAGATCATTCAAATGGGAAACAAGCCCACTTTAAATGCTACATAAATATCAAGAGCTTCAAATTTCCCCTTAGTATTTTGTTATGGAAAATAATGGATAAAATATTCAAAATAAGCAGCAACACTAAGAGGTTAGACTTGAAAATTCAGTTCAATCCCACTTAAAAACCAGATACAAAGAAAACAGTTTTACACTGAAAAGCTGGAAATGAAAGACAATGAAGAGAACTTATTGACCTGTTTTTTTAAAAACAGTGCAAGTTGTGCAACTCATTGTCATAAGATGCAAGGAGCTAGTTAAGATTTTAATAAAGGAAGGAGGCATTGTAGTTAGATGTCCCCATGTTTCATGAGATAAATCAGAATAACAGGCCATAAATGAGGGGAGAGTTAAAAGTAGAATAACTAACCAATATGTATATCAAATGTGGTCTGTGTGATGTACAAATCTCTGTGGTGAGATGCTGGAAGTGGCTGACCAGCACATTCAAAATCAGGCTGGATGGGGCTTACAGCAACCTAATCTACTAAAAAACATCCCAAATGGCATAGAGTTGGCCTAGATAATCTTTGTAGGTCAAAACCAAAATGGTTTTTCCAGCCAAAACCATTCTGTGATTCTATCATTCTCTCTGATTATTGCTTCTTGCTCCTTGGTAAGGTCGACAGTGTGTAAGTCTTTCTGCATTCAGTGGGTGTTCTCATTTTGTTAGCGTTTCAGTTCAGATCAGTGCAATTCTGAAGCAAATGCCTATAATCTTAAGAACTCCACTGTACACCTCCTTCACTGGCTAGTGACACCAAAACTTGAATTTTGTGAATGCACTAAAAAAATATGCTATAGCCATGCATGTATTATCACAAGTTCCCCTATCGGGTGAACAGATTTCAGATGACAGGAAAATGTGTGATGAAGGTCTGCAAAGCAGAGAACGAAGTGCTAGTGTGATGAGCAGTCTGGGCATGCTATGGGCAGCAGGATGAACACATCCATAGTGTGTTAAGAAGAAGAGTACTCATCTGGAGATGTTAATGGGGCAGGAGACCCAAGTTTTGCTTCTCCCACATCAAAGTTGCTTTATTAAAAAGTGAAGTTGTTATCTTGCTAGCAACTTGCCAGGTACCAAATTAAGGTCGTCTAGTCTACTGGCTCTTCATAGATGAACTGCTCTTTCTTCTCTTTCTCCATACATTTCTTTTCTTATTCATTTGCACATGGCTCTACCAGACATTTCCCTACTTTTCAGAATTTCTGTACTCTTATCCACTTGCTATACTTCTGCAAAGGGTGCAGAGTTAAAGGAAATGTATGATGTGAAAAAAAGGATGCAGTTGTTCAATACAAGAAAGAAGCAGCAATTGTGGTGCTTCAAGAAAACCTGAAGTAAAACTTGAATTGTCTTATAATCTTTAAAATAATTTGTTCGTGACAATTGATATTTTCCCTGGACAGAACTCTAAATCCTGCATTTATATATTTCTGCCTTATCCCTTCATCTTTTCAAATCCTCTCATTTGAGTTCTCCTGGGTACAGATCTTTTGGTTAAGTAATAAAGCATCTACATGAAGTACTATAAATCCAAAGAAATATCACCAGAGTTACTGACAAGAATCAAGATGTGAGTGTTTATCAGAATAGTGGTTGAGATAATTGTTCAGTTAAAAGCATTGTACGTTATCTCCCTAATGTAATTTATCTGAATGTGTAGATCTACCTTTTGAGATCCACCTCCTCAGCCTGAAGTTTGCTGACAGAAGTGAATAAGCGTGGGAGCATATTGCATAAATCCTGGCATTACTGAAGCAAAATACTTCAGATTTTTTTTTTTTTAAGGTTGACATATTTAAAAAGAGGAAAATGCAAAAATCAGATTTTTTTCCCCTATCTTGCACAACTTCTTTTCCAAGGAGAATTTCCCTCCATGCACGAGGTGAAGGAGCTACGTAACTGGGATTAACTATTTCAGAAATAGAAGGGACCAGTGCTGCAAAAAGTTAGTGTAAAATGACAAAAAGAAAGAAAATGACCAGAAATTTGAGGGTCTGAAACAGGACTGTTAATCCCAAAGAAAAGAATTTACTAAACTATAATGAGAATGTGGTTGGAAAATGTAGGGATAGAGTGCACTTTCCATGTCTGGAGAAATGGAGGTGGACAGTGTGGATAACCTTAAGAGGCTTTTGTGGCCTGCAGATGCAGAACAAGAATTTCAGAGGAAACAGGCTGTAAATCAGCACTGGTAGGAGCTGGGAGAGCCTCCACAAAAAGCTCAGCAATCGTCCCTGTCAGCACAACTCATGTTACTAGGCAGAAACATTAGTAAAGATCTGAAGGTTCACCAACATCAGAAAGAGACAGACAGCTCACAGTTACCATAAGTGCTGACTGGAAGCAAAATGCACTCCACTGATGTTTCCTGCAGAAATTCAGCAGTAGGTGGCAGCAGTTTGAGGGACTTTTCACTTCTACTTTAGTTTAATGGGGTCAAATATGGAGCATTTGTAATAAACAAGGAAAGATACCTATTATTTGGCATCTAATGATCTAACTGCATAACTATAAACTTCTGCTAGCAGATGATTAACTACTAATCAAAATATATATATTCTATATATTTCAAGGCACATTAAAGTAAGCTTGTTTAAGTAGGTAACCTGTTCTGTCACATTGACATAATTGGAGGAAGCTATGAAAACTCTGAGCAAAGAATTGTCATTTGCTGTAAATCCTGCAAGTCTCTATGCAAAACTTAAAGAAATAATAGGCTTTCTAGAAATTGTGGTGAAATATAAGCATTTCACTTCTGTGAAACGTTCTTCAAACTAAGCCATCACCTAACAAATTCATCAAAATTAATCTGTTTTCTTTTGACTGGTATTGAAATATTGGTAAATTTTATGCCCAACATTGCAATAAACAGAAATACATTTACACAGATTTAAACATCTGCCTGTCTGTATGAAAATACATGTATTTATTCAGCAAAGGAAATTTAAAGATAAGCAAATATCTCTTTAATGTATGTTCAACACCAGTACCAATGGAAGGCAACCTTTCAAAAGCTTGAATAATATTATTAGTGACAAGTATCTTGAAGCATTTTTTATATGTACACTGGGAGGTTTAGCAGAGGAGAAGTGTTTGGTCACCCCAGTGGCCTACCTCATGACTGGTATATAGTACATACTGGTTTATATAGAACACAGCACAAAGCATCCTTCACCTGAAGGGCTTTCTCCTGCTTCTTCTTCTCCCTTTTATACCTTGCACCCAGAGTGGACTTCTGCACATAGTGATAACATCCTAGTCTGAAGTTTCTTCCAACTCACACTGCTCTCTTGCACTAAATCAGTAACAGAGAAGAGAAATTACTATAGTGGTTTTTCAGCAGCTCAGGAAACAACCAGAAACCCCAGCCTCAGCAAAGTGGGCTGCTTGGGGGAGCCCTGAGGGTCAGTTGTCAGACCATACTTTCTTCACGTTTCTATTTGCTTATAATTTCACGTGAATGGATAAAATCAGACAGTGACTCTGCTCATGCACACAGTTGGAAGCAAGCAGAGCACAGTAAACTAAACAAAATGCATAGCCTAGCCTATGATCTCAAATCCCTGCCTCAGGACAAGGCTTACAGAAGGTTTTTGTTTGTAGGGTGTATGTACTCTGGGAGAAACTGTCAATGCTGGTAACAAGTTTTCTTTGAGCACCTCATAGAATTCTACAAATATTGATTAAGCTTCATAATACCCCAAAGTAGCTCAGATTTCTGTTCCTATATGTAACAGATGAGTGCCTGAGGAGCAGGCGGAAGTTTGGCCCAAGGTGACATCGACAGGATTAGAAATAGGTCTCAGGAATCACAGTACAACTCTCCTTGCTTAAATACAGTGCCTCTCAACAACACATATACTGCAATCATGGCTTACTTTTCCCAAAGTTTACCTACGTAAAATATGCTATAAAAACAGGCAGAATGCAGAAGATATTCAGTATAATGCAGAGGTATTTTAAGAGATTGTGAGATGTTTTCCAGACCAATTATTTTTATTCCTTTAAAATAAGAAGATCACACACAGAGAAACAAGAAAAGAAGAAGAAAATCAGAAAAAAGAAGAAAAGAAAAACAATCAAGTAGTACTGTTCCAGCTAATAGATGACAGTAAGAATTGAGAAAGAACATGTCACTCTCACCTGCCACAATTTTTCTTTTATTTGCCAAACATTATATCTAGGGAAACATGAATGATATGAGGATATCTATCTTCCTGCTCATGACAGAAGTACCTTGGGCAATTTCCAGCTAAATTGCTAGAGCTGGTTGAAATGTTTTCAATAAAGAAATTGAAAATGTTTGCAGAATATTTCTCCCTGCATTGAGAATTATAGTGGATGTGCTGTCTTTTCGTTGCATCTTATAACCTTTCCTCCTTTCTTCCTACAAAACAGGTAAAAGAAAATAAAAGAGATTAAGAAAGCGAGGAAAAAAGCTAAAACAAATTGGATAGAAGTGGAACACAGGATTACAATTGTTATGAGAAGTAAATAGTAAAATAAATAAATAAATATCAAGAACACAGAACCCATCCTGAGATTAAATATTCCAGAAATTAGCTTATTGAAATCGTGCTTTTTCAATTGCACTTAGTTTGAATTGAGCATTTTTTTCCACAATTAAATATTTCAGTCTCAAGCCAAAAGTGTAAACCACTAACTTAACCAGTTAACCACTTTTCTTGCCACAAAACAACCTCAGAAAAATAATGCTACCATAGTGCAGTTTAAATTTTGCTATCACCTCCTTCATTCTGATTGCTGGATGTTATTTCCCTCTTAAATTTAGTTGTGGATGCTAGATCTGAAACATGCAAAATGAATGAAAGCATTTGCACTGGGACTTGTACCAGTGCTTCCAAGTCTTTGGAAAGGTTGAATGTGATTCACCACTCCATTAAACCGCTTAGAACAAGAGTGGTGAACCAGACACACAATTTTAAATAGGGGTTAGACAGTCTCCAACAAGCTCCTTCAACATACATTTAACTATAATTATTCCACAGTAAAGCACATGGTAAAGATAAATACTCTTTTAAAGCCCGCTATGTTTTCCACTTTCGTCATGAAACATAATTTCTCGCAAAGAGCGTTGTAGTAGAAATTATTATGTAAAATGTTAAAAGGAGCAATGAAGGCTTTATAGCTTCTGCATTTACAGAGCCCAAGTTCCTTCCGTGGCTTTAAAAACAGAGATTCACAAAGGAATAACATTACCACTTTGAATCTTCCCTTAACAATAATCACTTTTTATTTCTAATCAACATAAGAAGCTTATCGAAACTTATCAGCAAAACAGGTAGAAGAATCTCCATGTAATGCATAATGCAAACAGGGGTTAATTAGAAAAAGAAAAGGTGAACTTGCAAAGCTGTCCTGACAGAAATCTACATCCTTGGCACGATAAATGAGGGCTTCAGAAGCATCACCTGCAGCTTTGGCCATCAGCTAAGCTGTACAATATTTTTTAATTATTGCAAAATCTGTAGTCAGAAAGGTTTGGAAGGCAGTGCTCAGCAAGACTTTCTTAAGAAAGAACATTCTGGAACTACACAGGGTAGGAGCAAAATTGGGATTCGGATAACTGGGCAACCATCTGTCCCAGGCTGTTAATAAACACACTCAAAGGGGCCTCCATCACAGCTTTTACTTGGATATTACTCCAAGTGCTCATGGGAAAGAATTTATTTTTCTTAAGGATTTTTATTACCATTGCTATCATCATTCCTGCAGCCAGGAGGGGCAGGAGATACAGAATATTGGCAGGAAATAACTGGAATATGAAAAAACTCTGGGAAATATGGCATGAGCTGCAGGTGGGTAATGAGGATGAGATAAACTAAAAACTTTGGCAGGGAACTCTGGCTGAATTATTACTTCATATTATTCCTAATCTTAAATTACTTCCAAATGACAACTACTGTAGTGCAAACTATCCTTACCTCATGTGACAAACTCCTAGACTGCAAATGCATGAGGAAGTAAGATTTAATAAGTCCTTTACTAGCTCTGGGTGGAGGATCCAGCCTCTCTTCTCCCTCATTATATGTTAAGCTCCCTGTTATACTAGCTAGGACATAAACTGAAATGGTAAATCTAGCTCAGGGTTTTCTGTAAAATGAAATACAGGGTGGAAATGATTGGGTCTACTATCAGAAGAAATCCCTAAGACCTGCACAGTATCACTAGAAACATATAAATAAAGTTAGGTATGTAACCTTAAGTGACCTGCAGTCTATGATCCCTCTCACTGACATTACCCTACACTGATGTGAATGAATATGTGCAGGTTTCTGAGATGATTTCGTAGGTGGCGTTACTGCTGATTTATTGTTGTTTTATGGAAAAAGAAAGGTTCCTGGCTGGATGTAAATTGCCTCTAGATACTCTTCCCTATGCCTGCTGCCATTGGGAAGCAGAGTGTGTATTCATTACATTAGTATTACTTTCAGCAAACTGTAGAGAAACATATACCCTCACTTTGCTATGAACATGCTGTTTCTTCTGGTTTAGGGACAATTAACAGTGGCCCATAAGTCTTTTAATCACCTCTTGTTTGGGGCTGTTGAGACCCATTCTAGATTAAGTGCAAGTTTTCAATATAAAAATCATTTCAAAGTGATGTTTTTTCTACTTGCAGCAGTTCACTCGATTGGAATTAAATTGTGAGCCTTGCCAGCAATTCACATTCAGGTGTATTATCAGTACTTATTGTTGGCCTCACTTGCTGCACAGCATACCAGAGAGATGGGCTGTTGTAGAGTAAATAACTCCTAATGACGATACTCCACCAGGGAATAGTATAGAAGATGGTATATTTTAAGTAGTTCTATACAAACAGTTATACAGGTAATACAAAAGAGAAGATGGCTCACCTTTAAGATGACAAGGCTCGCAGAGGACTCCACATGGGAGGGATCTCCAAGAAGAGATCCTTCCCTGGTGGTGGTCAGCCCTTAAATGGGGTTTGAGAGAGGAGGAACTAGGCTCCACCCCTTCCACCCACACAGGTATATCACCTTCACCTGTGCCCCCATGGCTGACTTGGTGCTCACCTCAGGTGACCAATCAGTGGTTCAGGCCGTGATTCAGCAGTTCCCATACAGCTGTCAGCAAAAAAAGTAGGAAAATGGCAGAGATATCATAGTCTAAATTATGATTAAAAAATGAGTATTCTTATATCTTGTGTACAGTTCTATCAGATATACCCGCATATAACTACATGAATGTACAGATACAGTGTTTGTTATAATCACCCCCACCTAGATTGCTGGAGGATCCATCTATATCTCCTGCCTCTTTGCAGCTTTTATAATTTTTATTTACTCCAAGTAAGAAAATAAATAGGACTTTGTTAGGTTGATGTCTGTCACTTCTCAATCAGCTGCACACAACTAGTCTTCATTTTCACAGGAGACAATAAAGGGCATTGAACTTGCCTAAGTAACCTCAGTCTCAGCACTGTTGGTTTCAGTGCTTTTTATGTCCCAGCCACACTCCTTCTGCCCCCATAACATTAACCTCCTAAGGAGAAGCCAGTGTTACCTTGCTAGGGGTGCACGTAATAGAAATATTTTGCAGGTAATATACGTTGTGCCCAGTAGATTAGCTTTCCTAATGGATTTTATCTCACTTCCTGTATTTTAGATTAACTGTTTCTGCAATCATCACCAGTTCAATTTAGCAATTTCCATTTTCTAATTTTAGGTTATGTCAAAGCAAAGGTGTAGCTGTTTGGATAAGCACATGTACTCAATATACATAGCTACAACCTATGTTAAAAAACAAACAACCCTCAATCAATATTTGCCAATATAATATGACAAAACAACTCTGCAGACATTTATCATTCTAATTATTGACCAATAGTACATTATCCCCTGCTTGGTCCTTCTGTAAAAAGAAAAAAACAAAACACTTCGTAGCATTCCTTTCCTTAGGTACCATAATTCGACTGCTGATGACACGTTATTAAAATAGGTTCATGGATTTTTCTTTCATTAACCAACTTTTGATTTTTGAATACACATTTCCATAACAAGATTTTCTGAAACTACATAAGGAGAGTTGGATAACAAGTAAGAGAAAAAGCAACATTACTTTACAATTTTCTATCCTATTTTTGTGACAAAACTATGAGGTTCCTTAGACTTCCTTGACCAAACCTAGAACAGGCTTCCTGCAACTGACTTTGGCCAGGTACTGGACAAAATCATAATCAAATGTATAAATCTCGGTGCCCAATTGGAGCTTTTTATTTAGACTTCTTCCCTCTCAAGCATTCAGTCTGTGTAGGAAGAAGGTCTTCCAGACTAGTCTGTGATTCTCTCTTTATTGAAGACACTTAGGGAACTAACAGCGTTTTCAATAAACATAACAAAAGCCTGTGTTTCATTCTGCAGAGCACATCCAGCCATGCCAAGACAATAAGGTTTTGGTTTCTTTAAGTGTCCCTTGCCAAGGACCCGCATGGGATTTGCAGGACTTTCTTGGACTCTCATTTTAATAACTATCAAGAAAATCTGTTACAAAGAGAGTTCACATTAAGTAACTTCTTTTTGTTTAGTACTTCATATTTTAAGTATGTTAATCTCTGCATGAAGATTTTGGGATCTTTATGGGTGGAAGGACTCTTGGCTTTTTCAGAGGGGACTGGATCTGTTTACTTAATTTGCTCTTTGGAAAGGAAACAGATATAATCCCTTTTTAATATCCCAGGAAAGGTTTTGGCTGTCTATCAAGGTACTCTCCTCAGTCAAAAGGTCTCCTTTCTTTCTCCTTTTGAATTAATGTAACAAATGCCAGGTAGTGGTAAAGCTTTGAAGACAGAAATCACTTCGGTCCTTTATAGTTAGCAACACTTTTTCTTTCATATCCTCGTTTAGGAAGTTCAAAGAAATTCAGAGCGAAAAACAAAAACAAGAAAACAGCTTTGACATACAAGAGGTGTGAATCATTCCTAGTTTCTGTGCTGATCAGCTCTTAGCCTCCATGATTTTCACATCTGGGACTTTCAAGGCATAAATTGGCTTCAACTATATATTTACTACCTCCCACCCCCAGATAACAAGCCAAAGGGAAAAAAGAGCTTGAGTAGAGAGCGTAAAGACTTTGTGTATTGGGCTACACAGCCCATGAGTACTCACCTTCCCAGGGGCTGGCAGAGGAGCAGGCAGAAATGGGCCAGAGGCAGAAGTCATCAAGGGTTGCTTTCTGCCTCTCTGTCTCTTATATGCTGGGACTCCTTCACCTGAGCGGAAAGGAAAAGAGGCAGTGCCCTGAGCTGAGCATGAGTAGCAAGGGTTCAGCAAGGCAAGGAGTCTACCTTTCCTTGTTACTGAAGATACCTAGAACATTACCAACACACTCAAACTATCCAAGTTCTTTTTCTGTGTGACAAAGAAGTCTTTTAACAGCTGCTGTAGAACTGAAGTTTATTGTAGAGGGCAAAAAAAAGAGTCTGTCAGGATGTCTGAGAACATTTGAAGTCCACAGAATGTGTGTGGACTAAGCAGCTACTTACTACATGGTTATTTGTAGCTGTGAGAGAAAGGGCTGTGTGATCCAAAATAACCCTCTGTCTGAAATCCACAGGAAAGAATCATGCAATGATTTGGGGGTGAAGTTTTTGTTGTCTTCTCCAAGATTCCTTAAGTATACCACTGCTGAATATATAATCATTTAAATGAATTTGCGAAAGGAAGAGGATCTTTCAAGAGAGATGAAACGAAGACAAAACAAACAAACAAACAAACAAAACAATATGTAACCCTAAAAGCAGATGTGATGGCTTTTGATGAAGGTGAGTGTTGAAATCTGTTGCAGTCCTGTGGATTAACTCAGAGGCACACTAGAAGTACAGAACTGCCAGTCACAACTTTGTCATTAAATGTATTCACTCATTCCCTTCACAAGCAGCTTTAAAAAATCAAGGCTTCTATAATGTTAGCAGCAAGCATTCACTGCAATTCCAATCTCAGATGAACAGCTTGCAGAAGCTTTTATTGAGTGGTACACCATAGTTCAACAGATAAATCTGGCAGTCATGCTGCTTTCAGAATCTAGAAGTCACTAATAAACTGCTTGGGTCTCTACATATTTTAGTTTACAAAAAGAGATATAAACCCAAAGAATGAATAGTAATCAAATAATATATGTCTGCTATACTTTTGTTGAGGAGAGTCCCGTGGTGATATGTCAACACATCAAAGACAGAATATTAACTTCTTTTATTTTAACACTGTAGATACTAATCACTGGTAGAATTCTTACAGAGAAATGAAACATAAAGGATCCAGTATTCACTACAGATTTCTATCCATGCAATCAGAAGTGTGCTACTTGTTGATACAGCAGGATGATCTCCTTTCGTCAACAAATGGGCAAACAGCATAAGGACTCCGTGCACTTTAATATCAGCACAGATTAAACTTAAATTATTCCCTATTATTTGGACGGTTCCTTTATTTTTTTTTTTCACAGGCTGTATGGACAACTAATTTGTTTTGTCTTCCATTGTTCTGATGCAGACTTAGGCTTTTCAGATCTTTTAATTGTATAAAGCACCTTTTTTTACTCTATTAGTTCAAATCATCATGGATCTCTGGAGTACAGGAGGCATAGAAGAGCTAGCACACTGACATACTGTTAGTCAGTATTGGCTCATGGAATGTGCTTTTTGGTTTATCCCAGCTTCTTTGGCCCTTTGCTGTGAATGGCCTTGATTATTCAACACTGCTTGGCAGCAACTATAGACACTGGTGTGTTACCAGTATTGTTTTTCTCCTAGAACCAAAACATAGCTTCATACCAGGCACTCTGAAGAAAACAATTCCATCCCAGCTGAAACTGAAGAAGTTCCCTAGATGGACTTGTGGAAGAAAAAGAATCATGAATTTTCTCTCTCTCTCTTTATTTTTTAATAGATCTAATTTGTAATTCAATACTTAGGATAAACTTTCAAATCTATTATGCTCCTGTTCTTTTTCACAATATTAACACAGTTGTTACTTCCTTCTGAAAACTTTCGCTATTGGACTAACTCATTCTCTTTTCTGTCATCAGTTCCTGTTACAGGTTATTAAAATATTTAGTTCTCTAAATCTTTTGTTTGAAGACAGAGTCCTAGGTATTCCAAATACTAGACACTCAGCTTCTGAAGGTCTGCTGTCTGCACAATTGCCATGCTAAATAGCAGTTGTCAGTGCATCCTAAAGAAGATGTGGTTATAACTTCTGTCCCTTTCCCTTATCTAAAATAAGGGAATCAAAGCTGAAATGATATAATTATTTTCCCTTCTAGAGAAAAAAGCTCAGCAACAAAGAGAGAAGAGGTTGTTTATAAAAATACACAAACTGGAACTGCTGGAAAGATACTTATGACTTAAGGGGTTTTAGGAAAAGAAAAAGAAATACCACCATGTTCTGTTAGTTCTCTGACTAGAGCAAGCAGCTGCAGAACTAGTTCTGGCTGAAGGTGCTCTGGAAAAATGAGTCCAAGGAGGCACTCTTCAGACAACCATCCCATTCCACAGAACTTAAATTTGGAATTGGGAATCCAAATGGTTCTTCTCTCTTCCTTGTCACAGGGACTTGATACAAACAACTTACTCTTGAAAATTACGTAGATGAATGAGCCAATAAATGCTGATATGGAACTCTGGAATAATTTTGGGATGAGTCTGGGGACTTGGGATGCACTGAGGTCACCAAGTTTCCTGAATGGAAGGAACAGTTTAGGAGAAAAGATTGGGGTTATGTGCATTTTTCCCACTCCATATTTATAAATCAGGAATTCTCATATTAATAAAACCAGGGGCACATCTGAAAGACTGCTGGCAATTGCAAAATTTATTGAACAACTACTGTAAACCCAAGGGAATATAAGAGTTGTTTTAATTTTTCCTTTTTTTTTTTCTTCTAGCTATGGTTATTGAGGAGGCAGATGAGGTAGACCAGTTGACCCATCAGTGGAAAATGATAAATTTGAGTTTGAGGAGTAAGATGTGAATATGAGGCCCAACAGCAGTAGTCAGTCAAACCAAGAGAAACAAACTAATAAAGACAAAGCTAGGAAAAGAGCATGAATGTCACTGATAAAGAGAGACTGAGAAAATTAGATTCAGGCTGAAAAAAACCACCTGAATCTGTTACTGAACAGGCAAACAGAAAGGCTGAGAAGTGAGAGCTTTGAAACAGGAGGAACAAGGAAGTCAGTGGTATGTCAGGCTGAAGGAAGAAGCTCCAATGGAGGGAAAAAAAAAACAACCAGAGAGAGAGCAATGAAATGTGATTAAGGGTTGAGGGAAATCACACAAGTATTTAAAGGCTTCTGCAGATGACAGTATTCATTAAAAGCAAAATAGAAAAATAAAAATCTAATGGTTTTCTGAAAGCTCTGGAGATAAATACTCTGTCCTATGAGTTAGACATAATTACAATGGCATAAGACACAGAATTTTATTTTAATCACCTAAGGAAAAGCAACACTCAGAGATCCAATGCAGAATTTGTATATATATGTGTATGCATACAAAGAAGACTATTTTTAGATCATAGAATCATAAAATCATAGCATCATAGACTGGCTTGGGTTGGAAGGTACCCTGAGGATCATCAGGCTCCAATCCCCCTGCCACAGGTAGGGCCATCAACCTCCAGATCTGGTACTAGACCTGGTTGCCCAGGTTGACCTTGAGAATTTTACAAAGCAGTTCTAGTTTCATTAGGATGAGTTTTTCCAAGCAGGCCTGTCATTCTAGCATGCAGCTCTGAAATATCCTAACAGCAGGCAGGCCTGAGGCCAGGGCCAAGGGTGCAGAATGTAAACATGGCAGGAGAGATGACAAATGCAGACAAACACCAGCCAGGCACTATGTCAGGGCTCTTGATGTGAGAGGACACCAGCAGCAGCCCCGAGCCACATCTCCCTTTCTACAGCCTTGCTGGGGCAGGGCCATGGGGCTGGAAGCACCAGCAGAGACCCTAGAAACTGCCACCTGAATCTGATGGTGGTGCCTTCAGACAACTGCTCGTCACTCAGCATCCCGACTTACAACCATGCCATTCTTCTTTGCTGGTGCACATCATAGTGTAATACCTTAGCCTGAGTGGCCTGCCTTAAAATTCTTATCTGGAATGGGTTGAAGTGAAACACATTAGGTACAAAGTGTGCAGGTAATATTGATGATCCTACAAAATATGCTTCAATAAAAGCTTAATAACTTACCAAGAGGCAATAAATCCAAGTGTGACCTTAAATGCACTACTCATAGCTAATTTACAATTTCTGGCAGGTTTCTACCTTGGAGACACTACCAGCGCACGCTATTTCAGAAGAGGGCTTTACAGATAAGCAAAATGAGTATAACAGCCTCCTTAGCCGGCATAAATCAACATTACTCCTGCGACTGCCAAGCCAGTTTACTCTGGCTGTGTACCTGTCTCCACTTTGCTTGGTGTGACCAAAATAAATGATTTCATACACCTGCTGAAGCTTGTTGGTGCTGGAGTGCAGAGGGGCAGCTGTGGGAGGCCTGTGGCTCCCTGGGCAAATTTACATACTCAATTTCAGTCAAAAAGATTATGGTGCACTTGTTATCCTTTTTCTGAATTAAAAGATATTCTCTGAGTGAACCCTTGGGAATTGAGGGCATGGTGGCATTGTGATAGTTTGGAAAACTGCCATAATTACTTCTATAAAAAGAATCTCTGAATCACATGATGCAGAGTGGAGAGTTTTTAAAGAGATGAGAAAAATGGACTTGAGCAGATTATAGGTGAGGGGCAGCTTTCCAACTGGATAAAGTTCCTGTTGTGCTGAAATAGTCCTGTCCTCCTTACAGGGACAGCTCCTGGGTCTCTAACAACCTCTGGATGGGTACAAAAGACAGAAATGTTCAGCATGCTGCTGCACAGTGAGAGGTCACAAATGAAAATGAGCAAACTCTGTAAAGCAGGCATGTCCAATCCATGGTCTAGAATGGCTGTCAATACAACCCACCCCTGGCCCTACACTATAAAGGTGGTAGCTCTTCACTATGGAGTCACGAGCACACAACCATCGCTCATCAACTAACAAACCATTGATGTGCTATTAACACTGTGTTGACTGAAACCAGGGCACGGGACAAGTCAAGTAATAGCAAATAACTGTATGCATTCTGATACACTGTCTGAACACAAGGCTCTTAACAGCAAAGAATACACAGCTGTGCTTTCCAAGGAATTTGAAAATAGATATCAAGATTGCAAAAAAAAAAAAAATATTAATCATCAGTTTACATTTCTGACACCGTTTTCAGTTGGTATAAATATTTGGCCTGCGAACAAATGAAATTGATAAAGTTGTAATCAGATATTCAGATCAAAAATCTGATTGTGTCTCTTCACCAGACCTCTCTTACCAGAGAAAAATATCCTTTGTTTCACAACCACACCTTATTCATGTCATTGTTTTTTGGCAGTACACACATTTGTGAACATAGGAGTCCTGGAGGAGTATAATCCTCTCGGATCCTGTTAAGACACAGTCACAGGACACCCAGCTGATATGTCTGAGAATTCATTTTCAATCAAATAAGCAAATTTTGTGTACTGAACCCTTCAATTGGTAAAGGTCTGAAATGGCAGAGCTGGGTTCACACTCCACATGAAACTCCATGGAAATCACTCTGGCACAAACTCAGTGTTTAATCTGAATCGTAGCTATTGCTAAGAACATCCACGTCACATACTTCACTCTAACATCTTTCTAATATCAGCTGAGAAGTCTATACTATTTTGCAGAAATATATATTGATTTACAATATATTGATAATATTGATAATATATTGATATTACAATAATTTGATAAAATGCTGGCCTGCACCACAAAGAGAAAAATATCATTCTCTGAGTATTGAGTGCCAGCAAGCAAGCAAGCAGGCTGCCATTTGAATTGTGAAGCAACGTGAACATCTACAGCATGAATTTTCTTTATCAGATATCATATTATCACAAAGTTGATGGCAGACAAACATATTGTACAACTTCTTGCAAAGCAGGGAGACACAAATTCCAACTTAATGAACGTAAAGGATGAGGATTCTGTTTTCCCTTAAAGCTGATTTTCTACATTTCTCAAATGGAGGAGAGGAAGAGGAAAAGAGTTCATTCAAAGAATAAAGAAAATTTGTGCAAACTCAGAATAAACACTATCGTTTCAAAAAAGCAATGCAATTTTGTGTTGTAATGAATGAATAAATACAAATATTAGCAGCAGATGCTGGAATGCAGAAGCAAACAGTTGCATAACAAGTAATGTCCATTACAAAATGGATAAGGAAAAATAATGGAGATGTTTTTACTTTCCACGTTGCTATAATTTTTTTCAAGTAATTTGCTCCAACTCATAGAGCAAAAAGGCCATTCCAGGTAATATGGCTGATGACATTATTCAGCATTTTCAAAGTAATGGAAGTGTCATTACTGTTATTATTTCTGGTGACAGATGTGCCAGCAGAACAAGGGCAATAATTGTGTGCATGCATATTTGTGTGTCCCCTATTTAAATCTATCCTTACTATTTTGGGGGTTATTCAGTAAAAACAATGATTTCTTACATTGTAACTAATCATGTAAACACAATAAAAAAAAGATAAGAATGGAAAAATCAGATTTCTGTGTTTTGTTACAGGTCACTCAAGAGTGTGACCCAGGGAAAAGATTCCAGTCAGTAAGACAAAACACAGTCATCATGCAAATTCATCACAGTATGAAGTTCCCCTTGTCATTGGTAAGCAAGCTCAATAACATGTTTAATGAACTCAGTCACAGATGGAGACTACACTGGAGACTTTTCAGAAGCAATTCTAAGTCCATTTCAAAAAGTAACTGTGTCAGGCATTTTGGGACTGAAATTCAAGCAAGAGCCCACCTTGAAAGGACACAGAATTGATTGCACGTGTCTGTGCCTCACACAGAAGTTTGTTAGAGCAAAGGGAGCAGGGACGGAAATGATGACGGGTACCTGAAATGGCACCGTTTGTTAATTCCTGCTGGTTTCATTCTGGGGGAAATAAAACAACCACTTCTCAGGCAGTGTCCTATACATGATTTAAAGATAGGAGTGGGAACAGTAAATAGACTGGCTTCCAGTCCTTTTTCCCAAAAATCTATTTTTTTTCTCATCAACCCATCTAAAAAAAATGCCTGCCTAGAGGAAGTCACCAATAGGTCTGCACCAAACATCCCCCCGCACCCAGCAGCACCCAGAATACAGGCTCCTGCCCACAGGGACTTTGCTTTCTGCTTTATCTTAGCACATACAACATGCTGCTGCTGATGGACGTGACATTTTATGCATTCTTGGTTCTAGTTCATGTTTAAGATCTTCTGCAGTCTGCAAAACACCTTCTCAGTGGTTCCAGGTCATGGAGTTTCCAGGGCAATTTCCCCGAGCACACCTCGATACTCTGTTCCTGTGGCTCCATATCCTGCTCTCTAGCTCCAGTGGCAAATTTCTTCTCTTAGTCATACATCAGGCATACTTAGTTTCAATGGGAGGGGCAGAAACATGCCACCAGCTCTATTTCTGCAGAAGCAGGTCCCTGCAGGCTGCACTGTCAGACATCCCATGAAATGCAACCTCAGGGGACTCCTGTGCCCCAGTCCCTGCTCACACAGAGGTTTTAGCAGAAGCCAGGCCAGCGCCCTGCTGTTTCCACTGCTGGAGATGGCTTTAGGCAAGCGTGGTCACAAGTTTGGATCTAAACACCCAAACTCTGCTGATGTTCTGCTTTGGACTCCTGCCTGACACGTGATTCTCAGTCCAGATTTCCCAACTCCTAGCTCAGCCATCCTTTCTAATGCATTTTAAAATAGCAATTTTATTACTGTTATTATTACTTGGAAGGTTTAATTTGATCCTCACAGCTCTCCCTGAAACTTGCACATCACTCTATCTATTGGCAGGGAAATTGCAGTTGCTGTTTTGTTTTTCTTGAGAACGAGCTTGGCTCTTTCTGTTGTTGATAATGGCATTTCACATTTCACTGGTGATGCAGGCCTGCAGCCCAGATCCGGCACAGAGAAATGGCTACAATCCTTCACACAGGATGACACTTTGGGTTAAGGAATAATACAAAATCACAGGCATGCCAGTAACATTCCTCTTTCTGTGATTTCACTGCAATGAAATAATGTTCTGTGAAAAAATATGATGCATTACCACATTATTACTTTTTTTTTAGTTATTATTTTTTTCTGATGCAGCTATGAGCAAAGTGAGGATCCAAGAGTTTCAGAGTTTAAAGCCAGAAGGAATTATTTGATCATCTAGTCAGGCTTCCTAAACATCATAGTCCATTAAGTTTCAAGCCAGTATCTTACATAAAATCCAAAGGCTTTTGAAAAACTGGAGAACTTATGGAGCTCACATCTTTTGAGGAGATTAAACTACATGTTTCGGGCAGAATACCAGAGAGACCAAGCCAGTGCCTGAGGAGCCTGGAATGGCAGAGAGCTGATTAGGTAGAGCATGTTTCCAGAGAGCAAACAGTGCTCTCATTGCTGAGGGAAGTATAGAACTGCTCTGTCAGACCTCTCTGGGAGTTAAACTGCATTTCTAACCCCTAAGCTTACATGATTGTGTCACTGAGTGTGACAATCTCTCCAAACCCTGAGCCTCTGGATGGAGGGGTGTGCCATCACCCCTCATTCAAACTGGCACAGGAAGGCTGAGTCCAATCCAACCCAAGCAGCACCTGTCCCCCAGCATCCAGTGCTTGCAGGCAGGGAAAATCCAGTCTAGACTGGGCTAGTGTATTGAGGAAGTACACTTTCCTCCTGTCCTGATACAAAACTGTCAGGAAGGTTTGACTAGCAAAACTGGGAGCATAATGAGCATGTTGTGGACAAAATAAGCAATCTGCATCGGCAAAACAAAGGTCAGCAGGGCAATCCAGTTTCACCAACTTCAGAAACAAAGGAGCCCTCCAGTGCTGTCAGCTCAGCTCTCCCACAGCATTTTGTTAAGACAGAACATTAAAGCCTCCCTTTTAAGAAAGGTTTCTAGACGATCCTTTTGCTGATGGGAAATCAAGTCTGCGTGGAGAAAATCAATAGAAAGAATTGATTGCAGTTGCTCAGTGGTGCTGGCTGGTGGGCAGAGCTCTGCAGTCCCTGACAGCCCCAGGATTGTGCAGCATCTCAGTCCCACTGACAGCTTGCTCCTCCAGATAGAGCTCTCCAACACTGCTGAACCTAGAGGTCAGGCCATGCTCCAAAGAAAATCCTGTTCAAGTTCATCATTTTTTTAATTTCTGTGATTTTCCAAGTTTAAATAAGAAATCTGAATATCTTTGACAATTAGTGACCAGTGAGTATGGAATATCATAAAGTGGGAACATGTAGAGAATTATCCTCTAAGGAAGGCAGCAGAGGAATGAACATTTTGTTGAAGTGTTCCAAGCAGCCACCAACGAAAATATATGTTTATTCATTGGTCTCATTCTGCTACAGGCTTCAAATATCTAGCATGAAACTGTTCTCTACTTCTCAGTGATTGATAAGGAGTTGAAAGATACTCAAAACTAGAAGACAAAAAGACATAAGAAAGGCTAATGTTAGCTAGATGGATATGGGCAGCCCTTCATTATAATCATCTCGCAGTAAGGTGGCTGCATTCAAGAACTGCTGAAGGGAAGAACTGTGAAGAGCTACTTTGTCATCTCATTGCATCAGGATCCATTTTCTTTGATTATAGCTAAAATCGATATGTTCTGCTGGTTCAGGAACACTCAGTGTATTTCTTAAGTGCTACTTCTTGATTATTGAGCAAAGATGAAGTAAACAGTGAATGTTCTTGGAGTAGCAAAGACACTATTCTGGAATATAAGTTAGTAGAAGTCACAAAAGTCTTGCAAGCAATCATGGGCTGCATAAGCAGCCCGATTCCATTTTGTGCTGAGTGTCCCATTGTCTTCAAGGGATACTCCTGCACATTTGCAGTCAGAAAGAGTATTAACACATACAAAAGCAAAACACAGCAGGATTCATGTTCCCAAAAGAGCAGAGGAACAAAGTCTTCACCTCATACAATGAACATATTGGATCTTTATTCAATTAATTTCACAGAGCTGGAAGGGTGCAGTTTATGCTTAGGGCAAAGTGACCTTAACATGTCCTATGAATCTCTCTGCAGAGATCAGACCTTCACTTGAACTCATGGCTCATTTATCAGCTTTGTGTATGTTAGAAGAAATGACTCTGAGCAGCTACACTGGTGGGCTGTGAGCATTCAGCGTTCAAGCTCCCGGAGCATCACAGTGCACTGAAACAAGGACGTGACTGGTATTTGGTTCAGCTTGCACATGAATAAAATGAAATTGTCATCTAGGGCTTCAGAATGAAAGAAAATAATTCCTTTGGACAGGCTGCTCTAATTTTATCATCACTGACTTGAGTTGCAGGTCAGGGTGAAAGTCCTTAGAAATTTCTGTGTTAGAGCAGGAGAGATTTGGCAGTCAATACAGAAAGAAACTGTAGCCAAGATTTATCTTCTCTGACAGATTATTAGGAAGTGGAATCCATAGGTGAAATTTTGTGTCTTGTGTTACACAGGAAATCAGGCTAGATTATGATAATGCCCTGCTCTGAACCAAAAAAAATATCCATTGACTGTTAAGGTGAATATGTTTTTTAAAGTGGACAGAAAACAGTGGGAAATTTTTAAAGGAAAGAATTCTGCAGCAAGAGTGGAACAGTTAATTTTATCACCGATAGCATTTCTCAAAAGAATTTTTCTCTGCTTTACAAGAGGAAAAAACACCACTATCTTCCTCAAATTTTGTTTCAACATAAAGCAAAGAAGAGAGATCTCAGCTCTGCACAGCTGGAGACAAAGTCTGGGTCTGCAGGTTGAAAATTTGTAAACCAGGAAAGCTAATTTTATTGTAACATATATGAAGAAAAGAACAGATTTGAATAGCTTTTTGCACTCTGTAAAACCTCTTAAAATCTTGTTCTGTGTTTTGTCAACACTGCAGGCCAGATAGGGAATATATTTGATACATTTCATTGGTACCTATCCGAAGTTTTTCTGCACACAATGAAAGCAAATATTTAGTTTCATTTATTACTTCACATTTTTTTAGGAATATCCAGAGTAGGCCATGCTTAATATTTATGTTCATACAGTTCATTGCAGGCAACACTCAGTGATATATATAAATTCTGAGGATTATTTCCTTTTCTTTTGTGAGCAGGGAGTGAGTAGACTCTTCCTCCCTTGCTGTGATGAAATGGACTAAGCACTTGCCTATGTTGCATAGGAGGAAAAGAATGCCAGTAGAGAAGCGTAGAGTTGTGCTTTCATATCCTTCTCCTAACCTGCCAGTAACAAGCAAAAAACAAAACAAAACAAAAAAAAAAATTACAAGGAGAGTCCCATGCTGCAGAGCTTGCTTGCCATGGATGAAACTCTCCATCCTCTCTGACTCCATCCCCTCTTGAACACATCTGGGGGACCCTTGAGCCTGGAGCTCTTAGAAAATCAACCTGCTACCATAATAACAGAGCTGGTATAAATGGCAGTTTTCTGCAAATAAATGATTTTCACCTTAGTTTTTAGATTTTTTGTTGTTATTAAGCTACCTAAAACTTGAAAAACAATATATATATATGTATTATGTCAAGATGAGAAAAAATATTTTCTTCAGAGATCTATCTTTCATATTCCTAGGTGGCTGTAACAGCTAGGGCTATAACAGCACAGCTGGGCCTTACACACTACCTCCCATTCTACAAGTGATGAGTGAAAAAATGGTTATTAAAACGGCAAGTGTAAAGTAGTAGCATGTTTTTGTTCAAAGAGAAGGATTAAGAACATAAAATCAAGCCTTTGTAATTCTAGGGAACTTCACAAGAGACTTCCAGTTTACACTAATCTGCAGCATCCCTGTCCCATGCTGATCAACCTGGGCACTGAGAGAAACCTCGCCAAACTTCGGGTGCAGAAGAAGAGAAGATACCAGGGGAGCTTTCTACAGGAAATCAAACCACCCTCCAACTCCCCTTCTGCGAAAACAAGTTATGCAACAAAGAAATCCTTCTCACTGACTTCAGGTGACCAGCAGAAGCCCTGAAGCAATGGAAAAGCAATGGTGGTAGTGACAGCACAGATGGTCCCAGAGCAGGCTTGGGTCCAGCTACAGGCTGAGCAGCACAAAGCCAATTCTGTGAGCGCAGCTTGAAAATGCTTGTGGTAAACTTAATGAGAGGTTTTTCTTGATGAAAATTGGCAGCTGTTGACAAGTTCAGTGGTTTTGAAGGGTTTCATTAAAAGAGAATATGCAAACAGCCTTAACAAGGTTCTGTTCGGCTTTTATATGCTTCTGAATGCACAACAGCCTTGATTAGGTAAACACAATAATAGCTATTTCTCTTCAAAGGTGTACTTCTCAGTTAGCTGTGCAACAGCACAGGATAATTAGGGTAAAGAATCAATGCTTCTAAATCTGGGATAGATAGCTGTCTGTTTATTCTCTTTCAGCTAAAATCCTTTTGGAAATTTGGTGCCAGGTTTGTGGGTTTATTAGTTTTATTTTAATATTATTATTACATTTATTATTATTATTATTAGTAGTAGTAGTAGTAAAATATAGCACTGAGATCACAACCTTTGATTCCCACTCAATTCGGAGGGTCTTTTGACTTCATAACCTCTAAGAGAGACAGAAGTATCTTAACGCACTTCATTTTAGCCAACATGGAAAAGCAACTAAAAAAAGTGACAGATATTATATTCCTAAAATTGGAAATGGAGTCTTTTGGACAAACTGTGAGACTCTTGTCTCACTCCCTGGCAATCAGAAGACAAAATGTCAGCTATTTTCTCTAAAAAAAAAAAAAAAGACAACAGACTAGATGCTAATTCTGGACCGTTATAGCTCTCCAGGGATTGTCTTAATGCAGATGACTCACATGACAGATGTATTTTATCAGTACAGATTCCAAGTCATCTTTTGGCAGCATATTTTCAAGGACCATAATCAAAATCATACACTTACTTTTTTCCAAGTTTATTATGTGCCTGCAGTGCCCTTGGATTAACGTGTCTGTGCTCTACAGCAGAGTTTCAAAACCAGCCAAGCAAAGGTCCTGGACAGTTCACTTTTACTGAGAAAAAGGCTAATTTAGCTTATTGCAATTCTCCTCCCGTAAAATGAACAATAAAGATTAGACCGATTCAATTATGTCATGCCATTTTTTTTCCTGAACAGTGAGATTCTCTCTGCTTTTTCCAGTTCCACACTTGGTGCAATAAGAAAAAGTATATTCAGCTGCACTTGAAAACAAAATCATGTGCTGCTTTATTCTATTGTTTGTTTCTTTTGTTGTTCACAAGATATTAGTACAAGATGTATGTGTGTTCTTGGGAAGAAGAAACCTCTATACAAAATGAATAACCCACTGAATATATATACTAAGCCATAACTAAGATGCTATACACTTTTCACTCTAGCTCTCCCTCTCATAAAAATCTTCCTTTGTATACTGCTTAAAAACGATCAGACTTGAGCAGCAAGATGCAAAAAACCCAGAGCAGATGGTCCCAACCTGGGTCCCATCCTCCCCAGCTACATTTTACAAGACTGAAATGTGAAATCTTTAGCACCTTGTACACCAAGAGCAAGACCAGATAATACATTTAGAATTACCACTGCCACAGGTGCCAGACACTGCATCAATACTCACAGCTGAAGACAGGAACAGTTCGTTCCTCAGTTGTTTGAAGGACTCTTTTTAATATTTTGCTAATTTGAATGTTTTCCAGTGCTGTTATTCTCTGACACTGAGGTCTGCTTATCAAAAGCCTAGGGGAGAAAGTCTGGTGCCTAACTCCAAACTTCTCATGCTTTCACAAATTTTACAGCTAAGTTTATGGCAACAAGGACAACGTCATCATGGTGGTAAAATGATGGTGGTAAAATGATGGAGTTGAAGGTTTTTACTTCTTGAATTATTTCTTCAGAGAAATTTGCTTTCCAAAGTAAGTTATACATTACGTAAAACTCATATACAAAAAGATCCTGATTTTGACTTTGGATGTCTTTAATTTATAATCACCTTCACTACATGTGAAAAGAGTTAGCATTTAATTTTGTTCCAGGCAATGCTGGTGTTCTTTCCTGCCTGTCTCTCTCCCCCAGACCTGCAAATAGAGTTCAGATGCAGTTTGCAACAGCTGCTATTAACACTCTGGAGGAGTCCAGACATGAAATCTCTGAGTAAAGAGCTGTAGGAATGCAGCTTCACATCAGTTTTGCCTGGTCAACAAAAACAAACTAGGAAAATGTGTCCAATGCACTTTCTGTTCAAGCTTCTAGCAAATCTGAACTACCCATTAGGAGGATGACAAATTGCCAGACCACAGCATCAGAACAACCCTTGGCAGAGCTTGCCCGAATTCTTTCTAACCTTTTGAAAATAATATATTGTTGCTTCACATGAGCTGCTGTGTGAACAGTGCTAAAAACCCTCACTCAAGCACCACCTTCCAATTTGTTAAGGTGATTGGGAATTTGTTCATGTGTTCTGCTGGTTTTCTACTACTGTTATTCCCCTAGGTCAGTTGATAATTGTGAGAACCCCGCCTAGTTTCAAGTCTATTCCCAAGCTGGCCTGGTTTGATCGTATTAAAACACTTTCAGAACGTAAAAAAAAAAAAAAGTCCATTATTATACTACTCAGAAAGACTGAAAATCCCAAGTTTAATGTTGGTTTCAGTTCCAGCTATGTAAGTCAGTGGTTTGACACGTGTCCGAGGTCAGTATCTTCATTTTATCAGAGCTGTTACCCTGTTTGACATTGTTTTTCATAATGAGTTCACTGAGTTATATCGCCTATAAAGAGAGGCCATTATAACGAGAGGCCATTCTGTGCTGCTCATACGAACGTGCTACACATTTCTGGCACATTTTACATGTAAGCTATGCTGAAGGCAGGAAATCTTTGAGGAGCAGCTTTCTTCCCATTTAAAACATCATGTCTCTAGTTATCACAATGAGCAATCAAGCATTTATGGAAATTTTTCATTTTAATTACACTCAATAATTCCTCTAATTTCTGTTTATTAATATTCTTCCAGGCAATATCGGAAACCCAGATTTCAAAGTGCCACAAAAGAGTAATTTGAATAATCTCCACAGAATGGCAAGAGTGCTGGAAGCTGAAGAGAAGAAGGGCTTTTTGCATCTTTTTATTTATTTATTTGTTTGTTTGTTTTACGGTTACAGCCCTGATGCAATATTGTGGCTGGCTCTTTCATTAATTTCACCTAACACCTTTTAACATTTTCTGCTCACGAACTGCAAATACTCCCAGTGTCAAACCATAAGTATGGAGACAGTCTTGAAAAAGACAGGCAAGACTGAAAATTAATGTCCATTTCTACCATTTAAAAATACACTATGAGGGAAACATGGAGAGACTCCCAAAGCCAAAGAAATCTTTATGAAGAGAGAAACATGAAAGGATAATGTGAGGATGCTTCAAGTAAAACTAGAAGTTATTCATGTGGCCAAACTATTAAAACCTACATGTCATTAGCAAGAAATGTCCTTCAACAGACTGCTAAGTATGAAATTTTAATAAATTCATATCTGAGTTTCCTTGCATGTGTAAGAGCAATGGACACCAATGAGTCACATTGTGATGTCTACTTTAGATGTTTTTCTGAGTAGAAATGGGTCTTATTTCAGCCACTATGTAATTCTTTTTAAATTTTCAGTGAGAATTGCAGAGAAATAACAGATTCACATAACAGATGAATGCCTGTTCAAGAAGGAAATTGCTGTCTTCAAAAGATATCTTGAAGCCCTTCAGTATTGTGACAACAGCAGTGTAAGTAACGCAACAATGCATGTGGTAGAACAGACGGCCATGAGGAACAATTACATGTTTAAGTATGTTTAAAGGACATAGTTCAGATGGTCATCATTGGACTTGATGATCTTTATGATATTTTCCAAAGTGTACAATTCTATGATTCTATGAGATGGACTTCACCTAAAAACAAGATTTGCAGGTCAAGGCTAATGAGGTATGTGATACTACATAAACACATCCTGTGGCTGAGCTCATCCAAGAAGTTGCCCAATATTGTGAACAAGTCTAATCTAATACCAGAGGACCTCAGCAGCATTGCTGAACTGAAATGAACTAAATGAAGACCTTATGCGTTTTCCTCATTCGGAAACTCAGACGTCTGCTGCCTCTACCTACTGTGCCAGCCAACAGTACCATGAGCTGTTCAAGCTGAGAGGCTGCTACAGAGGAAAATATTCTTTGGGGTGTAAGAAGGTTAGTGTCTTTCCCTTCTTACTAGATACTACATTGTATCTTTATTTTTCCTGAGAAACTCTTGTTCCCTTAATTACTGTTTTCTGCATAGAAAAAAAAAAGTATTTAAGAAGGTGATAAGGAAGTTGCTAAACTTGTGAAAGTAGAAATGTGAGACAGAAAAACCTGTGAAGAGTCTTCAGAAGAGTCGAATGGCAGTGACTGGGTCATCAGTTGCAAAAAGTCAATCAGAACTATGATATCCTGTTAATCAATCCTCTCTGAGCTTCATTTAACATTGGAGAGTCTGCAGAAACTTGGCAGAGCATAACAGAAAGAAAAGTCTCTGAACCAGGCTAGGGATGTCACTGCAAAGCTGATAACCAAATTGACATACAGAGATATCAAACAGATCAGCTTCCCTCTTTCTGCCCTAAATGGAGTTTTGATGTAAACTATAAACTGTTCTAAACCTTAAAACACATTACTCACATTGGCCTTTTACTGCTTTTATCTATTCACTTTAAGAGGCAGTCACCTGATAGTAGGTTCTTGGTGTTTGTGAAAGCAGATGTCAAGATCATCACTGCTTCTGTGGCTTATAAAACAGATAGTATTGGTATTAGTGATAGAGAAGGCCTTGGGAATTAGAGATCTCCTCCCATCTCTGTGCAGATTACTTTTGCCTCATCCCACTTCTCAGACCCCTTTTTATGACAGGGAAAGGCAAATGGCAACATATCAAGAGCAGGATTTGCAGATGAAAAGGAGCATGAGGTGTACACATTCATTGAAATATTTGAGTGAAAAGCACAATAGGAGTACAAAGAATTACTTTTGCTGCATATATTTGGCTTCTGATTCTAGCTGTTGCAGTGTTTAGATGAGGTGTGTTCTCTCTTATTTGCTGTGTTGCATGTCTAAATGAATCAGCTGGTGGAGGTCACAGAGTCATACAGAATCATTCGGGTTGGGAAAGACCTCAAGATCATCAAGTCCAACCACAACCTAACCATACTACCCTAACTAACAACCCTCTTCTAAATCATGTCCCTGAGCACCACACCCAAACTGTTTTTAAAAAACATTCAGAGATGATGACTCAACCACCTCCCTGGGGAAGCTTATTCCAGTGCTTAACAACCCTTTCTGTAAATTAGTGTATTCTAATACACAACCTAAACCTACCCCAGTGCAACGTAAGGCCATTTTCCCTTGTCCTGTCACCAGTGAGAAGTGACCAACCCTGCTCTCACTGCAAGCACCTTTCAGTTCTTGAAGTCCAGGTGCATTTTGCCTCCTGTGAGAACACCACATCAATGTTTTACTGAGCACATGGTAGCTGTTTAGCTCCTATGTCTTCCACGTACAGCAAAGTATTGGCAATAATTCAGTATCATATGATGGTCTGGCTCTAAAACACCTATTGTCCCGTCCATAAAATGCATGGGTCCTCACAGCGTTATATTCATAGGCTTTGGCATTTCCAGATAATGGTTCTGAAAGCTTTTGAGCAAGGGTCACTCAGCAGTAACCCTAAATGTCAATGGTATGTCCTTTATTGCTGGATTTCATTACAGCTCTCCTGCACTTAGCAGCTTCATATGGTAATTCTCACGCAATACTTTTTTTTTTTTTCTTATAGTCATTATTTAGGATATTACTTCTCTCTTCTGCTGCAAGAAATATGTGAAGTATGCCACATTTTGGGAAGTGTATCTCTCAAGAAATAAAACAACAAAATCAGAAGCAAGTTTCAGACTGAGCAGGCACTGGCACAGCACAGTGGACCAATACAGAATTGAGTGACAGCAACTATCTCCACAGCCTCTATGCTGAGTAAATGATCATGCAGAAAGGTCCAGGCAAAGAGGTAGTTTGGCCCCAGGCATCACATCCACACAGCATGAATCCACACAGCTCGTTGATCTCATACAGCTGTAGTGGGGAAAGAGAAGACACAACTGTAGGCTCTGGCAAAGGCTGGTAATTGCCTATGTGGATATTACATTTACTGTATTTATGCTGAAGTCTGGACACCAACAAAACTAGGTACCCGCTATTAAAACAGTAAGTGACTTGTTAAACCATCCTATAACCTTGTGAAAACCATAAATTTATGGTGAATCTGTGGTCTGATGCTTTTTATGCTAGAAGCCAACTGGAAACTGCTGATGAGAAAGGAGTCCTTTCTCTGCTGTTGCAGCTATTTGCAGCATGTGATTTAATTAATCTTGGCCCTCCACTACCCCTGCAGAAATGACTTGTTTGCTCGTTTAACAAAATTCAAGCCTCAAGAATCTCACTGGCCTCTGGAAAAGGATTGACCTCTTTGAAGCCAGCATCAGCACCTTCAAGAAGCGGGTGTGAACTGCTCTAGTACTTTCATCTCTCACTTTGTCCTCTACTGTCTATTTGAAATGCAACTTTAATAGAATCAAATGGTGTTTGCCCAGAACAATCTTCAAAGCATACTGGACTCAAAGCAAAAAAGGTTACAACACAGCAGCTCATCCAGCCTCTCTTGTCACTGAAAGACTGTGCAGATGTTTCTGAGATGTAAGAGATTAGGAGAGGTAGAAGTTTTATACAAAGGGCCAGGTTGCTCTTGGGAGAGACTTTGGCAACATGGCTCTGATTCAAGACTGCAGCTGAGGAGGCTGTACTTGGCCAGAATTTGTGAACAGGGTAGTCATCATCACTTGGTCAAAGAAAGATACAGGGGTTAAAAAAATAAATCCAAATCATAATAAACTCCTAATTCCTTTCCATCCATAAGAGGAATTTATCTCAAGTTACTGTATATTAACAATAACACTGTTACTTAACAGACACTTTACAACAGGCTATAGTCTCAGCCACATTTTCTTCCTTTGGCAAACACATTCTCATAGCAAAAATTACAATGGAAAAAGGTCTGAGCACAGTGATTATGGAAAAGATAGACAGAAATTAGACCTTTATACAAATAATGTAATTTTAAGCTTTAGCAATCACAGGCTAGATGTTGTAAAATGCCTACAACATATTACGTTAATCACATTTTGGCTGTATATAAAGAACAGAGGTGTCTCATTCTCCTGGCCACAGTGGGGTTCTAATCTTTTCACACTTAAGATGGTACCTTTTCAAGGATACCTTGATAACTCTTACTTTTGGATTTGCTTGTTTGAGGTGGTTTTAAAAGGGTTTTTTTTTTTTTTTTTTTTTTTTAAGAAAATCATGGAAATCTTCCTGGTAGAACAAAGCTGGAGTTTCCCTGGTTTCTACCACCCTGCTCCAACATTTTGCAACTTATTTAACTCTTCCCACCTTAAAACACAGTTGTTTTGTGGGTTTTTTTGTGTTTTTTAATCAATTTTTTTTTGCATAGGAAAATGAGGTAGTTGTCATATGCCTATAAACTCTTGAGCTGGCTTTCCAACTTCAGAGATCCTAATTTGTCACCTAAAAAATGAAAAACAAGCAAGCAAACAATAACTCCCCCCCCAAATTCCACAGAAACAGGGTCTCTGAATATTGTGCTAAAATGGTTTCCCAAACCAATTTATTTATTATTATTATTATTATTTTTACAACTACATACAATCCCATAATTTGTCTGATAGGTTATGATAGATGACTCTCAATCCATTTCAAAGACAAATATTGCTGGTGCACATAACATTAAGGAAAGACCAAACTTCCAAAATACTGACTGATGAATGAACACGATCAATACCAGCAACGACAAGATGTTTATGGGTTAATTGGACATCGTATTCCTTCATCATTTACAGAACGGCCAATGAGACATGTCATGGGAATTTAAAAGAGAGATGGGAAATAGAACAAGTTAATAGAATGTAACTGCAGAATAATCACAAATTGATTCAGCTTATATTTAAAATCAAAGTATAAATATGAGTATGTCTTTAGCTGAGGATTTGGATTTCAGAAAAGCAAATTTAGACAAGCTAAGGAAGCTGATTAGCAGAATCATCTGGACTGAGATGATACAGTAACTTGACAGGGGAATGAGAAAGGGATTTTCTACTATCCAGAAAGCTAGAAGTAACATAAAATGTTACCCCACTTTTTAATGTAATTAAATATCCGTCTTTGAAAAGATACTAGAAATATATAATTCAAAGCTATATAAACAAAATATATTAGGAAATAAGGGGAAAAAAAGGAAAAAAACTTCACAAGAACAAGAAAGGGGAAAGGATAGATTGTTAAGTAAAGCTAGATTTCATGAGCCAAGACTTACAAAGAAAAAAAGGAAACTGCCGACATCAATCTGAGTTAGATTCCACAAACAAACAGGAAAATGCTCTGAAACAGCAAAATGTCCTTTGGCACAGCAGAAAGAAACAAGGGGAAAACTATCTTCTCATCTAGGTGGTAGGGTAACCTGTAGATTAAAGACTAGCTTGGTGTGATGCCAAAATTAAAGGAATGATTTACACAGATTTTCAATATGGATGGATGCATTGACAGCAATGGCAATAAATGGGAACAAAATAAAGACATGGAATTTAAAGCTACTACTCTGGGGAGGAAAGCAAAACTTGAGGAGGATAGCACTTTCAAATGAGTATGGGAAGGGAGGAAGTGGAAGTAGTCTACTTGCTAAAAGTCTACTTACTATCTGGCACACAGTGGAAGAGTTTTTGTGACCCAATTTTAGGAAGTGTTCCAAATCAAACTTGGTGGCTTGTAAACGGAAACAACTTACAAAGAAACAGGAAAGGGGAAACAGGATCAGGAAACTTCTCCAAAAATGATCCAATCCAGTGTCAACTTTGGTTTTACAGCCTTAGGTCAGCTTTGGAAGGAAAAGAGAACAAAAGGCAGGGAGATAAATACAAAGCAGCCACAGAGGCTTAATTTCAGAAGTAATTAGCTATTAAATATGAGTGCTGCTTCTGGCTCTGCCCTGGTCCAGCTAGTTCCCTGAAAAGTCCAGAAAGAAGGAGAGCGCAGGAAGGAAAAAGCAAGTAGCCGTACCAAGTATTTATTTTCTGTCACTTGTCAAGTCATGGGCATTCAAATATGTCACAGTCATTTCCTCTTGGTATGAAACTTTGTTGTCCTAAAGGATTTTTTTTTTTAATATCCTGGAGCCAAGTATTTCTAGCCATATCTACCTCCCTTCTTCCATCCTTTCCCACTGTTTCTTTCATACTGTTGTATGGATGCTTCCCAGTTCTGTCAGTGATGCATTTGTCCTGTATGTGCAAAGATCATTAATGAAAATGAACAGGGTCAGATCCTCCCAGAACTTGATGCTACTTCATCTTTAAAAGTAGGCTATTTCCCCTGCAGTCAGTTCCTGGCTGTGCTCTGCTTCCCTCTGCTAATACCAATATTTCCAAGCTGACAGCAGTACTGAAATCAAAGATGAATGATGGTCAAAACAGATATGGAGCCCATAAACTCTTACTGAAACTGTAAGACCATTTCCAGCCTCTGCTAGGACTTGCTAGGGGTCTGGACCAGGGCCCTCCCGTAGTGTGTCCAGCCTGAACTATCCTACAGAGCTGTGAGGTGTTTGAGGAGCCCTGACACAGCCCTGTGAGACCCAGCAGTGGTGCTGTGAAGGAGCTTGAAGCTACACAAGGAGAGCAGCAGGAGCCACATAGCAAGCAAAGCTGACGTCTGTCAGACACCTGCTCACTGAGTATTGTTCAGTATCCAAGCAGAAGCTGCCCTGAGGCTATTCTGACTCTCACGCAGTCCCCTGGCAGGTCAAAAAACACAGGGAGACATATAAAATTAACTTATATTCACTCTATCACTGCAGTGAAGTGCTTCTACCATGAGCACAGGAGGGAGGATGAGGAGCAGTGCACTTTCCTGCCTGAAGCTTCTCTGCCTTCCTTACTCTGGAAAGCAAGATGAGTGAATAAAGAAATCAAACATAGGTCTGCTGATTCCAGGGATGATGTACTATGAAAGAATAAACCTGATTGTTGCCAAAGTGCAGTTTCCTGCCTGCTGCTTCTCCAGGCATGCTGCATGACCCGAAGAGAGGTTGAAGAGAGAAAGCTCCACGGTGGTCAGTGCAGCTCTGCTCCAGCGAGTAGCCCTAGGCCTGAAACATCCCCTGACAACCCACTAGCATACACTGTCCAGATAAATACTGAAAGAAAGCTGAAGAAATACTACCGTAAATGCCAAAGGTTCAAAAATGTATTCTGAAACAGTAAATTTTGCATTTTGCCTTAGAGAAAACTTTGGTGTATGTATTCAAAGAGAGTTTTCTTGACCCTGTTTGAGAGAGCTGATTGGGCTCCAAGGTTTCAGAAGTGCCAGGGCTGTGTTCGAAGAGTCAGAAAAGAAGCAGAGACAAAACCTTCCAGATTCAGAGCACAAAGATCCTGGCTGAGTGCATGCTGCTGGCTTGAACAGCAAGAGTTTGCTTCTCTCCTGGGGGTGGACAAGAGCATGAGCGAGACACATCTTCCTGCAGCACAGCAGAGAAATGTGTAACATGCTCCTTAACTGAATGAGAAAAGAGATTTAAATCCAACTGCTTTTCCAATGAGATGCGACTTCCACTAAGTTGAAAACTCCCTTAGGAAAATTCAGCTTTACTGTTTTTAATTTCTACCTTTCTACCAGAAGGCCTAAATTAAACAATTTGTCTGAATGGCTTTGGCATTTATTTCTGGCTTTTTCAGCTGCTCAGTGCTCCATGGGTGCTGTTGCTAGGTACCTGATGACTCCATGGTCTCTGGATGTGCTGCCTGAGCTGCATACCTTGTGATGCACTGGCTGCATAGCCAGAAGGACTCATTGCTCCAGAACATTTCAGCTCATTTCAGGAATATCTCAATGACAAGCTTTTCTACTTCTCCTTTAAAAAACAAAACTAAAATGCCGGAATTGGCCTCCAGGTAAAAATCTGTTCTCCCATTATTTCTACCTCTATTTGAATAAACAGAAAATGAAAACGATCACCTCCTTGCTAAATGCTAATAACTCCAGAACAAAGGCAGCATTGAAGTCAGGTTCATTTTGAGCTTATTTTGATTTCCCACATGAAACCAGCCAAAACCCTTGAGGTCCATTACCTAATGGGCTTTGTCACTGACCTGAGCCAGATCATATCTGCAGTTCTCAGGACAGCAGGGTAGACCATGGAGGGTGGCAGCTGGTAAATACCCGCAACAGCATACCAGCTGCTTCTGTAAGAACTATCATATGAAAAAAAAAAAGAAAAAAAGAAATGGTAACAGCAACACAGAGCTGGCCCCCACCCCTTCTGGTTAAATTGTCAGAAGACATTCTCAGAGCACATAGTATACTGACACCATAGTGTTTATCTATGACTCAGTGGCACTGGGAATTTAGATTTCTACAAAACAAAATCACAAAGCAATAACAACAAGGTGGGACCAGAAGCATAACTCCACCCCTCTGATCCAATAGCTGTACAGCTGATACCTCCATGACCATCATCACATTTAAATGCTTTCCAAAATTTTATCCAGGAAAGCAAACGTTATCACTGCTAAGTGAAGTACATTGAGGTGAACAGACTGCCACGAACCTCCTAAGCAAGAAGGAACTCACCCACTGGGAGCCTTTCCCCTGCTTGAGCTGTTTGCTGGAACAACCCACACTAGTGCAGGCATTTACTCTTTCAGGCCTTGGCTTGGTTAGCCGAGCTGAGTGATGCCAAAGCGGTAAAGGTCTGTAGCATCTTCTGGCATGAGAAGATTTGGCAACACTGAGAACAAAGTCTAAAGGTTATCTCATTTTCTGGCTTTTTTGTCTTTAAAACAATTATTAATTGAGTTCCTAGAGCACTTTCTGGCTCTGCTGATGAACACAGAATTCAAAACATATTTCTGGATATCAAGCTTTTTTTCTGGGTATTATTCTTTTTCAGTTGCTATTTTGTCACACATGACATGCAATAGGGAAATTATTCCTTCTCATGCTTTTGTGAGAGTCATGCAGCCCAAATTATTGCACTGAATATAAGGAGTTAAGCACCACGAACCAGCTCTGTAACCAGGAAAAGGGAAAGCTCACCTCTTCAGGTACAGAAAATGCAGCAGTGGACGTCTTAGAGAAACTATATTAGAGTACAAGAGAGAAATGGAAATTGCACACCATTTTACTCTGTGAAGATCAAGAATGGGTGAAATGTTAAGGCAGGGTTGTTATAGCAACGAGATAGCTACTTCAAAAAAGCCCCACAGTCTGGTTTCTTCACAGATTGCTCCAACAATAGAGGGGTGAGATGGTGTCTTTCAGTAACATGGGAAAAAATATATATATCAAACAAGGTTTTGGACATATCAGGTTTCTTGAAGAACAGTTTGTGCTCATGAACATTTGTCTCCTTTATCCAGTTAATGCAGTTGCCCTCAGAAGACCTTCACATAAAACGCTTCTTACTTATGCCTTTAGTTTGTCTTGGCTAGAACAGTACTCCTGTAAGACTGCCACAGTGAGATGCACAGCTGCTTCCAGAAATGCTGTGTGGGGGAGCCCAAAGCTAGCTATCAAAAGGCAGCTGGACAAGAATTATAAAAGGTAGGATCAGCCTTCTATGTATACAGAGTCCAGCTCAATAGAAATACAGCGACTGTCGCAGTAGTTTCTGTGATCAAAATGCACCTGGAAAGTAAAATTAATTATAAAAGAAAATAACCACCTACTATATGCTTTCCTGTAGTTATTTGATTTAAGAAGTGGTGCTGGAAAATCCTCCAACAGCAGCTTTGCATGGGAAGAGTTGTATGCTGTAGAGGGCTGTATTAAAAAGATCATGAAGGGAAGGAGAAGAAGTAAAACATCAAGGAGGAGCTAAAGATACGATCAAGAAGTGAAAAGAACTTAGAAAAATGTTGAAGTCCAACTGATAATGCGGGAAGACATTGAGCCACTGTTGGACATAGGCACAAAGTCAAGAAATGCGAACATGGGCAATGCCTCTTTCCCGACCACTGCCGTTCCACTGCAGGGAAGAGTGGCGCTCACCAGATTGGGCCTGGTAAACAGACAAGCTGAATTTGAGCTGTTTGCTATTTGCACTACACCTGCTATTTGAACTACCCTGTTCCACAAAGAGAAGCCCCCACTTCCTCAGAACCATAATTAAGTTTCGAACCCTTCAGGACCTTCAACCTTAATTCATTTTTCCATACAACTCTGAAGGAGACAACTCAATGATTTGTCTTAAATTTTCGTTATTACTCTGCTTTAGATATTTGTTGGCCTCTATGCATAAAGGGTCTTCTGCTTGGTTGAGCAAACACACCAGCTAGCCCCAGACTCCAGATGCATGAAGAAGGGGATATGTGACCACCTGTGGGTTGCAAAGGATGGGTTAGTTTGGGCTGGAGTGCTGGCAGCAGTGGCAGCTGGCTAGGAGTAAAGGCTGGGGAGAGGGAGCAGCAGGAGTCAGAACCCTGCTGGCTGCTGGAATTAAATCTTCCCTGGAAAGGATTTCAAATGCCTCAGCCATTATGGACTTTGGCAGAATATCTAGCAAAGGCTATGGTAGATGGTGACTGATTTGGCTCAGAGTATAATACTGTAGATGAGAGGAGCTCTCTCAAAATCTCAAATGCATTGGAAATGGGAAAAAAAGCACAGGAGATGCTATGTGATGAACCAGAGCTTTAGGTGAGCATTTAAAGCTGGGGTTGTCTTGGAATGCTACGCCACACCAGTGCCCAACTGGCATGGGACACCCTTAGCAGAATACACAGAGATTTGGAGTTATCAAAGCTCATTTCTGGGTTAGCTCATCTTGTTCCACATCATGTAGAGTTGTTGTCTCAGGCTGCACGCTGGCCAGGATAGGGATTTTTCAGACTCTTTCATGAACAAAATGGTAATGGACTCATTTTCTCTCAGTGCTCATTCTGCTTGAAAACAACAGCATTTAAGGCAATGACACGAAGTCTGTTTAGCAGCAAAATAGGGAAGGTTCACATTTTTCCTCACTCTGTCCTGAGGAGTTACCTTTAATTTTGAAAGAGGACACACTGCTTCAATGGATGAAAACCTCAGTAAATAATCTGTGCACTCATCCTTGCCCTGCAAATGGCTTTCCACGTGACATCTTTAGCTGGTCCAAGTTTTCTGTGCCTGCTGACCTGGGATATATATGAGGAGATTTACCTCATCTAGTCCGGACTCTTTATTTTGGTACTTGATACCCTTAAATTAAAGAACGACTTGCTTTTCACATCAGATCTCATTTTGTAGGTGCCCCTGGATTAACTGGTACACAGGATGGATTTAACAATGGAATGCAATTCTTGATGCCCACCTTGTAGGGAATCGTAATGGAAGGCACCAAAATTCAGCACAGAAGCCATACCAACACCTTGTGACTTCTACTGGGCTGTGATTTTGCAACTTCTCTGCAAGGGCTGTCTGTCTGGAATACATAGAAATAACTGAATACACAGAAAACTCTTACCTATTTGCAAACAGCAGCTTCCTGTCCTGATGTTTACAGCAATGAAAATATTCTTTCCAAGTATTTTGAAAAGGCTCTGAGGGACAAAGAAGAGCAGACAAATATAATACTGTTGATACCATTGTAAAGCTGAGTGTAACACCAGAAATTGAACACATAATTGCCCTTCAGCCCCTAGCTTCCTTTTACTTAAGTGTTGGTTTGTACATATTGGGTACAAAAATGAACGACCATAGATATTTTGGTTCAATTTTACTTAGAGTTAAGTATGTATTTAAGGCAAGCCCATAGGTTGTTAAAACCTCTTCTGATACAAGTCTTATAATAGCTGAGAACAGACATGAACAAGACATTAAGTGAATGAAAGAGCAAATGATTAAAAGGGAAAAGACATAGACAGATGTCTAATTTTAATAAAGTCACAGTGATTTTCATGGCTGTTTTTAAGCCTGAAAAAGCAAGCCTTTGCTTCCTGACTGCCTTGTTTGTACCTCCAGACTGCAGCCCCCGATTAACATTTATGTGCTGTTTATGCCTGGGCTTCTACTGCAGCTGTATCATTATTCACAGTTGTTGTCTTTTATTCCACACTGAGTTTGTACTGCTTCTGATCAGGACATGGAGCATTTCTATGGATACAGCAGACTCCAGTGTGGTGTGACAGGACTTTCTAATAAGTCATGGGCTCTATAAAAATAAATATGTATGCTCAACCATGTTGTCCTAAGAATTTTTGCGTGTATAATGGGGCATTATTCCTAAAGAAAGTTGAGATATTTATGATTCTAAACCACTCTGATGTGAATATATGAGATAAGAACAATTAAATGATAAATTGTTGTGTTGTCTTCTTTATGCTATCTATACTTTCCATGTAAGCTTTTTTCTTTTCCTGAGAAAATGGGAAGACTACAATTTTTTTTGTATTATTATTAGCTTTCTTCATCATATTTATTTTATTTCTGCACCTTCCTGTTACTAACGACACCTTTATGTAAATAGATGCAGCAATTAGCATTACTGACTATATGTTATACTTGAAAATAGGCAATTAACCAAGGTGTTTTTTCTTAATTAGAAGGTAAAAATGATGTGTTTTAAGGTGTGATATTAGTCATCTATGTGACCTTAGAGAAGCAAGATGACAGCCTAATTCTGCATTTCTGTGAAGTCTCTCAGCAAAATTAATTTCATTGAGTCCTACAGCCAAAGCTTCTCAGAAAGTATCTAACATTACAAAGATGCCAGGTTCATCCATGTCTCCCCTAAAGCAGTTTCCACTGGAAAAAATAAATAAATAAAAAAAAAGGTGACCCAGCATCCTTTTTTTTTTTTTTTTTTTTTGAGAGAGAGAGTGGATGAATAACCAGATGGCATATTCTTGGAGTGAAAAACATTCCCTTACTTTAAGCAGAGCCAGGAGATATGACTGCCTGGCCCACAGCTCTGAGGGCACTTTAAAAGCCCTGGTAATACTGTATTACTGCATGCCTGAGGCTGATGGCTGGTGTTGACTTTGGATGGCTGATCTTGGTCTGCAAAGGGAAATGTTAAGTTTTCCTGCTTGGCACCCAGCAGTAAGATACTGAGCCCAGAGAAGGTATTGCAGCTTCAGTCTGGGCATTGAATATAGACCAAGGTAGTTAAGGGAGCTGAGTGCCGTGGAAGCACCATGAGCTGCACACTTTGGCCTTGAACAGTTGCACAATAAAACTGCTGAACATGATAAAGCTCTACAGCAGCCCTGCTTTATATTCTCCTCATGAGGCCACCATTCATGTAATAACCTTTACCCATCTTATCCTGCTCCTTTTCTTTCCTTTTGCCTCTTGCTAATATCTTCCTTCCTTCTTGGAAGCAAGAGATCATCTTCTCTTATTTGAATGTAGAACTGTTTACCAGCTTGCAAAAGTTTTCTAAAAGGAAGAACCATATTTATTTTAACTGAGTGTAAATTCCCACACTTTGATTACCTGCACACTCTGAATTTCCACATATACAGTAAAAATGAAAACAGTAGGTCTTTTTCTTAGTCTCAGCTTGAATTGAATTGTTTTCTTCAGTGTCTGGTATGATGCTATGTTTTGGTTCTGAGAGGAAAGCAACGTTGACAACACAGTGATGTTTATAGTTGCTATTAAGAAGGGTTGTACAGAGCCAAGGCAATCCTCAGAAAAGGCCCTAAGGAGCTAGGAGGGAACAGAATTAGGATAGCTAACTTAAACTGCTCAAAGGGATATTCCATACCATATGACATCACATGGAAGGAGTTTTGAAGGAGGTGAGAGTACAGCGCTCTCTTCTGATGCCCAGCTAGCCCCCAAGCAGCAGTCAGGGGATGGTGAACAATCGCTTGTACATTACTTGTTATATGCATTCATAAATGCATTTGTCACAGCTGTTATCCTTTTCCTGTCTTAGTAAATAGTTCTACCACAATTGACAAGTTCTATTATTGTGTTTTGCCCAGTTCTCTCTCCCATCCCACCAGGAAAGAGGAAGAAGTGAGGAAACAACTGCACCGTGCTAACTTGCCTGCCAGGTTAAGCCAGGAGTAGAGGGGGAGGTTAGAATACTAACTTTTTCAGCACTATTAAAATGCACAACAACAAAGCTTTTCTCTCCTGGCACTGAGATACTGTAACAATATAATGTGATGAAAAGCACAGCAATAGTAGCAGGGTAGCAAAGTCTGCAGCAAGCAAGGATATGCTCAATGCAGCAGCCACAGATAAGGAGGTGGGGGAATAAATAAATAAATAAATTAAATAAAATTGCTTGCCCTCAGAAGGCCTCGAGTAGGCAGGAATCTCCAGCAAGATACCCTCACCTCCACTGCCAACCCTTAAGTGAAGTCTGAGAAGGGGTGGATCCTGGCTCCACCTTTCCTGGTCACTCAAGTGCACTGCACTCACTGGGTAGGCTCTGCCTTCCCACCAGGTGTTCAGTCACTGCTTCAAGCTGTGACTTAACATTTCCACTACAGGTACCCAAGAGAAACTTACTGAAAAAGTTAGGAGAGGATTTTCCTTCCTGCTGGGAGTTGTCAGAACAGATGGATATTCAGTATAGTGCTTTGTCTTCATCTTCATCATTCTAGTCATTAACCATAATTGTTCATTGAAAATCTGCGTCCTGAAGCCTGAGATAGATATTTCATATTAAGTGTTAATACTGTTTTCAAGTCTTTAGGGAAGCAAAATTCCTCTCATTGATTAAGGACATGGTAGCATATGTCTCTGCCATTATCATGGTAGCACCTTTTCATACTTCTTTTCAACAGTAGAGGATGTGTCATGGGAATCTAATAGTTTTGGTAAATTACTGGAATATCTTTAAAACTTTGGCTGTAAACAGATAGGGAAAGTGAAACTTCTACTGAAATACTTTTATTGTAGCCATAAAAAGATGAAAGAAGATTTTGAGTAAAAAGTAGGCACTGACATCCACAAACACAATATAAGATCTAGACTCAGCTTAGGACACGATATATCAATTCCAACAGTGAACCGTAGAAAGTGCTTAGACAAAATTTATGAGGAATAAGGCGAATAAGGCAAACAAGGCATAGGCTTCCCCTAGCAGCATTTCCAGCCTGCCTTTGCAGATCTTGCATCCATACTGTCATTTAGGACAAAGCTGGTAAAGTAAGACCTCAAAGTTTTACTGCCTTTGAGGTATCACATCCAAACAGCAGTGCAATGTAGCTTTAGAAGGCTACTCTTCATCACACAGTGCTGTTCAGCATTCCCTGAGTGTCTGCTCAGCTCAGCATACACTAGCTGGAAATAAGTAATGAGATGAGAAGATGAATTTGGGGACCAGGAAGAAATATTTTTCTTTTTTTCTTTTTCTCTCCAGAATTTACAACAGAAAAGTGAACTCTGAGGCTGCGTGATCATTGTGCTTATTAAAAAAAAAATAAAGCACAGTTCTTCACTTCTAGCTTGATTTATTGCCAGTGAACAGGAGCCTATGCACAGGTCTTGATACATGTGTTCAGTGGTCAGTATAATATTAATTGACTATTAGAAAATGCGCATTTTTTTCACAGCCAGGCTGCAATACAGAATATATTTTCAACTCCTTTATTTATGAAGTTTTTGTTGTTATTAATAACTAGTGTAATAGTATCAGACTTTGAAGTCTGTAGGATCGACGAGGCAAGGGAGTTGGGTGTATACGAGGTTATCAAACAGCAGGTTCTGCGACCAGCCTAATTTAGGAGTGAATCAAGATGTGAACAATGAGAGGAGAGAGAGTGCTGCTGGAATAGGCACCAGCAGGAGGGGCAGGAAGCTCAGCATGAAGGACTTTATGAGAGAAAAATGTATGCAGAGCGTGTGGGTGTGATAGGAAGAAGGACCCAAGTGGGTCTGACTGGAGGTAAAAGGAAACATCATGGGAGGATGCAAGTAGAAATAAGTAGGAAAATAAAAACCAACCATGAGAACAGAGGCAGTGCCTGGCACTCTCTTTGCCTACTGCTATAATCCAGGCTGATGATAACCTTACCCCTTATCCAGGAAGGGCAATGATTTGCCAGCTGCAAGGAAATAAAGAAATGTGATATTAATAGGTTAGCTGTTGCTTCCTATAACTCTTTTTTTCTTAACCAGTGAAGATAAACTTTGAGAAATGAATTGCTTCTGAAAATTTAGTATATTAGGTAGGTATAACCTAGCAAATACCCGGAAATGGGACCCCGGAGTCTCTCCATGGGCTCCTTGATCACTTAGACCTTACAAATTTAACAGCTGTTCTGGTCACCTTGACTGCTGTATCTTTAGTACTCCAGAGCCAAAATTGAGGGTGACAACCCCAACCAGTTCTACACAGCTACCATAACAATAAATATATGATACATTCAGATGTGAGCAACCCAGAATTCCATGAGGAAAATTACTGCACTCAGACCAAAACTTAACAGCACACAGGGAGCAGCAGAGGGACAGAAGTTTCCCTTGGAAAACAGTCAGGGATCAATGAAGTAGATCAGCCATCAAATACGGAGAGAATGTTTTACATACCTGCGTTTCTTCAGAATGCCACTGTTAGTTGTGTCATCATTCCTTATTTTCATGTCAAGTTGTGGGCAAAGTGTACGTCTCTATTCCCACAATTTCACGGAGATGTAGGAGTGCTCTTCGTGTCTCTAACTGACCTTCAGAGGAACCACCCCACAATGGCTTTCAGAAAGGGTCTCAGCATGTCATCTTAGGGCTGTTCAGATCTCAGGAATAAAATGTCACCCCTTTGCAGGAAGCATTTCTGGGGACAACAGTGTAATTCAGCTCATCAGAAGTGCCAAGCACACACTTAAATCATTTAGAAATTAGAAGCACGATGAGGGCAATGAGGACCCTCTAATGGAATAATTGCATTAGCATGGGAAAGTGATGCTGCTGAGCTCTGCGGTGCTTAGACCACAGCAATGAGACCTTGATGTGCTGGTGAATCAGCAAAGCAGCAGAGACAAAGCAGCTGCTGGTCTGTGAAAATCAGGGCCATTAGAGCAGCTGAGCACCCTCATGCCAAAGAGATCCTTCTTTCAAAAATGTTGACAGAAGCAGTAGGAAAAAACCACCAAATTACCTGCTTTTCAGTTCCTCTGAAGCTGGCAAACTAGGAGTTTTTGAACCTATCACATCAATATCTCATGACCTCATATCTCTAAAATATTGATATGAATAGTATTTTAACTCGAAACGCAGTCTACTCTTTTTTTGGCTTCTGGGTGATGTCAATACGTGTCAGAGCAAGCACCAGGTAACATGGGTTGGCCAAAGTGTTGCCACATCTCAGAGATCCCAGGGTTGAGATTGAGAAAAGAAACCGAATGGAAACACGAGGAAGTGAGAACATACGTAACAAACACATCTGTAGCTTTTGTTTCTAAAGGATACGGATTTTGTTTCTGGATGAAGCACTTTTGTTTTCTTTCCTGCTTCTTCCATTAGCAACATGTACAAAAAAAAAAAAAAAAGATCAAAAGAATGCATAAAAAATACATTTTTGTATACATACAGATTCATATTTAACAAGGGAATTGTTCTATAATTGCCAGGGAAATGAAGATACTTTTTTTCCTATAAGAAATCCAAGCTTAAAGCCTACAGGAAATTTATTTGTGCAGAGTTTACATGCTGTTAAATGTAATGTGAGAGTGGAAGAACAGTCAAATTTCACAGCAGGGGTCCTATCCAGGAGTTTGATTATTTGTTTATGCTATAAATCACTATGTAAGTCCCTGTAGTTGGAGTATGCAAATGCTGTAAAAATTTGCTAGACTTTTAAATATCTTTCTGAATGAAAATACGAGAAAAACAGACACTCCATAAAATTATTAATAAAAGCCATTTCTTGGTGAGGCAGAAGAAAAATGAATAGATTTAGGCAGACCAGGAGAATTTAACAGTGAAACTGAACTTTGGGGATTCACTTGGACTCTAAATCAGCACAGCAATAAGAAGGAGGAAATCTTTGAATTGCAAGTGATGACTGATGTGCCTGAAGCACTGTTTTGCTGCACGCTTGACTGACACAGCAGCCACTGTGGTCAGCCAGAAGTGGTGAGGGATGCTGTCCTTCTCTGGCATTGCTAGGGTAAGGAGCAGAGTGGTAGTTTGTGAGGCCTTTTCCTTATTTTCTGTTGTAGAGGGCATCATCTGAACTTCTCCCACTTCTGAGAAAGAGACAAGTTTCTTTCTTTCTAGATGTTTTCTTCTGCTCCAGCCACACGTACTTACCTATGAGAATTTGTAATAGTGTTTTACACTATGTGGCTTCAGTTCAGTAAAATGTTAAAGGTGTTTAACTGCTTTCCCGCACAGCAAAACCTTAATATGCTAACGGCCAAGCACTTGTGTTAGTTATTCCTTCAGTGAACACTCTATAAGCCAAACTAACCAACCCCGAAAAGTAATTTGTGCATACTTACACTATAAAGTGAATTTCACAACGTTATTAAAATGCAGTTAAACACCAGTAGTAGAAGAATCATAATCCAATTACATTTTCTATGGTATTTCATGACTGCTACAACTTCACAATAATAGTTGTTGTCACAAAAGATATTTTTCTGCAACAAGAGACAATGCATAAATTTTAGAAATAGAATAGGTAAGTTGCTCTGAAAGTAATGCCTCCTATTTATTCCCACGGAAATTACAATAAAGTGTAAATAAATAATACTTTTTGGTGGAGCAAATTCTCAGCTACAAAACACTATTTTTCAACAGAGTCATCACCATTAGTTATGCATTTTTACCAGCCAAGTACAAGAGCCTGCATGCTGCACTCAACCAGCAGAGGTGAACCACTGTCACTATAGCTACTGCTGAAATGCATCACCCACCTCCTTCACATTCACTGTGTGGTCTCCACAAACGTTCAGCAAGCATTAATGAATGTCAGTGGTTGTAATTTTTTCTGAATAGATGAATTCAGTGACACATCTTTGCTTCATCCACCCTTCCATGTCTGACACCATGCTGTCAGACTGCCCCTCATGCTGCCATCTTTCATACAGCAACAAAATGTAGTGGTATATTGGTGGGAAGGTTCAACCTCTATGCCGTGCCACCAACATCTGCCTGTTGTGGGCCAACATAATGAAATAGGAGGCATTACTTTCAGAGCACCTTTTGTATCTTCGTTCAGCCAGAGATTGCATTATGTGTCTGTAAGCAGAAATTTCTTTTCTCGAATTCTCCTCTTTTCAAGAAATCTCTGTGCCAAGTACAGCACAGACATGTAGCTCCAGTTCCAGCTGGTCCACCCCAGTAAGTGAAAATGACTGTTTCACTGCTGCCTTCAGCATCAGCTCTTCAGGCTGATGTGGGCGTTCAGCCTGTAAGAATTATACAGCAAATAGAAAATTTCACCACCTTTCTTGCACCACCATACATAATTTGGAGAATTATACATATATATTCATGGTGTATATATAAATCCATGTGTGCCTTTTTGAAACTATAAAACCAGCATCATACCTGTGTGGAAATACCTTGCATGCTGGACTCAAATCACCTAGACTTGTTGGTCCTCATCCCCACATGGGTACAATTGCAGTGCAGGGCACAGCTGCCCCTCAGATCCCCTCTCCAAGAGCTCCTCATAAGGACATGGCTGATGCCCATTCCTCTCACTCTGACACCAACAGCTACACATCAGCCAGCTCCATGGCACCTTCTTATTCCATAAGTTTAGGCAGGAAGACTGCCTACTCCTTTTTAGAGATGAGGTGGAAACCACGATGATTGCTTTTCTGACAAGCAATGATTTCTTCTTAGCAAAGCCATTAGAACCATCAAGCAGATCTGCAGTGCAGTACATAATGTAATTTCAGGGATGCATGTTATTTACTCAACTGCCTGTAACGAGGCTGGTTTGTTTTAGCTTTAGAAATACAGACTGCATTTCTTCTGAAAAATATATCCATCTCTGTCACACAGACTATTTTTTGGAACACAGATTTTCAGAATACTGTAAAATCCCATGAATTTTCAGCACATACTGAAATTAACTAACTATTTGATACAACCAAGTGTCACATTTCTCTTACATACACCATTTTGTTGACTTCCCAGGGAGCTTAATAAAGATTTATATCAGTGACGTATTCCTATGCAAGCAAGGATCTGGTCAACCAATTATTTTGTTGAAGTCCTGAAACCAGACCTTCCACACAGCACAATGGTCTGAATTCCAAGTGAATGAATTTATTTACAATAAGACAGTCCTTAAACAGGAGAGGGCAGCAAGGCTCACATTTCTATGACACAGTAATATTTTGTCCTTCTGAGATAGTGGCACACAGCCTAAAATAAGCAAAAAGGGTCAAAACATACTTAAAATTACAGAAAATCTATCTCCCTTTCAATTGTAATGGGCTGTCAAGACTGGCCTGACTTCTGAGGAGCCCACCAACCTTCTTTGTCACTTATTCTTTAGGAAACTTCTTCCCCACAGGAAGTTTTATGATGATAAATTTTAATCTGAAAAATTCAGATTGCATTGAAGTTTCCATTAAAGCTTTAGGAGATTGCCAGTGCCATCATTTCAGCTTAAAACAGCCAAAATCAGTGGCTGTTTTTTATTGGTACTGTGTAATTTATTTTTTTCTACTCTGGGCATTCTCATTTTTTTACTTTGAGAAGACTTCAATTAAAAGTCTATCTACTTTCCTAAGTATAAAAATAAAACATTTAATAGCACAGAGGAAATGCAACCCTGAGCCCTCTTGCTCAGAGACAAGGTATCTAGTTTGTGTTTTCTAGAATTCTCAGCATTAATTATCTGGAATCATTAAAAGTGCCGAGTGGAGAAATACTGCTATCCACTTGATGCTGGGGAGATTTAGTACGTAGAAATTAGAACTTGGAAGACATTCAGAATAGAAAGAGAAAAAAAGAAAACCAAACAAATCCACAGTTCCACATTTTAAGCTCACAACCCTACACAGAAAGAAAAATGCCCACAGGCAAATCACCCTGCAAATTCACATTATCTGGGTTATACTCTGTGATACACAGCAATTCACTCAGTTGTTCTATGCCTCCCATGCTTGTGCTCTGTGTTTTCTCATTCTAAGTTGTCTCTTCTGCAGTCTGTATTTCTCAGTAAGTGCCCCCCAGATCTTCCTTCACAAAATAGAAGTAGCTCAGAACAGAATGCTACACCAAATATTTCTTGAAGAATTCTGTGCTACACAGGAATTGGTTGCCTTGGAAGGGACCCTTAAAGGTCACCTAGTTCAACCCCTGCAATGACCCTCCTCTGCCCTGCAGTGGTAATGCACAAGAAGCCAACAATATTCTACCAGAGCAAAACAGATGTCACAGAAGCAGGAACAGTCTTAGACCATTCCCCCTTGTCCTGCTCTTGCTGCTCATCAGCTGGTGATGACCCTTCATTTCTCTGCACCCCTCTGAAGAGCAGTATCAGTCTAGAGGCTCACCTGAGAGCTCCTACTATCTGCTTTAAGAGAGGTGCAGAAGTGTTGATCATTTTGGGTAGTTCTTGCTTGATCTATTAGGATGCAAGAACTAAAGTAACTTGATTTTCGTAGGGTGCAAGAGTGCATACTCTCACATCTTCCTACTTCTGAGCAGAGTAGCTGAATTCCGCTCACTTGTAGCAAAAAAGTCAAGTTCTTTCCATAGTTCTTTATCTTGCTTTAAAGCCAATTGTTTGCTTCTGCCAGCTCATAATTGCACAGAAAGGTGGATGCCTGTGAGTGCGAAGGGAGCTTTTCTATCATTATGCCTAATGGCTGTTCCACTCTGCTGGTGATTATTCATCTGCCTCTGATGTTTCCTGCTCTTGCCAGAAGACTTGCAGCAGGTCAGATTCTTGCCTTATACGTCTTTCACAGAATCGTTTGTTTTCTCTTCCAGGAAAACTTCAACGTCTTAATGCAGTTTATTCCTCTGATTAATGAGAAAAGTAAATCCACCCATTTTTTCCGATTTGCGCTCATTTTACTCAATAAACTACAGATGCAAGTGTTCAAGAAATCCCCGTGTGGAAAAGAAAGCATTTTTACATGATCAGTCTCTCTTTTTCCTATTTGCTACTTGCTATATTCCTACTTGCTACAGGAAACAATGGTATTTGAGGAAATAGGTTCATAGGTTCATAAGGTTGGAAAGGACCTACAAGATCATCTAGTCCAACCATCCTCCTATCACCATCCCTACCCAACTACTAAATCAAATCCCTTAGCACCTCATCTAAACGCTTCTTGAACAGCGCTAGGGATGGTGCCTCAACCACCTCCCTAGGCAGGCCATTCCAGTGCCTGACCACTCTTTCAGAGAAAAAATGTTTCCTCAGGTCTAATCTAAATCTTCCCCGGCGCATTTTCCAATCATCAAGTAAGTCTGACAAAGTGATATTTGGTCTCTGTGCTTTGTTTTGACCCATCAGGAGGCAGCTGGCTTTTGACTGCCACAGGCAGGAGGTCTGCCATTGTGGAGCATAAAGGATGACCACCTCTTTGTGAGCCCCAGGACCATGCCCAGAAAACCACCATCCTCTTTAGAGCCCCAAATCCACATTCTCTAAGTAGTCCATATTGAAAGTCCATTGACTCCATCCAGTAGTCTTTTCCTGTAAATGCTGTATAATTAAATGATTTCTTGCTAAGTGTGACACAGGCCAAAATGAGCCCTGGTATGTATGGGGGCAGTGCCATGGAAATGGGTGGAGAGAGACTAATTAACAGGATATATATTTTATCCCATCAGTACTGGTGAAAAGTATAAAACTGCATTTTAGCTGACTGCTTGGTATCCTAAATACTTGAAATAGACCCTTCAGCTGTATGGGGCACTCCCCTCCCACTCTCTAGTTTTAGAAGACAGTTTTACACTTAAAAGGAGTTTAATTTCTTTCAGCTTTAAAGATAAAGCCTCTTGCCTGAATTTTTAGCAGGAAGAACTTAACTGTCTCTCACTGAGTAAGCAATGACTCAATACATCTTAATCAGAGCATATGTCCTTCAGAGACTGAAGGTCTTGTGAAATTCACCTGCAGCCCATTTGTAACGTCTGTTTGACAAAGGTCAGCACTTGTTTGGTACAATCAAAAACGCAGACTCATTTCATCATCTTCTCCCTTATGCTTTCTCTGAAGGACAGAAAGTTACTGGCCTGGATCTCTCATCTAGATTGTATCAGATGTATCAAATGTAGGATTTCTCACAGCAGATACTCTTAACTACTTGCTACCTCTTTTCTTGTATGGTTCAAATCCCTGTCCCTGCTGATCAAGGGGAATGTTTTTGTACTGTCTTCCCATATAATTTACATGGAGCTTTGTATCTTTGTCCCCAGTTTTCCATGACAACAGAAATACTCGTTCAAGTGCAAGCCTTTCTGTAAAGTTTTTAAAAGACGATTGTTGAATGACTTAATTTTCATCATTTAGTTTGTTTTGCCTAATGAACTTCATTTTTCTTCTCCAAGGACACAGTCTGTTAATTAGCTCACCTGCTCATTCTCAATCAATGAAAAACAATGAATTCTACAAAAGAAGTTCTTCACAACATTCAATCAGATTCTCCCCATTGTTATATGTCACTGAGAGGGCAGTTAGGCTCTGGTGCTGACTGCACAGGGCAGTGGATGCCCCATCTCTGGAGGTACTCAAGGCCAGATTGGATGTGGCCCTGGGCAGCCTGATCTGTTCAGGGGCAGCCCTGCCTAGGGAAGGAGGTTGGGCTGGGTGGGCATTGAGGTCCCTTCCAAACCAAGCCATTCTGTGATTCTATGATTCCATGGTTCTATAAATGGTGTGTTTAGCTGGAAGTGCAGTGTTTGGCAGAAGCTATCAACGTACCACAGATGTGGTCACCAGCAAGTCCTGAATCCAAACTCCTGCAGCAGGAACTGAGAGCTCACAACAAAACAAAACAAGCAAAAAAACCCAACCACCTTCTCTGAAAAAAAAAAAAAATAGCTACTTCTGTACAGCAAATGCAAAGCCATGAACTTCAGCAGGGAAGCCTAACAGATTTGCTTCTGAACGAATTTTGACATCCTGTAAAACTTCCCTTGGGACTAATTCTGTGGGTATGAGCAAGAGGCTCAACAAGATAAATGTTGCCATGCAAGTGGATGACCTGTCACTCACCCTCACAGAATCACAGAATTGTAGGTGTTGGAAGGGACCTCTACAGATCATCTAGTCCAGCCCCCTGCCAAAGCAGCTCCCTAGCCCAGGTAGCACAGGTAGGCGTCCAGGTGGGTCTGGAACGCCTCCAGAGAAGGAGACTCCACCACCTCTCTGTGCAGCTGTGCCACTGCTCCGTCACTGCACTGGGAAGAAGTTCCCATGCACATTTGTGCAGAACTTCCCATGCTTCAGTTTGTGGCCATTTCCCTTCGTACTATCACCACACACTGCTAAAAATGTGGAACACTTCATGAATTTGCATATCACCCTCCTCAGGTGAGGAGGTAAACCTCCTCAGGTTTCTGCAGACTGTGGCCCTCACTTGGGTTTTGCTGGAATGAGATATAATGCTCCGGTTACACAGAGTGGGTTTGTTTTTTTTAAAGGCTGGAAAATTTCATGCAATAATTAACCACCTCTTGCTGCTTGGCTTGCTGAAATAATAAGGGTAATTGAATAACATGCTTATGGGTGTAAGCTAACTGCCTGCAGGGATCTGGAAGAATGTATCTTCCCTGTATACTGCACAGCATAATTGGATGGGTAATAGCTATTATGGGAACCTTCCACCTTCCTTAAGAATTTCAGTGCAGAAGGCACGATGTCAGGTTAGATGAACAAATGATTTAATCTGGTATGGCAAATCCTCTGCCCCTGCAGTGCCATGGTGAGCAACCAGCTAGACTGCAGGATATCTGCCTGCCATTGTGTAATGAGGTCCCGGGTAACCTGGGTCATTACTTTTAATCTGAAATGCCAGCAAAAGCCCCAAACATCTCAGAATGTTCATCTCTATGGCAACCTCCATGCAAAGTATTGTTCTGCTCTGAATTAATATGTATTTATGCTTAAGTGAGAACCAGGAGTGACTATTCTGGTTTTACAAGCACACCATCTCCTGAATCCCTTTAATCTCCTCTGTGTGCTGTTGAATGTCAGGTAATGGAGAGGCACAGTGTGAGCTCAATTAGTTTAAAATCTTATCAGTGTAATTGGGCAGGATGAGCTGTATTAGCTTGCCAAATAGGACTCAACACTTTGAAGTTATTTACTCAATTTTATATTCTTCCAAAAGCAATTAATTGCATAACCATTAGCAACTAATATTAATTAATTAATGGGGTTCCAACATAATCGTGTGTGATAGACATCACCAAATGAGTCCACTGAGATGGCTGGAAGGAAGGGGATTGCCATCATGAATACCAAATCTCCTCAGCAGATTGACAGCAGACTCACTCGAAAACCATGTTGAGGAATGATTAGAAAAAGGCCAGTGCTAAAGATGGCTCAGAGCACGCACTGCTCCACACGTGGCTGCAGCATGGTGGTGCGAGGCATTGTTAAATCAGCATAGCCTTGCTGAAAACGGGACTGTAGAGTCTCTGCCTGCAAGAACAACCTAAGTTCTTCCCTCTGCACTAAACAGCATTTCATTTGCTGCAGCAGATTTCTGCCCTTTTGAACTATTTCTTCTTCAGTCAGTGTTCTTCCCTATCATTCCAGGTAACTGAGGCTGAAATACTTCAGTGTAATAAGCCCTTTACTATAGGCTTACCTGCCAAGAGCCCTGCCTACGCCTGCCAGCACACTGCCACTCCATTTCCTCCTGTTCACCACTTACAGCAGCTGCTGCCCAAGGAAATGGAGTGCACCACAGGTATGTTCTGCACTGCTGTGCTCACCGCCCTGCTGCTCCACAGAGCAGAGTGATCTGATCACTGATCGTGCAGCACTGGACTTAAGTGAACATCCTGGATCAAGCATTTGTTTGACAATTGTGACTTGGGCTATTGAGATAGCATGGCCTCCAGTGGGATGTGAGCTGGGCATTACTGAGTACTGATCAAAACACTCACTCTGGGGTAGGATAGGTAGACAGGATATAATCCTTGTGATAATCATAATAAAAATGGGTAGGAAAGGAGATGAAGCGAGATGTATTATTTTCAGATAATGTTTTTAGTTGGATATCCATTCTTAGCTGCACTTTTATCTAAAGGTCCCCTTCTGTTTCTGTTGCATCCTGCCTTGCTTCTGTCCCTCACTGTGGGACTGTGTTGTTATACACAATTAAACACATTTCCAATTTGTGCTCCTGAGACCGTGGCAGCTGTACTTCAATAGAGGGTGAAGGGAGACCAGATGGAGAGAAGGTGAAGTGCTGTCAGTCTGCTGAGATGGAAGATGCCACAGAAATGCAAACAGAACCTATAGTTTATAAGGGAAAATAATGTCCTGATAGCCTGATGAAAGACTAACTCAGAAACCCCCTAGTCCTTCCAAAATGAAGTTCTGGGAAGATTGATATGGGTGCATAGTCAGACACTTCATCATTTTTATCCTTCTATAGCTTTCCGTGTGTGTGTGTGAGAAAATGTACCAATCTAATCTGAATGAGGAAAGTCACCTTCTTTGGTGCTCAGTTTCATTTTGTTCAAGTAATAGAAGTGAAAATGAAAATCCCACTTTAAAAGCATGAAAAAGGAACATCTGAGGTGGAAAGAAGTCTGCAACAGCCCCACAAGGAAAACTCTTTAAAACTGTCACTTATATCCTTAAAAACTCAGGCTGCTTAAAACCATATGTGTCTGCTCCACATTTTTTTATTCAAAGGCCGATAGAAACTGCAGTGCCTCAAAGATCCAGTAAATGCATAGCAAGGGAACACTTGAGAAGAGAGGGAGAGAAGGGAGACAGAGCTGAAGTTGAGTTAATTTGGGAGGCACTTTAAGAGAAACACACTGGAAGCATATGAAAGCTGACAGAACAGTTCTTCTGGGACTCACAGTTCTGCACATTAGTTGGTAATGAAAGAAGGTGCTGATGTATAGATCAACATCTAAATCCATAATATTTTTGGCATAGAATGCTATTAGCTGTATCTTCTCTCTTTTCATACTGTAGCTATTTCACATGCACATGTTCGTATTTCTTACAGACCAGATGCTGCACATCCGAAGCAGTGCTAAGTCCCAGGACATCAATGAAACTTTCAGCTCACTCCACAAATCAGGGTCTGATCCTGTTTCCATGTGTTAACCTTTACAATCATCCTTTCCTGAGCAAAGCAACAATCTGCAGCAGGCTGGGTGCCCCCTGATCCCAGCGGGACACTGCACTTTGCTCAATCACATCAAAACCAATTGAAGGGAGTGAATATCTGCTCCCCTTGGGGGGGATCAGCTCTGCCCTTTGTACATAGATTGCAACAAAACTTTCAGTCAACTGGTTTGACGTTCTTCTAACTGACTATGAAATTAAGCAGATCAAGGGCATTTTGTCCAAGAATGTCCAACTCAAGCGTGGCAAACATTAGCTGAAACGGTGGATTGTGAGGGCTTGCCTGGATTTTCCATAAGCACCTGAAACACAATTAGTGTTTGCATTCCCAACATCCCACTCGCTTTACAGATACAACATCCAGATGCTGCAGCCAGAGGAGCTTTTTGTCTGCTCTGTAAACAGAGAACTGAAAACATCTCCCTTGCCAAAAACCATACAGAGAAATCTGGGTTTCCACAGGTATACATTTTTTACCCTGTTTTGGAGGGATGAAAGGAGCAAAGAAAATAAATTCAGTGTTTCTTTGGTCAGTGTCCTTAAATCTGCAGACGGAGGATGAGCCAGGAACGAGGAAACCCAGTCCCACACCATGAGGTGCTCTGGGGGCAGGGAGCCCTGGCCCAGCTCTGCCCCACCAGGCATGATAAAGGCAAAGGCCCTTTTGGGCAGCTCTTCTGGGATCCTGCTCCATTCACAGCCAACTATTTTCCCTGCAAAATGTTACCTGAGATTCCTGGGCTCCCTTGTCAAAATCTCCCACACGGAGATCAATCATAGAAAGGAGGTGAGATACAGGGAAAACCACAGGGGAGGCTCATCCTTCCTTCTGTATTGTATTGAATTACAGATGTTGTAATGTGAAATACTGTGACAGGGGTATGCATTATCCCCTCGCAAATATCTCTGGGAAGGAATTCAAAGAGAAGTAAATATAGGGGTATTTAAGTCTGCCAGTTACAAAATGAGTATTTGAGGGGCAAGTAGCTGCTCTTTGCCAAATGCAAAAGCATTATCATATATTTTAAAACACCAAGCCAACAGAAAAGGCTGACTATAACCAGCACAAAACCTAATACTAAACACAGGATCATCTTCAGTGAACTTCCGTATTTCTACATCATGTACATATATATATATATGTATATATATATATATATTTGCTGACTATATATATATATAAATATATGCTGACTGAAAAAAAAAAATATATATATATTTTCAGTCAGCAAGACACAGAATACATTAAAAACATAAGAAACAGGTTTCTTGTCTTTGGAACTGTACATAGGCAGCAGACTTTTGTGCATATGCAAGCAACAGACTTTTATTAGATGCTGCAAACGCAAGGATCTGGAAAGCCAGCGCCTTTTATTTCTACCTCCTCGCTGATGCTGGGAACATTTTGGCATAGTTGCCAACCCACACACACAGGGCAGTTAGCATATTTTCTTATCCAATTGTACTTTGCCTCTCTTTCTGTGTCTTTGTGTGTCTTTTGTTACATTTTTCAAGCTGGCTCCTTCATTTTCACAAATTCAAATGGCAAATTTAACTGTAACGTCCCAAATGTTCTATCACAACTCTTAAAACTTTGGAGGCTCACATAATATTTTTAAGCTCTTATTTGCCTCAATTTTTGTTCCAGACTGTAACAGCTGACATTTCATAGAATCACAGAATGGCTTGGGTTGGAAGGGACCTCAAAGCCCACGCAGCCCCAACCCCCTGCCAGCTCAGGCTGCGTAGGGCCCCATCCAGCCTGGCCTTGAGCTCCTCCAGGGATGGGACACCACACCTTCTCTGGGCGGCCTGGTCCAGTGGCAAACCACTCTATGAGTAAAGAATTTCTTCCTAACATTTAACTTAAATCTCCTCTCTTTTAGTTTAAAGCAATTCGCCCTTGTCCTATCACTATCAGACTGTGTAAAAAGTCAGTCTCCCTCCTGCTTGTAATAACCCTTCAAGTTCCGCAAGTCTGAAGTGAGGTGTCTCCAGAATCTTCTTCGAACTAAACAAACTCAACTTCCCCAACCTTTCTTCATAGGAGATGTGCTCCAGCCCTCCTTGCTCTTCTCAGGACCTGCTCCAATAACTCTGCATCTTCCCTGTGCTGGTGGCCCCAGGCTTGCAGAGGGACTACACAGTGTGTTACAAAGTGGGAGAGATGTCAAACATCTATTATCACCCATTCCCTTGACAAATCAATTGAATTCACTCTTCCAACCCACACAGCTTGCTTGAATCACAGAATCACACAGCAAGCAAGTGTCCTTACCCTTTTCTATGGGCTGATGACTCATTGCATGTTGCAGAAGCCACCAATTTAGAACTCATCTCATGAAAAACTCAGGTGGGGAATGCAGCAAGGCACTGGGAAACCAAGTAGAGAGCCTTCATCATGAAATCCCCAGTACTATTCTTGTATTCAAATTTCCATAAGTGGCAAGTGCTTTGTTACATCACTTTCTATCTAAAGCATTCCTTGAGCACTGCCTTTCCATTTGTGGAAGGAGAATCTTTTCCCCTCCTGCCTTGCCCTTGGACAAGAAGATTAATGGCAGGATAAATATAGCGGTAGTTACTGATTTTCTCATTGATGCTCATTTTAAAGGGCTGTTTTTGTTTTCCACACAAATTTTAACACTGTGAACCTTGAATATATACAGTAGCACAAAAACACGACATTTTCAGCAATGGTTCCAAACCTAGATATTTTTCAGTATTTTATGTGCAACTCGAGCATATGTTTCAGCTTGAAATATAGGACAGTGGAAAAGTAAGAAAGAAGATAATTGTATGTTCTAAATTCAGTAATGCCCTAGTAAACAAGGATGATGATAATTAGAAGCACAGAAATTATCTTAGATCTGTATCATTTTTATCAATTTCTGGTATGTTTCTTAGAGGCATTTTTTTCTTTTTAAACCTCAGTGCCACTGAAAGGCATCCTGAAATTACCACTATTAAGGAAAGCAAAATAAGAAGAGCAAAATAAGAATACAGTTAAAAAAGTTATTGATTTCATTTCCATAAGCAGAAAAACACAAATGCCTCAACTCAGCATTTTTCAAAGCATACTCAAGTCATGTTCCCAGCAATCAAGAGAGACTTAATCAATTTTTTTCTTCTCAGAAAGAATGATCTAGGCAGATTTTGTTGAATAGATTGCAAGGTTTTGCTGTTTCAGTGTGTATCACTGAGCCTTTGTTGATCATTGGGTACTGAGATGTATTTGTGTCTCACTGCCTCATGTCAACAGATGGATCCTTTTCTTAGGTCACACATTTCCCACTCCTCCTTCAAAATCTTTCTCTGGTGCACAGACCCAGCACACCTAGGAAACTTCTAGAAACTCACCCTGGGAAACTTCTAGTCCTTTTCATGAAACTTGCTGCAGAGCAACACGTGCATTTTACCACTTAGAAAGGGTGAAAGCCATCAAACACCGAGCAGCATTTTCTGTTTTGGTTGTCCATATGGGTGGAAATACAAGCACCCCTACAACTATTGTGGTTGGACGTATGGAGAATAGCAGTTGTTGTATTCAATTACTGACAGTAAACTGAGGTAAAGAATTCTTCACATCACTGTAAGAGCCAGCACGTTGATCGTGTTTTCAAGTGAGTTGTGATGTTAGCCCACTCCAATACTTTTTCCACTGACATTAGCCACGGTTCTACTTCTTGTTTTTATATTTTACCTTTCTGCAAATAGAATCCTTACATTCCTTTCGTAACCTCTATGTTTATGTATTTTATTGAAATTGTGGAAATTAGATTCCTTTTCAGTGTTTGATTCGTTGCAGTGACTTCGGGCTGGCTGCCCAACTTAAATATGGTTGCCACTCTTGGATTATGGCCTGGCTGTTAATTATTTCCCTTCTGAAACTGCATTAGCACAAAACAAATTTTGTTACAATGACATTAAGTAATGACCACAGAAACCTGCCCAGTGTTGGAATTTTTTTTTTTGGCAACTGTTTTATGTTTTTCCCTCACATTGCATAAATTAAGAATGAGGTTTAATTTAATATTTTACCAGCTCATGAATAAATAGGCCTTCTATTTTCCTTGATGTAAATATAACAACATCAGTATGGGAATAATTACCAAATAACAGACATTATCTTGCAATTTTTATACATTTAGTCTTCCAAATAAGACAATATATTTAAGCACAAAAAAGGCTGAACTACACAGGGCTAGGATTCATAATATCACCACCCTTATTTTACGTGGTATAGCTGTTATTCTATCTTCATCTCTAGACAAGTTTTGATATGTACAGGCTTAAAATTACTTTTAGTCAGGAACTCTTTCTAACCAGTCAAGACTGAGATGAAGCATCTTGAGGTGAAAGGGGGGAGCAAGCAAAAAATTTATCTAAGAATGAATACCCTATAGCTTCAATGTTAACATAACAAAAGGTTCAAAAACATCTTCTGGTTGCTTATATCTCAACTACACAATTATGCTAATGTATGGTAATGACATTGCCCTTGAAAAATTTGCTTTCCTTTGTTAATTTAGGAAGAAGATTAGTTATGAATTCATATGATTTGGCTTCGTTGGTGACATCATTGCTGTGTCACAGGGCAACGGAAGAATGATTAATTCTTTAACTTCCACTGTTCTTAAGGCTGCTCCCTCAGAGCTGCTCCTTTAACTTTAAGCCATAAACATGTGTAGAATAAACCATAATTCTTTCCAGCAGAATATTTCAAAGAAGCAACTGCAGAGGTGTTGATTTAACACACGGAATGTAAACAGTGAGAGTTGGAGAAAGTCATCTATTTCCTGTCCACTGCTACATTAATCCAATTCCATTTTAGCTAAAGGCTGTCTGCTGTTCATTATTCTACAAGAAGTTAGGGATTGCTTGCCAAATATATACTTTTGTGGTAGTTATTATGCTTCTAAATATTTATTCACAGCTTCCCATTGCACAGTCTCAGTGCACTTTTTTAATGAATTACATTACAATTTTTGTTCTAACTCTACTATTGGTATGAAACTTCTCACCGCAATTTAATGAGGAAAAATAAGAGGCAGGGTAATAAAGTTATGGTAATTTTTTGATGATTTTCAATCACATTTTTTTTCTTCATTTGGAGATCAGTAAAGTGCATGCGTTATCCAATAAATTAGAACTCAAAAAGTAGGTCTATTTTATCTAGATAGTCTTCTTATGGTAATATACAGAGTTGCCAAGAATTTTTCTGGTGTGTTGTACATTTTTGTTTTAAATAGGGAGTTAATTCCCTGCTCCTGCACAACTGACAGCCTGACCTTCTCCATCACATTTCCTCAGAAGGGCTTGGCAGGCAGTCTTGAATCCTACTTCCACCCTGTCCTGGTGGAACAGCCTGGAGAAGAGACTTTGTGATGTATAAGTTTTTGTGCAGCACAAACAATTCAGTTGCCCACTGTAAGACTTTCCAGTTACTCTGGAGTACAACCTGCTACAAAACCACAAAACCAGCAGTCCCAGCCACATCCAGAGCTCCACTACACTCAGTGCTAGATAAGCAGACAGGGAAGACTGAGAGTTTGCAATCTAAGCATGTAGAGCACACAAGTACCAAAGGGGCCAAAGTTCCACCTAGGCACAGGAGGAACCAGGGATGAAAAAGAGTATTCAGCAGCCCTGCCAGTCAGCCCTGTGTCCTTCATCAAACCACATTTCCTGACTAAAATCCCATGCAGAAGGTTCACACTAACTGCTTTCTGACACCAAAAGGCAAAATATTAATGAAACCAGACCACACAGATCTCAACCCATTCATTAAGAGGCTGCGTTTGTTATAACATTACTGGTAAGAGCTAGCTGTGCTCAGATCCTTAACGTGCATGGCTCTGGGAAAGAACATGCACAACTGCTGAGTGTATTCATGACCCTGGGCTACTCTAAGTATCCTGAATCATAAACGATCCCATCTAATGTAACAAATTCTGCTTCTTTCTTCAGTCTTGCAAAGGTGAAAATCTGCTAGAACAGGACAAAGAACACTGATGCTCTCACCAGCAGAAAACCATTTTCCCCAACTGAAACTGAAAACTGAAACATTTTTCCCAACTTTCAATAGCAATTCATCAAAATATTTCTACCTGGTTCCTTTTACTGTCTGTACATTAGTTTGGCTTCTTGGGTGCTCTGTAGAACAACCATTATTGTTTATCTGTGTGTTATTCTTTCTATGTGAGTTGCCCTTCTTTAAGTATCATGGCACTTTTATGACTAAGCTGGTAAAGTATACAAGGATGCAAACAACAGAGCTATCCTCATCCTGGCATCCAAACTGCATAAGGAATCTAGTATGTGGAAACAGCTAATGATCCAATCAGCAGAAGAACATATTGCAAATTGCAGTTCTAATAAATAAGCAGTGATGCAGCTCTATCATGTAATTATACATTAAATTATTATATTATTGCTTTTTCTATTGCTGTAGCCTCTTCCAGTAATCGCTTTAGCTTTTGAATTCCTACTGGCTTTCAACAGACAGAACTTTTAATGGATGTTACTCGACAGAGTTGCCTTCAGTGAAGAAGGCAAGGAGGTGGCAATGAGAAAAAAAAGTGACAAATCAGCATAATGGGATTGCAAGGCATAGGAACTCCTTGTTCTTGTTAAAATGATACTGACAAGTTGTTTTCATGTATTTCATCAGCTAATGCGATCTGCGTATGATACAGCTCCCCATCAGTTTAACAGACAAGGAAACTGAAATGGCAATAAATATCAACCCCTCGCTAGGGCTTCCTTGGATATATGGCTTCTGTATTGTTTGAACTCCTGCACTTCAAGAGAAACACCAGTCTACTTCAACTGACAAGAAAATGGGCACTAAGGAATAACCAGCACAGCACTGTTATACCTTAGCTGTATACTCACTTGCGTGTACCACATTACGCACTGTTCAGTCCCAAGAGCCCTGAAAATGAAATATAATCAACTATGAAACTAACAAAATGTCAGGAGCAAAAGCACAAGTGCTGTTCACAATATACAAGTTGCATCTGACAGAAAAGAAACACGATTTAAGCTTGGGCTTTCAACTGTGTTCCAAAAGGACTGTAAAACTTAAGCAAGCTCCCGTTTCTGTTCCTCATGGCATCCTCCTCCTCTCAGTGCTTGATTTGGAAGGGCAGCCAGCAGACCCTCAGAACTGGCACAGCACAGCAGACAAGCAACAGATTATTATCATCACAGAAGTGGCTGATTTTGCCTCCATACAGTGGTCACTCATCACTCTTCCTGCTATATATGAAACTGACAGCCAAATATATAGGACAAAATGGACTGCTAGAATCATCATGATGATATTTAATGGTGAACCTTTCTCATCCACTTTCTAAACAGGCAATGTTATTGCAAAGCAAAAGCAAAACCAAACAAACAAAAAATGTAAACAAACAAACAAAAAAAAAAAACAAGATCAAAACCACACATATAGAATAACTTAAATAAACATTTTTTTCCCCTTTTGAAGACTACTGAAATATAGGATAAATAAAACATATTGCATTATGCTGGGCATCCTCCATTAACAGTTCATATCCACACAAGCAGTGTTATTTCAAAGGAAAAACAAATAAACAAACCAGAAACGAAGTCATGATCAAAACCACACATTCAGAATCACTTAAATTGCCATTTTTCTTTTGAAGATAATTAAAGTAGAAGATAAATAAAACATTGTATTGCATTATGCTGGACTTTCTCCATGAACAGCTCATATCTGTTTCTACATTAAGAATTCAGATAAACTAAATTTTTCAGTTATATCACTCTGGCATTGATTGGATTTAAAGATCCACAGTTAGTTGAAACAAGAAAAGATTTCACTGAAGAATAAATCTATATAACTCTCCCTATATAATCTATATAACAATCTAAAATAACTCAGCAGCTTTGACTATCCTCAGCTCCAACTAAATCTGAACCTTAACTCAGTCAACATGACATGTTTTTCTGAGAATGTCTTCCCTTTCTTGTCACTGACTACCAATAGTAATTATTTTATTTCAAGTCTTGTCTTGTTATGTCTACCCTAATCCTCAGAGTTCCTGTAGACAAATAGTTAAAATGGAATATCAGTCTCCTTTTGCAGACCTCCTGGGTTTCATACGTCCATCAAAAGGCTTAAAAACATGAATCATATCACCTAAAAGAACACAAATGAAAAACACTCAAAGGCACTTTTTAACAAAATTGCCAGAACTGTTAAGGCAAGTGTGCAATCTGGTGAGTTGAGGCAGAAGTCTCAATCACGATTTCTAACTCAGGAGGATTCACATGTAAGGATTGCTCTTCACCTTCCTGCTTCCCCTTCAGCTTTTCTACCCTTCCACTTTACATAAGGAATGAAGAGGTCCAAATTTCTGGAAGAAATCATCTTCAGCACGAGTCAGAGCCTCCTCATCTATGTAGACCACCGGTCTCCTGGAAGCCAAGAAGTACTGCACCTTCCGCAGGCTCCATCCCATCACATACTTCAGCCAGCCACTGACAGCAGCTGTAGACCTGCCAACACCAGCATTGCAATGAACGTAGACAGTGTGTCCATTCTGCAGCAGCCCGTGCAGGAGGCAGACAGCCTGCGGCAACATCTGTATTCTTCCTAAAGACAAACAAAAAAAGGGCACGGTCACTAGCATTTGAGAAAGCTAGGTTCACAGTAGAGATTTTGTCTGCACAGCCTGATGTACTGTAAATCACAAGGGCAAAATGTGATGTGTTTTTCTGTTTTCTCTCTTCTTTTTTTTCTGTTTTTTTTTCCAAATGACCTTCTACTCTAACCTTCATTTCTTCTTGCAACGTAGATTCAGATCATACAAAGCCTGTAAAATGCCCCAAGTCCTGTCTAAATATACATTCTGATTAACACTGAACGTGCATGGCATATTCATTTTTCTGAGATAAGGCAGGAAATTACATCAAGCAGCACATCTTTTATAGCATTCAAATCAGCAATCCAGAAATGATTTTTTTTCAAGTTTTTTATTTTTATTTTTTATCACCAGCAGTTTGCAAATCTATCTATGCACTGCTGCTTTCCAGAACCACAAAACAACGACAATAACATCAATCGTAAGGGAGGAAGGGAGAACAGAAGAGTATGTTGCTGAACAACCTAACACTCATAATCTAATTGTGTACTAAGCATATGGTTAAATAGTCACTGTATGATTAAGAACAGTCTTTCTCACTTCCAAAGGGATGAATTTACTGTATTTCTTGATGCCTCTCCCTGCTACCCTGGGAATTGAAGCTGCAGACATCAAAGTGTGACTTTTCCTCACAGCATAGATAAGTACTGACATTAAGCCCTTTCAAATCCCTGTCTTAAGGTCTCCTGTCCTCCCTGCTGTCCCATTCCTGATGTGACAGCTCCCTGTTTGTGGCAGTGAACTTCACTCTGTCGAAAGCACTCTTGTATGGCTGGTAGGCTGCTCACTCAAACACATACACATTTCCTACCTACAGGCTAAAAGCCGATGAAATGAGCATGCCAAGGGAGAAATTAAAAATATTAATTTATTCTATGGTGCAATGCACTATGGGTGTTCTAAATCGATTACAAATAATAATAGAAATGACTCCCTGGAGATTCATCAAACCAGGATATGATAGATAAAGAAAAATCATGTGCCTGGGGAAGGGAGAGGCTGCACCAGACATACTGCACTATCTCCCTCCATTTTCAACCAGCAAGAATGGCAAGCTGTCCTGCTGTGCAAGCTTGCAGTCTTCCACCTACATGGCATATTTTCGTTATACAAGCTGAATGCAAGCTGAAAGCACAAGCAGTCAAGCAGTTATCAGTGTCTGATGGCTTTAACCTCAAATACACACATACAGTAAGACACAAAGTAGCTTAGATGGACTCTCCACCTACCAGAAAATGTAAATAAAACAAAAACTATCCTTGTACTCTAGCTGTATTTTCACACAAAATTTATGCAGGGAAAAAAAAAGGCAGCCATGACAGCAACAGTTTAGTAACTAAATGGTTTTACTGCAACTAATATAGCTGCAAAACTAGTCTGAACATTACCTTCAGTGCTCATGTCTGGGGTTGGCATCCAGACATAGGCAAGACCTTCCTCTTTGTACAGTTTCATGAGGACTTCAGGGCTCATAGGTTCCGGGTAGCGATTGCAGCCCCAGGAGTTCTGAACAATGTCCCACTCGGTCTGGAAGTTCATCACTGCTGTGACACCCAGCTCGTGCTTTAGCTTGACCGTCACATGCTCCAGCTGCCGAGGGCAACTTCCCAGCCAGATGTTTGGCAGAATTCTAGCATGGAGAAGACATTGCAGTGGGTTTGATCAAAATATCTGAATCTAGAAACTGCCAAATTAAGTGGTAGGCTAGCTCAAAACCTGTTTAGTATCATCACAAGAACTACCTTTCATTACATGCAGTGAGAAGCTTCCTCCTTCACTGCAGTTTAGTTGGTAATGGTTGATGCATGGGATCAAGCTCCTAACATACTATGAAGACAATCTGATAAAACAATTCTGAGCAGTTACTAGCACAGGTCCCCAAGGCATCCATCATTCAGTCTGCAGTGGAAACTTCCCAACATCACAAATTAGAATAAGAGAACTCTTTAGACTTGTGCAATTTACAGAGAAGAAAGAGACCTAAGAGATTCAGTTGATCCAAATCTGAATAACATGGCAAATCACAGAATTCTTCCTGCTTTGTAGCTACCACCATAATGAGGACAGTAGACAGAGGGAAAAAAAAAAAAAAAGAAGAAAAAAACCCAAGGAAATAAAACCCAACAACCCTTCTCTTCTGTGAGAAAACTCAAAAAAGAATTTAATTAGTAATTTTCTTCTCATTTTTCTCTTCACTAGTGGAGTCTAGAGGGAACCAGTGCAGAATTACAAATCTAGCTTCCCTGAAGGTTTGAAGAACTAGATATTTTCTCAAGAAAACTCAAGAGATACAGTTAGAATGGATAAACATCTGCATTTCCAGTATTTCTTCAAATCAAACTTCAAGACTGCTAACATTTTCCCACTAATAATTATCATTAAAATATCCTATGTCCCAACAACTATTCACATAAACAGAATATTAAGAGCCTTGTTTTTAAATGAGAATATTTAATCTGCACATACAATTATATTTATGTTATCTAAAATGAATTCTTGACATGCATGAATTATTAGTGATGTCTTTTTTCTATGTGCATAAACATGTATTTTGAATATGCAATCCACAAACTACACTAAACATACTCAGTAGTTGAGTAAAGTTTATTAACAGCAAAAAAAAAAAAATGAATGCAAGCTACAACAAAAACAAGATCCTCAGAAATAAAACATCTGCCATAAATTTCTTAAAGGATTTTTTTCCTCTTCTTCAAATTTAATCTCAGGGACAAATGGGAAAAGTTATTTTTATTGAGGAACAGTTACTCATATAAACAGCCCTTAAGTCATCAGGCAGCTATTTCCATCTGATAAGACTCTGACAGTAGTAGTAAGTGGTTACTAGCATTTAATTAAGCCCTGCAATTGGCAATGACAAAATCCTGCTGTGTTACTATTGAAAGACAGTCAAAGATAAAAATGCACTCTAGAAAGAACATGTTATGGTTATTGCTTCCTATTCCTATTTCAATTGCATCCAGAGTGAGTAGTGTACAGATATGCCAACATAGCCAACTATCCCAACAGCCCCTGCATCACTGAGGAAAGGACTTGATCTCAAGGTACAGTACCTGAGTCCCAGCTTTCTGCCTCACAAACAATGAGTGGAAACCTGAGAATTTGGACAAATATATTACACAGCAAATAATCATTTGAACCTGCCGCTTGAAAGACAAATGGAAACATTGCAAATGCTTTCTGACTACATGAGGATATTTTTTCAATAACTTTACTATCCTCCCTTCAAAAGCTTTCCTGGAGATATTCACACATCATTTTCTTGATATTTTTCGAATTACCTAATACAGTAAGTTACTTGACAGGCGAGCAAAAGTGTGTTTTCTAGCATATGATTAAACCAGGAGTGACAAAAGTATTCCTGAGATAAATAAAATTCTGGGTAATACTTCTGTTTATAAGTAAAGCAGTGCGTAACAATTTTCTCCCCAGTGATTTAGTGGAAGAATATCATAGCTGCACTATCCACAGGACCACTGAGATACATAACACTTATTTATTCTGTTTTTTAAGTCTAAAAGCCTGGCACGTTACAAGACCTTCTGTACTGAACAATAATAATCACATTTACTGAGCAACTGATGGGTTTACTAAGTTTTTAATCACACTATTTCCCTGTAATTAACCAGACCACAGTGGTAGCATTCAGAGAAAGACCAGAACAATTGCAATATCCCTGTATTTAGGAAAAATATCTCTCACATACTAGTTTTCTGAAAAGATCAGAGTTTTGTCTTTGACAGCATCAAGACTAAGCTTTGATCTTGGTATTCAAGTCTCTTATTTATCCAGTTCCAATGACTGTAAAGTCTTGGTTTTGCTGGACAAGGCTTAACTGCTCTTTTTCCAGGAAAACAGTCCCCACACAGAAAAGAAGGGCAGAGCTTTCCCGGTTATATATCAAAGTTCTGGGATAATCCCACTGTACAGTACCCATATTTCCATTTGGCTTTATATGGTTCACACTTTATCTTAGCCTTTTATCAGAAGGAAAGGATTGATGCAATTGCAAGCACAGTAGCTGATGAGGAGTTTAGCTGCTGTTTTATATAGAGATTACTGACAGCCCTGCTGAGGGCTTGATCGTGCTGAGGACCAGGAATTTGCTAATTTCATTTTTTCATCTCTTACATTAGTAATAGGATTTTTAGTTTCTTTTTCCAATGTGTCCTTAGTTCTTTAAGCTGCCATTCAGTAGCAGCTAACTAGATTTTAGAAACAGAGTACACAGCATGTGAGAAAGACCTCTTTTATTTTCTCCCCTCAACTATCACGCAAACTGCTTTGAACTTCCCAACAGCTGCTGCTTTCCAGCTCACACGTGGTTGTTTTCCAGCAGTAGATTAAGTGATCCTTATGTACAGTTGAAAAAAAAAACAACAACATTTGGGGATTATGTGTGATTGGTAAACCTATAATCTTCTCGTCCATTAGCTCTTTTTGTATTAAAATAGCATTTTGTTATTGTACATGTTAATTCCCTGTTACTAAGGATAGTATACCATGCCTGGTCTCAGAAAATATGGTCAATTCAGTCACAGTTTAGTAATAGAGAAATTACATTACCTAGAGCAACATCAAAATGTTCAGCTAACCTGGGAGGCTAATATCTGCATATTTTCTAAAAGCTGTTTCTTTAAAGCTACTTTCTGCAAAGTTACTTTCATTCTGCCTTACACCTCAGCTCCCCATTGGGAATGTGAACATGACATTTACCTACCTCAAGAGGACTTTGGGGGATTAAATGAATGAACAAATGTGGAAAGTTCTTATCTGTGGTAAAAACAACAAATGTGAGATGGTCATCTATTGCATTTATTTGACTTACAGATCCCAGACTGAAGGCTGACATCTTAAAAAATACTGCATTTTGTCTTATAAACTGAGAACCCAATAACAATTTATCATTACTGAGGAATAAATATGGAACACCCTGAAATCACTTGTATGATTATTTTCCAGCTGCCATCATACTTAAATTATTTTTAATGATGCATATATGCATTGCACTTGGTTGCTTCCCCCAGGACTTTGCACAGCCTAGATTAAATTATAACTATTCACTAAGAAAGCATCTGGAACAATAAATGCATCCCATTTAACCAATGCATATACAAATGGTCTTCCCATCCATAAGGAGTCTGAGGCAACGAAAGATTAGCATTCTGGTACTTTTATCTTTAATGGTGCAAATTGTCATTTTCAGGCATTTCAGGATGGCACACTGCCCCTTTTAATCTCAGACCTCCACAGGCAGCACAAAACCAGTCAAGCAGCTGTGGGGGTATGGTTCAGAGCATGGGTAACCTGCAATAGGGGAAGGTAGCAAGTTACTGCATCCAGCCGTTCTGCACATACCAATGTCTACACTGTTTCTGAAGAAGCTCCTGTACTGTTGCCATTGTTTGGGGTTTAAAGCAAACAGACTTGAATTTCAGTTTTCCTGAAAATGCTGAGCTGTAAACTAGGATGACTCAGGTACTGTTTCCAGACCTGTTCAATCATCAGTGCACTAGGAGCAGTCATCTTACAAACTCACAAAATCAGTCAGTCTTTCTTGGGAGTCATGGCTCTTACAGAAAATGTTAGGATTCAATCATTCGGGGAACATACTTCATTAGAACATCTATCAGGAATAATATTTCAGATGTCCATTTATCCCTACAGTTGCCAGATTTAATCAAGAAAGAGGACTTCATCAAACTAGAGGGTTTTTTTCACTGGTTATTGGCAACAGAGTTATTCATTAGCCACCCCATTTGTTTATACTGATAACATTTTTGATCAAGATCCAGCATGTTATTTTAAATGAAAAGTGATGGATTCACCCCTTAGTGCCAGCTCAAGGTGTAGCGTGCAACTATGGCTACAAGCAACTTGCAGCAAAATTTTATTTTGCATTTCCATAGGAATAATGTACACAATTAAGTCAATTTAACCCCAGCATCTTGTGGTGCTTCTATGCAATATGGTTTTATACTGATGTGCTGCTGTTACTCTGACATGTGTACAAACAAGCAGTCCAAGGGGAACTTAGGTCTGAAGTACAACTCAGAGGTGCACGTGCAGCACAGTAACTACTGGAGACAGCTTCAAATTACAGTACATCCATTCCAATGACAGAATTTTTTAATAAAGTAGATTTTCAATGGAAAATATCTGTCTGAATCAAAGGACTGCACTGAAACTTTTTATTTTTAACCAAATTTAAACTAGTTTAATGACTAAATGTCTGATGAGAAATAAAGGAAGACTGAGGGATATAAGCAAAAATTCCTACCTCGCTTTCCCTCTCTCTCACTTAACAGAAAAGAGGTTTCCAATAATATTGCTTTGGGCATATTCAAAATGAGAATACAGGAAATCTTACCAGCAGTAGCTGAGATGCTCTTTCATCTTTTCTCGACCCTCTGCCTTGTGACAAGGCACATCATATTAAACAGTAATACCACCAGATCATGACGACCCATAACTATTATCCTGTATGTGCCCACTGTTTTGCCACAGCTATTTTTTTTAAATACCACACTGCAGCTTACTTTTAGATACACATGCATCTTCCCTGAGGCACCAAATTAGATACCTCTTTCCGGTGCCTTACTTGCCCTTCTCTCCTGATCACTTGCTAGAATTGAAACAGGGTTCCTGTTACTTAGATTCCTATCTGAAGTCCTGAAAAGCATTTACAGGCAAAGAAACGTTTTCAAATGACCACGCTGTGCTTTCCAATGGATGATGTGAACACTTTCAAATATGGCTTGATATGTAAAAATACACTGATGACTATCCTTGACTCCAGAAATATTTTCTTATTGTCCAATATGAATAGTTTAGTTACAGGTTACAGCAACTTCTTGTCTCCACAATGGACATGAAGAACAGATTATTCACTTCCACTCTTTGAAATCTTACATATCTGAAGATTACTGATACACATCCACAAAGCTGTGCCTTCCTCACACTAAAATAAAATAAAATGTATTCAATCTTTCCTCACTTGTCATATATTCAAATTATTTAATGATTATTGTTTGTCTTTGGACTCTCTAGCTGATCAACACCTGTCATAAGGTGTTATTCTCAATACTGGAAAGAAGTCCTACTAGTTCAGAGCAGAACCAAAGATTAGTTACTTCTTGTGTCCAAAGACTATGTTCTTACATATAGTTCTCGGACTGTCCTTTTACAGCATGACACTGTTGACCTATGCTCAACAAGAAATTCTATTTACAAGTTAAGATCTCTCACAAGAGATGAGACTAGTCAAGAATGGAGCAAAATCTGCTGGAAACAGAATTATTTAAGATCTTATTAGTTACAACTGCCACTGGTATCAAATAAAAACTAAATGAATATGCAACACAGAAGCAGATAAGATTGACAGTTGATGAGATGCATCACAGTAATACACACTGGAATAAATAATCTCAGCCACTCACACACATTGCTGGGTTTAAGTTAATTATAATCAATTCCAAAAAGGAAACAGTGCATCTTAGAAGTTATGTCTAGTTTAAGCATTGCTTTGAAGTAGTAATGTTAGCTTGTACAAAGAAGTGAACTGCAAGTGATACAGAATTTATAATAACCTTCTCAAATCAGTGATCTCAGTCTATGCACTAAAACTTTGAACCTTCTGATAACTATTGTACTGTATCTAAAAAGATACAGAAAAATGAAAACACTGAAAATACAGGAGACATCACCTGTTAACTAAGAAAATAATTCCATGCAAGGACACACTACGAAGGTAGAATATTTAAGAGGGAATTAGATTATAAGTTACGGAAAAAATAAATTGGAGAGATAAATCCAGTGGCCCTATCTACATAAACAAGGTAAAGAATTTCAGTTTCCATCCAGCTTCATCTGCACAGCAACTGCTAAGAGATAAGAAAAACAGGCAGGTGTTCTGTTTTTGTGGGGGGTTATTATGTTTGTTTGTTTGTTTTCTTGCTAATTCCCCCAAATAGTAACAATATACGTAGATGTCAAAGCAGATGAATCCCTGGTTTGGTCTTGTACAACAATTCGGACTTCACTCTGCTCTCTTTAAATAAAGGACAGAGAGATAACTCACTAAAATGTATCCTTGCCACTGAAATATAACATAATAATGCAGATCTGAGGGGTTATGACATTGACAATTCATTGCACATCACAGAGGCACATGGGTAAATTACTGTGGTCTTAATCTCTTCTCCTGCTGACTTACTGATGAAGTCTCCCTGCAGAAGAAAAGCTGACGGAGGCTTTGTGATGAGAGGCTTGACTTAAGTAGGATTGAATGAACACAGTCTCATGCACTCAATGGCCCAGCATGCAGGCAAACACTACTGGCCACAGTAGGAGAGCAAGGTTCGATGACACTATGATTTCACTAACCAAATACCAACATCTGATTGCCAGGCTTAATTACATCACTCTTCTCAGTAAAGATGGGTTAAATGGCTGTAACATTAGCAGAACCTTCACAGAAAAGTGCTGATTAATGATAAAACTATATCCTGCTGAAATGACACAGCTGCAAATCTTGTAATAACTATTTATATTTCTGAATACTTCTGCCTAAATGCCAAACACAGAATGAGTCGTACAAAACTGCTCTGCTCTATTGCTGAAAGTGTGAAGCTCATTTTGAAGTTAATAATTCTAACACAGGCTTTAAATGAGGGGAATTAAATAGACTACAATGTATTTTCAGAGTGGTTTATTGTCTGTTTTGTCTTCTTCTATTTTTGATTTGTCTCAGTGATGAGAAGTAATTAAGCTCGTGCAAATGTTCTTCTTATATGTAATTTGGACTACCTATCTAGCCTCTCATATGGGAGCGTACTTTGCAACTTAAAAGAAACACCTGCTTTTATCACCTTTGAACAACACTTTGTCAGCTTAGCAATATGCAAAGTTTCTCAAGCACTAAAGTCCTGAGTGCTACACTTAATAATATTGTATTTATTCCATGCTCACAAATGTATGAATGCAGCATCAAATTACCTAATTTACAGACATACAGAGCAAACAAGCCACTAAGAATCGACCTCAAGGTAACAATTTGCTAAAACGAAAACAGCTAATAAAAATACCAGAGTAATACCTGAAATACAAGGTTACCCCTTCAGACACAAAGCAGTTCCAGCAGCACAGTGACTCAGAAGATTTCTGCAACACAGGGTACAAAAGGGCTGTAGCTGTCTTCACCTATCAGTCTGTGTTTCAGGATCACAAAAATGAGCAAAAGGGTGGAGTTCCTCTCCTATGAAGTAAGGCTGAGAGAACTGGGCTTGTTTAGACCTGGAGAAGAGAAGGCTCTGAGAAGACCTCACTGCAGCCTCCCTGCTTAGAGGGCTTATAAAAAAGATGGAGATCAATTTTTTACACAGGCAAATAGCAATAGGGCAAAGGAAGAACAGTTTTAAACTAAAATAAGGGAGATTTACATTACATGTTAGGAGAAAATTCTTTATTCAGAGGGTGGTGAGATGTTGGAACAGGTTGTCTAGAGAAGCTGTGGATGTGCCATCCCTGGAGTTGCTCAAGACTAGGCTGGAGGGGACCCTGAACAGCCTGATCTAGCAGGTGGTGACCCTGCCCACAGCAGGGGGACTGAAAGTGGATCATCTTTAAGACCCCTTCCAACTCAAGTTATTCTGTGGTTTTCAACTGGCGGTACGATACGCTCCTCAGACTATGAGACAAAGCACAACCATGCTAATTGCTAAGCATAGCTTTCGATATGGTTCATAATATTCTGTCGGTTTCTGACTGTAGGAGAAGCCTGTAGGCCATGCCTGTTCTAGCTTTGAATGTACTAGGAACACGTGATAAAGAAGCATCCACATGAGTAAAATTCAAGTCACTCGTATCAGAGAAATTTAGTGTAGATGGGCCCATTTTCTCCTTCCACAGGAACCTTCCACGTTCCCTTATAAGGAGCATAAGGGCTTAATTGATAAGGAGCATAAAGGTTTTATTGAAAGAAACTTGCAAGAAACATCACACAAGACAGTAGCAGAGAACAAGGGCATTCCTAAAATCCTATATCCTGCCACAATAGGCAAAATATTTGATGAAAATACCTAGATAACTGAGAAGTAAACCACATCCCACATCACAGAGAGAGGTAACTCCCAAGATCTGTGTTTGCATGAGCAGTTTGGTCCAGCACAACACTGTGGTTCTGAAGCCAACTTGAGCTGTCCTCAACTACAACAGATTCATTCTCAAAGTTCCCGTGGTGTGCATAACCCAGAATACATTTGGATGAAACAGATGAGGAAGCTCGACTTCAAAGACAACTTTGTCCCAGATGGAGATATGCAGGAATACAGCAATGAGCAGGCTATACTACCAGAGCAGCCTTTAGCACAAGTGGAACTCCAAAGCCCTAGTAGAAATCAACATGAAGATAAAACACATGGAACCAACTCACCGGAGACAGTCTTAACCATGTCCCTTCACATCTGCTGTTCATCATCCTATGACTTTAGGCAAAGTGAACATGACAGTCTGGTCTTATTTTTCTGGATCACAGCCCCCAGTTAATTTCAGGCAGAACCACTGCAATGGCATGAACTCATATGAAGTCATCATATATGCCAGAAAATGGAGGCTGAGGATACAAGTTAACACTTCCCTCAGTATCCTTCCAGAATAGTTATTGTAGCTGCAAGACTGGCCCTCATTTCAGCACCTTATAACAGGTGCATAAACAAAATGGGGAAGGTAGTTGGTACCAGTGTCACTCAGAAAAATAGGACCAGAACTAAGGTTTCACACAGGTAATCAAGGCCACTGATGTGCTAGCATAATGTGTGAAACACAAAAGGTCAGTGCAGTGTATGCTAGAAAGACAGATTAATCTGAAGTCTGTTGGCACTGCATGTAATAGAGGTATGAGCCTCCCGGCTACTCACTCACTCCTACTTCACTGAGTTATTTCTTAACGTATACATAGCCTTGAAGCTTCTGTTACTCTGACTCAAGCATAAATGCTCTCCTGACCACAAACTGAACCTGTGCAGCTTAGTATCAAAAGCATGGAAGCACAGAAAGTTAACCAACTACAAAACTTTCTCTCCACGCTGTGCCACTACTCTTAGTCTTTGATCCTTCAGAAAATGTCAATAGCACTCAAGAAGCCAAATCAAATAGGCATAAAACTTTCTCATCATTTTATTCGCAGAAATCACAGAACTGGGTATGCCTAGCTAAAGATGTTATAAATGTAATCCAATAAATGCAATCAGTAAACACTTACAAAGGATCCTTTCAAATCTTTCACCAGGAAACAGCAGTCTGATAAGAAGTCCCAGGTATTAATAATCATCTGAAGAAAGTTGACAAACTTTCCAAGAAAACTTCAAGTACTTTGAAAGAGCAAAGAAAATTGAGAACAGCTCAGAAGAACAATCAACTGCACAAAGACAGAACAGGAGACATCTGTTTAGCTACCAATCCTAACAAAAAAGTAGATTTATTGTTAACGATGAATCAAAAAATACTGAGATGTTTCACCTCACCAATCATGTGATTCTGCGAAAAAGGATAGGAATTTCCAAGCATATTAGAAATGGCCACAAAGGAGAAGGATATTAATTTGTGCTGTATGTCTGATGTGAGCAAGAGAACAAGAAATGAACTTAAATGGCAAGCTCAGGAGACTTCAGTTAACATTACGAAAGCATTTTAAAGGCAAGAATACTGAGATAATTGAATGAAAGAATGGGCTGCAGAATCTCATAACTGAGATGAGATCATATGTAAGACCACACTAGATTAACTTAGAATTATTTAAATATAATTGAGACTAAGTCAGAGAAAGAAAATGGACTGGATGTTTTCTTATGTCTCTTTGAGCCTATGATCTATGACACTATAATCCTCCTAATCTCCCTTTCTAGGATCACTACCTATATTTGCTTATCAAGCTCCATCTTTAAATAATTTAGGTTCCTTGAACCCCTTGCCTTTTGAAAGGTCATGCCAGAATTCAGCTATTGTTCCTTTGATGTCAGAAATACTGTTCCAGTTTACACTCTAAATTCAGAACCAATTAATACACCTTTGAATTTACAGAAAATTCTTCCTGCCTTGTACTAATACCTGAATGCTTTTCACAAATAGCAATACATTCTTTCTTTCAGTCCTGATTTAACAGTGCCATCTACCTCAGATACTAGAGGTAGATCAGCTATGGAAATACAAAGTTCTTTGAAAGCAAATTTACTTCACTGCAAATTCAGTGATGTGTCTGCTACATAGCCTCTGGAAGATGCCCTCATTCACTCCAAGCTCAGGTATCTCCAATTTCCACTTCAGTTTGTGTTGAAAGCATATCTTAGGTCAAGTAATCTAAAAACAATGTTCTGTCATTTCATATTTTAAATACATTTGTGAAACCAAATCTATCATTCCCATTGATCTCATGGTACAAGGAAGACGTAAAGTTCTTCCAATTAGAAGTCTGAGGGATTTTTTTTTTCTTTTTTTTTTTTTGTGTGTGAGGTATCTGAGGACCATGAAGTTTATCTGAAGAAGACAACAGAGAAAGTGTATCCCCAGTAACAGGGGTTACATCATTACTATAAAGGTTAATTACTGAGAGAACTGAAAAACCAGTTCTCTTTCCATGGGAGAACTAGAACATGTCCCAAATTCATCCCCCTTGGGAAACTGAGTGCAAAAGGAACTGTAAACTATCTTCACTCTTCTGTCACAAAAATAGATAAATGAAATTTAATTCTGCCTCAGGAATAAATGGGCATGCTCCAGTGAATTCAGTGGAACTGTTCTTATTAAGCTCACAGTACATTGGTATCTATACAGGGAAATAAACTCTTTCTATCTTCTCATTCACCTCACTCCATTAAGAAGCTTGAAGCCAATGAATTTATATCTTATGCATTTTTAATAATCTATTATATCTCTGTTCTAGAAGTGATCTAAAATGATTTGGTCATGCAAGACATTACGCGCATGACCAAAATTAAATTATGGAAGATAAAATTTTATCTTCCCTGCGTTCAAACTGAAATATTTTATGTCATACTTCACTATGTACTTCTATCATGAAGATAAGATACAGTGAAAATAAGAATGTGATCTTATCATTGTGCACACTGAATGCCTTGCAGGACAAGGTGTCTAGATCTAGCCTTATACAACACAGTATTTGTTTTCAAACATGCATCCAAAGTTTCTGCTGATTCCTAGGAGCACACTGCATGCAGCAGAAGGTAGCATTTACCTCTGCAGGGAATCCCTCTTCTCCTGACCTCCTTTGTATAAACACTATCAAAAGCAAATGAAGTGCCAATTGCAAAAATACACTGAGATGAGAAGCAAGTTCCAAAGCTTGCACTGAACAATCTCAGGACCTCATTCTGGAAATGACTGCTCAGTTGACTTGTGGGGATTCATATTTAAATGCTCCAGTTTTAGAATCTTGTTTCATAACTGGCTGCCAATGGTTACTTCCTACATATGTCTCCATTGGGTTGCCAACATTCCCATTTGTTTTGAATTAGAACAAATACTTAGAAACACAAGAACAACAGGCTTCTAAACTAAGCCAGATAGTAATGAACCATGAATCCCTTGGCAAAAGGAATGAGAATTTCTAACATTAATGCTTAGTAACGGAATGATGCCACTGCTGGCATCTTCAAGTTAAGGCATCTTAACAAAACTGACTTTAACACTTACAGATGAACTTTAAGGCAGTACTCGAGAAGTGTTAGTAAAAATATATTTCACATTTTTCAGCATTTTGTGACCCAAACAGTAATATGTACACACATGCAATGTACTGAAATACCCTCAGAGCTAAGAGATAGTCAGAGGAAAAAGCACAACCATTTCTCCCAGTACCACCCATACACAACAGTCCCGATGGATACTGCACCTGTGTTTATTCCAGTTATATTATTTATTCAGAATTTTCAAAATTCCAACATTTTTATTCATTTAAAAGAGGGAGAGGTACATTCTAGAGTACCACAGGCTGGGTAATACAATTTTAGAAATATTGAGAAAAACAATTTATCATCACAGTCGGCCACAAATATCTAAAAGAGCAATCCCTCACAAAAATTGTCTAGTCAAAGGGATGATGGCTATCCAGTAATACCACACTAAATTGTCAGCAAATTTAATTTTAGCTAAAATACCTGGATACTAGATCATTAACCTGAGATTAATAACCCTGGTGAATGAGTTGCCAACCTATAACAGAACTCTATTTTAACGACCTCTTTTCCCTTCATTTTTTTTTCTTGATTCTGCATGTATATGAGTGCTTTTCTGCTTAATTTTCTGCCTGAGAAAATTAACAGACATAATAATAAAAAAAGCTAAGTTTGTCTGCACCCTTCACCCTGTCATAAACAACATCTCTAGTACTTAAAAATCAAGCAGACAGCGGAGCATTATACTAATGTCAACTCCCACATCTGCAAGCAGGGTCTGAATAATAGAGATGGAGAGGCACACATATGGAAGGAGCTGTAGAAAGCATCTTTGCAGGGCATGCTTGGAGTGTTGCATGGATCAGAAAAGAGAAGCAGAGTTAGCACAGTACAGCTGCAGGGTGCTTCCAAAAACAGCTATCCTGCTTCAGGATTTAAGCTAACTCATCTACTAGCACAATTCATGAAAGACATAGCTCTGTATTTTCTCCCCTGACTCCTGGAGGAGCTGAAGGAAGGGAAAAGAAAAAGACATCTGACTCAAAAATTTAAAAACTAACAATTCTGAAGTTTTTATGGGAGTCAAAAGAGTAACAACAAATACAGCAAATACGAATGAGGTTTTAACATACTTTTCCAGCTTTATTTCTTTTCCTAGCAGTATCATTTTGGAGATTGAAGTATTATTACAGTATCATTGGAGAGTTTAATTGCAGACACTTGAATAAACCTAATAACGTCAGCTACTGTTACTAAAGTTCTTCTAAATGTGTTTGTGTTGTCAGCTGAAGCACAACCTTGTAAAACATTACTCAATACTGGATAGCCTTACTACCTAGACCACTGATATTCATGAGGTTTATTCCTCTTTTGTTTTACCAGATTGAAGCAACTTGGCATTAAAGGAAACTGAGCAATTCCATCTTTGGCAGTGGAAGCAATAATTAATGCTATGTTTAGGAATGGCCTGCACAAAGCCAACCCTTCTAGCTGGCAGCCTGGCAACAGAAAGAAAAATGCTAAGGAAATCATGAAGAAAATCATATGTTCTCTTCATCGGATTTTTATCTTAAGATAATGAAGGCGCATGTCATAACTGTTCTGAAGAGTTTTGAAAAGACAGCCCTGGAGAAACTAAATATAAAAGTTCCCACAAACAAGAAACCCACAGATCTCAATACCAGCACATCCTGCTTCTAAACTGAAAGATAGAGCCATAGAGAATCTTGTCCCTGGCCCACAGCTGATCAGTGGATTCAGTGTGCACGAATGCTGCCATCTTGCTTCTGCTGATGCTCATCTACCTGCCAGGTTAAACAACACTATTTTTCACTCAAATACTTTAAATTACAGACAGGTAGGCAAGTAAGTAGGTAGTAAGGTATATAAACAGACAGATAAAGTAGACAGAAAAAATATCAACATTTTACTTCATTACTGATCGAAGTTATAATCTATGTTCTTGTCTGTATTAAAGCTGAAATGCACATTTCTCCTTTTCCATCTTCTTGCATTCCTAAAATCAATCTTTCTTTTTTTTTTTTTTTTTTATTAGTAGGCTTTTCACATCAAAGTGAAAGACATTTCATTTAAGCTCACAAACCACTGTATCTTCTGAGCCAAGAAAGAAATCCACATTTCTTATTACTTGGTAACCTTTATGACACCTGACTCAATTTTTATCTTAGTTCACAAGAGGACACACATTAAACTCATGAACAGTGTCATGGATTATGTACCTGACTCCCTGAAATTAAATTTCCCAAAGTAGAAGCATAAAAGGAAGGAACAAGAGATTTTCAGAACAGTCTCTTAATATGCTTCCTAGGAAGACAAACGTATTTCATTTCTTTGGTTTTGTTTTTTTTCTTGCAGAAAGTAAATTATACATAGGAAAATGCAGCAGCAATTTGATAATGTTTACTTGCTCCTGGGAAATAAAACTGTTAAGCTTCTGAGACAAACTTCAAACAGATTACAGCTACATATAAAAGTTTCCTTTCTAGTAAGTAATTTTTTATTCTTTAAATAGAATTCACCATATTTTTGTATGGAGGATCTTTTTTAAAAAGTATCTGGAACATTCAAGCATGAAAACTAGCAAATTCCTGGCTACAAAACACTGCTTTTCAACAGTTACCACCGCTAGCTATGCATTTTTGCCAGCAATGCAAGCTTGCACACCATGCTTGTCAAAAATCTGTGGCCATCCAGAACGTGGCTTCCTTTTCTGCTGAAACACAGCACCCAACTCCTCACTGTGCTTACATCCAGTGGTTTGTCTCCATCAATGTTCATCAAGTGTCAGTGGGTGCAATTTTTTTCTTTCATGGAAAACCACAACTTTGCTTCAACTACACCCACAGCAGATGCCACTGTGTCAGACTGCTCCTCTGCTGTCATCTGTCACATGGCAACTATATGTAATGGAATATTGGCAGGAAGGTTCGAAGGTTCAACCTCTACTGCCATACCACCACCATCTGCCTCTGATGTAATGGGTGAACATAATAACATAGGGGGAATTACTTTTAGAGCACCCCTCATATCTGGTGGTGTCACCTTTCCCATTTGGAAAATGAAAACTCCTTAGGATTCTTCTCTGCTTTGTAAGAGCCAGCTGAATGCCTGTGGGGCTAGACTGGCCTGGGAACTGTACCTGTGAAGACCACAAAAAGGTGATGCAGGGACAGCCTAAATGGAGAATGCCAAGTCCCTGGTTCAACTGTTTTGCTGGTTGTAAACTTTGGAGTTTTTTTTAAGTGATATTCTTCCAGTGACAACAAAATGCCTGAGTATCTGAATTCCCACATTCCCAGTAAACAACACAGAAAATTGACTGTACGATCTCTAGTTCTGAAAAAGAACTTCTGCTATCTTGAGATAAACTATATTAAGAAACACCAGCGATTACAGTGGACCTGACAAATGCATGTAAAAGATAATGAGCAGCAAATATCTGCCAGACCTCTGGAACATCCTCTCTGGTGGAAGCGCTGCACTGCCTCCCTCCCTGCCCGCAGCCCAACTGTGAGCTAAATGGAGCAGGATTTCACCATCTCAGGCAATTTCATTCACAGCCAGTACCACCAGCAAATTGCTTCCCAATAAAGGCAGAGCTTTACTCTCTCACTGACCGCCTGAATGCTAAAGACTAAAGAGGCAGGAAAAAGGGCTGAAGACGTTCAGAAGAAATACTGGCAAGGGACAGGAAGGCTCAGTAAAACAGAAAAAAAAATAGAAGTAGCAGTAGGTTTTGCTCCCTAACAGTGATCCCCACATAAAATTCATACTTGCTAGACTGTCAACATTTGTCTGTTCTATCCTGCAGAGAAAAGCAGAACAAATAAGTAAGTTTATTCCTCAATCTTTTTTCATGAAGGGCTCCTGGGCTTTGCTCCTGGGTTTTCAGCTTTTCTTACGATAGAAACAAATTATTTTGTGCAGCAACACAGCTATGAAAAGATCCATTTAAAAGGGAAACATTGGTTTTAAGAAAATATTACCCATTACCAGATATTTGATGAAAAACATTCAACTTGCCAGCAACTGTCGGGCTCTGTTTGCCGACATTTTATTAACAAAATACTCATTTTGTGAACAATCACTTCCTCCAAATAAATAACTCTTAGTCAAGTGCCAGTTCCAAATATCACATATGAACAGTGGAATGAAACAAACAAACAAACTGATAAAACACCATTCTATCAAAGTAGCAATATAAGCTCCACTTTGGGTCCTGCTGCCCACACCCTCCTTGGAATTTACATAGTTAAATAACTATAGTTCTTTTTCCTAAAGCACCCTGCAAGTCACAGGCTCCCAGCACATGAAGGAAAGCCATTTCCTTCCATGAAAGAGCAGCTGGTCTTCACAGCTTCCTCTGCCCTGGCCGTGTCATAGCACTTAGTTCAGCTCAGCTACAGACTTCTGACCAGGTACATCGGCACACAGCATATAATACCTATTGTTTAATATTTTCAAAATAATTCTTGATCCTGGTGGTAAATACAGTTCTGAAGATTTGACAACTTCACTTAGCTACTTAGAAGCACACTGAGACATGCTCAACTTATGTATATACAAATTATTTGGCTTCTGGAACAATGTTACTCTAACTACTACTTCCTTTCTGAGCTTTGTGCCGATGTGGATCCTCGGAGTGATCCCATCTGTTTTGTCTTTGCCATTCTCAGGCTGACAGTCCAGCAGTGGCACTGCACAGACCTCAAAGTTCATGCCATTCTTCTGACAGACAAAATCATATATTTTTTTAATAGCTAACAAATGCAGGAAAAAAAGTATGTTCATTATCTCTCCAGAGGTCCCTTGCAACCTCTGTGAGTCTGTGATTCTAATACAGGGAGACATTCAAATTAAATAACAAGGACTTTAAAAATTGGTAAAGTTCTGAGCTTACAATATGGTTCTCTTCTCACTCCTGCTCCTCTTCCCTCAGATAAACTCACCATACACACTCTGAATTTTCAAGAACTTGAATGGAAAGCTGCTAAAAAAACCACTTCTTACACTGATGTTTTCTTCCCATCCAGAGACTAGTAAAAACATTTCATAGCTCCAGTTGAGGATGGGACAAAAAAAACCCAAAACTATTTCTAAATCATTCTATAAAATGTCATTCACACTGGTAAGTAAACTGTGGATCTGCCATGGATATCATGGTCCGAGTCGACTGCTCTCGGGCAGGGAAGCATGACAGGACTCAACATATGAGTGATCAGGCTTCAGTTTATTACCTGGACAGCCTTATTCTTATAGTGTTTAAGACAGGGGCGTATAGAAAATATCACACAACCATTGGTAGAGAGCCTTGAGAAAAACAACTTTAAACAACTCCCAACAATTAACAGCAGTGAGAAACACATTCTGGAGGAGGCAACTTTTGATATCATCCTAATTTTAAGAAACCAGGCAGGAAAGCATCGGCAGTGGATGTGAAAGGCAGTGCTGGCAGGGCATGCCCTGCTTCAAAGTGCACTTTACCTCTCCCACTCGCCACTCCTGCCTTTACTTTTCTTGAAGTTCACACAGTGTAGTTTCCTTTGAGCACCGTATCAGTGTGGGCAGTGCATAACACAGAGCCCAAAGGGAACACCTGCCAGCTAAACAGAATAGACTATCAAGGACAGCTTACTCTAAAAAATACCTATAGTTACAATTATCAGCAGTCCTGTGAGGCCCTCTTTGCTGAAGGCAAGCTGAACAACATAATCACAGAAGTTTCCCACAGACATCTTGGCAACTTGGGCTGCTCAGCTGAAGCAGTTCATGTCCACCTTGAGTTGTCTGTCACCTGGCCCAGGGACATCCTGACCTCCTATCAACATCTAATACTTTTCCGTGAGTATATGGTCTGTGCTGCCATGCAAACTATGCTCGTACATATCACCATGACCTCCCTGCTCCTGCAGCCATTTCCCAACATGGATCTAATTTAGACTAGTTTATAGCTAGGTATAATGAAAGCAAATTTAAACAAGTGGTCAGACGTCCTAATTTATGGGATATGCATGTCACAAAACGTGGCTTAGAATATTTTAATTATTAAAAGTACAAAAAGGCCAGATAACTTCACACTTAGAGCCTCAAGTACTGAAATCAAAGCACAGACTCCTATTATGTTAAATATTTTTAATCAGGACTATTTTGCTAGAATACAATGGAAAACTTTTGATCTGTAGCTCATTATTACTTACTCTTTTCTCTAATATTGTTACCACAAGTCCTTTCCAGGCACAGGGGACAGCTAGCTCTCAGCTTTTAATGTTAATTGCTATAATCTCAGCAGACATCATCACCTCTTAGTTCATAATGTAGGCATGAAGTATCAGTTCCACTTTCTACTACAGTAGCATAGTTCACTGCACCGTAGGGCTTTTTTATAACAGCTTCCTCTTGTAAGCTTCTTTTTTTTTTTCTTTTTTTTTTAATAATTCAGTAATAAAAGAATTGCTTTAGAATGACACAATATAGAAAAGTATTTTTTGAATGAATTAAAAACAGTTAAGCCAAAAGAGAAACTCTTCTGAAATTAAAAAACAAATAAAAGTGCTCTCTCTTGTATTTTCCCAGTTACACAATTCAAAGGTAATTCTGGCCTCATACTGAACTGAGATGAGCACTATTCATTAATGCAGGCTAGGGAAAAATGAAGGTTCCTTGAACTCAGTATCTACAAATGGAGGTGTCCTCTGACACAGCAATGCTCAACGCATTGTCTATGTTCAGCCTTCCTAACATCCCATATGTCCTGTAGCAACTGGAACATCTGTGTGGCACTCACAGATGTGACCAAAGAGCTATAAAAAACTGTGTTCCCGCATTGCACCAGCTGGAGGTCTGAAAGTAAACACCAGACAGCCTCAAATGACACTACACATTTAATTTCAAGCAACAAGACACAAGAACTGGATGCTTTTTATAAACGAGTAGCATAATCAATGTCATGTGGAAACCATTTCAGTTCTTCAGTTCACTCCAAAGTAGACACTGAGTCACCAGTGAGTGGAACTGCTTTATACAGACAGCCGAAGTCAGTACTTAAGTTTTAAACTGAGTTTTACCAGATGTCTTTAGGTATACCTTTAAATTCACTAGTCCCAATATTGTTGCACATTCAAACAACAGTAAGTGCAACCCAATTAGTTAAATGAAGTTACCTTATTTCCTTTTCTCCAATAATTCTCAGGCAAACATGCCCAACAAGATTACTGTTTTCCACCCAGACTAAAGATGCATGTCAATCAAGTAGATGCTCATTATCTTCACAGAAGTACTACTAAGCTTTAGTTCAGCTGTATCTGACAAGATTCACTCCTTTTGTTCAAATTCGCTGTTAGATGATTCACTGTTAGACTCCACTACATCATAAAGCACAGTGTGGTAAGTAGGAATGATTAGGAAAAGATGCATAAAATGTGCATCCCTGACCTGTACTAAAATCTCAACGTAGATATGCAAGTGGATGAGGTATAACCCAGGGCTCCATCCCGATGCTTTTCATTGACCTTTCCGTTAAAAGCAGTATTCTGTTGATAATTGCTAATCTTCCTCTGTAGCAATTCTCAGAGGTGGGAAGGTAGTAAATATTGATTTAGGGACATAAAATAATTCTAATAATAGAAAACTGTAACTAGAGGGCCTTTCCTCTCAATGATACGCCTTCCTGTATTACCTTTGCCTGTCATAAGGCAACACTGCCTCCAACACATTATTTAAGGATTTTGAAATTTCAGGTGCCACTCCTACTCTGATCTCATAAAGTCATTCTTCTGAGAATTGCACAGTTTGTTTAATAAATATTATGACACAAAACACCTACAAATTAGGAAATTCCACCTTTCACAAATGGAAGTAAAACAGCTGAAGTGACCAATTTTATACATATTTTCCGAAGCCACCTTCTCCCAAAAAAGATGACAATAACTCTCATTTGGAAAATCACCGTGTCCTAAAAGAACTCTACCATTATTTCATTAATACCCAACATGAAAGAGAAAGGGACTGTTATTTTTTCTGAATCAGACTTAAGCATTGTAGAAACGAACGCTAAAACTATGGAGGTATCAGTCATGACTCTGTAACTGTGAGTGAACTCAATTTTGCACTTAAAAAAGAACTCGAATCCTAGTATCCTTAAAAAACATACCATATACTCTCCAACTTGAATGATCAACACAAACTGAGTTCTCAAAGTATAAATTTAAGTTCACTCATAAATGAGTGAATACATATATATCATTAAGATAAATATAATTCCTCAAAGCTGTCAGCATCAGCGTTATTCAGAATGATTTTTGACCACATCTCCTACTGCTACATCTCATTTAAAATTTAAACACTTGCTTTTTGAGGAAACAAGGTGGTAGTGAAGCCAAGAAAAGCCACTTTCATTTGCTGTGATTAGCCAGATAAAAAGCAGAATCACTTCAGCAACTCTCGTGGGAGGTCATTTTGATGAAGATAAACTTTCCTCTCTAGCTGATTTGCACATGGCAATCTTATTCAGTGTAACAGAACAGTGCCAATGTAGAGACTTGTGTCAAAAGTTGTCCCCAATAACAAACTTCTTTCCAGCTGCCATTGCTATATAAAGATCTTACAGCTGGTGGAATTATTCAGAATTCATGGTCCTAAAGACCTCCTTAATACTGGTACCTTGTAACATCAGAAAATATAATCTCAGATGGAACTAAGACCAGACCACACAGTGAGCTTTCAGCTGGTAAACACAGAGGGACTTCTCCTTGTTTGCTTGTGTTGTTTTTTTTTCCTGTTTTGTTGATGTTAATATCCACAGTACAAAATAAATGAATTTTCACCAGCTCACTTTAACTGCTCAAACAAATGGAAAAAAAAATTAACTAGCCAATAGCATTGGGCTGCTTTGTTATAACCACTGGAAGTGTGAATCTTTCCCCAGCTGTTAATAACTAAAAAGCCATTTAAGGCTGCATGTCTTCAAAGTATTAATAATTACGCAACAGCAATGTTATGGGATATGCTCACTTAATAAAGCTTAAAGATATGAGATAAGAATTACTTACAGAAGCTCTATATATAACACTGTCTTGCAATGGAGGTGTGTATGTGAGAGGGAAACAGAGGAGATCCTCATTGGGAAATGACTACCTAACACAGAAAATTTTCTCAAAATATTCTTCAGTGCAACCTGAAGGCTTTTACCTCACTTTGGAAACACAGGGATGCAGATAAGGCAGTATTAAATGGATCACTGCTGTTTCTGGAAAGGAAGATAAGTTAGCCTTTGGTGCTTAAGTACTCTCTTTCTGACAGCTGTTCTTTCTCACAAACTTTCTCTGCCAAGTGAAGATTATTTGGGATTGACAAGTTTCTGTTTTGGAGGAAACAAGATCATTTCTGTGACAGCACGCTGGAAACGGATGCTTAAGATACAGACAACACTCTGTCAGGAGCATTACATAGCTAAGAGGGAGTCTCCAGGAAACAGTACCAAGTCACATACATACCTGCATATGCCTAACAGTGTTTAAGAATGTGTAATATTCCAAAGGATACCAAGGGAAAAAAAATTCTTCCTCATTCACTGCAACTCTCGTGAGAAAAATATTCTGCTTCCTGCATTCTGTCAGCATTCAGACAAACAGCAGAAGGAGTAGACAAGACAATAAAGCTAGAGTAGCCAAAAGAGTAATCCAAATAAATTCACACAAAGGAATGCCAAGACCCAGAGAAAGTACAGACTTTGACTTCTTCAAACAATAGATAATCCTCTAGGATCATTAAAAGCTCTATAGCCAGCATCAGCTACACATGCCATACCAGGGTTGCCAGTGATGCAGCCTTTATTAATCAAAATCTCTTGCCACTTCCACAACAGGAAAAGGGGACAAAATTACAAATAGTCCTCAAGTCCTTGGTGCACAGTGTCAGTCCCCACTGCTAAGGCTGCTGCTCTAAACACAACTTCTGCTCTATGTGCAGCCCCAAAGGGTGCATACTATCAATTTAAGTATTGCTGGCTCCTAACTCAGGCCAGCAGGCTTTACTGGTGAGCCAGCAGTGAGGCATGACAGACTCTTTCAGTGTATGCTTTGAAGGTCTTTTTATCTTCTTATTCTGCTTTCCCTCACAAAGCAGCAGTAATTCTAGCAGCACTTCTTGAACCCAGTACTTCAAAGATGAGCTACAATTACGGGAACCCAAGCTTACATGGGTCTTCTGGACACAAAAAGCTGTGGGAATCATTTGGACTCTACAGAACTACAGGGAAGCATGTATACTTTAAGCCACCCTTAACTTTCTTTTTTTTTTTTTTTTTTTAAGAAAAGAGATTGCATACACTATGTTTAAGATGTACACATATAAGAGCTGTCACTAGTTGCCATTGCTTTCCACACATGAGCAATAATATGACACCCTTATGATATACTTTTCCCCAGATAACGTACTTCAGCAAAATAATCCCCAACACAAACATACCAGGTATGTATTATATAGATGCATATTTACAAACTATGCATTTATCATAGATTTAGCCATAAATTACTGATAACATTTTCTTATGTGATGCAACTGTTCTTCATAGGCTGTGGATGTCCTTGAGCATAGAATCTCTTCTTTTTATTGCAAAAACATGATATCTAATTGCAAACAGGTGTTAATCAGATTTTCTGAGGAACTGCTGCATGCATAATGCCATTCATCACTTCTAAATCAAAGTCTTCTGATGTCATGTTGATTCCTTGTTTGAACGCTTGACACTTAGACAAATCTCGGACCTGTCTTTTACCTTGAGTAATGGATAGCCTGATGTCCTGCAATATTAAAATAGAAGTCGGTTGTATGTTTCATCTCATCAGTATGTCCGGAGACTTCAATCCAGTGTGCTATCGGGAGGCAGTAAACTCCATCAACTATGTTGCTCTGGTTGTAAACACAACTTCGATCATGATGGGGCCCATTACCTTGAACAGAAGAAAGGACAATTGTAGGCTGTGTATCCAGAAAATTTTCAAAAAGATCTGCAGGGGATGTAAATTGAGTATTCAAGGCAATAAGTGGTGTTTGCTACCTGTTTAGACCGCATTTCTAGAACACAATTAACACCTGAAATAGCTGAAACACAGGTACAGCCTCAAAACAAATGTTCAATGTTACAATCAATCATTGTGAATGAATTAAAGACAACACTAGAGCTCTATCAGTTTCCCAAATAGTGTACTGTGGCACTTAGAATTTCAGGAATAATTAATTTCATTTAAGTTTCTCATCTGATGTCTGATAATATTTGACCTCGGTATGTAACATTACTGCTGTGTGATTTCATTCTCCAGCTTTCAAATTTCTGTGATTCAAGGTCCAACTCTGATACAGCACAGCTTCATGACCCTATTTCAGACTTCTAAGGAAATTGTTAAGCTACTAGACAGACCTTGGAGAAAATACACAGCACAGCCATGCAAGATAACAAAGGGGCAAGTACAAAAGAAGGTAGGGCTGTCAATGCTGGAATTGTTACCAGACAAGGATTCAAAAGGAAAAACATTGACACAGAATGGTATAAAATCTCACAGGAAGAAAAAGCAAGCACGTGGAAGACAGGAACTTAGAAGCACTGAAGACAGGCTCTTCCCCAGGCTCTACCTGGCCAGCTAAAACTCTGCAACTATCCTCCAGGGGATTACAAGCATACTAATGTCTAGCCTAGAAGCCTACATCCCACTTGTCTTTTATGTTTGCCAACCAATGAACGATTGCTTTGTACTCTTTGGGAGTCTCATCGTATACAGGAAAAGTTCCCCAAGGTGATCCACAGAGAGTCTGATAAACCTGTAACAACAAGTGAGCACTATTACCTTAAATGATCTTGTGTAAAGTAAGAAAATTTTATTACAGTTATCCACTATCTACTGTCCATTACCCCTCTGACTTACCTTACATCAAGTCTGAGCTTTATTACAGGCAGCCAATTTTTAATATCTTGCCACAGTAAGCAACTGAAATGAATAGGCTCATGTCAGTAATGGAAAGTTTGTCTAGACTCCAAAAATCCAGAACATGTATATTCTTCCCTCTCCATTTTTACAGACTTACTGTAATACTGATTCCTACGTAGGAATTATTGCACTAATTAAAAATGATCTAGTCTAAGGCTTGCTTTTAATGTAAACCTGCTACATTTAATGTTAGAACATTTTGGAGTAAAATTATGCCTGCAGCAATGCCTTCAATATCATGTAAATGTTTCCAAGTATCATTCATAAGAAATTTCCTAAAGAGCATTCTAGGAGATGCATTAATGCAATGATTAGAGCATAAAACAAACATTTGGCAATAAAGCTGAAAAAAAACCCCTTCTTATTTCCATATGTGACACCACATTTTTTATCATACTGTAAAACACCACTACTTACCAACTAAAAAAAAGAAAATACTAGGCAGGAGGCCATTTTCTCTTTCTATACTGTTGAACTCTTACGTACCATTTGCAAAGGTATAGCACATCTCTTGTGAATGATCAGGACTTAGCTCCTGAAACTGGAGTCCTATCATTTTATTTTTACCTTACATCTCTAATGGTTTACACATACTACATCTAAACAGTACTGGAAGACAGCAGTATACATCGTATACATCAGTAAATACTACAGCACAACAAAACCTATTGATGAAATGACTTCACCCATCCAGTAAAATCTTCACAGCTGTAAATAGTACATCTTTCCTTCCCTGTTTTATCCTCTGACACCTGTCTGTAGCAATGCACATCCATCACCATGGCCTGGCTCAGTAAGCACAAGGCAGTGCCTGATCCTGGTCCCTCCCAGCTTGCAGCTATATAACCTGGCCTAGCCTTGTTTCATCCCCAGGGAGGTGCCAAGTGCCAGGGCTAACCCAGTGCTCTGTTCCTGGTAGCGTGGTGGGATGGGCACAGGCAGCCAGTCCCACTGGATATCCCCTTTCATTGTTCACACTTGATCCTGATGGCAGAGGAGGAACTTGCATGATTTTCTGCAGTCAAACCACATTCTCTCTCTCTTAATTTCTGGGGCCTACTAACAGAGAGAGGAGAAGACTCCCTTGCTTTCTCTTCACATTGCGATCACAACTGCATCACTACATACCTTACAGCTGTCCATTTCCAGTTGCTTCTGCTTGAGGTTCAGGGACTACCATTTGCCAGTTCTACAGTCCAACCTCCCCCTCCTTCAGCTTCAGTTCTCGGTTCTCTTCCTCCCTTCTCGATCATCTGCTCTCTTAAAAGGCAGTAGTCTCCATGCCTTGTAATCTTTTCACCTTCACCATCGTTCATTTCCTTATCTAGCCTACAACCACACAGTGAAGCCAGGAGAAAATTGCCACTACGGACATTTGCTTCATTTGTTCCCTAAACAGATTTTGTCAACTCTCATTCTTAAAAGCTCCATCCTCTGACTGTTATTTATCACTACTGATTTTTCTGCATCACTCAACTTCACCTCCATGCTGTGGCCCATATTCAAACAAGAATCTTCCTGTTTCCATTTTAATTTTAATACTCGAGTAAGCAATAACAACTTGCATTCATAGCACTTTTCATGAGAGTTACATATCTCGTCTCTTAACATAACACGCTGATCTATGAATTAACACCTCTCTTACTGAAATACGATGGCTGTGAAACAGAATATATATGAATACGAAAACAGATACAGCAAGATGATTTCAGACAGGAAGGGAAGAGGACAACCACATTTAAAAGAATATTACTATGGGGAAGGAAAAAAGGATCACAGTGAATTGTTTAGAACACTAAATGCTCAATTACTCTACCAAGAGTTACCAAAGAAAGCGATCCTTGGCACAAGTGACCAAGATCTCACTGCCCAGGAAGTATCCAAAAGATGCCAATTCACACAAGTACTTTCTGCCACCACCTGCTCCAAAAGATGTAGTTAAGAAAGAAGTTTTTTGTTTTGTTTTGACTGAACACTATTTTATCAGTTTACATTATGCATCTGCTACCAGGGTTTGTCATAGGAAAACTAATTTTTTCTGTTTGCTGATAGACAACAAGGGAAGGAACAGTTTTTATGTATAGCCACGCTATAGGTTTGAAGGAGAAAAGTAGAATGATAATTTAGAGTTCCCATAAAAGGGATAAAGATTTAATTATCTTAACTTTTCTCTCATAGAGTCATTTAATACAAAAATAAAAGTCAGCCAATTAAACCAGCTTTTATTCAAGTTAGCTGATCATAAACAGTTCTTTAAATAGAAAACAATTAGGACCACTTACATTTTTGTTACACATTCTATTATACATCTGTAGAACACGTACAGCTGTGAAAACAGACACAGCTTGAGGGATGAGTAGAAAACATTAACCACGCAACCTTCAGTTCTTCCTTCTCCAGCCCTGTTTTTACAAACCATTCCTCGTGAGTCTCCTCTGCCTGAAGCAAGGTGCCTCAACCTCATGGTACACTCAGGCAAAGCATGCCTTGCTCTCAGCTTATCCCTTGATGGAGCAAGCTCCTTGCACCTCATTTGTGAGAAAGTTACTCAACTCTTATCAATCTCAGACTCAAAAGACCTCTCAGAAAGAGTTTGTGCAAAGAAAAAAGTATCTACCAGAGGCTGGATAACATTTTGGTACAGCATAAACACTTACTCTCTTACTCTCCCTTCTCTTGCCACTACAGGCCATACAAATTATTTCCTGGTTTTGATTCATTGGATCATGAAACTTTCCCAGTCTACAAGTAACAGCACTAAAAGACCGTCACTTCCTCACTCTGGCCCAGAGCTGTTTGTTTGAACAGCATGGTTGGTTAGGAGCTTGTTGTTTTGGGAGAAAACAAATCATGATGAGGGCAATGGTATCAAGTTTAGCAGAATTTGAATCTTCTTAGTGCACTGAGAATGTGTTGCTGCTCTTTTTAACTTCTTACCTTTTGCTTAAAAACAAGAAAGAAAAGTGGCCAAGGCAGAAAGAAGTGCCATGAGACTACTCTCACACAGTCTAGACATGAGCTCACTGACTGAAGCTGCTCATGTCGCCATCAACTTCCTATTCTACTTAACCCCTCCACTTGTCCTACTCCAGACTTCATTCTGTTAGGAGGAAAACACTTTGAAGCATACTGGTGCTGCACATAATGCAATATCCTTATGTAGGATACAAGGTCAATTCTCATCAAAGGAACCCTTTGGTGCATAAACTGTTCATGGAAATGCAACTATTCCCTTACGTCGGTTGTTCTCTCCAAGCTTAACCAAAACTTGTATGAAGACTTCAAGATACTTTTAATAAACTCCCCATGACTCCAGCAGTCTTTTCAAGAGTGAGAAACCATCACAGCTCTCACTTAAATACACCACCCAAGCAGAGCAGCTGTATGCCCCCTCAGCAGCATTTGCTGAACAAGAACGTGAGCCTCAGAACTAAACGCCACTTTCTCACAGGTTGCCCACAGAACCCAGCACCAGATCACCAGGCAGGTTTCCAGGTACTTTTTTTTGTGAAATGAACAATTATTTGGGTGAAATTTTAATTTGTAAAGTCTGTAAAATCACGTATCCTCAATGACTTGGGAGGATTTTAAATAACATTTCAACTTCCTTTTTCATAGAGACAATAGAAACAAAATAAAATCCGCTTTAGACTATTCATCTTCAGGGAAAAGAAGGCAAGTACTTATACACTTTGAGAGAGGACAATACACAATAAGAAAGACATGCTTTTACAGCCCAAACATTTCTACATTATGACTTTTTTTCAAGTGGCAAACTACTGATTCAATTACTTTTTTGAAGGGGGGCAAATATATAAATAATTTGAAAAAATCTATGACAAAGGGTGAGTTAGCCACCTAACACTACAGAACCTCTTATTCAATCACGTGGGCATTCCTAATTAAAGAACAAGAGAATCTCAGAAGGTACAAGACCTAGGTTAAATGTTAGGGTAGCACTCCTTTCTTTCAGTAAGGTCTAGAATGATTTTGTTTGAATTCCAGCTGTGACTCTTCATGGCAAAAGTGCTTATCAGAAAGAGAAATGGAAAACAAGTTTCTAGTAGTTGAATTATAAAGTCCCATTGGTTTTGTGACCTACTTGTTGCTCTTTCTACTACTGGCAGTTGCTCAGTGAAATTCACTGATCTAGGGAATTACTCAAGAACAAAGTAATCAGCAGCCATTCTTAGAGTTTGAGATTCACAGAGTACTCTTCTCAGATCTACCCAACTGCACATATGGCTTCTGCTTTATTGCACATGAAGGATGATCAAAGTGCTATACGAAGGAAGCTGGCTGTACAAACAAACAAGAGTTTATTCTTATCATTTTAATTTTTACAAAGTCCCCCACGTAGCTGAAAAAATGGCACTGACAAAAGACTGAAACAAGAATAAACAAAAATAAAACAAAGGAAAAACAGAAGAAGATATAAGAAAAAAGATATCCAAAGATCAAGAACAAGAAGATCAGTAGGAACCAAAAGAGGATTTTCTGAGATTTGAACTAACAACGTACAGTAACAGAATACAGGGAAAAACTTTCAGTTTCTATCTCATTACAGCTATGCTGAAGATATGAAAGAATTATAATCCAACACTCTGCCAAGAGTATATTCATCTTCATAAAATTGCACACAGAATATATAATGATTTGGAAGAGTAACACTGGTAAAATTATCAGCTTGATCTTAAAAGACAGTGAGCAAAATCTAAGAGAACAAAATTTCCCATCGCCATTAAGTGTCCTGAAAAAAAACCCACATGAATGAATGAAGAAAACATAAGATTCTTAACTCTGTCACTACAGAGCTCTTTAGAGCAAAGCCATTTCATATAGTGTCTAGCCACAGCTCTGCCAACTACCAGCTTGTTGTGTTGCTACCTGGTAGAAGTTTTAATTTTTATTTTTTATGAAGTGAAGGATGTTGGTATGTGGAAACTACACAGCACTGAGTGGCTATAGACATGTCATGTATCTCATTCTTGCCTTAGGTAGAAACTAAACCACACAACTTCCTTTTCCAAAATTCCGAAGTCCAAACAGGTCTGCGTATGTCTCAGTTCAGCACTAGGTTTGAAACACCACAGGGCTACTCAGATGACTTTGAATATGCACATTAACTTCAATGGCAGCGAACAAATTCAAAAATAAAGCAGTCAGGCAATTTTCAGATCATTTACTTTCAAATCTTGGTCATAACTTCTGCATGAACCAGCAGGCTTATGCACACTGGACTCACATTTTCAAATATGCTTAAATGATACAAATAATTAACATTTGAAATACTAAACTAGCTCCTTTAACAAGGTAAATGAATACCTTGAGTTCATGCTTAGAAATTTCACTGGAAGAGTTTAATAACATCATAAGCACTATAAACATTCTCGGAGTAGGGAAATGGAGAGGTATCAATGAACTGAAGATTTTTTCTTATTTTTAACAACAAAGCAATGGGAACTAAAGGAAGGATTTTAAAGCCTAAGTACTTGCAACCTTTTTCACCTTTCATATCTATATGAAAGTGGAGAAAATCCTCAAGACATCTTTTGGACCTGATTCTTACAATATTTCAATGTGCTGCTGTGCAATATATCAGGCATATTGTAACTGGACTTCCACTACTACACTTGCAATATCCAAATTTCCTTATCCCTTACATCAGATTCTGCCACAGAAATCCCCCTTCTGCCTGTTAGAATGAATCCAACCTTTCATGTCTGGAAATACCATCTGTCTCGATCCCACCAGGTCCAAATTGCTATTGATTGCTAAAAAACAGATATATGGGAAGCTGGAATTTATCTAGGTCAGGTATTTCAGCAGCCTGAGTCTGCCACAGACGCTTAGACAGAAGTCCCTTTCAAGAATCTAAGTAAAGCCCCTGCATGGCTGGCCTTTATTTTTACATCTCAGACAAATACTGTCAAATAACACATTTGAATTCTGTATGTCATATAATAATCCTTACTTGCATGCTTAATACAAGTATACCCGCTCTACTTTTCATTGCCTTTTCTGCTGTCACTAAGCTTGCACTGCTTAAATATGTAATAATGCTCAACAGAAAATTGTTAATTTGCCACACTAGCTCACTGGCTCCTTGTTCATGCCTGGTTAGGTTTTCAGAAATGTTTCCTTGCACGTGCTAATCCCCTAAAAGTATCCAAGAAACAGAAGACCATTCCATGACAAGGTTTGTTTTCTGTGAGACTAAAAGCATGCTGGTTCAATTTCTCATCTTGTGGACTGATATACATAACCAACAAAATAACTTTAAATCTTACTAAAATCCAGAATTAATTCAACATTTTTTAGTCTATTAGCCTACTCCTAAAAACATTCTTTTAATAGATTTTAATTATGCCAAAATTATAAATAGGAGGTCTACAAGAAACTCCTCTTCAACACTTAATGCTGTTTATCAACAAGAGTTAACTTTTTTTTTCAGCAGAGATGAGAAAATAAAAATTTTCTAAGGCAACTTTCAAAATCATCTGTTTTATTTCTCTAAGTCTGCTTAAGCACAGGTGTTTCACAGTGGGAGCTGCTGCTATACTAAGGACGTTTAGCCATATGTCCAATCTGATGATATAGATTAAGACACAGAAAAGCAACTCAAAGGAAATCAGATCATGAAATGAATGTTCTTCTCAGATGGTGAAAATAAGAATTAAATAAATGCAATGGTAGAACAAACTGCTTTGAAACTCTATATGGTATTGTATTGTATATTACTGTTTGCTACTTAATAAATCTAAAAAAGCCACTAAATTACAGCTAGGAAACAAGCCACATCAAAACTGTAACCATGGCAAAATCTTAAGCAAAAGATTATCCCAGTTACCTTTCTTTCTACTGCTCAGTGCTTTTCAACGTTGAAAATAAACACTTGACCCATACTGAATGCTGCCACCCCTTAGAAGTGAGAGCAAGGAGCGAAGTGAGGGACAGCAATAATGGTAAGTGCAACATTTGCATAAATAATACATTTATTTTAATTTTATCATTTTAATCACAAATGTTTGATAGCCTTTCACAGCAGTCAGAGCTGTCCTGTGATTATTGCTGTGGGTAGGAAATGACACATACCTGTCCAATTCATGTGTATGGATTTGGAAAATGCCACTGCACATACTTATTTTCACTCTTCTAATTTTGCTGTTTCTTGGGCAACTCTCCGTTGCTTTATACATCTCCAGTAGACAGCTCAGCTTAAGTTGCTTAATGCTGATGTACAGACAGAAAGGAAGAAAAAACTTGTTACTAATCAAGTCATTATGTGTGTTGAGAGAGCTGAAGAGCTTAAGAGCAGGAGCTATTGTTCTTCATAAACAAAAGTTTCTCTCCATACAATAGCATAGTGCAGGAAGCAACAGATTCATGTGAATGAAATGCACACTTCACAATTACTCAGCTATCAATATCCCTCTGCACTTTTTGTTCCTTCCTAGACATTATCTTTTTAAGAACAAGACTAGAGTGGAAGGAAGGAAATAAAACCCTACATCATTTTCAAAGGTGGAACAGATGATGCTAAACTAAACAGTGATGAGATCTGTGAGCAGTTGCAAGAGAAGCAGTCACTGGCTATACACAGGTGAAATGGCGACACCCAGTGGGAGTAACACTGCATAAAACAGATCCGTTAAAAGGACTGAAAAAATGTTAACCAAGAAGACAGGTTCATGTTGTCACTCTAAAAAATGAATCAGTACTTAAAAATAACTTTCCTATCTTTGTTAGCAGCTGGACTAAGCTGTAAGAACAGCTGCTGTGAAGAGTTCTGCCATTTCCAGGGAAGTCTCAACAGACACAAACTTCTGTTCTGCATTGTGGGCCTTGCCCCAGGACAGCTAACACAGTTCCTAGGCTGAGCAGGCAGACCCAACAATCTAAGAAGACATCTAAGCATCTAAGAAATCAGTAGCAGAAAGATAGAGTGAAGAAGAATTGGTGAGGTACAATGTGTCCAAACAGAGAGAAAAGTTTAACAAGATATTCTCTAACAGAAACATGTATCAAAGTGAATTTCCTTAGAGCCTTTCCTTGTGTACCTTGGTTGCTTAATTCTTAGACTAAAATAACTTACCCAATAAATCGGGTTTTTTTTCCACTTTATCTAGAAAACGAGTAGCCAAAGTCAAAATAAAGACAGGCTACTGAGCCACAATCCACTGGATGGGATCATACCAAAGTCAACACAATGAGTCTTAAACTGCTGCTCCTAAACTGAACCATATTATATCATTTTGGGCCCCCAAGGAGTCACAGAGAGCCACAATTACAGGTGAATGCAAACAAAATATATTCTTTTCTCCTTTCTCCCAAAAATTAGGGTGTTTTTTTTGTTTTGGTTTGGTTTTTTTGTAAGGAATAATGCCCTGTTCTGGTACACAAATTGCTATAATCCAGGTTTACTGTGCTCCAAAGCCTTAACCAGTATTACTGTATTATTTCCTAATGGCTAAATCTCTTCCAGATTCTGTGATTCTGAAGCTCAACATCATCACCTGGTTTTCTATAAACACTGCAGCACAAAGCTTTCAGCTGAACTCACTGCAGGTAAGCGAAGTATCATTCCCAAAGGAACATTATTAGGACCACAGCACATGCAGGAATCAGGACTTGAGCCAGAAGAGCCTGATGGTCTTAAGGCACAGGCCCCAGCTGAAGACCAGAGTCAGTGTCAAATCACCCTGGGACACTGTAAGCATCTGACCCTCTGGGGACACCACATCCTCCTCTCCCACCTCATCCTCCTATAGAGGGAAAGCAGCTTCCTCAAGATGCAGGAGACAAGCCAGCAACCCTCCCACTGGCCAAGCCTGACTAGGCAGCTTCCTATCAGACCATCTGACAAAATCCAAAAGCCAGAGAACACTGGCCCACAGTTTGACCCTGCTAGTCCACGAATACCCTCATTTGCTGTTTCAGTTTTCCCACCACACTTGAATGCAGTGAAGATAACCTAAATTTACATTTAAAACATATGATGCTGCAGTACTACAAAAAAAAAAAAAAAAAAACCAACAACAACAACAACAAAAAAACCCCACCAACAACAAAACAAACAAAAAAACCCACAATACTTAACACACAGTGAGATTCTCATAAATATATTACTTAAAAACAAACCAACAAAAAAGAACAATTTCCATCCATAGCTGGACAGGACTTTCCTTGGTTACATATGCAAGTCTCAACAAATAGATTAGAACAACTTAGAGCAAGTGTAGTTTTGCTCATTCCTCTATATCTCATAACTATGTCCTCAAAATTTCAGACGTTCTACTAAAAAAAATAACAAAAAAACCAACAACAAAAAAAACCCTTCCAAACTGTGATTTTTTCAGTAAAAACCAGATGAGATCCAAACCTGTTTTTCCAACTGTAGCTCAATAAAACAATTAAAACATATGGCATGAGCATTATCTTGCAGTCTCCACACAGCTTAATTTTAAGATTATATTAATAGCAGTGCTGCAAACAGAATCTACCAATCAGCCCCATTTACTACATGCACTCCCAGCTATGGACAACCACACTGAGGTAACAATAGCTCTGAACCTGACAGTACCATCACCTTGCAAGTACAAGATTCTCCACAGTCTGTTATATTTTTTAAAATATGTATTGTTTCTATATTCTGTGTGGTGAAGGCCTGTTCATATATCAGTATCACTGACATATTGTGTGGAATTTGTCACCTTCCAAAATAATAATAATTAATAGACAATAGACTCAATTCTTCTTCCTGGGACAGATGCAAATATTTTTATGTCTTAAATTCACTTTTCCTGCATGTCTGCAAAAGAAAGACACGATTAAAATGCATTTTAAGCCACTATATACTGCTTATGGAAACTACTAAATAAATCTGTTACTAGTACATGACATAAATAGTGCTTGAAGATGTGAATTTTACATTCACAGAACAAACTCAATAGTTATGATGATATCCAGGCTCTAGTCTCTTGCAGAATCATAGTATCATTTGAGCTGGAAGAGACTCTTAAAGGCCACCTGGTCCAACTCCCCTGCAACGAACAGGGACACCTACAGCTCGGTAGGTTGCTCAGAGCCCAGTCCAGCCTGACCCTGAGTGTCTCCGAGGACTTCCAACACCACTCTGGACAACATGAGAACGGCTGCTTAAATGTGTGACAAGCACCCCTGAAAAGGATGAGGAGTAACTGCCCTATAACTTGCTACTTCTCTACACGGATTACAAAACTGTTTTACAGGTTAAAAACGTATTCTTCAATCAGCCCTCCTCTGTTCACCGAGTCTCACCCTCTCCTTAGAGACGAGAGGCAAATTTAGAGCTTTTTACACTTGTAGCCAAGAACATCGCTTGCTCCACCTGCAAGCGCAGCCCACCCCCACCCGCGCCGCTCGCTCCGGCGGGGCGGGACGGAGCGCCGGGCCCCGCCCTTACCTTCCCAGAGCAGGCGGCCGCCGTCCCGCCGCAGGAACTTGTACCAGAAGGGGCTGGCGGCGTCCTCGTCCGGCAGCAGCACCTCCCCCAGCCACAGAGCCGGCTCCTGGGCCGCCAGCGCCGCGCCCGGCCGGGCCGGCTGCATGGGCACGGCGCGCTGCGGGTCCCACTCGCCCAGCTCCGGCCGAGAGCCGGCCACCAGCAGCGCGCCGCCGCCCTCCGCCATGCGGCCCGGTAGCACCACGCCGAAGCGGAACAGCATGGCGAGTCGGGCCGGACCGGGCCGAGCTCAGCGGGTGCAGGGAACGACGCCGCGCTGCCGCCAGGGGCCGCCCCGCATCCTCACTTCCGGCGGGGGGAGCGGGGCGGGCTGCGCCTCGGTTGGGTGGTGCCGGGGGGCGGCAGGAGGTGAAGGGGATTTTGGACACCGGTCCCGTAGGGTTTTGGGTGGTGATGTGTGGAGTTAGGGGTTGGAATGGTTGATCCCTTTGGTTCCCTTCCAACTCGGGATATTCGGTGGATCTGTGACTGTTAAATAATGATCCGAGGTTGTGAAAGGTTGCACGCTACGCGTATTGATTTCAGCAAGCGTTACTGCTTTGTTAAATGAAGCTGCTGTGATTACTCCGGAGAGGCTTAATTTAGGGCAGCAAACACCTCATTAAATCACTATACCTGCAGCGTTACAGTCTCAAGGTTTGGTCCCGAATAACACGCTTAGTGCTCAGGATAGTTCTACCTTCCCTATAGGCAGGCAGCTGCCAGCCATGGTGAGACCAGAAATGTGAGGGATTGGTGGGGGCAGCAGGTGGTAGACAGCTCCATAAAAATTCTGCAGCTCCCAATTGCCTGCATTCTGCCTTGCCCTTCTGGCTGTAATTTGACATCCCCTACACGTAGCAGTAATCAGGGCTTGCAAAGACTGAGGGAAAGGATGCGATCCAACCATTTATAGGACAGTCCTTGTCTGAATACAGCCATTTCAGAAGCATTTAAAGACAGAAACAGAGAAGTAGTAACTTTATTTAGGTCAAGTTCTGGGAACAGGATGAAGGCCTTTCAGTGAGTCAAAAGAAATCCTGCTTCAAAAGGTGGCTGCTTGTTTCCTGTGTCTGGTGGTGATGACACACTGAAGAGTATGTACTGCCAATTTTATTTTTAAGAATGCTTGAGCTCATTTTCACTGATCCTGATTCAACTTTTGTAAGCGATATGCTGCCACTGTTCCAGACATAACCAAAGTGTAGGGGATTCTGGCAGTCCTCCCTGTATTTCTGTTAGCACCAGCCCTCCTCCTAGCCCTGTTGCTTTTGGAGAACAAAGCAATGCTTTTTAATCCTTGCTTTTGCTCAACCTTACAGTCAAGTTAACCTATCTCATAATTGTCTTTCAAGTATCTACCCTCATAGCATATGCCTTCATTTTAGTATTATGGATAATACAGAGTGTAGTGATAAACTCAGATTTTTACCCCAGAGATCAAGCATAACAGTAGCCCTAAAAGCATCTTGTGTCGACATAGAACCCCAGAGAGGTGGTGGAGTCACCATCCCTGGAGATGTTCAAGAAAAGGGTGGGTGTGAAGGACCATGGGTTAATGGTATGGTGGTAGTGGACTGATGGCTGGCTGAGTGATTTGGAGGTCTTCTCCCATTGTAATAATACTGTGATATGCAGCTGTTCATTCCAGGCACCATTCAAGCTAAGAAGCTGCAGGATCCAGCAGTGCATCAGTTTAACTCCTGGCTGTTGTCTAAACCTTAATTTAAAAAGACTAGAACACAAATGTACATTAACAAAAGCTTAACTTCTTTGTGCCTTTATGTTCCAAACTCTCATCTTAGACTTACAGGTGAAGCAATAAAAAATATCTTGGTTAGTCTTGTGCAAAATACTAGCTGTAAAAATAGTTCAGTCCATTTCCTCACCAGATTCCATCGTAATCCATTTTATGTCCACCAACACTGGGTGCTGGATTAAGGTTGAAGATGACAGGGAGTCACGTGCTTGAGTTCCTGCACTTCTCTCAAAAATGCACTCAAGATAAGTGTTGGGGCTGAGAGAAGTAGATGTCTGTTTATTAGTTGTAGGTCTCCAGACTATACCTAAATGAGGGAGAGTTTTGGCAAAGTAGTAAGTGAAAACTCAAGGACTTGGATTTTCAACAAACCAGATTGCTTCCCAGGTGGCTATAGGTTTTCTGACTGCGATTATAATACTCAAATATACATATAGGGCTAATGTTGAGAGATAAAACTATAAAGGCTGAGAAATGATTTATTTCTGGATCCTGCAAGATTGAGATAAGAGCTAGAAGTGGAGGTTGGCTGGGACTCTGGAGTTCTGTGGGCTGGGGATAGCAGGGATAGAAAAACAGTTCTTACTGATGAATACTAGCAAACCGTAAAGTGTAGACAGGGTGAGGTAGGATGGTATGGGTCCTTATTAAATCTAAGACTGGTGAACTGTAAGTACCATAAGGTTTGACTACAAGCTCAAAATTATTCCAGATTTGCATGATCTATGGATTTCTCATCTCTAAACTGTTTTTTTATCAAAGAGTCAAAGGCTGAAGGGGCAATAGACAGCTGACATCTGCTACTGGAGTTGGATATTGCAGGAATTGAAGAAGTACTTTCAGTTTTGGGCCATTACTATCAGCCTAAATTTAGTTTTAAGCATGAACCTAAGCCTCCTAAGGAATTAATGATAAACCAGTGTCCTTTGCCAAAATGCCTAATCCTTGTACCGCATGACCAGCACTCCTTCCCTGCAGATCTCAACACAATTGTCAAACCTAAAAGCCTTTCCTGTAAGCCAGCCATCTTCACTAAGCCACAAACATAAACTGGACCATTTCCTGGTTTTGCTGTATTAAGTCCCTATTCCATTTCGGCATGCCTTACAGGTCCCATCAAAAAGCTTTGGCATAAAGATACCAAAACCTAATAATTGAATTGTTTTTAGCTGTCCCAGAAGCTGTTAGATTTTCGTTCATCTGGGAATAAACTACCTTCTGGACACTGTGACCAGTTTGATTCTGGTAATTGATACTGTGCCTTTGTGACCTTGACAGTTCTGTCGGCTGTGGCATTATACTCAGAGCTGCAGCATCTGTGAGTGTGTGCATAGGCCTTCCTCAAATCTAACAAAAAATAGCAATGGAGTGATGTTTGTGTTTTCCCTATGCTATGAAACTTAGAAAGTTAGTTCCTTACTTACAGAGAAAAGAACTGCTGCCTGAAATTATAATAAAGACTCTAACCAAGAAGTTTGGTCATCCACAATTCAGCTTTCAAAGTTGAATCTTTTTTAGCCACAGTTGTCTTACTTGAAAAAGTATCTACTAAATATAGAAAGAGAAATGGCAATGAACACCACTGAAGTGGCAGATGAACTTAATACTTCTGTGGTAATGCAGCCTCTGTCTGTAGCATGCATGTTCCTTAGTGATTGTAAACTTTTACACCGTGGGCCTGTTTGCTGCTTGGCACAGCTTTATCTTCTGTTGCTGAACAGCGATCTCAAACAGTAATATTTCCAAGTAGGGAAATCTGTAGCGAAGGCAGAGCTTGAAAAACAAAACCAAAACATAGATATCAAAGGGATCTGGTTGGAGAAGGGATGACATTTAGATGTGTTTTTCTTTTTTTCCCCAATTGCACATTTTGGCTGGTGTTTAGATTAGCCATCCTCCTTCCTACACTAGACTTTACTCCCTTTTTTGGTCATTTTCTTTCTTGTAAAGATAATGAGAAAGAATTACTGCAATTTTCAAATGCTTACTCTATAGAAAAGAGGCAGCACACTGTAAAAAGAAATCCACGTACATTATGTGGTAAAATCTGAGGACTGAAAGATTTTAAACACTTTAAGATCCCATTACCAGATAAACATCCCAACTTTTTCATTTTAGCTGCTGCTTCAGAGGCATGATAACTACATTTGCTGTTCCAGCTGCTTAGTGCTAATAGCAGCCTTTTATGCAGACTAAGCTAAGAAGTTGTATCATGACTAACCATTTTAGGAATTATGTTGGAAAATAATATTGAAATAATAGATGGACACTGCAGCAGATTTTTATCATTTTTGCAGTTTTGTGTAGCATATTTCATTAATTTAAAAAAATATTTTTTTCTTAACAGTAACTGGGCATCATAAATATGCAATAACATTACAGTAACACGTACAGAAATAACTGTTCTAGTGGATTTGCTATTCAAAATCCAGTAAAAATTACAAGCTATCTCTGTACCCTCCCCAGCCTGAAATGTTTGAGGAGCTCTAGAAAGTCCCAGTATATTTCACCAGAGGGCCCTTTCCGTATGCTGTATCAGTTTCATCAGTGCCCAGATATGAACAAATGTTGTAGACAAACCCAACCACAGCTCAGTTCCTGCTTCAAGCAAAGTGATTCACACAGCTCTTGGAGGGGTGCTCTAGGCCAGCCTTATGTATTTCTCATGGAACATCTGCACCAGGGAATCACAGAATTGCAGAACCATAGACTGTCCTGAGTTTGAAGAGACCCACAAGAATCAAGTCTGACCCCTGACTCCACTCAGCACCACCCAGAATTCAAGCCCTGTGTGTGAGAGCATTGTCCAAATGCTCCTTGAACTCCAGCAGCTTGGGGCCATGACCAGTGCCCTGGGTGGCCTGTTCCATGCCCACCACACTCTGATGACAAACCTTTCCCTAACTCCCACCTGATTCTCCTGATGCAGTTCTATGCCGTTCCCTCAGGTCCTGTCTCTCTTACCAGAGATCAGCACCTGCCCCTCCCAGTGGCATCCTCCCACCCATGTCCTGACCACCCACTGTGGCCCAGCACTCCTCAGGCTGCCTCTGTCCTTGTGGGCAATGGAGTGTTCACACCCTGGAGTGCTGCCTACTGTCAATGGGGCTCTGTCTCCCCTGGGGTCTCCCTGACTCAGGGGACCTCTGGGCCCTGCCTTCCCAACACAGCACACTTGCGCCAGTGATGGCCTCAGCAAGTGAGGTGCATCCCAAGCCCATGTGGAGCTCTAGCAGCCCTCACAACAGTGTGGCTCTTCTGCTTGGTACAAACAGGCAGAAGACATGCCAGGGATTTACTCAGAGGGCTTGAGTAAATGCTCAGTGAATTGTAGATTTAATGACCATTAAGTACCTTGATGTTCTCAATAGTATTAGTATGTAACAGTAAACAGTTGCAATACTAAACTCATTGTAAGGTACCCTGTTTTAAACTGGTCTTCTACCACCTCCATGAGTAAACAGATCAAGCAATCATCTTTAAAATACAGGTAAAGTGGTAGGAGGGATTAAAAAATATATATCCAGATATCACCCTGCCTACCAAGCTGTCCTACTACACATAAGAACAGACTGCACCACCAGTAGCAGATTTAATGCTAACGTAGACAACAGTGCACAGGGATCCTGAATACCTACTCCACTTTTTATTTATTATTTTTTATTATAATTTATTTTTATCAACATGATATTATACCCACTGTATCAATCCCATACACTGCAGCTTCCTCATCTTCTAGGTTTCTTCTATTTACCAAATCTTCAACAATAGAGTTCTTGTTTCTCTTTTTAAGGAACTTTATTTCAGCTAACCTGGCAACTTTTACTGAATTCACTTACCTGACACAGAAATAATCCTTGCTGAGGAATAAACACTGTTTTAATGCAGGTTTAAATAAAAAACTTTGAAAATATGAAGTGTGGTTGAGAATGAGTGTATAAACAGTCTGAAGCATAGCAACCTTCCACAGGACATGGCAACAGATTGCTGCCAAGAGCCAGAAGATGTGTATGGCATAGTTTGGAGACTAGGTCATAGACAGGGGACTCCTACTACTTAATTTGGCATGTGTATGTTGCTGTGTATCATAGTGACCTGTTTCCACTGGAGCCTGTGCCCTCCCACAGCTGCCTTTCCATTAGCACAGCCAGTCCCTCAGGGCAGCTCCAGCACAGGAGCCACAGGTGGCTGCTCAGGAGCAGTACCCTGACTGTAAGTCACCAGCTGACCATTTCTCATTGATTCCTCCCACTCCACACCTGTTTTGAAGGAATAACAGTTTGGAGCTGAAAGTGAATCTGTCACGATAATGAACAATGCTGTAACAGCCTCTGAAGGACAGGCATATGTACTTCACTGTAAGCCTTTACTGCATGAAAACACAATTGTACAAGCTGTCTGAAACGTGTTATCCTTCCCTCCATCTTCTCCAGTGCTTTGAAATTTACTGAAAAAAGCATATAAACTAGATTCATTCTTGGTTTGCATTATCTTATATTACTTGCATATTTACATAGGCAGAATATTCTCAAGCTAAGATCATTATGGAAGACTTGGTCCTACAAAAATATTTCTGCCAAAAGCCTCTCCTGTTCTGAGATAGACATAATCAGAAATGTCTACGGATTCTCAGACCAACATTTAATAGTCCTCGAATATGCCACTCATGACCCCAAACATGTTAACATTGCAATCACGTGCTTTTACACCCAATTGATTCCTTGTACTGAAACATATTTAAGTGAAATCGATTTCTTAAGTTAACAGAATTAGTTCACGCTTGGTAGCAAATTCCTTGTCTTGGAAATCTGTAAAATAAATCCTGCTCTGATCTTTTTTACTTTTCAAGGTCATGCCCATAAAAGAATGGAGTTTTTTAATGTATATACTTATAGACCATTTTAACTAGTCCAGTGCAAACTTTGAGTGCTTGAGTTGCTGTCAACCAACATTTCTCTGTAGTATATTCTACTTTTGCAAGTACATGTGGTAGAATTTTGTGTTCCAAGTTCTCAAGAATTTAATCTTGTTTTAAAAAAAAAAGTTACTTACAGTGTATACATTTATCAGTATGTTTGATTTGTTACTAACTACAGTTTATCCCAGTGGTTAAAATATTTTTGAAGGAAGAAAAGGAAAGGGGAAAAAAGTTATCTGGCTCCCGCAATGGCCAGTCTGGATTGGCACCTGCAGCACAACAGAGCACTTGATGATGAGCTAGATTTGACTTGACTAGATTTCCTTTATACGCATTCTGCAGTTCCATTGACTTAAACTGAAAGCAATAATCAAGCCTGTATTTTCAATTACACTGTAGGTTTGAATATGTGTACACATATATAATTACTGTTGTAAAAATTCACTAGCTTGATTGCATTAAATGGCATAGAATATGAACGCTATCCCTCAGCATTTCTAAGAGATCTAGATGTGATAACTCCATTGACTTTATCAATATCCAGAAAGACTTAAACATGCTAAAATAATTGAGAGTGTTTTCAGCAAGTGATTACACTCATGAAAGGCATCTTTAATATTTGCATGTTGATATGCATGTTTCCTTAGTAACCATCTACAGATACTTGTTGGTATTTATCAACCATTTGGCTGTGGGGTGGAACTAAACGGTTTGGCAAAGTTACCAATCTCAATACTTGATAAAAAACAAGCGTGTTGCGTTGTGCGGCTGGTTGAATAAGCCATGCTACAGAAGCCTTGAAGCCAAGCACTACAGATGAGATGGCAGTCGCAGTCTTACCCACACTCATACACACCAACCATCTATAGGAGAACTTGAGTAATTTTTTCTTCTGTCTCTACTAACAAACATGAGCCTTACATCTTTTCAGATAAACTAAAAATATTGCAAAAACTGAGCCGAGTGGTGTTTGCCTGGCAAAACAGCTGAGTCAAGGTGGGGTTTTCTGTTGGAACAGCTGAATTAAAATAATCTAATGCTCCTCATTTTTGTTTTCTTTAAAGAGAGAGCACAGATCAGTATTTGTATCATTCTCGTCTTCATTGTCTCTGTAGAAAAACTTAAACCAATCTGTCTCAGCACGTGAGGTTCTCTGATATGTTTAGAACACTAGGCCTTGGAAGGTTTGTCTTTCCTCTTATTTAAAATATGTAAAATGCAAAACACTGGCTGCCAGTGCCTTCACTTACCAGTGGCAAAATTGAAAGTGACTCTAGGAAAGCATTCAGATTTAGAAGCCTATAGCTAAGACTTCAGTTATTAGAGCTAACAGATAAAACCGTACCCTCTATTGATTTTATCAGCACAGAAAGGATTGAGCCTGTAGAAGTATACCTTTTATTTCCTTTTTTCTTAACAACTTAATGAAAATAGAACTAATTGCCATTTAAACAGCTATTAAGAAATAGTGTTTTACACATGTAATTCAGGCTAGTATGACTTCGAATTGGGAGTCTCACTGGGAACAGATAGTGGGATATTTTTTAGAGCTGTGCAAGGAAATGGAAAGAAATAAAGGGAACAACAAAAAGAAGTGGTTCATTTTCTGGACTTTGTACACTTCTGGAGAGGCTAAGTCTGAGCTCTTTAAAGAGAAATATTGTTTTCATTCAAGTCCACATACAATCAACTAAAAACTTTAAGTGGTTAATGAAATTTCAGCCGCTAATTTTGGTATTAAACACATCTACTTGAACATTGCAAATCTCTGCTTTTCACAAACACTTGCAAATACAACAGCTTCTTATTTAGGGACATGTCATCAAGCAGAGAAGTATAAAGCTACTAAATTGTTACTTGGCAGCTGACTAGAGTGATGGATGAATTGCATATTATCACCCACAAGAGCTCATTTCAGACTTAGAGAACTACTACTTTGTGCTACAACTGAGACGCATTTAAAGCAGCAGCCAGTCTGACCTGGTTTAGAACACTCTGAAACCTGCATGGAAGTCAACGGAATCCACTCATTTCTCCAGAACACCTATTCTCTGTACATTTACTAAGAGCATCACCATATGCCAGAACATGGAAATGTACAGCACAAGTATTCCCACTGCTAACAATCTAAAGCCTGTTCTTCTGAGACCAAAATACTAAAAAAATCTGTTGGAAGTTTTGTTCACATAACAAATCCAGCTGGCATCGTTTTTCACTGAAGTACTTCAAAGTCATATAAACAAGTTGCTGGCATTCTTTCCCAAGTAAACAAGTTAATCTATTTAGATTTCTGTCCATACTGCTGCAGAACAATTATTTTTGTCTTACATTTATTGTTCCGTATTTATTAATACCTGCTTTGCTGTAGCGTTACCACCTGCATAAATTCAAAGAAATAGAAACTGACAAATGTATGATATACTGATCAAACTAAGCATAAAAGGCACTCACACAAATGTTACACGTTTAACACTTCATTTCATTTTGATGTGATTACATCCATGTGGTCCGCAGGGAGCAATAAATAAAGTTTTTTTTTCCCCTCACCCAAGTTGCAGAATGGATGAATTTGTCAGAACACCCACTTAAAATTTAACAGCAACTTTAGAGATCTTTTTAAATACTGGCTTCAAAGTGCTTTGAAAAAAATTGTGACTTTTATGGTTAATTTCAGGCTTATGAAAAAAACAACAGTAACAACAGAACAGCATTTAATACCAAAGGGAGAATTAGGAATTACAAACCTGCTGGGGGAGTGCATTTGGCTATGATGGGATCACTGATGGCACAGGCTGGATTTTGGCTCCCAGCACATCCTGCTGCAATTCCTCAATCACATTATTGTGGAGCAGTATGTCATTAGCCAAGCTGTACGTGGTCACACAGGTCTGGGAGCAGGAGACTGCCTTCATAAGTTCATAAGTTCATAAGGTTGGAAAGGACCTATAAGATCATCTAGTCCAACCATCCTCCTATCACTATCTCTACCCAACTACTAAATTAAGTCCTTTAGCACCTCATCTAAACACTTCTTGAACAGCGCTAGGGATGGTGCCTCAACCACCTCCCTAGGCAGGCCATTCCAGTGCCTGACCACTCTTTCAGAAAAGAAATGCTTCCTCAGGTCTAATCTAAATCTTCCCTGGCGCAACTTGTGGCCATTCCCTCTCGTCCTGTCATTACTTATCAGGGAGAAGAGGCCCACCCCCTCCTCACCACAACCCCCCTTCAGGAAGTGGTAGAGTGCAATAAGGTCTCCTCTGAGCCTCCTCTTCTCCAGACTAAACAATCCCAGCTCCCTCAGCCGCTCCTCATAAGACTTGTGCTCCAGGCCCCTCACCAGTTTTGTTGCCCTTCTCTGAACACGCTCCAGGGCCTCAATGTCCTTCTTGTAGTGAGGGGCCCAAAACTGAACACAGTACTCGAGGTGCGGCCGTACCAGAGCTGAGTACAGGGGGATGATCACCTCCCTGCTCCTGCTGGCTACACTATTTCTAATACAGGCCAGGATGCTGTTGGCCTTCTTAGCCACCTGGGCACACTGCCGGCTCATGTTGAGCCGAGCATCAACCAACACCCCCAGGTCCTTTTCCTCTCTACATTCTTCAAGCCATTCTGCCCCAAGCCTATAGCACTGCATGGGGTTATTGTGGCCAAAGTGCAGGACCCTGTGCCTTATCACAGATGAGTCCCTAGGGAACAGCATGCAGCTGGTAATGTTCTCTGCACTTTCTCCAGTCTCTCCCCAGGTTAATTTGGGCTTGATCACAACTCCACAAACATTACTTGCATCAATGCAAGTAGTCTATCTAACCTGATGTGCTGCATCAAGTGTGGAAGAAAAACATGCTCATATAATCTTAATGTAACCATCAGGTACATAAATAGCACAACACATTTCAGGTTGCCTTTTGTCAACTTTTTCCTGACCTCTGCTGGGTCTACTCAACCCCTTTGAGCATTGATCTCAGTAACCATCTTAATTAACACTAAGTTCATCCAACTGCTGTCAGTCAGAAGTGGCTTAAAATTCAAGGAGAATATTCACAAGTCAGGCTGTGCCTTAAGTCCCTCTAGAGTGGGGATTCACAAATACATTTTTAATGAGAGCCTATCTGTACTCACAGCAATTTACCATTTATCTTGACTAATTAACAAAGTATGCATTTTGAAGATCAGGCCCTTCCTCTTCATAGTAGCAGGGGTAGTGCTTGTCTGTCTCCTTAGTCATAGGACACTGTAGTCTCATATATGGTACAAACAAACAACAGTGAACCTTGCATCTCATCTTCTCAAGCCCTTGTGCATGCCTTCCAAATCCCACTGGAAATAGCAGGATGTCTGCAGGGCTGTTTCTTCCATTTTTTCCTTGCTCCTCTTTCCCTCAGCTGCCGCACAGTGGAATTTCTTTAGCCTTTCCTAAATGCGTTTGCACAATGGCACCACCAGCTCTGCTTTAAACCAGCAGGGGGAGCACTGCAGGGACAGCCAGGACCAAATGGCTGGCATGGAGCAGCCCCACGAGTCTTCTCAGAGGCCACCACTGCTGCCTCCTCACTACCAGAATTTTGCCACAAACACAACACAATCCTGTTCAAGGTAAAGCATGCCTTATACCACAAAGATAGAGAGCCTCAATCTCGGATACACATAGCTTAGGACGAATTAGGCAGAAATTTCCTGTTTTCATTTGCAGTAAAACTGTATCCCAGGGAGAAACATTTACTTTGGAAAGGCAGGGTACCATGCATAAAAAAGATCAACCATAAAGGTTCAATTTTCTAAAATCATAGCCATCAAAAAGGCTGTTAGCTTCAACAGAGAATAAACTGGTGATAAGAAGCATCCTCCTCATCTGCATCAAAAAACAGTATGTACAGTGAGATACAATATGAAACTCTTCTCACTGCAGAAGCCACCTTGCTTAGACAAAGAGGTACCACTCATCCCTTCCCTCACACTTGAAACACACAATGAGGCATTCACTGACAGCTGAGGCTCTTAAACGGCTGCCACAGTATTTAACAGGCATGTTTTTACCTTAGCCAAGGTTCAAATCTCACTGATAAATTATTTCCCATCTGCTGCCAAGGCCGCCAGAATTATGTACTGAACACAATGTAGTTGTTGAATATGTGCACAATATTCAAACAATTACACACTTAGTAACTGTCAAACACTAACACTTCTGAGCAAAGTCCAACATATGCTAATGTCAGGTCCTCGATTGCTCCTACACTAACTGATCGCATAATCAGATTAGTTTTGTTCTGCTGCCTAACCCTTTGCTGTGGTGTTCACATGAAAGTACTAATAAATCCCAACCTTCATGTTGCTAGTATAATTTTCTCCATTTAAACCACAATAAACTTAAAACCAAACCTTTTTTGTTGTTGTTTTTTATACGCTTGAAAATGTAACTTTTGGAGGAAGCAAATATTACACAAAAAGCAAGTATTGCAATCTATTTTTTGTGTTCCATTACTTTAATACTGTAAAATACTCAGTTCGTTACTAATTCATGACACAGTCAAGCTGAAATAATGTTGTATCATACACGTATTATATTCATTTTATGATTTTAGAGAAATATCACCACAGTTAGGATGAAACTTTGCACCAGAGTACTAAAATAACAATGAGACAGAAATCACATTTTTCTGACTGATTTTACAAATGTTGTGTTAAAGTGAATCAAACCTTGGGAAGTGCTAGTTTTGATTACTTGAGGGTTTTTTTGTGTGTGATCCTCCTGTATTTTGCAATTGAAGTCACACATGCCTATTTTGCAGACATTTTTCTACCTGTTTCTAGTCTGCATACCTACCAGTACATGTTGTTGCACTTGGTTTGTCAAAATGACAGAGGTGAGGACTTCTGCTCACATACTGTAACACATCTGATGATGACTAAAGATGTTTTCTAGACTGTCACTCTACCAGCAGCTATTAGCAAGTGACAACTATCAGTCTCCTCATTTTGCTCCTTCCATACCCTAATACATCTTTTGTTCCCTTTTTCTGTGAAAGGCTGATAAGAGCAAGCAGGTAAATTCTCCATATCAGAAGGATCTTATTTCCCTATTACCCTTATGAAATACTGCCTCTGACACCACCAGCAGGTAGAACCTGCAGCAAATACATATTTGTATTCAGTAGAGGACTGCATAGCCAACACTTGCTTGGGGAATACAGGTAGCACTTGAAGACAGCTTATAACTGAACTGCAGTATAGAGCTAAAGTAGCAGCAGGGTAACTCCTGTTATAATAGAAAGACAGATGAGTCATCAGTAGAAACAGCTGCAGAATACACAAGCCTGAAACCCTCTGCACTCTCAGAAACCATCAAGGCAGAAGAGGAATTTTCTGTGCTGGAAATGGATGCCCTCGTATGGTAAGCCTATTTCTCCATTCAGTTTTCCTCTCTAGTTTGCATTATTGCAATATTCACTGCATGCATAACAGCCATGCTAAGGAAGCTTCATTCTTCAAACTGTCTCTAATTACATGTTGCAACTTGTTTATAAACACTACCTGAACACAGCATTCTCTCCATGCTGTAAACAACCACTACACTTCGTTCATCTGAAGATGACCAAAGATGCCTGAACAGCCCTTGTGATTGTAAGAATTTGAATCACCTTTCTGTTATTACAGAAAGCATCAAACTCTCCATTTATTTTACATCTTTCTTTGGTAAAGCGTGTTCACCACATAGGACCCTATGAAGAGTTTTAGCAAGCACATTTAAAAACTAGTAAAAGGCAAATCTTCTGAAACACTTGAGGCATCAAGGAAATTAAAGCAAGACAAAAATGATTTCCTTATAGCATAGTAGAATGTCTAAATACACTTACGGAGAAGAAAAGGCTAAACATGGCACCTTGGGTACACCTGTACAAAAAGCAGAACAGCCAAAAGCGTCTAATGGTGGTCAAAAAACAGTGAGCCACACAGCACAGTACTAAGCACAGTTTAGAATCATTTATTAGTTATCAGAGTTACGAAGCATAGGTACATTTTTATTTTTGAAGACTGTCAGTTTACTTATGGAGCAAATCGCAGGGCCAACTATCAAATTCCTGCTCAGCCTTCCACTCCAATTTTAATGATTCTATGACTTCATAGAAGTTTTGTTTTGCATTGTGCCATTCCACAAACAATCAGAACTGCAACTATTCTCTAAAAGCCACCCTAGGTTTTTTTGCTGCTCTTCAAGCAAGAGCTTTCTATAGAAAAAAATTAAATGAAACAATACACTGAAAATTGTCCTTTGCAAAGAAGTATTGTAAACCTCTATACTTCATCCGGTAATCTTTCCAACTTATTCAGAAAAAAACCTTCAGGTACAATAAAGAGTCAGTGCAGCATCACTGAATCTTTCATTGCAGATGAAAATCTATAGCATTTAATAGATTAAAGCAATGGAAACAGGTCTACAGTCTAAGAAGGAATGACCGATCTTCAATGTGAAGCAGATGTATATTAATTACAAATATTTAAATGCTGCATGATTTGCAAGAAAATGGATTCCTTTATGGAATTTGATTTTTCAAGTATTTATTGGAATCCTACAGATTAGCAGACACTGAGCACCGTATTTGAATACTGAAAGGCTTTAAAAAAACAAGAGTCGTACTAAAAGAGAAACTCCAAAAGTTTTATTAGGATTTCAACAGACATTGCAAAAAAAAAAAATTGCATAATGATTGAAAACATTTTAAACAAAGTAGCAATGTGGTATCAAGTAAAAGGAAGACTGGAACAGCTGTCTATGTATGGTGTAAGGATAATGTACCAAGAAAGGGATATGACATTTTTAAAATTGAAGGGCAAATGGGAACAAACCACATTTGGATAGATTGACTATACACCATAGATGTTTTATGAACTGCATAGCAGTGTAAAAAAAAAAAAAAGTTTTATCCTAACTATATTGTATTCCTGCAATTGCAGCAGTTTACAAGGCAGAGATTTTGTTTACAACATCGATAATTTTAATAGCTCTGGATTCTCATAAAAAATAAAACTAACTTAACAAAAAAAGCCTGTATCTACATTTGAAAACAAAAGTGCATGAATTGAGAAGTAGTGTTATTTCTTAAGAAGAACACTGAGTACTTAAAAAGTTCATTTCAATAAATCAACAACAGATACTTTAGATGTAGATCTGCACTGTGCTACGAGTGAGATTCTACCAACACCAGCTCCTACATCTGGATACCCTCTTTTCCTAAGGAACGAAGATACATGCCCGCCTACCATCACTTATCAAGGTTCTGGGTAGTTATGAAGGATGCTAAGTACCAAAACCACCACACTGCTGACCAAGACAGATGTTTTTAAGTAGATTTCAGCATAAACTCAACCATAAAGCTCCTCAGCAGTCAGGATCCCTCCAGTCACAGCTACTTTCAAACATAGGAGAGCAGCAGCAAGGAGCCATTAGAGCTAAAAGTAAAGAACTGATTAAAGTCACTCTCCTGCCTTGTACTGAAGAATTTTTGGGTAGTAAGCATTTCAATGCCCTAAAAGAACAGGGTTGCTGTTTTTATTTTTTATTGTTTTTCTTTCTTTATTTTTTAATTCCTTCCTAAAACCCAGTTGGTTAGATTTGTACTAAAATTCTCCTTTCCACATAACTGTGGTAACAGCTGAGATTACCACAAATACTGTTGACTTCTCTGGTAGGTTTACTCAATTCCTCTCTTCAACCAAAAGAAGTTAGAAAGTATGGAAAGAGAACTTGTAGCTTCAGGATCCAGGTAGAGCTTCTGTTTGAGCTCTTGTAATTCAAACTCATGGCACTAAAGAATTAGTTTCAATTGTTCTTTAATTTTTGCTTTTTCCTGGGCACTCTTAGCACTCTGGATAGAAAAAGGCAGTGAATGTTTAGCTGGACCGGACCCAGAATGGGAAACGCACAGATACCAAAGTTGTGAACTGCAGCCAGACTAGCCATAAACAGCTGTCCAGTACAGAAGTTACAAGTAATAAATTTAGCCATTTTTGTAAACATCTCCTCCCTATTAATCTCTTATTTTTTCCTACAATGGAAATACGTACTGTATTTCTTTGTTCTAAGCTCTGGTCTGTTTCTGTTTTAGCTTTGTGGCACAGTTGCTAAGTGCAACAAACTAGAGACACCAACATTAATACAAACAAGTTGGAAAGTCAGTTCAAGTAATTACAGTTTTGCTATACCAGGGTATTTCTCATAGCATGTATTCCCTATGCTTTGCAAGATCTTTTATTATGGAAGACTGTTCACTTAACAGATGTGGTTGAATAGACATTTCTGATATGCTTTATGCAATTAACAAATCATGTCTCATCTTATGAAGATGATACATTTGATTTACATACCAGTAATTTCAAATGCTCCTCAAAAAAAAAAAGCAGCATTTTCTAGACAAATTAACAGAAAAGGAGACAATACATCTCACAATACCATAAAACAAGTAAAGCCCTTTCATTAGCTGCGTTATAAGGTCATCAATGTTCATCACATACTTTGAATTTCTGACTGCTCAAGCAATTTAACCCTCAGCCAATCGCAGGACAAGGAGAAACATTTTAAATCGGGTGTCATTGTAGGTGTGAGAATAAAACTAGCATTCCATGTTTTTAGCTCGAAAAGTTTTGCTCCCATAAGTGATGTAGCTGTTAATAGCTCAGAAGAAAAGTAATCGTTTTTGACATGTCAAAGAAAGTTGTACTAAAAATTAAGCTGCTGTAAATCTGAACTCACTTAGATCATTCCTAAAAAATTTTTCAAAAGCTTTTCCTGGGTCACCTGTTAATGAGGAATATCACTAGAACACTGATTTCACAACTAAAGATGTGCTTTAATGCTGAGTGTCTGAGATATCTACCATGAAGTTTTAAATTCTTCCTCATCTTTCAAATACTTGGATCACAATTTGTGAAGAAAAATTGACCAAATGCAGAAAGTGCATTTGGTCAGGATTTTGTCTCAGTATGATTCAAGGTTTCCCATCTAAACATGCATACCATTTAGAGGCCATTTTTGAAATGTTATCAGTCAACAGCAACATGGGCACCAGTGAATTAAAAAAAAACACACCTTAGGATTCCTTTTTTAAATTACATAAGTTAGATAAAACTACCCTGTCCAGCAAGTTCCAAATTTTTCAAACGTTAAGGCAACTTTCATTACTTTCCAGCTAAACAGTATTATAAAAATAAATGTCACTTCAAACCTTATATACACAGTGACAGAGTAGATTTAGCTAGAAAGTATCTTTAGTACATTAATAAAGTGTCACGTAATATTACCGAGGTTATGTCAGGTGCTTGAGTGTATGTGCAACTGGAGTGGCTGCAATATTTAAAGTACAGGTTTCAAAACAGAACGCAGTGAACGTCCTTCTTTAGTGAGTTCTCGTGTTACACACATACATGGCAGTGGAACAGCCTCCTCTCTTCTCTCTACAGCATTATAGCTACACTTCTTCAGGTGGTCAGCCATGCTTACGATGTCAGCAAACTTCCACTCATTCACAGTACAGAAGGCTGTACTGAACCGCCAAACCTAGAAAACAAGTTGCACACAGGCTCAAAATGTTTTAAAGCATCTGAACTCAGGAGGTTCAGTGTTTGTGCTATACTTTCAAGACATGTTTTGGGTCAATAAATATCAATACGACAAAACCATGCAAGAGTCCAAGCTTTGGATAGTCAGTTTCAGGCTGATTCAGATTACCAGTTAGCTCTGAATGCTGGAAAGAAAGCCAGCCAATAATTTTTGTGTGTGTGTGCCCATAAAGGAGGTGCTATCAGAAGTAAAATGATAAAGTGATACATTATCATAATTACTGGTCATGACTGGTTACTTCATTAGAAAATTATCCATTTGTGAAATGACCAACTTCCTTAATTCCAAATGATTGCTGTGAATACTCTGCGCTTTCGAGGGTGGTAAGATTGAGAAACGATTTACAAAGGTCACTCAAAGGCTTTAGAAATAATTTATATACTTAAGGCAATCTATTATGGCAATAAATTAAGATCTGAACAGTTGAACAAAAAGCGAAATTGCTTAAAACAGTATAAATGCAAGAGATGCAAACTCTGTAGGCAACTTTCCCACTCTCATGGAATATTTAATATTAAATAAAATAATGAAGTAAAAACTAAAACCCATAATTTTTCCAAGATTTTAAAATGTTAATTTACACCGAATAAAAATGGGCAGACACTACTTTAATTCTTGAAGTACGTGAAAAACTGCACCAAACTGCTAGTCATTTTCGCTAATTGTATCTGTTTCTTGAAGGTGTGTCATACCAAAAATCACTAATAACATTAGATCAGGAAAAATATTAATAGAGAAGCAGGGACGATCAAATTAATATTTTCCCTTTTGCCACCAAAACTAACTTACCTTTTCTTTTATTTGCCAAGAAGAACTTCCATCTGGGTACTTTTTCTTCTCCCAAAGCAGTATCACCATTCCACGTGCTTGAAGCAAGCTTCCACACACATCTCTCATTAAACGTGACACTCTTGAAAGCTGACATAAACTAAAGCCATCTAGAAAGCTAGCAATGTGCTGCAAAACCTCAAAAGGTAGACTACTCAAATGGTCATTGTGTAGTCCAATTAAGCAGCTTTTCGCCGGTTCTACTAATACTGTAGATATACTAGGCTGAACTCCAAATGACCGTAAGTGGCGGTCGTGAATAATTTTTGCCCCTTGTGTTGAAGGACAAAACCTTCGTTGAGAATATGTACACCCATAATATGCCAAGGGACACCTCTGCTCCATCCAGCCATTAAGGCCAGCATGAATGTCACCATGCACATTCTTAAAATGAGAAGAAAATTCATTCCTCCTAAATAACTGTCCACAAACAAATGTAAACATTGAACGCTGTTTTGTTTGGTATCTAGCCACGTATTCCAATACCAAATCCAGTCCAAGGGTCTGGAACGGACTCGGATTTGAGAGCTGTGGGTTGGCATGATCACACGCAGATGCTGAAGCTATTTCCCCCACCATTGTATTTGTGGCCAATATAGCTGATGGGAGAGAAAATGTTTGGGTCCCAAAGTCAACACGATACACATCAACACTGCGACTTTCTGATATTCCCCTACCTCCAGGAGAGTCTCCTAGGCAAAACAACAGAGCTGCAGTGATTAGATCAATTCCCTGAAGACCCATAGGATCTTCTGTTATCTCCAAATCTGATGTATCTACAGCTTTGTCTTCTTTTGGTGCTGACCAAAGGAATTTGTACGATCGATGCCGCATAATTGAAAATACATCTACATTTCTCAGTCTTTCCTGCTCCACTTGCCTCTCTAAAATTTCTTCTTCATTAGCATTATGGGGAAGCAGCATATGACTAACATTGCCATTAACTAAGTGATCAGATGGTATTACTTCTGTGAGTTGCGAAGTTACAGGGAAAGAACTGCAAGACTGTAATGCTTCATCATCATGAGATGCATTACATTCACCATTTGCTACATTGGATGACTCTGAATTAGATACACCAAGATCTTTGTTCTGGTCCAACACCTCTGAACATTCATTTTCTACATGAAAACCATTACACAATAGCGAGGAGTTATGAAGGTTTAGATTTAAGTCACGATTTTGTATTGCATCATAACAAGTATCACTAGAGCCATTTTGCTTCATTTGTGAATTTTGATGCAGGTTGTCAAAGTTAATTCCCCCAACTGCTCCAATGTTTTCTTCATCTGGATATTCACGGTCAGACTTACTATCCTGAATAATGCCATTTGAAGCTTGTTCTTTAATCTCAGTATCTTCTTTCATTTCCTGTGGTGATGTGCAGAGCCTTGAGTTTAACATACTAATGTCCCTAGTAGCAGTGTTCAGAATATCCAGAGCAGCAGCTAAACTCCTTGTTGTTTCTACAGTTGCCTGATAGAGTGCTCCATAGGACTCTTCATCAACAGGTATCAAACCATTTGAGCACACCGTATCTGGGGCATTTGTTTTGACAGACGTTTGTTCTCTGGATTCTGACATTTGATCAGCCGCTTTCGACATCATAGTTGCTACTTTAAGTGATTCTAGTAACATGCGCTGGTCTTGAAGGGCTAAAGCCATATCTAGCTGTTCCACTTCATCAACATCTTTGCTAAGATTTTCATAAGATTTTCTGTCTGCATAACTGACAGGCCATCTGTTCCACTCCATGGTGCAACATACCACACTTGCAGGACAAACTTCTAGATGATCAGCGATTTTATTACGGGCCACTATGAAGGGACATCCGAAGCCACTATTCAGACAAGGCACTCTTTCAAGAGGGCATAAAATGCGATGTTCCTCAGCTTTACATGAGTGAAAAACTGCTCCACAAACCAGTGGGCAGCCTATCAAATCGCATGAAATGCCAGGTTCTGGTCTGGTCATACAACGGCGGCTGACACAGTTTACACAGTGCAAATGTTGCTGATGTTCCTCCATGACTGTAAATCCAATTCTGAATGAAGGGAAGGGAGACAAAAACAAAAAACACAGAACATTAACTCAATGTTGTTAATAATTACCAACAGTTATTCGCATTTTTGTTCTCCATGCATATGAAGAAATGTATATTAAAACAACACAGATTGATCAGTGGTCATTTTAAGAGAACAAGTAGGTGACATTTTACCTCAAATAGTGCTTAAAGTTCACCCAAAAATTAAATATACGCATTTGTATCAGAATACATGCACAAACAGCCCCCAGATATTAAATATGTAACTTAGATAAAAGCATTAAATGATCTTCTCTCAAGAAGAGATCTTTTTCCCTGCCCAATCCAAATAGATGATTCAGCTAAAACCAAAGCGTCATCATTGATGACCGTTTATTACCTAAAATGATAAACCACACAACTTCCAGAGAAAGGACACAAAATAAAGGAAGCCAGACTCATCCTCATCTGTGCTAAACATCCAGATCTCTAAACTAAACTTGCCTGGGCTACTTGCTAACACTTTAGCTTCAGGCACCTTCTTCATGCAGTTCTCTTTAAGGCAACCTGCAACCCACTTATTCTTTGTGTCTCCACACACACTTCTGACAGAGAGCAGTCCTTTACAACAGCTGTTCACTCTTACTAATTTCATCTATAGCTCCTCTTTCACTTTTATATTTTTGCATAAATGTAGTTAAGTGTGGAGTATAATTGCTAACTCCTCTTATTTCACTGAAAACTTTGACATTAAAACTATTCTGCCCAAAACAGCCCTACTGCTACATCTTTAGTTCAGCCCACAAAAGGTAATCTATTTAACGCATTCTACCACTCACCCTATTTACAATGCTAGCAGTTCAAAGTGTGGAGTTAACGTGGCAAGTCCACATAACAAGTAATGATTAAAAAAAGTTAAAACTTTGCATCTTTGTATCATACCTCCAGAAGCTCTGGAACTGCTTACTAGCTTGAGTGCAGGCCCACGTAAATGACCAAACCCTCCCACGTGCCGGCACAAGTGATACCACTGGATTAGAGTTCAGAGATACCAGAGTGACTAACACAGAGCCAAACCTCAAAATACATTGCTCAGTTCCATCTTTTGGTCGCTCCCTAAGCTCCAAATAAAGTTTGTTAGTTGTTGTTGTTTTGCTTTTGTTCTGTTTCATCTTAATAAAAATGAAATGCTTGCAGAAATGAAGATTAATAGAGCAGAAACGGCTCCTTATTTTTTTTTCCACTGGCTAAAAAATGCACTAAAAACAGTTTTAATTCACTAAGACTTCTTAAATGAAAAGTACTCTGAACTGTAAAAATAAGAATGATGAGTATTATTCCTTTTGTTCAAACTGGAGATAAGAGGAAACAAAACAGCTTTTCAGAGACTCTAAATTATGTAAAGCATTTCAATAGAGTTCTATCTGACGTCACTCAGCTGTATGCTTTTAACACTTTGAAATCCATGCCAACTTTAAGTACCAATCAGTTCTCATCCCTCCGTCCCTCGTAATTTGGATAACTCAAATACTTTAGCCACCTACTCTCCCCAAACACGTCTAACAAAGAAGCATATGTGCTACACTTAGCAGGCAAAACACAGCTGAATTTTCCTCACCGTACCTACATGCTGAGTAATATACTTCAAACACATCAGTCACTGAAAGTAGTGACTAACGGATCTGCTGAAGAGCAAAACTTTATGGCACATGACACACTTTAACCTTACATATCAAGTCTGGTGGCAACAAACAGAAAGATCGTAAAAATGTTCAGTAAAGAATCAAAAGGGGATATTATTGGAGAGACAATGCAATTTAATTTGTAGTTCCACCAAAAGCTTTCTTTTTAAGTAATTCCTGACAAACACAACAGTCTACTCGTTGATAGACCAAAACAACCTTGGAGTTTTGCATCAATACTAAAACCAAACTCCAGGTTTCCTGGAGTCAATCAGTGAAGGGAGATCAGAAGGAACCTCTCAGGTTACCCACCTATTTTAAAGCACTTGACACAATGGAAATAGCCTTGAGAAGAAACAAGTTACCTGATAATAAAAAGTCTTCATAGGGCCCAGCCTTCTGTATGTCTAAACACAGTCTGGCTCCCATCAAACAGTCTGGTTGCAGCAAGGCTTAATTTGATCAGTAACACGCAATTATATTTTTAAATAAATAAATGTTTACCTACTTTGCAACAAGTTGTGCCCCTGGCTCACTCTAAGAATGGAGCTGTTTTCTAGACCAGGAGGCAGGTCTGTTAGCTAGAGCACAGGGCTATGCTAGCACTGCTGTCTTGCTTCTAGGCCAAAGCTGGCTTACATTCAGGCTGCTCTGAATGCAGTCAACCAGGGCTCATGTTTGCCTGCACCATTTGTGTAGACATACCCTAAATTAGTCAACTATCATTAAATACTACCTTTAAATAGCCTATGTGAGCTTGCACAGAAGTACATTCTATTAAGACAGTAAAACATCCTCCTCCCTAGCACGCTATCTTGGTCTTTACAAGTCAGATTGTGAAACCCGAGTTGTGTGACTATACTAGCTTTTCTCAAGCTCCAAACTCCTTTCACACAAGCTAACCCTTACCAAAATGTAATGACCTCACAGAGACAAATGAAATGCTGAAGTGTGCGAGGAGGAGAGAAAACCTGATAAAAACATTAAATATCACTAATGGTTTATGAAGACCACATCTGACTCTAAAATATCATGTGTTAATAGCAGTTAGATGTTAATTCTGATAGATGTTCACAGGTGTTTTTTTAATGAAAAAGCAGTTATGCAACTGAAGAATTAAACAGAATTAAATTCTGAAAGAAAAAAACCCTACTCAGTTCCTGTAAATTAAAATTTTATTGTCAGCTATAGAAGCTATACTGGCATTAGATGTTTTTCTCCTATTAAAATTCGAATTCTGTGGCTCCATGGTCAAATATACGATCTAAAAGCTATTTGGACATCAGCAGAGCATCAGCGTGGTATTCACTAATATTCTGCACAAGCCTTAACTTCATAGCACCTGCTGCAGAACTGCTTGTGAACCAAGGAACTCAGCACCTCTTTGATTCACTGATTAAGTGTATCCACACATGAATCACTGTCCTTTGAAGTTCCACAAATGAGATATTGCTAGTAGTACACAGAGAGCATGAGGCACCACCTTCTTCCCAAACACTATCTGACAAGCAAAAACTGTTGGGTAAAGGATAAAGAAAGTTATTGCTGGACTAAACGAAATCTAAAGCTACTTCAGTAGACAAAACTGAAGGCCTAGCAAAGTGCACCATCCCTTACCAGAAGAAAACCAGATGTCATTAAAATACACACAAATAACATTTACAGGGTTTAGACCCCACTGTGATTCTTGTCACAATTTGGTGAGAAGACAAAATGTCAAATCATTGACTATAGCAAGAAGGAACAGCTGTCCTTTTCTGATAGCATAGTGTCAGCAACTGGGTTCAGTTCATATGAGATGCTTAAGTACACACACTTGACTGTTACTAGCAGAGAAACCTAAAAATACATCCAGTTCCAATGAGGTGACCACTGGTCTCAGAATCTGTGCAATCACTTGATGTTATTGTACATACTATACAGTCAGCTGACCAAATCAGCCAGAACATGCTTTGAAAATCTGTCATAATTAAAAGGATTAAAATTCCAGCTGCTACAGCCACATGATTTTCAGTTGCTGTTGTAACACAAACATTAAAATAGCATAACAGGATTTTTAAACAGTCACTGCACAATAGTTCAGCTGGAAGTGAGAGCTCTGTCCCCTATACCACAAAGCATGAGTGTACTTAGTTTTAGCAAAGCTGCCATCTGCTTACTCTCCTCCACGTCAACTCTTTGGTCCAAATAAGAAGGAAATCACAGCAATTATTACCGCTGTTGCAACCTCTATTACTCAGACACTTTCTATTCAACAAACCTATAAAGGCTCAACTCTTAAGTCCTGAAGACTTTTCCTTCTGTCAAATTTGATTAAATGGGCCAACAGGTTCTTAAAATACCGGTTCAAGTAGAAGAACAGAGGTACACGAGCAGTACGACAGGTTTAAACTCCCAGGAGCATCCTAAACCACCCACAAGCAACCAAATGTATGCAAACCATTCTAAAAAATGCTCTGCTGTTTTGGAGATTGAACAAGACACCACAGTATTTCTGAATCTTCAATTTTTAACCAGCTCAGCAGCTAAAATAACATTAGAAGAAGAAGAAAGAACAATATAAAAACATTTCAGAATATTCTGCCAAAAATAGGTTTGGTAATACTATAGATAACTACTGAACCAACTATAGTCTTTTAGAAGGTAAGCTTTTCTTGCTACAGCTGTCTCAAACTTTCACATTCACAAAGGAGACACAGTATCTTTGTTTTGCCAGCTACACTCACTTTTTTTTTTTTGTGGAAGTTCTATCTGCTTGGTTGTTTTAGTGATTTGTTGATTTTTTTGTTGTTGCTTGGTGTGGGTTTTTCTGATGTATTAAGTTTTCTAATGACGGATAACAAAGTGGAGGTTTGGTCTTCCGACGCCACTCTAATAGGGGGCATGACAGGTGACATCTCTATCTGCCACCCCAGCTTGAGGTGAGCAACAAAAGGCAACTCATCGAACTCTACTTACCAAGACTCAACAAAGACCAAGGTTAAGCAGCCTCATTCTGAGGCTTCTCCGAAACCAGTGCAGCCTTTGTTTCCCACATTAGGGAACAGGTCACCTCAAATCCTACTTAAACGTCCCTCCAAAGCATTGGGAAGACAGGCAATGCAGATAAGATTTTAATCTAATGCTACACTAATTTCCAACTACTCATTCAAGTGAGAAATTCTCAAGTGCAACACTCAAAATCACAAACTGCTAGATCGTTATGTGGAATAACGTTACGAGGATGTGACAAGTTTATAAGTTATGTAGCACGGTTGCACAGGTAATAGGGTAGTATATGTAGCCATCTTACAGTACCCTACAGATGAGGCAATAGATTTTTTAATACAGTTTTTCTAGTTTCAAAGAGTTCTTGACAGGGTTTTTATGAAGCCTTATCTCATCAAACTGGTTACATCAGAGAGACTTCGAGGAAATAAAGTCTTCTCAGATGCCACACTTCAAACCTCAGCTCTATACAAATGACACTGCAACCCCAACTTCTGTTACAACTAGGTGCATCACAGTTGTCAATCCAAATATTCTGAATGTAGATTTTAAAAGTTCTCCCAGAACACCAAAGACAACAACATCACCCCTGGCTGGTAGTGACTGCACACATTGGACATATGAGATTAAGTCTAGATTATTTCATAATCAGTGAACACATACCAAGAAGCTTCAACTGCTAAAGCCCGAACTACTATTCACGTGGTATGCTTTCACCATTACCAAAAGAGGCTACATCAACTTACATATAATGCATAACAGAGGCAGAAAACAATTAGGCTCAAAACATGGCTTCTTAATGCAAGGAAAAACACAAGCATACATCCTTCTGCAAGACTCTACTTTTATCATTGATATAGCACAAAGGATAAATCAAAACCTCATTATGAACTGTTTTACGAAGCATAATTTAAAGTTATCCAATCACTTAAAAAATACAAAGCAAAATAGAAATTTCTAACTACAGCAAAAATAATGAGCATTAGAATTTGAAAAAAATAAAGTCCAAATTTTTACATGCATATCTTGAAAAGAAGAGCTTTTCTATATCTGTCTTCTCAAAAAAACCACATCCTATTACATGAGCTGACCCGTGTTTTGCATTTTTTGGTTAACACTTCAGGAGTTCCTTTTTCCCCTAATGGTAAAAACATCTTTCTCCCATTCATAGAATTCACAGAGATATTTCTTTTCAAATCACAGCAGATGAAAAAAACCAGAACCAAACCCAAAACAAAACACTGCTTTGACTGAAGCAGACACTCACTATGCTCTCTGTATCTGGATTGCTTTTGTTTTACAACAGAAAACTTTCTCTATAGCTATCAATTTCCAAGAATGTTTAAAAAATACTACTAATAATAATCAACCCCTAAATTACCAGACTTTCGTTAGAGTACTTTTGTGACAGATCTGCCATGCATTCTTCTTGACACATTCCCCGAAGAAGAAACCTGAAGGCCTAAATGTGCCTTTTGCCACAGGACAATCACAGCAGGAACAGCTATGCTTGCTGCATGGCTCAGGCACAAAAGCACTCTACCTGTTGAGTCGGTGACAGGGCAAAGTCAGCTAGAGAGCCAGTAGATTTCATGTGTAAAGTACTTCTCAACTTGAGCTCAGTGTGACTCCTTGATTGCTGCAGACTCTGCAAGAAACAAGATCAGAAAGAAGGTCTGATTTCTGGTGTATAGATTACTTTCTATACGTACAATCCTCTGAAAAAGGTAATCTGCCTAAACTATCTGTAGCTACAAATGGTTAAATATTATTGCATTTTTTCAGGGAAAAAAAAAACAGGTTTTTAATAGACTTTACAACTGCAATGTCATTCTAGCTCATTGCTAGCTGTTGGTCACGCTAGATGGTTACTCAGATTTAAGGCCAGAAAAGAGTACTCTTAAAAGTTACTATTATGACCTGCTTCACTTTACTCTCTGGTTTGGCTCAACAGGAATCTCTCACAGGAAAAATACGCATGAAGCTTTAACTAAAGACTGCAACAGTTCGAGAACTAAATAAACATTTCAAGTTTGATTATTCTTTAAACTGCATTTTATTCTAGTTAACATTTGTTCAGCTTCAGTCTTCAGATTTAAAAACCACTGTTTGCTTGATATTACAAAGTTCTTCACTAAACAGGCTTCTTCTATGTGTTCATACCCATGCACTTATTAAAATTTAACAGAGATGGAATAGAGGTTATATATCTGAATGAACAATGTAATGCTTGGGTATCAACTCACAAATCTTACAGAAAAACAGAAATGAAAGTTAATCATCTTCAGAAATCAGAACTGTAACTCATAAAATGTAATGCTTCCTTCATTACAGTTGGTAGTTTCAGTCACCCAGAAGAAGACAAAACTAAGTTCTTATTCTTCTTCCTTACATAATATTTTAATTCATACACATTGCTGCAGAATACCCATCCTAATATTTACAGAGATCAGGCCAAAAATCTTGTTACTATATCACTTCAGGTCTTACTACACAAGTTGAACCAGTTTCCATAGCAAAATAAGAAAGCTACTTCAAAACGGAACGTGAACACAACTACTCTCTAAAATCAAAACAGATGTAGCATTCTCTGCACGTATAAGGACATTTTACTATTAAATGTATTTATCCCCTGTTAGTAGCACGGAGTTTGACTGCTTTACTAGAAAAGCAGTTAACATACAAAAATGTTAACATCCCACCTCTCTCCTCCCCACTGCATCAGATAACAGTGAAATACAAAGACCGTCCTAAAGTAGCTGGAAAACTTTGAAGTAGATGAGAAAGAATAGGACAGCACGATCAGAGTTGATGTGAGGAACTTCAGCCTAATCCATCTTCAGGTATTTAACTTTTTGCATTACCTGTTTGGCTTTTCCCCCTCCTATACGACTTGGTTTTAAAAGCAATATCCAGTTTCAAAGAAACAAAAACCAACCAATAACCACAACAAACAAATGACAAGGAGCAGCAGAACCCCCCCCCACCCCCCCACCATTTTTTAAGAGAAAAAAAACACTCTCAAAAAGCCCATGGCAGGAAGCTGGGAATTTATCTCCTGCTGAACACGTTATGTGCTGATCTTTCAATGATTGTAACTCAAACCTAGAACTGGAAAACACACAGATCTGTACTACAACTTCCTGCAAGGTTTGTGGATGTACAAGTCATCAATTTCTGATCTCTGATACAATGTAAACCACCCTTCCCAAATGTCAGTGGGCACGAAGCTATTACTTTTTCCATAGACTCCAGCTGAACATTCCCATCCAAATACATTCCATGGCCGATGACAATAGTGACTCAGCTAAAAGAAGTTTTTGCAAGAGCATTACAGTTATGAAAATAAAGCACTCTTGAAAAGATCCTATTTGCAAATAACCTGCCATTCCAACGAATTTCTCTATCCCACTGGGTTTTTGGAAAACCAGTTTATGCTTGAGATGCTTCTAAGTAAACAAACAGAAAGCTTAAACTTCCAAAACAAAACACCACATCACCTGTCTCCCAGCACATACGTGATGAGGTCCCAGCCAGGTATCACTATACAAAGATCACTGAACCAATACCGTTAAGTTCTATACAAAGCTGTAACCACAGAGTTTCTCTCATTGCGCCTCTCGTTCTCATGCCTTAAGTTTAAACCTATCAGGTTTTCATCATGGTTTCACATTAAGCTTAGAGATCAATGCTTGACATTTGGTCAACACTGCAGTCTACTCAATAGTTGTCCTACAGGCTGGAAAGGTTTGCATGGTATTTTACATTCAAATGGCATTAACAGATTATAGTGAAATGAAAAAGAGTCACGCCAGGTGTCATCCACAAAACTATTAAAAACAGCAGCTTACAAAGTAAGTCAGAATCCAGAGCTCCCTTGCAATTTCGATTCCCTTTGTCTGTTTTGTACCACAAGATTTATATAGTCCAGACTGAAAAACAGCACCCAAACACTCAGGAAAGCTTACACAGATTTCTCTATAATCCCCATTCAATTTTAAGCTCTCACTTTCAAGCCCTCGCTAATTTGTGGTCCTTTCAGGAACATTCAATCATTGCATGATCAAACTGTCTCACCAACAGAAACTCATATTTACCCTTACTGATTAGATAAGGAAACTGAAAGAGAACTGTTACCAGTACAAATCATCATTAGATATGTGATACTTCGTGCTCATCTCTGTACCACTGGACCCCATTGCTAGAGGCAATCAGCACTGCTCCACTTGAGACAGAACTCACCAAAGAAACGTGTTCATCTATAAGAAGGAAATTACATTGTTGTGCTGGTTTTCTTTCATTTCAGTTGGACAGAAAAGCACGTGTTTGCTACGATGCTGACATCCCTATGCTGTCACAGCCACCTGCTTAACATAGGTACTGGGGAAAGCCCTTCAGGACATAAGTTAAAAAAAAAAAAATGGGTTGCCTATGAATGTCCAGAAATCTTCCCAAGAAACTTTCCAACCAGGTACTGCTAGTTAAGACTTATCACTCATAACACTACTATCATCAAAGGAAGAGGCAAATTACAAAGTTAATTGAGTAAACAAATAATTTAGTTCCAAAGAGAAAGAACATCCAAGAAGCACAGCAAAGACACTGCTCTTGCTTTGACTTTGTCCATTCTGCTAGGATTCTCCTATCTCTAACACCCTCCACCTTGAGAAAATAATGAGACAGAGACCTCACAAAAAGTCCCAGTTTGCAAAACAACCTCAATGCACACTGTGAACCCATTTTTGTTTCCAAATACACGCAGATCAGTATTGAAAAAATATTCAAAGCCATTTAGATGCATACAGAGCAGAAGACAGGCTAAAGTTGCCAGCGTATTTCTCAGTCTTCTGGCTTAATTTGCTTAGCAACCAAAGAGCTTAACAATATTTTTTGTACTTTTGGAAGAAAAGCACAGAGAAGAAGGCCACAGAAAAGCACGGCTAACATTCTCATCACCACGCATCACTGGGTATACGTGAGCCTTATCCCTCCAAATCACAGCACAAGTTGTATGATGTGCATCAGATGGCAGCAGCTGCCCAGGGAAAGGATTTGCGCACTCCCCTAGTCTGAAGCAAAAGTGTTCTGAAAAAGAAAAAATAATAAAAGAGAAAGAAACAAACAAAGCAGAGGGAGATCTTCCTTAAGCAGTTTAAGCAGTAACAGAAGCAAAGTGATGCTGTTGTTACAGCAGTACAGGCCCAGTTTGGGATCAGCACGCTCACACACTCCGATTTTGGCACAATAACAACACCATCAGCAAAAGGGAAGCAAGGATTATGAAAAGCTCCTCGGCCAAACCTGCGCAGAACTTTACAGAACAAAAGACAGCCCTCTCTCCAGCCCACGGGATTTCTCCCTGGAGAATTCAAACAGCGGCAGCATTACAACTCGTGCAAGCCGGGCTACAGCAGCGCTCTTCTGCATGCCTTGCAACGAGCTGACCACCGACCCGTGTGCTCACAGCAGCGCAGCTACACAGCCTTCCTCGCCTTTACGTGGCAGACAGAAGCTTCCAGCACAGGCCTGCAACCCATTACAAAAGAAACGGAGACAGAGCGAAATTCTGAAAAAGCACAACCTCTCGCATAGTCCGAGCACGGCGGCTCGGCACCCGGGGGACTCCTCCCGCTCTTCCCCTCTCCCCGCCCGCACTAATGGCTCCCGCCGACCTCACCGGGCAGCCCCCGACCCTGCCCCGTCCGTGCCGGTGCCGGGACAGACGGCTGCAGGCCTGCGGCAGGGCCGAGCGCGGGGGCGGGGCGGGCACCCTACAAGGCCCGTTCCCCCCGGCAGCGGGCGGGGGCCGGGCAGGGAGGAGGGGACGCGGCGCACCCGCGGGGGGCTGCTGCCGGCACCGCCCCCCGGAGCTTACCCGTCGCCGTCGCTCGGCAGGCAGCAGGACGCGGAGGAGGGCAGGACCGCCGCACCGCGCCGCGCCCTTTCCCCGCCGGGATCGCGCCAGGCTCACGCGCGGCCCCGCTGCCGGCCGCGCCCCCAACGGGCACGCGCGCGCGCGAGTGGACGAGACGGCTCCTTCCCCGGCTCTGAAGGGGCGTGGCCACGGGGCAGGGCGAAATGCCCGGATGTCGCGTGCTCGCCTCGCATTCCGCCCCTCTCTCCCTGATGCGCACGCGCGGCCGTGCCCACGTTCGGATCTGCGTGCGGCTTTGTGCCCGAGCAGCCCCCGCCGCTCACCCCGCGCCTGGTGCTGCCCTTGGCGTGCCGCAGCCCGCCTCCGACAGCCTCTGTCGGTGCGCGTTTGGCCGGGCTCTCGGAACCCCGCTGAGAGAAATGTTTTGTTTTATTTCCTAGAAACCTGGCCGGGCTCCCGGAGGCGCAGGGTGCTGCCGGGCCAAGTGTATGGCGGCCACAGGCAGGTGGGAGGCACGCTGGTGTTAGGGTGCCAGCGGGCTTCGGTGTGGGAGCAAGCAGGAGTCGTGGCAGTTGCAAGATCAGACATTTAATGTCGTAGGAATTTTTTACCTTTTCTTGCTGTAAGAGAGCACGGCAGAATGATAGGCGTAAAAGAAGCCGTTGTGTTAATGCTCGGAACGTAGGAAAACATAGGATGACCTCAGCAGTAGGCATCGTTGCCAGCTTTTCCTTTAATAAACACTCTCAGCTTTGCCCCACCCTTACGCTACAGCCTTGATCTTCCTTGATCCCGAGGACAGGCCATGTATTTTCTTTATAGGTTTGATTATAGGACCAGCACATAATCGTCTAGCCGAGTGAGCTCCAGAAAATGGTAGGGATGTGCTCCGTGACTCACAGAAGCCAAACAAAATCATTTCATCTACTCAGTGGGCAATTATACAAATTGCTGGCCAGAATCCATGTAGGTGCTCACTGCTTTTCTCAACTGCTTGTTGGTAACGTCTTCTGTGGGACAGGTGAAGTTTGCTTTGCTGTTGCTTCTCCCCACAGTGGAGTTTACACCGTGATTGACAGATCGACCTGCTGCAACAGTATTAGTTACATAGTGTGTTGTAGAGCTTTTGTTTCTGATAGGCTGCACGCATCACCCAGGCATCTGTGATGGAAGCGGGGCCTTTTTATTTTAGTTGTCCCTTTTGAATGAAGAGAATGAACTTCTGTGGTTTAGACTTCTCCCGTGACTCAGCTGAATCTCATCTGCTCTTTTGGTCTGTTCAGGGAAGAGTCTGCTGCTTCTCTAATGTTTTAGTGCATAGGCGTGAGCTGTCGCTGAGCTAGCCCCTTCAGTGTAATCTAGCAAGTTGGAATCTCACCGTTTGGCTTACTACACTGCCCTACAAGCCAAAAAGTCTTGGAGAATACTGTCAGTGAACAACTGTAGAGGCTATTTTCTATTGGCTTAAGTCCCAAATGAATGAAACTTCATTCTGGTTGCTCATAAATGGAAAATGAGCATCTGTATCTGGTCTGGTATTGTTCTATACATGACACTGACACTAAAGATGTCAGAAGAGTGAAGTGTAAATTGATTCTTGCAGTAGTATAATTTACTTCTCTCCCCTAGTCTGAAGCAAAACCTGTATCAGATGCTGAAGCAGTTGGTGAGCTGTGCAGGCTATCTCCTGTAAGCTGCTAACTGTACATGAAATAAAGCAGATTCCTTCCTGAGGTCATAAAAGGTGCAATCTGTTTGCCAACACACTCTCTAATAAAGGCAAATAATTTATGCACGCTCTAGTTTCACATCCTAACAAATCACAGTTGTTTTTCTCTGACAGTTGTTTGTGTCTGGAAATTCTTTTTACATGGAGATATAGGAAAAAAATATTACCATTGTTTCCGAAGCGCATTTGCAAGTGGATTTGCTAATGCTTGAGTGTTCATATTTAGCAGCGTGCAAAGTAAACAGCTGAGATCTGCCCACAGAGCCCCATAAGCAATTTACACTGCACAGCTTTGACAGCAAAATGTTTCCAAACAACAGCGACCTCAACAGAAGTTTTTTTTTTATACTTCCTGAGTTTGCAATTTCAGCTTAGGCCCATCAGGGGATTTGAAACTTACTTAATAAATACCTTTATGGTTCTACATCTCTCCTAGAAAAGCCTCTCCACTTCAACAAGGCACCTCTTCTGTCGTTTAAAAAACGGTAGATAACCTATAAGCTTGAAGTGAAGTAGGAGTCAGATGCTCCTTTGTAAAGCTTTTGATGGTAGTCATGTTTAAGCAGTCAGAACTTCTGCCATACGAACTATTAAGCTGTGGTGGGTGGGTACTGCATATGTTCTCAGGGAATGTTTGGTGCTCTGGCCCAGGTACTGGGATATAAATACCTTCAAGTCAGTATAGTTTTAATCAGTCCAGCTGTACTCTGTTGGCTGTAGACCTATGGAGTAGCAAGACAGAAAGGATCAATGCTTTATCACAGAGTGGAAAAAGAATGTTATTACATGAAAACTCTTTTTGTTCAAGACAAAGGTGAAAACTGCCAGATGATAGTTATATACCTTTCTCACAGATAAACGATAAATTAAAAAAGCACGCTATAGCTGTAATAAATTACAGCATTTATATTTCAGCTAGTCTTTGTTAGCTGCACAGGTCAGAACTAAATTAAATATTGAGACATCAGAAACGTTAGTTCTTTGACACCTTCAACTGTATGTGAAAGTGAAAACCATAGACTTCATCGAAATAAGCTTTAGTTAGGTTTTCTTGTGATCATCTGTTGTGGTAATTTAGACCAAATACTGGAAGACATGACAGAGAAATCAGCAGATCATGAGGCTGTTTCCAAGTTGTGAAAGTATGTCATAGTCAGCTGAGCTGGCAGAGAGGGGGGTGGTCTTATTAGATGAAGAAAAATTTTCTAAATATTCCATATACGATTAAAAGTACCATCAGTGCTCCCCTAAGGACTAAGGTTTCAGCTGACCAAACTTTTGGTCTGGAGAGAAAACAATAGGCAGGGTTTACAGAGGGTCCTCTTCCAATAAAATCTAACTAATAATATATTATCTTAGAAGAGATCAGGTTTCCTCACTTCAAAAGCATTTATTAAAGAACATTCCCGCAGCAGGAATTACCGCTTGAGTGTTTATCTGAGGGGGACAGGAGCTAAGGATCAAGTGCTACATCAGGTGATTGAACTTGGGAGTACCACGAAGGGCTGCAAGGGGAAGCAAGGGTCAGAATATCAAATACACACTGCTGCCAGTAGTGCACTTCTGTAGCTTACTTGGGTCTTTGGCAGCATCATGATAGACAGATTGAGAAGGAGCAGTCAGGAGTAACTGGAATGCAATTAGAGCTGGTTGATCTACCAGTAAGCTGTCAACCAAACACAGCACAAACCTGTGCCTTCAGTTTTGATCATGACTTACACACAGGAAGGCATAGTCATTGAGACTGGTCAGTTACTCGTTAGTCACACAGGAACATTTGGCTGGGTTGTGCCTGTATGTGCTAATCCATAAGTGTACACAGACAAAGAAATCATGCCCCTTCATGACATGTGCACAAGTAGATTTGAGGTTTTGGATTACAGTAGATTTGAACTTTAGTCAATTCAAACTGTGGTAAGAACCAAACTTCAAAGCATTCTCAGGTTGTATTTTTGTTGTTGTCTTTCTTTAAAAATGTACTGGTGAGTTTCACCAAGCTGTCTGAAAAATTATATTTTAAATGAATTTCTTTACAAATTACTTTCCTGAAGTTGCTTCCCCATTGTCTGCTTAATGGAATACAATGTGAGTGGGGAATATAACTGGGTGTCCTCTATTTCTGGTCATTCTGACATAGCTTATACAATGCAAATGAAAGAAATTGCAAATCATCAGACTCGTATTCACTTTAAAAGTAATAATAATAATAATGCATTCATACACAAAAACACTTGTTTAGAAACAAAAGGTCACCAGAAGGTTACCACAGAGCTCTGTGAGGCCCTATAGAGGAGCTATTCAAGGAAGAGCTCTAACACCTATATATGCAAACCAATACATCACGTACACCAGAGACACAAGACACAGCTTGTCCTGAAGCCAAAGCAGAAGTATCTGCTACTGAGAGGACTTGCAGTGGAACACTAACTTTGTTTTTGTAGACAGGCTGGTTCAAAGTCATTTGAGGACAGCAATGGCCTGAGCCTGCAGACCAACACGAGGAGCTGCAGACAGCCTGCAGCAGCTTGCATGGGTATAGCTATACCATAGTTCATTTTCTGCCACTCCAAATAAAAAGATTTGTAAGAACTCTGTGCCATTCACAAAGAGATAATGAGCATTATATCTGAGGATTAACTCCGAATCACATATGCTTTTAGTCATACAGGTGCATTCAGATACACTCAGCAAAAAGAACAACGAAAGAAACAGATAGGGTTTAAGCCTGAACATTTTTGTTTCACTTCATGGAGTTTTTACAAACTCTCCCAACTGTAGTTACATTTCAGAGCTGATACCAGCAGTACAATACATTTGCTGGTCACATCGTGTATGGGAAAGGTTACCGGTATGTGTTAGATTATGAAATATTAGGGTGCTAAATGACATACTAGAAGATACTTTAGTATATATGTATATATATGTGTGTGTGTGTGGATATATGCACACACACGTATCTGTTTATTAATATGTATTATAAAGAAATATATATATATATATATATTTGTCAGCACTTGCTCTCATGTGGAACAACTTCCTACATGCAATGAAAATTCTCAGCAAAGGATTGAGTTTTGGTGAATGGCAGACACAAGGACAACTGCTGTGCTGTGTCTGTTACAGTGTATGATTAGTACACACTTTGCTCGTCATGACAAAACTGGAACAGTTCTGCTGACACTGCAAAGAGAGGTGCAGCGCTATTGATATGGTACTGAAAAGAATAATTCTTCTAGGAAGAGAGTGTAACCAGGAGAGCAGTTTTACAATGCATGTTCAGATTTAGAAGTCTACAGAAAAACAGTGTATGGTATATTTTTAAGTGATTTGTAAATTTGGCATTCAATAGTAATTTCTGTCTTTCCACTCCTTCTTTCTGAACAAGCTGGCTCAATCAATACTCTCTGTAAATAGAAGATAGACCAATTATTCATATTAAATGCTTCTGCCTGTAATCACACATTAAATTTGGCATCCTGCACACTCCCCTTTTCCAAGAACAAAGCCTCACATAGTGATCCAGTTCTTGAGAATGATGCTGGGGAACTCCAGTGAGCAATGCCAGTGAATCCCTTAGCATCTTGCTTGGATCAGAGTAGGGAATTCCCAAAGCACTCAGTCATCGAGGGAAAGACCTTGATGTTTGTGGCATTGTCCCAGAACAGAGATGCCCAGTTCTCAAAAAGAGTGAATTTCAAAAACAAGACTGAGGATTAAGGAAGAACTTTCACTATCCACAATAAAACAGATCAGGATTCAGAAATTCTACCCCTTTCACACCCTTGCAACATACCCAGGACTGGACATCCAGGTCAGCTGCGGAGACAGAAATAAAACTTCGCTTCATTGGTTAGGCTCTCAGCCCATAATTCCCTCCAGTCACAGCTGTGCAGGGAAGTTACTAGGGCTTCAGCTTCCTTCATAAACACATATTCTGGAGGTTTGGAACTGTCCAGTTAAAGATAGTGTGCAGTACCAAAGAAAGAGGTCTACAGAATGAATCAGTGGGCATAGGACTTCATTTATATCTATAAGATTTCCTACAGCAGGGCAATTTCTTTCCTGTAAGAGAGATACTACATCTTCTGGACCTTAGGCCCATATTGTAAGCACTGACAACTGGTTAAGACTGAAGAAAGCCTGTACCCGTACACTAGGCTAAGATCTCAATGCCACTTTGTTCCAAAACAAAACGAAACATAATTCAGCATGGCAAAGATCTGCTTTACTCCACAGAGAGAGAATGGAGTCAACTGCAAATGTTGACCGCATTAGGATGTATATTTTGGAAAAGAGGTAAGGTAGGCCACGCTTTTTAAAGTTTCGTTTGTTTGTTTTGTCTCCCATAAATTCTACTCATTTGTACATGCAACACAGCTATCGTTTATTTACAGTAATACGAGGGAAAGGAGAGTCAGGTCCCTTTAAGTTAACTGCTACAGGATAACTCTCTGTGATGACATCAAAGAATGGGTCTTCAGATAAATCCTGTAGGAGAAGCTGAGGAATCTTAAAGTCTCACATTAGTAGTGGTCACTATGGAGTATGCCCTCCTTGCTCTGGTGCCATAGCATCCTTCCTTACCCAGTGCTGGACTGTATTAGGCTAGGTCCTATCAGGAAAAGTTAATAAATCAGAGCAATTATAAGTGACTTATTTATGCTCTTGAGTGTATTTCATTGAAGTCTGGTAACACTGAATTGCCAAGATTTTGGATCACAAGATAAACTAGACAGTGATGTAATAGGATCACAAATTACTAAAGGTTTTGTGCTTTGTCTTTTCAAAGGAAGTCCATGCTGTTGAGTGGACAAATTACATAACAAAGTCTGAAGCAATAAAAGGCATTTATAACCAGAATGAGAAGCAAGCCCCTACTATTGTTGTTGTCAGATTTTTCTTGTTGGGTACAAGATTTGCAATCTTATGACTTTCAGACCCAGCATGCTTTCATTTCATATTTATCTTTAAACAACAAACTGGTTCATAGAACCTTGCTGTCGTGAGGCAGCTGCCATTAATGTCAAAACTTATACCACCAGAAAACAGTTAAAATATATTGTACTTTGTGTCATAATATCTCACAAACACTGAAAATATCACATATTTTATGTTCCAATTTACAGACTATTATTTGACTAATAAATCTGATAAATGAAAAGGATTCCACAGCATAAACACTTTTAAAGGAATCTGTTCTTCTGGATGGAATATTATATTGCCCCTATTAAAAAACTCCTATTTCAAGAGCCCATAATTCATTAGCTGAATTCTTGTAAATGTCACCCAGTTGGAACCCAACAAGCAAGTACTAGTCTGTGCTTTCTGGTACCACATCACATTGTCCGATCAGAGAAAGACAAATTCTTTGCTGTTTGTTTACCTTTGGAACTACAGATGTGTAATTTAAGATGTAACCTACCATCAGTACAGACCTTTTTTTCTATGCATGGCAAGCTGTGGACATGCTGCTCTAAAAATAATATTAAGTTCAGTCCAAATAATGTAAACTAAACACAGATAGATTTCAGTAGGACTTTTGCCTGTTCAATCATGTTTAAATAGTTTGATACATAACTATACATTAAAGGCTAAAACAAAATCCATTGTTATTGCTCCTTGCTTGCAGTAGGAATTATCATTCTTGAGAATGGGGTTGCTTTGTGTCTGAATGCCTTGTTCAGGGCTACACACCAACTGAATGATGACAACTGGGATTCAGAAATGCCTATGTGAGGAAACTGCCCTCAACTTTTAAGGTCGACAGTAACATAATTTCATCTTTATCCTCACATCACATGCAAGTAAAAGCTTATGGGGTTTGCAGACAGCTGCAGTATTGTGACAAACATGAACTTTGCTGCATAGAAAAATGTAGTTATAAGAGACACAAACAAATCTGGACATCTCAATCCTAAACACTGAGTCCACTCTTTCTCTGTTCATTAATACAGAAAGTGTTTCATCCTTGACAACCTGTGGGCAACTATATAAAACAAAAGGTATGGCACAGTTAGATCCAAAGGCAACAAAACTAGTACCGTGGAACTGATTCTGTCTGACATTGAAGAGATTTAACTAGACAACTGGCTCTGGCGGCTAGACTTGATATCTGTGCATCCCACAAAATAATCAAAATTAGAAGTAAAGGAACCAAAATCAGACTGAGGAAAGTAGAAGTGAGTGAAAGTTTGATGATTTTTTATTAATGAAATGACTTCTTATTCAGAAGGCTGTTTAGAAAAGGCACTTATACCATTTTACTGTAGAAAGTCTCAATTTGCACAAAATATAACTACTTCAAATTTTCCCATCACTTTTTAAACATTTTTTTTTGTTTTCAGATTTCGTTTAGCCAGGAGCTCTGTAGAGAAGAACTAGATAAAGTAACTCCAGGAAACGTGGTGCTGTCCTTAATCAAAATGTTTTAGATTTCAGGTTTCATTTTTTAACATCCTTAATGAAATGCAGTGTATCTGGAGAGGGGCAGGAATGAGCAGCTCTGTCTATTTTAAATAAATTTTCCTCTGAAAAATTTCAGTATATATATAAATACCAGTAATTTTTTTCACAATCTGAAATGTTCTATTTCTCCTATCTCTTCTCTCGTATTTCCTTTTGTGTCCAGCCTCTACCTATGTTACCTTTTCTGCACATTTAAAATCATCTGCTGAAGTGAAATCTGTGACGATCAGTGTGTTCAAAGGTTTAATGACAAAACTGCAAGACAGGCCATCCTAAAATTACTGGAAGGCAAATCATTTGAGTGCTGCCACTAAGAAGTTCCATTAAGGATTACCTGTATTCAGTTACAGGGAAAGGGCATACGTAAATACGTCTGTCATGGGCAACAGCTTCTGCTAGCTGAGTTGGTAAACCAGAAAACAGGAGGATTTGGAGTGGAATAAGTGATGATCAGCTGGGAGAAAGCAATATCTTAACCTGGATCAAGAGCAGCTGATAGTCAAACGACAGCCCACGTCCCTGCCGTCTGCAGCATCAACTATTGTTCATCTGCTGCTTGTCGTTCCATTCATTACTGGTGGAGAAACACATTGCTTGGTGTTTCTGCTCAAATTATCATCAGTGAAAAGGCAATACATTTAAATTAGTACCAATCTTCATTTTACTAATTCGTAGAGATGAATACAAGCTCCTTTTAGAACTTGGTGTTTTATGCAGACTTACAGAGTGCAAATCTGTGTTTACACAAATCCACTCTTATGCAGTGCAAATCTATATTCACTTAAGATGTTCAGTGTTTTATATCCTACCTGCTTTAGCTAGAAACTGTTGTAATGCAATCACTATTTCTGAAAAAAAAAATCACATTTTTAAATATGACTGTTCTTTATAACACATTATCTTCAAATTCAGTTTGGAGAGAGGCTGAAATCAACTCGTTTCAGTTCTGAAACTAGTTTTGCTTACAGGGAAGAAGGGACTTTGAAGAAATCTTTTTCCAATATTTTTTTGAAAAAAATCAAAGTGAAAATAGTCAATTATTGCATTAAAATAGTACTTTTTTTTCAAAATTCTAAGTAAAAAATGGACGAAGGGTGGAAAAGAGTGAACAGGAGTTGAGATAAGGGCTCAGCTGCCAGCTCAGAGTAGTCATGATGATGAACATGGGATCTCATGGCAGAACCATGTCCTTCATTATCTTCTCTGCCTTCACCTTTCTGTCTGAGCTCACAGGAAACTTGGTTGCCACAGTCCTTCCAAAGTCTTTTCTTCAGTTCATTCCTAACAGTCATTTTTATTTAAGAAATATGGTGCCTATCAACTGACATTATTCCTTCATTATAACGTCTGACCCTCTTAGTTAAATACTGGTTAAATATCATTGAGAGCTCTCTTAAATTAATGGTAAACACACTTTCTGTGTCTGCTGTTTGGCACCGCCGCCTCTCTTCCAGTCTTCACCTCAAAAGTATTTGAAAAAAAAACAACAATTAGTCACAGAAGATACCAAATTGATTTTAACAAAAATGTCCTCTTTCATACTCAAAAAGGATATAGTAGTCCACATATCCTTGAACTTTGGATCTTCTGATACCAAAAAATGAGAATTTCCCATCTTCTATGTTTAGTGTAGTCATTCTCTGAAAATTTCAGATTGACCACATGGTTAGACAGCCCATGAACAGACTACAAGGAGTACGTCTGAACTATAAAATTGCTTGTTCCATACTAAAGAGGAAAGCTAATTTGCTAAATAAGATATCGGAAAGCAAAATAACACAATATAATACACTAGAATTGGAATTGAAGCTAATAAATCAAATAAAATGAGTAAGAGAGAGTGTCCAATAAACTGAAGGCCTTACACTAACGCTGAAGGCGGACGGCAGCGAGCACCCACTGCTGAGTCCAGTCCATCCCAAAGGAAAGAGAGTGTCCCGTGACTGCAGACAGCTTTTGTCTTTCCCTCTGAGCGTAAACACGTAAGAACGCAAAGCATCGCAAAGTCCTCTGGGGAATGGAGTTCTTCTTCTCTTCTGAGACAGGTATACCTGGAACTATCGATGATCCACGGAGCTGGAACATTAACTCTTTAACTCTAAATGCACTACATGATGTTATGATGTGGAATACCAGTACCAAAAATCATAAAATCAAGACATAAGTACTATAAATTTCAATTCTGAATTTGTTTCTTGGGTGGTTGAAGAGCTTCTTACTTTAAATAAACAAAATTACTGTTTTTAAGGTCACATGAACCAGCATATTTTCTGAACAACAGTAGTGCCGGACTCACTGTGCTTCTGTTGTTTTCATTTGCCAGGTCATACACGAAACTGAGTTTGTTCCAGAGCCCCATTCAGCAAAGCCATAAATTAAAACCCAAATTCTACTCAGTTCACAAGGACACCGGTATGAAGGAGGCTTTATGACTGTTTTGGGGCTTGCTGTCCTCCCCTGAGGGGATACGTATGTCCAGTGTTTGTCACACTCCCTGCAGTAATTCAAGAACTTTCTGACTGTGAGACTTTGATCTACGGAATCCTGGAAGATTTATAGAAAATCTGTAGGGTTGCGTGGCCTAAATAGAGGCCACAATGGAAGTTAAAACCTCAGTGCACTAAGTAAGTATAAAAAATGCATAAAATAATAGAGAGATCATATGGCCTAAAACAGACCAAAGCAAACCCTGTTAGCCTCGCTCCTCATTACAGCAGACAAGGCATAGCAAGATGAAGCCATTTGTTCAAAGCCAGACAGGAGGTGCAGGGCAAAGTCAGACAGCAGATGTGGGGCTGAGTCAGTCCAGGCCTGAAAACTGTGTGTCTGCCCTGGACAACATCAGCTGTCTGTGGGTGATGGACAGGTAGCTCCAGAGGGGCTCAGCTGGAAAGGCACTCTTTGGTCAGAAACATCACTAGACTTCATTTGGCTGCCTGTCTTTGGAAATCTTTAAGCAGAACAGTTGAATAGCACCAGTTAGGAATAAAAATTACCTGATGTCAACAGCGATCTTGCTCTCCCCATTAGGGCATTACTCTGCTTAACTGGAAGATTATTGGCAAACAAATATAATACTGATAAAGGTTCTTGCAAGCACATTGGAGAGATTACTCTGTGTTTGTGAAGACAATATGTGCATCATCAGAAGTCTGGAAGTTAATAAAGAAACATTAGGAGACCTGCCAGCAGTTGCTGTTTATGTGAAACCATCATAATGGGAACATTTCTATCATTGCACTCCACAGAGCTCCATTACAAGTAATCACCATTAATAACAATTACATTTATTTTGTTAGTGCTGAGACACAAAGAAAGAGCTCTCCTCCCACTGTGCAGAGCACAGACTGCAGACAGCCTGTGCTGGAAAGCTTCCCATCCTCAAGTACATGTCTGGCTCTGACTGCAAAAAGAGACAGCATTTTGTCGTTTAAAACCCCCAGGAACTGAATAGCTAGAAGGCTACCTAAGGCTTACTTTTGCCCTCACACCAGCACACCCAAGCACCTCAGCACATTACAGCGATGCACTCAAAGCATCAGACAAGAGCCTTAGGGAATAAGCAGAGAGCTGCTGCGATCACACCGTCTGTCTGCCAGTGTGATACTGGCAGCTTTTGAGCCAGCTTCAGCCACATCTGACAGAGGTATAGTTCCCAAAGACAGTGAGGTTTCACACACACTGCATGTAAGACAGCAAGTAGATGGAGAAGGAAAACCTTGTCAGTGCTGACAGAGAGTAGAGCCACATCTCTGTCACGCTCCAATATAAAGGAGGGCGACGAAGGTTCTTTGATTATGTGTATACCCGGTGTGAGTTTGTTAGGGACCAAAAGGGATGTGAGAGGGAGTGGGGGGTATTGCTGCACAAGGGCCTAAGGGGAAGGAGGCAGCAGCCCTGGGTAGATGAGGACCTGGAGAACCTCATCTGCAGGCTGATACTTAATGTGAGCTGGGACTACTGAACTCCACAGGCCCCTCCAGCCCGGCTGCCCTGTGGTCGATTCAACAAATGCTTGGCAGAGGTTGGAAGATGCAGAAGACTTGAAGGGAAACAGAACGTTGTGGTGGAGGCAGCAACAGAAGCTGATACTGCAGCAGTGAAGCGGAGGGAAGAGATAAGATGCAAATCCTTAAGGAGCCAGGTGCTCTTGAACCGGAGCAACTATAGATGGAAAAATGAACATTCCTTAAAGTAATTTAAAGCTAACTGTTGGCTCCAGACATGATTAAACCCACACATCAAACTGGGTGTAGAGCCAAAAGAACTCAATGACCTTTTTGGTGATAGATGCCTAAAACTCAAGAACTCTCAAAAACTCCTTTCTTCTTATATGAAGGATCCCCTATGAAGTGGCTTTTGAGATAGTATTTTTCTCTTAATTTCCTCAGCACACACATCTGTTTACCCTGATTTTTTTTTAACATATTTCATTAATTCAGATTACAGATTATATTTATGGCTGTTAATTCAAGGACTGTAATTGGAGAAAACATCTGTTCTTCATTTGATTTTTCTATTTACCTGTGGTAAACTTATGGTATCCAATCTTTTTATCAATAAGAGATTCTTTCTTTACTTGTATAATCTGAAGCAGCATATACAGCAAGTTCTTGTCTGTAGGAAGATCTGTTCCCATGGACTAAACAATGTCAGCATTTTCATAATTGTCTGTCAGTTCCTTAAAGAAAATGTACAGTTTGCAGAATATGCATAATTGCTTTTGTTGCCTAATGCTTTCAATATCACAGAATCACAGAATTGTAGGGGTTGGAAGGGACCTCCAGAGATCACGGAGTCCAACCCCCTGCCAAAGCAGCTCCCTAGCCCAGGTTGCACAGGTAGGCGTCCAGGCGGGACTGAAACGTCTCCAGAGAAGGAGACTCCACCACCTCTCTGTGCAGCTGTGCCACAGCTCCATCACTGCGCCCTTAAGAATATCTTACTAATGATGCTATTCAAACCACATGTTAAGTTTATGCAAACTTTTCATTGTCACTGAATTTTCTGGAAATATCAGCAGTTCTCATGTAGGGTGATAATCAGAAACCAGTACTGGGCAGCAGCAGCAGAAGACAGGGAAAATGCAGAACTGTTTGCTTCAGCATCAAACACATGTGCTATTCTGTAGCTTAAGCCCTAGCTGAAGTACCAGAAGAAATAAACATGGCATTTAGGAAAAAAGGTTTTTTTTCCAACAGCAGCCCTTTGTGCACATTACCACTCTGCTTCCGCAGGCCATCAGATTGGTTTTAATGCTGAACACTTAAACGTTTCCTTTTTCAGTACCACAACATTCAGCGCTGTTCAGGTATAGATCAGAGATCTGGAATAAAACAATCACTTTTAACAGATGATTATGTTTCAGCTCATTTTATGTCGAAATGGTCATTACCATATTTATGCACACTCCAGGCTCTAAAACAGAGCACTTCATTTCTAAGGAATGGAGCAAACAAGGAGCTATTAATTTTAGCTAGGCACATCAGCAAAAAGCCCCTCATCATTCCCGACTGTTGAAATGGGGGCTTGGGTTTTTTCTTAGTATCAAGCTCTCAAATGCTGTGAGACAAAACACGGCTTGCAGAACCAAAGCATGTACAGCTGATGACTTGGAGCTGTGCTGGCACAGAACAGCAAGTGGCAGGGCTTCTGTGTCCCCATTCACCCCGAATTCCTGTGGTTGTGGCACAGAGCACACAGTTAGGATCAGCATGCAGCTCTGGAGCAATGCAGGAAAAAGATCTGTGATTTTTTATTCTTGCAGAGTTTTGCTGTTGAATTGCAAAAGGAGAATCTCTCACTTCTAATCATTTGCCTGGATCATCTGTACTGGAAGACAGCCATAACACAATCCTTTAAACTTGATTTAGAGAGCTCCAGCAAAATCCTTGTTCTTTTCTTACTGGTTGGTTTATGCTGCACAGCAGTTTTCTTAAATAATGGATGACTTCTCCAATAACTTACAATTATCAGTATGTTTAGACAGTTAAAAGACCTTTTTAATTAACTGCCAAACCCAAGAAAGAAAAACACCACCAACAAAAAGAAGTTGTCTGGATAGGAATTAAATGGATTTTCCTCCTGATGAAAGAAGCTGAGCATCAAACAAGAACATTTTGAACCAATTCAAATGCCCGCTTTTTCCTCAGGTTAATTCCAAAATGAGAAATCTGATTTTAAAGGCATCAAACGTATTTCAGGAATAATCAGCATATATATATATATATATATGTATATATATATATATATATATATATACATACATACATACATACACACACACACACACATATATTTACTTCTCCAGCATGAGACAGGTCATTAAAAACATGAAAGCAGAATATTTCAGTGTTATCATAATTTAGTTCTCCCTGGTTTTGACTGAAGCATGCTGTAAGATTCAGCTTAAACTTGGGTATAGCTTCCCCCACCTTTTTATGACACGAAATCCAGTTTTTCAACCATGCTTGATTAATAAGCTGTAAAAATAATAAATTGCCCAGCACTAGGTAAGAGATTAAAGCAAGACAGTAAACACCATGTGGAGATAGTAAACACCGTGTAGGTGTTTACTCTACAGCTCTGGCAAAATGCACGCAAAGAACAGATTTTGCTGTATTTGTCATTTGCACTTCAGACCAGATGGCAAACTGGTCTCACTGTGCCCTATAAAGTCCCTGGACAGTTCAGGCTACATTAAGGGGTTTGCAGGTGAGCTCAAGAGAGATGGGACCAGTGCTCTTTTATCACTTCTATTTTAACACGTTCTGTTCTTTCACCAAGTTGATAGCCTGGAGTTATCTCTACACCACCACCTCATTTTTATTTTCTTTATTATTGAAAAGGGGAAGAATGAATTCCTTTCTGACCACTCTCCTGACTCAGTGATTGTCACTAAGACATCTACATCCAGATTCAAGACTAGAAGGCACTGCAGAGCCAAGTCCCCTTTGATTTCAAAAATGTCTTGCACAGTCTGTCAAAACTCAAGTTTTACATTATTACAGTAATTCTGACTATAGGAATATGCAATTGTCACTGATATCAAATGAAAATATACTGATCACAAGGTAAAAGACAGCTGAAGGCATAAAAATACCTGATTTGTTTAATGTGGATGTGCTCATAGCATTGTGAAATACATTGAGGTTGGATCCCAAATCCCACTGTTAGCCCATCCGCACCATCCCACTGACCATGTCCCTCACTGCCACATCCACACGGCTCTTCAGCACCTCCAGGGACTGTGACTCCACCACCTCCCTGGGCAGCCTGTGCCACTGCCTCACCACTCTCTGAGAAAAGCTTTTCCTAATGGCCAACCTGAACCTCCACTGTTGCAACAAAATGCCCTTTAAAAATGACCTTTCAGAAGGAACTGAGTATTGCTGAAAATGTATTTAGCCTAAAAATTACACACTGGCTCTAGGAACAAAAGTAGAGCAACAGCTCTGGCCTCAACTTACCGGTTATACTTTATGAGTTCCTAATTATGTGTGATGCTGCATGAACAAGTCCAGCTCAAGCACAGGTTTTACTCTGGGGAAATAATTCTCTTTGGATCATAAGCTCCTACCCCCAGAAGGCACTGCTGTGAAGCATTCTAAGAAATCTGTAAGCATCCATCCATCGTGTTGATGTAACAAGCACCTCTTGCTAACCCTAGGGAAATCTCCCAGCCATGACAATCCCAATTCTAGGGTAATTCCAGCTGTGGCAGCACAATTTCCTCGTGGTCTGCTTTGCCTCCTGGCAGTGGTCACAGCTCAGGCTGCCCATGCAGCATGGTGAAGCTGGGTGGGACTGCTCTGGGTTTGCAGCCACAGCCCCAGGTTGCCTGAGCGGGTGACTCAGATTGCATCGTGAAACCTCACCATGCTCTGCCCTAACCTAGCAGTTCCCTAGCTTGGAGATCGCTGACACAACATGCCAGGAAAGCAGTAATTACTGCCTCACACCTTATCACACCACGGCGGTTAGCAATCACTGAAACCTCACCACAACCCACTGGTAGTCGTAGAGACAAAATAAACCTTTCATGTGTGACAGCGAATGGCTTTTGTCGTCAAAATGGCTCTGTTACTTCATCTTTCCCAAGGCCACATTGGATGGGGCCCAAGACAACCAGATCTGGTGGATGGCAGCCCTGCCCACAGCCAGGAGGTTGGAGCTCAACAGTCTTTGAGGTCCATTCCAATTCAAATGATGCTGTGATTCTGTGGTCTTTAGGCCAATTTTTACAGCACCACATTTCTCTGTAAACTGTTTACAAACCTTTTAGGGTCTGATATCTTCTTTCTCCTTACCCAAAGCACTCAGTGCAAGTTCCTTAGCAAAGGACAGCACATCAAATAGAAGTAATGCAAACCTTCTCCTTGGTTCACATAGCAGTTTGAGCACAGACAGCAAGACGCCAGCTTGGCCTTGTGCTGCAGAAGAGGAAGGTGGCACTGAGGATCAGAGTGGCAGCTGAAGAGCAGCTCAGCTGTTGAGTGGCCCCAGAGTGCAAGAGGGAGACCTGTGGCAGCCTGAGGAGTGGCCAAAGGAAAAATAACATCGTCTGCTAGATGAAACCCATGGTGTTTATTTTCAGTTTCATTAGCACTGCTAAATATACACTCTAAGGAACTAGAAATTAGCTCAGAGAGATCTGGTGTGTTTATGTTCTATGCAAGAGTTACAAGTACCCATTCATCCACATCTGTACCCAGCACAGGGACACTGTGTACCCAAAACCCAGACAGGAATGTGAAGAGCATCCCATGGGCTTCCGGGTCAGACTCAGGACACTTCTGTCCAGATCTCAGCAAATGGTGCAAGGGACTAATCATAACGTGGAGTTCATTACAGAGAAATCATGGGGTTTTTTTGCAGGTTCTTCCTAGTAGTAATACTGATGGGCTGTGGAGGGTTGGACTTAGGTACATGAACAGGGGTCATGAGCCTGAGGAAGTTCACAAGTACTTACAGTTTTGGATGGGATAGAGAGCAGACTGTGCTGCTGAAGGGACGTTCCTGCCCCTCAGCATGAGACACTAATTTTGATGAATGTCCAGTAAGGCTGCTGGAACCAGGTGGCTTTGGAGGCATCCACTCTTGACATCAAATGACATCCTGGCACCACTCCACAAGTGCTGCCCTGAAATGCCCTCTTCCAACCACATGTCATCCTGCCTTACAGGTGAACCAGTAGAAAGGCCACTTGCAGCCTACTACCAGAAAGCCTGCTCTGAAAAAGGGCTCCAGGAACAGGGACGTGCAGACTTGTCCAAAGCAGTCTGGAGGACTGTTCACAATGTGGGAGGAACAGCTCTTAAGCTGAAAACAGCAGCCCGCTCCGTTCTGCCTCGGCAGAGCAGCTCCTCCTGGCTGCCAGCTAACCCTGGCACAGAGCTACAGCACTTCTGCCACATCCTGATGGTTTGTGAGCAGCTCCTGCTGTAACTGAAGCAGCTCACGGAAGCCTTTAAGGCATCGTCTTCCAGAACCGCACGGTGGCTCTAGGTTTTAAAAGCTGTGTTCTGGAGCTGCAGGAGGTAACTCGATCTGTAACTCAGAACGCCTCTGAACTTTAGACCTAGCTACAAGGGAGATCTGAAAACCAATGCTGCCTTTGTAAACATTCAGCATCGTTGTCAGCTTTCATTGTAGCTCAGTGAGTCCTCTCTCAGGACAGAGGCCCAAGTGTTATCAAATCACACGTGCCCTGGTGTGGAACAGGCTCAGGCTGGAACTGCCAAAACATGGGAGAAGGCTGCTCTGCTCCCACTGCAATTTCACAGACTTAAGTGAATTAGTGCAATTAGCAAATGTGAAGGAGAGGAACTTCTCAAGCAGATGTTTCTGTACAGGAATCAACAGAAGCTAATTTTAATCCTCCTGAATGTAGGTTTTCTTGCAGAACAGAACTCTGACAGCAGATGCTGTCCTCGAGTTCTCAGATGTTTTTTCTTGGAAGAAACTCTATGCTCCTGTGAAATAGTTAGCAGGGGCCTGATTCTTCTCTCATTTCTATAAACACCCTAGTGTTTACAGCAACATCCCAATGTTAAGTGTTACTGTACCAAATCCAGATGTCCCAACTCACACAAAACTTTATGAAGTCAACAGGAATGCCTCTGGATAAGGCAAGCTGCAGCTTGCTCTAGATGGATGTAACCAGAGCCAAAGTTTACTCTCACAGTTGCGCTGGCAGGAGGAGCAGAGAAACTCCACAAAACCTCAAATTTACAGAGGACTGACTGACAGCAAAATGTGTCCCAAGGTACTGAAACATACTCAAAGGAACAAACTTGTTTTAAATATCTTGCTGGAGCTGGCCAGCAGCACACCCCAACTTTTGACCTTTCCTGCCTCCTGAGACTCCTGTTCAGCTTTTATCTCTATCAGAAATGCAGTTTTTCCCTTCCCCCACACCACATGAACACTTACAACTTTTGTTCCATTAACATACCATATCCCTTATTCAGAATATCACAGATACCTAAGCAAAGGTAAACTAGATGTAGCAGAATTTCTATCTGTGCATTAGGAGGAAAAAAATTGCCACTCAAAGCATCAGCTTCGCACTCATGCATCTCTCCTTTACACCCTCCTGTTCTCTGTCTCTGATCATTCAGAGGTTTCAGCTAGCAACCATCCCCAACGTGCTTTTGAGTCTCCTGGAGCCAAGGGCAGCTTACAGCCAAGCTATGGGAGCAGCCACGAGGTTCTGCTGTCACTTGGCTTTCTCAGCCTCTGTCACAACCTTCGCAGCAGTGCAGCCCCAGTTGCTGACACTTGGCCTGCCCATCTCCCAGAGCTGGAAGCACCTTCTGACTCTTTCACAGTGAAACCTGGGTATGAAATGGATGTTTTCAGGGTGATCCACTGAAATACTAGCTTCCATTTCTCCTCATTCACATTATACTTCAGAACTGAATATTAAATGGATCTCTGAGAAAGTTTTAAACTATTAAAAACAAAAAAAAAGAGGGTGAGGGACTCACTTCCTTTCAGTTCAAGTAGAAGCCCCTGTGTAGACTGTCTCTGATAACTTCCTTTTAACAACCAGGCCCAAAGAGGCTCAGAGCCTTCCTCTAACACACTTAACACTCAGTTACTTATCTATTTCAGTGTACAACACATCCATAAAAACCTGACCAGTGAATGCTTTTGATTGCTGCAGTCCTTTGACACAAAACCTTCATCCCTTGTCAATTTACAGCAGAACCATTTCAGCAAGTCACACTGTAAGATGCTCTGCTCTGTTAATAGACGTGTTTTTACCAAGTCATACTATCTGGGAAAAGCAGTAAGCTGAAGTGTGGGAACACAGCAGACTACCCTGCTCTGCCTGCATGCAAAAGCAGGGAGCATTGTGAGGAACAACAGAGTAAGGCACAAGAGCCTTTGTGGAGCTGCATCCCTACACAATAACAAACAGGAGACTACACAGAAGAATTACCATAGTCAGTTACAGCACCCATACTGAGCAACATAACTGTAGACTCCTGTGTTTTTACATACACAATAACTGTAGTTCTGAATAACAGTTACTTACATATGCAGAGCATTCCTATTCATTGATACAATTTAACAGGCAACATTTATTAGACAACTCAGTGACATACTAAGGAAAAAAACAGATTACTAGGCAGTCTCTCAGAAAAGGCACCACCTACTTTTCACAAACCAGAAAGGAGGAAAGAAAACATTATTTAATGAATATTACCATGGTCATCAGTACCATGATAATATAAGACCAAAATTTGTGTTCCCAAAGACTTCAAAATAGCTGCAAACCTTGAGTGATGATGTGATGCAATTCTGAAAGAAAACTGAGAACGTGGAGTGAAGGATATTGGCAGGAATGTAAAGTTATTCAGAAACAAAGGGAAGATCAACTCCTACCTTTATTCACCATTGGTATGTTTCAAACTAAAACAAAATAGTTTCACTACTTTGTAGATAAATTATTTCCTTAAATAAAACATTCTGTTAGATGCAAGGCATCAGGTCAGGTAATCCAAATGCTCATTCTTGGTTCATCATCTAGGAATGTCAGTCTTGGAACACAATTGAAAACTGCTGCTTTCACTCTCATGGGTTGATTTCTAGAAGTCATTAACTCACCACTGCGAAAGTGATGAATCTCACTATTCTAATAACAGAACAATTATACTCTGTTTGCACACAGAAATCTGTAATTATCAGAGAGAAACATAGAAAAGTGCTTATAAATACCAGACAAAATACTTCATAGCATTTATTTGAATAGAATAAAATAGTTCCCATCAAAAATTTATTGACTTTATATTAATCTGATGACTAAAAATATCTAACAATACAAAGAGAGTGTAATTTAAAGAAATTTTTGAGGATTAGTTTGCAAATATACATTAAACTTAGCATTATTACAGTAATCAAATCATAACAAAAGAACCACCAGCACAGCTGACACTTAAGACAACTGAACATGGCATTTCAGAATCTGTTTCTATTTATATCTAAAACATTACGAAGGCTCGAGCTATTGTTTTAAAATAAAAAAGCTCATAGCAGCACAACTCAGAGGTTATGAAAGAAAACTTGTTTTGGTAATACCTAAAAGGGTTCTGCTTCCCGCTGTACACCAGTGTGACACCATTTTGTATCATTAGACAGGTTCCTATTTGAGTTTTAAACTGACGACTAGACCAGCGTTCACTAAATAGTTGGCTCTCAGGGTTTCTGTGTTGCTACAGCTCTTCCCCTGTGGTGATACTCTTTGTTGACAACCAACAATGGTATTTTCAAGAAAAGTGCACAAATCACTGTCTCTCATGCCAGCATAATCTGCTGAAGTTAAAGGCATCCGTGCAGAGGCAGCCAGGATATCAGCAAGCAACACGCTGCTAAGGACACTCAGCAACTCAGCTTTCAGTTCTACCATGGAAGCTTTTAACGAGAGCTGTAAATGAGCCAGGGGCACCCCAACATGGTTAGAAATGAATAGAAAAAAGTAATACTCCACAAGGGAAACAGAGAAAGCTCTTATGGATAGTGGGAGTCTGCTAACAAAAGAAGCATATACTAAGAGTTATAGAAATTTTAGATTTGCAGATTTACAGAAAATCTGTGCTTACAAGATGACTAATGATCAGAACACACAAAAAGATTCCCCAAAAACATCTTTGAGATGACCCTCACTGTGCCATCTCAAGTGCCTCCACACCATCACCCTGCAGGACAAGACAGCTGTGCACTTACTGCCTCCCACCTCCTCTGCTGACGTGGGAGACCACAGGGCATGAAACTTCCCAACCATGGCAACTACTACATCTGTTGTCTTGCTCCATCAGAGACACTTGCACACTTATAGCAAAAGTGACCTTTCCTTTATTAAATAAGACTCGGCAGCTTGTTCCAGGAGGTCCACACACTCAAATGATTTGATTTTGAACTATTATCCTTCAAATCCATGTTGTATGTTTGGCTTTGCTGTCCTATAGCCTCTCTTACATGCACATTAAAGCAGATATTGCAGGGCTTCAACTTCTCAATATTCCTGTTTTCTCAGTCACTGTAAAGCTGTGTACACTCACATCCCAAGGTTTCAGTAGGAAAACGGCTATAATCTCAAGCCATGAACAACCAAATGTGCCACTGCATTAGATGAACGCTGACCTCCAGTTAGTTACATATAGTATCTGTCACACTTTGTTTGCTCATTGCTCATATCAGTGACTCATTCCTCCCACATGAAAACCAGCAGAAGGGCACTCAGATTATTTTGCCTATATTTTTTTGTCCTGTTTGTTTTTATTCCTTAACGTTCCCCCCAGCCTCTTCTCCCCCCAGCTCCACCCAGTATAGGTTCTTGCTCCACAGCAGCAGGTACCACCACAGCAGCAGGTATGAATGGATCATTAGGACTCGCACGTTCTTTTCAGGCTCGGTGAAATGCTCAGAGCTCCTTTGAAAGAGGAGCTATGTGACAACATCTTTTTATCAGATCTAACATTTTCAGGATCTCACAGCAGTGGCAGCAATTAGAACAGTACAATTGTTACCACAAAGACAAGCGTTGCTTTGCTAAGACTTCCTAGAATACCAGAAGAGACAACAAGTACATCCTCTCCTTGCTGCTGGCCCACTTCCTGCAGAAACACAGCACGCTGTATTTCAAGGTTAGCACCATGAAGGTAGCATGGTAGAACAACAGTGTGCAATGCAAGATCAACGTGTCCAGAGAAGGGCAAGGAAGCTGGTGAGGGGTCTAGAGCACAGGCCCTGTGAGGAGCAGCTCAGGGAGCTGGGATTGTTCAGTCTGGAGAAAAGGAGGCTGAGGGGAGACCTTATTGCCCTCTATAACTGCCTGAAGGGAGGTTGTGGTGAGCTGGGGGTTAGCCTCTTCACTCTTGTAACTAGTGATAGGATGAGAAGAAATGGCTTCAAGTGGTGCCAGGGGAAATTCAGACTGCATGTGACGAAATACTTCTCCGAAGGAGTGGTCAGGTGCTGGGATGGGCTGCCCATGGAGGTGGTGGAGTCACCAACCCTGGCTTTTTCTGGTTACTCTAAATTTTACTTCCTATCAAATTGACTTACAGCAAAGCTTTAAGTGCATATGGAGGAAACAGAAAAGTAGCAGCTCCATATCAGCGTATAATTTTGATAGCAAACATTTGATTATCCAAGACTATATGCTGAATGGGTATATGAATATATGCATGCTCTATTTGTGCAGAACAAGCCATTAAAGATGTCTGGATGCACCCTGATGGCTGAGTGCCAATATATGCTCAGAGACTGACAGGACAAAACTCCACTGGGCTAACAAGAACAGCAGCCTAGATTTTCCTCCTTAGCCTACTGACATAGCCAAAAAATGTCATAAGATTCATTAACACAAGTTATTTGAGCATTAATGGCAAGTGGCTCACGTGCAAAGAGGGCAATTCACAGTAGCATACTGGGAGTCCTAACTCCCTAGATGCATGACAGGATTGGAGGAAAAGGAGAATGAAGAAAGCAGTCTATGCCAGCTTGCATTAACAACCAGTCAGGCCTTATACTTGGTTTAATAAATACGTGTAACTAAGGAACTTGGAATTTAAGACCTGGCATCTTTTATGTGAAAGAGAAAATGAAGTCAGAAGTTGTCAGAAATCTTACACAATTTTCAAAATAGAGTTATCCTAGTTTTCATTTACTTTCTCCCCACAAGACTTCATTTCAAAGCCACAAGTTCAGTGAACTGTGCTCTGTAAAGTGCATCACGTAAAACAACCACTGCCAGGGACTGAATGCAGTATTCTGGTGATTCAAGAGTTCCCAATTCTTCTTCCTACTCTGAAGAGGAAGGGAATAAAGCACTAGATGTAAATGGAACTGTGATAATGGTCCACGTGCACTTTTTTAATCCCAAACCTACAGACTTCACAACAAAAAACAAGTAAGCCTCACTGAGTGCTCAGTAACTAGATTACTAGAACTTTTAAAATGTGAGTTGTATGATATAAATCCAGAAATACAAACATTAAGACACAAATTCGGTACCTACAGAGATAAAGAACAGAGTTTAATAAAGACATTACAGTTACCAAAGAACCAAAAAGCCTGGCAAAACTCGCCACAAAAACAAAACCCAGCAGGCTGAAATTCCCTTCCCGTCGGACACTTGACACAATCAGCCAGTTTCACTGCAGCCATTTCATGGACTGTGACTCACCTACTCTACTTCCACTGAGCAAACACATTGTGTGCAATAAGCTGAACAAGCTGCGAGAGGCAGAGAGGAAGACACTGGTTTCTTGAACCTACTTTCTTCCAGTTTAAAATTCTTTCAACTTACATTTAAAGAACATAATCTTGTAAAGAACATAATTGTTTCAGGCAGCCAAAAAAGGAAGAAAAGCATAGGCTTGGTGGCTTTGTAGCTGGCTCTTCTGTCTGTAGAAAAGCTCATCATGTTGATTTTAGGCAGAAGGTTTTTAGATTAAGCTCAAAGAATAAATTCTATTTTAGCAAAAAAAAGATTCTTCTTCTTTAGGAACTCATCTAATTCCTCACTTTCAGGGAGCAACACATTTTGAGGTTAATTGATGTTCCTCAACACAAGATCAACCCATACCACCTTTCCCACTCTCTGACTTATCTGAATAATAACAGCTATTAATGCAGTAACTCAGAGTCACGTGGAAAGCATAATGTCATAAGGACTGCAGAAAGAAGAGAGCAGATATTCTTTGCGTTGCTTGCACTGTTTGTGTTGGAAAAGACAGCAGTAAAGTTGCCAATTGGTCCTTACCCACTAATTCAGAAAGAATCACACAGGGGAAAGTATGTCTAATTATGGTTTTAAACAAGAAACATCTGCGTGATCCTACTCACATTTGTTTTGAAGTGCACTTTACTCAGAGCAGAGGGCACTTTGCTGGCTGACAGCTTGTCAGCATCCAAGTGGAGATCCATGAGTGGCATTCCTCAGGGATTGGTGCTATTTAGCATCTTTGTAGGCAACGTGGTATGTGTAGACATACGGACAGTGGGATTGAGAGCATCCTCAGCAAGTTTGCAGATGACAACAAGTTGAGTGGGGCAGCTGGCATGTTAGAGGGAAGGGATGCAACCCAGAGGGACCTGAACAGGCTCGAGTGGCAGGCCCATGCCAAGCTCATGAAGGTCAGCAAGGCCAAGTACAAGGTTCCACGCCTGGTAGCAGCAAATGCAAGCAGAAATACAGGCTGGGCAATGAATGGCTTGTGAGCAGCCCTGAGGAAGAGGATTTGGTGACACTGGTTGAAGAAAGACTTACTGTTAACCAGTAATGTGCACATGCAGCCCAGAAGGCCAACCTTGCATTAAGGGAAGCGTGACCAGCATGGTGAGGGAGGTGATTCTGTCCCTTTGCTCTCATGAGAACTCACCTGGAGTACTGTGTCCAGTGCCATGGCCCTCAAAACAAGAAGGGCATGGACCTGTTGGAGCAGGTCCAGAGAAGGGCCACAAAGATAATCAGAGGGCTGAAGCACCTCTTCTATGAGGAGAGGCTGAGAGAGAAGGCTCTAGGGGGAACCTTACAGCACCCTTCCAGTACCTGAAGGGGGCCTACAGGAAAGCTGGGGAGAGATTTCTTATAAGGACATATAGCAACAGGGCAAGGGGAAATGGCTTTAAAACTGGAAGAGGGTAGATTTAGAACTAGATATTAGGAAGAAATTCTTTATACTGGAAGAGGTTGCCCAGTGAGATTGTGGATGCCCTCTCCCTGGAAGCAGTATTTCCAGATTTTTGCCTTCTGTGGAAAACACCATTCCTATTGGCATATTGGAACTATTAAGACAGGACAACATTCGTTCCCACCTAAGATGCATTCTTTCAAAAACGTTTACTCTTGATAGAACAATGAGGCTTACTCTGCTGTTGGTAAGAGAAAAGCCCTGCAGAGGTACAAGCTGCAACCACGGCAGAAAATTAGTTCATTTCATGAGTCATCTCAAAAGCATCTCAAAGAAAATCTTTGTTAAAAAGTTAAATGTTGCAAAATGTGTTAAACTACATTTCAATTGCCTCTCCAATATTATTCTTTATATTTAGTTTATGTACTCTTGTGAAATTCAAAGAGACTATTTTCCTGCTGACACTGACAGCATACTCCAATGATTCAGCCTTCCAATTGCAAGAAGTGCATTAATGCTGTATCTCCAAACTCTGCATGCTCATACTCCAGTCCTCTGAAAAGTGCTCAGAATCATGTCTCTGGCATTGCATGTGGTTATATAAGCATTAAAAACCACTCAGGTCTAGAAAGTCTCATGCACCACTTGATGAGAAGTTATGCTTTTGGCTAGGAATCCTAACCCTATGCTTCCGTAAATAAATATTCAAACAGCCATCTCTATATAAGCAAGCCAAAAACTTGCAGAGCTTGGGAAATCTCTCAAAGAAGACTTTTCAGTTTGCTTCTCTGCCTTCACATTCAATGACAGCTATTATTCCCATGTCCAGTTATTTAAAATGGAAGCTATAAATGTAAAGACTATTTGCTTCCACACTGTTTTAAACATAGATGCATCATTTCTCACAGTGAATCACAGATCTTTGTTCAGCCATGTTGTATTGTAGATATTAAAAGTTCTCTGAGGATGATAAGAAAACTGCAATGTTGCTGCCCTTACAGTTCCAGGAGTATCTGTACAACATGATCTCCATTATACTGTAATACAAGTGAAGCTGAAAGGGATTAAATGAAGGTCACCTGGTCCCAACACACCACTGACAGTAGGGCCACTTTTGAAGCTAGAGCAGCTGGCCATCTGAGTTCCAAACACGTTCAAGGATGGAGACATCACAGTCTCTGTGCAAACTGCTGGATCAATATAACTGAAAATAAGTCTATTATCTACTAAGTTTCCCTTATTACAAACTATAACCTGCAAAACATCCGTAATTTCCATAACAAAAATATATACACATTCAGTACATGCTACAAATACAAGAAACGAAGATGTATTGTCTGTATATTCACTCAAATAATCTTTAGAGCAAACAATCTAATTGGCCCAGATGAACAATTGAGAACGCCAAAGATGGACTTCTTGATACAACATTCCCATGTAATTCAGCTCACATTTGCTGTCAGCAGAAAAAAATCTGTCTGCCATGCGGACAGACATAACAAACAAAGGGCAGCATTGTTCAACTTAAAAAAAGCATGCCTGAACACAGTAAACAGGAATTAATGGCAAACCTACTCAGGAGACAAATGAAGAAACTCTAACATTAACTAAAATTTCTTAAAGAACTCTTAATTTCAATCCCAAGTACACAGAAAAAGAATGTTTTCTGAAACAGTAAATATTTTAATCTGAGGGAAGTAGCCTGTTGCTTATAGAGTTCTCTGAGTTTCTAAACATAAAATGTAACTAAGCTTCCTTAACGTTAAGTAAACTTATATCCATAACCTGTGCCAAAAAGTTTACAATTTAGTTTGCCTATCTTCAGTAGTCTGAAAGTCAGCCTAGATTTGTTTTCTAAATTCTCTATATAAAATAAATTGAGATTGGGTAGAGAGATCTCACATCTAAGCTCACATCTAAGAAGGGAAAGTTTCATAAGTTTCTTCTAATTGACTGCCTAACTTAGACTAGGTACATTTTGGCTGCCTAACAATCTCAAGAATTTTAAATATTTAGGTTGCTGCATCTTTGAGGGGCAGAAACAGACATAAAAATCAAGATGAGTAAATGTACACAAACACCAAATTATTACGTTATCTGCAGCTTCTTCATTCTCTAAAATTCTGTAACAAATGGTTAAAAAAAACTTCAAAGCACTAAATTAGTCCTGGTTTCAATAGTAAGTGAAAAAACACGTACATTAAGTTCACGAGTTTAACTGATTTCCAGACCAACACACATCCAAAAACCATAATTTAATTTAACATGATTTTGCAGTGAGTGAGCATTAACAATGAAATTTAATTGTCACACAAATCTTTATGAATATCTGAAAGTCTAATACAAATATCCAAATAATTAGTAAATATTGATTATTTAAAGTGTTACCAGTAAGACTTTCAAGAACTTGGCATTAAATGCTAACGACCCTAGAAGCCCTTTCTAGAAGAATATTTATTTACAATCATTCTTCCTAATAATTCTTTGTACAGTAAAAAAAAAAGTATATTTGTGTTTTTTCTGCTTCTCTTTCCCAACCCACCACCCACAATTTTGATCTCAGACTGAAGCACCAGCCAACCAAACCTGGTGGTAAAGATCCAGCAGTCCAAGATCTTTCAGTGTCAGTATCCGAGGCTTAAATGCTCTTTGGGAATAAAAATCCATATTTTTGTTTAAAGCATAAAGTGCAAGTTTTCTCCAGTGCTATCAGAAAAGTGTGCTGCTAAGAACATCACCACAGAATAAAATATTAACAATTAAAAGATTTATCTACTTCCAATAGGTCTCTGAAGGGCAGTTGTTAGTGTTTAAAGGAATAACAGTCAGTATTATATACAGGAGATTATTAGATAAGGTACTTTCTGATTTCATGAGGTCAAGCCACTTCTCACTCAAGTTCCTCTGTTTCCTCTGTGAAAAGGTCAGCCAGATCTGCCACTGTCAGAACTGAAGCTTCTGACTGTTTCATGGAAGAGCTTGTGTGGCTGCAGGAAAAAAATACATTCAGACATCAAAAACAACTTAAGTAACAAGCTGTATGTACTGAGGATGGACATCAGGGTATCAGGGTCCAATAAGTGGCTATGAGCTCTGCAGAAGAAAACCCTTCCTACTAGAGAAAGTTCACATACTGCTCAGCCACTTCTCTTGCACAGCTTGAGTCTATCTACTATCCTTCACTGTGGTGAACACCAAATACTTCAGAAGCAGCAAAAGATGAGATAATTCACTTTACCCACCAGATCATTACATCACTGTACATTTATCTGAATTATACATGCAAAAGTAGGGCCACTTCACAGACATGGAAACTGATAAAAATCATTCTTTTATGGCTAAAGGTGAAATCTTTCATAACTAAAGCCAAAGATTTGCACATAATTTTTTTTTTATATATTTTGACAGAAAAGACACCTGGAAAATTTACTCATTTTCCTAAACTAATGCCACTTTTTTTAATGTGCACACAATCTAGTTAGACAAATTCAACATTCTTACATTTTCTGCACAAAGAACATGAATAGTGCATCGTTTCAGACTTGGTCTGTTGTTACTTTGTTTTTGGAGAAGTACAATAGTGAAAATTGCTTCTTACTTGCACACCCAACTGATAAATGATCTGACAGCTGAACAACTCTCGTACTCACTGCAAAAATCAACCTATGTGACACAGAAGGGTCAATCTAGGTTTGTCAAATTTAATATGAAGAAATAATAAGGCCAGATATTAGAGCTTATAATACATGCTGTTGCTCTGCTAGCATGCTTTGTTATATTCCACTTGTTTCAATGCACTTACAGTAACAGAAATAGGTAAGCTGAAAAATCAAATCACAACACACCATGTATTAATTAACTGTCCTTTTCTGAAATACAATGTGCAAAATGTATACAAAATAGTCTCCAGAGAATTACGATACATTAAGTTTCCAGGACCTGGAATCAAGTTTTAAAAAGAAAAAGAAAAAAATCAATTTTTCAAGCTCTAATACTTTGTTTCAATCAAAAGAATTTGAAGGAGAGCGAGTGTTTGTTTCTGGGACAAATGTATGTAATTGTAGCAGAAGAATGTGCTGGAATCATCTTTTCAACTTCATTGCAATAATAATGTTTAAAAAAATTAAACACATACCTTCTGTCCACAGTTTTTAGCATAGTCTGCATTCTCTCCTCTATTGTTGCTTTTATCAGGAACCTATGGACAATGGTAGACCTGAATGTGTTTAAAAAAAAAAAAAAAGGAAAATAAAACAAAGTGAGTATTGGATAAGTTGTTTCTCTCTACTGTTCAAGACTACTTTTGTCTCATCCTAATTTTTTTAAGACTCCTGACAAAAGTCATAGTATTTTAAGATAGAGATCGTTCAAGTGTATTAATAATTTCCACTGATATTTTAAATTCCATCCTTTCACTTGGATGGATCATGTATTAAATTAACATAAAATAAGATCTAGACAGGACTGAAGGAAGAATAATGACTGAAAAGCTAATAAGCTCTGAACAGCATGTGCTATAACTAGACTAAGTGCCCTCCTGTTTGGTGGGCATCAAATAATTGCAAAGCTATGTCCCGGCCCTTAGCACTGGGGTTGGAACTGGATGATCTTAGAGGTCCTTTCCAACCCAACCCAACCCATTCAATGATCCTACTATCATAATGTTCCTCTTACACATTATAACATAAGACTACTAACGAGCACCCAAAGCAGGGCTACAACGATGGCAAAGGGCCTGGAGGGCAAGGTGCATGAAGAGCAGCCGAGGTCCCTTGGTTTGCACAGTCCAGAGAATAGAAGCTGAGGTGAGGCCCCATAGCAGCTGCAGCTCTCACAGGGAATGGAGGGGCAGCACTGAGCTCTGCTCTGTGTGAGAGCAACAGTACCCGAGGGAACAGCATGGAGCTGTGTCAGAGGTCATGGCACCAAGCTGAACCACGAGGAGCATTTGAACAACACTCTCAGACATACAATGTAGATAGTCCTGCGAGAAGCCTGGAGTTAGATTTAATGATCCCTATACATGCCTTCCAACTTGAGATAGTCTGTGATCCTCTCAACTCTTCATTACTTACCATAAGATGACTAGTACTCTAAAGCAATAAAGAAAGCTATTTCTTTATACAAGCTATTTAGAAAAGTACATAAGCTACATAGAAATGATAACTTGCATTATTCAAATAAGATACACTTCCTTTTAAAAATTATTTTTCCTTTTGCAGTTGCAGAGATTTTCACAAAATACCCTATATCAGCAGTAAAATACCTCTCCATACTTTCAAACTAACAATAAATATTTTACCCCATCAGAGCAGGGCAGCTCAAATTATAATCATAGTATGATTTCTTTAAATATTTCCTTAAAAAAATAATACAATCACAAGAAGTACTCTGCAGGGTAAAATTTTCCTATTATGGATTACTCTTTCGATCCTCATTCAGTCCTCTCTGAGCTTATGCATCCTGTACTGTCTGCAAAACTGCTTCCACAGAAGTATCAATACTGAATACTGCTTCCATCTCCCAGACTTATTGGGACTCTCAGATAGCTTTCCTATTAAAAAAAAAACATTAAATCCTTTAATTTTGTATAGTATACACTTTCATAAAATTATTTTGAATGTCTATATTTTTATATATATATACACACACAGTTGGAGCCATTCTCTAACCATAGAAAATAAAGAGAAATACTTGGAAAAAATACAGCGACAGACATACACTTAGTTAGAACAATGTCCCATCTAGTCTAGTAATCTGTCTCTGGTGGGAGCCAAAGCCTGCAAAAGACTACTTAAAACACACAGAGAAGGTGTACAGACTATTTTTCCCTAGTACTTTCTACTCTGCAGCCACAGCCATTTGCTAATCAAATACTTGAATCAGATGTGGTATTTACAAATTTCTCTTCTGAATTTGCTCAGTCTCTATTAACTAAGATCAGTATAGGCAGAGTGCTAATCTTTGACAGCGATTAGGGCATTCTCCTAAGTGGAAAGTGTGCTTGAATACCACAAAACAAACATTATGCAGCTTGTAACTCAGTGCTAGAAATGACCAGACAGAATAAGCTTCTCAAGGAAACCAGGATGGGCAATACCTGAACTTAGCCCCATATGACAAACAGAGTTGCTCACACCTGCAAATCTGAGACACACCTGGACATGCCTAGAAGGAGAACTTCAAAGTTAAAAACTAAGGCTCTAAAGGTAAGCAAATTTCCAGTATCCCCAAAACTGAGATGTTCGGTGAACTAGATTTATTCTGATTACAGTATACAGGTCTATTCTGGACCGTATGTAAGCCTCTTAGAGCAACCTGAATTCTTACTTTGTCTGGCCAATACGATGCACTCTGCCAATGGCCTGAAGCTCATGTGCAGGATTCAGAATAGGTTCCACAAGCAGAACATGAGTTGCTTCAATTATGTTTAGTCCATTAGAACCAGTGTGAAGGGGTAGCAGCAAAATATTTATCTTGGGATCATATTTAAATGCAGAGAGATTTTCCTGAAAGGCAAACATCACAATGCTGTGAAAAACATTCCTGAATAAAGAGTGTGAAGGACAGCTTTGCATTTTCAAGAAGTTACAGACAAGCCCCATTCTGACAGTATTGCAGTGAGATTGATTCAAGACCAGTCATGACCAAAAAGATACAGACAGCTTCTCAGGAAGGCAAGGATTTCTTGCAACACTGACCAGTGTCTCATCCTTAACATTTCAACACTAGCACGAATATGCCAACAGTTCTTTTCAGAAGGGAATTTAGTGTTTTTATCTCCAAAGGTTTTAAGCTGTGACTTCTGGCAAATACAATTTTTAGAATTAATCATTTGGAGATTAAAGATTCTGCTAAACATTTCCTGCTCTTTCACCTTCTGAAATGAAACAACGATGGATCAAATTAACTTCTACGATTTGTAATTTTCTCCCAGTGAAATAATCTAAAGAAAAATATCATTTACATACCTGAAATTTACTAATTCCATTGATTTGAGAAAAAGTCATATTATTGTCGTACAAAGCTTTTGCAATTATGTCCAACACATCTTGCCACTGTAAAGAAAAATAAAACATAAGAGAAGTAACTCAAAATTACAAACAGCAGTGACACTTAAATATACGAAGGCTTTTAAAAAGCACTAACATTTAATGTTTTTAAAAAAACAGAACTTACGTGGCAGACACCATACCTTTCCTAAATCAAAACAGGAAAGGTACTTAAAATTCAACTTGAATAAAAAACCGTCAGTCACCACAAAATGGTTTTATGATCTATCAAAAATAGATAGACAAATTAAAAAATATATTGAACTCCTAATTTCTAACTTCTCCCACTGAGGTGTTTGTTGACAAGCTGTTACATCTGTTGAAAAGGATTACTGTTCATGCCCCAGGTAAGCGAACTGTCCTACAAATTCTCAAAACCATCAAGAGGCTGCACAGAACAACTCAACATTTTGGTACCCAAACTAAATCCCTGAGAATATCATGACCATTTTAAACTCACAGCAAACACATATGCAAAGACAAGACAGAAAATGATGATAAGTACCGTTGAGAAAACCAAGGACTTCGCCCCTGGATCTTTAAACTGAATTCTCTTCAGTGTTCGAACCACAGCTTCCACTTTGGTAGAATGACTTCCCTTTGAAAACAAAAGAACAACATTAGTAGAGCAGTATGTTAAACAACTCCTTCCAAATACATTCCTTTATTACATTTTTCTGTATTAGGACTCTTACATATCTCACATCTCAAAAAGACACGTGCAAACTGTTTCATAAAGCTGTGCTTTTTAAAAAAGAAAAGATAATACTTAAGTTTTTAAGACTCCTGACCTATCTACATGACAACCCTCCCAGGTATAGACTGGAGAAAAATTTAAACATTGCTACCTTGGAAGAAGGGTAGGTTAAGCAGTGCCGAACTGATTTTAAACCTCTCATGTAATTAACCACTATAAGATTGGTGATGTATTACAGTAGGAGCAGCAGCTAGAACAATGAAGGACTAGAGATACATCTGCCCAGTTCTGGATGAGGCAAAACAGCCCAAGTAGAGCAATTACACCAAACACAACAGCCAGGCTTGCCGAGGTTTCACTTACCAGCATCTTCTTTACAAAATTATTCAATTTTACGTTTCCCTCTCTTCATACTTACAGAAAGGTTTTCACAAAAAAAAGCCGGCATTAACCTTTTCTCTGTTGCTTTTGTTTCCTGCTCTGGCAGCACTAAAGCTACACTCAATACTATAAAGATATTGTATTAACTCAAAATATTAAGAAACTAGTATGTGTAATGAATGTCATTATTGAAGGATTGTGCACTGCCATGAAAACAGATGATGTATTTGTAAGTAGTTCAGCACTTAAGGAAATCAATACTACATTCCTCTTGTTCACTTTTATTTCTGTAATCTTCCCTTTCCCAATAAGCTGGCAGATGGATTCTAAAAGAGTTCTTTAGTATCTCTCTATTTCTTTTAGTGTGCACATTTGTAATACAGTTATTTTACCATACATACGTATGTAATGTAAAACAAGTTTATATAAATATTAAGAACCCCTTATTTAATTGCTTATTAGTTCTTACGTGTACAGCAATTTTGAGCTGCACTAGATTCAGCTGGACATAATGTTTTACTCCTGTCTGTACCTGTGCTCTGAACACTGAATTAACTATGTTGGCTTGCTACAATGACAGATCAAATTTACTCAAGTTATGCTGCTTGCAGAACTGGTGGGGAAGGATGATGGCAGTCTAAGCACAAGTTGGAAGCCAGTATTTGTACAATCATTCATGTGTTATGCAGTTAAGTGAGTGCTCCTAAAGACCTTTTGTAGGCTGTTTTATCAAAGGCTGCAATAAACAGTACCATTTCATTTCCAAAGGTCTTCCACAACGATTGCAGTTCTGTGTCACAGACATAGTAGCAAACCCATTCTTTTTCATTACACCTCTGTTGCTCCTGGTAGACATTAAGACTGTTCTTAAAAGTCAAATAGACAATTAACAATGCTTAGGTATTATGATCTAAAAGGATGGAAGACATTTGCAGACTCACAGCTGCTGCCTTGCATAACCATCTTCAGTTTGAAGATCTGAAGGTAACTGAACGGAATTTCTATAGTTTCCAGAAATACTGATGTGTTTTTTCCTGAAACTATCCACCTGTAACTCACTGATGACAACTCTAGCTAATCTGCTCCAACTGGGTTTTCTGCAGAAACATTTCATGAAAGAAAAACAGAGAGGGAAAGAGCAACCTCTTCAACCTCAGACCACATTTTATTTTATTCTCTCATGTAAAACTATTTACATAATGAAGTTCATATGAACTTGGTGAACGGTACGGTCAAGTTTACTCTAACAGCATCTAACCCAATTTTAATAAATGTCTAAGTTAACCATTTATCCCTACTGTACTGTGTTCCTATGTATTAGTATAGTTTTGTTAATTCACATCACTTTACTTTCCAGAAACTGCGTTTACATTACTCAGAACCTCTCACTGTAAAGCAGTTATTATTATTTACATACAATATCAAATCCACTGAGAAACAAAAAGCAATTCACTAACAATAAACTTCTGTCAATAAGAAAACTACCCACAGAAAGCCAACCCATCAAATTAATGCCATCCTATGTTCAACCCATGTACCTGTCTAGTCTGAGTAACAGTCACACTCCTCTTCAGGTATCAATAATTCCTGCTAATACTCTTTGTTAGGATTATTCATCTCAGCATTCAAAGCTGGATACTCACAGAGAATACACTTCACAGGTGTAAGCTTCTACAACACTGAAGTCCTATACCCTCTCCAAAGGCAGGGCATGCACTATATTTCAGCTGACCATTGTTTAAAAGTGTGTAAATGACCTTTCCAAGCTTTTAATACTCAGGTATTTTTGCTGAGATGAACTAAAGAAACAAGTCAAGTCTGCTTTCACTGTTTTTCTGTCAGTTTCTTACTGCCTGCAAGTTCCACCCCTCCCCCCAAATAAAACCCACAACCTTATCAGGTCCAAATTTTTCATCCTAGAAGATACAGAAAGCTATAGCCACTATTGTTGATTTTTCCACCCTTTACATTTCCTGTGACTCATGTGTAACAAATCTGACTTTGTACAAGATCAGTTAGAGGAACTAAGATGGAAGAAAAACAACACAGTATGAAGAGCTTACACTTTTTGTTCTATTTTTTAAAACATAATAGTGAAGTGTGGAAAGCTCTTCCTCCCACTGCCTAAAGCAGTTTTCTAATATGATGTAGACTTGTCACCAAACTAACAATTGACCTGAGCTTTGGTTCACAGCATGCAAAAAAAATATTCAATTTTGTTCTCAACCTTTATGATGAGGTGATACTGGTAGAAGTACCCACAATAGGGTACTTCTCTTTTATGAGTTCTTGGTTTTCAGTTTGCCTTTATGAAAAGAAAGTCAGCCAACTCATTATACCCACATGCCTTGAAGTTTGTTATTTCCTTGAATATCCAGATGAGAATGTGTAAATAGATTAGCCACTTATAATCAAACAGGACACCTTACAATGAAAACTACCAACAATTCCTCAGATGACAGGCTAGCAATACCCACTGTAACACCAAACAGACACCAGAAGCTTTTACAGAAGCAAAATGTACAGTAAAGCTTTCTCTGAGTATAAGACACTCCCTTTTAGAGTAGTCTTTTTTGCATCTAATGCAGTAACTTAACAAGGCTAATGCTGGTAGGAAGCAGCAAGATGTATATGAGAAAAAGAAAAAAAAAAACATCAAACAAGGTACTGAATACTGGAAGAGATCAGAGTGTCTGAGAACCTCCAGATGAAAGCGTAAGTATTGAATAAATGACAACTGTCATACACGCAGCCGTGAATATTAATCTTAACCTCAACATTTCACATAAATCACGAGTTAGTTAAATTTTGTTAACAACTGTCCTCAAAGGAATATCAAGTGAAAAGTTATTTTTAATAATTGTCTGATTTGACAGTAAATACAGTAAAGCTACAACAGAAATTGTTCTTTTTTAATGAGATAATACAAAACACAAATTCACTGACCTTAAGTTTTCGATGCAGAAGTACTTCAAGGAAACCCTATTGCCTTTTATGCAGGACAGCACATGAGCTGTTCCTTCTGCATTTTAGTCAAGAAGTTTAGTTATTTTACTTATGTGATTTACATATTTGAAGCTTTATTTCCAGTATCAAGATGGTTTTTTATCTAAGCACCTAGTAAAATTTTTTCTCAAACTCATTTAAAGTGAGGTCTAGCACTTCAAAAACACAGTCTGTTTACTCCCCCTGGTGCCACATGCCGTCAACTACCTTAACTCTAATAATTTGATCTAGGAAGCAACTACTTATAAAAAGAAAATTCCAGTTTAACAGGAAGGCTGACATACATAACTGGCATGAGTATGGCAGTGTCAATTTCAGCAGAAGTCTGCAACTCTGGTATACCCACAGGGTTCAAAGGAGGCTTGCATAGGTAACATGGAAGGACATTATTACTTATAATTACACTAACCAAATGGAAACTACGGTATAGTTATAGTTATATCCAGATGTACCGTAATCACATTCTAGAAAAGACAGCCACATCCCCTAAATCAAAATATTATCTAAAGTCTTTATCCTGCACATTTTTAAGCAGAGCCTCCCTTCATGCTTTCAATTTTCAGTTGCCCATATTTAAAGAGTTGCATTTTTCCTCCCTAATTATGGTTTGTATAGCAGACATCTCATTGGTAATCAAAATGCAAAACAATTACTGTACACAGGAAGCTCAAGAAGCATTTCAGATGACTAATCTCTGGTTCAGAATTGGAATTTATATCCTCTGGCGAGCAATGATGATTTATCAATTAGCCTAAATATTTTTATCCTAGCAGTCTTATGGCACATATAGCGAGAAGCTTTATTTTCATAGCTTTATTTTAAGTAATGTATAATTTTAATCCATTTACCAGGCCTTTCCTCAGGCACATTTAAAGACTATTGGTAAAAAAAAAAAAAAAAAAAAAAAAAAGACATCCTCTGTCACATCACTTCACATTTTGTTTCCAAAACCCTTAAAAGTTAGAGAACCAAATTCAAAAACCCAAACTATTTTTATTTGACAGATAAAAAAAGAAAAAAACAGGCACAGAAAATGTATATTTTTCCTTGGGGGTGGAAGCAAAATGTTGACTGTACTATAAATAAGGGCTCTTATGTCAACTAAAAAGCAAAAAGAAGAGAGCTATATCTGTTATAAGCTATTTATAAAAGTAAAGCTACTTAAAAACCTGTATGGTAAATCTGTCTGTGTAAATGTAGTATGCAACAAAACATTTCAATATTAAGTTTGGGTCTGAAAGCTTACAGAAACGTCTTACCTTCACAGGAATATCATCTTCCTGATTTGCAGTTTCTGCAGTAAAGACATATGATATCTCTTTATGAGAAGTTGTCTGCCTGCAAATGGCGCATTTAATTGAGCTCCGGCGGGTGCCAACACTGTACTGTTCTATGATGATAGCTATACACTCATTACAAAAACAATGTCCACATGTCAGCACAGCCCACTGTACAGGGAACAGAAAAAAAAAAGAAAGAGCAATGGTTTCACACAAATACAAAGGAAAACCAGTTCCTTCATGTGTTAAATTACATTTTCACAGCAAAATTCTTTTTCACTGAAGTCATCAGGTTAAAAATGAAGAATTTTAGAAACATTTTCAGAATTTTAAGCTTGAAGACATTACAGACTCCTATCTATGAATGTGGATTTTTAATGCATAGTTATGCAGACTACGAATTTACAACCTTTTTAAAAAAGATTATGAAAACGTTTGCATTGGTCTTTAAAATCATAGAATTATATTATGGTTTGAGTTGGAATGATCCTTTCAAGACTCGGTCCAACCTTCCTGCCACAGGCAGGGACATCTTTCACTAGATCAGGTTGCTCAAAGACTCGTTCAACTCAGCCATAAGCACTTCAAGGAATGGGGCATCCATAACCTCTTTGGGTAACCAAATGTCTTTATCTATACAGTTTTTTCTTTAATAAGGAAGATACTAAATTAATGCATATAAATTAGAACATCTTTGGATTTTAAAATTTTGACAGAGAAGATTAACCTTTTTACTGCAAAAACTATATTTCCTTTAAGGGGTTAGATTTACATCTCATCTGTGACCTTCCTCAGCAGAGAAGGAATTTGTAAAACAATCTTTTTGTGCCTACAATTAGAGTCTGAACAATTCTCATGGGTCCAGGCAGCAGAAGGAACTGACAGAATGATTTATACACAAGAAAGCTAAATTTTAGGATTTGCAAGGTTTTTCCAATTAAGGAATGGAATTAGGAGTGCCCACAAATAAGCAAGATATTATTTCAGGTGAAAGGATGGTACAATAGAAGAAAGGGTTTACTTCCCATTCCAATACAACATTCAGTTAAAATTACATGTTGAAAAATTGATATATAACTGACTCAGCTCTGGGTAAAGATTTTATATAAGCAAAAACTGCTGACTAAAGTGTCTTACCTGTTTTCCCAGTTGACGTGCACAGATAGGACACGGTTCTGGATTAACTCCCCCAGTAGTTTTATGTTGAGACTACAGAGTAGAAAAATATAAACTTTGTATTTCAACAAATAAGAAGTTACTCCACACTTGCAAGTTCCTTGGAAAAATGAATGCTGAAATCCTTAAAGTCTGTACATACACTCAAAAGTATTTCTGATGAAAAAAAAAATAAGTCTACCATGAAGAATTAAAGAAAATACATAGTTCAGAGTAAATAAAGGAAGTCCTTCAGACGGCATCTGTATTTCTACTAAAGCTTTGAAAAATCTGAACAAAATAAAAGCTTCAAATGAGATCCTCCTCATACTCTGTCAGTTTGATATCATGGGAAAACAAATGTACTTAATCATGCTTCCTTAAGCAAAAATTGTACATACTCAAACAGTAAGATTAACACTATAATTAACACTATACAGAATACAAGGAGTTTGATTTGTCTTTTTTATATTCATTCAAGCTATGAAGCTGCTTTTCCTGTTTAAAGAGATAAGCTCTTCATAAAATAGTGAGGGTACGTGAAGAGGTATATTATTTTACAAGGCTTCTACTGAAGGCAGTCTAGTTAATTTAGTAAGTATTTAAACCGACTAAAAGTATTTCACAGTTCTGTGTTTGTGTAATTAAGCAAACGGTCAAAATGTGTAATGTAATAAACAACTATGATGAAACAGTAATACAGAGAATAGCACATTTTCAACACATACTAAAACACATTCAAGAAAAGGTGTTCTCTGTAAAGGAAGTTTTAAATGAAAATTTTTAATGAAAACAATATAAAGTTTCTTCAGCTAGGGAGATACAGCACATCAGTTTAGTTTAGCAAAAAAGCAAGAACTATAAACCTTACTTTCTCCAGATTAGTGAGATATAGAAGTTGTCCTAATTTCTTTTGAAGCTGTGATTTAGCAACTGCCTTATCATTCAGAAGTTTCACACGGTTTTGCTCTACCTATAAAAACAGTGTTAAACACAAGTATTAAAAAAAACAACACAGATGAAATGTCTATTTTCCAACAGAGAAAAAAGGAAGCATTTTGATCTAACACTGTCATAGAAAAAAGAAAGGGAAAATAAATTTCTACTGTTGCAAAAATAAAAAAGTCAAATTAACCCATCATTTTCTCTATGCTAACGAATGGAAAACTGCCCCTACACTTCATTCAAAGCAGTATTTTTCTTTGCTCCTCCCAAATGTTCTGAAATTGAAACAGAGACATATTGTAGACCTTCTATATAGATCTTGATAAATTTTGTTGTTGTTCTGAGATATAGCCTTCATAATTTATTCTTTCAGAAAAAAAAAAATCTTTGCTGTCAACTTGTTTACCTCGTGAGGCTCTATGATGTGGAGAACTGGTGGATTTGGTTTTGGCTCATCGGGATGACGCACCCTCAGCCGTTCTGTAGCCATTGCTAGTTCATCAATAGCAGACACGTGATCCCTTAGTACCATCCAATATTCATGAAGTAACTATAAGAAAAGCCTAAACAAATTAGCAGCAGAACTGAGTTGAGATCCCTTTATACGAGTCCACCATACAATATATATTATGAAAATATTTTTGGAGTATGAAAATTTAACAGAAATGAAGACACCACGACAAACTACGAAGGAAGACAAGACTATTCCTATACCTTTTACTTGTTTTCTTTTCTCATCTCTTAATGAAAAAGTTTATCTCATTTCTTCTACCACTGCTACTATAATAACTAATACATCTAAAAATGCATTAAAAAAACCCTTGAAAGACTAAACAAATGTTGAATAAGGGAAAACAACTAACTAATTTTTGAAGACTTAGCTATTCCACAGTTCAAAGACCAAAAGTGAAGTGTTGAAGTATGTTCTAAAGAAATGTTAACAGCTACCTTGATTAAAGAACAGACAAGCAACAGGTAAAGATTAGATCAGATCTCAAGCAAAAGCAAATGCTGATTTCCTACAAAAGTATGACTAGTACTGGAAGATCAGAATACATTCAAGTTGACAAATGTTATATTCATTTCAAATTACTGGTAACACTGTAAAACTTCTCAAACTTTTCGTAATTTACATATTATATCAAGAAGTCATTATTGACCTTCCTGAAATTCTAAGACCTTTTGCAAATGCCAAAAAATTACTACTTATTGATGAAAAATGAGAAGGGGAAGCCTTCAAAAGGAACACTTCTGATTACATCTACTTTACGACATCTTTGCAAGCAAAAGCTCATCCCCTTTCTCCATCTCTTATTTACTGCAACAAAACGCAGTCACACAAGCATGCATGAAGAGAGACGTATCCTCCAGCAGTTCCCTCCAGAAGAGGGAACAGGAGATCAATGGTCTGTTTGCCAAACAATATCCAGGAGAAAAGAAGAATAGTGAAGCAACAGAAGACGGAAGGTAAACTGAATTAAAGAACTGATTGACATTTGATTTGCTGAGTCTCACTACAGTTTGATTTAACTGAATATAAATATGCATTTAATTATATCTGTATACACTGTCCTAAGAGAACGAATTAAAGCACTTAATTGTTCAGCTACTAGTATAGCTCTTATAAAAATCCTTAAAACAGATCGCTTAATAAGCACCATGAAAATGTTTTGTGGAGAAATAATTTCAGGAGCTCAACTTAGGTAACTGTTTATCACAGCTTAAATTTGTTTATATTACATAAAATGAACCATATAGCCATTTCTTTGCCTTCGCATTTACTATACCTTATATTCCTTTTTCCATGCTTCAAAGAGTTCCAGAAATATGGTACCTTCTTCTGTTAGCTTAGCATCCAGCCGGTGAGCTTTGGCAAAGGAGAGAATAGCTTTCAAGGCACGCTCAGTTTCACTAGTTGCCCACAGTCCTCTACTTGTGGTGGGCAAACGATCATCAACAAGCCCTTCTTCATCTTCTATCATCTCTTCAAATATAGCCATTTGGCCTTTAACACTTGAAAATAGAAACAGCAACTTATCACCGATTTAGAACTCCACATCAGTTTCTTCTATTCACCATATATTTCAGCTTTCTAATACTTAAAGGAAAAAGCAAATCAAACAAATACAGACATCTGCTTCACTATTTGATATCCCAAAAACTTTCTTTGAACACAGCAAACTTGGCACCAGTAATTAAATCACTGTACACACTATTTTTGCAGCTCAGTTTCATTAATAGTTTTTTGTAAAGGCTTAGTCATCTTAACTACCTTCATTAGTTAATGATTCTAGAATATCACATTCACAACAACAACAAAAAAGACAATTGACCTCTTCAATCAGCAGCAGAAGCAAATTCTGAAGGAAAATAAAATCCTGTGTATTGCGCTGTACAAGAATTGCGCAGCTTCTCTGCTCCCTCCTTAACCGACAAGGCCTATTCAGAAAATACCCTAATTTTTCTTAATTATTCCATTGATCATAACAGAGTTCCCACTAGATCAGCAATCTCAAGATATTTGACTCTGGTTTTGTCATTGTGAGGGATATAAGAGAGAAAAGAAAAGAAAAAAAAGGACACAGAGGGCTGTAACCCACATCTCAGCACTATCGACTCCCTATTTCTTTCATACCATGGGCTGGTGCAACCTTTCCTTCCCATCACAGCTGCATTCAGACCTAAAATCTCCTCTTCTTTGATTTAGTAAAATTGTGTTACTATGCGTTATACAGAGTATTAATTTAAAAAAAGTCAGTGACAGGGTATGATATTACCATATTATTACCATTCATTACCAAATTGCAGACATATTTGCACAAATGAGAAAGCCTTCATCTAGCATATCTGTAGTTATACGTGCACTTTGTGAACACTTCAACACTGCACTTCAAATGTACTACCAAGTTATAGCAACCTGACAAAATGTGGCATGTATCTGTTCTATCTATAAAACTTTTTCTATTTAATTTTACACAGACAATTAAATCTGAATAAAGATATTGCTATCAAGATGACAGGCAATAAGTTGCTGTAATCTGTTCATAAAATATCTCAGAAAACTTGAAGTAAAAAAAAAAACAATCCAGTTCTTACTTCTCTTTCTGTAATGAGAAATTCATAAGTACTTACGTATGAGAAAAGAGTTTTGACTCATATTCTGTGAACAACTCATCAGCCTTACAGAAGACACAGCTGCAATATAAAAGACCGAAAGAAAGCACTCAGAATTTGATCAGGAGATAATTCATGTGATTTCTTGTTCCAAAATATGAAAAAAAACACACAGAGCCCTCCAAACAAGCAACTTAAAGTCTAATATTTACACAGTAGAGCACCTGATGACAAAGTATTTTATGTGCATAACATTACTCTATCACTCTATATAGTTCTTAATTGACAGGGTGGTGAAGTATAGGAACAAGCCACCCAGGGAAGAGGTCACAGCACCAAGCCTGTGTTCAAGAGGCATTTGGACAATGCTCTTGAATGTACAACTTAACTCTTAGGTTGGCCTGTGTGGAGACTGAGGTCAGATTTGATGATCTTCACGGGTTCCTAACTAACTTCAGATATTCCATGATTCTATAAAAACAAGTCATGATTCTCATAGTTGGACCTGTGATGTCTGTGCACATATAAACCCTGAATACAAAATGAAGACTTTAATCTTTTTTTCCTCATCTCAAATAAAGGAAAAAAAACTTTAAAATATATTTTATATTTCCTAGGCATACTTGTTAAGAGGAAGTCTAACAGGTCGCAAATGGCAGATAGTGGCAGCCTCAATAACCTCCTTTGAGGGAGGGCCTTCTAAGTTCTTCACTGCTTCCCTTACAGTCTTCTGGAACTTCTTCACTTCATCCATCTGGGTCGTAAGCAGGTACTGAAGGCCTCTACAGTCTCTGAATCTGATGTAGAGAAAGAGGGAACTAATAGCACACAGTCACCTAATCCAAATTTAATTCAGTATTTTGAAGAAGACAAGCGATATTTGACAACATATCAAGTTCAAACAAATGCTTGCTACTACTAAATGTAATGTCAGCTGTTAGGAATCATTCCGGTGCATCCCTTGAGATGATGCCTAGTGTTTGTTGAATAGAAAGACTATTAGCAAAAATTCAGCTATTTAATACTCCAGATTTACTTCATGGAACAAACCTCCATGCAAGTTGATCAACATAAATCTCTACAGCCTATAAGCACGGAGTTGTGCAAGGTGACCTCCAGATGTCATTTCAATCCATTATTACTAATTCCACAAAGAAACTGGAATTGCTTCAGAGTACCACACAAACACTACTGAATTCTTGATCTGATTTTCCTTATCAGGAATTCCATTCTGTACAAGTACAGTAAAGAGTGCCCAGTAAGAGAATTTGTTCACATAGCATGAGCCTTTAAAGCACTGCTTCATAAGTTTAGAAATTGGTGGTACAGCACAATTCTTTTTACCACAGTGATGCCATTTTATGTTGCTACTTAAAGACTTTCTGATAAAGTCTGTTCACTTCCCATTTCTGAGAGTCAGTTTATTTTAGAGGTCATCCAATTTTAACGTAATAAACTTGGAATCTTTCATCCAGAAGTTGCTATAAAAACTATAAAACCACAGTATGATAATACAAAGGAACACTTTAAAGAATGCTTACCTAGGAAAAAAAGTGTAATTCTCTTATTTTTCTTTCCAAGTCTAGGTAGTTACAATTTTTTGGACTGTAAATGAAACATAATTGCAGCCCATATGCTCTGAAGTCTAAGTGCCTACTATTTAACTGCAACTGTTAGCAAAAACTGATTAGAAGATTTGAGCAGACGTAACTGTACTCATTATCCTATTTTAGCTATTATCTTACTTATCTGCCATGGAGAGTTTATTTGTCTGTTGTTTGTAGTTGCAGGTTATTTCATTTTGCACACGCTGAACAAGCTCTTCATCAATGGCATACTGTATTGCTGTCTGGATGACATCCAACCACCAAGGAGAACTAGAATGTATCTGTCCACAAACAAATGGATTTATCCATGAACATTCAACAATCAATTCACACCTTGCAGCAGAGGCTTTTTTGCTCTTCAAGCTACACTTGCACACAAAATCTTATATTCCTGTTCTGATATGTTTCTGATATACACATGGTGGAGAGGCTAGTGCCACAGCAGGAATTTTGACTTTTTTGACCCTGGGGCAATTTGCTTGGTGCCTGGCCTGATGGCCACTGACAATCTGCCTAGGTCATAGAGGGAAAAAAACTCCTGGCCCAGGAGCCGTCTGGGCTCACTGACAGGGCTTTAAACTAAGTTCAAAGGGGGAAGGGAGTGATAGCAGCAGTTTACCTTAACTGAAAAGGTAATTGAGTCTTAAGCATAATGACTAAATGCACATCAGAAAGGACAGTCATCTGACATCACAAAAATGTTTCAAAACCAAAACTTTTAACATACTGAATTAAACTGTACAAGGAATACAGTCAAAGTAAAAAAATAAAATTAAATTAAACAGCATGGAGTTAAACTTCACCAGAATCATCTTACCACAACCATGGGCTTCTTTTCTAAGCCATCTTTTCACCAAACATTGTGAACCTCTTTGTGCAATCAACAGAACATTTTGGAGTGCTGTGTATATGCACATACTGCTTAACTTTCACTACAAAAAGAGCTTCAAAGAACTGTTATAGACAACAGGTGTCCGCAGTTCTGGATAAACTAAAGAGTATAAATAGTAATAAGAGTATCCACAGACTGAATATGTACAAGGTACCTGCCTTTCTCTGGAGCTCCCGAATGGTCTGTAAAACAGGCTGTAAAGCCTGATGGGCTTCTGCAACTTCTGCATTGGATTTACTCATATAATGCTGTCGAAGTTGTTCTGCCTGTATGGAAATGAGAGTTTAACTTATTTACAAAGTAGAGTAGGAAAATGCAGAAATGCCTCAGTTACCATGTTCCTTTCTCCAGCAATATTCATCTTTTTTTCCCCCTCTAGAATCAAGCATTTATTAGCAAGTCCAAAGAAAACACTTGAGAAGTCCAATTATTGAAAAGATACTGTGCAATTTTTCCTTTGGATAAGCCCAAAGGCAAGTAAAAAATGGGCAGTAAAGGCTGGTGGAAACTTCCCTAAGTATTTAAAACAGCAATTCTCAGATAAAGAAAACACTGCCTACATGCAGAATTTGGCTTGAAAAGAGAAGTATTAGAGGATATGCAAATAAAGAAGCTGATCACCAATACACAAATGGAGAGGCTGAAAGAACTGGACCTGTGCAATCTGGAAAAGGGAGACTCAGAGGGTACAAAATAGCAGATTTCAAATAGGGGTACCACCAAGAACAGGGGGCCAGGCATGCTACTGAAGTACACTGTAACACGTGTGCCACAGGGAAGGACAGGATTCAGAATGGCATAGCCCACCAGGAAGGAACTACCTCCAAGGTACTCTCAAAGCATCCTTGGCATATCACGGTCTGAATTACTGCACCACGCAGGCTGACCAAAGCTAAGTGGCAGGCTGCAGCCTGGTGGTCTCCCTGCTCCATAAACTTTATGGAATGAGCACTGACACCACAAACTCTCATAGCAGACATACAGGAAGCAAAGGAGGCAAGTGCTATATGAACTGAAAGATAATGACATATGCTAGAAACTAACAGGAACACAAGCTGAGCATGAGCTCAGCGCCAGATTTAATTAATTTGAAAGGACTGAGTACATAGCGTAAGAAAAGGCATAATAAGAAGGAGCCATAAATTCTGTGTGGATTCAGACTTGCTTTCAGTTGCCTCTGGGTCAATAACCCATCCATCAGTAGGGAGGACCCTTCTGCCAAATGCCAGGGGATAAATGACTGAACACAGCAGAGTTGTTTTCCCGGGGGAAAACCAATACCAGAAGGATGGCTCATGGGACATGGGTGAGAACAATATTTTCTGCATTTGTGTAATTCGGAGAAAGGCATTAAAGAATTAATTGTAAATACCCATCCAGCAACATAAGAAGATGTAAACTCTTCCTTTCTTTTTCCCACCATCTCTCCTCATTTCCTTTGTTTTCACTTGACTTGCACTGATGGGGCTTGATTAGTCCCAGAACCTAAAAGAAACCCTGAGCATCCTTTCATTATTTGTGAGTCGCACAGGGCAAGAAAACACAAGAAAATGGCTATAAATTGATATGGGAGGTTCCTCTCTAGCACGTGATGCCAGCTATTTTACCAGAGTTTTCCCTGTTAAGGATACAGTTTAAAAAGGATTATATAGACAGTGAGTGTCATGCAGTGACTTGACTATATGGCCAAAAATGGTCAATTTTTCTAGACAGAGAAGAAGCAGGGCACGTGATCACAATATAAGTAATACAGGGAGAGCCTGAATAAACACCAGTGGAAAAATTTAGTCTGTGAAGAAAGTTAAGAACCTTCTAAAGTGCATTTCAAATAGTTCACACACAGGGTCAAAAAATAGGTACAAAAACAGCTTCAAAATATGATTAAGAATGTGAATTATGACCAGACAGGAAAGCTTTTTGGGAATTGAGGGAACCTATAGAGGACAAATAAAGTACATCTACATAGAAAAGACTCTAAATATTTAAAATTATAAAAGTGTGGGGAAAAGCAATTCAGGAGGCACAGTAACTTCTATACAAGTTACTTACATGTGAATATTGTGGGGGAGAATTATAACTCAAAGAATGAGTTAGAGCTTATATAAAACACGGCATAATATATAATGAAGCACTCAGAACAGTGTCATTTTACTGGTCATTTCTGTCATACCTCACACATTAAATATCATTTGATTTTACCAATCTGAAAGGAAATGCATGTAGTTAACTTGAAAGTTTGGGTTAAGGATAAAATATAGTAGGGTGTTCTTCAAAACATGTTTATATAAAAATGAAAGATTTACCTCAGCTGAAAGCTGACTGTCACGCAAAGTTGGAGGAATTCCTGTGTGCTTTGCCAGCAACTCCATCAAGTTGTGTGTAGAATGAAGTCTCTAAACAAACAAAAAGCTCACAGTAGTAATGGAAGGATACATTGCAATAACTGTGACAGGAAAAGCTTAATCAGTAACGAAATCAGCAAGAAATTAGTATTCATTTAAAAAGATTTTTTCCCCTTCATGTTAATCTTGAAGCATATTGTAATAAACATCATTTTCCTCATTTTATTAAGGTGGGAATGGTAACAGCAAGTCAATAGGCAAATCTTCAGATTCTGTCTTGTGCTCATCCTCTGAATTAAAACTGCCTTTGACTACTACTATGGAAAACAAGTTATCTATTTTATAGCACATTCTTGGTAAATAATTCAGAACATTATAGGTAGACGTCACATGATCCACTAAAGCAGTATAAAATATAAGAAAAAAAAGCTCCAAAAATCTTTAACCATTTTTTATAAATTAAGAGACTGCATAAAACATAACCTTTTTGCTTACTTTTCAGGAAAGGTGGAATAAAAACACTATATTATTTCAAGGCCATTCTGTTCTTATCCTAGGTTCATCCTACCTGTCCCATACGAGACTCCTAATGTTATGCTGCCTGTATATTCCACAAACTTTTTTTAATAACCTCCACTAGCATTGTTCTTAGGCCCTTCTCATCCCCTGAATTCACTTCATCTTTGCCCAGTTACTACGTTAAGCCAGTGAAAAACACCAGCCAGCACAGCAGTGGCTTGCCATTTTCCTAAAGAGTCAAAGCTGCATCACTGGGAAGCACTCAATAGAAGGATAATTATTATACAGAATCAATGTTAGGTAACATAGGTTTTTGAAAGAAAAATTACTTTATATCCAATCCAGTAAAACAGATTAATTAACAACCATGTTACAAGTTGCTTAACAAATTTATGCTGATATAGTTACATTAACTGAAAAAAAAAAAAAAGAGTCAATTTCACAAAGATTGAAGCAGCAAAATGGAGGCATCAAATACCCACAGTCACTGAAAGACTGAGTTGCTTAATAGAGCGAGCAAAGTAAAGAAATAGATAGCTGATTATGCTTTAAATCTTGTCATACTGAACATTTTAGTCAATTTAGAACTGATAACTCTTGAAATATATAGCCGTTACTGACATGATTATTTATTTATAATTAACATATACTCTTTTATATTGTATTCAGAACATGATCATATTTTTCCTTAGTATTGAAACATGGAGAAATTAATGTTCTCTGAAATAACATCTTATTCAGTGCAAACAATTATTTTATCGTTGTCTATCATTTCCCACATTAAAATCACTCAGTGTCATCCCAGCATCCTATATTTGCACTAATTTGTAAAATAATACCATTAATGGGAGCAGTCATGGTCACATACACAATTCTAGGAATTCAGCTTGTTAAGTTTATTACGGAACAGCAGGTGGAGATCATACACTGCTTCTGGGATATCATTAAGACTGAGAAGCAAAAGCTTTTTAGAAATGCAACAGCTTTTTAAAAAAGACAAATGAAGGTCACTAGAGAGACTATTATCTAAGACCATGATAATGACAGCTGGCTCTAAGAGTAAATCACCACTTGGGAGAAAGAAAGGCATAACCTGTTAAATTAAATTTAGATTATTCCAACTATTAACTATGCTCTCTGTTATGGTGTTCACTCACTTGCAAGGAATCTGTTTTGAGCTTTTCTTTGTGCTCTTCAGAAGAACGTAACACTTCTCGGTACAGTTCTGCAGCCAATGCATATTCTCCTAGATTAAAAAAAAAAAAAAGTAAACAAAACAAAAACATACCCATACACACATTGTGTTGATCTTTAAATATTGCTATCAGGAATGACCATTACTTGAAAAAAAAACAAACAAAAAAACTAAGATATTTTCAGAGAGGCTGTATAATATCTGCTTGCTGCCAAATAAATGATCCCATGCTTTTTCTTCTTGCCCCAAAACAGGAAGACAGAGTTTTGTACCTTACAAGTACATTTACATTTCTAGGCTAAGTATCATTTGTGACTGCAAGTTTATAAAGTTCTTTGATCTTAAAAAATTAATACAGAATTGCCTAAGTCAAAAAAATCTTATACATTACACTACAAAAAATTCACCACTTACAACTCACTGTGGGAATTTAGTCACAAATTTGCACTGTGTTATACAATCTTTCAGAGAGCTAACTATAAGAAAAACTGTCATGCTTCAGGAACACAGAAATAATTACACACACACAAAGCATGACTGCAGATGGTGCAGCATCACTATCACTTCTCAGAAAACAGATTATATAAATTGATTTGAGAAGAAATACAAAATTAAAGTTGAACCTATAAAAGCAGTAACATTTAAAAAGATAAGTGGAAACTGACTAAATCAGTAACCTTGAGAGTCTTAAAATAGGGAGTGCCCAAGGGCACAAGTTGTATAAAAACCAAAGAAGTAAAATAGAAAGTTACCTTTCTAGATATCTGGAAGTGTACTGATACTACAAGATTTATTCTTCCTTACATTGAAATAGTTGCCAGTTTCAAGGGTTTCCCAAAATACTATTGTCACAACAGGCCTGTCAGGCATCATTTCAGGATTTCTTGGTCTCCCTGCACCTTTCCATTTGCTTAGCAGTGACAGTAATTTCTCTAAGTCACTAGGTTTTTATGGCTAACTTTACTTTTATTTCATTAATCTGTGCAATAATAACAGTCTGACACAGAATAGCAGCTTGCTACTGATGTTTACGTAGAATGAGCTATTTACAATTGAAATCACATAGCATAGAAAAATGCAGATCTAGTACAGCAGTAGAAGCTTTGTAAAGAAGAGTTACAGGATGCACAGTTGAGGAGCACAACAGCCATGAGATGATGCACAGGCTAGGCCTTGAATTAGGAAGCCATGGCTGTGGAAAAATTTCAGCCACAGGCAGCTGAAAAAATGCAGACCTAGAAGTGGGGGCTAAGTTTCAGAGGGAACAAAGATCACTCAAAACAGTACATTACACTAATAATAGGCATTAGGATATACAGTAAACTTGGCAATGAAGAGGAGCTACAAACGAAGAAAAAAAAAGTGTAAAAGCACAATAGCAAACAAAAAATACCCTAACTGTAATCTTAAATGAGAAACAAGACACCATCAACACACTTTATTTCTTCCAATGGAGAACTTCAGATGCTGACAACTGCCTCACACCCACACCTCCCTTCCCAGCAGAAGGGAACCACCAGCATCACAACCCAGAGGAACAGTGGGAAGGTGAGCATAAAAGCAGTACAAACTAAACGCGACTACAGCAAATAAGTACACTACTCTCTGCCTACCCATAATAATTCAAACTAATAACAAATAGATTAATAAGATCTCAGTTACACTAATAATAAATTCTTGTCTTGGCTTATGTAAAAAGGTATGCTTTCTCCCTGCTGATCAACAAGATAGAACATAAAATGCTGGGGGAATAAAAAAACTAGAATAGAGCTGTTTGAGTTCTGTTTTTGTTTCTCAACTAATGCAGTTTTTTTTTTTCTTTTTAATTAGTCTGCTTCTCTAAGAAAGTGAGCTGGGAAAACCTCAAGCATCTTATCAACATTAGAATACCAGGTACTTGGCAGAGCAGCATTTCTCATGCACATAACTAAGCCATTATAACCTACTAGTATTGTCGTTTTGTGGGACATTTAGAATTAATACACTTACTGTGTTTTATCTGAATTAGGAGGGAAAAAAAAAAAAAGCTTTGAATGGAAAATAAAAGCAACTGAGCTGCACAGTGGGCAGCACAAATCTTACTGCTAGGCAAAAGCACAGACTCTGAAATGCAGCAAGGAGACTCCAGTGTCACTACAGACTTTCACATGGTAGGGGACACATCGGTAGCCAAGAGAGCAATGTGTGTTGATAAAACATATGTATAATTGTGCTTAAGCTGCTTATGTGATTTCTTTTATCCTTTCAGTATACATAGAGGACAGAAAGATAGAAGTAGAAAGAACATAAAACAAGACAGAGAAAAGTACTTCTGATTTTCATCTAGAAATGACAGTTTTGTTACAGACTCCATAATTACACTCTGTACTTCCCCCCAGGATTTCACATGGAGGGGGAAAATCTCTGATTTCACAAATGCTATCTAAACCATGACTAGACACTAAAAGGCTTAAATACCATCCAATCTTACCTTTAATGATATGGATACCAGCTAAGCCATTAAGAGCACACACCAGCTGTCGGTGAGCTTCCTCACACTCTGTTCTACATTTCTTCTGCAGAGACGTTAGCAGTTCCTCCATGGTCATGGTGCTGGAATAGAGACCAAGTGGCTCAAGTCTGATACTAAGCCACAATACTACAGAATAAAAGCCGCCATGCTGTGCAGCACAAGATGCTATGTTACATGCATGCAACGTAGCTGTGCACATGTTTATCAGAGACTAAACAGTAAAACAGAACAGATTTTATCAGCTGTTTAGTTTAGTTTCGGATAAAGTAAACTGTTTAGGAAGTGATAAAAACTCACCTTTTCTGTAATGGCAAGAACTCTCCTCGAACAGCTTGTGGATGACAGCAGGCCTGCCTCAGCCTCAACAAAGGGTACAGAATAGATGTCACAGTCCTTCTATCTAGGCTACTAAGCTTAAGAGTCCAATCTGAAATCTTCCTGAGTTTTGCCAATGCATCCTGGCAGCATACCTCATGCTGGCGATGATAGAAGTGTCTCTCCACAGGAGAAAAGTGAAGCCAGTGTATATTTTCTGTCTGTGGGGGAATCTGAATCTGCAATTTAAAAACAAAACAAAAAAGATATTTGTAAATAAAGCTACTGATAAGTCACCTTCATAAATTTTAAAATAAAAACTCCTCTTTCTTACTTGGTCAATCACATCCTTCTTTGCTGATCTCCACATTATCTTGGCAATCAGACTGTAGAGAGGCCTGGAATTTTTCCTACAATAAGGTCGATATAAAAGCTGGTCCCACCAATGTTTGACCCAGTAAGGATCAATTCCAAGGAAAAGGACTAATCCATATAGATCTGCCAAGAAAAGGAAGTTTTACTACAAAGTTGTTAACAGTCCTCAGAATATGCCTCAAAAAAAAAAAAGTTAATTTTCAGAGACAATTTATTATACATGAAGCAACTATATTTTAGCTATTATCACCTTTACCACTTATTTTCCAGTCATTCCCTCAAAAAATGATTAGCAGGAGGCAGAGGACTAGGTGTGGAAGACAAACCTCCATGCCCAGTTCGCAGCTGATTTTCATAGAACCTGCTGGAATGTGACTGTAAGACAACTCCCTAACTTCAAGTTTAACTGAACAGACTGACGAACCTAAACCTACTCAGAGCAAGGGTGAGAGGCACAAATTACATGACTGCATATGGTTAGCTAAGTTTGCCAGATTTTTCTAAAACAATACTGCTCAGTATTATTACTTTACAACCTGCTGTGCACCGTCTGCCCACCATCCTAAAAGTGGCTATAATGCAGGAGATGCACACTCTTCTACTATAGCAGCAGAAATTAACAAAAAATACACTATTGTTTTCTTACCTTAACAGAATATAGCTTGCTAATTCTGCCTAATTTAGAAGTCCATCATTTTGAGAGGAAAAACCTTTAGAACATGCTAACTTTAAACTTGTACCTAAAATGTACTGGAAAACTACAGGAGTACATGTTAAAATGCTTCATGTGAACAGCACAGGAACAAGCACACATGACAGTACTCTCAAGTTCTGTAAGACCTGATAGTGGCTGCATTCTTTACTCTTTTAGCTTGATGATAACCTCAGTGCACAACTGAAAGGCCATAAGCCATTCACCATAGATGACTGGAAACAAACTCCTGGAACTGTATCTGCATAGGAAGAGTGTGATTCTTACTTCATGACAGCAGTGGCAGCTACAGATTCAAATTAGCAGTTTTCTGTGTCCTGTGTGGCAAGTGGGTCCTATGTATAAGCCTGAGTGCCTAACCAGCAGGTATTACAGACAATACGATGTTTCAGATATATATCAAATCAATCCTATCACATGTGAGGGATTCAACAAAGGTAACTGCGACAATCAAATCAGTCACTTCCTACTACAGTGTCTGTTGTATTAATTACATATACTCAGATATATACATATATTTATAGATTTTATTTGTGTTTCCATAATGGATTAATATCCAATTATTGACTTCTACAGTAATTTTAGATGTGAACAATAGATTAGAAATGCCAACACTCATTCATCCACTTTCAAACTGATTGCCTCTATGTGCAGTCTTTATTCCTAAATCCATCAAGGAACACAGGGATATCAAAAGATTCAGCCAGTTCCCTTTACTCCTATGCTTGCTTAAAGCCTGTCTACAGAAACTGAGTACCTCATAAAAAAGACCAGCTAAATGAGACTAACATATAGCTCCCTACTCCACACCTCATCATTAAGTCCCTATATAATGATTTAAAACAGTTTCAGAGAGCTTTATTTTAATACGATTTCTAGAATTTATATTAATGGTTGGTAAGTACATGGAAGTCTACACCCACAGTATTTCTTACAACGCTATGCAAAAATCAAATACAGCACAACTTGCTCTATTTGACAGATTTTGCAACCAGAGCAGACTCTTTAGCTGTAATAGGTTAACATTTACCCACTCAGATATGAAAGAAAAGGCCTGAGACAGCTGTTTGACACACAGCTTCTCCTTTCCTGAAAGTATTTTCCTAATGCAGGGAGATGAGATTTCAGCTGTGCAGTTTTTGTATCAATACGTTTATTGATGACTTCATAACACACTTACAGTTTCTGACTTGCAAAATCAGAGTACATTGTAAACACAGAGCAAAACCTGCAGATATTTCAAACAACTGCCTAATTATTAGAACAAGGAAAGCCTATATCTGACACTGCTGCATTAAATCTCACCTTCTAATCCTCGCTGCACAGGAGTGCCACTGACACACCAGCGATTTATTCCACTTAAACGGAGTGCCATTTCAGCAGCCTAGAAAAAGACAAACAATGGAAGGGAAAAACAAATAGGAGAACAAAGTCAGAAAATATTATTATGTCTTTTTTGTCAGAGCAAATTTCCAGTCTAAAAAATTAACATATCTATAAGCAGCATTGGTACAATGTATTATGAAAATATGCAAAAAGTTACTGAGCTATTTTGAAGGTAATCAGAAGTTCCTAGAAGCCATGGCCACTTTGAAGAAATTAAGTGCAATCAAAGGGACAAATAGTTGGCAAAAGCAATGTATATAAAAGGAATACTATGGCTGATGCACCGTTATGTAAGCAACATTTCTGTCTTCTGATCTTGGGCAAACAATGGAAAAGCACTATTTAAAATTATCTCCACCTGCAGACCTAAGAATTTTCAGAGACACTGTAGATTATTTCAGCTTCTAAATCCAAGCTACGTATCTATGCCTCCGAACCATGTTACAGAACAAGCTAGCACTGTTTGAAAATTATCAAACCTTACATACAACATGGTGACCTAGTTCTCTGAACTGTCAGTATAGATTATGCTTTTTTGAGCTGGATAGATTTCCATCTGCTAAAATTCCAGTGGAAGAAACATTTAATGATAAAAATCTCCAAGAGAAAATTCACTTTGAAAGAACAAGCCACAAGGACAAGCGACCCAAGCACAGTGAACGCTAGGAGTTGAGGGATGCTTATTTAATTACTTACAATAAGCCTGTCAAAGCCTTTTCAGGTTAAATACCACATGACTGGGAATGTCATACCTTTGCAGTAGTACATTCAACCATTTGTGCTTCATCAAGGCAGATCCTCCACCACTCCACTGCTACTAAGGGGCTTGGGATGGCCATGTATCGCTTCTGGTTCCTGAAACGGCGCCCATCTTCGCTGTTGCTATGGGGTATGTCTACGTAGTTCAGTTCAGTACGGAGGACATCGTATGTTGTGATCACCACATCCTGCTCTGCCAACATGTGAGGCTGCAAAAAGCCATGCTTCTTCACACCTTGATACACCTACATTGATTTGTATGCAATAGTACAAGAAAAAAAATTAAACAATAATAAAAAAGCAAAAATATCAGTATAGCTTAAGGCATGCACACTTTCAGAAGTGTTCTTCATAAAATGAAACCTGTATTCATAAAGTAATATAGTGGAAAAATACAGATTATAAATGCAAGACATTGATGCAAATTTTTAAGTATAATTATTTACACATGCCTAAGGCTTCAAAAATTGATTTTTTTCCTCTTTTAAAGAAAAACTCTAGGATTTGCTACTACAGTTATTTTTTACAACATTTGGAAGCAAGATTAAATACCCTGTTATGCTGTAAGAAGCAGCATTACGTCAGTCAGTGTTACACACATTCTCCTCTCATTCACTGCAGCTGGACATCACCTTTCTCATCTCATTCCTTATATCTTCCACTCCTTAAGAATTCCACAGAAGATAAGGCAAAAAGAGTGGTATGCAGCAAAATAAAATATATATATATTTAAAATAAAAGCAAAATGATCTTTAAAGAGATTCGACGAAATAACACCCCAGGGAGAAACAATCCCTGTGCACTGATAAATTTTTATTATATATCCTTCATAGTGGCACTTTTTCCAGTATCAGTACTTTTATCTCCCTCATCATTTTGAATTTAAACCTTTTGGAAACATCCGAAGTTTAAAACAAACAAACAAACAAAAAAGAAGAGTTAAATCAAACATTCTACTATGTTTTCAGTACCTAAAGAAAACACTGCTAATATTATGAGTCTCGATATATAAGAATATCAAAACATGATAAATCTTTAAATAATGTGCGGTACAACACACAATTTGACCAATAAAATATATTCAGCAGAAGTGTGTTTTGTCCTTCAGCATTTTCAGCTAAGAGCAGTTATGATCAAAGATTCACAGCAATTGATTTTCTATGAGAAAAAAAAAAAAATCACATTATTTCTCTTGCTTTCTATTTATCTTGGGAATGTACTTCAAAATTACAGCCTTACTTAAAACAATTTAGCAATGAGTACTTCTTGCTATTCACCTAGGCCTCTATACATTAATCCTAATGTTAAAATATTGAAGATTTTCTTCTCACAGATACAGGGATACTCCCACATTCTTAGAAACAATCTAAAATGCAGTTTCATCTTCAAACATTGATTACCTTTTGGTACTTCTCTCATTCTGAGATATTAAGGTTACATAAACACTTCAATCAAGACAGTTCGTTCTCATCTAAAATTGCCTGTAAACGCTTGTTTTTATTGTTTAAGAATACCACATCACCTACCTAGTCCTTCAAAGTTTAACAAATCTTTAATATGCTCTTAACAAATACTTAAAAATACCAAAACTAATCTGATACTATGAAACTTTAATTGATTTACCCTCCCCTCCTCAGCCCTTGATCTATTTAGTTGCCACTGCTAACTTCAACTGTTTATTCTCACTATTACAGTACTTTTTAGTGCAGTAATCTTGTTCCACGTTTCAGGTTAAGGCAACAAAGTTTTTGTCAACTGAAAGAAATGCTTGCAGAAAATTCCTGTTCAGGTTAATGCACGTGAACAAGGGAGAGAGAAAGAAGACTAAAACCAAAATGCTGAAACAACATACATGCAGAAGCAACTGTTAAAAAAAAACAACTGTCAAAGTCTAATGATCTCAGCATTTGTGAACAGATCTGAGGGGTGTAAATTCATCAAGTTCTGCTTGTTTCCATAGCAGAAGGAAAAGACAACCTGCTGTAAGGCAAGGTCTAAGGGTACACTGTAATTGTCATTTTATTACACAAAATCATTAGAATTTCATGTAGGTCATAAGCAGTACAAAATCTGTTAATGTGGGAAAGTGGTTCTTTGAAATGCCTGTGCTCTTCTCATTTCAACTTCACAAGAAAAAAATAATAAATGGAAACAGTACTGAAAGCCAGCAAGGATGGCTTACAGTTGGCAGTTAAAAAAAAATGTAAACTGTGTTTTAGAACGTAAGATGTCACTACCTTAAAGAGCTGGTATTCAGTATTTAAGTTGTTTTACTATTACCATTCTGACAGTCTTCAAAGCCGGTATAAAACTTGGCCTGGGTCCCAGGAAAACTGTGCAGGTTATGCATTTGTCAGCTGCAGCACTGCAGCTAGTTGTCTAAGATAGTTATACTAGTGGCCTAGATTTCAGTTGTACTCTGGACACCCGTGCAGATACCAGATATATTCCTGGATGCAAAGATTCCTCTCTTAATCAACCTACCACTACTACTATTTTATTCAAAAATGAGGGATCTGTGGTTCTGAGCACTTCACCATTACAAAGACTCTTGCTTATTAAAAATACAAAAGACAAGACTTGACTGCATCATTAACCATCTAATAGTTTGCATTGGAACGGCCTTCCAAGATCATCAGTTCAATTGTTTGCCTGAACTAGAAATAAATTAATTTTGACAAAAGACAATGCCTACCCTTAAATACTGTGATAAGCATATAAAAAAAAGTACACTCTTTACCTACTGAAACTTCTTATTTTATCTTTTAAATCTGGAACTGAGAAGCAACTGTTAATAATCTATGTGCAAAATTACATAGTAAGACTGGACATTGCTGCAACACTTCTATAGTCAGGTCTAAGTCCCTTGGTAATCTTTAGGGAAAAAAAAGACAACAGTTTTACTTCTTAGAAATCACACTGCTCCTACTACATGAAATTTGCTTCTATAAGATAAAGACATTTAGTCCATTGTATTGTCTACTAATGATCAACCAGTAAGAAAAAAGTAGAAGAACTAAAACCAGACAGTTTGTTCTGGAAACAAATGCCAAAACAGAAGTGTTGGTCTAATAGAAAGAAATACAGAACTCTAGGAGAGAAGACAAAGACACCTCCACATTTTACATAATACAGACACAGATAGGAAAAACTGAGCCTCAATAAAAACTCTCCAGAATATGAAGATTATATATAATCTTACCAGAACTCGAAGAGATGATGACCTCACATGCCTGTTGATCTCATCTACCCACTGATGACAAATTGAACTTGGAGAAATGATTAGAGTTGCTCCTGTGGAAACTGGTTTCATTGCCACAAGGCAATGGGGACAGTAAAAGGGCTTGATTTTCAAGTTCTCCTCTTTATAGTTTACACATTCTGCATGCTGCCATAAATGGCATTTCAGGCACTGCACACGAGCTTTATAGTCAACCAATCCAAGCTCACCACAGATGCATTCAAATCGATATTCAGAAGTATTAAATGGAAATACAGAGCTGGTACGTTGTACGCTACTGCTAGCATGTTCTTGTGAATGTGAAGACCTTGGGATTTCCTGCTGGACATCAGCTGCACCTTTAGAAATATCGAAATCAGAATGACTGCTAATGTCACTGGAGATGAGGAGCTTGCCATGCAAGTCAGGAGATTTTGGGACCACAGCTTTCTGCTGAACATTATTCTCTTCCATAGAGTTCTCATTATCTGTTTCAGATTTCTTGTCACTTTTGTTAGTTGCACAATAATCATGCTCTTCTGTAGCAATATTCATTCGTAAAGGGATTTTAAGGACACCTGTAGAAGTGACATCACTATCTTCTGATTCTTTGGTTTGAGTATTAGCATCAGACAACTGCCTCTTCTGAATCCTTTCTGAAGTCTTCGTTATCTACAAAGTAAAATTCACAAAGATTGTCACCTTCTCCTTTTTTAGAAGGAAAAATAACAATATCAAGACACTGATTTTAACATTATTATCACTGAATCCTGAAACCAAAGAACTAATTTTCACCAGAGTTAACCACACAACTTCATGGTAAAAGCCAACACACCTGCTTGCTTCTATAGTAGTAATTCAGAAGTATTATTACAGTTGTAGTTAAATGTTTTTACGCCAGATTTAACCTTCTTACGATTTCTGCCTCTTTGCAAATTTCAAAGGAAACGATGCAGGTTTTGTTTTCACAAATAAGCTATTACCACAGAACCTGCACACATAGGCAACACAACTGACAGTGGTATGCAAATAGCAAAGATCTGCCTTCATAACACTATTTGAAGTAGCTACTGAAGCAAGTTTTACCTGTTCTTTGGTTTTCTCTCGTCTCTTCTGTTCCTTGTAATTCTTTCCCAGCTTGAAAGACCCAGCCAGACCATGTCCTTTCACTTGTTCTACTACTTGTTCTGCAATTAGTTTTTCCAGTGTTCTTTTGAGGAGCCGTCTATTTCTCTGTATGTCATACCTATACACAGCACTGATATACTTAAATATTGCAAAAATGGATGCTCCTTTCTTCACATTCATTTCCTTTACAGCTGCCAACACCATCACTCTTAAGCCTGTAGGTATAATCAAAGCAAAAAAAAAAATACAGCTCAGAGAAAATGAAAACCACCTTGGAGAATGAACACTAAATTAACTCCAATCATTGTCTGTGCTTATAAAAAAAAAAAAAAAAAAAGCAAAAAAAGTGTACAGGAAGCAGTTTTCATTATGTGCTTTACTTGAGGTACTGTTACAAATGCCTGTGTTTTAGATGAGGCATATGCATTCCAAGACAATAATGAATAACAGTAAAGTCAGTCTTTTATTATTTTCTTATTGAAGTTTATTAAGACAGCGTAATTCAGTTTTACTCATTACACTCTTAAAAATGACCTCAAGTTACATGTAGTTCTGTAGCACAAACATCTGAGTTGGTAACTTAGTTTTTAAATGCAGATTGTTTGTTTCTAGTAAGCAATCTTACCCCACAGTGCTCTGCAAAAGAACAAGGTCATTCTGCAGAAGCAAAGAGTGCCCTGAACTCGCAGTCAATGGCCATGAATTATGTCAAGAGCAAACTGTATTAGAAAAAATGTCATCGGAAATACTTACTTGGATATTGTATTTTTTCCTTCATTTTAAGTTCCATTTCCATCGTTTTTTTCTTTTTACTTCCTTGTGAAGGTTGAGGTGGAACAAAGAAGTTCACAAGCTTACCCTAATACAGACAATATTAAACAGTGTTATTGGCTCATGCCCTTCTCACAGTAGTTCCAAACTTAACATTTGAAAAAAAGCTTCAGCCACTATAGAAGTATGCACTCTTATGACACACTGATTTCACTAATTTGATCCGCTCATTTTAAGTATAGAGAATAACATCCTACTCAGTTCAGCTTCTTGGTAAATAGCCTTCAGCACTCAGCATTGATAACTGAAGCAGAAGAGTGGCCCAGCAAGTCTCTTGAGCTCTTCCCTACTTCAGAATTGAGCAGCACCAATCTATAGATCAAAGTTACTGACAAGGAATGGTAGGGAAAGAGTAAAGTGTATACATATACTTTTTTATATATATATAGCTAGATAGAGAGAGGGGGAGGCAAGCAAAGCAATACAGGTTGAAAAGCTTAAGTTACTCGAATAAATAAGTTTCTTGTTTCAGCTTTTGTCATAAATGACATTTACTCTGTTATTAGTGATTTGGGACTGATGATTTAATTCAAGTCAATGTATACTCAAGAATCTGGATATAAAAAGGAATCCCAAAACCAGAATGAATCATCCAATGCAGATATTTCTATGCTTAGTTGTTACACAGACATATTCCCTGACACTTCATTCACATCACAGAACTCTGTTGATAAGCAACCAACAATCTGTCCCAACATAACTGAACAGTTTCACAAGTCCAGCTCTCCATAAGCTGTGGCGTCTAGCTACTGTTGCCAGTGCATATCCAGACGTTCTAGTGCTAATACTGCTCTCATCACAGTCCTCATTGTTGACTCTCTGACACACTTGAAAAGAAATCTTACTCTGAGAATAAAGTCTTTAACTCACAAGATTTAAGAAAGCAGGAGATTGTGAATAGACATGCAACAAAACAGGCTGCCATGAATTCAAAATGGGAGACTCCACAGAAGTGGTGAGAGTAAAAAAAGCATGAAGGCGCTACCTCTGATACCTCTGAATTTTTTATTTTAGTGAAATATCAATTTCATAGGATGCAGGAAAGCTGAACTGAAAAGACAGAAAACTGCTGCTAAATAAATCCATTTATTACGTAAGATTTAGAGGAACCAGAAATCTTAAATCAAGAGTTAAAACCATCCTTATTTCAGCACAAAATGCACGATTAATACTCACTAACAGAATGAATGGAAGGAGAGGGATTTCCAACATAGACTGAGTTGCATATTTATATGCCCCTGGATTGTGTGTAAACTACTAGCAACTGCTGGCTAGTCCCCTTCAACAACAGGAACTACTATACTACTCATTCAAACCACACCAGCTTTTATGTCACCAAGAATCAAATACTCAAGAGCTAAAACTTCCACTGTACTCGAATCCAGCTTTCATTCTGGACGTACATAAAGCAAAAAACAATGAACTAAAAAAAAAAAAAAAGAATTTCAGTAATTCTGAAAAGTATTTCCTCCATAATAGATAATCCCATAGTTTTCTCACCTCAGGTAATGTCAGATCTTCTTGTTTAATGTCTTCTCGGGTGTGAGTCAGAATAAGTGCCAACACTTCTACTGTTTTACCGAGACCCATCTCATCTGCCAAAATTCCTCCAGGCCACTGAGGTCCAGCAAATGGATATTCACGGATAACACTGAAATTCAAGTATACTCACAAGTGAAGAATCAGTGACTACAGAAAGGTGCGACAGATGCACGTCTTGAGACAAACACAGTACAGCTTCAGTAGAGTGAAGTTCCTAATAAATTATACTAGTCCTCGAAATGCTGAGCTGGTAAGAGCTAATGAGCTTTTTGGGTGCTCAGACCTGATAGTGATGTATGTGGCAGACATTTTTTAGTTTTTCTCCCTCCAAACAGGCCTTATCTTGATCATCTTAGTATATTATAGCATTATTCTCAAAATATATACACAGTTATATTTATTAAAAAAATTAAAGTTAATTTATTTACTACAACAGCAAAAAAAGCAAACTAGCTAGATTCTATTCTAACCAAATAAAACAGAGCTAATATGCAGGTTGCTCCCAAGGTAGTGCTTCCTATTTTTTTCCTTGGAAAATACAAAAAATACAAAGAAAATTTTCAGCAACAAAGCACTATTTTTCAGCATAGTCACCACGATTAGCTATGCATTCCACTAGCCATGAAAAAGAACCCGCATTCAGGTTCTTGTAAAAATCTGCACAAGCAAAAGCACTGCCTTACTGTGCTGACATCCACTGACTGGACTCCATTACCATTCAGCAAACATTGATGAATGTCAGTGGGTGCACGTTTTTCTGCATGGAAGAATTCAGTTCTACACATTTGCTTCATCTGCACTTCTATGTCAGACACCATTTTGGTCAGACTGCCCCCTCTGCTACCATCTGCCACATGGCAACAGAATTTAACTGAATATTGGTGGGAAGGTTCAACCTCTACTGCCACATAATGGGCCAATATAAAATAGGGGATATTACAGAGCAGCCCTCATAGATGCAATATCCAGCATTAAAAGTAAACATTATACTGTCTCCTTCCTTTAGCTTTTAAAAACATTAAGTGAAGGCTGAAGACTCTAGCATTCTTTTCAGATTACTAACCTTGTAACTAAACATTCACAATGAAATTAATAAAAGCAGCTTTAAGAATTATGTCCTCAAGATTTACTTATTTAGCCATGTATTATATAAGCCAGTTTGCTTTTTATTTTTTTTTCAAACTAAATATATCAGCTTTGAGGTGTTCTCAGAAATAGATAAGCACAAAAGCATACCAGCCAGTAAAGGGATTATAGTAGATTTTCACTCCATCCAAAGTGATGACCTCTCTCCATAAGAAATGCAGTGTGTTTTCTACAGAGAAAGAGATAACGTTGCTATTACAAAGGTTTCTCCACAAACAGAACACTAGTTAGAACTGCTTAGCCATACTGCAACACAAAAGGCAGACATCTACCTTCACCGTGCTTGATGATCAACAAGATCAACCACCTGCAGTTCAAAGTAGGTTTATTTTCTCATTTACTGCACTACCCAATAGCTTTTATAAAAATGGTAATAAAACAATTAACAAAACTTTCAATGAAACAGCAAAAAGACACTGCACTAACAATGCAATGCCATTTGCCTTGATTATGCAAGTTTTCAAGCTCATATACTTGCCACCATCTGAAGTGCTTGTGAAGTTCTCTCGGTGAAGCATCCAATTCACAGCTTCACTTTGGTATGGCCTTAGAATGGGAATTAAGGCAGGATGCTGCACATCCTCTCTCAGTAGTTGGATATCCTGCTGATGGGTATGCCTTACAAAGTCATAAAGCTCTTCAATATTTTGCCGCTCTAGTTCCATGTCAGATTCTTCCTCATCTTCCTCCAACACATCTGCACACACAAGAGATGCATTATCACTCACTTTTGGTCAAGATTTCAGGAAGTTTTGCTGCAACTTATTTACATAAGACATGAAAACAAGCAAAGCCTCAAAACCTCTCTTAAACATAAGTCAATTAAAAATTAAACCATCTACAAGGACATTAACAAGATGGGTACACTGAGGAAAATATACAAAAACAAAATGCAGAGATAGGGACAACATCTCTTTCATTTGTTTCCTTTATTTGTAAATCCACCATGCAATTTTCATTGTAATGACTTTATAATATAAACCAAACAAAAATTTTGTTGCCACAGTTTGTGTGTTGGGCACCAAACTAGGAACAAATACTTAATGAGTTTAATTCACAGAATGACAGCATTGTAGGGCCTGGAAAGTACCTCTAGAGATCATCGAGTCCAACCCCCCTGCCAAAGCAGCTCCCTAGACCAGGCTGCACAGGTAGGTGTCCAGGTGGGTCTTGTGGAGTCTCCTCTGGAGACGTTCAAGCTCTCTGGGCAGCCTATTCCAGTGCTCTGTCATCCTTACTGTGAAGGAATTCCCATGCACATTTGTGTGGAACTTCCTATGCTTCAGTTTGTGGCCATTTCCCCTCGTCCTATCACCACACACTGCTGAGAAGAGTCCAGCCTCATCCCTTTGCCTCTCACTCCTTAGATAATTATAGACATGGATCAGATCCCCTCTGAGTCTTCTTTTCTCAAGGCTGAACAGACCCAGGCTGCTCAGCCTTTCCTCATAAGGGAGGTTTTCCACGCCCTTTATCATCTTTGTGGCCCTCCGCTGGACTCTTCTGAAGAGATCCCCGAGATTCCTGGTACTTTTAGACAGTTCCTATATAACTTGGACAAGATCACTCTAGATCTAGCCAAACAACCGATAAGAATTAGTGAAAGTTGCATTTATTCCCCAGACAGTAAGGTCTCAAGCTTCTATAGGCCTGAGTGCCTTATCCACAGAGAATAAATGTTATTATTTGTAACCAGACCATTAGTTAATTCATATCTGATTAACAATCAAATACTAATACAGAGAGACTAATAGCTAATAGTATTACCTAAAAATATAGCTGCTCTAGAGGGTAAGAATAACTTAAGAGTGTCCCTTACATTGAAATTTAAAATTATTCAAATGGCATTTTCATAATTAAAATTATTAATCAACATCCAAATTTAATCACATTACCTGGAATTACAAAACTATAGAACTTTTCCATGAGTTTCTGAATTAGCTGATTGGCTTTTTTGGGTCTTCCACCTCCATCACTGAGAAACTCTGGTTTACTTAGCCCTGTTTCCAGAAGGTAGATTCCAACCTGTGAAATGTTTATAGAATTAATCATTTAATAAATTATCAGAACACCAAGAGTATTATAAACAGAAGAACATGAAAATAATAGTGCCAATCTTAACGACCAAATTAGCAGATGAGAAAAGGTACGATGAACCTACCAAAATAGCTATGTGAAAGACATAGAATGTCACAGCCAAATGTTTCCTTGATTCCTTTGAGTAACACATTAGGAGCAGTGCAATAACAAAAGGTAATTTTCAGAAAAAAACACACCTGAGAAACATTTGTATAAGCACGTAGAAGCTATATATGTCATCACATTATAAAAAATATGATAGCTGACAGACTCATTGTTCTGTTACTATATATATGTGTATACACACACAGTTCCATCCCAAATATATATCTATATATTCCATCCACTATATATATGGTATACACACACAGTTCCATCCCAAAAGAAAACAATATAACTAAATATATGAAACAGTACCTTTAGAGCTTGACCCTCTCCAGGTCTTTGATAAAGTCCAATTATCTTTTTATTTTGCAACCACCTCAAGCCTTCCAGTATTTCACCACCTAAAGTTGGTTCCACCAAAATAACTTGGCCGTAAGCATCCAGGCATTCTTTTGTTCTGTTATTGTACTCTTCTTCACTTCTTTTGTGGACACAGACCAGCAAGTGATTGTCAGAGTCCCCTCTCATTAACATAAAGCCCCTTTTGTGGAATTCCTCACTTACAATTTGCTCAGAAGAAAGATAAAAAGCAAGTTCTCCCAGTAAAACTTTCCAGGACCCATCTGCACGGTATGGCAATACTACAATATTTAGCTGTACTGACACGGGCGCTGAGGCAGAATTAGAGTCTTCACCATCATTAGCAGACAAAAATTTATCAGATTTCGAACGACTGTCATCTTTTTGAATGAGATCTTCATCAATGCTATCATCATTAATAACAAAGAAGGATGCAGACGAAGTGCTAGGACCTGGAACATCATCCTCAGTAGTCAATTCATCATCTAACGTTATCAACTCATTTCTCCGGTCCTCATGCATATTCCAGCAGAGCAGTTTCTTCCCCGCCTCATCTATTTTTGATGGAGGCGCACGCTTCCGACGACCACTCATTTTGTCTTTTTTCTCAAGAGTATTTTCAGTCTCTGTGAGAAAAATAAACATTAGTCAGTGATAAGTACTGCAAAATGTCCACACTGAAATTTCACTGCGCAGGAGTTGCTGAACTCTTCAGTAGGCAGTTCTACAGGGCATCTCCTGTTCCTATGCAAGAAGCTGGACATGAAGCACTTGCTTTGTGCTCCATTTTATTCTGCCAGACAGAGAACAAGATCAACAAGAACACTGCATTTCACAGTTGTTACTCACAATATTGTGGGACAGGTACAAAAGCAGAAGCACTGGAATCTACCAATGGTCGGGGTGGTGGGAGACAGTAGAATAAACACCACAAACATTCAGGATGAACAGGAGATTTAGAAGTGAGAGTGGGGAGAAGACACATTTCTCCTTTTCCTTCAAAAATTACATGGGAATTAAACTTTAAGCAAACTTAGCAGAGGGTTTTGTCTACAGCCTACAGTTTAGAGCCTAAACTTACAAATTCTGTCCTTAGAAGTCCTTAATGGCCTTCCTAAAAGTATCACTTGATCTTCCCAAGAACCTGTACATCCTGAGACCTGGATATAGAAATTACTTGCAGAGCAGCTCATACTTATTCCACTGTGAGTTTCGGTGGGACCAATCAACAAGTAAATATATCTTCTTACTGATTCTGACTAGCCACAAAGCAACACACAGGTACTACTCCCATTTGGGCACTAAACAGATTTTTTACAGGTAAAATACTAGAAAATAAAGGATGCTAAACACATAAAGTGTTTATGCTAAACAAGAAGTATTTATGTACACAGAAAGCAAATTAAGGAATATAAGACATATCTGGGAAGCAAATACATATTCAGGACTATGTGCTCAAGCTTAAATACAGAAATAAGGAGTCACCTTTTTAAAAACACTACTTTTTGACAGTTGTAGTGCTTTTTTTCTTAGGAGCCTGAACAGAGTAATAGATTTCTTACATCACAGCACTTTCTTCAACAGCAAAAATACTTAAGACATCCATGTCAACTCAGCTTCTGCATGTGACTTAATGAAACATAGACACAACAGCTAACAAAGTGTTGTAAGATGAGGATCTAACTTGCTAATTCCAGATCACATACGCTAACGGGACAGGGTAACTCCGAGAGAAACAAACAAACCTCCTGACTTTTGATAAACCTATCAAAACCAAACGAGTTGTTTGTTTGAAATGGAGAATTTCCTTAGGAACTGCCTCCTTAGCAATCCGCAAGCCTTGCCGCGTTAGAATTTCAAACGTAACGGAATTAAGGATAGAAAACACCACATTTTTTTCCCAGTATAGCGCTCAGGCGCGACGCGAGAGTCGCTGACACTTACAAAAGAATAAAGCAAAACCCCTATATGATAAAGGCAGGAAGATACCAGCAATCGGCGCGGCTCCTTCGCACCGGATGTCCCCCAGCTGGACGCAGCCCCCTCCCCGCGGAGGGCCCGGCAGGCAGGGGGCCGCGGCCGCTCCCCAAGGGCTGCCACGAGGGCCTCGCAGCACGGCCGCTACGCCGAGCCAGGCGGACTCTTCCCACAGCGGGGACTCGGGAGGGTCCCCGGAACAGGGCCAGCTGCAGCAGGAAAAGCGGGTAGCAGACGGGAGCTTCGGCCGACCGCCAAGGAGGAACGACCCCGAGCGGGGGGAGGCGGGCACGGGGATGCGCGCGCACCCGCCCCGGCATGCCGAGTAGCCAATGGCAGCCGAGGATGGTGACAGCTCGTCCCGCCTCTCCCGAGAACGTAGCGGGCAGCGTGACTGCGACGAGGCTGCGCAAGCGCAGTCAGTCCCCGCAGGGGGAAGGGGCGGGGTGTATGTTGTTTGCCCACAGAGGGGCGGAGCGGGAGCGGGGCAGCGGCGTCGTGGGCGGAGTGCGCAGGCGCACGGGGATGGCGGGTTGGTGCTGGTGGTGGGGGCTTGAAAAGTCTATCTGAAACGTGTGCTGCGCGCTGAAGCGCGTGTTGCTGCGCTGTTCGAGAGCAGAAGCAGTCGAATGCTTTTCTAACTGCAAGTATTATTTCAGCGAAAAACAGTGAATGTTTTTATCTTCACGTGAAGTATGCAGATCCACGCTTGGACTTGTATCATAAGAGCTGTAAATTAGCCGTTTAAAATCAGGGCTGCTTTTATTTTTTCCTTTTTACCAACCATTTGTTAGCCTCTACAAATGAAGCATGCCAAATCGTTTTTGTGGCTGATTCTCCACTGTTCTCAGCTGCAGGGCTCCCGCCATCACAGGGGAGTTGCCCAGCACTGGCAGGCAGCGCAGGAGAAGCATTCAGGGTGCTCACACCTCCGTGGTGGCAGTTTGACTGCTTCATTTCCCTTAAGTGCGGGTTGCTGTGTGGCCGTCTGGTGCTCCTGCTCAGCCTCCTGGGCTGAGGCCAGGCCATGGGCGTGCATAGGGCAGGACTGTGGGGAGCTGAAGCCTGGCCCTGCTGAGTTACCTTTGGGGCCTTTCTGTCTTCTCGTGACAAATGGATTTCATTATATGATCTTTTCTATCATTATTTTTAAATGGAGGCCTTGATTTTCTGGATGTGCCTTTTTGGGAGTTAGCTGTTGACTCAGTAAGTGAGAGAATGAGGAATTTCAGCTTTGTGCTTCCTTAGGAATTTCTGAAGCTGCCACGTTTCGCTCCCACGTCCTGGCAAGTAGCCATATGCCTGGATAGACAGCTCCCACCAAGGAGATGACACCCAGGGTCACGCTGCAAGTTGCGAACATCAGACTTTCCTGTTCTTAAGTGATTCTCTTCAGTGAAAGGAGCTAGAGCAGTTAGAGAACAACTCCCTTAATGGCTACTGCAGTGTGGGAGCCACGGAAATGTGCTGTCAGTCTGGGGCCAGAGGGATTCCCTCACATGGGAGCTCAGACGTGGGATTCCTCATACAAGGTTTCTGGACCTGATGTTGGCAGGAAATACCGGGACCAACAGTGTGTGCTGCTCTTTGTCTTCCACTTGATGAAATCTTTGTGGAAAATAGGAAAGAGAACTGAATCCTTCCAGCTGGAGTAAACCCACTTTCTCTGACCAAAGGTACTTGGAAATCCATGGAATATATACTCTACCCTGCTCACCATGGACCACTAACCTTTTTATTTTGAGTTTGGATGTCTCTGAAGTTTTGTCTCTGGTCTAGCAGTAGTAACATCATGCTACCTGACTATCCAGTTGTTGAAATTAGAGACCAGAGGTTACACTGGGGCTGTACCCTTATAAAGACTATGCAGGGGCATTCACAAGTAGGAAGGGCAGAATATGTTTCAGGATACTTCTCATGCTGAAGGTCAGCTTAAATGAAAACTGTCTGCAGCTCCTTCCAAAAGGCCTCAGATACAATATAGGCTGTGGCACTTGTCCAGGAACTGGCCTGTATCCACTGACTTGTCTGATAGACACTATATATGTGCAGCCTAAAGGGCTACCTATAAGGATCCATAACTGCTGTCAAATCTAATCCTAAGGCTGGTAATAGGAAAGTATTATTAATGTCCTGAGGTCTACAACTAGCTATAATGGACACTGCTATGCCTTATACCATTATAAATCTGTAAAGCCTTCTTGAACATGATGGATCTATCCTGCCAACTCATTCTTACAGTTCAGGATTTTCAGCCTACAAAAGCTCTTTGTTAAGTGAATATTCTTAATTTCTGAAGGAGCTGTAAACTTTTGGCACAGGCTTCTCTTCTGCATCCAGTAGGTGATGAATCATACAGAGAAATTTTCCCAATCTCCTTCAGACTGAAAAACCCATTAGAGATGTAATATTCTAGCAGTACCCATATTACCTAGCCCTTACCCAGGCTCTCCCAGGAAATGATAACTATCAAAACTTAAGACCCTTCCCACTAGAAGCACAAAGAACATTTCTTTCACTTGGACTTCTCTGATACAAATAAATAGCACCACATAAAAAAGCAGACAGAAATGCCTAAACCAAAAGATCACACTAGATTCTCCCATGGGGAAAAAAATGAAAAAGAAAAACCAAAACCACACATACACAGAAATCACAGATTGCGGTCAAGTCGCTCACACATTATTAGAAACTCTTCAAGCAGCATACACTTTAAGAATCCACATAGAAATAGCAGACAACAATCTGTGCTTCAGCAAGCTTTGTTCACAGGCTAACAGCTGTGAATCTCTTAGTTCTCATCTTTTAATTAACTGTTGTATTTCTGTATTATGCATTTCTTCTCTAGGATTTGTATTTGTGCTTCTGTCAGTTTGCTGTTTTTTGTTTGTTTTTTTTTGTAATGATTGTGCTTTTTAAAGACGATAAATAAAAAGCGCTTGTGAAAGTGAACTTCATTTATTGTCTTAGCTGGATGTCATCATAAAATCAGTAAGCAAGACCTTCTTCAAAAGAGGGGAGAATACAATGGCACCAAGTGAGTGCCCGTTCTGCATTATGATTTCTGCCCAAGTCTGTTTTTCTCTCACTCCCATTCTGTAGCAAAGATCTTCCTTCATTCTCAGGATAAACGAATTCTATTTTGAAATAAGGGTCAAGAGCAAGTGGAAGAATGCCCATTTATATTCAGCAGCTAATAACTAAGTATTCTAGTGATTAGTAACTAGTAATTTCCCTCCTGTTCTAAAGAACATGAATGCATGAAAGAAGATAATTGCCATTTAATTTAATGAAATAGAAAGGAACAGTAGAGAGGGAAACGTGACATAAAAGGAGACTGTGGGTTTTTTTTGACCACGCTTGAGAACACGGCTTTTCTTCTTTGTGGATACAAATTCCACTTTGCTCTCAATAGCAACTCTTAAACCTCAGAAAGAGTAAGCACATAAAAGCAGCAGACATAAAACTTTGCATAAAGTTTTTTTCTTGAGGGAGGATAGAGAACAACATGGTAGTCAACATACAATATTTTAGGGATCTTTCACCAATATTTTAATTGAAAAGGCAAGAAGAAGTTTTCTAAAAGAAATCTAAATTGTACTTTTCTCCAAATTGGCTGTGGCAGCGGGAAGTGTAAATGGTTGCTGTATGGGAATAAAATGGAGGGCAGATGTACTGTGTTCCTTGTGCAGCAATGACTGCATATTATGCTGAAGAGCTAACTGAGTCTCTGTGTGCATTAGCAAATTAGGGAAAGGAACACTCACTGTGTTAATTGGTTACTTAAGAAATAAGAGAAATCTTTTGAGTTTTATAGATGAAATCACCAGATAGAGGAAGTGAAAAAATGAACCACAGCAGAGGCACATTCTATGGAGGCTTCAGTCTATTCCAGATCAGTAAACTCACAGTCAGGATTCTGTACACTGGTAGGAAATTGTTTGTAGGTTCAGTTCTACTCAAATTCCTTGTATTCAGTATTTCAAAGAAATTTAGCTATCATAGTGGGTTTTCTGTATATTTATCGTAGAATCGCTGCCATCCACATCTATAACACTGCTTCAGGGAGGAGTAGAAGGTTTAAATATTTTTTCAGAGAGCTGCAAAGAACGGAGTATCTTTGTTTGCCAAAAGCAATCATGTAAGCCAGTAGGCTAACTCCCCAGCATGCACAAAACAATACCACTTAGCCACAGGATTGCAAGCCTCCCATTTTTCACTTCATATTCAGGGCTTCACTTAGATTTCCTCAAAAGAAGAAAATTTAATATATCACTCATGTCCTTCTACCTCTTAACACAGCATCTCCTGGAGGAGCCCATCTACACTCCACAGGATAATGCTCTTTGGACCATCTGTCTCGGCTCACGTGTACGTATAGTTCTCGCACACCCTTGTCCATCTGCCGCACAGCTGAGCTGCGTGCTGGTTTTGTGGAAAGCAGGTGACGCACCTGACCTCAGGACTGACAGTAGCAGCTGATCAGTCGCTGATGGGAGTTAAGCCCATCTCCTTCTTCCAAGAGAAGAGGACAGTTAAAAAGACAATCTAAATATAGACCAGGAAAAAAAAAATAACCATGTCATTGCATCTAGGACATTGCTGGAGATACGAGCTAGGATTTAGAATCCAGTTCTTGAAGTTATTTAAATATATACATAATAAGGTTATTTCACTGGTTTAATATTACTCTTAGGAGCCTTATTTTTTTTTTTTTACATAAAAAAATGAAGTATGCAGTTCCTGAGATAAAGCAACCCCTCTAATAAGACAGAAATTAAGTAAGTGAAATATTTATTATTAATCATTAAAGACATTCGGAAATTTAGGCTTAAAATATAGATATTTATGAAATAACTAATGACACGGGTTCAGAGAAGAGCTGAAGGACACTCGTGGAACATATTTCAGACATTATCTACATTTTCCTCACTTTTTTTTTTTTTTTTTTTTTGTGGCTGAGAAAAATCTTCATTTTCACACTCTAGCAATATGGGATTTGAATTAATAGCTGACTCTGATATGGAGATTAAACCAATCAAAACTCTTTTATGCAAAATTGTTCTGTGTGGTCTGTGCTGTGGGTTAAAAGAAAAATTGAAGGAAAAATTTGCAATCTTCAGGGACAACTTTCCTTTGGCCATTTCCCTTTTAAAGAACTGAAAAGCAGTCTTTGTGTCTTCTGTCAAAGAAAATGTGAATTTCACCAGTGATCAGGATGTTATTTCCTTGATTTATAAAATGAAAGTTACACTAAGATCCGCAGTACTCAGACCACAGACCAGTGTATTTAATTAACACAGATGAAAATCTGGCAATAAATGTTTTCCCTAAGTTAAACAAGGTTTGACCTTAAAATTACTTCATAAAGATCGATGTTGCTTCATGAAAGATTAATAACAGTTCTCTTCTGAGTAGCATTGTACTTAATTATCTGTCTGGAATTCATTTTTGATCCACTTGAGTTATTGCACTGACTCAGGAAAACCATTTAGTTTCACACAGTGGTAAGAGGTGCGTTCCGCACCACACAGCATTTGTTCTCATTCTGACCTTAGGAAAGAGGTAGTGTTGATTCCTGTACTGTGCAGCCCATAAAGCAGCCAAGGAGACACTACAAAGCTGTCAGCACACTACCAGGTGCTTCAGAGTAGTTACACATTACCTTCACATTGTTAGTGCAAAGCAGTACAAGACAAGCATGTTTCTAACTACAGTGGATGAGGTAGTGAGATAAAAGAAGCTCACGTGGCACTACATCACAAGGGAATTTCAGCAAAGCAGTTCTCTCCTAAGCAGCAGAACTGGCTGCCTTGTATGCTTATGCAATGGGATCTGGTCACTTATAGTTGAGATATACATTAAGAGCTCCAGCCTGCTGTCTCCTGGTGCAGTGTGGACCCCTGGAGCAAGTCTCTTGTCTCTTGCATTCGGTCTGCTGGAAAGAAGCCTGAAGTATCCTGGACATGATCTTTTACTTTGGCCTGGGGAATTAACTTGCTAAGACAGCGACCTTAACCAATAAGAAAGAATGATCTATCTGGATATAAATGTCCTTGTGCTTCCAATAATATATACACATATATTTTTATTTTTATATTTTTATGCTTTTATTAATCAGTGTCTATTCATGTCTTTGGCCTAACGTGCTCGGAGAGGTTTTGGTTTTGATTTGCTTTGTTTTAAAGTGTTTTCCTTCGTGGGGTCCCAAGTATGAGCTGTTCATACCTCTTGGTTGGAACTGGTGGCATCTACCTTCTTTGACCAGGCTAGTGAGTCAACATAAATGACCATGCATTGTTGAATGCAGTCTCAGGGGAAAAGAAGCTTGTCACCCAGTAGAACAATGAAATATTACATGTCACAGCCCTGCATGAACAAAAATAACTCTGTAATTGAGGAGGTAGTTGGTGCAGAGAGATGGGAAAACAGGCTTTTATTTGAGAAATGATTGTGAGAGAAAATAACAGGGCCAGAACAGAATAAAATGTTACTATTTTTTTTTTCCCGAATGAAATATTACTTTTCACTTACTTTGGTTTATTTCTCTATGCAATAGGAACAGAATGTAAAAAAGTTTTCAGAAATATTCTGGTAAGATGCTTGTGGGCCCATGTATCATGTGGGCCCATCTTCCTAAGAGATGAAGTCCTGAGTGTGCAGCACAGATGGAAGGTGATAAATGATTAAGATGTTATAGGATATAAATAACAGTACTATCATGTTGTGTGTAGACATGTAAGCAGAAGCAGGAATGCTTCTAAGCATCTTGTTTGTGGACTCACAAGTTTCTGCAGTGCTGGTCCCTGCCCTAAGTGCTCCCCATCTGCATCAGGGCACCAGCAGTACTGCCGGCATAAACTGCCCCTGTCCAGCCTCGCAGGGCAGAGCCAGCTTCATGCTGAGCTCAGTGCATCGGCATGGTGTCAGGAGACTCGAGAATAGCAGACAAATATTGCTGATAACACCCTGAAGGCTGTGTTATTTTCAGAGAGTCATTTAGAAGTTATCGTCTAAAAGGGATTTAATCCCAGAGTTTTGTTTTTCTTTGCTACTTTGATAATTCCAGGAGAGTTGTCTGCAATTTCTGGTATTATTTCACTTTTTTGTCACTTGTTCTTAAGTCTCATAAACACTATAGTTTATAACTCACAGTAGAGAGGAGTGACGGGTAAAATCAGGGGGCAGCATCTGCACGAAGCAAACCCTCATCATCTCCCAAGATTTTTTGTCCCAGCTTATTGCAAGTGATGAGTGATCCTAGGAGGCTCCTGGTCAGGCAGTCACATTGTCCCATTCTGCCTAATTTTGATTCTGCAGATTCATGCAGCTCCCTCTGGAGCCATGGTTATGCTTTCCTATTTATGACTCTTGTTTCTGGTGGAAGTTAACTTTGTGACAAGCAAGATAACATCAATTTGAATGATCACTAAGCTATCCATAATGTAAAGTAACATAAGGTACAATCAGCTCCCAAGTGGTCCTTATTGTTTATTCTTCAAATCCAGACACTTTCCTGTCTCTTAGTCCTAAAGTGCTACATGCTAAGCAAATAGCTTTCTCCTGAATAGCTAAGTTCCAATGTGCAATTACTATAATTAGTAGAGGTATCATACACCTCTGTCTACAGAGTAAGTACTTCATCTAATGAAAAATATCCAATAAACTATATAAAGACGTGATACTCTTCAGCAGCTTTAAATGCAGACTTCCTTCAAGGAAAGGTTTCTGAATATATTATCTACACTATGGAATTAAAAATAACCCCCAAACTGGTTAACGGCTTCCTCTCACCCACATTGCATATCCCCAACCAAGGCAGTTAAAATGTGCAAAGGGAAAAGAAAGCTGAACATCAACATTTACAACAAGGAAGTGTTAAGAGACTCTTCCATAACACCCCTCAGAGATCCTCCATGCTCTCATAATATACTCTGTCACCTCAAGGAACCAGAGTGAACCCTGCTCCTGCAGCATCAGGTCTTCCTTGCAGCAACAAAAAGACCTGTGTGTCTTACTTTTCACCTTTGGGGATCTTAAACTAGAAAGGATATACACTAGTAGAAAGCATAGCTGTAATGCACAGAAAACATATGTGATGTTCCTTTAACAGAGTGGTAGTCCTTCTGAGTATTTACTGTGCAGATCTTCTTTTAGGGGTTATTTATTCATGAAGCTTTTACTGCATTAGAAATGAATAAACAAAATTAAAAATGAAGTAGACAACTGAAGCTGAAGGCTATCTTCTCAGCTTCTTTCCTGAATACCTTACCCTCCTCCTCAATTTCTAAAAAGAAAACTGAGGGCACAAACTTAAAAGCTCTCTTAAATGAGAGTGGAATTAAGCATATGTCCAAATACTCTTGAGGATTAGGTTCTACATGTTGTGCCATTAGTCTGTTTGCACATAGCCACAAAATGGAAGTGAACAGTGGATTTTTAATGCAAATTTAGGCTGAGTTAGACAACAGACTGAAAAAGTTGCATAAATTATTTGGATAGCACGCGCTACATTGGCTGGTAAGGAATACTATGAAGAAAGAATGATGTGCAGATTTGCTTCCTCTGTTGACAAGGGTTGGAATTTAGAGAAAAATAACAGCCAGCTGGGAAGTAAGATGTTCATTTAGGCCAAGAGATCTAATAATACATTCAAAAAATACATTTTCCTGTGATTTGAACACAACGCAAGAAAAACAAACTCAGTGCAGGTACCATTTGGAAATCAGAAACACAATAGGAATGAAGATGTTTCCTATGTAGCACTAGCAAGCTTCTGCTGAATTTAAATAATGACATGGAAATCAATCTCTGCCCATTCGTGTAGTGACAATTAACAGCTGTTAAATCAATTGAGCTGCTTTGGTGTAATTTATTGGGAACTTACATTTTGCAGATAATGTGCAGTGAAGATGAAAAAGAGTCTTTTTAGAGATTGTTGCCAAGAAAGAGGAAAACAAAAATAAAAATAAGTGCATACTGTTGCTATCAAGAGATGCCTGCTAGAATAAAAATAGAAGGATATACCACTAAATTAATGTGTTCTCACACAACAGGCATGTACAACTGACTTGAAAACCATGATGGTACTTTACCTTAAACTCATCATTGCAAATATACAGATATTCTCTAAATAATACAACTAACTGCTATTTAGATTTTTTTCCTTAAGTAAATCCTCTTAATTCAGTGAAGCAAGCATTAATTACATACATACCTTTTGATTTACAGGATGATGGCAGAATACCTCAGCCATATGTTCTTCCATTTCCTTCATCCATTGCAAATCAAATTTCACGAGTCACCTTGTGAGTTACAATTAATAGCCTATAAATACTATTTACACACATGATGGGATTAGTGTTTACATAAGGAGCCTGTCTTCATAACTGAGTCATGTAGTTATGCACATATGATTGATCTGCCTAATGATTGCTCCATCCTCCACCTGTGGTAATGACCTCTCTTTAGTCCCGAGGGCAAAGACATCCCATTTCATGGTGGGCCCAGCATGGTGCCAGCTGGGCACTTGGTTGTTTTGCCTGCTTCTCAGTGTGATTATTTATACAGGCTTACTCCTTCTATTCAGCTACAAACCTTCAAAAGGTTGAACAAAAATATTTATCTTTGAAACTTATTCAAACTTCATTGAATTTTATTTTCTAGTTTCAGGCTGAATAGTTTCTGGTATATGGGGGGTAGAGGCAGGTAGAGTAAATACAGTACCTTTTTCTCCTTAGACAACTAAGGTAAAATGTTCAGTAATTAACCATACATGAGTTCTTCTCTGTGGGTCTTGTTCATTGCTTTGGGCCCTTCCTTTTTGGTCATTTTCAGTTTAACTCTCAGCTACAGAAAGCAAACAAGATTTTCTAAAGTAACAGAGGGGTTTAAACGCATCATTTTTCTTAATGTCCAAATAAAACACGTGAGATGGTCTGAGATTTCAGAGCATTTTTACTCGAGTGTTCACAAAATGTCAGGGCATGTTTGTGTCTTATGTTTTGCTCTGTGAGACCCAAAAAAATTATAGCAGCAAAATATGAAATCAAATATGCTTTTGGGCTTAGGTGAATAATTTAAATCACAAAAGTATGAGGGCTGAAAAACTGCTGTGAAGTTTCCGAATGGCCAGGTTTACTTGTTATCAACAGCTACCAGTGACATGAAAAAAATAACAGAAAGCTTGTCTTCTGTTCTGTGTGTTTAAAATTTAGCATGGTGTTCACGCTTTTGGTTCTGTAGCATCACCAATTATTCAGTAAGTAAATGTAGACTTTCTCAGGTTGGTTTTCACAGGACTTCAGCAGGTGACCCAAGCTACCACCTGGCTCCTTCATTATTTATGATTCCCCCTACCAAAGACAGTGACAAGCAAATGTCTTTTGCATTGTAACTTGAAAATCATCCTAATGGTGTATTACAAGCTCTAGTGGTTCAGCACCTCTACAGAGTGCTCCTGATTTCAGCAACATTTGGAGTGTCTTCCTGATCATCATAGTGTAGCATAGTGTTACATAGGGAGAAAAGTGATTTGATAGCTCACAAGACCTCTAGATCAACATCTAATGTGTCTTACCAAGATAAGCAGGCTGTAAATTTCTAAGCAATGGTATAGTGGGGTCCCTCTCATGGAGTTACTACCACTCTTCATCCAGAGGGAGGTCTGCTTGAAGAAGTGGTCTGCCTGAGTCTGTTCTCAGGCAGATATACACAGCTGTGTTTCCAGCTCTATTAAATGTGCTATCAAAAAGAATATTCATTAGAACGATACATCAAACTAGTGCAGCAAAGGACTGCTGATCCATCACAAGGATGTAAAGGCCAGCTACACTGTCATCAGTACCAGCGTGGTACTGTAATGGTCACAAGGTGCTTCAGAGAAGTATTTGAGCCTACAATAATCACAGCAGGATTAACTGCTGCAATCTGAGATACAAAAACTGGCTGAGATCTGACCTGTATCAATCTCAGAAAAGGAGGATTATCAGTTGTATAAGAAGTACATGCAGGAAAACAAACACCCAAGTATAGTGTTTGAAGGCCTGTGACCTAGTGCATGAGCCAAATGCAAGCCATTAATCTTAAATGGATTGTAGAAATAAAGAAAATATTACCTAGTTATCTAATGGGTGGCAGAAGGCAAATAGCTGTTGGAAATGCAAGACAGGAGGCATTTGATTATATATACAGAGAACCAGCGTGCATGATCAATGCATTCAAGCTGCTCTATCACCTGGACCTTAGCCATTTTGTCTGCAGTGTTGGTGATATGCTTAAGGTTTCTTATTCTGCCTTAATGATGGCAACTTGATGATACATCCAGTGTTAAGTAGAGTTGCATAGCTGGACAAGAATAAAAAAACTCATCTGATTCTGGAGGAACTCAGATTTGAAGCACCATAAAGAACAGGCAGTTACATCTTCTGGCTGAGGAGCCAGGTACTCCAGGTGAGGAGCGAGTTCTCAGCATCCCTTAACTGGCTGTGGTCCAGTGAGACAGTTCAGCTATTTGACCACAGTGAAATCACGGAGAAAAAGCAATTAATGTGTCACCAAACCACAGCAGCATACTGTCAGGGAAGTGAGAGAAAAGAGGGTTATTACAATGATCCTAATAGATCTTGAAGTAATGAAATGCTTCCAGAAATGCTTTGCCTAGCTAGAAAGTCAAAGTGATCAAGTCTATATGGAAATGCTGTTATCAAGGCAATTCCTCATGAGGACTACAAATAAAAGAAGTACTTAAAAGAAACATATGTACTCAGATATTGTTCTTGTTTTTATTAAAGAAGATGCCAGAACATGTAAACACTTATTAAGAGCTATTTTATATTTTCTCTGAACTAGGCTGTGATATTGCAGATCTGTTTTTGTATGTGTCAATATTTCAAACAAAATAATTAAACAATGTGCAACTGTGTTGGAACTGGATGATCTTCAAGGTCTCTTCCAGCTCAGGCTACGTTATGACTCTGTGAAATAGTTAAGTTTGCACGTCATACCTGATTATCAGCTTCTTTATTGTGTATTAATTTCTTAGAGTAACAGCCATGTGTTAAAAATAAATATTGTATTGCCTAATAATGTATGTAGTGTTCAATTGGCTGAAGCATTGGGTTTGGCCCGAAGCTTGGAAATGTGAAAATTGCACACATGTAAATATGTTGGCTGTAAGAGTTGTTACAAAAATCCATGGCTGCTCCTTTCTCTTTACCTTTTTTCTTTTTTCTTTTTTTTTGTCACAGAGAAATTTTCTACTGCTGTCTAGAGCATACTGTGCATTTCCTATGTCTCTTTATTTCTGCATCAGTGTAATACAAATCCAAATCATGTTCTCTTCATCCTGTCAATCAGTTTGCTCACTTTGCTCAATCCTTAGTGTTTACACTACAATGCAGGCAAGACTGATACAATCTCAGAGAGGAGAAAGCCGTGACACCACAGTCCCTTTGAAGCCACTGACATCTCTGCAGCTTGCAATGTCTCAAACAGCAGATCCTCTCTGAGATATGCCTATTCTTCTAAATAATTCCTTCTCTGTGTTCACTTACACATATGTATAAAGAGGGTAGAAGGAATAAAAGGAATCTGTCTGATGCTAGTGGGTTTCAGGCATGCTATCTGCTCAGAACAAATGTAAATGCATAAAGAAGATGCAAAGTAGAAAATGAGATAGTTTAATTTAAAAGGTCACCACGAAATCCTATTTATCTTTAAGGTTTTCCATTCTCTCATTCCTTATTTACTATCCCAATGACTTTGAAATTCAGTATTTTTGGAAGCTGATAATGTCTCTTACACAGTGTTACCTAAATGGGAGAAGGCTGTAAATGGCAAAAGTAACCTTCTGCCTAAGTCAGTGTGCCACTTTGATCCACTAATTTAGGAGTGGATTTCTTTTCTTCTTTTTCTCCCTTTTTTGTTTTTGTTTGTTTGTTTGTTTGTTTGTTTGTTGGAGAATTAGATAGGTTCTTTGAAATGTGTCAGACATTTATTACACACGGCTTGATTGCTAAACTGGCATTTGCAAAACCCCTGTCAATTCTTTAATCAAGTGTAAAATAATAATGATGTTTGGGGAAGACTGTTAGCCTTTCCTGTCTCTGACATTTGCAATTTTTAATGTGACTTTGTTTTTCTTTGTATTTTTATTTTTATTTTTTATTGCGCAAAATATCTGAAAGGGAAATGTGTGGTAAAATGAAGGACACAAATAACAGCTGGTAAATACAGAACTGTTTTCTTCAGTGCTAACTATAGTTATTGGAGAAAATTTCAGAGATTAGTATGTACTTACAAGTTCCCCTCCGAGTGGTGCAGAGATGTGTTGTCATACTGCAGCATGACAGTGAACTTTTGGTCTTCCTGAGTTACTTTTTCCTTTTGTAACTAAATTTTGCAGTGTAAGGGCTTACTGACCCACAGCTCTGGTATGGAAGCCTGCATGGCAGAGAGCAGGAGTACCTTTTCCTTGTGTGCACAGCAAAGATTTCTTTCCATGTGCAGGTTTTATTGCTTTTCTTTGGTACCAGATTGGATTCCTGCAGGTGTCTTTACACAGAGCTGTCCTTGAAAATCACAAAAAAATTTCAGCCAGTGGATGCTTGGACTGTCAGACTTCCCACAAGCACAGCACTACATTGGGACCACAGGAACTTCTAGTGAAATTCTGTGTCCTGTTTGTAGGTCCTGCCGTAGGTGTGTCTATTTACCCTGTGTCCAAGCTATATAGCCAAAATAGCATCTCTCCCTTCACACTTACTCAATGGAAGTCCCTGTCTGGTGAATCCAGACAGAGATGCTTATAACCAACATTTCCAAATTAACTTGGGAGTCTGTTTTAAATAGGGAATCAGAAGCTCAGAAATTGTAGCCCTTTGAATCTGAAATGCTTTTTCCTCTTTGGCTTGATGTAGAACAAGCCTGTTGGTGTGCAGGTCCCAGCACAAATTTATCTGTTTGTTCAGCTTGCTTCTTAGGGGATTATTTCAGGGAAATCAGAGGATTTCAAGGCAAGAGAGCTCACTTTATCAAAGCTGATTGAGCTGGATAGAATCAGTATGTTTAAGAATGTATCATAAATATTGTGCAGCATTTTGGCCTAGAGGGCACCATAAGTACATTTTTGCAGTTAAGAAATAAGTAAATACAGGAGTGGCTTGGAATATTACCTGGGAGTAAATATCCACCCTGCCTTACACTGAAGACAATCCTGTGGCTTCTCATTCACTCTTAGTGAGTGCTTCCCCACAATCAAAAAGACAGAACTCTTAAGACACCCAATAAGGAGCCCCAGGGTAGAGCACATTCCTCTTTCTGTGGCAATGGGAAATGGGATGCTTTTATCAGTTGCATGTTGTTTGGATGGCATATCTTCATGGATGAGAAACCATTTGGGAGATGAGTTTTTCTTCAGGAACGCCAAGCTCTGCTCCTTCAGGAGCAGTTTGATCCCTTTCCTTGGCAGTCTTCACAGAGAACTTCTATTGAGGGTTGTTTTTTTTTTTTTCCTAATACGATCTTATAAAGCAATCAGTTGTTTATTTAAAAAATGTAAAAAGAATCAATTTTAGCTTATTAACAGCTCTGCTAGGCAGAGATTGAAACTGCTGAATGTATGAATAAACCCGGCCTATTCATCACATCATGGAGCATGTAATCCTTAGAGAGTGTCAAAAATCCACAAGACGTCCCTGAATGCTGAATTTTGCATTGATTTGAATCTCACACTTATTTGAGAAACATTTGAAATCGTAATGAGGCAAAATTCTTTCCTGACTAAATCTCTGAGGAGGTATTTTGGTTATTTAAAATAGATGTGAAATCTCCTCAGTTCTGTGATACACACTCAGGATGCTGTGACATGAGGCAGGGCATGATGAGGAGGTGGACAACTAGCAATGGAAGCCTTCATATTCCTCGGGATCCTTGTGGCCAAGGAATGCATATGCCTGACACAAAAAGAGCAGAGGAGAGCAGACCAGAATAACCATAAGATGGTAATTGTTATATGTGTAGATGCCATTGCTCAGTTCAGAGGGTCACAGAGGTGAGTCCTAAATTTCATGGGTTAATCCTATTTAATTTTAATGGATCTCCTGGTACAGCTGAGCAATCAGATCTCTTTGAAGCTCCATATATGCTGACATCGATCCATTAATGTTCATTTTTCTAGCTCTTGAAATAAAGGTAAGTATTAAAAACTTTAAAATGCTGTTTCTTTGTTTCTTAGAAGATAAGAGTGATTCAATGGCTTAAATATAAAAAAGGGTGGAAATGACAATGTAGCCAGCACATTTTTTAAATGAAATCCAATGGGAAGCATTTGCTTTGCTAAGAGAAGAAAATATACCAAATATATTAGGAAGATTAAAATCACTGTTTCAACTGAACAAGCCTGTTACATGAGGACTGTAAGCCTTTGTACACAAGCAAATATTTCAGTATCTGATACAGGATACCTGTGCATGTTTTGTATGCATACTGTGTATATACAGGAGGTGGCTTCTGTAAATCATGAAAGAAAAGCTTTTGAGTGAGCAGAATAGAAAAGATTACTGAGAACTCATAAAGTAGTCAGTATGTGTGTTAACTGACTTCAGACAGGACAACATGAGCTTTCTATTTGTTTTCAAGATGTAATAAAATTACACGGTTTTAGAGGCATTGATCCTTGCAGAACACCTTTAAATCTGCCCAGTACTGTAGCTGGAGAGGCTGAACACTTAAAAAGGCAACCCAACTTTCCTATTGGTGGGAGATGGTAGAGGGATTTTAACAAATCAAAAGTAGGGTCTTTTTAGGTCTGGTGTCACCCTTCTGTCCTTGCTTCTCCAAACCACTTGCTGTTCAAACTGTTTTGTACAGCACACTGCTCTTACCTCTTTACAGTTGACCAGACCTTTCCCAACAGAGAACTTTCTGATGAAAGAGGACATGTTGTTGAAATGAAAACTTTTAACTGAAAGAAAAAAATATGTCTTTTGGAGAAATACTGGGAAAGAACATCCATTTTAAGCTGATGATTGAATCCATTTGAAGTAAAAATAATGGTACACTGTGCTTCGTAATATAAAATATTTAAACTGAAATAGTAATAAAACATTTTTCATACTTTCTAAATAAAATATTTCAATCAATCTCTATGTGATTTTTGAATTGTGTTTCACGGGAGACTTAAAATTGTTCATTTCAGGGAAGAAAATACTCAACATCACATAACCTCCCATGGAAAGCCAGCTTTGCTTACAGCCTGGCTCCATCTCTCCTCTGCAATTGCCCCACACTCCTGCCTGTCTGTTGACAGCTCCTCTCTGCACGAAGTGCAGTCCTGAGCAGTGCCTCAGGGATGGTTATCTGATGGTGAAGGCCCCTTGTGTTCAGAAACATGGGGCAAGGGTGCCACTGAGAGAATGTGTTGATTGTGCAGTGAGCAGCTCTGGGTCTATGGGCAGGAACAAGTCCAGGATGTCACGTGGTGACACCTCCCTGTGGTGTGAGCCTTTGTTCATAGAGCAGCAAGGACAAAATGGCAATTCTGTCTGGTCTGCTTGGGCTGTTGGGACAAACCAGGCTGCCTGTGTTGGTGACACCTGGAAATGTCACTCGAGAGAAAAGGCAGCATGAAAGACCTGACGTCCCACTGCCTTTTTTTGGCTTCCAGAATCCCTTCCCAAAACCTGCAAGAATCCCACATATCTTCTTCTGAGTTCTAGATCCCTGCCAGCTGCCCTCCTAAGATTAGTTAAGCCATGATTGGAATCATTTGCTGGCACAAGTTGCCCAGAGAAGCTGTGGGTGCTTCATCCCTGAAGATGTTCAAGGCCAGGTTAGATGGGGCCCTGGGCAACCTGATCAAAGTTGGCAAGCCTGCCAATGGCAGGGGATTGGAACTTGGCGGTCTTTAATGTTGCTTCCAAACTAAGCCATTCTATGATTTTATAATTCTGTGATTCTCTGATTTTATGTTGCAGGATCACTGTGCCAAGGATGCAGAGTAAACTCAAATTATTAAGACACGAACAAAGGGGAAATTGTTCCCCCTTTAAGGGCACACCTGGTTGCCCCTAGGCCTGGTGCTGGCAGCGCTGCCTGGGGCAATCCTTCATAAGAAGCACGCCAGGTCACAGCTCTGTGATGATAAAAAGAGCACAAATATTGACATGGGGAGGAGACAGCTCTAAGGTAGCACTTGCTGCAAAGCTTTCTCATCCAAGCAATAGTTAAATGTTTGTCCTTGCCTCTTTCTTTCAAAAGTAGGACAAATATCTATAGAGTTCCCAGTGGGGAGGTAATCTAACTTTAACTTTCCCACAGCCAAGTAAAACACCCGAGACCTATGTTAGGGATGCAAGCAGGTCGTCTGAATTATGATTATTCAATCTGGTATTATTTTAATCTGACATGCCTCTCACGTGCTTTATGGAGGTTCATCTTGACCCGAAAACTGTAATCTCAAGGCGTTCCTCCTTACAGGTGATTTGTATCGTTGCAATACCTTTATAAATACGTGTATATATTTCTTTTCATAGTGACAGCCTGTCTGTTGGGGTGGTACGGGGTCTTTTCCAAGCGCTGGTCCCTTGCTTTGGCTTTTTCTAATTGTGGCGAGAGGATAACGAATAAAGAGCCGCGGGGGGAGAGACCAACACCTCCCCGCGGCGGCTGCGTGCTTCGGGTGACGCCTCCTCGTTCGCTTCCAAGACAATAGCCGAAAAAATTAAGGAGGGGGAGAAAATGCCCGATCCTGCCGTGTGAGATAATGGATGAGCGCGGGGTGACCTGTTTTTTTCCTTGCGGTGGAGCTGTGCTGAAGACAGAGGGCACCAGCGCCCAGCCCACAGCCGTCGCCCCGCCGCCAGCGCGCCAGCTCGGGGCGCCCGGGCAGCCGCCGGTGCCTGCTCCGAGCGGGCGGCGAGCACCGGCCTCACCGCGCCAGGTACGCCCCAGGCTGCCCTCCCGGCGGGGCACTGCGGACCGGGCCGGGCGAGGGGCACCTGAGGAAACCCTCCCACGGGATACGCGGCTCTGCCCCGAGCCCCGGCTGCCCCGAAGCGCCCACAGCCCCGCCGCTGCGGCGACGCCCGCACCTCCGCGCGGTGCTGGGAGGGCAGGTCGGGAGGGCGGCCGGCGTGCCTCGGGCTGCACGGGCTCTTGTCGTGTCGGTGTGTCGGAGTGCCGGTGTGTCGGGGTGTCGGTGTCTCGTCGCGTCGCTCTGTGTCTGGCTGCGTGTGCGGGAAAGACCGCTGCAGCGGCTCCGGGCGGGGGCAGAAGTTTGGGGGAAGCTCCCGGCGGTCGGGCCGGCGGTGGCGGGACCGGGGCAGCGGAACGGCTGGACAGTGAGGGGACGGGACGCCGGGGCACCCGTTCGGGAACGGTGGGATGGGGCACGGGCGGCGCGGCTGCCGGGCGGCGGGAGCCCGGGGCCGGACTCGGGGGCTGATGCCGCCGGGCGCTGTCCGTTGTGCTGACGGCTCAACAGGGACCGCGCTCCTTCTCCCGGGCGGCGGAGGCCGTTTCCGCCGTGCCGGAGGTGGCGGCCGCTCCGCCCGGCCCCGAGCGCGGCGCTGAGCCTGCAGGAATGGTGGCCGGGCTCGCCGGCACCCCCTCGCCCGAAGGCTGCCTGCGAGGCGTGCCGGCAAAGCGTAGCAGGACTTTGCCCGCGGTTGCCGTAGTAACTGGCGTGTTTTCCCCCGGGGCGGGTGTGTGTCCCTGGTCGGAGTACAGCTTTGCTCCTGGCAGGCGGAAAAGTTAAGCTAAAAGGAGCCCCTCTCTCCTCCCCTCCGCTGACCTTTAAATGACATTTCCCGTCGGTGGCGGAGCAGAGCTCTCGCTCTCTCTTCATCTCCTTTTTCTCTCGGGAGAGGAAATTCCCGAGCTGAGGACCTGAGGACGATGCCTTCGGAGGGCAGGAAGGAGAGAGGGGCAGCGCTCGGCACAGTGCCCCTGGATGAGGCCGGCTGGGGCGGGCTGTGCCGCCTCCCGGAGCGCCGAGTGCCCCGCCAAACTTTCGACTCAGCCGCGGGCGGAGAACGGGAGGGCTCGGCTGCCTGGGCAGGAGAGGCGGGCTCAGAGAGGTTCCCATAAACTGACACAGGGGAGTGTGGCAAGATAATAAGCACACACCTTAATCCCTTTCGAAACATGCTTCCAAGAGCCCTTACCAGAATCAACTGTCCTATGAAAGTATTGACCTCCTCGAACGGTGCTCTTTCACGCTCTGATTTGACGTTGAATCCCCAATGAGCGCTTCATACGCTGTTTCTGTGCCACCAGGTTAAAAGTCTCTAGGATGACAGCTGCCTGTGCACCCTCGAGAGTTGCGCCGTGAGACGTGGCTGCGATGGTATTGGGAGCAACCCGAGAACCGGCGGGGGGCAGCGGATGCCGTTTCCTACATGTGCTCACAGCATACGCAGCCAAGAGGAGCCCACCGGAGCCGTAGCCCGGCCACGGAAAGCACCGTGCACCACAATGACTGCCGTGCTGCCTCTCGTGCTACCTGCGCTGCTGCTGGCAGGTGCCGCGCTGCCACCAGTTGCCGCCTCTGCGCAGCGCTCGGTGGCCCGCATGGACGGGGATGTCATCATTGGTGCCCTCTTCTCAGTCCACCACCAACCGCCAGCTGAGAAGGTGCCTGAGAGGAAGTGTGGGGAGATCCGGGAGCAGTATGGCATCCAGCGGGTGGAGGCCATGTTTCACACCTTGGATAAGATCAACGCTGACCCGGTGCTGCTGCCCAACATCACGCTGGGCAGCGAGATCCGTGACTCCTGCTGGCATTCCTCCGTGGCCCTGGAGCAGAGCATTGAGTTCATTCGGGACTCACTCATCTCCATCAGGGATGATAGGGATGGTGGTGGCCGCTGCCTCACTGACTCACAACCGCAGCCCCCAGGCCGTTTGAGAAAGCCCATTGCAGGAGTCATTGGCCCTGGCTCCAGCTCGGTTGCCATTCAGGTGCAGAACCTACTGCAGCTCTTCGACATCCCACAGATCGCCTACTCTGCCACCAGCATCGACCTGAGTGACAAGACGCTCTACAAGTACTTCCTCCGTGTGGTCCCCTCTGACACACTCCAAGCTCGTGCCATGCTCGATATTGTCAAGCGCTACAACTGGACTTACGTGTCCGCTGTGCACACTGAAGGTGGGTTCAGGGGGAAGGTGGGAGCCCACAGTGCCCATCTGCTGCCCAGGAGCAGGTGGGCCCTGCCTGGCCTGAGTGGGGACCCTGTGGTGCCTGTCCAGGTGGTCCTGTGTGAAATAGAGGCCAGTAGGGCTGTTCTGTAGGGTTCTACTGCAAAGTCACCATCCTGAACAATGTGTTCATAGTCAACAGGTTTCTTTCATTTTAAATGTCTGGTATCAAAAGTAAAGGCTGTTATATAAAGGAGTGTGAGCTTGTCAGTGAGCTGTGTGGACCAACATAAATCACAGAAATTATTTTTTCTTATGGAAGGTGAACTCTTGTGATAGATTACTGTGACATTTCTATAGCTCAATTATGGACCCAAAAATGGGATTTTCAAGTATAAAATTGCAAAGCTGATCATATTATAGTTGTAATTGTGCAGCTGTTCTCTTTACCTGAGCATATCTCTGCTATGGATTTGATTTACGATTCCCCTCAGTTACAGAGCTGACTCCACACCTTTTTTTCTCAGAGAGATGGCTCAGTAAAAAGTCCTAAGAGCATACACAGTTATGAATAAACAAAGAAATTTCCAGTAAGATTTGCATATACAACATTCAAAGATGAATTGGGTTAAACTGAATGCTTAAGACATAAAAATCCTGCAATTTTCAAAAAATGCATATGTAAGAGCAGGAAGCAATGACCTGGCATTTGCAGTTCGTTTTATGCCCTGTCACAGATGAGAAAATGAACTGCTGGAAGGAGTGGAGCACGAGCTGTTAGGATTCCTTACTGCTGACAGATAGGATTAGATGTTGTGTCAGGCCAGGGCGACAAATAAACATCGAGGGGGGAATTGTGTGTGGATGCAAGCTGCTGATCTCCACTCCATGCACTTCTGGGGAGCTATGAGCTCACTCTGGCTTAGAGCTGCTTGGGGAGGTCTGCTCACTCCCTGAAGATGCAACTCCTTAATACAGGTGGGATTCACCTCTTCAGGAAAAAAACAATAGCTTCTGAAGGTTATTTGTTAATTCATTTTTAAAAAGATGTAAGTAGTAATTTAATCCAGTGATTGTGAGAAATTTTAATTCTATATCTATTTTTACAATAGATGATGACTGAGGAAAAATGGTTATCGCAAGATATTTTTACAGGATTTAGACTGGTACTTTTGAAAATAGTGGATCAGTTCTGCCCCACAAGGTAACAAGGAAACGTCTTAGGAGTTCCTCTTAGGAAACGTCATGAGGATTTTGCAGATTATGCAGTTTGAGTTACATATTTACTTTTTATTATTATTATTATTCTGTATCTGTCATACTCTTATTGCTAGAGAGAAGCTACAAATCCCACCACAAATATATATCTAACAAACCTCAACTTCTCTGTTCCTTCCAGGAGGATGTCATTAGCCCCATCCCAGTTGCTGATGGGTAAATTCTGAAGAGGTTTTTTTTCCCCATATTAATTGAAACTAGTACACATGAAATAGGCATGAGTTATTACAGTTCCATTGCTTGAAATCCCATGTATTCACAGTGAGAGCTACTTGCTGATATGTTAAAGATGGGATCACTCTGCACAGACAATACATATCCACTCTGAGTAATACTTTGTGAGAATAGGAGATTGGAAGTAGAGGGATAAAGTGTAGTTAGAAACATTCCTCCCCTACACATACTCATAGGCCTCTGCACTGTCTTACTGGTGGTCTGCAAATCATGCTGGGGTCTCATGGCTTGGGGAATCACATCAGTGGGGACCATGAAAAATGGGACCATTCTTAGGAAACATGCAGGTTGAAGCTGTGAAGAAGTTTCACTTTCAGAGAACTTCTGATCTGATCACCTCTTGAAAGCTGCAGAGCTGCTGTTTCTGCCCAGTCCCTCACTTTCACAGGGCCCTGCAGCTCATTGCCTGCAGGCACACAGCCACAAGGGGTTGACACCAGACCATCAACCTATGGCCTGTGGGCAGCCAGCATCGTTTGGTCACCAACAATCCAAAGCCAACCTGAGTGTCTCGGCTTCTCTGCTCCTCCTGCTCTGCTCCCATTCTCTATCTGGAGCTATCTGAGTGTCCCAAACAATACTTGTCTGTGGCAATGTACTTCTAATGAAAATTAGAAATAAATGCCACCAAGTTTGGTACTGATCTTTCTTAAAGTGGAGCCTGCACATGTCACAAGAATCAAGAGAGTAAAGTCAACCAGCTTGTGCCATGGTGTCTTTCAAATAGTTCCCAATATTCTTCTTTGCATGTGATGCAAAGACTCACTCTTCTTGTGTTAATGCCATTACCAGTGACAACATTTACCTGTATACAGTCTCTGCACACTAGTATATGATATTGCATGGTGTTCTTTTTGCATCATTGTTTATTAAGATACATAAATACTGCACTCGATTAGAAACTGGTTTGTTAGTGAAAAAAATCTGTTTTCAAAGGCTGGCTTAGCTCCCTTTAGATTAAAACTGACACAGAGCTCCACATTGCAGAACAAACAAAAGCAAGTTACTATGTCTGGTTGTTATGTATCTCAGTTGAGCGTACTTACACATGGTGAGAGCACATTTATTTCAGAGTAGGCAGCAGTCATGAAATGATGTGAGAAATCTGTGCGTCTGCCTGTGGAAGGCTGTGTGACTATAGGGTAGCTGCAAGGCATTTTCAATTATTTTTTTAAGGATTCTTCAAAGATACTTCAGTGTTGGAGTTCTTGGCATGGGTACATCTTCTCAGCTCTTAGGCTTGGAAGAAATCCTTATCTAGAAATGCAGAGAAGTGTCTGTATAACTTCAAGCCAAGGCTTCTTATGGAAATCAAAGATCTTAAAAGAATGTGTATGAAGTTGGGCACAACTCTATGGTTGTTCCTGAATTCAGGTCATGTTCACGCATACTGAATGTGATTCTGGCTATTTCCAGAAAGCACAGGGCACTTTTGAGATTGCTGTGTGTTACACCAGTTTCCAAAACCCATGAGATGTCCACACACTGGCTGGTACACAGTAGAGTCTCCAAAAAATACCTCATCTTTATCTGAAAAGTATGAGAGACGATGGTGTGAGAAGCCTTTTTATGAACTCACTGCAGAATAAGCAAATATAAATAGTTAATGCTTGTGCCTGAATTTTCATTTCATTCACTGGCCTTAAAAAACGTGTGTAAGATTTTTGGTTTTGTGAATACAAAATCTGAACATCTAGAGTAGATCTGTTTGACTACTGACCATTTGCTATTTATGGACTATTCTTGCACTTTAGTGTACAAATACCCCTTTACAAACCACATTTAAATCCCAGCAGATCAACATGTGAACTTCGTAGAAATATCTTTGGAAATGGACCATTTAGTTAATTGCACCAAATTCTGATTATTTTTAAGTTTATTATTTATAAGCATATTTTAAGTATATTTTAAGTATATTAATTATAACCCAAGAAGTTTCTGGTCATGATCAGTTTGTCAGATTTGTGTGACAAAGTTTGAAATAAACTACGATGAAACAAATGGCAAAACTGCAAAAACTTTCCTATTAAGGTAGACAACAGTGTATTTGGTTATCTTCACAATGATTTTTTGATAACCTGACTACCACATACCGCATAGTAGTATCACACAGAATACTCACGTGCATCACTATATATGTGTTGGAATGAGGGTGGCAAGGAGTAGATCTTGCCATTTGGTGCAGATTTCACAGGAAAAAAGAGTTGTTTTGTAGAACTCACTGCAGTAGCTTTAGATGTGCTAGAAAATAACACTCCTGTTTAAAAGTAAGTGAGGGGATATCCATCAGATGGTTCGAAGGAATGATTTTGATACAATAGTATTGCTTTATTTCTCTAGAGCTGTTCTTATGACTATTTCAAATAATTACATATCATCAGTTTCACAGTGTTACTAGATGATTGATACTTTTCGGTTAAATTGTGGTCAGGCAATAGTGAACAGAAACTCCAATTTATATGCTTGAAATCTCAGAATTTACCACTGTTTCTACCAACAGTCATAACAATTCTCATAATCTCATGAAGAGTGTACTGTGCCTGAGATATGTGTTTCCAAATACACACTCCAATCTATTTTTTTCTCCATTTAAATAGCTTCACCTATCATGAGCAGAGGCTTCCTGATAGGGAAAAGGAGAGAGAAATGTTCTAAGGAAGATAAATATTAATTTAAAAACAGGAAAGGACTGGAACTGGATGCATTAATTGTATTTGTTATAAGGTGCTGTGCTGGGAGAATCACATTGATTGATGTTGACAAAATATTGTGTGTTACCAACACTGCAGAGGATCAAGAGAAATTCCTTCTGAAATATATATTGCTTTTCAGTCCTCCTAAATTCACAAATAATCAAGGTTTTCAACTGCACAACTGGCAGCTACCTCAGTTAAATCACCTCAAAAGGCTCATCTAACTTCTTTGCCTACCTTCTCAGCAGTATTACTGGAGTACATATTTCTCAGTAGACACAGTGGGTTAATTTGTGCTTTTCTCCAATTTTGTTCCTGAATTAGCCCTTTGTTTTCAGATTTGAATGTGCCATACTTGTAAAATCTTGCAGGATGTCTCAGTGAAAACTGTTTTAAAATAAAAGTGAAATGATCTTGACTATCTCAAAAAAACACATGAAACACCTCTATAATAATTCCTTTGAACTATAGTTCACAAGATGAAGGTGCTTTTTCTTAGTTTTCTCAGATAGAAAAATAAAGATTGTATGACATGTTATAAGTAGGAGTAGTGCGATCCACTCAGAAGGAATCTTCAGGGGTCTGATGAGCCACTGAATTGGTAGCTGCAGTAGTACACCAGAAGGATTGCACTTGCTATACACTACCCAGAAAAATACCAATTGAAGTCACTGCTAACTGGTGCTCACTGACCCATATGAAAAGCACAGTGATTTCAGTATATTTTCTGGGTAGCAGGTGTTCACAGCATAGGCCACCATCACAGATGGCACTAATTAACACCTGTGCTGACAGTCTGATGGGAACGGCCTAACACTGGTTGGACAGTAACTACAATAGTTTTCCAGCGAAGGAAGCTATCCCTCCAACTCTTTGCTAAGGGAATTATTTATTGTGAAAAAATAACCTCTTAGCTGAGAACTCTATTAACATGAAGGAAAATCTTGAAACTTGTGTACTGGTCCTTCATCAGTGGGATGAATATTAAAAGTAAGAGCAGGGCACACATAGAATGCACCTTCACAGCTCCCAGGTTACTAGCTGCCAATGGACCCTTCCTGTGTGAATTTGACTAATCCCTTTGTGCATCTCTTTGTATACCATTCTCTCTGGTGTCTTAACAGTGAATTTTATAACTTAATTATATATTGTTTGAACAAGTGTTTCCACTTATTTGCTTACATCTGTTCCTTACTGACTCCATTACATTCATACATTTGTGCAAAGCTTCTCATCATTTGCTAATCCTGATCGTAATTTTTTTTGTTTTTTTGTTGGAAATACTTGGGTTGTAGCTGTACGCATTGCTTGAGGTGGGGGTACACCATGATTAAATTCACTATTGAAGTAACTTGTTCTGTTTTGCTCTTGGACCTTTTCCAATAAACTTCTACTGGTCCACTACCCTTTTAGCTCCCACAAGTTCACTGAATGGATGCCATCAGAAATTACATTTAAATGACCACAAAGCCTTTTTCTTAAAAGGTAAAGTCTTGTTCATAGGCCATCATAAACAGGAGTTTCCTCATGTATTTACTCTTCGTTAATTAACACAAAATTTACTTCCTATCCTTTTGTTCCTATCTGTTAGCCATCTTAATCCATAGCAGGACATTCTGTCTGATCTCATACTACCTCTGCTTCTGTGAGAACTACTACTGAGGGATCTCATCAAAAGCTCTCTTAAATTTCAGATATTTATAGTTATTGGGTCATTCGTATGGCTATTTGCTCCATCAAAGGAATCTAGTAGACTTCTGAGGTATCTACATAGGTCATTCTGAAAGTAATGCCTTCTATTTTTCTTTTCCTTGGAAAAGCAACAGATACACAGAGCACAATAATAGAATCTGATAGAGCAAATTCAGTGGTATATCACCTACAAAACACTATTTTTCAACAGAGTCACCATCATTTTTGCCAATAATGAACAAAAGCCTGCATGCCACGCTAGTAAAAATCTGTACCAGTGGAGGTGACCTACTGTTGCCACTGCTGAAGTGCACCAGCCACTGCCTCACTGTGCTCACATACACTTTTTGGTCCTCATCAATGTTCAGTAGGAGTCAGTGAGTGCCTTTCTGCTGCCATCTGTCACATGGCAACAAAATGTTAACAGAACATTGGTGAGAAGGTTCAACTTTTACGGCTATACCTCCAACATCTACCTCTAATGTTTTGGATTAATCACTCTCACATTTTCTCTGCAAAAGCTGTGTTGGTTCTTCCCTTTTATGATGTATTTATTTACTTGTGCATTAATACTGGTTTTGTTATGATTTCAACCAGTCAGCTTCATACTGGAATGTCATAAGTCTTTAATCATTGGGTTACCCTCTATGTCTCTAAACACTATAAATTCTCCTAATGATTAAATCTGATACATGAAAATATAAAATGACTTTTTCCACTTTACCACTGCCATCTGTTTTGGTACTAAGGCCAATTTAATTGGCATCAAAGTACCACAGCAGAATTGTGCTTGGAAAATCAGCTGGTATTGGCAATTTGTTAAATCCATCTTATGGATTTGTTATAAAATATTGATACTCTGAGACAGATGTTTAGAATTGTCCTACAGAAGAAATGACCTTTCTGTGAGGACTATGCTATCTCCCTTCACAGACAGTGTAGATCCAGACAGCTAATTTAACTTTTCTGCTATGGTTTTATCTTTCCCAAGTGCTCTTTTTATGTATCTGGTTATCAGTGGATATAAGGCAAGTTTCTCATTTCTGGAATATTTGCAGAATGGTGGATTATTATATTTTATGTCTTTGTGTCTCAAAATTGTTTCATATTGTCTTTTTGTGGTTTTATGTTTCATTTGCCGAGGTATTCTCTGTTCTCATTCCCTCATTAGGACAAAATTTCTACTTGTTAATTTTTTTTTTTTTTAGTTTTATTTTAATACCTCTAGAGAGCTTACTTTTCTGTTTTATCATGCTGGGTTTTTGATCTTTTTGGAGCTTTGGTAATTGTTTTTGAGCAGTGGTATATAAAACTGCTTGCAGCCTCTTATACGTACCTAAGTCATTTCCATGTAATTTCTTAGGGTTTTATTCTCTTAGCTGCTCCTTTTAATTTCCTTGAAATTGGGTTTTTCCTTTTTTAGAAAAAAAAAAATGTTGTTTTCAATTAAATATTACCATTACCAATTTTTATTTCTCTTGCAGCCTTTTCATACCAAATATGACTTAATTTCACTCACAATTACAGACTTTTTCTTATACTTAGGTTCTAATAAGGCCTTCTGTTTTGCTCTAGGATAACTCTTCTTTTGTGAGTTCAGTGAGCAGATCAGGCAACACATGCATGAAAAGGAAATCAATACACAGTATATATCATGGAATCATAGAATCATAGAATGACCTGGGTTGGAAAGGATCTCAAAGATCACCTAGTTTCAACCTCCCTGCTGTGGGCACACCACTAGACCAGGCTGCCCAGAGCCACATCCAGCCTTGCCTTAAATGCCTCCAGGGATGGGGCATACACAACCTCTCTGGACAACATCTTCCAGTGCATCACCACCCTCTGAGTGAAAAACTTCCTCCTAGCATCTAACCTAATGTAAGATTTGCCTTCATTTTCCATTAGCTAACCTACAGTCTGGCTGCACTACATACAGAGCCAGTGTGTGTAGCACTCTGAGACATGTGGAGTGCTTTTTATGAAAAGTATTGTGTATGACAAATTCTCTTTTCCTCTTGTGACATGCCACTACCTGGATGGCTTGTGTTTGTCAAGAACCAATGTGGCAGATATTTCATTTTAGTGAATACTCATGCTATTATACAGCACAATGGTTTGAACAGTTTCCATTTGCATTCTCTGTTGAATGTTTTTAAACAACCGAATTGCTAAAAGGATCCCTGCATTTTATTAACAGGCAGCAATGATTAACAAGTCCCTTTGAAATTTGATAGAAATATTGTAAGGATAGGCATTTGACATTTCTGAAGGCAAAGCAGAGAAGATCATGTCCTGTGCTGGTGCAGAGGGTAAGTGTACCTGTAAGGGCTTCTGATACAATCCTCATTTAAGTTAGCTGTTGGTCCTATGTTTGAGATCAGGATCACACATGGGGATTAACATGGATATCATATATTTTCAAGTTGGAGGAATGGTATTCCTCAGAGAACATTAAAAATCCCCAGGGCTTGTGAATCCTCAGTTAGAAGCATCTCATAATTAATCAAAAGTGGTATAAAATTGTGTGAAGGCAAATTGTTTGCTATATTTGCATAAATATTAGAAGATATTCATATAGATAATATTTTTCTTCCAACTAGAAGAAGGGTGAATCTAGTTCATTTCTAAAGATGAACTTTATTCTTTTTTCTCTTGCATGTTGTTTGTGGAGCAGACTTTCATTTTCTTCAGTGTTGCCACAATCTGTGGTTGTTTGACCAGGACCCTTCATCCTTATTCATCTCTGGCTGTGTGTATTTGTAAAGGCTAGTAGCTTCCCACACATTTATTCAAACAAAACTCATCTGGACAACAAGAATTAGGCATGAATATTGTGGAAGTCATTTGAAATCTGAGTAGATGTTCATAAATGCATTCTTAAGACATCAATCTAGGTTCCACAGAACACTGAAGGTCTTTTCCAATACAAAGTAGAATATAAAAGATAAATTTGTAGTTAATTGTCAGGAATTGAGAAAATATTTCAGACAAATATACCTGCATGGTGCTTGGCAGAGAGGCTTGAGTGCAAGGAAATTTGGCATGTAGACCATAGTAGCCGTTGCATTATATGCTGGGTATTGAAGGATGGTAATCCTCTTAGAATGAATGTTTTTCTCCGACTGCAGGTTATACCTGTTTAATTTCAGTCCCTTGCCTGAGCAGCAAGAAATTAAATCTTGACAATAACATATGGGCAAAAATATATATATGTATTTTTTATATAATTCAATACATTTAATTAATAAATTAATAATTTAATAAAAATATAATAATATTTATACTATATAAATATAATTATTAAATAAAAATTATTATTTTAAAACAATAAACCCATTGACATATTGGCTGTAAAGGAATGCTACGTTATCATTGTTGCTGAAACTGGTGGCATGATTTGAGAGACTGAAAAGTTGAAATCCATTACTGCTGAACTGGGTAGAACACATTACTGACATGGGCCAACAGCATTCTCTCGGATGATGCTCTTATTTTCTAGGACACAGTCTCCTAGGAGCATGAACATATATTTGGGATCAAATTAAAAATTCCATAGATACATAAAGTGCTGAGCTGGGACAGTCACTCTGCTAGAAAAGAAATGTTCAAGATTTTTGGAAGGCAAAAGGTGGCAGTCAGAGCCCTCATAAGCCTGGATATCACACAGTCATAGAACACCAGTCAGGAAGTTCTTTAACTAAATCATGTGGCTTTTCACTAGTATTTTCTTGTTCTCTTCCTCCTCAAGGCACCTGGTCACGGTTCTCAGGTGTCACTGCATTCTTTTGTAAAAATAGGATTATCCTTTCTCTTTCATGTGGTGATCTGCCTAAGCTGAAACAATCTGCTGTTAGATTTTGCCAGGACTAAAACATCCAGCAACTCTGTCTGCACATATTAAGGGACAGTGCTTTCAGCACAGGCCAGAGTTCCTCCTCCTTCCCAAACAGTGCAAACCTGCAAGTGGAATTACAGGAATGATTAGAAGACTTTCCAGGAGCTTTTGAATTTGTCACTGACCTCAGTATGATATGGTCAATATTCTCTTAAACCTAGTCCTAAGCATGTCCATAATTATGTCCTCCAGTGCTGGCATCCTGCAAAAAGCTAGCATAAGGATAAGGATGTAGTGAGTCTGAGTCTGCCACATGAGGAGAGTGATGTCCAAAACTGATGTTACGAAGCTGAGTGAGGCAAAGAATATTGATTTAAATCTATAATGGAACAGGCAAAATAGTTAGTGTCGAGTTGTGCCAAAAATCCAAAAGCAAAAGACTAGTGAGCTGTCCGAGACAACTCCTGCTACCAAGACAGCAAATTATCTGTCCAGAAAAATAATAAGATGCTAATTCAGGATTCAGCTGACAAAAATTTATAATTAAATTACAGCCAATCAGAGTGACACCATGGGAAATATTTTAAATGCCATCTTGATTTTATTTCCTGATGAAAGTTCAACTGTGGTAGCTGATTTAACTGTTCTGATTGAGTTTATCTGACTTTTATAAGGTGATTAATTATTATCAAAAGATATTTTGATTTTAAAAAGTAATATACGATATTGGCAAAACAGACATTGCATAAATTACAGCTCAGCTCACCGATCTCAGTAAGTAGGGAGCAACCATCAAATGAGGTCATTTTAACTGCATTGCACAGAGATCAACAAAGAGTCCAATGCCTCACTGTCTTCATAAATGTTATAAAACACATCAGTGCTGACAAGATGTGCATCTGTGAGATGATAAGTAATGGGGAGAAAGGGGAACGTCCAAATCTCTTGGTAAACTAGGCCCAGACTAAGAAAATATATGCTAGTACAGCCAGATACAAACCATGCATTAAAGATTAAGGCGCGTGTCACTTCCATGAAAGTCTTAAATGCAGTGTATGATTACAGAGGACCTGCATTCAAAAACAAAACAAAACAACCCCCCCAAAAAAACACTACCCACCAAGCCAAACAAAAACAAAAACAAATAGAAAAAACACAAACCCTAAAAAATCGATTCCAGAGTATAAAAAGCTTATATAACTCTTCTGAGGCTGGGAACTTTACCTCCATGTGTGTATTATTATAACTAACGTTACTATTGTCTTTTCAGTGCCATTATCAATATTTTAGAAAGGAAGTTAAAATACTGGAAAGGGATTTGTGGGATGGAAAACAATGCCTTAAAGAAGGAACCTAAAACAGCTTATTCCAAATGGTTTGTCAAAAGAGAGGTACAACCTATTTTATATATTAAAAAATATTTAATTTCCTCCAAGCAAACAAAATCAGTAAGAAATAAAGTGTTTTTTATGTTAATGATTAAGAGCATAACACGTGTCATTTGCTGCTCAGTGAACAAATGTGTACTTTTGAAGATGGTTGACCACAGGGAAAAATGACTAAAGAAAATGATGCATGTTCAGCCTTTTGATATTGTCTAATCAAAGTGCTGCAGACATTCCAGAGTAGTTCTATTCCAATGCAAGTCAACTCGACCCAGTGCAGTGTTAGCCTGTGTTATCCAGTGTTCCAGTGTTACCTATGGGCTGTCATTACAGCGGTGGTTGGGTAGGTATGAAGAGCTGAGGTCCTATCGAGCACCAAATTCTATTCATTGATGAATACTTCTGACTGTGTAAGCAGTGAGGAAAAACATTCTAAAAGAAGCTTAGGGAACCTGCTTTGGGGGGGTTGGACTCGATGATCTCTTGAGGTCCCTTCCAACCCCTATGATTCTATGATTCTGATTCTATGAACATTCATGTGTTCACTCATGATCTCAGCTGCCTCAGAAAATCAAAAGTAACTCATGTGGTAGATATTAATTATATAGGAAAAGAAATTCAGGACTAAACAAATTCCTTAGTCAAAGATAGTCCATTGTTGCAATTTGTGTGCATAATTTTGAGTGCATGTTTATTCATTTACAAGCAATTGGTGCTTTTTTATGCATTTTATCATTAGTTCATGGAGCCCTCTTGTTTCTACTATTTTAGTTTGCTGATTGAAAATTCCAGTGTCCATGCAGTTTTTATACTGCCCTTGTTCTCTGTCCTGTGAAAGAAATATTGTCCCTTGTGACAGAAGAAAACAGAAAGTTCTTTAAAAGAATGCAGTGACATTTTTCTCATGATGTCATTAATTGTAACACTACTTTGATTCTAAACTGATATAATTCATCTGACAGGACCTGCAAAATACAAAAAAGAACACACCAAAACGTATGGAAGAAAACAAGAAATTGATAACTAGGTTAAGTGACATTTTTACCCATCAGTTTTTCTAGAAAGGAAAGCAGTAGTGAATTTTGTGAAGATTTGCTGTGAAAACATAGATGGTAATGTTTTCTGGATGTTTCTTAACATAGCTAATGTGTTATAGATGCTATTGCTTCATTCAAGAAACACATTAATGGGCTCTTACAGGGCAATTCTTAGTACAGTCATGTTTGAAAAATTAATGTTTTTGTTGCACCTACTTGCACATTTTCTACTGTGTTCTATATATGTGAAAATGTGTATTCCACTGTTGTTGTAGCTCTGGTATTGCCTTTCAAGTGTAAAGCAGAAATGTGCTGGTGCTACAAATATCTTGAGACACATCACTGCTTTTTACAGTTCATACCCTTAGGATATATGGATAATAAAACGCTCTTTATGATTCTGGCTATACATCTGTGTTTACACTTAGACCTATGATTCTGCCTTAATAAAGTCAAAGGGAGGCTAGCTATTGACTGAAATTTAGCTATACATCTGGCTCTGTGGGGAGATCCGTTAAGATGCAGAACAGTCTTGTGTGATCCAAAAGGACATGTGAACAGTGACTCAACTTTAAGAACATGAATTATGGAAGACAAGAATTAACTGTATACTTACAAGACATTTTTCTGAGGATTGCTTACTTCACAGAAGTGTCCCATGCCTTAATAGTTTAGGCACATTGTGCTTTGTGTTACATTAAAGGCAAGCTTTCTATAAATAAAATTAACATTTTTAAGCCTAGTAATGATCTGTGTACAGAGCAGAGGGAGACCAAGTGGCCTCTGAATTCTGCATTTCATAGGATTATGAAAACTGATGAGTGGATTTACTGAATGCTGCTGCAGCCCAGTGGAGAAAAAGGGTGATATTTTGTATGCACTGTTCTGTAGAGACAGGTATAAGTTAGTTGCTGCTCTCTTTTGTAATTTAAAGTAGAATATTGAAATAACTGGTTAGCTTGGCCATCTTTTTAGCTTTGTAAATGAAAAACCAAGGAAAATGGACTGAATGCTGAAACTTCGTTGTATCTTCCCAAATGAAAACTAGGATTCTTTTTTTTTTTTTTCTTTTTTTGCCCATTTGTTAGCAATTGGATTACATTAGGTTAAGTTTCTCCTGAGTGATTTTTTCTCTGCCGTTTTTAATGAATACTTTTCATTAACTGTGTTCTGATTTGTCTTTGCATAGTTTCACAAGCTCATACAAGACTTTTGTTGTAAGACATGCAGGAAAATAAAATACAGAGAAGAAAGAAAAGGAATTATTTCTGTGTTTGTACCACTCAAACATTTCTCTTTCTGCTGCCTTTTTGCTCTTGCGAGCTTCCTTCCATACACTAATACAAATTTTCTCATCTTCCAAGGAAGCTATCTTAAATTGTTTAGCCTCTAATAAATACTAACTCAAATAACAGAACGCACAGTATTTTGTGAATTATATAAGAAAATTACAAATTGTAGCTTGTGTTCAGAATTTGCACTGTGTATGTTTCATTGTTCAGTAAGCAAGTTTCGCTGCATACATAGCAGAACATAAAAAGTGGCTGATGGGTGACTGGCATAAAAGAACAATGGTCTTCCTTATTTTGAAGAGATATTTACTGAAGAGATTCCTGTAGAAATATTTGATTCTGCTGAATTAACACCTCCCAAAGGAGAGAACTTTCTGCAGGAATCTTCTAAGTGGCTCTGCCTTCAGCAGTATCTTGTCATCCTTCTACAAATCACAGCCTGCACCTTTCTGTATCAGCTTCTTCTAGTCTTTCCTTTAGCTCCCTCTCCCAGTATACTAATATCAAAAACACTGAAAATCTCAGTTGACTATTCTTTTCAAAAGCTATTGCCTTCTGGAAAAGAACTTACATATCTGTAAATCTCTCTTCTTCAGTATTGTTCTTCCTTTTCATGTTTTCAATGTAAGCTGCCATATTACATTAATTTGAAGCACTAGATGTATACATCCTTGAACTATACAGAATGGATGATTCTATCCTCAGTCAGAGAGAAGTATATCTTCTTGAGAAAAAAAATCCATCTGAGCTAACCTGCAAACTGAATTTTTAGACAGGCAAAGGTAAAAATTTGAGAGCAGTTTAGTAGTCATTACACTTAGATCATAATTACACTTTTATTATTGTAAGTTATTTGAATCTAAAAATAGAATTTGCTTTCACCCTGATTCCTAATTGATGTCAGTGGAAGATTTGCCACTGATTTCTGTAGGAAGCATTTCTGGATATTATTACTTCAGACTTTCAATTCAAATGCATGTGCCTATATATGTGAGGAAGAAGTCTAAGAAAAGAATGCAGAGGGAAAGCTTGCATATTTTATCAACAGCAAGTATATCTTATCAGTTTGTTCTTTGTTGTTTGGGTGTTTTTTTGTTTTTGTTTTTGTTTTTAGAAGAATTCCAGAGTTGCAGTCCAAGAAATGTAAATCTTTACAATGAGTTTCTTCATGGTAATGCACATATGAGTTTCAGTCTCAGGGAAACTTGAACTTATGCTGCTGCTAGTGGTCTTTGCGACATGCCACTATTGCTTCAGAGAAAGGAAATAGGATTTTTGGCATATTGTAACCAGGAACACCAATAAGCAAGGGCTTATATTTTAATGAACAAGAAGGTGGAGATGATACATTCCCACAAACACAGATGTTTTACTCTTCACTTCTACAGCTGTGATTTTATTCAGAGCATATAAGTTATGCATCAAGGAGTTCTGCTTCTCTGCTAATTAGGGAACAGATCCTGTAGACAATGGAGGTCCAAGTATTATCCAGTTATATAAGGGAAACAAAAGAAATCGGGACATTCTATTCTAGTCCTAACTCACCTTAAAATAGTGATTGGATCTGCTGTAGAGCAGAGTGATTGATTCCTGTATTTACTGTGGAAAAGCATACTTCAGGCAACTGAAAATAAATTATTTCAGAATTAAAAATATATTATTCTGTGGTAGTTTTAATAAGAGATGGGGAGGGAAATGTGGTGGTTCTTATTTTAGGTTCTCTCTCTTGATTACAATAACTTAAAGGAATTCTGTGTTGTCTTATCCTCTGAGAAGACTAGAAAGTCCATTAAGGAAGCATTACTGTCAAACATTACACTGTTGCATTTCACAAGGTTTTTTTAAGGTTCATTGGTCCATGCAGTGGGCTGACCCTGACCAGCAGTCAGCCACTCACATAGCCTCTTATCTGCTTCTCCCTGGCATATGCCAAGGCAATGGGTAAAAATTGGAAAGACAAAAATTGGGAAGTCATGGATCAAGACAAACACAGTTTAATAGATGCTGGAAAGTATTAAAAACTAACAAGTGACACAAAGGAAATTTCTCTCTACTTCCAAGAGGCAGCCTAACACTCTACCAGTCTATGAACAGTAATCACCTTGGACGCCCGAACCCACCTCAACATCATTTTTTATTTCTGAATATGCTATAGTATGATATGGAATATCTTCTCAACCAGTTTGGGTCATTTGTCTGTGTCCACTCTGGATTTCTTGCTCATCTCCAGCCTGTTCTCTAGGAGAAAAGAAGGGTCAGAGTGGGAAAAATTGAAAGCCTCGGTGCTGCATAAGTACTGTTCAGTAATAGGCGAATACTAGTTTGTTATCAACACTGTTAAGGTCACAAATCCAAAATGAAGTATCATACAGGGTGCTATGAAGAAAGTTAACTCTATCCCAGCCAGACCCAGGATAGTCCAGCTCAGTAAACACTGTATTTTAGTAATTATGTCACTCTTCTGAGAGAAAGGTGTTTTCTCATCCTCTAATGTCAGAAGTGAAGCTATACTGTCCAATTCTCTGATGAATGGTCTGAACAACAAACTGCTTGACATGAACTTATGAATCTATAAAGGCCTCAATGAGTTCTTAATGTTGGCATAGTGCACCTTTCAAAACTAGCACATTAGACTTAATAGCCAATCAGATACTGAGAAGTGTAATATTATTTAATCTAGATTTACAACATAGAGCACTCTGAGGAACAGTTCCCAGGTTGTATGTTTCTTGCTTAAGTATTCTGGGTATCCATGTTAACAACTGTGCTGACAAGTTAAAAGGACATGTTCCAGCTAAGTGACATTTGCTACATTAAGCTTGAAAGATTGTTCATTTTTAAGATACTTCTAAGTGTTTTAGAAACTGTTTACATGAGAACTTCAACTGTTTTGAAATAGGATATATATTTTAGGAATACAGAATAGAGACAGAGGTGTAGCTTTGGTGCCATTTGAACAGAAGGTTTCCCAAGGTACTGTGCAACTCAAAATCATTTGATTTTTCAAGTACGTTCTTCACAGACTCCCCACATGATATAGTGGTATGTATATACAACCCACTTTAAAATCCAGGCTGGTTAAGTTCTTTAATATGAATGATTCTCTTGTAACACTGACGTATCATTTTGTTCTTTCTATAGTTAAAATCTGCTTTGGGTTTCATGCTTTTGGTTCTTTATTTATTTATTTATTTTCTGAGTAGATCTGAATTCTTGAATAGCTCAGTTTAAATAGCATCTTCCTATCTTGCTTTGTTTTGATGGCAACTCCTTAAGTCTTCACCAGTTTTGCTGGATAGCATTACCTAAGAAGTCATACTGTTGCCAATTAGAATGAAGGTAGTATAATCTCACTATTACTACAGTATTTCACTAATTTACATAAATAAAAGTAACAATTATGTATATATATGTATTTAGCCAGAGCATTACATTCGATACTTATGCAATCTGCGAGATAGTACTTTTATTCCATGATGGGATTTTATATCTTGTGTGTGGCATTTTTAGTTCCTGGGAGTTTATATTCATGTGTATTTACCTGCATGTTTTATTGTTTATGCCCAGTTTACTTAATGACCTAGATTCTGCTGTATTAGTTACTCCTAATCTTTCTGTCATTTCAAAATGCTATTGGTAATGCTTTTGTATTTTTGTTTTTTTTTTCAGGTCACTGGTTAATGTTAACTAGATAAATCTAGGAACAGATCCTTGCAGGACACAATAAAAAGACCCTCAATCTATTAATATTTCTTCACTGCAAGTATATGTCAAAATCTAACGTCCAGATTTTAATTTATTTCATGTATACAATATTGATTGTTATCGTTTTAGGTCCATAGCAAATACATCACACAAAATGAAGGAAGATTTCTTGTCATGTAGATATCTATCTCTACTTCACTGATATTATGACTTTTAATAACCAAAGTTGTAAATCCATTGATTATTTCAAATAACTGATTTGGAAGGTCTGTTTCCACCTATCTGATACATTATACTTTTCCTTCATTTTTTTTTTTTTAATCACTCATGTTTCGTGTCAGTTCCTGAGTCATTTTGGCCAGAATCAGTGTCAGGCTGACAGATCTGCAATTAATCAGGTTAACTCACTTTTCTTTTTAAGGTATTGCACAACACTGCCTTTTTTTTTGCAGTCTGGCACTTTACGACTTTTGATAGCTATTGAAAATCATTTCTAGTAGCTCAGAGAAATCATCAGCCACTTCTTTTAAAAGTTATCTGGGCACATCCATCTTAAAATGCCTGCCTTTTGGAGCTGCTACTTCATTTCCTTCTGAGCTGGAAAGGGAAAATATCCATTCATCATCACCATCAACATAATCATCTTCTGGTATGTATACATTATCTGTCTCTTTCTCAAAATACAGAACATAGAAACTTACTGAATGCTTCTTCCTGTTCTGCACATTCACTTCTAGCAGTGACCCAATATCATTATCTTTTATTGGCAACTTTTCCTTTCTTTATTTTCTTTTCTGCCATTCCCAGCTTCTAGTGTATCTCAATTACCTTTCAGACTCTCACACCACCAACTGTAGTCAAGTGACAGAGTTATGTTTTTATTGAAAGACTGGAACCTAATCAAATCTAAACAAAAAACTTGTCTGGACAGGCTTTTTAGGTGAGGAAAGCACAGGTCTACTAGCCAGTTTGCTCATGTTGAGTCTGGCAGGCTGCTGTGGTTGATATCTTTAAGGGCAAGAGGTCAAGTGTGAGACTAATGAGCTAATGCTGTTGGGGGGCACCAGCTCCTGAGGACATTAATAAGGACTCATGGGCTGCACGTTTCAGGAACTGCCAGGAACAATCATGCTGTTACTCCAGAACTTTCCTTCAGTCCCAGGGACTCTCTTCATTTTTGCTTGTGCTTTTGATAATTTTGAATCAGCTTCAGAGACAGAGCTACATCCTTAGCAGGAGGCTGTTGCTGAGTGTAGTCAGATGATGGCAAATATCTGATGTCATTGCTCAGAAAGGTTGCTCAGCCAGTATTTGAACCAGTTCAGACAATAGGTTTTGCACTGAAGAGAAATATAGATGTGTCTATTCCCTGTGTAGTGTTGTATGATGGACCTCAACTCTGAAAAAATAGAGAACAAAATAGTTTGTTCTCCTACTGCTGTACATACCTACACGAACATACAGAATTGCTTCAGATGTTTTTTTTATGTATTGTTTTCTGTTCATTGCTTTCTGCTAACATGGATATCTACTCAAAACAAAGGCACTATTTAGGAGAGGAGAAAAAACAACTAAACCACTTACAGTCATCAAGACGAAAATAGCTTGCAGAGACCTCATGAAATGTTAAGAAAACCAGATTTCTTTCTGTCTTTGACTTCCTTTAGATTTGCTAGATTAAAGTACAGGCATCGTGTCAAAAGAGCAACAGTGCTTGTGAGAGAACATTTATCAAGGGCTAACAAGAGGATGAAGGAAAATTAAAATGGCATTACAATCTTATTCTTCATTAAAAGTGAAGTACTAAATTTTCTACTAATTCATTTTGACAGATATTATTCTGACAGAGCTGACACCTGTGACAAAATGTGATTAAAGTGGATGCAATTCAGGAAGCAATGCTTTAATTTCTTTCCTAGCTCTATGATGTCAGTGACATACATAATTCAGATTTGAGTTTGTTTTCCTAAATCCATTTATCTTTGTCCATCATTACTTTTTGTTATAGGCAGATATCTACCTTCAGAAGTGGTGAAAACAGTTTCTTAGATTACAGGCAAAATGAAGTGATTAATCTGATCAACACTGCCATGGAAAACTGAAATGCCTAACATCTTTTCCTAGGCAATGTATGAGGTGACATGTTAAAGGATGACTTTTGTTAACAGTCTTTTCTGTCTCAAGTTGGAATTTTTTTTATTGATGATACTATATCATCTTATTGTAAACATTAATAAGGCTTAACAGAACATGGATTGCTATGGGAGGAGTCCTTGCATGTGAGTTTCTTGTAAAACTTCAGTTACAGCTGTCTATGGGAAGCAAGGTTGAAAGCAAGTTTGGCACTTGTGGTTCAGTGAGATATTTTGTATGTGTTTCAGCAGTGCATTTCAGATACAATTATCACTCATGATGCTTCGTTTGCTGATTACTGAGATTAACCTCTGCTGCGTCCAAGAACTGCCAGTGAAACTTATCATACAAAAAAATTTAAGTCTTACCATTCCTGAGCTGTTCTTTACATGTGATGCTGAGGATTTTTTAATACTGACTGAAAACAATTCAAAGAAAATATATCAACCACACCTGCTTTTGGCAATTTGTACCAGGTAAAAAAAAGCTGAAAAGCCATTGCACCAGTTAGAGACAAAGGAAGAGAGGTGGTTCTCCTTGGGCAACTGCATTAGCAGCATGCCACTAGCAAAGGTGGTCCTAGTGCCAATAAGAACTTGGATATCAATTCTCTGTCTGAGTGTGGTTCTCCCTTCCCACCAACAACTGAATGTCTCTCTGCTGCTAGGGAGTAGTGAAAAGAGATGGAAGAAAGGGTCACCAGATGTGATCCCTTCTGCTACTGACCACTATGCCAAAAATATTTATTTCAGAAGATCCAGCATATTCATTTAGAATGTACACTTTTAAACTGTTTTTTTTTTCTTTTCAATTTTTAACAATTCCAGTAAACATCAGGTAAACACTGCCTTTAAACATTGTATTCAGAAAAGCAATTAAATTTAGCTGTAGAAGAATCTAGTGGTTTATAGTTTTTATCAGATCTTGTCTTGTTTGTTTTCTAATCTCTTCATTTCATTTCTAATAAATCTTATTGGTTTGTTATGCCCTCTGTAAGCTAAGGCAGATGCAATAAGATGACTTGAAGATATTGTTATTCTGTATTATAAGAATTCTTAGAGGTATTAGATAAGCCAGTAGCCATCAATTTTATCAGCAATTTTTTGCTTGAACTTCTGTTTTTAAAAACAAAATCCATAGAAATTCAGTTGCATGGGGCAAATTTTAGCCTTTCATGTTATCGTTCAGTGTGCTTTCCAATGGCATATAAAGTCAAATCATTAAAGCTGAAAACTGAAGTCTGCCTGAAGCCTCTCCTTTTCATAATATGTTAATATGAATAACCATATGTTTTTCTGATTATATTAAAACCTGGACAGAGGTATATGATAAGACTGTAGTTCCTTGAAAACACCATAGAATGCAATAGATGATTTTAAGGATAAAATTATCTTAAAAAACAAATTTCATATATGTAAAATGCAAAAGTTAACGTAACTGTTGTTAAGAACGAGGAAGACCACGGAAGAATCTGTCAAACATCCAAAAAAATATCTGTGTTTATACAGATTGTATGCAAGATTTTATGTTCACTGTTGCCAAACATTTTGTAGGAATGGCCATGCTCACAGTTGTGCCAGTAATGTCTATAATCAGGCTGGTATTTCAAGAGCAGCTTTCTGCACTTGTACTCACCCTCTTAAATGCATTGAAAACACAACAGAAGCCCCTGTGTGGGGCTGCAGTGGCAGTGAAGATTCCATTGCATTGAAAGGATAGAGCCAGGGCCAGATGGTCCCGGATGGGCATCTTCTGCTTTATCTTAATACGGGAAAGAAACAACTTGGAATTCGTTGCTTTCCATTGCTCATTGAAATTGTGCAAATAAGGGAGCTTCATATTTTATTTTTCTGCGTAATCATCCTAGAGGTGTCTGAGTTGAATCCCTGAAGGAAATATGCAGAAATCTTGACCAGAGTTTGTTTATAATTTTATTTATCAGTAGTAATCTTTTATCCCTCTTTTCCATGTTTATTTTTTTATGTTTATGTGACCAGAGAACATCTTGAGTTGGATACTGACAGTACCAAAATAAATGAATGGCAGCAAATTTCAGTATTACCTTCTGAGGCTCTAAACAGCTTCAAAGAAGATAAATTAAGATTTGCATCACATTTTAAATAAAAACACTGTTAACTTTTTCCTTTTTAATTGAACACATAGATATTAAATATAAAGCAGCATATTAGAACAAATTCCTGCTACAAATGGAACAGCTAAACAATTCTTGCACAGTCCTCTTAGCACCTAAGTCGGCTTTGCTCAGTCCCTGGGCATCTTTGCTCTCATGTAGTGCAGACTCACAAATGCCCTAAAATTCTTTATTCCAAGCAACCATGGTTTTGTTTCTATATAGAATTGGATACTTACAGAAATATGATAGGAGTTCTAATAGGAAGGTGTTCTTCAAAATAGCCTGTGTAAAGGAAAACTCATTTAAAAGTGTCCTGTAGGATTACTGAATCATAATCAGCTTCTCAAATGGGCTAGTGCATCCAAGCCACATAAAATTTCAGTTTCATGAAAAATAGTGCTAAGAAAGAGAACATTTAAAATGAGTGAAAAGACTTAACAGTGCCATCTAAAGTGGAATGAGACTGGCATATCTCTTAGTTAAGAAGAATCATTGACTTCTTTCTATAAAAGTGTGGGAAGCATATTTTTGTTCTCTTGGTGAAATCTTGGTACTGTATTAAAAACAGTCAGATGTAACTGAAATATCTTGTTTATCTTGGAGGAGTGAAGGCTGTGTAAGACTTATGCAAAGGACTACCAGGTCTTCATTTAAGAGCTGGGTGTGATTTGACACAGAGAGAAAGAGTGTATGCACAAATTTGGTGGTATTACAGAATTTGAGGTAATGATTTTTTCCTCTAAGAAAACTTATCATCTCCAGTTACTTGTCACTGTTTGAATCTTTAATGAGCTTGTTGTCATAAATAACCTGGTCATTTTATTTTTATTATTTTTAACACTTGACAATCTTAATACTAATTTATTATTAGGATCATAGCATCATAGAATTGTTCAAATTTGAAGGGACCCCTAGAGGTCATCTAGTCCAACTCCCCTGCAATGAACATGGACACCTACAGCTCAATCAGGATGCTTAGCACCCCCTCCAGCCTAACGCTGAATGTCTTCAAAGATAAGGCTTCCACCACCTCTCTGGTGGAACCTTTTCGGGTGCCTAATCACCCTCATTGTCAAATACTTCTTCCTTATGTCCAATCTAAATCTCCCCTCTTTTAGTCTGAAACCATTTTCCATTGTTCTACCACAACAGACACTGCTAAAAACTCTGTTCCCTTCTTTTTAGCCCCTCCTTAGATACTGAACGGCCACTATCAGGCTCCCTGGAGCCTTCTCTTTTCCAGGATGAAGAGCCCCAGCTCTTTCAGCCTGTCCTTAGAGGGGAGTTGTTCCATCTCTTGGATCATTTTTGTGGTCCTCCCCTGGATGTGCTCCACCAGGTCCATATCTCTCCTGCACTGAGGGCTCCACATCTGGGTGCAGTACTCCAAGTGAGTACTCACCAGTGCAGAGCACCTCCCTCAACCTGCTGGCTATGCTTCTTTTGATGCTGCCCAGGATACATTTGGCTTTCTGGGCTGCAAGGGCACATTTCTGGCTCATGCTCAGCTTGCTACCCACGGTTACCCCCAACTCCTTTTTGTCTGGGCTGTGCTCAGTGCTTTTTACCCTCAGCTTGTGTTGGTAGTGGGAGTTGCCATGAGCCAGGTACAAGACCTTGCACTTGCTGAACATCACAGAGTTCCTTTGGGCCCACTGCTCAAGCCTGTCTATGTATCACTGGACGGCATCAGATGTGTTGATCACACCACATGGCTTGCTGTCATCTGCAAATATGCTGAGTGTATGTTAAATACTACTGTCAATGCCCTTGATAAAACTATTAAAGAGCATCAGTCCCAGTACTGAGCACTGAGATACACCACTTCTCACTGATCTCTATCTGCACATTGATCCATTGACCAATACTCTTTGGGTACAATCTTGCAACTAGCTCCTCATCCACTGAATGGTAAATCCATCAAATACATATCTTTCAAATTTGTAGAAAAGGATTGTGCAGGAGACCATGTCAAAGGCCTTACTGAAGTCCAGAAGCTTCAAAGGACTGAATATTAGTAGTAATGCCATAAAGAGACAATGAACTTATGAGGCTGTTTGCAGAAAAATAAATAAAGAAAAGAGAAGCAAGAAAATTATTCAGTATCATTAGCAACTGAAAAATTGTTTATTTTTGGAACTGACAAGTGTTTTGGTATCAGCTTCAATTTAGTTGATTATATTTGGATTAGATACAAAAGGCAGAAGATATCTGGCCTGAAAACATTCTGTGCATCTGAAAGATTCAGTATCTTTTCACTCTGCATTGTTTACATCTTGTCACAGAACATTATGTTATTTCATACCAGAGATGTGTTAGAGATGTTGCACTATGCAATGCCAAAATAGAGTTTGTAATATTTATTATTTTTGGGTCACAACCCCATATTATCCAGGCAAGATCTCAGGGACTGATTTCCTAATACTCCAAACTGTAAAAGCAAATCCATTGAACTGCTGCACTCATCTTCATCAAAAGTAGGCCAGGAAGAAATATATGGAATATTTTAGTTCTGTGCTTGTACAGATTAGATTTACCACACTCAGTATCACGAGACAAAGACTCCTCTATGTGATCATTTATTGATTCAGCCAAGGGAGACTTGCACAGCAACCTGAAAAACCCCATCTCTTCTCTGCATCTTTGATATAGACCCATGTTGGTGATGTCTAGTGCATGTAGGGCTGCCCATCTAACTATTCCAGAGCAATGAAGTGGATGAGGCTTGGCAGAGATGCCTGCCCTGCTGGCAGCCTCCTCTTGCATCCAAGGCAACTGGTCTGCTAGCTTCTGCTGTACAGTCCTGCAGCCCTGTGTAGGGGCTCTGCGTCATCATTATGGCCTGCCAGCATCCTCTCCACCAGCCAATTTTCCTGGCGCCTTGTTTCTCTGAGTGCTTCAGCCCTCACAGGTGTGATTTAGGAAAATACATGGTGATGCAAATACTCAGAGCTGAATTGCTCTTCCATGGTGCACACCAACCTTTCCAGGCCCTGAGGAACTGCTATTAGATCATGGGACTTCAGAATGGTTCCTTCTAGGAGGGTGCATATGAGGGCTGAGCAGCTGCAGCTGTTCTTGGGTTATGTGTTTGTTTTAAGCTGAGGTTGGGGAGCTGCTACAATGTGCTGGATGACAGCCCTCCTTGTGAACATGCATACGTTGTACTTCAGTACCTGTATGTATGTCACAGGGCTGTGGACATGGAGACAGCAAATTCACATTGTCTGGGGAAGCTGTTTTGGCTTTTTCTGTGAATTGTCTTTTCTTATCCTACATAACCCCTGAAAGTCCTTCTGTTCTCCCTCTGCCACCTGTTTTGTAGCAGTGTTACAAAATATGTATAGCATTGTTACACACATCTCTGTAATGGACACGATGCATGAAGACACACACCAGGCATGCTGCAATGGACTCTGATTCCAAAAGCCTTGACTTACCTGATCTCCAGAGTGGAAGGCACTGGCGGTATATGGGAGCATGCCAGATTTTGCACAGGTGCTGGAGGAATGATAACCAATTTTCTTGACTTTATTATCAATAGTAGTGTGCAAAAACCCAGCTAAGAGGAAGCATAAGGACATAGAATACAAGGTGGCTGATCGTTCTGGAGCACCTGCTGAGGTGACATTTCTCCTATTTGTTTTTACAAAATCTATCTTTTTTTTTTTTTTTTTTCCAGCACTAAAAGGATTTTGTTTCTTGTGCAAGACAAAAAAAAAGTCTGGTAGACTTGACAATATTATTTTGTTGTTTTCCTTTAACTAAGGGAACATTAACATTTAGCAACAAATAGCAATTAACATTTGCTTGATAATCACTGTAATAAAAGAGTTGTGGGATGGCAAGTGAATCTATCTTCAAGAACTTTGCTGAAGGAGCTTTGCTTCCAGCCTTCAGAAATCAGTAACTATGAATTTCAGAAATGCTCAATTTCTTTCAAAGAGGTGTGCACTAATGAATGGCATGCACTCTTGCATGCTCTTTAGGACTTGATAGCTAACTTGATGCATCAAGTCTTCCTGCTGCTCAACTAGGATTTTTTTCCATTTTTATTATTTTCTAGTAGAAAAGAACAGGAGCTCAAGGTTTGGTCTTTCTTCTGAAATTCCTTAGTAGTTTAGGTTTGTTATTCCAATCTCAACTAGCCGTAATACAGATACAAAGACACAAAGATGAAAGTAAACCAATCAAGAATGCAAGATCATCAGTCACAGAATTTGTTGTCAATTTTCTGACAGTTGTGACAGCTTTGTTCTTTTAGGACTTGTTTAACTCAATGCCTACGCTCTATCACAGCTTGTGATTCTGTAGCTTAATGGCAAATCAGAGAAGAAGAAATGTTAATTTTTGCTCTTAATTCGCAAGCAGTGTTTTTTAAGTGTTGTGTAATATCTCATATTTTAAGCTTTTTAACTTTGCCCTACTTACATTTAGCCAGGTTTTCTATCTCAGAAGCATGACCTTCTCAAGCTCTGTCTTTTATATTACCTCTGTGGGAGCTACACAAAGTAAACTAATAATTTATTTTTGCTTGTGGTAATCCAGATTTTACATTCATTTCCTGTACCAGCTCTGCCTGGATTCTGAGCATTAAGCCACATTTTCACCTGCAGATACTAGAGTAGCCTGCGGGGAAAGGTATTTCAAACATTTCACTGATCAGTATCAGATCTGCCTTTGAACACTGAGGGATTTAAACATTTATATTGCGTTAATCCTCACAGTTATGAACTCAATTGGCAATGCTGGCGTCAGTATCTCACCTCAATATTATCAAAGGGAGAATTGCTCAATATTAGGGTTTGATTTTGTTGTTGTTTTCAGTTTACTTCTGTTAGGATCAAATTCTGCAGACACTTGGCTAAGCATGTAACACTTCTAGTGTACAAATTTTAAAGCGACTCTGTGAGTACTGACATCACCCTCCGTGACAGTGTTTGCAGAATAGGAATTTCAGCTTAGGAGTGGCTGGAAATATTTTGACTAAATGTATTTTGTCTGGGGGTTCTTATTGAAAAAATATTTACAAAGTAAAATTCAGTCATTTTGAACACATTGATTCTCAAAAAGTGAAAAACTTCTGTTCAGATAATTTTACTCTGCTTAGGCACTCCAGTTCTATTTACCTAGGCTTTGTTCTTAATTATTAAAAATAAAGCTTTTGCTTCTTATCTCTAGCTTTCAGAATCAGCATCTAAACTGTTTTTAGCTTTCTTTCTTCCTTTATGTATAAATTCAAGAGGCAGAACTATTTAAAAAGTTACAGTTTCTTCTTGCTGTCCTGATATTATTATAAATGATAATTCACAATAATAAAAATAAAAAGTAGTCTGCATGTGTAAACAGTTGAGATAATATTAGAACTAATATGTATTTTTTTCATTCTTGAATGGACCTGCAAGTCAAAGCAGACACTTTATTTTGTAAACAAGACTGAATTAAAACATGATTATTTCTAAAATTGCAGGTTTTCCTTCTGAATATGAATATCACAATACATGGGGTCTAAATTAAGCATATAACAAAAAAACTTTCTTCTCAATTGCAAAAAACTCAGAAATTTATTCAATTTAGATGAATCAATTTCTTTGATGATGGATAAACTATAATTAAATATAGTTTCTCAGGCAATACACTAAGATTCATCCAGTATTCATCATTCCAAACCCCACATAATAACATCCAGAGCTGTAGATCAGAGCTCTAAACAAAGTATTGGGTTCTAAAATCATCTATAAGTCAAAATTGCTCTAAGGACCATGAACATTAACATCTGGTGTTATGGTTCATTTAAGTGGCTTCTTGGATATTTTTTCAATGCTGCATACTAAGAGATAGCAAGTAATAAAACTTAATAGTTTGTTTATCCCCCTTAAAAATTAATACACATTTTACATTGTAGCCACTGAAATAAAAGATTTCAGAGCAAATGGTTAGAAGTAGTAACTTCTCCTTAATGAGAAAAGAATAGAAAACATGCTTCAAAGAGAAATATCAATTCTAACACACTTCCCACGTGCTTCCTAAAACTATCAGTGATGCAGGTTATCAGAAAAGCACTTCTAATCTTACAGACACTTTATAGAAAATCACATGACTTTTATCCCTCTCAATCTTTCCATATTATGAGCGTAATATAGCACTGGTACTCTCATCACTTCAGGACTGACTTCACCTATGCTTGTATTTCAGATAAGAACATCTAATAGTAGTTCAAGATGATGCATCTGGCTCATTCAGGATGAAGGTTTAAATACAATCACTTTATCTAATAGCACAGTTTTGCTTATGTCTGGGTCTACTTTTCTGATTTGCCTCATTGCTATAGTGCATTCTTGGCAGAGCATGCATATTTTGTAATTAGCACTAGAAGGTAACTTAGTGTTGAATTAATTAATGTATGTTTTCTTATCTAGTACACATATACATGTATGTATATGTATATTTTTTTTCCTTGGAGGGTGAACCATGGTGGGAATGCGTTGTTTCTATAACAATCATTTTCTGTTTTAATTTTTTTTTCCCATTTAGTCTGTGCTATTTGAATTCAGAAAATAGTGTGGTCTCAACAGCTCTCTTTCTGCATCTCTATAAGGGACAGAAGTCCTAAAGAAAATAGGCTATGAGCACAGATGGTAGAGTTTTGTAGCGTACCAAAGATGACTCAGTTCATTCATTTAACGCATCTCTCTGGTTTTCATCAGGCTAGGCTGCTGTTGATTTGAGATCTGTGGCGAACACAGGAAACTTTGTGAAGGTGGTTTAAAAGGACATGGGATGTTTATTCTGCTACTAATGAGCTCTCTTCTCTTAATAAGAGACTGTGAGGCCTTCACCAAATGCAAAATCTCACAAGTGCAGTCAGGAAAAAGTAAGCAGGGAAATGTGAAGGAAAATCTGACTTTAGCAGACCTGTAAGTTGTGGGATTCGGATTGGTTGTGTTAAGGAGGTCTTTAGCACCTGAGAGCATACCAGGCTAAAAGCAACCTTAGAACTAAGGAGTAGGGTGACTGGATAAGAACCAAGTGACAGGCAGATAGGGCGCAGTGAGTAGTCTAGCCGGTCTCCAGAAGAGCACCTGTGGATGCTATCTGTGATCTTTAACCTGACAAACTATATTCATGCTGTTCTGTTTAACTAGGGTCAGTCTCAAAAGGGCTTCTGTTCTCAACATTGCCGCTGTACTTGAATGGATAGCTACTTTAGTGTTCTTTGTAAAGCAACCTTTTTCCTTGTTCATTTACCTACAAGCCAGTTATGATAAATAAGAAATCAAATTTTCCTTTTAAGCTTTGAGTGTTAGACTGGGATTTTAGGCCTAGTGAAGATTTTATCTTTTTGTACTTTCTCCACTGTTTTGTTCTGACTGATATCAGAAACGGCACTCGCACTGATGCAGTGTTCGTCCTACTGCAAAATGGATGGTCCCTTGGTATTTCTGGAGTGTTTTCTTTGCCTAGCTCTCCTGCTTTGAAGTTGTCCCTTAAAACATGAGTTGAAGTATATTCAGTGAAGAAAACAGTGCTGAAAAAGCTATCAGAACTCTGGAAAGAAACCATGTGGTAAAGGACTTTAGGCAGCAAAATCAACATGAAGTGAAGAGCATTCACTGAAAAGAAAGAGAGAAATCCTATTTGGGATAACTGGTAACTTGAAAAATTCAACCACTTCTGGCATCACTGTGGTTTTAACTTTGAAAGAGATTTTGTAGGGAACATGGAAGTGTTTCACCTTTATTTAACCTTTGCACATCAACAGGCAACTCTGTCAGAGGGGAGGGCTTATGTCAGCTTAATTGTCTTGATAGCCCTATGCCAACAGGGTGGGTTTAATTCCCCCAGAAGAAGATAAGAGTATGCTGTTGGTAGGCATATGAAAGGTATAAAAATAAAGCAGCTGGGCAGACCTATTTCTTAAGTTTTTTTTTTTTTTTAGTCCATCTACTGTATTGATGAAATGACTTGAGACTTTGGTTTTTATTTTTAATTACCCAGATCAAAGGCGTGGACAAACAGGTTTGGGAAGTTGGATGCCTACAGATTAAAGAGTGACAGCTTGTCAGCTGGGCCACATTAACTGAGGAAATATAAGCTTCCAGACTGTTGCAAACATGCTATTTAAATCTATGAGTTGACCTTTTCGTTTTAGTTTTCAATGGACCTTAGTGCAGGCTTGACTGATAGGAAACAAATTAAAATAAGACATCTAAATCTTTTAGTCATTAACTCTTCCCATTCACAGATTGCTGACAGTTAAGGGAAATGAAGGGTTTTATTATAGACAAAAATGTCACTTGCCTTTTTTTTCCCTCAAGTTTGTTGTGTGGTTCAAAACCTTTCAGTCTTGCCAAACTTGTATTTAAAACTACTATATAAAAAATCACAGTGTCATATTTAACATTACAACTTTTTTTAAATAAAATTAGTTGTTCGAACAAATCAGAATGTAACTTCTTAATTAAATCTTGTCCTTGCTTGATTCTCTCCACAGATATCCTGTCTTTGGAGTGGAGAAGATTTTAAGTAGTTATTGCTGTTAAGTCATGCAGCCATCTTGTTTTCTCTCTGTCAAAAAGCAATTAATCACCTGAGGAAAAGAGGTGTTTCTATAGTGATGCTGAAACATTGAAATGAACTTCATACCTTGGGCAATGTATCTACAAGCTTGGGACATGTGAGCAAACAGAGCATAAATCAAAGGGGAAAGAAGAGGATGGAGATTAATTTCTGGCTTACTTGTTTGAACAGAGGCTATCTGATGATAGAACTGGTCTCTGTAGAACCATTCAGTAAAACTAGATTTTGTGGTTCTAATTGGCGTGCTTCCTTCACTGTCTGTTTGCAGGGTATGTTTGTTGTTTTATTCATCTTTAAGTTAAATTGTGGTTACTGTTGAAGGGAATAAATGTAGCCAATAAGCTGCTAATAGCACATGTCTCTTGAAGCATTGCTCACAGCCTGTGTGGGTGAAGTGCTTCTTGCCTTTTGCTGTTTAAGTACATTTGGAGCATTCTTCCATGTGTAGTCTTGTTTGGTTGTTTTTTCCTCTTCTTTTGCTATTTTCCAGGTGTGTCATTAAAGGGAGTGATGGATGGATCTCTGAGAGAACTTGTTATCGTTATTAATCCTGAAAACTATGCAGGAGAGGAGTCTTACATAATCTTCCACTTCAGCATTATGATTCTCTTGATTTTTTTTTTTTTAATTAGATCCTTGCTTACAAGTTTCAACAGGATTCTTTCTGCTGCACAAGTATGAGTAGTTCATGTTTTCTTATGCTGTTCCACAAATAATTCCTATTCTTGAATGAAGTCAGTGATTGGATTATACAGGATGTTCAGGATATCCTGAAAAGTCAACACTTGGTCATGTGGCTGAGGACACACACAGCTGCTCTGTTCACCCCCCTAAAAGGCAATCTCCAGGATTCTCATAAGCATCTAATTGCTGAGGCTACATTTTCTCTTCATTTCATAAATGAAGTATAAGTGGTTCTCTTGACAAACAGAATGAAGGTGAAATTGCCAAACAACTGTAATAACAGTATAAACCTTTCAGATGGAGCTTGTGGGCTCTGCTCCCCATAATCTTGAAGTGCTAATAAAAGCAAATAGTTCAACTTCCTTGGCAGCTGTGACACAAAAGTAATATTGTCTCAAAGGAGCAATTTATGAGGCTAAATTTTTGAAGTAGTTTGTTTCAAAATGTTATACAAGTCTGGTGTTAAGTATATCCTTGAAAATATCTGTCTTCTGTTTATCAAGCTGACATCTTTGATTTTTAACAAAGCATAACAATATTTCTGTTATTTAAATGCATGGAAAGCAATGAGTTAGAATAATTCCCACCATCTGCTTCTCTCTTCAATGTCTTCAAGCACAGGGATCCCTCAGCAGAAATGGTCATAAGTAGGATTCTTTGAGTTCTGAAGCAAAGCTGTCTTTGGCACTGAGAGAACGCTGCCATGAAAAATTGCAGCTGTGGTAGGGTGAGAATTTACCAAGCTGTATAAAAGCACTAAAGCATGAAGGGAGAATGCCTGATTTTCTGAGCAGGATACAAGTTGAACAGAGCTTTTGTTTGTTTGTTTGTTTGTTTTTTAAAGGGATAAAAACAACAACATTGTTAAAAATTAGCAAGGTACTGTGAGGCTTTAAGTATGTTACTGGTTCAACTGGTGTTTGAGTACAGGTCAAAATGAAAATTGGTCGTTTGTGATCTCAAGATAATAAATAGATAATAAAAACTTCACCTTTTCCCAGTTTATCCTGGTGACAAAAGGGCTTTTACAAAAGAGATTGGATTTTCAACTGCTCTTTCAAAGCAAAAATGATCTACAGCCCAGGGTCTTGCTGTAGCTCTTGATCCTGTTGTAATTCTTCACCAAATGCCATCTTGTGTAGACTTCTTTCGTTTCATATCTCCCCTCTCAGCTGTTGCATGTGTTGATTGATGTGGCTATACCTAGCAAGATGGTACAGATGGATATGTTCTTGGCTGTTGCACAGAATTAATTAGTGGTTTCTATTCTGTAAATGTCTTCAATATTGTGCTTACTCTAGTAGGTGAGTGCACTGAACAGTGCGTCTCCCATCTGTCACGTGCTCATTTTCCTCCTAATCCTTTCCACTGAAGGAGGAAGATATGTAGAGTGCTGCTTTGCTTTGGGATTGCAGGAAACAGGCTTTGAAAGGACCTTCTGGGTCATCATGTCTCATCTCTGGCTGTTGCAGACATCTACGTTATATAATGCTCTTGTGAGCTTACCCACCTTCATTCTAAAATAAGATTTCTTTTCTTGTTCTGCTTTTGGAAAACTGCTTCACTACTACATATAAGGGTTAGAAAGCTTTCAATTTCAGACTCAAATTTTCTGTCTTGTTTTTCCTTATTTGATCTTGTCAATGTTGTTTTCATTTTTAATTATCTTTTATACCTGCTAGGCTCATAATCACCTTCATTGAATTTATAGGCAACAATCTGACTTCCTCTTAGCTTAGTTTTGTTAGGCTGTTTGATTGCTAGAACAGGTGTGGCTGCATGTTTGAAATAATTTTAGTTCCATCAAAATTAAAGCTGGGAAAAAGCATTGCAAGGAGAATTCTCTCTCTTTTTTTTAATCATTGACTTCAGCTACAGCAGATTTTGTGTTGATTATAATATATGAAAAAATCTCATCCTAGCCATACATTTAGAGTGATATTAATTCAGGTAGAAAGCTTGCTGTATTTATTTTCTAACATGCTTTTCCAGATCATCTAAGATGATTCACTCCAGGGGCTAATCTAAAGTAAGGTGTTACTTCAGGATGAATCCCACTGATTTCCAATGAGTCTACATGTTGCATGAAGTTCCAGGTGAAGCTGGGAAATATATTCCAATTTCCTTCTGAACCATGAGGTACTTGTTAGTGGCAAGTCAGCTACAAGGCTGTCCTGCTGTAGTTTGTGACCAAAGACAGGTATTAAGTGTTGTAGCTCAAATTGCCCAGCCTCAGGTGCAGGAGTCAAATCCCTTGGTGACAGTGAGCTATTTTTTACTCTTAAATGGGAATATCTCCACAGTATCTTCTATGTGAGGCATTAAACCAAGTGTGGAATCATGGGATAGGGCCTGGTAGTACAGGGCTGCTTGATGATACATTCCCACTGGGCACAGCTTTTCCAGTGCTCTCCCCATAGCCATGCAGGACCAGGGCCTTGCTCCAGTTCCAGAGCACGTCTGGCTGACAGGCACCAGAAAGACCAATTTGCCTGCTGTATCTGTCATCGAGTAACAGATTGGAAAAGAGGCCATACTGCTGTGTTGCAAATTTGTAAGAAACTAGGGCAGTTCAGTGCAAAATGCTTTGGAAGTTGAGGGGTTTTTGACACCAAATGTGGAAGATTTGGGCCTACATCATGAGTATGACTATGTGAAACTGCAGTTTGTCTCATATGCTGCAGATGATGAAGGTTTCTGAAAAAATGCATTTATTTTTCTTGTATTTATAAAGAATGCCTGAACTGTTTCTTGCTGACTGTTCTCCCTGGTAGCTGTGCATTTGAGTTGCGTTTTCTTTTTCTTTTTTTTTTTAAAACAAAACTTTTGGATGAAGGAATTTAGGCTGGTTCAGGAGTCCTCCTCATTGCAGTTTGCTATTTGAAACCATCTCTGCAGGTAGGAGAGTTGGATTAGTTCAGCTACCCCAGGTTTGGAAAGAGCTGTGTCTAGAAGTGCTCTTCATATCTAAGGTTACTTTCTCAAGAAATTAAGTAAACATTATGGACGTGGATAGCATAAAACGGTGCTTTTCTTTTTTGAATAGTTTCTTTTTACTCTAATAGACTTTACTGTAATCCATCAGTTCACTTTGATTGATAGTCATCACAAATCCTGTGCTCATGGCAGATATAAAATATTCAAAGAAAATATAAGATTTCACTTAGCTGAAGGCAGTTTTTTTTACAAAGCTGCCCTGGAGCTTCTAAAATGTATGAATACAAAAAAAAAACCAACAAAAAAAAAACTTTTGGTATTGTCTGAACCCCAAAATTCAGAAGTTTCTGTATTAGAAAGAGCAATTTTTGGAAGGTGTTGCAAATATTCCAAGAGAAACATCAAATCTTAATTTTGTCTGTCATTAACACTGGTCAGTCAGGTCACATGGCTTTTAAAGTTCTCCCAGATTAAGATGTTTTAAGTTCACTTCAATCTGTTATTCACTTTTGTGCATCAAGAGAGGGGTGGCCAGCAGGGAGAGGGAGGTGATTGTTCCCTTCTACTCTGCCCTTGTGAGAACCCATCTGGAGTACTGTGCTCAGGCCTGGGACACTTAGTACAGGAAGTGTGTGGAGCTGTTGGAGCAGGACCAGAGGAGGACACAAAAGTTTTCAAAGGTCTGGAGCACTTCTCCTAAGAAGAAAGGTTGAGGCAGTTGGAATTGTTTAGCTTTGGGAAGGGAAGGCTTCATAGAGAGACCTCATTGTGGCCTTCCTGCACTTGTAGAGAGCTTACCAGGAGGAGGAGCACTGACTTTTTTAGAAAAAAAAATGCATCTAAAAATGATAGGACAAGGGGAAGTGATCTTAAACTAAAAGAACGAAGATTTAGGTTAGATGTTACAAAGATATTCTTTCTTCAGAGGGTGGTGAAGCACAGGAACAGGTTGACCAGAGAAGCTGTGGATGCCCCCTCCCTGGAGGCACTCAAGGCCAGGTGGGATGGGGACCTGGACAGACTGAGCTGATGGGTGGCAGCCTAGCCCATGGCAGGGGGATTGGAATTAGGTGATCTCTAAGATCCCCTCCGATCTAAACCATTCTGTGATATGATCCATTCTGTAATTTTACAAACAGAGAGTACAGAACAGTTTAGACTGAAACCATTTTTCTGTAACTGTTTTTCTGGAATAGAACGACTGTGATGGTTAGCAGAGAACTGTTAACAAAACTTGGAATCTACTGTCTAGGCTATATTTGTCCCCTTTTCTACTTTTCTACCTTGTTTGCCTTTGATACTTACCAGTAAACTAGTGCAAGGGAAGAAACCTTCATTCCACTAGTCAGTTAAGAGCTAGCAATACACAGTTATCTTGTTCTGCTGAGTATGTTTACTCTGGTGAGCCTCCTTTGCTCTTTCAACTGATGCTAGCTGAATTCTGAGGGAAACTATTCCTTTCTCATCGTGCCACTCTCACTCTCTTAATTGGTTAAATGTATTATATAATATCAACAGTTTTTTTTCTTTTAAAACAGGAAATTATGGGGAAAGTGGAATGGAGGCCTTCAAAGAGCTGGCTGCCCAAGAGGGTCTCTGCATTGCTCATTCTGACAAGATCTACAGCAATGCTGGGGAAAAGAGCTTTGATCGCCTACTCCGCAAGCTGCGAGAAAGATTACCCAAGGCTAGAGTGGTGGTTTGCTTCTGCGAGGGCATGACAGTGAGGGGGATCCTCATTGCCATGAGACGCCTGGGAGTGCTTGGGGAGTTCCTGCTAATTGGAAGGTAAGGCTGTAAGTGGATTTCATTGCATCCCTTCTCCTTCTAATCCTTCAGGCAGTCCTTTGGTTTCAGACTGTGAAATTCAGTTTACCCGTCATTTCAGTGTTTACCTTTCTAATGAATGAAAAGAAGTGGCAAGATGGTAGAGCAGATCCTGAGAGGAAAATATGAAGTTAAGTGACAATTTAATTGGTGGTGTTAACTTCTGCTGAAGTAAATGTTCCTTCTTGCCTGTTTTTTACAAATACATGACATTAGTATTTTTGTGTTTTCACATACTCTTGTAGAATATTTCATGCATATTTTTAGAGAAAATACATAGGATGAAGAATCCTGATTTCAGAATGTGATCTGGAAGTGTGGTACGTGGCACTACTAAGGAGAGACTGAATGTTTCTTGATAATTTGAAACTGTTAATTATTGAATAGTTTAGATTGGTTGAACTGTTTTCACAGTCTTGTGATTCTCAGCTTTACACTTTATTCTGATCTTTGCTATTAAGAGCTAGGACACTGATATTGCACAGATATTTTTTTTAAAGCATCAAACTTACAGACAGCTAAGTCAGTATATGCTGTGTACTTATATTGCTGCAGTAAACAGTGCTACTATGTATCAGATAGGCAAAGCCAGGCTTACTTCTTCTAGAATTATGATTTTTTTGTTAGATATTCACTGAACTATGGTAATTCTTAATTCCATCAGATGTGATCTATCTTTGTTCCTTTTTTGCTGTTTCTTATTTTGAGGCTTTTTTGATTTAAACTTGATTTTTAGTGTATTTGTCTCATTTTCCATTTCAATAAATCTTGTTCTGAATATGAAGGATGACATTTTGTCGTCTGTTAGATTGATAGTGTCTATTTTATTCTCTCTGTTCTCCCTTCTGCTCTTATCTATTGTTTAAACTTCATTCCTTTATGGCCTTTGAGAGTCAACTCCTTACCTACTTTGCTTCTGTTTTCTTTTTATTGTTTTCTTTCTTATCTATAAAAATTCTTTTTGTCCCTTTCTCTCCCTGAAGATTTTCTATCAGTGTTGTGGTTGGAATGCTCTCTTTAGCTCTGTGATACAGTATTAGTACTTTCCTGCCTGCATCACTCCTCAAAGCCCACAGTTCTGATTTCTACAAGTTAGACATCTAATCTTACTGAAGTAATTATCCAGTAATTGTCAGTGACTCTCTATTCGGCATTCCTTTTTTTTTTTTGATTGTTTGTTGTTGGTAATTTTTGATGACAATCAGTTTGGAGCAGAGGCTGTACCTCTAGAAGTATGCGTAGACAAGATATGGCACATTGGAAAGCCATCAGCATTCACTGAAATGAGTAGTATTGAAAATGATACTCTGCTTTAGAACTGCGCATGTGCCTTTCATCTGTATCATTCACTGTACGTTGCTTGAAATGAATGAAATATTTCATCTTTCATGTTTTATTTTTTTTTTTTTTTTTGGTGAGTTGAAAAAGTTAACTATAATAAAATTGGTCTGGATCACAGCATCCCTGGTCACTCTGTACATACTCTAGGAGCTTCAAGAATGTATTGTATTAATGCATTGTTGCTTTGAAGTGGTGTCTTCCTGTTCACCTGATTTCAGTACTTCCTCTGATACTGGTCTTGCTAAGAGCTAAAGGAAATGGGTCTTCTACAGAAAGCACCAAAACTAGATAACATTGGTTGTATAAACCTTATTTCCTATTAGGCCACTTGGTCGACCCCCTTCTCCATGGATAATGTGAAACACTTTATATTCAGAATTTGACTTTGAGCCTTTACCAAATATTATGACACTGTTTTGATTGTTTATCTCAAAATCTGCCCAACAGACTTACTCTGAACTTCTCAGAACCTCTCAACTATTAAACGTTAATAACAAGATTTCCTTAGAAATCACAATGCGTTTTTCAGACAGGTTTCCATGCATTCTTATTTTATGTTCGTGACTTAGTATGAGAGAAACATTTTTAACAATGTGTGGGGTGATCTGGTTATAAAACAGACTGGTTGTTCCTGTAGATTGGGTTGTGCCCAACAGCTGGCTGAATTAAAAAATATTATGAGACTTGCACATGTTTTAAAGTGCATGTAGAAAAAAATTTTGAATTGTCCTAATTAAGTGATTTTAAAAAATGGCAAATCTAGCAAACTTATTCACAAGTGAGTTGCAGTGAAACTGCAGTGCTATGAATTTGGTCATCTGTATACAAACAGGAGCTGAAGCATGCATTAACATTGCTCTGACATACTGTTCAGTCATTTTTATTTAAGTTTCTAACTAAGCAAAAACCCCAAAAGCCTTTAAAGAGCATTCTTTTTATTGACGGAAGCAGGACTGAATGTGAAATCAAGACTTTTTTGTCAATAGTGGGCCTAAACAAAGCCTTTAATTTACTCACAGGTTTTATTATCAGCTGCACTATATCAACTTTACAATCTGTTCTGACTCACTGGAAAGAGGAAGCCTTTACAAAAAGGACACCTGGCTAAATAGCAGTTTTCCTGTGATATCTTCAATATTGCTATTGATCAAAGCAAGCAGACACTAGCCTAGATCAAACAAATTTAAAATATCAAAAACAGAGCTGAGAGAAAAGTTTAAATTCGGTTTAATTTGAGAATGATACAATGGGGATTATTAGGTGTTGCACTGAGCCAAAACTAGATTGTCACATTGTGGAGACTTCTCCAGGATAAGCTGTTCATTCTCAGGCATGGAGTTAGGATCCTATTTGTGCCACACCTTAGCAAGAATTCCTGGACTTATACTGAAGATCTGTCAAGAAATTCAACCTACTTTGCTACTGGAAGTGGGAGGCTGTAATATTAGTGAGAAGAAATGCAATTCCTGCTTCTGCCGGAAGCTAGTGTGAGATAGGATATGTTGAGGGGTTATAATTCTGCCATAATAGCAAATGATTCTGAAACAGTATCAAAATTCAATGGAGAATCCAGTAGGAAAAAGCAATTGAAATATGAAATTAAGGATCGTGTAGCTTTAATAAAAACAAAACCAATCATCTAAACAAACTAAACTAAAACTGAACTGATAATCTAATGGAAAACCAGAAAATCAAATGTCTTCGTTTAAAAACAGTGATTGTAATAGTAACTAAGGGCAAAAAATAAAACAGTAAGCTGCCCTCTTAAAAGAGATATCATCTGAATTTCTTTAACAGTGATTAGTTTTGTGAAGTGGCTATGTAGAAAGATGTTTAACATCATGCTTCTTATTATGTTCACACAGACTACTAGGTTTTATATTACATAATAAGTGTAAATTAGGTTTTGGAGATTCTTGTAAGATAGATCAAACTCCTGTGTGTCCTCTGAAATGATGTGCCAATACAAAGCATGTAAATGAATTGACAGCATCTGTGAGGGCAATGGAAAGCAAATGAAAGATACAGACAAAACCCTGAAGTTTAAGGGTTTACTCTGAGATAATTGGAGAATTGGCATGTTAGGTGAACTACTGGAAATGAAAATTTGCTTCTGCAGTTTGAAAATTTCTTAAATTCCTACACAAAATAGTTTGTGTAAATATCTGAGTAACTTCAGGAAGGAACAGATATGTCAATGTATGTTCTATTTTTCAGTGTAACATCTGGCAATGGTATAATTACTGCCTTACTTCTGTAGGCTTTCTAATGTTTTATGGTCTTCATTAGAATTGGTCTGTAGGATGTTGTATAACCATGAATTTTATGTAGTGGCCAGCCTAATGCATTTTGAGAGGGACATTCAGAGGGATTTTATTCTACCTTATAAAGCTCTTTTAGCATAGGGTGACAAAGCTTTCAAAGGAGATGCCTGGAAACAACCAGCATTCTTTCTGGTTTCTTGGGGAAGAAGAGGCATCCTCAGAATGTAGATTGTAATGTAGCAGATACCACTAATTGATGATTTCCACTACTGTATGTAGTGGAAATGTTAAGTCACATCTTGAAGCGGTGATTGAGCACCTGGTGGGAAGGTAGGGCCAACCCAGGAGAGCTCAGGTGTGTGCAATGTACATGAGTGAAAAGGAGGGGTGGAGCCACGATCCACCCCTTCCCAGACCTCTTATAAGGGCTGGCAGTGGAGGTAGGAGTATTTTGCTGGAGATCCCTGCCTACCTGAGGCCTTCCAAGGGTAAGCATCTTTTTTCCTTTGTTTCTGGGTCTGTGGCTGGACACGTCCAAACATATCCTCCCTTGCTGCAGTGTATGACTTTGCTACTATGCTGTGGTTGATACGCTTTCCATCGTGTTACATGCTAACTGTACTCAACTCATTTTGTCTTGGATTCAAGGCAAAGAAAACTACTGAATGAAAGAAAACTAAAGAATGAAGTGTTTCTTAGTGCTGGCCAACTCACAGCCAGGCTGGGTACTGATAACCTCTTATTCAAGTTGTGCCATTGATAGAAAAATTCTGTTGACCTGGCAGCATGTGCTGGTAGGAGTTAAGGGATTTCTTGAACTGGTTTCACAAACTTATTCCTAACAGTTCTCACAGGGCAGATTCTCTTTTCCACAGACTCCCTGAGGGCTTACTTCTGTTACTACTCTTGTAGAGCCTTTTCTTGGCAGCTTTTGAGAATATGGTGAAATACTGTACTGAAACTGGCAGGAATTGAGCCTTTATGGTGCTGTACTTTGCATTTTTGACTAAAATGGTGTTGATAACACAAATGTTCTGGGTGCTGTTGAACAGTGCTCATACAGCTTGAAAGCTTTCTCTTCCCCCTTCAGCCAAAAATGATCAAAGGGATGTTCTATACCGTATGACGTGGTGTTCAGTGATAAAACAAAAAGAGAATGGGGGAAGCATTTGAAGTTATGATGCTTGTTTTCTGAAGGAATTGTTACGTGTTCTGAGAGATCCTGCTTTTAAGGAAGTGGCTGCTTATATGTGTAATTTATACTTTTCCTCTTAAACTCCGTTGTTTTTTATCTAGAAGTTTTCTCTACTTTTATTTTCTCTGTCCTGTTCATGAGGTGATCTAGAGTTGTGGGGTGTTTGTCTGTTAGCAAAGGTCATTTTTGATGCTGAAGGTGTGGCTTGAGATGGTGGCAGTTTGGATGTGAGCACAGTGTAGGCATTTTAGATGTTAGCTGGCAGACTTCTATACTAGACATGGAGTTTGCTTGTTTTACTGTATATTAGAATGTAGGGATTGTTAATGACCATTTCTGGATCTTGATATTCTTTGTTCTGTTTATTCTATTTCATTGTGCCTGTGAACATGATGATGAAAACAGTGGCCATGCACTTGGATTGGTATATGTCCCGGCCAGATGATGTTCCTTTGTTGACTTAGCATCTTGTGGGGAGGATGAGGGATTACACCTTCCTCTTTGCCTCTGGCGGTGGCATCGCTAGCTTTGTTGCATGAGCTCACAAGGTTTTCATGTATCCTTATGCAAGCTCTTTGGTCTTATTATCTGACTTCTGTTGGCTTTTTGTTGAGTATATGAAATCTGATTTCATTGACCTGATTTAAGAGTAAACAACTTGTTGGTGAAGCAGCAGAGAAATATGCCCTGAGGCAGTCAATCCTTGGATGTCAAGGTGAATGGATTTGAGCTAGTGCCCAGGGCAGTCACTACCACTGATAGGATGCAGCCTTATGGCTGAACAGATATGTAATCCCATTGAATTGGGGCATCTCTTGACAAAAAAAAAAAAAAATGCCTTGCATAACCTGCTGAGACATTAATTCAAGCACTTAGCTGGGGACTTGGCCTGTGCCTATGGAGTCTTCTTTCAGCTCCACTACAGGAGCAGGGGAAGAAGGGCTTTACCATCTGAGGGTGCCGTTGTTAAGACAGAGATCCAAACCCTACCTACATCAATTGTCTCAGTAGTCAATAGGAAAACTGGAAGCAGAGATGAATAGGTCCATCAGGAAAGGAAAAGGAGGGAGTATTTAATTAAGAGGCTTGTCCTTTCTCAAGAAAATGAAAGGAGATGATGGAAGTAACCTAACAATGAAAAATCACCTGGTCCCTAACCCTGAACAGACTGAGATGTGTGGAAACATTATTTGCCATACAGGTGAGTGGCTTGCAACTTGGTTACTCTGATCCTGAGATTCTGGGGTTTACAGTCAGAAATTAAAAAACAAGTAAGAAAGCTGGTATGCCTCACAATGGAATAGGAAATTAATGAAGAAATAGTGTAAGAGGCAAAAATCAACTGCTTTTGGAAGTGGAACTTAGAGATGGAAAGATATTTCCTCAGAAGTTGCTGTGTAATGTGATGGAACTGGACCACCACTGGGGAACATGTTTTAACTGTTATATTTGTTTCCCACTATCCAAATCTATTTTAACTGGCAATAAGTTGAATTAATTTGCTATAAGTGTATTATGTTTTTCCTCTTCCTTGCAGAAGAGTCTCTGGTGCCAGTGACTTAAACATCGCTTACAGGGTGGTTGGGATTTTACTGTTGCTAGATCAGGAAGTTTTTTTCTCAAAGATGACCATTGAAGCACATTACTACTCTTTAAAGTTAGAATAGCTAAAAAGTCTGTAAAAAATGCTGTATTCCAATGCAGTATCATTGTTTACCACAAGGGCTAACCAAAGTTTCTGAAAAATCAATTAGAAATGCTTACTTCTTCCAAAAGATGTGAATTTTTGCAGGGCCAAATGATATGATTAGTGCTTTTTAAGGAGGTGACTGCAGAGAAGTAATGGACAACGGTATGCTGGAAATGGAGAGAAACTGCCTTGTGCTAGTCTAGCTTGTCTAGGATAGATTTGGGTCTTGTTAAGTCTTGTAAAAATAGATATAATAGAGTGTTGCTCATGCTAGTGTTTTCTGCCAACTTGTCATGAGTGGAAATATGGTGTTAAGAAAACTGGTAGTAGTCCAGCATAGCAAAATAAATATAATGGAATCCAAACCACTGGAATGTAATTTGCTCATTTAATTTGGAGTATAGTGTGAGTGAAAAAACTACTAGTGATTTGAAAGCCTGAAGTAAATAAAACTTCACAAGTGGGATGCTGACAAATAGGAAGAGAGTCATTAAGCAGCAGCGGGTTTGCTTTTCACACAGTTTACTGTAGGTAGAGGATTAATTCATCTATCTGGTGCCTCCAAGGGTAAAAATATTCAGAATAATTTTTACTGATTAACCTGTTGTTACTGTTGATACTCCAAGTTGGTGTGAGACTGTATTTACACAGTTGTGTAAACTCTGTAGATTGAAAATGAATAATTTCTGTGTTTTCAGAAAGTTACCTGAACTTTAATGATCAAATACTTTTAAGTTCTAACTGATGTTGGCAGATAAGTAAAATATTGCCTATTAAGATAGTGCCAGACAGCAATGTCAGCCCATTTCCTAACCATTTTCAAGGTTGGTTATATGATCCATTGCTAATTTTGAAGTCTAGAACTTCAGCACATGTCAGTCACTGAGTTTTATTCCTTATTACATCATGATCCAATTAGCAATTGCAGTCTAGCACCTGCTAACTATGATTATCATTTATAATCAATGTGGATGAAAATATTCCATGATACAGGAAGAATATGAAAAAGCATATTTTGTTTACTTTCTAATCTAAAATAACATCAATCTATTTTAAAATAATCAAATTACATGTCAAGCTTCAATAAAATAGGACTATATTACAACAGAACCACATTTAATTTGAGTTTTTCTGTAGCTTTAATTTAATGCTCATTAGTATTCAATTTTATGGCTGTTACTTGGTGATAATGATGATGAATTAAGTATAAAAGTGTTGTTTACTTAGCAGGCAAGTATCATGAGGAGTGGCACAAAATATGAGACTTAAAACTGACAATAATAAAACTCATAGTAGAAAAACTTTGTTTTGATATTCATGGTAAGAACTTAAATTATTCTTTAGTTCTTCATATTTTTGCTTAGCAAAGGGAAGCTAAGACCTGGATCAGTGGTAAGTTATTTTGGGATTGATTCTGGAGAGAGCTGTGTATACTATAAATGTCCAATAAGATGCAAAGGTGGTATGAACTTGGCAGATATATTTACCTTTAAATTTTCAGCAAAGTGTTCCAGTGCTGAAAAAACGCAACTGTTCAATCTTTTCAATTTGTCTATGAATTAATATGGACACTAGAAACACCGAGTTAATGTACTTTACTATGTGTTGTTGATGGCTTATATACATTATTAGATAGTGTGTGTTTTGCCAAGCACATACAGATATCAGTAGCTGGGTTGTTGCTGCTCACCTAGAAGAATATTGTATACTTATGGCAGTTGGTGATATGGAATAATGTTACATCAAGGTTCTTTGCATAATTTGCTGTAGGACAGATGTTTTAGTCTCTGTAAGTCTGGGTTTCTTTATGAATGTTTAGGAAACTAAGCAGTTGTATTTCTAATCACATAAATTAAAGTAAGACCCTAAAAAATCAACTTTGGAATTTCTGCAGTTTACTTCTGGTGTTGTTTCAGTGCTCAGATAGAGATGCATCTTAGAGAGGAGGTAGAATAAACAGCAGGGTTAACTGCTGTGGGAAAAGAGAACACTTCCTGATTTCTGTTTTTTTTTTTTTTTGTTTTCCTTTTATGAATGTCCTCAGCCTTCTGACTTTGCAGGACAGATCTCAGTGTCTTACCGATGCTGGAAAATGTGCTCAATATCCAGCACTTGGAGGAGCTGAATAAGTCTAAAGGGAGGCACTGGTATAAACACTTGAAGTGGAATCTTCAGGCCATGCAAAGGTTGTAATCCAACAGATTATATCCAACAATCCAACATAAAGATTATAAAGCGAAATTCAACTTGCAATCAAGGCAGCTGGCCCACAGTGATACACTTTTGTTTTTCAGCTGAAACTTTCAGCTAAGCTAAATCCCTTCTGTTTTGGTGTTATGGTAATGCTTTAGGACACAAACTGATGTCAAGAACTCACTTCAGATTGGAAGCTGACTTGCATGTTAAGATCGGATCTTCAGCACCAACCATCTGTTTTGATGTAGGACTGAAAGACTTCAGTTCTGCTGAGCTGGCCGACACTTGCCCACGTTTCACTTCAGTCATTACTATCTGCATCTTTGTTCAGTTAGTTGTGCTTCAGAGAGGGAGAATCAAGGAAAGAATTCTGTTTCAAAGCTTTTCAAATTCACTACTGCCTGATAACTGACCTGGCACTTATTTCAACTGGTTTTAAACCACATGCATAATTCACTATGAGCTATTTTTGGGTAAGCTTTGGTACCCAGGGCTCATGTAGTTACTTTCCATGGTAGTGATTTATCTGTGTTTACTAATTCTATGGGGGTGTAAGGTTTTCATTTTTTTTCCCCTCCTCTCCATCTTTGGCTAAAAGACAGAAGGGGTAGGATACTAAACTAATTACAAACTGAAGTAAGATTAAGTTAAAGAAAAACGTATTCCTGTTGTTTAGTAGAAATGGCATGTGCTATTTTTCTGCTTAAAAATAACACTGAGTTCGTTGATCTCAATCCATTGGAGGCATCGCTAAGAGGATGCTCTATATCAGCTCTTGCATGTTAACCTGAGGATTAGGAGAACTGTATAATAGGTCTGATCTAAGCAATTCTGTATGCAGGAATGACAACCTGAATGCGACTTTAGTTATCGTTTCTGCTGGTTTCTCACAGCAGGCTGTGAGTCATAGCTGCTATTTCTGATGAGAAATCTAATTTTTCTCTACTCTTCCCCTAATAAATATCTTTCCCTGCTTCTCCTTGCTGTTTTATATTATTTACATTCTTTGACTATTCCTTGTGTGCTGCATCATGTTCCTTGCATTTTCATCCATTCTTATTCCTCTAATCTACTTTTGCTTGAATCTTAAGACTTCACTGCCAATTAAATTATGAACTTTTCATCACCTGAAACCATTATGGGACTTATTTTTGGAAGTGAAAAATTCTGTACTGTTGTCATAGCTTTCTGCAATGCCAGGAGGAGTTCAAGCTTTTTTTTTGCATCAGGAATAGAGATGTGCAAAATATGCTCCTGAAAATCCTACCCGTATTCTGTGACAGTTGCAGAGGAAATTGATTTGACAACTCATCTGCCCCATCTATTTGTTCATATTATGTGTTAGACATTCTTACTTAGACATCTAATACAATACCACGGTTAAGTAAATGTAACAATTTAGAAATGATGCATACTGTTGTTTTTTCTTGTGGCTAAATGATTGCAGTCAGGAAAAATAAGTACAAGAGTAATTATGCAGCTTTGCAGCTATGTAAGACCAAAGCCTTTATTTTTTTCAGCTGTTCTTGTTAGGATTTTATATCATTGTAGCCATGAAAAAATACAGGACCGAACTTTTACCTTTTTAACCACTACTGCCTTTACAGACCTGAAATGCTATATGAGTGTCTGACTTCAATCTGGTCTCATGCTTCATCATTAAATTTAAACATAAAAGGATATGCAATGGGATAATTGGAAAGACTAGGCAGTTCTGATTTTGCAGACTGGCAGTTGATCATTTTCATAGATTCACTGAGAGATGGTATAATGTAAGCAAATGAATGAGATACTACAGGCTGCTGGAAGTGCCACTGTGAAGGCCGGTGCCAAGACCGAAACACCTAGAATACAAAATTAGATGCATTAATCTGCATGCATTTCAAATGAATTTGTCTCAGCAGCGTGATTACAAAGTATGTTAAATGAACACAAAGTGGGAATGGAGAGTTTAAAGCCTTTGTGAAACTTGCAGACGCTTATCTGGTAAGCATGAGAATAGAACAGAAAAGTAACTTCTCCCTGGAGCAATGTTGTTGAAATATGGCTGATTCCCTTTTCCTGTTTCCCAGTAGGTTTGTTGGAAAACTTCTTAGATGGAAAGTATAAACTCAAATAATTGCGCAGTCTGCACTCCAGCAGGGTTAAAAATTACACTCATAGAAGCAAAAAAGATAAAAAGGCTGAGGAAGAGGTGGTAATAAACTGTGAGAAAGAAGACACATTCTTAGGGAATAAGGCACATAAAATGTGGAAGTGGGAGAGGATGAGTTACAGTAATTCTTAAGAAAATAGGTGATAGTGAGTGATAGGAATTTGGTTTCAGGCAAGGTTTGTATATTCTAATCACAGGTGTGATGTTAGATAACAAGAAACTGTATGTCTATAAATTGCTCTTGTGTAATGGAAGCACATTCATGACTCCAAATTAGAGAAAGCACAGGATAGTTGGTCCATCAGGATTCAATAGAAGAATGCTTTCTTCTGTTCTTGCTAGAGCTCTCCAGCTCTGCGGGCTGAGTTCAGTTTTCATGCAGCCATCTGGACATCAGTATTACTGAAGGGAGTGTGAATTGAGAATAGCTTTTTGATAAAGAGTGCTCACCTGTTAAAATTGTCCATGTCTGCTAGAACTGTCTTTTCATTAGTGGTTAATATTCACTGTGTGCAATTCAAAGGAAGATCTTTTAATTCCATTTTTTTCTTCTGTGAAGAAAAGTTTACTAAGAATATTTGCTGACTGGATGATTGCTCTCAAGCTTGGATGCTTGACGTTCATTGTAATTTTCAACCTCAGTATGGAAAATACAGATGCTGTGCTTGCTTGCTAATGCCTGATTCTTGTTTGGATCTTCCCAAGCTGTTTATTTGCACAATAACTCAGTGATGTTGTGAGTTCCACACATTAGTCTGAATATAAAAGTATGTCTTCAGTGTACTTTAGATTTCATAGAGTCATAGAACGGCCTGGGTTGAAAAGGATCTCAAAGATCATCTAGTTTCAACCCCCCTTCTGTAGGCAGGGTTGCCAACCCATAGTCCAGGCTGCTCAGAGCCATGTCCAGCCTTGCATTGAACGCCTCTAGGTATGGGGAATCCACAACCTTTCTGGGCAACCTGTTCCAGTGCATCACCACCTTCTGAGTGAAAAACTTTGTCCCACTGTCCGACCTAAATCTTCTGACTCAGTTCAAGATATTCCCCCTTGTCTTATCATTATCTACCTGTGTAAACAGTCATTCTTCCTCCTGTTCACATCCCTCCTTCAAGTATTGGAAGGCCACAATGAGGTCTCCCTGGAGCCTTCTCTTCAAACTAAACAAGTGCAGTTTCCTCAACATTTCCTCAACAGGAGAGGTGCTCCAGGCCTTTGATCATTTTAGTGGCCCTCCTCTGGACCTGTCCTAAGAGCTCTGCATCTTTATTGTGCTTTATTGTCCAGGCCTGGATGGGGCCTCAAAAGAGCTGAGGGGGGGGGGGGGGGACGATCAATCACCTCTTTCTCTCTTCTGCCCCCCCCCCTTTTTTTTTTTTTTTAATGTGGCCCAGGTTATAGTTGGTCCTCCAAGCTGCAAGCAACATTTGTTGGTTTTTAATTTAAACTAAGTCTTCTTAACAGGAAAGAAAATAGGAGAACTGTTTTCATTATTTGTTAGACATGACTTCATGTTTAGTCTCACATAACTTTGCACTGTTTCTAAGGTTCTGCAGACTACAAATGCTATGAGGAAGGGGCAGTCCTTTAAGTCTGTGCACGATGCTATGCACAAGAAGAATCTCTGACCATATTTGTGCAGCTGATCCCTACATGAATCTCAACTAAAAATGACTTGAAGGGTATACACAGGAAAGCTCAAACATAGGGCAGAAGAGTGGGCTTTTCTGTTGATATTTTTGTTACTGTTTTTAGTGCTTTTCTTTCTCCATTTAAACCAGGTATTTTCTGCAGTAGTAGGATAGATTTTATGTACTTTCTAAATTCCCATTATGAGTTGGCTTGGAGGCAGATGCCTAGGTGAGGGAAGGTTCAGGATCAGTGTGACCAGCTGTGCCACTTGTCCTAATGACCCTGGAAGGGTTTATTATAGGAGTGCGGCAGGGAAAGTGCCTCTTTAAAAGTGGTGTCATTCTTTCTGTATGGGGAAAAATAAAGCTTCAGTTTCTCTGACAGAGCTGCAAGAATAGATACTGAAAGGTGACTGAGAACTGCCTTGGCCACTGCCTCCTTTGAGTGGCTTGAGTCAGTGAGAGTTGGAGAACAGAATCTACCCCTTTGTCTTTTAAAATCTCAGGTCTTTCTTATGTTGGAGTGAGAGAAACTTATTTTTTTAGTCAGTTGTAATATCTGGGGCTCTTTCTAGTACATGACTTTGAGACTGAAGTTTCCCTACAGAACTCAGCTTTACCATCGAAGAGCCACAGTATAACTGCCAGCTATTTAAACAGATTCAATTTTACTTCGTGTTAACCACAAGTCACTTTTATGTCTCTCTAGATAAAGGAGAGATTTATCTACATCTTATTTGCCCAATTTGCCCAGATTCTCCAGTTCTCTGTTCCTATCAGCCTTTAGATTAAGTTTTATACATTGTTAATGCTTGAGTCTGTTAAAAAGCTCAAGTAGTGGAGACATTGTGGGAATAATTTGAGTTTAACATAAAAATAGGACATTGACTGTTGTATGGACTGTTATCCAATGTTGTGTGTTAATTAGTATACTGCTTTGTGAATCATTTAAAAGAAGCTGACATATTTTCAGTCTGAGAAGCAGAAGGAGCCTCATAGTACAGCTGACATTTTCCTCCCCCCTCCCCCCTCATGAAGTAAGTAGTGATTTATGTACTTCTTAGAGGAGATGGAGTTTGATCATTGTGGAGTGCACTGGGAGGTAAATGATAGGGGTGAATGTACAGCCATTTCTCCCACTGCACAGTACTCCAGGTGATATGCATCTGCTTATCTTGGTTCTACAGTATAGGAAATCAGTTTTCATGGCAGAGGGATAGTAGTCAAAGAGAAAGAGGCCACAGAACTAGAATATTTGCAAGTGGTACATCCCTAGCTTCTGGATTTTTTTGTCAAAGAGCTGTAGGAGTCATGCACTTCCCTCTTTGAAAGTTTAGTGGCTGAACTAAGCATTCTGGAGGCAGTGCTTGTAACGACAAGCTGAAACAACTTTAAATGAGTTTGTTTTCTTTTCCCAGCAGGAAGAAAAATCTTCTTTGCCAACCTGAAACATTTTTGTTAAATCCAGAACAATGTTGTGTCAATTTCAAAACAAATATGCTATTTCAAAATAGAAAGTCTGAATGTTCTTGTTTTGAAAACATTTAAACTATTTCTACTAGAGAATGTCAAAATAAATTGTCATAATATTTAACCCTCTGTGCTTTCCAAGTTGATGAATAATTTTGATCTCCCCACAAGTGTAGTTTCTAGCAGATGTATTATTCATCAGTTTCTTTGTAGTTTTAATAATGCTTTTGAAATCCCTGTTGATAGTGGTTCCACATACCAAAATCTCCCACCATTTCTGGTAGCCTGAGACTCCATTCTCTTCTCATGGATAATAGTAGTAATACAAACCTTTGGTATTTTTTTTCCTCCTCTGTGAATTACTGCAGCACACTATAATCATACAGATTCAAGTCTTTAGGAGTTTGGGGCATTGCAACACACCTCCTCAGCAGTGGGGGTTACCATGTGTGCATCAAATCTATCATCATCTGTTTGCACTGGCTCCCTGCAGAATAGTGACGCAGCTTCAAAATCCTTAGTGAAGGTCAACTTTATCTTTAAGGAGTTCAGTGATCCATGACAAAGCTATCTAGAAGATGTCCAAACCCTCTGGGGTAAAAGCTGCATCCAATGCCTTGGCTCAAATAGCAGAAGGGTGTTTTCTGTAATAGCGTGAAGCAGTTCTGTGCAAAATCCAGTGCTGCTGAGATTGGCCTGAGGATGTGGACTGTAATGTGTAATACTTCAGTGCTTGTTTCTCTCATCAACAATCATAAAAATATATGCATGAGTATAACACAGAATGCCTAACTTCTAAACAAACTCCTTAGCAAGCATCTGCCAACTTGTGTTGCAATACAAAAGATTAAAGATATGTACAGCCCTCTGTCAGAGAGAGAATAGGCCTAGAGGAGGTTGCTCAGGCTCACAGTCCTTCTATTAAATGTTGCCTTTTTCCAGCTGTGCCTGAACATGTTTAGTAGTTGCTGGCAGCTATTGGAGCTGAAGGTGACTGCCTTGTCTATTCCTCCATCCCCTTGCTCCCACTCCACTGGTTAGGAGGTTCTGGTGCTGTGAAGCTGCTCATGAGTAGTATTTGGCCCTCTAAAAAACTGGATATTCTATTGACAGAATTTTGAAATAATTAAATGAAAATAGATTCCATTTCTAGTTTACTTCAAAACAGTTCATGTTTGTTGTCTTCTATGATGCTGAGTTTTTTTTAAATAAATAAAATGCTGAGGGATACCGCTCTGGGAAATCATGCTAATTTAAGATGATTAGAAAACACAGAAGGGAAGAAGATTCAGAAAAAAATAAATGAGCTAAGTCTTTGCTGTCGTGAAGGTCAGAAAATCAGCTTGATCCAAGAGCCGGTAGATGTTAGTAGTCAACATATAGCAAAAAATGACTGTTAGATATAGGTTTATTGATTCATATATTCAAAAATAACTATTCATACTACACAGTAGCTATGGAAGAGAATAATAGAGTTTTTTGTTAATATGTTAGGAGGCTTCTGAAAACAGCATTCCTTGGGCTATAAGTCTGCAGTTGTACCTTGGTCCCTGTCTACAGGTATATCAAGATTGTATTTGTAATTTGATTTACGATTTCATGTAGATGAAACAACATTTCTTTGTAATAAATAAGTGATTTGTTTATGATTTTCATGGAAGAATTTGACTTTGGTCTACCATTTCCCTTTCTCTTATATTATCTCTATAATCATATTTCGTAATGCCAACATATGTTCTGCTTGTCATGAAAGACAAAAGATGCTGTATGTCATTTTTCTGTATTTACTTATAGTGTATGCTATATTTAAGATTTTACTTAAATCCTTTCTTGTTTTATGTTTTAAGAACTGGGTTTTTTGTTTTTTTTGGAGGGAAAGTTCATTGAGCCTTATTTTACTTCGCATTTCCAGAGAACATCTTATGGTTAAAAATCTCAAGGGGCTTTGAATGAAGGAGAGAATGTGTGTACGTCAGAACTTTTTTTAGCAAGTATTTAAACTTTTATTTGTGAGATACCCCATGCAGCCATGTTTTTTTTGTCATTTCTCCAGCTTTATTCTTCACATTATCCCCATTTTTATGCCCTTTCAAAAAATGAGCTTAATGTTGGAAAAGATAAATGCATGCAATTCACACACCTTCTCTGTTATATCTATTGTAGCATATAAGTTCTTTAGCAGTAGAGAAACAAAAAGATTTATGATGCTGAGACATTTTTTCTCCTGAATAATACTGGATTTAGTCGTGAGATGGGAATATTTTGTTTCTGAAGGCACAGAGTCTCCAGGAGATGAACTTGTGCTTTGCAATCTCTGAAAAATAAGTTGAAACTGGGAATAATAGGAGAAACAGAACCTAAAATTGTCTTGAGTGAGTTTTTTTTGCTTGGCACTGCTGGAATGAGGACCACTGGCCTAAGGATGCTGTTTCAAAAAATGGGACTTAGTCTTGGACCGTGGAAGTCAACAACATTGGAGGCTCTTCTGTCCTTTCTTTGACACCTCTGGACTCTTTTTATGATTTATGGTTTCTGCTTAGTGGTGCTGAGCAATTTCTTATGTTTAAAAGCTAGAGTATCCTCCTTAAGCTTCCCAAAGAATGGGCATAAAATTTGTCACTAATGTAGTATGTTAAGCGTCCTTAATTTACTAATTTGCTTGAAAAAGTTAAGGAGTTTCATAACAGCTTTCATAGGGCTATTTTAGATACATAATAGTACCTAGATTTGTAATGAAAGTTAACATATAACAGATTGAAAACTGATTTCATATTTGTGGTAATAGAAAAATAATTTGGGTTCATGTTGACAGTCAGCTGTAATGTGAATACATGTTTCAAATTATTTAATAGAACAGTGTGCTAACTTACCAATTTTTAGTATGACTAACTTCCTGAATCTATTGTTTGTATTAGGAAATTAGATGATATACTTTCCATTTACACCAGCATACAGAGTGTGCATGCTTGATACAATTAATGAAAGGCAGATAGATTCTGATACAAAGGAAGATATGAATCAGTGACTTTCTGTCATAAAGGGTGCAATTACCTAATCTTCAGCTCTGACCTACAGGAAAAACTGAACCTTGGCTGCAATAAGCAAGTAAATAGCAGCCCTCTACTTTGAAGAACAAAGGGTGATATTTACAGCAAAGACAGTGTATCATCAGTGTCATTATCTCCACAGTTAGCAGCAACTATGGTTGGTCGTACTGTATTATAATTTCACCAATCAAAGTCTGAAAAAAATTGAATGTTTAACTTTTTTTTTGGTACAGAAAGTATCTCAACGATTGTGTATATAATAGTATATTTCAAACAGTCACTTGCATAAAAGCTTTTGATGCCCTTTCAAGTGTCAGTGGTTGAAGCACTGGCCAGGTAAAACCTACCCAGGTCCTATATCCCCAGGCAAGGTTCTCTTGCCCTGGATTGGTATTCTCTGCAGGGTGTTTTTTGGTTTACTTCTAGAGCCAAAATACATGTCTGGTAGGCACATATGTCTGGCTGAGAAATACTTCAGAATAATTCTGTTCTACTTTGAGAAAGAGAGACTTCATTTCTTCCTTGTTTGCATTTAACCAGTGTACATTGTTCAGGATTTAAGCTGCACTGGAAATATTTCAGAACTGCTCAGCATCACTAAGAAAGGCTAGACTTTTCTCCACGTGCTTAGCTCTCTCAAAAGTCTCCTGTAAACTTTATGCACTAAGTGAGCATTAACAGTTATCAGAGGGGTCCAGAAATATTCTGGATACACAGCTGGGAGCACTGTTGAGAAGGAAATGCCAAACTCTAAAAGCTACTGTTACTGCATCTTTCAGGACTTCTGACTTGCTAAACAACAAGAATTTCCTTTCTCCCATCTCTTCTTTCTTGGTTTGTCTCTTACCAGAGAACTCCTTTCTCTTTTGAAATTCATTACAAGAAAGTCTTGCTCAGCACTTCCTTGATTTCCAGCTGACATTCTCCATCCTTGCAGCAAAATAAATAAACCTTGATCATCAACACGTTATAGATGTGATATTTGATGCGAGCTTCTTACTGGCTGCTCATTTCTCATGCAGCAGGTTAGGGTTTTTGGTTGTTTTTCTGTGAGTGTTACAAAGGTAGCCATATACCCACCTTCCCGATGGGTATGTGTTAATTTATAAGGTGAATTAACACTTATTTTCAACTTTTTTTTTCTACATGCCAAGAAGGGTATTCTTTCAAGGAGAAATCTAGAGAGCATGTGCTAAATATCGCATTCTAATAGTGGAATGAGCCTGTCACAAGTCTCAAACACAGAGGTTTAAGTAACTATCAGTTTCTTCCACAATTGTGATTATTTCCCATCAGTTGTTGCTCAGCTAGTCTTTTTCACCAGACTGTTATGTGTAAGCAGGAGCTGATGAAAGATTTGCTGAGCCTGGATAATGCATTTGACATGTCAGTGTATATGGGTAGGGGAGGGATTGAAGTGTTACGTTGTGAGTACAGCCCCAGAATTGTTAATTACATTTGGTTATGACAAAGTGAAATGCATGGCTAAATGTGCGTTTGCTTCATAAAGACAAATCTTAGCTCTTAGCAGTTTGGCAAGTATTTCATTCACCACAGCATTTAAGTATGCAGTGGAGAGCACATGCAATCAAACAAACTTTTAAAAACCCTTTTAATATTTTAGAATATATTTGCTTTAAATACTGGTCTTTAAGTTCAAGCTCTGTGGCTTCTGCTCTCTTGAAAGATGTCTCTGAGGTTACATGGTTAGTGTTTTCTGTTCCTTCAGGTAAAAACAAGTTATGAGGTGCTGTCTGAATCCTGAATTTTGTTGTAGGGTGCTGTTGCACTACTTGGGAATAATTTTTGAATCACTGCTTGACATGTCTAGTGTTGTTGACTTTCAGAACATTCAGAGTCATTAAAAGTGGACATGAAAAATTGTGGTGGAATGGTTGCTAAGAGAACAGAAACACCTATTGGATTTCACAGTTATCCCCATCAGCACAAACACCTGTTCATTTTTTTTCTAGCACCTTTTGAAGCAGTAACCTGCAATGTCTGTAGCTGTATAAGGGTGTGTGCTACATTATTGGACTATTTTTCCGGAGGGGGTTTAGAATTGTACTGCTACTTTGTTGGATCAGGTTTTCGGATTGAGGGCTGGAGACTGTGTGTCTTCAAGAAGAGAGTAATCTTTAATTGACGCTTCATAGGAAGGAAATGCTGAGTTATCACTATGGTTTCTATTTTGTGACCCTGACAAAATCACTGCTGCAAATGTCTGATTATTATTTTTTTTTGTAGTCTGCAAACTGGATCTAGTAATGTTTTCTTGTCCTTCCTTATCTGAAGGAGTGTCTAGAGAATTAATGTGTTGTTTTCTAGATTAGAAGATCTCTGTATTTAGGTGTTAACTCTGAATACTGGTTACTTTTTTATATTTTTCTCTGTTGTCCCAAAGTAAAAACATGCTGAATGTCAAATAGTTTGGTCATATAAGGAAAATCACAGGGGATCAGGGGATAAATGTGGTATCTAATTGAAATATTACTTTTTAAACTTTTTTTTGGAAGCGAAGTTAGTTTTCACTTAAGATACCAGAGGGCAAACACCAAAAATTTGCTCTCAATGTAATAAACAGATGTAGTGCAACACCTAACAATATAGGGCTCAAAATGAAAGAGGACTACTATCTTTGGCCTGCTGATTTGATGAGATCAAATGTTGCAAACTACACCTGTGATTCAATGTTTTTTTCATTAGGAACTTTATTCACATCAATAAACCTTCAGTAATAGTCATGGTAAGTTACTACTCCTTACAGCAAGATTGAACTTGTCTACTGATAGGAAGTTTCACATCTCCATCCATTATGGATATCGATTTTAAAAATATATTTTCTTGAAATCACCAAGGTTACTTTGTCTCTCACGACAATGTTTAAAGTTAAATTCCTAATCATATGTCCTAGAGCTTTTTAGAATATAAGACCTACTCTAAGTTCAGTGAAAAATGTGTTTAATTCCAGCAGTCTGTGACTAGTAGCAGCTAGTTTTTACCCCGGCGAGTTGGAAGGGACTTGTTCAGGGCAATCTTCATCTCTGAGAAGGTACTAAATTGAAGGGGAAAGTAGCTACCTTCTGTTGAAATAGGAATTTGTAGAGCCCATCCCTCTTTGCTCCTAAAGCAGCCTATGCAGCTGCTTTGCTAGTAATGGATTACTGCATGTTCATATGAATTTCTTCAATGGAAGGCACTGAGGGTAGGTTAGCTTTTACTTTATGGACAATCCTGTCCAGTTATAAAATTTTTGTTATATAAGTGAGTGTGAAAATGAATTAATGCAGTAGAAATGGACTCTTTCTATTGACCTGCATTCTACAGGGGGGAAAAAAAGGCTGGCTGGTCAGGCCATCTGCCTGCCTACCAGGCAGCCTAGAAAAAACATTGAGCCACTTGGCTGTTTCAAAGAGATTTAGCAGGGAAGTAGAGCTCTTTGGGATCTCAATCCCTACCAGACAGGCCCCAGTCAATATTTGTGCAGTGGGAAAATGCCAAAGCAGTGCCCTTACTGCAGAGATGAACACAGTGAAAACTCAGATTGCTGCTTCTGTGCTCTGGCTCTCCCAGGATGAAACTCCCTCATGGATGGGGCTTGGAAGCAGTACATGGCACTGGGCCCCCTCTTTCCCAGCTAGTAGCCCAGGGCTACAGGGAGAGCTGGAAAAATAAACGGCTTGGAAGAGGTCGACTTGAGTTGTTTCTGTTGAGCATGAGGTCGAAGAAAAGAAAGAGGTAGCATAACATTTGCAGGTGTTTACTGGGGATTTAACTAGGAATGCAGAAACCTAATAGTTAGGAAACTGTTGCCCTGTTACTTGTGGTGCTCATGGAATTAGTTTATTACCAAAATAAATAGGTATTAGGACTTAATACTGTCTCTACTAATAAGAGTTTTTCACTGCATGAACTGAAAAAGTACAGGGATATCTGGCATAATGAGGGTGTAAGAAAAGATGAAAGTGATATTGTTCTTTTAATGTAACACAATTAGCATTGCAAACGGAGTTCGCTATTCCTTCAGCTTTCTAACACTGCATTTACATTAAAAAAAAAGGATGCTGAGCTGAGTTGTAAAAAAAAAAAAAAAAAAAAAACCAAAACTTTTAACTTTTCAAATAATTTGGAGAATTTTTTCTTTTTACAGTGACAGTTTAAAAAATTTAAGGCCTGTTAAATCTGAAGGAGACATGTTGGTGTACACAGAGACTGATGCAAAGTGAAGTTCAGCACAATAACAGCCTTGGCTAAAATGAAGTAAGTGATGGATGATTTAGTTCACAGTAGAAGGTGTGACCTTGCCATGTTAAATGAGATTCACTGACTGTTCAGAAATGGTATCTGCTCACTAAGGCATGAGTTTAATATATGATTTAATAAAGAAAGTGGTTGATTACTCTCAAGAGATCTTGTGACAGAGGATCCTAGCAAAAGGATTTGGCTAAACTGAGAAACATAGAATCAAGTGATACTTAAAGCAGTCTAACAGAAAGCTAGAATGACTCCCCCATCCACATACTGAGGCTATACAGGTTAATGAAACTGAATTCCTTTAGGAAAATGAGTTTTGAAAATGATGAAATGCCAATTATTTTTTTCTCTGAAGTTGTGTTGCCTTTGCATACTGATTTATATCACCAAACACCACAAGCTATATAGTTTGCCAGTTTACGTGGAGTGTTTTAGCTTTACTAGAGTAGTCTATAAAGCAAACTAGTGTTATCTGTCTCATCTAATATGTTTTACTAGTATATTAGTGAAGTAAAACATGCTTATATTGAATAAAAATGAGCTAGTCAGTGACTGCTGTTGTATGATGAACAAGAGGTTACTTTCAATTGGACAGATAATCTTTTCAGTAAGACAAACTGTTTTAGCATATGTGAAGTACTACACTAGGGACATTTAGTTATTTCTGTAAAGATGGTAGAAGAGTCTGGAGCATACATAGACATGATAATTACAGGCCACATATTTAATCATCTGACCATGCACTATCACAGGAGGAGGAACTTAGGTCCTGGACTTTGTGTTTTAATCTTACAGCTGATCTCATTCACTGAGAAGAAAATATATTGACCCAGTTTGAATCAGTGTGGTGATACAGCCTTTCAGATTACCCTTTAAAAATGGCACACTATGGTTTTCTCTCGAGCAGAAATTCTGAATGTGCTCTGCTCAGCCCTGATGAATGTTTTTGATTAGATCGTCATGTGAGGAACATCAGGGAGATGTTCCTCAGTGATATGCAAGCTTTTAATTGTGTGGGGAAAAGCAATGCAACTTGCTAAGCATCGTAGTGTGCTCTTAGTGTAGCTCTAAGCACTAAAATGACTATTGCTCTTTAATGCAAGAGGGCTAAATGATATCTTATTAAAGTTTTTGATGTCTTCTAGTTCAGCAAGCTTAAGGCATGCAAAGACAAGCTAGATAGACTATGATTCTATGATAGACCAATGGTGCGTGAAAGTGTTGTCTCTCTTATGTCATGTATTTCAGAGAACATCTGCATAAACATTTTACTTTATCATAGCAAAAGGACTTTCCATGTTAGGCTATAACTGTTAAGGAGGAGACAGGTCTTCATAAATGACTTTGCTGTTTGATACTTAAAATTAAATGTTTGCACCTCCATGGTATTTGTAGATAATTTGTTGCGTTAGTGTCGTGTTCCCCTGCTTTGACATTTCAGAAACTGCACCAAACAGGGAAAACACTCTATACAAGTCTTGTTCACGAACATGTATGAGCAACTTTGCTTCCTGACCAGTCCTATGTAATTTGTGTCTTTCTTACTGCCTTTATGTGGGTTGGTAATTACTTGCAATCTTTTTTTTTTTTTTTAAGATTTTTTTGGGGGAGGGAAGGGAAAATATATACTAAGGAGCATGTACCTTTAAATCTAATATAATAATAGAGGCTCCAAAATTGTATCTTGGAAGCATATCTCACACTATCAGTTCTACCTTAGAACTATGAATGTTTTTGTTGCCATACCAACAGGATACCTGAAAGTTCAAATATGCTAGCGATAGCTGTCTGGGGTGTGGAGGATGTTTCCTCTGTATGTTTTTGTCTTCCTATTCACTTTTTGTAAGATTGCCTTCTGTGAATGTCTTTATAATAAAGGACAATGCCACAATGTGAGAATAAGCTAGTTCTTTCAAATAGTGTGAATAGTGTATGAAACAACTTGATACAAGAAAGGGGAGCCTTTAACAGTGCAGGCATGACATTCTTTTATTTGCAAAACAGACTTACTCTGCGTTTAAATAGAAAGCTTTTATATAACTTAGAATAAACTATTTTTACCTGACAACTTATAGATTTTCTTCCCATAGAAACTACATCTTCCCTAAAGCCTTCTGGCTCTTATGCGACATGTAATGGAAAAGATGCTTTTTTGTTTATCAACCTGGTAGTTATGCGAATAACTGCTTTGTTTTTTTTATTCCCATGGCATCTATACAATATTAATAAAGTTTTTAATCAAAGGTCAAGTTTAGAATGTTTGTTTTAAAATTTTGTATGTAAACAACGAAAATAGAGATGAATGTAGAAGAAAGATGGTGGCAAACAGCAGGAAGGAAGTAATCATGGAAAAAGTCACATGATGCTATCAATAGCATTTGGAAATCAAGATAAGAAGAACCTAGCATGAAAACTTGTGATCTTATACTTCCCACTGTAGAATGAAAATATTCCCTTTGCTCAGGTGGCACCTTACAGTGAAATGTGTTGTGTGTGTAGTGACAGTATTACTAACAGAACATCAGAGTATCAAGACTCCTTTGAGATTTCTGAAGACATGGTTCAAAATGCTTTCTTAGGTATTTCCTTTGGAATTTGGTTGATGGATTGCTAGGCTGAGCAGATGGGTCAGAAAAGGAAAACAAGAGACCAGGCATGCATTATACAAATGTGGCACATTGCTCTGAGATATCGAATAGATAATTAAGCATAGAAATATATCCTCCTATATAAGCATATATGCAGATATGATTCATACCTCATTTCTTATATGCCTAAGACAATGTCAGAAGGCCTAACTTCAAGCATGGTTCTTCTCTCATTGTTATCACTATACTGTATGCTGTTCTGAGGTAGGCTTCAGATTCATGTTTACTACAGAAAACAAAACTTCTGTTAACTGATAGTCTCTAGGGGGAAAAAAAAAAAAGTTGTTTACCCTGTCTTTTGATATGACATACATAACACTAGGCTCAGTACATTTGGTGATATTGTAACTTGTAAAAGGCCATAGGATTAATGCTTGACTAAAGGTGTAGGCTTTGCTGGATTTGTCTTGGTCTTCCTGAAAATTTTTTACCTTGCATCTAAGTCTAACTATCCAATTACTGAATGACTAGGTGACTACCTCCTTTGTTTTGCTTTTTTTTAACTCTAACGTCATGAATTTTGATGCTTACTGCTGTTCTTGCAGGTAATAGATAAGTCTTTTTTCTCTGGAATGGTCTGCCTGTAATCGTAGAATGAACTGCAGCATAGAGCAGAAAAGACAGTGTGTTTGGGATAATCTTTGAGCTGTGTGGGATCTGAGTGGCTTCGTACAAGCTCCTTGCAGACACCGGTGCTGTCAAATACGGTTATTTGGTGGTTCAGTTAAATAACTCCTATAATAAATAAATTACCGGCAGAAACCCACATAAATGAAAGAAATAAACACATGAAACAACTTAAAAAATGGAAATGCTGGGATTTGGTTGGTTATAATTGAAGTAGAGCAGAAACTTGTTTTGCAAAAGGTATTGGAATGGGGAATTACTTCCCGTTCCCTCCATGTTCTGCTCTGTCTCCTCATGCTATTTGTTCTGGGAGACAGCATTGTTTAAGTGCTACGGTAAATATATGGATACACAGGCCTGACTTCAGTGCAGTAACAGCTGAGTTGATATTTTCTCTAAATCTTTCTTTTTAGGCACTTTTTGGGAAATTCTTTTGTACAAAATTTCTCATTTGTGTGTCTACATAGAAGTGTTTACATGATTTTCATAGTAGGAGAATCTGAGAAAGTATTAATTGACAGGTTTTATTTGTACTAATGCAAAAAACATTTCAGGCTTTTCCTCAGTCATCCACATAACCACTTAATTGTTGAAGTGGTCATGATGAATCTAGTCAAAACATTTCATACAATTGTTCACCAGTCCAACAATGACAAATCTTAGCCAATAAAACTGAATATAAGATATCTTTCTTTGCACAGTTTTAAAAGTTCACATATAATCTCCTTAAGCAAGGGAAATAATTGCCTGATGCATTTTGCAGAATGGCTTAAAGCTTGAGAGTCCTTAATAAACCATTAAGTACTACTATCCTGGCATGCAAATCATACTATAATAAGGTGTTTTTTCCCCCACTTTAAAATACCGATAAGCTGCTTTCTAGTAACAAGTGATTACAAGAAATATGAAGTTGCTTGTTCAGACTCTAACGTACATTTAGACCTGTTAATAAAAAAGGAACGGTAGACTTTACTTGAGTTATTTCTGAGCTAAGTAAAGATAGTGCAGATGTTTTTAATTGCCTAAAAGTTCCAGTGGATTTGGTACCTATTTCTGGAACAGGCAGAAGCCAGTGTCTATGCTGGAACTGTTCTTTTTAACTCAGAAAATAAATGTTTCTTTGGCAAGTCTGTTTAATGTTTGTATTAGTAAAATAGTGAGTTTGAATTGTGTCAAGGCATAAAAGTTTGAAATGCATAGTGCTTATTTCTCCTTTTCAATCTGAATTAGGTGAAGGAAAATATCCAAGGTTGAGCTGAGTTGGCCAGGGATGTTAAGGTGGGGCTGAGGAAGGCTCTCCAGTAGCTTGTTAATTGTGTGACAAATTTCTTTAAGAACACAATCTAGTTAAGCCCTCTGCACAGTAAAACTATCCCTCGCGCTAAATTCACTCCTACCTGTGAGGCCAAATCAAGACAAATGGTTTTACAGATACTTGTGCATAAACATTCACCTGGGAGTTCATATGCTCAAACTCAAATTTTGCTTTCCTAAATGAGAACATGATACATTACTAGGTAAGGGAGGAATAAGCACCTATTTTTGTCCCTTCTGCCTTCAGCATTTCCCCTTTTATTGTGTCTATTTTAATATGGAAGAATTAAATCTTACTTTTCTTATATATGTTAGAAATGTATCTACAGTTTGACATCTTAACTTAAGTGCTTGTGTGGGTGTCTGCCATTTGACTAAGATCACATCAGAGTTTCTGAAGAGCAAGTCAATACAATCTAGAAATCCACTCAGTCTACCTACAGCACACACACGCTGCTGGCTGTCTAAACCACTGTCAAGTCTCTGTTGTCTACATCTGATTAAGTTTGTTTTGGTTGCAATGACAGCTTTGACAACTAGGTCAAGTACAGGCATTTCAGCAATCATACCTCTATGTACACATACAAATTAAGTCTGTGAGACTGAATCCCAACCAGTATGTCCCTTTGAGATTGTATAGATTCAATACCATGTATGGAATTGAAATTGAATCAGTTTTGATGAAAGTGGTTCTGAAAAATTTTTTGAAGAGGCTAACTGGATGAAATGGCACTTTCATACCTTCTATGAAATCGTAGGCTCTTTTCTTTTCAAAGCATCTTTAAAAAAATGAATTACTACAAAATACGTGAACCAAAATTAGTTATTCCACTTCTTGAAAAGAAATTTTCAAAAAATATTTTTAAATATTGGAATTTTGTGTTTTTACATTACAAGCTGTTAACAGTTTGCAGGCTGGTTTGACCCAATACCGTGACAATTGAAGCACGGGCCCACACCCTGGGGAAGTGGAAAAGGGAGATGGGCCTAGGAACAAAACAGTGGCAACGATCTGAGGAGGAAAGCTAATTTACTAAATAAGATATCAGAAAGCAAAATAACACAATATAATACAATATAATTGGAATTGAGGCTAATGAATCAAATAAAATGAGCAAGAGAGAGTGTCCGATAAACCAAAGGCCTTACACTAACACCAAAAGTGGACGGCTGCAACAAACACCCACTGCTGAGCTCAATCCCAAAGGGAAGAGTGTCCTGTGACTGCAGACAGTTTTTATCTTTCCCTCTGGGCGTAAATATGTAAAAATGCAAAGCATTGCAAAGTCCTCTGGGGAATGTAGTCCTTCTTCTCTTCTGAGACAGGTACACCCAGAACTATTGATGATCCACAGAGCTGGAGCACTAACTCTTTAACTCCCAATACATCACATGATGTTATGATGTGGAATATCAACAATACAACAAAAATCATAAAACCATAACTCAAGCCTACTCAGTTCAGAAGTAAATTGATAAATCACATGTATAATTGCCTTCTCTCATTGCAGTACTTAGCATTGCTATAGTGAGCTTTGTAAGCATAAAGAATCTGCTGTCGTTTATGAACTTGTTTTGAAAGTGGCTAAGCCAGGTTCTCTACTGAACTGCAAATATCAAATATTGAACAGTTAAAATGTGGCAGAAACTACAGTCCCATAGAATGTGCAGTGCAAGATTTACAGAAGTTCTGAGTGTAGTGGTAGAGTCAAAAACTCAAGTGTCTTAAATGCTTCCACTTTCATGTGAAATTTTGAAAAGAGTGTAACTGGATGGTCTTTTTTTTCTTTATTTTTTTTTTGTTTCTTTTGTGTTACAGTGGTAACATAATAAATGCAGTTGGTAAAACCTACATATAAATGCAGTGAAGAGGTACAAGAGCCATGACATTGACTTTCCATTTAATCCAGAGTGAGGATGCTTGCATATGAAAGTACTCTGCTCTCTTTGTGTACAAATCCTTCAATGGTTGGGACTGTGGTCTTTTTATATGGGTTGAACTGCAGCAAGATTGATCATTTATTAGTGATCTTACTGAATTCACGCTTTTTAGGATATAGGTAACTTACGCTTCAGTTTTCCAAAATGCCCATTTTAACTCTATGGCTGACAAAACATTTATCAAAACTAGGAACAAATGCATCTCTAAAGCTTTTCATTAACTTGGCCTGTGAAATATCCAGTTGTGTTTCTATAGCAACTGCAATGGACCAGTAATGATGTCATCACTCAACAACCAGCTAACATACTTATCACCTTAATGCAAATACTGGATACAAATAAACATTGAATCATCTAATTGCTAGTATGAATAATCCTCCTACCTTCTTTAACAATTTACTACAAAGAAGAAAAGGAATCATACCTGACTGGTCAAAATAGAAACCATATGCAATAATTTGGAAGAGGGAGAGAAGCCTTTGTTGTCAAACTCTATTCTTTTTGAGGATGTGCAATACAGGTAATTATTGACATTTTTTGAGTTTGTAGTGAACTTGAAAAACTTTTTGTGGTGCTATATGTAAATAGAGGGAGATATTTGTACTTTAAGCTGCAAAGGCCTATGAAAATAATTACTCAAACTAAGTCACTGGCAGACCAGCACCTGGTTGGCTCTGTAAAATGGTGGAGCTTTACAAATAACATGTGAGCCTGGTAATAGACACAGTAGTTTCTGCATGATATTTCAGTTTGTCAGAAACATTTGAAATGAAGGGCTCAGGTTATCTATGAATTTTGAAAGGAATTAATTTGCTTTTGTTATGTCAATCTGTCACTTTCCTCTTATCACTAACCATAAATTAATAGACAGAGGAAAGAGTTGGTCAAAATCTAGAACAAAATTTATCAAACTTTATTAACTTCATAGCAAGATGATTAAATAATTTTCTGCTAAGTTTATGTGGAATGGCTGTGTAACACTTTAAGTAGAAATGCTTCCTTCTCCCCCCCCCCTCCCCCCACCAAATAGTGGGTTCGGTCTTTAATTTTCTCTGTGGGTATGATTTTCAGCAACTTTATATGTGACTGAGACTCAGCTCTTTTCATATGTTATGAAAAATCTTAGTATTTATAATCAAAGCCTGTTTGACACTTCCAGGCATGTCCTCTTCGTATATCCATTCTGAGAAAATCAGATTGCCAGTTAATCACTAGTGCTGTCTGCTTAGTGGTTTTCTTCTGCCTTGGTCTCCTCTTAATACTGAATATAATGACCCCACCTACACCTTAACATTGTGATCCTGAACTTTTTGATGGCTATTTTAGTCATCATAATTTCCATTATTGCAATGGTCTGGTAAGAGAATGCAAGCAGAAATGGCAGAAGTGCAAACATAATGATGTGATCTTTGATACAAAGCTCTTATTAAAAGAGGAAAAATGCCATAATAGAGAAAGCAATCAGGAGAATGGAGATGGCACACAGGGAAGATGTTAAAGCTGTAAAATTAGGTTGCTTATCAAAATCATCATAGTGGAAGAATTTTTTTCCCTGTATCCTGAAAACTTTGTATGTTCTATTCACTTGTTAAGCTATAAATCAGCTTTTGTGAATGTACATGTGTGGCAAAGACAGCATTCCAGCAGGAGGATAGGCAGAGCGAGAAATTGAGAATGAAACAGAAGAGGCTATGAGAAAGTAGGGTTATGAGTCTGATGGAAGGGAAAGAGCTAAGTAATGTGGCAAGGAATGCACAGAAAAACTGACATAAGGAGAATTAACCAATAGAAGTAGAGTAAGCAATAGAAAAATTTGGCCTAAAAATGATTAAATCAACTGTCTGGAAAGACTATATCATGCAAATTTGATTTAATGGGACAAAGAAAGACAAGCAGCAGTCAGACCAGAACTTGAGCTCTACAGTAAGATATGAACTGAATCTGTAGGAATGTTGTGGGAGAAGCTAAGTAGAGAGTTGAAAATGTATGTAAACTGTGAGCCAAATCAGTAAAGAAGGGACTGATGGGGTTGAGGGACAGGAGGAATGTAGGCTAGAAATCAATGTAATGCACGTTTAAACTGGTGGGGAGATGTACAAATGAATTTCTATAGGAACTAAGATGTGGGAATGAGTTGTAGGAATTATGTTGGGATCTATGTGGCAGACTGATAAATTATTGATGTAGATTTGTGAAATGCTTGATCAAAAAAGGAATAAAAAAGAAATGAAAGAATACAGTAAGAAATAAATGGGGTAATCACTTAGAACAGGAATCCTTACTGCTGCTTATTTTCACTTCCTTTTCACTCACTGCTCTCAGGAGTTTTAATTGTATCTCTTCAGCACTTGGTCGTGCTTTCCAAGCAACAGCTAATGCTCATTGACTTCTGCTTCAGATACACATATTACTGCTGTCTGGCCTCGTGGAGTTGTGAAAATCAAATTTAACTATGAATATATTGGCAAATAGAACTGTTGCCTGTTTCTTCCTTTCCTTGGAGAATGAGGGGGAGGCAGAAAAAGGCCTGGATTTTCCCATGGGTGCTCATATATTTGGTCATACTTTATTGTTATTACAGTTTTTGTCCTGCAGCTTCTCTTTCCCCAGTTTCTGTTGGTACTTTATACATGCTTCTGAGGATAACTTTCAGGAACATATGAGGGTAATATTTGCTTTATGGAAGAAAGAGTGACATGCTTTTCTTCCCATGCAGTTTCTTTGGAATGTAAGCTTGATCTGGGATGAACTGTGTTAGGTAGCAGGTTTCATCACAGATCAGTTTCTATGGTTGAATACTTTGGAAAACAAATATATCTGTCATGCACAGACTCAGTCCTCATCAGAAAATACAGTGGATTTCTACTTAATGCATTTCAGTGACCTAGTGACCCTTTCCCATCCTTTTTAAAGGACCAAGTTCTAATAACCCAGCCTCCCTTCCTTATCTGCTGGAGAAGTTTCAGGAGGTCCTCCTAATTCACTTCAGGAAAAGGTCTTCTGTGAATTGCAGGTTCATTCTTGTTCTCAAACCAACCTGTCTAGGAGTTTCTTATTGCAGTCTAACTGGTCTCCTCTCAAAAAAAAAAAAAATTGTTCTGTTGTCCACAGGACAAACTTTACCAGACTTATGCACTAAAATGGGAACAAACTCATGGACTTAAATTGAACAATAGCAGCTCTCAATCATACCATGTATATATGAACTGATAATAACTTCCTGTATCGAAAAACAAGTTAAAATTCTTGTTTAACCTCATTTTCAGTAGTGGTCTCACTGTTGTGGGTATTGTTTTTTTTTTAATGCCATTATTTCTACTCTAAAATCATACATTGTACGTTGAAGACCTGATCAACTCCCTGTTACAAAAAGTGTTGCAACTTTCTCAGTGTGTTGAAGAACCAGATACCTTGTATTTTAAATCCATATGATAGCTTTCAGTCTTCAAAAATCACAAAAGCTGCTCCTTGCAGCATGTCTGACTGAACCTCTGAAAGAAATATTGTTAGAGCATCATATTTTACAGTACATCTTGTCTTATACTTCTTCTCACTATCTGTTTGAAACTGGGAGTTTTCCCTAGATGAAAATCATTACACTTTCTCTGACCTTAGGCTAAAGATAAATAACAGACATATTACTCCTAGTGGTGACATTTTAATTTCATCATCATAACTGCATCAGTAAAAAGGGCAAACATTTCTTAGGCTAAGCATCAGACCCAGCTGATAGAAGAACAATGAGCTTTGCATCTAAGGTATTAAACACCTAAGATATAAAATGTCTATACTGACTATATTTTCAGTTAGGGCTACTGTCTTACTCTCAGCAGGTGCTTTGTGTGCCTGAGTTATGAGATACCAGAGAAGATACTGATATATGTGCTTCATTGCTGATACTTATGCTCAAGATGAGCCCCTCTCTGTCACTGAAAAGCAAGTTACACTAAAAATCTCAGATTGGTGTTTTCCATTTTAAAGAGAAATGATGATCTAGACTATGTGCTTGATGACCACTGCCAGACTTTTTATGTGTGGTAGGATGCATAGCTGTGCTTCTAAATCAGAACAGGGTTGAATGAACTGGTAAACTGAAAATGGTCGTAAGTATCCTAGTTGCTTTGATGTCATGGTATTATGATTTTTGTTATATTATTGATATTCCACATCATAACATCATGTAGTGTATTGGGAGTTAAAGAGTTAATGCTCCAGCTCTGTGGATCATCAATAGTTCTGGGTGTACCTGTCTCAGAAGAGAAGAACTACATTCCCCAGAGGACGGTGCGATGCTTTGTATTTTTTATGTATTTACACTCAAAGGGAAAGGTAAAAACTGTCTGTGATCACGGGACTGTCCCTCTTCCCTTCAGGACCGAGCTCGGCAGTGGGTGTTTGTTGCGGCCGTCTGCCTTCAGTGTTAGCGTAAGGCCTTCGGTTTATCGGACACTCTCTCTCTTGCTTTATTGCATTATTATATTGTATTATATTGTGTTATTTGCTTTCTGATATCTTATTTAGTAAGTTAGCTTTCCTCCTCAGATCGTTGCCACTGTTTTGTTCCTAGGCCCATCTCCCTTCTCCTTTTTGTTTTCCCTGTTCCCTTTCCCCGGGGCATGGGCCCGTGGGTCCCCTGCCTCAATTGTCACGGTATTGGGTCAAACCGTTCTGCAAATCGCTGACATTTGGATAATGAGTATTTCAGTATTTTCAATTATATCACTTGGAGCAATATTTATGCTATTGTACTCTTGTGGATTGTATTGCTTGAAGATATTTTTTCAGCTACTCTTTCTTATTTCGATCTCTGGTAAAATCTAAAGTAATGAAATGATACGTATCAAGTGTCCAAAATATGACATTTTGTGTATATTTGTAAGTAATAAAAAAAGAATAATTATGGTTTTGGTAACTCTTAATTAACAGTGAAATCCTTCAACTCTTGCTTATTCCAGAATTTCTCTTTACTTAGTATGATAATTCACATAAAGTGAAAGCTCAAACCTTTTACTGTTGCAGAACAATACTAAAAGTGAATATGGATGACATGGAATAAAAAATACTGTGAATATTATGAAGAGGCAGTATGTGTCTATCATATTTAGTTGTAATAGAGATGTGAGGCTCAAGGATATTTCCAATATAAGCTGATAATGCACAAAAGCTACTAAAAGAACGATAGCAATCATATGGTACACAAAATCCTTTAGTTTTTCTTCGGGAAAATGTTTTGAGTGTTGGGTATTTTTTCCATCTTTAGTTATTCATAAACTAAAAAGCCATGTTAACACATCCACATTCTGCTGGGAAGTCCTGTAGAACTTCAAGAAGAATTCGGATGCTCATCAGTCCTTGGAAATGTCAAATATCAATCAGTCTTATATGCTTTCCAATAGGCTGGAAGTTGGGTTTTCTCTGTATCTGATGACTGCCTTCAGAGACCAGGCAACAATAGTACTTTGATTTACATCCAGCACTTTGCATTTTCAAAGAAGCTTATACTGAGATTAGTTACGAGAGGTCACCTTTCCTCTAAGAAACACAGGTCATGAATTTCTACCGTACTATTATTTATAAAATGTTTCTACTCATTAATTCAGTATTTTTATCCCTCATAATAAACATGGTAAGAGATAAAAATGCAATAATCTTTGCAGAAGTTAGAATATCTTCTCCAAGAATGGGAAGGCTTTGTTGCATCTCCAAGGACTGTACATTTTATCATAGAGCTTAGAGTAGAAAAACTTCTGTTAATCATGCAGTCTGTTTCCTAGATAGTGCAAGGCAATGCTCCTCACAGCGCATTTTCTGTATTTGCCAGGTCTGGCTGATATATTGGAAGCAGTGGCTTTGTTGGTTTCTGCTACTGACTTTGAGTTGTTCTGCAGCCAAATGGGCTGAACTGTCAGAGACTCGTGACACATATCTCAGGGTTTATTTTTTGCCAGTTTCTTTCCACTGCTCACTTCTCATTTCCACAGTTTAACTGCTAGGACTCTTCAGCATATTTTGTATTTATATATTGGGCATACTAAATGCAGAGATCTAAGGATGGATCTTGTTAAAGCTGTAGTAGGACCATTTTGTTTTCTGCCTGCTCTGTAACTGTGACATTCTTCTGTATAAAGTGAATCAATCCACTTGTTAACAATCAGTTCTATCTTCCTTACATCACATCCAGTAAAATGTTTATCATTATTCTGTGAGTAATCCCTGAGATTTTAATTGAAGGAAGATAAAATAATGACCCACTGCTATTTTGGTAAAAATAAATAAATAAATAAATAAATCAAGTAAAACAAAAGGTACTGTGCCTTGGATTAATTGTATGTAGTCTTGACTACAGTGTTAATTGGAACCTACCTGTAATTTGCATACGTGTATATCTCAAAGGAGACTATATTTCCTATATGGGATTAAAGTGTGTGTGTTTTTACCTGTGATATTTCATTCTAGTCTGCCAATATACTTAACATGTAAAAGTAGGAAACTGAATTGGTTGAAGTTTTGTTCTTAACAAATGTGTATTTTCTGTTTTGGTCACTTTATTTCTTTGTGCTTATATACTGTGCTTACATGTAGTCGATTTAAGTTTGTCATGTGTCCTTCAGGGTGATAAACTAGTCTGGCAGTTTTGTAATTCCCTAAATTCTCTCTTACTCCTACCCTTTTAAGGTAGGCAGTGTTCAGCTGCCTTTAGTTCCCTGAGACTTCTTGAGTTCTTTCACGTGATCTTAAAGACAACTGCTAACAGTGCAGAGACTGCCTCCATTCATTTCTTAGTACTCAGTAGTGTTTCACCGCATTGGCGTTGTGCCATTCTGCAGTTAATGCTGTGTCTCTCAGTAACTGGTGCTTTCCACGCTGCTTTATACATTGTTATGGTACCAAGACACCTAAATGTTCCCTGAGTTGATTAACACTTTTCTAAGTACCTTATCCTTGGTGACATTCACATTCTTGTGATGTGATAGCCCTCCATGTCAATTCATGAATGCTTTAATCCAAATTTTTTATTTTTGCAATCTCAAGCAATTCTTCATTATTGATTGGGAACAGCTTTAAAATATCATTTGCTGAAAGACTTCTTCCACTTTCCCAGGCAAAGAATATGATCACCCTTCATAAAAGTGTCAGCTACCATCCTTGGATCAAATGGTTTCCAGTTGGTGGGTTGTATATGTATTTCAGATTCTTTTATATAATCATCAACTATTGGACAAGTATATTCCTGTCACTGCTTCCTGAATTTCAGATACCATCTCTAGCCTTGACAGGAATAGGAATTGCTTATTGCTGTGACATTTGTAGATCTTTCCTGTGTATCTTAAAAACTTAATATTCAACCATACAACATTTTGACTATGAATAGTCCAAAACAACTGAGATTTTTATTAACAGTTGATCCCTTCCCTTTATTTTAAAGTTCATTCAAATCATGTTTTCCATGTGTATAGGTGTATTTATTTGCAGGAAATAATAAAGCATAGAGAGAAAGACCTCTCTCATCTCTGGCAAACTTTTTTCAGCATACTTTCAATCCTGTCTTAAGTAGAAATGTGAGATAGGACAAAACTGATCGGATGTCACCTGTCATAATAATTTAAATTTCTCTTTTTTTGAAATACACAAACAAAACTAGAGAATGCTTCATTTTGAGCAGACTGTTATCCTACCTTTAAATAGTCTTCAGTAAATATTCAGACTTGTTAGTGCAGAAGCTTTACTGAGAGTTATGTTCATTATGTCAATGACATTTATTCTAATCTAGCATAATTTGATAGTTAGATGAGCCTCAACACAGTGTCAGTCAGTACCTGTTCTGTATTCTCATGTAAATGCTCCTGTCAACAAGAGAAATCCTTGAAAAGAGAAGCAGAAGCTGCACGTTCCTGAATGGCTCATCCTGACAAGGCATAATGCACAGTTAAGAAAAGCTGGTGCAGTCTTTTTTTTTTTTTTTTTGAAGGATCACCTGAACAGAATTTCCAATGATTGACTTCATAGTAGTGGGCCGAAAGAGGAGAAACTCTGATTGTCTGAGCCCTTCAGTAATTTTTCATTCCAGAGAGCAACATGGAATGTGCTGCAGCTGGTTGATCAAATGCCTGTGTTTTGCCAAGTATTTAATTTTGATTCAAATCCTTTTAAAGGCGCCTTCCTAATCCAGATGTTTTCACTCAGTCACACTGTTGTCCACTTGAGAAGTCTGTGCTCTGTTGTTTGCTTCTAGTTTGCTGTGCACTGCAGGCAATCTTAAAATGAGTAAAATGACTATTAAAGTGAGTAGGAGAGGGAGAAGTGCTGATGTATCATAGCACTTGCTGCACTCCAGGCTGCACAGGAACATCTGTGTTGAGTGCTGGATAAGCATCTGGCTTTGCCCAGAATCTGGGATGAGCAGAATAGGATTGAGGTGCGCCTCCAGAAGGGACAGCAAGGATTCAAAGAAAGGCTTTAGAAGGGTCCCTGCCACTTCTGTTTCAAGCTAGAAAACAGCTCAAATCTTCTGATCTGCAAAGGAGGACTGCAGTAAAGAACAGGTATCCACAAAGGAGACAGGAATCAGGGAAGAATTTTTCACAGCTGTTCCTCAGCTTGGTCCAGCAGTTAGAATGTCTCCTCCCTTGTGGGGGCCATGCCACTGTGCAAGCATCTACATGGTCTCATAAACCTTCAGCCTGGGAGGCTGGAAACAGCCAGCTTTTTTTTTTTTTTCAAGGTGAAGGCAAAGGGGCTAGGTGCATTTCAGAGTCTAGTCAACTCAGGATTGTTTCAGCCTTCTTTTCCTTTCCATCCCTCAAATCAAAGGATTTTATTTGCAGCAGAAAATGGTGCAGTCTATTTTGGAACCATACCTAATTCAGATCATTGCTCGTGTACTGTGTTGACTCAAGTCATCTTTATTCTTTGTGTATTTTTTCCTTATCAACAGATAGTGCCTGTTGCTACCTTTTGCTAATACTGAAGTGGAAATCTGTGGTCAGTACGGAGTGTTACTGGAAAGACAGAAAATACAGCAGCCATCTTGCAGAGATGGTACCTCCATGCAAACTGCCTAATTTAAAATAGGTAGTTTTTGTTTGTTTATTTATTTATTTAATTCTGTGTCTCGTCCGAAGTCAAAACAGTTTCAAAACAGACTTAAGCATCAGATAGAATCAGAGTATATTACTGAAAGAGTACATAATTTTTGCTGGTGGATGTGCCTCCTATAGTAGGAAAATGTTTACAAAAAAAAACAGAAAAACTACCAACTGTAGACAAGCAAGACTGAATGTCTACCAATTTGGGGTGGCTTTTGGTCTAAACACTTCTGATTTAACAAGGAAAAAAATAGAGCAAAGAATTTGAAGCAATACATCAAGTCAGATCAAGCTCGGTGTTTCAAGCTAAAAGGAAAACGGAATTTCTGAAACTTTCTGTCCAAGGACCTATGTCTTGCATTCTGAGATTTTTCCTTTGGAGACGATCATACTAACAGCAAAGGACACACAGAGCAGCCCACCCTGCCAGAGAACGGTCTGGGGATCTGAATGGCTGCTGCATCTAAGAGCTCAGTACTTAAGTCACTTTGATTGTAGCTGACATGCTATTTCCTTTCTTTGCCTTCTTGCACTTTGAATCTTATACATTTTCCACCTCCTAAATGTGTGCTCTAAACTTCATAGTATAGAGAGTTATGTATTTTTTTCTATTTTTCTCTCTGCTTTACTGAATAAGTAATTGGAAATTTCAACGTAGTTTTAATTAAGAATTTCCTTGCTCCTTTCATTTGCAATTAAAGGAAAAATATTCATACCAAGTGCATAAGGAGTCGGGGAAAACTTCTCATCTTGCCCCTCATGTAGCAGTCCAATTCCAGGCTATGGAAATGGCCTCTGTGCTCTTCTTTTTAGCTTCTTCTGTACGCTTTGGTCTAGCTGAAGCTACTGCAATTGAGGGTGCCCATGTGCTTCACCTGTGGCTTGAGATACACCTGGAAATGTGTACAGCATTAAAAGTATGTTAGACTGAGAAATAAGAGCAACCCAGGTTTCTGTTACTACTTGCATAGACAGATTCACCTGCAGGTTGGTGGGCAAAGGTGGACAATGCCCCTGCCAAGTCTGAGCTCTGCCCTCTCAGTGCAGTACTGTGTCCTGCAGGCCTAGAGCAGGGGCACTCAGAGAGGATCAAACTGTCTGTTCCTAGTTTGCTGTTTGAGATGCACTAAGGAGCCTCCCACTGCTCGCCATAGGTATGCATGTCTCTTCTGACTGCATATACAGAGTCTAACCTTGTCACTTAAATTGTTCTAGTTTTTTGTGGTTTTTTTCACCTCTACTTAAGAGAATTTGAGTGACCAGTGTAGGTTATCTTAATTTGACCCTTGTCAAAATGTACATGCATAATTAAGTGCTGAGCAGTTGAAAGAGATGCATACTCACATTGTAATTCCAGCTCTGGGAAAGAGTTCTGTAACTTGCTCAAGCTGGTTCTGGCAATAATTGCACTCTGAAGTACAAATTACTTTCTGAAAAATTAGCTACTGCACATATTATGCTTTCCCTAAAGTTGTTGACAGTTTTATGGGCAAAAAACATGTCCAGAGATGAAGTTGCCTGCCATCTGATTGACTGACATCACGATCACAGCAGTAAAGCACCACTGGCTTTATTGGAGTCAGTTATGACTTGCACTGAAAGGAAAGCAGGTTATTGCTTCTCACCAGTCTCTCATGCACCTCTCTTGCATATTGCTTTAGATTAGGACAAAATTGAATTGAAACGTCCTTGTAACTTTACCACTGCTGTGTTTAGAAGGCTGGCAGCCTGCCCGTTGCTCAGTTTCCTCTTTCCTCTCTGATGCATATGCACCACTATGTTTTCCTGATGTCTGGTACAATTATTAAGTCCTTACAAAGCACCACAATGAGTTAAAAGTTGTCCAGGATAATTGCAGATGCTATGCTATTAGCAGGTACTGTAAGGAGCTTTCCAAGTGATGTTACTGCTGGTTGTCACTGGTGGGGCAGTCACAGCTGCAATAGTTCATGTGCCTACCCATGCTGTTATTCTTGGAGTCACATAAAGCATTTTTTCTGAGGAGAGTTACAGAAAACAAAGTTCCAACTGAACAAAAAAAATTATCTCACCCTTCTGGAGTAAAAGTACACATTTCATATGACTTTGTCTTTAATAGCAATCTTAGGCTTTCTTCATATTAATTCATACAAAATCCGATGACAAGTCTCCAGGACCAGTGATTTAAGAATTTTCTCAAATGTGTATCAGAAAACTTCTCCTGTTGGAACCAGATCCGGAAAGATATTTCATATAATCCATTTTCTGAGGTGACTGTGTCTTAATTCCCTTCTGCAGGGGTAATTTGCAAGCTGAAATTTCAACTGAAAATCTGCTTTGTGAATATAATGTAAGGGAATTGGGCTCTGTTTTAGTTTTCAAAGAAAGTACCAGATATTTAAGATATTGTATCTAGAACTGCATTCTTACACATGGAAAATTATTGAGGGGGGAAAAAAAAGATAAAGGAAGATTAATTCTTATGCAGTCAAAGTGACCTATGCTGCAGTGGCCCAGCTTTAGAATTGAATTTGGTACAGGTCCATTGCTTGATTACAGATTTTCTCTAGTGCAGCACAGTCTGTGTACCTTGTAATAGAGCGTATTCGGACAGGCCTAATTGATGAGTTTTGGCCTCTGTAGTGACTTCTACCTCTGCCTCCATTATTACATTTTTTTTCTTGCTAGATAGCAGATATTAAAATTCACTGTGCACAAAGCTTTCTAGGTAGATTAAATGAAATCTGCTAACTCTAGTCATACAGCATTTCCAGGTGACTCAGTCTTTCAGAAGACAAGCTGAGCTGGTTGTTGCATTTAGACTTGGGAACTCTCACCATCTGCAGGATATTCTTAACAGAAACCTGATTATTATTAACCACTCATCATCTGTCAGTATTAGAAGAACATTAAGCTGCAGTATGTTCCATCTTCTTGCTTGTATACTTAAGGGCTGTAGCCCACAACTGTGAAGCTTTCTAACGTATTTTCTCAAACGTGCAGATAAATTTTACCAGCAGTTCTTTCCCTTACTAATTGTGCAGGGACATTCAAATAGCTGACGCTTGCTTAGAGTAGTGAAAAAAACCCACCCAAACACGCATGAGAGCTGTTCCAGAAGTAATGCTTCCTGTTTTATTGTTGCCTCATGACATCAGAGGCAGACATTGATGGTATGGATTAAGAGGCTGAACCTTCTCATCAGTATCCCATAGCATGTTGCTGTGTGACAGACAGCAGCAGAGGGGCAGCCTGACAAGTGGAGTCTGACATGCAAGTGCATATGAAACAAAGGTATGTCACTAAATTCCTCCATGGGGAAAAGGCACTTACTGACATTTGCTGGAGATTATGAAGACCAAACAGTAGATGTGAGCACAGTGAGGCAGTGGGCTGTACATTTCAGTTGTAGTGACAGTGGGTATCTCCACTGGTGCAGATCTTGTTCGTTGCTGGTGAGAATGCATAGCTAAAGATTGTATATTGAAAAGCAGTGTTTAGTAGCTAAGAATTTGCTCTATCAAATAATGTCATTGTGCTATGTATGTGTTGTAGTTTCCATAGAAATAAACAGGAACAATTATTTGGAACAACCTATGTATATATCCTTGTGTTGAAGACCAGTCGAAAGCATGTGTGTACTTTGAGTGCTTTCTTTTGGAATATTATGTTCTCTAGTCTGCACAGAACTTATAACCTAGAAGATTTTTCTCCAAGAGAATTAAGTGTGCTTGCTTCATGAACTGCACATTTTTTCATGCCACCCTGCAATGCTAACTATTTCAAACAAATCTGCAAATATGTTATTTGAATCACTTCATACCTCTTTTCTGTAAATTATCTTTTTACGCATTGAAGTAATAGCTGATATTAGTGCTGCTAAAATGCTCACTGAAAAAAAGTCATGGATAATTCAGCTAAGGCGTTTTCAAGGTGTCATTTACTTGCTAAGTAGGAAAGGGAGGCAGATGGTTGTAGTGGGACCTATGGGCATGTGACAGGCTTGACTTAAGCAATCATTTCTAATCTGTTTTTGTGGGCTTCACTTTTGGATGGTATTTTGTAGGTCATAATCTGAGCAGAAGGGATGTGAGAGAGTCAGACTTTGTTCTTTCTCCAGCATCAATGCAGCAGTAATCAAGTATGAATCAATTAAGTGGTCTTTCTCTTGACATACATTCAGTTTCTGCCAACTAGTCATTGGAGTTCCTACTAAATATTTGAGAAGGTGCTGTTACAACAGTAGCTAACAGTGTTGACACCAGTGACTTCGAATTAGTTTTTCAGCTGTTGAAATAATGATGGTGCAAAGCATAAGCACTAGAGCACTGCCAATGACAGTCTCTTCTAGTTTATATCAAATTTCAAGCTGAACAGGAAAGCAGAGCTTCAGTCAACTCAAAATTAGGTTTGAATTAAGTTCAGTGAGCTAAACTTGGTTGATAATTTCAGGTTGACTAAAATGTTTGGGGAGTTAGCTAGCATTCTCATAACCAAGTAATCTTTACATCAGTCATCTAAGGCTAACCATTCGCTTCTATACAAGTTAAAGCCAGAGAAAGGATGTAAACCACAGTTTTTCACTGTTGTACTGGAATGTTTTGCTCTTCTCATGAGCAAAATTCAGCAGTGTTTATACCCTTGCATATTCCATCCTATAGGCAATGGGATGGCCTGGCCTCTTGCTCTGCCTTGCTGAGATTACTTAATTTCATATAAACATCTCAAAAAAAAAAAAAAAGTTATCTGATTTCTTGACGCAGTTATCAGACTTCGTAGCAAATCTCATTTACTCAGTATTTACTCTCTTAATGTTCAACTGGACATTATAAACATGATGAATTAAAAAAAAGAAAAAAAGAAAAGCCCAGCATGTTGATGAAGTTTCTTTCTGCATGTGGCATCATCCTGAACATTGCTTCAGATTCCTACAATGTACCTGGTGGGATGACATTTCTGAATCTAAGCCTTCCTATGGCAAGCAAGGGTCCTAATCACATAACAAGCATCTCTGTAATTTACCTATGTCCTTTTCTTTATCCAGTATTTTGCCTTTACTGTGAAGATTTAGAAGCAAATAATATTTTAGGCTTATTATTTTTATGATATTGCTTAAAAAAAATTTTTTTTTGCTTAAGTTTTTTTTTTCCTTTTGATGTTGAGTGCAATTAGGACAGAGCTTTACATGTTACTGCTTGCAACAGTAAGAAATCCAGTGAGCTCCAATGAATTAATATTTATAGAAAAGGACTGATAATTGCATATTAATAGAGACAAGATCATTTTGGCAGAAGTATTTTAAAATATACTTGTGTTTTATTATCTTTGCCCTATTTCTTAAATACCACATCTGCCAAAACTTGTGTAAAGTCTTTGGATTATTTTGACAAAAACCCAGAAAACAGAGCTATCTATCTATTACATTTTACATCAAGCTAAGAACTGCTATTGCTGCTGTCAGATGATGGCTTGAGGCGGGCCACATAGGTGGATACTAGGATTTGATGTACAACTGGTAGCTGCTGCTCCATTAAATGCATTACTTGCACACTGTTTGTATCTGCTGTGACAGGGTTAGGGCCAACTCCACAGCAGTGCTTGGAGCAGAGAAGAAAAATGCTTTAGTCTGTTTATGCTTGGGATATTTTTATGGCATAGAAACAGACGTGGAAATAGGTGTGAGTGCAAAAGATACGTGTGAACCTGTGAAAGCTTCTTGGATGGGTGTGTCCTGCCCAGAGAGCCCCGTGCTGTCCTGCCCTCATATCACCAAAAAAAGCTGTGCTGAAGCTGTGCGCACCCCGCGGGGGGGACTTCTGGCTGAGGTGCTTTAGCCCTGACTCTGATGCTGCACCCAGCCCATGTGTACTGTTGACTCAGCACCAGAGCTGGGCTGAGCACCCTGCAACTGTCTGCCTAGGCTGGTGAAATAAAGAACTGAGGAAGGTGTTAAGGGAGCTGCAGTTTTTCCAGGAGCAGTTCCTAGCAAGCTCTTGAAAAGAGGAGATTTTTGAACTAGTTTGACCATTGTTCTCTAATAGATATCTTTTGTTGGTGGTGGGTTTTCTTGTAAGATATATCATCTTGCATATAATTTATTTTTCTGAGATGGGCTGAAATAGCAGTTCCACTTGACTGCACTTCTTGTAAAAACAACTTATTTGCTAGAGATTCTCCTTTGGAAAACATATTATGAGTACAAGAAAGACCTTGCACATCACCACCATGTGTGTATAATGGAGCCTTATTATTTAGTGAAGTAATTGCTTTATTCCTTTTTCTTAGTCCCATTTCTTCTTCTTTTATGTTTTTGTTTTAAAAGGGAAGAAATAACAGCTTGTCTCGTTGAGAGCAAATAACACTCTTTAAAGCAGTTGCCAAGCAACCTGCGTTTACAGTTTTGGTGGGCTGCTGCATTTGTACAGCTCTCTGAACAGCAGCAAACCCTCCACTTCCAGCCCTAATATGAAATAAAGTCAAAATACTGGAGCTACAGACCACCAGTCATTCTGATGCTGTGCACATTTTTGGTACCACAGAGTGTTTCTATTGCAGTGATACTTGTTGTGGAGCAACCAGTTAATATTATAAAACAACACGTTCAGTTTGACAAAGGGGGATTATTTTCTCTTCATAAATTCACTTGTTTACCACAAGTTTGAGAGTGGAAGCAGAAAAACTGCTGATATTTTTCCAGTCAAACACAGAGAAGATAAAAATTGCATGCCAGTGCCCAAGAAATGCTGTGAATCACAACTTCTGGGAGTTGTAAGTGCTTATGCACTGAGCGGTTCTTGGTATTTGAGCTTGTATTTCTGGGTCATGCATTTTCCCCTAATGCCAAATCTAAGCACCTTGCATGCTCTGTGGTGCTATGAGGGAGCTGGCTGAGAATCTTCAGTGGTGGGGAATTGCTTCTTACACTAATTCGGATGTTTTTGGCATAGGGAGTTTTCCAGCAGAGCTCTAGACAAAAACATGAACAGGTTGAGATGTAAATAATTTGAGAAAAGTGCCTGACTTTGTCACTTCCACGGGAACCCATGTACTACAGAGCAGAAATTCTTGATGCAGATGTGAGTGTTTGCAGACAATTTCTGTATCCAGTTTTGTAATTGTGGTGGTTTGATTCTATGTTTCGTGAAGATGTCAGAATGCGAGAAGAAAATGTTAGTCTGTGTACTTTTTCCTTTCCAAAGGGCAGAGCAGAAGGACAAAGTTCATTTCTTTTCTGCCTGTATGTATTCTACCGGCTGATGATTGCTCTCTGATGCTCTCATCAGCCGTTTAGTAACCTAGATCAGTTCAATTCCTACCCTGCCACATCTTCATCGCTAGATCATTGGGAATCTTCTAGACTCAAATTCTGAAATTTATTTCAGCTAGAGTGCAGCCTCTAGAGCTCATTTCTCCATTTCTCTGAAGTTCAGGGTTGTTTATTTGTTTGTTTTATTTTAATTCTTCTGTCTTGTAGTTCTGTAAGCAACACACCTTACAGGGACAGCTAAGACTGTGCCTAAACTGGTGTCAGACAACTGTTAAGGACCACACTAGGCCTGGTCCCTATTATTGAGTGGGATGCGTTGACCTGAGCCCCAAAGTTTTTAGGCAATCCTGGGTAATGCAGTCCATTTGAAACTTTAAGTGTTCCAGATTAATCCTCTGATCTGCCATTTCTCTGCTGCTCCATGCAGAATGAAACAAGCCTGTACAGAGCCTGTGGAGTCTCCTTTGAAACTGCTTACCTGAATTTGAACATTCTGTATAGCTATGTTTTATGTATTCGGAATTTTCTTATTGAGTGTAATTTTCCTTCTCTGATTTCTCTTTTTAAACTTCTGTGTAGTGCTTCTGTGTATCACTAAAACCCGTCTGCTACATCCTAGAAGTTAGGAGGGAATTTATTCCAAGTTTTTAGATGTCTTGAACTGATTTAGTAGGGACTTAAGCAACTATTATGTTATTCAAGGCCGTAAGTCTTTAGAATACAAGAAGGAAAACACATATAAGGTGTGTAGAGGACTAAAAGAATCCTGCTTCCTTTGGCTGAAGAGTGCACTCTATTGATATCAGTGGTGTGCTTTGTGGAACATTTCTTGTCTTAATTTCATTTAACTGACAGTTTTCTCTGTCCTCTTCCACAAGAGGAAGCCACGCAGCACTGTACACCTCTTTGTTGGATTGCTCTTGTTCTGTGACTCAGCATTTAAGCTGAGGGACTTAGTTGGCATATTTTAAGACTAGCAATAGCTTAGGCTAGCACAACCAGATGGACGAAGCTCATTGCTCTTCCTTCTTTTGAGACAGTTTTTTTTTCTGTAAAATATAGTAAACAAAAGCATATTACTGTCTAGCTGCTTCCTTGTGTTTCATTTGGAATATTTTTGCAGTCACTTCAAAGTGAACTGCACTTTAAACAAAGCCCTTATTGATGTCTTATCCAAATGACTTCTGTGAGTGGCTTGCTCTCCAGTGACTGCTGAGATAGTTCCTAATCTACACATCACAAATAATAACAGGGAAGGATCCAGATGTGAGCCTGAGGAACTGTGCAAGCTTACATGGCAATTGAATGGTGAGGTTTCTTGGAACACACAGAAAGCACTGTGCTGACGTCTTCTGCTGTCAGCAGTGCAAAATCAGTTTAAGAGACAGAGGAATCATCTCACGTTCTTTATAGCATTTTCGGATGCTTCCTGCGTAATGAAGAAAGGACACCAAGTAGTATTAAAAGACTGAATTTGTATTGCTCAAATAAGTTTCTGTCCAAGAGTTTTTCAGAAAAGTTCAATGGAATATTAATGACTAAAGAATGGAAGAGAAAAGCCAGGTAAGTCAAGACTTATCTCAGAATCAGATTTTGACTGGCTGAGGTGGGAAGAAATCACTGGGTCCATCTGGTTTGATCAAATAGGGACGCCTAGAGCAAGGAAGTACTGAGATCCTTTCAGAATTCATTGTATCAGTTACTTAGCTCCTTTCCATGTGTTATAACAATACTTAAGAAAAATAAAAATAAATCTTCAATTAAGTTAAGCAGAAAAGACAGATTAGTATTAGTTGTTAGAAAAAAATATTTCTTCTCTGACTATAGAAACTCTGTATTCTATAATGATGTATCCACAGAAAGTTCAAAGTAAAGGAAGACTGTTTTTAAAGACTTTCAGCTAGTTGTACGTCAAAAATAATCTGTGGATATGGAGACTCATCTGTCTTTTCAATGGTTAAATCAGCTGTTGATATCTATTTTTCCAGCCACTGAAACTTATTTTATTCTTGTTAGGGTTTCCCACAGTTCTTGTAGGACTGCTGTGGGCCAAGCTGCCTGTAGCAAGAAGATGGCTGCTCCTCCAGTAGTGCTGATGCATGACTAGGAACTGCCTTGGCCTTTTGCTAAGTCTTTGAACTGCTTCACTTCTGTTATTAATGTATTTAAGAGAAACAAAGGTTTTTCCTTCTGCTGTGATTATAATGTGATTGGTTAGAAAATCTCTTAATGACTTCTTAGCTGTACCTGCAGACTACAAAACTGGTAATTTACTCTGTTTAAGCTTGCAGGGGAAAGGTACTCACAGAGTGTAATGATAGAGACTGTGTCTTTTGCAATGTCTGCATACTGTTCCCTGTTTTGCAAACATTGAAGCACACTGTCTTAACGCATAAATACGTTCCATTAACCTAAACAAGTATGTTTTTATCTTCAACACTGCAACAATAATATATACAAATTTTACTAAAATCTGTCTGTATGCTCTGGAGAAGGGGAAACAGAAATTGCAGATACCCACACAGCAGTGTTGGTGAGACTGCAGGGAGTCTCCTCCCAGCTGCTGGTCTGTGCTCATAACGAGTCTCTTGTTTCACTTGAATGTCACCCCTGTTTATTACAACACAGGGAAGAGATGCAAAAATATTAACTTTCATCAGCATTAGCTAGTAATGGGCCTTAAAATGACTTTTTCGATCTATTTCAGCTATTCCAAATGCTAGTTAAGGTGTTGTAACAGTAACATAAAGGTTGTAGTTCTCTGTGTTATTCACTACTGCAACTACCACTGCAACTGACATACCATCAAAACGTAACCAAAATGCTAAAATTATGAATGGCATGTCACAGAACTAAAATGGGGCATTGAAATGTTGAGAACAATCATAGGAGTCTGGAAAACTATTTCACTGGAAAGTTTCTGGCATGGCAAGAGATGAAAGTGGCTTTTGGTTTGTGCTGTGACATGTAGTTGATTTTTGTAGAGATGTTGGTTATCATTACTTAGACAAATCTAAATGCTTTTGACATTTATTCTGAATAAAGGACAGTGTTTTTACCCTGATAGGACCGTAGCTTCATTCAATTTAAAACTGACTCAACGACTCCTCCATTTAGAGTGGATTGTGGATTATTTGTTTCAAAAAGTTCTTGTATGTTTTCATTTGTCTTTTCAAAGCTCTTTCTATTTCACAAACTGATGTAACATCCTTATCCTCTGGCAACAAACCAATTTCATTATAAATATATAAACCACAAAATAAATAGTGTGATATTTTATGTCTTCTACTTCCCTTACCAATAGAATTTATTACTTCTTTAAACCTGCAGGTTCAGAGGTGCAGTTCTCAAATTAGACTTCTTTCTTTTTTAATTATTACTTTGTATTCAATTAGTTATAGGTAACGTTTTCAAATTAGCACTTCTAATATTACTGTATTTTCCATCCCAGCCATACTGTGTTCTCAGAACTGTCACTATAATTTAAAACCAGAGTAAGTTGAATTGGCTTTAAAAATTCTATTCTTAATTTATTGAGTTTCTTAAGTATTTCCATGCATATTTGTCTAAATGAATGTGAGAGCCAGCATTTCTTTTTAGTGGACAATGAAAACTGATGGGTCATCTTTCCATTTTTTCTTGCAAATTTGCCCAGCACAGCAGTATCATAGAAAACTTTGTCATACCAAAGTTCTGTGAAAATCAGCACAGAAATGCTCTATTATATTTTTATATATTCAATGTTTTGGAAAGTAAAGATTTATATAAACATATTAGGTCAAATATATATTTTTTTAACCAAATCCCACATTTTGTTAGTAGTCTGAGTCACATTGTCAGTAAATATTCTGTTTTACTAGCTACAAAAGAGAAATACAGAGTGCTGACATATACACACAGTGCTGCAGCTGAGATACCTACCTATAATCAGTAAAGCATTTAAGTCATATTGATTCCAGACGTGCTTGAGTACATGCCTAAAGGTAAGTGCTCTAATGAAAAAGTGCAGATTTGAGTGTGTTCTCAAATATTATGCTGAACAGAAACCTGAACTTGTAATGCAGTAGAGGTCTATTGAATCAGTCTGTAGAGAAACCACTGAAATCAGCAAGTCTCTGCAGGGCCATAAATGTCTGTGTGGAGTTTTATGCAGGATTAGGCCTAGAACAGAAGTGACAAGTGTTCATCTTCCTTGATGAGATGTAAAGATGCCTTAATGCTCATACTCGAAAATTGGTTTTAAATTGGTGTAAAGTCTGACACAACCAGAAAAGCTCATGAATGCTTTGAATCCAATTCACAAATCATCAGCAAATATCATATGACAAAGATAATTTCACAGTTTCTTTAGGCAGAGATGTACATATATGCTCTCGATTAGATGCTACTGTCAAGATTTCTCAAAATATAGGTTGCTAGCCAATTTTAAAAATTAATGACATAGAAATTAGAGAAAAACATCTGTCCAAGGGCGATATCTAATATACTCCTAGTGAGAAAGGTCTAGAAAATGTCTATTTAAGCCACATAATTTATAGATCCCAGCATTTCAGTGCTTAATGTGTTAAAATGGGCGATAGGAAGACTAAGTTCTTACTGGGGCAGGCACACAGGCTGTTATTGTTCTCCTTAAAATGTTGCAGAAATTCGGCCAGATGTAGTATTTATTTTTTTGTCATGTAGCATTTTGAAACCTTATGCAAAGTGTGCTTTGTAGGTGTGCAAAAGTTTTTTTATTGTTCACTATTGATTTTACCTTATCACTTGCTTCTTGCATCTCAGTGTCCCAGCATACAAAGTGAGAATATTTCAAGGGAAAGGCAATCTCCTTACTATTGTAGGACCATCTCAGTTTTCAGCATGTTCAAATTGAACCAGAAAGAGATGCTTTGGGCTTCTTTCTTTCTTGCTTGCTTTCTCCCTCTCTCAGGTACAAAAGTAACTTCCGGGTCTTGTGTAACAAAACAATACAGGTTTAAGTTCTCCTTGGAAGTCACTTTGTAATGGTTCCTAGATCTTTCTTTTCTTTTTTTTTTTTTTTTTTTTTTGCTATCTCTAGATAAAGAAAAGAATAACTAGCAATCAATCTCTCTCTGCACAGGAATTATACAGAAATCATTTTCATCAGCTGGAGAATTCTGTACACTTATCCCATTTCATAAATTGATTCTGGCTCACGAAGACCACTGCAGAAAGTACAACAGTGTGACATGTTTTAGTCATTTGATTACTGAGTGGTGAGGGCAGTACACAGAGGATAGAGTTCATATTTTGGGGATCATCCTGAAAGCTAATTTTGTGAGGTGGCTATTGCACTGAGTGATCTCTGATTTTATCCACTGTGATTTACTGTTGAGAGAACTCATGCTGTCTCAATTACACTGAAATCCAGATCTTATGCCAGATAGCAGCAGTACTCATTCAATTGATTCTCACCCTGACATTTTGAAAGCAGCGCCCAAGGTTTTAGCTCTTTGACTCCTGGTGATTTTAATGGAAGTACAATAACATAATTTCTCTTTAGTTTGCACATGTTATTTTGAAAATCCACTCTACAGACTGAGTAGTAAACATAGGAGCAAACCTATTTTCTAGACAGTAGGGTATATTCAAAGTCTTAGGCTTTGTTACTCTTCTTATCAAGAGTGGTTCTGTGGCCATTGCAGTAGGAAAAATAAAAGGTCAGTGAGGGAAAAAAAATCATGAGTGGTAGATAAGCAGTTCAGTCTGGTAATCACATCCCTGACTTTTATCCATTCCAAATGTTTCATAAACTTAAAAAATTGTGTATTGACACTGCATAGTATCAAATATGTCAGATATTGTCCACATTTTTGTTTAGAAAAAGGTTGTACTGAAGGTGATGCTTGGAACCTGAAATGGTAGAAGCTATTATTTAGCACACAGAGGGCACTTGGTTATTTATGACTTTGGTTGATAATGAACAGAAGAAAGCAACACATTCAGTGTATTTTTTTTTAAATGAGTGAGATTGTTCACTTGTACATCTCGCCTGAGCATTTTTTTCTTTAGTTTAGCTGAAAGCAGTATGTCAAAGGTGTTCATTTATCAGCTGTAATTTCCTGTTGGATCCCTTCCTTAAATATCTGTGTATTGATGAAACAGGCAGGAATTTTATTTTCTCCTCAGAGTATTCCTATTAGTCAAGACCAGGAGCTTTAAATTAGTGCTGAGGAGGTGGAAGTACATAGCAACGAAGTCATGCAAACAGCCTATAACAGTCAATCCAGACAAATGGGAAAATATTTCTAAACCTTGCTACTTAATAAATATTTAGTATGAATTTACAAAATTATCATGCAAATTTATCAGCCGAAGCACAGTGGCTATTTTGTAGTCATTTACTGAAGCAATCATTCATTAAAAAAAAATACTCATTAAGGACATGTAAAGAAACTGAATAAGCTGGGGAAGCCTCAGCGGACACTGTACATAAAAATCTGAAATCAAACTTCCTAATCTAAGGGAGTATTCTAGTGCATATGTCCTATTAGAAAGAAATATCTGCTCATTAACTTCTTTAGTAATCAGATTTTATCTGAGTGTGATATGTTGGTATCGATATGCAACAGCCTATGTTGCATTATCAGCTCTGAGCTGATAAAAAAGAGAGAGAAAAAAGACTAACCTACATCAAGGCTTGAAATGTTTTTTTCTTTTTTCTCCCTTACTATGCTTTGAAGAAAGTGGCTGTTTAATTTTTTTTATGCAAATCAAAATTCAACAATGAAGAGGTAGTCAAAGGAAGAAAACAAATAAGATCCAATTTTATTCTTTTCCTATTTTCTGTACCCTAAGCAATACTTTCTTTCCTCTGTGTTTCTCACAGAGATAATTAGAGTCCACGTTTTTCTGAATTGTGTAGATTTTCAGGAAAAAAACCCACAAAAACACACCATTCATCCTTGAAAATTTTAATGTCTAAGAACACACAAAAAAAATCTGAGTTTAAGAGCTGAGATTTACTTCTGCATAGTACTTTTTTCCAATTTTATTTCACATATTTTTTCCAGATTTACTCTTTTTTATCATCAACAGTGAACTTTTCTTTAATGCTGTTGAGAGTTTTGAAGAAACCTCTTGGCATGAGCAAAGAAATAATAAAGATGATTAGAGCTGAGAATAATAAGTGCTCTTGGGCTGATAACAGGAATAAACATTCACCTCATAATGGCAGATATGGGATTTCATGTCAATGTAATGAAGATTAGCAGGCACATTAGATGCTGATAGAACCTGCACCTATATGTACAACCTATAGTAAATTTATATCTCTTGACAGGCAGAATATTGAGGGCTGGGAAGAATCCTTAGGAGGCATCATATTACCTAAGACCGAATTAATGCACTTACTGAAGTTTATTAATACTTGGTTAATAATGCTAGCATGGGTTAGCTAACAATTATATCTTCCCCTAGTCTTATCAGTATGTGCCACCACCTCTGCAGGCATCTCATTCAAGTTAAAAGAAAACACAACAACAACAAAATAATAATAAAAAAGGAGGGATTAATTAGTCCTGACAGTCATTTTCACTGTATATGGACTTTCTGCTTTATTTTTTCTAAACTGTCAAAGCTCATGTTGTTCACCAAATGACTGTATTTACAAATCAAATGGATTCCTGTGGGATATGGGATAAAATCTACATATTCAGTGTCACATACTTATTAATGCTGTCCTCCATGTACTTGGCCTGGTTTCTAGTTATGAGAATCCTTATAACTGTAAAAATAAAGAAAGTAAGAAGAGGATATCTTATGTAACTGTGCAAGAAAAATATTCATGAATCATCAAAGCTGTGTTCACATCCTTATTTATTTTCTTGTGTGATCCAGTTTCATAAGAGGAGATAACATAAAGCTTATTGTAATCTATTATGAAGTGTTCCTAGGAAATGCTAACTTAAAAAGAACAGAAATAACTGGAAGAAGAGGGCATCCATAATGTGCACATGAATATACACACAGACTCACCCACAGATAATTAATTTAAAAGCTATCCTGAATTTGTAAAGTAAATTACCTGGAAGTTAAGAAGTACCAGAGTTAAGATTGTCTACAGATGTGCAACAAAGAAACATTTAATTACTTAACTGTGAGGTTCTTTCTCCATAAGATGCTGCCTTATTTACTACATGCTTCAGATCTCCCCTGGGGTCAGGCAGGGCTGTGTCAGGAGGCAACTGATGTTTGGCATAACTTAGCCCCAGGGAATAATGAAGAAAACATCAGGTATGTAGTAAATAAAATTGAGGAAAATAGGACAAGGATGGAGAGTCTGTTGCTTTTGACAGTTCAGTGCCATCATTTATTATACAGTTTTTTTTTTAAATCCATATATCTGCCAGTATACCACATATCCATCAAATTTCCCTCTGGTACTGACTGACTAATTTAGAATAAGATTTTAGGAGGCAGCTGGGCTCTGAACCCTTGGAATGAGATTGCAAAAGTGCTGAGTGCATTCAACTGTAATCAAAATCAAAGGAAAACACAGAACATTGTGTGCAAATGTGTGTGTGTGTGTGTATAAATACATAAATTTATGTACTGTGAAAATCAGGTCCTAGGTGTCTCTATCAGGTGTCTACATTGGTCTGTACCTAGTGTCTTACTATCTTTTATGTTTCTCTTCAACTTCTATTAAAAAAAGATAACTGAACCCCTCTCCTCTTGCAGGGATATTGTGAAGATAAATCTATTGTTGTGAAGAAATTCTTCGTAGTCATCACCAGTTATGCAAATAAGAAAAATACATAAGTAGCACTGGAAGGTTTTTTATAATTTTTACTACTGAAGCATGCATTTTTGGGGAATAAGTAACAAAAAATTAGAAGGTTTGATGAACATTTTGGTAATAATTGCTTTAAAGATATCAAAGTAAATGTTTTTTTTTTCTTCATTTTTCTAACTGAAATTCCTTCCCTCGGAAGTGCTGCATTATGTTTTTCAAGATTTTTCTAAATCAGTCTTCCATCTTTTGTATCTAAAAGCATTTTTTAATGAATCCTAGTGAGAAGGGAAAAAAAATACATATTTTAACCTCAAACTGAAATAAAATGTTCATATATGAAGAGTATCTTAGACTCATTTCACATTCATGTCTATTTGTTATTGTGCAAAATCTGAGAGCCATGCCAAGGAGTGGTGGGAAATAAATCTTTTTTTAGAGTTTAAACACAACAGGCACGCATATGTTTTGCCAATGTATAACCACTGAAGAGCAGATTTCAGTAGTGCATCCTATAACAGGTAGCGATGTATTTATAGTTCGTAAGAGCTGTTCTTTTAAAAATTCTTTTCATAAGAGAAATATGCTGAAGGTGTAGGTGTCTATACCAGCATATCCCAGAAGCAGTGATGCCATCTCAGGTAACTAACATTGATTTTGTGGAGGTCACTGTTGGGTCCTTAGGCCTGCCATAGTGGTCTTCTGCTCCAGCTCTAATCCCAGCTCTTGGGATGGGTCAGCATGGGCCTCAGCCTGCTCTGGCCTCAGTGCTGACTGTCTTAAGCAGGGGGGTGGGCTGGAGCACACAGACCCCTGACCACCCAAGTGCCTCCATGGCTATTGACTGCAGGCAAGTTTTTGAACAACCATTCAATAAAATTAACATACCCACTTACGAACTCCAAAGAGGGGTTTGCAAACTATATTTTCTTCAACTATTATATTACGAATTACAAAACTGTTCTGGATGACATTTAAAATATATATATAAATAAAAGGAGAGCTGGAAGAAAACAGCAGGCAAATAGAATTTCTGTCCACACAGCTATTTTTCTGAGTTAGAAATTACTGTAAAGAAAATCTTACCATAGGAAGCAACAAGCAATTTTAGTAATAAGCAGAGACATCAGACCAAGTTTTAATAAATGTTCAGGATATACTAGGTGGGTAAAAGGATTTGCTGCTGGGAGCTGTTTCTAGTGGGCTTAAGAAGTATGAGATAATTCAAGTAATCTCTATTCTTAAATGATGATCAATTTAGTAGGGCTTTCTCACGTTCAGTCTGCATGAGATGGTTGGGTGGTTGATTTACCATTTTTTTTATTCAGTCTCCTTACCTGGATTATTTTAGAGATTTTTCATTTAAGGCTATTCAAAATAAGAAATCATTGAGTAGGGAAAGTTACTGATAATTGATGCAGAGAGGAAATGAATTCAGCATTTACAAGAGAAGTGTCAGGAATGAGAGTGTAAATAGAAACCAAAGGGTTAAGTAAAGCTTGGTTTCTAAATCCTAATACTGATGCACAGGTGACTCAGTGAAACTGTTAGGAGATGCAGAGATGAAGCCCTCTGGTATGTGTTATTATCGAGCTTGATTATGATTACAGATTGATAAATGTTTTTATACTTCTGTGTTCTACGAGGTAGCCATCTTCCACGTGCTAGCTGTAGCACTAACAGGTACATAAACACAAACCACACTGCATGAAATTCCCAGGCACAACTACTCAGGCATGCAAACTTGAGAAGGAAGACTTTTCTTCATGAGCTCTTATTACAGTGAGTGGTGGAGTTAGATAGTGAACTTTCATTGTTTTAAGCTATGTGCTCAAAAATTTTTTTGAAATTATTACAGAAATAATGTTACTTCATCTCTAAATACACGTGAGAACTTTTCTCTAATATTTTCTTCTTTCCATGATTTCCTCTTTGCATGTTACTACTTTAATAATATACTCCTGATTGTAGATATCCTAGTTTGAATTTACTTTTTTCTGTGATAAAAAAGAGTTGCAGAACTAAATCAATATCCCTGGTGGTCAAAAACAACATTGTGGATCAGTTAACACCTTTGTTTTTCCATAGGTCAGACTCAGATAATTGTCTTTGAGTGGTCTTTGTGAAAATGCTGTTTATGAAATGCCATTTACACAAAATGATAGTATCTGAAAGTCTTGATAGCACTTGACTGTCCTAAAAAATCAGCACCTTTTAAAAAGTTTTACCTTGATTTGCTGTGAAATCTCACACTGGCCTTAAGAGATTACTAATGTCCAAAGTCCTCTAGGAGTTATGCTCCAAAGAGTTGACTGGATTTTATCACCTCACATCTGCGGACACTTGTTCTGTTTTGTGGTTTGGGACATAACTCAGCTGCACTGTGTTAGCATCTTAGATATAGAGAGTTGTTGTTTTCTCTCAAAAATTTTTGAAGATATGTTTGCTACAGATTTTGAGTAGAGACTGGCAAAATAGTTCAGCTTAAACAGCAATCACACATCTTTGTCCTTACCAAGTTGGAACTGTTTCCAAGTTTTAAACACTGCCTTTTTTGCTTGTCTCTGCAATACTGTTTATAATCATAGAATGTCAGAAAAAGAGCTGTGATTTAACCATAATTTGAATCCAAACTACAGGAGTAGGTTCTGGAAAGTCCACTTTCCCCTGGTAAGATTTGTATTATGTTGGTAAACTTTAATCCAAAGAACTACTTGTGGTTTTGTATCCTGTAGCTACTAGAGAGTTTAGTTAACTGCTTTGCATACCATCTGTGTTCTGCTTGGTTCCTCGGGCTGTTATACAGGGCTTTACTTTTGACTGTAAATTAGTGCAGCCTTGAAAACTGTGGCATCACAAAGTAAAGTGGTTGCTGCCGCTTTTCAGAAAAGGATCTAGTGTGAGCATGTGCTCTGGAATAAATGGGGGAAGTAGAATTGAAGCTGTCTCTAGCTAGATCTCAAACATGCTTTCTGGGAATTTAGCTTCATTTAAAGATGAATAAAAAAATAAACACATGTTGTCCCAACATCTTGAAAAATATTATTTGATATTCTATGTGTTTTAAATTCATGGCGTCAAACATGTATAACCAGTAACACGAACACATTCCCTTTTTCTCAACTCCTCTATTCAATTTCACACTTTTATGTCTAGATCAAGAGCATATTTAGTATATCATAACCTAATGTGATGTTTCCTGGTACAAGACAGGAAACAGTAGATCATTACACATTGTAAGTTTCTATCAGTGGATGTATTTTTTCTTCCTTTCCCTGGAATTTCTGCTGAGAAGACGTAACATAACTGTGCCTTAAATTCTTCAATTCCAGATTTAATCATGAGATGGTCATAACTTGTGGTTTTCTTCATTTTAAAAGTATGACTCCTCCTTGACGCCATAATTAGGGATTTGGTGAGTCTTTTCAAACTCCTGCCAGCCTCCTGGAAACACTTTGTATTTAATGATAAGAACATAGATGCTTCTGAGATAGTGAAGTCAGCATAGCTCCTTGAAAAGCTGCGGAACTGGATTAGGCAAGCTCTTTCAGGTACAAACTCCATAGGCCACAGAAGATCCAGCTCGAAGGAGTGAACAGAATTGACTGTTACCTGACCAGATTGTCCTCTGGAGAAAAATCAAAACATATGAGAAGGATGCATATCTATGAAAGGTCTGAAAAAAGAGCTAACTCTAAATATAGTTGTTTCTGATTTTTTTTTAATTTTAATCTACTTCTAGACTTTGTTTTCTAATTTGCTTCCTTTTGTAGACCGCTATAACCTTTGAGTCTTCTTAAGAGAGCCAAACTGTCTTTGAATTCTACTTCATAAAAGAACAAACATGTGTAGAGAAAGTTACTTTTTTTTTAATGTACTGGATTTGTCATCTATAAAGATGTCATAACATTATAGATTTGTACATGTTGGTTGCTGTTGTTTCAGATCTAAAACTTATTGAGTGGATTATGACTTATTCTTTGACTTTCTTCAGTCATGTACTTTAAGGTCATTAGTGCAGATCTTACTCAGTTGTAGCTACATGCTGTTTTACTAATCTTCAGCTTTCTATGCTATGATCTTAGTAATTCATCCTGCAGGTCACTTTCACAAAAGTGGGACACGTATTCCTGTAAGGTTATTCTACTACTACTACTATTTTCAACCTTCAGGAGATGTTTTTTTTTTTTTTTATTACTGATCCTTTATGAAGACTGGGTAGTTTTTTGACATTTACTCATCCTGACATTGGCCAATAAAGCTTTCTATCCATTTCTTCCTTATTTATTTATTTAGGCACGATGTCTGTTTTTCATAATGCTACAAGTAACATGGCCTTAGATTCTTATTTTGGCTTAAGATTAAACTATTTCATATTTTCAGGTCTTCTTGTTTTAATCATCTTAATTTTAACTTTTTCAAGATCTAATGTAGTTCTTCAGGATAGGGGTAGACATTTTCTCAATACATTATGGTTGTATCTCTGCTCTTCTACGCTTTTTTGCAGTAGGACAGTCTCTCCTATATATCCTAAGCATTTCTTCACAGAGGGAATGTCATGCTCATGGGAAATAAAGGTTTTTTTTTAAATGTCTGTTCAAGCCAAAAGGGCACACTAGCTATCATAATCTGCCCCATATCTGCTTACTGCACTTCAATATCAACTTGCAATGCTATGTAACTGCTTGTCTCTAGGCTTATTCTGAAGAGAGACAGACTAGAAAGCAGGCTAATGCTGAGTGCAGCTAAATGGTAGGACTAATACCATTCTATTTTGTTGTTTCACTGTTATATCAAGGAGCTTTTGAAAGTCTGAAATTAAAAGAATGTAGAAGATAGATATAAACTGTGATACAGATTTTTATACTATGTTGTCCTGCGTCCCCATTAGTTTCAGTTGCTTATGTGTCACTCAGTGAGGTCAGAATTTACCTTCCATGTTGGTCACAGAATTAAAATCATTGCACGGGTGGTGGAAATTTTTTATTTCCCATCATTTTTGAATGAAAACTAGCAGTATAATTATTGTAGGATTGCTTGAATCTAACCAATTTCACATTTCCAGAGCAGTCTGATAGCTGCCAATAATGTCACATCAGTTTAGCATGTTTCGAGGTGCCCTGTGAAGCTTTGTTGTGCTCTTGTGCTGGAAAAATTGATGCAATGAGTGGAGAGAAGATGTGGCAGCAGTGTTCTAGCTGCTGGGGAGTGAGACATCTACTTGCATCTGGGATCCAAGTGGCTCTGCAACTATAGCTGCATGCAAAATTATATGCTTACATTGCATGCAGCTATAATCTTCTCTCTTAGAGTTTTGATGTGTTATATTCGTAAAGCAGAAGTCAAGTACGCTGCTTAGAGGGTAAGGAGTAAGAGTTTTGCTGGGAACCAGCAAAGAATGAGCTGTTAAGCCATCTCTCACTTTTCCAGTAGTGTAAGAATACAGCTCACTTGCTGTCATGCAGATGTGTTTAAACTTTTATGTTGTGCTGGATCAGAGAAGAAAAAAAGTACTTAACAGGTCAATCCAGATTCAGACAGTTGGCAACTAAAAGCCAGTAAATACTTGAAGAAACTCTTTCTTGTCATCTCACACATTCATCAGCATTAAGTGTGCATCTGTTGTAGAGCTGCTGGTGAACAATCTTTTACCTATTTTATTTAGGACTATCTGGGACTTGATGTGATGCTCACTGAAATCCATAATCCTCTGCAACTCTTTTATCTATTGAGTGGTAAACCACGATCAGAAATAACAACTTCTTGGACTCCTTGGCAAATACAGATGTAATGCTTCCAGTTAAAACTTCTTGATATGAATATCTTCATTTAGCCTTATGATACACAAATAATAATCCAAGAGTGTAATTTCTGAGACTGACTTTATTTAGTATTCCTATGTGCTTAACACTTCATTATTTTCAAGAACTAACTAATCCCTAGGAAATATCTATCAGACTTTTCCTGGTTTATGCTATATTTTCAAATATTGTGATTTCAACTGAAGAAAACCCTTTTATTTTGCAGTTATAACCAGTGCCACCTTTGCAATGCGCACAAAAGCTACATAATTAGTTCCTGCTATTGATAACATTTTGTAAGTGAATATGCGAAAATTTTTTCACCTGCTCTTTTTCTCCATTGATCCACAGGGTCCTTGTAATCTTGTGTCTGGTATTTAGCATATTCCATAAAAGTCCTGTCTATTAGCTATTTTCCAAAGCATCTGAAAATGTCTACATCTGTGTAATGATGTATAGGAACATGATTAATGCTGTAAGATTTGAAAGTGACTTTTGAAGTCTGGAAAAGCCTGGGGTTGATTGTTTTCTTTGTATTATATTTCTTCACCATACTATCAAACATGCTCTGGAAAATTAAGTATTGAATTTTTTCTATAATTTGGATCCTATTTCTCAGTCTTGTCAAATGCACTTTTTTTGTCATTTGTAATATTCTGCTGCTGTTTTCTCGCATCATCAGTATTCATTTCAATTGGACAGGTTCAGTTCCTTTAGATAACATATAGCACTAACTGCAAGCTCTCAGGCATATGTTTAAATTCAAAGAAAGTCTGTGAATGTGCTATATCCCACATAGTGCACTGGAATTGTCTTATCTTAAACTCTTCTAATCAGTGAAGATTTGTAAGAGCAAGGTAGATATGCTAAATATTAAAAGAATAACAGGTCACTTCAGTGAATAAATATTAACAACCTGTTTAGTTCCCTTAGATCTAAACATGAACTGATAATGCAGTTTCTTTAAATGTTAGTAGTTTATGTTCAGTGGCCTTTTCTATTCTTTCTCTTCACTTGTTAACTAAATAGTTAAGTTTTTCTTGGAGCTTCTGTTTCACGATCAAGAAGACTATTCCTGGCTTAGTAATTTTCAGATGAGCAGAGTCAATGGGCAGCGTACACATATTGTCAAGGTCATCTGGTCATCTCTATTACCCCCTCTGAGTTCTTTCATCACGTTCTTTCATCATATGTTCACTGTTTCTGCATCTAATACTGACCATGCAATCCTTCATTTTAGCTTCTCCCATAAGCTTTTGATTTTATTAGACTTTCAACTTTTTGTATTTTGGTTTCTGACTATTTTTGCTCTTCCCTTCTCCCCTCTTTTTATAACCTTGTAATAAAACACCTGAAGAATAGTGACAAGTTTACCTATTACTAAAGTCCAACTAATATTCTTCAGCTACAAACAGTGGCCCAGAGACTGTCCCATTTCAAAGTTCCCATATGTACCTTCCAGATCAGCTACACTCCCCTGGGGATGAGCGCAAATCTGAGGAGAAGGACTGGGAAAGTTGCAGTGAAGCCTTGGGACCACACACTTAAGCACAACCCAGACAAAAGCCACACCAGATTAGCAGTGCATGTGCTGATACACACATTTTAAAGACACTATGGGCAGAGAAGCAACATAATCTAAAACCCCACAGTGTGCTTTCTGTCTTTCTGTGGAAGGAGACTGTGAGTGAAAGGGTTTTCCTCCTGAGTACAGCACTATTTTAATGTGTTTTTTTTTTTTTTTCCAGCTCAATGACCAAAGTTCTGAAAATATTCAGAGCCAGTCACTTCATTTTTCTAAGCCATTTAACACTAGAAAAGAGCTGGTTCACAAAACCCAAGAGATGATGGCAGTGATCTCCCAGTTCTCATGTGCAGTACCTCTGCAACAAAGGTGTCAGGTAGCAACATTCAGCCCAGAAGTTTCCCATCTTTCCCTACTCCTTTCTGCATACACTGGTACTCATCAAGGCTTGATGCCTCTTCCTGCAGAGGCCAAGGCAGGTACTGGGTGAGCTAAGAGGAGCAGAGCTGAGTGGAGTGGCCTGCAAAATCCTTGTGCAGGTCAGAAACAGAAGTCTGTTCTGGAAGAAGTGACACACTTTCCATTTTCTTTTTCACTTTTTCTTTTTTTTAATTAAATACAAGTGTGTAGAAATATATAATCCAAACAAACACAAAAAATAGAAATAATAAAACAAAAATTTTAAGTCCTCTCAAGGCTAATGCCTTCTCTGCTTCTACAGCTATTGTAAGCTCAGCATTTCCAGCCATTCAGGTAGTAAGTAATGTACATACGTCTGAAGATTAAATAAAATGTGTTAGAGAATCTGCTTCTAATTTGGGTTATTTCAAATTAATATTGAAATTCCAAAGAGAGGGTTTTTTTTCTTTCTTTGTACTTGCAATATAAATTACAAGAGCAATTATTTCAAAATGTACATAAGAAATGCATATTAACAAGGTAGGTGCTATGTGTTCTGCAGAATATTATTTGTTCAGCCTGGCTATTTCAGCATTCTTATTTTCTGCCAAGTGCAAGGATGTGACAGTAAGCCAAACAAGAACAGTGAGTGAAGAAAGGAAATTGCACCACATATAGAAAGAGATAGCTAGCATGTTAAGAGAAATCAGAGAGGCTTATACAATTACAATGAGGAAAAATAAATAGCAGGAAGGAAATAAACTCATGAATAAAGATAGAAAATAATGAATTTAAAATGACTAAACTAGCTGCTGTTTAAATTTGTCTCCAGGGAAATAAATATGAGGCACACATCTAAAACATATTGAAGGGTATTTCAAATATAACTGTTGATATAAGGGGAGGAAATGAAATGTAGAAATGAACGAACAGATGTGAAAAGGATATAAACTGTTAGGCAGGAGAAGGAGAGACGCAAATTTATGTTTTGTGTGTAAGTACATTACAAAATAAAAATATATTGAGGGAGATGATTTAAGAATAGAATAACATTCTAACAAATCCATGGAAAGAAGGTCATGAGAAGACTTTTGAATGTATTTCTATTTCATGAGGTTTGAAATCAACAAAACTATGTCAGCATGAACATGCAGCAATTTTCTGAAGAGTAAGAATGTTCATTATTTCTACTAAATGAAAAAAAAATTCTTTTCGAAACATCAAATTTCAGATGTGATAAAATATTAAATGGTTTGTGTTGATGAAAGAGAGATTGGTGAAGAGCATCTCAGAGAGAGAGAGCAGTAGTATCCCTCACCATTGTTGTTAAATGAGCATGTTAGCTTTAAATGAGCTTATGTTTCAAAACAACTAAAAACAGATCCATTAATTAGACTTTTTTTTTCCTTAAGGAAAGAAAAGAAAAAGAAAAGTGACAATGTCCTTACTGAGCTTCATTATTATATATATATATATGTATTTATATATATATAAACGCATAAAAAAGATTTACACAGGAAAAAATAGATTGTCAAATTAACACTGGTGTGTTTCTCTAAGGATTTCCTGAATATGCCATTTGAAAAGGTTATCTTATTAAACAAATTCCCATTGGACATTTTGCTGTCAAACCTTCCCTGCAAAATAATCCTTACTATTTTCTGTCACTAGACAGACACATAAAAAGAAATGCCTCTCCTCTTTTTGGATATTAGAGAATATATTCCCAACTTCAAACTCATTGATGCCTGCAGATTTTTAGTCCTCAGGTAGAGATTTCCCCAAAACAGTAATGTAAATCAAGCTAGCAAATGATGCTTTCATTATCTACTGATTTAATTGCTTTTTTCAAAACTTTTTCTTACCCTTACTCATTTCTTGCCTGGTGGAATTACATGGCACACATATAAAACATCTACACATGATTATAATATGACAGAAGGGTGTCTTTTTTAGGAATTATATTTTAGTTCCATCTTGGTGACATAGCTCCAGTTTTTCTTCTATTTTCTGTGCAAAAATATAGTTACTGAATCCTAACTGAGTTCTTACTGAAAATGTTGTGATGTTCTACCACTCATATTTTGGACAGTTTGACCAGTAATGGATCATATTCTAGTTTTTGTATGGGGATGTATTTACAGTTTTGTTTTAGAGTTTAGGATGCAGATGTATTTATTAAAAGATTATTGCTAGCAATAGGCCAATCTAAAATTAGTATATCTGTTGCTGTACATGTATCTTGTCATACAGTTAAACTTAATATCAGCGTAGCAAACAATAAAATTCTTGTTGTGATCTTAATCTTTATACTAGGCCAGTCTTACAGAACAGTTCTGTTCTTCCTCTCTCAAAGCTACATAATACACTTCCACTGCTAATTCTCTTTAATTAATGTCTTATCTTTCTACTTTTGCACTGCTTCAGAAGGAACTAAAATGTAGTTTCCAGTGTGCACTCTCTGGCTGTGTATGTGGACATACTGTCTATAAAAAAATAGTAACTAATAAAAGATGTCCTTTTCTTCAAATGTGGTGAACTTTTAAGATTCTGTACCACTTAAATTATAACAATATGAAGAGGCTTTCTTCAAAGGAAGCCACAGTGTGAAAGAGCAGAGGTCATGCAGTGCAGAAAGGAAGAATAACTGATGAGATAATAGATGAGCAGATGAGAAAGAAAGATATGGGTGAGAACAGGTTGCTTGACCGTGGTGGGAGTCATTATGCAGGAGATAGTAAGTCAGCTCTAAATCATAGCATGGGAAACTTGCAGGGCAAGTGTCACATGGAGAGAACCAATTGGCAAATAAAGTTCAATCCCATTCCTATAAATTCCCTTCTGACTTATATCTGTGATTACTACAGTTTTAATATCTGCTCAACTTCTCTTTCTTCTTCCTCCAGTGTCAACTGCTATTCAAAGCTCACTGTGCAAAGTTTGAAAATATATGACTATTTCTAATTAATTAGTAAAACAAAGAAAAACAAACCCTCTGATTTTAAATAAGCCTTTATTGGCCGAAGGGCTATACCTTTGCTCCAGTGTAAATAATTAAGTCAAAGAAAGCTTCACTTCATAAAAATACTGTAAAAAAGCTTCATTTTCTATTTTTTCCATAAATATTATTTTCTAAATATTCTGAATTTTTTAAATTTTGTTCTAAATTTTCAAAATAGGCATTTTACTAAAGAATTTTATTTTCTTACATCTGGAAATGGAATTAATTCCTATTGAACAGATTATGAACTGTTTGTATACATATAGTAATATATATCCTGCAGTAATATACTTCTTTTCTCTCCTTCTCCAACTGTAGTAATATTATTTGAAAAATCATGGTATCAATTATGTATTTATATACCTGTTTTTAAACATTTCTTATTTTATAACTCCAAAAATATAATCTAATCCATAGTTAATCCATATTCTTTCCAATAGTTGTATGCTCTGCCTGCCTCAAAAGTTAAACAACCAAAGCGACCTTAGTGCTATCCTCATATGTCTTCCTTTTTCTAACTGACCAGTATTAATGAATGCTGAGTGACATCTTTTATTTTCTATTGTATCATGTTTAGTTCCCCACTGGGAATTAAACAAGGAGTTAAAGCACCAGTGAACATGAAGGTAGATGTTTAAGCACTGGTGGCCATCTGTGAAGGTAAAAGGAACTCTGTAAGTTCCTTTCTAACATATCTTGAAGTAGCTGAAAGCTGTGTCTCTTTCACTTTTAATTGCACCCCAGGTTTTTCCGGAGGTAACGGAAACCATAAAATGTCCCATTGCTTACAGTGCATATGTCATAATATGCAAAATTGGTAGAGCTTTTTATCTCACTCTGTCTTCTCCAACTTTTTCCTTCCTTCAGCTTTATACTGCTGCTCTTACATTTGTCCCACAGCAGTATTTTGAGGGGAAGAAGCAATTTTCCTTTCTTTTTTCCACTTAGAATTTTTTAAGTGTGCCTATTACTTATCTTGAGGCCAGTAGGCTGTACTGGTTTTCCAACAGATAAATAAAATAATATTTTTGTTAGTGTTGTTATTTTACAATGACCTTTAGGTCTCCACGGCTTGTCTTGCTTGGGTACAGTCACACCAAGCCCTGTTTCAAGGCCCTGCACTACCTAGGGATGTCTCTTGGCTTTTATTTTTCCACCTTCCCTTGCCCATAAATGCAGCAGTTTTACACAACGGCAGGTTTTATATTGTCTTTCAGGTTTTCTTTGCAGATCTCCCCTCTTCTGCATGAAGCAAAGTGGCAGTCATCTATTTTATCTGAATCTATACGCATCTCTCTTCCCTGGCTTGGAAAGACACATATGATAGAAAAGCTCACAAGCTGAAAAATGTTTCTCTTTAGCTGTATTATGTAAGATAAAAGGCTGTGCATACACTATTCCCATCATGTCTTTGGGCAAAAGCTGGAGAAAAGTAGGTTCTATTTTTAAAAACTTACTTCAGTTTTGCATTACAAAGTTGTGACATCATCACTAATTAATAAAACTCAATCCCAGGAGAGCTTTGATTGTTTCAGGCTCAGTAGATTAATAACATAAAAGAAGTCTTGGCTTCCCAGTTAAAAGCATAAAACTTAAGTTATAGCAGCAAATTCGCTGTCTTTCTTGTAACATGACTCATACTTTATAGAAAGACCTAAAGACAGTGACAGGAATAAGACAAATTACTTGAAGGGAGATTACAAGGACAATATAGCTTACTGAAAGACAAAATTTAGGGATCTTTTCTAACCTAAACTAGTCAGAGAATCGTAGAATGATAGAATCATAAAAACACAGAATCATAGGATAGCTTAGTTGGAAGGAATCTTCAAGATCAGCTAGTTCCAACCTCCTTGCCATGGGCAGGGTTGTCACCCACCAGATTATGCTGCCAGGACCTCATCCAACCTGGCCTTGAATGCATCTGGGGATGAGGTATCCACAACCTCTCTGGGCAATCTGTTCCAATGCCTCACCACTCTCCTCCTTTGATTGCTGCATTTCTGTATTTTTGATTAGTATGGTGAAATGTTGGTAGTTTATACAATGGTACATTTGCTTGATTTTGAGTTGTCTTGACCATATGAGGAGTACATTTAACTATTTTACTTCTCCAATTCTTAGCACATTTCAAGTACCTGTAAGAGCACATTGCCTGCTCAAGATACTGTCAAACTGCTGCTCTTTTTCTAAATATACCTCTCTCGACTTCACTGTTTTTATTAATTTTTATAGCAGAATTATACTTCTACTCTTTTTTGATAGTGTTCAGTATACTTTTCTGAGTAGCATAGCTTACAATGACACACGTAGCTTTTAGAAAATATTCCGCTGCTCTCTTCAACATTTGGATAGATCTGCGTATTAATCATTATTTTGAAATTGAAGAAAATGATTCACTGAGTGCTTTTTCTAATTCCTAGATAGCCAGACTGGTAGACAAGTACTGCTGTATGCAAGTTCTATATTTAAGTACGCATCTCTCGACAGCTATTCAGTACCTTCACCACCATAAAATGAGGTTACTGTAAGATACACTGTAATGGTAATGCTTTTCAGCAACTGCATGATAGCGGGAGCCTATGTGATCTTTTTCCTTACATCAGTGGTTATCTGCCATCCTGACTCTGTTGATATCAGCATGGTCCCTAGAATGTGTCACACTTGAACAATAGAACAGCAGTTATTAAGTAGCATTTAAACAAGTTTGTGCATTTCAGCGGTTCCTCTGAGCAAGCTGGCTGATGGGTGTATTCTGGGCATACTTTGATTTAGTATGGGTTGGATCCCGTACACCCAAATACCTAAGAAGGTATAAACACTGATACTAAAGTATCAAGTATCTGGAAAGAATTAAAAAGGAGGAATTACGGATATGCATATTTAAAAATTTTGTAGAGATATTTGTTTATGGAAATATTCTTACAATATTTGCTGAACATTGCAGTAGTGTTTGTTTCTCATATATGTTTAGCTTTGATTAATCACTTCACAAGTTTTGTAATTCTATCATATTTCACATTTTGTTTTCCATTTTATTAGATTTTTGTTTTGAAAGCTATTACAGTATGCTTTGGTATAGAGTGGATTGTAGGCTTCTGTCTATGTTACCTATTTCTCTGTGGATACAGTTTCAATTAAAAGCTACCAAAGAAATGAGCAGTTCTTGCATAAATGTGTGTTAATGAGTAGGGAAATAGCAATCCAAAAACCCTGTAGGACAAGGTTTCAAAATAGGATGTCTGTGAACCATTTATAACAACTCGATACAAGATGTAGGATGTCTTCTTTAAATTTGCGAATTTGAAATGTGATTTGAAAAAAGGACTATAAACTTCATACATGTTTCTCTTAAGCACTACCTCATACAAGAGGATTACAATGAGGTGTGACTTAAAAGATTTACTAAGAATATGGACCACGGAAGAAAAATTCTGTACTATTGTATGAGAATCAACATGGCTGGAAATCTAAAGGCTGGAATTCAAGGTATATTTTATTTCAACACCGTTTACCTGAAAAATTGAGGAAATCTAATTCTATGATATTTTCCTGTTTTCCTGCTCCTCAGCACCTCAAAAAAGAAAACAAGAGAAGAAGGAAGAATATGTTTCTGCTTTTTTGCTTGTGGTTAAGGAAAATGTCTATGATGATTTTGTAAGGAGCACAACAGAGTCACATCCAAACATCCATCAAGATCTATTTGAGTGGAATGGAGCAGATTAGGCCATAACTTTACCTGTTCTCATTCCTGTATGTATAATTTTTCATGCACTTCTAGGCTGTTTTTCTGCCATATGGTTTCTGTCATTCCAGTCCTTCAGATCTAGCCCTGAGTCTTGAGAGCTTTCTAGGTGATTGGATCAGTGGTAATAAGCAGTCTATTCCCATTTTTGTTTTGCAGGGTTGCATATTGAAAAACTTCAATCTATATGACTTTTGTACAGAATAGAAGTATTACCAATAATATCACTTTCAAACTATACTTTCTGAAAATGGGCAACATTTGAGCTCTCTGTGGCAGAAGCTACCTCTTATTATCAGTATTTGTTCTGCAGTGGAGTCTCCTTGCTTGCAAACTGCAACACAGTAGCAGCATGACGATAAAGTATCCCCATGAACTGGCGTAAATAATGTCAAATTTTGGTATAATAATAAATTGTTAAAAATCTTGTATTTGGTTTCACATGCTGGAGCCTAGGATGATATTTTATGATGCCAATGGCTAAGATTAAGGCAACCTAAATTTTTGTTTAAAATTAGACTATCTCCTCCTCCCTCCTCCCTATACACATACTTTTGTTTAGAAGATACTCTGTGCATTCACGATGTCTCACATTGTGAATCTCAAATATTCAGAGCAAAGGTTCAATCCCCCTGACATGCTGGGGTGGAAGCACGTGTACAACTTTTGAACATCAGCTTTTACCTTTGAGAATATAAGTATGGTTGCTGATTTTCCAAGATATGCACCATTGTACACTCTTGAGAATGGATAAACCTTTTCAGCATAAAAGAAGCCACTACATTTACAGAAAGGTGTATATGCTAACCGTGTCATGAATCTTCGCAGCAAAAACTTCCCAAGATAACGTCAGCATGATAGACAGTTAATTTACATTATACAAATTGATGCAAATATATGCACTGTATGAGATAATTAAAACTTTCCTAAACACATATTTACGAAATAGACACTCCATCATGGTTCATGAGGTTATAATCTATTTTTTTTTAATGAGCAGTGCAAAATCTGTGAAAACTCACACAACAAAAGTGAGCGATAATCATTTGAAACATAATGACGTAACATTCATCAACTTTCATTCTGTTCTGAGCGTCATTCATTCAAAAAATACATTGATTCACTCAGGTAAAAGTTGGAAGCTTGTATCAACAATTTGTGCTAGTGGAAAATATAGGAAGAAATGTGCTACTACAACTGTACAGCATCAGGAACCATAGGAAGGAAGTGAAAAATTCCATATGCAGTGTTGTGAAATGAAACAGACATGAACAGAAAATGTACTAAGAATTATGACTAAATGCTTGCAGAAGGTAGCCTTGGATACATTTTTTTAGACCTCATCTTTCAGTTTAACTCAGAAGGTAGCACCTCCTGCTGGACATTTAAGTTCAAACTATGATAGGTAACACATGCCTGTCTTAAAGGCATCAGTTAATGGATAAACATTACTGCACTTTTCCTAAAACACATTAGTGCTCTCTAGAGATGTCCATCGAGTCCTCAGCAGTTTTGACATGTTCTTCAATTAACAGTCCATGACTGGTTTACAATCCACAGTGGTATAGTAGCCCTATGTGAATTTTGAGTCTCAAATCAGTAACTGTAATTGTTTGGCACCTAATGATCCTTAATTACCCCTCTTCTACTTTGTCTTGTGCATGAGGGAAATTCTTAAAGCAGTGATCTCTCTACCGTTTACTTTCCATTGCCCTCCAAGAAGATGCTTCAGTAGTTTTCTTGTTCTGCTCCCATACTGCATAGCTAATATCTCATGATGCTCTCAGCTGATTTGAGTTCAGACTGACCTATGAAAGTTGACATCCAGGAGAAATCTAAGAGCTGCAGCACTATCAGCCTGTCAGACTGGGTACTCCAGTCCTCTGATCATCTTCACGACCCTCCTCTAGACCTACTCTCTGAACCTCCAACAGCTCCATGTCCTTCCTGTGCTAGAGGCCCCAGAAATGGACACAACACTCCAGGTGGGGTCTCATGAGAGCAGTGCAGAGGGGCAGAATCATCTCCCCCGACCTGCTGCTCATGCTTTTCTCAATGCAACTCAGGTTATGGTTGGCCTTCTGGGCTGCAGGCACACATGGCTGATGTTGTCTTTTATCAACTGACACCCCCAAATTCTTCTCAGGGCTGCTGACAAGCACTTCTTGTCCCTGCCTGTATTTCTGCTTGGAGTTGCCCCAGTCCAGGTGTAGGACTTTGCACTTCGGACCAGGAACAAACCTGAGTGTACCTTGTGGTGTATGCTGCAAAAGACAGCCATTTGGGGAAAGCAGTGCCTGTGCTACCAGAAGCAAGAGCATTGGCCTATTTACCCTGTATTTCTTCCAGTTGACAGGATGTAGCGAATTGAATTCTTCTTGTTTTGAGGTTGGATAATGCTCAGCAAGCCCCAGGTTATAGCATTACAACATGCAGCTTTTCAGCCTGATCTTGCCAGTAGTGAGATACAGTCTTACCTGTAGCTGCTGGATTAATCTGCTAAGATTGTCAGGATTCATCAAACATGTAAAACTATGCTTAAGAGCTTATGGTTTTGTGGCTGAGGAAAGCTCTTCTAGCTTTAATGCAAGTATGATGTAATGCTGCTGAACTAGGTTAATGAATTACTGCAGAAATGGCCTTTTGCTTCTCAAGCTTGACCTAATGCTCATTAATGGTAATGGTCAGCACTTTTCAGCTGGTGGTGGCCATTAGGATTGACTCACAATGCATATGCTGAAGGAGAAAAGTTACTTTGCTAGCTGATGACTTGTGTATATCAGATGGTCTTTGTTTTCTTTATATGACATCTTGTTTGAGGCCTGTATTACATGAACACTGAATATCTTGATAGAGTTCCTTTTTGCCAGACAAGAATTCCATCCTCCTTCACAAATAAGCAACATGTTTGTTTTTTTCTTTCCTTTGTACCAGACAGGAAAGATAAATGCTATTTTTTAAGTCTACTCCCAGAGCCAGGCAGCCAAGAAGCTAGTTACAATACTGTAACTCTGGGCCCAATTCTGCCATCTTAGCTCATAACAAGTAGCAACACTGACCTTTCTTCAGAGAAGCATATTTCACCTAGCACAATAGGTACTCTCTGGGCAAGTCTTAGGTTGAATTCTATACTTCCATACATTTTGCCATAAGTCATATTCTGCAGACAGATATGAAAAACCATGCTGGGTTTTCCAGTAGAGCACTATCAGAAGAGACTAAAGAGAGAGAGAGAATTAGTATTTCTAGTCTTCTAGGTCTGTTCAGTCATCAAGAGCATTGGCATTTATCAGAGCCAAATTAGAAATTATTTAAACTCCATTTATCATTCTTTGAAGGACTGTAGTATTTTAAAATGCCTCTAAGTAATCTGCTTCTAAATAGGCAATGTCTGCTCACCACTCAGATAGTTTTGCAAAAAAGCACTTTCCAAACAAAATGTCAAAGTATAACAGCATATAATGACTTTCATTAAAAGTACATTTACTAACATAAATGACAAAATGGCAAGAACGTTTTATTGAGTGTTGAACTGTCCTCATATTTAAATCTATTTGAAATTTAACATAGCAGCAGGTTATGGCAGCCTTGAGAGCAATGGAAAGAAGGCTTTCAGAAATGTGCTCTGTGAATCTATATATTTACTTTGCAAGGAAAGCATACTGACATGTGCTTTAGTTTTGTGGAAACAGAGAATAGCAAGAATATAGACGCTGATCCATCTGTGTGACAGTTGTGATTACCTGAGACCCTACTGCCCTAACTGAGGGGGATATCTGCTTTATTTCATTTTATAATAATAACAAGAATATCTGCACTAGACAGGAGCATTACTGCAAAAATAATTCACTTGGAATGTATAAAAGACTTTGTGCTATAATTTTCTTTATTTATTCTATGAAGAAGGCCAGTACAGAAGAAAAGAAGTTAACATTAGCAGAAACTTCTCAAAAAAACATAACCTTAGCTAGTACAAAAGGGCTGGACAAATATGCCAGCAACTCAGTGCTCCAGCCACATGGGTCTGAATCAGTTGCCCTCCATCAAATCAATACCTGTAAGGGTGCAGTGTTCAAAATGCCAGTCAGTTTCTGTGACTGACAAACCTGCTTTGTTTTCTTTACCTATGAAATGCTACTTCCCACAGTAATCAAAGAGCAACTTCCAAGTAGTCTTCATATGCAATAGCATGTTTCTGTGTGCCGTGTTTGTCTATTTGGGAAAAGTATCTGAAACAGTAATGCTCCAAGTGTGGTGCTGGGAAGCAGAGCCAAACTGCTGCGGCAGAGTTAAGTCCTGGGGAGATGAAAATAGAATGCTTGATTGCTGGTTATCTCATCAGGCCCTGTGAAAAGCAGCTGATAGTGTTCATGTTTGAAAGAGGAGAGGAAACTGGGAATCCATTACATTTCTCCTGGTGTTTCAGTCACAAGAATATACATATCTGCCATTAAGAGAACACGGAGAGACTAAGGTGCTTAAGCAGTAATTTAGAGATATTCATTCTAATATAGTAAAAGAATGGTAAATTGGTAAAGAAAAAATTAGCTTTGTTTCTTCAAACTCAGTGGTAATGGAAATAGGACTTCTGAAGGTAGATAGCATAACTCCGGGGTTTTTCCCTTTCTGCCTGATTTTGTAACTGAATGCTGAAATTTGGATTTGACACTATGAATGTTTGCCACTAATTGGCATTTAAACTGAGAGTAGCTTGCAGAATTATCAGTAACCATTTCAATTGCAGTAAACTCCACAGAATTGTAACAAAAGCAGGTGGTTCTTTCTCTTCTAACAGAGAACAGAGTGGCTGCTGGTTTGACAACCACATGCTTGTCCCACCCTCAGTATTTCTGTCTTCACACTTTAAACACCCTTGCAGAGCTCCTGATCAGCTATTGCACAAGACACCCAACAGGTTTTAAGGCTAGACAGTTGCACAATACCCACAGTCAGCAGGGAATAAGGTTTGGGTGATAGATATTGGGCCACCTCCTGAAAATTTCAGTAAAGGCTCATGGAAAAGATGTACTGCTATCATGCAGTGCTATTCTGTACTCAGTCAAATGAAAAAGGAAAGTGGAAAGTACTAGATTCTGAGCATAAGAATAGCATGCAATGTTTTTGTTTGTTTGTTTGTTTTAAATGAAATTTCATTTTTCCTTTCAATCAGCTATTGGTCTTATGTTCTTGACACTGACATGCACACTCTGGGCTTCAGAATCGTGGTGATGCTCAGCTTTAGATAAGTCTTTTTTTTTTTTTTTTTTTTACATTGCCATCTGCAGTGCCACCTGTTCATCCATGTAGCACTAAAGATACACAGTATCCAGACGATTTTTTTTTTTGTAATTTTTAATTCCTTTATTTCATAGTAAAAAGGAATTTAATTAGATATTGTAAAGATCTTAGGTCTCTTATTATCCTCCTCCCCCAGGTGCTGATGTGGCTGCATGGCCCTAGGGCACCTCTCAGCACTGCCAGCCTGAGCCTGCCAGAATGGCAGGGGTTTCCTCAGAGACCAGAGGGCTTCTTTTTACTTTCTTGACATTTCTGAAAGTAGAGCAGAGCTTCCATATGACGTTCAACACATATGAACCTTTTTTTTTCTGATTTCAGAAACTTTTTTTCACATTTGATTGGGAACAAAACTTAGGAGATGGATTTAATAATCCGAGATAGTTTAAGAAGGAACAGAAAACATCTGGGGCTATGAAAAGACCTAGGAAGAGGTCTCTTGGAGGAGACCAAAGAAATATTAGGTGCTGAACTGTGTTCCAATTTACAAGAACTTTTCTATCAGCTGGACTCAAAGAACATGAAATACACTTTTTCTTGTCTTTTCAGAATTGCTCTTCATTGCCTTCCAGAGTGAATGTGGCAATTTTCCAAGGCAAACTTGCAAAGGAGTGAAAATAAATCACTTGCAGTGTTTGGCTGGTAGGAATCCAAGCACTAGAGAAACTACCTCATTTCTAGAAAGCCTTGTGAAAAATGGCTGGGTTTACTTAATCTTTTTGACTCAGTAATATTTCTGCTTGAGTCTACAGTTTGCAAGCCATAAACATTGTGACAAATAATGAAGTAATCATGCAATTAGGGCTCAATTACTTATGCTGTGACAGTGACCTCTTACATGTTTTTCCCCTGCATAAAAAGAAATAAATATTGTGTCTTTTTGTTCTCTTTGGTGCTAGTTGCTGGCTTGCATTATGTGAAATCCAGCACGTTTCTCTCCTGGTTTTGCCTTTCTAGGGCTGCCTAGACTGTTGTGCTATGAGGTAGTAAGGATGCACTGTATGTTTTATTAGTTGCACTGAATGAGGAGTGGATGAGGTGTTGTTTCTTTCCCTCTCCAAAATTCAAGACAGCTGAGTGGGACAGGGAGCAGGAATGGACAGAATTTAGCCTTTGGACTCTGTGCAGTTCTATGGCAAATCAAAGGCAGCTGTCAGGCCAGCATCATACCGCGTGGTCATGCTTAGGGCTGTGCTGTTACAAAGGCAGGACCTGGGCATCACAGGACTCTAAAGGCCTGGTGTAGAAAGCCTCTTTGGAGTTCAATCTCATGTCCACCATCATTTCATAAAAGGACTCATAAGCTGTTACTTCCTCCATCCCATGGGCTACTCCCTACACTTTCTGTTTTCCTCTCTCCTTCTCTCCTCTCTCATATCACTTATGGAATTCAGCTTGCAAACTGTGTGTTTATCTCACTCTGCTTGGCTATATGAAGATTTTTGGCAGCGGTTCAAACAGTTCAGCTACTTCTAGTGCAAAGCTTTGGCAAAAGGGAAACAAAGAGGAAACTTTGGCTCAAACCAGCCCTGTAATGCCATCTTCAGTGTGTCTTTGCAAGTTCCCAGGCCTGGGCTGTCAGGATTCTGTTGGTCACTCAGTAAGTGCTGCTGCCAGATATTCCTGTCTGAAATGACTTCCTGTAGTAGAGGCTTGGGCCCTGTGTCCCATATGAAAAGTGCTTAGTACTGGGCAGACCTGTTTTTCCATGGAGACCAGCTATTTTTTTTTTTTTACCAGGTGCTTGCAGTCCATGTGAGTGCCAGTGAAACCATGCAACTGCTCATTCTGGTGGATGGGAACCACTTACAGATGTTCAAAGTATAATCACCTTATCTCTGTCTAGGACTGTGACAGTGCTTGCTGCTTCCAATCTTATATATTTTCCACTTTGGAGTCCTAGAAACATCTATGTCAAATGTTTTATAAATTCCTCTGTCTTTGGTCTGCACCCTGATGCTGTTCTGAAGTCTGTGTGAAAGTCTCCTAAAGAGGAACTTCTTTCTGTCTGTGTAGGGGTCAGGATGAAGTCACTTTTGGGTAAAACAGGGACTTTTTTAATGGTTGGTCACATTTTTTTCTTCTGAAAGGGCTTCATCTGTCTGCTTGTCACAGCAACAGTACTTCAACTTGATTCTGAATGGATGTAGCTTGATGTGAGATCCCAGAACAGCCTGTTTCTCTTGTGAGATGACCGATACATTAAGATTAAGCAGTGGCTGACATAAATTTGCACTTAAATTAGACCATAATACCACTATTCTTAGGAGACCCTAATAAGAACTGGAGAATGACACAAAATCGATAGACATCTAGTTAAAAGAACTAAACTAAAACTCAGATGCTAAGCAAAATTGACTTTGTTTAAACCTATTAAAATAGATTTTCCATGGAATAATGTTTCAAAGAAAGAGTTTTTGAAGGATGTCTCTTTAGTGAATAAAAAGAGAAGTAGAATGAAAAGCCGTGGTTTTAAAATAAATTAATTATTAAAAAGAAAAAAAGAAAAAATGTTGTCATTGATCCCATACATCATGAGAATAGCATGTTGTTTTCTTTTGAATTTGTTCAACTTTATCAAGTATTCTTGATAAATAAAATATTCTATTTCTTCCAATGCAATATACTTCTCACTTCGTGTTTGATTTAAATTATACTTCTAGCTACACAATCCACACATACTGAGAGATCCCAGGATCCTGGGGTGCTTTCCTTTCCGTCAGTATTAATCCTGTTTCCACCTTCTAGAATAGCCTGAAAAAGGCAAAAAGATTCAGTCAGGGAGACATCACATCAGAAAATACACCAAAAATTCTTTCAAAGAGGACAAAGATAAATTCTTTGTTCCAGGTGAGTTAATGAGGGCTCGGCATGAAATCAGTCAGACTGCTCATTCATTCCAAGTCTCTATTACTGTGTTTTCTCCTTTCCCTGTCTGCTTGAATTTAGAAATTCCTTTAGATATCCCTCTACTTACTTGCTTCTGAGGATTCTGGTCTGCCTGTGTCCAGCTGGTTTTTCAAAACAAGTTTTCTTTCTCTGGAAAATAAAGTATTTTTGCTTCTTTTCAGTGATGGTTGGGCAGACAGAGATGAAGTAATTGAAGGTTATGAACCGGAAGCAAATGGAGGCATCACTATCAAACTGCAGTCTCCAGAGGTCTTGTCATTTGATGACTACTATCTGAAGCTGCGTCTGGACACCAATACCCGCAATCCGTGGTTTCCTGAGTTCTGGCAGCATAGATTTCAGTGTCGCATCCCTGGGCACCCACTAGAGAATCCCAACTTCCAGAAGAACTGCACTGGTAACATATCAGCTCTTTATCTATTTGAATATTTGCTCTTGAAAAAAAAACAACAAAAATTATCTTTGTTTTGTTTCTTTGTTTGCTTTTTATTTATTAATCATGGTAAAAAGTGATAAACAAATTGTAAACATATAAATCAGAACTCTGGGAGGAAAATGACTAGCACAGATTCCTCTCAAAATAGTTCTGCTCTGTCATTAAGCAGCTCATTCCACTTTGAAATTTAATGGCTGTACTGAGGCTGAGATGAGTGTCTACATCTGTAATATGGATTCAGGGCCATGAATGGGATAAAATAAGTAACAGTTAAATTTTAACAAAAATTGGGACAATAGATACTTTTATTTTTTTTTCCAAAACCTGTTTTTATAACTACCAGGATAATTCAGAAATTCAGATAAAATATTATTGCAGTAAACAAATCTAAGGAAAATCAATGTGTCTTCAGATTGGGAAATCATTTGTTTTACTCTTTCTTTTCTTCACTCATTAAGATACATACTGTTTTGTTTTTCCACTACATAGCATGCATATGAAAAATGGCAGTGTCTTACGAATAGAAACAATGCTTACCTCATAGTTGGAGAATCATATCAGCTCATAAACAGTTTTTTTTTTCTTCCATATCAGAACCCGAGAAAATAAACTATTTTTTAAATGTATTTTACCAATACATTTAATCACTTTTCTATTAAATCTTTATAGAATAATTTTGGAAATACTTAATTTTAGTTGGTAAATATTTCATTTTTAGTCACAAGGATACATTTTAATAATAAGGAAGTTATCCCATGGTGGACAATAATAATGAAATCTGGCTTCCCATGGCTTTTTGTCCTTAATGTATCTAACCCCTTTATCTAATAGCAGTAATCTCGTTTCATTCACCTTGAGATAACTTCTCACAGTATGTATAGTTCTTCACTCTCCATTAACAGCACTTCTTAACAACACCTTTCAATCTTCCACATTACCTTTAGTTTCTCCTGAGTTCTCTTATTAACAGATGAGTCATATCAACAAATACTGTGACTGACTCAAAAGTGGCCTTATGTGCTTACTTGACAGACTGGCTGGCCCATCTGGGCTCTTGGGACCTAGTAGGAAGCCATACTGGCTAAATAATTGTTGATTTTATACAGATATTTTTTTCCTCAGAGGAATAATTAACTTTAAATTCTACCAAAATGTTCATTTATGTTACATATATTTCTCTTGAGACTGCTTCACTTCAGAGAAAGGAGTTAACATAGGCCAACAAGAGCAGAAATTACTAAGGGGAGAATACACTCTGACAGTTAATTGTAATAATTCAGGCACTCTTATCATCTTTCCCACCTCCAAGAAGCTCTACATTTTTTCATGGAGCTTCAAAATATGTTGTACTTCTTAGGCTTTTCTGAAAATCAGTCAGCTTTTAAACTTGAGAATGAATTCTCAGGATCATCACACAGAAATAGAAGTTCATAAACGTCTCAAATCATAAAAGAAAAATGTCACTGAGTATCTATTCCAAATACTGGCATACCTGTAGAATCAATAGACCTGTGTGTCCCCAGAGAATGTGGGGGCAACGCACTATCCTATTGTATTTTTCTTCAGCTGCACAGAGCTGACTGGTGACTTCACACACTCACACACATACTTCACCATAGCTTTCCATATGCATATCTTTATCTGAATTTTCTGCAGGGTTAATAATGCCACTTAAAATGCTAACAGCTTCAAAGCTTGCTAATGGAGCCTTCCTCTTCAAGGAGGTCTAATATGACAGTGTTAAGAAAATGCCACTTTTTACTTCTCACAAATTTGGAGACAAGCTTCATTATAAGCACATGGAAAAAAAGACTGAATTGCCTCTAACACCCTTCACAAATCTGTTCCCAGATTTGAAGAGGAGGGCCATACAGCTCAGTAAATAAACAGCAATATTTGAAATCCACTAAAAGCACCGATAGACTACATTCTGATTTTGTTATATCAGAAATTAAATTCTTGCTGTTACTACTCCATCGCTCCAGGAAAGGTATCAGTATTGAACACTGGTATTAAGCATCTCAACTCCATTATATCTGAGAGCTTTCATTCTTACCTCACAGTATGCCATCAGTAATCCTTTAACAAGGCGGCAAGGCGAATAGGATCCTGCGTTATGAAAAACATTGAGTCCCCTGTGCTCTCAGGACTCCTTGCACATTATTAGCATTCATTGTGACTAAGTCTTGGTCCAGATCTGTTCTGTATTCCAAAAGTGCATTGGTAGTCATTACTGAAAACACAGCATGCCTGCACTTTTGTATAACAGAAATTGATTCAAAGGTAGTAGTCTGCTCAGATTCATCTTCAGTCTCTGGAGAGACATAATTTCAGGAAGCTTTCTAATGAAGGAGAATACCAAGGGCAAAAGATACTTGTGTTGTCTAGAGGAGCATTGTGTATTTGTATTTAACCATCAGCAAGATCCCTAAGAAAAACCACAAGCAAGAGAAGACAATGTATTTCTCCAACTATCTTGTTCAGAATGATTCAGAATTCTTGGTCCTATTCATTTTGAAGAGAAGATTAATTACAAAGTTTGTGTTTGAGTATCTTCAACTACTTCTTGCCCAGTATAATTTTCTCATGCACGAACTAATTATATTATTGAGTAATTCATTCAGAATTGGCACTGGAATGTGAAGTCCAATTTTCAGCATTCATTGATAGGCAAGGAATTTTCTTCAAGCAATTACAGCTGCTGCATTTGCAATTTATAATGTGCTGTTGAGTCAGCACTAGATCAGGATTGCAGACTCCAGAAAACAAGGGAAAAGCAAGTTCTTAGAAATTCCCCTTCCCTGCTGACTGGAATTGTTGCATGAATTCTTCCACTCGGTTCCCGAGAAGATTTATGCCATTCTTCAGGCATGTTACACTGAACTTGGTGTGTATTTTTTGAGAAGGAAAGAGGAACAACCAGAAGGTAGCAAATCTAAGTGCATCCCAGTCTGTGAAGCAGTCTGTGCAATCTACCTTAAGACTGACCACATTTGCAAGATAGTTTGTCTGGATGAACAAATACTATATCGTAGTAGTAGCACAAATTCTTGAGAAGAAAACCTGCTCTTTTGGGAACATTCATTTATTTCCTGCAAAAATTAAAAAAAAAAAAAAAAAAAAAGGAACGCACCAAAAACAAAAACCAAAACTCCCTACTTTTCCCATTTGGGTAGCAGCCAAATGAGTGGGAGCTATTTCTGACTCATCCTTTGCTAATGTTATAGCCAAATGAGTCTCATAAGTGACTGCCGCGCTGTCTCTCTCTCATAGCTATAGAGTATATATTCTTCCCAACACGATAAGATTCAAGTCTAGAATTTTTCTTGTGCATAGAAAAGAGATATTTTTGTGGAATTTTTTCTTACTCTTCAATTGATTTCTAGAAGGCCAAAACCACCTTCAGTACAGAGTTATTCTTAAAATATTCATTCCACTACTGAGTTTTCAATGTAGTGACTACATTCTTCTGAAAATCCAGCAAGTCCTGCATCTCTGTATGGACTGCTGATTAATGGGGAGCTTCAGAACTTCACAACATTCTTCATGGCACTCAGATGACAAATCAGGACAGTGTAGTTCATTTTAACACAACCAGAAAAAAACTGCTTCTGAATTTGAGATGTTAAGAAACTACCTACCTCAGAATGATCCTGATGCTATGTTCCCTTGACACACAACCTCTAGCACTGCTCCAAGCAGCAGTCTCTGCTTGTGTCTATTTGTCAGACAAGTCAGCCAATTTCACATCTTGGAGACTGTATGCTGACAGCAAGATGTGGTGATAGACTGTATTGTCAACTGACAAAAGCTTTTCCAACAGCTCTTTAGGAAGTTTACTTCTCTCTGAGCTGATAGAAATAGCCTGAATAGAAGTTCTTTTCTCTTCACAAAACTACAGTGACAAATGTTTATCTATTGGACTTGACAAGCTCACATAAGCCAGAGTTAAATGCAATTCTCACCTACATGGAAATGGTGTAGAACTCAGTGTAATTCAAACTCTTCAATGGAGGTTCCCCTGTTCATTTTCAGAATGCCTACTTTCCTCTTGGCAGATAATACAATGGCTGTAGTTTATGTGAGCTGGATGGGCTGAATACTCCTCTGCACCACAAGAGAGTTATGAAATTTGCTATGGAACTTATGCAAACATCAGATTATGTTCACAGCAGTTCATCTGCTGGGACAACGGAATACATTGCTAAGCAATCAGCATAGACATTTTTCAACAAAGTGAAGTGGAACAAAGCAGGCAATTCAATGATTCATTCATTGACTTAACTGATTTTTGAGGAGAAGGATTATTTATCAGTGAACCTATTTGTGGTGAACAAGAATAAGAAATGTCAATTTTTTGTTGTTGTTGTTCCGAAGGAGATTGCAGGCCAAGTTCCCTTGGATGCTTACTCATACCTTGGTCATGCCTTAAGGATTACTTTATCTGCTAATTCCTGTCTGTGTTGAAGGGAAAGACAAACAATCAGATGAGTGTAGCCAGAGTCACAGAATTATGTAACTGGCACCTTCCACTGGAAGGTAGGTTAAGAAGGCTGTAGTCTAATCTCCAGATCAAAGAAGGATCAGGTACAAGTTTAGCTTTGAGGGTTTCAGTATTTTATCCACTGAGGACTTGAAAACCTCCAAGGATGGAGTCAGCAAAGCCCTCTGGGCAACATTTTTCACTGTAGAGGATGTGAAAAAGTTATTCTGAGTCTTTGTTGTTTCAGGGTGTAGCTGTTTTCTCACACTCCCACCATGCTTTACCATGAAGAGCCTTTCCTTTTCTTAATAACTTCCCTCAAGTTATGAGAGGACTGTTGTTGGGTTTTCCTTCAGCCATATCTTCTCCAGGCTGAACTAGTTCAGATCCTTCAGTCTATACTCACAGGACATGGATTGCAGCCATCTTGATGGGCCTCTGCTGAATGAGCTCCAGATTATCAATCTCAAACTGTCCACCATACTCCAGATGCAGCCTAATGTGTGCAAAGCATAGGGTGGCAGTGATGGTAGTTGTGATGAGGTGATCCCGTCCCACAGGCAACTGGGGATCTGCATCATCAGACTCTCTCAGAAAAAGAACATAAGACTACATTATACCTTAGCAGTTCTGGATGTCTACTGTAAATACTCATATCATGCCCAGTCATGGGCAGAATGTGCTATTGATAGCAGAAAATAGCTCATAAAGAGGACTACATATTCTCAAAAAGGTGTTTATGCTTTGGTATGAATAATGCTGACTCATAGTTCTTGAGACAAAAGATACAGCTTAAACAAATGTAACTTGCTTTGTCACTGTGATGACCTTGTGTCATTCACTTGGCTTCGTCTGGGTCTGGTCTGAAAGAGACATGGAGTGCGGTGCAGAGATGCTTTAGAAATCAAAGACACATGCAAGAACACACAGAGTAGTACATTACATGAACATACTGGCTCAAGTCTGTGAGCAGCATAGTTACGTGTGTAGGACACTATACCCAAGCTACTAAATCAGCAAGATAGTCTCTGCACAGCATCTGCAAGTGTTTGCCACTGTTAACACCCACTCATTAAAAAGTACCAAGTTAAATCTCATTCAGATACAAACAGATTGAGTACAGTTTTAATGAGGTGGATGTTTTTTTCTGACATAGGCGAATGTCTTTTTAGAAGGTCTGCAAGTGTCTCTACTTAAGCTTGCCATAGGGTTTGTTTTTCTCTGAAGTTCTCCTTGACTGCACTTATTACATCAGATAGAAAACAGAAAATTGATAGCTGACCTATTCCCATCCTCAGACAGCTTTGTATTCACATATTTCCTGTTTCAGTGTACATCTTAGTCCATCAGTAATGGAATTCAAGACTTTTCTTAATCATGGACTTTTTTTTCTCAAGACCTTTTTTTATTCTAATCAATTTATATGAAATAGCATGGCATCCTCATTTACTCATATCAGTGGAGAAAACTCTTCAGGCCATGTACTTGATTGTGTCGATCATTTGTTTAAAGCATGAATAAATTTCTAGTGGAAGCTGATTGAGTGGTTTTCAAAATGTTAAAGGTTATGTTGTGTACTGGATAAACTAAATCCAGCAGGCTTTAGGGTTTTGTTAGTTCATGTTCTGCTGTGTCCACAGATGCTTCTCAGAACATTCCTTTAATCTTGATGCCTGTAAAACTGCTTCACAGAGCACCTGTGCCATGAGTCTTTGCATCAGTAGAAGCACCTAGAGTAGGAGCCGATTACAGTACAATACAGAAAACTTAATTATAAGAAAATTTTAAACAATTATTATTTAAGAAATTTTATTATTAAGAGTACAGTCTAAGCACATACTCTTTCATGATAGTCACTGCTTCTAAGTTGCTTGATGCAGTATATATTAGACACATTCATAAACTGAAGAAATCAAGCTACAGATGTAGCACGAATTCCTCAGTATGAGTCTTTATGTCTCCTGTGACTCACCCCTTATTTTGTGTTGTAATTAAATTCTTAGGTTCTGGAGTAGAAAATAAGATAAGTCCTATGCTACTTCTTTTGGCCTCAGTATGAGGCAGGACATCCTAAGCTTTATCCCTCAGCAGGGTCAAAACTGCTCTTAGTTTTTCAGGCACCTGGAATAAAATGTGTTTGGGACAACTTGTTTGAAAGAACTCTGGTTTCTACACTATTTAGCCAAGGCTTCTTTACAGTAGATAAGATAGGAGAGCTGTAGCCTCATTTTATTTCCCAGACAAAGTTACAGACAACTTATAAGACTTAATGAAGAGAACTATTAATAATGTGCTTTTCTGTGATAAATCATAGGCATTGTTAAGAGGAGACATTACCTACTGTCTGGTTTTTGTTCCTAGCCTCTTATTTCTGTGGTTGGAAGAAAGTAGCTGCATTGATCCAATATTTCATCTCTTCAAAAATACTTTTTATACTGTTTGTCAATCAAAAATACAGACACAAAATCTGCTTTTCTTCTTTTGGAATCCATAAAAATGATCTACACACACTGTTGAAAGCAGTGTAGAAAACAGTCTGAAAAATGTATTCATGTTACAGTGGGATATATAACAAAAGTTTTCTGAATCTAGTATTTACACCTACATTTTCTATTGTGGATTGTAACAGCCAGAGTCAACTGGGATTAAAACAGTCCTCACGTAGGCTTGTTACATTCAGCCTTCTCCATTACATGAGTAAACCAGAAGAGCTGCAAAGAAGCAAGACATATGAATCATGGTCCCTCATGCCTCTTCCACGCTCCTGTCTGCTGTGCCTGGGGAGCAACAGCACACTCCAGGCTGCTCAGGTTGTCACAGGTGCTTTGATCTTCTGTCAATAGTGCGGGGAGGAGAAAAGCAAATAATTAAAATTAATTGATTTGGTCTTATAAATCATTTTTGTGTGCGTGTGTGCAGGTCACACATCAGACCAATTAGCCTAGATATAAACATTTAATCAAGTCTGTAAATAAACCTGATGAAATAGCACTAGTAAATGATTAGGGAAATAAGGCCAATTGCTTTCCGTTCACCCTACTGGTGTTCTGTTAGATTTTATCTTTTCTCATTTACATGGAGGTAGAAAGCTGTTTAACTCAGCTAGCAGTTTTATAGCTTTTTATAACTGGCATAATTGCTCCGTAGATGTATGTGCAAGGAAGTACAGCGGTATTTCTAACATGTAGGTGCACACCTGCACGTTCACACATCTAGCTGCAGCCCAGATGTACCATTTTTGCACAAGGATATTTGCTGCAAAATAGGCTAAAGGGTTCTTAAAATGAACAGGGGTCTCTAAATGATCTTGGGCAAACAGTGGTGTAAAGAACAATAAATTATGAGCGTATTAAAACTTGAACCATAAAAATAACAAACCTTCCTACCTAGAATTAACTGTATTAATATCCATAAGGGGAATAATCTGATGGAAAGTGCATGCTCCAAAGAGCTAGGTTTCCAGGACAAACTGCTACTTTTTTACTCTGGAAGGAACAGTGAAGTGCTGAAATTTGCCAATGTGGAGGGAACTGGGGAGAATTAATAAAAACAGCTTCTCAAGCTAGGCAGAACAGCCTGAGAGGGCTGTTGCAGCACAAGAAGATATGAGGCAAGATGATTTCTAGAGGTTTCCTTCTGCTTGAATTTTTCTGATTTTTGCAACAGAAACCAGCTTTGGAGGAATTTGAATGTTAAAACTTTTAATTTAGCTCTGGGTTCAGGCCTGGCTCTATGGGAGCAGAAACTTAGGGCTGTTTTCTTCAGAGCAGTAGCACTGTATACACCATGCATACGATCTACTCTCTAAAAAAGCCAGTTTGTTCTGTCTGTTTTTCCAGACTTTGACTTAGGTTCACGAGGACCAGTGTTCCTGAGAAATCTCAGGTGTTTTAATAATTTGTGTTTGGCTGGGCTGAATAGCCCTCTTTTGCTGCATTGTCACATTTGGCTACACAGAGAAAAACTGGAGATGTGCTAAAGTGAATGCTTTTAAAATTCTTGCACACCTGAAAGATGAGCTTCTGTTTTGTTTTCTCTTAAGTATGTGAATAAAAATTTGCCCCGCTAATTTTATCTTCTGATTTGCTTAGCTCTATCTCACTACTACTAATAGCAATGCATTAACCTTGTGCAGATGTCACTTGGAGTTTCTAATCTAAGCTTTGCTTTAAACTGAGTCTTTTGTACAACATAGTACTTGAATACAGCTCTGGATATATGTCGAGGTGGCACATAAAGGGATAAATAAAGAGTACCTTTGTGATCTGTGCATGCTTTAATAATACATATTGCAAGGATTGCAAGAGAATGTAAGGATCCTCTACCATTTGAAACATATACTTAATTTAACAAGGGAAACCATGAGTATGCTCTGCTAATTTGCTTATAGTGTGGTCTGGGTAGGGTGACTGAGACCTCTTCGCTCTGCAGAGCCAGAGCAGCTGCAGCAGCTGCCTTTGATCCCAGGAAGCAAGAGGAATTTCTGAGAGGACTGAGGGGCTGCAGGGCTGTAGCCGTGTATGCGTGGCAGCAACGATTCATTTCCTACATGTAAAGTCCACCTGTCAGCATGCAATCTGTGTGGGCCCAGGAAGGTGGCCCTTCAAACAGGAAGATTTTTGAGGAGAGAAAAGCAACAGTAGACTCAGGAAGAAAAATGCGCAGAGAGCTATATTTCTGCAAAAGTGAGACACATTGGTGTTTGTATTAATTTAACGATGGTGTTCCTTATATCACCTTATCAATAAAAACAGAGGAGAGGGAGGATTTCTCTTTCACAGTAATAATTAAATAAAAAGTAAAATGATAGAATTAGCTGATGGGAGATAAGTGGTCATGCAAGAATTGTTAAGTTCATCTTAAATCAAAATTTTTTTGAAGCGTGGTAAATACTAGATATGCCTCTTGGCTGTTCTTCAAACTCATGCCAAACCACTGGAATTTTCATTAAGAGAATGTAAGCCAGCTTGTCTGTGCCTGCTGGTCACAGGTAGTCACTAACCATATATGAAGGGCTTTGTCCAGTGTTAACATGACTTATTGACTCATACCTTTGAAGTCTTCGGGATCTCATGCTCATATACTGAAAACTGGGAACTAGCACTTAGGTATTTTGAGGTCTCAATCAATGGACTGAGATGAGTTTGTACAATTTCTTCTGTTATGACAGATAGGAACACAGATCTCCAGAGCAAACAGATTAGTGAATAATCTGTACTTAATTACTTTCACCATATTTTCCACCATGACGTAAACATCCCAGTTTCATTTTAGGTGTTGTACTGTTGTTGAATATTTAACATCTAGTGAGTATGGGTTCTTACTAAATTCCCCATTCTGTGGTAACGCTGTCTATGCTTTCTTTATATGAAGATTGCCTATTTTCCAACTCTAAACTATCATTTTCCAATGAAGACACTAAAAATTAGGCTCCTGAAATGCATGCTCTGAGACCTAGATAAATTGTCCTGGTTTTTAAGGGTACTGATCTCCCATAATTCTCATGGAAGTTAACAGCAGCCAGGGAAGTTCAGGTATTAATCAAGTCAATTAACTGGGGGCCTGAATATGTGATCAGGTTCCTAATAAAATATCGAAGATTGTTAATGTTTTGAAAGCTGCAGAACAATTAATGAGTTCTCTCTCTTTCAGATGAAGTCTGAGGCTTCATACCAATAGACTGACACTTGAAGTTTAATCAGTCCTATTTCCTGTGCTTTATATTTTCTCCATCACTGTGTGTTATAATTGAATATCTATGAGGGTACCTGACTCAAGAATTTCATTTATTAATGGTGAAAATCATGATTGAAGCTAGTCAAATAACATCAAAATCTGCAAATATTTCTTTAAATTTTTCAGTGAGTTTGATTTTAAGTGTGCTCATTCCTGTCTCCTATAAGAGCAGCAGCAATTCATTATCTGCTAGACTTGTTCCAAATAACAGATATGTTAAGAATAGTAGTTCTAAATATGTCTTTAATGAAGTGTGCAAGTAAGGCAGCAAGGTTGCATAGTTACCTGAGGGAAAGGGGAATACTGAAGGTTGAATTTTCTTTTTTTTTAATTGTTTTTTCACATGTCATATAAAAAATGTTATCTGTGAAATCCTGTCTTCAGAGAGACTGGATCAGGATCCAGGATGGTACTGCAGGAAGAAGTTAGCTTAATCAATTTGTAAAGAAAGCAAGAAAAACGTCACTACAATAATAGCCAATCATATATAAATGGTGCCTGAGGCTTTGAGAGCACTCTGGGGGCATTTGTAGAACAATGCAGAATCTCAAAAGGGGCTTAGGGAGAGTTTGTGGATGGACTGAGAATGACAGAATCAGATATGGAATATGCAGGAGAAGTAACAAATTGAATTCCCTGCTTCCATATTTCCCAGCAAGGGAACAGAGGAAAAGAATTGAAACAAAGAAAAAGCAGTGAAAGAATAATTTGAGATGGGGGGATTGCAACGTCAAATTGGAATATGGTCTGTTCAAGATCAGACAGGGTAAAAGCCCTCCTTTCCATTCAATCCCTTTGTGAATCTTCCATTAAAATAATAAGATTATTACCATCATCCTTTAAACACAAAGGTTGGGATTTGTTGGCATTAAATTTTATTCAGCTAATGAGATGGATATCAGATGCTATATCTGGATTTGAAGTCAGTGTCTTTGCTGATTACCTGTACAAGCCATTCAATCAGGGAACAAAAATGAAAATCTGCAGGCATATATTATTCCTGTTTATAAGATGAAATATTCATTTCTAATTAAAATAGGAGCTGAGAAATAATGGCTTGCCGTAGAAGTTAAATAATAATCACAAATAAATAATAGAACACGTTGTGGTCATTTTACATGCAGCTTGTATGCAGTCCAGCTTTTAAGAAAAACAAAATTAATCATAATAATTATTTGTCAGGCTCTCATAATAATTACTGTATGTCTCTAAGACAGACAATGAAATCACATCAGTTTATCCTTTATGATGCTTATTTCTAGAATAAACATGTCATTTAATGTTTTTAAAAGGCGCAAAATTAGTGTTCTGACTATCTGAAAGAGAGTAGAACTTAAGTCTACACTACGTCTAATTTGGTGGATTCCCCAAGTTCAGAATCACAAGTAGAGTTTTATTGATTTCCATCTTAAAACGTTGAATATGACCATTCATTACATTTGGATATCTAACCTTACATACTAATAAGCCACTGTTGTTTCATTCCAGATTCCTGGTCAGTTCAGTGAGTCTTAAGATCACAGAAGTTTTTCTGTCCATCATGTAGATTAAATGTTTTTTTACTTACTCTGATCATGATAAAATTAATTCCAAGTTTCTTCATTAGAATGCACATACTAATGAAAATCCATAATTTTCCATGCGTTATTGCAGCCTTGTTGTATAGTCTCAATTTGGTGTATAATGACAACTCCTGAAAGGGTGACCAGTATGTACAAAGTGATGCTTCCTTCAGACCATTTGAACTGATACTGAAAAATGTGACATTTATTTGCCTGGGAGTCCAAGATACAGAAATAGACTTATCTCAAGTAGGAACATTTTTTTTCCTCTTATGTTTTCCAGTTTATTCATTCCAAAACAAAGAAAATAAGACAATACTTAAAATGAAGTAATCAAATCAATATTAAAACTTATCTTTCTGGTCAATTTTTTATTCAACACTGGGTGATCTGGGAATTGTATTTTTCAAGCTAATCACACTGCAAGAATACATACAAAGATCATGAGTGTATATCTTTTCATTATTTTTTGTTCATTATTTCTTTTTTTTGTTTGTTTTGTTTTAGTGGGAAGGAAAAGGTGGGGGGCATGTCTATTTCTTTCCCTTTCATTGAGCCTTACTGTGTACATCCATCAGTCTCTATATCGTTAAAAAACAGTCTTCACTGCAGAAGAAATTTTTCTACTACAAACAGCTAGGAACATAGGGAAGATGTGCTAAAATTTCCTGCCAGGCCTTGAACAGCTAATAGCAGTGGGTATGTACAGTAGTGTCGAGAGAGGTTTCAAATAGCACCTTGCAGGTATGTTTAGAGATGAAAGAATCTCAGCAAGTCATCCTCATAGAGCCAAATACCTTAGTTTCTACTTAAGTAAAATTCCTTATGAAGTCACAGAATTTTAGCCCAGAAGGAAGAAACAAAGAGGTTTTTAACCACACTGTAATCTTCAGTGCAATCTGTATTAGGCTAGGCTGCTGAGCTTCTGTCAAGATATCTAGGTGTAAAAAGGCTTCTCCAAGACCTACACACCACATGCCACATACATTAACTTGTCGAGAAAGTTCTCTCCTTGTTGACCAGTTTCCTGCACTTCTTTCTTTTGATTTAAACACTTTCTGTGGACACATACCCATGCAACTTTTTCAACTGTGTCCTGTTTCTTTTGACTCTTTCTGACAAGAGTCACAAATGTGTGTGGACATTCTGTGCAACTCATGGACAGTCCTGCAATGGTACAAAGCTCCACTTCTCTGAAGGTGGCTAGCATAGTCAGCTGTACTGTTAACATGGTCCTTAGTACAGTGTAACATTTCCCTTTGAGTACTTTTTATTTATTCATTTATTTTTAACTGATGGTCAACACAAGAGAGAGAGTAGGCGATGCAGAGTTAAAGGGAAATGGAACAGGAACTTTTCATCCACTACAGGTCTGCTTCCCTCTCCAGTGACAGGATGCTGCCAAAATCACACTGCCAACTGCGCAAAGGTCTCCAGCTTCACTCTTGCCTCTCCTGAAACTGGAGAGGGGTTGCAGTACTGCACAACACATGAGATAGTATATCTCATCCAAACACACTGTCCTGCTTACCCAAGTACTGTCACATACAGACATCAGGCATGCCTCCTTTTCTCATTGATATGAAGCTCAGCCAACCATTGGGAAATGGCAGTCTCATCCCTTGCTTATGTCCTTGCATCAGTGGAAACGAGATGGAAGAGGAAAGCCCTCTTTGAGGCGCTGGCACATTTGAACACAGCTCTGTATTCTCCCACAGTGTGAGTGAGTTATGTGCATTGCCACGTGGTATTTACATTTTAAATCTGCTTTTCCTGGAATCATGTGTTTGTGTGAGAGTCTGAACATCCATGGAAAAAAGCAGAAAGGGCAAGAAGGGGAGATGAGCTCTAGCCTTCTGTGTACGCTAAGCAAATTTTCAGGCTGGGGAAGAAAGGAGCAGTAAGAGATCTGTTACCTATTGTTTTACTCCTAAGTTGCTTTGTGTGTGGTCTGGATCTGTGAGTTCAGCATGGCTCAGGGTTGGCAGCACTGCTGAGTCCCTTTTCTCCTGCCCAGAGCCTAGTGTCTCTGAGGCTCTCCCACCTCTGATTAATGAGTGAATCAGCAGCTTGTGTAGTCATTTCTACTCATAATATTTCAGCCTTACCATGGCACTGCTATATTTTGTGTATGCCAGCCTCATTCTAGAGCCTCTGACACTAAGCTCTTAAAGCCCTAGTGTACTTACATAACATGATATGGAGAACCAAGAAAGTGAATTTAATTTAAGAGTTCCCTGCAGCTTCTGACACACAGGGAGAAACAAAAGAAGGACATATCTTTTTGAACACTGAAGGATAATGTGGTACCCTCACAAAAACAGGCATGGAAGCTGAAGACACTGAGGGTGTATGTATACAGTGTATCTAAAAAGGGAACTGAATTTCTAATGTTAGACGTCTGGAATGAATGGGAACCTGTGTCTCTTGATGGCTGAATTAATATTTTGGTTTTCTTTACCCAATGAATTGGCATCTGTGAAAGAAATGTAGGTGAAAGTAAGGAAAGAACAGCCTCATATGTTCATGCAATGTTTCTTTTCCAGCAGAGAAAGAGTCATTAGTTATTTGTCTTACTTTGTTGGTGAAAATACATAACATCTTACATACAAATATTGCTGCAGTTAGTATCCAGTTAATGGCTTTGGTAGAGAATATAGAGGAAAAAAAGTGAGGAGCTTCTGCTGAATTCCTACCCTTTCAATTGCTTTAATTTCTCTCTGCAATCTTATCTAAAATTATATGTAAACCAATCTCAATTAAAAAGTAGCATTCATCAGATGTAGCAGTAACATCTAGGTGACCCCAAGATTTTCTTGTGCTCAGAAAGAAGAGTGTCTCAACTAGTAACTATAACAATATCCTAGCTTTTCCAGGAAGAAGTACATCAAATATAATTGCATGAATAGAATCTCTTTGCTTGAAAAAAAAATAATAAAAAATTGAAGAATGGAAATGGAATCTTTTTGATGTAATGACATCCTGAAAATGAAGTCTACAACCCTGTGAACTCCATTTATTGCTTCATTAGTATTGTACAATTTGAAATGTTTATCAGTGTACTTTCAAATCTGTTGTGGAATCCACATGTTGTAAGATATTCCCTCCCTTTATGTGCCCCAGAGAAAGACTGCTGCCTTCTTGCCAAATGGCAGAGCCACCTGCTGTTCTACAGAAAGCACAGCATTATTTTGTATAGAGAGAGGAGGCATTTAGGGAAAGATCCTTTTTCTTAAATAATACATCCTTCCTCACAAGTGCCTGGTAAGCATTAGTTGCATCCAGTCAAACAAATAGTTCACATTGCAGTGGGAATCAAGTTCCTCTTTTACCTCGTGCTTTTTTTTTTTTTTTTTTTTGTCATTCTCTGGCATTCTTTTTGAATCTGCTGTCAGTCAGGGTCCTCTCATCTCTGTATGTAGCTGCCTCTTGAACTTGCCTCCCTGAAGCAAAGATACATCGAAGTGGGAAGTGACCGTTACACATATGATCTGCTTTTGTTGGAAAATAATAAAGGAGCTGTTTTTCTGGGGGTAGAAACCATAGTACAGACAATGATTTAGCATGATGGGATTGTTTGTAGTAGGTTAAATGAAACACTTATGGTTGGTGGCATATCTTTCAGACTATTGTTCTGTCTCATGCAAAATGAATGAAATGAAATCATTTTTTAATTCAGATTGAAACAAAGCCTTTTTATTTCTTATCTGCTTTTGGCTTGGTAAAACAAAAGAAATTACTTTTCCACAAAAATTTTGGCAGTCACATTAGCTTGCACAGTCTTTGAGAAGAATACAAGCAAAGCCTGCAGCCCTCATATGCAGTTCCTTGTTCTGGTCACTTGGTAGCATTTCCTGGTCTCTCCTTCATTAATGGGCAGATACAGCTGGAATTGCCCGGATAACTAGAAGTTACATCTGAAAAGACAAATTAAGTAATTCTTCTCAATGCTTACTTGACTGTGGGCTGAAAGAGGTGGGTGTTTGGATATTTTCATATACAATAAAGAACGTTTATGAATCTAACTTGTTACCTCTGCCTACATTTGGACATACTAAGTGCAGCAGAGTTGACAAGAGTCATCAAGAGATGAGGATTTTAATCAGATTCCATTGCCATATAATATTAATGAACAGAATGCATTTGTTTTTAAAAAGATAGTATGAAGAAAACAAGCCATTTAATGTGCAGTTTGTGAACATATCAAGTTTATACTAATTACATTTAGAGGCATCGTGATCTGTGGTACTCATTTTGCAATGCCTTAAGGTGAAATCTGTTAAATAATTATGTTGTTATCCTTGTTGTTAGATAACACAAGAGATGTTAGATAACATAAACAGTGTAAGAATGAAAGAACTGGCAATATTTTTATAATACCTGAATGCACGATGCTAAATGAGCTTAGGAAAACAAAGCCTCTTGCAAAAGTTGTTTAATAGAATCTTATTTTGGCTCTTCATAATGCAACTTTTTAAAAACAGATTAATAATTCTGATAGATTAAAAAATAAGCAAGAAATTGATGACAAAAGAGAAATGTAGAATTGGTTGAATTTTCTCTCCTTTACAACCAAAGGTAAAGCTATAATTAGTCAGTCATGCATCCAAACAAAAGTGGCCTAATATTTCCAAGTAGCCAAATTTCACAAAATGATATCAGTCTATTTATTGCTTTCCATGTACCATTTAGTTACCAAAATAATCTGTAGCTGCTACTTGTAGTGACTGCAATTTGAAATGACTGATCAGGTCAGCTACTGGCCTTCTGCCTTTCTCCCTGCAAGATCCTATGACACAGATTTGGTGTGGTCCAAGTTTGTCAGGCCTTTTCTAATGTGGGACACTGCAAGATATGTGTCTTCTGGTTTTTTTTCCCAAGGACATGTCGTATCATTAGCATATCTCTGCACATATTTGTACAGAGCCAGATGGTCATCTTTGCTCCAAGTCACTGGTTAAGGCAGTGCACACTAAAACTAAGACAGAGGGAAGGAAATCTGCATTCCTGATTTCTCCAACAAGAAAGGAGCAAGCTTGGGTGCAGTTCTGCTAGTTCATGGCGTAACCTTCGCTCTGTCTCTCTTGGCATGGCTTTGTGCTAGGCTATTGTGCACACAGACCAAGTGTGACCGTTTTTCTTTTTGCATAATTCCAGGGAAATTTAGCCCTGGTTATTCTTCCACAACAATTCCTTTGCCTAAATGACCACTCTTACTGAATGTAGCCCATCACCATACTGCTAGCAACAAAGCTAAAATTTCACATGGCATACCCACAAAGCATTTCAATCCTGAAACTGACCACTACTATTAAAGAAGATAGTGCATATTATTTCTAAGACTTTCAGCCTTTTTTCATGGAAATGGCAGAAAAGACTTTCAACCTTTTTTCAGGAATGCCAGAAAAGATGATAATTTTCATAATAGATCAAATGAGACCAATGGAAAAAGTAACTTTTTATGTGAGATTAAATGCTCAGTTTGTTCAGTGATCTGGAAAAAAAAAAAGCCATAAAAATATCTGCCTAATTCAAAAATTATCACTTGTAAAAATTTTATTCAACAGATTTTGGCTTTTATTCTAATCAAGAATCATCTGTTACCAGACTGTGTTCTTCATGAAATGTGTGTGTTTGTTCAAAATTTACCAACTGGCCAGCTATTGATCTGATTCTTCAACCAAAATGTTTTTACATTTCTTTCCATTCCACATTCCTTCTTGCCCTAACCTTTTCAAGAACTGCAAACATGACACTCTTTCTACTCTATCTCTTGTTGAGAACATCAGCATAGGCTTTTCCTACCTTTATCTTATGCCTTAAAGTTTAGGTTACTTCTAGCTATAATTTCTATATATAACTTCTAGCACAATCAATTGTGCTGTTTTTCTTAATTTCAGTTATCGGGTGAGATTGTATGAGTACTCTCTCTGTTCTTGAGAATGTGGTAGCCCCATACTTGCTTCACAGCAAAGACACTAGATGTTAATGGTTACTTTACGTTCACCTCATTCTGAGTCCCTGCCTGAAGGTAATATTAGTTACATTTGAAGCACATTATAGTAAAATGAAAGGAACTGAGTTCCATGAAATTTTGTTCTCTCCTTCTACATCTACCAAGGCTATTACTTTTAGCAGCGTTGGGAGCATTTTTATATTGTGTACAGCCAGAGTGTGTTGTTGTTAATAATTATTTTTATGTAGTTTATCCCTCTTTTTCATCTTTGATATGATGACTGATAAAAAAGTAAAAATTAAATAAAATGACCCAAAGTTTTGAGGTACTGTTAAAAGGAAACGATCAAGGGAGGATTTCCATTGCATTCAATATAAAAATAAGTATGAAATGTAGGAGACCTGAATTCTTCAATGTCATTCAAAAAGGTAATGACCTATTTTGAGTGACTTCAATTAATTCAGTACTCACACAGCTTACAGTTTTTCTTTGCCTAGTGAAAACTAGTCCCTACAAAAAATAAAAATAAAAAAATAAAAAATAAGGAAGATAATAAAGTACTTCTCTGTTTTTAATGTTAATTTACCCTAGTGTTCAGAGTAGTTTCTGTAGATCAATGATATTTTCTTTGCAAAGGATGAGAGGAGAAAGAAAAGTATAAATTTCTCAGTCCAGAGTTCTACTTTTCTCTTTGTTACTTTTAAAAGACCTTTTGAGGAAAAAAAAACCAGCTTTACAGAGAGCCCTGTAACAAAGAAAATGTAGTTCTTGCATTTATTAAAACACTCTTCTATGAAAACTGAATTGAACATTGATTGCCTCCATCTTTTTCTCTGACTTAACACAATTACCTTATCTCCCTTGTTTAAAAAAAATCAGTTCCTACTGATTCTCATAAGTGAATTTTTACCAGCTCAAATACATAAGTATATTGATAACTCATGATGGTGAAAATGAAATAAATTGGATTTTTCCAGCTGGAAACTAAGTTTAGGTAAAGCATAACTTCTCATGGAAAATTTACTGTAAAATCTCTTATTTACACATAGGCAAGTTTATATTACTGACAGGTGGACAATTCATTATCAGATTAGGCTTTGCATGTTACTTTTCACTTGAGTACAACTACTTCTGTAAGTGCAGAAAAGCAGTCATCTCTGCAGTTGGAGACTGTTTCAAGTCTCAATACAAACAACATGCTCACATCTAATTTTTCAAAGCCACCATCAAGCATTTATTCTCTTTGGAGGTACACATATTATATTGAAATATGAGAAACCAAATCTATACTTTGCTGTGACAACACATACTTGAATAAAATAGTCTCATTTCAAAACATCAGCGAGTTCTGCTACATTTAGTTTTCTACTTCTGGCAGCCATCTGAACATTTGTCTCAGGAAAAGTATACGGATACTGTCATTATCTCCTGCAAAAGTCACTGATGTGTATGTTTCTATACTTTTTAAAATTAATTAAGAAATTAGGGAGGCATCTGAAATAAACTCTCAGGCAGAAAACAGTTGAGTGCCATGACTGCTCTTCATCTACTTGCTACTGAAGGCTTCATGACAAAGAGAACTGCAGTGCTGAGCTCAGGATCTTTCCACCTCTCTGTCCCATCAGGATGGAGACCATACTCATTCTCTGTCTACAGCCAGGCAGGTGTGCTAAATTCACAGACTGTTAGTCCTATGGGACTAATCAACAGATAAAAGAAAAGAAACTGAGAAGTCCTTCCAGATCAGAGTCTTTCCTAAGGGTGAATGTAAGGAGATCTTCATTATCTGCTTTGAAAGACATACAAAATCTTCATTAGGAGAAGGAACTGTTTTTTAACTTGAAAATTTCTCTGAACTTATAGATTTTCCTCTTTTCTTTGTACTAGAATGACAGCTACCTTCTTCAACCTGGGTTCGAGAAGTGTCAGTTAACACCTAGTCTCTCACACATCCTACTTCTCCAGCCCAGACAAGGTGTTACTGTGTCTAAGTACCAGAGACTGGATTGCAAATGCCTGTTAACACCGAGTAATGTGGGAGGCCCACAGATAGCAGCATCTTGCAGCTTGGAGCATATTGAGAGAGAATGACTCAGTGGAAGGAAAACAAAACAGGGAGGTTTCTTGTTCCCCCAGCCCTCAGGACCTGTGTGGTTCAGGCTTCTGTGACTCAGGGTTAGTGCTGGCAGCATCCAGCAGCTCGTGACAGGAAATAGGGGACGGTCTGACCCCCACGGGGTCTGGCTTGAGATGCAGCCACAAACGGCACCCTCTGGCAGGGCCTGAGCATCAGCAGATCAGAGCTAAAACCTTCACAAGGGAAAAGCCTTCACTGCCACATTGTTTCTGGTCAGTGGACAGAGACTTGTATGTCTGCTCTTGCTGGATCTTCTGAGCTGCAGTTACATAAAATGCCTTTTAGTGTTACATACTTCCTCAGACTTTCTGTAGCAAATAATAATTGGCTTCCCCACTACTGCTTTCAGCTAACATTAATAGTTCTGGTAACTTGAGAAGTGTTGCTGATTTACATTGTTTGCTTACTTCCATTGGAAGGACATTGCTACGCTGGCCCTCTAAGCTATGAGATTTAAAAATAAGTAAATAAAACAGTTCTTCAACTGTGACAAAAATCAAACTTCAAAGTTGCATCCTTCTGATGCTGAGCTGCTTAGCCCTTTTTAGCATAAGCAACATTGTGGAATGATAAACAGAAATTCTCAAAAGAGCAAATTAAAGCTGACAATTTCATTAAGTTGTGGTTTTGTCTAATGCCATTTCATTTCACTTTCAGTGAATTAAAGATTTATGACAAATATATTTAATCCCCTCCTTACAATTTGTTTATATTTCTAAATATTCATAATAGGAATAAAAACAAACAAACAAACAAGCAAACAAAAACCTTTCTCTCTTACTGCTTTTTTTGTATATTCTCCTTGTTTTCGTGTTTATAATAATATTTCTATTTTTACTATTTTAGGCAATGAAAGCCTAGAAGAAAACTATGTTCAGGACAGTAAAATGGGATTCGTCATCAATGCTATATATGCTATGGCTCATGGACTCCAGAATATGCATCATTCCCTTTGTCCAGGACACGTTGGGCTGTGTGATGCTATGAAGCCAATTGATGGAAGCAAACTCTTGGAATTTCTCCTCAAGTCCACATTCATTGGTGTTTCTGGAGAAGAAGTTTGGTTTGATGAAAAGGGAGATGCCCCAGGAAGGTAAAGAAAAGTTACATCTCAGCATGTTATACCAGATACTGGGAAGAGGGTGTTGGTGCTGGTTTGGTTTTCTTTGTCTGCTTAGCTAAAGCACACAGTTAAGCACACTATGAGACAGAAGCAGAGTTATCTGGGTGAATCTTACTAGTAGATAGAAATAGCACTGATGACACATGATAAATTGATAACTACAGATTCTATTGGGATAAGAGTTACAGTAAAGCTTGTAACATTTCTAGTGTTTTGGGAGAGGACAGTCTATGTATCTCAAAGATTTTTGTTGTCTGAACTAGTAATGGGCTCAGCACTAGTGCTTTAATATGGACAAGTGGTTGGAGTTTAATGAAGTATTTGCTTGCTGAAATTTTGAAGTTAGGGCTGTAGAGCATATCCTTTTCCAACTGGAACTCAGCTGCTCCATGTGCCCCAGGACACAACAATGCATCCATGCCAGAAAGTGTTTAGTTTTGCTTGCTGAACTCCTGTGTGCTCTCCTTAACTAATTTCAAATAAATTCAGCTATCTCAGAATTCAAAGACAGGTCAGAGTAGAGCAAGATAAGTTTGTGTTTGTGTTTCCCAAAAAGTACTGTACTTCTCCCATTTGGGGTCCAATAGATTCTAGCTGTGGTAGCTGCTACTGTTGACATCCCTCTCTCCCTCCCTCAAAAGACAGTGTCTACCCCAAGCAATGAGAGAGATAGCAACATGTGGAATTGGCCTTCACCTTTATATCTCTTGTGGAAGACAGCTGACAAATTCTTTCCTCTTCATTTAGGTTTGTAGGCTCTGTCCAATGATTTTAAATGAGACATCTCCCAGATTAATTTCTTTATTTATTTATAATAAACTTAATTCAGCTGCTGATGCACATGATCCATTATTAACTGAATTCTGCTCAGAGGTTTCTTCATTTTAGTTAGTTTTCCTACTGAGTTATTAAAGTGTTATAAAAGACTCTCTCACTCCATCTTTGGGCTTATTGCATAAATGCACTTGAGTGCTAACATTGCACAAAAACAGTGCTCTGGAATAAACAAGAGTTTGCAGCCTTCAAAGAATATTTGCAAGACACGATGGCTTTAAAGCAATTTGTTATCAAAACTAATTAACTTTTCTACTATTCTTTACATTGGTTGTTGCATTTAGGTAATATATGCATTTAAACAGCTTATTACATTTAGAATAAGAAAAAGCTGGTCAATTTGGTCTTGTTTCTCACTGAATACTGCATGCTGTAGATTTTTTTAGTTAAAGATGTAGATGATCTAGGTCAGACATTGAAATTAATGGGCAAGCAGTTCCTCACATTCTTACACATACATTTGACACGTATAAATCAGATCTTGGCACATATAGTTTAGATAACATTGAGAAAGTGATGCTTAGTGTAACTCTAAATTTACTACAAATTACTTATTTCCATAAAATCATTTGCATATTCTGATTTGTCTACCTTTTATGTATTTACTTTGATGATTAGATGCAATTTTCCAATTTTAGTGCAATCTTATTTATTATCTTGTCACCTGAGAGCATTTCCACAACTCTCATCAGTACAAATCCCAGAATTAGAACAGATGGTTCCTGAATTCAAAATATAGAAGGGTTTATATTGGGGTATTTTTTGAGTAAGTCAGGATGATAAAATTTATTCCTTCTATTTATTCCTTTGGTCTACAGTGTGGTTCTTTTTTTTTTCCTTCCCTTGCCTATTTAGAATTTGATGAGTTATTTTAGTTAATTTTTGTTCATCATTTATATTTTCACAGTTAGAAAGTTCAATCAATCTTTTTGTTATTCATACTGTAATCCTTCTATCATTCTGTAGTAATTATGACATGGACAATATCATATTTATGAATGAATATATATATATATGCAATGTGATCTGAAAAGCTGATTGGATCTTTGTATGCAAACAGTAGTTTATGCCCAGAGGTATGTGACTCTAGATTCATATTGATGTTGCCACAGCCCTACAAAGAAAAGGTCTCTTCAGACAAGTGAATGTGCCATGGCACTGTATGTAACCAAAAGATCATTTATACCTCAGCAAAACCAAAAACTACACATTGCATACAGTGTCTAAATATATCAGAGATAGATAGACAAATCAGAAATTGCCTGGTTTGTCAGCTCTTCTATGCCAATGCAAGAGGGTATCATTAAATATGCAAAAAGTTTTTCAATGTTAGGTTATTGTATCATGTAAACAAAAACTCCACAGGATGGAATAAAGCAGTGTTCCTTCTTAGAAGCTAGCAATTGTTTGCAAGATCTGTGAGTTTCTTTGAGCAGCAGTCTCTCATAACCCCCTGGTTACACTAATCATGGTTAGAGAAGGTAGAGATGCCTGCAGTTATGTTTTCCTGGCATTCATACAGTTCCCTGTTTTGAATCCTTTACAGCTCTGTCAAAGCTTAAGCATTTGTTTAGATATAACTTTTTTCTATCTCAGGCCAATTTATACTTTCAAGCTTTTATAAAAATGAGATTTGAAATCATGAGGCAATTTTGAAAGGTTTATTTCTTTGTATGGAATCTTTTTGTTGGAGAACATTTATGCAGAACTGTGAAGCAGAGCTTTATCAGAAGGGCACAAATGCAGTCACTTAACTGACTGTACTGCCTCCAGGAAAAAATGACCTGGATACAGCTCTGGAAAAGAGACAACATTACGTGCTCCCTCTACTGCCATTAAGAATATGCTTGTAAAATTGCTGAAGTTTTGACATTCACTGAGTACATCCCTATTACTTTCTTAATAGTAATCATGTCACCCAAATTCTCAGAAAGGCTGCAGAAGGCATCAGGGATGCAGGAATCCACACCATATCCTTCTTCGGGCCTTTGCAAGGAGATATATGCATTTTGTGACTGAACATTTTGTGACTGAAAATCTACTTGTCTGTTCTAGTGTGTCTACTTTCATCTTATGGCTACTATGAAGAAACTTTCCTCCCAGGGACAATTTGTAGAGATCCCTGACTGTAAAAATCTGAGAGGAGTTGTCTCTAGTCCTAACACTGGGTCTTTCATGTGTTCGTGAGCTAAAAGAAATGTTGCTCATTTTATCCTGACTAAACTTAGTTTTAGATGTGTATAACACTCCAGTAGTTGCTCTGGTTTTAAACATGGTTATTCTATTGAATAACCCAATGTTTTGAGTAAATTATCGATGCATAGTACAAAGACTCAAAATACACAGAGGGAATGCAGGGCATATATAGTTGGTTGTTTTGGACTTTGAATCCATGGGTGGTTCTTTAGGCCAGTTACAACCCAACATTGATTAGTGTTGATGTTGGCCATTTCACCCTCCAGAATACCAAACTTAATGTCAACACAGGTGTTATGACTCTTGAGCAAGGTACCTTCAGCTATCTCAGGCTAATCAGAGTTTGTTTCAGAGTATGAATGTGACCGTGACCAGCTCACAAACTGGTCCATCTCAAAAGAAACTTGTTTACATGATTACAACACACTGGTCATGGCATTTCCCAATATATGTGAGAAGTTCTTGCATTTAAAAAAGTGTTCATTTTCTTAAATGCAGAAAGTTGTCATAGTTTCTGTAAATGCTGCCATATATGTGTGATGTCCAGCTGCCTCTATGATTCTCTCTTTCTTAGAGCTTCATAGCTCTTGTCAAACCCACTTATTTTGAGATAATCATTTTTAGCTTGGACATGGGTCAAAACTCTCAAGGTCGTATCTGTGTATATGGGGGAACGGTGATAGAAGGAGGTACTGAAACACTGAATTTGTCCTTAGTCAAAGAACAATTTTTTCATTAAAGAAAAGAAGATAAGTATGAAGAACTTATGCCTGCCTCCATAGCAAATGTATTTGTTAGATCACGTTCTTCCACTTAAAATTCAAGCTAAATATCAAAGCTACAAGCATTGTACTACAATTTGTCATATGCAAGACTACATGAGATCTTGTAGTCTTCATACTTCATTCTTTGACATATAACTGATAGAAAAGGGAACAGTGTCATCAGAAAACATAAGAATGGCTTTCAACCTAAAATAAAATCATATCCTTGAATTTTCCAGTTCTTGACTGATATTACTGTAATGCCACTCTATGCTTCATAGTGTATCTTATTGAAAATGAAAAGAATTTGTGTAGGCTTGAAAAATCCATTAAGGGAATATGAAGTTTTAGTAATCTTTTTTTTTCCTTCCTGTATTCATTTTCCAGCCCATAGTAAGTTATTTTGTATTGGTCTAATTCAAGATCATACTAAAAACCGAGTAGGTTGTGCTTACTAGAAAGAACCATCTACATTCCTGTTCAATTACTCCTGTTTATTTAATCTACATTGTAAAGCACCCTGCTGTTACTGCTTCTTGCTATTCTGAAAAAGTCCTTTTTATGTTATATCTTTGTAAGAAATGAGAGATAAGAATTGTTTTCTAATGACTTTGAAATTTACTCCTTCTCTTAGCAACTCCTCGGTTAACAGCCAATTGCCAACCACACAGCTGCAGAGCTGGTTTTTGTACCTGTTTGGAGCTCTATTGAAATCAGTGGTGAGAGTTCCTTTTCCTGTGCAAATCAGCAAATCTGTGCAGTGGCACTGACATTGTCTGAGTATGCATATTTACAAGACTGAGATCTAAATAGAGTTTTAAGTAGACATTTTAAAAAATCATCTTTCAGTAGAGCGGTCTCAAAGATTCAGTTAACAAAACTGGGCATCTAGAGAATAATTCTGCACCTTTCCTCTGTGAACTACTGAGTTGAAATTTTGCAAATTTGAACCTCACAGGGAAAAGAGAAAGCATTGGATATTACTCCCTGTTTGCCTAGAACCAAACATCTCAGTTTTATTTATAGCTCGTACTTTACCTTTTATTCCTAATGCGTGTACAGATTGGCAACACTCACTACAAACTAAAGAATATACTGTTCTGAGACAATCCAGTAAGGAAAAACAAGGCAGTGAATACCAGATTTGTAAAACAGAAAATGCTGATTTCTGGTTTGCAGCTCTTTTTTTCCTCTCTCATGCATACCTTCCACCTAACTCTCATCTTCAGAGACCATCCGGTTGGTTCATCCTCTTTTGTGGTTCTTCCTGCCTGTGCTCTCTTCACTACTCATTCTCACATTCTTGCTTATTTCCTATTATGAAATTACTACAATTAATCATTGCTTTGCACAAACCATATTCTGTGAGTAAAAGAAGAAACTGAACACTTAGAAGTAAATGGTATGCACACACATTAGGCCTAACAAATAAGGGGCAATGATGGAGACAGGGAACCAGAGTGCTTTTTGCAGCAGTTTTATGTTTCCTTTATATTAGCCTTTGGAAGTTCTGTCTTACTTGCCTATGGGAAGGAAGTTAATATTGTGGCAGGGTTTCAAACTTTTCACATCAATCTCACTGATCTGGATAATGCAACTGGTGCCTGTAGTTAAGGTATGACCTACTAGTTTAGTTAGAGTACTTTTACTTCAGGGTTTACAACAGGAGCTATACTGCAGGCAGCTTGTGTGTATCCAACAACTCAGTGTTAAAGACTCTGAAAAATGGCTGAACAATGCCTCATCCAAACAGTGCTTACATGTGAATTTTTAGCAGTTTACTGTCTTTGGTGTATAGTTCTTCCTGGGCTCACAGTTCTTTTACCTGCAGTTCTCTGTAAATGGGACAGGCAACAAATAATAACATGGCAATCCGAGATGTTATTTGCTGTGATTCTACTGCTGGAACAGGCTGCCCAGAGAGGTTGTGGATGTCCCATCCCTAGAGGTGTTCAAGGCCAGATTGAATGGGCCCTGGGCTGCCTGGTCTAATATTAAATGGGGAGGTTGGTGGCCCTGCCTGTGGCAGGGGGGCTGGAGATTCATGATCCTTGAGGTCCCTTACAACTCAGGCCATTCTGTGATTCTGTGATACTGCAAATCCTGAAGTATTCAGTGTTTCTGGGAAACTATAGTCCACAGTAAAATTTGATCCTTCATGTTGCAGGACAGTGACATTCTTTCTATTTTTTCCTTTGAAGGTATGACATTATGAACCTGCAGTACATAGAGCCCAACCGCTATGACTATGTCCTCATTGGAACTTGGCACGAGGGTGTCCTCAACATTGATGACTACAGGATTCAGATGAACAAGAGTGGAATGGTCCGATCAGTGTGCAGTGAGCCTTGCTTGAAGGGGCAGATTAAGGTGTGTTAGACTCTTTCTGCCATAAAAATGTGAATTACCTGGCAGTGCTCTTTCACTAAACGCATGCAATCATCTTTCAAGACAAAGGACGTGTAAGTTAGAGCTTCATCTTCTATGAGAAAACCAAAAGTACAGAAAAACAGATCAACATTTTACTCTTACAGACCCATAAAAAGGCTCAGGTTTTCTAAAACTGCCACTGTAGTGACACAGAATCTTCCAGGATGACAAGATTGGAATTAAATTTCACCTTGTATGAGAAAGGACAAAATTTTCACTTAGTCATTGCCTACAATGGTCTGTTGGTCTGTGGTTGGAATTCACTTGAAGGCCAATCCTTAAAATAATGTAACCAGTGTGAATCCAGTGTTTTGTTTCAACAATAACATCTACAAGAAAAAATAAATAAATTAAAAAAATAAACAAAAAAACTCTGTTTGTACCTCGTGTTTGCAACAGGAGGTATGGAAACAAAAATGAAATCACAAACAGTAACATTTGAGTCATGCAACAAATATTTTGCCACCTGCCATGTGTGGATGACATAAAGACATGTTCTACCACTATCACAATATTATGGTTTCTGTAAGTATAAAACAGCAAGAAGCCCATTCAGAAATACCACCTTAGAAATGTTTTTTTAATTTTTAATTTCATACAATAGGCGTATTTGCAGCTTTTAAATTGTATATTGCTACTATAAGCAATTGATGATTGACTATTTGGCAAAGTATTAGTGAAATACTCCATCACACCTGGGGGGAAAGCAGTAATGGTATTTAACTGCCCTCCTTTCTCTGTTTTTGAGATCGTACAGTTTGTGTATATGTATATATGTAAACAACATACACACAGAATGCCAGCTTCAGCTCCCGTTGAAATCTATTGGACAATTTCCATAGAATGCAGGAGGAAATGTTATATCTTTGTAAGAAATGAAAAAAAACACAAACACACACAAAAAAGCCCATCATTCAATAAAGCAAAATCTTCTATTTCATTTAACTCTGCAAATTGATGGATACAAAGATCCTGGGTTGAAGGCTGGATTCCTCCTTTCTGACAGAGACAGAATCTTTGTTGGAGCTCAAGATATCCTTAACCTATCTTGCATCCCCCACATATGGAAACTAGCAGACAAGATGGAACAATTTTCGACATCAGGTCATTGCAGTTAGCAGTATTCATATGAGAGAAAGATACAGTTTTCAGGGACATTTGTCTCCAAAAGAGCTGTTCTGGACTATGCCCTTGGTCACCACATACTGATTTTATTTTCTACTAGAACACAATGCATACTTTTTTAGTTTAATTTTTAATTTGCTCATATTTTAATTTCTATCTACACTGATGTGATGAGCCCCAAAGAGACTTCACTGTAAATTAGAATTTGAGTGTCTGTGCTTGTATCTATGCATATGTATAATAATACTATATATGTAAATGCATGAATCACTCTTTGTTCTAACCTTTGACTTGTTTACTGCTTTTTACTATGCAGTAGTAGATATTAATTGTGGGCTGGATGGTTTGTCCTGACCTCAACCATCTCCCAGGTTAGTCCTCTTATCAAGTTCGATTGGAAATGTAACACTGTGCCACTGTATCAAAATGAAAAATGGTTTTATACTTTCAACTCAGGAAAGACAAACAAACAAAAAAAAATATCAACCTAAAACAAAATGAAATTATCCTAAGAGATTATCCTTGAACATAATTTTTATTACAGAGAGGCAGCTACAAAATCAGGAATATTTCCCCGTTATTTGGAATTTCCCATATGCAGAAATCCTGTCATATTTTAAACAATGAAGGCAGTATCCATTTACTTTGGCAAGTTTTGTGCTGTCTTACAGAGGATCATTGCTGAGGGTATGTTTTGCATTACAGGTGATCAGGAAAGGAGAAGTGAGCTGCTGCTGGATTTGCACTGCTTGCAAAGAGAATGAATTTGTTCAGGATGAATTCACTTGTAAAGCCTGTGAACTTGGCTGGTGGCCGAATGCTGAACTGACAGGTAGGGAAGTGTCCCTCTAAATAGATTCTCATTTGACAGGATACAATAACAATGGTGTGTGTTGAGGAGTAAGGTGTTAACATGCAAAGATGTTAAAAGAAAAAACTTAAACACATATCTTAGTGAAGGTTAGGTTGAAATGTGCTATACTGTTTGGCTCAGTACAACAGCAGTGACAATAAAGACAGTGAAATTTGTACCAAGGCAAAATGACTTACACTGTCTGTGCTCCCCTTTCAGTTAACATAAGCATTAATAAAGCTGCTAAAAATACTAATGAATGTAGCAGAATTTGCTGCTATTTTAGCAGCAATAATCACAAGAGCTCAGAGCATCATTGTTAGATTGACTTGATATGCTTTCTGCTCATTCTATCATGCAATTAGTAATACTTTATTTGGAATTTCTGGGCTTTCAGTAACTATCAGAATTTCCTTTAGTGTAAATATCATTCTCTCTGCACCCACCACTAAAGGGAACATCTACATAATCCTAAGTAAGACAGAAAAAAAGAAAGGGAAAATTTGGAAAAGGAGAGTGAGAATTTGTCTTCCTAGTGCATACGCTTTGAGTGAATTGTATGCTATAGCATCTTTCTCTTATTTTGTACCCATTAAGATAAACTGCCCACACCTGCTCTGAGCTCTGCAGTAACCATTACTTCAAAGAAATAGATGTGATGCCATGAAAAGTACCACCTTCACCTTGGATGCTGCTTTGCAAAGATCTTACCCCATGTTGCATCTGCAGATTTTCATTACAAGGGTGTCATAGTCAAAGAAACTATCTGACTGTGTAGCTGAAGAGCAGCCATACAACTTATCACATCACTGTACTTTAATATAACTAGGTGGCACCTAGATGTTGCTGCAGAACTAAACTCATAGGCAAAATAATGTTAAGGAAATTCAGTGAAGTCAAGTGAACTTTCAGGGGGTTTCTTCTGGGAGGGAAAGCTGGCCACTTCTCCAGCTAAAAATGCATTATAAATCACACACATACACACACGCATACACACTAAAAAAAACACAGGAAAATTTGAGCCATTGCCTATCTTGTAAAGTTTCTTTTTTTTCCTTTTTTTTTTTGTTTGTTTATGTTTGTTTGTTTGTTTGTTTGAGTATTAGTTTGTTTAAATGGAAAATAAGATACGATCATGTCCCAGATATGTGTGCATTTATATCCTGCAACTCTCACTCAAATAGTCCCTCTCCCTCTCTTAGTGTGATGTGCAACTGAACCTCTTTCAGCAAGATTTGTCAGGATCTCAGTGATCATGCTCTTCTTTCAAGTTTCATGTAAATGGATTGCAGGAAGAGGAATCCTTATGAAATACCTTCTTTAAGGGTCACAGTTGCAGATCTTGTTTTTCTGAACACTAGAGTATCTACAGCATATAGAGTTCTGTATGTTGATTACCATAAAAGGTCAAATTCAACAGCACTGTTTAGGACACGTATGTCTGCTAGTGTTAAAGCAGATTTCCATACAGAACCTCACTCTGTTAGTCTTTGAGATTTGCAGAACTGTTTGTATCTACTATTCAGGGAAGAAAACTTGAGCTTCTTTTTAATCAATAAGGCAGAACAAGAACTTGGTGAGAGATCAATGTGCACTTGAGTGAATATGGCTCAGTGCTACCAGCTGCCCAAAATAGCTCAAAAGGGGGCATGTCAAAATGGCAGGCACTGCTGAAAAGAGTTGAAGAAAACATGAGTGCTGGAAAAAAATCTCAGGGGCACGTTGCAATCTATTAACTTTTAATGAAATCGGTAAGTGACCTGCTGATTTGTGTTTTTTCTCAGCAAGGAGACTGGGCTCCTGCTGTCCTAAAATTGCAGCAGCATCAGTCAGATGATGGCTTAGGCATTGGCTGATTTCCTAGAGAACTTCAAAATGGCAGATCGCTTCTGTACAGCTTCTTCATTCTATCTTATTGAGGGGAAATATTATTTTTAACCTGTCATCATTTACTTGAATTGCAATAGAAATTATGAAGTTTGAAGAGAAACTATTAGTATCCTACCATTTAGCAAAGGGAAATCGAACTAGATAAACTCTGGCTTTTGGGCTTTGCTGAAGTCTCCACTGGGACCTTTTAATTTGATTTTTTTTTTTCTTTCTAGTTTTTTTCCCGAATATGTTTCTGTAATTTTTTTTGTGTGTTGTTTTAATACCCTGCCAGTCACTGTAGCTTCTAAACACAGACATTAACATCTCGCATTCCAGATTGTTTTTCCCTTTGCCTTAAATCATAAATGCTAAACATGTATGCAGTTTTATTCACAATTTTCCATTATGGATAGACTTTGAAATTACTAGACCTTTTAGGAAACACTAATTGCATGCTAACCTCTTTCCCAAGACACACTTTTCAAGGTGCTGGTTCTTTCCATTTGAAACCAATCTATGCACTCAGCATTCCTTTCCTGACATTAAAAATTATTTTTAAATACAAAATATATTTTTTAGTTTACTTCCCCTAAAAACATGGTCAGTGAAGCGAGTCAGCAGGCATAAATGATACAAATTTTACATTTAACCTAACCCGACAAATGGTCACTAACAGTAGTACCTTATGATCTGCCAAGAAGAGCCATCCTTTACAGTATCATAAGCTGTATAATAACAGTGAATATCAAGCTAGTAAACCCAGTTTTCTTCATCTTTAATGAGCAGTAAAACAAGATAGGAAAGAAAGTTTTATAGAGCTACTATGAAATGAATCACCTGGGATGTATTAATGACCTCTGAAAACAACTTGGAGAATTGTATTGGTTTTGCAGTATGAATATAATTTTAAAAAGTAAAATAAAATAAAAAACCAGAAAAGATGAACATCGATTAGCTTTCTACTCAAAGAAATGATTCATGGTTAAACTGCAGGGACATTCATTAATAGATGAAAACTACCCAATAGCTTTTTACTATAAACTTTTAACTGTGAAGCCTTTGCTACTGATTATCTACTTTTAATTTTTTTTCTTTATATATATATATATATATATAATCTGTAAGTATACTATTTCCTGAGTATTCCCCCCCATCTCAACATGCTTACTGAGCCCACTGTCTCCTAGCTGGCAAATGATCCACCTTCACAGATGCTGACAACCAGTGACTATTTGCTGATATAAGCAGTGAAGGCACTTTTTTTTTGCAATCTTTGTAGCATATGTGGCTCTTGGGGCTTGTTGGTGCACAGGATCTGCACTGATATAACAAAACAGGATTCTAAAACCTTGCACAGGATAAGCTTAAAGCAATCAATATACTTACCTACATGCTGAATCAGCGCTACGACTCTGGACACATTGTTTAAGACAGAATGAGTGTGGCTTACATTGCTAAGTACATATTAAAATGTAAGCCTTCCAGCAACCACAGACACTCTTCTTGTTAAAGGAAAGAGCTTTGCATGTATTAATCAAAGAACAGACAGTTCACTTTTACATCAAACTGAGAGCCAATTCTTGCTCTGGGCAGCTGCAGTCAGTAGCCAGAGGCTCCTACTTCCAGTAAATACCTCTTCCATGATAACACTTCACCATAAAAATACTGATTGGAAAAACAGTCTCTCCTCACCTGCATGAAGCCTGAGCAAAATTCCTTTCCTTTATAAAATATGACCTTCTGATGCACGCACCATCATTCTTATTGTTCTTCATGATGTTCAGGTGATGCAGCATTACCTGTATTTAAGTCAGACCAGTAATTTTAGATACAAGGAGTTCAGAATATTAAGGCTTTTTTTTTTCAGTTCAAATGACATTGGAAGACATTAAAAGTTTGTGCAGAAATTTTCTATGTCAGGACATTGCCTCAGGCTGACTCTTTTAGTCTTTTTTGTCTTTTTTATAATTTCAACTAAACACTTTTTTTTTTTAATTTCAAACAATGATGTCACAACAAAATTTTGTTAGCTCAGCCCTGATCTGTACCTCAACTTACTTATTTTGCATTTAAAAGGGATGACTTCACATTTTGTTAAGAGTATCGTTGATAATATGTATATATATGTATATATATACATATTGGTCATCATGTGGAAGATGAACCTAGATTGAGAAGAGTTCTGAGTCTCAGAAGCTTTTAATTCATACAAGATGATTTCTGCAGATACGCATCATATTGATAAGGAAAAGGCTGAGTGTGGCTTTTCTCTTAACAGTTTCAGGATCTTAGTAAGACTCAACAATGAGGCAGAGTAAAAAAAAAAAACTTTATTTTTTCTTATAAAATTACCCTCAGAAATATGTACCATGTCTTTATTCATACTTTGATAAAGATTAAATTAACATGGGGAGATTAAAAGTTGCCACTCTGATTTGTAGTAATCCTGTGCCTGCTGAAATGAAGTGATGGTGCTGTGTGTCTGTGATCTGTTCCCAGCTCTGCTTTTGATGCTAGGCTTGTCAGCATGTTTACAGTGAAAATTAGAAGAAATTCTGTAAATCTCTTTTCTCTTTGTAGCATCATAAGCCAAGGTTTGACTCAGAATTTATGGCTATTTTTTGAAAATATTTCATCTAATCTTTCCCGTGTTGTGGTTCACTCATTTGTAAAGTGGTCTTAATAATCCATGACATATAGGCAAAAGCTAATGTTTGGATTTTATTGAAAGCCAGGAATAAAAGTTCTCTCTTGAAGCTGATAACTTTCTAACACTCTGTTTCTTTTCTGTACACTGCAGGCTGTGAACGCATTCCTGTAAAATACCTTCAGTGGAGCAATATAGAATCTATTGTGGCTGTGGTCTTTTCCTGCCTGGGGATCCTGGTCACCATGTTTGTCACCCTTATCTTTGTGCTCTACAGGGACACTCCTGTTGTCAAATCTTCCAGCCGGGAGCTCTGCTACATAATCCTTGCTGGCATCTTTCTAGGTTATGTCTGCCCTTTCACCCTTATCGCTAAACCCACCACGATATCTTGCTACCTCCAGCGCCTTCTGGTGGGTCTCTCTTCTGCCATGTGCTATTCTGCCCTTGTGACCAAAACCAACCGCATTGCACGCATTCTGGCAGGCAGCAAAAAGAAGATTTGTACCCGCAAGCCACGCTTCATGAGTGCGTGGGCCCAAGTGGTCATTGCCTCCATTTTGATCAGTGTGCAGTTGACACTGGTGGTCACGCTGATCATCCTGGAGCCCCCGATGCCCATCCTCTCCTACCCCAGCATTAAGGAAGTTTACCTTATCTGCAACACCAGCAACTTGGGTGTCGTGGCTCCCGTGGGCTACAATGGACTCCTCATCATGAGCTGTACTTACTATGCCTTCAAGACTCGCAATGTGCCTGCCAATTTCAATGAGGCCAAGTACATTGCATTCACCATGTATACCACTTGTATCATCTGGCTGGCCTTTGTGCCTATCTATTTTGGGAGCAACTACAAGATCATCACCACTTGTTTTGCAGTGAGCCTGAGTGTGACAGTGGCCCTGGGGTGCATGTTCACTCCTAAGATGTACATCATCATAGCCAAGCCCGAGAGGAATGTCCGCAGTGCCTTCACCACCTCAGATGTGGTGCGTATGCATGTCGGGGATGGCAAGGCACCTTGCAAGTCCAACACTTTCCTCAACATATTCCGGAGAAAGAAACCAGGGGCTGGAAATCCAAAGTAAGTGCTTGACTGCAGGTACACGTCTCTCTGTATTACATGTCCCTCTCTTTGCCATCCTAACTCAGTTGATCGTATTTTGCTGAGTAGTAAGGTATGTAATGTTTTTTCATCTCACATGTAGCAGAAAAGTTAGAAATGATCCTTTAGGTCTAAATTTCTGATGGATGTTGACATGTTGCTTTTCTTTTTCTCTGCTGCTCTAAAGGTAGCCCTGTATACAACTCACTCTACCACCAAGACAGGTCAGGCAGTGTCAGAGTAACAAGCTTCCAAATTCATCTTCTACCTCTTCCTGAATGTAAGAAGGTACTCAAACCCCTATGAACAGCTGCTCTGCATTACTCTCCAAACTGAGGTGCAAGTGCTGCTTTTAAGGAAAAGAGACCAGAAATCTGTGTTTGAGTGGTTTTAAATCACATGTAGTTGCCTGAGGCCACTGGGGTTTGTGTGTGAATGCTGAAAGCTGAACATTAGTTTGTAAGGTAGTATTTTGTGACACTTCAGTTGATTGCTATCCAATAGCATTCTTCATAATATTCCTATGCGCTACTTAATATTCAGAATTATGAGCAAGTCTCGTAATCAGCAGCAGTGTAAACATGTCCATGTTCCCAAACCCAATGTTTGTGTGAAAAGATGCACTAATGGTGAATGTGAGTTTGCATTTATATCTGTAAAGCTTGTTATTCCTCTTGCTAAAAATTAAAAACAACCAAATTGGCGCAGAGAGAAAGAGATAAATGCTGCTTCAAACATTTCCCTGTGAGCAGTGATCTGAATGTTTATACTTTTTCTTATCTTATCCTATTTTCATATTTAAAAAAGCACAACAGGGCTAGACCTGAACTTAGTTTTTTGATTTTTTTTTCACAACTAAAAAGAAATCATGATAATAAAGAAACAGTGGAGTCCACATTTCTAAGTTTCCTGACAGAACTGAATTCAGTTAAGTTCCATCTCTTCAGAATCTGTAGGTTTCTCTGAGTGGCATGCAGGGAATGTGAGTGGCAAGTCAAACTGATCTAAACCTTGCTCTTTCCTTCAGTATTATGCTGTTAACTTAACTAGTGTAATTTTGGAAGCATAGCAAACCAACTGGCTTTTCCTTTTTCCTTCCTAAAGTGAAGCAGAAGAATTAACCAGGGAATTCTATTAACGTAGGATCTATTAGTCAATAGAAGACCTCCCGCTGTGTCTGACACTGATAAAGAAGTCAGAATATCCTTTTGAAAAATGGCTGTCTCAGCTGAACTACCAACACAGTTCCAATGAAGATGTTCAGTAATACTGGTCTTCACTTACATAAGAAAGCATGTTGCCTTTCTTAATCTGTGGCCCTCTGAAGATGCTGTCTGCAATAGTGAGGGTATGAACTCTCTCTTATTTGGTTGAGCTGAATTGTGAGCAGTTACAGACAGCACTGTTTTAAGCAGAGCTGGTTGGGAAATTTCCAGTGGGGTACATTTTCCATAAGAAAATTCTGTCCCCTTAAAATGTTTCAGAGAATTGGATTTTGACAGGAAGAATGCTCCTTGTGCCAGAAAGACTGCTTTTTCCCCACAAAGGAATGAAGAAGTTAGAAACTGTGAGGGAATTTTACCACAGCAGTCACTAGGACTGATATTCACTTAAGAGCATTTTTTTCTTAACACAAGTGAATGTCCTATAGCTGCACCATGAACTGTTCCATGGCAAGTCTCCCCATTTCTCTCCATTATTGACCAGCAATATGTCCTGGAAAAGAGAGAAAAGTCATGACATAAACCCTAGAGAAATATTCTGTATTATTCTGTGAGACAATCTGAATCTGGGTCTGAGAGATCCCTTGTGACTGTCTTCAGTATTAAGATACTGTCAGTCTCTTCCTCTTGTCAAATGAATATTTAAATATTTATTAAAAATGGAACAGCTCCATCAGAAGAGATAGACTGATCTCTGCTGCTTTTATTGGAGCTGGTTGGGGGCATTTATTGCTGGAGAGTGCTGCTTGGTGACATTACAAAATCCATCCTGCCTGTTACAGGATGATGACATAGCAGCATTTTTTAGGAGAGTCTTTTTCATCTCTTTTCCAGCTGTGAGACTGTAACTTTCTGATGTGGATCTTGCTGCAATTGTTAATCACTGACCATGAATGCTACTTTGGTCTGTGAAGGTCAGTCATACCGAAGAGCAGCACTCCTGTAAAGAAACAAGGGCAGATTTGTAAGAGGAAGGACTGAGGAGGAATGCAGCCCTGCCTATCTGGTGCAGCTCACAATTGGCTGTGCACATCTTCGCTGTAACTGCCTCCAGCACTCTTCTGCAACATATCTCACCAGGGAAGTGGTGTTTCCTTCTGGTCTACATGTAGAAAAATTAACCAGTGATGCTGATCTTCGGGACTCTCTGGCTTTCTCTAGCCATTGCTTCAAATGGACATTGTTCAGCATAAAGGAGGCTGGAGCAGGATCTCTTACATTGCTTAGTCTATAGTCCATACATGCACTTCAGGTACATCTTGAGACATGCAGCTTAACTTACCTCTTTCCCATACTTGTTGCTAGTGGGTAAATGGCATAAGTTCTCTGCAAGTAGTTAGCTGCAAGTTTTGTATCAATGGCAAGTGATTGCTTTGCTTTTCATGTGTAAGTTATTTAAAATTTTTGATTAAGAGTTCAGGTCTGGACAAAATTTGAGTGCATTCCAAATCAGAATAAGTAAGGATTTGGCAAAATTTGAGTTGATGGGAAAGTCAGATAGCAAAGACTCACTGGGTAGCCAGGACTTCATATTAACGTTTGAACCATATGTCCCCTTCTAACTTTAATATATCTGCATTCAATTATTTTTCCTTCAAGTGGCAGCACTGGAAAATAGATGACTGTTATTAAATATTTCTAAGCACATACTTGTTATCTATATACTTATTTTTTTGACATTTTGTCTGTCCATGCCTCTAGGTTGCTCTCTAATCAGTAGCCAGACAGTGGCTTGGGACAAAGATCTCTCAAAAGGTGTATTTTTCTCCAGTAAAAGGAGTCAGGCAACCCAACGTCCTCAAGTACATTGTCCCTGACATTCTGTTCCTGATCTTCATCCGTTCTCCATGTGGACTGCGGCATTTAGCTGGGATTCAAATTTCTCAGCTACCTGAAATCCTTACCAGGGCTTAGGGAACCACCTGTTTTTTTGGGGTTTTTTTTTTTTTTTTTTTTGCCCTGACAGTTACAAAATTATCTTCAGGTATTCTTAAGTTACTCTTTCTCTTTGAACTGACATCCTGAGTTGCCATGTTGTCTTGAGGAAGCTGTGCTGGCATGCCATGTTTTACTGTGACTCACTTCACTTGACTACTGAGAATCCAAAAAGGCTTTTGTACTTCACCTCCTTACATTTCAAGGCCTCCCACAGACCAACTGCAAGGTCAATCTTAGCCTAACTATAATCAGAGGGTAGGACATTTTGTTTCACTGTGTTTGTGCTTGTGGGAGGAAGCAAATGTCCTCTGCAGCATGGCAGGAGTTGGAGCTTCCAGAAACACAGAGTAAATGTTCAGCATGTTCAGTTGCAGTCATACCAGTGCAGATCTTTTACATCCTCTCAGCTGATCCAGCTTGAGTGCCTCTCCTTGAGTTCTCCTCCTCATGGGAGGAGATGTCTGGGAGTATTCTCTTTTCATTCTTGAGTTACTACTCCAGGCAGTCAATAAGCTATCTTAAGTAAGAGGTTATGGAGGCAGAAGAGTAAGGGAAGGAAGTGTGAACAGAAAAAGAAAAAACTTTTAATGCGAGGAAGACAATGGGTATTGTCCTGACCTCTGTCAGATCAAACAAAAACAATCTTAATTTGGCACAGCTGTGCAGGCAAAATGTTAAAATGCATCAAAAGATAAGAAAGGAATGGGTTCAGTGGAAAGTGAAAGGAGAATTAACAATATCCTTTGTATCTACTCCTGTGAAAGAGAATATATTTCTAAACTCTAGGACATAAGCTCTATATAAGAAGTCTGCAATGTGGTCTATTTTCTTCAGTCATAAACTGCAATACATAGCCTGCAGTATGTAAGAGTTATCCTTAAATATTTATTGTACAGATTACTCTGTGATGTAGTTTTATCTTCCTGTGGCACATCCAAATAAGGATAGAGACAATCGCTGAATCTAATACGAAATTAACTAACTAGCTTACGGTGTAGAAAATTAAAATGATGTGGTGGGCAAACTTCACACGTACTACACATGTTCACATGTGTGGCATGCACAATAATGACATGCCCTTTTTTTTGACCATTACAGACACTGGAACACACTTTCAAGAAGAGCTTCAGATTAACAGTTGCATGGATGTTCTGCTAAGGCTTTATTTTATTTTATTTATTTTATTTTACTTTTGAAACACTGGAGAGGTTGTGATCTCCTGCTAGTTGCAAATAATGCAAAGAGTAAATGAGGGGAAAAAAATATAGTGGGAAAAAATATTAAAGAAGAGGTTATGTTGCATATTTAAGTTATTAATTTGTCATTGTATGCTTGATCTCCTCAATAACCCCACAATAAACTTGTGAAGTGTAGGCCCCACTTTTGGAGCAAGGTGCAGGGCACAGTGCTGTTCCACAGCAGTACATGTGTGGCTGTGTGGCCCCCAGCCCCATGTCAGGGCATTGTGACCACAGGGCTCTTGGTCTGCCCCTTCATCCCACACAGAGTATATCACAGGGCAGCTGCTCAGGTTGCTGGGCAGATGCAGAAGTGGCAGCTTTGGTTTGATTCCCTGGTGCCACAGTTGTCATGAGGAAAACATGCTGCACTTGGTCCAGTCCAATTTACCTTCCACCTCTGTGCTTGCTGAAGCCCTTCCCAGTGGTCATCTAGATTCTGTGTGCAGTTGAGTCCTTCGCCCTTTTCTGAGGTTGCAGTATCCTTTGGGGAAAGCATCTTGTATGCTCACAGGGATGACTGAAGGTTTTAATGCCAAGCATCTCTCTCTCAGCAGTTGTTGAGTTTGCTGGCTTTGTTGGGCTATTTACCAGGCTTAAAACATTAATGATTTTGTGGAAACAGCACTGTGACAGGCAGCAGCTCTTATCCTGTTCTCTCATAGATGTGATGTGAATTTCAAATAAGAAAATTTAACAAACGCAGTCACGCTGTTCAGTCCTTGTCAGCATATTGATTTAAGTGAATATTTAAAGCTCCCAGAAGACAGTTACATATTTCCAAAGGGACTCTTAAAATTGATGTGAAAGAATTGGAAAGAAAAACCAAATAAGGGAGTTCACAACTTAAGAATCTAACAGCTGTATCTTTTAGCCTCACTACATCATTGGCCATTAAGTTTGAGATATCTAATAATCCCTAATAGTGTGACACAAATTGAATTTACACTTGTGTAATAGAAATGATGTAGTTCAGTCCTAAGCATCTGAAAAAGCATAAAATAGGTGATAGGTAAGTATGACGTGTCACTTCCAAACTTACTTATTATTTCTAGTGATTTAATAAATACTAAAAATCATATTCATTTAAAAAACAGACATGGGACATGTGCATACCAAATTATATACCAAGATGTGTGTCTGCTTGTATTTGTGTGATATAACCAGTATGGAGACAGAGAATCTATCTTTTCCTTCTAAGGAGGAATAAAGGGAAATGCTGAACAAGTCACTGTAAGTTTTCCTTATCAATCATCCCACCTAAAGAACATCCCAGCACATGCATAGCCAATTATATGTCACTCCTAAGATAAGGGAGCAGGATCAAATATCTGATACTAGTGGGATGATTGTACTGAAGTACAAGCTTAAATGCAGTGCAGCACAAGATGTCTGACAGTTTAGGCTCTGGTTTTCCTTCTGCGATCAAGGGTAGCCAATGCTACACAGAAAAGAAATAAAGAAATGTTGAGGTGAGATTCTAATGCAGCCTTTTAGTAAGGGCAGTGAGTATAGCCTTCTCACCCCCAGACAAAACCCAATTATATTATACTATTATTATATTGAATCAGTGTACAGGGCAGTGTACCTGTACGCTGGGATTCATCCATTCTTCTGCTTCTTCTTCATCACCAGGTTTTGTGGGTGCTCTCTTTAGATGAAAGGGCTGATGTTTAAGTTTTTACACCATTTCCTCCCTTTCTCAGCACCTCCTATTCCTGGACTTTTTCCACTTTCTTTCTGTGGCTATTCCCTACTCTGCTCTCCTAGGGGATTTTGACAGGACCAAGGAATGGTCTCTGAGTGCAGCCTGCTAAGAACCAAAGGAGTAATGAAGAGCTTCTAAGTAAGCTCCTTCTCCTCTTTTGCTGCTCTCAGGATGCAGAATCATAAAAATGTTTTACTTAGAGGAACTGCTGTAGCACCATGCAGCTTTTATAATGAATCCCAATACATAAACACAATGCTGCAATCACGTCAGAGGGGAACTTTATGGTTATGTACCACTTTCTCTGCTTCTTGACATAAGGGGAGCAAACACTACTGCAGAAAGCCTAAGGAAGGCTGGAATCTTTCTTGGCATAAAACACAAGAGTAGAAACACCATTTGTAATTTAATTTCTTGCTTGACTGGATCACCTACTACATTTCCTTGTATTTTTGTATTTGTGTATATTATTTATTGCATTTTTACTCTGAATTGCTGTCAAAACAATCCTGTTAAGATGCTATAAAATGCACCAACTCAATAGTGAGTGATAAAAACAATTGTCTTAGCATGTAGGTATAAGCAAATGCTATTTATCTGTTTAGCACCATTATCTTGCATTGTTTTGATCAGAATTCTCTCTATGAGAAAAATAAGGAAGGAATCTTTTCCTGTGTGGAGTGTCAAATATGTAAGTGTTGAGGGCTGCATCCTATTAAGTACTTAAAATCCTGGATATTTCTTTACATTACCTACATCATAGTACAGCTCCCACAACAACATACTTAGGAAAAAAAGGCATTTAGTTGGAAGCTCTGACACAGCATTTTAAAAAGTGTAATTGCCATTTATTTAATTTAGCATTTCTTATTTTTTTAATGGCAGTGGAATGAAGAACTAATATGCAAAGTCTGTTAGAGGCTACTTTAAGATTTTTAAGTCATGATTGCATTTTACCTCCTTCATACTCTCAGAGGTGTGATGCGTCAGCCCCATGCTTCAGTTATTCACCTTCCTTCGGCAGAAGCAAATAGAGCTGTGATATTTCATGGGCACATAATAATTAATGTACAGATAGTTACTCGAATAAACACAAGATATTCTGTAAGTGTTTATTCTGTGGGGATCTCTGCACCTTGGGATTTCATACAGTTGTGAGCTAATTTACAGGTGAAAAATAATTCAGGCACCGAAGGATGTATTTTCTCTCTTTGATATTCTCTAGATGAGGTAAAGATATAAAGACACACAGGCACTATACACACATAAATACAGTTAAAGCAGTATTGTTATTTTTTTCCCCTAAAGTTAAGATGTAGACTGAAAGATATTCTTAGTTCATACTAAGAATTCAGTGCAAAGTTGCTAGTGTGAAATGCAGAACTGCTGCTAATTTATTTAATCCTTTTTTGTGCCTGGGGACTCATAAACACATGTCCCAGAGAGGACAGTGCTCTTTTATGTCACCTCTTTCACTGACTTGAAAGGTATCTCACATTCTGACTTGTCTACCATGCACATGCCTGCCTGTACCCCTTAGCTCAGGGGTACCCCACACAATCAAATGTTCCAGGCCAAACTGCAGATGCTGCTGATAGAGCACCTGATTTTTGGCAAACCTTTGTAACTCATAGGTGAGGTACAACCCTAGAGAGTGACAATGATCTGCCCCTGATGAGGAAAATATGGAGTTCCCTGGTCAGGCATTGATGGTCTTCCACACCATTAGAAGGAAAATCTTCTGAGCAGGTTTTAATACTGATTATATAATGTTAATCTATATATTGCTCTATGTTTCATTAGAGAAATGTATTCAAAGTCCTTGGTGGAAAACACTAGCACATACGTTTTTTTTGCTATGTGAAGAAGCCCACACACTGATTTATCAGTTGACATGTTAGAGAGAAACTTTGTCAGGATGATCCCTGTTGTCACCTATGCACAAAAACCTGTCCATCCTGACTTATGTTGTCTGTGAAATCCCTTTTATAGTGAGAGGGGTGAGGCACTGGAAACAGGTTGCACAGAAATGCGGTGGACACCCCATCCCTGGACACTTTCAAAGAGAGGTTGGATCAGGCCGTGTTCTAGCCGTGTTCAGGCCGTGGATCAACATGTTCTAGCTGTGCATCTCTGTTCATTGCAGACCTTTAAGTAACCTTTAAAGGTCCCTTCCAACTTTAAGGATTATATAATTCTATACATTTAGGATGTTCTCCAGGGCTATTCCCTATCCTAGACATGGTTTTGAAACAAATTCTCACCAGCGATAGCCCAGGTTAGACCTGCTGCTGTTGTACTCTTGGAGCTGCAAGTTATTTTGGCAAAAGAGAGTTTTACTAAACTTTGGAAACAAAAGCCAAGCAGTCTCAGCTTGCATATGCTGAACAGTATGTATGAATATCTACTACTTGCATCAACCTTTGTGAGACCACATTTTTTCCTTATCATTATCAGCATCTGAATTTCAGATATTACAGAATACTGCACTTGCCACTTGCAGAAGCTCATTTTCCATAAAATGCCCCCAAAATGCAGACACATTAATTTACAAACTCCTGTATGACCTCCTCCAACACTTAATGTCATCCAAAACGTTTACATTCCTTATTTTCACTGATCACAGATGGAGATGTGGAGATTGGTACTTGTTACGACGTGTGGTAAAGCCAAGGCTGACTCCTGGAGCACTGTTCCAAAATCTGGGTGTACTCTTTGCTAAATGCCTGTCCCACTGTGGTGTTGTTTTTTTGATTGTTTGTTTGGGTATTTCTTGGAAGGGAACAAAAAGTTGTTCTATTTCTGTCAGGTGTTTTTAGAGTTTGTAAACAGAATCATGAGGAATTTGAAAATCTCAACCTTCACTTCCTGCTTGATTTCATTTTTTCCACCAGTAAGGTTGTATGTGTTTTTCATCCATCCTTTGATACAGTTTTCTATCTGCCCCAAGTGCACTACATTCACATTCAGAGCAGAGATTTGATCACATTCTTTTATGTTCTCCCTGCTATTAGATTGGCATCATCAGAACTCCAAATGGGCAAGAATTAGTATTACCAGATATTTGCTGGGGGTTTCCAGTCCCAAGCCTGGAATTCTGCAGGACAGAGATCTACCGTCAAAGCATTATTAATTATTGCAGCCAACAACAGTTTATATCCTCTTAGCATCCCACAGGACTCTAAGAAACATTAAATGTGGGCTGAAAACAAAAGCTAAGTAAATTGTATCAGTAGAACATCCTATCTCCACATTAGAGTTGTTAAAGGGCATTTAATTTTGAAATAACAGCTCAGCTAATTCTTCAAAGCATATACATGCTCTGGCACTCAGCTTCCCACACCTGAAAAGCACAGGTTAAAATGCATTATTACTGTAAGCAGTAAACAATTGTTCAGGCTAGAAGTAATCATACAATTTGTCACTTTAAAGCCCACTTGAAAACTAAAAGCTCCAGGATCCTTGTAACTGCACTATAAACAATTTACCATCTCTAGTTTATTGCTTCAGCTATCTTTTATTAAGCTGTTTCCCCTTCTCTGCTCTGCAGCTCTTCCTTTGCGGTGTGAAGGATGTGTCTTCCTTCCATCTTGCAAAATTAACCTCACAGAAGAGAAGAAAAAAAAGCGAATAATTGTCTGGTGGCTTGTCCATCAGCTCAGTCTCCTCAAGGTCAGATAAACATTGATATCAGCACCAGGGAGGCTGTCCCTACTATCCCTAGTTTGGGGAGCAGTACGCAAGTTGTCCCTTTCAGCAGCAAGCTGTTAGATTAGCTCAGCTCTGTTGCAGCATCACAGCTGGAGATGTCAAAGCTGATCTTAACCTCTAGCAAAACAAGTGCCCCTGATCTGATTCTGGCAGCTTTTCACTAGTCGATGGTTTGCTCCTGTTTGCAGTTTCACTCTGATCAGTCCCAGGTTTCCCCAGAGAATCACAGGCTCATTGTAAATGCCCATCCGTGAGCTGCCTTCCAGCTGGGACGTCCCCTCCTTTTGACCTAACAGACTGTTTGCAAATTGTATATCTTTCCTTATCCTCTGTGTGTTATAGCCCAGAGTTTCTGCTCTTGTTGCTTTCTTACTTCAAGCTCTTACTTACCTCAAGTCTTACTTCAAGACTTCCACTCCACTTCCATAGAAAATGTTCTTTTTAAGTTATCTTTTGGCTATTTATTTCAATGGCACAAGCTAGATCATTTCAGATGGTTTGGTCCAGACATTTTGGGCTGGCTTACAATCTTTATATCCCCAGATCAGTGACTGCTCAGAAACTGGAACTTACTGCCCATTACGTATCTGCATCTTAAATCCCCCAAGCCAGACAAATAAATAATAAATAACCAGAAGCCCAGCAGCAAAATATCCCCAAATCAACCAATACCAACAAGAAAAAAAGAGCACAAATCCTGCATGATCCCCACCTCTATCTACCTTGAACAGACTTAGGACTGAGGAGGAAGGGTATGCAGGAGAAGCCCTGTGAGCAGGTCAAGCATGTGGGAGCTGCCCCCAGCTCTGTGACCCAGCAGCAGGTTGAAGCTGTGTGAGTGCAAGGACAAGCCAGCAGGTCTGCAAGGTTCTCAGGGGCTTATATGGGCATAGGCTGGGCTCATAGGTGTGTAGCAGGGGTTCAAATGGATGTGAAGTACCTATGAACCTATGAACCCAGGGATATCAGCATTCCCCAGGCAGTGAACTGTTCTTTATTTTCTCATACTCTCAAAGAACTCAATTATATACATGGCTCAGCTTTTAAGTTTATATCTTACCTCAAAAATTTCTTCTGCTGCTATCCTGGACAGCTAAGAGATTTACCTGTGGCTACTTTGGGCTATCGTAGCCTGTAAATCCACAAATGCTTTAAGCTATTCTAAGCCAGAATAGACACCAAAAGCCTTCTTTATTCTTCATTCCCCCGTCATCTACACAGAAAGGAATGCCTGGCTATTGTGAACTGCAGCAGGAAACTCATTTTTCCCCCTGCTTTTTTAGAGTTGGTTGTGACCCATACTAGTTGTCCCCATTATTCTCTGTCAGTTCATTGAGCAATGGCACCAAGGGCTGTGCTGGCATGGAGGGGCAGGTGGAGTAGTGGGGAGGGCTAGATGTCCTGCCAGGCACACAGCTGGCTTGTGCTGGCCTGCAGTGACACCAGGGGCAGCCTTAGCTGTGTCTCTGCTGTGCAGCTCTGTTGAGTTGCTCTGAGCATCCTGCTGAGACTGCCCAGTGACCCTTCCGTCCTCTTCAGCAGATGCCCACACTTCAGATAAAGCACACTGCAGGATCCCCTCCTGCTCTGCAGTCCTCTGTGGGTAATAATTACCTGCATGTCTCACTGCCTGGCAAGGGCAAATGACCCTATAAGCTCCCTCTTACTTACAGCTCTCTCTGTTCCGCAGCTATTAATGATTTCTTTCCAAAAACTGCCACAGACCAATTGATTGGTATAATTAAGTTAAAACTCAGAGCAATTATTTCTAACCTTGTGTTTTAAAAATTAATTTGCACTGAAAACCTGTCTATCTTCCCGACTTCATCTATTGCTTTAATGACATATATTGCAGAACTCTTCTATCAGATTTTGCCTCCTACAAAAGGTATTGAAATTCAAGTCCTCTTTTTGCCTGAGGAAATGGGATTGCTTTTGTATTTTTTTTAAAGGATATCTTTTGATCCAGCAATGACACTGTACATAAAACCTGAACTCTCAAGGACACAAACATCAGAAGTTGAACACGCTCCTACTGAGAAAGAGGCTAGATTTAGTGAGATGAGAGAACTTGGGATGTTTTCTGTTGAGCATTTACTGATCTGATTCTACATACAGTGGGCTTATACTTCCCCATTCACCCTGTAGGCTGCTAGGGGGTCAAGAAAGGAAGCAGCAGGCTGGAAGGTTTGAACTATAGCTGAACTGCCCCTGGGGATGAGGAGGGCAGGCAGGCTGAATGTTGGAGCAGGAGCTGCACTAATGTGCCACAGGACAAGTGGCACAGGGATTCTCCCTTCCTGCATTGAGGCTAGAGGCTGCACACAAATTCTTAAAAACTAAGGAATGTTTCAAGGTTATCATGCCAGTTTAAGTATCATCATGATGCCATCATCACTTCTCTTAAGGTCTCATTGCCTTCCTAATGTAATTGATGCTCAGTTGTTCCAAATTATATTGCATAAAACCTGAGGCTGTGCTTTCATATGTTTTTGTCTATGGGAAATATGAAAGCCTTTCTTACAGTTCAGGCAACATCTAGCATGGGTGATCTCTGATTGTAGCATCAGACAGTAGGCAATACAGAATCCTGAATTTATATCATCTTGGATGCTGGACGGATTCATTCACTTTGAGTCTGTTTGGTGAGTCTGGATGGACAGAGAGAGTAATTCCTGGGCAGAAGGTGAATTTTTCACAGCTATTCCAATAGAATATGTTACAGAGAGCAATTTGTGCTTTCCTACGACACAGCTGTTTACTTCACTCTATGATTCATTTCTCATTAGAAAAAAAGTAGTGTCAAGAGTGACTCTTCTCTCAGACCCTTTATTTTCCTCACCGTAGATTTCAACAGCTCTGTTACCTAGCCTGATTTCTTACCAACTTGCTAGAAATATTTATCTGCTTCAAAGAACTGAAAGTAAGGCAGTTAATCCTCTTCCTTCAGGAACCCCCTGCACTGCCACCCTGCTTCCTCAGGCAGGCTCCCTGTTACTGCACCCAGGACTTCATCAGAAAGCCATTCAGGCATTTTCATTATGGTATGGCAGCTCCTCATTCAAACACACAGATCCATCCTGCCTCTGGGCTCAGGATATCAAAAAGTGCCATTGACTCAGCAGGCATTAAACTTACTGTTTGTATGTTGGCTCCTCAAAGGCCCTTTAATCATCATTTTTTGAAGATAGGCAGGCTACTGAATCTTTGGTAATGACATAAATGTGTGAGAAATGCCATCGCTGCCTACAAAACATGGAGGAAGAAGGGAGAAGACACTAAAATATTTAGAAACGGAATGAAAAAAAGTAAAGACAGTATTGCCACACACTACTAGTCAGGCAAGACGAGCCTACAAGGGTACTTCAAATTGAATCCTACAGAAGCAATTATTACTTATGCAGCTGACAAGGATTTATAATTGCAGAATAATTCACTGAATTAAAATTAACACATGCGCTTCTATAAGTCCAAAATTCACTATAAATCCAAATTCTATTGAAGTGTGAATCTTGGGATTTAGAGCTACTATCTTTAGTGCATATATACTTTATGTCATGATATGGGGATCCCACTTGACCTTGAATAAAGGGAAAACCACTGCTTTAATGGAGCATGGCAGCACTTTAAAAAGCAATCTCCCACAGAATGCAGATGTGGTTGAGGCATTTAAAGGCATTTAGAGGCTTGCATGCTATTATATATGTAATCTGTTCTTGATTTTGACTGAGGAGCACATCTGCAACCACAGTAAAGGTTAGGAGGTATTTTGGACTAAGGAAGCAGACTTCTTTCTTCTTTTCACATATGAGGATTTTATAGCAAGATCTACAGATGCCCGGAGCATGGAGACCAAAATGCTGTGGACTCATTCCAGGGAAATGTCTGCAATAAGAAGAAGTATGGGGTGGGAAACAAAGGATGCAGCTAAGGAAGCCAGAAGCAACAGGATATGGCACTAGCTGAGGGAGAGTAGCTGGTAAAGTGTATCTGTCTCAAAAAAGGCCAGGTTCAGAGCACTTTTCCACCTTTTCCAAGGTCTCTGAGCAAGGCTGTCTGTGGCTGTGTGTCCTCTACAGCATTTGTGCATGCATGGAATACACTGAGAAACTGATTTTCCTCTCATATAATTAACTACATGTTGCTACATGTTTTGTAAAATTAGCTCCTGTGACTGAATAAACTACTAATTTATGACTTTTTACAAAGCAAGCACAGACAGTAGAAAGCTCTTATTCTGAGAGTAGGTGAAGAAAAGAAAAGGTCTGTAGAAATGTTGAATATTCTATTTAATAAGAAGCTTAATAATCTCTGTAACTTCAATAGGGTGTAGAGAGCACAGTAACTAAGTTTCTAATTATGGTAGCCTTTACATTCTCAAATCTCAGAGAGATCATTACTCCTGGTAAGGAATGTAATTATTCTAGAGACTTAAAAGTGAGTAGGTTTATGAAATTGCTCAGCAGTATGTCTTATTTGTGTTTTATTCATAATAGTTCAGAAGTCATCTCAAGGCATCTACCTCTCCAAAATGGGTATGCATGTATTCCGTGTACAACATGCTGTGCTCCTGTGCTTTAGTATGTGGTGAGAAGAATGGCTTTTTTGGCTCATTAGCAGCTGTAATGAGTATGTAGAGTGTGCACATACCATCCATGAATCTGCTGTTTGAGGTAAACAGAAGTCTGGCAAGCATGCACGATAATTGTTTGATGGGGAAAAAGTGTTGAACTTTATTTGCATTTTATTTGCAATACAGTTACAACTTTTTTTTTTCTTTCTTTTTTTTTTTTTTTTGCAGAAATTCATTGATATATCCCATGTGCAAAAATACCTTACACTTTTGTCAAAGCACACGCTTGTGTACATATATATATATATTTATTGATACTGAGGAAGATAAATGAGAGCTTGCACCCTCTTTATAGGGCAAGGGAGAGGAGAAAATATAGTGAAAACTGTTTTACATTAATGTCCACAGCTGTGATCTGCAATACTTTTTGGAACTACCATTGCAGATAGTGTAGCTAGGACACTTTGTATTGTGTCAACTTCAAAAAGACCAATGTATCAATGAGAAAAACAAATCACACACAATAAAATCATATATAATGAAAGATAGTACCTATTCAATACAAAGGAAACATTTAGAAAAGGAGATTGCGAGAATAAGTGATAAGGAGAAAAAACAGGAGCTGAGTGTAAATCAAAAACCACACCAAAAAAATTTTGGTGATGCTTCTGTAGATAAGATGAGAAAGGCAGGTACGCATTTTTCATCATCTCACGCTATGTTGAGAATACCAGAGGAGAATTCTCACTGACAGCTGAATACACAGCAGACCTTGTCATCTGGTCTGTAAAGCACATCAGTGCTCAGCAAAAAACACAGGGACAAACACCATGAGTATCCATCCTACAGAACACCGCCCTGGAGCCAAGGATTAATGCATACAGACGTTGAGGTGACTGGCCCAAGGAAGTACAGGAGAAAATACGGGGAAGACCACAATGAACTCTAGAAGAAGGGCAGGGACAGGCACCCTATTGAGTGGTATAACCACCATGTGTGCACATGTGTATAACCACTCACTGGGTGTCTTTTTCTTTTCAATCTTCAGGAAGAGGCAGCCAGAGTTCTCGCCCACCAGCCAGTGTCCGTCGGCACATGTGCAGCTTTGAAAAATCCCACACTGCAATGAATGTGTAAGAGAAGCTGCATGACAAAGAGTGGTTTTACCCCTTGCTTTCTCTTTCTCATTGGTTTATCATGTCTAATGATGGGACAAATGTGGTGCATGCCAGTAAAGATGGGAAATTTGCTTATGTCCCCTGTTTCAAACAATGCCTTAGTCTGATTATCCAGATGTGATGAAGAGGATACTCAACAACTTTTGTGCAGCTTTTGCTCTTTTTTTTTTTTAAGTCTCTTTTATTTGTAAATGCCTACAACTTTACATACAATTCTTTGTACTAATTTTATATTCTTTTTTCCATTTAGCCATCTTATTTTCTTTACAGTTTTGCATGGAAATGACATTACCCTGCATGCTTTAAACAATGATCTAGTGGCTGCCTCATGACAAGATACCTTTGCTGTGCATAGCTCTTGCTAACTTGGCTGGTTAGTGAGCTGCAGCTGCAGAGCCAGCAGAAGGAACACAAAAAACACTAGTTCAGTGGCATCAGAGAGCATGGAAATGATGTGCAGGCACATGTAAATAAAAACTGCAGAATCTGACCTAGGAACAAAATATATATCTAACATATCTCTAAAGAATATATCCCTAACATATCTCTAAAGAAAAGCAGATTATTTTTTTTTTTCACAGATTTTGAAAGATGGATTTTTTGGAATCCTTTTTGAAGTATTCTAAATGTCCTTCATTCAATGAACAGTAGCAAAGTGTAGTCAATACAAAATGGAAGAGCAAATACTGCCCTCTCTTAAGCAAACACAAGTTCAGAGAAGAAATCATGCTAGCTGTTGCAGTAACAGGAAGGCCTTGCCCTGCATTTTCCATGATCTTTTCCATCTGATGAACTGCAGATGTGAAGCAGTCCTGCTCCCAGCCCCAGGGAAAGTTGTACAGTGATGAGGTGGAAATCTGCCTTTGAGACACTTACCCAGCACTTTGAGCTCACCTGGTCAACCACAAAATGTTGCAGCCCCACATCTGCCTTTGACAGGTTATGTTACTTTTGGTCTGGTAGAAATTATGTTAATCCAGTCAAATCTGCCCCTCTGGTTCACAGATCAGAAGAAATACATCCATTGCATCATGAATTTGGTGAAGCAGCTGGGTTTGCCTCCCTAAAAGACAGTGTAAGGAATAGTACATGCATTCTGTTGTTGGATAGAAGTTGCTGTTTTCTGGTGCAGATTTCCAGGGCACAGATTGCCAACTGTCTGTCTTGAGAAATGTGTGATGAAATCTCTGTAGAACCATTAGGAAGCAAAGAAAAGTGAATGCAACAACAGGTTGTATTCAAAAAGCATGGATACAACTAATAAAATTCCTGAGCATGGGAAAGGATGAAACTTCTGCTCTTTGCATGGCAACCCTTGGGATTTCTTTTTTTTTCAACAGAGAAAAAAAAAAAAATCCTCATCCACATGATGTCCTGAGAAATACTTCTGGTGCGACTCCAAGTATTCAAAGGGACTTCAAACATTTGTGGTAGCTATCCAGACAAGAAAGGCTTTAAAAAGCAGCTGACCTTCTCAGACCTGCTAAGC